>NW_027412088.1:74392522-76911881 GCF_047663935.1 Musca autumnalis
TATACTGCAACATGCCGGTCTGTTTGCATTCGGTTCGCTGACTGCTTTATCGGCAACTTTTTTAATATGGGGCATTGTAAAGGTAAGATATTGCAATATAAGCCTACGCACATAAGAATAATATTTGTTTTGTACATATGTATAATGTGGCCAAGACTTTTATTTATATACTTTGTCTGTTCTCAACTAAATTAATTTTTTCGTGAAAGTTGAGTGATTTTTTTTGCAAGTGAAAAACGAAAGCCGAATGGAGTGGCTTCTCTGTCATCGAACTTTGATTTCTCAAATGCAATGTATTTATACAGCGACGGATATTCTGTATGGCTTCAAAAGGCCTTTTAGCGCAGTTATGAGTTTGTCTTTGAAGCTACTGCCACAGCCGATATGTCTGATGAGCTGCAAACTAACAGCGAAACCGGTCACATAATTTGGTGGTTGCATGTGTTCGAATTTTCGGCTTTCCTTTTTCACTTGCTCAACTTTTCATCCAGCTCAATTTCAACTAGAAAATTAATAAAAATTAGCATTAATCTTAATTTTAAAATATTTGCCATAACAGGCAAAATTAAAAAAAAAAATTCTAAATTTTTTAAAGTGATTCCCGAGGACTGAATTGTTGAGTTATCAAATGACTTTTAGGTATTAACTTACGGTGGATAAAAATTTAGTAATAACAAGTAAGAAAGGAAAAGAATATCTCAAGAAACTTCAAAATCTGGAGGTACCCTTCTATGGGGGCTATATGAAAACGTGGACTTATACTGATAATTCTTTTCTGGAAAACTTTATACCTTTATACCAAACTTAATACCAAATTTCATCCATTTCGCTATGATAATGACGCTGAAACATTCAAAATATCGAAATTGGGAAGGACCCTTCTATGGGGTCTATATGAAGATGTTGACCTATACCGACAAATTTCCGGTGGAAAGTTTTATACCCCCAACGAAGTCTAAATAAAATATTTGAGCCATTTTGGCAGGATATTGAGGCCACAAACTTCAAAATACCGAAAATCGGGAGGTACCCTCCTATGGGGGCTATAGGAAAACGTGGACCTTTACTGATAATTCTCCTCTGGAATATTTTTACCCGCATCGAAGACTACATACCAAATTTCATCCATTTCGCTATGATAATGACGATGAAACATTACCAAGTAAAAAATCGTTAAGTTCGGCCGGGCCGAAATTTTTATACCCTCCACCATAAAATAGTCTTAATTAAAATGGAATAATTAGGGCCCTTTCAAAATTTTAGGTGGAACAACTTTTCGACAATGGCTAGACACCTACTGCCTCCCACTATTGCTTAAATTACACTGGGAACACAAATGTTGGGGCAGAGATAATTCCTTTTGGTGATGAAATCCCTTGGTATGTGTATATTAAAAACCCCGAAGGACAGATGCGCCATAAGTGTTGGGGCAGAGATAATTCCTTTTGGAGATGAAAGCCCTTGGTATGTGTATATTAAAAACCCCGAAGGACAGATGCTCCGTAAGTCGAACTTCCGCGTTATGGCGTGATGAAGTTTTTGCAAGAGACCATGTAAGCCATCATGAATTAGCATTATATCTTTGTTTGTTGTTTTTGTAGAGCACTCAAGCAACAGTGAACAAAGATATATCGCTAATTCCTGATGGCCCACAGGGTCTCTAACAAAAATTACATCACGCCATAACGCGGAAGTTCGACTTACGGCTGTCCTTCGGGGTTCATAATATACTCACCAAGGCCTTTCTTCCCCAAAAGGAATTTTCCGTGCCCCAGACTTTCACCCCCATTGTGTTGCACAGTGTTATCTAATCTAATGTAAAACAAGTAAGAAAAGTCTATAGTCGGACGGAGCCGACCATGGGATACCCTATACCACTATCCCTGGACAATCGCTCTCCACGGAACTTCTTTTCAATGATTGTGAAAATTTAATATTCAAATATCAGAGATGTAATGTATAATACTTATGACCAAAACCAAAAAGTTATCTAGCATGACAAATTTTTGTAGCAGGAAAGGAAAATTTAGTTCACACAAACTAAAATGTAATGAAACCACTTATGTTGTACTACTACTTCCGTTGTTTAACCAATACGTTATTGAAATTTTTACCAATTTCACACAAAAGTTTCAGGCCATTTAACCCGCTAAGTATTATCTGATCTTCACGTTGGTTTGTACGCTTCTTCTTCATCATAAACTCAAACTTTGTTTAAAATTTTGCGGGTTATTATTTTGACCTACAGAGCCGGTACAAAATTGGTTAAAATTTTGTTTTTAGTCCATTTCATCCCCTGAACATTTCACGATCATCACCAAAAACTAATCATTTCTATTCTGGCCCGAACCCAACCTCCTTAAAAAATTCGTTACAATCGGTTCATAATTGCGGCCTTAAGCTTGTTTACAATTTTTAATGAAAGGACACACATCGCTAAATCGCTCTATCTCGTCGAGATCTGAATTTTGGCATACCAAATAAGGGGTCTAGGACAAATATTTCGTGGTGTTACATAAACTTTTGGAGAGACAATATGTAGCATTGGATAAAAATGTGGTTCTCTACACAGAACCCATTATATTAGACAGTAGGCCCGTTATCTAGCAAACACTTTATTGCAATTTACATCAGAGGAAAGGTCAGTAGTTTTTTTTTTCCATATGTGGGCTACTTTGCGAAATATATATGTCCTCAAGGAATTAAAATATCGACAAAAAATAAAATTTTTATATTTTCATACAAAAGTAATGGTCCATTTTACCCGTAAAGAATATCAGATCATCATTCAAAATTGTAGGCATCTTTTTCGACTTATACTCTTACCCGGTGCAAAATTTCGTGACTATTGATGTATAATTGCGACTTCTAGCGAGTTTATTATTACACTACAAACAAATAACGGAATATATTAGGCTGTAACTCTGTTATCTGATCATGCACACCAACATAATTGGCATCAATTGAAAGGTCAAGCGTTCCACTTTCAAGTATATCTCACTTGTCCGGAATGTCACTTCCAGGAATTAAGATATAAGATGTATATTAAAAATTTTCGCAATTTTCACACAAAAGTTTTGGTCCATTTAACCCTCTAAATATTATCCGATCGCCATCTCAAATTGCAAGCTTCTCCTTTGTGATATACTCTTACCTTATTTAAAATTACGCGTTGATCGGACTATTATTGAGACCTACAGAGCCGCTAGAAAATTGGATAAATATTTTGTTTTTGGTCCATTTCACCCGCTAAATATTTCACGATCATCACCAATAAGAATAGGGATCTATTCTGATCTGAACCCGACCTCCATACAAAATTTCGTGACGATCGGTTCATAATTGCGGCCTGGAGCGTGTTTACAATTTATAATGGACAGACGGACGGACGGACGGACTGACGGACGGACACACATCTCAAAATCGCTTTATCTCGTCGAGATATGAAAAATGGTATACCACATTGGGGGTCTCCGACGAATATTTCGCGGTGTTACATGAATTTTTACCAAAACGAACTTATAATACCCTTTTCACATAGTGGTGTAGGGTATAAATACTACATTATTTTAAAGTGATTCACGAGGACTGAATTGTTCAGTTATCAAATGACTTTTAGGTATTAACTTTCTGTGGATAAAAATTTAGTAATAACAAGTAAGAAAGGAACAGAATATCTTAAGAAACTTCAAAATCAGGAGGTTCCCTTCTATGGAGGCTATATGAAAACGTGGACTTATACTGATAATTCTTTTCTGGAAAAAGATTTTCCCATGGCAGACTTAATACCAAACTTTATGCATTTCGGTATGATAATGACGCTGAAACATTCAAAATATCGAAATTGGGAAGGACCCTTCTATGGGGTCTATATGAAGACAAATTTCCGGTGGAAAGTTTTATACCCCCAACTAAGTCTGAATAAAATATTTGAGCCATTTTGGTTGGATATTGAGACCACAAACTTCAAAATACCAAAAATCTGAAGGTACCCTCCTATGGGGGCTATAAGAAAACGTGGGTGGACCTATACTGATAATTCTCTTATGGAATATTTTTACCCGCATCGAAGACTACATACCAAATTTCATTCATTTCGCTATGATAATGACGATGAAACATTAAAAATACCGAAATCGGGAAGGACCCTTCTATGGGGTTTATATGAAGATGATGACTTAAACCGACAAATTTCAGGTGGAAAGTTGTATACACCCAACGAAGACTAAATGCCAAATTTCAGCCATTTAAGTTGGATATTGAGGCCACATACTTCAAAATACCGAAAATCGGGAGGTGCCGTTATCTAAGGGGCTACATGAAGACATGGACCTATACCGATATTTCTCTTTTCGAATATGTTGTACCTCCATCGAAACTAAAAACTAAATTTCATTCATTTCAGTTTTATAATGACGCTTTAACCTTCAAAATACCGTAATCGGGAAGGACCGTTCTCTGGGTTATAAAAAGTGTTTCTTATAGAGGTATAGAACTTTAAGTTGTCATTACTTTTCAAGATGGCGAACGATTTTACAGCTGTCAAGTGATTTATTCTTAGTTTGGTTTGGCAATTCATCATGAATAGACTCACGCCTGAACAACGCTTGCACATAGTGCAATTTTATTTTATTTATTGAAAGACACGTTTGGTGACCGCCTAATTTCACGTTTTGGACCTGTGAATTGGCCTCCAAGATCTTGTGATTTAACACCGCTAGACTACTTTCTGTAGGGTTGTGTAAAGTCATTAGTCTATGCGGATAACCATTTGACCATTTGGAAGACAACATTCGCCGTGTTATTACCGATATACGGCCACAAATGTTGGAAAAAGTCATCGAAAATTGGACGTCCAGATTGGACAACATCCGCGCCGTTCATATGCCAGAAATCATATTTAAAATGTAATGCCACCAGATTATCTTTCAGATAAATAAAATTCATGTCAATCGAATAATCCATCGTTGTTTTATTGCAACTTAAAGTTCTATACCTCTATAAAAACACCCTTTATATGAAGATATGAACCTATAAATACAAATTTCTGACCACAAATTTAAACCATTCATACTTAATTCAAATTTCAGCCACTTCGGTGTGATATTGGGGACACAATCTTCAAAGTACCGAGTATCGGGAGGTATTTTTCTATGGAGGTTATATAAAAACGTGAACCTATACTAATAATTCACTTCTAAAATATCCAATAAGGCTGAAACCTTCAAAATACCGCAAATCGTGAGGGAACGTTATATGGGACTATATGAAGACGTGGACCTATACCGACAAATTTCTGGTGGAAAATTTAATATCCCCAACGACCTATTGCCAAATTTCAACACTTTTGGTTGGATATTGAAGTCTCCCTTGTCCCTTATGGGATGTTTGTGGTTAGAGTCATTGAAACCACAACCCTCGAAATACGGAAAATCGGGAGGTTCCGTTCAAAGACGTGGATCTATACAGAAAAATTTCAGGTGGACAGTTGTGTACACCAAAGGGTGACTAAATCACAAATTATAATTAATCATTTCGGTTGAATATTAAGGCAGCAAAGTTCAAAGTACTGAAAATCGGAAGGGACCGTTCTATGGGGTATATATGAAGACACAGACTTATACCTAAAAATTTCTGTTGAAAAGTTGTATACATCCTAACCACAACCCTCGACATACGGAAAATCGGGAGGTACCTTTCTATGTGGCCTATACGAAGACGTGGAAATTTAAGGTGGAAAGTTGTATTCCTCCAACGAAGACTTAATGCAAAATTTCAGACATTTTTTCAGTGGGATTTTGATGCCACAACCTTGGAAATTCCGACAATTGGGTGGTACCAATTTACACCGTGTTTTTTATCCCGTGTTTTTTATCTCGTCTTCTACTCCATTGAAGTCTTCGCCTTTCAGTTTTCCATATACCGCAATACGTCCGGAATTTTCACGCCTTTTTAGTGGGTTCATCATCACTCATTCTTATGACCAGATACGGTTAACATTTTTTCTCTCAAACACAACAAACACTGCCCTATCTGCTTGCGCAACTAGCCTGACATCAGAACTACACAATAACATGTACTCGTAGTTATGACGGTTCAAAGTTAGACAAAAGAATTCGAATGATCTCAAAATTGTAGGTACTAACTGACACAGTTGATCCGATACCATCAACTACTTCTTTTCGACGCATAATGTTAATGTCGCATAGGCAAGTAATATGTGGCTATTTGAGAATACTGTGTCGTGCCTTTCAACATATTTGCATATCGTATAATTTCTTCCAGAACGATGTTGAAAAGATCACACGAAATACATTTTCTTTATCTGAAACCTCTTTCGTTACTAATCTGTTCGGAGTGGTTCTTTATTGTTTTAACTGATGACCTGGTATCAGTTAACCTCATCCTCTGCAGCTGAATGAGCTTTGCGGGAATACTAAATTCAGACATCGCTTGGAATACTTTTGAGCGAACAGAACTGTCAAGGACTGCTTTATAATCGATAAAAAATGGTAAATGTCGATATGTACCTCTTAGGTAATTTCCAGGAATATATCTGGTCAATGCACAGTGGATCCACCCATTGGCCAAAAATAAACAAGTAAGAAAAGCGTTAAGTTCGGTCGGGCCGAACTTTTTAGACCCTCCACCACAAATTTCAGCCATTTCGGTGGATTAATGTGGCCACAACCTTCAAAATACCGAAATTCGGAAGGTATCGTTCTATGGGGGCTATATGATGGCGTGGACCTATACCTACAAATTTCTGGGGGAAAGTTTTATACGCCTAAAGAAGACTAAATACCAAATTTCAGCCATATCGGTGTGATAACACTGTGCAACAAAATTAAATTTTTTTCAAAATGATGGGAAAAATCGTGTAGATTATGAAAGTAGAGCCAAAAATATGAGACACGTGTATCGGCGTTTTTAAAGTTTACGTCGGAAAGTATCCAAAATAGGTGGGGCAAGTTCCGCCCATTTTTAATTTCTTCGAAATATTCGAATTAAGATATCTTGGAATCCTTGCATTTAAGGTATATAGTGTCTTTGGCAACTTTACTCAGGAGGGTATGGGAATATTTTTGATAAAAATGTTAACCCTCATTCGGTTCATCAAAGGGGTCTTTTTTGTCCTTTTTTTGAAAATCTTTCAAAAACTCCTTTAAAATGTGATCGTATCAAATCCAAATATTATACAAAATTGTTCGCCATAAAATTTTACTATAGGTCTCAGAATACACAAAATCTGTAGCTCTTGTCTAATCGCCAGGAATCTCTAAAAATGAACAACACGTTTTAGGGTTAAAGTCGGACTTCATCTGAGTTTATTCAAAATTGTCGCACAAAACATAATTTTAGAGAGATGATGTCAGAGACAAAAATATTCTTCATCAAATTTCACTATGGGTCACCAAAGAAATGAAATGTCTATTTACATTTTATAGCATGAAAATATCAGTATCAATGTTGCTGAAAAAACATGAAAATATTTCCCAATTTTTTTGATGAAAAATTTTTCCTTCTTTTTTCGAGTTGATACATGGAAGTAATATAAAACTTGGTTATAGGTGAAAAGTGTCAAAGGATGAAAAATTCTATACAAAATTTCACTATGAGTTTCAAAATAAACCATATATCTATGTATACTATTTCCTTAAAAAATTAGATTACGAATTTATATATATTAGGATGAAATTATATGTTTTAATTTTGGACTGTTAATTTTACATAATTCCATACTGGATCAAAATCTAGCAAAATCCTTTACTTTTTCGGAATATTGTTAAAGAAAGAAATGTTCCAAAAGAAATTTCATTGTGAGTCTCTGAATAAACGAAATCTGTAACCATAACGTATAACATTCTTAGCAGCCCTTGTTTTTAGTGTAGGTTTTAGGGCCGTATTTTACAATTTTTAACCAGATTGTCGTTGTGATTAAAAAATATAAATATATTATTGATGGTTTTTCGTTATAAATTCATACAGAAGATGTTGTGTGTTCAATTTAAGTAACTTTAACAACATTTGTGGTGTATATATATTTGAAAAATATAGAAAACCCCGATCGGACCTGCCAAAATTGCGTATTTTTAATACTTTTAACTTAAATTACGTATTTAGGATAAGCCATTGGTTGCTTATATTGTTTGTGAAAATACATTAGAGGTCTACGGCTATGGTCCACTGAAAATATAGGTGTCATATGGGCTCTCACATGTACAATTTGGTGTGGTCCAAAAAACTACAATGATGGGACTCACTCATACTTTGGTGGCATTTACGGAATTAACCCTAGCAATTGACATAAATAGCTGTATCATGAATGACCATAACGAACCCAATTAGGATATAGTCATTTATGTCAATTTCTAAAGTTTATTCCGTAAATGCCACCCAAATGAGGAGTGAGTCCCATCATTTTAGTTTTTTGGACCACACCAAATTGTACATGTGAGAGCCCATATGACACCTATATTTTCAGTGGACCATAGCCGTAGACCTCTAATGTATTTTCACAAACAATATAAGCAACCAATGGCTTATCCTAAATACGTAATTTAAGTTAAAAGTATTAAAAATACGCAATTTTGGCAGGTCCGATCGGGGTTTTCTATATTTTTCAAATATATATACACCACAAATGTTTTTAAAGTTACTTAAATTGAACACACAACATCTTCTGTATGAATTTATAACGAAAAACCATCAATAAGATACTTATATTTTTTAATCACAACGACAATTTTTCATTTTTAGAGATTCCTGGCGATTAGACAAGAGTTACAGATTTTGTGTATTCTGAGACCTATAGTAAAATTTTATGGCGAACAATTTTTAGAATATTTGGATTTGATACGATCACATTTTAAAGGAGATATTGAAAGATTTTCAAAAAAAGGACAAAAAATACCCCTTTGATGAACCGCATGAGGGTTAACATTTTTATCAAAAATATTCCCCATACCCTCCTGAGTAAAGTTGCCAAAGACACTATATACCTTAAATGCAAGGATTCCAAGATATCTTAATTCGAATATTTCGAAGAAATTAAAAATGGGCGGAACTTGCCCCACCTATTTTGGATACTTTCCGACGTAAACTTTAAAAACGCCGATACACGTGTCTCATATTTTTAGCTCTACTTTCATAATCTACTCGATTTTAATTGTCATTTTTTTTTGTTGTCGCACAGTGTAATGAGGCTAAAACGTTCAAAATATCGAAAATCGGGAGATATTGTATTATGGGGGCTATATCAACACGTGGACCTATATAAACATTTTATGGTAGAAATGTTTCTTAGCTTCTGGAAACACAAAATACAAACTTACAACCGCTTCTTTGGTCAAATGGGTCTAATACATTCAAAATATATTAAAATGACGCGTACTTTATAAGGGGGGACTATACCAAAACGTGGACCTATATAACCCAACTTTGGTAGGAATGTTTTCTGGCCTCTGGAGACACAAAATACCAAATTACAACCAATTCTGTGGTCAAATGGTTCTAATACATTCAAAATATATTACAATGACGCGTACTTTATATGGGGCCTTATATGGGGGCTATACCAAAACGTGGACCTATATAACCCAACTTTGGTAGGAATATTTTTTGGCCTCTGGAGACACAAAGTACCAAATTACAACCAATTCGGTGGTAAAATGGGCCAAATATCTTAAAAATTCCTTAAAACGACGACGCGTCACTCGTCATTTTGTATGGGGGCTATACGAAAGCGTGGACGTACATTGCCCGCTTTCAATACCAAAAGTCCTACGTAAATATAACATATTTTCCCAAATTTTCATCAACCTACGTCAATCCGTTCGGACGCTAGAGTGATTTCCACAGACGGACAGACAGACAGACGGACGGACATGGCTATATCGATGTAGAATTGCACGCTGATCAAGAATATATATACTTTGTGGGGGTCTACAATGATTATTTCGAGTAGTTACAAACGTAGTGACAAACTTAATATACCCCCATCCTATGGTGGAGGGTATAAAAAATGAATGTCAAATTTTGGTACAACATCTGGCAAGTCTGACAGCTATGACATGGACCTTTTTAAAAATATATTAGTTTTTGTTTCATTCGAACGCGATCTTTTTTAGAATAGCTTCAAAAGTCGGAACATTTAACTAATATTTTTTATTGTGAGTACAACCTATATTTTAAGCGTAATTAAATATATTCAAAATATCGCGAAACTAATAGGTATAGCAAAATATTATAGTGGGTTTTGAAGGAGGAGGTAATAGCTTAGTTCTCATTAAAAAATAGTGTTTTAGCGTGTTGTGGAATTCTAGTTAGCTGCACATTTTCCTAGTGTATTTTGTAATGCCAATTCGATCATATACTTAAATTTGACCTAAGGTTTTAGTCATGATGCCCACCAGTGCCACCTCGGGAATAATTTTCCAAAGTAGGTCATAGGTTTAAGATTATTCAGCATTAAAATCAGCTGCCATCTAGTGCCAGACTATAAATGGTGGGTCGCAGAATAAGGCTGCCCTAGAATATTGTTTCTATGGATATATTAGGGTATAACTCTGTTATCTGACCGCGTACATTAACATAATTGGAAAGTCCAAGAATTCTTCTTCCATATACATATGACTGATGACGTGGGCAGTATGTGTCTTCGAGGAAAAACGCTCTAAGATCTATATTAAAAATTTTACCAATTTTCAGACAAAAATGTTGGTTTTTTTAATCCGCTAAATTGGTTCGATTTTATGTTGTTTTGGAGATTGTTTTGTTTCCCCAAACCTATTTTTGCATCATAAGATAATCGCGACCTTTGTTCATATCATTTTGTATTAACAGCATTAAACAATTCTTACCGTATACCCCCTCCAGAGGGGAAAGGGTGGAGAATGTTACGCTCGTGGTTTCTTAAAACACTCTTCGCAGCAGCACATAGCTGTAACCGGCGCATTGGCTTGATTGTTAAACTCTAAATATTTTGGCCACTTTCTCCATACAAGTGGATCCACTGTGCAATGGTGGACTTGCCAGCAAGCCGCATTGGTATGGCCCAATTATTTCGTTCATCATAGGCTTTAGTCGTCCGCATAATATCCCTGACACTATCTTGTAGTCAATAGGGAGAAGACTTATGCCCCTGTAGTTAGAGCATACAGTCTTATCACCTTCCTTATGGACGGGACACAGGATGCTCAGGTTCCAATCGCCGGGTACGCGTTCTTCCTGCCGGATGGTGCTAACTAGCTGATGAATACGCCTTATCTGTGTGTCGCCGTCGGTTTTGAAGAGCTCTGTTGATAGGCCATCGGCTCCTGCTGCCTTATTATTCTTCAGCCGGTTTATTGCTGGCTTTACCTCATCTTGGCCGGGCGGTATACATTCAATACCATCTTCTGTGATAGGATCTCTGGCATCTTCGCCGTCTTGGCTACTAGCGGATGCCAACAATTTGGAGAAATGTTTTTTCCATATCCTGAGCACACTATCTGTATCAGTTACCAAATTACCTTGCTGGTATCTACATGAGGATGTGCCTGTACCAAAGCCACCAGTTTGATATTTCACTCTTTGGTAGAATTTTCGAACTTCATTAACTCTTTTCCATTTCTCTCTTTTTCCTGCGCAAGAGACGTTACTCCTATCTCCTTTTCTCCGCCCGTATCCGCCCCGTCCCTACTATAGTCTTTATTTATTTACTTATTTATTTATGTATTTTTTATTTATTTAGTTATTACACCTTTTTCAGATGTAATTCGAATTATTTTAATTGTAATTCGAGAATTCTATTTGTAATTCGTAACATTTCATTTGTAATTCGAGAATTCCATTTGTAATTCGAATTATTCCATTTGTAATTCGAATTATTCCACTTGTAATTCCAATTATTTCATTTGTAATTCGAATTATTCCATTAGTAATTCGAATGATTTCATTTGTAATTTCAAATAAAATAATTCGAAATACAAATGGAATAATTCGAATTACAAATGAAATAATTCGAATTACAAATGGAATAATTCGAATTACAAATGGAATAATTAGAATTTCAAATGGAATAATTCGAATTACAAATGGAATGTTACGAATTACAAATGAAATATTACGAATTACAAATATAATTCTCGAATTACAAATGAAATGTTACGAATTACAACTAAAATGTTTCGAATTACATCTGATAAAGGTGTAGTTAATTAATTGATTTATTTGCTTATTTTACTTTCTTATTTTTTTTTCAGAAATATCCCAAACTTATTGTGCCTTGGCTGACGTTATCTACTTTATCGAGTCTTGTGTTCACTTGCTGTAATTTATACGACATTGTATATCGAAATCATCAATGGGATGATATATTAGTTTTCATTATTATGATTGGTATGTATTTAGTACACACCAATTTATCACATTTTTAATTTTCTTTTCATGATTTTAGGAATTCAAATTATTATCATATATCCCATTTATGTTTTGTGTGTTGACATACGTATGGAAAATATTGAATCTAAAGGATCAGAGGAATCAGTGTATCCATCGAATGATAAACATATTTTTGGTGATTATTTTGTGAGGACAATATTTTAAAATTAAAAAAATATAAACTAAATATTCATCAATATTTTTGTAATTTAAAATTATCTTTATATAATAAACATAATCGATTCATTCCCCAAGGTATTCATGTATTATTATATATAATTTAAACAAAAATTGGTTGTTGTACGATAATTAACAATTTGTTTATTCAAGATTTTTTAAATTCAATACCCCTGTGCTCTCTTGCCGCATCTCCAAATAAAGTCCAATGATGGGATATAAAATATTGATATCAAAACCTAAATAAATAACGAAAATATTGCATTTTTTAATAAAAAGAAATAAGCTAGTTTTGTTTCTTATCCATACCCACAAATATAAGAAATGCAATCCATCCTATATGATGATACGACATCAAATGAACAATGACAATAAATAGACCAATTACGAAAGCTATTGATGCCAAAGTCATAGAAACTAACCATGGTAATAAGAACATTGAACGTTTCTGAAATATTACAACGAATAATACAATAATTGAAATTATAACATTTATTATTATTGATTTTCTATATAACATTACCACAATAATACCAAAAATCATTAGACCAGATGATATACATAAAATGACGGCGCTTACGATTACTGCAATTTGCGGATAGTTGCTACTATCTGATTCATTGACTAGAAAGAAAAAATA
Source organism: Musca autumnalis (assembly GCF_047663935.1). NCBI lineage: Eukaryota > Metazoa > Arthropoda > Insecta > Diptera > Muscidae > Musca > Musca autumnalis. The sequence goes on from NW_027412088.1 coordinate 74,405,763, forward strand.
AGAATTTAAAATATATTCAGAAATTGCAAAATTTATTTATATATGTATATTAACAAAACATTTGCAGTATATTTCAATGTTAACCCAGTACGGAAAAAACAAAATCGGGCGCGGTCGACATTTTTCAAGATAAAAACTTCCTCACATAATTCAAATTTCATCGAATTCAATTCAATTAAATTGTTTGCGTCAAGTACATAGGGTGATAATATATATGGGAGCTTTATCGAAATCTGAATAGGTTTCCAATTAATTTGGCCGCATTATCATGTTAGACTAAATTCCCTGTCATTTTTTAAACTTCATAGAAATTATGCCGACATAGTGTGTTTGGTGCGTCAAATACCTCAAAACAAATCAATAAAATATAACAAATTTGCTTCTATACCGAATTTCGTCACACATTCCAAATTTCGTTGAAGTTGGGCATATGTACATAGTGTATTTGGTGCATGAAATATATGAAATCGGACGAAAAAATGCATGGGAGCTATATGCAAATCTGAACCGATTTTCACCACAAGCATAGCGTTCGGATAGGATAATTAATTCAGAAAGTGATTCTATGTATATCCCTAAGAGCAACTCGTTTCCTTATGCATTTTAGTAGGAGGGAAAGTGGGCCAAGTACAGTCGCCAATGATGCAAATATTTCAAACACCTGAAATTATGCTATTGGAAACGTTAAAAGGTGCTGTCTGTGCTCTTAAACCTTTTGGCGAAGACACACACCAAGAAGGTAAAGTTGATTATTTTTATGAGATCATTCTCAACATCACTTTTCTGGGATTGTACCTACACTATTTGGTATTGGCGCCATCTGTTAAATACAATAACATACTCAACTCCACCTTTTTATATCACTTTTTGGAGTGCTGTTTTTTCCATAACATACTATTGTGTAATTTTAAATTTCCCACACGCATTTTGCTATATGGTAGTGGAGCCATTTGATAAAAACTGCAAGAACTCCAAAGACATATAATATAATAAGATTCTTATTCTGCATCGGCAGATGTCACTAGATTTTAAGATAATGTATCAGTGCGGCATTAGACCGGGCAAATGCACCATTGACCAGATATTTGCCTTAAGACAAATCCTGGAAAAGATCCAGGAAATGCAGGTCGACACCTTCCACCTTGTTGTCAATTATAAAGCGTTCAAAGGTGTTCCAAGCCATGTTTGGTAAACCCGCAAAGCTCATTCGTCTATGTAAGATGACATTAACTGATACTCGGTCCTCAATTAAAATAGCAAAGAATCTCTCCGAAGAGTTAATTACCAAAAGAGGTTTCAGACTAGGAGACGGCTTGTCGTGTGTGTTAGAAAAGGTCATACGAGATGCAAAGGTCAATAGAAGGGGAACAATATACACAAAACGCCATATGTTACTTGCTTATGGTGACGACATTGACACCATAGGTCGATCGGTAAAGGAAGTAACTGCTACCTTTGCAAAAGACGAAAGGGAATCTACTAAAGTCGGTCTGGCAGTAAAAGGCGATAAAACCAAATTGATGGTATCGACGCGTAATACGTTCACAGATCTCGTATAATCTGTGAATGTTGGTACCTACAATTTTGAGGTAGTAAAGGACTTCGTCTACCTCGGCATAGCCATAAACACAACAAACAACATCAGTTGTGAAATACGAAGAAGAATAGTGATGGCCAACAGATGCTACTTCGGGCTAAGTAAGCAGTTTAAGAATAAAACCACATCTCGTCAAACAAAGGATCACATTTTGCAAAACACTGATACTGGCCATGGGTACATGCGCAAGCAGATAAGGCAGTGCTAAGGTGTGTTCGAGAGAAAAATTCTTTGAAAGAGCTACGGCCCAATCTGCGTTGACGGCGAATATCGACGGCCTGTGAACAACGAGCTGTGTCACCTATACAACGACATCAATATAGTCGAACGAATCGAGATACAACGATTGCGATGGTTAGGCCATGTCATAAGAATGAGTGATGATGAACCCGCTAAAAAAGCTTATAAATGCGGGCCGCATGGAGGATCACGCAAATCTGGAAGGCCAAAACTTCGTTGGAGCGAACAAGTGAAAAGAGACATCAAAAAGGTACATGTCCCAGAATGGGAAAATGCAGCAGCAAATAGAGATGATTGGAGATTTTCGGCTTTTGGAACAAATGTTCTGTAAAAAGGCAGCTAAGTAAGTTAGTTATGTTACAATATTGGGACATGATATTAAGTTATATTCACCTCAGTACACATGTGTATACGTTTTTGTTTCTGTTAATTAACTGTTACTATGTAATAATAGTGAAATTAAACTACATTATGTCCAATCTTTACAATTGTATGTCTTTGGAACATCATTTCTTTTTTGGTTTGTGTCTTCGCTTTTATAGCATACTTTCATGTATTTGAAACATTGGCATCATTGGCTAGTGCACGTTCCCCCATTCCTCCTGCTAATGTTACATAAAGACGTAATACTCTTTACCGCAGTGTGGTGTAGGGTATACAAATACCATCTTTTGGTACTTTTACTACGGTCCAAGAAAAAAGGGTCAACAGGAAATTGAAGGAATTGTGTCAGAAATACGAAATATTCCAGAAAAACATTTGACATTTGATTTGACTGATGTCATGTATCCTCAGAACGGAGCTACAATAACGCCAAACAACGATATATATGTGTCTTCTAGAGCTGTATAAGAGAACATTAAGATAATTCATCACACCATATCTCAGAAACTTGTCCTATGGCGAAATTTTACTTTTGAGTTATTGATATTGAATTGGACCTTTTTATACGAAAAAGAAAAAACCCGGCATTATTACCGAACACCAACTAATGTGGCTCTTCCACACGAGTAGCGAACAAAGGGAGGTCTAATAGCAATATATTCCTGCAAGAACTCAATTGGTAAGAACTGAGGCCTTCAATCACAAGTCGGATATATTCGTCTATTGCCCTCAGCACGAAACACTAAAAAAAATAAATAGTGTCAAAATAATGGCATCAATGTTTCAAACGGTGCAATGGGGATTGCACACCAGTCTGAACTGAACGACTTACAACAGCTAAGTTTGCTGGCAGAACATGTTGCCATGATTTCCTTACGACTCGATGAACAAAATTTGTGGTTCAGCTCACAATACGGGTATGCAGAAATATTACAATACAAAGAGAACTTATGTAGGTGACATAGGGTATGCAAAATACCAAGCAGCGACCATGGCCGGTTTTAGCATGACAAAGCCGAGCATTTATCTCGGTCCCTAATTCATAAGTGGACAATGACCTTCCCTTTGTGTCACCAGAAGGAGCTGCCGTTAACACCTAATAAAGGAAGTGAGCAAACATGTGTCGATCGTTCCGCCGTATGAATTTTAAAAATTTGGGTGGACGTTGGACTACTAACCCACCAAAAAAGCAACATACTATGAAAAACAAACCCTTCCAAAGTTGACGACCACCTCAACGTTTCAAGGACCATAATCTGCGAATTTGCACTCGGAATGATCGGGAGAACGTGTAGTTTACGCTCTGACAGATTTACTAGAAAAGTACAAGATCGATATTAGTGCCATACAAGAAATACGATTCATCGAGCGTGTTGGATGTACGATCGCTCGACTTCGATCAACATCTTTTTCTGCAGCAAAGGTACGCACCCTGTTTAAAGTATTAAATAAAGTACAAGTTGGACATCGGTAAGCTGCAATCACTGCTGTTAGCCCTATTATATTCCACCCAACTCGCCACAATGTCTTATGAAGGTACTCCTAGTTCCGTCAACATATCAACATTCCACGCAAACGGCCGCAATCCATTCTCAGATACCAGAGACCTCCACCAAGGAACCCATGGTATGACAGGCTGCTACAGAAGACCAGAATGCGACATATAAGGTACTCCAACACAGTAGCATCGCGTAGCGCACGATGTATTGAAAGAAAAGGCGAGCAGCAAAAAAGAGAGATGGAAAAGCGGGAGTATGAAAAAACTGACACGTACAGGAGCCTGAATGAGGTCCGTGATTTCTAATAAAGAGTGAATCATCAAACTGATGACTTTGGTCAGCTTAGGATATTGAAAGAACATTTTTTCAAACTGCAGATATGCAATAGTAGCGAAGACGACGAAGATATCACAGATCCAATCCCAATAGTGGGATTCTGTAACTCATATTTGCGGTTACCGACAAAAATCGGTAAAATTAAATCGCATAATAATGACTAAAAACATAAAGAAAAGTTGGCATCACTGTTTGTGTCGGTAGAGGCTAGCGACTACTTTTTATTAATCGTTAACTTACCGAAAAATTTCGTTAATTATCGAAATTATAAGCATTTTAATTTTACCGACAATTATCGATAACAGCAAAAATGAGTTACAGAATCCCACTACAGAAGGTGGTACTGAATATATACCGCCGGCCAAGATGAGGTAGAGCTGTTCAAGACATGAAATGTTCAAAATACTTTGAACAAAATGTTTATATTTTGTACTGATTTGGTCATTGAAGAGTTGAAGATCCCACTGGCAGCGATGTCTGTTCTCGCTAGTGGTTTGTGTGTGCACTGCTGCGGAGTTGTACTTAAGATTTTATGACCCTTTTATGGCACATGTATTCTTCAATTATCAAATGTTTGTATTTTAAGAGCATCGAGTTAATTGATAAGAATCATGAATTGTAAAGAATGGGCTAAGAATTCGAATGTATTGTTGCAGTTAGGTAAAATATTACTCAACTAAATTTAGTGCCTTGCAACCACTCACATGGTGCAGACGTTCGTGTCTTACAACCACTCAACGAGTAAAGACGTCCGAGTCTTTCTTTTCTAATTTTATACAGACGAGCTGCGGCTGTTTGTTAGATGCTGAGGCATCATATATTTTTTACAGGAGGCGACACGGTAATAATTTGCATACATCATCTAGTTAACACAATCTCGCAGGAAGAACGCGTACGCAAAGATTTTAAATCCACCATTGACTAGATAATTACTTTGCGGCAAATCCAGGAAAAGACTAAAGTGATGCAGATCGACATTGTCAACTTTTTATAAAGCAATCTTCAACAGTCATATATGTTCAAAACTTGAAATACCTTACATATCTGAATTTGGTATTGAGGCAAAGTTCCTTCGGCTTTGTAAGATGGTCCTCAATTAAAATAGAAATAAACCTTTCTGAACAGTTCAGTACCAGAAAAAGATTTCAGACTAGGAGACAGCCTTTCATGTGACTTCTTCAACAAACTGCTTGAAAGGGTTATACGAGATACGTACTCGTATGTTAAAAGAAATGACAGAATATATACAAATTTTCACATGTTGTTCGCTTATGTCGACGACATTGGCATCATGGGCAGATCAGTAAAAATAAGTAACGGATATCTTTGCCAAGCTCTAAAGAAAATCTGCTAAGATGGGTGTAGCTGTAAACTGCAACAAGACCAAGTTAGTGGTATCGAAGCGCAGAACTAGGACTAACTGAACGAAGACATCAGTATAGTAAAACGTATCGAAATACAATGATTGCGTTGGCTAGGCCAACCCTATGTTTGCAAAAATAGACTTCACTATTTAAATAACACTGTGAACCGAAATTTTGGGGGATGGAAAATTCCTATTGGAGATGAAAGCCCTTGGTGAGTATATACAGAACCCCGAAGGACAGATTAGCCGTGAGTCGAACTTTCGCGATATGGCGTGATGAATATTTTGCTGGAGACACTAAAACCCATCTGGAATCAGCGTTATATCTTCGTTCGCTGTTGTTTAAGCTTATATTTAAGATGACATATCTTCAGTCAAATCAAATGAGGATTTTTTTCGTAGAACATTTCGACCTTCTAACATGCTTCCTTCAATGTCCTTTTCGTCCTTTATTTCAAGAACCGCAATAAAAGTGGCACAAGATGACATTTTTCAGCTTCGGAACATTCTACAAAAATGTCGCTAGGAAGATTTTAGGTACGGTTTCCAAAGACATAAAATCGATAAAATCATGTTTAAGTGGTCGTTTTTCACTTTTAACCGAATCTTGCTCAGACAGCCCTATATCTATTTATTTCAATACATTATTGTTAACCTATTGATTATCTAGAATTCTCGGAGTCATTAAAACAGTTGTATCTTGTTTTGCTAAGCACGTTAATTTAATTATTTTTTGGAATAAATATCCGGATATCCGAATTATGGAACCGGTTATTCTGATATTAAACCCGAATTTTTATCCGGTTTTTATGAACCAAATAACCGTATATGTATATCATTAGAAAGCTATTAAAATTGTCCAACAGATATGACTAATATGCATTAGACGTTTTAAGCGGCAATGGTGCTGGAACAAAAAAACCGCATTTTTGAACCGTTTCTTAACGTTTGTGAGGATACATTTCTGTGCGTGAAAAAAAATATGATCATGACCTGCGGGGTGGAAAATTCTTTTTGGAGGTGAAAGCCCCTGGTGTGGACATACAGAACCCTGAAGGGCAGATCCGCCGAACCTTTGTGTTATGGCGGGTTGAATTCTGGGATGGTGACCCATTATTGCAAGCGTAAAAAGTTACGTAACTGAATTTCAAGTGGGTTTAGGGTGCTACTGGGACAGTATGTGCTATGTCGGCGTAAGATTATTTTCGTGATATGCCCTAGCCAGAAATGTACAATTATCCGAAACTTTTCGCCCCCATAGTGACGGTAATTATTATAATACAAAAACGACATTGTTCACGGTACAAATTTCATGCTTTGGGAGCAGGTTTGTAACAGAATATTTCACATTTCTGGTTCAACTGATGTCCAAGGATTGTATCAGACCATATTACAAGGCAATTCAAGGCCTTCTGTATGCAATTTGCTCAAAGAATTCTGCGGAATCTATTAACTTCCAGCGAAATCTCAGGGAAACGTGCCTTATCGACGTCCAGGAAGGTATATTATGAGCAAGAACAACTTCAAAGCTTTCTACAGTCTCAAAATTTGCCATCTGACACCAATTTTATGCTTTTTATAAAGTAAAATACCTTAAAACGCAAAAAATTAAGCAAGGGTCAGCATTGATGAGGAATACAAGAATTCTAACCTTAAATAACGGCATTTAAGCCCCAAAAATTATATATCTTGGACACCCAGAGACGTTCCTTGAAACAATAAAATGTATAAAATTTGCCGCTAATTCCATAAATTCTACGGTAATGTACAATTTCCTTGGGGTGTATTTAAACTTTTGTCCCCACCATTTTTTGGTTTTTGTAAAATTTACCGTTATTTGTGTTATGGATTATATTTTTGTTGTTTCAAATATTGTTTATTAGTGAGAAGAAATAAAACTGCATACTTGGAATTTCGTAAAAATCATCACTTGTCCTAAAACCTGAGATTTATGGGGTGTATGTAAACTTTTGTCCCTGACTGTATATTAATAAAATGTTATGCATTTAAAAGATATGGTATACAATTTTTTATAAGTTTGATTTCTACAATTCCAACTTTTGTTAACTGCCAAAATAATTATTGTCACTTCTGACCAAAACTATTGTAAGATCTAAAAATATTTATTGTCATTTTTGACAATCGAACACACAACCTTCTACGTGTAAGACGGGTGTGCATACCATTGCACCACGGTGGTACCCAAAATTGTTACTCTCTGTATTGTTACCTCTGACAAAAACTATCGTTATTACATGTTTGGCCTAAAACGTTATAGTGTCAGAGTGACAATACATATTCATATTTAGAACACATAATATGGTCCTGTGTGACAATAACGATTGTTGGATTGACAATAATACATAATGAATCCAACAGTATGTCAACAATATATATATTACTCTTGGAATATTGTTGGATCAAACATATTTTTTCTCTGCGTATACGCAATGATTTGAACGTAAGCATCATATGTTCCGTAAGAGGTAGTTTACACTAGCCATCAATGTCATATGACCCGAAATAAAAATATTCCATATGTACTCACATAGACAATCCACCATTGTCTAGATATTTACCTTGCGGCAAATCCTGATGCAGATCAACACTTATTAACTTTTTGGCGATTATAAGGCAACCTTCGACAGCCAACCTTCGGCAAAGTCATTTGGCTTTCATTCTCCAAACAGTTCAGTACCAAAAAAAATGTCAGATCAGGAGACATCAGCATAGTTAAACGTATCGAGATACAACGATTGTAATGGCTAGCTAAAAACGAGCGATGATGAACTCGCTAAAAAGGCGTATAAATACAAATGTGGCATTGATGAAAGTAAACGATCATGCGCCAAACAAAAATTTCACTTTGCTTGACACTTCCTGTGCTATTGTACGAATCCACGTGGGAACTTGGACATGTAGATGAGATGTATTGTGTTGATTTATTTTGTTGTGAATTCGCACTAAGATCTTTGTTGGGGGTAACACCCTATAGACTTCACTATTCAAATAATAAACCTTTCTACCAAAAGAAATTTTTATCATGTAAATATATCTTACCGTTAGTTGTTGTATCTATTGTTAAATACGGCATAATTTCTGCCACAAACAATATCACAGACAAGGAAATAAATAACGTTAATGCAGCCACAATTATTCCATGAATGTGAAAGGCTTTTAAAGTCATTTTTCTAAGACGTTTGAATGCACGCGGAATAAAAATTGATTTATAACTTTTACGTTGAAGTTGTTGAAGTGTACTAATTATGCTTCACCATCACAACAAAGAAATGACCAAAGTTCTACAATCAACATATTTGCAAATGTCAGCATAATGTTTATTGACATCATATTACCAACGAAAAAAAAACTAACACAAACAAAGTGAAAAAGAAAATTAAATAAAATCAATGGTATGTTCGGGTGTGTCGAATTTTGTTTACCTTCCCCCACAAGAAGACACAACATTTTATATTCTAACCAATTATGGTTAAGTTCGATAAAAAAAAAATGTTGCTAAGTCCCGGTCCACATTTGCGTGAATTTCATTAAAAAATTTCATGAAATTAGGCGTTCTTAAATCGAATTCCCCAACCGATCTAGAGACGCATAATTTCATGCAATTTTTTCAATGAAATCATTATAGTGTGGACCGGGACTAAAATTCTCAAAAATCCGAAAATCGAGAGGTACCGTTACATGGGCATTAACCAAAACATGAAACTATGTTCACCATTTCAAGTGAAGAAGCGTTGTGACCACTAGTATTTTCAAGCGCCAAATTACAGACAGGTTGGTGAAAATGAAGCTAGAATCCTCGAAATATCGAAAGTAGTGAGGTGCCGTTATATGGGCATTTAATATTACGCTACACTGCTCCAGAACGCGGAATATTGGTGAATATTTATTTGACCGGTCGGTGACTTTGGCACAACGTGAAGATTGATGGGGCTATTTGAAATCGCGGGTTTATGTCAACAAGCTTTAGGCTCTTTCAGGTCTTAAAGACAATATCCGTCAATAATGTGAGGACCTTTCGCCGGAAGTTTTGGCCAAAGTGATGGAAAATGTCATATAAATGGCTCAAATGACAATAAACTGTGGCGGCGACCATTTATCTGACATCATATACTGGACTTGATGTAAAAAAAAAGTTAAAAGACCAAATAAAAATAATCCACAAGAAGAATCAAAGTTTTTCATTTTTTTAAATTACAGCCAAAAAATATCGGAAGTTTAATTTTACACCACCTTGTATATAGGCAATTATTGTTGGAGATGTGCTGTGACCTCCAAGAACCTCAAACGGCAAATAGTTCAGTCAAAAAATTTAGCTAAACTCCTCAAAGCACCTTAAATTAGGAGGTACGATTGTATGGAGCTATACCAAAACATGGACCTATGTTGACATTTTTAGGGATGAGGTTTCGTGACTGCAGCAAACCTAAAATATCAAATTGCGGGTAGTTCGAACAAAAAATTTAGTTAAAATTTTCCAAAAACCGAAAATCGTTTAGGGGCCTACACAAAAAGTTGGATCTCAGAAGAAGCTAAAATGTCAAATTGCAGATAGTTCGGTTTAAACATGGAACTAAAATCCTCAAATAACCAAAATCGGAAAAAAAACCACTCGGGTGCACAAATATGGAGTTCTAGTTCAATTACTGCGGATACTAATGTGATTACAATGAACGGGCACACGGGCATTTCTAGATCGACTCAGAATTTTATGCTGATTAAGAATATGTATATATTAAGGCGGCCCGAAAACGACATTTTTTTTTTTTTTGGAAAGCCTACCTCCAACATTTTTTCCAGTTGATCCAAATTTTATGACGATCGGCTATAACAAAAACATAACCAGGGAACAAAAATAAATGTTCACGAAAGTGCCCTAAAGGCCTCACCCTAATATTTATACACACATTTGCCTCCTCAAATGGCGACCACTGTATATAACAGAAGACATTATTTATGAATTATTTACAAAGTCTACAACGAAAAGAATATCTGTTAACAACATTGTTCAATCCAATAACATAATCTAAGCTTTTACCAGTGGATTGTAAGTTTTATGTTCACAATTTTTACGTTGGGTGGTGAGTTAATGAGTTGCCATTTTAAAGCCCAACGTGTACGAATTAGGAAGATCAATGCGCCATCTAGTTGAAAAAAGCAAGTACTAATGTTTTTAAGTCACACTTAAAGCTTATTGTTCATTCGTATAACATTATCTTTTGGTAAGCTCTATGTTAGTTACTTGTTATTACTCAATTTACTGTAAAGATTTAAATGTTTCTTAACGAAAAATTGTTATAGACATTTCGAAACTAAATGCTAATAATCTTAAAACATGAATGAAAGTTCAGATTAATTTAACTTACTCGCCAATGTATGTGGAGTTATGTATGTATGTATTTTTTGGAGCCCTTGGAAATACGGGTTTTCCATGAAAAAGTTCTAAAGCCTTAGTAATCAAGACAAAAAGAGTACCCGCTGTAAATATTTCCAAACGATCCAAGAATGTCCCTAAAGTAAAAAAATAATAATAGTAAAATTGTGTCATTTTAACCAAGGACGTGGTTTGCATTACTTTGCTAATGACTCTGATCCTACAAACCCCATTGATTACTTACCAGAAAGAGGAATGTTTTACTATACCCTCAGAATTTATGTTAACGAGGGTATATACACTTTCATACGGGCAAAATGTGCTTCGTCGAAATAACGGTTTAAGACCCCAAGTATGTTTGGACGAAATGTGTTTCAGACAATTTGGAGTCGATTTGGTCCAAAATTTGGCTTTCGTAATATTTTGTCCAAACTTAGTTTAAGTTCGAAGATGGGTTATATCGGTCCACTCCTTCCGGTACCTCCCCCACAAAAGTTCGAAAGTGTTCGGAAAATTTGTGCGTGCGATAACTCTTGAAGGAAGTAACCGATTTGGTCCATACTTTGCAAATCGTGAAACGTCTACCAGACTTAGATAAGGTTTCAATACGGACTCAATCGGTCTACTTCTTCGGGTATCTCCTACATAAAATTTCGGATAAGTTCAGTTTAAGGCCTGCTCTCGAATCGCTTTGATTTTTGTTGTAACAACTTGTATTTACTGCCCCCATACGACGGTACAAGTTTCATCAGGGGCAAGTCCATAATTCCTGAGAAAATAACCTGAAAGTTGCAAAAAATCCCTATGACACCGTGTGTAATGGGTGGAGCGCAAGATAACTCTCGAACGGATCTGTCGATTCGGTCCAATATTGGGATTTCGAATATTTTGTCCAAACTTAGTTTAGGTTCGAAGATGAGTTATATCGGTTTACTCCTTCCGGTACCTCCCCCACAAAAGTTCGGAAAAATTGGAAGCCCGATAACTCTTGAAGGTAGTGACCGATTCGGTCCATACTTTACACATCCTAATATGTTCACCAAATATAGATCAGGTTGGAATATGTACTAAATTTTTCCACCCTTCGGGTACCTCCCACACAAAATTTCGCATAAGTTCACTTTAAGACCTGCTGTCGAATCACTTTGATTCTTGCTGGAGTCACTTGCATTTGCTGCCTCAATTACAACGGTAAAAGTGTTTTCAGGCGCAAGTACATACTTGTTGAGAGCCCGAAAGGTATAAAAAACCCTATGGTACCATATGTAGTGGCTGGAGAGCACGATAACTCTCGAACTGATCAACCGTTTTTGCTCAAAGTTGACTCCCAAAATATGATCGACTTCCATAATATACTATGTCGGTCCATTCCTTCAAGTACCTCCTCCGCTACACATTTGAACTTAAATCCTAATCCACATTTTTGTCAGCAAATGCAAATGTCCAACAAGGGCCACCAAATTCTGAAATGATTCTAACTACATTTAATCTGTCCGAAGATGGAATTTTCAATTCACATATATATATATATACTAGGGGACCCGGCGAACTTCGTCTCGCAGTTTGTTAGATACAGAACTTGATGTCTTTGGCTCAAACCAATAATACTATTATTGCTATCACCTTGTTCAATGGCAAATATTTCTTTGTTTTGAACTGTTAAGGACGATCTTTGAAGCAGATGCACATTAGACAATTGTACTTTCGACAATTGTCTTGGCGAAAAGAGAAGGTACTGAGAGGCAAAGTGTTTCTAGTTTCCTCGACTCTCTCTCCTATGAACTGACAATAGCCGCAAAAAAATTAGGCAACTGCAAATAGGAACTAAGATATATTTTTTAAGCAAAATAATATCGAGCCCTTCCCGCGAAAAAGGTGTATGCGACAAAAAGCAAATTTTACAGGAGACGGTTTTTATTGAATAACTTTTGATCTAACCAAAATTTTTAATTAAATTTTGGTATAGTTCCGTTACAAAATGTTGTTTACTAAAAAAATAAGTAATTTGTGGAATATCTTCAATATAACGGTAATTAGTGTCGCTTACCTCTTTTTCGCTGTCACGCATTCAGACTGTTACATTAAGAAGTGGCGGTTACATTAAAAAATTTTATTTGAAACATTTTAGAGTAATTCACATCTATAATTTAAAAACAATGCAACTTAATTTAATAGCAAGTATTTATTCGAAAAATTATAAGATTAAAGAGCATTTTTTGTAATATAGTCGAATAACTACATGGTATGTTAATGTACAATTTTGATGTAAGCGACAATTCCCTGTCACCTAAAAATGTAAACAAAATAAAAAGGGCGCTTACATCAAAATTGTTTTAGCACTAATTTCGTAACGGTACGTGGCAGAGTTCTAAAAATTTGGGAGATGGTGTGTAGGAATATTCTTTATCGATTTCCGTAAAAAAAAGAAAATCGAAAAAATGTCGCTTAAATCTTTTTCGCGGTAAGGGTTCGATATCATAACGCCTCTATTCGTTTCATAATCGATGGTTTTCTGCAATTCTTGTTTTCACCACTGAACACGATATTTCACTCAAGCAATTAAATACAAAGGAAGGAATGCGATCGTAGGAATTTGAATTTAATGCTGAATATAATGCTTATTTAAATTTGCGTTTTAATCAATTAACCTATTTTGAGCAGAGGGATCCAATCGTTATCAGGTAACCACCTTCGTCTGTTCTTTTTCTGACTTCTCTGTTTAACGCGATCTCCCGAATTCTACTTGCATTGAAAGTTCAGAATTAGATGCAATGGCTCTGGTAACACGGACAAATGCGGTAATTGAATTTTGACTGAGACTGTACAATCCCGTACTTGGTACATTGATCCTTGTTAGCACAGTTATTCTATTAGTTGCCGTTCATTGTGTGTTTCGGATGCTTGAAGTCTTGTCAGACTAACACGTGACTCTTGTCGATTACTTAGTCACCCTATATTTAATCTCGACGTAAATAACACAGTCAAATTAATATAACAAACTAATTAACGTTTAATAAGTATTTACTTACTTATGTCGCCCGATAATGAATATATGTCAGATAATTCGACCAAAAAATCTCCAGTACCTCCGATTTCTTGTTTTTTCTTCTTTCCAATTTTGAATATCATCCTTTTTCGATGTACATACATACAGTGTACTAACAGTACCAGTGTACATATGTATATATTTGGCCATTGCCTTCCAGCTCTGCGGGAACTAAACTGATTGAATTCATACTCCTTTTCAGTGGGGACATCATTTGTTAGTATCATGACAGGATCTAAACAGTATCAATCTACATTTTATACCACATAAATCGGAAGATGATCTTTCGAAGATGTTTTTACTTACAGTTTAAAAGTATACATATATGCCACAACCTCACTTCCAATGAAATTACCGCCGAGCTCTTGATTTTTCAAATAATTCACCAATTTTGTGGATTTGTACCTTTTTCCTCAAAACTGTGGAAACCACTTTCGGCGTTATCATTTTCATATTTTCAATCGGAATCTGACCGAAACCACCCCTAATTCTTACAAACTCTAAACTAAGCCTTCTCCTTTTAACCATTTTTCGCTGTAAATTTCCAAAGAAGACGCTTGAAAATAAATGAAAATCGATTTAATTGTGAATAAAAAAGAGGCGTACAATGGACCCTCACAGTCGGTGCTTATACAATTTTCGCCAAAAAATTTCCAAATAAGTGTCAAGGTATACTCCAAATGCGGAGCTCGATAGAAATGTGTAGAAAATTTGACTTTTTTCAAAAAATGTTTTTGCAAATTTTTCGCAGATTTTCGCGGTTTTTTTAGGTTTTATCCTTTTCTGCCATGCGACTATTCCGAATTGGTGCGAATTGTCAAAATCTGTTCAGCCGTTCTTGAGTTATAAGCGTAGTAACTAACATCATCCTTTTTTATATATATAGATATATATATATATATATATATATATATATATATATATATATATATATATATATATATATATATATATATATATATACATATATATTACGAATATTGTCAATTATTTCATATTCCATTTCAGAAAAAAAGTAGGAAGACATTTTAGGTACATTATCTGACATTTTTAGGTACCCACTTAAAGTTGTGGAAATGAATGAAAACTAATTACTCAATTTTAGTTCAGAATATTTTATGATGGAGGTTGTGGAGGGTTCGGCCCGGCCGAAATGACTGAAAATTGGTATTTAGTCTTCTTTGAGACCACAAAACATATACCCAGAAATTTGTCAGTAAAGGTCCGTAGAAGTGTACACACAGAAAAAAGGTCTCTCTAACATATGTCCCAAATATATATTTGTTTGAAATCAGTCCCAAACATAACAAATGTTTGGGTCCTGCAAACAAATATATGTTTGGGTGCAAACAAATTATATGTTTGAATGCAAACAAATTATATGTTTGGATGCAAACAAATTATGTGTTTGGGTGCAAACAAATTATATGTTTGAGTGCAAACAAATACAAACCCAAAAGCCACAAAAAAAACAAACACATGCACCAGTGGGCGCTTTCTGAGAGCAAGGGAGTGTAAATGTAAAACACATTGAAATATACGCTCACTTGCTCTCAGCAATCGCTCACTGGCTATCTCTAACATATACACACATTTATAAATGGTAATGTTTTATTGAAAGGAATAGAAAAACAGCAAAAGCACAAAATACACATAGTTACATAATAAATGCCAAAGAAAGAAAAGACAGACTTTAATTAAAGAAAAAACTGAATGAAATAACTTATAACACACGGTGCTCTTGAATTAAATTTAAATGGAAGGTGCTTACACCTGGGAAGTTTTTGTGGATTCTGAAACTACAATGTTCACAGATAAGAAAAATCAAAAAACAAAAAAAATCGGCTTAGCGCTTTTTAAATAAATCGCGATTCAAGTTGAAATTTTTAGGGGTTGTTTAGGTTTTTGCGGATTTTGTCTTGTAGAGAATTTTCACAGCTATAAGATTTTCTCAGGTCTCATGCCGATAAGACTTGCCGTATTCAAGCAACATCGCGGAACCCTAACAAAAAAAAACTAAAAATGTAAACTAAGCTTCTTTATCACAAAAAAGGTACAGCCTGAGAACAAATCAAAAACGTCAATTCTGTAGAGAATTTTCACAGTTACAACATTTTCTTTAGCTCCATTTCGATTGGACTTGCGGCTTTCAAGCAAAATCGTGAAAACCTAAAAAACGCCCAAAATGTGAATGTTGACCGCGATTTATTTAAAAATCCCTACAGCGATTTTTTTCTTGCTTTTGCATTTTTCTCATCTATGAACATTGCTGTTTCAGAATTCACAAAAACTTCCCCTGTGTAAGCGGTTTTCATTAAATGTTAGTTAAGGCGCACCCTTCATGACATTGTTTCATAAGGGGGTCATACAGTCAGTGCATTGTCCCAATTTGAACTTCAATATCTCAAAAATGGTAAAACCTATGAAAATACTGTAAAGGTCAATCTTGTAGAGAATTTTCATAGCTACAAGATCTTCTTAAGTCTCATTTTGAAAGGACTTGCGGTTTCTAAGCAAAATCGTGAAAACCTAAACAACCCCTAAAAATGTCAACTTGAATCGCGATTTATTTAAAAAGCGCTCCGGCATTTTTTTTTTTGTTTTTTGATTTTTCTCATCTATGAACATTGTAGTTTCAGAATCCGTAAAAACTTCCTAGGTGTAAGCACCTTCCATTTAAATTTGATTCAAGAGCACCGTGAACAAGTATTATCTTTAAGGGCCTATACGTATATCTTCAATATGTTTATACAGAAATTAACAGTTGGTGACGACAAAAATTGCGGTTTAGCCCCGGAAAATCGATCTATTGAAATCTGTGGTGGTAACACACGTCAGCTGGAAGAGATCTTTTGCGACGTATTATTCTTCTCTTTGCCCTATCACATTGAAGTGGTTGGAAAATTGTCTGTAAAAATTACTTGAAAACATTTCGCATTGTCAAAATAAATCCACCGATCGTGATTATCCTATCTTCCCAAAGTTATTTTCCATTGTGCACAATTGTCTTATACGACCTTCAATGTTACAAATCTTCAGGTAATCTAGACATTTGTTCAGCTTGGACTTGGATCGACGAAACGCCTCACGCTGTGGCTGTGCTAAAAATTGCAGCTGTAGAAGTACATTCCAGAAAATCATTTCTTATACTCGAAAATTAGAGTTATGAGGCGATGAAGTCATGTGATCTGCTGATAGAGATTGTCTAACCCAAGAGAAATGACGGGCTGAGAAGTGACGTAATTTCTCAACATTCCGGACTTATTCCTCATTCACCGTACGCAACGTAGGGAACCTAATCTGATCTGCTAGCGCTATAAGCATAAATCATGGAAGCAGACTATTGTGACCTTCCAATATCAAGCTAATGTTGAGCCTATAACCTGAACTATAGACAAACAAAGGTTCGAAACTTAGCTCAGTGAAGTCCCATATAGTTTTCATTTTTATACCCTCAGCATTTATGCTAACGAGGGTATATACACTTTCATACGGGCAAAATGTGCCTCATCGAAATAATGGTTTTAGACCCCAGGTATTGGGGGCCACCGTGGTGCAATGGTTAGCACGTCCGCCTTGCACTCAGAAGGTCTGCGGTTCGAATCCCACGTCAAGCAACCTCAAATTTACAACGGTGCTGACGACATTTCCTGAGTATTTCAGCCATGAAAAACTTCTCTAAAAGTGGTGTCGTAAGACACGCCGTTCGGACTCGGCGATAAAAAGTAGGTCCCGTCTGACTATTGAAGGGAGTAACCGATTTGGTCCATACTTTGCACATCGTGAAATGTTTACCAGACTTAGATGAGGTTCCAATATGGACTCAATCGGTCCCCTCCTTCGGGTACCTCCCACATAAAATTTCGGATAAGTTCAGTTTAGGAAATGCTCTCGAATCACTTTGATTTTTGTTGTAACAACTTGTATTCACAGCCCCCATACAACGATACAAGTTTAATAAAGGGCAAGTCCATACTTCCTGAGAAAATAGCCTGAAATATGAAAAAAACCCCTGTGACACCGTGTGTAGTGGTTGGAGCGCAAGATAACTCTCGAACGGATCTGCCGATTCGGTCCAAAATTTGGCCTTCATAATATTTGTCCAAACTTAGTTTAAGTTCGAAGATGGGTTATATTTGTCCACTCCTTCCAGTACCTCCTCCACAAAAGTTCAAATCAAAAGTTTCCTCAGTGGCAAGTCCATACTTCTTGAGAAAACAGCCCGATAAAAGCCCCGTTCGAAGATTCTTTGGAAATGTATACCGATGCTGTTCGTTGTTTTCCGTGGACAAGTCCATGCTTCCTGGCATACTGGTACAAAAGTTATAGGATGATACACTGAAATGACTAGTGGGCGCGATATCTATCGAAAGATATGACAAAATTAGATCCAGGACTATGTCGGTCTATTCCTTCAAGTACCTTCTCCGCCAAACTTTTGAACTTTAATCCTAATCCACATTTATGTCGGCAAGTTCAAATGTCCACAAAGGGCCACAAAATTCTAAAAAGAGCATATATACATTCGATCTGTCCTTCGATGAACGTTTTAATTCACATAGGCTGAGGGCATATCTCTGTCGGCAAAGCCGACTGATACTTTTTTACTTGCTTATTTTGGATTTTTTATTTTGACTCGCTGGATTTTTATCCAAACGTGACATTTAGCAAAATTTCGATATAAATATGTATGTAAATATATATTACATGAATTAAAATAAAAAGTACATTCATTTACTAAGAACTAGAAAATAAATACCCAGCTAACAATTTTTTCCGAGGGCTTTGATTTCCGATTTTTTTCCCGAAATTTTCTGAATATTTTTTAGATATTTGTCGATTTCTCTAATATTTTTCTAGATATTGTACCGATTTTCTAAAAATTTTTTATTAAGAATCGCTGCACATTTTCTGAAGAACCTTAAGAATCTCGTTCCGAATTCGTTCCGATTTCTAATCGATTTTCTAAGGGATCTTTTTGTTCGATTGTTGTCGAAGAACAAAGTGATTTTTTATAAAATTCGCATATACAGTTTTTGAATTGTTTTAATATAAATGCAACATATAATAATTCAAGCTAGTGTTGATAGCTTTAACATACTTGTGCACATTCTTCTGCTATTAATCACAAAATGATCACAACAGGGAAAATCATTAGGACGTTTGTTTCTGAGTTGGAGATTTGTTCTGTGTTGTGTGTCAATATCAAAAGCGTCAGCGGCCAAGAATTTAATCAGATTTTTTCCAGAAAATCTAATCTTTTCTTCGAAGTTTTCCAGAATATCTTTCCTAATTCGGACCGATTTTCTTCAAAAAATCTAAATTTTCCACCGAATTTTTTTCCGAATTCGGACCGAATTCGTTGCGAAACTCTAATATTTTGTTAGAATTTTCTAAGAAAATTCTTTCCGATTTCGGTGGACACGTCCATACAACTTTTGTACCGAATTCGGAAAGAATTCGGCATCAGAATCGGCAACTTGTGCAGAGATTCTGACCGAATTCGCAAAGAATTCGGAAAAAAATGTTAGCTGGGTATGGGTGGACGGTAGTCACCCATACACAAAGCAATAAGCATCTACAATACTTTGTTCTCTGGCATAAGAGAGAACGAGAACACAAAATAGTTCGGTGAATTCCCTTTTCGTCATACGGTATTAGTGCTTGTAATTGTTGTAACCATTGATCAGCGAGTATGTGCACAATCTATTCTCTATCTGCAGTTGTCATTCGCTTGGCATTGTAAAAGTTGTTAGACTGTCGGACGCCTGCATCGCACATTAATTATTTCATAAAATTTCGTTTTCATTTTGAATTTCATAATGCCAGTTAACAGCAGTGCCTTAGTTGGTCTCATTCGTGCTAGTCTATTAATAGGAATTATTTATGTGACTCAGTCTGTGATATGTGTCATTTGTACAACAAAAAAACTGCAACAATATTCTCAAGATAAAAGAAAAGCTGCCACAAATGATGTACCCTTTGATAGTGATAAGGAAGAAAGTGAGTTTCCATGAGAAATGGATAAATGTTTGGTTTTAATTTCATTTTGTTTGCCTACAGTTTCAGTTTTAACCACATCTTTGACATTTGGAATATGTGGAATTATAACGTCATCCCTCTTAATATGGGGTATTTTAAAGGTAAATAAATGTTGGCTCGTTTCAAATCTCTTTTAACATATTATTCGTAATTCTGTCCTTTATTTATTACTCATGGAAACGGAGGAAAAAATATACAATATCATTCCAGCTTAATATATTGCTTGATGCATTCTTTAAGCTATCTGGTCATCTCGTGCCGTGCTAGTTTCACTCAAGTGCGGCTGCAATGCTGTTTTGAGGTTTTCTTTGTGTGTGCCCTATCACCCAGCCAGCAATTGGGAGTGAGTGAGTCACTTCCTCTATCAGAAGTAATCGCTTTCTGAACTTCTATTCTAGAAAATAGCGATCCTTTATCATTTTACAATAACAATTGCATTGCTGTCCCTTTTTGAACTTCTTGAATAACTACCTAGTGTCAGAAAAGGAGATCGAAATTCTATTATTGCTTTTTGACACTAACAATGCTACTACTTACGACTATCGCATGAGCAGACACTTGCTCTAGTCAATGCAGACACTTCGATTGTTTAGGTTCATTTGAGGCGTGTACAACCTTAAACTAAGGTACGGTGGTGCAGTGGTAAGCATGTTCGCTTTGCATTCTTAATGTCATGGGTTTGATTCGCAGGCCAGGCAACATAACATTTTTAAAAGTACAAAAATTAATGAAGATGGCGATTTCATCTAAGGATAGTTCTTTAAAAACGTATGTAATTTGGAACATTAATTAGAATAGTAAAAAATAAAAACTAAAAGAATAACAACAGATAAAATGAAAAACGAAAAAAATGGTTTTTTTTCGTCACAACCAATTTTATCGCTAAAAGTACTTCTAGGAAGTCTCGAAAGCGACATTCACAAGTAGTGTCGTGGACGTGGTTCATTTCTTCCCGAACGGTGTGCCTACTTCAATTAGAATGCGAGATCGCGGATGTGTATTTCTATCGCCTGGGAGTGACTGCTTCGGGTAATGGGCGATAATAAATGCTTGCTGGGCAGCTTCTAATTCAGTGGAGACCAACAAAATACAATCAAAACGAAAACATGTGTGAATGTATGAGTTAAAAAAGTAACAACCAAATGATGTTTCCCAGCAAGCATTTTTTATCGCCCATTACCCGAAGCAGTCACTCCCAGGCGATAGAAATACACATCCGCGATCTCGCATTCTAATTGAAGTAGGCACACCGTTCGGGAAGAAATGAACCACGTCCACGACACTACTTGTGAATGCCGCTTTCGAGACTTCCTAGAAGTACTTTTAGCGATAAAATTGGTTGTGACGAAAAAAAACATTTTTTTCGTTTTTCATTTTATCGGTTGTTATTCTTTTAATTTTTATTTTTTTACTATTCTAATTAATGTTTCAAATTACATACGTTTTTAAAGAACTATCCTTAGATGAAAATGCCATCTTCATTAATTTTTGTACTTTTAAAAATGTTATGTTGCCTGGACTGGGAATCAAACCCACGACCTTAAGAATGCAAAGCGAACATGCTTACCACTGCACCACCGTACCTTATAAACAGCAGACAGACTAAAGTCTTATATTAGTTTAAGGTTGTACAGCCTCAAATGAACGTAAACAATCGAAGTGTCTGCATTGACCAGAGAAAGTGTCTGCCCATGCGATAGTCGTAAGTAGTAGTATTGTTAGTGTAAAAAAGCAATAATAGAATTTCGATCTCCTTTTCTGACACTACCCAGCAAACCAATCGTACCGATATCGTAACGAAATCGGAACAAAATTTGGGCGTTACGTCCGAAATCTGATCCGAAATCGTAACGATATCTTAACGAAAGTTTTATGAAGTGGTTGACATAATTTCGGAACGAAACGTCGGAGCGAAACCGGATCGATTTCGGTCAGAATTCGCAACGAAATCGCAAGAAAATCCTTGGGAAATTCGGAATGAGAATTTTTTCCTCCGAATTTTCGTACAGATTTCTGAACGATTTCGGAATAATGTCGTATGAAAATCTGAGGTACCTTCCGAACTTTCGTAAAGATTTCTGAACGTTTTTGGAATAATTTCGTATGATTATCGAAGGAAAAAAATTTTCTCTGATGCCTCTTTTTTATTGATTAATTTTCTTTATTATGTTTTTTATTGGAAGATTTAAATTTCAAAGATACCTAATGATTTTCACTGTTGTTATCATTTTGTAGTTATAGTAGAGCAATGTAAACTTTGTGTACGAATATGTTGATTCTATCAGCACTAGCTTGAATTATTATATGTTGCATTTATATTTAAAATATTTAAAAAATGTATATGCGAATTTTATAACCAAACATTTTGTTTTTCGACAACAAACTAAAATGTTGCTTGTTAGATATATACAAAAGGTGGTTGTTGTGCGAAGGGAAATTTGTTTCCGACATATCGATCCGAATTCGTAACGAAATCGGAAGAAAAACATTAGCATATTCGAAGGGAAATTTACTTCCGACATTTTCTCCGAAATCGGAACGATGTCTGAACGAATTCCCCTACGAAAAATCGTATAGAAATCGATACGAAATCTGAACGATTTTGCTTTCGAGATTGTTCCGATATGTCGGACATCCGACATTTGGTTTGCTGGGTAGGTAGTTATTCAAGAAGTTCAAAAAGGGTCAGCAATGCAATTGTTATTGTAAAATGATAAAGGATCGCTATTTTCTAGAACAGAAGTTCAGAAAGCGTTTACTTCTGATAGAGAAAGTGACTCACTCACTCCCAATTGCTGGCTGGGTTGTCATTTGTTTTTGTTCACGTACAGTGTGCGTGAGGGAGAAAAGCAAATGCAAAGACAATTCAGTGGGATCGCTGAATATACCGTCATTGCAAAGAAGAGTGTCCCTGTTCTAATTTGTTGTTCATGTTTTTCATTGCCTAATAAGTGGAGTTCCGCATTAGTACTCTTTTTGGGTCATATATTATTCGCAGACACTTATTTATAATCTTTGGGATGTCGTCCTTTACAACCGAATAGTCGTATTTTAGTTTTTGTTGATATGCAATGCTCTCCTTGCATTATGGTGACGTCCGATGGCAGATTGCGACTTTTTTATTCTGTTTGTCACGACACGGCGACGACACCCTACTTATTTACATCACTCTCCTTATCCAATTGCGTCAGAAATATATGCTTACCTACTTAGATAGCGTTATATTCCAAACTGAACGTTTTGTTCCATAAGGCGACCAAAACATAGATTTTCAGAGGGTCTTGTCTTCTGTTATACTTATCCTATTTTGGATCCAAATTTTGTGATATCTTTTTTTTAAATTGGTCTTTCCATCAACGGTTTGACCTTCCCTTCTCAAATGGCTCGTATTCATATGTCTTTCTGGCAGGCGTATCTGTTTTAGCCAACGCAATCGCTGTAGCTCGAAGTCGATCAATTCGTGGTTTATACTTATATTGGCCTATAAGTCTTTCGAAGAATTTTTATAACCCCAGCCATGAAGCTAAAGATACGATGCAAATGTGCCTCATCCAAATAATGGTTTTAGATTCCATGTATGATTTGAGGAAATCCGTTTCAGACAATTTGGGGTTGATTTAGCCATGTCCGTTTGTTTGCATGTTCAGCTGGAGCGCAAGTAATGATAGTATTATCATCACGATTATAATAATTGTATATTTATCTTAGAATTACAAATAGCTATATATCATTCCTTCTTTTCAGTTTACTTCAATATCTGTTTACTAAATACCCATTATTATCATGTAATCAATATCTGTTTATAATTCTCTCAACAGATATTTGTATTATAACTGATAATTATTGATTTTGTACGCCACATTATTATAACACTAATACTTTATATAATTCTTCATATCGACATATTTGAATTTACTGTTATTCATAATTTTCATTTCCTGTTAAAACATATTTTCCATTTTGTTACTTTTCAATTTCCCTTCAAATGAATAAGTTGTTAAATAAAATAATTTTAATTTGAATTTTGAAAAATATTGAATTTTAAATAAAATATTTAAAAACGATTAACAAATGAATTAATTATTGGATTTAACCATCAAAAACATTACTCGCACGATAATTCTCCCACGGATCAACTAATTTGGTCCAAAATTTGGTTCTCGTAATATTTTATCCAAATTTAGACACGATGCGCTGAACAGACCTTAAATGGAAGGTGCTTACACCTGGGAAGTTTTTGCGGATTCTGAAACTATAATGTTCATAGATGAGAAAAAAAAACAAAAAAATCGCCGGAGCGCTATTTAAATAAATCGCGGTCAAAATTCAAATTTGTATGTTTTTTAGGCTTTCACGATTTTGCTTGGGAAAATATTGTAGCAGTGAATATTCTCTACAAGATTGAACTTTATGATATTTTCGTAGTTTTTATCATTTTTGAGATATAGAAGTTCAAATTGGGACAATGCACTAACTGTATCGCTTCCTTATAAAACAATGTGATGCACGGTGCGCCCTAACTATCTTTAAATGAAAACCGCTTACATATGGGAAGTCTTTGCGGATTCTTATACAGCAATGTTCATTGATGAGAAAAGTCCAAAAACAAGAAAAAATCGCCGGAGCGCTTTTTAATTAAATCGCGGTAAAAGTGCACATTTTTAGGTCTATTTTAGGGTTTCGTGATTTTGCTTGGAAACCACAAGTCCTATCGAAATGGAACTAAAGAAGATATTGTAGCTGTAACAATTCTCTAGAGGATTGACCGTTATGATTTGTTTCTAGGTTTTATCATTTTTGAGATATAGAAGTTCAGATCACATTTATAGGTTTTTCTGTTAGGTTTTGACAATTTTGCTTGAAAACTATCGAAATGGGACTAGAGAAAGTTTTATAGCTGTGAAAATTCTCTACAAGATTGGGCTAGGTTGTACCATTTTTGGCATATATAAGTTTTAGTTGGGAAGTTGCAGTCATGACATTGTTTTGTAAGGAGACGATACAGCCAGTGAATTGTCAAAATTTGAATTTCAATATCTCAAAAATGGCAAAACCCTCGAAAAGATCATAAAGGACAGTCTTGTAGAGAATTTTTACTGCTATAACATTTTCTTAATCTCATTTCGATATTTATTTAAAAAGCGCGATTTATTTAAAAAGCGTTCCGGCGATTTTTGTTTTGTTTTTTGATTTTTCTCATCTATGTACATTGTTGTTCCAGAATCCGCAAAAAATTCCCAGGAGTAAGCTCCTTTCATTTAAAGTTGCACCGTGTGATACGATGCAAATGCGCATCATCGAAATAATGGTATGATTTGAAGAAGTCCGTTTGAGACAATTTGGAGCTGATTTAGTCATGTCCGTTTGTTTGTCTGTCCGGCTGGCTGGAGCGCACGATAACTTTCTCACGGATTAACCGATTTTGTCTAAAATTTGGTTCTCGTAATATTTTGTGCAAACGCAGATCAAGATCGGTCCACTCCTTCGGGTACTTAACCCACAAAAGTTCAAAATGTTCGATTTAATGGTGCTTATGATAACTCTCGAAGAGAGTAACCGTTTTGGGACTAAGCTTTCTACGTCGTAATGTTTCCTCCAGACATAGATCAGCTTTGAATTTTAGCTATATCATTCCACTACTTGGAATACCTCAAAAATTGTTGGCACAAGCACAGTTTAGGGACTCTTGTCGGCATGGAATTTTTTGCTGAAAGCTGTGCTACCGAATCCTTTCACGACGGTACGATTTTTTTTTTTGGTATGTACATACCTCCCCATATGTAAGTTGTTATCGATTTTTCAGCCCAAGTTGGATGTAATTTTACATTTAGGGTTCAAAGTGGTCAAACAACTTATCCACCAAAAATTACGGACATAGATACACTTTTCGGTATGGCCTTCCTTTAACGGTACCAGACGATTTCGATTTTTGAAGTTTTTATATATTTTCGTTCTAAATTGGCGGTAATTTGACAGTAATTTTTGACGCAGTAATAGGAAAACTTCCCCACCACAGGTTATGGACATATATACTTTCGTAAAAGAAAAAAATAGTATACAATATTTGAAGGTGTTATATGAGGCGCTCAGCGCCTAACTCACTTGGTCAAAAAAATCAAACTAACATTTTCCCAATTGCATTATTATATAACACTAAGTTATACTACCTCCTAAAACAATGCAATTTTTTATCATATGTATGTATATATCCTGTACAATGTTTGGCCCGGCCGAACTAAACGCATTTTTGCTTGTCCCATTTGGGGAAATCCTGGTGACCTTTGTATGTCGATGTTCTGTAACCTAATATGTTTTTTTTTTTGCCGCAGAAAATCGATCACCCCCATTCCATGATCGGATGTTATCGCATGAAGGCTGAACTTGCCGACCGAGAGACCAAATATATTTTGGCTGTCAATGATCATATGATCTCTCTAAGCGCAGATGAGACTAGTGTAGCAATTTTCTCATCCGCCGGTGTTGATCTGGAGAACATGTTTTCAACTCTCCGATTTACCATAAATCCAACACCAGCACATGATTAGTTTCAGGTCTGCTATAATACAGTGCGCAATAATTTTTGATTTCATCCATGCGATTCAAGCTTCAAAATCTGTACGTACCCTGATGTGGGGCTATACCAAATCATTGACATATGTATACTAAACATTTTTAGTAACCAAACTTCTTCATAAAGGACTTAAAATAGTAAAATAGGTTAAAAAGTTTGGAAGAAATTTTTGAAAAAGTTTAAGAGTTATCTAGCACAAAATGGGCAATTTATTACGTGCCGGCAGGGTTTTGGAGTTGTTGGGCCATTATCTCAGGAAGTATTGACTTACTCCGGAAAAAATTGTACCGTTGTTAATCAGGCCGCTAGAACAACCTACTGAAAAAAGAATCAAAACGATGCGAGAGGAAGTCTTAAACTTCCATTTTCCGAATTTTGAGTGGGAGGTATCCGAAGGAGCGGACCGATATAAAATAATACTATGTGTAAAGTCCGCACCAATCAGAAACTCCCTGAGAGAATTTTCTTGCGGGTTTGCCATTTTGGTTGGTGCCGTCAGGGTTTCTTGGGGCTTTTGGATCAATATCTCGTGAAGTGTGGACTTGCGCAAGAAGAAAAATTGTACCATCGTAAAGGGAGCCGCAAGGACAACCTACTGAAAAAAATTCAGAACGATCCGAGAGGAGCTCTTAAACTTCACTTTATACGAATTTTGTGTTGGAAATACCCGAAGGAGTGGACCGATATAGTCCATATTCGAAACCGATCTATAACTGTAAGTAATAATACGATGTGCAAAGTTTGGATCAAATCGATTGCTCCCTTTAAGAGTTATCGTTTACACCATTTTACAGAAAAATTTTGAACTTTTGTGGGGAGGTACACGAAGGTGTGTACCGAAGTCGTGAATGATCCGATCTTTTCATTAGCATTTGAACCAATGCAAAGGAAGTCGTGAAAGATCCGATATTTTCATCAGCATTTGAACCCATGCTAAGGAAGTCGGGAAAGATCCGATCTTTTCATCAGCATTTGAACCCATTGCATCGATCCAATAGAGATGAATTTTGTGTTTTTATTTATACACATTTTTCTAAATATATAAGATTAATTATTTACAGTAGGCTTGATGTTGTCAGAGACTCGAAATCACAAGCAACGTTGTTAAAACTCTCGTCGTAATGATAATGTCATTGCAAAGGGTTGGTGAAAATGACATGCCAAAGCATTGGTGGAAATGACATGCCAAAGCATTGGTGTAAATGACATGCTTTTGATCCAAATATGAATAGCATCTTTTGGGGTCCACGCTCGTATAAAATTCATCGATGAAGATGCTAAAAAGATGACATGCCAGATCACTTGCACCCATGATTGAATGGCATCTTTGGCATCGAACATTTTGCTGGGTACTCTACTACTTCCCTATAAATGAAGTGTTTAAGTAGAAATGAAACTAAGTTTGAGTACATTATCTTAGAGGAAAAATATAATTTATTTTCTTCATTTGCATCAGTTAGGGAACCTTCCTCATTCGACAATATGCGTACTCTACCCTGTAGCGACCTTAAATAATATCATGTGATGGGTATATTTTTCCCTCATTATATTTCCTTAATATTGATATTTCAAAAGGACAAACCCAAGGACTCTGAATGATTCAACGGAAAATTTGATTAATAAACTATAAAATTCCATCCATTCGCGATCACATAACTTGTGGTCTCTGTTAAGGTGTGTGAAAAAAACAGCAACGTTTTGCAATTTTTAATTTAAATTAATTAATGCCTTTTATAAACAAAATACGCACATATTTCTCTAACTTTATTTCCTCCATTCACAGCGTAAACATTTGTATTTCGTACCATGGCTATTTATTGCATTTTTCCTAATAATTATCACTGGTATTTATCAGCTGGCGATTGTTTATAAATTCATTTGTCACATTTTGGAGCCGGATAATTATCCCAATATAAACATAAACATAGAGGCAGTAAAAATTATAATTTTTACATTTTGTCTTGGTAAGTTTGACAGTTATATTAATAAAAAATAATATTTAAAACCGTGTCTCTGTGTATGTGTATTTTTTATTTTACAGTTTTACAGATGGTGGTTTATAAAATAATACGAAAACTTCGCAAAGAATTAATATTCGAACATCAGACACGTGTCTTTGAGACATCGAGTGCCACCTATATAATACAAGGATTGTGAAGAATGATAGCATTTGAACAATTTTTTTTATTGATTTAACCCAGATATGCCCAGCGTCCTATATATAGGACACACAAAATTCTTGCTAATTTGATATGTTATGTTTATCAAAGTACCGTTTATTTTGGTGATATACTCAGTACACATCTGTAGCTCTTGGGATATTATGTGATTCCACTATTTTGAGCTACTATTTTTGAGTTTTGAGGTCTAGTTCATCGAAGTTGCCACCGATCGCTTAGTTTTTGCAATGATTTGCGTTATGACCGATTAATTATTGGGTAATTTTATAACGAAAACATACACGATGTGGAGCCTACTACGAAAAAACGTTAACTAGATGCCGAAAAGGTGTCTTTGGACTATATGTCAAATGTTTTGTGTCCCATAACTCCTAGTTATATGATAAAACCCTGTGTCCAAAAGTGGCCTCAAAAACCACTTTTTTCAAAAAGTTTTTAAAAAACATATAAATATACTGTTATTATGTCACATTTGCTTCTAAAATAATATAAAAATACTTTTAAAATGATCACGATCAAGCAATGGGCATATCTGGGTTAATATGTAATCATATATTAAATACATTATTTTATATCTATTATTTATTGTGTATAGAAAAGCTACTATGGATCTCTTTTTCATTTATTTCTCTATGAAAACTAATAATATTTAATCTTTAGTATTAAGTTATTGATATTTAAGTTGATGTAATAAAGAGCGTCTACTGATTAACATAACTGAATTTATTCGCTAAACATGAGAAAAATAAAAAATCGTTACTATTAAAAAATATATATTCGTCTAAACGTTTTGCATTATGACGATTCTTCTAAATTTTTGCATAGACCTTTTTTTCGCAACCAACAATGACACTGCATTGTTTGCGCACATTTGCAATGCATGATATTTGATTTTGAAAATTTGCCAAAAAACAACAACCAAGAAATAAACAAAGCCACAATAATCCATGTTACGCTTCCATTTGATATGGTTTGCAGAGGTAAAATAATAATAATACACATATGTCAAGTTTTGCATAGCATTTGGATGTCGGTTAGTTGGCTACCAGTTGGCTGGAGGTGTACGAGCTATACCGTTTATGGTACGGTAACCTGAAGTAACGTTCATGTCTTTTATATTTGCTGTTTGGTTTTTTGCTTATTTTCTTTAATAATTAACTTACAAAATATATTTGCATATAAGTAGTTCAATTGAGTAGTGAAATACAAAAAACCCTAGTCATAAACTACTGAACTACAATAATTATATATTCAATCAAGATTTGAATTAAAATAAAGCAATTTATTAATTAACATACAACTAAGTTAAAGTGTGGGCTATGCTTGGTCACGTATGTTGTAAGTTGGTGGTCTATATTGTCATCCTGGGACCAAACAATCAATGACGTTATATTTTATCTTTAAATGGCTCAATATATTTGATTATATTGAGCAAATTGATTTTTGTTATTGTTGCAAGAGTAAAATCTATGTAAGGTGAGTGGTCAACTGTCGCAGCAATTAAATAAATGTAATTCATTATGTGGTCAGTAAAGTTCAAAGAATTTACCCAATATCATCAATTAGAGGTCAATGCAGAAATAACGGGTTGCTTATTTAACAGAAGGTATAACCACTTATTTTAATCATTACTAAATAACGAATTTGGTTTCGGATTTGTAGTTAGTTTAAAACATATGATCTCCGGTTTCACCTCAGTGGATGAAGGACTTGCTACTAATCGAAAAAAACTTAAATTTTTTAACATCAGTCCGAAGACAAGGACGAGCAGACCAGAGATATTTTTTCCGGAAGTTGCGGACACCATTTTCGAATTGAAATTAAGTTTGGACAAAATATGACGAAGACCAAATTTCGGGCTGTTTTCTCAAGAAGTATGGACCTGCCCCTGAAAAACTTTCACAGTCTTAATGGAGGCAGCGAATACAATTTTGGGCGTATGAACCGACAAAAGTATGGATAGGATTAAAGCTTAAAACTTTGTAGGGATATCGATAGATAGAGCTTTTTTATCACACTAGCTTACGGAAAACATAATATCGCTGTAAACAGGGCCACAAGGAAAACCTTCGGTAAAAATGTCCAAAGGATCCTCGAACAGACCATTAACCACACTAAAATGTTGAACACTTGTGTGGTACCACAAGGATTGGACCACAAGGATTGGACAGATAGGGCCCAAATTTGAACATAAACTAAATTTCGACAATATTTAGAGATCCAAAGTTTGGACCAAATCGGTTTCAACGTCTATGAGAAATCGCGCGTACCATTTTAGCGAATATTTTCGAACTTTTGTGGGGGAGGTACCGGAAGGAGAGGACCTATAAGCACCACCTTCGAATTTCATCTAATATTCGAAGAATTATTACAATATCCAAAGTGTCAACGAACGCAGTATTCGGTTCGAGTTCTCCAGTCACTACATATGGTGCCATATGGGGTTTTACAACTTTATCTTGCGCTTCAAGCACTACACACGGTGTCATAAGCTGATTTTTGTAACTAACAGGCTATTTTCTCAGTAAGTATGGACTTGCTCCAGATGAAGCTTATACCGTCGTATGAGGGGCAGTGAATACAAGTTCCTACAACAAAAATCAAAGCGATTCGAGAGCAGGTCGTAAACTGAACTTTTCCGAAATTTTGTGTGGGAGGTACCCGAAGGAGTGGACCGATAGAATGCATATTGGACCGTTATCTAAGTCAGGTAGAAATTTCAAGATGTGCAAAGTATGGACCAAATCGGTTAATTCCTTCAAGAGTTATCGTGCGTACAATTTTTCCGAAAATTTTTGAATTTTTGTGGGATAGGTACCAGAAGGAGTGGGTCGGTATAGCTTATCTTCGAATCTAAACTAAGTTTGGACAAAATATAATGAACGCCAAATTTTAGAACATATCGACAGATCCGTTCGAGAGTTATATTGCGCTCTAACCACTACACACGGTGTCATAGGGGTTCTTTGCATCTTTCAGGCAATTTTCTCAAGAAGTATGGCCTTGCCCCTAATGAAACTTGTACCGTCGTATGGGGGCAGTAAATACAAGTTGCTACAACAAAAATCAAAGCGATGAGAGAGTGGGTTCTAAACTAAACTTTTCCACAATTTTGTGTGAGGTATCGGATGGAGTGGACCGATATCACTCATCTACGACACCAGTAGCGGGAGCGCACGTTAACTTTCGAACGGATCAGCCGATTCGGCCCAAAGTTTGGCCATCGTAATATTTTGTCCAAACTTGATTTAAGTTCGAAGGTGAGCCATATCGGTCCACTGTTCACAATTTATTTGCCCACGAAAAACACCAAACTCTGCAGATCGTATTATACCTTTCAGTTATAGATTGGGTTCGAATATGGACTATATTGGTCCACTCCTTCGGGTACCTCCCACACAAAGTTCGGATAAAGTGCAGTTTGAGAGTTTCTCTCGGATCGTATTGAAATGTGTTTCAATAAGTTGTCCTTGCGGCTCCATTTACGACGGTACAATGTTTTTCTTGCGCAAGTCCATACTTCCTTAGATATTGACCTAAAAGCTCCAAGAAACCCTGACGGCACCAAACAAAATGACAAATCCGCAAGTAATTCTCGCAGGGAGTTTCTGATTGGTGCAGACTTTGCACATCATACTATTTCATCCAGTCATGTATCAGGTTGGAATATGGACTATATCGGTCCACTCCTTCCGGTACCTCCCACAAAAAATTCGAATAAAGTGAAGTTTAAGAGCTCTTCTCGGTTCGTTTTGAAATTTGTTTCAATAAGTTGTCCTTATGGCTCTCTTTACGACGGTATATATACCATATACACTTTGATACGACCAAAAATGTGCCTCATCGAAATAACGGTTTCAGACCCCAAGTATGTTTGGACGAAATTCGTTTTAGACAATTTGGAGTCGATTTAGCCATGTCCGTCCGTCTGTCAGTCTTTTCAGTAGATTGTCCTTGCGTCTCCTTTAGATATTGACCTAAAAGCTCCAAGAAACCCTGACGGCACCAAACAAAATGACAAATCCGCAAGATAATTGTCGCAGGGAGTTTATGATTGGTGCAGACTTTGCTCATCGTATTATTTCATCCAGTCATGTAACAGGTTGGAATATGGACTATATCGGTCCACTTCTTCGGGTAGCTCCCACACAAAATTCGAATAGAGTGAAGTTTCAGAGCTCCTCTCGGATCGTTTTGATTCTTTTTTCAGTATGGTTTTCTAGCGGCCTCATTTACAACGTTACAATTTTTTTCCGGAGCAAGTCAATACCTCCTGAGATAATGACCCAACAGCTACAAAACCCTGTCGGCACAAACTAAAAGGGGCTATTGTGCAACATAACTCTAACACGTTTTCAAAAATTCCTTCCAATCTTAGTTTAACGTAATTTAATAAAGAACTTTTAATGAAGAACTTTGGTTACTAAAAATGTTTGGTATATGTCATTGATATTGTATAGCCCCACATTATTTTTCGTACGTATATATTTTATATACGGCATAATTATTGTGTTTGGTTAGGAATTGTTTTTTTTTTTTTGTCAGTTGCTGAGGGTATATCTCCGTCAGCACAGCTGACGGATACTTTCTTCCTTGTTTTATTCTAATACACCTCTTGGTGGAGGGTATAAAAAGTTCGAACTTAACGCAGTTCTTTCTTGGTTTTTATTTTTGATTGTATCGAACATATAATTCCAACAAATAAATTACACTGTGCAAAATTTTTAAGGTGATCTTGCCCAAACAATTCGAACTAAGGATTTTTTGAAAGTACAGACCCAAACGACAAGAAAAGCTCGGATTTTATGGCCCCATCTAAACATGGTTAAATATTGAGTTTTTAAAGAAATTCGGGGCTATATCTCTGAAACCAATGCGACCTCTGAAGCAAATTTGTAGATAAGGACAAGAATAAAACATTTGGTGAAATAATGAACTCGCAAAACAACATTTATTGCCCCAAATTTCAAAATATGTGCAAAAATTCCACAATTTGTATACATTTTGCACATTTTCTTTTGGAAATATAATGTAATACACAACTCTTCAGAACATGTCATTGTTGTAAAATGCCTCTATGTCGTTGTTTTCAGTACATTTTTCAACGAAGATTTAATAAAAATGTCAATAATGTAGTGAAATCCGGAATGCGAGAATAAACTGTTTGTGTGAACTGTGTTTGAAATACGTGTTGTTTGTGTAGAGCGATGGGGGGAAGAAAGATAAAATAAAACAAGCGGTATCAGTTCTTTTAATAATAAATAAATTTGCTGGTTTATTGAATTCTGTGTAACTTTGTATATCTTTTCAACAATAAGTATACCTTTTTTCTATGATGCTTAATGGCGTCAGAGGCCTTTATGGTTGCAATGACAAAAGACAAGTGAACGCAGAGGTTCTGAGTGACCGCTGAGGATCTCATGTCTTTACTAATACAATTACATATAATTTGAGTGAGAGTTAAATGTACTAGTGTACCAAGGTGAGCAAACCTACAACAACCACTGCCCAGCGGCGATCCGCACACTACAATATCCGTCAAGGGAGGTGTAGAGGAGATGCCAGTGCGCCAATCAGCATCCGTGATTGATCGAGCTAGGGAAGTTGAGGGACAAAGTATCTAACTTATACATTTGCCGCCCACCTTGATACATATGGGTGTGTATCAACAAAGCAAGCTATAAATAAAGATTAATGTACAAATTAGAATACAATACATAATAAAGCAAGGACGTAAGTTCAGTTGATATGTGAGCATTTTATTATTTCATTTCAAATTCAAGTTATGCTAAAAACAATAGCTTCGTTCCCGTACTTTTTAATAGTAAAACTCGTAAAAGAGAGAACTGCAAAAAATTTGTTTCCACACACAAGTTTTTTTGAAATAGTTCGGGAACGGAAAAATGGAAAATACGTCAAAAACACTGGAACAAATGTCAAAGTCGGCGTATCAGCCAATCAGACGCCGGCAACCATGTTACTATTTTTTTACTCGCCCAAATTTGTCGTGTAAAAAGTTTTTAAAGAGAGCGTCATTCCGCGCCATTTTTGTTTAAAGAGAAGTGAACATTTTACAACTTTTTTGTGTACGGGAACGCTTTTTCGAGTAAAATGTGTAAAAGTCGTAAAAATTGTAAAAACTTTTTAGTTCTGGAACACAGCTAATTATAAAAGAAGACATATTACAGATTTTCTGGACCCGTAATAATCCAACCAAATGACGTATACTGAGCCGTAGGAAGACCCGGTTGTATCATCATGCGAGAAGTAATGATTTTATAATAAATTTCTGGACCTAAGACTATTGCTATTGGTTCAGAACGATCGAAGGTAGGATCCGCTAGTTCCAGGCCAACAAATGATTCGCGAATAGACAGGGGTGCAGACATGGAAGGGGTTACACCTCGGGTTATGTTCGCGACCCTAGCCGTTACAAAATGCTTGTGGACCGAATCAAATCTTGACGTTATTAAAAAATCCGCGTGGTATGTTGTCAATTTTCGTTAATAGCCAATTTAGTTCACGCTACCAGACACGCGCACACCTGACTTACTTGACAACACGGATCAAGTATAGCCCTTATAGGCATTGTATTTTTCGGCAGACACCAACGAACGACCACTGTGGGGGTTAGCATTATGAGGCGACCTACAGGTAAAACTGAAGATGGCAAAACATTAGCTGGTGGTACCGGAAAGATACCTCGAGGTACGACCGATGTCGAAGATGTCGGTTCCGCGCTGGAGGGGTAGTGGGAACATAACCTATATGGGATTGGCTTGGAACTACTTGCCGTTACTCCAGAAAGAATCTGAATGACAACTAAGAGGACACAAGAGCAAACACATATATTTCATCGGAGGTCTGGTTTACAATATTGACAACGGGTTGATGGGGTATGAGCTAAGTCGAGATGAGGTAGGGTTTTCTTAAAACCTTATTTCCAGTTCTACCAAATTGGAAATTTTGAGGAAGTTCAGCACAGGTGCGTAGGGTGCCAACATAGCGACCTTCTGACGTTCTCGTACCTGTGGACCTATAGTTCTTCTTGCTGAACGTGCCTAATGGCGAAAGTACTTTGCGCTTTCTAGTCTGCAGCAAGGTTTTATTAAGACTGTCTTCGTTAGTAACCTGCAG
Source organism: Musca autumnalis (assembly GCF_047663935.1). Lineage (NCBI taxonomy): Eukaryota > Metazoa > Arthropoda > Insecta > Diptera > Muscidae > Musca > Musca autumnalis. Next base: position 74,441,553 of record NW_027412088.1, read on the forward strand.
AATTGTGTTGAATACCCGCAAAGGGATGGGACCAGAAACTATCCAGCCGAAGACAGTATTTTGCGCCAAAAGAGAACCCACGACGTTTTGTTGTACCCCCGGCAACAATATTTGAGTATATAAATCCGCGCCTAGCAACATATCCACAGGACGGCAATCGAAAACGTTTGGATCAGCCAAACGAAGACTAGGCAAAGTACGACCAAAAGCAGGATCAACAGCAAAGGAAGGAAGATTACCAGAGATCTTGGGGAGGACAAAAGCATCAGTTTTCAATAAAACGGAGGAACTCAACGGAGAACCTATACAAATACGACAGTTTTTTCTGGAGATGACTGAGGACGAACCATTTACACCAGAAATGTTCGCAAGGGTGGAACGAGTTGACAATTGTAATCTATTTTGTAGGTGCTCAGTTATAAAGGTAGCCTCAGACGCAGGGTCAATGAGGGCTCGAACTGGGTAAGAATTTCCTTTGTGTACGATATTAACAATAGCAGTACCAAGCAGAACGTTAGCATTCTGAGACGTGTGATAAACCTGACGGGTTACTACAGTCGGATTAGCACCAGTGGAGGTAGACGCAACATTATCTAAGATGGAATTTGGTGGAGTTCTAGGGGCTGGAGATGGAGGCGTCACATTTGACGTTATACTACTAGTAGAGGGCGATCTTGTGGGTTTATGCATGAGAGTGTGATGCTTTTCATGACATACAAAGCAGCGATGTGTACTGGGACAGCTACCAATCGAATGACCTCTTGACAAACAATTAAAACACAGGCCTTGCTTTTTAACAATGGTAAGTTTTTGCTCGAAAGTTAACTTTTTAAAACGGGGACAAGAGTATAGAGCATGATTTTCATTTGAGCAGACAACACAACGATGTTTGGAATGATATTTTATAGTATCAGGCGAAGTTTTCGCCAAATGTGCCTTAACGATGCGCTTATTAGGAGATTTCGAAGAATCTATACCTTTTATGTCACGCAAACAGGCGAGCGTCTGAATTCTTTCCGTGAGGAAGGAATCGAGCTGAGCCCATGACGATAAGGACGACTTATCCGTGAGACTCTGTTCCCAGAGTGTCACTGTAAGCTTTGGCAGACGCTGGATACAAATAAAAACAAGAATAGGATCCCAGTGATCCGTAACAATATCATAGACTGACATGGCAGACAAACAACCGTTTATGCCCCTTTGCAAAGTTTTTAAACCTGAACTCGTTTCATTTGTTAAAGATGGAAGATCGAATAAAATTCTTAAATGACTGTTTACAAGGATTCTTTTATTGTCATAAGTATCCTTGAGGGCTTTCCAAGCAAGAGCAAAACTTCTATGTGTGAGCGGAAACTTAGAGACGACTCCCCTAGCCTCACCTTTAGTTTTTTGAACTAAGTGACACAGTTTCTCAATGTCACTTAGCCCAGAATTGTTTATAACCATGGCTGAAAAAAGGTCACGGAATGTAGGCCACGACAAGAAATCACCGTGAAACTCATCAATATCACACGGAGGTAATTTGAGATTGTGCATAGTGTTAGAAACATATGGCGGCAAACTCCAATTAGAAATCGAAATATCAGCAGAACTCTGAATATCAAGCTGTTGATTATTAGTTGTAGGAGGCAAATTCAAACTCTGGTTAGAAATATTATCTGAATTAGAATTACCGGGCAGCCTATTGGATCTATCGGACTCCCTAGTCTCCATATTGCGACTGGTTTGTGCTGGGGTATTGTGAGGAGTACTACTGTGCATTGCAGTTGGAGTGGAAGGGGAAGATTTCAATGACTTTAAGCTCTCTAGTTTTTCATTCATTTCCGACAAACAATTGACATATCTTTCGCGAGTACTTTCATACTTGCCATCAACAGAAGATATTTCTTCTGCAGAAACACCCTCTTGAGACATCAAATGATCGATGTACTTATCATATGCATCGGAAGCCTTACTCCACAAATTTTGGAGTTCGGTCTTTCGAACTTCAAGATTGAAAATCGTATGATTTTCCGCTCTAATAGCGCTGAAGGATGTTGTAAACTTTTCAATTTTATCGGAAGCGCGGATAAATTGGATTAAATTGATGTTCACCATTTTCAAAGACTTCAAACCAAACTGCGAAAAGACTTATTAAAAATAAAACTAAGTGACGTAAAAATCAAAGTTTTACTAGAAAAAACCCACAATAGAAAGGAGACCGAAACAATTCCCAGCGGAACACCGATAAAGAAAATGCTAAAATTGCAAAACAAACTAATTTGGTGGAAAGAAGAATAAAAAACTTCCCGAAAGTTAGCAAAGAAATCACAAAAGGATCAGAAAATTCTGTTTAGATGGAATCTTTTCTCTAAAAATCCGAATATATATCGATAGTTTTAAATAAAAAATTCAGATAAATGTTCAAATAATACCAAAAAATATTTAAATAAATGATTTGTTCGAAAATAATCAATAAAAGTATAAAATAATCAATAAATTCAAAAAAAAAAATCAATTTTTCTGTAGATACCGGGTGTAGGGTGCACGAATTTTCGGCCGACAATAATATTTATTAACGCAAAAAAGGTTTTGTGTAAACGCGTACTACAGATTTTCTCCAAAAAATAATAGCCAACTTTAAGAAAAAATGACCAAAATATCTATATTTTCTCATAAAATAACAAGATAAATAATGTAGATAATATGCCGACTGTAGGGTGAATTTAATTAAAAAATCCAAAAAAGGTTTTGCTTAAAATTTTTTCCAAAAGAAAAATCAAAAAAAAAAAATATTTGAAAATTTTTAATTAAAAAAAATCACAATTTTTATTCGACCCACTGTGCCGTGGTGAATAACGAATACGACACAAAAGGGAAAAGGCAACACACAAGTAGTGGGGGTATGTGTGTATGTAAATACCTCGCTACAAACAGACCAACGACAACGACCAACCAAGCAGTGAGAGCTGGAGAGGCAAATATTGTTGGTATGTTTATAAGGGCATAGACTGACGCTATTAAAATAAAAAAAGGCGCGTATTCTTGTTGTTATATTTCTTACCGAATATAAGAAATAAAAAGGGCTCGTATTGTAATTGTTTTTGCAATTAACCGACAAACAAGTGAGAGATGGAGAGTTAAATATATTGTTGGTATGCTTGTGGCCTATTTAGAAAAAAGGGCACACGGATTGTTATATTATTTTCGGTGAGAAGAAAACGAAAATAATACGAATATTTTTTGACTGCAAAAACGATCACTCGGCAATGAGCACAATGTATGGGGAATATTAAATATGCAAAAGAAAAAATAAGCACACTACAGCGGCAGATTATTTTAATGAAGAAAATATTTTTTTTGTGTGGCAAAAATTAATAAATAGCACAAATTTATAAGGGAATTCGATTATTTCGCGACAAAATGGAAAATAATGCGAACACGGCTCGATTTCAAAGGAATTTAAATCGAATTATAGACAAAATTAAATTATAGTGGACTGTATGTTCAACGATACCGCGTAATAGGGTGACAATAAGGCGACCAGTATTGCGGAGCAATAAAAACACAACACTTTTCAATTTGTTTTTTAAAGATTTTGCACTATATGCTCACAATAACAAAATGCACTGAACTTACGTACCTTATTTCTTGATGTTGATGGATATGAGAAGATGAGATGATGCAATTTATGAGGGGGGATGTGTTGTGGATGATGATTCCTTTTGCAAAAAATAGAAAAAACAGCAATTAATATCCAGGCAAACTTCACTAGAATCGCAAATCCGGCTCGATGCGACCAAATGTTTGTGTAGAGCGATGGGGGGAAGAAAGATAAAATAAAACAAGCGGTATCAGTTCTTTTAATAATAAATAAATTTGCTGGTTTATTGAATTCTGTGTAACTTTGTACACTGCACCCCGGTTATCTACCTCTCTGCTTAACTGCCTTTCCCGCTTAATTGCCTCACAACCTAAATCCCCAAAGTTTTTTCATATAAATGAGTTCAAACTGTCCCGGTTAACTACTTTTCTATAAGTACCCAATTCGGATATTTGCCCGTCAAATATTTCCCCAAAAAGAACAGTTAATAATGTTTTTCTCGGTTTATTACCCGCACCGGTGTATTTATGACAAAATCAATTTCGACGACTACGTGAGTTGTGATGAAGATGTCCAGTGTTACGTTATGGTGTTATGCCCACTGATGACTAAATTTCTTATTGATTAAATAATATAACTTATATTTTTTTAGACTTTTTTTACAATAGACCGTTTTATTTTTTTTTGGCGATTATGTTCTAATTGTTGTCATTTTTTGTAAAGTTGAGATGAGATTTTTGTAACTACCCAAATGAGGTAGTTATGCGGGATTTTCGTAACTGCTTTTCCCGCATAACTGCCTCAATTTTTTTGAATTTTATGGAAGGTAGTTAACCGGGGTGAAGTGTATATCTTTTCAACAATAAGTATACCTTTTTTCTATGATGCTTAATGGCGTCAGAGGCCTTTATGGTTGCAATGACAAAAGACAAGTGAACGCAGAGGTTCTGAGTGACCGCTGAGGATCTCATGTCTTTACTAATACAATTACATATAATTTGAGTGAGAGTTAAATGTACTAGTGTACCAAGGTGAGCAAACCTACAACAACCACTGCCCAGCGGCGATCCGCACACTACAATATCCGTCAAGGGAGGTGTAGAGGAGATGCCAGTGCGCCAATCAGCATCCGTGATTGATCGAGCTAGGGAAGTTGAGGGACAAAGTATCTAACTTATACACGTGTTGTAAAAGATATGATGCAAAATAGCGCTGAAACAACATGAAGTAAGCATTTTAGAGTTTCAGTATGTTTAAAAGAATTGTTGAGAACATTATTTGGAAGATTTTTGCTAAAGGTTACTTGGTTGATCTCCCAATAGTTTAGCCGATACTGACCAGAATTTCAGCAATCATGTAAAATTTTCTATATTTTATAGATTTTGATGCCCTAGATGGAGTTTTTCTTATGTAGTTTTTTCAAAAGATAAGTTCTACTAGTTTAGGGCTACAATATTGCTAAAGACAGTAAGGCCAAATTCCTATTCGTTTCTGAGATAAAGGCCTGATAAATGCAAAAAAGTGTAGATTTAGCACGGTTTAGATGAGGCCATAAAATCCGAACTGGATCTGACAGGACAAAACCCTACTAGGGTTTTTGTAGTCTAAATATGTACTTTCAAAAAAGGAAACTAGAAGTTGTTTGCATTTTCAGTGTTGCATAGTGTTATTAAGCTGCATTCCAGGTTATTATAATCTTTAATATTATTGCCAACGTATTTAAAATATTTCTTATAATGGACAAAATAAGTTACTCAGAAAATGTTAATTAAAATTTTCAACTTCCTTGTCGTCGACTCTGTAACGCAACAACATTCATGAATACGTCAAATTACAAATGTAAGTCAAGTAAAGTTGTGAGAAGGCAGCACAATGACGAAGTGCCGCAATATTTGACGACACTATGTCAGTTGGTTTGAAGTAAGAAATTCAAAAGTAAAGGAAAATTTTTCCAAAAAAAAAAAAAAAAAAAAAAAAAAAATACAAATTAACAAACTCACGTGAAGTGGCTTGTTGGTTGGTAATCACAGGTATGATCGTCATCATATCATCCTCCACACAAGCCGTCATTATATGCACCACTGACACGATTTAGTCTACAAACATATTGAAACAGTTCCTACCAGAAATGCATTCATGGCTACCATAAAAAAATAAAAACAAAACATAAACTACTAATGTTATGGAAAAAAGGAAGAAACATAAATGGAAATGAAGAAAATGGCCTTTTCTTCGTTAGACTACAACTAATTTGTTGGGAAAATATGCAGAAAAAAATAAACAACAACAAATTTTTAAAAATACATCAAACAACACATTTGGAGTCTCTCCACATGCACCTCTAAGCCATGATACTGGTACAATGTGCATAGCTTCCCAGCCAGCCATCCAACCAACCACTAGTCACACATCCATCTTCTGCTCCATGCTTTCTGTCAGTTAAGGACCTTTGTCTCCAAATCGAAATATTGTGATTTCCTTCCTCTACCAGCAAGTCACTGAGATAACCTTTCGCTTTTATTCACCTCACACGCTTCCCATTATGGAGTCACAACATTTTTTTGGATTTTTGTTGTTGATGTTGCCCCAACTTCTATTACATAATCACCACCAGCCATCCTCATCATCAATTTCCTTATTATGTATCGATGATGTCTTTAATACAAAACCAAGAAAGACAATAACAAAATGCACCAGCAACATAGATAAAATTGTAAATTGCATTAAGGTTTCCGGTATTTTCCCATCTCATCCTCATCTTTACCACAGCGCAACATGGCTATGTGCAACTCCCGTTTGGTACCTGCCGCAAAACGTGTCAACTCGCTGAATGCAAAGCGAAACAAAAAAAATTACTGAAGATGAAAGTTAACTGCGAATTAAAGAAAGACGACACAAACATACATTGCCAACATAGACACTGAACGGTCTGTTTGCTCATCTGCAATGATGCTCCTAACACCATTTATCCAATTTGAGCGCTGTTATAAGTTAAGGCATTGCTACTCAAAAATCATGTGGTCAATCGCTTTTGCCTTGGAAAATTGTAAAACATTTTTGAAATTTCTATGGCTGATCCATGTGACAGGTTTTGTTGTCAGTAGGACGATGCAAGAAGGACAGACGAATATCTCAACTCTTTAATTGTTTCTCACCTTTGGAAAAGCAGAGTTTATGAATGCCATGGCTTTTTGATTTTGAATTATGGAATTTTGGTATTTTGATCGCTGTACCAAAACGTGTTTGATTCAAGGAACTGCCAAGCAGATTAATGGGTTATAAAGATAACATTTACAAATTTAACATCTGTTGGTAATATGATTACCACGAATGGAATGGTGTTTTAATGTACTTTGACTATGGCTAATGAAAAATGAATTAAAAAGTGACAATTTTGGATTTGGTGCTAAAAACTAGACATAAAGTTTTTTAAGGGCGAAAACAAAAGTATAGGAAGCAATAAACTTTATAACTACGACATTCCACCAAGCCCCTTTCAAGTTGTTGGATATTTTAACTCTCGAGAGCAATTCGTTGGTAAACGTGGTGGCTATAACCTTCAATTACTATGTTTAATATATCGTTTTGAAATCCACACTTGGTAGTGATTGCTATTCTGTTATTACATGCTAGCGATTATATTCAGCCTGATGAATTGAGAAACCTCAGAAGGTCCCCAGACCTACATAGTTCAGTTTTCTGAGGGAGACGATGTAGGAACGGTCATCATAGAGCTTTCAACATTCGTTGCATTTGTACAGGCCAGGAACAGAGGAGCCATAGTTTGTGTATATATTTTTGATAATCTGATACTGGTTCCGGTTAGATGTCCAGTTGAAAATGTGCAACGTATCATTTGACAATATACTGCTGACAAAGTGTTTAGGCAATTTACACACAGTTACTACCCTATAGCTGAGGAAGAGCGTAACAAAGAGAAAAAAATTATTTTTTTTTTGTTCGGCATTTGTCACCAATATTTTCGAAAATTTACCATAGCTGAAGCCAAGGTTTACCCTTTTAGAACACGCGACTTGTGATTGTATATTATACAAATTAAATATTTTTGGACGCGGCAAAAAATATTGGCCTAAACATAATTTGCTTAAAAACAGTGGCTATATTTATGTATGTTAAAAAATGGGTGGAAATGTTTTTTTGTTTTCTCTCGATTTGTGAGTAAACCACATTTATCACGATTTTCCTGTCAAAGTAAAAGTAGAGGCTAACTAAACAAGGATAATATCACTAATGTATTTCTTTTAAAAATTTGATCTGCCTTTACCATTTAAGCCAGATTTACAGCGTTTTTTTTTTTGAAATTTTCTTCTAATTTCTTTCCGCAAAAAGGTTTTTCAAAAAATCATATATAGGATTGTAGAACTCGAATCATATATAGAATAGAATAACTCGCGATTCTGATGTGTCGTGAATGTAGTCTACACAGCTTCATAGAAATCTGTATCCAAATGCGGAAATTTTGTGCGAACATTTTTCTAATAATCACATTTTTCGGGTCTACTATTTTGTTTTTTCCGTTTGTAACACATCGAACTAATCATTTGAGACCATCTAAAGTATAAAATTCTAAGTTGATTTAGCCTTGCCCGTCTGTTGTAATCACTCAAGCGTTCGCAATAATGGAGCTAGAGCGTTATATTTTTGCACCCGAGTGTATTTTTTCCATAGGCAGGTCAAGTTCGAATATGGGCTATATCGGACCACTTTTTGGTATTGCCCCATATAACGATACCTCCGGATTTTCGGTATTTTGGGAATTTTAGCTACATTTTTGACCGAACTACCTGTAATTTCACGTTTGGAGTTCCCAGTGGTCACAAAACATCTCCACCAAAAACGGTCAACATAGGTCCATGTTTTGGTAACGGTACCTCCAAATTTTTGGTATTTTTAGGATTTTAGCTGAAATTTTTCACAGAACTACCTGTAATTTCACAGTTGAGATTTCTAGTTATCACAAAACATATCACTGTCAACAGAGGACCATGTTTTGGTATAGCCCCCATACCGAGTTTCGGTACTTTGAGGATTTTAGCAAATATTTTTGACCGAACTACCTGTAATTTGACAGCTATGGTTCCTAGTGATCAACAAATATCACCTTTAAAAACTTAACAAACCGAACTATCTGTAATTTGACGTTTGAGGTTCCCAGTGGCCACGAAACATCTCAACCAAAAACTGTCAAAATAGGTCCATGCTTTGGTATAGCCCCCATGTAATGGTACCTCCCGATTTTCGGTATTTTGAATATTTAAGCTACAAATTTAGACTGAACTATTTGTAAGTCGCCATTTGAGGTTCCCAGTGGTCACACAACATCTCCGCCAGAAACTGTCAGCATAGGTCCAAGTTTTTGTATACCTTATTTAGCTATATGTGGTTACAGAATATCTCCTCCTAAAATTGTGGACAGGAAAGAAAATAATTATTCCATTTTACTTCAGAATATTTTATGGTGGAGGGTATAAAAAGTTCGGGCCGCCGAACTTAACACTTTTTATACCCTACACCACTATGTGGGGAGGGTATTATAAGTTGGTTTTGGCCAAAAAGATTGTAACGCATGAAAATAATGCTCGTCGACCCAACATATACATATACACCAAAATGAATGTCTCGACGAACTGAGTCGATCTGGCTATGTGTTCGTCCGTCTGTCCATCTAAACCTAGTAATCACGCTACAGGTCGCAATTTGAATCCGATCGTCACCAAATTTTGGAGGTTGATGAGGCTCCCGGGGAGGAAGAAGCCTATTTTGGTGATGGTCGGATAATATTCAGGGGTCGGAATGGGCAAACAACTTATTTGGAGAAAAAGTCAACGTTTTATGAAGCGATGCTAATGAAAGTAGAAAATATCACCTTTTCAACCATATAACGCAGGTTGTCGTAGGTGGTCAAACAACGAAGATATCGCAATAGCCGCTAATAGAACCCATCTTTTCATTTTTGCATTTGGTGTAGATGGCCAAATAACGGAGATATCGCAATAGTCGGTAATACATTCCATTTTTCTGTAATCACGCTACACTTCGCAATTTTGATTGGATCGCCACGAAATTTTGGGGGTTAATGGGGGGTCCCACAGAGGAAGAAATCTATTGATTTTGGTAATGGTCGGATATTATTCAGGGGTCAGAATGTCAAAAAAAAACTTATTTGGAGAAAACGTCAACGTTGCATTTCAAAGCGAATATTTCTTCTGTTAGAGGTATATCGAAAGCGAAACCTGGCAAGGAAAGTAGAAAATATCACCTTTACAACGATGTAAAGTAGACTGTCGTAGGTGGTCAAACAACAGAGATATCGCAATAATCGGTAATGCATCCGTTTTCCCATTTTTAGTGCAATCACACTACAGGTCGGAATTTTGATCGGATCCTCACGAAATTTTGGGGGTTGATGGGGGTCTCAAAAAGAAAGAAGCCGGGCAGTGGTGTAGGGTATCACATAGTCGGCCCCGTCCCGACTATAGATTTGGCTCACTTGTTTACTTGTTGCAATCGTCCTTAGAATACCTCGTACTCCATTGCACATTTTGGTTTTTTTACATTCCGGATCCAATAAATCATTCCCCGTGAAAATCCATCTACTAAAACCGTGTGACCGAAGAATTTGCCAACATGACTATCGAATTCTTTCGACACCGTCAATCATGCCAAGCTGTTCGAAGATACACTAATACCTCGATTTGCGTTAATAATTGGTTCCGACAAACTTCAACGCAATGCGAAACAACGCAAATCGAAACACATGTTTCAACACGTTTGTGTGAAGAATTTGTTAATTGGTTCCAAAATTGTTTTTTAGAATTTTTTTCTTCTAAATTTTGTATAACAATTCAATCGAAGGTGGTTGTTAACATTTAACTGTACCAATGCTATATCAATGATATTATTATTATGTAAAGAATATCAAAATCAGACTTTTTACGAAAAAACTAACTAAAATATAATAAAAAATCGTCACATTATGCGAATGATTTATAACTTCTATTTCTCTGAGAAAAACTGTTTTATTTTTGGTCGAATAAATTTGTTGGATAATAATGTGTGTTTATAACAATTAATTGCATCTCCCATAGCCTATTCTGGATTACCGTTGCTATTTTCTGAATCCTTGTCCACAAACATTTCAATTGTTATATGTTGCTACGCTTCTGATATTTAAGTGAATTTTAAAAATATTTTTCTGCGGTAATTAGACGATGGCGATTGTTCCTCTAATTAAAGCATGTTCCGAGGCAATGTAAAATAAAAAAATCTTTTCTGATTGTTTTATCGTGTGACGTTAAGAACCCATGTACTCTTCACGATATTCAAAGCCAAATATATTATTTGTTATATAACGCAAATCGAAACAAAATCTATTATTTTTTGGTTAACGCAAATCGATGCAACGCAAATCGAGGTATCAGTGTATAGAGAAGCCGTGTTTGAAATTTTAGGTAATTAACTATGTGTGCGGACGCCAGTCGTTTGTGGAATTCCAAAACTCATAAAGTGAAACGGAAAGTTCCCCAAGGCGGGGTGATATCTCCGGAACTGTTTAACATCTACCTTTCTGAAATTCCACACCCTCCAGACGGCATAGAGATCGTAATGTATGGGGGTGATTGCATGGCATCGGGTTCTATTGTCGCCTAATGCAGTTTTTCGATCTGAGGAATATGTAAATATCCGCCGCTATATCCCCTGCCACACTGAACACATTGATTGATAATGTTCTGATTCCGACCACTAACTACAACAAAATATTGGGTGTAACATTCGATAGCATCAACAGCACGGTCTGTGGTAAACTACGCCGTGCCAGCATGGTATTCCAATGTTATCGCTACTCAGTGAAAGAATATTCAAACCTACCAGAGTGCTTCCTCATGAAACCAGTAGACCATTTTCATGAGGAGACGAAAGTTTTACTGGTGCATCAACACATCAGGATGTTGTCGATGCAATACCTAGTGGGATGCCATCGCAGTAAGCATCCCTGTCACGATTTAATGCAAAGACTTCCCCCACCCAAACATGTCAGGAGAGATCTTCATGATCTAAAGAGAGAGGTCCAAAGGTATTAACGGGAACCTCAAGACCAACGAGCCTATCAGGCTGGCTTGAATAGCATTCACACTGATGCAGTCGCGCAGGCAGTACAGAAGTACGGTGTGGCCACCCTCCATCCATCGCAACAGAAGAACGCCAGCTGCCAAAATCACACGAGTGGTTTTAGCCCAGTTCAGATCCGGACGATGCAGTCGCCTAATATGTATTTGGCCCGAATTGATGCCACGATACCAAACACATACCCGGCATGTGGTTGGGACCACACGACACGCTGCATTTGTTTAGCTGCAGCTAACCCCACTCACATGTCTCCTGATTGAAATTTGAGGTTCCCAGTTGACACGAAACTTCTCCACCAAACATTTTCAACCCAGGTCCATGTTTTGGTATGGTCCCTATACAACGATACCTCCCGATGTTTGGTATTTTGAGTTTTATCTACATTCTTTGACTGAATTACCCGTAATTTGACGGCCATAAAATTTATCCACCAAAAATTTTCAACATATGCCCATATTTTGGTATAGCCCCCATTTTAACGAAACCTCCCGATTTTCGGTATTTTGACGGGTTTAGTTACATTTTTTGACTGAAATACCCATAATTAGGACATTTAGGTGTTGGCCACATATAACACTGTGCAACATTTTTAAGGTGATCTTGTGCAAAAAATCCGAACTGTGGATTTTTTGAATGTACAGACCCAAACGACAAGAAACCCTAGTTGGGTTTTGCTGTGTCAGATCCAGCTCGGATTTTATAGCCCCATCTAAACATAGTTAAATATTGAGTTTTTAAAGAAATTCTGGGCTATATCTCTGAAACCAACGCGAATCTTCTACTGACCTCTGAAGCAAATTTGTAGATAAGGACAAGAATAAAATATTTGGAGAAATAATGAACTCGAAAAAATAAATTGTTTGCCTCAAATTTCAAAATATATGCAAAAATTCCACAATTTTTATACATTTCGCACCGTATCTCCAAAACCGTTAATTTTTTCTGAATATTTTCTGTTGGAAAAATATTCCCTGGAATGTAATACACAACTCTTCAGAACATGTCATTGTTGTAAAATGCCTCTATCCCGTTGTTTTCAATACATTTTTCAACGACGATTTAATAAATATGTCAATAATGTGGTGAAATCCGAAATGGGAGAATAAACTGTTGGTGTGAACTGTATTTGAAATACGTGTTGTATATGTTCTAAAGAATTGTTGAGAACTTTATTTAGAAGATTTTTGCAAACGGTTACTTGGTTCAACTCCCAATAGTTTAGCCGATACTGACCAGAATTTCAGCAATTATGTAAAATTTTCTATATTTTATAGATTTTGATGCCCTAGATGGAGTTTTTTCAAAAGATAAGTTCTACTAGTTTAGGGCTACAATATTGCTAAAGACAGCAAGGCCAAATTCCTATTCGTTTCTGAGATAAAGGCCTGATAAAAGCAAAAAAGTGTAGATTTAGCCCGGTTTAGATGAGGCCATAAAATCCGAACTGGATCTGACAGGACAAAACCCTACTAGGGTTTTTGTAGTCTAAATATGTACTTTCAAAAAATGTGTACCAGAAGTTTTTTGCATTTTCAGTGTTGCATAGTGTAACGGTATCTTCCGATTTTCCGTATTTGAGGGTTTTAGCTAAATTTTTGACTGAACTACCCTTAATTTGATATTTGAGGTTCCCAGTGGTCTAAAAACTTCTTCACCAAAATTGTCAACTTAGGTCCATGCTTTGGTGTAGCCCCGTATAACGGTACCTCCCCATTTTAGGTATTTGGAGGAGTTTAGCTACACCTTTTAATCAAACTAGCTGTAATTTGCAAATTGAGGCTCCCAGAATTTACGAAACTTCTCCACCACAAATTGTCAACCTGGGTCCATCTTATGCATAGCCCCCATATAACGTTACCTCCTGATTTAAGGTATTTTGAGAGTTTTAGCTACTTGTTTTTACCGAACTTCCTGTTATTTGACCTTTTAGGTTCCCAGTAGTTACAAAATTTCTACACTTAAATGGTCATAATTTGTTATAGCCCTCATATATACCTCCCGATTTTCGGTATTTTGAGGGTTTTAGCTAAATTTTTGGACTGAACAACCAGTAAGTTACGAAACTATTCCATCAAAAATTTTCAACATTGGTGCATGTTTTGGTCTAGCCTCCATAAAAAGGTACCCCCCGATTTTTGAGTATTTTGAGGATTTTAGCCAAATTTTTTGACCGAGCAGTCAAATTTCTACATAAAAATTGTTAAAATAGGTTCCGTCTCAAATACAGCCCTAGAAATAATTATATGGTACAGCCATGATTATCTTTAAACTTATAGTTAAGGACTATTATCCAGATGTTATTTATTTACGATAGTAGTGGTTAGTGTGCTTGTTCATACCTATGACTGCCGACCTTGTGTGTCTTATATACATATCCGTAATATTATTCAAATTAATTTTTCTTTGGAAATAATTATATGGTACAGGGAAAAATTTTAAAGTTATAATTTCACTACAAAGGACCTGAACAAAATTATTGACATAAAATGTATTTAGGATTAAGTACAATAAAGAAACATGCAATTTAGGAATAATTGGAATGGTTCCCATTGGGTTCTGTCCATGGCTGCAGCCCTGGGAAACAATAAAATCGTGGAAACTGATTTATAGACAGAAATCATGCAATCTAAAAAAGCTATATCATGATTTTTTTTACTTTTCTTACAATTTTAAATCAGATCTGTCCAATAGAACAAACTACTTTCAATATAAATGATGAAACTCATCCCCCACAAGGTGTTTGTAAACTGCCTGACGACTACAATTTGGATCTGGATCATATTAGTGACCAGCAAAAACTTATGTAATCAAACGGTGCACTCTTTTTACAACTTTTAATTGTAGAAAATAAACAAATGATAAAATAAAAATTAAAAATGGCACATTATAGTAATGTTAAATACTAAAATAATAGAAGAATTCCCTGAAAACATCAATGCGCAAAACATTACAGTTGCTTACTCAGTTGTTCGATAAGTACCCTATTGTAGGTTCTAGAATTGGGTATAAATCATCTAAATTTCTCGTTTTATATCCCTTTAAATGATATTACACCGTTATATTGTGCATATGTATCTGTCTAACAGGTACATGTGTTTTATTCTGCTTCGGCACAAAAAAGAACAAGTTTGGTGTTAAATTTGGCCTTTCGAACACTACGAAAACTTCCAATTTTTAAATTTTTTGAAATCGTCTGTTAGTTATCTATCATTTAAAGTTGACAAATCTACATATTGTTTGATTACGTAACGTTTTGTAGGTCACTTATTTGGTCCTGACCCAAATTATAGCCGCCAGGCAGGTTATAAACTACTAATTTGGATGTATTACACAATTGATATTGAACATATTTATTTCTGTTATTTAGTTTCAATTGAAATGTTTGTAAAAATGTACAAAAATCTTGGTTAAACCTTGCAGTATAACAAAATTTCGGCCTATATGCCAATATGCAAATGTCATCAGGTTTCCAGGGTCATATTAAGAGACGGAATGATATACAAGCCATTCTGATTGTACTTAAAGTTCATGCAACTGCGTTGCGCATAATCCAAAATTAATGTTATGTTTTGTATTAAAATAAGAACTTAAATATTTTGCATTGTACCATATAAATATTTCTCAAGAAAAGTCTTTAAAAAAATATTGTTATTAAAATAACGGGGGCCACCGTGGTGCAATGGTTAGCACGTCCGCCTTGCACTCAGAAGGTCTGCGGTTCGAATCCCAGGCCAAGCAACATCAAATTTTCAACGGTGGCAAAAATTCCCCCTCAGTAATGTTGGCGACATTTCCTGAGTATTTGAGCCATGAAAAACTTCTCTACAAGTGGTGCCGTAAGACACGCCGTTCGGACTCGGCAATAAAAAGTAGGTCCCATATCATTGAGCCAATATGAATCGGCGTGCACTCATTGATATGAGAGAAGTCTCCCTTGTCCCTTCAGGGATGTTGTGGGAACATATGTATGTATATGTATAAATGCCACAAGTTGAACAGTTATAGGTTATAATAAGCACCTAATACACTAAAAACATAAATTACAAAAATCCCGGTTATGTACATTTTTAAGAAAAATTTGGACATATTTATATTTGTACCATATAATTATTTCTAGGGCTGTAATTTGGTGTCGATTTAGCCACGTCCGCCCGTCTGCCTGGCCGACTGTAGCACACTATAACTCCCGAACGAATCAACCGATTTGGTCCTAGTTTTAGTCCTCGTAATATTTTGTCCAAACTTATACCAAGTTCGAAGATGTGCCATATCGTTCAGTTCTTTCCGGTACCTCCACCACAAAAGTTCAAAATTTTGCGCCAAAATGTTGCACACGACAACTTTCGTACGGATCAACCAATTTGGTCTAAAATTTAGTTCTCGTAATATTTCATCAATACATAGATCATGTTCGAATGTGACCTATATCGGCGAACTTCCCACACAACATTTTACAAAAGCGAAGTTAAAGACCGACACTCAGATTGTTTTGAAATTATTTGCAGAACGTTTTAAACGTTTATGAGGCAAGTCCATACTTCCAGAAATAAAAAATAAAAATACAAAAAACCTCTGCCCAGTCCAAAAGTTTTAAAAAATCCTACGGTGACTAACAAAATCAACTAATTATATGATTGGCCTGCTCTCCATACCCTAGGTAATGGGCCTACTATTTATCGGTGCCTAGAAAAAAGCCTCCTTTTTTGTGTGGCCGTACCATTTACCTTTGGGTAGCGAGCTTGTTCCTTGAATGTTAGGGGGGCTTTGAATGGTTTTCTTCTGGAGGATTATGTACACACATATATATCGCTCATTTACTCAAAGAGTGACACATATCAAAAAATCAAGTTTCGAGAAAAACGCGTTTTAATTTGCCGATTGGAATTTGACTTCCCAACCTCAAAAGGTTATTACACAAAAAAAAAACAAATAAAATAACTACTTGGACCATCTTTTGTAAAAAGCTAGCCAGATATCAGTGCTAAATTTCTGTGCAAGATCAAGCTTGATTTGAAGTGTTTTAGTGCTTCAAAAACTCAAAAAACGTTGTTGATGATTTGTGCTAAACTCGTAGAAAATAAGCTGTAACTTGTTGAGTTTTAGAGATATCAAAATTTGACATAAGATAAAGTATAAGTCGTTGAAAAAATAGAAATTGCTAACTCCAAAAACTCATTTTTTGAGTTATGACATTAAGTATACCTTGTCTTTCATATCAATGAGTGCACGTCATATTCGCTCAATGTAGGATCTACCTTTTATCGCCGAGTCCGAACTACGTGTCGTATGACTCCATTTGTATGCCTGAAATACTCAGGAAATGTAAGACAACATTACTCTGAGGGGTAACTTTAAACCGTATTAATTCAGTTGAAAGTAATCTTTAGTTTTTCTACTTTTTTATCAAGAAACAATGAATCGTCAGCCTTCCACTTCTAAAGGTACTTCTAGGTCAATTTTCTGGAAAATAACAACTTTTATTTAGCTAAAAACTGTTGAAATACAATATATACGGTATTATTTAGAGATTTCAAAAGAAATTTATAAGTTAGGCTTTGATAATCACGAAATAGTCCTCGATGACTGTCAGTTTTGCTTGTCAATCTGTACTATACTTAATAAGAGGTAAAGAGTCAGCAATATAAAGTTGGAAACCCCATGAAAGGTCGATATTAATGAATTAACTTGCTGCAGAAACTTATTGCTGATAAGGAAAATATTATATTGACCCAAATAATCATTCAAACAAGGCCAGTCACTAACAGATCGTATGGAAGAGACTCATAATTTCCCCCTACCGTTTCTTTTGATGTTTTTTTTTTTTTTTTGTTAACATGTTTGTGATCTTCATGGCAATTTGCAAATGTAAACTTTGATATTTTTTATGACAACCGATAATTTTCTTAAAATTTCACACATTAATTAATTAATGTCAACGTAAAAACCAAAACAGAAAACCACAATAAACCTCTAATTTGGAGAATCCTCAAAAATGTATTTCCTAACAAAATAAATGCCGAGGCTAGAAGCGTGCCAACATGTTTGGATTTCTATTAACCTGCGGTTTTTTAGCTCAAAGCAATTGACTTTATTATGGTTGCGTGATAATAACGCCATAGCGTTGGCGGCGCCATTTATGATTAAAAGCCAATAATGAATAATGATTTTAAAGAAGGGGTTGGTCGGATGGTTGATGGTTCGTCAATGAAATGTCTAAAAACCATAACAAACTAATAAAAGTTTTTATACCCTACACCACTATGTGGTAAGGGGTATTATGTGTTAGTGCATTTGTATGTAACATACAAAAGGAAGCGAGATAGACCCATAGTTCCTTCTAGGGATATACATAGAATCACTTTCTGAGTCGATTTATGCATGTCCGTCCGTCCGTCCGTCCGTTCGCAACATACAGGTCGCATTTGTTGACCGATTTCGCTGAAAATTGGGGAATACCATTTTTTTAGCCGTCGGAAGATCAAGTTCGAAGATGGGCTATATCGGTCCAAGTTTTGGTATAGCCCCCATATATATTTTCGGCCGATTTCACGTATTTTCTGTAACACACACGCTATATATGTCCGATTTCGATGAAATTTGGAATGTGTGACTGAATTTGGTCTAAAAATAAACGTGCCAAATTATATCGAAATCGGTTCAGATTTGGATATAGCTCCCATATATATGTTCGCCCGATTTCACGTATGCGATGTACCAATCACGCTATATACGTCCGATTTTAATGAAATTTGGAATGTTTGACTGAATTTGGTATAGAAATAAGTGTGCCAAATTATATAGAAATCGGTTCAGATTCGGATATAGCTCCCATATATATTTTCGGCCGATTTCACGTATTTTCTGTACCAAACACGCTATATATTTCCGATTTCGATGAAATTTGGAATGTGTGACTGAATTCAGTCTAGAAATAAATGTGCCAAATTATATCAAAATCGGTTCAGATTTGGATATAGCACCCATATATATTTTCGGCCGATTTCGCGTATTTGCTGCTCCAAACACGCTATATAAGTCGTATTTCAATGATATTTGGAATGTGTGACTGAATTCGGTCTGGAAATAAATGTGCCAAATTATATCAAAATCGGTTTAGATCTGGATATAGCTCCGATTTATATTTTACATATTCACAGTGGTGTAGGGTATCATATAGTCGGCCCCGCCCGACTTTGATCCTTTCCTTACTGGTTTTAATGTATGTACGTACGTATTTACCATGTGCATGAATGTGTAAAAGTGTTAACGAAAATCTGACAGTGCCGCTTAACTTGATTATGGGGTTTAATAAAAATAATTATTAGTAATTAATAAATGTTAAACATTTCTGCTAACAACGGAACCTTAACTGAGCAACAAATCAATAACATTGAACAACATTCATTCGTTATTAAGTGGATTATAAATTTTAAATTGTGAATGTGTCTCTTTTTTGTTTGGAACGTCAAAACAGTCTTAAACCACCACAATTTGATGTTATCTGAAATAAATGTCTGTTTGTATGTAATTATTGAGTTGCTTTAAACTAATTATGTTAAAGTATTTTCAACATCGTTCATAGGCAACTGATGTACATATGTCACGTGTGATTTTAATTTTTATACTAGGGTACACTGTAAAAATACTCTACAAAAAAAAAAAAACTTAAAAAACAATTTTGAAACGCATAATAATTATTATAATAGACAAGTAAAAAAGCGTTATATTCGGCCGGGCTGAACTCTTATACTCTCCACCATGAAATATTCCGAAGTAATATGGAATCATTAATTTTAAAAATTTTTGTGTGGAGTTTTTTTGTTTGAGCACCTAAATTAGCTAATTCTGTCAGAAAAAATGGGATGCTCGTTTTATGGGGCAATACCACAAACTGAAGGTATGCTGACAATGTTTAGTGAAGAAATTTTGTGACCAATGGGAACTTCAAATGTAACATAAAAGGTCGTTCGGTCAAAAACGTAGCAAATTTTGGAGGCGAAGTAACGAGGCTGCAGTTAACCTCAACAAATTCCGAAAATCGGGAGGTATCATTATATGGGGCTGTACCAAAACAATTTTCGATGGAAAAGTTTTATGACCACTGGGAATCTCAAATGTCAAAAATAGGTTGTTCGGTTAAAAATGTTGGTTAAGTCCTGAAATACCTAAAATCGGGAGGTTCATATGTTGAAAATTTTTGTTGAAGAAATTTGGTGTCCACTGGGAACCTCAAATATCAAATTGCAGGTAGTTCGGTAAAAATGTAGCTAAAATGAAAAAATACCGAATATCGAAAAGTACCGTTTGTGGGAGTTGTAAAAAAATGTGGGCCAACATAGCCCATCTTCGAATTTTACATTCCTATAAAAAAAGATGTTCGGATGCAAAAATATACCGTTCTAGTTCAATCATTGTGAACGCTTGAGTGATTACAACAGACGCACTGGCAGACATGGCTAGCAATGCGTCACAAACGGAAAAACAAACTTTATATACCCACCATAGGTAATTTGGCCTGTTTTTAAGGCAAAAATTAATAGCGGTGGACGTATGGGCTTTTTATAGATTTTTAATGCTTTATATGAGATAAAACAAGTAAAAAAGTATCAGTCGGCTTTGCCGACAGAGATATACCCTCAGCCTGTGTGAACCCTTTTCCCCAAAAAAACGCATATATTTAAAGGGTTTTGAAAATTATGGGCGTATGAACCGACAAAAATATGGATTTGTATAGAATCTCAAAAAGTTTTGCGGGGACCATTATATCAGGAAGCATGTACTTGCCTACGAAAAACATGATATCGCTGTAAACAGGGCCACTAGGTTAAAATTTTCAAGGGATCCACACATAGACCCTTAACCGGGTTGCTCTGTTTATGAGATATCAGGCGTACTATTTTAGCTAATATTTTCGAATTTTTATGGGAGAGGTACCGGAAGGAGTAGATCTACAAGCACCACCTTCGAATTTCATCTAATATTCGAAGAAATATTTGGTTCGAGAGTTGTCTTGCTCTCCAACCATTACAAGGTGCCATAGAGAATTTTTACACTTTTCGGGCTGTTTTAACAAGAAATATGGACTTGCTCCTGAAAAAACTTTTACCGTCGTAATTGAGGCAGCGAATGAAAGTTGCTTCAACAAAAATCAAAGTGATTCCAGAGCAGTTCTTAAAATGAACTTATCCAAAATTTCGTGTGGGAGGTACCCGAAGGAGTGGACAAATATAGTCCATATTCAAACCTGATATATATTTGGTAGATATATTGTGATGTGCAAAGTATGGACCAAATCGGTCACTACCATAAAGAGTTATCATGTGCACAATTTTTCCGAAGATTTTTAAACTCTTGGAGGGAAGCACCTGAAGGCGTGGACTGATATGGCTTATCTTCGAACTTAAACTAAGTTTGGACAAGAAATTACGAAGGCCAAATTTTGGACCGAGTCGGCAGAGTCGTTCAAGAGTTATCTTGCGCTCTAACCACTACATACGGTGTCATAGGGGTTTTTTGCACAATTCAGGCTATTTTCTCAGGAAGTATGGACTTGCCCCTGATGAAACTTGTAACGTAGAACAATGAATACAAGTTGTTGCAGCAAAAATCAAAGCGATTCGAGAGCAGGAACTTATCCGAAATTTTGTGTGCGAGCTACCCGAAGGAGTGGACCGATTGAGTCAATTTTGGAACCTCATCTAAGTTTAGTAGAAATTTCACGATGTGCAAAAGAAGGATAAAATCGGTTACTCCCGTCAAGAGTTATCGTGCGCACAAATTTTCTGAACATTTCCGAAGTTTTGTGGGGGAGGTACCGGAAGGAGTGGACCGATATAAACCATCTCCGAACTTAAACTAAGTTTGGACAAAATATTTCGAAGGCCAAATTTTGGGACTGAGTCGGCAGATCCGAGTTATCTTGCAGAAGAGTTATCTTGGGTTCCAACCACTACATACGGTGTCATAGGACACCGATGTGCAAAGTAGGGACCAAATCGGTTACTCCCTTCAGGAGTTATCATGCGCACAATTTTTCCGAACATTTTCGAACTTTTTTGGGGGAGGTGGACCGATGGACCGATATAACCCATCTTCGAACTTGAACTAAGTTTGGACAAAATATTGCGAAAGCCAAATTTTGGACCAAATTGGTTCATCCGTTCGAGAGTTATCGTGCGCACCAGCCAGCCTCAGCCTTTAGGCTAAAGAGGGTATTTACACTTTGATACGACCAAAAATGTGCCTCATCGAAATAATGGTTTTAGACCCCAAGTATGTTTGTACGATATCCGTTTCAGACAATTTTTAGTAGATCTAGCAATGTCCGTCCGTCTGTCTGTCTGTCTGTCCGTCTGTCTGGCTGGTGCGCACGATAACTCTCGAACGGATCAATCGATTCGGTTCAAATTTTGGGTATCGAATTATTTTGTCCAGATTCGATTTAAGTTCGAAGATGGGCCATATAGGTCCACTCCTTCAGGTACCTCCCCCACAAATGTTCAAAAATTGTCGCAAAACTTGTGCGCACGATAACTCTTGTAGGGAATAACCGATTTGGTCCGTACTTTCCACATCGTGTAATTTCTACCAAACTTAGATGAGGTTTCAATATGGACTTAATCGGTCCACTCCTTCGGGTACCTCCCACACGAAATTTCGGAAAAGTTCAGTTTGGGACCTGGTCTCGAATCGCTTTGATTTTTGTTTACGCAAGTTATACTCGCTGTCCTCTATACGACGCTGTAAGTTTCATTAGGGGCAAGTCCATACTTCCTCCATTGGAAATAGCCTGAAAGTTACAAAAAGCCCTATAACACCGTGTGTAATGGTTGGAGCGCAAGATAACCCTCGAACGGATCTGCCGATTTGGTCCAAAATTTGGCTTTCGTAATATTTTGTCCAAACTTAGTTCAAGTTAAAAGATGGATTATATCGGTCCACTCCTTCCGGTACCTCCCCCACAAAAGTTCGAAAATGTTCGGAAAATTTGTGCGTACGATAACTCTGGAAGGAAGTTACCGATTTGGTCATTAATTCGCACATTATGAAATTTCTACCAGACTTAAATGAGGTTCCAATATGGACTCAATCGGTAAACTCCTTCGAGTACCTCCCACACAAAATTTCGGAAAAGTTCAGTTTAGGACCTGCTCACGAATCGCCTTGGTTTTTGTTGTAACTTCTTGTATTCACTGTCCCCTATACGAAGGTACAAGTTTCCTCAGGGGCAAGTCCATACTTCCTGAAAAATAGCCTGAAAGTTGAAAAACAAACCCTATGACACCATGTTTATGGGTGGAAGCGCAAGATAATTCTAGAACAGAAATGCAGATTCCGGCCAAAATTTGGCCTTCGTAATATTGTTTCCAAACTTAGTTTAAGTTCGTAGATAAGCCATATCGGTCCGCTCCTTCAGGTACCTACCCCACAAAAGTTCAAAAATATTCGGAAAAATTGTGCGCTCGATAACTCTTGATGGGAGTGATAATATCTACCAGATATAGATCAGGTTCAAATATGGACTATATTTGTCCACTCCATCCCACAAATTGTTGGATAAGTTCACTTTAAGACCTGCTATTGAATCACTTTGATTTTTGTTGAAGCAACTTACATTCGCTGCCTCAATTACGATGGTAAAAGTTGTTTCAGGGACAAGTCCATACTTCTTGAGAAAACAGCCCGAAGGGTGTAAAAACTCCCATGGTCTATGTCGGTCCATTCCTTTAAGTACCTTTTCCGCAAAAATTTTGAACTTTTATCCTAATCAACATTTTTGTCGGTTCATACGACCAAAATTTTGAAACCCCTAACTACATAAGTTTTTTGTGAAAAAAGTGTTTCAATTTGCCCATGCTGAGGGTATATCTCTGTCGGCAAAGCCGGATCAAAACTTCACGACAAATCAAATGAGACTAAAATCATACAGATTGGTATTATAGTTTCGAGATTACAGCCAAATAAGCCCATACTTTGGTCAAAAAAATAATTTTTTGTTTAAAAAATATTTTCTCACATGCATTATACAGTTAAAAATATTGGAAAAAAATACATAGAAATACTTCCTTCATTTTGCATAAATCTCCCAATAAAACAGACGGATTTTGCTTTATAGACATTCATATTAAAGCTTTCATATTGAGGAAGATAATTGGGTGGCTGAGGATATATCTCAAGGCTTCTGAAATGGAAATAGAGGTCACATAACCCATTTTAATTTATATGCATTTTAAAATACGTGATTTTCATGTACAGCAAGACAGACATTTAATTTGGAAGCTAAGATGTAGCATCGGCTGCATCATAATGTTCAAAAACCTTAAAATATCGCTTATTTTACGCAGGTTGCATACAATTTTTGTCCGCATCCAATTTCAGTGTCCACCATGAAAATCTACATCAATGATCAATAAAGAACCGTGGATGTAGCACCACACATTATTTTTGGGATAAAATGAATTTAGCTCCCTTATCAGTGAAGTTTTAAAATCTCTGCTATCGCAAAAACGAAGATGCTGCACAAGTTTTTTCATTGCAATGGAAACGATCCGCAGAAAACGCGAAAAATACGCGATATTTTCAGAAACAATTTTAGGTGATTTTCCTACATTAAAATTTCTCGTAACTCGCGTTTTAGTAGATGGATTTTCAGGTATTTAACATTTTTATACCCTCAGCATTTATGCTAACGAGGGTATATGTATACACTTTCATACGGGCAAAAAATGTGCCTCATCGAAATAATGGTTTTAGATCCCAAGTATGTTTGCAGGAAATGTGTTTCAGACAATTTGGTGTCGATTTAGCAATGTCCGCCCGTCTGTCTGTCTGTCTGTCTGTCTGGCTGGCTGGTGCGCACGATAACTCTCGAACGGATGAACCGATTTGGTCTATAATTTGGCTTTCGCAATATTTTGTCCAAACTTAGTTTAAGTTCGAAGATGGGTTATATCGGTCCACTCCTTCGGGTACCTCCCCCACAAAATTTCGGAAAAGTTCAGTTTAGGACCTGTTCTCGAATTGCCTTGGTTTTTGTTGTAACTACCTGTATTCACTGTCCCTCATACGAAGGTACATGTTTCATCAGGGACAAGTCCATACTTCCTGAGAAAATAGCCTGACACCTTTGTAGTGGTTGGAGCGCAAGATAATTCTCGAACGGATATGACGATTCCGTCCAAAATTTGGCCTTCGTAATATTGTGTCCAAACTTAGTTTAAGTTCGAAGATAAGCCATGTCGGTCCTCTCCTTCAGGTACCTCCCCAACAAAAGTTCAAAAATGTTCGGAAAATAACTCTTGAAGGGAGTGGCCGATTTGCTCCATACTTTACACATCCTAATATATTCCACTCCATCCGGTACCTCCCGCACAAAATTTCAGATAAATTCACTTTAAGGCCTGCTCTCGAATCACTTTGATTTTTGTTGAAGCAACTTGCATTCGCTGCCTCAATTACAATGGTAAAAGTTTTTTCAGGGGCAAGTCCATACTTCTTGAGAAAACGGTCCCATGGTCTATGTCGGTCCATTCCTTTTAGTACCTACTCCTCAAAACTTTTGAACTTTTATCCTAATCAACATTTTTAGACCCCCCTAAATACATAAGTTTTTGGGAAAAAAGCGTTTCAATTTACACTGAGGCTGAGGGTATATCTCTGTCGGCAAAGCCGACTGATACTTTTTTGCTTGTTTAGCTATATTTTCATACTAAATTATTTGTAATTTGCCATTAGGTGTTCAAAAACGTCTCCACCAAAAATTGTGGGCATTGCACAGTGTCCGATTTTCCGAAAAACCTGGCCAAAACTCTAAAAATGAATGGATTTTGACCTAACCTTTGGTTCTTATGTTTTTCGGGCCGCTAATTACATTTTTGATATTATTTAACCCTCAGGCGGTCATTTAAGGGGTCTTTTTGGTCCCTCCTCCTATAAAATGCGATCTTATCGGATCAAAATATTCTACAAATTTCTTCGATATCAATTTTTACTATAGGTCCTAGAATACACCAAAATCTATATCTTACCTTAACTCCAGAAATATGCAAATTAGAAAAACATTTTAGGGTTAATGTCGTGCTTCATCAAAGTTTTGGCAAAATTGTCATACAAAGCATCATTTTAGAAGATTGGCGTCAAAGACAAAAATGTTCTCAGCTAAATTTCACTTAAGTCACCAAAGAAATGAAATCTCTATTTGCATTACATACCAAGGAAATATCGGTATCAATTTTGCCAAAAAACCAAGAAACTAAAATAGGGGTGCAAGCTTCCACAATTTCTACAGTTTTGGAAATATTTGAGTTAAGATCACTTGGAATCCTTGCACTTTAGGTGTATAATGTTTTTGGCTACTTTACTGACAAGAATGCAAGGAATATTTATCTTAAAAAAATTAACCCTCGTGCGAGTCATAAAAGGGGTTCTTTTGGCCCCTTTTTCCACAAATCTTTAAAATCTCCTTTGAAATGTGGTCGGATCAGACCAAAATATTCTAGAAATTTGTTCGCCATAAAATTTTACTATAGGTCTTAAAATATATCAAAACTCTAAATTATGCCCAAACGCCAGAAAGTGACCCTATACTATATTCTGACATTCTGAATGAAAGAAAATCTGTATATACCTGCAAGACAAAATATCACATAAAAACGAAAAGTGCAAATATGTGCAGGATGTTTCGATGGAAATTGGTAAAAAACCCTCCTTTTTTTAGAAATGATAAATTACACGGCCCAACTCGATCTTACTCACTACTATTTTCATAATTTATTTTGAAAATTAATCTTGAAAAAAATTAACAAGTACGGACATCAAGTATTAAAGAACGCACAATTCATTGGCGACACTGAACATCTTAAATACGTTTCACATAACTTTCATTACAATTACAAAAAGAAAATATTTAATAACCCTTGTTTATTTTGCATATTAACATAGATTTATAAACAAATTAAATATTTAAAAAAAAAAAATAATAAAATTCCAAATAGGGTCACTTCGACCAGCTTTTATACCCACTTATTAAACAAGAAATGTATATATTTTTTCATAGCAACACGCACTGGCATCCTATAAACAATATCTGACCCTTTTTAGTGTAAATTGATAAATGTTTTTTTTTTCGATTTTTGGCCAGGTTTTTTGGAAAATCGGACACTGTGCATTTTCACTTTTGTAATAGAAAGAAAACTAATTATTCCATATTATGTCAAAATATTTCATGGTGGAGGGTATTATAACAAGTTTACGCTTGTTTACTTGTTCTATTTTCGTACTTTTTTGTAGAAATTTTTATGAGAAAGCTATTTTTGACATTTCGCTCTTTGACATTACAAAAGTTCGACAACACAATTAATATGTTAAATTTTTGAAGAACTTTTCCTTTAATAACATTTCTCCAGGTGTATAGCTTGATAAGACTTTGAAATAGACTGCCATTACAACCATTTTTATTTTATAATTTAGATTAATCCTCTAAAATATTGATCCCAACATTCCAGAAATGAAACAAATTTGTCTTATACATTGGATAAGGTTTATCCATCATCAGCTATCTCTTAAGACACCATAATAATGGGCACATTTTTACATTTTCACCTGCCGAGGCTGGTGCTGCCTATTACCTCGAAAAGGTCACTCAACATTAGAGTAAAAAACACAACCGAACAAGGTTATAAAACATAAAGACACCCGAAATTATCAATGGAACACCATCATCACCGCCATCATTGGTTGAAAGTGTTTTTCGTTTTTTTTTAGTTCATTACTTATAGATTTAGGTATTTGGAGGTTTTTTTTATTTCTTAATTAAACACTAGCAATTTTAGAGAGTTGTTTTTTGTTAATTACAAAATGTTTTTGTGTATTTTTAAAAGCCTAAATTTGGCAAAATGAATTGGGAATTTAAATGTTTAATGTTTAATTACAGCAAATTGTTATGACCTGCATCTAACATTTCATTCGACCTTGAACTCCAGCACATCTTCATGGTTTCTCTATGACACTAAGACAGAAACAAATTCTGCACTCAGCTTCTTTGTTAATGATAAGTAACTATTTATGTACTCGTATGTCTGGTCTGATGTGACATTAGCACCTTTCTGGCTGTGTAATATATTCAATATCAGGGACGTACGCAGGATTTCATTTCGGGGGGGGCCCAACTTGACCAAAAATCATGAAAAATTCAAATTTTGCGTAGCGTTACGTAAAGCTATTTTAATGGGTTATGGCCACCTATAAGAATCAGAAAAGCCATTTTCATGCATTTTTTACAAGAAATCTATTAAACCTTGAGAAAACTTCAATTTTTTTTTGAAAAATCTTTCTTGCTAATACCCACTTATAAAGCACTGTTTTTACTGAAGCAGTTTGCGGTACCCACTGTAGTTTGAAAAAGAGTAAACCGATCAGCATATATTTTTGTGGGATCATTACGAACCTAATAATAATTTTGTCCATTATCGAAACGGAATTAAAAAAAATAATTGAACTATTCTATTCTACATGTACTTTAAAATGAGCCAAAAAATTTAGATTTTTCGAAATTTATATGAAATATTGGTACATAGTATATAAATTTAATAGAAAGAATTCATAATATTTAGGATACAATTTTAAATATTTAGTATAGAATATTTAGACCTGAAAATAGACAATATAGAGTCGTTGCTATAGCAAGAATTTCATTATTTCGATGATCTTAGCTTAATTTTTAAGAATATCGTCTGTCGTGTTCCAAATGAACACATTCGGGTATGTGATGAAAACCGAATCGACTCGATTTGCAGAATCGAAATGGTATATAATCGGAGTGCCGTTGATGATATATATAATTTTGCTTCGCAAAAGCCCCCTTTTTTGAATAATTTTTTTAAAATCCATTTTCAATTTCATTAAAATTTTCACAAATAATAAAGATATACGATTTCGATTTATGGCAAAACGAGTCGAATAGTTTTCCATCACATACCCGATCAAGAAAAATTTAACAGTTTTGGAGATATGGTGCGAAATGTATACAAATTATGGAAGTTTTAGATATATTATAACTAGACAGCGGAATCCTATGCAAATGCATATATGGTTAGGATGGTCGTAGAGAAAATCTGATTAGACAGAAACTCGTTTCATCACAAAATAAAACGAATTAGGCCCAGAAATGTTTGCATATTTTGCATATCGTGCATATTTTGGCAAATTTTTACATATTTGCATAAAATGAGCATATGCAAAAATAAATACAAGGATTGGTGGTCTAAAAATCCCACCGAAATGGCTGAAATGTGGTATTAAGTCTTCGTTAGGGGTATAAAACTTTACACCTGAAATTTGTCCGCATGGGTCCACGTTTTCATATAGCCCCCATAGAACGGTACCTCCCGATTTCTGGTATTTTGAAAGTTGTGGCCTCAATATCCCGCCAATATGGCTGAAATTTGGTATTAAGTCTTCCTTTGGGGGTAAACAACTTTTCACCTAAAATTTGTCGGTTTAGGTTCAGGCCTTCATATAGCCCCTATAGAACGATACCTCCCGATTTTCGGTATTTTAAAGTTTGAGGCTGGGGTTATAAATTTCTCTATTTTATTGACTAGTCTGAAAACAATTTTAAGCAGAAAAATCGTACATACAAGCATTTTTGTACCTATTATTGAATTATTTGTTGCATATTTTTGCATATGTCATATGTTTCGATTGCAATTTAATCAGAAGCCAAAAATATGCACAGTCCCAAAATTTGACATGAATTGCATAAAATTCCACTGCCTAATTATAACATTTGAGGCAATAAATGTAGTTTTTCCAGTTCATTATTTCTCCAAATATTTTATTCTGGCCTTTATCTACAAATTTGCTTCAGAGGTCAGAAGAAGATTTGCATTGGTTTCAGAGATATAGCCCTAAGTTGCTTTAAAAAGGCAATATTTAACAATGTTTAGATGAGGCCATAAAATCCAAGCTGGGTCTGACTCAACAAAACGCAACTAGGGCTGTTGTACTTTGGGTCTGTACTTTCACAAAATCCTCACTTCGAATTGTTTGCACAAGAATACCTTAAAATGTTGCACAGTGTTATTTGCCCGAAAATTATTTTTACTTTTAATATAATGTTACAAAAGAAACGTTATAATTTTGTTCTTAATTGTACGATTAGAAGTTCTTGGACTCGATGACAAACACTTTGATGGACTTAGTTCTGTATAGTTTTGACAAATAGCAATCGATCGTTATTGAACTTCACATAATTATTCGCTAATAATAAGCTAATTAATTTTGGAAATGAATCTTATTTTGAGAGACACTCCTCTCGATAGTTATCGCGCCCATAAGTTATTTTAGTCGATCACCGTAGTATTTAGAGCTTTATCAGGAAGCATGAACTTGTCCACGAAAAATAGGATATCGCTGTAAACAAGACTACACAATGTACAAAGGGTCCTCGAACAGTCTTTAAACTGCAGTTAAGTTAGACTTTTATGAGGGACCTGAAGATGTTGTCCAAACATATTCTCTTGGAACTTGATCCACTTTTGGAAGTAATTTTGGGAGTGGACCGAGATAGTCCATATTAGGTTCGATTTTAGACTGAATCGGTTAGTCCCTTCGACCATTTTAGGGAATATTTTTTAACTTTAATGGCAGAGGTACCGATAGGACTTAAATTTAATTTGGACAAAACATTACGAGATCCATATCTTAGACCAAATCGGTTGATCAGTTCGAGAGTTATCATGAGTTCCAACCTGCCAGACAAACAGAGATACAGACGGACGGTGGTAAGTACAAACATATGTGGAGTATAAAGTCATTATTTTGATGAGACCTATTTGTATCGAGTGTATATAATCTCGTAGCCTTAAAGTCTGAGGCTTCGGAAAAAAATAAAGTGACGCACGAAACTTCATTTGTCTTCATTATTTTTTCATACTGTTTAGCAGCTAATTTGTCTAAAATAGAATAACAAAATATTGACGATGGCAGTAAAACAATCTCTAATTGGCTTTCAAGATGTAGTCCACGAAGGATCGACCCTACATACATTTTATCAAATAGGCATTTTTTCATGTACTTCCATTCCCACAATACTGAACTCGTTATTATTGTTGTTACAGAATAAGTTTTAGGCCTTGAGAGCTCTATATAGTTCGATTATGACATAAACTTGGAGTATATTCATTATTCGCATTTGATATGACATGAAGAAGTAATTCAGATTTCATTGGAAGTTTCTCTCAAAAACAGCATACAAACAACATTTTTTAAAATATTTTCTTACAAAACTTGTTAATGATGAACATTTTCTGTTCAGAAACGTAAGAAAAGTATAAGTTTTAATTGGAAATCTTCAAACATACAAACATTTTTATAAGAAAAAAATATAATAACTAGTTACAGTAGCTTAACAAACTTTGTTCGACCAAACCATTTCGGGGGGGGCCCGGGCCCCCTGTGCCCCCCCCCTGCGTACGTCCCTGTTCAATATCATCTTCTTCTGGGAGTGGTTCTGTGGTATTTTCGTCGCCGCTACTGTTTGATACTGAACATGCTATATGCATCTATAACCAGATTGCCTTGCTCAATTGAGTTGTTCAGTGCACACATCGATTAACTCCACTTTTTGAAATATCTTAAATTTAAGTGTCAAAGCCCTTGATATAGTCCTAACTTTTCATATTAAAAATAACTTTCCTGAATAATAAAGATTAGCACCTTTAAATTACAAATAACTTACTTACTTACTTAGCTGGCCCATTACAGAACATTTGTTCTATAGGCCGAACTAAGAAGAGATCTCCATTCCTCTCTATTTGTTGCTTTGCACTCTGGAATACCGCGCCTTTTCATCTCATCATCCACTTGCTTGCGCCATCTATTCCTTGGCCTGCCAATTCTGCGTGCACCGCCATGTGGCATGTATTCATACGCCTTTTTAGCGGGTTCATCATCGCTCATTCTTATGATATGGCCTAGCCATCGCAATCGCTGCATCTCGATAGGTTTAACAATATTGATGTCGTTGTATAGCAGATACAGCTCGTGGTTCATGCGACGTCGATATTCACCGTCAACACAGATTGGTCCGTAGATCTTTCGAAGAATTTTTCTCTCAAACACACCAAGCACTGCCATGTCTGCTTGCGCAAGTACCCAGGCTTCGGAGCCATACATCAGCACGGGTAGTATCAGTGTTTTGTAGAGCGTTATTTTTGTTTGACGAGATGTGGCTTTGTTTTTAAACTGCTTACTTAATTCAAAGTAGCATCTGTTGGCCAATACAATTCTTCTTTTTATTTCACAACCGATGTCGTTTGTTGTGTTGACGGAGGTGCCGAGGTAGACGAAGTCTTTTACTACCTCAATATTATAGGAACCAACTTCCACAGTCGGTCCGAGCTCAATGGACGCATTGCGCGTCGACACCATCAACTTGGTCTTCTCACCGTTTACCGCCAGACCCACTTTAGACCTTTATAAAGGTATCAGTTACTTCTTTTACTGATCGGCCCATGATGTCTATATCATCAGCATAAGCAAGTAACATGTGACTATTGGTGTAGATTGTGCCACTTCTTTTGACGTTTGCCTCTCGTATAACCTTTTCTAGCAGGATGTTGAACAGCTCGGCTGGTAAGCCATCGGCCCCTGCTGCCTTATTATTCTTCAGCCGATTTATTGCTGTCTTTACCTCATCTTGGCTGGGCGGTATACATTCAATACCATCTTCTGGGATTGGGACTGTGGTATCTTCGTCGTCTTCGCTGCTATTGGATACCAGCAGATTGGAAAAATGTTCTTTCCATATCCTGAGTACACTATCTGTATCAGTTACCAAATTACCTTGCTGGTCTCTACAGGAGGATGTGCCTGTACCAAAGCCATCAGTTTGATGCTTGACTCTTTGGTAGAATTTTCGGACTTCATTCTGGCTCCTGTACATCTCGATTTTTTCACACTCCCGCTTTTCCATCTCTCTCTTTTTCCTGCGGAAAAGACGTTTCTCCTCTCTCCTTTTCTCCCTGCATCTCTCTCGTGCGCTACGCGTTGCTACGGATTGTAAAGTAGCCTTATATGCCGCATTTTTCTCTTCGGTGGCAGCACGACACTCCTCATCATACCATGGATTCCTTGGTGGAGGTCTCTGGTATCCAAGTATGGATTTTGCGGCTGTTTGCATGGAGTGGGCAATGCTTTGCCATTGCGCTGATATGTTATCGGGATGAGGAGGGCTTTGATTAAGCAATTGGGCTAGTTGAGTGGAATATGCTGTGGCTATCTGTTGTGATTGCAGCTTACCGATGTCTAACTTTCGTGTTGTGTCCGTTCGTACTTTGTTTGCTACGTTTAAGCGGGTGCGTACCTTTGCTGCAACAAGGTAGTGGTCCGAATCAATGTTTGCGCCTCGGAACGATCGTACATCCAACACGCTCGATGAATGTCTTCCATCTATCACAACATGATCAATTTGGTTTCTTGTTTTCTGATCTGGAGACAGCCAGGTGCCCTTATGAATATCGAGATGATTAAATCTGGTACTGCTAACTACCATGTTTTTTGCAGCTGCAAAGTCTATCAGTCTCATACCATTGTCAGATGTTTCACTGTGGAGACTGAACTTCCCGACTGATGGGCCAAAGATATTCTCCTTTCCAATTTTGGCATTAAAATCGCCTAGAATGATTTTAATGTCATGGGCAGGGCAACGGTCATATGTTTCTTCTAAGCGCTCGTAAAATATATCTTTGGTCTGTTCGTCCTTTTCTTCAGTGGGAGCATGAGCGCAAATAAAGCTGATGTTGAAGAATTTAGCTTTTATTCGAATTGCAGCAAGTCTTTCATTCACTGGAGTGAAGCTGGATACAAGATGTTTTAGTCTCCGACTAACTACGAATCCACAACCAAACTCATGCTTTACGTCATGGCAGCTATAATACAGTGCGTCACCTTTAGGTGTTGTTGTGACGCCTTTCCCAATCCATCGTATTTCCTGTATGGCAGTAATATCGGTCTTGTACTTTTCAAGTACGTCTGCCAATGCGAAGACTGCACCTTCTCTATAAAGAGTGCGAACATTCCAGGTGCAGATTCGCAGATCATGGTCCTTAAAACGTTTGCGGGGTTCGTCAACTTTAGAGGGGTTTGTTTTTCTTTTCTTTCGTTTTTTCATAGTAGGCTGTTTTTTCTAGGGGAGGGTTACTAACCCGACGCCCAAACCCAAGTTTTTAACGTTCTTATGGGTGAACGCGCGGCACATGTTAGCTCACTACCTTTAACGGGTGTTAAAGGCAGTTCCCCAGGTGACACCACGGGGAGGTCAGTGTCCACTTGGGATGAAAGAGGGACCAAGATAAATCCTGGGCTTTGCCATGTTAAAACCGGTCAGGACCGTTCCTTGGTATCTTCCATCCCCTACGTCACCCAAATAAACAATGGCAAATATACACACGTAGAAAAATATATGTTAGAAATATGTTTGGAACCAAACATAATTTGTTTGTGTCCGAACAAATATATGTTTGCAACATTTTGAAACATATCTCAATTTTATATGTTTGGGTACTAACATATTTTTTATTTTAGAACATATTTTTTATGGGTGGAGAGGATTTTTGTCAAAGAGAGTAACAACAGGGCTCTCGCAGCTGCGGAATGCTTGTTTATAATAAAGAGCTGTGTGCATGGTGTAATAGGAGACGCAGAAGTTTTGTGATGTGTATGCGTAAAACACGTGGGTGACGTAGGGGATGTAGGATACCAAGCAACGGTCCTGACCGGCTTTAACATGGCAAAGCCCAGGATTTATCTTGGTCCCTCTTTCATCTCAAGTGGACACTGACCTCCCCGTGGTGTCACCTGGGGAACTGCCTCTAGCACCCGTTAAAGGTAGTGAGCTAACATATGCCGCGCGTTCACCCATAACAACGTTAAAAACTTGGGTTTGGGCGTCGGGTTAGTAACCCTCCCCTAGAAAAACAGCCTACTATAAAAAAACGAAAGAAAAGAAAAACAAATCCCTCAAAAGTTGACGACCCCCGCAAACGTTTTAAGGACCATGATATGCGAATCTGCACCTGGAATGTTTGCACTCTTTATACAGAAGGTGCATTTTACGCATTGGCAGATGTACTTGAAAAGTACAAGGCCGACATTACTGCCATACAGGAAATACGATGGAACGGGAAAGTCGTCACAACAACACCTAAAGGTGACGCACTGTATTATAGCTGTCATCACACAAAGCATGAGTTTGGTTGCGGATTTGTAGTTGGTCGGAGGTTAAAACATCTGGTCTCCAGCTTCATCCCAGTGAATGAAAGACTCCCCGCGATTCGATTAAAAGCAAAATTCTTCAACATCAGCTTTATTTGCGCTCATGCTCCCACTGAAGACAAGGCGAACAGACCAAAGATATATTTTACGAGCGCTTAGAAGAAACTTATGACCGTTGCCTGCCCATGACATTAAAATTATACTAGGCGATTTTAATGCCAAAATTGGAAAGGATAATATCTTTGGCCCAACAGTCAAGAAATTCAGTCTCCACAGTGAAGCATCTGACAATGGTATGAGGCTGATAGACTTTTCAGCTGCAGAAAAACATGGTAGTTAGCAGTACCAGATTTATGCATCTCGATATTCATAAGGGCACCTGGCTGTCGCCAGATCAAAGAACAAGAAATCAAATTGATCACGTTGTGATAGATGGAAGACATGCATCAAGCGTGTTGGATGTACGATCGTACCGAGGTGCAAACATAGACTCGGATCACTACCATGTTGCAGCAAAGGTACGTACCAGATTAAACGTAGCAAACAAAGTGCGAACAGACACAACACGGAAGTTGGACATCGGTAAGCTGCAATCACAACAGATAGCCACAGCATATTCCACTCAACCAACTGCTTAACAAAACACTCCTCGTCCCGACAACATATCAGGACAATGGCAAAACATTGCCCACTCCATGCAAACAGCCACAAAATCAGTATGTGGATACCAGAGACCTCCACAAAGGAATCCATGGTATGACCAGGAGTGCCGTGCTGTTACCGAAGAGAAAAATGCGGCATATAGGGCTACTTTACAATCAGTAGAAACGCGTAGCGTACGAGAGAGGTATCGGGAGAAAAGGAGAAACGTCGTTTCCGCAGGAAAAAAAGAGAAATGGGAAAGCGGGAGTGTGAACAAATCGAGATGTCAAGGAGACAGAATGAAGTCCGAAATTTCTACCAAAGAGTGAAACATCAAACTGATGGCTTTGGAACTGGCACATCCTCCTGTAAAGACCAGCAAGGTATTTTGGTAACTGATACAGATAGTGTGCTAAGGATATAGAAAGAGCATTTTTCCAAACTGTTGGTATCCAATAGTAGCAAAGTCGACGAAGATACCACAGATCCAATCCCAGAAGATGGTATAGAATGTGTAATAAGGCAGCAGGAGCTGATGGCCTACCAGCAGGAGCTGACTGCCTAGCTGCAGAGCTGTTAAAAACCGGGGGCGACACGCTGATAAGGTATATGTATCAGCTAGTTAGCTCCATCTGGCAGGAAGAACGCGTACCCGACGATTGGAACCTGAGCATACTGTGTCCCGTCCTTAAGAAAGGAGATAAGACTTTACGCTCCACCTGTAGGGGCATAAGTCTTCTCCCTACACGCAGAGAAAAAATATTTTTCGCTTTTGTTGGAACAAAAATATATGTTTTGGTTCCAAAAATGTATTTGTTTTGTTCAAACATTGTAATCCAAATCCAAAAATACCATCTTTTGTTCCAAACATAGAAAACAAAAACAACTTTCGAATTTCCGCAATATTGTTAAAATCGTTAACAATACCGATTGTAGGAACTATCATAATCTAATTTTGTTTACAAAAAGTATTGTCAATACAGAAAACCAGCCCAGAAAATTTTGATTTGAGTGCATATACTTCTCATATACACTTTTCGCATAACTTGGATATAAATGTCGCGTATAATATTGCAATCATTGATGAACACAATACATGGTTTGCTGCATTGGCTGACAACAAAGACAAACAAAAAGCCACAAGAACCCACCACAACATAAGGAATACTTAAACACCATAACAAACATGAAAAGGAAAGAAGAATGAAACAAAACAGAAACAAATAAAAACAAGAGTCTCACAAGTACATACACACAAAAACAAAGGTAAAGTCAGCATGTCATACAAACACACCACAACTCACCAAAATTGTTTTTTCAACACGGCATCGAATAGCGAGAGAAGAGAAACAAATTTTCGAAGAAAAGAGAGAAATATTGTTCAGTTGACACAAACTATTTTTGGATTTACAATACTACATGAGGAATCCAACAATATGTTAACAATACATATTTTGCTCTTGGAATATTGTTGGATCAAACATATTTTTTTCTCTGCGTGTATCGCTTACAAGATAGTGACAGGGATATTGTGCGAACGACTAAAGCCCATGGTCAACGAAATAATTGGACCATACCAATGCGGCTTTATACCATTGACCAGACTTTTACCCTGCGGCAAATCCTGTAGAAGACCCATGAGATGCAGATCGACACCTACCACCTTTTTGTCAATTATAAAGCAGCCTTCGACAGCTCGCTACGTTCATAGGTATTCCAAGCAATGTCTGAATTTGATATCCTCGCAAAACTCATTCGGCTTTGTAAAATGACTCGAACTGACGATCTTGTGTCAGTTAAAATAGGAAAGAACCTCTCCGAAGAGTTTTGTACCAAAAGAGGTTTCAGGAAAGGAGACGACCTTTTATGTGATCTCTTCAACATCCTGCTAGAAAAGGTTATACGAGAGGCAAACGTCAAAAGAGGGGGCACAATCTACACCAATAGCTACATGTTACTTGCTTATGCTGATGATATTGACATCGTGGGACGATCAGTAAAAGAAGTAACCGATACCTTTATGAAGGTCGAAGGAGAATCTGCTAAAGTGGGTCTGCCGGTAAACGGCGAGAAGACCAATTTGATGGTGTCGACGCGCAATGCGTCCACTGAGATCGGACCAACCATTGAAGTTGGTTCCTATAATTTTGAGGTAGTAAAAGACTTCGTATACCTCGCTACCGGCGTAAATACAACAAACGACATCAGTTGTGAAATAAAAAGAAGAATTGTATTGGCCAACAGATGCAACTTAGGCTTAAGTAAGCACTTCAAAACAAAGCCACAACTCGTCAATCAAAAATAACGCTTTACAAAACATTGATACTACCTGTGCTGATGTATGGTTCCGAAGTCTGGGTACTTGCGCAAGCAGATAAGGCAGTGCTTGACGGTGAATATCGACGTCGTATGAACCACGAGCTGTATCTGCTATACAACGATATCAATATAGTTAAACGTATCGAGATGCAGCGATTGTGTTGGCTAGGCCATATAACAAGAATGAGCGATGACGAATCCGCTAAAAAGGCGTATAAATTCGAGCCACATGGCGGTGCACGCAGAATTGAAGGCCAACGAATAGATGGCGCAAACAAGTGGATGAAGAGATGACATGGCGCGAAATTCCAGAAAGTAAACAGGGTGAATTGAAAATCTTTTCTTAGTTCGGTCTATGGAACAACTGTTCTGTAATGGGCCAGCTAAGGGGTAGTTTACACCATATGTAAATGTCATATGACATGAAATTTTCCATCGTTATATATTCGCTAATATGTGCAATATTGGAGATTTTTCTTACGCCGTTTACTCTGTGCGTCTACACCAGCAAAAATGTAAAAAACTACGTCTCCACATTGCCTCCGTGTTTAAATATGGAATGTTTTTATTTCGTGTCATATGACATTGATAGATAGTGTAAACTACCTCTAAGTAAGTAAGTAAGTTGTTACAAAAACAATAGAAATTTTAACAATATCGATAGTTGTTAAAAGTTACAGAATAGGCCTACTGTCTGGGTAATATATTCAATAACATATTCTGGGAGTGGTTCTGTGGTATCTTCGTCGTCGTCGCTACTGCTGGATACTAACAGCATGCAAAAATACTCTTTCAATATCCTGAATGGCATGCATCTATAACCAGATTCCCTTGGTCAATTGAAGGTCTATATAGAATAAATTTTTTTCAATACATTGACTCTGATTGAATTTCGTTTTTGAAACTTTAAATGTACCCATAATACCTTCAAATATAAATAATCACAAATCAAATCAACAAAACGTAAAACATTTCAGCTCATACATTTCGCACATCACGCCAAACAAACAAAATCATAACATAATCACTTAATATTTCGAATAAAACAGCAAACAAACAAAAAGAAACAGTTAGACGACATGTTATGAATAAATTCCGATAATTTGAGGAACTATTTGCCGTTATTAAATATTCAAAACGAATTGAAAATAATTACATCAAAACTAAGGCAAATCAACAATACAAGTCAAAGACTAACCTAACAATGCCGCGCATAAATTGTAACAGTAATCGCTAATAAAAAACGCTTGGACTTTAAAAAAATCACACAACCTCCACATAAATGAAATGGAATTAAATGATGTATTTATTTATGGTGTTTGACGTTTTTTTGTTTTTCTCCATTTACCATTGCTCTGGTTTAAACAATGTTCGTTCAATGTTTGCTAGGGGATGATAATGGTTAAAATTAAAACATTTTTCTGCGTTTTTTGAAATATTTAAAAATTGGCGGCACGCATTTACGCTTAGCTGAATTGGTTAGTGATGCCATTGTCTATTTTTGTTGTTGTAGCACGGTCTTGGTTTGTGCTTAGCTGGAGGTAAAACAGTTTACCACCATTCATAAACAAATCTAACTCGTTTTATTACATCTACTGTTTAACAGTGGTTTAAATTAAGAAAAATAATCAACAAATTAAAACTATTCGGTTGAATTTTTTATGACTCTCAGCATGCTGCTGAATGAGTAGAACTAACAGTGCTACGCTTATAAATAAACATATAAAATTCTGGTTCTATTTTGACAAATTTTCACAACATCAGAAATTTTGTATCAAATGGATAAAATGCTATCTAACCATTTTAATTGTTACTTTCTTGGTTGTCCACACTTTTAGGTGGATAAGTTTTTTGACCACTGGAAACCCCAAATACCATGTTATAGCTAATTCGGTAGGAAAACGTCAAAACATTTAAAATCGAGAGGTACATAGGTCCAAGTACAAGGCCTATGTTCGCAGTTTTATTGCGCAGACGTTTTTGAACCACTGCGAAACCAAACTCTCAACCGAAAATATTAATTCAAACACAATTAGCGCTGGAGAAGTTTTTTGGTAACTGGGATCCCAACCTGCAGCCACTAAAAAAAGTAGACAATAACTTCAGACAATACCGTTATGTAGGGCCATTTAAAATTGTGGACTTATGTCCACAATTGCTGGTGGAGATGCTAAATTACAGCTAATTCGTTCTGGAAATTTAGCTAAAATCCCCAAAATAGCCAAAATCCAGAGGTACCGTTATATGGGGCTATATCCAAACATGGATCTATATTGACAATTTTTGATGGAAAAGTTTCCTGACCACTGGGAACCTCAAATGTCAAACTATAGGTAGTTCGGTCAAAAAATTTAGCCAAAATTGCTAAAATCCGGAGGTACCGTTATATGTGGTCTATACCAAAACATGGACCACTTAGAACATCAATTCTCGAACTACAGGTAAATCGCTTTTAAAATTTTAGTTAAAATCCTCCAAATGCCGAATATCGGGAGGTACCAAAACATTGACCTATGTTGAAAATTTTTGGTGGAGAAGCTTTGTGTGGACTGGTAATCTCAAGTGCCAAATTACAGGTAGCACGATGAAAAATGTAGCTAAAATTCGCAGAATACTCAAAATCGGGAAGCACCGTTATATGAAGGCTATACCAAAACATTGACTTATGTTGACAATTGTTGGGGGTGAAATTTTGTGACCACTAGGAACCCTAAACATCAAATTACACTGTCCGACAGCCAAAATTACACATGAACCGGACTATATACGTCTGAAAATACAGGCAAAATGGACTAAAATGGCACTTAAGACTTTTCGTTGACTCATCCTGTTGACCTTTTAAAGGTCATTCAAACAAAGAACATCAAATATGTCCTTAAAAAATTATATACTAAAAAATCCTTTGAAAACATCCTGCAATTTTTTTCAAAACAATATATGTAAAAACCTTTACGTATTGCAACACTTGCCGAAGTTTCAGTATTCTTGCTTTGTAGGTTATTTTTTAATAAATACACTGTGCTACACGAAAAATATTCAAGGGTTCTGATGCAAAACTTCTATCGTGTTGGGGTCCATGGATAACGAAAGTACCTTTGGTTCCTTTGGGTCACTTCTTTTTTATACCCTACACCACCTTGTGGTAATGGGGTATTATGTCTTTGTGCATTAGTTTGTAACATGCAAAAGGAAACGAGATAGACCCATAGTTACTTTTAGGGATATACATAGAATCACTTTCTGAGTCGATTTACATATGTCCGTCTGTCTGTCCGTCTGACCGTCTGTCCATGTATTTTTGTAAACAAACTACAGGTCGCATTTATTGTCCGTCTGGCATGAAAATTGGGGAAAATAGTTTTTTTTGGCCAAAGGACGAAAGCTACTTATTTTGGTAAAATTCGGTTCAGATTTAGATATAGCCCCCATATATATCTACGCCCGATTTAAGGCATTTGGTGCACGAAACACGCTATATATATCCGATTTCAATGAAATTTGGAATGTGCGACGGAATTTAGTCTAGAAATAAGTGTGCCAAATTATATAAAAATCGGTTCAAATTTGGCTATAGCTTCCATATATATTTTCGCCCGATTTAAGGCATTTGGTGCACGAAACACGCTATATATGTCTGATTTCGATTAAATTTGGAAAGTGCGACGGTATTTAGTCTAGAAATAAGTGTGCCAAATTATATAAAAATCGGTTCAAATTTGGCTATAGCTCCTATATATGTATATTCTCGGCCGATTTCAGGTATTTGATGCACGAAACGCGCTGTATATGTACGATTTCAATAAAATTTGAAATGCTTTCCGAGATTTGGCCTAAAAATAAGTGTGCCAAATTATATCGAAATCGGTTCAGATTTGGATATAGCTCTCATATATATTTTAGGCAGATTTGAGGTATTTGATGCACGAAACACGTTATATATGTACGATTTCAATGAAATTTGGAACGTGTGACGGTGGTTAGTCTAGAAACAACTGTGGCAAATCATATCGAAATCGGTTGAGATTTGGATATAGCTCCCATATATAGTTTCGACCGATTTGAGGTATTTGATCCACGAAACACGCTATATATGTCCAATTTTTATGAAATTTGGACTATGTGACGGAATTTGGTCTACAAATACATGTGAAAAATTATATCAAAATCTGTTCTGATTTGGATTTAGCTCCCATATATATTTTACATATTCACAGTGGTGTAGGGTATTATATAGTCGGCCCCGCCCGACTTTGATCCTTTCATTACTGGTTTTGTTTTATAACGATTTTTTCACAACGGATTTCTACAGGTTTTCTTTTCTTTTAAAGGGGCAAAAATATCTTTCGAACAAGCCATAGAGTTTTGAAATCGATTAACAAATGTCTAAGATATATGTTGGTTGAAGTGCGAAAAAATCGCATCAAA
The DNA here is from genome assembly GCF_047663935.1 of Musca autumnalis. NCBI lineage: Eukaryota > Metazoa > Arthropoda > Insecta > Diptera > Muscidae > Musca > Musca autumnalis. Next base: position 74,483,944 of record NW_027412088.1, read on the forward strand.
AAACGGAAATAATTATTTATTTTTACCAAATAGGTAATTGAGTTAGCTTTCGAAATCGGTTGAAAAGTAGATAAGTTATGCAATTTGTTGTGTTTTTATTTTTTGGTTTTTTTTTTTGCAAGTTCGTACCTCCGTCCGTCTTTGGTAATTACTCTAGCATCCACAAAATTGAGATAGGAAGCTGACATTTTAGGAAAGTAGGCCTTTTGTTTTGGGGCAACCCCAGTTCGAAGATGGACTATATCTGTCCACGTTTTAGAATAGCCCCCATATAACGGTACCGCCCGATTTCAAGCATTTTGACGATTTTAGATACATTTTCGGATCGAATTAGCTATAATTTGGCATTTAAGGTTCGAAGTGGCCACAAAACTTCTCCACCAAAAGTTATGGACATAGGTCCACGTTTTCATATAGCCCCCATATAAAGGTACCACCAATTTCAGATATTTTTACGTTTTTAGCTACATTTTCGGAACAAATTTGCTGTAATTTGTAATTTAGAGTTTCCAGCTATCACGCAAACTTTTCCACCAAAAATTATGGACATAGGTCCACGTATATCAATTCTTTTTCACTCGATTTTACTCTTCGGGTAAACTCGTACTCTATTTCGAGCATTTTCACTCCCATTCGTTTTATGTTGCAAAACTCATACTCTCGTACTCGAAACACTTTTCACTAACGAGTGAAAACGGGCAAGTCTGAAATAGGCTTCGCGAATGATGAGTAAAAATAGAGTATACTCGTTTTAATGTTTTCACTCGTGAGTAAAATTCGAGCGAGTATTTCGGAGCTCTGACCATATATGTCAAATTACAGCTAATTCGAACAAAAAATCTGCTAAAATTCTCAAAATACCTTAAATCCGCAGGTAACTTTATATGGGGAAAGCTTACAACTTTTCAGACAAAAAAAAAGTTTTGTTATAAGTGTACCGCTTCCATAGAACTGTAACTGTCCCAATAACTGACAGAAAATTGGAATATAGTATTTGCTGGGGGTATAAAAATTTCCACCAGAAGCTGTTTGGATGTTTTTAGCCACATTTTTCAACCGAATTAGTTCTTAGTTGGAATTTTGTGTTCCCAGGAGATAGACAAAAGAGAATTATCAGTATAGGTTCACGTTTTCATATCGCCCCCACAGAACGATTTCCGGTTTTTTTGAAGGTTTCAGCATAATTATCAAATCGAAATGGGTAAAATTTGGTATTTACCCTTCAACGGGGGTATAAATTATTCCAGATGATAATTATTTGTATAGCTCCACGTTGAATGTAGCCCCCATAGAAGAGTATCTCTCGATTTTTGGTGTTTTGAAGGTTGTGGCCTCAATATCCAAATGGCTGAAATTTGGTATTTAGTCGTCATTGGGGTATAAAATGTTCACCTGAAATTTGTGGGTATAGGTCCACGTCTTCATATAGCCTCGACGGAACGGTACCTGCCAATTTTTTGCTTTTCTCCTTATCGCAGCGAAATGGCTAAACTTCCCACTGGAAATTTGTGGGTAAAGTTCCACGTCTTCATATAGCCCCCTACAACGGTTCTTCTCGATTTTCGGTTTTTTGAAGGTTGTGGCCTCAACATCCAACCGAAACAGCTGAAACGTGACATTAAGTTTTCGCTGGGGGTATAAAACTTTCCACAAGAATTTTGTCGGTAAAGGCGCACGTCTTCATATAGCACGGTGCTCTTGAAACAATTTTAAATGGAAGGTGCTTACACCTCGGAAGTTTTTGCGGATTCTGAAACTACAATGTTCATAGATGAGAAAAATCCAAAAACAAAAAAAATCACCGCAGCGCTTTTTAAATAAATCGCGATTTAAGTTGACATTTTTAGAGGTTGTTTAGGTTTTCACGATTTTTCTTAAAAACCGCATTTCCTATCAAAATGGGACTAAAGAAAATGTTGTAGCTATGAAAATTCTCTACAAAACTGACCTTAATGGTATTCTTCGGTTTTACCGTTTTTGAAATATAGAAGTTCAAATTTGGTCAAATTCAATTCAATTCTGTATCGCCCCCTTATAAAACAAAGCCATTTAAGGGTGCGCCTTAACTAATTTTTCATGAAAACCGCTTACACAGGGAAAGTTTTTGTGAATTTGGAAACAGCAGTGTTCATAGATGAGAAAAATCCAAAAACAAGATAAAATCGCTGTAGGGATTTTTAAATAAATCGCGGTCAAAATTCACATTTTTAGGCGTTTTTTAGGTTTTCACGGTTTTGCTTGGAAACCGCAAGTCCAATCGAAATGGAGCTAAAGAAAATGTTGTAGCTGTGAAAATTCTCTAGAGGATTGACGTTTATCATTTGTTCCCAGTCTGTACCATGTTTGAGATAAAGAGGCTCAGTTTACATTTTTAGGTTTTTTGTTAGGGTTTCGCGATTTTGCTTGAATACGGTAAGTTTTATCGATATGGGACCTGAGAAAATCTTAAAGCTGTAAAAATTCTCCACAAGACTGGCTTAAGTAACTTATCCTAAGTTGTAACATTTTTTTAGATATATAAGTTTAAGTTGGGAATTTGCAGTCATGACATTGTTTTATAAGGGGGCGATACAGAATTGAATTAAATTTGAATTGTCCCAATTTGAACTTCTATATTTCAAAAACGGTAAAACCGACGAGAATACCATAAAGGTCAGTTTTGTAGAGAATTTTCATCGCTACAACATTTTCTTTAGTCCCATTTTGATAGGAATTGCGTTTTTAAGAAAAATAGTGAAAACCTAAACAACCTCTAAAAATTTCAACTTAAATCGCGATTTATTTAAAAGCGCTCCGGCGATTTTTTTTGTTTTTTGATTTTTTTCATTTATAAACATTGTAGTTCCAGAATCCGCAAAAACTTCCGAGGTGTAAGCACCTTCCATTTAAAATTGTTTCAAGAGCACCGTGATAGGCCTCATAGAACAGTACCTCCCGATTTTCGGTATTTTGAAGGTTGTGGCGTCAATATCGCACCGAAATTGCTGAAATTTGGTATGTAGTCATAGGTGGGGATAAAAAGCCTTTTCTATCAGAAATTTCTTGATATAGTCCACCGTCTTCATATGGCCCCCATAGAACCGTACCCCGGTTTTTCGGTATTTTGAAGGTTTCGGCGTCATTATCAAAACGAACTAGATGAAATTCGGTATTTAGTATTCGTTGGAGTTATAAAACATTCCATCAGAAATTCCTCGGTACAGGTCCACGATTTTTTATACAGCCCTCACAGAACAGTAATACCGATTTGTCGGTATTTTAAGGGTTTTAGCTTCATTAACCATTAAATTAAACAAAATTACTGAAATTTGGTATTTATTCTTCGCTGAGGGTATAGAAAATTATAACAGGTACAAAACATCCCTTGCTAAAAAACAGGCAGTACAGGTTCAGTACAGGTTAGCCCCATACAAGGGTAACACCAGATTTAAGCTTTTTTGAGGATTTTAGTCCCATTTTTCAACCGAATTAGTTCTTAATTGGAATTTTGTGTTCCCAGAAGATACCTACTCGCAGAAAACTATCCATTAGCAGTTTAGAGTATAGCCCCCATGAACCGGTATTGCATAATTTTATGTATTTCGAGGGTGTTTAGTTAAATTTAGCTGTAATTTGGTGATGCTGTAATTTGGTATTGCCTGTTCTCTTATAGGGTTTTGCTACATTTTCCGTCTGAAGTGAATTTAACTTGATATTTCGGAATCTTAATGAGTTGGAAAGCGCCACGCAGAAAATGGTCAATATAAAGGAATTTTCCAAGGAATGAGCCTTAACATGGAGGAAGAGCTTAGTACTTTCATAAACGAAAGAAAATTAATTGTTCCTATTTCCTTCAATATATGTAGTTCGTGGTGGAGGATATAAAAAGATGGACCCGGCCGAACTTTACGCCGTTCTTACTTGTTCCCTTTCAACACTTATATCTCAGACAATCGATCGATTTGAAAATTACGATCGACTTGAAAATTTTATCACATATTCTATGCTACACACGTATACTTCAAAATAAAATGTTTGGTTTCTCGAATGTGTGTGTTAACCCCCTTAAAGGACTAATGGTACGTTTAAATATAACAGGATTTAATAAACCCACTGGGATTCCGTTGGGGTTTTTGTGTTTTAAATCTGATTTTGGACTTAACGTATTTGAGTAATACGGACACTCAGAGAGCGTTGTTGTGACAGGAATGTGAATATTTTTCGCAACGTGAGTTAGGTATGGCTGTAAAAAATCCGAACACTGCTCAAAAAAGACTCCCTAGCGGTCTTTTACATAGCTTTCCTAACGCTCGTCTACAAACAAATATTTAATTTTTCTCCATTAACACCACTGTGTATTTTGTTTGTATGACAGAACCGTTTGTTAACTTTGTAGATGGCAAACGACCTCCGCGGGTATTAAGGAAAGAGGGGAGCGAATGCCACAGATAAATAACTAAATAAAAAACAATAATGTTAACAAACTCTTCATTACCGTTGACGAAGAAGTCGTTGTTGGTAGGAATTTATGCTTCGGCTAATGTTTTGTTTACTAATTTGTGGTTTGAAAGAAAAAAAAACTAAAAATACTTTGTTTTGCCTTGTTGTTATTTTTATTTAAGAAATAGTCGTGTTTTTTGTTGTTGTTAATAGCAATATGAAATATTTAGCCATATTCCATCATCAGATATTGCAATTTTAAATTTGTCATCATTGTGTTTATCGTTATGATAATGTTGATGGCAACATTTCCACACCGACAACAAAACGACGATGACACTGAAGAAGATCAAAGAGTTTGCATTCATTCATCAGATGAAGCAAATTGTGTTACTAAATGCAATTAGATGTATTAACTGCTGTAGTTTGTTTGAAGTTCATGTGTCATCATTTATCTTCCAAGTCCCCAAAGGCTTCTTTGCTATATGTATGTATGTCATATTGGTGTAGTTGCCCGAGTCATTGGATATTGTGTTACAATTTAATTTTGTGGTTTTTATTATGTTAATGATATGCCAGTAAATTAGCAAAGTATGAAGCATTTATTGAGATTTAGAAAATAATTCTATTTGTAAATTTTACGTATAATAGATTACTCTTGGGAGCCACCGTGGTGCAGTGACCAAAACATCAAAATTTCTGTCTGTTGCAAATCCCCTCAGAGTTATATTGGCTTGCGTTTCCTGAATATTTCAGTCATGAAAAACTTTTCTACATGTGCTGTCGTAAGACATGCCCTTCGAAATCGACGATAAAAGTATGCCACGTATCATTGAGTCAATATTAATTGACGTGCACTCATTGGTATGGGTGACGTAGGGGATGAATTATACGAAGCAACCAGGATTTATCTTGATCCCACTTTCATCTCAAGTGGATACTGATCTCTCGGGGTGCCATCTGGGGAGCTACCTCTAACAACCGTTAAATATAGTGAGATAACATGTGTAGCGCCTTCACCTTTAAGAACGATAAAACCTTGGGATGGGCGTTGGGCTAGTAACCCAACCCGTAAAATACACAACATACTGTACAAAGGAACTCTCTAGCTGCGATTTGCAGACTCTCTAGTTGCGATTTGCGCACTGACGGATGTACTTGGTAAGTTCAAAGCTGATATTATCGCCATACAGGAAGTGCGATGGAATCGGGCAGACGTACAGATCATGAAGTAACATCCGACAACGGAATGAGCAGGTCCATGTTCCAACACCTCGACATACACAAGGACACGTGGATGTCCCCAGATGAGAAAACAAGAAACCAGATTGATCATGTTGTGATAGACGGAATACAGTATATTAGATATCCGATCGATCGAGGAGCGAATATAGATTCGAACTTTTTCCTTGTAGCAGTCAAGGTACGCACTCGTCTTAATGTAGCGGCAAAAGAGCGACATAACACAAGACAGAAGCTCCAAACACAACAGATATCACAAGCCTAGCGTCTCACCTTACTCACATGATGGAAGAAGGCTCTCCTTGTCCGGGTAATGGAGAAACTGAATGTCAAAGAATATCCCACTATTTTCAAACTGCACCAAAATCTTGGGTATCGAAAGCACCACCTAAAAGAAAGAATGCGGCATACTGAACAACCCTGCATTCAATAGCAACACGAAGCGCCAAGAAAAATATATCGTGAGGAGAGAGGAGAAGCGTTGTTTCAGGAGAAAGAAGAAACTGCAAAAAACGTGAGGTAGAGAGTCATAATGAAGTCCGAAATTTTTTCATGAAGCACTTAGTATCGAATATAAGCGACGATGAAGATACCTCATAACTAGACAGCGGAATCCTATGCAAATGCATATATGGTTAGAATGATCGTAGAGAAAATCTGATCAGACAGAAACTCGTTTTATTACAAAATAAAACGAATTAGTCCCAGTTTTTGCATATCGTGCATATTTTGATATATTTTTACAGAAATGACTGAAAACTGGTATTTAGTCTTCGTTGGGGGTATAAAACATTCCACCTGAAATTTGTCGGCACAGGTCCACGTCTTCATATAGCCCCAAAAGAACGGTACCTTCGGAGTTGTGGTATTTTGAAGGTTGTGCCCTCAATATCTCACCGAAATGACTGAAAATTGGTATTAAGTCTTCGTTGGGGGTATAAAACATTCCACCTGAAATTTGTCGGCACAGGTCCACGCCTTCATATAGCCCCCGTAGAACGGTACCTCCGGATTTCTGGTATTTTGAAGGTTGTGCCCTCAATATCCCACCGAAATGACTGAAATTTGGCATTTTATCCACGTTGTGGATATAAAACTTTCCACCTGAAATTTCTCGGTATAGGTCCACGCCTTCATATAGCCCCCGTAGAACGGTACCTCCGGATTTCTGGTATTTTGAAGGTTGTGCCCTCAATATCCCTCCGAAATGGCTGAAATTTGGTATTAAATCTTCCTTGGGGGTAAAAAACTTTCCACCTAACATTTTTCGGTTTAGGTTCAGGCCTTCATATAGCCCCCATAGAACGGTACCTCCCGATTTTCGGTATTTTGGAGGTTGTGGCTGTGGTTATACATTTCTCTATTTTATTGACTTGTCTGAAGAGAATTTTATACAGAAAAATTGTACACACAAACATTTTGTACCTATTATTGAAATATTTGTTGCATAAGAAAATATGTAAAATGCATAAGTTTGGCATATGCAAAAATTTATGCATTTTGCATATGTCATATGTTTCGATTGCAATGTAATCAGAAGCTAATAACATGCGCAGTCCCAAAATTTGACATAAATCGGACCAAAAATAGGGGTTGCATAAAATTTCGCTGTCTACTCATAACCAATCACAAACGACGAGGTTGAATGTCTACCACCTAGCCAAAAGAAGGTCATGCCAGCAATTACTTGGTTGAAAAGCAATAACGCAACAGGAGCTGATGGAAGCTGTTCAACTCCGATGGCAAAATGCTGATAAGGAGTATGCATCAGTTAATAAAGAAATTTCGCTGAAAGAAAGCATACCCAATGATTGGAACCTCAGCTAACTTTGTCCCGTACGCAAGAAAAGAGACAAGACTGTTTGTGGCAATTACAGAAGCATAAGTCTCCTACCCATTGCATATAAAGTTCTGTCGAACGTATTGTGTGAACGTCTAAATCATATGGTCAATAAAATACTCGCGTCATGCCAATGCTGTTTGCGACCTGGTAAATAAACAATTGACCAACTCTTCACCGTAGAAGCTCGACAAAAGACAGATCGACACATACCAGTGTTCCAAGCCGTGTCTGAGTTCTGCATCCCTGCAAAACTAATACGATTATGCATGATGATATTGGCTGACACAAACTCAGAAATTCATATAAGGAAAGAACCTTACCGAGCCTTTTAACACAAAACGAGGTTTCATACAAGGTGACCTACTTAACAACCTACTGGAAAAGGTCACACGAGATGCGAATGTATGTATATATATATACAGCCAGAGATAAAAATAGCAATATATACAATAAAAAAGTATTAAGGAAATGACTTAAGTCGGGCGGGCCGACTATACGATACCCTACACCACTGTGAATATGTAAAATATATATAGGAGGTATATCTGAATCGGAGCCGATTTCGGCGTAATATGGTACACTTATTTTTAGAACAAATCGTGTCACGCATTCCAAATTTCATCAAATTTGGACAGATATAAAGCGATTGGTGCATCAAATACCTCAAATCGGCCGAAAATATATATGGGAGCTATATCCATATCGGAACCTATTTCGATATTATTTGGCACATGTTTTTCTAGACCAAATTCCGTCACACATTCCAAATTTCATCGAAATCGGACATAAATAGCGTGTTTTGTGCAGCAAATACGTGAAATCGGACGAAAATATATATGTATATAGGGGCTATATCCAAATCTGGACCGATTTCGATATAATTTGGCACATTTATTTCTAGACAAAATTTAGTCACACGTTCCAAATTTTATCGAAATCGGACATATGTATATAGCGTGTTCGATGCAGTAAATACGTGACGTCGGGCGAAAATATACATATATCCAAATCTGGACCGATTATCACCAAAAGCAATGGCGTTCTTCCTATGACTAAAACATGATTTTTAAACAGACCAATACCAAATTTGGAGTACAGAAATAAAGCCCCAAGAAATAACGCCCCAAACGGGAATGAAAATGGACCCCAATTTTTGGGGTGTTTTTACAATTTGAAAAATTGCCCCAATACAAAAAGGCCCCAAACTATGAAATTTGGCCCCAAAAAAATATTGCAATTATGCCCCAAAATTTCATTGGGGCCAAAATGCATTTTTGAAATTGGGGTGCATTTGCAAAATGCATTATCACCCCAAACAACGAAAATGCAATTAGGCCCCAAAGTATGCATTCACGCCCCAAAATATTTATTCACTTAAATTTGGGGTGTAAATGAAGCCCTAAATTTGGGGTGTAATTTCAAAAAATATTTTTAAAGATATTATTTCAATAGTTTGTAATATGTAACTAACTGATGACTGTACTTTTTTACGATTGTAGCATGTTAAAGCCACCTAGAAACAAGCTCTTATTTTCAAGTGTACTAGCAGGCGTCTATGAATGTGATAAAAATTAAAATTTTAAATAAAATTAAAGACGATTGCGTAGGAGTCGCAAAATCTTTGGGAAGTGGATCGTCGGTATCAAGTACCGTTCGTAATGTTTTTCAGAAATATTGTGATAAGTGAGTATTTCTGTACCAATTTCAATATACATATATGTATGTATATATTTTTATAGTTTTCAGCAAGAATCACAAAGTATATATTTTAACAAAATACAAAGAAGTTTGCATCACATCGTTAGCAAAAAATTTGTGCCGGCTCCAAAAACTCCCCACCAAATAGTTGAAGCATTCATGCTCGAAAAGGTGTGGACAAATTTCGGTCTGACCAAAACCAAACAAACCCGAGACAGACTTTAACTACTCCATATCTCCAAATCAAGTCAAACAGAATAAGAAAAAATGGAAAGTAGCTGAAGAAAAATATTTTAAAAAAATAATTTAAAAAATCAAACAGAATTAGAAAAAGTGGAGAGTAGCTGAAGAAAAATATATTTAAAAAAATCGCGCGATTTTTTAAATATATTTTTCTTCAGCTACTCTCCCTTTTTTTCTAAATCTGTTTGATTTTTTAAATATATTTTTCTTCAGCTACTCTCCATTTCTTTCTAATTATTTTTGACTTGATTTGGAGAGAAAAAATATATCTAAAAAATCGCGCGATTTTTATACCCTACACCACTATGTGGGGAGGGTATTATAAGTTGTTTTTGGTCAAAAAGTTTGTAACGCATCGAAATAATGGTCGTAGACCCATACTTGTATATACCAAAATGACGAGCTGAGTCGATCTGGCTATGTGTGTCCGTCCGTCAGTCCGTCCGTCCGTCCGTCTGTCCGTCTGTCCGTCTGTCCATCTAAACCTTGTAATCACGCTACAGGTCGCAATTTTGATCGGATCGTCACGAAATTTTGGATGTTGATGGGGGTCCCGGAGGGGAAGAAGCCTATTGATTTTGGTGATGGTCGGATAATATTTAGGGGTCGGAAAGGGCAAAAAACTTAGGTGGATAAAAAGACAACGTTTTTTTCCAAAGCGAATATCTCAGCTTGTATATGGAGTATACCAAAAGCAAAACAATGAAAGCAGAAAATATCACCTTTCGAATGATGTAAAGTAGGTGCTCGTAGGTGATCAAACATCGAAGATATCACAATAGTAGCAAATAAAACCCCAATTTTAATTTTTGCGATTTTAATTATATTGACGAATATCACAGCTTTGGTTGAAAATTTTCCAAAAGCAAAACCTGACTATGAAAGTAGAAGATCCCGTCTTTACAATGATGCAAACTAGGTCGGCGTAGGTAACCAAATAACGGAGATATCGCAATAGTCGGTAATACATCCCCTTTTTTCTATTTTTTTGGAAATCACGCTACAGGTCGCAATTTTAATCGGATCGTCACGAAAATTTGAGGGTTAATAGGGATCTCACAGATGAAGAAGCCTATTGATTTTGATGATGGTCGGATAATATTCAGGGGTCGGAATGGGCAAACACTTATTTGGAGAAAGGTCAACATTTTATTTCAAAGCCAATATCTCTGTTTCTTTAAGAGGTATATCAAAAGCAAAACCTAGCAAGGAAAGTATAAAATATCACCTTTCCAGCGATGTAAATTAGGTTGTCGTAGGTGGTCAAATATCAGAGATATGGCAATAGTCGATAATGTACCCATTTTCCGATTATTTTGTAATCACGCCACAGGTTGCAATTTTGATCGGATCGTCACGAAATTTTAGGGGTTAATGGGGGTCCCACAGAGGAAGAGGCACATTTTTTTGGTGCTAGTCGGATTATATTCCCTAAAAGAAATGTTTACCAGTGAAAACCTTATACACAGGGGTAGTGGTGTAGGGTATCACATGGTCGGCCCCGTCCCGACTATAGCCTTTGCTCACTTGTTTTAATATATTTTTCTTCAGCTACTCTCCATTTTTTTTAATTCTGTTTGAATTGATTTGGAGAGAAAAATCGCGCGATTTTTTAAATATATTTTTCTTCAGCTACTCTCCTAATTCTGCTTGACTTGATTTGGAGAGAAAAAATATACTAAAAAAAAATCGCGCGATTTTTTTAACATATTTTTTTTCCAAATCCATTCAAACAGATTTAGAAAAAAGGGAGAGTAGCTGAAGAAAAATATATTTAAAAAAATCGCGCGATTTTTTAAATATATTTTTATTCAGCTACTCTCCCTTTTTTTCTAAATCTGTTTGATTTTTTAAATATATTTTTCTTCAGCTACTCTCCATTTCTTTCTAATTCTTTTTGACTTGGTTTGGAGAGAAAAAATATATCTAAAAAATCGCGCGATTTTTTAAATATATTTTTTCTCTCCAAATCTCCAAATCAAGTCAAAAAGAATTAGAAAGAAATGGAGAGAAAAAATATATTAAAAAAATCGCGCGATTTTTTTAGTATCTTTTTTCTCTCCAAGTCAAGTCAAACAGAATTAGGAGAGTAGCTGAAGAAAAATATATTTAAAAATTCGCGCGATTTTTTTAAATATATTTTCCTTCCTTCCTCTGTAAAAAAGGAAAAATAAATGCCTCAGCATTTTTAAATAGGATGGTGTTTGAAGAAAACGCTATATGCACAAATATGCTCCCAATGGAAGATGAGGTATATAAATTAAACATTGTTAATAGGTGTATCTTTTTTACTTTCTTAATGTTGCTGAAACATTTTTTCAGCAGCTTTTCCTTTACACAACTCTCAATATCTGCAACATTAGTAATAATTATTACCAATTATTATTACTTATCATATAATTTTTTGAATTCTATGAAATAAGTGTTAACTTTTGCTTATTATTACTAAAAATTATTGTTATTTTGAGTCCTTTAATTTTTTTCGCTTTTTTCTTAATAAAGTTTTCGAAATTGCACCCCATTTTTTTAATCATATCTTAATAAAAACTTTAGAAAATGCACCCCAATTTCTTGTTTTTGTTAAACACAAAAAATTTATTTAGGCCCCAAACATGTGCAAAAAGGCCGTACTGAAAAATTCAATTAGGCCCCAAAATTATTTAGACCCCAATTTGATTTTCAAATTTTCGATTTACTTGTTGTGAAGACAATTTGGCCCCAACAGTTGAATGAAAAAAGGTCCCAAAAAGACGAAATTAGACCCCAAAAGTTTTGTTGTTGTTTTTCATATACCTGTTTGGGGCCTATTTTCATTTTTAATTTGGGGTGTTATTTCCTGGGGCCTTATTTCTGTACGCCCCAAATTTCCCATATTTCGGTAAAGCCTTCAAAATACCGAAAATCAAGAGGTACACTTCTATGGGACCCGCGGACCTATACTGATTATTCGTTTCTAGAATATTTTATAACCCCATGGAAGACTAAACAACAAATTTCAGTCTTTCGGTGGAATATTGACGTCACAGCCTTCAGAATTACGAAAAACGGGAGGCACCGTTCTATGGGGGCTGTATCGAAACGTGGACCTATACCGATAAATTTCAGTCAACAAAGACGAAATACCAAATTTCAGCCATTTCGGCGGGTTGCTGCGGCCACAACCTTCAAAATACCGAAAATCAGGTGGTAACGTTCTATGGGGGATATATGAAGGCGGGGGCCTATACTGACAAAATTTATATGGAACGTTTAATACCCCAAATGTAGACCAAATACTAAATTTCCGCCATTTCGGTGGAATATTGAGGTCACAACGTTCAAAATACCGGAAATAGGGAGGTACCGTTCAATGGGGGTTATATGAAGGCGTGGACCTTTACCGACAAATTCCTGGGGGAAGTTTTATACCCCCAACGAAGACCAAATATCAAATTGCAGCCATTTCGGTGCGTTGCTTTGGCCACAACCTTCAAAATACCGAAAATCTGGTGGTACCGTTCTATAGGGCTATATGCAGGCGTGGGCCCATACTGACAAATTTCATATGGAACGTTTAATGCCCCAAACGAAGACTATATACCAAATTTCAGCCATTTCTGCGGAATATTGAGGCCACAACCTTCAAAATACCGAAAATCGGGTAGTACAGTTCTATGGGGGCTATATCAAAACGTGGACCGATATAGCCCATTTTCAATTCCAAACATCCTAGGAGTAATAGAAACTTCTACACCAAATTACAAAATGTGTATAGTATAGACCAAATCGGCCACTCCCTTCAAGACTTGTCGTGCGCACATTTTTGAACTTTTGTAGGGGAGGTACCTGAAGAAGTTGTCTGATATAACCCATTTCCGAACATAAACTACGTTTGGACAAAATATTACGAAAGCCAATTTTTGGATCGAATCGGTTGATCCGTTCGAGAGTAATCGAGCGCTCCAGCCAGCCAGCCAGACCGACTGACAGACGGACGGACATAGTTAAATCAACTCCAAATTGTCTGAAACGGATTTCGTTCAAACATACTTGGGGTCTACAACCATTATTTCGATGAGGCACAGTTTGCACGTATGAAAGTGTATATGGCGAAAACCAAAAATCCTTAGCAATTCCATTTGAAAAAAATTAAAAAAAATTTTTGAGAGCACATCTACAATTTTTGGCTTAGAGGTTAAGAAAAAAATTCTGGTCTCAAATCTGTTCGCGTTCACAAAATTGAACGATGCGCGCAAAAGTTATAGAGGTTTTTATTCTCAGATAAAGAAAAAATATTTAAAAATATCTTATTTGTTGTTATGAGAAAATGTATGCATAAATCGTTAACAGCATTCCATATCTATTCGTAGATGTTTAAATAGTTATTAAATTTATTATTATTTTCGCGGAAAATCGACAAATAATAAAAAAAAAATTTGAAGTAAATCCAAATTATCCTGTCCCAGAGTCCGTACAAACCCTCAAAAAATAAATTAGCATAGCTGATGGCCTTAGTAGCCAATGCTACCTTCTTATTAACTTTGAATTTACTACTAGTTAATGTAAATAAAATAAATAAATAAATAAATTAAAAAATATATGCGAAATCTAGACAGTGCGTAGGATAAATATGATACCAAATTTATAGAGATTGGGTACATAAATTGCATATTATAGCAACAACAAAAGAGAAAAACTTATTGTTGCAAATATATTTTTGGTTTGATTAGGAAAATTAGAAAAAAAAAACATTTGGGAGTTCTCCAACTATTTCGCTAAAATCCCCTAAAATAATAAATGTGTACTGCTAAAACTTCATCAAGAAATATGGTTTACCATCGTGAGAGCTTATTTGCTTACTGTGATAACTTATAAGGATAGGAAATTAAGAGTAATATTGAAATTACAATCATTCAAAAAATGTGGAAAATAAAAAGCCTATTATTCGCGAATTAGTTAAAATCAGTTGATATGCATCCGTTTTTGGATACAGCGAATCAATCTCTTTCAATATTTATGCATATTTCGGTGTTTCACTCAGTGGTCAAAGTGTGCCGCCAGTTGCATCACACAATACAAAAAACCTCAAAGTGGGTACAAATCCCGCAATTTGCATACGATTTTGATGCGCATCCGGTTTCAGTAGCACCCATCAAAAATACGTCAATATACACTTATTTCAAATAGATTCTTCAAGAACCGCGGATGTGCCTCCACATTCTATTTTTGGTAAAAAACCATATTACTCGCGAATCTCTGTAATTTATGACACACGTTTTCGCACATATTATAATCGCGTATAAAGGATTCCATTTATGTAAAAAATGTTAACGAAAATCGCGGTTTAAAACGCCGATTTGTCAAAATACATTTCTGCTGATTTTCGTATTTCCAAGGTATCCATATCCGCGGTTTTAGTGGATGGATTCGAACGCGGAAGGTCTCATTAGATCCGTCGCGTAAAAAAACTAAATTCACGCGGTGTACAAAGGAAATTGAATGACACTTGGAAATTTTAAACGCAAAAAACAGTTTTTTTAAAAAAATTCACGCATCAAATATTGGCCTTTAGACTCCAATTATTAGGATGCTGTAAGGAGCACACTCATGAGATATGCATTAAACGACGTAAAATCACGAGTTCTATAATCCTATTATGAGTTTTGAATATTATCTTGTTGCGCGTCCGAACTATTAAACAAATTCAAAAAACCCCGAAATTCCGGCTTCAAAATGTCAGCATCAATTTGAGGTGGATGAAGTGGATATATCGAAAAATGATATACATACTAGTATCATATTGCCCATGAAGTATTCTTTGAGTCTTTCTTTGGGCATATGTCTATAAAATGTAAGGTTAAGCCAGAAATCGGAAGGGAGCACAAAAAACTTGTTGGTTTCAATCCATTTTTACCTATTTTTCTACATTGATGCCAACACAGCTTCCACGTAACTTCATTTTAATGGTCGACCTTATGGGATTCCTCCTAAAACACTTCATTTTAAAGAATGTATATCATACTATATAGAATATGTTAACAGTTCGCGAATTCTGAATGGGTGAAACTCGGATTCATCGATTGTAAAACATTTTTGGTTTTCTCCATTTTTCGTTCGTTTCATTAGCATAAACGCTGAGTGTATAAAAACATCATAAAACATAAAATTGTCTAACCTTTTTAACTTAAATCTGGATATAAGGTAAGTGTACCAATAGTCGGGCTCTTGAGCATTTTCTTAGTTTCAATGTGTTCAATTATATTGAAGTCAGTATGATATGAGTTGATGATTTTGTGTAGTTTTACATTTTGTGAGCACATTTCTAATTATTACACCCCCAGCCTTTATGCTTGATGCCGTTCTTGCATGTTTGCAATTGATGGGATTATATGGGCCTTAAACGATTCACCCCACATTCAATTTTTTACAGCCTAATCCCATAATGAAATTTATTAAAAATGCACAAAACATTCATAATTTCATAACTCTGTCATTCCAGGCTGGGGTTGTCACAAGAAAAATCAAATATGCAGAAAATGTTGCCAATGATTGAAGAAAAAATGCTAAACACGTTTCCTTTTTTGGTCAAAAAAATAACTTAAACTCAACACTTGCGCATTATCTATGATGGAATGAAATGGAATTTGTAAAAATATGCACTATGAAAACGTAAGAAATATGTAACCATTGCATAATATATGTTTCATTTGTAGTGTAATTTCTTTCCTTCTCTTCCATCTTAGCAGGCATCGTCGCTAAACGAAACAAAAAACAAGTAAATAATTTACGCCAACTCGTCTCAATGATAAAAACAACAAAAGAAACAAAAATGTACTTCAACAAATCCTGTTAAAAGTCTACATTCGCTCGGCAATAACAAGCCATTATGACAAATAGCCAAGTACAAAACAAGCCACAATTTACTCACCGCTAGGAGTGCAAAAACACAACACACCTGTAACAGGTAACAAATGAGATACCCACATACATGTGTCAGCCAATTGAACGAACTGAAGACGATGATGTCTGGCGGCGCTACACTGTGGCCATTTAAGGAATTGCAGGGAATAATAGAAGTCTTTGCCGATTTAAAGCAACAAATATACAGATTTCTTAACAATAACTCCTTATGGCCAAGAACATGACTCAGCGTATCTCAACTCAATACTGCTTCCTTGAAAGCAGAACTTTCTGTTTGCATGCCCTTTTACCCCAGCGAAAACGTGAACAATTTTTTTAAATTGACTTTAGATCAGTGAATAATATTGCCATTGGAAATGGTGTAGCAAATTCCAGTGTTTATATCACATGTGAAGGCACCCATCCACATGGGGGCTGAAGTTAATCACAACTGTTTAAATGGTTATTCAATCCTTTATGGCATCTGATGCAGCATCACAGGTTGGTTATACGTAATTTTAGTTCGACTAAACAAATACGAGGACACAAACTGGTTCATGTTGCAGGTGAAAGAAGATGATGTAGCGACTTGTTGCCAGTTACACCTTGTTGCCATTTGTTGTGCCTCGAAGGCAAATAAATGTATTGAGGTGGACTGGACAAAAATAAGGACCGAAAAGCAGAGTTAACACAATGCAACAGCTATTGTTTACTTAATTAGATGACTTTATATTCTAAACAGAATGTTATGTTCCATAAGCCGAACTAAGAATAGATTTCCAAACGCGCCGATTTTCTAATTTACTTCTCTAGTTTTGTGATATCAGCTTCAACTTGGTCTTTCCATCGGAGTTTTGGCCTTCCCTTTGGGGCGTATACCGTTATGTGGCTCGTATTCCTATGCCTTTCTGGTAGGGACATTTTTATCAATGCTACTGACATGACTCAGCCACTTCATACGTTTTACTATATCGATGTCCACAGTGTTGCCGCTTCCATACAAAAGTGGACAAAAATAGAAAACGTTGACCTAGGTTGAGGAATTTTTGCACAAGTACTTATGAGGGCACAGGAATGAAAAATATCAACTTTGGTCCATATCGGTTTAGATTTTGATATAGCCCCCATATATATCTTTTCCCGATTTTTCTACAACTCGTTCAATTTTGATCGAATAGCCTTCAAATTTAATGTATCTTATTTTCTAAGTAACGGGTGATTTTTTAGAACTATAGGAAAGTTTTTCAAAAAAAAAAAAAAAAAAAAAAAACATAAAATTCAGAAAAATTCATGAAATCTTTATTTGAGTCGATAGTACGGTCCATATAATTTAATGTTTGAAGATTATTTCATGCAAATGTTGACCGTGACTGCGCCTCAAATGGTCCATCCGCTTAGTCCAATTTTGGCATACTCTTTGCAACGAAAAATTGTGTTCAGCGACGAACCTCACTTTTGGCTCAATAATAAGCAGAATTGTCGATTTTAGGGTAAAGATCAGCCAGAAGCATTACAAGAGCTACCAATGCATCCAGAAAAAGTCACAGTTTGGTGCGGTTTATGGGCTGGTGGCATCATTGGACCGTACTTCTTCAAAGATGATGCGAATCGTAATGTAACTGTGAATGGTGAGCGCTACCTTGAGATGATATCCAACTTTTTTTGCCCAAAATTCAAGAGCTTGACTTGCATGACATGTGGTTTCAACAAGACGGTGCCACATGCCACACAGCACGCGTAACAATGGACTTATTGAGAGGGGAGTTCGGTGAACATTTAATTTCACGTTCGGGACCGATCAATTGGCCGCCTAGATCGTGCAATTTAACGCCTTTAGACTATTTTTTTGTGGGGCTATGTTAAAGCTCATGTCTATACACACATGCCCGCTTCAATTGACGCATTGGAAGACTACATTGATGCATTTATTCACGAGATACCGGCCGAAATGTTAGAAAGAATATGCCAAAATTGGACTAAGCGGATGGTCCATTTGGAGCGCAGTCACGGTCAACATTTGCATGAAATAATCTTCAAACATTAAATTATATGGACCGTACTTTCGATTCAAATAAAGATTTCATGCATTTTTCTGAATTGTATGTGTTTCTTTTTGAAAAACTTTCCTATAGTTCTTTCGAAATTTTGAATAAAGATTACTATTGGAGTGTAGGATTGATGTAGTTTTGGAAATTCGTACTAATGTGTACGAAAAGTAGTAAATTTGGTACAATTTGGATTTGAGTGAGTGGATTGACCTGGAAACCTGAAAGTTGGAATTAAGATTACTGTTGGACTGTAGCTTTGAGGTAGTTTTGGACATTTTTACGTATGGGTACGAAGACTATTAAATGGTACTAAATTTGGTACAACTTGAATTTGGGGGAATGAATAGAGCTGGAATCATAATATTTGGAATTAAGATTTCTTTTGGAGTGTATGATTGAGGAAGTTTTGAAACTTCGTACTTATGGGTACGGAAAGTACTAAATGGTACTAAATTTGGTACAATTTGGGTTTGGGTGAAAGGATAGAACTGGAAACCTGAAATTTGGAATTAAGGTTATTATTGGAGTGAATGAAATACGAAGTTTTAGAAATTCGTACTTATAGATACGACAAGTACTAAATTTGGAACAATTTGGATTTGGGTGAACGGATATCGCTGGAATCCTGAAATTTTAAGCTAAAATTACTTGTCTTATTATACCCTCAGCCTTTAGGCTAAGGAGGGTATATGCACTTTGATACGATGAAAATGTGCCTCATCGGAATAATTGTTTAGACCCCAAGTATGTTTGGACGAAATGTGTTTCAGACAATTTGGAGTCGATCTAGCCATGTCCGTCCGTCTGTCTGTCTGGCTGGTGCGCACGATAACTCTTGAACGGATGAACCGATTCGGTTCAAATTTTGGCTTTCGTAATATTTTGTCCAAACTTAGTTTAAATTCGAAGAATGGCTATATCGGTCCACTCCTTCCGGTACCTCCCCCACAAAAGTTCGAAAATTTTCGGAAAATTTGTACGTACGATAACTCGTGAAGGGAGTAACCGATTTGGTCCATACTTTGCAAATCGTGAAATGTCTACCAGACTTAGATGTGAGTCGAATATGGACTCAATCGGTCCACTCCTTCTGGTACCTCCCACACAAAATTTCGGATAAGTTTAGTTTAAGACCTTCCCTCGAATCGCTTTGATTTTTGTTTTAGCAAATTGTATTCACCGCCCACTACACGACGGTAAAAGTTTCATCAGGGGCAAGTCCATACTTCCTGAGAAAATAGCCTGAAAGTTGCAAAAAACTCTATGACACCGCGTGAGGTGTTTGGAGCGCAAGATAACTCTCGAACGGATCTGCCAATTCGGTCCAAAATTTGGCCTTAGTAATATTTTGTCCAAACATAGTTTAAGTTCGAAGATCAGCCATATCGGTCTACTCCTTCAGGTACCTCCCCCACAAAAGTTCAAAAATGTTCGGAAAAATTGTTCGTACGGTAACTCTTGAAGGGAGTGGCCGAACTAGTCCATACTTCACACATCCTAATATATCTACCAGATATAGATCAGGTTAAAATATGGACTATATTTTTCCACTCATCCGGTACCTCCCACACAAAATTTCGGATAAGTCCACTTTAAGACCTGCTATCGAATCACTTTGATTTTTGTTGAAGCAACTTGCATTCGCTGCCTCAATTACGATGGTAAAAGTTTTTCAGGGGCAAGTCCATACTTCTTGAGCAAACAGCCCGAAGGGTGTAAAAACCCCCTTATGGCACCATGTGTAGTGGCTGGAGACACTCTTCCTTAATGGTCAATCCATTCCTTTAAGTATCTCCTCTGCAAATCTTTTGATCTTCAATCCTAATCAACATTTTTGTCGGTTCATACGCCCAAAATTTTTAAAACCGCCTAAATATGTACATACGTTTTTTGGGAAAAAAATTGTTTCAATATTCACAGGCTGAGGATATATCTCTGTCGGCAAAGCCGACTGATACTTTTTTACTTGTTTTGTATTAATGTCAGTATAGGGTTAAGATATGTGGTTGTCGAAATACGAAATACAAGTATACGAAAATTCTAAATGGTACTCAATTTGTTGTTCTAAATGTTTTATCGGGTTTAGCAACAGAACTTGAATTCTAAAATTTGTTCTTAGGTTCTGGAAATGCATATTATGAAAAGTACTAAATGGTACAGAATTTCGTATAAAGAATTACTATAATTGGGTTTGGGGGGCTGAAAGAGCTGGAAATGAGAATCGCGGTTGGTATAAATGGTAGATATAAGAAGATAATTTTTTTAAGTACCCAATCGTACGAAAAGCACTAAATTTGGTGTCATTTTGTTATTGCATGAACGATAATATAAGCAGTTTTTTTCTGTGAATTGCGTACAAATTTGTTATGAGAGTCGCTAATTGCTGAAATGGTATTGGCAATACCTACTATAAGGATACGAAAAGTACTACATTGTACTAAAATTGGTCTTGGATTTATTTTATTACAAGAATGTTTTACCTTTTGGTGACAGAAAGCCCAAAATTGAAATGACTTAAAATTTAGTTCGGTTCGATGTGTAAGGATGGGATACGGTTGATTTTGTTTTGAGTACTTAAATAAAAATAAATATTAATTAAAATTGATATTAGTACAATATAATTTCCAGTGTTCGCCATTTCCTAATAAATATTGTTTATTTGTTTTTAATATCCTTTCTGCATACAACGTAGCGGGCACTTTTCTAGTTAAAGCATAAATAACCACACGCAGAAAAATAAACGCATTATATGTTTGCAGCAGTCACTAACGTAACATATGTTTTGATCCAAACATATGATATGTTAGGACTGTTGGAATCAAATAATATGTTTGGATCCAAACATATTATTTGTTTGCATCCAAACATATTATTTGTTTGCTGCATAGTTTTTTCTCCATGCAGTAAGCAATAAATAAGCACAGTAAGTACTGCAGAGAACAACGTTAACATTCATGTCCAGATGTAGTATCTTTCCCATCCACATTGAATTATGATAGAATGTCCAAAACTGTCGAAAAGGTTGTATTTTAATGATATAACTTCTTTGCAGTCCAATTAAAAACTCCCTTTACGAAACTTATCAGAACTATAGAACAACTACATAGCAAAGTTAATAATGAGCGAAATATGACGCGTATATTCCAAGAAATAGGCATAGATCTAGCAACACATTAAACAGATATGAGGTCAGATATTAGGTCAAGATACAAGTTATTTTGCCCATCAACTTGCCATTGCTTTTAACATGTAACCCTGTGTAAATCATGACATTAAAAAAGGATTGTATTTGTTCAATTAATTGCATCCGTGTGCTAACGTAAGTAGTTGACCACTGCCAGTGCTTGGCGATAGTGATATCTTTCATTTCATTGACCAGTTTTGTTTTTGTGTTTATAAGGCAAACTTAAACCTCTTAAAATTGTTGTTAATGTAATAATGGCAGTCGAATTGAATGCCGGTCAACGCCAAACATTCCAATAACCAGCACCACCAACATCATCATTTTGCACCATTAAATGGATGCTCGACTGACCCAATTTTTGTTTTCTTTAGTATATTTGCTTCCTCTGATGTTGAATTTCATGTTGTTCGGTTTTTATTGAGTTTGGTCGCCTGTTTACTTATTTGTTGTTTTTTCTTTCCAACAAAAGTAAATTCATGTTTTTCTTCTTCTTCTGCCTGTGCTGTGTCATTGTGTAATTAGAGCAGGAGGAGGCAGAGAACATTTTTGGGTCTCTCTTGTGCTCTCAATGAGCGTAAATTTGTTGTTGTTCACAACGTGTTAGCATCTACAAAGGCTGTGAGCGATAACAAATTTACGCTCACTTAGAGCACATTGGCTCTCTTGTGAGTCACAATGCCTCCTCCTGAATTAGAGTATGTCTTTTTTTGCTCTTCAGGCCTTTTATATAGTAATTGTTGTTGTTGGTTGAATATTTTGGCCCATGCTTAATTCAATAAAATAAATTACATATAATTTGTTGCCATATATGTACTTATATATTATACAATAAGTTGACTTACACGAACGAATACTCACTATATTTTATTTGAGTAGTCCACACAATGCACCTGAATGACCAATAAGCATTTCAAAGACATGATTGTTGAATTCATTCCTTTTTGTTTAATTTTAATATGAACTATTTTTTTTAATTTAATACATTAAAATTGACTAAGTACTATGGTAGTTGAAAACTATAATACTGTTGTGTCGCCAAAATTTGCAATGCAATTCATTATACTTGGGAGTCTCTGATAATTACATAACAGCAAATAAAACAATTCAGGCTAGAACGTCCTTCAGAACTATTAAGTAATTTCCATCGTCATTAGAAATAATCTACATCAAAGATTTTCAAAATAAATTATTTGTGTAGTCTTTAGACCTAGCAAATACACCTTCGAAAAGATTTTCTCCCTACGGCAAAAAAAAAAAAAACAAGAGAAACAGATCGAAATATAGTCTTCACATACAAAATTATTTCAATCCGTGTCCGAGTTTGTTATCTCCGCAAAGCTGATACGACTTTGCAAGATACGCGATCATCTGTTAAACCTCTCGGAGTTCACTTTCAAAAGAGGTTTCAAACAAGGAGATAGTTTCTCGTGTGATCTGTTCAATATACTGCTGGAGAAAATCATACGAGATGCTGAGGCAAATAGAAATGGCACAATATCGTCGGTGTCATGCTTAAGTGTTCCATACGCTATTTGCCCGTTTTGAGATAATCGCATTTTAATGTTTTGCGCCACAACTGCGTGGAACTGACAAAAGAAAATATGTATGTTTTTGACTTGAAATATTAATAATAGTATATAGAACATATTTGCAAAAAAATATAGAAGAAAATGTATTGGAATATAAAAGTTATAGACATTTTTTTAAAAAAAGAATTTTTGTCGATTTGTTCCATGACCACACTTATGACACAAATGTGAAATATTGTACATCACATGGAACAAAGTGACAAAAAATTTTCCATCTTTGCCCCCATAAATTAAATACTTCTAAAGCGAAAATTCAAGTTCTGATTTTTGAAATGTGTTCTTAAACTTGTAAGTTTTTAAAATATTAAGTTCATAACTGAAAAAAGCTTAAGCTTTCGCGTCGATGCATGGATATCTCGGAAACTAGAGCAGATAGGAGAAAGCCGACTAGAAATTCAGAAAGAGCATACCGGAAAACCCTGGAAACCACCTGTATCTCAAATAGCCAAAAATGGCGTATGGAACACTTAAGCATGACACCGACGATATGTACAACAAGAACCACATGCTACTTGCTTATGCCGACGACATACATAGGTCGATCGAAACAATCAGTAATACACACCTTTAAAAGAATAGAGGAAGAAAGAATCCGCTAGAGTAATGACAGTAAGCGGAGATAAGACGAAATTTATGGTATCAACGCGCAATGCATCAACTGAATTCAAACCAAATGTGGAGGTTGGCACAAACAATTTTCAGGTAGTTAAAGACTTTATTTATTTAGAACAAACAACATCAGTTCTGAAATAAGGAGACGATAAATATTGGCAAATAGATGCTACTTTGAACTAAGATTAGAAACAAAGCCATCTCTTGTGAAACAAAAATCACACTCTACAAAACATTGATACTACCTGCACTAATGTATGACTCCGAAGCATGGGTACTTGCGCAACTGCGATTTATTTAAAAAGCGTTCCAGTGATTTTTTGTTTTTTGATTTTTCTCATCTATTAACATTGTAGTTTCAGAATCCGGAAAAATTTTCCAGGTGTAAGCTCCTTTCATTTGAAGTTCAAATTTGAGGTTCCTACTAGTCACAAAACTTCTGCACCAAAAAGTGTAAATGGGGATTACTGAGTGAAATCGGACACTTTTTAAAGATGAGGTTTTTGATTTCCTTTATTTTTTGCTGCGGTGATGCTGCTCATTAGCAAAACATTTTAGTATATTTTCAGATTTTTTTGGACTAACGGTTCCAGAGATATCGCGCCTTGAAAAAGTCAAATTCTGTAAAAACTACATGCAAAGAAATACTCATAACTTCTTTAATATTGCTCCAATTTGAAAAAATCTTTTTTTGTATGTTTTGTTGTTTTATCAGCTATTAACCCAAAAATAGCAAAAAAAAATTGCACAGTGGGCTTGGATGCTATTTTCGCGATTTAATATTTAAAATCAATTTTTAAAGATGTTCGACCCCTTCGATTTTCTTTAAATTTTTTTGTATTAAACTACGTTCAATTACAAAAATTTTAAGTCCTATGTGGACTTACTATTTTTTCTGAATTTTTTAAAATTTTTCACTACAATTTTTCCTTTATAACTTTGTCAAAAATTTGTATTTCCTGTATATTTGATGGTAAGAGTACATATTTATCATTATATATATTTATTATAAAAAATAGAAAAAAATGAACAGTGGGCTTTAATGGAATTTTCGCTGATGCATTTTCAAAATCGAAAAATGACGCAGTTTTTAAGATGTTTGAGATAAGATCATAAATATGAAATCAAAACAAATATTTATAAGTGAAAGTTTTAATTTTTTTAATAAATTAATAAATGTTGCACAAAATTATAAAAGAAAAATGTATTGAAAAATTTTAAAAAATTCAGAAAAAATAGTAATCGTCCGAATCCCATTACCACATAGGACTTAAAATTTTCGGTGATGATTCGGTGAAAAACGTCACGCACAAAATGATTTTAAAATTTGAATTTATCAAAATTATGGACAATTTTTTGAAGTCACTGAAAACAGATATATAATTGAAAATAAACTTTAGAGCCACATGAGATAATTAAAATGACATAAAATTTATTTCTCACTATTTTTCTTCAATTCTGAGAATCGTAAAAATGTCGTAAACGATTTTATTCAAAAATATAATTTTTTAACAAAAAACAAAAAAATTTAAAATTTTTCAAGTTGATTTTTTTTTTAATATTTGAATGAAATAAACGTTATTATAGTTATTAGTAGGCTTATATTTATTCATTCGAGTAAAAAAAATTATTTTTTGAAAAAAATTTTTTTTTCATTTCATATATTTTTTCAAAAAATTATTTTTTTAAAATCGATTTGTGCGTGACCTTTTTTATATTTCAATGGAATAAACGATAGCATAGTGAATAATAGGCAAAAGTTCATTCATCCCTGCTACAGGAAATCATTTTTGAAGAAAAATCTCAAAAAGTCATAACCCTAATATACATATATCACACACTAACTTCAGTCCCATTAAAAAGGTTTTGTATTATTGTAAGAAAATAATATTCTTTAATTTCATAAAAAAAAAAAACAAAACTTTACACTGAAAGAAAAATGCTTCATTGTATCAAGGAACGGGTTTCATTGATTTTTTTCATTGATGCTATGAATATAATGAAATGTTACATTCATGCAACGAAACTTTACGTTATTTAAAATTCAATAATTTTTGGTTTCATTGTATAAACGAAACGGATTTCATTGATGCAGAGAAACTTTTAATTTCTATAAATTTAAGAAAAATATGCATGTTTTGAATTCAAACTAAATAGAATGGGCTAAAAACACTAGTACGCAAACATCTTCCCAGCCAACAATTTTTGCCGAAATCGTACCTAATTCGGATGTATTTTCTGCACAAGTTTCCATTTCTGATGCCGTAATCGCATGCAAAACAGGTCCGAATTTGTGTGAAGCGGTTCGCAGAATTCGGAACGTTTTGTCGAGGGAAATTCGGAAAGGACATTCTAGTTTCTACACGAATTCGTTTAGAATTTGAAAGATTTTTTGATAACACTCTGAAGAAATATTCGAAAATCTGAAGAAAAAAGAATTCTTTTCGGAGATTTGTTTCGAGATTCTGAAAATTCTAGATATTTTCTCCGTAAATCGGAAACTATTCTGATGTTTTATTAGATATTCTGAATATTTTCTCCCAAAATTCTCAATGTTTATTAGGATACGATTCGAATTTCTCATCGATTAAATTGGAACTTTATTTAAAATATTTGTTGAACTTTTTATTATTACAATGACGATGAAATAGTATTCGTCGCTGCTGCCCACTGAATTGCACATTTATAAAATCATAAAGCACAGTCCTTGCGAACAAATTTTCCATTTGATTTATCTAAAATAGAAATAACAATATTATAAACAACGTTTTAGAAAATGTGTATACAATCTTACACTTTCATTTATTGTAAAATATGTGCCAATTTCATCACAAAATAACTTGTTCCGTTACGTCTTATTCACTTAACAGCTGCAAAATAACTAAAAAACAAGCAATATCGTGAAGACACAAAAAATCTCTCCCTTTTCTTTAAATCAACTCTCGACGAATGTTCGGCAATTTTGTTCCCGAGAGAGAGAGAAACGAATCAAAATTTCCCATTAGAGTATGTGCAGATTACTCGCAACATTTTCGAAAACAAGCGCACGAAAGTGTGCAGAAATTCTTAAACGAAATCTTGCTGAAGATCACTTCAATTTCTGAGGGATATTTTGAGAATTCCGTACATTTTCTGAACAAACTTTGGAAAACCTCTTAAAAGAATCTAATATCAGAGCGCTCGGCAACAATTGTTTACTGGGTTTTTAAAAAAATGGCGAAAAATGTATATATTCGATGTGTTTGATTTGCTTTAAAAATGAATGAAACAGTTTCATCAAATAAATGAAAGAGTTTCATTAGATAAATGAAAGAGTTTCGTTAAATAAATCAAACATTTTTGAAATTCCTTTTTGCGTTTTGTATTCTTTGTAAATCTGTTAAGTTATAAAATTTGTCTTCTAATTATTTTGTCTTTATTAAAGAAATTAAAAATTTGACAATCATAAAAAGAACACATTTATATAATTTTATCGTAATTTTTTATTATAATAAATATTTGAAATAAATAAATAATAAATATATTGGCTACATACATATGTATAGAATCACATACATAAATATGTATGCATGAATGTTTGCCAAAACTAGCAGAAACGTTATCAACTGTGCAAAAATTCGCTACTGTCGCCGATTGGCGTTGGTATACATACATATTTATCCACATTAAAAAGAATGCTATTCTCAGTCCTTTGTTATTGTTTGTATTGTCGTCCATTGAATTCCATTTGTTGTGGTTGTGTGTGAATATTTAACAAGCAGAAAAACACAAGTTGGCAAAACAACCACCGTTTTCTTAGCTACATCAAAAGATGTTCAAGAACATTGTTTTAGTTCGCACTAAACCACAGTCAAGTGTGGATGAAAAAAAGTTATTTTACGTCTGGTGTTTTCAACTGTAAAAACTGTGATGTGTTTAACATGAAAAGAAAATGTAAATATTATTTTTATACCCTATACCACAATGTGGAAAAGGGTATTATAAGTTTGTTTTGGTAAAAATTCATGTAACACCGCGAAATATTCGTCGGAGACCCCCAATGAGGTATACCAATCTTCATATCTCGACGAGATAAAGCGATTTTGAGATGTGTGTCCGTCCGTCTGTCCGCCTGTCCATTATAAATTGTAAACACGCTCCAGGCCGCAATTACGGACCGATCGTCACGATTTTGTATGGAGGTCGGGTTCAGATCAGAATAGATCCCTATTATTATTGGTGATGATCGTGAAATATTTAGCGGGTGAAATGGACCAAAAACATAATATTTATCCAATTTTCTAGCGGCTCTGTAGGTCTCAATAATAGTCCGATCAACGCGTAATTTTAAATGAGGTAAGAGTATATCAAAAAGGAGAAGCTTGCAATTTGAGATGGCGAACGGATAATATTTAGAGGGTTAAATGGAACAAAACTTTTGTGTGAAAATTGTGAAAATTTTTAATATACAGCTTATATCTTAATTCCTGGAAGTGACATTCCGGACAAGTGAGATATACTTGAAAGTGGAACGCTTGAACTTTCAATTGATGCCAATTATGTTGGTGTGCATGATCAGATAACAGAGTTACAGACTAATATATTCCGTTATTTGTTTGTAGTGTAATAATAAACTCGCGAGAAGTCGCAAGTATACATCAATAGTCACGAAATTTTGCACCGGTGAAGAGTATAGGTCGAAAAAGATGCCTACAATTTTGAATGATGATCTAATATTCTTTAGCGGGTGAAATGGACCATTACTTTTGTATGAAAAATATAAAAAAATTATTTTTGGTCGATATTTTAATTCCTTGAGGACATATATATTTCGCAAAGTAGCCTACATATGGAAAAAAACTACTGACCTTTCCTCTGATGTAAATTGCAATAAAGTGCTTGCCAGATAACGGGCCTACTGCCTAATATAATGGGTTCTGTGTAGAGAACCAAATTTTTATCCCAAGCTACATATTGTCTCTCCAAAAGTTTATGTAACACAACGAAATATTCGTCGTAGACCCCTTATTTGCTATGCCAAAATTCATATCTCGACGAGATAAAGCGATTTAGCGATGTGTGTCCGTCCATTAAAAATTGTAAACAAGCTTAAGGCCGCAATTATGGACCGATTGTAACGATTTTTTTAAGGAGGTTAGGTTCGGGCCAGAATAGAAATGATTAGTTTTTGGTGATGATCGTGAAATGTTCAGGGGATGAAATGGACCAAAAAGAAAATTTTAACCAATTTTGTAGCGGCTCTGTAGGTCAAAATAATAACCCGCAAAATTTCAAACAAAGTTTGAGTTTATGATGAAGAAGAAGCGTACAAACCAACCTGAAGATCAGATAATACTTAGCGGGTTAAATGGACTGAAACTTTTGTGTGAAATTGGTAAAAATTTCAATAACGTAGCGGTTAAACAAGGGAATTAGTAGTACTACATAAGTGGGTTTCATTACATTTTAGTTTGTGTGAACTAAATTTTCCTTTCCTGCTACAAAAATGTCTTTGTCATGCTAAATAACTTTTTGGTTTTGGTCATAAATATTATACATTACATCTCTGATATTTGATAATTAAATTTTCACAATCATTGAAAAGAAGTTCCGTGGAGAGCGATTGTCCAGGGATAGTGGTATAGGGTATCCCATGGTCGGCTCCGCCCGAATATAGACTTTTCTTACTTGTTTTTAAATAAATTTTGTTTTGTTTTTTTTTTTCGAGTTGATGCATGAAAGTAACATGAAATTTAGTTTTAGACGAAATTTCATTATGAGTCTCTGAGCAAAAGAAGTTTGTAGCTATAATATTTAACATCTCCAGAAGCTTTCGTTTATTGTATACGATTTAGGACAATATTCTACCGTTTTTATTCACATTTTCGTTATCTGCGGTCACAAAATATATTTTATTAATGTTTTTCATAATAAAATCTTTCAGAAGATTATGTGTGTTAGATTCAAACCGTTTTTTTGAATATCTATGGTGAATATATATAGGGAAAATATTGATAACCAAGATCGGACTTTGTAAAATTACGTATTTTAGTACTATAAACTAAAATAACGTCAACAGGTTAAGTCATAGGTTCCTGTAAGCCTATTCTGTAACTTTTATCGATTGAAAAGTTGTTAAAATTTCTTTTGTTTTTGTAACAACTACAAAACAAAGAAATGAAATTGTTGTAAAATAAACAATGACTAAAGTTTTTAAAAAGTTACTGAATAGGGGGGCTGATATTGTATGTGAAAATGCGGGGATAGTCTACGAGTATTGTTCAGTGAATATATATCTGACATACGCGTCTTAACATCCATGATTTTGGCATGGTCCTAAGTCCTCTAATGATGGCAGCTACTCCTGCTCTGACAAAATTTGTATTTGTCAAAATATATTTTCGCTGAATTATCTATTTCTAAGGTATCTATATCCGCGGTTTTAGTGGATGGATTCGATCGTGGATGGCTCATTAGATCCGCAACTAAATTCACGCGGGGTTCAAAGGAAATCAAATGACACTTGTAAATTTTAAAGGCAAAAAATACTTTTTTAAGAACATTCACGCATCCAATTTTGGACTTTAGACTCCAATTACTAGGATACTGTACTCATGCCATATACATTAAACAACGTATAATCACGAGTTCTATATGAGTTTGAAATATTATCTTGTTGCGCATCCGGATTATTAAAAAACTCAAAAAACCCTGAAATTCCGGCTTCAAAATGTCAGAATCAATTTTAGGTGGATGTAGTGGATATATCGAAAAGTCATACACTAGTATAATGTTGTCCATGGAGTATTCTGTCATTCTTAGTTTGGACATAAGCCTATAAAATATATGGTTAAGCCAGAAATCGGAAGGGAACATAAAAAATTTGTTGGCTACAACCCATTTTTACCCATTTTTCCTCATTTTTCTACATTGATGCCAGCACAGCATCGACATTATGGGATCCCTCCTAAAACACTTAGTTTTAAAGAATTGCAGTCATACTATTTAGAATATCTTAAAAGTTCGTGAATTCTGAATGGGTGAAACTCGGATTCATCGATTGTAAAACATTTCTGGTTTCTACCATATCTTTGAAAAAAAATACGTTTACGACATTTTTATGATTCTCAGAATTAAAGAAAATTAGTGAGAAACAAATGTTATGTCAGTTTGGTTATCTCATGTGGCACTAAAGTTTATTTTCAATTATACATCTGCTTACAGTGACTTCAAAAAAATTGTCCACAATTCTGATAAATTTACAATTTAAAATCAATTTGAGCGTGAGTTTTTTACTGAATCACCTTATAATTAAGATTTTATGTAAGATTATGTAAAAACTCATCACGCTATGATACATGAATATGAGGTTGTAAAAAAGTTATAGCCCTAATGTACACTTTACGATTTTAGGTCATTTGTGGACTTTAGCTATATTTTGCGACCAAAATATCTCTAATTAGTCATTTAAGGTTGCTAATGGTTAAAAACCTCCAGCGGAGGTCCCTTATTCTATACAAACCTCCAAAGGAGGTCATTTATTCTATAAAAGCCTGAAATAGGGGTCTTCTAGTTTATAGAAGCCGCCTAAAAAATTGTAGATATGACCAGACATTTTTCTATAATCCCCATATAACGAATCCTCCCGACAGAAATTGCTGTTACAACACGTATTCCGGGTTCTCAGATTGGAAGGTACAGCGATACCGCTCAACTAGTATTTCGGATTGGTATTTCGGACTCTCAATGGGAAGAAACCCTCCAAGCAGGAACTAATCAACATAGGTTCATAATCCTAGAAGATGATATACCCTCCAGCCACGATAAGAATAATAATTCCCCAGGAGCCAAAGTACCAGAAATTGGGTGGTACCGTAGTATGGTCGGAGTACCAAAATGTGGAAATATGTATGTCCACAGTGTTTGGTGGAGAAGCATTTTAACCATTTCGAACTTCAAATGCTATGTTATAGCTAATTCAGTCCAAAAACTTAACTAAAATGTCAGTCTTCCGGTGGTACCATTATAATGGGGGCTATTCCAAAGTATGGTCCACATTTTTTGGCGACCTTGAACCTTAAATGCCAAATTATATCTAACTTGGTCTGTGAATATGGCTAAAAACGTCAAAATACCTGAAATCTTGTGGTACCAGTGTACGAATACAGGCACTATTCCAAAACAATTTGTAGTGGATAAGTTTTTTTGGCCACTTCGAACCTCAAATGCCAAATATAGCTATTTCGGTCTGAATAGTAATTAATTGGTTAAAAACAGTTCTGGGAATATATGTTTTTTGGCTATAAATGCAAAATTATAGCTTATTCAGTTTAGAGATGTAGCTAAAAACTTGAAAATACCTGAAATCGGGTTGTACCGTAAAATGAGGGTCATCTTCGGTGACGGTGAATATCGATTTCGTATGAAACACGCTATATAACGACATTAGCATTATAATCGTGTTATCACGATTGCATAGGCTAGGCCATTCCAAAAGAATGAGCGATAATTAACCCTTTAGAGAGGCGTATAAATATGAGCTAATACCCACATGGGTTACTCCCATGTGGCCATGTGGGCTACAGAATGGTAAGGCCAAAACTCCGATGAATTAAACAGGTGGAAGACGAGATGAAATATCATGATGTTCAAAAGTGGGAAAGCAAATCAACGACTTTTAGGACATATGCTCTGTAGAGGGCTACCAAAATATGTGGGTATACAATACACAATAATTCCTCCAATTCTCATTCATTCCCCCTAATATTTTTAGTGAAGACATTTTTCCCCTTCCTATAACAGTATTTAAAAACAAACATTTCCCAGACCTTAATAACTCAATTATTTCTGCACAATACGAAAACTTAATTGATATCAACAACTATAGGCTTCCCACAATTTGTTTGTGAATTTGTGTGAAATTTAATTCCATTAAATTATTTTAGTAATATTTATCATACAAAAAACAACAACTTCCAAGACAAACAAAAAATTAATAAATTAAACAAAAACCACCTCTCCACTCCACCCAAACCACAGGCACCAAATACGAGTACGCATTACTGCGGCGGCAGTAAATGTTGTAATTGAAACCTGAAACTTTGTCGGGCATAATCAACGTGTTATCATTAGCGTCGTGAATATGTTCATCGTGATTGCTTTCAAAAAAGGGCCATCTCATTATTACAGTTTCATATTTTTTTGCTGTCTTTTATTTTTATTTTACTTTATATAGCACAACAAGTTCACTTTTACGCTTCCATGCTCTTCATCCGTTCAACCAAGCTAACCAGCAATCGTCTCAAGTACATCAACGAATTCTTTGAAGGTCATCCAGATTTTTGTAATTGTAAAGAAGGGCATTCACGTTGCAGATTACACAAAAAAAAAGAAGCATATGCCCCAAATTTACAGGTAACATGATTTACACAGTACGAGTATCCCATTACTTAGCAGATATGGGCTCTGGTACGTTGTTACAATCTAAGGGCTTTTCCATCGGCAGCCTTACATACACATGTATGTGTGTATGTACGTTTATGGGTATGATATGAAGAGAAGTTACGGATAATTGTTAATTTGATTTAAGATTACAAGTGTTCAATAACTTTGTTGTTTTATTCTTTATGAAATGAGCATAAAGTTCAAGGATGATTACATATCGATTAGACTGAAATGATATTTATTGTTCTTAGTGTTGATGCTTTAACAATATAAAAGAATCTTAATTATACATAATTGTAACGATAATTTAGTCCATGAAGGACATTAGCTTTAAATAAAACTTGGTTTACATTAATATGCTTATAGAACATTGGTGGCGTTTATTTAATATAATACATAAGCTACCAAACAGCATTTGGGTATGTGCATTTGTTGAAAAATCAACGACACATACGAGTGGAAGAAGGTTTGCTTTGTTTCGTAAACACTTTCGTCAGAGTTGTGTTAGGTTACCAAAGAAAAACTTCTCATTGAAGGGTTTTCTTTGTTTACGTTTATACTTCGAGCTGACGATTGATGTTTGGGTATAAAAAGTTCCTTGTTGAAGAAGTTATTGAAAAATAACTTCGGTGGAGAATATCCACAAACAAGAAACAAAGGGAACTGATGAGATCCAGTGGCGTGGATCGAAACTAGTCTTCCTTGCCTTACCCCTTGGCGAACAATGCCAAACCTTCTCCACTAATAAACTTGTTGTTTTAAATATTAAAACAACAAAAGGGATTAAGCCAGACTATTTTGAAAAATCAAAATTAATATGCTTATAAAAATACATATCAAGCTTTTTGTAGAAAATTAACTTATGTTGAAACTGGGGTATTGTAACTCGCGATCAGTTTTACTATACCATAACTCTTGACCGCCTTTCGGTAAAATAAACTTTTTTAGCCCGATTCACAGAGGGGTTTCTTAAAATAATAATTTGAGCGGAAGCTGTGGTCGTACTAATGTAAAAAAATCGGAAAAAATCGTTGAATTAAACAAGTTTCATTATGTTATTTTCAATTAGTGGTATTACAGCACAATGTAGAGCTTAATGCTCAGAGGAGAAGTTGAAGAGTACACTTCAGAGTTAAAGTTTCTAATGTTTGATTTTTTAATATATCCACTGTATCTACCTCAAACGGATGCTGACATTTTGAAACCTAAAAAATGGGGGTTTTTAAATTTTTCCTCTAATCGGGACGCGCAGCTGGATTTCCTAAAAGCTTATTATTTGATTGCAGTACTCGCGATTTCGCATTTTTTAATGTATAACATGAGGGTGTAGCCCTCACAGGATCACAACAGTCTGCGCCCAAACACGAAATTTTTGTGCGTAAATTTTTCTCAAAAACCTATTTTTTTGGTTTAAAATTTACAAACGTCATTCGATTTCCGTGGAAACCCGCGTAAATTTAGTTTTTTTACGTTCTGAATCTAACAAGCCACGACGCGTAAAAATCCACTCACTAGATCGGCGGATATGATACCCCTCAAATTTCGAAAATTTGCAAAAAATTATTTTGAAAATATCGCGTATTAAAACGCGTTTTGGATATGTCAGTTCTACTTAAATAAATAGATCGATACGCGTGTTTAAACTGCGCGAAAACAGATATTTAAAAACTCTCGTAAATCCAGAGATATAATAGATTTTTTCTAAAAATTGAGTGCGATGCTACATCCACGGTTCTTGATGAATCGCATTGAAACGGCATAGAATGATGTATTTTTTACTGATGATTATTAAAATCGGATGCGCATAAAATGTAAATGAACTTCGCGGAAGTTATGACCATTTTACTGTATTTTGCACCCTAATATGCTGCAGATGCTACATCGTGGCCGCCAAATAGAATTTGACAAACTGAACATCAAATAAAAGGGATTGATTCGCTATGTTGGAAAATCGGATGCGCATCATGTCATTTTCATAATTACGCGTTTTATATGCGTCTCAAATGTTGTAATATTCAATATAACATTATTTTAACGTTATGCCACAATTGGAATTCCTTGTGATTTAATATAAGGTTCTAATAATATTATCCAATAGGAAAACTATAATCGACAAATTTGTTACAACGGAATATCATCATTATTGCGTGAAATTTTGACGAAAATGCCGAAGAACTCAAACATTTTTCTCCCACTTTTCCTATAAAACCATAAAAAAACAAGTAAGAACAGACTATAGTCGGACGGGGCCGACCATGTGATACCCTATACCACTATCCCTGTGCACTAGCTTTCCGGGCTAGCTGTTATAAGATGTGCATTAGAAATTTTACCAATTTTCACATAAAAGTTTTGATCAATTTAACCCGCTAAATATTATCCGATCATACCGTTGACTTGCACGCTACTTCTTCATCTCAAACCAAAACTACGTTTAAAATTTCGCGCCGATCGGACTATTATTGCGACCTACAGAGCGGCTACAAAATCGAGCAAAAATTTTGTTTTTGGTCCATTTCATCCCTTTAACATTTCACGATCATCGCCAAAAACTAATCAGTTCTATTCTGGTCCAAACCCGACCTCCATACTAAATTTCGTGACAATCGGTCCATAATTGCGGCCTCTAGCTTGATTACAATTTTTAATGGACGGACAGACGGACGGACGGACGGACGGACACACATCGCTAAATCGCTTTATCTCGTCGAGATATGAAGTTTGGTATACCACATGAGGGGTCTACGACGAATATTTCGCGGCGTTACATGAATTTTTGGGAAAACAAACTTATTATACCCTTTTCCACATTGTGGTATAGGGTATAATAAAGTTAGAATAATATGATTTTAATTTTTTCCTAATATTTTCTTCGTATTTTTGCAAATAACATGAATACTATAGCTCCAACCTTCACAACTTAGGTTTCATTTTATTCCTCAAAATGTCTGGATGCTGTTATAATTTTTTTATACATTTTTCGTAAGTATGAGCGCTATTGTTTCAAAAATATGTTTGTAAATACGTGAAATTATTTAACAAATTTTATTTTTCGCGAATCCATTGAGACTTTGCGATAATTTTTTTCATCATCGCAAAGGTTACGAAATCAGTTAACGATAATAGGATATAACAGCTAACTATATTAAGCCGCGATTTTTTTAGAATTTTTTCTAATTATCATAATTAAAACGGTCATATCTTTTGCGCGCAATGATCAAAGTTAGTAACGAAAGCAGATTTTTTTCTTAATCTATGTACCAAAAATCATTGATGTAGTATCAAAATTTTTTTTTGATTTTTTTGAAATGGAAAAGACAATTTTAGACATTTTTCCTGATATGCGGTACACACATAGTTTTTTTTCTATTAGCATTATGTTCATTGTGTTATGATTTGTTGTCTTTTTTTCTAAAATGATTTCTTGTAGCAGAAATAATTGATCTTTTGCCTAATAATTACCAAAATAACGTTAGGTATTAAAAAAAAATAATTAAAAAATTACAACGTTTTATTTATAAATGCACTAAAAACTAAAAACATATTTTTCTTAGCCTCAATAGGTATATTTTGCATCATGATGGAATCTCTCAAATAAAACGATTGCAGTTTATTGCCATTTAATTTTATCACTATTTCTAATTTAAATTCCAGCGTTTTCTTAAGAGATCCCATAAAGAAGAAGAATATACTGGTTGAGGCTGGAACTTCAGATGACTCAGACTAAAAAGTTACAGCCAACTCAGACTAAAAATGTAGATAAATAACCGCTATATGGGGACTATTGGAAAAAATAGACTTACATTGGTTTTGACTTATAGATTTATAGTTATTTTTAATATTCATGTATTGTTATCCAAATCTGTAATGTGTGCAAACTCTTAATTCGATTGGTCAACAACAACTGTGTTAAAATTGAGTTACTTAGAATTGAACAATACAAAAAGAAGGACTGTCGGTCAACAAAACATGTTAAATAAAACACTGTTAAAAAAGGACAGGCACAAACCACTTTGAAATTATATTTTTGTGAACAATTTAAATTGTTTCAATAAACTCAGTTTATATAAAAAAATTAGGGGCATAGTCAGCTTGCCGCACATAATACACCTGATGAGCACCGTCACCAAGTGCGAAACATGTAGTGGTGTGTGATGACAATTTCTCTGACTTTCTTCTTCATGTACACACAAAACCTTCTACTCATTCAGCTCGTCTCGAGTAAATATTGTTTCTTTCTTTTATACCCTCAGCTTTTATGCTTACGAGGGTATATACACCTTCATACGGGCAAAATGCGCCTAATCGAAATAATGGTTTTTGGACCCTAAGTATGTTTTCGACGAAATCCGTTTTAGACAATTTGGAGTCGATTTAGCAATTTCCGGCCGTCTGTCTGGCTGGCTGGAGCGTACGTTAACTCTCGAACTGATGAACCGATTTGGTATTCGTAATATTTTGTTCAAACTTAGTTTAAGTTCGAAGATAATCCACTTCTTCAGGTACCTGCCCCACAAAAGTTCGAAAATGTTCGAAAAATTTATTTAAAATTTACTCTTGAAGGGAGTAACCGATTTGGTCCATACTTTGCACATAGTGAAATTTCTACCAGACTTAGATGAGGATCCAATCGCTCCAGGCCTTCGGGTACCTCCCCACAAAAAATTCCAAAAGTCCAGTTTAGGACCTGCTCTCAAATCTTGTAACAACTTGTATTCACTACCCCACATACGACGGTACAAGTTTCATCAGGGGCAAACTGGGCCTTCGTAATATTTTGTTTGAGTTCGAAGAAAAGCAACATCGGTCCACTCCTTCAGGTACCTCCCCCACCAAAAGTTCAAAACGGTTCGGAAAAATTGTGCGCACGATAACTCTTGAATGCGTGACCGATTTGGTCCATACTTTGCACATCCAAATATGTCTATCAGATAAAAATCAGGTCCGAATATGGATTATATTTGGCCACTCCTTCGGGTACCTCCCACACAAAATTTCGGTTAAATTCACTTTAAGACCTAAGACTGGATTCTTATTCTATGAAAATTTGAAAGGAAAATATGTCCTTTAAATTTTTTTTCATTTGACAGTTTTTTCCTTTATAAAAGTTTTCATTTCACATTTTCATAGAAACAGAATTGAGCCCCTCCTCTCGAATTAATTTGATTTTTGTTGAAGGGACTTGCATTCGCTGTCTAAATTATGACAGTACAAGTTTTTTTCAGGGGCAAGTCCATACTTCTTGAGAAAACAGCTCGAAACGTGTAGAAACCTCTGTACCACCATATGTAGTGGCTGGAGAGCTCGAACCGAATACTGCGTTCGTACACACTTTGGATATCGTAATATTTCTTCGTATATTAGATGAAATTCGAAGGTGGTGCTTATATGTCCACTCCTTCCGGTACCTCCCCCACAAAAGTTCGAACATATTCGCTAAAAAGGTACGCGCGATATCCCATATACGCAGCAACCGATTTGGTCCAAACTTTGGATCTCTAAATATTTTGTACAAACTTAGTTCCTGTTCAAATGTGGGCCCTATCGGCGTACCACCCACAAATGTTCTAAATTTTTGTGTGACTAAGGGTCTGTTCGAGGATCCTTTGGAAATTTTTACCGAAGGTTTCCCTAGTGGCCCTCTTTATAGCGATATTACGTTTTTCGTTGGCAAGTATGGTACAGAAGCCCCATCTATCGATATCCCCGCAAATGTTTAAGCCTTAACCCATTTCGTACTTGGTGTTCGATTTTCCCTTTTTTCAAAAAAATATTTATGGATGGAAAAGGTTAAATTTTAAACAAGTTTTGGTATATGTATAATGTCTAATATGTCAGCAAAAAAAAAAAAATTGTTCCCTTGAAAACCCCCCTCCCCCTCGATGTTAAGGGTAGATTTTTGAAACCTATATTTTTGGATACTTCTTAAATAAATTTTAAAAAAAGTAATCATGGGGAATTATTGCCAATATATGTAGCCTTTTCACAAAATATAGAGAACATGATTTACATGCGCAAGCGCGACTTTACAGATGTGCAAAGTTGACTGTTCGAAATTTCGAACGCTGGTACTTAACCTACATATCAATGGGTATATCAAAACGTGGAAATTTACTGACAAATTGCGGGGAAAAGTTATTATAGCACCATATAAGACTAAATACTAAATTTCAGCCATTTCTAAAGGATAGTGCGGCTAAAATCCTGAAATACCCTAAAATCGTTAGGTACCATTCAACGGAGGCTATAAAAAACGTGGACCTATGCTGACAAAATTCTGGAGAAAAGTTAAGTAGCCTCAAAAATGACTAAATATGCATTAATTTGCAGCCATTTCTGTAGGTAGAGTTTGGGAATTCCCGACTTTTTTTCATTCCCGGGAAATCGGGAATGAAAATTTCTCATTCCCGGGAACCCGGGAATTCCCGGGACTATGGGAAATCGAATCCGTGGGGCATAGACGTTGCAGAGAGTAAGCAAACATAAAGTACTTACTCCCTTTATGTGTAGTTGTGTCGTTAATAATCTCTTTGGAAAAATAGTAGGGGTAAAATACAAAAGGGTAAAAAAGAAATAGCAAACATCTTAAAAGACGTTGCGCCAAAATCTTGAAAGAACCAATAATTCATATACGGCATATGGCAGCTGTTCAAGAATATCTATATGTATGCAATCAAAAACCAATTATTCCTGACTAATTTGCTGAGGTTATATAAAATACTAGCGGACCCGGCGAACTTCGTCTCGCTATTAAGGAATAAAATTTCATACAAAAACTCAATTTTCGATTTTTCCAATTTTCCGACTTTTCCAGAGAGATTTTCCAAAATTTTCTTCCGTAAAGACCTTCTCCTCGAAAATACGAATAACTGACAAAAAATTTTACAGAAATCGGCCTAGCCGTTCTCATTTTATGAATTACTATACATTTTTTACACCATTTTTATATATATAGATATGTTTCGCACTACCATCCTAGCAAAGCTTCCTTGATATCAAAGAATGCTGTCCGATTATATTTAATGGTATGTTGTTCTTATGTTTCGAAGAGCGTGTTAATAATAGAACAAATCCGTTTATAGCGAATTTTTATACGGTTGCTTCAACAAAAATCAAAGTGATTCAATAGCAGGTCTTAAAGTGAACATATCCAAAATTTTGTGTGGGAGGTACGGGATGGAGAGGACAAATATAGTCCATATTCGAACCTGATCTATATCTGGTAGATATTATGAGAATGCGTAAAGTATGCATCAAATCGGTCACTCCCATCAGGAGTTATCGTACGCACAAATTTTCCGAACATTTTCGAACTTTAGTGTGGGAGGTATCGGAAGGAGTGGACCGATATAATCCATCTTTGTACTTGAACTAAGTTTGGACACAATATTACGAAAGCCAAATTTTGGACCGAATCGGCAGATCCGTTCGAGAGTTATCTTGCGCTCCAACCACTACACACGGTGTCATAGGGTTTTTTGTAACTTTCAGGCTATTTTCTCAGGAAGTATGGACTTGCCCCTAATGAAACTTACAGCGTCGTATAGAGGACAGCGAATACAACTTGCGTAAACAAAAATCAAAGCGATTTGAGACCAGGTCCTAAACTGAACTTTTCCGAAATGTTGTGTGGGAGGTATCCGAAGGAGTGGATCGATTGTGTCCATATTGGAACCTCATCTAAGCTTGGTAGAAATTACACGATGTGTAAAGTATGGATCAAATCGGTTATTCCCTACAAGAGTTATCGTGCGCACAAGTTTTGCGACAATTTTTGAACATTTGTGGGGGAGGTACCTGAAGGAGTGGACCTATATGGCCCATCTTCGAACTTAAATCGAATCTGTACAAAATATTTCGATATCCAAAATTTGAACCGAATCGATTGAACCGTTCGAGAGTTATCGTGCGCACCAGCCAGCCAGACAGACGGACA
The DNA here is from genome assembly GCF_047663935.1 of Musca autumnalis. NCBI lineage: Eukaryota > Metazoa > Arthropoda > Insecta > Diptera > Muscidae > Musca > Musca autumnalis. The sequence continues at coordinate 74,525,060 of NW_027412088.1, forward strand.
TGGTTATATCGATATAGAATTTAACCCTGATCAAGAATATATATACTTTATAGGGTACCCGATGAATATTTCGATGTGTTACAAACGGAATGACAAATTTAATTATACCCTCCATATTTTGGTGGAGGGAATAAAAATATACATGACATATACATGAAAATACAAATACCCGTATTCCCGGGAATTTCAAAAAAATTTCCCGGGAAATCCCGTTGAAAAAATTTCGGGAATTCCCGGGAAATCCCGGGTCGGGAATTCCCGACCAGAAACTCTATCTGTAGGATAATACAGATAAATCCTTGAAATCTCCCGAAAATCGGGCGGTACCGTTCTATGGGTGGCAATCCAAAACGTGGACCAGTGCTGACACATTTCGGGGAAAAGTTTTGTAGGTCCAAAGAAGTCTCAATCCATCCATTCCATCCATCCATCCATCCCAATCTTCAACCATTTTTTTATTTTACTTCTATACATATAGCTTAAGCGCCAGTGTTCGAAATTTCGAACACCACTTTCCGGAAAAACGAAAAATCGGAAAAATTTTTTGAGTTGATTTTTGACATCAGTGGCTCCTAAATACCCTAAAAAAGTGCTTTGTTTTTAAAAAATAAATAAAAAAATTGTCTCGGTACGATATGGGTTAAACCAATCCACACTTTTGTCGGTTCATACGCCCAAAATTTTGAAAACCCCAATAAATACATAAGTTTTTTTTTGTGGGGGAAAATTGTTTCGCTCCACACAGGCAAAGCCGACTCTGTCGACAAAGCCGACTGATACCTTTTTACTTGTTTAATTCGTTATTATCAAGGAAAATTTATACAAGGTAAATGCATGATTTCGAAGCAGCAAATTTCGAAGTTTCAAATTTCCTGAGTAGACCCTATTACATTTTGAAAACCAAATTTACAAAAAAATTTAACATACAGTCAGCTGTCACTTCTACCTTATATAAATGTGCCTTGGTTATAATATGGTAAAGGGTATATAAAAATTATAACAGCAATACCAATAACAACTATAAATAGCGTTGAAGTAAATACCAAATTTCAGCCAATTCGATTAAAAATAGGGCTAAGACCTTCAATATACCGAAAATGCGGTCTTGTACCTCCAAGCAAGACTACGAAATTTCAGCCATTCCTCCTGAAAATAAAAAAAAAAAATCGGGAAGTTCCAAACGTAATCTCGGTCAGCGGTATGTCTCGGAATGTGTATATTCCGCCGATTAATAACTGTACAAGACAATAACCTGGGAGATTGTGAGACGCTTTCTGGCCTAGTTAACGTCCAGAGAGGTATAGGCTGGCTTAACAAATATATGGCTCCACATTTTACACCGAGAACAAGAAAGATCCCATCAGAATTAGAGGAGACTGCCATAGTTTGCCTGGCATATCTTGTCACCTGGTCTTAGTAATGAAGTGACTTGTCAACCTACTATTTCCCTTGTCGGACCATCTCCCTATCCACTAATATATCACCCAACCACCTTGAACTCCGTACTTTCCTTAAACATGATAAAGCCAATTGGCAAGGATTCAGATAATTCACCAACCAACGCTTTAGAAAGCTGTCCAATCCTTCTGAAAGGATATCGAACCCTGTGAAAAAGGATGATTGGACATCTGTCAAGTTTAATTTATCCAACAATTTATTGAGCACCCCGTTAACGAGCGGGCGAAGAGAAACAGGGATGCAAAGGAGAATCATACAGGCCGATCTCAGCAACGATAATTGAGGTGTTATTCCTCCTCAGTATAAGAGCGTGCTATCCAGTTGCTGATCATCATCACGGGTTCGGAAAGCAGCATAGAATTGATAAATAAGAAGTCCAAAATCCGTAGAATGAAATAGGGAGTTCCACAAGCTCTGGTGATATCTCCGGAGCTGTTTAACGTCTACTTTTCTGTAATTTCACTCCGTCGCGACTGCATTTGGGTCTAAATTTGCTGTAATTTGGGTTCCCAGTGGTCAGAAAAATTTTCCAACGAAAATTGTTGGCATAGTTCCATGTTTTGGAATAGCGTCCCGATTTTCGGTACTTTGAAGGTGGTGGCCTCAATATCCCACCGAAATGGCTAAAATTTGGTATTTAATCTTCGTTGGGAGTATAAAACGTCCCACCTGAAATTTGTCGGTATAGCCCTTAAGTCTTATTTCTCGCCCTAGCGGTAATAATATTTCCTGTATCTCTATTTCAATATCCACACGAAGCAACATCTTATTCACTAAGCACACACGGTTTAAATAAACTCTTTTCGTTTAAACCTACATTAATGGTGTGCTTATCTATCACATTAGGATAAAGATTTTCCGTAATTACTCTGTTTCCGTAAGCAAATTATGCCATAGCATGAATATGCTCCAAACTCTAAGCAAAACCTGTGGAAACGCACAAAAAAGAGCTAAAAAATGTCATTATTAGTCGAATACAAATTACAGCCAGACATGAAAAAACTCGCTCACACAAATATCAAAACTACAACAACAACTACAAATATACTGACTTAAACAAGACCAACAAATTTGTGTTTTAAAATCAAATCTCTATAAATTGTTTTTTATGTTGAGCTGACAGACCGCTACGCATGCGCAAATCAACATTTTCATAACAGTCTGAAAGCTGAGCAAGCGGCCAATGAATGATAAAAATCAATTTGAATTTTTATTTTCAGCTACTGTATCCGACAATTTTGTGCGGTCGAACAAAGATTTCAATTGAAATCCCTTGGAGAAAAAAAACGCAAAAACAAAATTGTGCAAAATTCGATGATAGCCATAGATGGATGATTGGTTGAATGGAACGGTGAAGAACGATGCCCTCTTCATTGGCTGTTTGGATGGCCCAAAAAAAGTAGCAAACCATTGATAACAACAACCACAACAACTGTGGTTGGGATTTTATGCAGAGTTAAGTTTTTTTTGTTGTTTTGGTTGCGTCACTTACAATTGCACGTACGGCCTTCACGCGTAAAAAATTAACTACAATTGACTCCAAAGCGTAGCTATATATGACCACAAAATGTTCAGCAGCACAATACACTGCTGACCGAATGAACAAACGTACGAATGAATACATGATCATACAGTAAATCTACAATGGTCATTGTGATCATTATGATGATGAGGACGCTGGTTGTTGTTAACATCATTATCGGGGTGATTGTTCACTCTAGTACTCGTTGGAGCCATTTATCATTACGATGATAATGATGAGGATGATGATGACGGTGCGTTTTACACGACAATGATGGCAAATCATGACAAAAACAATTATAGTTCATTTAGGCTATACGAGGGTAAATTCTTTAGATTTCCCCTAATTACTTGACTTATTCTGGCAAAGACGACCATCATATACATACATATGTATGTAGGCATGAATTCCCCTTTCCCATCACTGTGTACTGGAAGAGTTACTTGGTCACTTCTTGCACATAAGACGCAACAACATCATATACCACAATTTAAAGAAGACAAGTAAAAAAGTATCGGACGGCTTGGCCGACGAAGAAATACCCTCAGCCTCAGACCTAAAGAAAAGAAGTAACACACAATACTTCTGACGTCTATATAATTCGATGTACAATGTTTAGACCAAATCGGAGCGTTTGGACCATTACCTCAAGAAGTGAGGACTTGCCCCCAAAAAAAAACATGTACCGTCGTAATGGGGAAAGCGAATACAAGTTGTTACAAAAAAAATCAAAGGGATTCGAAGCCCAAAGTTTGAACCGATTCAGCTAATCCGTTCGAGAGTTATCGTGCGCTCCAGCCGCTACACATGACGCCGTAGGGTCTTTTTACAGCTTTCGGATCATTTTTTTTTTCAGAAAGAATGAACTTGCTCTGAAACAAATAAGAAAGTATCAGTCAGCTGTGCTGACGGAGATATACCCGCAGCCACTGACCAAAACAAACACAATACTTATGCCGTATATAAAATATATTGATTTTGGATCACGAGTTTGTTTTAAAATCTGTACGTACCGTAATGTGGAGCTTTACCAAATCATTGACATTTTTAGTAACCAAACTTCTTCATAAAGGACTCGAAATATTAAATTACGTTAAACTAAGTTTGAAAGAAACTTTTGAAAAAGTTTTAGAGTTATCTTGCTCAATAGCCATTTTCGTTTGCGCCGGGTGGGTTTTGGAGCTTGGACCATTATCTCAGGAAGTATTGACTTACTCCGGAAAAAGGTTATACCGTTGTAAATGAGACCGCTAGAACAACCTACTGAAAAAAGAATCAAAACGATGCGAGAGGAGCTCTTAAACTTCACTTTCTTTTTCGAATTTTGTGTGGGAGATACCCGAAGAAGTGGACCGATATAGCCCATATTCCAACTTCATACATGACTCGATGATATAATATGATGTGCAAAGTCTGCACCAATCAGAAACTCACTGCGAGAACTATCTTGCGGATTTGCCATTTTCGTTGGTGCCTTCAGGGATTCTTGTAACTTTTAGGCCTATATATCAGAAAGTATGGACTTGCGCAAGAAAAAAATTATACCGTCGTAAAGGGAGCCGCAAAGACAACCTGCTGAAACAAATTTCAAAACGATCTGATAGGAGCTCTTAAACTTCACTTTATGTGAATTTTGTGTGGGAGGTACCCGAAGGAGTGGACCGATATAGTCCATATTCTAACCCGATCTATATCTGGAAGGAATAATACGATGTGCAAATACCACCATGAAATATTTTTTGAGTTTCCCAAATACTTAATTTTAGCTGATTCTGTCAGGCAAAATCGGGCGGTAGCGTTATATGAAGGCTATACCCAAAAATTGACCTATGTTGAAGATTTTTTGTGGAGAAGTTTCGAGACTGCAGGGAACACAAATACCGGGTAGTTCAGTAAAAAAATGTAGGCCAAACCGTAAAAATACCGAAAATCCGGATGTGTCGTTTTATGGGGGTTATTCCAAAACATGGACCTATGTGGACAATTTTTGCTGAAAAAGTGTTGTGACCCCTAAGAACCTCAAATGCCAAATTTCGGCTAAAACAGTTAAAAACTGTAGCTTAATCCTCAAAACACCGAAAATCCGGAGGTTCTGTTATATGGGGGTTATTCCTAAACATTGACCTATGTTGACAATTTTTTTGTGGAAAAGTGTTGCGACCTCTAAGAATCTCAGATGTCAAATGACAGCTATTTCGGTTAAAAATTATAACTAAAATCCTCAAACTACCGAAAATCGGGAGATACCGTTTTGTAAGGGATATACCTGACCTATGTTGACTGATTTTTGTGGAGAAGAGTTGCGACCCCTAAGAATCTCAGATGTCAAATTACAGCTGTTTCGGTTAGATATTGTAGCTAAAATCCTCAAAATAACGAATATCCGAAGGCACCGTTATATGGGGGATATACCTTAACATGGAACTATGTTGAAATTTTTTGGTGAAGAAGCGTTGTTACCCCTAAGAACCTCAAATATAAAATTACAGCTAGTTCGGATAACAATTTTAGTTCAAATTCTCAAAATACCGAAAATCCGGAGATACCCTTATATGGGGGATATACCTAAACATGGACTTATGTTAACAGTTTTTTGTGGAGAAGTGCTGCAACCCCTAAGAACCTCAAATATCAAATTACAGCTACTTCGGTTAAAAATTGTAGCCAAAAAAATGCCAAACAAAACACGTGCTATGTTGACATTTTTGGTGGAGACATTTCGTGGCTACAATCAAAAAATTTAGCTAAAACCCTCAAAATTCCGACAATAGGGAGGGGTTATGTAGGGGCTATACCGAACATTTTTGAACTTTTGTGGGGGAGGTACCTGAAGGAGTGGACCGATATGAATTATCTTCGAACTTAAACTAAGTCTGCACAAAATATTACGAAGGCCACATTATGAACCGAATCGGCAGATCCGTTCGAGAGTTGTCTTGCGCTCCAAGCACTACACATGGTGTCATAGGGGGTTTTTGTACCTTTCAGGCTATTTTCTCAGGAAGTATGGACTTGTCCTGATGAAACTTATACCGTCGTATGGGGGTCAGTGAATACAAGTTGCTACAACCAAAATCAAAGCAATTCGAGAGCAGTAGTTTGATTATCTAACGCATTTTTTGGTTATCGACAAAAATCGTTAAAATTAAAATGCTTATAATTTCGGTAATTAACGATATTATTCGGTAAGTTAGCGATCAATAAAAAGTACTCGCAGAGTTCTACCGATAAAACCATTATTTCGATGAGGCACATTTTGCCCGTATGAAACTGTTAACATACATAAATGCTGAGGATATAAATATATGCAGGAAACCTCAAATGTAAATTTATGGGTAGTTCAGGGAGATACCGTCATCTGAGGTCTATAACACAACATGGACCTAAGTTAACAAATTTTGATGGAGAAGTTTTGTCACTACAGGAACCTCAAATATCAAATAACGGTTGCTTCACTCAAAAAATGTAGGTAAAACCCACAAAATACCAAAAATCGTGTACCGTTATATGGGGGCTATAGCAAAACGTGGATCGATATAGCAATCTTCGAACGTGACCTGTCAATGGAAAAAAATCACTCGCAAACATATAGCATTCTTGCTTAATTATTTTGTACTCTGGAGTGATTACAACAGACGGACATACGGACATAACTAGATGAACTCAGAACTCTGTTCTAATCAAGAATATAGGCTTAGGTTTTAGGACTGCAATTAATGCAGTCTCTCCACTCGGAGACCAAAGGTCCTTTGTGTTCATCCTGTAAAGATAGAAATAAAAAAGTCTGTTAAAAGTCGTTTTTTAAGTTTAAAGACGCTCGGAGTTCCTTCCCCATAATCAGGTGAGGCTTCTTGAGAAAAGAACAATTACTGATGGGTCTATGCTAGATAGGTCTTAGGCAGAAGTGAACTGATAGCAGCCGAAGAGTCTGTGTCTAGTTTTTTTTTAACATTGGGCATAGTAGGTACTCAATCGTTTCAGTCTCCTCCTCATCCTCGCATAGCCTGCAGTAATCGACACTACTGTCCCACAGACTAGTTCTGGATCTTATGTGGCTGTGCCCCGTCATGACCCCTACAGCAATTCTGATCTCAGCCTTCTTAAGGATAAGCAGGGAAGATGTTCTACGGCTCGAAATAACCGGTCAGATAAGCCTCGATATCCTACATTCTGCCATTTGCGAGCAGATAGATCTCACAAAGGGGGAAGCACAGTTTCCTCAATTTCAATATTTGTAGACTGCGATCCAGCACGTGCCATCTCATCGGCAATTTCATTTCCAATTATGTCACAGTTTCCCTGTACCCAGCAGAAAGTGATTTCATTCTTCAGTCTTCCTAACAATCCTCTACACCTTTTAACAATCTTGGACTTGATAGAGCAGGATTTGAGTGCTTGGAATGCAACCTGGCTACGCACAAAAACAACTATCGGTCTCTCATACACACGCAAGTTGACCTGAATCAGTTCTAGGGCCTTTACAATGGCTAAAACCTCCGCTTGGAAGATGCTACAGAAGTGGTTCAGCTTATAAGACCGGCTTACATCGAGCTCCTCGCAGAAGAGTCCGGCTCCTGTGAGCTCTTCCATTTTGGATCCATCTTTATAGATGGCCAAGCTTTGTGGAAGTGGTCTTCCAAGTCCAGTCACTCCTAGTTGGAATCAAGATCCTAGCCGTTTTGAAGTTCATTATTGGTGAGAGGTAATAACTTATATCCATAGAGTCTTGACAGGCTCTTTTGTGAAGTATAGAAGCGTGTCCAGAACGCGACTCACTCCAGCACTTCATCTCTCTGAGGCTATTTATTATATTTAGTGGCTTATTATCCACCATTGCGTTTAGCGCAGCTTGAGGTGTGACGGCGCCGGTGATGAGATTTGATGCTGCGCGTTGTACTTTATCCATTTTTGACTGGTTTGACTTCGTATAAAGCGCATGCCACCATACAAGACAACCATATGTTAAGACGGACAGACCACAGTTTTATATATCCAATGTATAACCTGAGGTCTTAACCCCCAACTCTTATCTATTAAATTCTTACAGCAGTAAAGTGCGATCAATCCTTTCCTTGCGCGCTCCTCAATGTTCCCATTCCATCGTAGTTGATGGTCAAGGACTAACCAAGATATTTTGCTTCCGTTGAAAGACATAATTCTATACCATCCAAAACCGATAGTGGGAAGCTTTCGATTTTCCCCCTTCTTGTAAAAAGTACGAGGTCAGTTTTTGTAGGATTTATACTAAGTCCATTGAGCTTGGCCCATCTGTATAGTCTACAGAGAGCGCCCCGCATAAGTTCTGACAATGTTGAGGCAAATTTCCCACTTATAAGGATGACTACATCGTCGGTATAGGCCACGATCTTAGTTCCCAAGTTTTCGAAATCCTTCAGTATCTAATTTATTAACAAGAGCCAAAGTAGCGGTGAAAGTATACTCCCCCCTGAGGTGTGCCCCGAGTAACCGATTTTCTAATGGAACTCTCTCCCAATCATGAGTTAATGATCCTGCCTTTAAGCATCTCATCGATCCATCCTGTCAAGGTAGAGGAGATACCCAAGTCTTCCAAGACATTGTGAATTGATTCGAGCTTTACGTTGTTAAACGCTCCTTCAATATCAAGGAAGGCAGCTAGTGTGAAGTTCGATGCCTCCATATTCTTCTCGATGTGCCCACTACGTCCTGTAATGCAGTTTCGATAGACCTCCCTTTGGTGTAGGCAAGAATATATGTATATTCTTTATAGGATCGCAAATGATTATTTCAATACGTTACAAAAGGAAAATCAAACTTAATATAACCTCCATACTATGATAGAGGGTATAACAAAAAGTATATTCACATACATACATCACATGCATATGTATACCACATTCCAACGCCATATGGGTAAGTAAAGTGTCTGAAGATGCTGTCTGACATGTCAGGGGCATAAAGTGGCGAAACTCTAAAGCACCACCTAGCCCCTTAAACGTAACGAAGAATCCATGAAACGCAATGCAAAATGTGAGTAAAAACGTCAAAGCTATAAAAATGAGCAATAAATCGGCAATCTTACTAACAATGTTAACAATATAAGAGTATAAAACGAGTTTATTAAATATTGTAGACAGTAATTGGCCTCTAAGGAGACCAACAATGGTATTTACCTTGCCTTGGGTAGGTAGACATACAGACATGTGCAAAATACCTTTTGCACCGAAAAATTGAAAGGGCTTAAATACAGGAATTAAAGGTAAGACAGCTGTTTTTTTTTTTTTTTGGCAAGGTCATACGCCATTCTTCGGTTTTAGTTATTTTTTTTTTTGACAAAATCAAAATACATTATATAGCTGCGCATATTTTATTATATCAATGTTACAGTGGGTGTTTGTTTGAATTTATTAAATTCAAATTTAATAAATATCATATTTGATGCTCGACGTCATCAAAAGCAAACGGAAATTAATTTTTTTATTTTATCCAAACATTTTAACAACTGTGTTTATATTAGTTGACCAAAATTGGTAGTTAAAATTTGCACAGCTCCAATTTTTAAGCTGATTATAAATTGAAAAAACAGTATTTTTCGTCTAAAAATAGCAAAATCATCGAATTTTATTATCCGCAGATTTTTACCCTTGGTAGAGACTATGTTTAGAACGTTTTATTTCAATTTTATTATACAAATAAATTGTTTATTTAATTATGTTGCCATATTTATTTAGTGCGAAACTGTTGTCAATGCTGTTGAGTTTATAATTAAGATCACCATCTTCCTTATGGTTGCAGATATTATATGCATATAATTTGTTTCGTTCAGAAATGTGCCAAATCCGCGTAATAAATTAATTTAAAAAGATTTTGGATTCGGGTGCACGTAGCGTAGGAATATTATTGAAACAAACATAAAAAGTAACAAGTAAGAACGGCGTTAAGTTCGGCCAGGCCTAACTTGTTATACCCTCCACCACGAGTTGTATTGAAGTAAAGTGGAACAATTAGTTTCCTTTCGTTTATGAAGAAGACTAAATACCAACTTTCAGCAATTTGGTAAAACAATGTTGCTAACCTCCAAAATACCGAAATTCGGGAGTTACCGTTCTATGGGGGTTACATCAAAACGTCGATCTATACATGTAAATTTCTGGCGGAAAGTTTTTAGACTCAAAGAAAACTAAATACCAAACTACCGACATTTCGGTAAGGTAATAGCCTCCAAAATACCAAAAATCGAGAGGTGCGCTTCTCTTCTGGAATATTTTATAACTCCATGGAAGACTAAATAACAAATTTCAATCATTTCGGTTTAATATTGATGTCACAACCTTCAGAATTACGAAAACCGAGAGGTACAGCTCTATAGGGTCTATATGAAGGCGTGAACCTACACATTTCAGGTGGAAAGTTTTATATCCCAAACGAAGACTAAATACCAAGTTTCTGAACGAATACTAAATTCCAAATGTCAGCCAGGTACCGTTCTATGGGGGCTATATTAAGGAGTGGAGCTGTACCGACAAATTTCTGTGGAAAAGTTTTATACCCCCCACGAAGACTAAATACCTATACCGACAGATTTAGAGGGGAAAGTTGAATGCCTCCAACGGAGACTAAATACTCAATTTCATTAATTTTGATGGAATATTGTGACCACAACACTGAAAATACCGAAAATCAGGAGGTACCATTCTACGGGGGCTATATTAGGTCGTGGACTTATACCGACAAATTTTTGGAGGAAAGTTTTTATATCCCCAAAGTAGACAAAATACCAAATTTCAGCCATTTCGTCCAAAAAAACCCGTGACACCTTGTGTAGTGGTTTGAGCGCATGGTAACTTTCGAACTGATCTGCCGATTCGATCCAGAATTTGGCATTCATAATATTTTGTCCAAACTTAGTTTAAGTTCGAAGATAAGCCATATCGGATCATTGCTTCAGGTACCTCCCTCACAAAAATTCAAAAATGTTCGGAAAAATTGTGCGCACGATAAATCTTGAAGGGAAGGACCGATTTGGTCCATACTTTACGCATCCTATTAGATCTACCGGATATAGATCAGGTTTGAATATGGACTATATTTGCCCATTCCTTCGGGTACCTCCCACACAAAATTTCGGATAAGTTCACTTTAAGACCTGCTCTTGACTAACTTTGATTTCTGTTGAAGCAACATGCAATCGCTGTCTCAATTACGACGGTAAAAGTTTTTTCAGTTGCAAGTCCATACATCTTGGGAAAACAGCCCGAAAGTTGTAAAAACCCCTATGGCATCATATGTAGTAGCTGGAGAGTACAATAACTCTCGAACTGATAAACATTAGTTTAACTTCTAAAATGGCCCATATCGGTCCTCTTTTTACAAGGCGTTTACACCAGACAGTCTGTCTTCAAATACAACTCTGATTTACTAACACATACATACATTTATCAGTAGTCTCTCTGCTGTCCATAATTTTTTCACAGACAGCAGGGTTAAAAAATTTTGGACATTTTTTGTAAAAATGCAAACTAATCGACGATTTTCATTCATAATTTTACAACTGTTTTTGCAGTTGTCTGGACGCCCACGTCACTCAGGCAAGTTTTGGGTTTTTGACAATCAATACATGCACTCAACTGTCCTGCCATGTGTAAAGGCAGGATTAGGATACCTCCCCCACAAAAGTTCAACATTTGTGTCCAAGTGCAGTTAAGGGTCTGTTCGGAGATCCTTTGGAAATTTATACCGATGATGTTCTTTGTGGACCTGTTTACAGCCATATTTCGTGGACAAGTCCATGCTTCCAGCATACTGGTCCAACAGGTATATAACAGGTATACGATATCTAACTGAAATAACTAGAGGGCGCGATATCTATTGAAAAGATATGACTCTCAAAATAAGATCCACTTCCGTAATGCACTATGTCGGTCCATTCTCTCCTCCGCAAACCTTTTGAACTTTAATCCTAATCCACATTTTTGTCGGCAGGTTCAAATGTCCAAAAAGTGACACAAAATTCTAAAAAGATCCTAAATACATTCGATCTGTCCGTAGATGAAAGTTCCAATTCACATAGGCTGAGGGTTTATCTCTGTCGGCAAAGCAGACTGATACTCTTTTACTTGTTTCAAATTTATTTTGTGAGTTTGTTGAAGAATTTGTAGGAAAAATAGGTCGGAGTTATTCTTCTATTTTAGTTAAATTTCACGCAAAAAAAATATTTTTTTTATTCTATTCGCTTCTCGAATGCACGACAACATCCCAGCAAAAATACTCATTACAAATTGGCCTACTTTCTCATTATTTTAACACATAGGGAGTAAGTACTTATTTTTTGGCCGCTAAAAAGTAGATAAATAAGTAGTTACTCCCTGGTTACTTCAAGTCGTAACTATTTATTTAAGTACTTATTTATTTATTTTTAAGTGCCAAAAAATATGTACTTACTCCCTATGACATGTCCGTGTTAAAATAATGAAAAAGTAGGCCAATTTGTAATGAGTATTTTTGCTGGGATCTAGCGGAAGATACGGAGAACGTTCAAATAAAATGGGGTATACTTGAAATAAAAATATATCGAGTAATGTTCATTTTGAAAAGCGTGTTAATCGCGAAATCCTCAAAATCACTTGATGCGCATGCGATTTCCCGATACAACGAATGGTTTTCTTTCATCATGCGTGATCCTGCACAGAAATTTAGCACTGATATTTGGCTATATTTTTGTAAAATATGGTCCAAGTACTTATTTTAGTTTTTGTGTAATAATCTTCTTAAATAGGTAAATCAAATTGCAATCCTCAACTTAAAACGCGTTTTTCTCGAAACTGGATTTTTTGAGATATGCCACTCTTTGAGTAAATGAGCGATATGTGAAAGCTGAGCTGGTGCAGTTCTTCCATCTGAGGAATATAAAAATATCAGCCGCCAATCCCACTGAACATGGGCCCGAATAGATGTCACGATACCCAACAACATACCAACACATGTCCCGCATGCCAATTGGGACCGTAGGACACATTTAGGATGTAGGATGCATTGTTTTGCTACCCGGATAACCCCACTCATTTGTCTCCTGATTGTTTATGGCCACAACCAGTCCAGGTTTGGGTCTGGATGCAGAGGAACCAGAACCTGATAACTGAAATAATACACGAACGAACACATGTATATGCGTTGCTACAAGACAACAACTAGAATCTACATCTCTAATCTCCTCATGATTAGCTCATTTGTTTCTTAATTCCAACGGAGGTTTAAGTGTTTTAAAGTTATACCTAGGTCATACCTACATATTTTCTATTGATGTGAAGCAGAGGATCGGCGAATCCTTTGTTGTTATCATCTAGCCCCGCCTGCGCTTTAGCATTTTTAACAACATTGTTTACCTACAATCATGTTCTACCTTGTAGCTTATGATGAGATTATGGAGCAGATGATGATTTTGGATATGCCCAAACAGTGTCAAAATTACATGTTATAAAAAATGCTGTTAAGCAGGTGTCATTTGATGGTTTCAAAATATATTCCACTATCAGATTGAGTGATTACGCTACCAAATTAAATTTGGCATCGATATGTGAATAAAAATTACTCACATACATCACTGTGGTGATGATTTTTATCATTTAACTGGTGCCCATAGCACCTGGGTGATGTCTCTCAAAGGAAAAAACAACAACAACATTACATTTTAAATGATTGACTCTTGACTGGTCTATAAAAACCGTTATAACTGCTTATTTTATGTTTTTGTTTTGTTTTTTTTTTCGAATTGTTTATTTTTTTATTGGTGTTCATGATTAAGTCACGTACTTAACTACAAAATTTTGAGCACCGTACATTGTTGTTCAGCAGTCAGTCGGTCAGTCAGTTGTGCCATTCACAGTAGCGTTGCGGTGGCATCGTGACAACGATCTATTAAAAGACATGTTCAACATAGCTGAGCTGAGCTTCAATTTGCCATTTGGCCAATTGAATGCCCGAAATCATGTAGCCAAATCGTCGTCACCGTTGCCGTCCGTTGTCATCGTATCTATTGTTTAAATATTACAAATCAAGAAGCAATATAAATTAAAGACATAAATAACACATTATCAATCGATTTCAGAGCTATTTAAATCGATATCAAGGCTTTTGCGATGTTACCTATTTCTTTCAGTAGATATTTTGCTGTTGTTGCAATTTTATTGAAGGCATTGACAGAAATGGCATTATTCGCTTTTGTTTTTGGTTTTAAATTTATGTCCATGTGTATATTTTAAGTAATTGTCTGTAAATAGTTTGACTTTAACGCTTTATTAAAAAAATATTTGAATTGTATTAAATCAATGTTACAATACATACATAGAATAACAAATCTTAAAAGGCATAAAGTCCAAATTGTACTTTTCTTAGGGGCAAAAATTTTCACAAAGTTGAATTTTGTTGGAAATCTGTGGTTTGCCATTAGAAGCAATGTCCTAAAAGTTCCCATCGATGCTATGTGTGCAAAAACAGTTATTAGGGGTCGAAGGACATTTTTGAGGATTTTTTTTTTTTTTGATTTAAAAAAAAACGCAAGACTTATCAAAACTTTAAAATTTAAAAACTAATAAAAATAGGTAAAAAAACTTTTTAAGTTAAACGGTTTTATGTTAAACATACATTGCAATGTTTAAGATAAATGTACTAAAAACCAAAAAATAATAAAATAGATACAGTCGTGGGAATTATAAACATATGCATAGACTAGACTAAAATAAAACCGTGGGGCACGTCAATTGTCTACAATCGTTGATTAAAATGTTTGTTTTGTAATGTTACACCATAATTAGGCAGTTGTTCAACCGACAACGATGGACGTGTGATAAGTAGGGCTAGAATGTGGAAACAAGCTAGCAAGCTCGATTATAAGCGAGTTTTAGGGTTTCATAGTGGTGAGCGAGTAGTACTTTGTCGATTAAAGACAAACTACGAGCAGTGAAACGCTTCCTCGTCAGGCAGCAGTGTGAATGTCCACCGATAAACTAGTTGAAACATCTCTTTTATTTACATGGAGTGTATAACTATTGGAATTTCTATGTGCAAGAAATAGTAAGTAATTTCCTCACCGTCTGCGGGCCAACCACCTAACGACGAATTAAACGATTCTTCTATCGCACATTAAGTCTATAATTTGTAGACAATTGACGTGCCCCACGGTTTTATTTTAGTCTAGTCTATGCATATGTTTATAATTCCCACGACTGTATCTATTTTATTACTTTTTGGTTTTTAGTACATTTATCTTAAACATTGCAATGTATGTTTAACATAAAACCGTTTAACTTAAAAAGTTTTTTTACCTATTTTTATTTTCTAGTTTTTAGTTTTTATTTCGCATTCTGTTTAATTCGTTTAGTGCTTCATTATTGCAAGGTTTCTTGCCCGTTAGTTTATTGCAGTCCAACTCCTCTATACGTAGTCCCTGCAAAGATCTTACTCTACTAAGAGCCACGTAGGCTTGACCTTCTTCAAACAGTTTCGCACCTAAGTATACGACTGCGTGATCCACAGTGCTGCCCTGCATTTTATGTATAGTAGAAGCCCATGATAGTATTAAAGGCAACATTCTTCTTTCAGCCGTCCCGTAATTGTACTTAGCTGGAAACTGTATGGCTTTCGGGTGTATAAGATGTACAGTGTAGTGCACTGTATTCTTCTTGTCAAGCCCTTTTATTTGATACCCATATTGGTGGGATTGATAAAAAAATGTTATCAGCCATCTTAGATTTCAATTTTGCATAGTAAATTGTATTCTACTTGTTGAGATCTTTCATTTGATACCCATTTTGAGGGGACTGATAAAACCTAAGTTATCCGCCATTTTGTAGAGGCCGCCATCTTAGATTTTAATTTTATATAGTACATTGTATTCTACTGGTTGAGCACTTTCATTTGATACCCATATTGATGGGATTGATAAAACCTATGTTATCCGCCATTTTGTAGCGGCCGCCATCTTGGATTTCAGTTTTTTATAGTATATTGTTTTCTGCTGGCTGAGCACTTTCATTTGATACCCATATTGATGGGATTGATAAAACCTACGTTATCCGCCATTTTGTAGCGGCCGCCATCTTGGATTTAATTTTTTTATAGTATATTGTTGTTGAGCTTGTTGAGCCCTTTCATTTGATACCCATATTGATGGGATTGATAAAACCTACGATATCCGCCATTTTGTAGCGGCCGCCATCTTGAATTTATAATGATAATGAATAAATATAATTGTATTGTCACCAAAATCCAAAGTGTATACAAAATTTCAGATTAATCGGTTGACAGGAAGAGGGTGAAATTTGAATTACTAAATTTGACCCAAGAATAAATAATAAAACAAACGGGGTGAGCTAAATAAAACCATTTAAAAATTATTAAGTTTGATCGGGTCGAACTTCTTATAACCTACACTATAAAATATTTTGAACTTACTTACTTAGCTTTCCCATTACAGAACATTTGTTCCATAGGCCGAACTAAGAAAAGATCTCCATTCCTCTCTATTTGTTGCTTCGCACTCTGGAATACCGCGCCTTTTCATCTCATCATCCACATGTTTGCGCCATCTATTCCTTGGAATGCCAATTCTGCGTGCACCGCCAAGCGGTCCGTATTTATACGCCTTTTTAGCGGGTTCATCATCGCTCATTCTTATGATATGGCCTAGCCAACGCAGTCTCTGCATCTCGATACGTTTAACAATATTGATGTCGTTGTATAGCAGATACAGCTCGTGGTTCATGTGACGTCGATATTCACCGTCAACACAGATTGGTCCGTAGATCTTTCGAAGAATTTTTCTCTCAAACACACTAAGCACTGCTTGCGCAAGTACCCAGGCTTCGGAGCCATACATCAGCACGGGTAGTATCAGTGTTTTGTAGAGCTTTATTTTTGTTTGACGAGATGTGGCTTTGTTTTTAAACTGCTTACTTAAACCAAAGTAGCATCTGTTGGCCAATACAATTCTTCTTCTTATTTCACAACTGATGTCGTTTATTGTGTTTACGAAGGTGCCGAGGTAGACGAAGTCTTTTACTATCTCAATATTGTAGGAACCAACTTCCACAGTCGGTCCGAGCGCAATGGACGCATTGCGCGTCGACACCATCAACTTGGTCTTCCCACCGTTTACCGCCAGACCCACTTTAGCAGAGTTACTTCTTTTACTGATCGGCCCATGATGTCTATATCATCAGCATAAGCAAGTAACATGTGGCTATTGGTGTAGATTGTGCCTCTTCTTTAGACGTTTGCCTCTCGTATAACCTTTTCTAGCAGAATGTTGAATAGGCCACACGAAAGGCTGTCTCCTTGTCTGAAACCTCTTTTGGTATCAAACTCTTCGGAGAGGTTCTTTCCTATTTTAACTGAGGACCTCGTGTCAGTTAGTCATTTTACAAAGCCGGATGAGCTTTGCGGGGATACCAAATTCAGACATGGCTTGGAATACCTTTGAACGCAGCGGGCTGTCGAAGTCTGCTTTATAATCAACAAAAAGGTGGTAGGTGTCGATCTGCATCTCTTGGGTCTTCTCCAGGATTTGCCGCACGGTAAATATCTGGTCAATGATGGACTTGCCAGGTCTAAAGCCGCATTGGTATGGTCCAATTATCTCTTTGACCATAGGCTTTAGTCGTTCGCACAATATCCCTGACACGATCTTGTAGGCAATAGGGAGTAGACTTATGCCCCTATAGTTAGAGCATTCAGTCTTATCTTCCTTCTTGTGGACGGGGCACAGGATACTCAGGGTCCAATCGTCGGGTACTCGTTCTTCCTGCCAGATGGTGCTAACTAGCTGACGAATACACCTTATCAGCGTGTCGCCTCCGGTTTTGAACAGCTTGGCTGGTAAGCCATCGGCCCCTGCTGCCTTATTATTTTTCAGCCGATTTATTGCTGACCTTACCTCATCTTGGCTGGGCGGTATACAATATCATCTTCTGGGATTGGGACTGTGGTATCTACGTCGTCTTCGCTGCTATTGGAAAAATGTTCTGGTAGATTGGAAAAATGTTCTTTCCATATCCTGAGTACACTATCTGTATCAGTTTCCAAATTACCTTGCTGGTCTCTACAGGAGGATGTGCCTGTACCAAAGCCATCAGTTTGATGCTTGACTCTTTGGTAGAATTATCGGACTTCATTCTGGTTCCTGTACATCTCGATTTTTTACACTCCCGCTTTTCTACCTCTCTCTTTTTTCTGCGGAAAAGACGTTTCTCCTCTCTCCTTTTCTCCCTGTATCTCTCTCGTGCGCTACGCGTTGCTACGGATTGTAAACTAGCCCTATATGCCGCGTTTTTCTCTTCGGTGGCAGCACGACACTCCTGATCATACCATGGATTCCTTGGTGGAGGTCTCTGGTATCCAAGTATGGATTTTGCGGCTGTTTGCATGGAGTGGGCAATGCTTTGCCATTGCGCTGATATGTTATCGGGATGAGGAGTGCTTTGATTGAGCAATTGGGCTAGTTGAGTGGAATATTCTGTGGCTATCTGTTGTGATTGCAGCTTGCCGATGTCTAACTTTCGTGTTCGTACTTTCTTTGCTACGTTTAAGCGGGTGCGTACCTTTGCTGCAACAAGGTAGTGGTCCGAATCAATGTTTGCGCCTCGGAACGATCGTACATCCAACACGCTCGATGAATGTCTTCCATCTATCACAACATGATCAATTTGATTTCTTGTTTTCTGACCTGGAGACAGCCAGGTGCCCTTATGAATATCGGGATGATTAGATCTGGTACTGCTAACTACCATGTTTTTTGCAGCTGCAAAGCCTATCAGCCTCATACCATTGTCAGATGTTTCACTTTGGAGACTGAATTTCCCGACTGTTGGGCCAAAGATATTCTCCTTTCCAATTTTGGCATTTAAATCGCCTATTATAATTTTAATGTCATGGGCATGGCAACGTTCATATGTTTCTTCTAAGCGCTCGTAAAATATATCTTTGGTCTGTTCGTCCTTTTCTTCAGTGGGAGCATGAGCGCAAATAAAGCTGATGTTGAAGAATTTAGTTTTTATTCGAATTGCAGCAAGTCTTTCATTCACTTGGGTGAAGCTGGATACCAGATGTTTTAGTCTCCGACTAACTACGAATCCACAACCAAACTCATGCTTTACGTCATGACAGCTATAATACAGTGCGTCACCTTTAGGTGTTGTTGTGACGCCTTTCCCAATCCATCGTATTTCCTGTATGGCAGTAATATCGGCCTTGTACTTTTCAAGTACGTCTGCCAATGCGAAGGCTGCACGTTCTCTATAAAGAGTGCGAACATTCCAGGTGCAGATTCGCAGATCATGGTCCTTAAAACGTTTGCGGGGTACGTCAACTTTAGAGGGGTTTGTTTTTCTTTTCTTTCGTTTTTTCATAGTAGGCTGTTTTTTCTAGGGGAGGGTTACTAACCCTACGCCCAAACGCAAGTTTTTAACGTTCTTATGGGTGAACGCGCGGCACATGTTAGCTCACTACCTTTAACGGGTGTTAAAGGCAGTTCCCCAGGTGGCACCACGGGGAGGTCAGTCTCCACTTAGGATGAAAGAGGGACCAAGATAAATCCTGGGCTTTGCCATGTTAAAACCGGTCAGGACCGTTGCTTGGTATCTTCCATCCCCTATTTTGAACTACCATGGAATAATGAGTTTCCTTTCCTGTTCACAATTTTAGGTGGAAAAGTTTTTGACCACTGTTACTGCAAAAGCCTAAATTATGTCTGGCTGGCTAAATTATGTTATGGCTGAATCGATGTGATGTAACCACAGATCTTCTGGAGTTAGTTGAGTAGGTTTGGCAGGGCAGTTGAAAAGGTACAATGTGTCGTGCGGGCCTCTGCGACATGCTGTGCAGATGCTTTACACGGTGTCATCGATCCTTACACTATAGGAATTCAGACGGCTGCACCATCCCCAGCGTAGTTGAGCCAAAACTACTCTGGCTTGTCGTGTCATCTGACGCTCCTCAGCATGTTCTTCGAGGACCGCATTCACCCTATATTAGTTTATGGCATCACTGACTACATCCGTGGGAATACTATTTAAACCTGATAGGCTTGTTGGTAGGCAAGGCTTCTTTATCTGCACCCCAAGTACTGCCGGCAAGTGACTTGATGAGTTTGTTCCTACAAGCTTAGTCGCAAATAGCTATGGCATGCGGGGAAAACATGGGCATGCTGTCGAATGTAACCCCTAAAATTTTGGGGTAGTTTGTGGTCGGAATTCTGCTACCATCGACTATGACATTTAACTCTATTCTTACCTCTGTCGTCCATGTGATGAACAGAGTGGCCGTAGATATAGTGGCGGATAGTTCACAAATGACATCTCAATGCCGTCTGGAGGGGGCGGAATACAGGAGAGGTAGTGGTTAACAGTTCCGGAGAACTGGGAACTTGGACTTCCTATTCCTATTCCACGTATGACTGGCGTCCACACATATAATTGATTATCCAACGTTTCAAATTTGGCCGGAAGGTTGTCTGCTCGATGTCCTCAAACAGCATGGAGTGCTTGACAGTACTAAAGGTTTTTGATAAGTCAATCACCATCACACGGCTTGCTATGGTTGAGTCCTCGACTAATATATGTATGTGGAGTTGGTGTGCCGCGCTGTTGTCGTGCTGCTAACGCAAACAATGCTGATGCTACTCAGAATACGTCGCCTACATTACGTTAAGGGGAATTTTTGCCATCGTAGAAAATGTGATGTTGTCTGGCCAGGAAACCAAAGAACCAAAAGCGAAGTCGACTGTGTATCCGAATTGCCTACGTGACCCCAGCCATATATAATTTTTTATTTTAACTTTGTATTAAGAAAATCGACTGTTTAAATAATGGATGGATGATTTGTGTGTGTTTTACCTCCTATATTAAGATTTGGTTCGTCCAATTTTGTCTAATGTAAACAATTATTTTCGTATTTTTATGTTCTTAGTCATATTTACCAGCATTAAAATATCTAAATAAACTTCATTTTTTCATCATTACCACTAAAAAACCCACCACAACCAACGCCATGCTGTGACGTAGAGTATAATAAATTAAACCCCTGGTTTACTGAATTTCAACAAATATGTAATATTTTTTCGTCGTCTGGCGTAAAATGATTTGAGGCAGGTTAGTGTCATGCTAAAACTTCAACACTCAATGTCGTCTGCTGCTGCCAGTGAGCAACTAACAACACCACTATCAACACCACAAAACACCATGTCCAAGTACTTTAATGATCTTCAGTCAAAATCACATACCAACACACACATACAAACCTATGATTAATGATCATTAATGGTGTGGTGGTAAAGACAATGAAATATAAATTTGTATGTAAAAAAAATAAACTTAAATGAAATATTGAGTAAAATATACTCCCGCTTTTTTCACTTATCCGCAAGGTTTTTGTTTTTCAAACTCCACAGATTCATTCACGAAACTGAGTATCGAAACTATGTGTCTTTTGAAGTTATTACACAAAAAAGTGATGGTATATTAATTTGTTTTCTCATGGGATTAAGCTATTTAAATCGACAATATGACATACTTTTAAAGTGTTTAATATTTAAAGTTATTTATTACAGTATGTACTGTAAATAATTACATATTTATTTTATAAATATTTTCAACATACATATTCCTTTTCAATATCTTCTACAAGTGTACATGTAAAGTTTGTTTTTCTTGTGAAATACCGGTAAAGTTTAACTCGACTTGTATATGAAACAAATGCTTCATTCCGAACCGCATAAGTCATTTGAACTTAACTTAAGTGTATCGATTTCGATGTCCTTCTTTGTGCATTTTTATTAGTTTTCATATTTTTTGGTAATAAAAATAAATAAATAATAAAACTATTTGCAAAATTTATGCAAATATTTAAAATATTTATATATATTTTGTTAATCGTATGAATTTGATTTAATTTTATTTATTCACTTTCGACATCATCATGATGGTAGATGGTAGATGACGAAGGTGAATAAATTCCAAAAGAGAGTAGCCAAATATTATCAAAAATTTCCACTAGGTCACTGAATATCGAACGATATTACCTGTCCCAAATCGTTTTTATCATATTTACATATCGACAGATTTGGTAACAGTGCAAATCACTTGACTTGACATAGATCAGTAAAATATGTTCTTGAAGCTGAACGTAAAACAGATTTGAAGTGGCCTCCTCTACTTTGAGTTTTCCATCAATGACGGTATTAGCTGCGTTTGCCCCCCCCCCCCCGAATTGGATGTAATTTGGGATTTTGTGTTTCTAGAGTTAAGAAATCTTCAAAAAAAAAACTGATTATATATGTCCACGTTTTGTTTAAGGCCCCATATAGCAGTACCGGCCGATTTCAAGTATTTTGAAATTTTGTGTCCACGATTTCGGCCTAATTTGGATGATAATTGGCAATTATAGTTCCTAGTGCTCAAAAAACTTCTCCACGTTTTGAAATAACCTTCACACAGCGGTACCGCCCAATTTCATGTGTTTTTAACTTTCTGCCGTAACTTGAAATGTTGAATAGTCCCCTTATAACGGAACCGCCCAATACAGGTATTTTTAAGTTTTATTTACATTTTCGGCTCAATTTGGATGTATTTTGACATTTATGGTTTCGAGCGTTCAAAAAACTTCAAATTGTTGACTTTGACTCTGGGTTTGGCACGACGATGCTCATCTCGCTCATTTACTAGTCCCGTAGCCTCTACTTGGAAGTTTGGTCTCCAAGGGTATTCGACCAGCAGGTACAGTATCGGCCAAAACTAAAGCACCCCCTCAGTCAATTTTTTTGATATGATAATTTTTTAATGAAAACTAAATTATAAATTTATTTTTTCTTTTTCTTTTTATTTATTTATATCTTTATAATTGAAAAATACAAAAATAAGGAGATCAGAATTTAATAAACAAAAGTTAAAATTCAAAAAACATTTTAGGTCGCAAATATAAGCGTACAAAACTAAAGCACCCCCACCCCATTTGAGGTACAGCAAAAACTATTGAAATCAATATTTCGTTGCTTATCCTCTATTCTGGATGACACAATCACATCTTTTAGGCATAAAGGATACTATATTATTAATTATTGCAGGCGAAATAATCGGTTTTCGGAAAATTTAGCTTAAATCCTCAAAATACTGAAAATCGGAAGGTACCGTTATATGGAGGCTATACCCAAACGTGGATCCATTTTTGGTGGATATGTTTTGTCACCACTAAGAACCAAATTACAGCTAATTTAATAGGAAAATGTGGCTTAAATATCCGAAATACCGAAGATCGGAAGGTACCGCTATAAGGGGGCTATACCAAAACATTAGCCGATATTGTTCATATTCATCCAAAAATGATGCTACAGCATTCTCTGGTCAAATACTAAATCCCTTAGGTTTAAAAATTAGCAAAAGAACGGTAGACGCCGGCTTATTCAGTCGACGACCACCAAAAAACCTTCCGCCTCCATGTTTTACAGCTTCTTTGCAATATTTAGGATTTAACGATTGCCCATTTGATCCAAGCCTTTTACCATCTGAATACTTTAAATTAAAAATAGATTCATCGGAAAACAATTCAAATGGGTCTTGGCGAATGCCAGTCTGGCTCCTTCATTTTTAGTCGATATGAAAGGTTTTTTTTGCTGGTCGTCGACTGAATAAGCCGGCGTCTATCGCTCTTCTGCAATTCGTTCTTTTGCTAATTTTTAAACGTTAGCGTATTGTATTTGACTAGTGGATGCTGTAGCATCATTTTTGGATGAATATGAACAATATCGGCTAATGTTTTGGTATAGCCCCCTTATAGCGGTACCTTCCGATCTTCGGTATTTCGGATATTTAAGCCACATTTTCCTACTAAATTAGCTGTATAGCCTCCACATAACGGTACCTTCCGATTTTCAGTATTTTGAGGATTTAAGCTAAATTTTCCGAAAACCGATTATTTCACCTGCAATAATTAATAATTTAGTATCCTTTATGCGACGTTCAGGGGTGATAAAATCGGGCGATGCTGATGGAGACAATTATGGGGAGATGGTCTGAACCAAGAGTAACAACGAACTTCGATACTCTCCGCTAATTCTGGTAGGGGCGTCCTCAATGACCGTGCAAAACGTAGAGTTATCAATCTGCTTAGCCAGCATTATATCCCTCTGGTCGCTTCCGAGAACCGAATGCCATAACTCATGATGAACATTAAACTCCCCCAAACCGACGATTATGGCCTACCAATAGCGGGCTATTGTTGAGCCTGTAACCTGGAGTACAGTTATTTATCGGCGGGATGTATACGTTCAGCAAATCTACCTCAACAGTTCCACACCTGACTGCTATCACCATACATTCCATGTACGGGTCATTAGAGCCAGGCTCAAGCGAGATAGGTCTATATTAACTGGTGCAATAGGAAAACTAATCCCCTACCACCACTTCTGGCGCGATTCTTCCTCAGTACGTTGTTACCATCACAACCCTGTAAGCTGCAGTTGTTGTTGAGCTTGGTTTTCTGCACCGCACAGGAAACCGACTACGATATTCTTCCGACTCATCAAATCCACTATTTCCTCGAACTTAGCTCGGAGTCCATTGCAAATAAATTACAAAAACTGTATTCATTCAGCAAACATAGTCTCTCGAATGGACGAAGCAGGAACAAACTCTGAGATGAACCCTCTCCCGACCTCTTTAAATTTAATATTCGTATGTTGTCTTCGTTGGGAGCGCTAGAAATTTATTGTTCATGTTTTAATATAGCCCCCTATAGAATGGTATCTCCCGATTTTCGGTATTTTCTAAAACCTAATTATGACTCCAAAACAGCTGAAAATTGGTAGTTAGTTAGGTTATAGGTTAGCTAGGGATAAAAATTATTTCCAGGGAAAATTGTCGGTATAGATCTACTTTTTTGTATAGGCCCCATAGAAAGGTACCTCCGCATTTTCGGTACTTCAAGGCTTCTGCCTCATTATCGCATTGTCTGAAATTTCGTATTTAGTCTTCGTTGGGAGAGTTTCATTAAAATATGAGTGTTTTTTATATCTTCTTGTCTTTTTGAAAAAGATAAAACACCAATAAATAAAAAATGTTAAAAAATTAAAAAAAAATCAAATTTGTTAAAAAATTAAAAAATAATGTTTGGTTTTTCACAAAATACATATAAAACTATAATACTATATATATAAATTAAATTTTCATTTATGAAAAATAGCTATAATTTATATAGTTATATAATTAATAATTACTTACTTACTTACTTAGCTGGCCTTTTACAGAACATTTGTTCCATAAGCCGAACTAAGAAAAAATCTCCAATCCTCTCTGTTTGCTGCTGTATTTTCCCAATCTGGGATATGTAGCTTTGTGATATCTCGTTTCACTTGTTCGCTCCAACGAATTAATTAATAATTAAAAACCAATTTTTTGCCAATGTAATTTCGATAAATTTAAAATAAAATATAATTTAAAAAAAATTAAGTTACAAAGGTTCTAAAAACTTGAAAATCAGCATAGTATATTGTTCTCCATGATAGAATCACTCAAATAAAACACTTGCCTTTTAATTTTATCACAATTTTTAATATACATAAATGCAAGCGTTTTATT
Source organism: Musca autumnalis (assembly GCF_047663935.1). Classification (NCBI taxonomy): domain Eukaryota; kingdom Metazoa; phylum Arthropoda; class Insecta; order Diptera; family Muscidae; genus Musca; species Musca autumnalis. The sequence continues at coordinate 74,550,638 of NW_027412088.1, forward strand.
TGAGAGATTCCACCATGAAGAAGAATATACCCTGTAGGAAACATGGGGACATGTGTCGACATGTCACCACTTTGTCTACTACAGTTGAACCTCGATTATCCGTGAATCGATTATCCGGGAACCTCCATTATCCGGGATAGAAAAGAAATGTTGGTCTTTTTTCCATTTCCTATATTTTTTGTTATAAACATTATTATCCGGGAGTAAAAGCACACTTTCCAATAAATTTGATTAAGCAAACAAAAGGTAAACAAAAGAAAACTGGAAATTCTCCCATATTACACAATTTGTATATTAATTGTATCACAAAAACCATGGGACAAAGTCAATTCAGATGAATCTGATGATGGTATTATGTATCCTTTTAAAATTTTGAAGATTACCTTTAGAAATATAACAAAAATTACTGACTCTATTATTATTGTACAATACTAAGCCATTTTTAATTAAAAATATGTTCAAAAACTGCATAAAAACATTGACTCCATTATCCGTGAAAATCGATTATCCGTAATGCCTCCGGTCCCGACCATCACGGATAATCGAGGTCCTACTGTATTATGGTGACAAAGTCAACACTTTGTCAACAGGTTGTCAACAATTGATACTTTTACCTTAATAAGAAGAAGCATTGTTTATAGTGAAACTGATAGCCCAACGAAGCATTTTCTTAATTGTTTGGCATAAAATAATATGTTTTTGTGAAAAATCAATATGGAATCTTTAGAGAAGATGACGAATATTGTCCCGTCTCACTGGAAATGATGAACGCAACTTACATCTGACATTTGGACACGGCATAATAATGAGTTAGAATGTTGAAGGGTTATTTGGCAAAAATTGATTGCGAGATTTTTGCAATGTTTATACGGCTGTAATGTAAGAAAATTTAAGGACACTTTATTTATGCTTATTTATACATGTTTATTCTTTTCAATTCTTAGATGTTATATCAATATTCAGCGAATCGCCCTAATAAAAAGCGAAGTGCAGCAGAAGAAGAAATATTTTAAGCAGATAAATCACACCAATTCTTATGGCCAAGAACCAGCAATTCTTAGGCGATGATATTTCTGACAATGAAAATGATATTTTTTATTATTGGTTAGTCAGCCTTGAAAACATAAAAAACATACATTTACTAATTTTGTGCTTATGTGGAATCTTGGGCTTAGCCCTTTATAAAGATTAAAAGACTGTAATACGCAATTTGTACTTTTTAGTATTTTCATAATTATATGTAATCTTTATATATAAAACTCAATTGTCGTTTGTTGGTAATTGAATCAGTTGAAAACGGCTAGAGCGATTTGGATAATTTTTTGTGGAAATGTTAGTCATAGTCCAGTTTAGATTTTTATGCAAAGAAAAATTGGCCACGCCCACTTTTCCGCCCACTTTTATAAATATGTTATATCTACGGAACTACTCAATAGATTTTCCTGAAATTTGCAGGGAACGTAGAGTGATGACCCACGGTTGAAATAGGCTACATATTTGGTTGAATTTCGGATCGGGCGGGGTACCTCCCCTATGCCCTATTTTTGTAAAAATGCAATATTTGCAACAATTACAAATGTATCGCCTTGAAAATTAATTTCCGAGTCAATGGCGATTGTGTCTCCGACCTTACGTGCTTATTTGGGGCATTAAGACTGGACAACGCCCACTTTTTTAAATATGTTACATCTACGAAACTACTAAATCGATTTTCCTGAAACTTTCAGCGAATGTACAGGGTTGGTCCCCGATAAAAATAGGCTACATATTTTTTGACTTTTGGATCGGGCGGGTACCTCCCCTATGCCCTATTTTTGTAAAAATGCAATATTTGGGAATTTATTTGCGAGTCAATGGCGATTGTGTCTCCAACCTTACGTACTTATTTTGTGACTTAAGATCCGACCACGCTCACTTTCTAATTAGGTTATATCTACAGTGGATTTTCAAGAAAATCTTTATAAATAAAAATTAAATATCGTTCGTTGGTAATGGCATCAGTTGAGAACGGCTGGACCGATTTTCGACTTGGGTTTTTATGCAAAGAAAATTTGACCATGCCCACTTTTACGCCCACTTTTTCAATTTTCTATTTTTATCATTTCTACAAAAACTACTGAACCGATTCTCCTGAAATTGCCAGGGAATGGGGAATTTCCCCTATTTTTTAAAAATGTTATATTTACAATAATTACGAATGTATCTATTTGGAAGTTAATTTGCGAGACAATTGTGGTTGTGTCTCCGACCTTACCTACTTTTATAGGAACCACAGACTTGACCATACCCACTTTTTAAATATGTTACTTCTACAAAACTACTGAACCGATATTCGTGAAAATGTCAGGGAATGTACAGGCATATTTTCTTGAATTTTGAAGAGGACATATTTAAAAAAAACGCCTTACCTTTATGAATAAAAATCAAATGCTGTCATAACCCAACTTAGGTTTTTTGGAAAGAAAAGTTTACCACGCCCCCGAAAACAGGTTACATATTCCAGAGGGGGCAGGGTACCTCCCCTATGCGATATTTTTTTTAAAAAAACGTTATATTTGCAAAAAATATGTATGTATCGGAATAAAAATTTACGGATTAATCTACAATCTAGGTACTTCTTTGGGGCCTATAGGCCCGAGCAAGCCTGTTTTTTTAGTATGTCATAACTCCAATACTACTGAAGGGATTTCCATAAAATTTGCAGCAAAGGCTCAATGTTTGCCGTTGTTATGTGGGGTACCTTCCCCATTCCTTTCTGTTAAACGCTATATGTATAAGCCAAACTTATGATTATATCGGTTTCAGCATACATTTTGGTAGGCAATGAAGTTGTGTGCACCCTAGGACCGGACCAGGCCCACTTTTTTTAATATGTTATATCTTGAAAACTGATGACCACGCCCACTCTTTTCAAAACATTATTTTTCCAAAACTACTGAACATAATTTTCAGAAAATATTCAGGAATGTCCCGTGGTCCAAAATGCTATATATTTGTAGACGAATTTCGGGGCCTATTATTTTATAATCGGTGTATTTGTTAAACTTATGAGTGCATCAGGTTGCAAATTAGTTTTCGAGACAACGGTGGTTGTCCCCCGATCAAGAAAAACTATATATTTACAAATGTACTTCAATGGTGAGGTTCAATGGTCCATCAGCCATGAAAAGCTAAAACATATAGGTCTAAATAAGCGGGAGAATTCGATTTAATCATTTTTTTACTTTTATTATTAGATCCCTTTAGGATAAAGACAGTGACATGGACGATAATAAATCCTAAAAGGCACAAATTGGCGAAAAATCCGACAAAGTCCGTAGGGGAAAAGAAAGGTTACAGACAAAATCTGTTGATAAATTTAAAATCCTCCTCGGTTTGACAATGGACCGAAGAAGTGAGGTAGAAAATACCTACTTTTGAATTAAAACTCATTACGACGGGCCAGCAACGCGGACCGGGGTCTGCTAGTTCTTTAATAAAATATACTACTTAAACAAAAGTATAAGTTCATCGTCTTATAAAATACACTATATAGCCTTTTAATCTATAAAAAGTTTCAAATAGGCCAAAAAACTTAATAGTGAACAATTTGGTACCAATGTCTCCATATGACCCTTTATGTACTATTGACTCACTACCTCCAATGTCTCTATTGACTCACTACTTCCAATGTCTCTACTGACTTACTACCTCCAATGTCTATACTGACTCACTACCTCCAATGTCAACACATGGTTCCTCAGGAACTACTGACTTACTATTGACATACTAGTTCCATTGTCAGTACTGACTTTCGAATGACACGTTCATAAAAAATGTCTATAGGAAATTACATTAGTTGTCTACAGTTTGTCAGTAGTACTGTTGACAATGTCAGTAGTAAGTCAGTATAGATTCACTATTGACATTTCCTACAGGGTACCTATTGAGGCTAAGCGAAAAATTATTTTCTAGTTTTTAGTGAATTTATAAATAAAACACTGTAACTCAATTTTTTTAATTTTTTTTAATTTTTAGTAATTATTTTTTTTAGCAAAACATTTTAGTATATTTTCAGATTTTTTTACTAACGGTTTCAGAGATATCGCGCCTTGAAAAAGTAAAATTCTGTAAAAACTACATGCAAAGAAATACACATAACTTCTTTAATATTGGTCCCATTTGAAAAAATTTTTTTTTGTATGTTTTGTTGCTTTATCAACTATTAAATAAAAAATTGCACAGATGGCTTGGATGCTATTTTCGCGATTTAATATTTAAAATTAATTTTTAAAGATGTTCGACCCCTTCGATTTTCTTTAAATTTTTTATTTGGTATTAAACTACATTCAATTACAAAAATTTTAAGTTCTAGTGCTAATGGGGTTCAGACGATTACTATTTTTTCTGAATTTTTTAAAATTTGTCAATTCATTTTTTCCTTTATACCTTTGTGCAAAATTAAATATTTTATTAAAAAAATTAAAAGTTTCATTTATAAATATTTGTTTTGATTTTATATTTATGAATTTATCTCAAACATATTAAAAACTGCGTCATTTTTCGATTTTGAAAATGCATCAGCGAAAATTCCATTAGAGCCCACTGTGCATTTTTTTCTATTTTTTATGATAAATATATAATATATAATGATAAATATGTACTCTTAGCTTCAAAAATACAGGAAATACAAATTTTGGACAAAGGTATTAAGCAAAAATTGTATTGACAAATTTTAAAAAATTCAGAAAAGTTAGTAATCGTCCGAACCCCATTACCGCATAGGACTTACAATTTTTGTAATTGAAAGTAGTTTAATACAAAAAAAAAATTAAAGAAAATCGAAGGGGTCAAACATCTTAAAAATTGATTTAAATATTAAATCGCGAAAATAGCATCCAAGCCCACTGTGTTTTTTTGCTATTTTCTATTAAATAGCTGATAAAACAACAAAACATACAAAAAAGATTTTTTTTTCAAATTGGACCAATATTAAAGAAGTTATGAGTATTCTTTGCATGTAGTTTTTACAGAATTTGACTTTTTCAAGGCGCGATATCTCTGGAACCGTTAGTCAAAAAAAATCTGAAAATATATTAAAATGTTTTGCTAAAGAGCAGCATCACCACAGCAGAAAATAAAGGAAATCAAAAACCTCATCTTGGAAAAAGGGTCCGGTTTCACTAAGACATCTCCAGGTAGAATCCTCAAAATACCTGAAATGGGGGCTATAGGAATAAATGGACTCATATTGTTTTTGGTTTCATCTTCATGTAATGTCATTAAAATCTGAAAAGTGTGAAAAGTTTTAGTTCGACTGGTCAACTGTAACTGTGTTAAAAATAGTTACTAGATTGTAACTAAACTGACAACAAAGCAAATTAAAAATAAATAAAACACTGTAAAAAATAATAATTAAATAAAAATAATTAAAACAAGTAAGCAAAGGCTTTAGTCGGACGGGGCCGACCATGTGATACCCTACACCACAACCTCTAGGAATTACCTATGAGCAACCCTTTTGCACGCTGAATGTCAAATTTTCAACGGTGGCATAATACCCCTTAGTAATGTTGGCGATATCTCCTGAGTATTTCAGTCATGAAATACTTCTCTACAAGTGGCAACTTAGGATTCGGCTACAAAAACTACGTCACATATCACAAATTGATATAAGATAAGCCACACTTGTCCAGACTGGGATATTTTTGGAACAATTACATAAATTATACATTTCTAAACAATATGCCAAAATTGTGAATTTTCACATTGATTAGCATCTCTTGCTACATCTTTAAATTGTCTTTAAATATCAGGTTCCTTATTGAAATGCACCTAATATAAATATATATATACAATGCAATTTGCCGTATCTCTGATATTTGTCAGTAAGAGAGACAGATGAACGGACAGGGCTAAATCGACACCAAATTGTCTGAAACGAATTTCGTCCAAACATACTTGGGTTCTAAAACCATTAAACCATCTTTGGTCGTATTTTGTACATATTCCCTTTATCCTATAGGCTGAGGATATAAAAGAGGTGGCGAAGTGACCCCATTCAAATATTGTACAAAATGCCAATTGGACAAGTGAACTGAAAATGTATCTGTCATGATAGAGACAAATTGTAGTATGAGAGGAAATTGTGGTTCTCTGCACAAAACCCATTATATATTAGGCAGTAGGCCCGTTATCTAGCAGACACATTATTGCAATTTGCATCAGGGGAAATGTCAGTAGTTATTTTTCCATATGTAGGCTACTTTGCCGGAATTAAAATATAGACCAAAAATAAATATTTTATATTTTTCATACAAAAGTAATGGTCCATTAGTGGGTTAAATGGACCATTACATTTGTATGAAAAATATAAAAAATTTATTTTTGGTAATATGGGAGCATCATTCAAAATTGTAGGCATGTTCTTCGACCTAAACTCTTACATCGTGCAAAATTTCGTGACTATTAAGTATAATTGCGACCTCTAGCGTGTTTATGATAACACTACAAAAAGGTTATATTAGGCTGTAATTCTGTTATCTGATCATCAACATAATTGACATCAATGGAAAGGTCAAGAGATCGTCTTCCAAGCATAGCTTACTTGCCCGGAATGTCTCTTCCAGGCATAAAGATATAAGCTGTATAATAAAAATTTTCACAAATTTCACACAAAAGTTCTGGTCCATTTAACCCTCTATATATGTTATCTGATCGCCATCTCATATTGCAAGCTTCATCTTTGTCATATACTCTTACCTTATTTAAAATTTCGTTGATCAGACCATTATTACGACCTACAGAGCCGCTATAAAATTGGATAAAAATTATGTTTTTGGTCCATTTTACCCGCTAAATATTTCACGATCATCACCAATAACAATGTTTAGAGCATTAATTAAATCAAAAGGAATTCCAATTGTAGCATAACATTAAAATAATGTTATATTGAATACAAGTAAGCAAAGACTATAGTCGGACGGGGTCGACCATGTGATACCCTACACCACTACCCCTGGAAATTAGCTTTCAGCAAATCAAAATTCATTTATGGAACAAATAAACTTATTGTAAGAAATAACTTTGTGGATTCTGCCACCTTATCACATCAAGCTTAAATAATAATATAACAATTGTTCCACAAACATCCCATAAGTGATAAAGTGACAAATCCTTCTTGATTTCTGGCCAAACCACGCCATTTTCAGACTTGTGCTCAAAGAAAGAATTAAAGAATACCTCTTGGGTAACATGGTTCTAATGTATGGTTTTTCGATATAAACACTTCATCACACAAAAATGGATGCTGACATTTTGAAGTTTTGATTTCGGCGTTTTTTGAATTTTTGTTATAATTAGAGGGCGCAACCAGATAATGACATAAACAATTTATACGATTGTAGAACTCGTGATTCGTGATTCAAATCATGAGTGTGCTCTGTACAGCTTAGGTTAGGTTAGGTTATAGGATGCGCAGCTGCTGTATGGGCAGCCACTCCACTCGGAGACCTTGAGGTCCATTGTGTTCATCCTGGATATTGAAGATATTCTGGTGTGATGTGGATACGTATGTGTGACGGTGGTTGTGTATGGATGAAGATTGTAGGTGATGTGGTTGTGGATGTAGGTTCTGGGGGTTCTGATCTGGTCTGTGTACGACATTTCGGCATCTTAGTTAGTGGTGATGATTGTTGGTGAATTGATGGTTATGGGTGTGATTAAAAAGAGACCATAGGTGTGGTGATATGGTGTGATGGTGTTGCCTGTGGATGAGAAATGAAATGTAGCTGGGATGCGTTAGACAACGCTACTGTGTAGAGGTGGTGTTTGTTGCAATCCCAGTATGTTGGAGTCATTTCAGGCCTTTAGCAAGGTGAAGTAGATCGGACGGCTCTGCTTGGCTAAATGTTGTTAGTGATTGGATGGTATGTACCCCCATGGTACACAGTCTTCTGGAAATGAGCATAGGACAGCGGCATAAAAGGTGCTCAATCGTCTCTATTTCTTCCTCATCCTCGCAAAGCCTACAGTAGTCGGCCAAGTCTTCTTCCCATTTACTTGTCATGGATCTCGTTCTGCAATGACCCGTGATGATCCCCACTGCTAGTTTCAGGTCTGGTTTCCTCATTGAGAGCAGTGAGGCGGTTCTTGTCTTCGACGGGACTGGCCAGATTGCCCTTGATGTGCTGCAGCTGGGCAAGTTTTGCCAGTGCTGGCAGATTTTTTCCCGACCTTTTTGTATTATCTCTCTCCTGAAGTGGCACAATGGTGGCTTGATGGAGTTGTCGATTTCAATATTTTGTGACTCCGATCCGCAGCGTGCCAGGTCGTCGGCTGCCTCGTTTCCCTCGATGTTGCAATGCCCTGGGACCCAACACAAGGTGACGATTGATTTTAGTGGCTCCAAAGCGTGTTTGCAATCCAGAACTGCCGCGGACTTGATATATAGGGACCTGAGAGATTTTAGGGCCGCTTGACTATCAACAAAGATAGTCACCGGTCCAGATATATCCCCTCTCATGTTGTTAATCAGTTCCGCGGCCTTCCTGATCGCAAAGATTTCAGCTTGGAAGACACTGCAATGTTCGTTCAGCTTGTATGAAATACGTAGATCCAGGGAATTGCTATAGACACCTGCTCCTGTGCCTGTTTCCATCTTAGAGCCGTCGGTATAAATCTCTATACCGTCTAGAGGTGAGCTACTAAGTGTCCAATCATCCCTATGGGGTATATGCACCTTCGCTGCCTCAAACGACATTTGTGGTGACATATAGTCACTAATGTTCCCCAAGGCCGTTGGTAGTCCGAATCGACGTAGGATTGCAGCTCGTCCGTGCTCCGAACTGCGCCATGAACCTAGCTCCTTCAGCCGAAGGGCACTCATTGCTGCCTGTTCCTGCACTACTAGGTCCAGTGGGTGTAGATCTAGTAGCACATTTAAGGTAGCTTGTGGAGTGCTCCTCATGGCACCAGTTATTAGAATTGATGCCGCTCTTTGGACGCTGTTCAGTTTGTTTAGATATGTCGTTTTGTTCAGAGCATTCCACCAAACCAGAGAGCCATAAGTAAGAATTGGGCGGACAATGGTCGTATAGATCCAATGAACGACCCTTGGTCTCAGGCCCCAACTCTTACCTCTCTTGGTGCGCTCCTCGACGTTCCTTTTCCACGTGAGTTGGTGGTCAAGAACGACGCCGAGGTATTTGGCTTCCGAAGAGAGTTCAAGACTAACTCCATCCAGCACTGGTAGGGTGAATGGTCTGACCTTCATTTTATTTGTGAACAATACTAGCTCTGTTTTTGATGGGTTCACTCCGAGTCCGTTGTTAAGTGCCCATCTAGATAATTTGACTAGAGCTCCTTGCAAGAGTTCTGATAGTGTCTGTGGGAACTTCCCACTGAACATGATGACAACGTCATCTGCATACGCGATCGTCTTTATGCGCTGCCTATCAAAATCCTTGAGTATTTCATTTATCACTAGAAGCCACAGTAGTGGTGATATTACACCACCTTGAGGTGTTCCTCTAGTGACCTGCTTCCGAATGGAACTTCCACCGATGCTTGAATTGATTATTCGGCTACTGAGCATGCCGTCAATCCAATTGACCAGTATAGTCGAGACATCTAGATTTATTAGAGAGCTGTGTATGGATTCAAGTCTAACGTTATTGAAGGCCCCCTCTATGTCGAGAAATGCCGCTACTGTATAGTCTGAGCCATCCATATTCCTCTCAATGTGTCCAACTACCTCGTTTAATGCTGTTTCCACCGATTTGCCTTTTAGGTAGGCATGTTGGGCGGAACTTAGGTCTGTGGCTGAAAACTTGGCTCTAATGCCAAGGTCCAGCAGCCTTTCTAGAGTTTTTAGTAAAAAGGAGGAAAGACTAATTGGTCTATAGTCTTTTGGAAGTGTGTGGCTTGACTTTCCCGCTTTAGGGATGTATACCACAGTCACTTCCCTCCATAGAACCGGTATGTACGATAAACACAAACAAGCCCTGAAGATACGTACCAGATGTGGAATCAGTGACTCCAAGGCATTATGTAGCATTGCGGGTATGATTCTATCTGGTCCGGGTGATTTAAAGGGCTTGAAGGAGTTTATGGCCCATCTTATTTTTGGCTGACTGATGATCTCATCAATAGCACTCACATCTGCATCTACCGTGGCATGGGTTTGTATCGTTGGAACGTCAGTTAGTTCTGATACATCCATGCAGTTAGGGAAGTGAGTGGTAGCAAGGAGATCTAGAGTCTCTAGGCCTGAGTTCGTCCATGTGCCGTCAGCCCGTTTAATACTACCAATGGGTTTCGGGTCCTTTGATAATACTTTACGGAATCTAGCCACGTCCTTTACTCCTTCTATAGTCTCACTAAAGCAAATCCAGGATTTGCGTTTAGCCTTCTTAATTTCACTGTTGTATTTATTGAAAGATACTCTGTAGTTCTCCCAATCGGTTGACAACTTTGACTTATTTGCTTTATTATAAAGCCTCCTACTAATCTTCCTTAGATTGGCAAGATCTTTTGACCACCAGGCCGGTTGGTTTCTCCTACCAGGGTGAGTTAGTGGGCAGGAGGCCTCATAGCTATCCACCAGAACCTTTGTTACATGTTTCACAGCGTTATCAACTTCTGCGGCTGTTGTAGGATAACAGGGTACCCCCAGCATTGAAGTTGCTAACTCTGAAAACTTGTCCCAATTGGCCTTCCGTGGATTCCTATGTGGTGGTTGCCGAATTCCATCAACTGTGATTTGAAAAGTATCTTCCGATGATCCGAAAAGGAGCAATCTTCGGATACCTTCCAGTCCGTGATGTGGGAATCGTCTTTGTTTACGAGGGTTATATCAATAACTTCCTCCCTTATACTATTTTGGAAAGTACTTTCATTTCCCCTGTTGCATATTCTCAAGTTATGTTTTAAGATAAATTCGAAAATGGACTCACCCCGTGCATTCGTGTCGCTGCTACCCCAGTGGAAGTGATGGGCGTTGGCATCGCACCCCAAGATAATGAGGCAGTTGCTACCCATCTCTTCTACAAGTCTCTCCACGTGTTGGCCGGGTGGGTCAGGGCTCTCATATGGCATGTAAATTGACGCAAAGATGGTAGATTTTTGTGACACATCTTGCATTTTTACAGCCGGTGTATCTCCTGCGCTGAAATTAGAGAGATACATTAAATTCAAGTTCTTCTTTGCAACTATACAGGTTCTTACCTTGTCTCCGTTGGATGTGGCGAAGATAGTATAGTTGCTATCGCTTAGCCCAGCAACCTTATTTACCTGGACTAAAGCGATGTCAACTTCTGACTTTGAGAGGGAGAGTAGAAGTTCAGCAGCAGCCGCTTTGCAGTGATGCAGGTTAATCTGCATAATGCGAAGCGGCTGCTGCCGTCGTTCATTTACTGTCTTTGACCTAGACGGAATCTTATCCATCCTAGGCCAAAGTGCAGTTTCCCCTCTCGAGCCCGCAGGTATTCCTGCCCTTGTGTGTCAATTGACACCCTTATCGCCATACCCTCACCCTCCGGACTGTGTCTGATGAGCTTCCATGAGCTGGTCTGGAGGTTAGGGTTCTGTCTGGCAAGTATCGTCAGAATCCTTGTTGGGTCCACCGCAGGCGGGGGTACCCACGCCGACAATACATTTCTTCTGGGAACCTCGTCTACACCCACAGCCGCCAATTGGCAGCCCTCCCAGAGTTCACCAACGGCCGTCTATTGTGTTAACAAGGAAATTCAAGGATTCCTTGTTCTTACAACATACGATCCTGATGCCTCTGAAAGGAGCTGCACTGCCGAATTGTGTGTGCTTGGGAGGCTCCCCTTCGCCAGCAAACACTATCTCACGCAGCTGATTTTCAATCAGCCGCCAGTGTTTGTCGTTGATCCTGCATTCAGGATCCGCTCTGTCGATGACCGCTACGCGCAATTCGTCTGGCACAAGCGGTCTGACAGTCCTACTATTCCCCGTCCCGCTACTCTTGGGGGGAGAGCTAGGAGTCACCTTGTGACTTAAGTTGGCCTTAGAGGTTGCCTTAGTATTGGTGGACTTCTCGCTCTCGTCCCCTTGGTAACGGACAGAGGAGGTGGATGGCTTGGAGTTCTATCTCGGGATGGGTCTTTTGGCCTTAGGGTGTGGTTCCTCCGTGGATCTAACCCTCTTCACCGGATTTCTCGATGAAGAGGGGTTGGAAGATGCCACACTCGTAGGTGTAGAGTCCGTCGTCGGGACAGGTATCCGAGTTCTCTCCTCCTCTGTGTTTTGGGGCTTCCTACTTAGGAATTCAGGCTTTCCTGGAGGCTGAATCAAGTCACCATCACTCTTGGTTTGACCTTTACAGGTAGTGGGAGTGGATGATGACGTTGACAGCAGTATCTTGTCGACCATCTGGATAAGGGAGAGCCTATCGATCTCAGGATTTCCCCTGGGTAGGTGAGGGTACTTCCTTTCGAATTTGCTCACCACCCTGAGATTAATCCTGATCAACTTGCAGTCCCTTACCGAGATGGCCGAAGATTCCATGCCGATGCACTTCCTATGATAGTTTAAGGACCTCCGATAAGCCCCTTTATCCTTCGCCAGTCGACCTGCTGTGTTGCCTGGGGTAGTGGGGACTTTGTCGTCCAAAGCCTTAGTCGTTGTCGGAACTTTGTCGCCCGAGGCTTTGGTCGTGGTACCTTCCTCAGTGGCATCCTGCCTGTGCAAGGTTGGCTTATCGGCTTCGGCCGATGTACAATTATTCCGGGTCAGTGATGGTTCCATATCCGCAAGAATTGTAGTTTCCATTGAGCCCGAGGACAGTTTATCTGTGACTGCAGCTGCTGGAACAACTGTGTTGTTTAGTTCGTCATCAGATAAACTGTCCTCGGTCTCTTCAGAAACACAACTCCGACTAGGGCCTGGGGAAACCATCCTCTCCAACATGGCCAGGAGCTGCCTACTCTGTTCGGCAAGACTGTCCTCAACCAGTCCCATGTTTGGTGACTCTAGTCCGTCCCCTCCCGAAGATAATGTTCTGTCTGGTGTGGTCATATCATAGTCCATGGGCGTTGCGGTTTTGTCGGCATTTTTATTATTCGGGGTTTTTGGTGGTTTTGTTTTAATTTTAATTTTGTAATCCATGCGTCATTGAATTGATGGGGGAATGGAGGTCGACCATGGCATAGCCCTCCTGTACCATGGCAAGGACTTGTCAACTAAGCCTGTACTACATTGAGGCGCCCAGGTATCTCAATGAGGCTCCGTTCTACTACAGTAGGTACCCTTACTGCAAACCTTGAACACCGATAGGCACGGGTTCGCTTAACACCCCGGCGTTAGGGGATCTCTGTTATGTAGGAGATCACTACGTGGGTAACCTTTGGTCGACCACAATCTCCTCGGCCCAGTTTCCAGAACTGGGGGGGGGGAGATTGTGGCCTTAAGCCCTCGCATCGCGTCAAGATTGTTACCCCTGGCGAGGGGTACTGCTTCCTAGTAATAGGAGTCCAAAGTCGAAAATTTGGTGCGTATATTTTCTTAAAAAATTTAGTTTTGGCTTTAAAAATTGCAACTGTGACACAGGTGCCTTTGAACCCCGCGTGATTTAAGTTTTTTTTACGCGCCGAATCTAATGAGTCTTTTCGCGTTCGAACCCATCCACTAAAACGGCGGATATAGATACCTTGAAAATGTGAAACTCTGCATAAATATATTTTGGCAATTCCGCACATTGAACCCGACTTGAAGGTTTTTTGAATGGTAAGATGCAACTGACCGCACACTTTGGCGGCTAAATGAAACATGGATAAAATCATACATAATGATAGAGATGCACTCGCTGTATCCGAAAAGTGCAGGCGCCTCAAATGATTTTAATGAATTCGCGAATTACACGTTTTTTAACTTTTGTGTTTTTTCTAGTTATCATTGTGAATGTAAGCAAATATACTTACACAAGGATAAACAAACGAAAGAGAATTAATTAGATAAACTATTTTCCTTGAAGAAGGTTTAGCAAAATACTTCAGGTTTTGTATTGATATTCAGCAAAATTGTAGAATAACACCTAAAAATGTTTATCCAATTTTACGTATTAAACCCCGGCTGAGGTTTGAACCTGGGTCCTCTCCAACAAACAGACAATGTTGTCGAGATCTCAGCGTTCTGAGCCACTGCCAATGTATCATATCAACAAACTAGTCGACATGATATCCAAACAACTTCAAAAACTGAAGGCATTACAATTCATGAAGGAAACCCCCCTTCGATTGTATATGTGTATGTATTGAGAAAATGATTCCTAGATAAAGAAAAAGACTTCAATAAATACTTCATAATTACAAATTTGTAAAAATGTTTGTATAAATAGAAGTTATCAAAATCAGCCTTTGTCTTCTAGTCATTAGCTTTCAAATACGACTGATGAGCCTGGCTTAAACCACCAGGCGAAACGATCGTAGCGTAATGGTTGAGTGTGTGGTATTTCGCTAGAATTCATTTTTCAATACAAAACTCCTTAGGCCATGTTAGCTCGATTAATCCAATTACTTAATTAAAAACTTCATAAATAATGGCCTTCGTCCTAAAAAGACAATAATAAACAAAATATATATTTTTGAAATAATATTCCTACAATACGTTTTTGACTTTTGTTGTTGCTGCAATATGCAAGTTATAAACCCAATCTATAAAAATTTGGTCTCGCATTTTTCTGGACCTTTTCTAGATTCTGTACGTATTTTTAATTTATTTTTTTAGAGATTTTCATGGACTCTGAGTTAGAATAAATACAAATTACTATTTTAAATAAAAATAAATTTAGCAAATATTTAGGCGTCTACGGATAGATATTAAATGCTGTTACAGATTTATTTATACATTTTGGTATTACAACACAAAGGGAATTTTTAAATATTTTTTTTTTTTTTTTTGTAAGGGAATGAAACCTCCCTTTTGGCCGCAGCATCCAATTTTGTGAACGCGAGCAGATTTGAAACCACGATTTTTTCTTAACCCATATACGAAACATCGTGAATGTGCTAGAAAAATTTTTTTTATTATTTTTTCCGATGGATTTGTAAAGGATATTTGAAATTTACCATACACCCTTTCTAGCCTAAAGGCTGAGGGTATAATGAAGACAGAATCCTTAAAATACTTTAAATCGGGTGGTACCGCTATATAGGGGCTATAAGTACAAATGGACCCATATTGCTTTTAGTTTCATATGCATGTATTGTCATCCAAATCTGAAAAGTGTGCAAAGTTTTGGTTTGATTGGTCAACTGCAACTGTATGGAAAATGAGTTACTAGATTTGAACTAAACAGATGCCAAAGCAAGTTAAATAAAACACTGTAAAAAATGAAGTTTATAATTTGGTTCCATATTCATTTATTGCCATCCTATTCTGAAAAGTGTGCAAAATTTTAGTTCGAATGGTCAACTACAACAGTGTGAAAAACCAGTAGGAAAAGACCAAGGTCGGGCGGGGCCGACTATGTAATACCCTACACCAGTCGAAATATGTAAAAATGGAATAATTAGTATACATCCCAATACGCAAATTGGAGCCATATTTGGGGAAAATCGTTAAAATACCTAAAATCGGGAGGTACCGTTATATGCGGGCTACAAAAAAACATGGACCTATCTTAACAATTTTAAGTGGCGAAATTTCGTGGCCACTGGGAACCACATATTTAAAATTTCAGCTAGTTCAAGCTAAAAATGTGGCTAAGATCCCTAAAATACCTTAAATCGGGAGGTATCGTTATATGGGGACTATACCGAACCGTGGACCTATCTTGACAATTTTTATTGGAGCAATTTCGCGGCCATTGAGAACCTCAAATGTAAAATTTCAGCTAGTTTGGGCAAAAAATGTGGCTAAGATCCATAAAATACCTTAAATCGGGAGGTATCGTTATATGGGGACTATACCGAACCGTGGACCTATCTTGACAATTTTTAGTGGAGCAATTTCGCGGCCTTTGGGAATCTCAAATGTAAAATTTCAGCTCGTTTGGGCAACAAATGCGGCTAAGATCCTTAAAATACCTTAAATCGGGAGGTACCGTTATATGGGGGCTATACCAAAACTTGGACCGATATAGCCCATCTTCGAACTTGATCTTTCGACGGCTAAACAAATTGTATTCCCCAATTTTCAGCGAAATCGGTCAACAAATGCGACCTGTATGTTGCAAACGGACGGACGGA
Organism: Musca autumnalis; assembly: GCF_047663935.1. Classification (NCBI taxonomy): domain Eukaryota; kingdom Metazoa; phylum Arthropoda; class Insecta; order Diptera; family Muscidae; genus Musca; species Musca autumnalis. The sequence goes on from NW_027412088.1 coordinate 74,566,831, forward strand.
CGGACATGCATAAATCGACTCAGAAAGTGATTCTATGTATATCCCTAGAAGGAACTATGGGTCTATCTCGCTTCCTTTTGTATGTTACATACAAATGCACTAACACATAATACCCCTTACCACATAGTGGTGTAGGGTATAATGAGTTACTAGATTTGAACTAAACATACAACAAAGCAAGTTAAATAAAACACTGTACAAAACGTTAAACAGACAGAACGTGGCCGGTACAAAAGTATATGGACTGAAAGAGGACATTCTCAGGCATCTTTCTATAAATACGAGTACCAAATGTTGTTCCATATTGTACCTTAAAAGTTCTAGTCCGCTAAAGTTGGAATTTCACTTAAATTGAGTACCTGTGGAAAAAATAAAATAGTTCATTTTGTATAAACTCATTAAAAAGTTTACTAACCCTGCCTAGAGAAATATCTATTTCTTTCTCCAGAAATTTTAAAAAATTACAGTTATACCTAACTTACGGCCGGACGTACAAAAATATTCACCATCCTACCACAACAACGCTATATGAGCGCCCGTATTACCCAAATACGTAATAACCGAAATCACATTTAAAACACAAAAACCGCGATAAAAACTTAGTTAAATGTTTTCATCTTAAAAAAAAAAAAAAGGTAATTTTCCTTTGCAATGATTTGAATTTCATGTTTTGTTCTGTCATAGTTTAATTTATTCAACTTTAAATAGTATACGTTCAACGTATTTCGGTAGTATTCATAAGAAAACATGTGTTCTACTTTTTCCCTCACAAACGCTTTGGTTATACGGACGTGGCATGCCTCTGACATATTTTCCAAAAGGGGGAAATTTTACTACACAGTACATTTTTCAATATTTTGATCTAATTTGTTTGGTTTCTTTACGTGACGACAACAAATTGGGGTTTTGGCCAGGAAAATCGATTTCTGAACCACTGTGCGATGTACAGGATCTTACATCACTATCATCCAAGATCAACCAACAGACCTGGTTACAAGTAATATTGCCTTTATTTTTAACACTATGAACTATAAAGCTATAAAGTCCTGTTGAGGTTTTAACAAAGCAGCACAACTTTTATATATGCCAAAACAAAATCAAAACAACACGACCAAACTACAAGCACCCATCACAACCGTAAGCTGCCCCTGACCTATCCCAAATGAAATGAAATTGATGTTGGATCTTTGAATTTTTTCGGAGCTTAATGAACAAACGCTTCATCATTGCCATCCGTATAAGGGTGTATGTGTGAGCCATCACAATAAACAACTCTCGATCGGTCGGTCAGTTGTTTAGGTTGCTTTTGTGTTTTGATTGTTGTTTCAATGATGTTGAATTTTGCATTGTTTCTTTCTGATGAGAGCTTTAGTTGGTTTAAGTATCAATGTGTTATTTCCTTTTGTTTGGTGTTGGAGCTCAATTTTGCCGGCCCAACACCTGGGTCTGTAACTGTGTGTGCGTGTAAACAAAACTGAGAGTGAACATATGTTGAGGTTTTTATTTTCGGAATACACAGACATCTCCGAAATTCAAGCTTTTGTACAAACTTACTAGGGGCTGAAACGATCGTTTGTTGCTGTTTCGGTTTCATTTTCGTTTAAAAACATTATTTTGGCATTTTCTGTTTCAATGTGTTGTTGCTTTTGTTTTCGGTTGCCATTACCGCTCACTGTTTGGTGGTGGAGATGATGATGATGGCTTACTGGATGGCTTTTACGTTGATCGTTGGTTGCTTTGCTTGGCTGACTCTTTTGGGGGTTTGTGATGATCATGACGTCGGCAACAACGACGATGATCATTTCCCAAAATATAAATAGATCTGCAGTGGTGAAATGTGGGTAGTTATATTAGAAGACCTCAACAGAGGCAGTCAGACATTTGGTGCTAAATACACATTAAACGCGTCAACATAGCGGGGGGATTACAAATATGAGATCCCTACAATTATTGGTGGGTGTTCGTTCACAAGTGATTTTTAAACATAAAAATAAAAACAATTATCATAAAATATGAAAAAAAAAACACAATTAAACGAAATATAAAAATGTGAAAAAATATTCAATTATGGAATATGAAACAAAAAACGCTTAATTGAATTAAAGTGCAAGCTGAAACTGAAATATTAAAAATTTAAATTTAATGGAATATTTAAAGTTCTTAAAAAATGTTTTAACATTATAAAACTGAAATATTGTTACTTAATAATACAAGGAGTACAACAAACGAAAACAAATGCTCAAAAGCAATTAAAAACTGAGTTCGTTAATTATAATTTGGAATACAAAGCGAAAAGGACCAAACAACCCTTTAAATTGGAGCAATATGCAGATAATTGGAACAATAATACGGAAATAATATACTTCTAAAGGCTGGGGTTATAAAGTTTATTTATAGAATTTGTTTGTGCAAAAAAGATTGATGTTAGCCTCTTTCTAAAATGTTACAAAATTTTTCATTAACATATGTCCTGGCCTATAAATAAATAAATAATTGGACCATACATATTTATTTAAAAATAAAAAGTGCATGAGGACGAAAGTCAGTCTTTTGGGGACAAAGTGATTATTTCTGAATAAAAAGCATTATTTTGCTGAAACAAAAATAGATGCAAAAATGATGAATCTATTATCCTGAAGGACCTTGACAATGTGTAAACTAAATATAGACAAAATCTTACAAGATTTATTTAAGAAAACAGTCCATCTCAGACTTATTTGGACTAAGAGATTGTATGTTGGTCCAGGTGAATTTTTCATGATATTCATTAGATTGCTATGCAATAAGACTACTAAGTTTTTTTTCAGAATTGTTTAAATAGACTGGTACTGAATCCTGAAATTTCACTGTAAATACAAAACAAGCAAAAAAAACTAAGGCTATAGTCGAATACTATACACTAAATTTTAGCCATTTCGGTAGTATAATGAAATTACCAAAAATCGTGTGCCACCGTTCTTTATGGGCTCCCAAAATCCAAAAGTAGACCTACAATTCTCTGTAGGATAGGTTTATATCACCTAGGAAGACTTGATAATGAAGAGATATTCGCATAAGAATAAAACGTTAACTATTTCCCACAGACCCTTTTTGTCCATTTCGACGTTTGAATGTTATGATGATCATCATTAAAATCAGTAGGCTTCTTGATCTCTGGTACAATCATGTACACCAAAAGTTTTGTGACATTCGAGCCAAAACCAACTTATAATACCCTCCACACATAGTGGTGTAGAATTTAACAGGCCATATTTACCGAGCACACCGGGTTAAAAGATATATTGATATTGTAAATATTTGCTAATCCGTCGATTGGGCAAAATTGGTCACATAACAAGGATTTTTCCAACGGTTATAGAACGAAAATCTTTTACAAGTAAAACGGCTTAACTTGTTATATCCCGAAAACCTTTTCGAATTTTATTTACTTTTTTTCGACAAAATGTTAAATGAACGCTGGAAAAACCTACCATACCTTGCGAATAATAATTTGGCGATAATTTACCGAGAAAGGCCAAAGGTGCCAAAGAACTCTGGATTGAGGATAGCATTTGAAATGGGTTAATTTTAATGAATTTGTCAGCATAAAAGCAATAACAATTATAAAATGTACGAAGGTCTAAAATTAAACTAACAAATACCTACGTGTCACAATGAGTAGATAGTTAATTTCCCAATTTCATTTCAACGTTATGCCCCTTCCATAATTTCCTTGCCTTATAATCAAAACGAACCAACTTGATAAGGGAACACTTCTCTCACAACAGTACGACTTGTTGAGAAGTTTTACATCGCTGAAATACGCATGATATGTTCCAAAAATCGGCTGAAGGGTTTAGCCGCCGTTGAACAAATTTTCCTACTCCCCGTACGTTTTGTTTCTCTGCCGTTTCAACTAAACGGTGAGAGTAAGCAAACTCTAGGGAAATTTACGTTCAGAATTGTCTTTGTCGGAAGTTGAAACACAGTATAGTCAGAGCAAACATAGTTGAGAGAGCATAGTGGGGTTATTGTAAATATATGTGTATCATCCACAGCATAATGTAGGGTATATTAAGTTTGCTATTCCGTTTGTAATCATTTTAAATCCACAAGGTATATGGGGAGTTCTGAGTGAAATCGGAAACATTTTCAAAAAGTAAATTTTGATTTCCTTTATTTTTTTGCTGTGTTGCTCCTGAGCAAAACATTTCAGAATATTTTCAGTTTTTTTTTTTGTTCCAGGATATCGCAACTTAAAAAGTCGAATTCTGTAAAAATTATATGCAAAGAAATACTATAACTTCTTTAATATTGGTCCAAATACAAAAAAATCTTTTATTGTATATTTTGTTTTTTTTTTTTAGAATAGAATAGAAAAAAAATTTTGGATGTAATTTTCGCTATTTAATATTTAAAATCATTAAGTAATGATTTAATATTAATCTATGATTTTAATGATTGAACTCTTCGGTTTTCTTGATTTTTTTTTGCACTAAACTACGATTAATTACAAAAATTTTTAGTCCTATTTGGTAGAGGGATTCGAATAAAATTTGTTAACAAAATTTTTCCTTCCTATCAGTGTGAAAAGTTAGTTATTTAATAAAAAAAAAATACATTTATTAAAATTTGATTGGTACCACGTTTTGAACTTCGTAATATTTTGTCAAAACTTGGATCCAAGATTGACCATGACGGCCCACTCCTTCCGGTACCAACCTACAAAAATTTCAAAAGTGGGCACGATAACTGTCGTGTGTCTTATCCTTGTAATATTTCTTCCAAACAAAAATCAGGTTCGAATATGGCCTATATCGGTCCACTTGTTTGGGTACAGCAGATTGCACAGAAAAAAAAAATTTTGCCATTTGATAAAAAAATTCTAAGATTCAATCAAAAATTGATCGATTTCCGGCGATAAAAAATTGTCATATTGACAAAAGTCGATACAATTATTTGATCACAAAGTAAAAACACAACTGATAAAATATTTCACATATTGACAAAAATGTTTATCAAAATATTTCACAATGTGCTTCATAAAAACAAAATATTTTTTTGATGAAAAAATTGTTGAATACATTTTTTTCAATCGTTAAAAAATGTTTATATTTACAATTACTTTGTTTTTTTTTTTTTTTTTTTTTTTTTTTTTGTTAAATACAAACCCCAAAAGCCAAATTGGTCGAGAATGGTTCGATATTCATTTTAAATTAGATTAAAACTTATAAGTTATTACGGAAAGCGTATATGTCATTTTAATAAATAAAAATAAATAATGCATTACTGAACTTCAATGCATTTGGTGCGGAAACTTTTTCGCGATAGAGAAAAAATGACACCGTATTGGATATTACTTTTTTATACTCTACACGGCTATGCAGTGGTATTGTTGATATTTGCAAAAATTGTATAAAAGTTATAACCCAAATGTTTATTGGTAGCTATTCTAACAACCACTGAATGCTAATACAAAATTTGGAATATTTTGATACATATTTTTGTCAATATGTGAAATATTTTATCAGTTTAATATAAAAAATCGATAAATATTTTAGTAAATATGTGAAATATTTTATCAGTTGTATTTTTACTTTGTGATCAAATAATTTTACCGAATTTCGTCAATATGACAATTTTTTATCGCCGTGGTTGTGTGGTTGTCCTCGCGACCTGTATTACAACGGTACAACTTTTTCTTAAAACCCCTACCGGAACTAACTAAATTTACTAATGAGAACGATAACTTACAAAATGAGTATCCGAGTCCCAAACAAATTCATATTTGACAACATCTTCGGGTACCTCCCAAAAAAAGTTCAAAAATTTTAAGTTTTGCGATTTTAGGACGAAGGATCGAGCCATATTAGCATAATTCTATTGAAAATATTATATCTAGCGAAGTCCCACACATCAACCCAGAAATGGCCCAATATATAGTGCCACTCCTTCATAAGTCGCTAGCCTATTGATAACGTCTTCTTATCTAATGTTCACTGCATATTGGATGACTTGTGAAAGAGAAGACATTTATTATCCCCATAATTCGAAGTTGTTGTGCCTGTTCTCTAGGAGCAGGCTTTATTCGTTGTTTCATCGAGTACAGTGGGTGTCAATGTCGTGTTGCGATGCTAAGCACGTCTGCCTTGCACCCATAAGGTCTGCGGTTCGATTCCCAGGCTGGGCAAAAACACCGTACTTTCCAACGGTGGCAAAAAACTCGAAAAATGTGTTCTTGACTTTTTTATAATTTTATGGTTTTATTTTATTGAGAACACTTCAAATAGGACAAACCTCAAAGATGTTGTCGATATTTGGTGTTACTATAAAGTTATAGCTCGTTAAACATAGAACATTTTTCGTATGTGACATTTACTAAAATGTATTTAACAAAGAAACCCATGTTCATGGAAATTTTTTAAAGAAGTTATTGACATATTCCACAACTTTTGAATAGAGAATTAAAGAGTGGTCGATAGTCTTGCAATTTATAAAAAAAAGTTTACATATAATGTGTATACATAAAGTACCGTTATGTTTATTGAAACAGTAACGTGTTATACAAAACTCACGAATTTCGCTTCTTTCATGGAGTGTATCTAAAAATTGCAGCAAATTGCAGTTTCGACCATTTGGTACATGAAACAGACATCCCTTTCGAATTAAAAAATGCAAAGTTTACATCCTATAAAATCCGATTCTCGGAGCCACAACCATATCATCATAAACAATTTGTACGAAAGGAGCAAGAATCCTTGTTTTGCCTCAGTGGATAAATTAACTTTATTTGACTCCTTCGTTTTATATATCCAAATATGAACCGATTTTTAACAAAATCGGTAAAACTGATCAGAGGCCCAAGCAAATATCGCATATTAAATTTGAAGGCGGTTCAATTAAAATTGGCTGAGTTATAGCAAAATCGGGGAAATATATATATGTGGGGGCTATATCGAAATCTGATCCGATTTTTAACAAAATCGGTAAAACTGATCAGAGGCCCAAGCAAATATCGCATATTTAATTTGAAGGCGGTTCAATTAAAATTGGCTGAGTTATAGCAGAATCGGAGAAATATATATATATGGGGATATATCCAAATCTGAACCGATATGGACCAAAATGGGAATTTTTCATTCCTATGACCGCATAAGTAATTGTATAAAAATTCATCGACCTAGGTCAACTCCTTCTATTTTTGTCCACGTTTACAAGGAAGCGGCAACACTGTGCGACATTTCCTGAGTATTTCAGACATGTACAACTTCTTTAAAAGTAATGTCGCAGACGCTCCGTTCGAACTCGGCGATATAAAGTATGTCCCATACTCATTGATATGAGAGAAATCTCCCGTGCTCCTTCGGGAATGGGTGTGGCAATATGTATGTACAGAGGGCATCATTGCTTTACTTCCGCGTTTATGATAAACGGTTGACTTATGTTCCCGTTGTGGAGAATTTGAGAGTTTTGCATCCTCGTAAATCGTTCTTATTACTTGCATTATTTTCTGCGGTGCGGTATCTTTGCTCAATGCTTCCCATATGGGAATTCTTCTGATGGTACGAGTGTGAAAGCCTTTATTGATGTCGTGATGAACAGTAGATAGTGGGGGTGCGTCATTCTATAGATTGTTCTATTGTGACGCATAGGGTGTTGTCCTGGTATACAAAGCTTCTATTTGGCCTGATGGCAGCTTTTTCATATCTTGTTCTATTTGCCTTTGAATTATTTTTTGTATTATGGCCGCCAGTATATTGTATATGGTGTTGAGTAGGCTCTCCAGTTGTTATAATATTTCATGTCGCCAATAATACGATATCGTAACGTTACTATGATCCCCTGCCTTCACGTTATCATTACCATTACGATCTTGTACTGCTGCATTCCTGGTATACCTTCGATTTGTTCTTAGTAGTCTTAGCACATTTTAATCCACCACTCTTTTTTATATATTTTTTGTACAATCCCAGGCTGAGGAAATAGCTTGTCCCCTTCGGGGATGTTTCAGGTTGGCATTTGAGATTCTTCGGTTCTTCTTCTTCTACAAAAGATTCACAACATAGATCCATGTTTTGGTATAGCTCCCATGTTACGGTACCTCCTGATTTGTGGTATTTTGAGGATTACATTTTTGAGGATACATTTTATGACTGAACTATCCGTAATTTGATGTACCATGCAGTCGCTAAACTTATTGTAAAAAAGGTATAACGGTACCTTCCGATTTTCGGTATTTGGGAGATTTTAGCTACAATTTCTACCCGAACTAGCTGTAGTTTGGTCAAGGTTTTAGTATGACCTCAAAAACCGGCATCACCGACTTCAGTTTTTTAGTGCTTATCTACATCTTCGAGCAAGATTGGATGTCCTTTGGTATTTATAGTTCCCAGTGGTATAGCCCCCGATGCGGTATAGCCCCCATATAACGGTGCCGGCTTATTTTAGCTGGCCGAATTAGCTAAAATTAGGTATGTGATCTACACATAAATTTATGAAACTGAATTATTCCATATAACTTCAGAATACTACACTCAAGGCGAATTTAACAAGGTGATCCAATAGTTGACGTTAGGTTGTAGTCTTCATTTGCTGTCAATTTTTTTTGCGCGAAATATCCACAAAAGTTAGAAGAAAACGTTAAACTATTATTCGCGAAGCTTAAACAAAGATGTTGTACACAAATATTTTTTATAGAAGCGAAATATTTGTTATTTATTTTTGATTAAAAATATATTTTGACAGCAAATGAAGACGTCAGTTGGTATTATTGTATCACCTTCTTCCTTACACCATGACTACACTTTTTACTTGTGTTTTTTTTTTTTCGATTTAAAAATGACACATCATACAAATCTAAATCAAAATTTTTTGTCGTCGTATTTTTTTTTAATTTCTTCGTCTAGGACAAAGTTAGTAGATGCTTAATAAAGCAACAAAAATATATGATGTTTCGAAACTATTAGTTTGAATTTTCACATTGAAATTCAAACTATAAATTGAAATTTTAAATTATTTCATTTATTGTATGCATTTTTCATCAGTGATTCAATTTATGATGACTTGTAGTTTGGATTTTGAGATTTTCAGATACTGAGTGTTTCCAGTTGTAATTTTAATTTGTCGAATTATTCCACTTTTAATTTAAAGCATTTCTGCCACAATTCAAATTATAACAATTGTTTTGATATACATATAATCTTTCCGTTAGTAAATTGAATTAAGGTTAGTATTTCAAATAAAAAAAGTGAATTATGCAAATCCCAGGCAAACATAATTCGATATGTTCAAATTACGAATGAAAAAAAAATTGAAATTTGTTATGAATATAATTCGAAAATTAGAAATTAAATCGCAAACATTTATAAAAAAATATTAATAAATATAAAAGGCCAACAACATAAATAGTCAAACGGAAATAGATAGAAACAGTGGATTTAGGCCAGGGACAATGGCAAAATAACAAAGAAACATACAATTTATTAACTCTGGATATTTACTACTCGGAAAACTAAACAAAAAACCATCACTGAAGGCCTTGTGACAGCTCACGATATTTTTAGCCTAAAAATTGACAATATCAAATTTGCCTCAAACAGGTTAAAAACTGCGGCTCCCGATTTGACATTTAAGGCATCGCAAAAGATCACAAATAAAAGTTTCATCCCATTTCAGTCTAAAACTATGATAATATGCAGTTTTGTTTGCATATCTAAAAAAAGTTTCAAATAATCTCCAATCACTTTATGTCTATAAAGATAATTTTACGCACATCGATTATTTAAATTTAGCATTTGCATACATTATTTATAATTATTAAAACATCAACATATACTTATATTCAAAAGTGATTTATTGGGTCGTCTTTTGTTTGTGTTTTTTTTCACAATACCCTTTCGGTTGCAGGTCGTAAATATTAATAGCTCATAAAATTATCCACACATTGTGTGTAGCGTGCATTCGTTTTAATGGCCTTATGTTATGAAAATATTAATTAGTCTATCCGCATTTATAAGTCACAATCTAATCGATTAATTATTACACTATTGTTTATCATTAAAAACAAATTAAAATGTTAATTTGTCACACTTACATGTAATATAATAAGCTACTGTTTAACTACCGCAAGAAAAAATACTGCATGCCGTTTTATGGCAGGCAAGAGTCTCTGAGCATAAAATTCAAAAGTCTTTTGATATTGAACATGCTTGAATATGTTTTATAATGACAATTAGGTTACACGTTCCAATGACACCAATAACGTTTTTTATTAGTTTTTCATTTAAATTTACAAACAGCCAAATAGGTTTTACTTTCAAATTTACATATGTACGAATTTTAGTAGAATCTCTATGAATTACAAATTGAACTATTGGAAGTGGTGATGGGTATTTCGACTGCAACATAATTTGAATTACAAACGGAAATGTAACAATTAAAAAATGCATTCAGTTTTACCGGGCCGAACTTGTTTTACTCTCCATGAAATATTCTGAACTAAAGTGGAATAATTAGTTTCCTGTTAGGTTAAAACATTGTTCGATCATCGTGGAGAAGTCTCAAGACCGTTGAAAACCTCAAGTATCAGATTACAGCTAGTTCGGTTAAAATTGTCAGCTAAAATCCTCAAAATACAGAAAATCGGTAGGTACCGTTATATGGGGGCAATACCTAAACATGGACCTATATTCGGCGGCGAAGTATCGTAAATGCAGGGAATACAAATGTTAAATTACGGGTAATTCAGTCGAAAAATGTTGCGAAAAACCTCAAAATATCAAAAATTGGGAGGTACAGTTATATGGTGGCTATACCGAAACATAGACCTATGTGGAAAATATTTGCTGGGCAAGTTTCGTGACTGCTGGGAACCACAAATGTTAAATTACGCGTAGTACAGTCAAAAAATGTAGCGAAAACCATTATAGTACCGAAAATCGGGAGATACAGTTGTATGGGGGCTATACCGAAACATGGAACTATGTGAACCATTTTTTGGTGGAGATGTTTCGGGACTGCAGAGAACATCAAATGTCAAATTACGGGTAGTTCTGTCAAAAAGTTAGCGATAACCCTCAAAATACCCAAAGTCGCAAGATACGGTTATATAGGGGCTATACCAAAACTTGGACCTACGTCGACAAGAAGTTTCGTGACTGCAGGGAATCTCAAATATCAAATTACGCGTAGTTCCGTCAAGAAATTTAGCCAAAACCCTCAACATACCGAAAATCGGGAGGCATCGTTATATGGGAACTATACCGAAACATGGACCTATGTTCACAATTTTTGATGGAGGAGTTTCGTGACTGCAAGGAACCTCAAATCAGTTCAGTCAAGAAATTAAGCCAAAACCCTCAACATACCCGTAGGTACCGTTATATGGGGGCAATACCTAAACATGGACCTATATTCGGCGGCGAAGTATCGTAAATGCAGGGAATACAAATGTTAAATTACGGGTAATTCAGTCGAAAAATGTTGCGAAAAAACCTCAAAATATCAAAAATCGGGAGGTATCGTTATATGGGAACTAGACCAAAACATAGATATATGTTAACAATTTTCGGTGGAAAATTTCGTGACCACTGGGAACCTCAAGTGTCAAGTTACGGCTAGTTCAGACAAACAAATTAGCGAAAACCCTCAAAATACCGAAAATCGGGAGGTACGGTTCTATGGGGGCTATACCGAAAACTGGAACTTTGTGAACCATTTTTGGTGGAGAGTTTTCGTGATTGCAGGGAACATCAAATGTCAAATTACGGGTAGTTCTGTCAAACAAGTTAGCGAAAAACCCCAAAATACCGAAAATCGGGAGGTATCATTATATGAGGTCTATACCAAAACAAAACGGTATCTCTTACATACTAATTGAGGCTATAAAGTATAGCCACCACGTAAACATACAGCCAAAAATGTAGCAACCCCTTAAAATAGCGAAAATCGGGAGGTACCGTTATATGGAGACTATACCGGAACATGGACTAATGTGGACAATTTTTGATGGAATTTTTTCGTGACTGCAGGGAACCTCAGATGTCAAATTTCGAGTAGGTCACTCAAAAAAATTTTCGAAATCCCTCAAAATACCCAAATTCGGGAGGTACCGTTATATGTGGGCTATACCAAAACATGGACCTATGTGGACAATTTTTGATGGGATTTTTTAGTGACTGCAGGGAACCTCAAATTCAAATTATGGGTAGTTCGGTCAAGAAATTTAGCTAAAAACATCAAAATACCGAAAATCGGGAGGTACCGTTATATAGCGGCTATACTGAAACATCGACCTACGTGAACCGTTTTTGGTGAAAAAGTGCCGTGACTGCAGAAAACATCAAATGTCAAATTACGAATAGTTCAGACAAACAAATTAGCGAAAACCCTCAAAATATCGAAAATCGGGAGGTACGGTTCTATGGGGGCTATACCGAAACATGGACCTATGTGGACAATTTTTGATGGAGAGTTTTCGAGGCTGCATGGAACATCAAATGTCAATTTACGGGTAGTTCAGTAAAAAATTTTAGCGAAACCCCTCAAAATACCGAAAATCGGGAGGTATCGTTATATGGGGGCTATACCAAAACATAGACCTATGTGTACAATTTTTGGTGGAGAAGTTTTGTGACGGCAGAGAACATCAAATGTCAAATTACGAGTAGTTCAGTAAAAAAATAAAGCGAAAACCCTCAAAATACCGAAAATCAGGAGGTTCCGCTATATGGGGGCCTATACCAAAACATGGACATATGGGCACAATTTTTTGTTGGAGAAATTTGTTGACTGCAGGGAACATCAAATGTTAAATTACCGGTACTTCAGTAAAAAAAAGAGCGAAAACCCCCAAAATACGGAAAATCGGAAGGAACCGCTATATGGGGGCTATACCTGAACATGGACCTATGTTGACAATTTTTGATTAAGAAGTGGTGTGACCCCTAAGAACCTCAAATATTAAATTTCAAATTGTTCGTTTAAAAATTTTAACTAAAATCATCAAATTACCGAAAATCGGGAGGTACCGTTTTATGGGGCTAAACCAAAACATGGGCCGATATAGCCCATCTTCGAACTTGACGTGCCCACGGAAAAAAGATACTCGTTGCCAAAAATATAGCGCTCTAGCGCAATTTTTTTTTTTTTTTTTTTTTTGGACTCTGGAGTGATTGTAACGGACGGACACGGCTAGATCAGAATTTTATCCTGATCAAGAATATATATACATTGAAGGATCGTAAGGACTCAAGGTCTCAATGCATTATAAGCGGAACAACAAACTCAATATACCCTCCATACTATAGTTGAGGGTATAAAAATTTTAATAAAATTATGTAGCACTAGCAACTAAAGCTATCGGGTAGGAAAAAGAGGCAGAACTTGATGCTATCGGTATTCATGACTTGGGTATCACTACTAAACCGAAAATACACATCTTTGATACATGACGTTAATGTTGTGAGGTTCTCATTGAGACGATGGTCTCATTCTATACAAAAAAAAAAATCTAAACCATATTAGTAAATGTTCTTTGTTTCTCGTGAAGTAGTTAGTTCCATGAACTAGTTTCAAAACTCTTTTCAGTGAATCATTTAATTGCCCCAAATTTGTTTGGAAACTTTGCCATCTGGGTCTACTCTTAACTTTAAAACAAAAATCTAAAGCTCGATTTTTATTGGATATTTATCTTTAGTTCCAAATCTAATCTAATAATCCCTTTCCCTTCTCTCTCTCCCTCTCCTCCAGCTCTTGGGTGCCAGCTGTGCTCTCATAGTCAGCTTTGCCGTTGCCCATCCGCCAGAAGGTGTTTGGAAAAAGAAACTCACATGGAAAGAGGATTGGGTACAAGTTTGGAAGACCGTCAAAAAGGAAGCCTGGGAAACCAAATGGAAAAAAGTTCAAGTACCCATTTGGAAGGAAGTTAAAGTCCCCGTCTGGAAAGAAGAACAAGTACCCGATTGGAAAATTGTGAAGAAGCCCCATATCGAAGAACGTGAAGTTCCAGCCTGGAAAGAAGTTAAAGTACCCGAATGGAAGAAAATCACTAAACCCATTTGGAAAGAAGTTCAAGTTCCAGTCTGGAAAGAAATTCAAGTTCCCGTATGGAAAGAAATCCAAGTACCCGTATGGCGTGAAATAAAAGTGCCCGTTTGGAAAGAAATCCAAGTACCCGTATGGAAAGAAATCCAAGTACCCGTTTGGAAAGAAGTTCAAGTACCCGATTGGAAGAAAATGTTCGTTCCCGAATGGGTTAAAATGGGCATCCCTGGTGAAAAATATCTAGGCAAAGATCATGAAGGTTGGGAATATACCAGTCACGATTTATGGCGTAAAAAGTTGATATGGAAACCTGTCTGGAAAAAGGTTTGGCGTACCGAAAAGAAGCAAGAATGGAAAACCGAAAAGAAACAAGAATGGAAAACCGAAAAAGTGCAAGAATGGAAAATCGAAAAAAAACAAGAATGGAAAACTGAAAAGGTGCAAGAATGGAAAACCGAAAAGAAACAGGAATGGAAGACCGACAAGAAACTTGAATGGAAAGTTGAATGGATTCAAGTTTGGAAACCGGTGAAGAAACAAATTTGGATTAAGGAAAAACGTGAAACATGGGTAGAGGAAAAAGTACAAATTTGGCGTACAGAGAAGAAACAAGTCTGGGCCACGGAGAAGAAACAAGCCTGGAAGGATGAATGGAAGGCAGTTCAGGTGCCTGTCTGGAAGGAAGTTAAAGTACAAGAATGGAAAAAGGTGTGGAAGCCAGTATGGGAAAAAGTGTGGGTACCCACACCACATCATGAACATGGTTGGGATTAAGCGCCCGCCTCCTCATCCTTCATCACCGTCATCTGTGTATTTAGAGTAGTTAAGTAAGACAATCATCAGACTTTTCCCCAATGTCTCTCTCGCTCTGAGGATATGAGCTCATGAACAAAGTCCAATTAGGATGCCACAGTACTGAAATCATTTACGTTTCTTTTGCTTTTACGCTTCTACTCATCATCAAAGTTTTTAAATTATTATTTAAGTTATTTTTCACATATCAGCCTATACTTTTTCTATGCCTTTTCTGTCATTCCTAAAAATCGAGAGGAAAATGTGGAGATAATAACTGCAAAAAACGCTGCCGAGACCATTTGGCCATAGAATGGAAAATTTTACTTACAGTTTAATCCTGTGATTTTATTTGTTTTCCTCTATTCTTTTTTTATTGATTTTCCTTTTTTCTGTTTTCCTTCGAAACAATCATTTTTATTTAGCATTTCAATTTTTTTATTTTCCATTTTTTGTTTTATTTTCTTTTTTGTTAAAAAAAAACAAATTGTTATACTATTTTTTTATTAGAAATAAGTTATCTTGTACAAATTAGTCATTTACTCTTAACGTGTTACGAGGCTTTTATTGTCAACCCAAAAGACATGTTAAGAGTTAATTTTATATACAAAACAAAAAACGTATTAAATATTTGTATGTATATTAAAAAAACAAATAAACACAAAAATTGTTGATATTTTTCTTGTAATAACAGAACTCATGTTGTTGCATTTGTAAAATAAAATAATAATTTTTATTAATAAAAAACAATAAATTGTACCCTTGCGTTTTTCATTGATATTTTTGAAGAGATTATGCCATATGGCACAAGCAAAGGCTATAGTCGGGACGGGGACGAAACAACACCTGTGCCAAAGTTTTTACCCACCCTGGCTTTTTTACCAAATGACTTGCTACTGATCCAAAATAATTAATAATTTTATATTTGACCATTGTCGGCAATCTACTGATTGAAAGGTTTGCAAAAGATAAGCTGAGGTATTTGTCATTAAAATAAATATTTAAAAATATTAAAATTGGGATAGCGTAGCGCATTTTACAATAACTCTGATATTTTACCATAAATGATAACGCATTTGGTATCAATTTAAAACTCAGATGGGCCAGGGCTATCCCCTTGTAATATGTCCAACAGAAACAGAGGTATCCGCATTGCAAATAAAATACCACAAATTGGAAATTGGTATATCTGAGTGTCTTTTTCTATATCTCTAGTATTTGACCACTATTGGTATTGACCACTCTAGTATTTGACCAACCTAGTAGGTACCGCTTTAAAATCTGTAGGTACCGTAATGTGGGGCTGTACCAAATCATTGACATATTCCAAGCATTTTTAGTAACCAAACTTCTTCAAAAAAAACTCGAAGTATGAAATTACGTTAGACTATGTTTGGAAGACATGTTTTAAAAAGTTTTATTGTTATCTTGCACAATATCAATTTTAGTATGTGCCGGCAAGGTTTTAGAGCTTTTGGGCCATTATCTCAGGAAGTATTGAATTACTCCGACAAAAATTTTACTGTTGTAAATGAGGCCGCTAGAACAAACTACTGAAAAAAGAATCAAAACAATGGGGGAGGAGCTCGCAAGCTTCACTTTTTCCGAATTTTGTGTGGGAGGAACCGAAATGAGTGGACTGATATAGTCATTATCCCAACCTGATACATGACTGGAAGAAATAATACGATGAGAAAAGTCTACACCAATCAGAAACTCCCTGCGAGAATTACACTGTGCAACACTGGAAATGCAAACAACTTCTAATGGGCATTTTCTGAAAGTACATATTGAGACTACAAAAACCATAATTGGGTTTTGTGTTCTTAGATCGGGTTTAGATTTTATGGCCTCATCTAAACCGACCTAAAATGAGCCTTTTTTCCAGTGATCGGACCTTTATCTCCGAAACTAATAAGAATTTTGCTTTGCAGTCTTCAGCAATATTGTAGCCCTAAAGTAGTAGAACTTATGTGTCAAACAGATGAAATAGGAAAAGTTACATCTAGCGCTTCAAACTCGTTAAAACATAGAAAAGTTTACATAATTTCTGAAATTCTGGTCAGTAACAACTGAACTGTTGGAAGTTGAAAAAAGTGACCATTCTAAAAATTTTCCAAACAATGTGACCATCAATTCTTCAGAACATTCTGAAACCCTAAAATTGTTATTTCACGTTGTTTAAGGGGTATTTCATAACATACCTTTTACAAAACTTATTTCAAACAATGTTCACACAGGCTGTTTATTCTCATGTTGGGGATTTCAATGAATTATTGAAATATTTACCAAATTGTTGTTGAAAAATTCGCTATAATCAAGGCGATAGAGGCATTTTACAACAATATAATGTTCTGAAGAGTTGTGTATTACATTCCAGAGAATATTTTCCCAAAAGGTAACATTAAGAAGAATTTAACGTTTTTCGAGATACGCTGCGAAATATACACAAATTATAGAATTTTTACATATATTATAAAATTTGAGGCAATAAATGCAGTTTTTCGAGTTCACTATTCCTCCAAATATTTTCTTCTTGCTCTTATCTACAAGTTTGCTGCAGATGTCAAAACAAGATTCGTATTGGTTTCAGAGATACAGCCCCGATTTGTTTTAAAAATTCGATTTTTAATCATGTTTAGATGAGGCCATAAAAACCGAACCCGATCTAAGAAAACAAAACCCAAATATGGTTTTTGCCTATTGGTCCTCTACTTTCATAAAATTCTGGAAAGAAGTTGTTTGCACGCGATTGGCTCAAAAATGTTGCACAGTGTTATCTTGCGGATTTGCCATTTTGCTTGGTGCCGTCAGGGTTTCTTGGAGCTTGTAGGCCAATATCTCAAGAAGTATGGACTTGCGCAAGAAAAAAAAAAATTGTACCCTTGTAAAGGGAGCTGCAAGGACACCCTACTGAAAAAAATAAAATGATCCGAGGAGAGCTCTTAAACTTCACTTTATCCGAATTTTGTGTGGGAGGTACCCGAAGGAGTGGACCGAGATTGTCCATACTCGAACCCAAAATATATCTGGAATGAATAATGCGATGTGCAAAGTTTGGACCAAATCGATTGCTCCCATTCAAACCATTTTATAGAACAATTTTGAACTTTTGTGGACCGAAGGATTGGACCGATATGGCCCATTTTCGAATTTAAACTAAATTTGAACAAAATATTACTATACCCAAAATTTGGTTCGAATCGGTTCGAGAGTTATCGTGCGCACCAGCCAGACAGACGGACGGGCATGGCTAAAACGACTCCAAATTATCTGAAACGAAATTTGTCGAAACATACTTGGGGTGTAAAACCGTTATTTCAATTAGGTACATTTTTCGTCGTATCAAAATGTATATCACCAATATTTTTGAAAATTTAACATAGCTGAAGCCAAGGTTTACCCTTTTTGAATACGCGACTTGTGATTCTATATTATACAAATTAAATATTTTTGGATAAAATGAAATGTTTTTGGACGTGGCAAAAAATATTGGCCTTAAATGTTAATTTGGGTGGAAGCTGTGGCTATATTTATGTTAAAAAATGGGTAAAAATGGGTTGAAGCCACCATGACTTTTTTTGTTTTCTCTCGATTTGTGAGTAAACCACACTTCTTTCGATTTTCCTGTCAAAGTAAAAGTAGAAGCAAACTAAATAAGGATCATCTCACTAATGTATTACTTTTCAAAATTTGAACTGCTTCTACCGTTAAATGATGCTGACATTTTGAAGCCAGATTTACAGTGTTTTTTGAAATTTTCTTCTAATTTCATTCCGCAAACAGGTTTTTCAAAAAATTATATATAGGATTGTAGTACTTGCGATTCTGAGTTATTTGATACGACTAATGTGAATGAAGTCTGCACAGCTTCATAGAAATCTACATCCAAATGCGGAAATTTTGTGCGAACATTTTTGTAAAAAACATATTTTTCGGGCCTAATTTTTGCAATTGTCATTCGATATCCTCGTACTTGATTGCACATTTTAGTTTTTTACGTTCCGGATCTAATAAATCATTCCCCGTAAAAATCCATCTACTAAAACGCGAGTTACAAGAAAGTCCAAAGTAGAAAAATCACCTAAAATTGGGTTTGAAAATATCGCGTATTTTATCGCATTTTCTGCGGTTCGTTTCCACTGCAATAAAACAACTAATACAGCATCTTCGTTTTAGCGGAAACAGAGATTTGAAAACTTTACTGATATGGGAGCTACATTCATTTTATACCAAAAAATAGTGTGTGATGCTACATCCACGCTTTTTAATTGGTCGCCTTGAAATATATATATATCGATGTAGACTTTCATGGTGGACATTGAAATCGGATGCGGACAAAAATTGTATGACCTTTGCGCAAATTAGCGATATTTTATAGGTATTTTAATGCTAAGATGCGACTGATGCTACATCTTAGCCACCAAATTAAATTTCGAATACTATATTCAAATTAAAAGATACGGTATTGCTGTACATGAAAATCACATGCGGACAAACTGATTTTGATAATTACGCGATTTACACGTATTTTAAAATGCATATAAATAAAAATGGGTTATTTGACCTTTATTTCCATTTCAGAAGCTTTGAAATATATCCTTATCAACCCAATTACCTTCCCTAATGGGAAAGCTTTAATATGAATGTCAATAAAGCAAAATCCGTATGTTTTATTGGGTGATTTAAGCATTCCTATAAATTTTTTAATTATTCCTATAAATTTTTACAATATTTTGTACTACACAATGCATGTAAAAAAATTTTTTTTAAACAAAAAATTATTTTTTTTTACCAAAATATGTGCTTATTTTGGCTGTAACATCCAAACTATAACACCAATCTCTATGATTGTAGTCTCATTTGATTTGCCGTGAAGTCTGTAATTTTATGACCACTAAATGGGCCTTAATTTTGAAAAAAAGTAGACTTATATTCAATAATTTATCAATTTTATGTACATTCCGCGAATTCTGTGTAACATTTTGAAGGTATTATGCAATCTACTCGCTGAAGTCACTTCGCGAGAACATTTTGGTAACAATTGTGCTCATTTAAATAATTAGCGTTTTTATAATATTTTCTTTCTTAAAAAGCGAAATAAAAGCGCCATAACTTTTGTCCGCAACAACCAAAAATTGGCTCGCGACCAGATTCGTACTGGGAATTTTTTTCTTAACCTACATTTTAAAAATAGTTGATGTAGCGCGAAAAAAATGTATCCTTTTTTTCTGAAATGGAATATGAAATAATTGACAATATTCGTGATATACCCTTTTTAGCCTAAAGGCTGAGGGTATAAAAATGTGGCGGTACCGCTACATGGGTCTATATTAAATCTATATCTAAATAGCAAATGTCAGCCGTTTCGGTGTGATAATTTGGCTAAAACCTTGAACATACCGAAAATCGTGAGGTACCCTTTAATGGGGGATATACCAAAATATCTATACTTATAAAAGAGTTCAGTAATGATGACTCACTGACTCACTGATTCACTGACTCACTGACTGACTGACTGACTGATAATCAACGCCCAGACTAAACGGCTAAAGCTAGAATCTTGAAATTTTGGGTGAGGGTTACTCTTGGTCCGAAGGTGTCAGATAAGGCTGAATTTTTGGAAATTCGAACTAGAACTGTACTAAAAGTACTAAAAGGTACTAAATATGGTACCCTTTGTATTAGGCAAACGCGAAGAGCTAGAATTCTGAAATTTAGAATGAGGTTCACTGATGGTGAGTTAGAAAGGTGTACCAAATGGTTTTTGGAAATTCGAACTATAAGTGTACGAAAAGTACTAAAAGTTACTAAATTTAGTACTATTTGGTATTACGTGAACGGATAGAGCTAAAATCTTGAAATTTGGAATGCAAATCAAGGTTAGAAAGATGAGTTGATACAAGGAGGTGGTTTTGAAAATGTGCACTCATGTGTACGAATAGTATTAAATGGTACTAAATTTGGTACAATTTGAATTAGGGCGAACCGATAAAGTTGGAATTCTGAAATTTGTGAATTACTATTACTGTTGGAGTGTAGGTTAGAGATATGGAGGTAGTTTTCGAAGTTCGTACATATGGGTACGAAAGGTACTAAATAGTACCAAATAAGGTGCAATTTGGATTTGGGGGAACGGATGGAGCTGGAATCCTGAAATTTAGAATTAGGATTACTGTCGGGGTGTAGGATAGAAGTATTTTGGAAATTCGTACTTTTGGGTACGAAAAGTACTAAATGGTACCAAATTTGGTACAATATGAATTTAAGTGATCTGATAGAGCTGGAATAGTGAAATTTGGAATTAAGATTACTACTGGAGTGTGGGATTGGGATACTTTTGGAAATTCGTACTTATGGCAACGAAAAATACTAAATGGTACCAAATTTTGTACAGTTTGGATTTGGGTGATCAGATACATTTGGAATCCTGAAATTCGAAAGTGAGATTACTTTTGTAGTGTTGGATAGAAGTAGGTTTCGAAATTCGGACCTATGGGAACAAAAAGTACTAAATGGTACTAAATTTGGTACAATTTGGAATACGGCGATATGATGCAGCTGTAATTCTGAAATTTGGAATTAAGATTACTGTTCGCGTGTAGGATTGAGGTAGTTGTGGATATTGGTACTCTTGGGTACGAATAGCACTAAATAGTACCAAATTTGGTACAATTTGGATTTGGGTGAACGGATATAGCTGAAATTCCGAGATTTGGAATAAGGAGTACTATTGGAGTGTGGATAGATAAAGTTTTGGAAATTTGTAGTTATGGGTAGGAAAAGTACTAAATA
Source organism: Musca autumnalis (assembly GCF_047663935.1). NCBI lineage: Eukaryota > Metazoa > Arthropoda > Insecta > Diptera > Muscidae > Musca > Musca autumnalis. The sequence continues at coordinate 74,588,440 of NW_027412088.1, forward strand.
GTACTAAATTTGGTACAATTTAGATTTCAATGAGGGGATACATTTGGAATCGTGAAATTCGGAATTAACAGCGTGTTTTTGTAAAAAGTTTTTGCCCATTCGTTCGTCGATTTCATGAACGAAGACACAATTTGGTTTTCATAGCGGTTGACGTTTGTATTCGTGTGACAAACAAATGAAAGCTTTTTATTTTCGTAATTTTTTTGGTTTTCGTAAGAAAATCAGACGAACGAATACGTCAAAAATAAACGAATGGAAAAGACCCATCGTTTTGAATGAAAATTAAATAATTTGAGTTATAACTGGCACAAAACACACGAAAACTGGAAGGGAATGCAATTTTATTTATTTCCATAGAAGCACACGCGTATATGTACATCCGTTTCTTCATATTATCACAATCATTTTTGGACAAATTTGATTACATTTTTTTCTTATTGTTTGTTTTTCATCTGTTTATCGGGGTTGCCATCAAGTAACACATTTTACGTGCAGATGCCTATGCAAAATTCACAAAATAAGTATCATGGAAACCCTGAAATATAAAAGCTTTTATGAAATAGACGAAAACTTTCAGATAAAAACGAATGGTTCGTAAAATTTTACAAGAACCAAATTTTGAACGTATACGTTTTAGTACGAACGGTTCGTGTGACAGGCAAGCATTTTTACAAAAACTCCCTGTAAAATTGTTGTTGGAGTGTTGATAGAGGTAGGTTTGGAAATTCGTACTTTGGATACGAATAGTACTAAATGGTACCAAATTTGGATTTGAGTTATCGGATGTATCTGGAATTCTGAAATTCGGAATTAAGCTTATTGTTTGAACATAGCACTGAGGTAGTTTTGAAAATTTGTACTTATGTGTACGAAAAGTACTAAATGGTACCAAATCTGGTAAAATTTGGATTTGGGTGAACGGTGAACTGGAATCCAGAGATTCGGAATAAGGATTACTGTTGGTGTGTAGGATTGATGAAGTTTTTGAAATTTTTAGTTTTATGGGTACGAAAAGTACTAAATGGTACCAAATTTTAATTTATGTGATCGGATACATTTGAAATCCTGAAATTCGGAATTACGATTACTGATGGAGTGTTGAAAGAGGAAGGTTTGGAAGTACGTACTTTGGATACGAAAAGTACTAAATGGTATCAAATTTGGTACAATTTGGATTACTGTGATCGGATGCAGCTGTAATCCTGAAATTTGGAATTAAGATTACTGTTGGCGTGTAGGATTGAGGTAGTTGTAGAAATTCGTACTCATGGGTACGAAAGTACTAAATGGTACCAAATTTGGTACAGTTTGCATTTGGGTGAACGAATATAGCTGGAAACCCGAGATTTGGAATAAGGAGTACTGTTTGAGTGTAGGATTGATAAAGTTTTGGAAATTTGTAGTTATGGGTAGGAAAAGTACTAATTAGTACTAAATTTGGTACAATTTGGATTTCAGTGATAGGATACATTTGGAATCGTGAAATTCGGAATTAAAATTGATGTTGAAGTGTTGATAGAGGTAGGTTTAGAAATTCGTACTATGGATACGATATCGTTTGAACATAGCACTGAGGTAGTTTTGAAAATTTGTACTTATGGGTACGAAAAGTACTAAATGGTTCTAAATTTGGTACAATTTGGATTTTGGTGATCTGATGTAGCTGCCATCCCCAATTTTGAATTTAAAATACCTGTTAAATTGTAGGATTGATAAAATTTTGGAAATTTTTAGTTATGGGTAGGAAAAGTACTAAATAGTACTAAATTTGGTACAATTTGGATTTGAGCGAACGGATAGAGTTGGAATCAAGAAATTTGAAATTAAGATTATTGTTGGAGTGTAGGATTGAGATATAGAAGTAGTTTTTGAAATTCGTACTTATGAGTGCGAAAAGTACTAAATTTGGTACAATTTGGATTTGAGCAAAGGGCTAGAGCTGGAATCTTGAAGTTTGGAATTAAGATTACTGTTGGGGTGTAGGATTGATGAAGTTTTGGAAATTCGTACTTATATGTACGAAAAGTACTAAACGGTACTAAATTTGGTACAACTTGGATTTGAGCGAACGGGTAGAGCTGGAATCAAGAAATTTGGAATTAATATTACTGTTGGAGTGTAGGATTGAGATATGCTACAACTTGGATTTGAGCGAACGGTTAGAGCTGGAATCCTGAATTTTGCAGTTAATATTACTGTTGGGGTTAGTTTTGAAAATGCGTACTTAGTTTTAGAAATGCGTACTTATGCTTACAAAAAGTACTACATTTTGTACAATTAGGATTTAGGTGAAATTATAGCGCTCGAATCCTAAAATGTGGAATTAGGTACACTTAGGGGTACGAAATGGTTCCATGTACCATACATTTTGTATTGGATGAACGGATAGATCTGGATTCGTGAGATTTGGAATTAAGATTATTGTTATAATTTGCTTATAACGTCCGATTTAAGAAATATGTGCCATAAATATACGAAAAAAGTTGTAAATGGCACAGGATTTGGTACAATTTGTTATTGTGTAATGGGAATTTTGAAATAATAGGAAGAGGTTCGTATGTATATATTTACATGTAAAGTACTAAATAGTTCTATAATTGGGGGAACAGATAGAGCTAGAAATGAGGATGGCGGTTGTTGGGTTAGGCCGTATTTGCGCTGAGAACCTCAATTAAAATATCTCAAAAAATGTGGATTGCTCTTGATGTGTAGGCGTGACAAAAATCGAACTAAAGTGGTACGTATTAGTACACAAAATGTTTCCACCATTCTATATTATATATTGTTCATTTGTTTTATATATTTAACGCATACGAAGTAGCGGGCACTTTGCTAGTGGACCTATAAAAAATCATTGTGTACATACATAGTATGTAAGTCCACTAGGGTTATGACCTTTTTCAAAGTCTTATCCCTGTATCATAGCGTGATGAGTATCTACATAAGATTACATAAAATCTTAATTATGAAGTGTTTCGAAAAATAAAGTTTCCACACAAAAAGCTTTTAAAGTTTTTATTTTTCAGAACTTTTGACCATTTTTGAAGTCACTATAAGCAGATATTTAACTGAAAACAAGGTGTAGGGGCACACGACATAACCAAATTGACATAACCGTTGATTTCTCACTATTTTATCGTCGTATTATTATTATATTATTATTACATATATATTATTTTATATTATATGTATCATTATTTCATATACCATAAAAATAAAAGTTATTTTAGTCATTAATAGGCAAAAGGTAATTTTTTCGTGCAACAGGAAATAATTTTTGAGATAAAACAACGCTTCAGATCATAGTATTTTTCAAAAAAAATTTTTAGAATCATTGTGGCGTTTTTATTGTGATAGCGTTTGCAATTTTGTTTTTTTTTTTTCAAAATAGTCTGGCTTAATCCCATTGTTTTTACAACCTCATATCCCTGTATCATAGCGTGATGAGTTTTGCCATAAGATTACATAAAATCATACTTATAAGGTGATTCGGTGAAAAAACCTCACGCACAAAATGATTTTAAAATTTGAATTTATCAAAATTATGGACAATTTATTTAAGTCACTGTAAGCAGATATACAATTGAAATTAAACTTTAGAGTCAAATGGGATAATTAAACTGACATAACATTTATTTCTCACTAATTTTCTTCAATTCTGAGAATCGTAAAAATCTCGTGAACGCTTTTATTTAAAGATATAATTTTTTAACAAAAAATTTAAAATTTTTTCAAAGTGGTTTGTGCATGACGTTTTTCAATATTTGAATGAAATAAACTTTATTATAGTTATTAGTAGGCTTATATTTATTCATTCGTGCAACGAAAAATAATTTTTGAAAAAAATTTTTTTTCATTTCATACATTTTTTCAAAAAATTATATTTTTAAAATCGATTTGTGCGTGAACTTTTTTTATATTTCAATGAAATAAACGATACCGTAGTGATTATTAGGCAAAAGTTCACTCATCCCTGCTACAGGAATACAAGGCCGATATTACTGCCATACAGGAAATACGATGGATTGGGAAAGGTGTCACAACAACACCTAAAGGTGACGCACTGTATTATAGCTGCCATGACGTAAAGCATGAGTTTGGTTGCGGATTCGTAGTTAGTCGGAGACTAAAACATCTGGTATCCAGCTTCACCCCAGTGAATGAAAGACTTGCTGCAATTCGAATAAAAGCTAAATTCTTCAACATCAGCTTTATTTGCGCTCATGCTCCCACTGAAGAAAAGGATGAACAGACCAAAGATATATTTTACGAGAAGAAACATATGACCGTTGCCCTGCCCATGACATTAAAATCATTCTAGGCGATTTTAATGCCAAAATTGGAAAGGAGAATATCTTTGGCCCAACAGTCGGGAAATTCAGTCTCCACAGTGAAACATCTGACAATGGTATGAGGCTGATAGACTTTGCAGCTGCAAAAACATGGTAGTTAGCAGTACCAGATTTAATCATCTCGATATTCATAAGGGCACCTGGCTGTCTCCAGATCAAAGAACAAGTAATCAAATTGATCATGTTGTAATAGATGGAAGACATTCATCCAGCGTGTTGGATGTACGATCGTTCCGAGGCGCAAACATTGATTCGGACCACTACCTTGTTGCAGCAAAGGTACGTACCCGTCTAAACGTTGCAAATAAAGCACGAACAGACACAACGCGGAAGTTGGACATCGATAGGCTGCAAACACAACAGATAGCCACAGCATATTCCACTCAACTAGCCCAATTGCTTAACGCGAGCACTCCTTGTCCCGATAACATAACAACACAATGGCAACATATTACCCATTCCATGCAAACAGCCGCAAAATCCATACTTGGATTCCAGAGACCTCCACAAAGGAATTCATGGTATGACCAGGAGTGTCGTGCTGCTACCGAAGAGAAAAATGCGGCATATAGAGCTACTTTACAATCATTAGCAACGCGTAGCGCACGAGAGAGATATCGGGAGAAAAGGAGAGAAGAGAAACGTCTTTTCCGCAAGAAAAAGAGAGAAATGGAAAAGCGGGGGTGTGAAAAATCGAGATGTACAGGAGCCAGAATGAAGTCCGAAAATTCTACCAAAGAGTGAAACATCAAACAGATGGCTTTGGTACAGGCACATCCTCCTGTAGAGACCAGCAAGGTAATCTGGTAGCAGATACAGATAGCGTGCTCAGGATATGGAAGGAACATTTCTCCAATCTGCTGATATCCAATAATAGCGAAGACGATGATACCACAGATCCAATCCCAGAAGATGGTATAGAATGTATACCGCCCGGCCAAGATGAGGTAAAAACAGCAATCAACCGGCTGAAGAATAATAAAGCAGCAGGAGCCGATGGCTTACCAGCCGAGCTGTTTAAAACCGGAGGCGACGCGCTGATAAGGTGTATGCATCAGCTAGTTAGCACCATCTGGCAGGAAGAACGCGTACCCGACGATTGGAACCTGAGCATCCTATGTCCCGTCCACAAGAAAGGAGATAAGACTGTATGCTCAAACTATAGGGGCATAAGTCTTCTCTCTATTGCCTATAAGATAGTGTCAGGGATATTGTGCGAACGACTAAAGCCAATGGTCAACGAAATAATTGGACCATACCAATGTGGCTTTAGACCTGGCAAGTTCACCATTCACCAGATATTTACCCTGCGGCAAATCCTAGAGAAGACCCAAGAGATGCAGATCGACACATTTCACCTTTTTGTCGATTATAAAGCAGCATTCGACAGTCCCCTCCGATCAAAGGTATTCCATGCAATGTCTGAATTTGGTATCCCCGCAAAGCTCATCCGGCTTTGTAAGATGACTTTAACTGATACTAGGTCCTCAGTTAAAATTGGAAAGAACCTCTCCGAAGAATTTTGTACCAAAAGAGGTTTCAGACAAGGAGACAGCCTTTCGTGTGACCTATTCAACATTTTGCTGGAAAAGGTAATACGAGATGCAAATGTCAAAAGAAATGGCACAATTTACACCAATAGCCACATGTTACTTGCCTATGCTGATGACATAGACATCATGGGACGATCAGTAAAGGAAGTAACTGATACCTTTAGGAAGGTCGAAGCAGAATCTGCGAAAGTGGGTCTGGCGGTAAACGGCGAAAAGACCAAATTGATGGTGTCGACGCGCAAAGCGTCCATAGAGCTCGGACCAACTGTGGAAGTTGGTACCTACAATTTTGAGGTAGTTAAAGACTTCGTCTACCTCGGCACTGCCATAAACACAACAAACAACATCAGTTGTGAAATAAGAAGAAGAATTGTATTGGCCAACAGATGCTACTATGGTCTAAGTAAGCAATTTAAAAACAAAGCCACATCTCGTCAAACAAAAATAACACTATACAAAACGCTGATACTACCCGGGCTAATGTATGGCTCCGAAGCATGGGTACTTGCGCAAGCAGATAAGGCAGTGCTTGGTGTGTTTGAGAGGAAAATTCTTCGAAAGATCTACGGGCCGATTTGCGTTGACGGTGAATATCGACGTCGTATGAACCACGAGCTATATAAGCTATACAAACACATGCATATAGTTAAACGTATCGAGATGCAACGATTGCGTTGGCTAGGCCATATCATGAGAATGAGCGATGATGAACCCGCTAAAAAGGCGTATGAATACATGCCACATGGCGGTGCACGCAGAATCGGCAGGCTTAAGCTTAGATGGAGCATACAAGTGGATGAAGAAATGGAAAGGCGCGGTATTCCAAAAAGTCAGGCGAAAAACAGAGAAGAATGGAGATCTTTTCTTAGTTCGGTCTATGGAACAAATGTTCTGTAATGGGCCAACTAAGTAAGTAAGTTTATTAGTGGAAAAGATTTGGCATTGTTCGCCAAGGGGTTAGGCAGGGAATACTATAGTTCCGATTCTCGCCACAGAATCTCATCAGTTCCCTTGTTTTTTGTGGATATTCTCCACAGAAGTTATTTTTCAATAACTTCTTTAACAAAAAACTTGTTAGACCCAAACATCAATCGTCCGCTCGAAGTATAAAGGTAAGCAAAGAAAAAAGTTCAATGAGAAGTTTTTCCTTGGCAACCTCACACAACTCCGACGAAAGTGTCTGCGAAAAGGTTTGAATTGTTTGCTAAATGCTCTATATCCGCCCACATTTGACTTAGTTTAAGTTCGAAGATAGACCATATCGGTCCACTCCACAGCGGCCTATTTTACGAAATACCTGGCCAAAACTCTAAAAATTAATGGATTTAGACCTAACCTTTTTCATATTTTTTTATGCTCAGACGGTCATTAAATTTGTCTTTTTTGGTTCCCTCTCCTTTAATATGTGCTCATATCAGATCAAAATATTCTATAAATGTGTTCGCCATCAATTTTTATTATAAGTCCTAGAATACATCAAAACTCTAAATCTTACGTAAACTCCAGAAATATGCAAAATTAAAAACACATTTTAGGAATAAGATCGTTCTTCATGTGAGTTTTGGCATAATTGTCATACAAAACATCATTTTAGAAGAATTGCGTTAAAGAAAAAAATGTGCTCCGCTAAATTCTACCGTAATTCACCAAAGAAATTAAATCCCTATTTGCATTACATACCAAGGGAATGGGTATCAATTTTGCCAAAAAAAAAAAAAAAAAACAAGAAACTAAAATAGGGGTGCAAGCTTCTATCATTTCTACAGTCTTGGAAATATTTGAGTTAAGATTACTTGGAATCTTTTCACTTTAGGTATATGGTGTATTTTTTTCAAATTTACAGGCAAAAAATAACACAAAATCTTTAAAATCTAACATAAAATGTGAGATCAAAATATTCTAGAAATTTATTCGCCATAAAATGTTACTATAGGTCCTAGAATACATCAAATTCCTAAGTTATACCCAAACGCCAGGAAGTGACCCTATACTATATTCTTACATTCTGAATCAAAGAAAATCTGTATATATCTGCAAGACAAAATATCACATAAAAACGAAAAAAGCAATTATGTGCAGGATGTTTCGATGGAAATTGGTAAAAATCGCTTTCCTTTTTATGAAATGATAAAGAACACAGTCCAACTCGATCTTACTCACAACTATTTTCATAATTTATCAAATATCAACAAGTACGGACATCAATTATTAAAAACGCGCACTTCATTGGCGACACTGAACATTTTAAATTCGTTTCACATACATTTCATTACAATTACAAAAAAATATATATAAAACCCGTTGTTTATTTTGGATATTATAATATTTTAATAAACAACATAATAAATTTGGGAAACAAAATTTTTCCAAATAGAGTCACTTTGACCTGCTTTTATACCCACTTACCACGTATAGTTCACGGCAAGTTCATACTTCTAAAAAGGGCACAAAATCTTTGTAGCCGGTATTAGATACGATATTGTCAATAGATGAAAGTTTCAATTCACACAGTCGAAAGTATATCTCCGTCAACAAAGCCGATTCCCCGTCCAGGCAACATCAAACATTTTTCAACGGTGCAAAATACCCCTCAGTAATGGTGGCGACATTTCCTGAGTATTTCAGCCTTGAAAAACTTCTCCACAAGTGGTGTCTTAAGACACGAAGTTCGGACTCGGCGATAAACGGTAGGTCCCATATCATTGAGCTAAATATGAATCGGGGTGCACTCATTGATATGAGAGAAGTCTCCCTTGTCCCGTATGGGATGTTGTGGAACAATGCTTTTTTATACCCTCCACCATAGGATGGGGGTATATTAAGTTTGTCACTACGTTTGTAACTACTCGAAACAATCATTGTAGACCCCACAAAGTATATATATTCTTTATCAGCGTGCAATTCTACATCGATGTAGCCATGTCCGTCCGTCTGTCCGTCTGTGGAAATCACTCTAGCGTCCGAACGGATTGACGTAGGTTGATGACATTTTGGGAAAATATGTTATATTTACGTAGGACTTTTGGTATTGAAAGCGGGCTATGTAGGTCCACGCTTTCGTATAGCCCCCATACAAAATGACGCGTGACGCGTCGTCGTTTTAAGGAATTTTTAAGATATTTGGCCCATTTTACCACCGAATTGGTTGTAATTTGGTGCTTTGTGTCTCCAGAGGCCAAAAAATATTCCTACCAAAGTTGGTTTATATAGGTCCACGTTTTGGTGTAGCCCCCATATAAGGCCCGATATAAAGTACGCGTCATTTTAATATATTTTGAATGTATTAGACCCATTTGACCACAGAATTGGTTGTAATTTGGTATTTTGTGTCTTCAGAGGCCAGAAAACATTCCTACCAAAGTTGGGTTACATAGGTCCACGTTTTGGTATAGCCCCCACATAAGGCCCCTTATAAAGTACGCGTCATTTTAATATATTTTGAATGTATTAGACCCATTTGACCAAAGAATCGGTTGTAACTTTGTATTTTGTGTTTCCAGAAGCTAAGAAAGATGTCTACCATAAAATGTTTATATATGTAGGTCCACGTGTTGATATAGCCCCCATAATACAATATCTCCCGATTTTCGATATTTTGAACGTTTTAGCCTCATTATGGTTGAGATGGTTGAAATTTGGTATTTAGTCTTCTTTAGGCGTATAATACTTTCCCCCAGCAATTTGTAGGTATAGGTCCACGCCATCATATAGCCCCCATAGAACGGTACCTTCCGAATTTCGGTATTTTGAAGGCTGTGGCCACATTAATCCACCGAAATTGCTGAAATTTGTGGTGGAGGGTATAAAAAGTTCGGCCCGACCGAACTTAACGCTTTTCTTACTTGTTATTTTTCTACCTCTCACGATAATATACGGGACCAAGATAAGTCCTGGGCTTTGCCATGTTAAAGCTGATCTGGGCCGTTGCTTGGCATCTTTTTACCCCTACGTTACACGACTACTTTAGGTTCCGGTCTCAAATTGACTTGACATTTTTACCACATGTAGTCCTGTGCTCCCATTTGCAACTGTTACATTATCAGCGAAGTCACCAATGGACATCAAGTAAAAAAAAGAAAACAACCAATTTTTTGTTTTTTTACAATACAAGGCATTTAACTGAGTCCTCTCAAGCTTTTTCATATTTTGGCCATTTCCTTTACACTCCTGAATTATGTAATATTTTTGTGAAATCCACCACCGTTACTGTAACAAAACTCCGCTCTCTCACACACTTCCCAACAACGAAGACAAACCCAAATTTATGGCCACATTTAACGAAAAAGATGCCTTAATTGAAGCCTACAAAAATACAGAGCGACGCCGAAAAAGTTAACAACAATAAAAGACACGAACGAACGAGTCCAATATGAAGATGTGACACGGAAGTTAGATAAGAAGTCAAAAAGCACACTTGTTCAGCATCAGAAATGAAAAAATAAAACAACCAACAACACCAACCAACACCAGCTTCGGCTGCACATCTGGTTGGGCCTACGATATGTAGCTGTCGATGTACTCGTATACCGCCGAAGTATTAAAACACGATTTTCATTGTGCGGTTTTTTCTGGTCTGTCATCATTTTTGTTTTTCTTCGACCGCTTGATCTTCTTCAGCTTGCGGGCATCTGCAACAGCAGCAAGAAGCTGTTTGGTTGCATAATCATTTACAGGAAACCTCTGTCAGTTAGCATCACCACCACCACAAGAAACACGTTAACTACAGACACTCAGACACTCTAAACCCTCCCCGAAAAACAAGAGGAGCCTTCAATTGTCTTCATTCGGACTGCCAAAAATCATGAAATTTTAATTTACAATGACCGGGAATCAGATTGCCCGCCAAAAATAAAAAATTCCAAAGACAAGCAAAGAAAACAAGCCGTCCAAGCACCAACAGCCAGCGCTAGTGGCTTCATGAATATTCGGCATTCGGGGATTTGGACATCTTCGTGTTGTTTCATTTGCATTGTGGCCCTGTTTTACAACAACCTCAACGTCATCTTTACATTTGACCCTCTCCCACTTCACTTTGCGGCAAACATGGCACTAACGGCAACAGGTTAACATTCATTCAATGATAAATCTGCGGTTTTTTTTCTTAAATGGCCTAGGCTGGTTGGCTGCATGAACACCGACGTCATTATCAACAACAGCGACAACAACAAAAAGCGGAATTATCTCAAGGAAACATACAACACATTCATTGAAGATGCATCTAACACAACAAAAACAACAACACAAACATCATCTGCAATCCAATGGCAAACAACAAATTTTTCATTGGCGCTTCAAATGTTTGACTTCCTTACAGCTGAACCATTCATTGGTACTGAACAACCGCTTACCCCCCTTTGAATGGAAATGAAATTGCCCGAATATTGTATCTATAACTGCAAACTAATGTTGTTGCAGTTTTTCGTGGCGTATGCGAAGGTAAAATTTATTGCTTCGCTTAGAGAGTGGCAGATGAGCAGTATACGATCGCAAGTTTCTCACATATATGTTCAAGTACTCTATAATTTTTTCTACCCACAACAGGATGTATAAAATACAAAAAGATGCATGATAAAGATCAAGATGCAGGGGGAGAAGGATTCCTTATGAGAGTTACTAACAAAATTGCCTGCAAACTATAGAAAACTATTAGGGTACACGTTTGTTCGAATTTACGAACCGATTGCAAATAAATAGCCTCCTACGGAGGTCTTCTATTCTACAGAAGTCTCCTACGGAAGTCTTCTCTTCTACAGCAGCCTCTTACGAAGGTCTTCTGTTCTATAGAAACTTCCTACATAGGTGCTCCCATCTATAGGAGCCTCCTACGGAGGTCTTCTATTCGACAGAAGCCTCCTACTGAGGTTTTCTGTTCTGCAGAAGCCTCCAACGGAGGTATTCTATCCTATAGAAGCCTCCTACGGAGGTATTCTATCCTATAGAACCCTACTACGGAGGTCTTCTATTCTATAGAAGCCTCCTACGGAGGTCTTCTATTCTATAGAAGCCTCCAACGGAGGTCTTCTATTCTATATAAGCCTCATACGGTGGTCTTCTATTCTATATAAGCCTCCTACGGAGGTCTTCTATTCTATAGAAGCCTCCTACGGAGGTCTTCTATTCTATAGAAGCCTCCTACGGAGGTCTTCTATTCTATAGAAGCCTCCTACGGAGGTCTTCTATTCTATAGAAGCCTCCTACGGAGGTCATCTATTCTATAGAAGCCTCCTACGGAGGTCTTCTATTCTATAGAAGCCTCCTACGGAGGTCTTCTATTCTATAGAAGCCTCCTACGGAGGTCTTCTATTCTATAGAAGCCTCCTACGGAGGTCTTCTATTCTATAGAAGCCTCCTACGGAGGTCATCTATTCTATAGAAGCCTCCTACGGAGGTCTTCTATTCTATAGAAGCCTCCTACGGAGGTCTTCTATTCTATAGAAGCCTCCTACGGAGGTCTTCTATTCTATATAAGCCTCATACGGTGGTCTTCTATTCTATATAAGCCTCCTACGGAGGTCTTCTATTCTTTAGAAGCTTCCATCGGTGTTCTTCTATTCTTTAGAAGCCTCCTACGGAGGTCTTCTATTCTATAGAAGCCTCCAACGGAGGTCTTCTATTCTATATAAGCCTAATACGGTGGTCTTCTATTCTATATAAGCCTCCTACGGAGGTCTTCTATTCTATAGAAGCCTCCTACGGAGGTCTTTTATTCTATAGAAGCCTCCTACGGAGGACTTCTATTCTATAGAAGCCTCCTACGGAGGTCTTCTATTCTATAGAAGCCTCCAACGGAGGTCTTCTATTCTATAGAAGCCTCCTACGGAGGTCTTCTATTCTATAGAAGCCTCCAACGGAGGTCTTCTATTCTATAGAAGCCTCATACGGAGGTCTTCTATTCTATAGAAGCCTCCTACGGAGGTCTTCTATTCTATAGAAGCCTTCTACGGAGTTCTTCTATTCTATAGAAGCCTCATACGGAGTTCTTCTATTCTCTAGAAGCCTCCTACGGAGTTCTTTATTCTATGTTCAATATCTATTCTATAGAAGCCTCCTATGGAGGACTTCTATTCTAGAAACTTGTATTAAAGAGAAGCCTCCTACGCAGGACTTCTATTCAATAGAAGCCTCCTACGCAGGACTTCTATTCAATAGAAGCCTCCTACGCAGGACTTCTATTCAATAGAGGCCTCCTACGGAGGTCTTCTATTCTATAGAAGCCTCATACGGAGGTCTTCTATTCTATAGAAGCCTCATACGGAGGTTTTCTATTCTAAAGAAGCCTCTTACGGAGGACTTCTATACTATAGAAGTCTCATACGGAGGTCTTCTATTCTATAGAAGCCTCCTACGGATGTTTTCTATTCTTTAGAAGCCTCCTACGGATGTTTTCTATTCTTTAGAAGCTTCCATCGGAGTTCTTCTATTCTTTAGAAGCCTCCTACGGAGGTCTTCTATTCTATAGAAGCCTCCAACGGAGGTCTTCTATTCTATAGAAGCCTCATACGGTGGTCTTCTATTCTATATAAGCCTCCTACGGAGGTCTTCTATTCTATAGAAGCCTCCTACGGAGGTCTTCTATTCTATAGAAGCCTCCTACGGAGGTCTTCTATTCTATAGAAGCCTCCTACGGAGGTCTTCTATAGAAGCCTCCTACGGAAGTCTTCTATTCTATAGAAGACTCCTACTGAGGTCTTCTATTCTATAGAAGACTCCTACGGAGGTCTTCTATTCTATAGAAGCCTCCTACGGAGGTCTTCTATAGAAGCCTCCTACGGAAGTCTTCTATTCTATAGAAGCCTCCTACGGAGGTCTTCTATAGAAGCCTCCTACGGAAGTCTTCTATTCTATAGAAGCCTCCTACGGAGGTCTTCTATTCTATAGAAGCCTCCTACGGTGGTCTTCTATTCTATAGAAGCCTCCTACGGAGGTCTTCTATTCTATAGAAGCCTCCTACGGAGGTCTTCTATTCTATAGAAGCCTCCTAGGGAAGTCTTCTATTCTATAGAAGACTCCTACGGAGGTCTTCTATTCTATAGAAGCCTCCTACGGTGTTCTTCTATTCTATAGAATCCTTCTACGGAGTTCTTCTATTCTATAGAAGCCTCATACGGTGGTCTTCTATTCTATAGAAGCCTCCTACGGAGGTCTTCTATTCTATAGAAGCCTCCTACGGAGGTCTTCTATTCTATAGAAGCCTTCTACGGAGTTCTTCTATTCTATAGAAGCCTCATACGGAGTTCTTCTATTCTCTAGAAGCCTCCTACGGAGTTCTTCTATTCTATAGAAGCCTCCCACGGAGATCTTTTATTCTATGTTCAATATCTATTCTATAGAAGCCTCCTACGGAGGACTTCTATTGTAGAAACTTGTATTAAAGAGAAGCCTCCTACGCAGGACTTCTATTCAATAGAGGCCTCCTACGGAGGTCTTCTATTCTATAGAAGCCTCATACGGAGGTCTTCTATTCTATAGAAGCCTCATACGGAGGTTTTCTATTCTAAAGAAGCCTCCTACGGAGGACTTCTATAATATAGAAGTCTCATACGGAGGTCTTCTATTCTATAGAAGCCTCCTACGGATGTTTTCTATTCTTTAGAAGCCTCCTACGGATGTTTTCTATTCTTTAGAAGCCTCCAACGGTGGTCTTCTATACTATAGAAGCCTCATACGGTGGTCTTCTATTCTATAGAAGCCTCCTACGGAGTTCTTCTATTCTATAGAAGCCTCCTACGGAGGACTTCTATACTATAGAAGTCTCATACGGAGATCTTCTATTCTATAGAAGCCTCCTACGGATGTTTTCTATTCTTTAGAAGCCTCCAACGGAGGTCTTCTATTCTATAGAAGCCTCATACGGTGGTCTTCTATTCTATAGAAGCTTCCTACAGAGGTCTTCCATTTATAGAAGCCTCCTACGGAGGTCTTCTATTCTATAGAAGCCTCTTACGGAGGTCTTCTATTCTATAGAAGCCTCCTACGGAGGTCTTCTATTCTATAGAAGCCTCCTACGGAGGTCTTCTATTCTATAGAAGCCTCCTACGGAGGACTTCTATTCTAGAAACTTGTATTAAAGAGAAGCCTCCTACGCAGGACTTCTATTCTATAGAAGCCTCCTACGGAGGTCTTCTATTCTATAGAGGCCTCCTACGGAGGTCTTCTATTCTATAAAAGCCTCATACGGAGGTCTTCTATTCTATAGAAGTCTCCTACGGAGGTCTTCTATTCTATAGAAGTCTCCTACGGAGGTCTTCTATTCTATAGAAGCCTCCTACGGAGTTATTCTATTCTATAGAAGCCTCCCACGGAGATCTTTTATTCTATGTTCAATATCTATTCTATAGAAGCCTCCTACGGAGGACTTCTATTCTAGAAACTTGTATTAAAGAGAAGCCTCCTACGCAGGACTTCTATTCTATAGAAGCCTCCTACGGAGGTCTTCTATTCTATAGAGGCCTCCTACGGAGGTCTTCTATTCTATAGAAGCCTCATACGGAGGTCTTCTATTCTATAGAAGACTCCTACGGAGGTCTTCTATTCTATAGAAGCCTCCTACGGAGTTCTTCTATTCTATAGAAGCCACCCACGGAGATCTTTTATTCTATGTTCAATATCTATTCTATAGAAGCCTCCTACGGAGGACTTCTATTCTAGAAACTTGTATTAAAGAGAAGCCTCCTACGCAGGACTTCTATTCTATAGAAGCCTCCTACGGAGGTCTTCTATTCTATAGAGGCCTCCTACGGAGGTCTTCTACTCTACGCAGGACTTCTATTCTTTAGAAACCTCAGCATACCTGGAAGGCTGCATTTTTTAAGAGTAGTTTTTTATGACCACAAATTTTGAAAAGATAAGATCCCTCTTCATTCTTCTTTTTCAGCTATCCTTCCCTGAGCGGTGTTTTGATAAAACCAACTAAGCTATTAAAACCCATTACACTTTTATTTGGTATCTGTATTTTTGCAATAGTAACACCATAGTCAGTCAGCTAGTCAGTCAAGCAACCATACAAAAAGTTCGAGTTCAAGTAACAATAAAAATCTACAAAAAAACAATATCACAAACTTAGCAACAACAACTACCCACAATGTACATAGTAACATATTGCCACATATATGAAGTGAAGACCAACGCACACGGTCGTCTATGCAACAAGTTGAAGCCACAATTGCACCATCATTAACAACAAACCTAAAAACAAACAAAAATGTAATAAAAACAAAGCCAAATACTGACAGTAAAAACAAAACAACCGCAGTATATAAACTTGTAGACTTTTTTCGGTAGATAACGACAATATTTTATGGTCTGAAAACTGCAATTTTGTGTGAATGTGACGGACGAAGTCATTTCGTTGTTGTTTTTGTGTCGTTTTTTTATACTGACAAAAACAATAAAACAATTAAATCAACACCTCCTCATAAGGAAATTCAAGAAGAGGCAACTTAAGACACACTAAATTTGCTATGTGAACTACTGCTGCTATGTAATTTTGGTGTTGTTGACAAACGAATAGAAAAGAAAAGTGACAAAACGACACAGAAATTATTTCCTCAAAAAGAAAAGAGCACCAAAGTAAGGCAATGAACCAAAACAAAATGAACAAAAATGGAAATTATGTAATTGACTTACAGAAAAAACGCAAACAGAAGTGAATTAAAAAATAAAATAAAAAAGGATATATTGGTAGAAGCAATGTTGGAGGTATTCTATTATAAAAATTTTCCTAAGGCCTTCTGTCATACAGAAGCCTCCTATGGAGGTCTTGTTTTCTTTAGAGGCTTCCTATGGAGGCCTTCCATTCCATAGAAACATACTATGGGGGTCTTCTATTATACACAAACCTCCTAAGGAGGTCTTCTTTTCTATAGAAGCCTCCCACGGAGGTTCTATATTCTATAGAAGCCTCCCACGGAGGTTCTCTATTCTATAGAAGCCTTCTTACCATAAAGCCTCCTATAGAGGTCTCGCCTTCTATAGAAGTCTCATATGAAGGCCTCTTATTGTAAAGAACCTCCCCACCACGGAGGTTCTCTATTCTATAGAAGCCTCCCACGGAGGTTCTTTATTCTATAGAAGCCTCCCACGGAGGTTCTCTATTCTATAGAAGCCTCCTTACCATAAAGCCTCCTATAGAGGTCTCGCCTTCTATAGAAGTGTCATATGGCGGCCTCTTATTGTAAATAACTTCATACTGATTTCCTCTGTTCTGTAGAAACCCCCTATGGAGGTCTTTTATTCTATAGAAGCCTCGTATTGAGGTACCCTATTCTATAGAAACCTCCCACGTAGGTCCTTTTTATAGAAGCCTCCTATGGAAGTCTTCTATTTTGTAGAAGCCTCTTATGGAGATCTTCTATTTTATAGATGTCTCCTATTTCATAGAGGTCTTCTGTTCTATAGAAGCCTCCTACGGAGGTCTTCTATTCTATAGGAGCCTCCTTCGGAGGTATTCAATTCTACAGAATCACCTTGCAGAGATCTTCTATTCTATAGAAGCCCCCTCGGAGGCCTTTCGTTCTATAGAAGCCTCCTGCGGAGGTATTCTATAGAAGCCTCCTACGAGGGTCTTTAATTCTAAAGAAGCTTTCTACGGAGTCTTCTATTCTATAGAAGCCTCCTACGGAGGTCTTCCATTCTATAGAAGCCTCCTACGGTGGTCTTCTATTCTATAGAAGCCTCCTATGGACGACTACGGAGGTCTTCCATTCTTCCTACGGAAGTCTTGTATTCTATAGAAGCCTCCTACGGAAATCTTCTATTCTATAGAAGCCTTCTACGGAGGTTTTCTATTCTATAAAAGCATTCTACGGAGGTCTTCTATTCTATAGAAGTCTCATACGGACGTCTTCTATTCTTTTGAAGCCTCCTACGGAGGTCTTCTTTTCTATAGAAGCCTCCAACGGAGGTCTTCTATGCTATAGAAGGCTCCAAAGGAGGTATTCTATTCTATAGAAGCCTCCAACGGAGGTCTTCTATGCTATAGAAGGCTTCAAAGGAGGTATTCTATTCTATAGAAGTCTGCAACGGAGGTCTTCTATTCTATAGAAGACTCCAACGGAGGTCTTCTATTATATAGAGGCCTCCTTCGGAGGTCTTCTATTATATAGAGGCCTCCTTCGAAGGTCTTCTATTATATAGAGGCCTCCTTCGGAGGTCTTCTATTCTATAGAAGCCTCCTACGGAGGTCTTCTATTCTATAGAAGCCTCCTACGGAGGTCTTCTATTCTATAGAAGCCTCCTACGGAGGTCTTCTATCCTATAGAAGCCTCCTACGGAGGTCTTCTATCCTATAGAAGCCTCCTACGGAGGTCTTCTATCCTATAGAAGCCTCCTACGGAGGTCTTCTATTCTATAGAAGCCTTCTACGGAGGTCTTCTATTCTATAGAAGCCTCCTACGGAGGTCTTCTATTTTATAGAAGCCTCATACGGAGGTCTTCTCTTCTATATTCTTCCTACGGAGGTCTCATATTTTATAGAAGCCTCCTACGGAGGTCTTCTATTCTATAGAAGCCTCCTACGGAGGTATTGTATCCTATAGAAGCCTCCTACGGAGGTCTTCTATTCTATAGAAGCCTCCTACGGAGGTCTTCTATTCTATAGAAGCCTCCTACGGAGGTCTTCTATTTTATAGAAGCCTCCTACGGAGGTCTTCTATTCTATAGAAGCCTCCTACGAGGGTCTTTAATTCTAAAGAAGCTTTCTACGGAGTCTTCTATTCTATAGAAACCTCCTACGGAGGTCTTCCATTCTATAGAAGCCTCCTACGGTGGTCTTCTATTCTATAGAAGCCTCCTATGGACGACTACGGAGGTCTTCCATTCTTCCTACGGAAGTCTTGTATTCTATAGAAGCCTCCTACGGAAATCTTCTATTCTATAGAAGCCTTCTACGGAGGTTTTCTATTCTATAAAAGCATTCTACGGAGGTCTTCTATTCTATAGAAGTCTCATACGGACGTCTTCTATTCTTTTGAAGCCTCCTACGGAGGTCTTCTATTCTATTGAATCCTCCAAAGGAGGTCTTCTTTTCTACAGAAGCCCCCTACGGAGGTCTTCTATTCTATAGAAGCCTCCAACGGAGGTCTTCTATGCTATAGAAGGCTCCAAAGGAGGTATTCTATGCTATAGAAGGCTCCAAAGGAGGTATTCTATAGAAGACTCCAAAGGATGTATTCTATTCTATAGAAGCCTCCAACGGAGGTCTTCTATGCTATAGAAGGCTTCAAAGGAGGTATTCTATTCTATAGAAGTCTGCAACGGAGGTCTTCTATTCTATAGAAGACTCCAACGGAGGTCTTCTATTATATAGAGGCCTCCTTCGGAGGTCTTCTATTATATAGAGGCCTCCTTCGGAGATCTTCTATTATATAGAGGCCTCCTTCGAAGGTCTTCTATTATATAGAGGCCTCCTTCGGAGGTCTTCTATTCTATAGAAGCCCCCTACGGAGGTCTTCTATCCTATAGAAGCCTCCTACGGAGGTCTTCTATTCTATAGAAGCCTTCTACGGAGGTCTTCTATTCTATAGAAGCCTCCTACGGAGGTCTTCTATTTTATAGAAGCCTCATACGGAGGTCTTCTCTTCTATATTCTTCCTACGGAGGTCTCATATTTTATAGAAGCCTCCTACGGAGGTCTTCTATTCTATAGAAGCCTCCTACGGAGGTATTGTATCCTATAGAAGCCTCCTACGGAGGTCTTCTATTCTATAGAAGCCTCCTACGGAGGTATTCTATTCTATAGAAGCCTCCTACGGAGGTATTGTATCCTATAGAAGCCTCCTACGGAGGTCTTCTATTCTATAGAAGCCTCCTACGGAGGTCTTCTATCCTACGGAGGTCTTCTATCCTATAGAAGCCTCCTACGGAGGTCTTCTATCCTATAGAAGCCTCCTACGGAGGTCTTCTATTCTATAGAAGCCTCCTACGGAGGTCTTCTATCCTATAGAAGCCTCCTACGGAGGTCTTCTATCCTATAGAAGCCTCCTACGGAGGTATTCTATTCTATAGAAGCCTCCCACGGGGGTCTTCTATTCTATAGAAGCCTCCTACGGAGGTCTTCTATTCTATAGAAGCCTCCTACGGAGGTCTTCTATTCTATAGAAGCCTCCTACGGAGGTCTTATATTCTATAGAAGCCTCCTACGGAGGTCTTCTATTCTATAGAAGCCTCCTACGGAGGTCTTCTATTCTATAGAAGCCTCCTACGGAGGTCTTCTATTCTATAGAAGCCTCCTACGGAGGTCTTCTATTCTATAGAAGCCTCCTACGGAGGTATTGTATCCTATAGAAGCCTCCTACGGAGGTATTGTATCCTATAGAAGCCTCCTACGGAGGTATTGTATCCTATAGAAGCCTCCTACGGAGGTCTTCTATCCTATAGAAGCCTCCTACGGAGGTCTTCTATTCTATAGAAGCCTCCTACGGATGTCTTCTATCCTATAGAAGCCTCCTACGGAGGTCTTCTATCCTATAGAAGCCTCCTACGGAGGTCTTCTATCCTATAGAAGCCTCCTACGGAGGTCTTCTATCCTATAGAAGCCTCCTACGGAGGTCTTCTATTCTATAGAAGCCTCCTACGGAGGTCTTCTATTCTATAGAAGCCTCCTACGGAGGTCTTCTATTCTATAGAAGCCTCCTACGGAGGTCTTCTATTCTATAGAAGCCTCCTACGGAGGTCTTCTATTCTATAGAAGCCTCCTACGGAGGTCTTCTATTCTATAGAAGCCTCCTACGGAGGTCTTATATTCTATAGAAGCCTCCTACGGAGGTCTTCTATGCTATAAAAGCCTCCTACGGAGGTCTTCTATTCTATAGAAGCCTCCTACGGATGTCTTCTATTCTATAGAAGCCTCCTACGGATGTCTTCTATCCTATAGAAGCCTCCTACGGAGGTCTTCTATCCTATAGAAGCCTCCTACGGAGGTCTTCTATCCTATAGAAGCCTCCTACGGAGGTCTTCTATTCTATAGAAGCCTCCTACGGAGGTCTTCTATTCTATAAAAGCCTCCTACGGAGGTCTTCTATTCTATAGAAGCCTCCTACGGAGGTCTTCTACGCTATAGAAGCCTCCTACGGAGGTCTTCTATGCTATAGAAGCCTCCTACGGAGGTCTTCTATGCTATAGAAGCCTCCTACGGAGGTCTTCTATGCTATAGAGGCCTCCTACGGAGGTCTTCACCAATGAGGTGTTATAAATGTCTGGACTTTGGTCATACAGCAGTTAGATGTAAAAACCCGAACGACAACTCAGGTCGCTGCATTTGCTGTGGAGAAGCGGGTCACAAGGTTGCTAATTGTAAAAACCCCCCCAAGTGTATGCTATGCAATGAACCATCAACAGATCGTAGCCACATCACTGGGTCGACTGTGTGTCCGAAATATAAGGAAGCTCTACGCCAACTTAGAGGATCTTAATGAAATTTATACAATTAAATTTAAATCATTGTGAAGCTGCCCAAGATTTGTTAAAACAGACAGTTCGGGAACTAGAGGTCGATCTAGCAATTATCAGCGAGCCCTACAAGAACATAAGCTCAGCAAATTGGTTATGTGATAAGTCCGGCACAACCTCGATCTGGTCCTTAAACAAACCAATACAAAATGCTTTGAATTCTGCAACTGGTTTTGTCCGCGCTACTTTCGCCGGATTAACAGTCTACAGCTGCTACATACCACCAAGATATGATATTGAAGATTACAGAAGAATTATAACTGACTTAACAAATGATGCCGCATCCAGAGGGTCCATTTTGATAGCGGGCGATTTTAATGCCTGGGCCACAGAGTGGGGTTGCCCTAGAACAAATGAAAGGGGCCGAATATTGTTAGAATCCTTTGCCCAATTAGATGTGGAAATTTTGAATTCGGGGAGTAATCCAACATTCAGTCGAAATGGTGGGAGTTCCATAATCGACATTGCGTTTGTCAGTACTAACATCTTCAATCAGTTTAACTGGCAAATCAGTGATATGTTCACTTATAGTGATCATCAGGCTATAATCATTAATCGTAATGACGCGACAACAGTAAGAAGATCGGTTCGAACGCCTGAAATATCTAGTTGGAAAAAAGGCTCATTTGATAAAGACATATTTGCGCTATGTATGGAAGACACAGAACTGCAGGGAACCCCCGAAAATATGGCGGAAGAGCTTATTCTTCGAGCAACACAAGCATGCAACGCATCGATGCAAAAAAGGAAGAGGGGTGTCAACAAAGCCCCAGTATATTGGTGGAACGCTGAAATAGCTGAACTACGTAAAGAGTGTCTTCGTGCGAGAAGACGTTTTGTAAGAACTCGTGATAGAGAAGACAATGAAGCGTATAGACAGGTTCTCAAGATGAAGAAGAAAGCCCTCCAAAAAGCCATTCATGCAAGCAAAAGATCGTGTTTTCTCGCTATTTGCGATGATGTAGAATCCCAGCCGTTTGGACTCGCGTACAAGATTGTGACTAAGAAACTGAAATGCTTCGGCTCAAGTACACCTACGGATGCTAAAACATTAGATAACATTGTGAATCACCTTTTTCCTCACCAAGCTGTAACATCATGGGCAACTTTTGACCCTGGGGGACATTTTGCCCACCCCCCGGTTACACCAGCGGAGATAAATATTGCCGTCTCTAAATTCGATGACTCTAAAGCGCCTGGTCTCGATAGAATTCCCAACTACGTTCTAAAAGAGATTATAAGTTGCTGTGGAGAACAAATGCTTAAATTACTGAACTCCTGCTTAGAATATGGATCCTTTCCATCGTTATGGAAAAGGCAAAGACTAGTCCTATTGCCCAAAAACGGCAAGCCCTTGGAAAATCCTTCATCATACCGCCCGCTATGTATGATAGATACATGCGGAAAACTCCTTGAGAGCATTATCCGCGACAGACTTGAAGAGTACATAGAACGTGCAGAGGGCTTATCTGAAAGCCAATTTGGCTTCAGAAAAAAAAGATCTACGATCGATGCAATAAAAATGGTAACAGATATCGCAAGGGAAGCAATAAATGGCCAAAGCTGGAAAAAAGAGTATTGTGTTGTCATAACACTAGATGTTAAAAATGCCTTTAACACAGCTAACTGGGAGAATATTATAAACGCTCTGAGACGGTTAAACGTCCCGGCATATCTTGTGGCTATACTCCAGGACTACTTCCGCAACAGAATACTAATATACCAAACTGAGGAGGGTTTAAAAGAATACCGAATATCAGGAGGAGTACCACAAGGATCTGTTCTTGGACCTCTTCTGTGGAACGTAATGTATGATGGTGTCTTAAAGCTAAAACTCCCAGAGAGAGCAAATATTATTGGATTTGCAGATGATATTGCGCTAGTTATAGTTGCAAAAACAACCGAAGAAGCAAAAAATGTCTCAGAAGTCAGCATACAGTTGGTTAAATCGTGGCTGTGTTCACAAGGCCTAGCATTAGCCGATCAAAAAACGGAAGCTGTATTAATTACAAGCCGCAGAACTGTAGAAAGGATAAATATTCAAATCGGAGAATGTACAATCACAACAGCGGAAAGCCTGAAATACCTAGGCGTTATTATAGACAATCGTTTATCTTTCAAGGAGCATTTGAATTACGTAAAGGCGAAAGCCGGAAACACTTGTAAAGCGCTGTGCCGTATAATGCCAAACACAAGAGGTCCGAGAAATTCTGGCAGGAGTTACCAAAAATATTATTCTTTATGCAGCACCAATATGGGCGAAATCCTTGAGGTATGCCACTTATTACGAAAAGATTGGTACAGTATACAGACTGGCAGCACTACGTGTATGCTGTGCATATAGGTCTGTTTCTGACGATGCAGCCTATGTTATCGCAGCTATGATTCCCATAGATATTCTTGCAAGAGAATCAGAATACGTATACAACTCAAGAAGCTCACAGGAAATAGATAATGAATCCGACGTCGCAAGAAGACGTAGCATTACCGAATGGCAAAGTAGGTAGTCAGCATCTACAAAAGGCAGATGGACGTATTCTCTGATAAGAAATGTGGACACATGGTCAAATAGGCGACATGGAGATCTAAACTTCTATCTCACCCAATTTCTCTCCGGACATGGCTGTTTCAGGTCCTATTTATACCGTTTTGGACTTGACTGCTCCCCTGATTGTCCCTGCTGCGTGGAACATGTAGAAGACCCATACCACGTTTTCTTTCTGTGCCCGCGATTCAGTGAAGAGAGGACAAATTTAGAGCGGCAAGTTGGTAGTGAGATATGTGTAGAAAACATAATCGAAATTATGATGACGTCTCTAAGCAATTGGGAGTATGTATGTGAGTACGTAAAGACAATAATATTGGAATTACGGAGGCAAGACGATATTCGAAGAAGAATAACAAATAGAAGTGTTCTATAGAACATTCCCCCCTGCGACGAAATGCCTGTACGGCGGTACCGCAGGGATGGTGGATCAGAGTAAAGGGGTTATTTTAGCGTGTTAAAGTCTCGCACAACTGGCGAAATCATAAACCACAGAGTCTTTCGATGATTTTTTCCCCGACCAAAAAAAAAAAAAAAAAAAAAAAAAAAAAACGGAGGTCTTCTATGCTATAGAGGCCTCCTACGGAGGTCTTCTATTCTATAGAAGCCTCCTACGGAGGTCTTCTATTCTATAGAAGCCTCCTACGGAGGTCTTCTATTCTATAGAAGCCTCCTACGGAGGTCTTCTGTTCTATAGAAGCCTCCTACGGAGGTCTTCTATTCTATAGAAGCCTCCTACGGAGGTCTTCTATTCTATAGAAGCCTCCTACGGAGGTCTTCTATTCTATAGAAGCCTCCTACGGAGGTCTTCTATTCTATAGAAGCCTCCTACGGAGGTCTTCTATTCTATAGAAGCCTCCTACGGAGGTCTTCTATTCTATAGAAGCCTCCTACGGAGGTCTTCTATTCTATAGAAGCCTCCTACGGAGGTCTTCTATTCTATAGAAGCCTCCTACGGAGGTCTTCTATTCTATAGAAGCCTCCTACGGAGGTCTTCTATTCTATAGAAGCCTCCTACGGAGGTCTTCTATTCTATAGAAGCCTCCTACGGAGGTCTTCTATTCTATAGAAGCCTCCTACGGAGGTCTTCTATTCTATAGAAGCATCCTACGGAGGTCTTCTATTCTATAGAAGCCTTCTAGGGATGTCTTCTGTTCTATAGAAGCCTCCTACGGATGTCTTCTATTCTATAGAAGCCTCCTACGGATGTCTTCTAATCTATATAAAACTCTTACGGAGGTCTTCTATTCTATCGAGGACTCCTGCGGAGGTCTTTAACTCTATAGAAACCACCAACAAAGGTCTTTATTTTATATAAGTCTTCAACGGAGGTCTTCTATTCTATAAAGCTTCCTACGGAGGTCTTCTATTGTATAGAAGCCTCCTATGGAGGTCTTCTATTCTATAGAAACCTCCTATGGAGGTCTTCTATTCTAAAGAAGCCTCCTACGGAGGTCTTCTATTCTATTAAAGCCTCCAACGGAGGTCTTTTACTCTATAGAAACCTCCAACAAAGATCTTCTATTTTATAGACGCCTCCAACGGAGGTCTTCTCTTCTATAAAGCCTCCTATGGAGGTCTTCTGTTCTGACTGATCCTATGATATGTTAATTGGTCGAACCCCCTGTCCAAGAGTGACAGGGCGAAGATAAGAATGGTAATTCGCATTAGATCTCTTTTAGCCGTTGTAGCAAATGCCCGTAGGTAAATTAAATCATTTAAATCTCCATGATAATGCGAAAACAGCTGAATGAGCCTGGAGTTGACCATCTCACCAAAGTTCTCAACCTGTCGGTAGCACACACATCGTACCCGAATTCTAAAAAATGGGTTTAGTGATTCCTTTACTGAAGACACGTAGGGATGTCAGCAAATTTGAGTCGTACAGGTCGATTTCGCTTTTGTCGCGAGTGCAAAGACTTTTGAAGCTTTGCTCTTCTCCAGCGTCAGAAGACAGCTATTCGCCAATCTTCAGAATGGGTTCCGTAAAATGTACACCAACTTTATATATATTATTCGAGGTCTTGACCAGAACATTGTTTGGCATATCAAAAGCCTTTGATACTATCAAGCACTCCACGCTGTTGTAGGACATCGAACAGACTACCCTCCGTCCAAGTTTGAAACGTTATATAATCAATTATACGTGTGGACGCCAGTCGTACGTGCTATTTAGGAACAAGTATTCGAAACCCCGTAGAGTGGAACAGAGAGTTCTTCAAGTTGGGGTGATATATCTGGAACTATTAAACTTCCACCTTTTTTGTTTTCCACCTCCTTTACACAACATTGATATCGTTTCTTATGCGGATGATTGTCAGTTGTGAAAGGTGGAAATTATATTTGTTCGATATGAGTACCTTTTTCCGCACTATGAATGCGTAAATATCGGTCACTAAGTTTAATGGACTGATTGATGGTAGCAGAATTCCAACGAGCCCACGATTCTACGGGTAACGTCGTACGCATATGACACAACTATTTACGACAAACTGAGATATAGTCTCTAGCCGCCAGCACTTGGGGTGCAGACAGAGAAACCTTGTTGACCACATATAACGAGATAGGTTGTTCGGTGGTAAGCTATGTAGCACCAATATGATCCGTGCAACGCGATGGAAAACTATTCAAACCTCTCAGAATGCCTCCCTGAGAACTGCAACAAGGTGCCTCCACATGTCTTCAGTGGACCCGGCTAAAAAAATAAAGACGAACATACAAACATATCATATGATGTTACAACAACAGCGGGGGTTAATTTTGTAATCAAACGGTTTTGATTCATTTGGTAACTTTTTCCAAAGGCCCTTTAGTATAGCTTGCAGCAGAGTTTACAGAAATACATTTCTGGACATTTTTGCAATGAGACTTTTGCGAATGGCCTTCTGGACAATTTTGTAACGGATCTTCTTCAGATGACCTTATTTTTAATGGCATTAAAAATACCCATAACAAACAATTAAAGTACCACAACAAAATAAAATTTAAAATATTTTTAATTAAGTTGATAACGTTGATATCTTGCATTGGCAAAAATATGTAGTAGCAAATATTAGTTAGGCACCTTCTTCTATGGTAATTAAAAGTGACAAATTTTATCGACGTCACTATAGGCCATAAAAGAAATGAATATTTAAGCCGGTGCAAAATCAAAACATTAGGCAAAGCAATCATTTGGCGCCATAAACTTTGTGTGTGCATAATTAATGGTTGCTATTTTAAAAGGGATCATCGGATACAGCCCAAATGTTGATACAACCCAATGGTTAATCACCAACCAGAAAATCGGCGGCACAAGTGATTCCAAACAACATTCGTTGCCTATTTTTAGACCACAAACGAGAAACTGTTTCATTCACCATTTCGTTTTGACCTTTACAGGTAAACTCAGAAAAATACCAACAAATTTTGATAAAAGACAAATAACTATATTAACAAATAAATAAAATGGAACAAAAACAAAACTTAAGCATATTAATCGGGTTTATTCGGGGGAATTTCGCAAATATTCGATTAATTTAGACTTAATGTGAATTTCAAATAATTTGCATTTAAATAACTAAATTATTATTATTTTATTTTTATTTGTCAAATAGAGGTGAATAAAAATGGCGAAAATTTGGTACTCAACATAAGTTCATGAAAAAGTTAATTCCAAAACGTGAATCACAATTAACCCTTTGAGCCCCAAATTTTTTTCCGTAGAGATAAAAATATTGTTCATATTTATTATGATTAGTAGTCGCAAAAATAAGTCCTTTATGCAAAAAATTCGTATCAATTCCTTGCGGTTGTGAGGTACCAAATGTTGCCTGTGGGCAACATCGGGTCATTGTGGTTATAAAAATGAACAAAGTTTGTTTCTTAAGTCTTAGCATTATCGTTACATTTTTTATTATTCTTGATGTGGAAAAGCATAATCTGGTGATTTTGTTTAATTCTAGAGGAAAATTTATGGAAATTGCATGGAAAATTGGTCTATATTTATCATTGTAGTTCACAAATTAGCCAATTTTGACGTATATGGTGGTGTTCATATAACTTGAAATGCTCATATTGACATTTTTCAGAGTGAATCGTTTGAAAATATTTTCTATTTTGTATTCAGACTCTAATCCTGATAATATTGGCCTTCATCCAAAACATAAAAAATGTCATCATCGATATCACTGTGAACCGGAATTTTGGGGGGTGGAAAATTCCTTTTGGGGATGAAAGCTCTTGGTGAGCATATACAGAACCCAGAAGGACAGATCCGCCGTGAATCGAACTTCCGCGTTATGGCGTGATGAAGTTTTTGCTAGAGAACCTGTAAGCCATCAGGAATTAGCGTTATATCTTTGTTCGCTGTTGCTTTAGCTTTTTTTGAGATGACATGTCTTCAGTCAAATCGAATGAGGATTATTTTCGTAGAGCACTTCGACCTTCTAACTCGCTTCCTTCAATGTCCTTGTCGTCTTTTATTTTAAGAGCCGCTATAAAAGTACCACAAGATGACGGTTTTCAGCTTCGAAATGTTCTGCAAAAATGTCGCTCAGAAAATTTTAGGTACGGCTCTCATTGACAACTAATCGAGTTTGTCGCGTTTTCGTGGTAGTTTTGTGCATTTACCCTGATTTTGTTCAGAAAAAGACTATATTTTGTTTTTTATATATTCGTTACAGAACATACAAAAACACAAAATAGAGTTTTTTTTTCTGAGAAAACAGGGGTAAATGTAAAAATCGACTATGAAAACGCGACAAAATCGATAAGTTGTCAATGAGAGCCGTACCTAAATTTTTCTGAGCGACATTTTTGCAGAACGTTTCGAAGCTGATAAACGGCATCTTATGGTACTTTTATAGCGGCTCTTAAAATAAAGGACGAAAAGGACATTGAAGGAAGCGAGATAGAAGGTCAAAATGCTCTACGAAAATAATCCTCATTTGATTTGGCTGAAAAAATGTGATCACAAAAATAAGCTAAAACAACAGCGGACAAAGATATAACGCTAATATCTGAGGGCTTTTAGGGTCTCCAGCAAAATATTCATCACGCCATATCTCAAAAGTTCGACTCACGGCGGATCTGTCCTTCTGGGTTCTGTATATACTCACCAGGAGCTTTCATCCCCAAAAAGAATTTTCCACCCCCCAGACTTTGAGCTCCATTTTGTTGCACAGTGTATTCGAACAGATATTCGCTTGATATTCCTAATACGTAATGTGTATGTATATTCACCAAAAAATGTGTCAATTTCCTTTTAATTCAAGTCCAATATACGAATAATAATATAAATACAAAATTTTTCCCAAGCTCGACTGTCCAAATGACCCTTTGTACTTCATTGAATACCACTAACCAGAACTTTCGACTTCCACTAATGTAACCACTTTATTACCACAGGCAACTTCCAAACTTCAAAAAATTATAGCTACTGATTGGAGCTGTAAATTGAATGCTTGTTATACCCTTAGCATTTAGGCTAAAAAGGGTATTTACACTTTGATACGACCAAAAATGCGCCTCATCGAAATAAGGGTTTTAGACCCCAAGTATGTTTGTACGATATCCGTTTCAGACAATTTTGAGTAGATCTAGCAATGTCCGTCCGTCTGTCTGTCTGGCAGGCTGGTGCGCACGATAACTCTTGAACGGATCAATCGATTCGGTTCAAATTTTGGGTATCGAAATATTTTGTCCAGATTCGATTTAAGTTCCAAGATGGGCCATATAGGTCCACTCCTTCAGGTACCTCCCCCACAAATCTTAAAAAATTGTAGCAAAACTTGTGCGCACGATAACTCTTGTAGGGAATAACCGATCTGGTCCATACTTTGCACATCGTGTAATTTCTACCAAACTTAGATGAGGTTCCAATATAGACTCAATCGGTCAACTCCTTCGGGCACCTGCCACACAAAATTTCAGAGAAGTTCAGTTTAGGACCTGGTCTCGAATCGCTTTGACTTTTGTTTACGCAAGTTGTATTCGCTGTCCTCTATACGACGTTGTAAGTTCCATTAGGGGCAAGTCCATACTTCCTGAGAAAATAGCCTGAAATTTACAAAAAACCCTATGAAGCCGTGTGTAGTGGTTGGAGCGCAAGATAACTCTCGAACGGAACTGCCGATTCGGTCCAAAATTTGGCTTTCGTAATATTTTGTCCAAACTTAGTTCAAGTTCAAAAGTTCGAAAATGTTCGGAAAATTTGTGCGTACGATAACTCTTGAAGGGAGTAACCGATTTGGTCCATACTTTGCACATTATGAAATTTCTACCAGACTTAGATGAGGCTCCAATATGAACTCAATCGGTTAATTCCTTCGAGTACCTCCCACACAAAATTTCGGAAAAGTTCAGCTTAGGACCTGCTGTCGAATCGCCTTGGTTTTTGTTGTAACATCTTGTATTCACTGTCCCCTATACGAAGGTACAAGTTTCCTCAGGGGTAAGTCCATACTTCCAGAAAAAATAGCCTGAAAGTTGAAAAAACCCTATGACACAATGTTTATGGGTGGAAGCGCAAGCCTTCGTAATATTTTGTCCAAACATAGTTAAAATTCGAAGATAAGCCATATCGCTCCACTCCTTCAGGTACCTACCCCACAAAAGTTCAAAAATATTCGGAAAAATTGTGCGCACGATAACTCTTGAAGAGAGTGACCGATGTAATCCATACTTTGCACATCCTAATATATCTACCAGATATAGATCAGATTCGAATATGGACTATGTTTGTCTACTCCTTCTAGTACCTCTCACACAAAATTTCGGATAAGTTCACTTTAAGACCTGCTCTCGAATCACTTTGATTTTTGTTGAAGCGATTTGCATTCGCTACCTTCATTACGACGGTAAAAGTTTTTTCAGGGGCAAGTCCATATTTCTTGGGAAATCAGCCAGAAAGATGTAAAAAACCCCTATGTCACCATATGTGGCGGTCGGAGAGCACGATAACTTTCGAACTGTTCAACCGATTTGGTCCAACATTTGGTCTTCGTCATATTATATCCAAACTTAGTTTCATGGGGCAATACCGGTCCACAACTTCCGATACTTCTCCCCAATATTTAAAAATGTCACTAAAATGCTAAAATGGACGATAACACTTGAATGGGGCAACCAATTTGGTCCAAACTTTGGATCACCAAATATTTTGTCAAAATTTAGTTTAACTTCTAAACCACATTTTTGTCGGCAAGTTCAAATGTCCAAAAGGGCCACAACATTCTGAAGATACCTTAAATACATTCGATCTGTCCGTAGGTGAAAATTTCACTTCACATTGGCTGAGGGTATATATCGGTCGGCAAAGCCGACTGACACTTTTTTACTTGTTTTCACTTGTCTTTTAAAATTGCTTTTGCTCATACTTGCTGTTATTAAAATTATATACATTAAGTTTAGTCAATCATTAAATTCACGATATTTTATTGATTTTTCACAAAAACTATTTTTTCACCAACCGCAAAAATTATTTCACACCGAAATATTAAAAAAATGAAAAAATAAGAAGATGCTTATTTGGGCTATCAGCTTTCAATATAAACAATGCTTCTTCTTATGAAGGTAAAAGTATCAATTGTTGACAACATGTTGACAAAGTGTTGACTTTGTCACCATAATAGTAGACAAAGTGGTGACATGTCGACACATGACCCCATGCTTCCTATAGGGATGTTGTCCGTGGACCCATGCTTCCTGGCATACTGGTCCAAATGTTATACGATGACCCACTGAAATGACTAGTGGGCGCGATACATATCGAAAAGAAAATGAAAAGTATGAATAAACGTTGGCAACACTGTTGCTATCGGCAAGACTTAGCGACAACTTTGGTTGCTAACTTATCGATAAATAATTAATTTAACGGATTTTTGTCGATAACCAAAAAATGCGTTAGAGATTCCCACAACAGGTCCATATTTCGAACTTAAACTAAGTTTGTATAAAATATTACTAACGCTAAATTTTGGACCAAATCGGTTCATCCGTTCTAGAGTTATCGTGCGCACCAGCCAGCCGGACATAGGGACGGACATTGCTAAATCGACTCCAAATTGTCTGAAACACATTTCGTCCGAACATACTTGGGGTCTAAAACCATTATTTCGATGAGGCACATTTTGCCCGTATGAAAGTGTATATTAGGGTTAGTCAATTTTTCATTTTTTTCGAATATCAAAAATCTGTGGAAATAGCATATAGGGCAGGCAAAAACAAGCAGAATTGCGTTTTTACTTTTTCGAAATTGTGAAAAAACGTTCAGCACAAAATGCAATTACTTTAGCTCAAAACCAACTTTTTTATTTGAATTTTTTTGTGATTTTTAAAATTTGATAATATTTTTTTTAAAAAATGGCGACATGGCGATGTGAACACAAACTATTAAAAAATAATTTAAAACTCAAAACGATATAAATTATGTATTATGACATTACTTCTGTATTGTCAAACTTTTATTAGAGCAACTCGTTTAAAATTTTTAAAACTGGGAAATGAAACCGAGTTGCAAATTTTAAAATCGATGTAGCTTAAAAACTAAATGACAGATTTTTGATCAAATTGCATATTTGAAATCGATGCACTAAAACCAACTAAAAAAAATTATTTCCAAGAACAACTATTGCAAAAAAAATTTCTCAAATTTAAAAATTTAAAAAAAAGTAAACTAAAAAAGTTTGTTTTTAGCTAAAGTAATTGCATTTTGTGCGGAAGGTTTTTTTACAATTTCGAAAAAGTAAAAACGCAATTCTTATTATTTTTGCCTGCCCTACATGCCATTTCCACAGATTTTTGATATTCGAAAAAAACTGAAAAATTGACTAACCCTAATATACACTTTCATACGGGCAAAATGTGCCTCATCGAAATAATGGTTTTAGACCCCAAGTATGTTCGGACGAAATGTGTTTCAGACAATTTGGAGTCGATTTAGCAATGTCCGTCCGTCTGTCTGTCTGGCTGGCTGGCTGGTGCGTACGATAACTCTCGAATGGATCAACCGATTCGGTAACAAATTTGGCTTTGGTAACATTTTGCCCAAACTTAGTTTAAGTTCGAAGATGGGTTATATCGGTCCACTCCTTCCGGTACCTCCCCCACAAAAGTTCGAAAATGTCCGGAAAATTTGTGCGCACGATAACTCTTGAAGGAAGTAACCGATTTGATCCATACTTTCCACATCGTGAAATTTCTACCACACTTAGATGAGGTTCGAATATGGACTCAATTGGTCCACTACTTCTGGTATCTCCCACACAAAATTTCGCATAAGTTCAGATTAGGACCAGCTCTCGAATCGCTTCGACTTTTGTTGCAACAACTTGTATTAACTGCCCTCCATACGACGGTACAAATTTCATCAGGGGCAAGTCCATACTTCCTGAGAAAATAGCCTGAAAGATGCAAAAAGCCCCTATGGCACCGTATGTAGTGGTTGGAGCGCAAGATAACTCATGAAGGGATCTGCCGATTCGGTCCAAAATTTTGCCTTCGTAATATTTTGTCCAAACATAGTTTAAATTCGAAGACAAGCCATATCGATCCACTCCTTCAGGTACCGCCCCCACAAAAGTTCAAAAATGTTCGGAAAAAGTGTGCGCACGATAACTCTTGAAGGGAGTGACCGATGTAATCCATACTTTGCACATCCTAATATATCTACCAGATATAGATCAGGTTCGAATATGGACTATAGTTGTCTACTCCTTCTGGTACCTCTCACACAAAATTTCGGATAAGTTCACTTTAAGACCTGCTCTCGAATCACTTTGACTTTTGTTGAAGCGATTTGCATTCGCTACCTCCATTACGACGGTAAAAGTTTTTTCAGCGGTCCATATTTCTTGGGAAAACAGTCTGAAGGTGTTTAAACCCCCTATGTCACTATATGTGGCGGTCGGAGAGCACGATAACTCTCGAGGTGTTCAACCGATTTGGTCCAACATTGGGTCTTCGTCATATTTTTATCCAAACTTAGTGTTATGGCGCTATGACCAAAATGCTATGACCATATCACTTGAATGGGGCAACCAATTTTTTCCAAACTTTGGATCTCCTTATATATTTTCAAAATTTAGTTTAACTTCTAAAATGGACCATACCGGACCTCCCTAAGGGTACCTCACCCACTAAAGTTCAACATTTGTGTCTTAGTGCAGTTCATTCCTAATCCAGATTTTTGTCGGCAAGTTCAAATGTCCAAAAAGGGCCATAAAATTCTGAAGAGACCTTAAATACATTCGATCTGTCCGTAGGTTAAAGTTTCACTTCGCATTGGCTGAGGGTATATATCTGTCGGCAAAGCCGACTGACACTTTTTTACTTGTTTTTACAGCTTTATAGTACAGAGAATAGAGGTTTAATAGTTTATTGCTAACTGTATTTTTAGCAGTGTTCAGTATTAATTTTTAAGAAGTCAAAAATCGTTAAATTCAACCGGTCCGAACTTTCTATGACACACACCAAAAATATTCTGCACTAAAATGGAAAAATTAGTTTCATTTTCTGTCCACAATTTAAAGTGGAAAAGTTATGTTATATCTAAATTAGGTCCGAAAATTTATCTAAAAATGTCTTCCATGCGGCGGTGCTTTAATATGGGTACTATATCAAAGTGTGGAACTATGTTGAACTTTTTGGTGGAGAAGTGTCGTGACAGCAGAGCACTTGAAATGACAAATTAAGGGTAGTTCAGTCCAAATACCGAAAATCGGGAGGTACAGTTATATGGGGACTATACGAAAATGTGAACCTATAGCGTGATTACAACAGTTGGACAGACGGAGGACAGACAGACGAACGGACGGACATGGCTAATCAAGATAATATATATTTTGGTTGATCTAAATGATTATTTCGGTAAGTTACAAACAGAATGACAAACTTAAACAACATCATCAACTTTTTACTGTACTCCACCTTTTTGTTCCCCACTAGATAATTTGACCTACATGAGCAGTTTCCTCTTGTAGTAAACTACCAACATCATAGTTAGACATAAATCATAGACATTCCTATTAACAAAAAAATATTTATTGATTATAAAATATCAGTAGTGCGATTCTCTAACTCATTTTTTGAGTTACCGACAATTGTCGGTAAAATTAGAATGCTTATAATTTCGGTTATTAACGATGTTTTTCGGTAAGTTAGCGACGAATAAAAAGTAGTCGTAAAGTTCTACCGATAGCAAGAGTGTTGTCAACTTTTATTTGAACTTTTCATTCATAATTTTGCGTTTTAATTTTACCGATTTTTGTCGGTAACTCAAAAAATGAGTTAGAGAATCCCACTACAGATATGAACAAACTTTGGTTCGAATTTATTAAATAGGAGTGGAAATAATTAGTAACATGAAAAAGTAAATAAATAATTTTAAACAACAGAGAGAAATTTAATATATTAATATTCACAGTGGAAAAATATGCAACATTCAAAAATGGAAGCAAATAAACAACAAATACAAATCTATTAAAAATAAATAAAACATTGGCATAGCTGTGACCTTGACGACCCTTGCAAATAGAAATTTAAAATAAATAAAACCAATCCCAAAATTTATGTCAAAATGTAACAAAATCATCGAAATACATTCAAGTTAGCCTCAATATTCGTCGATGATGCATTCTATATCGGCAATAGCAAAACAAAAAAAAAGCAGAAATTTATCAAAAACCTATAAAATTAATATTATCAAGTCAAACAAAAATATATATATGTATTTCACAATATCTGGTCATTGTGGAATAATATTGAAAAATAGCTAACAAATGAATAATTTTATTTGTGGTCAAATATCATTCATCAGTTTAACTCGATGTGGTAAAGAAATAAATCAGTTGGATATGCATTGTCGCGCCAGATATAATAGATAAGGTGTTGGGGTTAATGGTTCTTCCATTATCTTTTGCGTTTTGCATTTAATTTTTTGTTGATTTTTATTTCTTTCTCTAATAAATCTTTTTAATGTTGACCAAAAAAACTCCATGCATACATATATGTATATGTATGTATATGCTAATTTTTAACTTGTATCACAAATGGCAACAAAGTTTGGTTATTTTGCATTAAAAATAAGCTTTAGTTGATACAAAAAAGGTATTTACATTTTTTATTGCCATTTTTATGGTTTATTCAAATTATGTTTCTTTGTGCACTTAATTTATTACTTCAAATGAAGATTACTCTTTGTTTGAGAAGAAGAACAAAAGGTTTTGGTAGCATAAAGAACAATAGCAATTAAATAAGTTCGACTGTTCACACTTATTTTATAACTCTAGGACTTTAGCCACAGTATCCTACCGAAATATATGATATTTGGAATTTAGTTTTGACCTAGGGTGCAAAACACTCCTATTCCAAAATCGAGAGTTACCGTCATATGGATACCAAACCATGGACCTATTTTGACAATGTTTGGTGGAGAAATTTCGTGACTATAGGGAATATCAAATTGTAACGTGACCTTTTCATATATTTCTACACTGCGCCATTACCATCAACTCCCACTGAACAAAACACCGGTCGGCATAGTGGAAACATTAAACTTCAAATTATTTAATTAAAAGCAATAAATGTTCCATCATAATTCTCATTCAGCTCGTGTTACAACCCAAATGTATATTTCAGTTTTCCCTCACCGATGATGTCGATCACAAGCTGGCAAAGTACGAATATACGTGTGGCTCGTCAGCATCCTCGATACTAGTTTGCCGAGATTTGATCCTGCCAATTGATCCTAACTCTTAGCAAGCTCCAAGCTCCCACCTCTCAACCAGCTTAAGCTCATTTCCAGCACAATGCTCTTATCAAGCTCCCATTAACCTATATCTTCCCCCACAGCAACTCGAATACCGCAGTCACACTACCGACGACAACAGAGTCTACAGCCACCCGATAGCCCCGAGCCGGTAGCAACCCGAGTATTACAGAGCCAAGTCACTACGGACAACTACCGAGTCCACAACAACCCGAGTAGTGCAGAGTCGAGCAACATACCCAACAACTGCCGAGCCACCGAATAGCAAAGAACCGAACTCTATATCTGACTACCTCCGAGACGACAGCATTCGAACATCTCAGAGTCGTGCTAAACATCCGATGGCCTCGGAGAACCTCTTATGTTAAATTACAAGAAGTTCGGTCAAAAAATGTACCTAAAATCCTCAAAATACCCAAAATCGGAACGTACTGTTTTATGGGGTCTATACTAGGACATGGACCTATGGGGAAAATATTTGATGTAGAAGTTTTGTGGTCACTAAGATCTTCAAATGTTAAATTGTAAGTAGTTCTATCAAAAATGTGGTTAAAATCCCAAAATACCTAAATTCAGGGAAACTCAAAACATATAGTTAAAACCATCAAAATACCGAAAGTCGGGAGGTATTGCTATGAAGGAGATATACCACAACATGGTCCTATACTGACAATTTTTGTTGGAGAAGTTTCGTGACCTCAGGGAACCTCAAATGCCAAATATCGACATGTAATGTATTGTAGCTGCCATGACACAAAGCATGAGTTTGGTTGCAGATTTGAAGTTGCTCGGAGGTTAAAACATCTGCCCTCCGGCTTCTCCCCAGTGAATGAAATTCTTCCTACAATACGGATTACACATGCATGTAACTTGCAGTTATGTATACATATTATAATCGAAACTTCAATTTTTCGAACAGACACTTGCATGTGTAAAAGTTCGGAAAGAAATTATGTTACTTTCAAAGCACTTGCATTGATTACTGTCAAGGAAATTTTCTCGGCAGTGGAGTTGAAAGTTGGTGTGGTATTTTTCGAACTGCCACTTGCATGTGTTGGCCCGGGGGTTAGAAGAAACATATAACCATAACTGCTAAACCTAAATATCGACGGGACGTACACAAATATTTCACCTTTCTACCACAACAACGCTTTCTGAGCGTCCGCATTACTCAAATACGTTGAGTACAAAATCACATTTAAAACACCAAATCCGCGACCAAAACTTATTTAAATGTTTTCATTCGTAAAATAAATAAATAAATAGTTTTGTTGGGCTTTTGTTTTCAAAATACAAAACACACACACATACATGCATGCAAAACGTTCTGTCATAGTTTAATTTGTTCAACTTACAAAAAGTATACGCTCGACGTATTTCGGTAGTTCTCATGAGAATACATGTGTTCTACTTTTTTCACCACACACGCCCTGGGTATACGGACGTATATAGGTATGGGCCTAACTAATTAATAATGTAATTAATATTATTCTAGGCGAGTTTAATACCAGAATTGAAAAAGAGAATATATTTGCCTCAACAGTTTGGAAATTCGGCCTCCAGAGTGAAACATCTGGTAATAGAATGATGCTGGTAGACTTCGCCATGGGCAAAAATATGGTAGGGCACCTGACTGTCCCCAGACCAAGAAACGAGAAATCAAGTTGATCACGTTGTGATAGATGGAAAACATTCATCATTCATTCATGTACGTTCGTTACAGCAAAGGAACGTATCCGATTAAAAGGCAAGTTGCAATCAGAACAGATAGCCACAGCATATTCCACTCAACTGGCCCATATGCTTAATCAAAGAACTCCTCGTCCCGAAACATATCAACACAATGGCAAAATATTGCCCACTCCATGCAAACAGCCGCAAAATCCATACTTGGATACCAGAGATTTCCACCAAGGATGCCATGGTATGACCAGGAGTGTCGTGCTGCTACCAAAGAGAAAAATTCAACATGCAGGGCTACTTTACAATTAGTAACAACGAGTAGTGCACGGGAGATGTATCGGGAGAAAATAAGAGAGAGGGGAAAAAATCGAGATGCACAGAAGACAGAATGAAGTCCAAAAATTCTACCAAAGAGTGATACATCAAACTGATGGCTTTTTTAAAGGAACATCCTCCTGTAGGGACCAGCAAGGTAGTTTGGTAACAGATACTGATAGTGTACTTAGGATATGGAAAGAGCATATGCAACAAATATATTAATAATAAATGCATAAGTGTTTATGTGTACAAGTTTTCTGTTTAAAATTCTCTTCAGACAATTCATAAAAATAGAGAAATGTATAGCCACAGCCACAACCTTCAAAATATCGAAAATCGGGATGTATCGTTCTATGTGGCCTGAACCTAAATCCACATATTTTAGCTGGAAAGTTTGTTACCCCCAATAAGGACGTAATTCCAAATTTCAGCCATTTCGGAGGGATATTGAGGCCACAACCTTCAAACTACCCGAAATCCAGAGGTACCATTCTTTGGGGGCTATATGAAGACGGGGACCTATACCGAGAAATGTCAGGTGAAAAGTTGTATACCCCCAACGAGGACTAAATGCCAATTTTCAGTCATTTCGGTGGTATATTCAGTCCACAATCTTCAAAATATCGAAAATCGGGAGGTACCGTTCTATGGAGGGCTATATGAAGACGTGGACCTATACCGACAAATTTCAGGTGGATAGTTTTATACCCCCAACGAAGAGAAAATACCAAATTTCAGTCATTTCGTTTGGATATTGAGGTCACAACCTTCAAAATACCAAAAATCAGAAGGTACCGT
Source organism: Musca autumnalis (assembly GCF_047663935.1). Classification (NCBI taxonomy): domain Eukaryota; kingdom Metazoa; phylum Arthropoda; class Insecta; order Diptera; family Muscidae; genus Musca; species Musca autumnalis. The sequence goes on from NW_027412088.1 coordinate 74,627,884, forward strand.
TCTATGGGGGCTATGTGAAGACGTGGACTTATACCGACAAATTTCAAGTGGAAAGTTTTGTACCCCCAACGAAGACTTAATACGGGGCCGTCTATATGATACCCTACACCACTCTGAATATGTAAAAAATATATTCTATATACAAATCTGAACCGATTTCGATATAATTTGACAAAATGCATTGAAAATGGACGCATATAGTGTGATTGGTGCAGCAAATACGTGAAATCGGCCGAAAATATATATGGGAGCTATATCGATATTATTTGCGTTGGCTAGGCCATGTCCTAAGCATGAGCGCGCTAAAAAGGCGTATAAATACGAGTCGCATGGTACAAACAGAACTTGAAGGCCAAGGCTTTGATGGAATAAACAGAAGATTTAAAAAAGCGGTATTCCAAATTGGGGAAATAAAGCAGCAAATAGAGGGGAATGAAAATATTTTCTTAGTTCGGCTTATAGGACAAATGTTTTGTAGAGGGCCAACTAAGTAAGTAAGCTCAATTATTGTGGACGCTAGAGTGATTACACCAGACGGACAGACGGACTTAGCTAGATCTATTCAGAATTTTATCGTGATAAAGAATACACATATGTATGTATATACTTTATAGGTTCGCAAATCATTATTTCTTCTTAAGTTCGCAAATTATTGTTACGATTTGTACCAAAAAATCAGGGTTCGTTTTGGATTATGATTCTACAATGCTTTATTGACGTTATTCACTTCAGTTATTCACACAAAACTATATTTCACACAGCTAACGCTCCAGTAAGCACAAAGCCTTACTCTATTCAGGGGACTTCTTTACTCTTTAGATTACAATTACGGTTTAAATCTCGCGGTTGATTATTCACTACTACCTCTTCCAGCTTTTCCTTTCCTATATTTATATGTGTCCGCTGCTACATAGACTGTTCTAGTCTCCTTGATCTAGGAGCTTCTACAATGTTCAGGCGAACTGCTAACCAATTGGCAAATACACACATGTACGCACATACAAACAGACCGGTGAGTGTTTATAACTAGTAATGGAGCTGTTCAAGTAAATAAGGGAGAGGAGAAGGGGTTACAATGCAGAAGCATAATCAAATAGTAAAAGTAAATAGAAAGAAAGATTACAACAACAATAGCTAAGTAAACAATGTAAATCAAGACTAAGCGATAATTCCATAATTGCAGTAATATTTGTTGTTGCAGAAATAAATAAGAGAGAACTGACGGCGCACAATGGTTCAGGAATCGATTTTCCTGGCCAAAAATCAAAATTTTGTTTTGTCAAAGATATTTAATATCTATATGGGATTCGATAGTAAACATATTGAAACTAAGAAAACCAAAAAATTAGGTCAAAATATTGGAAGGTGTGGGCGTGGTGTGCCCCTAAAGACGAACATTTTCCCCATTTTTGGGAAATACGTAATTTTTGCAAATTTCTGAAGAAAGACGTAGCTTTTTCTTGGAAACTATAGCAGATATTGTGTTCATTGTTTTTTGTAAGGTAATTAGGATCGTGGCCTTTTAAGATCGTTTTAGTAAATCACCGTAACGTTTATACGACATGAGCTATTTTATTTTTGCTCAGGTACTAAATTTTATGAAATTCCAAATTTAGTGGACTAGAACTTTTGTGGAACAACATGGAAAAAAGTTCTGTTTTCACAGGAAGATGACCGAGAGTCTCCTCTTTCAGCCCATATATACTTTTGTACCCGTCCCGTTCCGTCCGTTTAACACTTTTTTCAATTTATTGAAATTACATGGGTAAAAATGTGTGTTTTTCTATACTGTTTCCATATGAATTACTGATTTTTGACACATATTAACATTTTTTTGAGTATAAGAGTTTTTATACGAGTTATATAAGTTTAATGAAAACCCAATGAGTATTTTTTAATTTTTAAAAAAATTTAATTTTTTTTTTTTTGTAAAAATTTTATTAAAAATTTTTGAAATAAAATTTTCGACATTTTTTTCGAAATTTTTTTTTTAGTTTTTTCGTAATTTTATTGTTTATTTGTTGGTGTTTGACCATCTTTAATACATAGGAAGACATAAAAACCACAAAAACACTGATATTTTGATGAAAAATAGTTAAAAAACTCAAAAGTTTGACTTTGACCTTGAATCTCTCTGCAACTAACAGACCGACTTTGACCGCTTATAATTCGTCTGAAAGCTGATTGTGTTATCCGTTTAACAAAAAAAGAATTATGAAAATATCTTTATCCGTTCAAAAGTTACAGAATTTTGACCAGGAAAAAACGATTCTGAACCACTGTGCGGCGTGTCTTAAGACACCACCTGTGGAGAAGTTTTTCAAGGCTGAAATACTCAGTAAATATCGCCAACATTACTGAGGGGTATTTTGCCACCGTTGAAAAATGTTTGATGTTGCCTGGCCGGGGAATCGAACCCCTGACCTTCTGCGTGTAAGGCGGGCGTGCATACCATTGCACCACGGTGGTACCCTCAATGATATAATAGGTTATAAAAATTCGACTTTAGGCCTGTTATATCTATCCATCATAAACCAGATCTTCATCTTACGGTAAATCCTATGGAAGACTCAAGAAATTGAAATAGGCACATACTATATTTTTGTTCATTAACTACACGCAGTCTATTGTTAAAATAGGGAAGAACTACTTCCAATAGTTCAGTACAAAACGAGGTTTCAGGTAAGGAGACAGACTTTCGTGTGACCTTTTAATTATCCTGCAGGAGAAGGTAGTACAGTACAACAAATGTACATCAAAGGACGTCCAATGGATACCTTTAAAAATCGAGAACGCCATGCCTCGTCCATGTAACTAGGATATTAACGGAGGAATTTGGTAACAATACTTCTGAAGTAGTTAATGCCGGCAAACAACATAAGTTATGGAATAAAGATAAGAATAATATTGGCCAACTGGGGACCAGATGTTTTAAATAGCCGACAGATAACTTTCCGCCCCGATTAAAGTTCCCTGCCTTTTTAAACAAACGCGTCCCCAATAAGCTTAATTTATATAAAATATTTATTCAGATGTTAATTTTGTATAACATTAATAACTAAATTTTAAATGATGTGAACGCCTCAACACCATCTTTTCAGCAACAACATGGAGATTTTATGATTTATATCATACAAAAAATTTACATACAATTTTTAAAAATTAAGCCTAAAGCGATGGTACATCATATGCCCCATTTAAAAAACAGCCCCAACTAACTACAGGCCAACAAAAACAAAAATGATGAGTTGAGTGTGTAATTCATGTAGACACAACTTTAAACGAAGGTCATTCCATGAAAACAAAACTTTTACAGAAAAAAATGAAACAACCAAAAATAACAACAAAATATGCAAACTTAAAAATGTTGTTGTTTTTTCTTCGGCTTCAAAAAAAGGCTTCAACATTTTGTTTCTTTTCAATACAATTGCCTTGTGTTTAAAGTTGATTTTGTTTTGTTGTTAAAAAGGTAATAAAGAGCATTTCGAGAAGAAAAAAGACGATTTATTTTTAACAAAACTATTCTACGTAGTGCGGAAATTCTGTGAAATTTATTAACAAAATTCTTTGAATTATAAAATATTTAAATCATTTTTAAGATAATTTATGTGTAATATAAATAAAAAATGTCTTGAATATTGTAATTCTAAACAATCAAGAAGTGACCAATTTTTTAATTTACTACTTAAAATGGGCATCGCCTATGGTTTAAGGACTTTTCTCTGATCGTAGTCCATGGTAGTCCTGATAACGAAGATTTCTTCATTTTTTCAGAAAGCCGATACTTCCCGTGATGAGGACATCGGATGTTCTCAAAAATCCTATAGAGAATATGGATTTTTTCAACATAGCCGGTGTTTGATCTGTTCCTGGGTCGAAGTCAAAACATTGCAAAAAAAATCCCAACAACTTATGAAATCTGCAATTTGACAGGAAGTCTAACAGAAATTTGCTCATTGCACACCCGTTCGTGTCTTAAGTCTTTTGTTTGAATGGTTCACACATTTTTTAACAGCCACATAATTTTCATTTACTAATTTATAATAAATTCAATTTGTTTATGTCTATCATTTCCAACTAATTTCCTAGTCACATTGTACTGTCTGTTTACTTGAGCGTTTGTTTGATTGTTTGGTTTAGGCCGCCGTCACCGAGTGACCGGTAGCGGTTAAATGCTTCACTTCACAATTTAAACAGTTTGCTTTAGAGCTACGAAAAACAAAACCCAAATAGAAAATAAAAAAATTGCGCATAAATTTACACCTCATTAAAAGTATTTAGTTGTGCATTAAAATGAAAATCACCATCACACTGACTGACGAAAATCTTAAAACGACACGCGAAACTGCTTTACTGCGGCTGCTGATGACGATGACGGTGACGTGAACTATGGCGTTTATGGTGGCGATAAATGTTTACCCTGTTCATGTTGGGTTTAGTCGGTTTGTCTCAAACAGCGATTTGTGGTTTGTTATGATTTGTGCGATTTGTTGATGTCTTGTTATGGGTTTTGCAAAAAAATAACAACAATCAGAAGCAATAAATAAATAAAAATACCACAAGTGATAGTGAAGGTTTTAATTAGAAATGACGGGTGAGCATCAGTTATCCATAGCACTTGTTGTTGATTATGTATCAATATGAAAGGTCATTTGGTATTTGAAGTGTTATTATTCCCATCAATGAAAACGTTTATCAATATTTTGACCACTTGAAACAATTTTCAATATTTATCTTGTCCCACATCTTTGCGGAATGTTTTACAAAATAATTATAAATACAATAACGTATTGTAAACATCAATTACTCGACAATACCTTTTTCGGGAACAAGTAGTCAATGGACTGACGTTTTGCTGACAGCCGAATGTTTACTTTCCCTTTGTCATGTCTTTCATTATGACATCATATTTGAATTACTGACACAGTTTTGTAAAATAAGGTACCAATGAGACGGTGTTATCAAGTGGATTGGATTTTTTGAATGGAAACTGGCTTTTTTGGAAGAAACTCTTCCCAGAGTCAATGGATACAAAAATAAAATCTCTTTTGAACGAAGTAGTTTTTATATGGTACCAAGGGCTATAGAAAAATCCGAGAAAATTTGCGAAAAAATTAAGAAAATTAATTGCCTCTACAGATTTCCTTGGGTCTTTCATTGTTGATTTATGATTTTAGCATTTCTTAAAGAAAAATGTGCATACGCAAACATATTTTATCCTTGTTGTTGTTATAACAGTGTTTATAATTATGTTTGTATGTTCGTTCTTCTGTTCAATCTGGCTCTGGGTCTATACCCAGTTCCAGGAAAGTGGCTGCTTCGATGGGATGTAACCACAGATCCACTGGAGTTAGATGAGTAGGTTTGGCGGGGCATGCCGAATAAGAATTTAGGCGACTGCAATATCCCGAGCGAAGTTGAGCCAAAACTACTCTAGCTTGTCGTGGCAGCTGACGCTCCTCAGCTGCGATATATGGGGGATGTACACCGAGGACTTTATTTACACTATATTCGTTTATGGCCTTAGCAACTGCATCAGTGTGAATGCTATTTAAACCTGCTTGATATGCATGTTGATCTAGGGGTTCTCGTGGATGCCCTTCCTGATGTGCCTGAATGTGTCGGGCCTACCCACCAGATGGTGATTGGGATGGCTCTCACGGTAACCCCCAAGCAAGTACTGCAACGAAAGCATCTCATTGTGTTACTGCACTGAAAGAATCTTTGCCTCCTCATGTAGATGGTCCACTAAAAACATGTTGCTGTTCTCAGGACGGCATCCTAACAGGTTTGAATATTTTTTCCAATTCGTATCACATAATCTCGGCGACCAAACTGGAGCCGCATAGCTTACCACAGACCGACCTTTCGCGTTATACATTGTCAGCAAGGTTTCTTTATCTGTACCCCAGGTGCTGCCGGCTAGGGACTTGAGGACCTTGCTCCTACATTTCAGTTTGTCGCGGATAAATGGAAGGTGCTTACCCCTGGGAAGTTTTTGCGAATTCTGAAACTACAATGTTCATAGATAAGAAAAAACAAAAAAATCACCGGAGTGCTTTTTAAATAAATCGCGATTGAAGTTGACATTTTTAAGGGTTTTTTTGGTCTTCGCGGTTTTACTTGGAAAACGCAAGTCCTATCGGAATGGGACTAAAGAAAATGTCATAGCTATAAAAATTCTCTACAAGATTGAGCCTCTTTTCAGAATTTCGTAGGTTTTACCGTTTTTGAGATATGGAATTTCAAATTGGGAAAATGCCTTGACTGTATCGCCTCCGTATAAAACAATGTCATGACTGCAATTTCCCAACTTAAACTTACATAACTCGAAAATGGAAAAAATTACGGATGCCAATCTTGTAGAGAATTTTCATAGCTGAAAGATTCTCTCTAGTTCCATTTCGATAAGACTAACCGTTTTTAAGCAAATCCTGAAACCCTAACAAAAGAGCTAAAAATGGTACTTGAACCTTTATATATATTAAAATGGTAAAACCAAGGAGCAAATAACAACGATCAATCCTCTAGAGAATTTTCATAGCTTCAACATTTTCTTTAGCCCCATTTCGATAGGACTTGAGGTTTCCAAGCAAAATCGCGAAAACCTAAAAATGTTAATTTGACCGCCATTTATTTAAAAATCCCTTGATCGATTATTTCTTGTTTTTGGATCTTTCTCTTCTATGAACAATGGTGCTTCAAAATCCGTAAAAACTTCCCACGTGTAAGCGGTTTTCACTTAAAGTTAGTTAAGGCGCACCATGTATGCCATAGTTTTATAAGGTAGCGGTACAGTCAATGCCTTGTCCCAATTTGAACTTCTATATCTCAATAACGGTAAAACCTACGAAATTATCATAAAGGTGAATATTGTGGAGAATTTTCATAGCTACAAAATTTTTTGCGGTTTCCAAGCAAGATCGTGAAAACCTATAAAACCCCTAAAAATGTCAACTTGAATCGCGATTTATTTAAAAAGCGCTACGGCGATATTTTTTGATTTTTCTCATCTATGAACATTGTAGTTTCAGAATCCCAGATGTAAGCACCTTCCATTTAAAGTTGCTTCAAGAGCACCGTGTGTGGCGAATGTGTCGAGTGTGACCCACAGAATTTTGGGGGCAGTTTGTGGTCGGAATTCTGCTACCGTCGACCACAACATTCAACTTTCTTCCAAACTGCGCTTTCCATGTGGTGAACAGAGTGACTGTAGATTTTGTGGCGGAAATCTGCATATTCCTCAAGTGGATGGAATGTCATCAGGGAAGGTACCTAAGGCCAGGATCGTGCAATCATCCGCATACGTTACGATCTCGACGCCGTCTAGAGTGGGCGGAACGCAGGAGAGGTAAAGGTTAAACAGTTTCGGAGATATCACCCCACCTTGGGGAACTCCCTGTTTCACTCTACGGGGTTTGGACTTCTTGTTCCTGAATTCCACGTACGACTGGCGTCCACACATATAATTAACTGTTCAGCGTTTCAAGTTTGGCCAGAAGGTTGTCTGCTCAATGTCCTCAAACTGCGTTGAGTGCCTGACTGTATCAAAGGATTTTGAGAAGTCAAGCGCCACCATCTCTGTTCTATCACACGGCGGCCTCTGGTTGAGTCCTCGACAAATATATGTGGAGATGGCGTGCAGCGCTGTTGTCGTGCTGTGCTGCTTACGGTATCCGTGCAGATGATCGGCAAATTAATAGCTATTTCTGATACTGGGGAGGACTAAGGCCTCAAGGGTCTTTGCTACGGGTGGCAAAAGCGAAATCGGCCTGTACGATTCACTTTTGCTGGCCTCCTTACCTGGCTTCCGTAGCGTAGCGTATTTTGTCCTCCAGTTTTGTCAACACATGAAAGTTAAAAAAATATCTACAACAATCAATTTAATTTGAATTGAAATAATTTAAATGAAATGAAAAATATCCAAATTGCAGAAGATTATTAGTGGTTTCGGTCAATGTAATGATTTTTGGTGAATTATTGGGGAACTAAAAACATTTTGGTGTTAATTTCATATGTTGTAAACGTACGTAAGACAAAAATGTCTTTGTGTTGTGAAATGCAGATTTTGTGATTCAAGAACTGGACCAACAATTTTCTGTAAAAAAGGTTTGCCACGTCCAAATACAAAATATCGGGCAATGTCATTTTATTTTTATTATTATTTTATAGCAACGTGGAGCTTTACCGAAAAAAATTATGTAAGAAAGGTTTGTACCTCCACAAAAAAGCAAATAGCACCAAAATACCCAAAATATGGACCCGTCGTTTTATAAGGGTGATTTCAAAAAATGGTACATCAAATTGGGGGGTTTAGTTCCGCTTGCTACGGATTATTTTGATCCGTACCTGGACGGAGGAAAACCCAGGACCAATACGAATGTGTTTAGGTGGCACGTCCGCATGCTCCAACGTAGTGAGGAAGGCTCGCGGCAGAATTAGAGGTGAAGGATTAGTTTTCCTATTGCACCAGTCTGTTCAATACAGACTCCAACCTACTCCTATCCAGGCATGTCAGGAGGGATCTTCATTATTTAGAAAGAGAGGTCCATCGTTACAAGAGAGAACCCCTAGATCAACAAGCCGATCAAGCAGGTTTTAATAGCATTCACCCGTATGTAGTCGCAGTTACCATAAACAATTTGCGTGGGAATGTGGTCGGAGAACATCATTCCATGTTTACGCGAAGTGAGCTATTTTATTTTTCCTCAGGTAATAAATTTTAGTGAAATTCTAAATTTAGTGGACTAGAACTTTTAGGGAATAGCTTGGAACAAAGATCCAATTTCACAGAATGATGCCCGAGAGTGTTCTCTTTCAGCCGATATACTTTTGTACCCGTCAGCCGATATATACTTTTGTACATGGGTTAAATGTGTGTTTTTTCCATACTGTTTCCCATATAAATTATAGCTACATCCCAGCAAACACAATGTCGGACGTCCGACGCGTCTGCTCAAAGTCGGAGGTTTTTTCCGACACGTCTAGCCGTCTTCGGTCCAAACCCTAACCGTTTTGTCTGAAGAAGTTTTTTTGCCTCTCTGAAGGGATGTTTTTCGTATTTTCTCTGTGCTACTGGATATAAAAAGTTTAATTCGGCCGAACTTAACACTTCTTACTTGTTTTCTCGTGTTTTTTAGCTTTCGACATTTCGCATTTAGAGACTTGGCATTGCCTAGGTTTGTGGTTAGTTCTCTTGCCAAAGAGTTACTTATCTCGTAATCTCTAATAGCTTCATATTAGGGTATCCAGGGACGTACGCAAGGTAGATTTCATGGGGGCCCTGTCACCTATGTCTCATTTTTCACAGAAACGTCATGAACCAAATTTGTAAGCTTCTTCTTCTGTAGAGCGAAGACAAAATAGGACCTAATTTCCCTAACCACATTCAAAGTTCCGTGACGATTGGACGGACCATAACACTGCAAGGTGCGCCTTAACTAAATTTAAATGAAAGGTGCTTACACATGGAAGTTTTTGCGGTTTCTGAAACTACAACGTTCATAGATAAGAAAAATCAAAATAACGAAAAATTCGCCGAATTTGCTTGGAAACCGCAAGCCTTATCGATATGGGATTAAAAAAAGTGTTGTAGCAGTGAAAAATCTCTACAAGATTGTCCTTTATGATGTTTTCGTAAGTTTTACCATTTTTGAGATATAGATTTCAAATTTTGAAAATTTACTGATTGTATCGTCTCCTTATAAAAGAAGGTCATATCTGCAATTTCTCAACTTAAACTTATATATCTCAAAAATAGTACAACCTAGGAAAAAAGTACGAAAACCAATTTTATAGAGAATTTTCACAGCTATAAGATTACATTTCGATAAGACTTACCGTTTTAAAGCAAATCGTGAAAACCTAAAAAATAATAACCTAAACATGTGACCTGAACTTCTATATCTTAAAAATGGTAAAACCTAGAAACAAATGATAACACCCAATGGAGAATTTTCACAGCTGCAAAATTTTCTTTAGCCCCACTTCGATAGGACTTGCGGTTTCCAAGCAAAGACGCGAAAACCTGAAATAAACCTAAAAATGAACATTGACCGCGATTTATTTAAAAATCTCTACAGCGATTTTTTCTTGTTTTTGGAATTTTCTCGTCTATGAACATTGCTGTTTCACAATCCGCGAAAACTTCCCAGGTGTAAGCAGTTTTTAGAGGACCATACAGTCAGTACATTGTCCCAATTTGAACTTCTATATCTCAAAAATGGTAAAACCTACGAACACACCATTGAGGTCAATCTTGTAGAGAATTTTCACTGCTACAACATTTTCTTTAATCTCTTTTCGATAGGGCTTGCGGTTTCCAAGCAAAATCATGAAAACCTAAAAAAGCCCTAAAAATGTGAACTTTGGCCGCGATTTATTTGAAAATCGCTTTTTGTTTTATTGATTTTTCTCATCTATAAACATTGTAGTTTCAGAAACCGCAAAAACTGCAAAGACAACACAAAAAATAATTGCAGACAAAATCGGGCAGTTAATGAAAGATGGTCAAAAATAGATGACACGTGTATAGGTGTTTTGAAAGTTTGCATCAAGAAGTAGCCTAAATACGTGGGGGAAGTTCCCCCTATTTGTACATTTTTATACCCTCCACCATATGGAGGGTATAATTAAATTTGTCATTCCGTTTGTAATACATCGAAATATTCGTCGGAGACCCTATAAAGTATTTATATTATTGATCAGCATAAAATTCTATGTCGATTTGACCATGTCCGTCTGTCCGTCCGTCCGTCTGGCCGTCCGTCTGTCTGTTGAAATCAAGATACAGCTCGCAATTTTAAAGATAGAGAGTCAACATTTGGTACAGAAGTTTTTATTACTTGCAGGATTGAAAATGGGATATATCGGTCCACGTTTTGATATAGCCCCCATAGAACGGTACCTCCTAATTTTCGGTATGTTTAAGGTTTTAGCTTCATTATCCTAATAAAAGGGCGGAAATTCGGTACGTAGTCTTCTTTAGGGGTATAAAACTTTCCCCCAGAATTTTGTCGATATCGGTCCACACCTTCATATAGCCCCTACAGAACGGTACCTCACAATTTTCGGTATTTTGAAGGTTTTACCTTCATTATCCTAATAAAATGGCGGAAATTTGGTACGTGGTCTTCTTTAGGAGTATAAAACTTTCCCTCAGGATTTTGTCGGTATCGGTCCACAACTTCATATAGCCCCCATAGAACGGTACCTTCCGATTTTCGGTATTTTGAAGGTTTTAGCATCATTATCCTACCAAAATGGCTGAAATTCGGTACGTAGTCTTCTTTAGGGGTATAAAACTTTCCTCCAGATTTTGTCAGTGTCGGTCCACACCTTCATATAGCCCCCATAGAACGGTACCTCCCGATTTTCGTAATTTTTAAGGTTTTAGCTTCATTATCCTAATAAAATGGCTGAAATTTGGTACGTGGTCTTCTTTAGGAGTATAAAACTTTCCCCCAGGATTTTGTCGGTATCGGTCCATGCCTTCATATAGCCCCCATAAAACGGTACCTCCCGATTTTCAGTATTTTTAACGTTGTGGCCTCAATATTCCACCGAAATGGTATTTAGACTTCGTAAGGGGTACTCAAACTTCCCCTTTAAATTTGTCGGTATAGGTCTACGCCTTCATATAGCCCCCATGGAAAGGTACCTTCCGATTTTTCGTATTTTGAAGGTTGTGTCTTCAATATTCCTCCAAAATGGCTGAAATTTGGCATTTAGTCCTCAATGTGATATTAAACTGTTCGCCAGAAATATGTCTGTACAGGTCCACGCTTTCATATTGACCCATTTCTGACTAAAATTCGTCGGTATAGGTCCACGTTTCGATATATCCGTCAGAAATTTGTCGGTATAGATCGACGTTTTGAAATAGCCCCATAGAATGGTGCCTCACATTGTTTTACCGAAATTGCTGAAATTTAGTATTAAGTCTTCTTCATACGCAAAAGGAAACTAATTATTATACCCTCAGCCTTTAGGCTAAGGAGGGTATATACACTTTGATACGATGAAAATGTGCCTCATCGAAATAATGGTTTTAGACCCCAAGTATGTTTGGACGAAATGTGTTTCAGACAATTTGGAGTCGATCTAGCCATGTCCGTCCGTCTGTCTGTCCGTCTGTCTGTCTGTCCTGCTGGCTGGAGCGCACGATAACTCTCGAACGGATGAACCGATTAGGTTCAAATTTTGGCTTTCGTAATATTAGGGCCATCTCAGTTTAAGGCCATCTCCCGAATCGCTTTGATTTTTGTTTTAGCAACTTGTATTCACTGCCCTTCATACGACGGTACAAGTTTCATCAGGGGCAAGTCCATACTTCCTGAGAAAATAGCATGAAAGTTGCAAAAAAAAAACCTTATGACACCGTGTGAGGTGGTTGGAGCGCAAGATAACTCTCGAACGGATCTGCCGATTCGGTCCAAAATATGGCCTTAGTAATATTTTGTCCATACATAGTTTAAGTTTGAAGATAAGCCATATCGGTCCACTCCTTCAGGTACCTTCCCCACAAAAGTTCAAAAATGTTCGGAAAAATTGTTCGTACGGTAACTCTTGAAGGGAGTGGCCGAATTGATCTATACTTTACACATCCTAATATATCTACCAGATATAGATCAGGTTGAAATATGGGCTATATTTGTCCACTCCATCCGTTACCTCCCACACAAAATTTCGGATAAGTTCACTTTAAGACCCGATATCGAATCACTTTGATTTTTGTTCAAGCAACTTGCATTCGCTGCCTCAAATACGATGGCAAAAGTTTTTTTAGTGGCAAGTCCATACTTCTTGAGCAAACAGCCCGAAGAAGTAAAAACCCCCTATGGCACCATATGTTGTGGCTGGAGATCCACTTCCATAACGGTCAATGTCGATCCATTCCTTTTAGTATCTCCTCCGCAAAACTGTTGATCTTTAATCCTGATCAACATTTTCGTCGGTTCAAACGCCCAACATTTTTAAAACCCCCTAAATACATGTGTATTTTGGGAAAAATTTGTTTCAATATACACAGGCTGAGGGTATATCTCTGTCGGCAAAGCCGACTGATACTTTTTTACTTGTTCCATTTTACTTCAATACAACTTGTGGAGGAGTGTATAACAAGTTCGGCCTGGCCGAACTTAACGCCGTTCTTACTTGTTGGAAATATTCGAGTTAAGATTCTTTGGAATCCTTGCGTTTTAGGCATATAGTGTCGTTGGCAATATTACTGACAACAATGCCAGGCATCTTTTAGTTACAAAATATAACACTCAAGCGGGCCATTAGGGGGTCTTGTTGGTATCTTTTTTCCAAAAACGTTTTAAATACCGTTTAAAATGAGATCGAATCGGGTACGAATATTCTACAAAAATGTTAGCCATAAAATTCCACTATAGGCTCTAGAATACATACATCAGAACTCTAAATGTTACCTGAATCCCTGAATCTTTAAACATCAAAAACATTAAAATTAACCTTAAAAGGTAATGCTGTACTTTATCTATGTTTATGCCAAGTTGTCCCACAAAACATCATTCTACATAAATCACGTCAAAGACAAAAATATTTTCCGTTATATTTTACTATAAGTCACTGAAGAAATGATATATTTATTTACATTATATAACAATAAAATATCTATATCAATTTTGACAACAAAATACAAAAATATTTTTTAATGAAATCTGATTCGTTCATTTTTCGAGGTGATGCATGAAACTTACTTCTAGAAAAATATTAACAAAAGAAGAAAAATTCTACACAAAATTTCGCTACAAACCTCAGAATAAACTAACTATCTAGGTATAAGTCTTTTTATGAAAATAACACCAGAAATTTATATATTAAAGGTAGTAATTATTCGTTGAAATTTGTTAATGTTAATTTTTAATGTTTCCATACAGAGTCAAAATCTCCCAAAGTACTCCACTTCTTGGCAAAAGAAGAAATGTTCCAAACCGAATTTCACTATAAGTCTCTGAACTAAAGCAATCTGTAATCATAACATATAATATCTTTAGCAGCCCTTGTATTTGATATATAATTTAAGGCCATTTTTACGAGTTTTGTCCAGATTTTCCTTATCCTTGGACATCAGAAGCATTTTATTGATGGCTTTTCATTATGTACTCGCCCAAAATATGCTGTGCACCTGATTTAAACAGTTTTTGCTCTTTTTGGGGTGAATATTTATTTGGAAAAAATTGAAAACTTGAATCGGACTTTGTAAAATTACGTATTTTTAGTACTCTAAACTAAATTACTCCTCCTGTATAAACCATGGGCTCTTTAAAATACGGGAGAGGTCTACGGTTATTGCATATTGAAAGTATATATGACATATAGGTCCAAACATACATGATTTTGGCGCAATATAAGGCCCATGAAAATTTAACTTATTCCGACTGTCCTCAAACTTTGGCAATCTTGAAGTATAACAAAACTAAACACATTAGGGGGGTGCCGCATAAAAAAATCCGACATCGATATTTTAAACCACTCACCAAAAGGTTGGTCCAGGACCAATATTTTGAGTGATACACCTTGTGGTGTATGATAAAAAAATCAAACAATGCAAGAAAACGTTTTCATTCACTGTATGTATACAATAATTGAATACTAAACCATTCATATTTTTCACTATTTTGTTACATCAACATTTCAATTCGAAAAAAGGTGACGTTTTTGAAATAGAGTTATTAAAAAATACTTAGATGAAATTATAGCCCTGCCTGGACATGCAATATAATTTGTGTAAATCTAGGCGATAAGGTGACATGTATAATTATTTTTACATTTACCACTCGAAATGTGAAAGATCACGAATATTTGGGGTACAATTTTCGCTATAATGAACATCATATGAATACAGGTAACTACGTAATTTCGTACAAAAAAACTAACCACTTCATCAGCTTAGATAAGTATATTTATAAATATGTACATATATGTATTTAACAAACTTTTTTTTCATACAAACTAAACTGACATCATAATTTTCTAGGTAATCATGTTTCGTCTTCTGGCTTCAGTGAAAATTATCACCTTCAAACACTGAAATTAAATTCCGCAAAAATTCATGGTCAATATGCACACATAGTTCCCATCGAAGGCAAACATGTTGCCAAAAGATATATTGCAAAAAATAAAAATTTTGTTGCATTGTTTAACCACAAATATTTGCAAATATTTAAACTAACTCCCACACAAAGTACTATATAAAATAAAATTGTTCCTGCTTTCATTCATAGTGTTCTTTTTACGCTACTCTAATCTTCTTATATGCGTTGATTGACTTGACTGATGTTTGCCACAGTGGTAATGATCATTATTATTCTATGCTTATTATAATGGTGATAAATGCGGCAAACGACTTGGGAAACCTTTACCACATCACTGCCAACCATCATCACCATTATTGGCTTCCACAAAACCACACAGACTTGTTAAGAAAATTACACCGTCAAACTAACAAATTGCAAATAAATTATACAATTATTACAACAATAGACAACATTCAATGTATGCTAAATACCCAACGATGGATAATAGAATTTTTAATAGCCGAAGCAAAAACCTGAAGAAGCGAGTGTATTCAGGTGGGTAATAAAATTAACAAGCATAAAAGCGTTAAGTTCAGCCGGTCGAACTTTTTATACCGTGCAACTTGAAATATTTTGAACTTGTCCATAATTTTAGGGGGGACTCCAAAGTGAAAAACCCAAACACCTAATTATAGCTTCGACCATTTAAAAACTTGAATACCTGAAATTGGGGGTACCGTTTTATGTGAAGGCCTATGTCTACAATTGTTGATGGAGAAGTTTTAACCCTTGAGAACCACAAGTGCCAAATTACTTTCAATCTTGGCGACAATGTAGATATAAAACAAGTAAGAACGACGTTAAGTTCGGCCAGGCCGAACTTGTTATACCCTCCACCACGAATTGTATTGAAGTAAAATGGAACAATTAGTTTCCTTTCGTTTATGAAGAAGACTTAATACCAAATTTCAGCAAGTTCGGTAAAACAATGTGACTAACCTTCAAAATATCGAAATTCGGGAGGTATCGTTCCATGGGAGCTATATCAAAACGTCGGAAAGTTTTTAGAAGACTAAATACCAAATTTCGGATATTTCGGTAAAACCTACAGCATAGCGAAAATAAAGTGGTACGCTTCTATGGAGGATATAGGAAGACTAAATAACAAATTTCAGTTTTTTGGTGGGATATTGACGTCACAACCTTCAGAATCACGAAAATCGGGAGGTACCGTTCTATGGGGGCTATATCGAAACCTTGACCTATACCTACGAATTCCAGTCAGGAAGGCTTTTACCTCCAACAAAGACTATGTATCAAATTTCAGCCATTTCGGTGGGTTGCTGTGACAACAACCTTCAAAATACCTAGAATCGAGAGGTAACGTTCTATTTGGGATATATGAAAGATTGAACCTATACCGGAAATAGGGAGGTACCCTCCAATGGGGACTATACTAAGGCATGGACCTGTACCGACAAGTTTCTGGGGGGAAGTTTTATACCCCCAACCTTCAAAACACCGAAAAGAGGGAGGTACGTTCTATGGGGGCTATATAAAGGCAGGGACCTATACCGACAAATTTCATATGGAACGTTTAATACCCCAAATGAAGACTAAATACCAAATTTCAGCCATTTCAGTGGATTATTATGACCACAACATTCAAAATACTAGAGTTGTGCCAAAGGAACTATATGGAACTATCTAGTTCACTTCGCAGTTCCAATGGCCCACATTTTTTTCTTTTAACATGCTGCGTATACTTACTATCACACGTTATATTTCATGATGTTACTCATGCGTTTTGGAACTAGTACAAGGAACTAGGAACTAGATTACCCAACTCTACGAAATACCGAAAATCTGGAAGTACCGTTCTATGGGAGCTATATGAAGTAGTGGACCTATAGGGACAAATTTCTGTGGGAAAGTTGTATACCCCCGACGAAGACTAAGTACCAAATTTGAGCCATTTCGGTGTGATAATGGGGCTAAAACCTCCAAAATACTGAAAATCGGAAGGTACCGTTCAATAGGGGCTATACTAAGGCGTAGACCTGTACGGACAGTTCTGAGGTAAAATTTAATTTAAGACTAAATACCAAATTTCTGCCATTTCGGATGAATATTAAGGGCACAAACTTCAAAATACCGAAAATCAGGAGGTATCGTTCTATGGGGGCTGTATGAAGAAGGCGTGGATCTATATCGACAAATTTCATATGGACAGCTTTATACCCCAAATGAAGTCTAAGTATCAAATTTCAGCCATTTCGATGGAATATTGAGGCCACAACCTTCAAAATACTGAAAATCGGGAGGTACTGTTTTATGGGGCTATATGAAGGCGTGGGCATATACCAACAAAATTCATATTAAACGTTTTATACCCCAAATGAAGACTAAATACCAAATTTCAGTCATTTTAAAGGAATATTGGGGCAACAACCTTCAAAATACCGAAAATCGGGAGGTATCGTTCTATGGGACCTATACCAAGGCGTGGACATATACCGAAAAATTATATATGGAATGTTTCATAGCCCAAATGAAACTAAACCAAATTTCAGCCATTTCAGAGGAATATTGAGACCAAAATACCGAAAATCGGGAGGTACCATTCTATGGGGGCTATATGAAGGCATAGGCCTATACCGAGAAATTTCTGGGTGACAGTTTTATACTCCTAAGAAAGACTAAATACCAAATTTCAGCCACTTCGGTGTTATAATGAAGCTAAAACCTTCAAAATACCCAAAATCGGGTGGTACCGTTCTATGGGGCCTATATCAAAACGTGGATCGATATAGCCCATTTGCAATACCAAACATCCTAGGACTAATAGAAACTTCTATACCAAAAGCTCTATCTTAAAAATTGCGAGCTGTATATATACTTTATATATACTTCAAGAATATATATACTTTATGGGATCTCCGATGAATATTTCGATGTGTTACAAACGGAATGACAAATTTAATTCTATTCTCCATATTATGGTGGAGGGTATAATGAGATGGGTGGTGATATGGGTCTGTTCCAAATGCCAAATTATAGATACTTCGGTCTAAAAATTTGGATAAAATCGGTCTGAAAATGTAGCTAAAAATGTCAAATTACCTAAAATTGGACTGTTGTACAGGGGCTATACCAAAACCTGGTCCTATGTTCACAGTTTTTGGTATATACATTTTGTAACCACCAGGAACCCAATAAGTCAAATATATACTTATTCGGTTAGAAATGTAGCTATAAATGGCAAATTACCTGAAATCGGGTGGTTCCGTTCCAAAACTTGGGTCTAAGTCCACAATTTTTGGTGGAGAAAATGTTCGGCCACTAGGAATCATGATTGTGGAATAATAGCTAATTCGGTCTGAAAATATATTTAAAAACGTCAAAATTTAATTTAAGACTAAATACCAAATTTCTGCCCTTTCGGATGAATATTAAGGGCACAAACTTCAAAATACCGAAAATCAGGAGGTATCGTTCTATGGGGGCTGTATGAAGAAGGCGTGGATCTATATCAACAAATTTCATATGGACAGCGTTATACCCCAAATGAAGTCTAAGTACCAAATTGCAGCCATTTCGATGGAATATTAGGCCACAACCTTCAAAATACTGAAAATCGGGAGGTACTGTTTTATGGGGCTATATGACGGCGGCCTATACCAACAAAATTCATATTAAACGTTTTATACCCCAAATGAAGACTAAATACCAAATTTCAGTCATTTTAAAGGAATATTGGGGCAGCAACCTTCAAAATACCGAAAATCGGGAGGTATCGTTCTATGGGACCTATACCAAGGCGTGGACCTATACCGAAAAATTATATATGGAATGTTTCATAGCCCAAATGAAATTAAACCAAATTTCAGCCATTTCAGAGGAATATTGAGACCAAAATACCGAAAATCGGGAGGTACCATTCTATGGGGGCTATATGAAGGCATAGGCCTATACCGAGAAATTTCTGGGTGACAGTTTTATACTCCTAAGGAAGACTAAATACCAAATTTCAGCCACTTCGTGTTATAATGAAGCTAAAACCTTCAAAATACCCAAAATCGGGTGGTACCGTTCTATGGGGCCTATATCAAAACGTGGATCGATATAGCCCATTTGCAATACCAAACATCCTAGGACTAATAGAAACTTCTATACCAAAAGCTCTATCTTAAAAATTGCGAGCTGTATCTTTATTTCAACAGACGGACGGACATGGTTATATCGACTTAGAATTTTACCCTGATCAAGAATATATATACTTTATGGGATCTCCGATGAATATTTCGATGTGTTACAAACGGAATGACAAATTTAATTATATTCTCCATATTATGGTGGAGGGTATAATGAGATGGGCGGTGATATGGGTCTGTTCCACATGCCAAATTATAGATACTTCGGTCTAAAAATGTGGATAAAATCGGTCTGAAAATGTAGCTAAAATGTCAAATTACCTAAAATTGGACTGTTGTACAGGGGCTATACCAAAACCTGGTCCTATGTTCACAGTTTTTGGTATATACATTTTGTAACCACCAGGAACCCAATAAGTCAAATATATATTTATTCGGTTAGAAAATGTAGCTATAAATGGCAAATTACCTGAAATCGGGTGGTTCCGTTCCAAAACTTGGGACTAAGTCCACAATTTTTGGTGGAGAAAATGTTCGACCACTAGGAATCATGATTGTGAAATTATAGCTAATTCGGTCTGAAAATATATTTAAAAACGTCAAAATGCCAGTAATCGGATGGTACCGCTTATAGTGGCTATACCAAAACGTGGATCTATGTGTATAATTTTTGGCGAAGTTTCTCAATCAGTGGGAACCCTAAATGCCAAATCATAGCTAATTCGGTCTAAAAATGTAGCTAACATCAAAATACCTGAAATCGAGCGGTCCCGTTATATATAGACTATACCAAAACGTAGACCGATATAGACCATCTTCGAAACTTCCTGAAAACAAAACACATATCTGTGGAAATTTTTAGCGTCGTATCTGAATTTTTTAGATGTATACTACCGCTGGACATGACATTAAGATTATTCTTGTACATTTTTGTGATGAAATCGGGAGGGAAAATGTCTTTAGCACACTGTCGGCGCATGGTTGTCCACAGATTGAAAAACCAGAAATCAAATCGCTAAAGTTGTAAAGACGGAGTGTGTTAAATGTCAGATCGGTTCGAGGTGTAAATATCAATTTGGGTCATCTCCTCGTAGTAACCAAGTACGCTCTTATCTTAATGATGCGGCAGAAAAAAGCTATCCAGCACAGGTGGGATGCTGGATGTCCAGAAGATATCACAATCTTAGTCCACTCAACAGACCAACATGCTGGAAGCGGGCACTCTTTCTCCCGATAATGTGAAGACACAATGGCAAAGGATTTCCCCCCAAATTTCAAAAATGTTCTGAAAAATAGTGTGCACGATAACTCTTGAAGGGAGTGATCGATTTGGTCCATACTTTACACATCCTAATACATCTGTCATATGTATATCAGGTTCGAATATGGACTATATTTATCCACTCATTAGGGTACCTCCCACACAAAATTTCGGATAAGTTCACTTTAAGACTTGCTCTCGGATCACTTTGATTTTTGTTGAAGTAAATTGCATTCACTGACCCATTTACCATGGTACAAGTTTTTTCAGGGGCAAGTAAATACTTCATGAGAAAACAGGCCAAACGCTGTAAAAAATCCCTATGGCACCGTATATAGTGGCTGAAGAGCATGCAAATCTCGAACTGGTCAACCGATTTGGTCGGAAATTTGGCCTTCGACATATTTTGTCCAAACTTAGTTTCAGTTGGAAGATGGGCAATACCGGTCCACCACTTCCAA
This sequence comes from Musca autumnalis, assembly GCF_047663935.1. Classification (NCBI taxonomy): domain Eukaryota; kingdom Metazoa; phylum Arthropoda; class Insecta; order Diptera; family Muscidae; genus Musca; species Musca autumnalis. The sequence goes on from NW_027412088.1 coordinate 74,648,804, forward strand.
TACTTTCCCCAAAATTTAAAAAATTTAACTAAAACGGGTAACCAATTTGGACCAAACTTTGGATCTTCTAATATTTTATCTAAATTTAGTTTAACTTCCAAAAATGATCCATATTGGTCCTTTCCTTAAGGTACCATCCCTGCACAAGTTCAAAATTTTTGTTTGAGTGCAGTTTAGGTTCTGTTCGAAGATCCTTTGGAAACGTATACAACTTCATGCTTCCTGGCCTACTGGTCCAAATGTTGTACCTCCTCCGCAACACTTTTGAACTTTAATCCTAATTTACATTATTGTCTGAAAGTTCAAATGTTCAAAAAGGGTCACAAAATTCTGAAAAGACCCTAAATACATTCGATCTATCTGTAGGCGAAGCCGGCTGATACTTTTTTACTTGTTTTAATTAAATTAAAAAAATGATATATAGTGAAGTCTTGTATGACTTCGTGTGTCAACCCCCAGGTCATCATAGTCCAATTAGTTAAAATTACTTAAAAATATAAAAATTTACTTTCGCATTCTCCAAATTTTTTTACATATTTATCTCTACCTTAATACATAATTATTAAACCAGTCCTCGTATGTCTTTAGTTCCAATATCCATTAAAAACTAATTTACAAATTGAATATTCAACACATATTGTGAGTATTAGATTATTGTTCATAATGATGGCATGACGTCGAACTATGTATCAACCCAAACAACCCATTCATTCATTCATATTTGCAATCGCACTGTGCTCTCCATTCGTATATTTTTTATAGAAATTATTTCCCAATGTTTCTTGGCACGAGTCAATATATGCTATGATGTTGAGAAGCTCTGAACATTTCAATATGCCCCTTGTGGCCCCTCTCCAATCATATATGACATATGTAAGTATGTACAACATCTTAATACTTGCAATGGCATTGTTAGAGCAAAAATATTGTTTTTGGTTTTTTTTTTCTCTTACGTTTACAATAAAATTATAGCCAGTTATAGATAGATGAAGGCATAGAAATGTGTGATTGAAACAAATTTATTGCAACATATAACAGTTTTATGACTTCCTCAGCAAAACAACAGTCAGAAGCGTACAATGATGATGACGATGATGGTTCGTAATACAAACAAACAATGGATACGATGCAACAATACGACAAACAATAATTGTGGATATTTGTTGGACCAACGTCAGTCCACAGATTCGATATAGCAACAACAAAGTACTTTATTAACCAGCTGAAAATGTAAATATTATGCAGAGTGAGGGGAAACAAAAAAACCCCTCGCACATTATTTCAAACAATAATTACTCAATTACTTACCGAGTAAATACTTAATAACAATAACAATTCAAAAACTCATTCACTGTTATTTAGTTGTTAAATATTGTGTCTTTATTTAAATTTAAATAACTCCAAACGTTTTAGTTGGTGGTGGTAAATAGCGCCATCTACTTGTCAACTAGTTGCTGTGTGTATAACAGTTAACTTGTGGTATTTTTTCACATGATTTTATTTTTTCTGTTCGTTCACAGAAGAGAAAGTTTTTTTGATGTTACAAAAGAGCTTTATTAACTTCATTATTATGTTAAAAAGCTTTTTTGTTGGTTGAGGAAAGTCTTTGTTTTAATTTCAAGTTTAAATTTAAGATGGCAGATGGTATGAAGATAAAAAACAGATAGAGTAGCATGCTGATAATTTTACGTGTAGATTTATAGTGAATATGATTTAACGGTGTGAAATTAAACAAGTAAGAAAGTATCAGTCAGCTGTGCTAACGGAAATATACCCTCAGCCTATGACAATAATTAACAAGTAAGAACGGCGTTAAGTTCGGCCGGGCCGAACTTGTTATACCCTCCACCACAAGTTGTATTGAAGTAAAATGGAATAATTAGTTTCCTTTCGTATATGAAGAAGACTTAATACTAAATTTCAGCAATTTCGGTAAAACAATGTGAGGCACCATTCTATGGGGGCTATTTCAAAACGTCGATCTATACCGACAAATTTCTGCCGGAAATTTTTTAGGCTCAAAGAAGACAAAATACCAAATTTCCTATATTTCGGTAAGAGAATGTGGCTAAAACTAAAAAAATACCGAAAATCAAGAAGTAAGCTTCTATGGGGATATAGGAAGACGTGGACCTATACTGATAATACTCTTCTGGAATATTTTATAACTCTTGAAAGACGAAATAAAGAATTTCAGCCATTTCGGTTGGATACTGAAGTCACAATCTTCAGTATTACGAAAATCCGGAGGTACCGTTCTATGGGGGCTATATCGAAACGTGGACCTCTACCGACGAATTTTAGTCAGAAATGGGGCAATATGAAAGCGTGGACCTGTACAGACGTATTTCTGGCGAACAGTTTTATATCACATTGAAGACTAAATACCAAATTTCAGCCATTTTGGTGGAATATTGAAGACACAACCTTCAAAATACGAAAAATCGGGAGGTACTTTTCCATGGGGCTATATGAAGGCGTGGACCTATACCGACAAATTTAAAGGGGAAGTTTGAGTACCCCCAACAACGTCTAAATACCAAATTTCAGCCATTTCGGTGGAATATTGAGGCCACAACGTTCAAAATAACGAAAATCGGGAGGTACCGTTCTATGGGGGCTATATAAAGGCATGGACCGATACCGACAAAGTTCTGGGGGAAAGTTTTATACCACCAACGTAGACAAAGTACCAAATTTCAGCCATTTCGATGTGATAATGAATCTAAAAGCTTCAAAATACCGAAAATCGGGAGGTACCGTTCTATGGAGGCTATATGAAGGTGTGGGCACGATACCGACAAAATTCTGGGGGAAAGTTTTATACTCCTAAAGAAGACTACGTACCAAATTTTAGCCATTTTGGTAGGATAATGAAGCTAAAACCTTAAAAATACCGAAAATCGGGAGGTACCGTTCTATGGGGGGCTATATGAAGGTGTGGACCGATACCGACAAAATTCTGGGGGAAAGTTTTATACCCCTAAAGAAGACTACGTACCAAATTTCAGCCATTTTGGTAGGATAATGAAGCTAAAACCTTAAAAATACCGAAAATCGGGAGGTACCGTTCTATGGGGTCTACATCAAAACGTGGACCGATATATCCCATTTTCAATACCAACCATCCTGCAAGTAATAAAAACTTCTGTACCAAATTTTAACTCTCTATCTTTAAAATTGCGAGCTGTGTCTTGATTTCAACAGACAGACGGACATGGTCAAATCGACATAGAATTTTATGCTGATCAATAATATATATACTTTATAGGGTCTCCGACGAATATTTCGATGTGTTACAAACGGAATGACAAATTTAATTATACCCTCCATATGGTGGAGGGTATAATTATTATAATTTTGTAACAAGAGATTGCTTCAAAATAAGTGGAATCTGTAGGAATGGTAATGTGGGGTTATACCAAATCATTGACATTAACTAAAATTTTTGTGGGCAAACTAATGATTTAGAGAGAACACGATATAGTAAATAACGTTAAACTACGTTTAGAAGAAATTTTAGCAAATGCATATAGGTTTCAATCAGGAAATTTTTGGCCAAAACCCTATTTTTGAAGTTTCGAATTTTTATTTTTTTGCATAGAATAATAAAAAACACATCAAGTCATCTGAAAATAATTAGTTTTTGTAAATAACATTAGTATTCGTTGATTGGCGCAGTACCAAAGTTGACACCTTTTTATACACACTTTCTGTAAAAATAAAACAGACTTTGTGCTGTAAAATATACAATTGTTGTTGTATTGCGTCGCTGCATAAATATACAGAAGTGAGACCAAAGTTATTATAAATCGGGAAGCTGTTAATGTGTATTTTCATACTATTTAGAAAAAGAACGATGAAATTTGTAAAATTAGCGTAATAAAATCAATGTTTTATATATATTATAAAAATTATTTTTTACAAATATTTTTTAAATATTCTTAAACTTTTAAAAAAATGTCCAAATATGTCCACCTCCAAATCGAATGTGAAAGATAGAAGGGGGTCTGTACTAATAAATTCATAAGTCAAATCATGCTCAAATTTGCCACAGTAAAAATAAAGTGGATTTTTTCTTTTTTACGATGGGAGAATTTTTTGTAAATACCTGTTGTGACTGTACGTAGTATCCAATTGAAATAGAACGGTAGTACCCACATCTATCAACCGATTTTCCTTAAAATTCATATTTTAGGGTTTCAGAGTGTAGAAAACAAGTATGTAAAAATTTTTTTCAAAATAGGTCAATTTTTTGTCGTTGCCCCCACATAAAAGTACCGTCCGATTTTAGATATTTTGTGGATTTTAACGACACTTTATGACCGATTCGGCTGAAATTTGGTATTTTGACCTCTTGGAAGATATGAATCCTTCGTACTAAAAATTATTAACGGGACCACCCTGTTCAAAAAATGTTGGCAGTTTTTGGACATTTTGGTCGATAAAACGTAAGAATTGCTGTTTGTACACATTTATTATAAATAATAATTAATTTCAATACTAAATGGACGTTGAAATAGTTTTGACCAGAAAATTTGGATTTGCGACCATTGTGAAATGTTGAGAGTTACCCTGCACACTATCAATTTAAATATGTGCATGCAGGGGTTTTGGGGCTTTTGGGCCATTATCTCAAGAAGTATGCTCTTACTCCAGAAAAATATGTACGTTGTAATAGGGACCGTAAAAACAACCTTCTGCAAAAAATTTCAAATAGATCCGACACGAGTCCTCAAGCTGCACTTTTCCAAACTTTGTGTGGGGGGTGGGCCTAAGGACGGGACCGATATAGTCGATATTCCGACCTGATATATGAATGGATGAAGTATTAAGATGTGCCAATATTGGGCCAATCAGAAACTCACTGCGAGAGTTATATTGTGGATTTTCCATTTTACTTTGGACCATCCGGGTTTCGTGGAGCTTTTAGGCAAATAATTGAAAAAATTTCAAAACTATCCGAAAGGAGCTCTTAACCTTTACTTTATCCGAATTTTGTGTGGGAGGTATCCGAAGGAGTGGACCGATATAGTCCATAATCCAACCCTATATCTGAAAGGAATAATACGATGTTGAAAGATTGGAACAAATCCATGGCTCCCTTCGAGAGTTATCGTTCACACCATTTTATAGAAAAATTTTGAACTTTTGTGGGGGAGGTACCCGAACGAGAAAAATACATCTAATTTGTTTTTATATCATCCATCATGGTATGGAGTGAATAGGTCTGTTCGATAACTCAAAAATTTGTAAAAATTTGTAGAAACTTTTGCAAAATGCTATTCGATAACATACTTGTTCAGTGAAAGCGAACTGAGAAGTAATTGCAAGTAGTTTTTACTTGCGAAGTTATCGAACAGATGTAACAATAAGATCGTTTTGTTTTTCGATGGTAAATAATTATTGTAATTAATTATTATTAAATAATTATTTGCGACCCCATAAAGTATATGTATATATTAGTGATCAGGGTAAAAGTCTGAATCGATCGATTGATGCATGTCCGTCCGCCTGTGGTAATCACATAGAACAAGTTGTGCCGTTTTATGGGGGCTATATGGACCTATACCGACAGATTTCAGGTGGAAAGTTTTATACCCCCATCGAAGGCTTAATGCACAACTTCAGTACTTTGGGTTGCATATTGAGGCAACAACTGACCGACGAATTTCAGGTGTAAAGTTTTTAAGCTCCAACGAAAATTAAATACCAAATTTCAGCCATTTCGGTTGGATATTGAGGCCACAACCTTAAAAATACCGAAGATCGGTAGGTACCGTTCTATGGGGTTATATAAACACATGAACCTATACGCAGTGTTGCCAGTATTTTTCTGTGCCTCATCCCCAAATTCAGAGTGATTCATCCCCAAAAATCCCCAAATATATTCATTTTTCCCCAGAAAAAATCCCCAAGAAATATTTTGACGAAAATTAGTAAAAATTCTTAATAATTGTATTAATATTTCACTTTATTACCGGGTTATTCAGGAAAACGATGATTTCTCCGCCTCCTCCTTTCTGTTACTGTCCACGACATTTCTCATTTTTATTACTACTATCAGGGAATGTGTTTGATTTATTGCTTTTGATTCAATGTTAATTATTACGTATATGAGAAAAATTCTTTCGAATTGTCTTGCATATCTACTTAAGCTGTCTTTACGCATTTCATCGATATTATCCGACTTGATAAAACCTTCTAACTTGCAACATCGCCCTATACTAACTCATAAATTCAAATTTCTTCTTCCAAAGGGTGTAAATGAATTTATATAAACCGATTTTATTTTAAATCATCAAGTCTGCTGACCAGCTTAACACTGAATTCAAAAAACTTTGAGCGCATAATACGACATTCCTTTCGATGAAGTTTTAAAAATATCCCCAGTTTGGAAAAAAATCCACACTGCCTATACGGACTAAATTTTGGTGGAAAGTTGTATACCCCAACGAAGACAAAATGGCAAATTTCAGCCATTTCGGTGGGATATTAAGGCCACAACCTTCAAAATACCGAAAATCGGGAGGTACCTTTTATGGGGATTATCTTGATTCCAACAGACACAGCAGTAAACTGGTAAAAATTGCTCATCGATTGGAAAATAAATGTGGCTTTTACAGCAATTTCGTGAAAATTCACCTTTGGTCGCATACAAATCACTACGGAAACTTTGAGGCCCCAGTGGTTCATGTTGACATATTCCGATTGTGCTCAAACTTTGGCAATTTTAAAATCTAACAAAACTAAAAACTTTAGGGCAGTGGTGCATAAAAAATCCGACATCGATTTTTTAAAACCACCTCTGTCCCCATTCCGACGGTACAAGTTTTTTCAGGAGCAAGTCCATACTTCCTGAGAAAATGGCCCGAAAGCTTGAAAACCCCACTAAGGCACCGTATATAATTCGATCCAAAATTTGGCAGTCGTAATATTTTGCGCAAACTTTAATCGATTTCTAAGATTGGCCTTATCGGTCCACCCTTTGGGTACCTCCCCCACAAAAGTTCAAAACTTTTCGATAAAATGGTGCGCACGATAACTCTCGAAGGCAGTAACAGATTTGGCCCATACTTTCCTTTTCACTAAAAATTTTTTATTTAGGGGGTTTCCAGAATTGGACATACGAACTTGCCGACAAAAATTTGGATTAGGATTAAAGCTCAAAAGTGTTGTGGAGGGGGTGCCTGAAGGAAGTGGATCTTATTTTGGAAGTTATTCCTTACGATATATATCACGCGTTTTTAGCATTAGGTCAGGAAGACTTAGAGACGCGCAAGAAAAACATAATATCGCTGTAAACAGGACCCCAAAGAGTAACATCGGTATACATTTCCAAAGAATCTTTCAACATACCATAAACTGCACTTAAACGAAAATGTTGAACATAAACTAAGTTTGGACAAAATATTAGGAAGGTCAAATTTTGGACCAAATCGGTTCATCCGTTCGAAAGTTATCGCGCGCTCCAGCCATTACATATGGTACCATAGGGGTGGAGTCGATTTAGCCATGTCCGTCCGACTGTCTGTCTGTCAGCCTGTCTGTCTGGCAGGTTGGTGCGCACGATAACTCTCGAAAGGATCAACCGATTCGAACCCAATGTTGGATATCGTAATATTTTGTCCAAACATAGATGAAGTTCGAATATGGGCCATGTCGGTCCACTACCTCAGGTACCTGACCCACAAAAGTTCACAAATTTACTGTAAAATGCTGTGAACGATAACTCTTGAAGAGAGCAATTGATTTAGTACAAACATTGCACGTCGTATTATTCCTTCCAGATATATGTATATCAGGTTCGAAAATGGTCTATATCGGCCCACTCCTTCGGTTACCTCCCACACAAAATTCGGATAAAGTGAAGTTTAAGAGCTCCCCTCGGATCGTTTTGAATTTTTTTCAGTAACTTGTCCTTGCGGCTCCCTTTACGACGCAAGTCCATACTTCCTGAGATATTGTCATGAAAGCTCCAAGAAACCCTAACGGCACCAACCAAAATGGCAAATCCGCAGAATAATTCTCGCAGAGATTTTCTGATTGTTTGAAACTTTGCATATCGTACTATTTCATCCAGTCTGGTCTGGTTGGAATATGGAATATATCGGTCCACTCCTTAGGATATCTCTCACACAAAATTCAGATAAAATGAAGTTTAAGAGCTTTCCTCGTATCGTTTTGATTCTTTATTAAGTAGGTTGTTCGACCGGCCTCATTTACAACGGTACATTTTTTCGGAGTAAGTCAATACTTCCTAAGATAAGGCATAATTATTGTGTTTGGTTTGGTTTTGTGGTTTTTTGGTCAGCGGCTGAGGGTATATCAGGAAAAATGTCTAAAATCGTCTTTTCCATTAAAAAAAAATCAAAAAAATGTTTGATACTACATCTATGATTTTTGGTACACAGATTAAGAAAAAAATCGTCATTCCAAATCTGTTTTCGTTACCAACTATGATCGTTGCGCGCAAAAGATATGACCATTTTAATTAAGCTAATCGCGAGTAACTACAATCTCATAGTCAGTTTTTAAATGGGTACAGTTGCGCGTCCCGCTTAGATCCAAAAATTCAAAAATCCCAATTTTTCAGTCTTCAAAATGTCAGCATTCCTTTGAGATTGATGCCGTGGTTATATTAAAAAAATCATACATTAGAAACTTCATCTCTGAGGTGTGTTCTTTAACTTCTTCTTTGAAAATTATACTCTACATTGTATTGTAAAGCCACTAATTGAAAATTGTCTTAAAAAAACTCGTTTCCTTCAACGATTTTTTTCCTATTTTTTACCTTAATATGACCACAGCTTCCGCTCAAATTTTAATTTTAAGAAATCCTTCGGTGAATCGTGCTAAAACAGTTTATTTTGTTATGGTATATTACAACAATTCGTAAGTTACAATACCCCATACCTCAGTTTCAACATAAGTAAATTTTCTACAAAAAAGCCGATATCTCCGTCAGCACAGCTGACTAATATTTTCTTACTTGTCTAATAATGTATGGGCTTGCCCCTGAAAAAACTTGTGCCGTCGTAATGGGGGCAGTGAATACAAGTGGTTGCAAACAGAATCTAAGCAATTCGGGAGCAGTTCTTAAACTTCACTTTTCCAAAATTTTGTGTGGAAGATACTCGAAGGAGTGGACTTATATAGTCCATATTCGAACTTGATCTATGTCTCGTAGAAATACTGATCTGGATATGTACTGGCAAATGTCCGAGGAAAAGTTTTGTGGGCCCAAATAAGACTAGATAATGAGGTTAAAATCTTAAAAATGCCAAAGATCAGGAGGTACCATACCACTGGGGGCTATATTAAACGTGAACCTTAGCAAAAAAAATCTGGGGGAAAGATTAGCGCGAAATTTCAGCCATTTCGTTGTAAAAAGAGGTTAAAACCCTGAAAATACCGAAAATCGGAATGTTCCGTTCTGTGGGGGCTATATCAAAACCTGGATCTACACTAACAAATTTCTGGAAAAAGTTTTGTGGTCCCATAGAAGACTAAAACTAAATTTCGGCCAATTCGGTGGGATAAGTTGGCTAAAACCTGTACCGAAACGAAAACCATAGGGGCTATATCAAAACCTGTACTGACAAATGTCTGAGGAAAAGTCTTGTGACCCCAAAAAAGATTAAAACCTTAAAAATACTGAAAATCGGGTAATTTTATATATCAAATATTATTAGAGTCCTTAATTTCCAATACATCGGTCCGATTTTCACACTCTCCCTACTAATGCGGGTCATAAACGTAATTTGCATTAAGTATTTTATCCTTGTTGGTATTTCCAAAACTACTGCAATTTTACGTACTTCCTTTATTACACTCATCAACTTGCGCATGTTTGTGTTTATTTCAGCGTATTTGTTAATTTGTTAATATTCGCAAATTGCAATTAAAATATTTGCCATACATCGAGGAAACAAAAAATACCAGTCAGCAAATATGCATATAAAATTTCCTCCAAGCTATTATATCCTATCCAGTTGAAAGAAATCATTGTTTGAACCCAAGATTTCAACACGGCAAGCTGGCACTGATACAGAGATGCCCTTCCGTACGATGCAAAACAATAGCCATAGCATAAACAACTACAAAACAATTAAAATGTTTACACTCTCCCACTTAAAGAAAACAACAACAAACCTCCTCCCTAACACATCCGTGCAGTATGTATCACACAGCACATGATCCATATCCATGGCCAATTAAAACCAGTAGTCCGTATTTTATATATTTGTCAGCCAATGCAAGCATTTCGACTTGACTTCAATTTACAATTATTATATAATAGTTTATGTCAAAGAGTTGTATTACAAGGAAAGGAAACCGATGCGAGACATATACAGCAACAACATCAACAGAAATGTTGCGGCAACTACAACATACTGAAGTATTAAAGCAAATCCTTTCCGGTTTTTATGACAATTTGGTCACCCAAAACCCCGACAACTATGCAAAACTCCAACGAGTCGAGTTGATGGCCAAGAGCAATGCCACGCGACTACCGCAAAACCTCAAACAAAATGCATAGTGGCTGGCGTCCGTCGCTAACCCAAACCACCTTAACTTATGCTCACATGAGGAGGTACCACATACATATGTATGTATGTTGTGTTTATGATGTATGCAAGTTTCTTAAGCGACTTGCAGGTGGCAAGTTAATTGTTCATAAACTTCAATTCAGGTAGGGGGGTAGGTATGTGATTGTTTATATTTCCCTGCATGGTGTTTAATTTTTTGCTTATAAATAAAAGCACCAAATGTTGATGATTGTTTTTCGCGGTCTGTTACTGCTCTCATATGGTGCATATCAGTGGACACATTCGTTCGGACATGCAGCATATGTCCATACACGCTCTCAAACATTTGGTTACATCAACATGCCTTAATGGCATAATGACAATGTTTTTTCTGTCTACCTCGAATATGACATTGTAATTTGGCAGTTTATTAATGTTAGCTGAGATTGGAAAACAGCAACAACAAGTAAACAAAATTGAAAGATTTCTCAGTGCAGTATTGGAAAAATGCGTATGGCTATTTGAAATATGGTGGAAAAATAAGTTAAACAAGTAATAACAGCGTTAAGTTCGGCCGGACCTAACTTAACTTTCCACCACGAACTGTATTGAAGTAAATAGGAACAATTAGTTTCCTTTGGTTTATGAAAGTCCTAAGCTCGTTCTCCACTTTAAGTCTTATACCTTGGATGAGTATATATATGTACATATATATATTTTTATATTTTTTGTGTGGAGTTTACATCCACTGTAGAAGAAAAATTTAGCAAAACCATCTAAAAGAGCTCTAATGGGGCGTCATCGTTATTCTTTCCAAAATATGGGCCAATATTTACAATATTCCGAATAAAGCTTTTGCTTCCTTTGACAATAGACAGCAATCATTGATCGAAAATTTGAACAAAAAATCCACGAAATTATTATACCCTTCACCATGAGTTGTATTGATGTAAAATTGAGCAATTAGTTTCCTTTTGTTTACGAAGAAGTCTAAATACCAAATTCCAGCAATACCGAAATTCGGGAGGTACCGTTCTATGGGTGCTATATGAAGGAGTGGACTATACCGACAAATTTAGAGGTAAAAGTTGAATACCCCCAATGAAGACTTAATAGCAAATTTCAGCCATTTCGGTGGAATATTGAAGCCACAACCTTCAAAACACCGAAAGTCGGGAGAAACACTTCTATGGGGACAGTATGAAGGCATGTGCCTATACCTACAAATTTAAGATGGAAAGTTTTGCAACCCCAACAAAGATTTTTTTTTTATAATTATTTGTTTTTATTTCAATAAGATTCTTTACATTTCATTATATAGATGCCCCAGCGCCTCATGGACATTATTGGGGCAAACTGTTTTAAATTGTCTTAGATTTAGAAACAAATTTATAACATAATAGAGTAAATGTGAAAATTATAATATCAGGAAATTACTTAATCACATTAGAAGCATTTCGATGTTATCTAAAAGGAATAATTTTAGTTGGTTTTTAAAATTTGAGATTTTTGCATTGTTTTTAATATTATGAGGAAGGTGATTATATTCTGAACAACCTGTATACTCAATTCGCTGTTTCGTGGTTTCTAACCTACACCTTTTAACATGCAGGTTATTGACATTTCAGGTATTTACACTTGACTGGTTCTGAGAAAATTTTATGGCGTGATGACCGATGTTATGAACAGCTTTATACATATATGTCAGTAATTGCATTTTGTAAAGACCTTGTAATGGTAAAATGGATTTGGATACATTTTTAAATAACATTGACGTAGAATATATTTTGGGAAGATTGTAAACAATTTTCAAAGCCTTGTTTTGTGTTCTTTGCGAGGATTTAAAATCGATACTCTTTTTATAACAGTATACCATTGGCATATAATTGTAATGACTGTGTATCAGAGCATTGTACAATAATAATTTAGTTTTTTCATTAAATTTATTTTTAAACTTGTAAAGTAAACCGATTGCCGGTGCTACTTTCGACTTAAATACGAAATTTCAGCCATTTTGGATGATTATTGAGGCCACAACTATCAAAATACCGAATATCGGGAGGTACCGTTCTAAGCGTGGACCTATACCGACAAATTTCATATGGAAAGTTTTATACCCCAAATGGAGGCTAAATACAAAATTTCAGTAATTTCTGTGAAATATTGAGGCCACAACCTTCAAAATATCGCAAATCGGGTGATACCGTTCTATTGCGGCAATATGAAGGCGTGGACCTCTGTCAACAAAATTATGGGGAAAAGCTTTATAACTCCAACGAAGACTAAATACCAAATTTCAGCCATTTCGGTGTGACAAAGAAACTAAAACCTTAAAAATAGAGTAAATCAAGTGGTACCGTTCTACGGAAGCTATATCAACGAGTGGACCGATATAGCCCATTTCCAATACCAAACATCCTAGGAGTAATAGAAACTTTTAAACCAAATTATAAAGCTCTATCTTTAAAATTGTGATCTGTATCTTGATTTCAACAGATGGACAAACGGACATGGTTATATCGACGTAGAATTTTACCCTGATCAAGAATATATATACTTTATAGGGTCTCCGATGAATATTTCGATGTTTTACAAACGGAATGACACATTTAATTATACCGTCTTCACTTCATACCAGCTGAGCCTTTGGTATTTCAGTTTTCGTCGTTGATGGCAGCTTGCTACTGCTGGGGGCTTGCTATCCACCTAGGTGGTGTGTTGGTAATTTTTGGAAGGGACTACCCATTGTGACTGTCCCATTGATACATTGCACACAGTGACTCCTTGTTTACTGTCCCACACAGACACTTCGGTTTCCTGTTCCACACAAAGACTTCGGTTTCCTGTTCCACACAAAGACCTTTGTTTGTCGGCTATATGAAAACGCAGACCCTTGCTGATAATTCTTTTCTTTTCTGGAATGTTTTTTACCTCCATCGAATACTAAATTGCTTCCATTTCGGTTTGATAATGATGTTGAAACCTTCAAAATACCAAAAATCAGGAGAATCCGTTCTGGGACCTATACCGAAAATTTTCTGGTGGAAAGTTGTATACCTTCAACAAAGACTAAATGTCAATTTTATGTCATATCGGTTAGATATTGCGGTCAAAACCTTCAAAATACCGAAAATCGAAAGTACCCTTTTATGGGGTCTATATGAAAATGTGTATCTATACTGATAATTCTCTTCGGGAATGTTTTGTGTCCCAATCGAAGATCAACTACCAAATTTCATCCATTTTGGTTTGATAATGACACTGAAACGTTCAGTATACCGAAAATCGGTAGGGTACCCTCCTATGGGGACTATATGAAAACGTGAATCTATACTGATAATTCTCTTCGGGAATGTTTGATACCTTCAACGAAGGTACCGTTCTATGGGGGCTGTATGAAGATATGGTGCTATACCAACAAATTTCAAGTGGAAAGTTTTTTGCCCCCAACGAAAACTTAATACAGAATTTCAGCAATTTCAATGGGATATTGAGGCCACAACCTGCAAAATACATAAAATCGGGAGGAACCGTTCTATGGGGCTATATAAAAACGTGAATACTAATAATTCTCATCGGAAATGTTGTATACCCCCAACGAAGACTAAAACCAAATTTGAGCAATTTCGGTGCGATATTGCGGCCTCCGTCCGTCTGTCTGTCTGGCTGGTTGGCGCGCACGATAACTCTCAACCGATTTGGGTGGCGTACTATTTTGTCTAAACTTAGTTTAAGTTCGAAGAAAGACCATATCGGTTTACTCCTTCCGGTACCTCCCCCACAAAAGCTCAAACATTTTCTCTAAAATGGTACGGCCGATAACTCTCGAAGGGATTAATCGAATTAGTCATAATTTTGCACATGGTAATATTATTTCCAGCATAGATCGGGTTCAAATGTGGACTATACCATTCCACTCCTCGGAGTAAATCTCACACAAAATTCGGAACAAGTTAAGTTTAAAAGCTTCTCTTGGATCATTTGAAATTTCTTAGCATGTTGTCCTTGCGGCCTCCTTTACGACGCTACAACTTTTTTCGGGGGCAAAGCCATACTTCCTGAGACAGTGGCCTAGTTGTCCTTCTAAATGAAAGCTACTTCCTTAACATCTCAAATGCCCGCCACTATATTCCACAAGTTACCTGTAAACATTTGCGTTTTTCTGGAACTTCCGTCAATTTCCTTATATATTTTGTTTTCTTTCTCTATTTTTGGAGTACGGCAAACGAACACATGTACATACAGTTGCGTTCAAAATAATAGGAGCGCCCATACAAAAAAAGAAAATTGTCAAAAAATATGGTTAAACTTACCCATTTTGGTTTATTTTGAATTTGTTTAACATTGTTGAGATCGCAACAATTAAATCATCAGCAGAAATGTGGCAATCTGTTTTAAATTATTTACTGTTTACACCAACATTATAAATCGTGTTTAAAGTTTTTGTTCAAAAAAATAGGAGTGTGGAAGAAAAAGGAACATAAAAATAGATTTAGTTGAGTTTAGGATCAAAATTGTCAATATTTTAGTTAACAGTAGTAAATCCAATAAATTTTATGAGATTTCATTGCTGTTTGAAAACAAAACTCCTTGGGAGGTAGCCAAAAAACAGGCGATTGTCCTTGCAGACATTTTTCCCATAAATTCAGCACTTATTGGGCAACTCAATGGATTTTGTAGACAAAAGCTTTAACGATTAGATTTGTTTGATGCTATGGATGTTATCTCTAACAATATATAATGATTGGTATCCCATAAATTTGTGTATTTTGATCCTTGAGCCAAGTTTAAGACAGCCCTTAAGGCAAGGATCGGCCAAAAAAGCGTATCTATAAGGAAATTATTCCCCAAACCAAATAATATTTAAAAGTCCTTAGGATGCTAACCTTGTGTATGCAATCAGTTTCGCTTCTATTCAAAAAATGTTTAAAACATGAACGGTTGAAATGTACTTTGACCCATTTAGTGATAGGCAGGCTGGGATTGCACTATGGTTGGTATACGCCGTAATATATTTTTCAATATAAACTTACGTATTTCACTCAAAAATACTTCATTTAGGTTAGTTTCATTAGAAAACTGTTTATTATACGATGCAAAACCTAATTAAAATAATCTTAGGCCAACTTCAAAAGTTTGTCTTTAAAGTTTCCTTCTCAACAAAGCGTTTTGAAAAATGTCTCATATGTGCAAATCATCCAATTATTCAAAAATGAACCATATAATGAATTCTGCGTGCAGTTAAGATGCTAAGGACCTCAAAAAATCACTTGATTGAGATATTAATGCCTTATAGATACGCTTTTGTAACCGATGCTTACGTAAAGAGGTAACGGAAACCGGCTTAAACTTGGCTCAAGGATCAAAATACACAAATTTCTGGGATACCGATCATTATATATTGTTCGAGATAACAGTCAGAGCATCAAAAATTCTCTAATCACTAAAGTTCTGTCTACAAAATCCATTGAGTTACCCAATAAGTGCTCAATTTATGGAAAAAATCGCTGCAAGGACAATCACCTGTTTTTAGGCTACCTCCTAAAGAACTTTTGTTTTCCAACAGCCATGAAATTTCATAAAATCTATTGGATTAACTACTGCCAACTAAAATATAGACACTTTTGATCTAAAACTCAACTAAAAATATTTTTATTGTCCTTCTTCTTCCGCACTCCTATTTTTTTGAAAAACAAATTTGAAGGCGATTTATAATGTTGGTGTAAACAGTAAATAATTTAAAACAGATTACCACATTTCTGCTGATGAATTAACTGTTGGGATGTCAACAATGTTAAACAAATTCAAAATAAACCAAAATGGGTAAGTTTAACCATGTTTATTCGACCATTCCCTTGGTGTTAATGAGCACTCCTATTATTTTGAACACAGCTGTATATGCACGCACAAACCCGTTGGAATATTTATCACAACTTCCTGCTTTAAACTGCTGCGGCTGTTGTTGTCCATTTTGTCAACTAAATTATCATCAGCCAGTGCGGCAGACATGCCGGCTAATAAAACACTTCTGGCCAATATCAAAGACAGGCCACCTCTAGTCATGC
Organism: Musca autumnalis; assembly: GCF_047663935.1. Classification (NCBI taxonomy): domain Eukaryota; kingdom Metazoa; phylum Arthropoda; class Insecta; order Diptera; family Muscidae; genus Musca; species Musca autumnalis. The sequence continues at coordinate 74,665,401 of NW_027412088.1, forward strand.
GTATCTCATCCATGGATTAAAAATGTAAACAAACCAAAAAAATCCTGTTATACCCCAACTCCATAACGGCCTAATCTATTTATTTGTAATTGAGTGGAGTAAGTCGTTTTGCTTTTTTTGTTTTTCTTCATAGTTATAAACATCAATATCTGTCCGTCCATCGATCGATTGATGGTGGTGTCTTTACACTTTTTTCAATTGTAAAATTAACGCATTATAATTTATTTGCGTTTAATTTCCGTTTTTACAAATGAAGTTGCCACAACAGCAGCAGCAACAACAACAACAGTAGTATTTTGCCACAATTTAAGGTAATTTGTATCGATAACCAGATCCGCCGAAACATGATACCGGAAATGCATTTACAAGAGAGCGTGTGGTAATGTGCGTGCCCCTCTTTCAATGAAAAGTGTCAAACAATTGAACGAAAAAATAAAAACAAACTTAAGACACAAACACGAAAATAAACAAACCTACTTTTGGCGAATTGTGTGTGTCCGGCAGCAGCTTCAACAATAGTTTAGAGGAAACCAATTCCAAAGATAACAATTCCAAATTGAAAGTGTCAAGTTTTCACACATTTTTCTTTATTTTATGTAATTTAAATCTGCTGCAAATGGAAAGGTCCAAATTTAAAATGAAAATATTCACCTAGATCTCACTTTAAAAATCCCCTGAGAAGATTTTTAAAGTGAGATCTAGTTGTTGTTGTAGCAACACAAATTGTTCGCTCGTGTATCTTTTCCGTTATCTGCTTCTGGTTCCTCTGAATCCAGAAAAATTCTGCATTCGCGTGTTCATATAAACGGTGACCAAAAATAAAAGGAGTTGGCGTAGGTGGATGAATTTTGTTACAAGTACTTATTTTTGGCCGACAATGTCTAGGTCAAAAAATTAGGTCGGTTCACGTTTTGATATAGCCCCCATATAACTGTACTTCCCAATTTTCGGTGTTTTGAATATTTAAGCTAAATTTATCGACCAAGTTGGCTGAATTTTGAGGTACAGGGTTTCCAGTTGACAAACAATTTTTCCGATAAAAATTATGGAAATGGGCCCACTTTTTAATATAGTCCCCTTGTAACGGAACTTCCCGATTTTCGGTATATAAGGACGATGTTACTTAAGTTTATGGACCAAACTGGGTGAATTTTCCCATTTACGGTTCCCAGTGGACAAAAATATTTTTCTGATAAATATTTTGGACATAGGTCCACGTTTTGATAAAGCTCCCATGGAACGGTACTGCCCGAACTTCGGTTTTTATCTTATTTATCTACAATATTTTATTTTATTTATCTTCAATATGAATTGTGGCGGCTGCATCGTACGAATCTTAACTGGGCTAAAACCACTCTTGTTTGCCTTGGCAGCTGGCGCTCTTCTTCTGCGATGGATGGGTGGTACTAAAGTTGCCCTCAACGTACTACTGGATATTCATCCGTTAAATCTCGTGGTGCAAGAGTTGGCAGCAAAGAGTGCTCTCCCACTCCAGGAGATAACTTCATGGTGCAACTCCGAATATGGCCACGCTGCCATTTTACGACGATCTGGACTATCAGTGGGATCGGAGGTAATCAGTGATTATATGTCACCACAATTACACTTCGACGAAATTCGAAGTTCGGATACCCAGCAGAGAGGCCTGGACCCACAGCTCGCCACTTCTACCCGTTATAGAGGTATATACCGATGGCTCCTAGATGGAAAGGGGAACAGGAGCGGACGTCTTCAGCGATACCCTCAATCTACGGCTCTCGTAAGAGCTAAACGAAAATTGTAGTGTTCTCCAAGCCGAAATCTTTGCGGTCATGAAAGCAGCAGAGTTATAAGAAACATGGAAGGGGTCATAGCTGGACCGGTGACTATCTATGTGGATAGTGGCCCTCAAATCAATTAGATCCCACTATTATGTGGATGGCGGCCCTCAAATCACTCAATCAAGTCTGATGCGGTCTTACACTGCAGGAAAGCTTTGGGGGCCATAAGATCAATCGTTACCTTGTGCTGGGTCCCGGGGCATTGTGACATCGAGGGAAATGAAAAATGGCGCGTTGCGGATGTGAGTCAACCGACATTGAAATCGTTAAATCAATCAATCCACCCTTGCGCCACTTCATGCGGCAGCTAGAACAAAGATACCAGGACAGGGCTGTTCAGATTTGGCACAACGAACCCGGCTGTAGGGTGTCCAAATCAATCTGGCCCACACCCTCCAAGCGAGGAACCACATCTCTACTTTCCATGGGGAAATTCGACCTGAAACTAACTGTAGTAGTAAGGGCAATGTCCTGCAAATGGGAAGGAGATGATGATGTTGACTACTGTAGGTTGTGTGAGGATGAGGAGGAGACGGAGACGATCGAACAGCTATTATGCCGTTGCCCAATGCTCGTTACCCGAAGAATGAAAATTATGGGGGATATGTTCCAATCTCTGACAACCTTCGGCCAAACCGAGCCAACAAACCTGCTTCTACTCGCCTAAGGACTTAAATGGCTTCAGCGAGATGGATTTACTGCACCATAACATGGCAAACTCTCTCACTCTCTTCTCTAAAACTAAATCATATATAATCTTTCTATATCTCTCAATTTCTACTACTCTATATACGCTTCTTCCACCTATGACAATTTTCCTCTCTACAACTTAATCTTTCAATACTTCTAACAGGATGAACATAATGGACCACAAAGTCTCCGAGTGTAGTGATAGTCTATTTGACAGCTGCGCGTTCTTTAATCTAACATAACATTGGCAGCTGGCACTCTTCTTCTGCGATGGATGGGGGTGGTACCAAAGTATGACATTCACACTGTATTTCCGCACCACCTGCGCAACTGCATCACTGTGTATCCTGTCTAATAAGTTCATTGGTCTAGAGGTTCTAGTTTGTGCCTTTGTACCTCTCTCTCTAGATCATGAAGATTTCTGCTGATGTGCCTGTGTGGGGAAAAACTGTCCACTAAATCCTGACAGGGATAATCACTGTGATGACACCCAAGCATGTACTGCATCGACAACATTCTGTCGTGCTGATGCACCCGTAAAACCTTCATCTCCTCATGAAGATGGTCCATGGTCTTCATGAGAAAGCACCCTGTTGCAGTTCTAAGGCCGGCATTTATTCAGGTTTGACTATTCTTGCACTGCGTAACAGAATCATTTACATACAACGCTGACGCCGCATAGTTTACCACAGACCGGCATATTGCTTCGTAAAATGTCAACATTTTTTTTTTTTTGCCAACACCCCAAGGACTTTGTTTCTTCTTCTGATCTTATTGCAAATAGCTGAGGCTTGCGCGGTCGCCTTGAACATGCTATCGAACGTTACACCCAATATTTTGGTGTAGTTAGTGGTCGGAATCAGGACACCATCGACCAATACGTTCAGTGGGAGCCTAACTTCAGCCGTCCAAGTGGTGAACAGTGGACTTTGGACTTCTTGTTTCTGATACCACAAACGACTAGCGTCCTCACATATGGTTGATTATCCAACGTTTCAAACACGGCTGGAACGTAGTCTTCCCTATTACTTCAAACAGTTTGGCCTGGTGGGCGGTATCGAAGGCCTTCGAAGAGCCACCATGACTATTCGGTCGCACGGCCTGTTCTATTTCAGTCTTCTACTCATATGCGTGAATATGGCGTGGTCCGTTGTGCTCATCCTGAAAGGGGATAAGAGAGAGAGGAGAGGGATGCGGAGGGACTGGAAAGATGTAGGAGGGGAATAGATGTAACATAGAATTAGGGAAGAAAATAGTTAATGTTAATGTCTAGGATGGCAGAGCTGAAGGGCCTATGGAGCAAAAATAAGAAAGTTATATGTACTATCTCATGCACTTCAAACTGCCTTCCAGCACTCCAAACAGATTTCCAGTCAAGGACATAGAGAGGGAAGGCGCTCGATTGTTTCAATCTCTTCCACATTTTCACATAGCCTGCAGTACTCAATGTTGTTGTCCACCCACTTACTTATCAGAGATATAATGCTGCAATGACCCCTACAGCAATTTGGTCTCGGATTTGCAAAGGCAGAGAAAGGAAGCGGTTCTACGCCCTGACATAGCCGGCCATATTGGCTTCGATACATTACACACAAGCTCTCTTGCCTTCGGCCATCTTTGATCGATCAGTGAAGAGCAATAAGACATCAGGAAGTGGTCTGCCCTGTCCCCCACTCACTGCTATAGAAAATTAGTACCTCAGCTGTGTCAAAGTTCAAGTTTCAGTTTCAGTCCCCTACCTGTCACTTGGACCAATTTGGTTACCTGTGCGCTGTAGAACGGTTGCATGACCAAGCCGTGAACAACGCCACATATTAAGCTCCTTGAGTCTCAAGCCACATCGGGATATCCAGTAAAACCTGAGGGGTGATGTTTACTGCTGCAGTAATTAGAACTGATGCAGTTCGTTGCACTGTGGCATTCGTTTCAGAATGTCACGCTCCAGACTGCAACAGGGTGTCTCCTTATGCCACCAGTGAACAACCTTCATAGGGAGACGGAGCATCAGCATAACAAGATGTTATCGAAGCTGTCTATACATGCTTGTGTGTTACTGCCGTGAGCATCCTCCTCACACTCTTGTGAACAGGACGTTGTAGAGCAAGCATGGTCACATTTGGCACGGCGGTGCCGATGATTTTCGGCAATTTACACGCACACGACCCGAATGGATAGAAAGAGCGTACAAAAGATAACAAATGTTTTGATTTGTTATTGTTTTATAGCTTGCGTGAATACAAACTTACTAACACACTGTTATAAGTTGCCAATATTTTGAATACGTTCACATTTTCTACGTTCTCTTTTTGGTGAGGCTTGATATAGAGGCTCTCGTTTGTACCTTTGAACCTCTCTCTCTCTCTAGACCATGCAGATCTCTGAATGGGGTAAGCCTCTCAGGCACTTCAGGACAGATTTTCATAATCTAGTGAGAAAGTTTCAAATGTACGAAGGATAACGTCTAGACTAAGGAGCAGGCTTGGACACTCACACTGACACAGTTGCTCACGCAGTACAGAGATAGATGAAGACAGATGAATGCACTACTCTGAGCCCAGAAGAACGTCTGCTGTCATTGCAAATACGAGTGGTCTAGCCCAATTAAGAATCAGACGATGCAGTCCACTCAATTCGTATTGGTTCCAGCAAACCCTCCACCGTAATATGGAAAGTATAATTATATTTATCATTCCGTTTTTAACACATCAAAATATACGACGGAGACCCTATAAAGTATTTATATTCTTGATCAGCATAAAATTTTAAGTCGATATAACCATGTCCATCTGTTCTTCTGTCATTCTATCGGAATGAAGATAATTTGGTATAGAAGTTTTTAAATAGGCCCATAGATCTGTATCTCGATTTTCGGTATTTTAAAGGTTGCGCCTCAATATCCCATCGAAATGGCTGAAATTTGGTATTTAGTCTTCGTTGGGGGAATAAACCAGAAATTGTTCGGTATCGACAAACGTCTTCATATAGCCCCGATTTTCGACATTTTGAAGTTTTCATCGTCATTATCAAACCGAAATGGATGACTTTTGTATTGAGTCTTCGAGGGTTGTATAAAAAAATTCCAGAATAGAATTATTACTACCACATTTTCCTATGGCCCCCATAGAAAGGTACCTTCCGATTTTCGATATTTTGAAGGTTAAAGCCACATTATCTTAACTAAATGGCTGAAATTTGGTATATTGTCTTCTTAGGGGCTTCAAAATGTTCACCCCAGAAATTTGTCAGTATTGGTCCACGTTTTGATATAGGCCCCATAGGACGGAATCGCCGATTTTCGATATTTCCAAGGTTTAAACGCATTAAATTGATAAAATTCGGTATATTTTCTTCGTTGGGAATATTCATCATTCCTGCGGAGAATTGTCGGTATAGCTTTGCGTTTTGATATAGCCCTCATAGAACGGTACCTCCCTATTTTCGTTTTTTTTAAGGTTTCAGCCATATTATCTAACTGAAATTTGGTAATTAGTCTTCGTTGGAGGTATAGAACTTTCCACCTGAGACTTTTCGGTATATGTCCACGTTTTCATATAGCCTCCATAGAAAGGTACCTTCCGATTTTCAGTATTTTTAGATGCTTAGTTACATGTTTGCTAATCTACCTCTAATTTGACATCTGAAATTCCCAGTGGTCACAAAACTTCTCCACCACAAATTGTCAACATAGGTCCATATTTTGGCATAGTCCTCATATAACAGTACCCCCTGCTTCTTGACATTTGAGGTTCCCAGTGGTTATAAAACTTTTTCAGCAAAAATTCTCCACATGGGTCCATGGTTGGGCTTAGCCTTCATGTAAAAGTACTTCCCGATTTTGGGTATTTTGAGGATTTTAGATTAATTTTTTGTCTGACCTACCCATAATTAGACATTTGAGGTCCCTGCATACCCGAAACTTATCCACCAATAATTTTGTCAACATTGGTTCATGTTTTGGTATAACCCCATATAACTTTACCTCCCCATTTTCGGTATTTTGAGGATTTTAGCTACAATTCTAACCGAGCTAGCTATAATTTGACATTTAGGGCTCTCAGTTGCCATTCTGGGCCCCGCGGAACTTAGTGATTTTGTACTTGTTTCTTCTTTTATCAGAAATGAAGAGGAGCAAATAAGCCAGCCGTTTATGTGCCTAAAGGCCTAGGTACATACATAAGCTGCCTTACATGCTTCTGATAAAAGAATATAAAAGAAAAGGACAACCCAGTTCGACCTTCTTTATTCTTTTATTTTTATTATGTCAGAAATGAAGCAGCAAAGCAAGGCACGCAGGTGAGGTAGCTTATTATGTACCCAGGCCTTAAGCCTTTACTCCCATTATTTCCTTATTGCCTTAAAGAAGGCATTGCAATATACATAAAAATTATGATTTATTACTATATTTTTCTATCTATGGTCATTTCCATAACGAACTCTCCAATTCACAAAAACAACAACCTAAACTCCCAAAAGTTGCCATTAATGTGCGTATATTGTCAGGTGTTGTCGATCTGGTGGACAATGGATACTGGATGGCAGATACTGGACTTTAAATTGCATAATAATAGGAAATCATAAAAGTTACGTTCAAAAACGCACCATGAGAAGAAAACAAAGACATCGAACGGAGCAACAAACAAACGCCAATTGAAGCGCCAATGGGCGTTAAAGGCAGACTTAATTCACTTTAACACAATGAGGTGGAGGAGGAGGTGAAGAAAGCAATGAAAGATGACAAGAAAATAACTTTGTTTTCATGATATCAACCTGAATAGTCTTTTATGGTGGATGGATATCAAAGGAATGGTCACAATGTATGTGAGTTGACCAAAATGTTGAGTTTCAGTGAAAGAAAAAAAGAAAAATCCTAAACGCCTTGTTGTAATCAATAATAAGGAAGTTATTGGCTTACAAAAGCAACCACCTCCAAAAGCAAGAGCTTACGTGTACAACGCATAAATTTTTTGTTTAGTTTTCTTTTTTTAGTTGTTGCTGGTGAGCAGGGGAGAAAGAAGTACTCCAATTTAATATAACTGAGTGGATAGCCAGTCAGTCAGCTAGCTAGCCAGGCTAACAGTCAATCGCCTAAACTGGAAATCTTGCGATCCTCTGAACAAAAACAACACCAAAACAGGAGTTGCGTTTTGGCAGATTTTGGCGTCACTCTTGTCTCGATTTCGTCGTCTGTCTGTCACTTTTGTGTGTAAGCCGGCCAGCCAACGACATTTGTGGTTCAATTTAAGACATTCATATTCATAACATGGATTGGCAAACCCACAACATTGAGGACAAAAATTCAGCACACACACTCATACACAATCGCATAGTTATTATGGACACACAACTGGAGGTAATGGAACGTAAGTGACAGACCATGCCATTTGTTCCATTTGAGTTTGTGTGCATTCAGTGATTTGAAATTATTCAAATTGTTGCTGTTATCAAAAAAATGCCATCAAAAATTGCATAAAACCTAGGCAACCAATCCGACCATCAATGTAACACTTTTCTCTAATGGGCTTTAGATGTTGCAAATTATGTAGCCTGACTGGCCATGGTACATGCTGGTGTTGCTTTTATGTTGGTGGATTACATAATTCGCATGCCAATAAAAAGCAACATATGAACGGGAAAAAGAATGTCAATGTCTTCTATGGAAGTGGACGTGATTTTTCCTGGCGTAATTTTTTTCTAATAATTTCAATGTTGCTATTTGAATAAATGAAAAAATTGAAATTTACCAATTAAGGATTTCCATAATGATCTACATTTCATGAGCACGTAGATGGATGTGCGAATGACACGGTGGTCTACAAATATTCGGAAGATATTTATAAACATTTTATGGAAATACAATGTAAGTCATTACTAAAATGAAAATTTATACACAAGCAAACAGTTAGACAACTAAATATTTGCAATCGGAGATATTTGAAATAAATCGTTTTTATACCCTCAGCATTTATGTTAACAAGGGTATATAAACTTTCATACGGGTAAAATGTGCCTCATCGAAATAAAACCGTTTCAGACAATTTGCAGTTGATTTAGCCATGTCCGTCCGTCTGTCTGTCTGTCTGTCTGGCTGGGTGGAGCGCACGATAACTCTCGAACGGATCAACCGATTCGGTCCAAAATTTGGCTTTCGTAATATTTTGTCCAAACTTAGTTTAAGTTCGAAGATGGGTTATATCGGTCCACTCGTTCCGGTATCTCCCCCACAAAAGTTCGAAAATGTTCGAAAAATTTGTGGACAAGATAACTCTTGAAGGGAGTAACCGAGTTTGTCCATACTTTGCACATCGTAAAAATTCTAGCAGACTTGGAGTTGAATTAGATATGTCGAACGGACAAACCGATTCGGTAAAAAATTGGCTTTCGTAATATGTTGTCCAAACTTAGTATAAGTTCGAAGATGGCTTATATCGGTCCACTCTTTCCAGTATCACCCCCACATATGTTCGAAAATGTTCGGAAAATTTGTGGCACAATAATTCTTGAAGGAAGTAACCGATTTGGTCCATACTTTGCACATCGTAAAATTTCTACCAGACTTAGATGTGGTTCCAATATGGACACAATCGGTCCACTCCTTCGGGTACCTCCCACACAAAATTTCGGAACAGTTCAGTATAGGACCTGCTCTAGAATCGCTTTGATTTTTGATGTAGCAACTTGTATTCATTAGCCATATCGCTCCAATTCTTCAGGTACCCACCACCTTCGAAGACCCACCACAGTCGATTGCTGTTTTGTTTTCGGCTCATACGCATAGATCCAAGATTCGTCATCTGTGACGATATTATAAACGTCGTTTGAACCACCGCAATCGTATTTATTCACAATTGGCGGAAGAAATGCCCAAGGATGCCTGTATCTCAAGGTATATAACATGGTGATCTATCATTATCCCTTTACGCACAGCTTAATTTTTTTCTGGCACAACGACCGTTTTTGGACGACTCTCACCACCTTCGTTTTTGGATAGTGTTGGCTACCATTGAATTCATTAAACTAGTTTTTCATGATGCTATTGGATGGCCCTTTATCGACATAAAAAAATTTAATTTGATCGAAGCACTCTTGCCGTGATTATCTACGCCGAAAATTGTGAAAAATGATTGGACAAAAATTTTCACAAGTAAATTCAATTTTTTTTTGCAAAGTTAATTTTTCAGGTCACTGAAACAACACAGCACGTGATCGTATGCCAAACTGCTGCTACTCTGAGTACGTTTAGGCTAAAAACAGTCAAACTTTCCATAAAAATATGTCAAATGGCGTCTGAAAACACTGCGTGTTGCATAGGCGCAATTTTTTCTAGTTCCCCTCGTATTTTGTTCTGATGTTTTTTTTTTTTCGAAATATGCCGATTATTTTCATCGTGGATCTTTTCTACAATAACTACAGTAAACTAATCTTAACTACAGTATACTAATCTTTAAAAGACTTGACATCGAGCGGTATCGTAGCACCTTTCAATCTGAGAACCCCCAATGCATTTTCTCTATATAAAAACGTACAACTATACCATCAATTCTCTGTTGGCATGTTTAATACCCATATAGAATATTATATATCGAAATGTACCCATTCCTGTAGCAAAATGCGGATAAAACCTTAAAAATACCGAAAATCGGGGATACCGTTCAATGGGAGCTATACCAAAACATGGACCCTATACTGACAAATTTCTGGGAGAAAGTTTTGTTGCCTCAAAGAGAACTAAAAACCAATACCGTAAAGATAATGTGGCTAAAATATTCAAAATACCAAACAACGCGTGGTACTGTTCAATGGGGGCTATATGAAGACATAGACCTATACCAACAAATCTCATGTGAAAGGTTTTATACCCCAAACGAAGGCTAATTACCAAATTTGACCCATTTCGCTTGAACATTGAGGCCACAACCATCTAAATACCTTTCTACGGGGGCTATATGCAAACTTGGACTTATACTGATAACTTTCTTCTTGGATGTTTTATACCCCCATAGAATACTATATAACAAATTTCATCCATTTGATAATGACGCTCAGACCTTCAAGATATCTATACCCTTTCTGAAAGTGCTTCTATAGACCCTTTCTGAAGAAAGGGTATTTCTATAAACCCTTTCTGAAGAAAGTGTGTTTCTATAGACCCTTTATGAAAGAAAGGGTTGTTCTATAGCCCTTTCTTTCATAAAGGGTCTATAGATCCTTTCTGGAAGAAAGGGTGCTTCTATAGACGCTTTCAGAAGAAAGTGTGCTTCTATAGACCCTTTATGAAAGAAAGGGTGGTTCTATTGACCCTTTGTGAAAGAAAGGGTGCTTTTATAGACCCTTTATGAAAGAAAGTGTGCTTCTATACCCCCTTTCTGGAAGAAAGGGTGCTTCTATAGACCCTTTCTGAAGAAAGGGCGCTTCTATAGACCCTTTCTGAAAGAAAGGGCGCTTCTATAGACCTTTTCTGAAAGAAAGGGCGCTTCTATAGACCCTTTTTGGAAGAAAGGGTTCTTCTATATACCCATTCTGAAAGGAAGGGTGCTTCTATAGATGCTTACTGAAAGAAAGGTTGCTTCTTCAGACGCTTACTGAAAGAAAGGTTGCTTCTTCAGACGCTTACTGAAAGAAAGGTTGCTTCTTCAGACGCTTACTGAAAGAAAGGTTGCTTTAATATACCCTTTCTTTTACAAAGGGCGCTTATATAGACCCATTCTGAAAGAAAAGGTGTTTCTATAAACCTTTCTTTCATAAAGGGAGCTCCTATAGGCCCTTTATGGAAGAAAGGGCGATTCTATAGACCCTCTCTGAAAGAAAGGGTGCTTTTATAGAAATTTCAGGTGGGAAATTGTATACCTCCAACGAAGACTAAAGACCAAATGAAGGCATTTCGGTTAGATATTAAGGGCACAACCTTCAAAATACCGAACATAGACAGGTATACTGCTATGGAGGCTATATGAAAACGTGGACCTATATGAAAACGTGGACCCCATATAACGGCACCTCTCAATTTTCGGTATTTTGAGGGCTGTATTTTGGGGGTTTTAGATACATTTTTGACAGAACTACCCTTAATTTGACCGCCACGAAACTTCGCCACAAAAACATAGGTCCATGTTTTGGTATAACTCCCACATAACGGTACATCCTGATTTTGGGTATTTTGAGAGTTTTAGCTACATTTTTTGACTGAACCACGCATTATTTGAAATTTGAGGTGCTCCTCAGTCACGAAACTTCTCCATCCAAAGTTGTCAACATATGTAAGTCCATGTTTTGGTATACCCGCATATAATGATACGTCACGATTTTAGGTATTTTGAAGATATTAGCTTTATTTTTATTTACCAAACTGCCTGTAAATTAACATTTATGATTCCCAGTGGTTACAAATCTACTCCACCCAAAATGTTCAACATAAGTCCATGGTTTGTTATAGCCGCAATATAACGGTACCTGCCGATTGTCGGTATTTTGAAGATTTTTGACCGAGCTACCTGTAATTTCACAATTGAGGTGGTCCTTAACGGTCACAAAACATCTGCACCAAATATTGTCAAAATATGTAGATGTTTTAGCGTAGCCCCCATATAACTGTACCTTCCGATTTTAGGTGTGTTGAGGAGCTTAATTATTTTGAAGATATTAGCTTTATATTTTTGACCGAACTACCTGTATTTAAACATTTAAGATTCTTAGTGGTTATATATCTACTCCACCAAAAAGATTCTTAGTGGTTACAAATCTACTCCACCAAAAATGTTCAACATAAGTCCATGGTTTGGTATAGCCCCCATATAACGGTACCTACCGATTTTCGGTATTTTGAGGATTTTAGATCATTTTTTTTACCGAGCTACCTGTAATTTCACATTTGAGGTCCTCAACGGTCACAAGACATCTGCACCGAAAATGGTCAAAATAGATTCATGATTTGGTGTAGCCCCATATATCTGTACCTTCTGATTTTAGGTGTGTTGAGGAGTTTAGCTCTATTTGTTTACCGAACTATCTGTAATTTGACATTTGAAGTTCTCAACGGTCACAAAGCTTCTCCGCCAAAAATGTTACATAGTTCCATAGCTTGATATAGCCCCGATATAAAATGACTGACTCCACTGAAAACTTTTTTATAATCATTTGTTCAAAATGATCTGACGTTATGATCGAAGGAATATTTCTATATAATAATAAAATATTGAGGTCAAAGTTTTTTCATTTATTTCATAATGATTCCAATATTTCGAAATTCATTGAATTTCATCTTCCTTGTCGGAGGTAGTCACACTACGCTAGTTTTTAAGTTTATTATTATAACTATTTACAAGTAAGAGATCATTTTTACGTGTTTTGTGTCCTCTTACTAGTTAGAAAAAAATGTGTTATATTTCTTAATAAATTCTGTTATATTATTTTATGTTGTAGATCTCCATGAAGATGAAATTCAATGAATTTCGAAATATTGGAATCATTATGAAATAAATGAAAACACTTTGACCTCAAGCTCGAATACATTGTTTTTATTAACATTCAAAAAGGTCGAACAAAAAACTAGAACATTAATAATAAAATCCTTAGAACAAGAGACTACAATGTTGTTATCTTCCATATAAATCAAAATACTTAAGACACGAACCTTTTACTAATTCAGTGCATAAAAAGACCATTAGTGGCACATAACACCACCCGTTATGCCGCTATAGATCTACGATAAGACTAATAAAAACAAACATTTGAGAGATTTTAGATATGCAAATCATAGACATGAACTATTTACTGTTATTAACCATTGTCCAAATAATGGATGGCTTTATTAATGTAAACTAATTAAGTCATCAACAAAATGTTTTGTGCTCAAAATGGTTAATTAATGTTGACAAAAGGCTTTAAATCGACAATAAAAATATTGACATAAAAATTTTGTTATTTTATTATTTGCATACAAAGTGTTCAATTACAAAGTCATTGTTGTTGATTTGGCTGTTGGTGCTGCAAATTATCCAATTCAGAGACATTGTTGTTGCTTTTGGTCTTTGGTTGGTGCTTTGCAAATTATCCAATGACCAACTAAAATATTTCTTTAATCAAAATCTAATTCATCAATGGCGTGTAACTTTGATTAGTGTAAAACCAAACATAAATTTGAAAACTAAAGACAATCATTTATCGGCCAAACACAAATAACAACAACACCTTGATGACGATGTCAAATGCGGTGTATCGTATATGTGCCATCGCTAAACGTGATAACCTTGAAGCCATTATGCTTGCCCAAGAATTCCCATAAATGTTCAATATTATTTTTTCTCCTCTTTCTCTCTCAGTTGTCGTTGTTGTTGCTTTTCTTTAAATTGTGTAAATTATTAATGTTTTTGTCCAACTTAAGTTATATCCACGTTCGTTGTAATTAAATATTGTTGCAGATTTTGTTGTGGTATTTTTTTACGTGTGGGCGGGAGATTAAACCAAATTTTTATTGAAATTTAATTTCCATGATGTTGATATAAAAATCTGTATCCGTCAAGTGAAAGATACAACATAACAACAATGTGAATACATAGCAATTAAGCACACTGGGTGTGATGTAGAAAAATTATGAAAGCGGATTTGTTATACCTCCACCATAGTGCCGAACAAAAATTCGGATTAGATCTACATAATGATCCCATTACAAAGTACACGGTTCGCCTTAACTAATTTTAAATGGAAGGTGCTTACACCTGGGAAGTTTTTGCAGATTCTGAAACTACAATGTTCATAGATGAGAAATATCAAGAAACAAAAAAAAATCGCCGAAGGGATTTTCAAATAAATCGCGATTTAAGTTCACATTGTTATGGGTTCTTTAGGTTTTCACGATTTTGCTTGGAAACCGCGAGAAGTATGTAAATGGGTCTAAGGGAAATGTTGTAGCTGTGAAAATTCTCCACAAGATTGACCTTTATAATATTTTCGTATGTTTTACCGTTTTTGAGATATAGAAGTTCAAATTGAGACAATGCACTGACTGTATCGCCTCCTTATAAAACAATGTCATTACTGCAATTTCCCAAATTAAACTTATATATCTTGAAAATGGTACAACCTAGAAAAAAATAAATTATCCAATCTTGTAGAGAATTTTCACAGCATCAACATTTTCATTAGTCCCATTTGGATACGACTGGCGGTTTCCAAGACTTGAGATAAAAACCTAAAAATATGAACTGAACCTCAATATCTCAAAAATAGTAAAACCTACGAAAAAACCTGAAGGTGAGACTTGTAGAGAATTTTCACAGCTTCAATATTTTCTTTATGTCCATTTACATAGGATTCGCGGTTTCCAAGCAAAATCGTGAAAACCTAAAGAACCCCTAAAAATGTGAACTTAAATCGCGATTTATTTGAAAATCCCTCCGGCTCAGTGCGCCTTAACTAACTTTTAATGAAAACCGCTTACACATGCGAAGATTTCACGGATTCTGAAACAGCAATGTTCATACTGTTTCAGAATCCTTGAAATCTTCCCACGTGTAAGCGGTTTTCATCAAAAGTTAGTTAAGGCGCACTGAGCATGATAATGTTTTATAAGGATGCGATACAGTCAGTGCATTGTCTCAATTTGAACTTCTATATCTCAAAAACGGTAAAACCTACGAAAATATCATAAAGGTCAATCTTGTGGAGAATTTTCACAGCAACAACATTTTCTTTAGGCCCATTAACATAAGATTCGCAGTTTCCAAGCAAAATCGTGAAAACCTAAAGAACCCCTAAAAATGTGAACTTAAATCGCGATTTATTTGAAAATCCCTCCGGCGATTTTTTTTTTTTCTTGATATTTCTCATTTATGAACATTGTAGTTTCAGAATCTGCAAAAACTTCCCAGGTGTAAGCACCTTCCATTTAAATTTGGTTAAGGCACACCGTGAGTAATGTAACAAGGTAAAACTACTTTCTTCAATACTTACTGAGTAATAAGTACGGTGGCCCAGGGCGTGTGTATCCGACTACAAATTCTAGGGTTGTGCGTTCAACGCTCACCGTCGGCACGCAAGTTTTTTGTTAACAAAATAAAATCAAGCTGGTGGTGCACATGTAAGCGTTTGAACAACCTTTAATGTTAATACGCGTAGTACAGTGTGTAGTGTTCGGCTACAGATAAGAAGTTTGCATGATCAAATCCAGCAGATAAAAGAAAAATAAAATAAAAGTATGAAGTGTGTTGAAATTGAAAACAAATTCCGCCTCAACTGATCTAACAAGTAAGAAAAGCGTTAAGTTCGGTCGGGCCGAACTTTTTATACCCTCCACCACAAATTTCAGCCATTTCGGTGGATTAATGTGGCCACAACCTTCAAAATACCGAAATTCGGAAGGTACCGTTCTATGGGGGCTATATGATTGTGTGGACCTATACCTACACATTTCTGGGGGAAAGTTTTATACGCCTAGAGAAGACTAAATACCAAATTTCAGCCATCTCGGTGTGATAATGAGGCTAAAATGTTCAAAATATCGAAAATCGGGAGATATTGTATTGTGGGGGCTATATCAACACGTGGACCTATATAAACATTTTATGGTAGAAATGTTTCTTAGCCTCTGAAGACACAAAATGCCAAATTACAACCAATTCTGTGGTCAAATGGGTCTAATACATTCAAAATATATTAAAATGACGCGTACTTTATATGGGACCTTATATGGGGGCTATACCAAAACGTGGACCTATATAACCCAACTTTGGTAAGAATATTTTTTGGCCTCTGGAGACACAAAGTACCAAATTACAACCAATTCGGTGGTAAAATGGGTCAAATATCTTAAAAATTCCTCAAAACGACGACGCGTCACGCGTCATTTTGTATGGGGGCTATACGAAAGCGTGGACCTACATAGCCCGCTTTCAATACCAAAAGTCCTACGTAAATATAACATATTTTCCCAAAATTTCATCAACCTACGTCAATCCGTTCGGACGCTAGAGTGATTTCCACAGACGGACAGACGGACGGACATGGCTATATCGATGTAGAATTGCACGCTGATCAAGAATATATATACTTTGTGGGGTCTACAATGATTATTTCGAGTAGTTACAAACGTAGTGTCAAACTTAATAGAACTAGTTATACTAATTATAGAATAACTAGTTATTCAGTGCAACATCCCCTTGTTAAAATAATGGGTTAGTAGGGGGTTATGTAAGTACTATTACTAAAAGGTACTAAAAAACCCATTATTTATTAATGATTTTTTATTGCTGGTATGGAGGGTTTCTCTGTGTAACACATCGACACAATCACTTGCGACCCCATCAAGTAAATATTTTCTTGATCAGGCCCTGTCCGTCTATCGTAATCACTCTAGCGTCTGCAACAATTTAGTGTATTTTTTGCATTGGGATATCAACTTCGAATATGGGCTATATCGGTACACGTTTTGGTAAAGTCCCTATATAACGTTACCTCCCGATTTTAAGTCTTTTCAGGAGTTTTCCTACATTTTTTGATTGAAGTACGCTTTATTTGACGTTAGAGGTTCCTAGCGGGCAAAACATTTGTCCACAATTGTGCTGCATATTTTATCACATACCGGTCCATCTCGTTACGTGCGGTAAACAAGGTTTCTTTCTATACACCCCAAGTGCTAGAAGTGGTCAGCTCCGCAGCCCATTTGGTGATCAGAGAGACCGGGGAATTAGTAGCGTATATTTGCATATTCCTCTCGCGGTATTAGAGGCTCCCAGTGGTCACAAAACTTCTCCACCAAAAATTGTAAACATAGGTACGCATTTTGATATGCCTCCATATAAAGGTACCTCCGGATTTTGGCCGTATTTTTGTCCGATATAGCAGTAATTTGAAATTTGAGAACCGCAGTGGTCACAAAACTACTCCAACAGAAATTGTCAACATAGGCCCATGTTTTGGTACAGTCCCCACGTAATGGTACCTCCCGATTTTACGTATTTTAAAGATATTACCCAAATTTTTTGACCGAACTTCCTTTTATTTGACATTTGTAGATCACAGTGGCTACAACATTTCTCCATAAATCCCATGTAACGATACCTCCCGCTTTTCTGTAATTTGAGAATTTTAGCTAAATTTTTTACCGAATTACATCTAAATTGACACTTGAAGTTCCCACTGTTCCGAAAACTTCCCCACCAAAAATTGTTAACATATGTCCATATTTTGGTATAGCCCCCATCATATGGTAACTCCCGATTTTCGTTATTTTGAAAATTTTAGCTAAATTTTCTTGATCGAACTAACTGTATTTAGATATTTAAGATACCCAGTGGTTAAAAAGTTTATCCACCAACTTTTTTCTAAATAGGTCTATGTTTTGATATAGCCCCCATATATTTTGAGTATTTTGAGGATTTTTCCTGTGTTTTTTGATTGAACTAACCGTAATTTGACATTTGAGGTTTCTAGCAGTCACAACACTTCTCGACACTTGTGCCACATATCTTATCATATACCGGCCTATCGCGTTACGTGTGGTAAACAAGGTTTCTTTCTCTACACCCCAAGTGCTGGAAGTGGTCACTTCAGCAACGTCCACTCGTTGAATTAGTGGCCTTTATTTAGTCATTCCTAGCGCGGATAAACATAGTTCAGCATTTCACAAATGACATTAGGGAAGATACCCGACCATCGTTCAATCATCCGCAACATAACGATCGCAATATCGTCTGGAGGGGGTGGAATATAAAAAGTTGGAACTGAAACAAACAAATTCGGCAACACTGCCCGTAGATCTTTCAAAAATTTTTCTCTCAAACACTTCAAGAAATGCGCTTTTCCTAAGCGCTCATAAAATATAGACTTTGTATTCTCGACCATGGTGGGGACATGGGCGCCGATAAGACTGATGTTGAAAAATTTAACTTTTATCCGAATTGTGGCAAGTATTTTATCCAGAGCTCCGAAATAATCGCTCGAATTCTAATCGCTAGTGAAATTCGTGCGAGGTCGAGCGGGTGTACTCGCACGATTAGCACGAAATAATTCGAGTATACTCTATTTTGTTCGCGATGCATATTTCAGACTTGCTCGATTTTACTCGCGAGTGAAAAGTGTGTGCGAGTACGAATACTTGAAGAGTGCGAGTTTTGCAAGAAAAAACGAGTGGGAGTGAAAATGCTCGAAATAGAGTACGAGTTTACTCACTTGGGTGACGTAGGAGATGGAAGATACCAAGCAACGGTCCTGACCGGTTTTAACATGGCAAAGCCCAGGATTTATCTTGGTCCCTCTTTCATCTCAAGTGGACACTGACCTCCCCGTGGTGTCACCTGGGGAACTGCCTTTAACACCCGTTAAAGGTAGTGAGCTAACATGTGCCGCGCGTTCTCCCATAAGAACGTTAAAAACTTGGGTTTGGGCGTCGGGTTAGTAACCCTCCGATTGTCCAACAACCACAATGTACGTGGATGGCCGACAAAAAGCGGTATTTGCAGCGATACTTGCTGCAAACTCTATAACCTTAGGGATAACTCTCACCTTATGAAAACTTTTATAGCGGTATTTAAGTCAGATTTGGTTAGATTTATTGCTGTGGGTTGTATATTTTATATAGTCAGTCTCATTGACATAACTGTCTGCGAAAAAATTGTATTAAACAGTGAACAAACTTACTTTTGGAACATGTTGACGATTTTTAACGATTTTCCAAATTTTATTGACGATTTGACGATTATTTTGACGATTTACTATCAACACTTGTCGCAACGCTGCGCACAAACCAAGTTGTTATCGTTCTAACATTAATAGGTGTTCAAGACAGTTCCCCGAGGGGATGTCAGTGGTCACTTGATATAAAAGAGAGACATACAAGATAATAGCTTTACCACACACAGAAAAAATGGCCTCTCTAACATATGTCACAAACATATTTTGCAACAAACATATATTTGTTTCCAAGCAGTCCCAAACATAACAACGCCTTTCATAAAGCAAAAAATACTGGTTTTTCTGAGAGATTAAAAAAAACAATTTGGCGAGTTTTTGTTTTGTTTTTTTTTATTATTGGCTAACAACCACCACACACCGCCAAACAAAGCAGAGACAATTTTTGCTGCTTTTTATTTATTAATTCTTTTATTTTGTAATGTTTGTAACTTACCGTTTCTTCTAAAGATTTTCATTGTAGTTGTTATCGTCTTGTAAGCATATAGCAGAACAATATGAATCATATGTACATTAGGGTTATGACTTTTTGACATTTTTCCTCAAAAATGATTTCCTGTAGCAGGGATAAATGAACTTTTGCCTATTAATCACTATGCTATCGTTTATTCCATTGAAATATAAAAAAAGTTCACGCACAAATCGATTTTAAAAAAATAATTTTTTTAAAAAATATATGAAATGAAAATTTTTTTTTTTTTCAAAAAATTATTTTTTGTTGCACGAATGAATAAATATAAGCCTACTAATAACTATAATAACGTTTATTTCATTCAAATATTAAAAAAAGTCGCGAAAAAAGTCACTTTGAAAAAATTTTAAATTTTTTGTTTTTTGTTAAAAAATTATATTTTTGAATAAAAGCGTTTACGACATTTTTACGATTCTCAGAATTGAAGAAAAATGGTGAGAAATAAATTTTATGTCATTTTAATTATCTCATGTGGCTCTAAAGTTTATTTTCAATTATATATCTGTTTTCAGTGAATTAAAAAAATTATCCTTAATTTTGATAAATTCAAATTTTAAAATCATTTTGTGCGTGAGGTTTTTTCACCGAATCACCTTATAATTAAGATTTTATGTAATCTTATGGCAAAACTCATCACGCTATGATACAGGGATATGAGGTTGTAAAAAAGTCATAACCCTAATGTACATACATGTTAAGTCTATCAGCGCTAGGCTGAGATATTAGATGTTGCCTTTATATTAATGAAATTACAAATTTGTAGTTGCGAAGTATTTGACTATACGAACTTTGTTTTTTCGACACCAAACGCACTGTAGTTGTTTGGTTTGTCAGTTAACTAACAACAATTGTTGCGACAGCGGTAGTTGTTGTGTGTGTGGTTTTATTGATAAAGTCTCAATGTTATCGTGAGACGATGGTGGGGGTTGTGTTGTGGTTTGTTAATACATTGTCAATGTTATTGTGAGACGATGAGACCGATGAACATGTAGGAAATAACAACCCAGCAAACCAATCGTACCGACATCGTAACGAAATCGGAACAATGCACATGCACACAGCTCTTTATTATAAACCATCATTCCGCAGCTGCGAGAACCCTGTTGTTACTCTCTTTGACGAAAATCCTCTCCACCCATAAAAATATGTTCTAACATAAAAAACATATTAAATTGAAATATGTTACAAAATGTTGCAAACATATATTTGTTTGGACACAAACAAATTATGTTTGGATCCAAACATATATTTGTTTGCAATCAGTCCCAAACAAATATTTGTTTGGATCCAAACATATTTCTAACATATATTTTTCTGCGTGCATATTAAAGCCGGTTAGCACTGTTCCTTTGTATCTTCCATTCCGTACGTCACCCAATTCGAACTTAAAGGTTTCACATAAACGGACTTCATTTGTTTCAGGTTTACGGTCTGATACAATATGATCTATTGGCTCAACCGTTGTGACCCGTAATATGTTTGGTGGTCTCTTTCGATCCACTCGTTCATACCTTACCTGAATTACAATGGGATGAACAAGCAGAAATGCCTCTAAAGCCCTACTTGGTGTGTAGCGGATATAGGGAATTTTAGTATGTATTGAAAACGGGTTATATCGGTCGACGTTTTTATGTAAACACCATAGAACAGTATTTTCCGATTTTAGAAACATTTTTTTGTATCCTTCATGTTTCATAAAATATCTCCCACTGTTCAGCAACAAAATATTGCATCTTGTAGATGTAGATACAATCTCCGTGTGTCTGTGTAGCAAATATTATGCAATTTCTTTGTTTTACATGGTGAAAAAGGCAATCTGTTTGCCATGATGTAGCTATTGTTTTAGACAGACCATGATCCAGACCGACATTTCCAAACAATTATGAGATCATGTGCAAAAAAAGCAAAAAAAAAATTATATGATATGACCAAAAAAATAAAAATACAATAACAGGGAGTGATCAACACCAAACCATCCACACAAACCATTATACAAAAAAAAAAAAAACAAAACTCAAATAAATAAATTTACTCAAGTTTACACCTCATGACCGGGTAATAATTGTTGTTGTTGTGGCTTCACAGGTAATGCTTTGCATTTTTATGTGTTATTAATAGTTTTATTTTATTTTAATCAATATAAGGAGTAATTTCAGTTGTTTTTGTTGCAAATTTTAATTAATATTTTGTACATCGCTTTTAAATATGAATAAATTAATAAATAAATGGAAATGGGAACGAGCATCAACATGGGACAAACAATATCAAGATACATAGTAATTTTTGACATTCATGAGAGGATTTGAAAGAAACTGTAACCAATAAATATGATAATTTAGTGTGAGTTGCTGAACAGTGCGGAATACAAACGAAAAATTTATTGTATAATGAACAAATAAATAACAAGTAAAAAAGGGTTAAGATCGGCCTTTATATACCCTCCACGATGAAATATTCTGAACTAAAATGAAATAATTGGATTTCTTACTGTTAATGTCTAGACTTCATGGTGGCCAAATTTGGGTTGGAAATGTAGATTAAAATAATAATAATTTTGTTTTGACAACCTAGAACCCTGCATTCAATTTGAAATCGGATTGTAAAGTTTTATGGGACCTATTTAAAAACTCGGAACTGCATATGTCCATCAGGGTTATGACTTTTTTACAACCTCATATCCCTGTATCATAGCGTGATGAGTTTTGCCATAAGATTACATAAAATCTTAATTATAAGGTGATTCGGTGAAAAAACCTCACGCACAAAATGATTTTAAAATTTGAATTTATCAAAATTAAGGATAATTTTTTGAAGTCACTGAAAACAGATATATAATTGAAAATAAACTTTAGAGCCACATGAGATAATTAAAATGACATAAAATTTATTTCTCACCATTTTTCTTCAATTCTGAGAATCGTAAAAATGTCGTAAACGCTTTTATTCAAAAATATAATTTTTTAACAAAAAACAAAAAATTTAAATTTTTCTAAAGTGACTTTTTTCGCGACTTTTTTAATATTTGATTGAAATAAAAGTTATTATAGTTATTAGTAGGCTTATATTTATTCATTCGTGCAACAAAAAATAATTTTTTGAAAAAAAAAATTTTTTCATTTCATATATTTTTTAAAAAAATTATTTTTTTTAAAATCGATTTGAGCGTGAACTTTTTTTATATTTCAATGGAATAAACGATAGCATAGTGATTAATAGGCAAAAGTTCATTTATCCCTGCTACAGGAAATCATTTTTGAGGAAAAATGTCAAAAAGTCATAACCCTAATGTCCATATTTTTGGAGCAGAAGTTTTTGTTACCACTAGGTACTCTAAATGCCAATTTACATTCAATTTAGGCAGCAAACGTCGATGAAAAACTTCAAAATACCTGAAATCGAGCGGTACCGTTATGTAGTTTCTTTCAAAAAACGTGGAACTATGTTCAAAATTTTTGGAGGAGAAGTTTCCTGAGCACTGAAAAACCTCGTTCCCGTTCCATACGTTGGTTATTTGTAACGTTGCCTCCCGCTTCTGCCTATTCATCATGACTAGGCGTAGTTTTCATTCCATAGGCCTGGCCATACATGTACCTACTTCATCTTTGTCTTTGGACTGTTTCTCCTTTGGATGCGGTACTCGGCGCCATTTACTCTCAAGACCACTCTGGGGAAACCTTTAATATTTTTGTCGTGGCCATCACACAATATAGATGACAAACTATCTATAGCACGACTATCTTTTTGATTACACTGTGACACAAAATGGAGGTGAAAATCTGGGGCAGACATACATAATTCCTTTTGGGGATGAAAGCCCTTGGTGACTATATTAAGAATCCCAAAGGACAGATCTGTCGTGAGTCAAACTTCCGAGTTATGACGTGATTAAATTTCTGCTGAAGACCATGTAAGGCATCTGATATTAGCGTTATATCTTTGTTAACTGTTGTTTTAGCTTATTTATGAGATAATATGTCTGCATTCAAATCGAATGAGGATTATTTTCGTAGAGCATTTGGACCTCCTAAATCGCTTTCTTCAATGTCCTCTTCATCCTTTATTTTAATAACCGCTATAAAAGTAGCTATGTTTTGTGTTATGTATATTCTGTATATTCGAACAACCAATAAATAACGAATATACAAAAACAAAATATAGTCTTTTTCTGAAGAAAAACCGGGTAAATGCACAAAAGGACTATGAAAACGAGAAAATATGGATAAGTTGTCAATGAGAACCGTACCTAAATTTTTCTGAGCGACATTTTTGAAGAATATTTCGAAGCGGATCTTAAAATAAAGGACGAAGAGGACATTGAAGGAAGCGAGTTAGAAGGTCAAAATGCTTTACGAAAATAATCCTCATTCGATTTGACTGCAGACATGTCATCTCATAAATAAGCTAAAACAACAGTTAACAAAGATATAACGCTAATTTCGGATGCCTTACAGGGTCTACAACAGAAATTAAATCACGTCACAACTCCGAAGTTCGACTCACGGCGGATCAGTCCTTCGGGATTTTTAATATATTCACCAAGGGCTTTCATCCCCAAAAAGGAATTATTTCTGCCCCAACATTTTGGTTCACAGTGTTATTGTCGTAAAACAAAATAACGTCAACCACCAAAACATGTTTTTTTTTTTAAATTATGTATGTATATGTCGTGAATTTTTTGAATATTACTTGGATTGGAATCCAGTATAAAGTGCAGTACACATTGTCAGTTTTGAATGACGATTTTTTGCAATTATCGATAACTGTCCAACCGTCCAGCAACCACAAAATATTTTGTGGTTAGATGATAAATGACAAAAATGAACGGCCACACTAGCAAGCAACAACAAAGCTGCCATTCAAAACTGACAATGTGTACCCATCTTAAACGAAGCTTATCGATAGCGATATCGATTGTTTACCATCTCTATGACTTTATTTCCTTGCACATCTCTGCTATGTTTTCATTTTCCACCAAAAATGGGATCTTTCCGCATTCCTATCGAGCAATTATCACACGTACATTTAATGCTATTAAGTCAGATTCTTCACTGGAGAGATGCATGCTTGCCTTCTCGTTGTAATCCACAGTTATGGTTTTTCGACATTGGACCAAGTCATCATCAAACGATGCTTTATGTCAAGCTCGATGTCGAAGGCAATAATGAATTCCGCACCAATTGATCGAAATCAGAGTTTTTCATCGGGAATTTCCGCATTTCCCGCTAATTTTTCGCTTCCGTAATCCCGCTGTCTATCCCGGGATTTTCAGGAAAATTTTATATACTAAAAACGGTATATATGTTATATACACGCAGAGAAAAAATATTTTTCGGTTTTGTTGGAACAAAAATATCTATTTTGGTTCCAAAAATATGTTTGTTTTGTACAAACATTGTAATCCAAATCCAAAAATGCCATCTTTTGTTCCGAACATAGAAAACAAAAACAACTTTCGAATTTCCGCAATATTGTAAAAATCGTTAACAATACCGATTGTAGGAACAATCATAATCTAAATTTTTTACAAAACATATTGTCAGCCGTGAAAACCATATACTAAATTTTTTGATTTGAGTGTATGTACTTCTCATATACACTTTCCACACAACATTGATATAAATGTAGTGTATAATATTACGAGCATTGATGAACGCAATGCATGGTTTGCTACTTTAGCTGACAACAAAGACAAGCAAAAAGCCACAAGCAGCCACCACAACATAAGGAATAATTAAACACCATAACGAACATGAAAAGGAAAGGATAATGAAATAAAGAAGAAGAATGAAACAAAACAGAAACAAATAAAAACAAGAGTCTCAGTGTTGGTATACATACACACAAAAACAAAGATAAAGGCAGCATGTCATACAAACACCACAACTCACCAAAATTGTTTTTTCAACACGGCATCGAATAGCGAGAGAAGTGAAAAAAATTTTCGAAGAAAAGAGAGAAATATTGTTCAGTTGACACAAACTATTTTTGGATTTAACAAAAACGATTGTTGGATTCACAATACTACATAAGGAATCCAACAATATGTTAACAATACATATTTTGCTCTTGGAATATTGTTGGATCAAAGCTTATGCTTAAGCTTAAGCCTTTGGCAGACCTTTCCATACATTGTTGTAATCTATCTAACAATTGACTATGATGCACCTGCATTCTCGGACTATGTTTCCAACTTTTCGGCAGTTATAGCTTGCGCTTTTCCTTGTTTTCTTTCAGCTCGACAACAGCCCCAAAAATTTCAAAATTTTCAGAAAAATGGTGGGTACTTTGCACATCCTAATATATCTATCACACATAGATCAAGTTCGAATATGGGTTATATCGCTCCATACCTTCGGCTAGTTCCCACACAAAATTTCGGAAGAATGCAGTTAAAGACCTGCTCTCGAATCATTTTGATTTATTTTGCAACAGCTAAAAAACCCCTACGGACCCACGGACACAATGTGTAGCCGCTGGTGCGCACTACAACTTTTGAACCGGAAACTTTATTGGTCCATACTTTTCATATCGTAATATTTCTGCGAATAATAGTTGAGGTTCGAATGATGCATATCGGCCCACTCTTTCGGTACCTCCCCAACAAAAGTTCAAAAATTTTAGCTGAAATGGTACGCTCGATATCTCTTGATCGGAGTAACCGATTATATCTTAGCTTTGGATCTCGTAATACTTTGTCCAAATATAGTTTAAGTTCGAAAATAGTCCATATCGGTCCACCCCATAGAGTACCTCCCTCACAAAAGTTAAACATAGTTGTTTAAGTGCAGTTTCAGGTCTGTTCGTGTATCATTTGGACAATTTTACACGAACTACTTCTTGTGTTCGTATTTGCAACGATATTATGATTTTCACGGGCAAATTCATGTTTCCTGAATAATGGCCCAAAAGCTCTAAATTACACCCAGCAAAAATACTCATCATACACAGCAATACTCACTACAAAACCCATTATTTTTTTTGCCCCTAAAATAAGCTTCTTATGGAACACCGTGGATCCTAATGTGAATCTATCCAACAAATCTAAAACCCTACCGACACCAACTGATATGACTTATGAACACGATTCCGATTTGCCCGAATATTTGAACATCGTAAAATTTCTTCCAAACGTACATATGTATGTATATCAAGCCCTAAAAAGTCCATATCAGACATTATATTAACTCATTGATATAGGACCTACTTTTTAGCCGAGTTCGAATGGCGCCACATCTTATAGAGAAGTTTTACATGTCTGAAATACTCCAAAATTACGCTGAGAGATAGTTTTCCCATCGTGCAAATTGTGATGTTGCCTGGCTTTGGAATCGAAACCGGACACACAGAGTGCAAGGCAAGTGTGCTTACCATTGCACCACTGTGTCACCCTCAAAAAAGCTCATTATTTTCACATAAGTTCAGTTTAACGGCTGTTCGAGTATCGTCTTGAAATTCTTACAGAAGGTACACCTTGTGGTCCTGTTTACAGTGACATAATGTGTTTCGTTAGTAAGTCCATGTTTCGCGACATAATGATCCACAAGCTTAAAAACCCTACGGTGACCAACATAAATGGCTGGTGATCGCGATAACTATTGAAAGTAGTGACTAAGATTGTACCAACCAAATTCGAAGCAACTCTTCACAAAAGTTAAAAATGTTCAATTAATAGCAGTTTAAAGGTTGTTCGAGAATCGTTTTGAAATTTTCATCGAAAATGGTCCTTGTGATTCTGTTTACAATTATATAATTTTTTCCTGGACAAGTCCATGCTTCGTGACAAAATGACCCATAAACTCTAAAAAATCCTGCCGTGGCCAACTAAAATTAAATGACTCTTAAAATTAGATCCAGTTCGAAGATAGATGGACTATGTCAATCCAATTCTTTAGATATGTTGTCCACAAAAGTTCAATAGTTTGTACGGAACCTCCGACCGCCCACCTCCGAACTTCCGACCGCCCTCCTCCGAACCTCCGACAACTCTCCTCCAAACTTCTGAACTTTCGAACAACTTGCCCTTTCTACATTCAGTCCACAGCAACATCAAAAACTGTTCCCTACCACACACGCACGAACACGCAAACGGTCAAAAAATAAATACATTTTCCTACTCGATTTTACTCTTCGAGTAAACGCGTACTCTATTTTGAGTATTTTCAATCCCACTCTTATTTTTAAACCAGGAGCACTCGCGAGTGCTCGCAAATAAAACAAAAGAGTGGAGAGTAAACTTCTATTAAAACTCGTACTCTTCGAGTATCGCCACTCGCAGGTACTTTTCACTCGCGCATAAAATCGAGCTAGTCGGAGCTCTGGTTCCTACTACTGATCTTACCGCAAATAGCTGTAGCTTGCGAGGACGACTTACACATGCTATCGAATGTTACACCCAAAATGTTGGGGTAGTTAGTGGTCGGAATCAGTGCACCATTGAGCACTATGTACAGTGGGAGCCACATTTCTGCCGTCCAAGTGGTGAACCATGTGACAGTGGATTTAGCGAGGGATATTTTCAGATCAGATGAAAGAAGACATCTACGATAGGACCCCTCGACAAGATCGTACAATCATCTATGCCGTCTGGACAGTGTGTAATTTAGAAAGGTAAAGGTCAAACAGTTCCGCAGTTACGATCCCACCTTGGGGAAGTCAGTGCTACACTATACTGATCATCGACTTCTTGTTTCTGAATTCTACAAACGACTGGCGTCCACACATATATGTAGTTGATTATCAAACGTTTCCAACACGTGTGGAAGATACTTTTGTCTATATCCTTGAACAGCTTGGCATGGTTGACTGTATCGAAGAAATCCCGAGACAGTAGTGTTTCTAGAATCGTTGCTACTGGCGACAGAAGGGGAAATCAGCTAGTACTATTCACCTCTGCTGGCATCCTTACCTCCCTGCCAATCTTTTAGGCTTCTGGTACAACATGGGCGGCTAACGATAGGTTGAGGACGCGAACCTCTTTGGGTCATTTACTGTCACGCCGTTGAAAGTTACAACCGTTCTAGCATCCTTCTTTTTCGGATTCGAGAGTGATTTAAGCGTTCCCCATAATTTACCTGTACCAATGTCGCATTGCTTCAGGTGCTCTAGCCAATTTGTACCGCCCACATTCACCCCCTAGTCTGTTGAGATATATAGCGAGCGGCTGCTACAGTGATGATGTCACTCACCTACCCAAGGATCTGAGGGAATGGGCAGCTCTCTAAAGCGGTAATTGGTAGATTTTCTCTGATTCTATGCCCCCTGGTTCAGAAAAGTACAGCGTTCAAAGGTAATGAAGTGGGGTGTTCTATTTACGGAGACGATGATAGGGAGATGGTCTGAACCGTTATTTATCAGACATGGTGCCACAATGGTAATATCTGGCGAGCTGTGGCAATCTCCCCTTATCTTAGTATTATCATCCTCATTCACCGTGCAAAACGTGGAACTATTGATTTGCTCAGACAGCGCTGGTTATTACCTAGGACGGAATGCCAAGCTCATGATGGGCATTGAAGCCCTTTACAAGCGAGCTAATATTCGGACATATAACGCGGGCACAGTACCACCATACATTCTATGTATGAATCACTAGAGGTAAGCTAAGTGCTCCTTCTCAGCTTCTTGTGCGATCCTTCCGCAGAACGATGTAACCACCGTAACGTTGCAAGCTACAGGTGGCAGTCAGCTTTGTTTCTTGGATCGTGGCGACCATGATGTTTTTTGACACATAAATTCCACAATTCCGCTGACCTTACTCCGGAGACCGTTGCAATTGTATTGTAGTAATGATGCATTTCTGGGCCGCTGAACAACAACTTGTGGTGTTAGATGCTGCGTTTGTTGTTCGGGGAGACAGCGGGGGCGTCTCATATTCCGACTACGATGAAGAATCGGACGACAAAGTTGGAGACACACTGGGAGATGTTCTGGTGCAGCAAAAAGCAACATACCTATCGCAATAATCCTGGATGCGACCTCGGAAATGCACCATCATCCTTTACATCTCACCGATATTGACCTGTGGTGGATGCGGATCTGGCAAACGAAACAGATCCATACTGGTCCGTCGTTCATCTCTGATCCGGAAAGGACTAAAAGAGCTCGGAACAGGCATTCTGCTTCCATGATACAATGATATGATACAAAATACACGAACACAAACACATCCTTGTTTACGTAACGGTCCCTGATCAAAGATTCCTCCGAGTCAATCAGGTATATAGAACCGGCCCCCGTGGAATTGTTTTGGTGTTGATTTGGTCTGTCAGTGCAGCAATTACGCCCACAGTCTATGATTTTGAACCCCACAAACGCCTAAAATTATACGCAGCAAACATCCAAAACTCATTTGGTCACCTCAGAAAAAGATCTATTTGGGGATTTCTGAGTGAAACCGGACACTTTTTCAAGATGAGGTTTTTGATTTCCTTCATTTTTTGCTGTGGTGATGCTGGTGATTAACAAAACATTTAAGTATATTTTCAGATTTTTTTTTTACTAACGGTTCCAGAGATATCGCGCCTTGAAAAAGTCAAATTCTGTAAAAACTGCATGCAAAGAAATACTCATAACTTCTTTAATATTGGTCCAATTTGAAAAAATCTTTTTTTGTATGTTTTGTTGTTTTATCAGCTATTTAATAGAAAATAGCAAAAAAAAACACAGTGGGCTTGGATGCTATTTTCGCGATTTAATATTTAAAATCAATTTTTAAAGATGTTCGACCCCTTCGATTTTCTTTAAATTTTTTTGTATTAAACTACGTTCAATTACAAAAATTTTAGTTCCTATGTGGTAATGGGATTCGGACGATTACTATTTTTTCTGATTTTTTTAAAATTTGTCATTACAATGTTTCCTTAATACCTTTGTCCAAAATTTGTATTTCCTGTATTTTTGAAGCTAAGAGTACATATTTATCATAATATATTATATATTTATCATAAAAAATAGAAAAAAATGCACAGTGGGCTTTAATGGAATTTTCGCTGATTCATTTTCAAAATCGAAAAATGACGCAGTTTTTAAGATGTTTGAGATAAATTCATAAATATAAAATCAAAACAAATATTTATAAATGAAACTTTTAATTCTTTTAATAAAATAATAAATTTTGGGCAAAGGTATAAAGGAAAAATTGAATTGACAAATTTTAAAAAATTCAGAAAAAATAGTAATCATCCGAATTCCATTACCACATAGGACTTAAATTTTTTGTAATTGAACGTAGTTTAATAAAAAAAATGTAAAGAAGGGGTCGAACATCTTTAAAAATTGATTTTAAATATTAAATCGCGAAAATAGCATCCAAGCCCACTGTGCAATTTTTTATGCTATTTTTTATTTAATAGCTGCTAAAACAACAAAACATACAAAAGAATATTTTTTTAAATTGCACTAATATTAAAGAAGATATGAGTATTTCTTTGCATGAAGTTTTTACAGAATTTGACTTTTTCAAGGCGCGATATCTCTGGAACCGTTAGTCAAAAAAAATCTGAAAATATACAAAAATGTTTTGTTAATCAGCAGCATCGCCACAGCAAAAAATAAAGGAAATCAAAAACCTCATCTTGAAAAAGTGTCCGGTTTCACTCAGAAATCCCCATTTATACCTAAAATTCGGGATCTCTTCATAATATATTCAAGTCCACATTTTCTGTAATTGTTTTTTGGCACAGTCCCACGCTGGGGGTATTTTTAATTGTTATTAACTTTTTTGTCCAAATGCCTTATTAACTTCGAAAAACTGCGCAAAATCTAAGAATTGCCAAAAGACAAAATGATTCACAAACAACAACATCAGCCAATACATTTCAAAGCACAAACGTGAGCTTTTTAGTTTTGTTTACATTTTTTAGCCATGAAAACCGAAAAAGCCGGCAAAACATTGTTTACAACTATAGCCGTTATCAGTTCAAGGTAAATTTAAAAGCGAGGAGAGCGTGAAACCCAAAATTCTCTCTCATACGCATGCGTACGTTTGAGCTTACATTGGAGACTTTTTCTCGGTTTCACTCTCATTGAAAGCTTTCGCTTTCAATGCACTTTATAAAGCACATTACAGCTGATGGTGGTTGTTGTTGTTGCTATTGACCAAAGTGTAAGATGAGAAGCAGCACCACCACACTATCTAGGGAAATATTTGAAATATTTTGTTGTGATTTTGTTTTGGTTTCGTTAGCTAGCGGGTTGGCGGGTTTTGTTATTGCCATTTTTCTCGAATTTATGCTGTTGTCTTTGACAGTCGGTGGATAGGCGTGTGTGTTAGCGTCTGAGTATTTAACTGGAGTATTTGACCATTAGTGAAACAGTTTATTCCTCACAGAGGAGTGAAATAGATTAAAGAGGTTCAAACGAAAACCGAACGAAACAAATTGTCCTTGTCAAACGGAAGAAGGACATTGGAAGAAGTAAATTAAAACGCGGGCGTTTTAAGTGAAAAAGACAAATATAAAACCGTAG
Source organism: Musca autumnalis (assembly GCF_047663935.1). Lineage (NCBI taxonomy): Eukaryota > Metazoa > Arthropoda > Insecta > Diptera > Muscidae > Musca > Musca autumnalis. The sequence continues at coordinate 74,697,528 of NW_027412088.1, forward strand.
GAAAATTTAAACAAAAAACTAATTAAATGACCCGGGAGCCATGCGGATCCAGCGGAGTCTAGTGGTATGCAAAATAATAAAAATAATGGACAAACTATTGAAAAAAAGCAACAAATAAAAACTCTATAATAAGTGTTTGTGTGTGTTTGAAAAACTAATGAAAACTCCCACCTATAAAATAAAATTAAAAATGTTTCAACAAATTGGTAATCATTAAAACGGATATGAAATGGAAAAAAATTAACCATGAAGTGCTTGGATTTATGTTGGGATTTTATTAAAAATTTTAAGCTTCAGTGCCTATCTGAACAAAATACAAATCATGCAATAAACAATTTTCAATTCAAATGGAAACGCACAATTTGTGTGTGCAATAATTTTTCATGGTATTCTCTACCGGTGTTGTTTTCAGTTTCAATCAGTTTGAGTGCTTCGTGATTTTCTGATGAAGTTTATTAACACCCATTACGTTAATATCAATGAATATTTTCATAAATAAATAAATCATAACTTAAGCATTTCATTTATTAGACCATTGCCAAATGTTTTTTCAGCCACAACAAAAGACTTAAGACCCAAACTCGATTACCTCACATTAAACTTAACAAAGAATGGGAGGAAAAATCGCCAAACGTAACAATGATGAATTGAGTGTTGTTTTTCATCTTTTTTCATTCATTCCAAAACAGTGTTGCATGTCTTTTCATATCTATGTTATGAGTGAACGTATTAAAACTTTAGCCACAAACTTGAAATGAAAAACGTGAAACATCTGGAAAAACGTTTATCTTCGAATATGTGTGGATCAAGTTCGTCGGTCTGTTCATTCATTCGTTTGTTTGTCTGCCTGCCTGCCTTTTTTTTGTATTCCATTTAAAATGTTGTCTTGTACAGGAAACAAAGATGAACTACATATTGTATTCACATGCAGACATTCATGTCCGGATGACTGCAGTAGTTGGTGTACCAGGAAATAATGGCAATGGGTTGTTTTATGCAAATTTTCATGGTAATTGTTGTACAACATTTTGCCATGCAAATGAAATGGTTATTTTTATAGAGAAAAAAAGATACAGGTCAACATGTCAATGGAAATTGTTAGAAATAAATAACGATTTAAAACAAGGATCATTATTGGTTAGTATCGAAGGTTTTCTGTAAATAAACAACAAAATAACACACAAAACACACAAGTGGCACAAGAAAAAATGTCACTGAGGCACAAGCATTCCCTATCCTTGGTTAGATAGCTCGAGACAAACCATGTTATACTCTAGAATGAGAATATCGCTCTAAACGCCGATATTTTGCTTTACCGCTCCATTCATTATACACATAGCCTAACGAGGATATATATCGACACCTCCAAATAATAGTACGCTAAGTCTAAAAAGTGAGTTTTGCAGGAGAAGCTCTCAAAGTTTGGAAATTTTTTTGAACTTCAGTACTATGCTAAGTCAATATTTGTTATTAACTTCTGTTCGGATTGATCGATCATTACCAAAATTAGACAGAATTTAAGTTAAAGGACGTTCGACACCTACAAATAATAGTTTGCTAATTCTGAAAAGCGAGTTTTGCAGGACAAGCTCTTAAAGTTTGGAAATTTCTTTGACCCTCAGTACTATGCTAAGGAAATATTTGTTTATAACTTCTGTTCGGATTGTCCGATCATTACCAAAATTTGACAGAATTTAAGTAAAAGGACGTTAAATATAAAAATGTAAAGAACTTGAAAACATGCTAAGTCGACTTAGCATACTATTGTTTGGAGGCGTCGATATGAGGATTTCTGAGTGAAATCGGGCACTTTTTCAAAAAAATGGCTTTTGATTTCCTTTAATTTTTGCTGTGTTGATGCTGGTCATCAGCAAAACATTTCAGTATGTTTTCAGATTTTTTTGACTAACGGTTCCAGGGATATCGCGCCTTGAAAAAGTCGAATTCAGTAAAATCTATATTCAAATAAATACTCATAGCTTCTTTAATATTGGTCCAAAAATTTAATTAATTTATCGTTGGAATCGAACTTAATGACCGACGATTTTTGCAAGTGAATAAGGAAAGCCGAAGATTCGAACTCACACCACTACCACTATGTGACATATTTCGTCTTTGGTAGAGGCTCATCAGACAAATCGGCTGTGAGGCAGCTTTGCTGTCATCAAACTTTCCTTATTTTTTTATTTATTTGAAAATATTGCCTATTAGGGCGAAGATCATTTTTTAATATTAATTTTTAATTATTTTTAAATTCCCGTTGGAGTCGAGCTTAATCTCGGATTTTTGCAAGTGAAAAGGATTCAAACCCACACAAAAATCTTGTTTTGTATTATTCTTGTTTTTTATCAGCTATCTAAAAAATAGAAAAAGAAGATTTTTAATATTAAATCGCGAAAATTGCACACAAGCCCATAATGCAAAATTGTTTCTATTTTATATTAAATAGCTGATAAAATAATAAAAAATACAAAAACAGATTTTTTTTTCTATTTGGACCAATATTAAAGAAGTTGTGAGTATTTCTTTGCTTATAGTTTTTACAGAATTCGACCTTTTCAAGACACGATATCTCTGTAACCGTTTGTCAAAAATAAAATATCTGAAAATATACTAAAATGTTTTGCTGATGCGCAAAAAACTGCTAAAACAACTATTTTAAGTGCAGTTTAAGGCCAACTGGTGGATGGTTTTGCAATTATTGCCTGAGGTGGTTCTAATATAACCATATATTTTTTGCTTGGGGATATCCATACTTACGAAGATGGGTTGAAACACTGTGGTCCTGATATTTTTTCGGGGGCCCCTACCATTCCGAAAGGAAGGCTATGAAAATGCCCAACAACCCTACTACCACAAACACCAAAATGACCTGTTCATTCGTTTTGTAGAGAATTAGTGTTTCATTCCCGTAGCCGGTATTGCGAATATGATCTATCCTGTAAGTTTTAGTTTCAATCTTTCCGTAACTCCTCCCATAAACGTCCAAAAATTTGCTTATAAATACAATAATAACAAGTAAGAACGGCGTTAAGTTCGGCCGGGCCGAACTTGTTATACCCTCCACCACAAGTTGTATTGAAGTAAAATGGAATAATAAGTTTCCTTTCGTGTATGAAGAAGACTTAATACTAAATTTCAGCAATTTCGGTAAAACAATGTGAGACACCATTCTATGGGGGCTATTTCAAAATGTCGATCTATACCGACAAATTTCTGACGGAAAGTTTTTAGGCTCAAAGAAGACAAAATACCAAATTTCCTATATTTCGGTAAGAGAATGTGGCTAAAACTAAAAAATACCGAAAATCAAGAAGTAAGCTTCTATGGGGATATAGGAAGACGTGGACCTATACTGATAATACTGTTCTGGAATATTTTATAACTCTTGGAAGACGAAATAACGAATTTCAGCCATTTCGGTTGGATACCGACGTCACAATCTTCAGTATTACGAAAATCCGGAGGTACAGTTCTATGAGGGCTATATCGAAACGTGGACCTATACCGACGAATTTTAGTCAGAAATGGGGCAATATGAAAGCGTGGACATGTACAGACATATTTCTGGCGAACAATTTTATATCACATTGAAGACTAAATACCAAGTTTCAGCCATTTTGGTGGAATATTGAAGGCACAACCTTCAAAATACGAAAAATCGGGAGGTACTATAGCCCATGGGGGCTATATGAAGGCATGGACCTATACCGACAAATTTAAAGGGGAAGTTTGAGTACCCCCAACGAAGTCCAAATACCAAATTTCAGCCATTTCGGTGGAATATTGAGGCCACAACGTTCAAGACACCGAAAATCGGGAGGTACCGTTCTATGGGGGCTATATGAAGGTGTGAACCGATACCGACAAAATTCTGGGGGAAAGTTTTGTACCCCAAAAGAAGACTACGTACCAAATTTCAGCCATTTTGGTAGGATAATGAAGCTAAAACCTTAAAAATACGGAAAATCGGGAGGTACCGTTCTATGGGGCTATATCAAAACGTGGACCTTGGACTATATCAAAATGGGATATTTTCAATACCAACCATCCTGCAAGTAAAAAAACTTCTGTACCAAATTTTGACTCTCTATCTGTAAAATTGCGAGCTGTATCTTGATTTCAACAGACAGACGGACGGACGGACAGACGGACATGGTCAAATCGACATAGAATTTTATGCTGATCAATAATATATATACTTTATAGGGTCTCCGACGAATATTTCGATGTGTTACAAACGGAATGACAAATTTAATTATACCCTCCATATGGTGGAGGGTATATATAATAAGGGCCTAGTTTGGTCCTTGGAGTCCCATTTAAAATTTTGGGGGTTTTCATACTTCGACTTTTCCAAAGCAGGGATGTTCGTGGAAATAGTTTTTAGTCCTTCTGGGGAAGGTTATATATGATGCATTTCACTCATTTATGCTGACGACCTCGATGACATGGAGTAGAGAAGTTTTACATGGCTGAAAAATTCGCAAAATTATATGTTGTGTAGCCTGGGAATCGAACCTAGGCATTGAGCATGGTAGACGAGCACGCTAATCATTGTAATACGGTGGCACCTACTGGGGACAGTGTAATGTCGATCAGAGCTGGTCAATACGACATTGGGGTTTGAAAATACCAAGCACCGGTCCTGGACGGTTTTAGCATAGCAACGTCCAGCACTTACATATATTGGTCCCTCAATCATCTCAAGTGGACACTGACCTCCCCATAGTCTCACCTGGGGAAGTGCCCTTAATATCCGTCAAAGTAGTGATGGGATGGGCATCTGGTTGGTAACGCACCCTATGAAAAAAAGAAAAACAAATTCCACTAAAATTGACGACCTCCGCAAACATTTTAAGGATCATGATCTGCGAATTTGTACCTAAACTGTGCGGAATCTTTACAGAGTAGTTGCAGTTTAAGCACAGGTGTTGCGATGTACGCACTGTATTATAGCTGCCATGGAAAGAAACATGAGCTAGGTATAGTATTCATTGTAAATCGGAGGCTTTAAAACTGCTCTGCCGCTGCCTTGCCCATGATATTAAGATTACTCTAAGAGATTTTAATGCCAAAATTTGGAGGGAAAATATCTTTGATCTCACGATAGGCAAATTCAGACTTTATTAGGTAATATCCGAAAACGGAATGGCAGCGGCTAAAAACATGGCACATCGACATACACAAGGCCAGGTGGATATCTCCAGAAAACCAGAAAACAAATCGATCATGTTGTGATGGACGGAAGGAACTCTTTCAGTGTGTTAGATGTCCGATTGCTTCGAGGAACGAACATCGATTCGCACCATTTCCTTGTAGCAGCCAGGTACTCACTCGTCTTAATGTTGCGGCAGAAGGGCAATCCAACACACAGAACGGAAGCTGGATGTCGAGAAAGTGCAAACACCACATACATATGTCACAACGTACTCCTTGTTCCGATAATGAGGTAGCGTAAAAATCCATGATACGATTAGGGGTGTTGTAAGACTACTACCCTAATGTCAGTAGCAACACGAAGCGCCAAGGAAAAAAGAGGAGAAGCGTAATTTCAGATGTTCATGAACCGAAAGAAATCCACAAATTTTACCTGAATGTAAAGCACTAGACTGAATGGTATGGCGCAGGCTCATTCTCCTGCAAAAATGATGAAGGAAATATGATAACTGATACACATAGCGTAATGAAGATCTGGAAGGTGCATTTGATCATGTTTTTCGAACATGGGCGGTGATGAAAATACACCAGAATCAATCCCAAACACCTCCATTAAGTGTTTACTAAGGTAATTTTAACTCAAAAATCGATGTCAATTTTTTTAGGCATCACCCCCCTAAAGTGCAGAATCGGAATATGTTAACACGTGTCAATAGGGCCTCGAAGTTCCCATAGTAATTTGTATGGGACCAAAGACGAATTTTCACAAAATCGCTGTACAGACCAAATTCATTATCCAAACGATGAAAAATTTTACCAGTTCTTTGTTGTGGCTAAAAAAACTAATCTTACATAAAATTGTGAAAATTGGCTCGGATTTTAAATTTAGCTATATAGGACCCATGGAAAATTTGAGGTCCCAGTGGCACTTGTTAACATATTCCAATAGTGCTCAAACTTTGGCAATCTTAAAATCTAACAAAACTAAACACCTTAGGAGGTGCCGTCTAAAAACATCCAACATCGATTTTTTATAACTACCCTAGTACTTACCCCCTAGCCAAAATGAGGTCATGGCAACAATTAATCGTCTGAAGAACAATAACGTTACGGACTGCCTGTCGAACTGTTGTGCCAACTACATAGGTATTGTCTCCTATCCATCACATAAACTGTTCTGTCAAGCATATTGTGTGAACGACTAAAGCATATGGTTAAATGGTTAATGGAATAATCGGGTCATATCAATGCTGTTTTTGATTGGCAAATCTACAATAGACCAAGTCTTCAATCTACGCCAAATCCTAGAAAAACAGATCAACACATGTCACGTGTTCGTCGACCATAAGGCCGCCTTCGACATTCAAATAAAGTCAAAGATGTTGAAAGTCATGTCTGAGTGCGGCATACCTGTAAAATTAATACAATTATCGGAAAGAACCTATCCGAGCGTTTTAAAACAAAACGAGGTTTCAGACAAAATGACAGTCTATTGTGCAACCTACTTAACATCTTGCAACATACGATATGCAAATGTAAAAAATCATTTTATACCACCCATCCTAAAATATTCTAAACTAAGATGAAACAGTTACTTTCATGTCCTGTCCACAAAATTAGGTGGAGAAGTCTTTTGACCACGAAACCCCTAAATGCCTAACTTAGGTTAGAAAATTTATCTAAAAATGTCTACAACCGGGTTTCACCTTTATATTTATACCAAAACATTGTGCTATGCTGACGATTTTAGATAGAGAAGTCTTGCGACCACTGGGAACTTCAAATATCAAATTACATATAGTTCGATCAACAAATGATAAAATTCTCAAAATACCGAAAATCGGCAGGTATTGTTATATGGGAACTATACCAAAACATGGACGCATATTGACAATTTGTGACCTCTAAGAACCTCAAGTGTCAAATTTCAGCTAGTTTGGTTAAATAATATAGCTAAAATCCTCAAAATATTAAAAATCTTGAGGTAACGTTACACCAAACAATGGACCTATATTGATACTGTTTTGTGAAGAAGTTTTGTGACCGCAGGGAACCTCAAATGTCAAATAGCGGGTTGTTCAGTCAAAAAATAAAATAACATAACATGGACCTATGTATATTGACAATTTTTGGTGCAGAAGTGTTGCGACCACTGGGAATCTAAAATCGTGACTGCAGGTAACCTCAAATGTCAACGGGTTGTTTAGTTAAAAAATTAGCTTAAATCCTCAAAATACCGAAAATCGGAGGTCTATACCAAAAGGTGGGCCAATATAACCCACCTTCGGACTTGACTTGCCTACCCAGCCAACTGTTTTTGCCGATGGCTCTGATATCAGATTTTTTCCGAGATTTCGTAGCCGTTTTTCCGATTATTTTCCGAGAGTTCTGCGCAATCTCTGAAGAGAAATTTTGATTCATTCTCTTTCCGATTAATTTCCGAGTACTCTGAACATAATCTGAAAAGAAACTTTAATTTGTTTCTTTTTCTCGCGAGCAAAATTCCCGAACTCCGGTTGAGAGTTCATTGTATACAATCAACGCTAACGGCAAGAGAAATTTCTTTGCTTTGTTTGCATGCTGTAGCTTGTTTTTTAGTTATTTCGCAGCAGATAAGTGAGTACGACGTAGTGGAACAAATTATTGTGTGTTTTAGAACAAATGAAAATGGGAAGCTTGCATACACATTTTGTAAAACGTTGTTTATAATAATCAATATTGTTAATTCTATTTTAGATACGTCAAATAAAGAAAAAATTCTGAAAAAGTATCCGAAAGTCATCCGATTTTTTGCCTATTTTCGAATGCTCCTTTAGAATTTTGTCCGAAATTGTGCAGAATATTGAAAATTCCCTCAAAATTTCCGCTTTTTTCATTCGAGTTTTTAATCGATTTCGTTTAGAATTCGGAAAGAAACTCGAATGTTCCTTACGATTTTTTTCCAACAAAACTTTTCGAATTCGTGGGCATCTTCACACAATTTTGTTCCGATTTCGGAACGAATTCGGCATCAGAGTCGGAAACTTGTGCAGAGTTTCGTTCCGAATTCGGAAAAAATTGTTAGTTGGGTATGGAAAAAAGACACTCGGATGCAAAAATATAGCGTTATAGAGTGATTACAACAGATGGACATGGGTAGATCGCCTCAGAATTTTATTTATGCCGTATATAAAATATATTGATTTTGTACGTAATGTGGGGTAATAACAAATCATTGACATATCCTCGGTGTCATGCTTAAGTGTTCCATACGTCATTTTTGACATTTTGAGTTAAAGGTAGCTTTCAAGGTTTTCAACCCTGTTCTTTCTGAATTTCTAGTCGGGTTTTCTCTATCTCTTATAGTTTTCGAGAAATGTAAATATGATCCATATCCACTTTCGACGCAAAAAAAATCTGTTTTTTTGTTCCATATCCATACCGCTTGGCGTATGGAGCAAAAAAAGACAAAAAACGAATTGTTCCTCATGAAAAATGATGACGTTTGGAACAAAAAATTGCCAACTTTTTGCAAGTTACGAACAATGTGGCGTATGGAACAAACTGTTTTAAAGGACTAGGTTTAAAAACTGAAGAAGAATAGTTTTTAAATTTAAATATTTTTAAATGTTGTATTGTTATATGAAACTTAAATTTATTTTTGCTTAAGATAAACGCCTCCCGCTTATTAAATGACATGTAAAATAATAAAATTTCAGAAAATGAATTAATATACAATTAATTCCATAGCCACTACCAATAGTTCAGAGAACCATAATTGAATTTGTTTATCAGATATATAGCCTTCTTAAGTTTTATTTAATTTAACATCACTTTTTCGAGGTACAGGAAGGAGTGGAGCGATATAGTCCATATTCGCGAGGTACCCGAAGGAGTGCACCGATATAGTCCACATTCCAACCTGATACATGACTGAATGAAATAATACGATGTGCAAAGTCTGTAGCCATCAGAAACTCCCTGCGCGAATTATCTTGCGGATTTGCCATTTTGGTTGGTGGCGTCTGGGTTTCATGGAGTTTTTAAGTTAATATCTCAGGAAGTATGGACTTGCGCAAGAAAAAGAATTGTACCGTCGCAAGGATAACCTACTGAAAAAATGTTAAAACAATCCGAGAAGAGCTCTCAAAATTCACTTTATCCGAATTTTGTGTGGGAGGTACCCAAAGGAGTGGATCTATATAGTCCATATTCGACCCCGATATATATCTGGAAGGAATGGTACGATGTGCAAAGCTTGGAACAAATCAATTGCTCCCTTCGAGAGTTATCGTTCACAATATTTTATAGAATTTTTTTTTTGAACTTTTGTTGGGGAGGTACCCGAAGGAGTGGACCGATATGGCCCATCTTCAAACTTAAACTAAGTTTGGACGATATTACGATACCCAAAATTTGGTCCGAATCGGTTGGTCCGTACTAGAGTTACCGAGCGCACCATCCAACCAGACAGACGGACAGAAAGACAGACGGACGGACATGGCTAAATGAACTCAAAATTGTCTAAAATGAAATTTGTCCAAAACCGTTATTTCGATAAGGCACATTTCAAGCCTAAAGGCTGAGGATATAAAAACTAAGTTTACGATTTTGAGCCTCAATATAGGATGGATTATGAATCCACTATTCGTAATATCATATATTTTATATGAATTAATTCCAAGCTTTCGTTTGAAATGAAATGCCAATTAATATTATCTAAAATTACTTCCCCCCGTCCCCTTTTCAAACCTGTATATCGCTAATGAAATATTCACAATTTTTCATACCCAAATTATTACATGAACAAACAAAATGGACCAAGCACGACTATGTATGTAATTCATCATAATTCCAAACATATTCCAAACGAATCATTAACACTCACCTAACAAAAATGGTTGTGCAAAATAAAAGAAGGCAAAAGGCTAAGATAAACCCCCTCCTGCTGGTAGGCAAAGACAAAGACGCCGAGTGGACAAACAAATTGTATAACAAAACCAAACAACAAATTGAATGAATGGACATGCAGTACGAGTATAGCAAAAAAAATGCATGATATAATCTAACAATTGTCTATATAATCATAAGAAAGCCTTTTTTGTTTGAAAATCCCCCGAAATTGGGAGTTTGTCTTGAGATCATAATGATGTCAAGGATGGCGATTTATTTCCTGTAATGATTTGTAGTTTATTTTTGTTTGATTGCATTACAAGCTTAGCTTTTTTGATGGTCACTGTTGCTACTTTACTTTCACTTTGAGCGCTATACATAAATTAACACTTGCCACAATCACCACCAGCAACAACAACAACCATAGCAATAACATAAAGATCACGACAAAGATCTATGATTGCAGCAATACCATTAATATCTGGAACACAAACTAACGCCATCGTGCCCAACACCAAACACAATCAACACCATTCAGCAGTAATCTTGCAGCCAGGCTCTAATGAGATGAAATGACATAATAATAGACCATTCCCACTAAACATCACATAACTATTTGGCAATATTGTTTGGATTATGTCTTTAATTTAATAAATAAAACTAACACAGTAGCTGAATTAACACCTCCTGTGATGGATGGAACGTTGACACATGAAGAAGCTTTGAAAAATGGTCATTGGTAGAGAACACCCTTCGATGTGATGAGCATCAATCATAACTTCACACATAACTAAATTAACAATTTCAAGGTCAAAAGAAACAACAAATCCAAACCCCATTTCTTATTCCCCACACCTCCCCCACACATTTGAAATTAAGATTTATAATCTTGGCATCTTTTGGGATATTTAAATTTACATTATTGCCTTCATAGTCTATAGTCTGGCTAATGACTGAATAAACTTAAAAAACTTCACATTCTTTTTGTTGTTATTGTAGTAATGAAAAGCAACATTTAAGTGACCGGATTTAAAAAACAAACAAACGAAATTATGTAATCACAGATTACCATATCTGAGTCATTTCTTGCCATTTTATAAACAACAACAATAACAAAAGTTGTTTACGTTTTAAAAAGGCCATTGACTTTATTTGGCTGAGAGGTTACACTTCGGTGGATTTAGGTCAAACAAAGAGTCTGCACACATCTTAAGTGATTAGATGAATATGTATGTGTGCGTTTTTCTTGTTTGATGACCTACTTTTATTATAAAAAATGGGATAAGCTTTAAAATAAATATTTATTTAATTTATTTTTAATTGTCTAGATTTGCCAAAATCAAATATTTGTTAAAGATTTTCAAAACAAAAAATAAAATATTGCCAAATCTCTTGATTTGGCCATATTCAGGATGTGATTAAGCCATTTCCGTGAAGGTCAATATGTAATATTCGTTATGCACTAATTTCAATCAAAGTTGTTGTGGGAATTTCATAATTTCTTTTTAACATCTGCATTGTAAAAAATTTCCATTAGCATGTCAAGCGACGGCAATCTCACATAAGAGATCACGTTATTTTGGGCAACCAATGGTAATGAAATAATAACAATTAATAAATAAAAACAAAAGACTTAAGACACAAAACGCAAGGCATTCAGTTGTTGCAGAAACGGTGGCTACATATCGCACATTTACTAAAAGAGTAACACATCTCGAAAAATCCAGTTTCGAGAAAAACGCGGTTTAACTTGGCGATTGATGTTTGATTTCCCAACTTAGACAAGTAAGAAAGTTTCAGTCAGCTGTACTGACGAAGATATACCCTTAGCCTATCTGAATTGAAACTATGATCTACGGCCAGATCGAATGTATTTAGGGTCTTTTCAGAATTTTGTGGCCCTTTTTGGACATTTGAACTTGCCGACAAGAATGTGGATTAGGATTAAAGTTCAAAAGCGTTACGGAGGAGGTCCTTAAAGGAATGAACCGACATAGTCCATTAAGGAAGTGGATGTTATTTTTGATTGATATCGCATCCACTAGTAGGTCATCGTATAATTTTTGGACCAGTATGCCAGGAAGCAGGGCCACAACGAACAGCATCGGTATTCATTTCCAAATGATCTTCGAGCAGACCCCAAACTGTACTTAGACACAAATGTTGAACTTTGCGGGGGAGGTCCAATAAGGAAGAGATCGATGTCGGCCATTTTGGAAGTTAAACTAAATTTGGACAAAATATTAGGAGATCCAATGTTTTGAAGAAATTAGTTGCCCCGTTAAAGAGATATCGTGCATACCATTTTAGTGACATTTTTAAATATTGAGGGGGAAGTACCGGGAGTTGTTGATCATCTTCGAAATGAAACTAACCCTATAGGGGTTTTTACATCTTTCGGGCAATTTTTGCGAACAATTTTTTCGAAAAGTTTTGAACTTTAGTGGGGGAGGTACCTGAAGGAGTGGACCAATATGGCGTATCTTCGAACTTAAAGTAAGATTGCACAAAATATTACGAAAGCCAAATTTTGGACCGAATCGGTTGATCCAATCGAGAGTTATCGTGCGCTCCAGCCAGCCAGTCAGACGGGCATAGCTAAATCAACTCCAAATTGTCTGAAACGGATTTCGTCCAAACATACTTGGGGTCTAAAACCATTATTTCAATGAGCATTGAAATATACATTTGAGAACATATATATATATATACTAGCTGACCCGGTTCCGCGTTTCTGGCCCGTCGTTTTGGATTTCCGTGTAAGGCTTAGTAATCTATCAACAACTTGTCTATCTAATATTGATACCTCACGATATTCGAACCAAATTGACGATACATCAACGTTTTGGTATAACCCTCATGCAATGGTATCTCCAGATATAAAATAGAAAATTACTTTAATTATAGCCTCCACCATAATATGAAGCGTATAATTAACTTTATGATTCTGTCCGTCTATCTGTTGAAATCAAGATACAGCTCGCGATATTTTACATATGGCTTTTCAATTTGATGCAGAAGGTTCTATTTTTTCTCGTAGCATGTTTGGTATTGAAAATTGGTTATATCAGTTCACATTTTGATATAGCACCGACTGATTTTCGGAATTTTCAAGGTTTTAGCAGCATGATCCTACCGGAATGACATTACTTTAGTATTTAGTCTCCCTTAGAGGCATAACGCATTTTTGCAAAGGATTATCAGCATAGGTCCACGTTTTGATAGAACTACCCTAGGTTTTTATCTCATTATCCCACCGAAATGGCTGCAATTTGGTATTTAGCATTCAGTGTGGGTATTTTTTTTCTCTTTATTCCTCATGGGAACATAGGACTTCTACAATGTTTTTTGAACTTATTCTATCATTACATATTACTTTTATTCGGCAAGCACTGTTCGTCGCCATGTGTTCTTTGGTCTTCCCGGCCTTCTTGTGCCTTGTGGGTTCCATTCTAATGCTGCTCTTGCAATACTTTCTTGTGATATATGAAGTGTTTGTCCTATCCACTTCCATTTCCGTATTTTTATTTGCTTTCCTATAGGTTCCTCATTGGCTAATAAGAGTAGTTCTTCGTTTTTGATTTTTCTTAGCCAAGATATTCTTTGTGTATTATTCGTAGACACTTGTTAATAAACGTTTGCAGTCTTTGGGCTCTGATCTTAGTCATCAACCACGTTTCGCTTCCATAGAGGAGTGTGCTTTTGTTTTTGTTGATATGCTCTTTGCTCTCCATGTTTTATTGAGGCGACCGAATGCTGATCGTGCTTTCTTAAGTCTATTTGTGGGTATAAAACATAGAATATTCGGTACAGGTCCAGGTTTCTAAATAGTCTTCATTGAACGGTACCTCTCGATCTTCGGTATTTTCAAGTTTATAGCCACATTATTCATACGAAATGACTATGATTGGTACTTAGCCTTCCTTGGGAGTATAAACCATTTCTGCAGAGAATTATCAAGTTTCGATAATTTGGAGGTTTTAGTCTCATTATCCCACCGAAATGGCTATGGCAATTTGGTGTGTTGTCTTCATTGCGAGTATAAAACATTCCCTCATAGAATATTCGGTAGAAGTTTTTTATGTAGCCTTCATTGAACGATACCTTTCGATTTTCAATATTTTCAAGGTTTTAGCGGCATTATTCAACAGAAATATAGCCATATTTGGAGGTATCAAATATTTTAGCAGAGAATTGTCGGTATAAATCCATGTTTTCATTCATAAAACGATACCTACCGATTTTTTGGGGATTTCGAATGTTTTAGCCACATTATTCAACCGGAATGGCTTAAACCTGATTTCAATATAATTTATTGTGGTGTGCATAAAAGTTGGGACCGGTCTAACTTAACGTCGTTTTTACTTCTTGTTGCACTCCCAAACATGAAAACATCTGTGATTCATAAAAAATGACTTCAAAATGCTATTGGGTTTATCTGGACTTTGCTCTATTAAAAAAACGTGGTCTTGATCGAGTTATTCCAAGCACTAAAGTCAATGTTCATGACATGTTTGCTGTCCCACTTACTAAATTTGTAAATCTAATCAGTAAGAATAAAGCAGAGGCCACAATTGCAATTGTGTTGATATTTAGCGATTTCTTAAAACCCGTTATTGGGGAGGTCCCCCACATCCTTTATTTTCGGTATTCTCCCACTTCATGAACCTACACACAATTTCATCCAATTCGGTCCAGCCGATTCGGAAGTTTAATTTAGGAAATCATGCCAGTCTTAAAAATCCTATATACATACATTTAGATAGGTTATAGATACACCGAATTGCTGGCCCATCGCTTTAGTGACCAATGCATATTTTTTAGATGTTCTAGTTACAGTTGAACCTCTATTATCCGTGAATCGATTATCCGGGAACCTCCATTATCCGTGATAGAAAAGAAATGTTTGATTTTTTTCCATTTCTTCTATTTTTCCTTATAAACTTTATTTCCCGGGAGTAAAAACACACTTTCCAATTAATCTGATAAAGCAAAGAAAAGGTAAACAAACGAAAACTGGAAATTCTCCCGTATTACACAATTTGTATATTTATGATATCACAAAAACCATGGGACAAAGTCAATTCAGATAAATCTGAAGATGATGATATTATGTATCCTTCTAAAATTTGGTGGATTACCGTAACAAATTTAATAAAAATTGCAGATTTTCATATTATTGTACAATATTATGTCATTCTTACTTAAAAATATGTTCAAAAACTGCATAAAAGCATTGCCTCGATTATCCGGGAAAATCGATTATCCGTAATGCCTCCGGTCCCGACCATCACGGATAATCGAGGTCCGACTGTATTTAAACATCTTTGAAATTATGCTTTGCCTGATTTCTCAATCGATTTTTTGGAATTTCGGTAAAGGGACATTTAACATTATTTGGGTTGTACTGTATTCCAAAATGTGGGGTTGATCGCGCTTTCCCAATTATTGAAGCCAGTGTTTATAGCGTTTTTGTAGTCACGCTTACTAATATTAAGCATATTACCTATAATTATACATTTTTAAAAAATTAGGCTGACCGCGATATTCCACTTCCGAGATGACCATACAGGATCAAGACAGTTATTATCATAGTATTGCAATAAATTTTTAAACAATACGTTCAAAATAATCTTTGATTGGGGGAGGTACCCTGGTCTCTCCACTGACCGGTATAAAAAATAGCTAAAAACCTATTCTCAGACCTAAAAACTCCACATACAAAATTTCATCGAATTCGGTCCAGCCGTTTCGGAGGAGTTTAATTTCGAACATCATGGCAGTCTCGAAGAATTTTATATATATATATATATATATATATATATATATATATATATATATATATCACCAATATTTTTGAAAATTGAACATAGCTAAAGCCAAGGTTTATCCTTTTAGAACACGCGACTCGTGATTGTATATTGTACAAATTAAATACATTTGGGTAAAATGAAGTGTTTTTGGACGTGGCAAAAAATATTGGCCTTAAAAGATAATTTGCGTTGAAGCTGTGGCTATATTTATGTTAAGAATATGGTGAAAATGGGTTGAAGCCTCCATGTCTTTTTTGTTATCTCTCGATTTGTGAGTAAACCACACTTCTCTCGAGTTTCCTGTCAAAGTAAAAGCAGAAGCAAACTAAATAAGAATCATCTCACTAATGTATTATATTTCAAAATTTCATCTGATTCTACCATTAAAAGATGCTGACATTTTGAAGCCAGATTTATCATCCGAATACGTTACTATCCCGATGCCGTCTGGAGGGGGCGGAATACAGAAGAGGTAGAAGTTAAACAGTTCCGGAGATATCACCCCAACTTGGGGAACTTCCTGTTTCACTCTACCGAGTTTGGACTTCTTGCTCCTGAATTCCACGTACGGCTGGCGTCCACACATGTAGTTTACTATCCAACGTTTCAAACTTGGCCGGAGGGTTGTCTGCTCAATGCCCTCAAACAGCGTGGAGTACCTGACTGTATCAAAGGCTTTTGATAAATCAAGGGACACCAGCACTGTTCTATCACAAGGCTGTCACTGGTTGAGTCCTTGACAAATATATGTGGAGATGGCGTGCAGCGCTGTTAATGCTGATGATCGGCAACTTGATAGCTATTCCTGATTCTGGGGAGGACTAAGCTCTCAAGGGTCTTTGCTACGAGCGACAAAAGTGAAATCGGCCTGTACGATTCACTTTTGCTGGCATCCTTGCCTGGCTTCCGTAGCGGGACCACCCTACCCATTTTCCAGACTCCGGAGCAATGAGGGTGGCTAGCGACAAGTTGAGAATTTTAGTGAGATACTCCACTCCTGGCTCATCCTGCTGCTTTAGCATTTCCATGAAGATTCCATCAGGGCACAATGCTTTGTATTATTTAGTGTTCCTGATGGCATTCGCAACATCATCCATTGTAAACTGTGGTCGTTCATCCTCGGCAGGAAGGGATCTGATGCGACGTAATACTCTCCTCTTCGCCCTGTCACACTCGGAGTGCTCGACAAACTGTCGATTGAAATAACTTGCGCACCTCGTCGGGTCAGTCAACGTAACGTCGCCAAACGTTACTAAGGTCCTATCTTTCATTCTTCCATGATTCGAGAGTGACTTAACCGTTGCCCACAATTCACTTATTCCGGCTCCAATCTTCAGATGATTTAACCACTTGTTCCGCTTATACTCGCCGACCAGCCTGTTAACTTCCACTGTCAGCTCTTTGACTCTGGGGTCATTGGGGTTGGCTCGACGAAGCTCATCACGCTCATTTTCTAATCCCGTCGCCTTTGCTGGGAAGTTTGGTCTTACTTCAGGTATTCGACCAGCAGGGATATGGCGAGCGGCTGCAACAGCGATGATGTCTCGGAACGTCATTTCCGCTACCCGAACATCTGAAGGATTGGACAGTTCTCTGAAGCGATAATTGGTGAAACTCGGCCAATTAGCTTTCCCATGATTGATGAAAGTGCAGCATTCAGAGGTGATGAAATCGGGTGGTCTGCTAATGGAGACAATTATGGGGAGATGGTCTGATCCAAGGGAAATAGCTCAAGGTTCCACACCTGACAGCTAACCCCGTACAGTCTAAGTATGGAACACTAGAGTCAAGCTCGAGCGAGATAGATCTGTACTGGACACACACCTGCAATAGGACTAATAGTCAAACACCTTCACTTCTAGTACGACCCAAGCGCAGTACTTTCTATCCGTCACAACTACGAAGACTGCAAGTGTTATACAGCTTCATTTCATAAAATCCACATTGTCATTGATCTCTCCATGAAGACCATAGCAGTTAAACTACAGAAGTTTCACTTTGTTAGAAACTGGAACAGCAATAGTCGGTGTTAGTGACTGCGGCTGATACTGCTGTTCGGTGAGAAAATATATGTAGTTACTGGGGTGACACTTCCTCATATTTCCTCGGGTCAATCCTATAGATAGAACCAACTTTCCACATCTTAAATTTTTTCCAAACATACACACGGTGCTCTTGAATCAAATTTAAATGGAAGGTGCTTACACCTGGGAAATTTTCGCGGATTCTGAAACTACAATGTTCATAGATGAGAAAAATCAAAAAACAAAAAAAATCGCCGGAGCGCTTTTTAAATAAATCGCGATTCAAGTTGACATTTTTAGGGGTTGTTTAGGTTTTTGCAATTTTGCTTGGAATCCGCAAGTCCCATCAAAATGGGAATAAGGAAAATGTTGTAGCTGTCAAAATTCTCTACAAGATTGACCTTAATGATATTTTCGTAGGTTTTACAACTTTTGAGATATAAAAGTTGAAATTGGGACAATACAAATTCAATTCAATTCTGTATCGTCTCCTTATAAAACAATGTCATGACTGCAATTTCCCAACTTAAACTTGTATATTTAAAAAAATGGTACAACCTAGGGAAAATTACATAAGCCAGTCTTGTAGAGAATTTTCACAGCTATAAGATTTTCTCAGATCCCATGCCGATAAGACTTGCCGTATTCAAGCAAAATCGCGAAACCCTAACAAACAAAACCTAAAAATGTAAACTGAGCTTCTTTATCTCCAAAATGGTACAGACTGAGAACAAATCATAAGCGTCAATCCTGTAGAGAATATTCACAGCTACAAAATTGTCCCTAGCTCCATTTCGATTGGACTTGCGATTTCCAAGCAAAATCGTGAAAACCTAAAAAACACTTAAAAATGTGAATTTTGACCGCGATTTATTTAAAAATCCCTACAGCGATTTTTTCTTGTTGTTGGATTTTTCTCATCTATGAACATTGCTGTTTCAGAATTCACAAAAACTTCCCCTGTGTAAGCGGTTTTCATTAAAACTTAGTTAAGGCGCCCCCTTCATTACATTGTTTTATAAGGGGGCGATACAGTCAATGCATTGTCCCAATTTGAACTTCAATATCTCAAAAATGATAAAACCTACGAAAATACCGTAGAGGTCAATCTTGTAGAGAATTTTCATAGCTACAACATCTTCTTCAGTCTTATTTAGACAGGACTTGCGGTTTCTAAGAAAAATCGTGAAAACATAAACAACCCCTAAAAATGTCAACTTGAATCGCGATTTATTTAAAAAGCGCTCCGGCGATTTTTTTTGTTTTTTGATTTTTCTCATCTATGAACATTGTAGTTTCAGAATCCGCAGAAACTTCCCAGGTGTAAGCACCTTTCATTTAAATTTGATTCAAGAGCACCGTGTACATCAAGTTCGAAAAAATGTGAAATGAAAAAAATTTTAAGGGAAATAAATGTCAAATGAAACAAAATATAAAGAAAATATTTTTCATTTTAAATTTTCATAGAACAAGAATCCAGCCCCAGTTTAAGGTTTTTTTAAAGATCGTTTTGAAATTTTTAGCCAAAATACTTCTTGGGGTCCTGCTTATTTTGTAATGTTTTCCTGACAATATGACCCAAAAAACTCTAAAAATCCCACTAATGATTAACTAAACAGCTTCATTCCCGCAAAAACCAAAATCTGTGCCTTTTGCCAAAAAGCCCTTCCCCTAAACAAAACATTACCAGCCATAGACATTTTGGGACACACACGGCTAATTTTATTAACATTTAAAAAAGTCTTATCAACAATAATAATTTTACAAATTTTTCACATTTTACATCTTTCTTGACGTTCTCCTTCTCCTTCTTGTTGCACCCCGCTTCATAGTTCCCGATGCACGGCGACGTCTTCGTCTCATTGGCGTCTGGCTACGACTTGTCCGTCTGGATCGCCTTCTTGTGCCAAGCGTAGCATCTTTGAGATCTCGATTTTCCGCCGCCCATTCGACATAGGATAATTTGTCATCTGCTGACATGTCACGCCAACTTTCACCGGCCATTTTTGATATTTCACTGGCTGGTAAATCATTTACGCCCTTCTTGGCCAAATCTTGTCTGTAGTCAGCCATGTAGAGGAAGAAGGGATTTGCTGAACGGATTTTTTCCATTGTCAAGGATGATTTCAAATTTATTTAAATTAAAAAAAAATAATTTTTATTTAAAAACGATTTTAACTTGAAGACTTCTAATTTTGAACTGAAAATTATTTTCTGTGGGAGAAAATATTTGTTGGAAAAATGTATTGTTTTTTCCATGGCCAACTTTTCGGAACAAAATATTTTTGAACAAGTAACTCAAAATTGGGTTTCACCCTCGGAATTAAAATCGTGGATTTTAAAGAATATTTTTTCAAACCATCGTGGATTTTGAAAAAAAAAACAATATTTTAAAGCAGGCCAGCCAACATCACATTTTCAACGGTGGCAAAATACCCCTCAGTGTTGGAGACATTTCCTGGGTATTTTAGCCATGAAAAACTTCTCCCGTTCGGACTCGGCGATACAAATTAGGTTCCATATGATTGAGCTAATATGAAGCGGGGTGCACTCATTGATAGGAGAGAAGTCTTCCCTGTACCTTCTGGGATGTTTGTGGGAACAAGTATAATACGAAACATTTCAAAAGAAATTTCTGAGTTTTGGAAGAGAGCTCTCTCGTGCTCCCTCGTTAATCTCCTCTTATTCCCACAAGTCCGGAAATCTCTTTATGCACCTCCTCTTCCATAGGTTATAACAAGCAAATCATATTCTATTTATTTTAACACAACTATTTTTTCTGCTCTTCCTTTTCTTTGCAGTTATCAGCATTTAGTGTCCTATTAATAGGCACCACCGTTATCCATGGCAAGGCCTTACCCGATCCTAAGCCCATTGCATCCCAAGCACAACAACCGCAACCTGTTCAACCTCAAATTCCCAACAAAGTTGTATTCGATCAACAAACCTCGGAATCTCAAGTCTCACAAGTTGCCCAGCAAAGGGTAGATCTTGGAGAACTTGGCGACGAGTATCACCACCACCATCATGAACATCATCACGATCCAGGCTATTGGAAAAAGAAAGTAACCTGGAAAGAGGGATGGAAGAAAATCTGGAAACCGGCGAAAAAACAAATTTGGATACCCCAGTGGAAACAAATCTGGAAACCTGTTTGGGTGCCAGTGAAAGTTCCTGCCTGGAAAGAAGTCAAGGTACCGGCATGGAAACAAATTTGGAAACCAGTGTGGAAAGAAATACAAGTACCAGCCTGGAAAGAAATTCAGGTGCCAGATTGGAAGAAAATCTGGAAGCCGGTATGGGTACCCACAAAAGTACCAGCCTGGAAGGATATCCAAGTACCAGCCTGGAAACAAATATGGGTACCAGTGTGGAAAGAGATCCAAGTTCCAGCCTGGAAAGAAATCCAAGTCCCCGAATGGAAACAATATTGGACACCCGAATGGATAAAGGTGGGCATACCTGGTGAGAAATATCTTGGCAAAGACCACGAAGGTTGGGAATACACCAGCCATGATCTGTGGAAAAAGAAATTGGTTTGGAAATCCCATTGGAAGAAGATTTGGAAACCAGCCAAAAAACAAATCTGGGTGCCAAGCAAAAAACTCGAATGGAAGGAGGAATGGAAACAAATTTGGAAACCAGCCAAGAAACAAATTTGGGTTGATGACAAGAAACTCGAATGGAAGGAAGCCTGGAAACAGATTTGGAAACCAGCCAAGAAATTGATTTGGGTCCCTGACAAGAAACTTGAATGGAAAGAGGCATGGGTACAAATTTGGAAGACTGAAAAGAAAGAAACCTGGGTGGAGGACAAGAAATTGGAATGGAAAGAGGCATGGAAACAAATATGGGTACCTGGTTGGAAGGAAGTTTGGGTACCAGCTTGGAAGAAAATTTGGAAACCGGTAATTATATCCGAATGGTTCCCCACACCAGATCATCATGATGAACACCATCATCATCACGAAGAGGAACATGGCTGGGATCGTAAGGATAGCAAAACGGATAAAGTTGTGTGGAAACGTGACGATAGTTCAGTGGCCAATAATGGCGGCGGCGGTTCAGCCATTGGAAATGTACAAAAATCCACCCAACTAAAACCAGTACAATCCACAGATTTCCAAAACAAGCCCATTGATACAATACAAAAGGAAACTTCAAAAGGTTTTAAATTTCCGGGAGCGTAAATATCAAAGGGCCACCCTCCCCCACACAAATATAGTTTCTAGGAAATTAGGCCATTTTGAATGCAATTCAATGCATATTTGTTTTCTTTGTATATAATGCAAACTATTTCAGATTTCTTTTTCAGTATCTACTTCTTTCCGCTTTACTCTCGCTTAACTATTTTCTGCTCCTCACCTCCTAAACTGAATGCTGTAACACTCTGTATCACTGCTGTTCTACTCCCGAACTATGCATCACTTTTTTCTTTTAATTTAAATTATTTTAATTTTATTTGTTTATTTAATTTTGTTATAACTATAGCAATAGCATGAAAGCGTTTCGAGAGTTTACTCGGGCGTTTTCGCCTAGCCTAAGTCATATTGTCCTGTAAGATATTTAAGTGAAAAGAACGCTCTTTTTTAAATAAAAGGTATTATTTTTTGAAAAAAAAAAATGTTTCTAAAGTTT
The DNA here is from genome assembly GCF_047663935.1 of Musca autumnalis. Taxonomy (NCBI): domain Eukaryota; kingdom Metazoa; phylum Arthropoda; class Insecta; order Diptera; family Muscidae; genus Musca; species Musca autumnalis. The sequence goes on from NW_027412088.1 coordinate 74,720,035, forward strand.
TTTTGATAAGGGTGGGGGTGATATGGAGCATAGGTGACGTAGGCGATGAATGATACTAAGCAACGGTCTTGACCGGCTTTAATATGGCAAAGCCCAGGATTTCTCTTGGTCCCTCTTTCAGTTCAAGTGGACACTGACCTCCCCGTGGTGTCATCTGGGGAGCTGCCTTTAAGATCCGTCAAAGGTAGTGAGCTAACAAGTGCCGCGCGTTCACCCATAAGAACGTTAAAAACTTGGGTTGGGCGTTGGGCTAGTAACTCACCCCGTAAAAACACCGCCTACTATGAAAAAACAAAGAAAAAGAAGAAAAGCAAAACACTCTGAAGTTGACAAACCCGCAAACGTTTAAGGACCATGATCTGCGAATATGCACCTGGAATGTAAGGACTCTATACAGAGCAGGTGAAGTTTACGCACTGGCGGATGTACTTGGTAAGTACAAAACTGATATTATCGCCTTACAGGAAGTGCGATGGAACCGGGCAGACGTAAAAATAACAAACGATTACGCAATGTATTACAGCTGCCATGAAATGAAACATGAGCTTATGGTAAATAGGAGGCTTAAAAATCTCGTCTCCAGCTTCACTCCGGTTGATGAGAGAATTGCAACAATCAGTATAAAAGCAAAGTTTTTTCACATCAGTCTCATCTGGGCCCATGCTCGGACCGAAGGGAAAATGAACAGACCAAGGATATATTCTACGAACGCCTAGAGTGAGGGAGAGCATAAATGTCGTTGGATCCACGGTTGGCAAGTTCGGCCTTCATAAAGTAACATCCGACAACGGAATGAAGCTGATAGATTTTGCAGCGGCAAAAAACATGGTAATGAGCAGCACCAGGTTCCAACACCTCGACATACCCAAGGCCACGTAGATATCCCCAGATGGAAAACCAAAAAAACCAGATTGATCATGTTGTGATAGACGGAAGGCACTCATTTAGTGTGTTAGATGTCCGATCGATTCGAGGAGCGAACATCGATTCGGATCATTTAAGCGGCGAAGTTACGGCTTCGTCTTATTGTTGCGGCAAAAGTGCGATCTAACACAAGACGGAAGCTCCAAACACAACAGATATAACAGGCCTAGTCCGCTCAGCCTACCCATATGATGGAAGGCGGCAATCTTTGTCCCGATAATGGGGAAGCGCAATGGCGAAGAATTTCTTTCTTTAACATCAGTCTCATCTGCGCCTATGCCCAGATCGAAAAGAAAGATGAACAGAAAACGGATATATTCTAAGAGCGCCTAGAGAGAGCATATAACCGCTGCCCTGGCCATGACATTTAAAATATTCGAGGAGATTTTAATGCTAAAATTGGGAGAGAAAATATCTTTGGTCCCACGATCGGAAAGTTCAGCGTTCATGAGGTAACATCCGACAACGGAATGAGACTGATCGATTTTACAGCAGCAAAAAACATGGTAGTGAGCAGTACCAGATTCCAACACCTCGATTCGATCGATTAGCGAACATCGATTCGGACCATTTCCTTGTAGCAACAAAGGTACGCGCTCTCCTTAATTTTGCGGCAAAAGTGCGATCTAACACAGGACGGAAGCTGGATGTTGAGAAGCTGCAAACACAACAGATAGCACAAGCCTCAACTGACTCACATACTGGAAGACAGCACTCCTTGTCCCGATAATGTGGAAGCTCAGTGGCAACGAATAGGCCACTCACTTCAAACTGCCGCAAAATCTGTGCTTGGGTAGCAAAAACCACCACCTAAAAATCTATGGTACGATCAGGAGTGCCGTAAGGCTAACGAAAAAAAGAACGCGGCATACAGAGCAACCCTGCATTCAGTAGCAACACGAAGCGCGAAAGAAAGATATCGGGAGAAGAGGAGAGAGGAGAAGCCCATTTTCAGAAGAAAAAAGAAAGGGCAAAAAAAACGTGAGCGTGAGAAACTCGAGATGTTCAGGAGTCAATATGAAGTCCGAAAATTTTACCAGAGTGTATAACACCAGACTGAAGGGTATGGTGCAGGCACATTCTCCTCCAAAGATCATGAAGGGAATCTGGTACAGATAGCGTACTGAGGATCTGGAAGGAGCATTTTATGAAGCTCTTAGTATCAAATGAGTTTGGTATCCCTGCAAAACTTATACGATTATGCAGGATGACATTGGCTAATACAACATCAGCTGTTAAAGTAGGAAAGAACCTCTCGGAAGCTTTTGAAACGAAACAAGGTGACAGCCTATCGTGTGACCTATTTAAAATTCTATTGGAAAAGGTCATACGATAAGCGAATGTATATACCGATAGAGATAAAAATGGCACTATATACAATAAGGATATAATGTTACTGGCCTACGCAGACTATATTGATATAATAGGTCGATCAACTCGATCCGTAACAGCCACCTTTGCGAAAATTGAAAAAAAGTCTTCCAAAGTGGTTCTGGCAGTCAACGGCGATAAGACAAAGTTTATGGTATCAATTTGCAATAGGTGATGTTGCGAATATCATCAGGAACGCTAAATCATTCAATGCATTGGGCTCTGATGGAATTTCCATGGTAATGCTAAAGCAGCAGAATTATTCGGGAGTGGAGTATCTCACTAAAGTTCTCAATTTGTCGCTAGCCACCCTCATTGTTCCCGAAGTCTGGAAAATGGGCCAGCTACTGAAGCCAGGCAAGGATGCCAACAAAAGTGAATCGTGCAGACCGATTTCGCTTTTGTTGTATGCCTTAACAAAGACCCTTGATGCTTTATTCCTCTCCAGCGTAACATAAAGCTATCAAAGTGCCGAGCATCAGTATGGGTTCCGAAAGCAACACAGCACCACAACAGCGCTGCACACCATCTCCATAAACATTAGTGGAGTACTCAATCAGGGCAAGCCGTGTGATAGAACAGAATGGTGGCGCTTGACTTCTCAAAAGCATTTTACACTGACAAGCACTCCAAGCTGTTTGATGACATCGTCTGCTCGATGCTCGATCAAGCAGACTACCCTCCGGTCAAATTTGAAAGGTTGGATAATCAATTATATGTGTGTACGTCAGCCGTACGTCGAATTCAGAAACAAGAAGTCCAAGCTCCGAAGAGTGAAACAGAGAGTTCCCCAAGGTGGGGTGATATCTCCGGAACTGTTTATCCTCCACTCCCCCGTATTCCACCCCCTCCAGACGCCATTGAGATCGGAAACGTATGCGGATGATTGTACGGTCTTGGCGTCGGGTGTTACCATCAGAGCCATCCTAATCATCATATGGTGGATAGGACACCCCCGGACATGTCAGGTGGGATCTTCATGATCTAGAAAGAGAGGTCCACCGTTACAATAGTGAACCCCTAGATCAAAAAGCCTATCAATCAGGTTTAAATAGCATTCACACAGAGGCAGTCGCAGATGCAGATAAACAACTACCATGTTAATGCGATCCTCGGAAAACATTACCTATCTATCGCTTCCGAGGAGCTTCAGTTGCCACGACAAACCAGAGTAGTGTTGGGTTATCTACACTCAGGATTGGTGCAGCTGTCTAAATACCAATGGGGCAAGAGTCAATGACACTATGCAAAACATCTGCCCAACATGTGGCACAAGCCAGCATGACACACTGCGCATTTTGAACTGCCCTACTAAACTAACTCGAACCAGCCACATTCCTAGAACTGAAAATAGACCCGGCGCCACATTAAGTAGAAGAATGCCTTACAAGTCTTAAATAAAAAACCCTCTTACAACAACAACAATAACAGTGTGTCTCCTCATGTCTTCGGTGGAGCACTTTCATGAGGAGATTTATATCTTGCCAGTGTGGCGGCACAACATGATTTTATCAATGTAAAATCGGCTTGGATGCTATAGAAAAACAGTCCAAATCACCATCTAGCGGATAATCGTACAGTTTGGCATTATTGACGGTAACGAAGGTATTTGATAGGTTAAGAGCCACCATGACTGTTCAGTCTCACGAACAGGCCTTGTCTCTGATATGTGTGGACATGGTGTGTAATGCTGTTGTCGTACTATGCATTTTCCAGAATTCATGCTGATGTTAGTCAACTGAGAAGCAGCTTCTCATCGTGGGAAGGAGTAGTGTCTGTAGAATCGTCGATACTTGCGACAAAAGGGAAATCGACTCTGCTTACAATATGGTTGGCTAATCATAAATTGGGGACACTTGTCAAATACTCAGCACCGAGTTCATTCAGTTACTTAAGTATTACCATTGAGATTCCGTATGGACACAAAGCTTTAGTTGATTTCGCGTTACGAATGACAACAGCAATATCGCTCATTGTAAATTGTGGAGGTACTTTCTCTGCTAAGAAAGATTTCATACCGCGTAGCACATTCCTTTGTTGTTCTGTCACTCTCAAAGGTACTCTATAAACTTACTTACGAGTACTTACTAAGCTGGCCCATTACAGAAGAATACCGCGCCTTGTCATCTCTTCATCCACTTGTTTGCGCCATCTATTTTTGGCCTACCAATCCTGCGTGCAGCGCAATGTTGCTCGAATTTATAGGCCTTTTTAGCGGGTTCATCATCGCTCATTCTTATTATATGGCCTAGCCAACGCAATCGCTGCATCTCGATACGTTTAACTATATTGATGTCGTTGTATAGCAGATAGAGCTCGTGGTTCATACGACGTCGATATTTACCGTCAACGCTGATCGGTCCGTAGATATTTCGAAGAATTTTTCTCTCAAACACGCCAATCACTGCCTTATCTGCTTGCGCAAGTACACAGGCTTCGGAACCATACCTCAGCAAGGGTAGTATCAGTGTTTCGTAAAGAGTTATTTTTGTTTGACCAGTTGTGTCTTTGTTTTTCAAGTGCTTACTTAAGCCAAAGTAGCATCTGTTGGCAATTCTTCTATTTATTTCACAACTGATGTCGTTTGTTGTGTTTACATAGGTGCCGAGGTAGACGAAGTCTTTTACTACCTCAAAATTATAGGAACCAACTTCAACAGTTGGTCCGATCTCAATGGACTCATTGCGTGTCGACACCATCAACTTTGTCTTCTCGCCGTTTACCGCCAGACCCACTTTAGCAGATTCTCCTTCGACCTTCATAAAGGTATCGGTTACTTCTTTTACTGATCGTCCCATGATGTCTATATCATCAGCATAAGCAAGTAACATGTGGCTATTGGTGTAGATTGTGCCTCTTCTTTTGACGTTTGGCTCTCGTATAACCTTTTCTAGTAGGATGTTGAAAAGATCATACGAATGGCTGTCTCCTTGCCTGAAACCTCTTTTGGTACAAAACTCTTCGGAGAGGTCTTTCCTATTTTAACTGAAGATCTTGTGTCAGTTAGAGTCATTTTACAAAGCCGAATGAGCTTTGCGGGGATACCAAATTCAGACATGGCTTTGAATACCTTTGAACGTAGCGGGCTTCCGAAGGCTCCTTTATAATCGACAAAAAGGTGGTAGGTGTCGATCAGCATCTCTTTGGTCTTCTCCAGAATTTGCCGCAGGGTAAATATCTGGTCAATGGTGGACTTGCCTGGTCTAAAGCCGCATTGGTATGGTCCAATTATTTCGTTGACCATGGGCTTTAGTCGTTCGCACAATATCCCTGACACTATCGTGTAGGCGATAGGGAAAAGACTTATGCCCCTCTCCTTTCTTATGGACAGGACACAGGATGCTCAGGTTCTAATCGTCGGGTACGCGTTCTTCCTGCCAGATGGTGCTAACTTGCTGATGCATACACCTTATCAGCGTGTCGCCTCCGGTTTTAAACAGCTCGGCTGGTAGGCCATCAGCTCCTGCTGCCTTATTATTCTTCAGCCGGTTTATTGCTGTCTTTATCTCACCTTGGCCAGGTGGTATATATTCCATACCATCTTCTGGGATTGGATCTATGGTATCTTCGTCGACTTCGCTACTATTGGATACCAACAGTTTGGAAAAATGCTCTTTCCATATCCTCACACACTATCTGTATCAGTTACCAGATTACCTTGCTGGTCTCTACAGGAGGATGTGCCAGTTCCAAAGCCATCAGTTGGATGTTTCACTCTTTGGTAGAATTTTCGGACTTCATTCTGTCTCCTGTACATCTCGATTTGTTCGCACTCCCGCTTTTCCATCTCTTTCTTTTTTCCTGCGGAAAAGACGTTTCTCCTCTCTCATTTTCTCCCGATACCCCTCTCGTGCGCTACGCGCTGCTACTGATTGTAAAGTAGCCCTATATGCCGAATTTTTCTCTTCGGTACGAGGAGTGCTTTAATTAAGCAGTTGGGCCAGTTGATTGGAATATTCTGTGGCTATCCGTTGTGATTGCAGCGTACCGATGTCCAACTTCCGTGTTGTGTCTGTTCGCACTTTATTTGCTACGTTTAATCTATTATGTACCTTTGCTGCAACAAGGTAGTGGTCCGAGTCTATGTTTGCACCTCGGAACGATCGTACATCCAACACATTTGATGCATGTCTTCCATCTATCACAACGTGATCAATTTGATTTTTTGTTCTTGTTCATAGCAGGCTGTTTTTTCTAGGGGAGGGTTACTAACCCGACGCCCAAACCCAAGTTTTTAACGTTTTTATGGGTGAACGCGCGGCACATGTTAGTTCACTACCTTTATCGGGTGTTAAAGGCAGTTCCCCAGGTGACACCACGGGGAGGTCAGTGTCCACTTGAGGTGAAAGAGGAACCAAGATAAATCCTGGGCTTTGCGATGTTGAAGCCGGTCACGACCTTTCCTTGGTATCTTCCATCCCCTCCGTCTATAAACTGCCTGTTAAAATAACACTCACACTTCACTGTCACGCCGTTCTATCATCCTTCATTCCTCGATTCGAGAGAGAATTAACCGTTGCCCACTATATACCCAATCCTGAACAAATGTTGCATTGCTTCAAGAGCAAGTTCCCTTAACCTTGAGTTTTCAGGGTTCTTATGCTCATCGCCAGCATTTGATAGTCCCGTCCCGTAGCAATCTTCGATTGTCCTTGTTGTTGTAACAGTATTTTTTTCCGCCCAATAAGAATTTAGGCGACTGCAATATCCCGAGCGTAGTTGAGCCAAAACTACTCTAGTTTGTCGTGGCAGCTTACGCTCCTCAGCTGCGATAGATGGGAGATGTACTCCGATTACTTTATTCACACTATAATTGCTTAAGGCCTTGGCAACTGCGTCCGTGTGAATGCTATTCAAACCTGCTTGATATGCTTGTTGATCTAGGGGTTCTCTCCTGTATCGTTGGACCTCTCCCTCTAGAGCATAGATCTGCCTGAATGTGTCAGGCCTACCCACAAGATGGTGATTGGGATAACTCACACTCCAACCAGGTACTGCAACGAAAGCATCTCATTGAGTGGCTTCACTGGAAGAATATTTGCCTCCTCATGTAGATGGTCCGCTGAAGATATGAGGAGGCACCCTGTTGCTGTTCTCAGGGCGGCATTCTGGCAAGTTTGAATCTTTTTCCAATTCGTATCACATAATCTCGGAGACCAGACTGGAGCCGCATAGCTTACCACAGACCGACCTATCGCGTTATATGTGGTCAACAAGGTTTCTTTATCTGCACCCCAAGTGCTGCCGGCTAATGACTTGAGGACCTTGTTCCTGCTTTTCAGCTTGTCGCAGATAGCTGTGGCGTGTGCGCACGACCTGAATGTAGTGTCGAATGTGACCCCTAAAATTTTAGAGCAGTTTGTGGTCGGAATTCTGCTACCGTCGACCACGACATTCAACTCACGTCCAAACTGCGCTGTCCATGTGGTGAATAGAGTGGCTGTAGATTTTGTGGCGGAAATCTGCATATTCCTCAAATGGAAAAAGTTGGTAAGATGGGTTAAATAGTTGTTCAGTCTCTCACAGATATCATCAGGATAGGTACCTGACGTCAGGATCGTGCAATCATCCGCATACGTTACGATCTCGATGCCATATGGAGGGGGCGGAATACAGGAGATGTAGAGGTTAAGCAGTTCCGGAGATACCACCCACCTTTGCGAACTCGCTGTTTCACTCTACGGGCTTTGGACTTCTTATTCCTAAATTCCACGTACGACTGGCGTCCACACATGTAGTTTACTATCCAACGTTTCAAAATTGGCCGGAGGGTTGTCTGCTCAATACCCTCAAACAGCGTGGAGTACCTGACTGTATCAAAGGATTTTGATAAGTCAAGCGCCACCATCACTGTTCTATCGCACGGCCGTCTCTGGTTGAGTCCTTGTCAAAAATGGGTGGTAATGGCGTGCAGCGCAGTTGTCGTGCTGTGCTGCTTACGGAATCCATGCTGATGATCGGCAACTTGATAGCTATTTCTGATACTGGGGAGGACTAAGGTCTCAAGGGTCTTTGCTACGGACGACAATAGCGAAATCGGCCTGTACGATTCACTCTTGCTGGCATCCTTGCCGGGCTTCCGTAGTGGGACCACCCTGTCCATTTTCCAGACTTCGTTAACAATGAGCTTGGATAGGACAGGTTGAGAACTTTAGTGAGATACTCCACTCCCGGCTCATCCAGCTGCTTCAACATTACCATGGAGATTCCATCAGGGCCCAACGCTTTGTAAGATTTTGCGTTCCTGATGGCATTGGCAACATCATCCATTGTAAACTGTGGTGGTTCCTCCTCGGCAGGAAGAGATCTAATGCGACGTAATACTCTTCTCTTCGCCCTGTCACTCTCGGGGTGCTCGACAAACTGTCGATTGAAATAACTTGCGCACCTCTTCGAGTCAGTCAACGTGACTGAGGTCCTATCTTCCCTTCTTCCAGGATTCGAGAGTGGCATAACCATTGCCCACAATTCACCTATACCTGCTCCAACGTTGTAACTCTTCAGATGATTTAACCACTTGTTCCGCTTATGTTTGCCGAGCAGCCTGTTAACTTCCAGTGTCAGCTCCCTGACTCTGGGGTCATTGGGGTTGGTTCGACGAAGCTCATCACGCTCATTTGCTAATCCCGTCGCCTCTGCTGGGAAGTTTGGTCTTACTTCGGGTATTCGACCAGCAGGGATATGGCGAGCGGCTGCAGCAGTGATGATGTCTCGGAGCGTCCTTTCCGCTACCCGAAGGAGAAAGATTGGGCAATTCTCTTAAGCGGTGATTGGTGAACTCTCTGAAACTCGAACAATCAGCTTTCTTATGATTGACAAATGTGCGGCGTTGAGAGATAATGAAATCGGGTGGTCTGCTAATGGAGACAATTGGGGAGATGGTGTGATCCTAGGGAAATGACGGGTTGCCAGGTAAGGTCATTTGTCACACCAGTTGACCCGATGGTTATGTCTGGCGAGCTGTGACACTCTCCTCTAATTCTGGTAGAGGCGTCCTCATTGACCGTGCAAAACCTAGAGCTGTCAATCTGCTCAGCCAGCGCTGTACCTGTCTGGTCGATTCCGAGGGCCGAATGCCACATCTCATGAGGCGCATTGAAGTCCCCCAGGACCAGAGCCTCTTCGTTCACCGTGCAAACTGTCCAAATATCAATTTGCTCGGCCAGCACTCTACCCATCTGGTCATTACCTTGGATTGAATTGCAAAGCTTATGATGAGCATTGAAATCCTCTAGCACTAGGCGGTTATGCTTCCAATATTCCTTACATTAATTCGAATATATTTCTAATTAGTCATCGGCGGTATGGACACATTAAGAAACTCTACCTCGTCAGTGCCACACTTTACTGCTACCCCTATACATTCCATGTATGAGCCACTAGAGTCAAGCTCAAATGAGAGTCAAAGGAGTCCGCTTCATGTACGAACCTTCCGCAAACTGTTGTAACCATCACTAGCTACGGGGCACTTTGATCTATGTTTCCTGGATCGCGGTTGACTTTGTTTGCAATTGAATTGGTGAAAAACAACATAGGGTGATGATGGGGAAACTGCGCAGGTGTTTCATATTCCTATGACGACCATGAATCTGAGACGAAGTTGGAGGCACGCAATATAACTCCTGTGGTAATAGTCCTGGTGTCGGCTATCCATTACATATCCATTACATAGCCTCAATGCTATGCCATACAAATAGAGCTGATCCATGGAACGGACTTCTTCCCTGTCCCGGCCCGGATCCCAAGGAGCTGAGAGCAGACTACCAAGGTGAAAAAATAAACGAATTTCAGAAAGTAGAATTTCCCGTGTAGCTTTTCTAATCACTAGAATTACCAATAGGTTTTCCGAAAGATTAATTAATTACGGCAGGAATCCCAGGGCCAATATACCTATCACCATGGATATGCAATCATGACCATGAGTCCTGTTCCGGGCCCTGTTCTACTTATTGCTTATTGGTTCGACAGAGCTGGTAACGTGGTGTCAGTTAAAGTAGCACAAAACTGTTTTCATTACATCTACATCCAAGTGTTTTTAACAAGTATATTTTTTAATAAATTATATTTTAATAAATAAATAATGTTTTACTACAATACGAATACAATATGGCAAGTTTGAATTCAAATTATTGCAATGAGGTTAATGCCGTAGGTCAGGGTATTATGTTTTCAACATTTTCACCTAATACTTTAACTCCACCTTGCAACAAAACTACGCTTAAATGATAAACCTTAATAAACTATTTCACTAACGCTACTCTTGTCGTGTTTAGACCATCCTGCAGGAGAGTTAGGCAGTGGTACCCATTCATTTTGTATGACCGGTGTCCAGACTTTTTTCCACACGGGCACATAAATTGTTTTTGGACGCCAATATTTAACCCAACGAGATTTCCATGATTCTTTGCGGGCCCAGAAGCCTTCCTTTTCTGGATCGGAATCGGTGTGTTTAACACTAAAGTGGGGGAAGAAAGGTAGGAATATATTTTATTAACACTTTGTTGATTTGATATTTCAACTTTAATCTTACATTTCGGTTTTTGTGGTCGTCAAGGCGGATGTATAACTGATCAATGTTACCGACATGATGCACAGGGAAATAATAAATAGAAACTAGAGTAGGGAAGGGTTTTATAAACTTTAGCTGGTTCCGAAAGCAGATATACCAAATACACTTATATTTTTTTACTCACTTTCATTTTAATTTTGTCAAAATTTTTGCAATTCTTTTCTTTTTTGTATATTTTTTCACTTCCGTAAAATGTTTTGGAACACTTCCCGGTTCAAGGTGTTTTTGATTAATCTGAACTTACTAACTCATGTTGTACAATTAAATACATGTTTGAGCATTTTTCGGGGCATTTCTTCCACCAAAAAAATTAACTAATTCACCACTTCCCCATGTAACAATGAAATGGAATATTTAAATTCACCACATCACAGCCAACGGAGGCGATAAATCCATGTGCCGTATAATGAAGAAGCGTCAACATGAACCTACCTACCTACCAAACGCAATGAAGATTACATACTTTATGGCCACAACAATTGTTCGCACACGTTCTTTCTCTTCCCTCCACACAATGGCCGTTATTCAAATCACATTTCTTTTTAATGGAGTAGACGACATTTAAACGCTTTATTGTTTTAAATACAACAACAACACACGCATTGGCGTTGTCCTACAACTGAGAGAGAGACCCAATTTCGGGAGTATCACGAATACGGTATTATCTAATAACCCATGTTGTGGACAAACAAATCATGACCAAACATCCAACTGAATTTTTAATTCCATTGAACAAAATAAAAACAAACCATTTGGTGGGGTGCATAGCCGGATCATAAAACAAATACTATGACCTATTTTTAGTTGTTGACAAGCATTGGAATGTTGCGGATCTGTGCTACTTATTTTACAAGTTTTTTCTTTATTTTCTTCTTTTTTGGGAAAATGCTTCTTAGAGATAATCATTGGGGTTTTCCTTCTATTATTTCAAAGTGATTCTATGTAGAACTGCTTCAAAAGTTCTTCAATTTAGAATTTCTATCTCCAGATATGATATGAGAGAAGTCCCCCTTGTCCCGTATGGGATGTGTGTGGAACAATTATTATTATTATTATCTCCAGATAAAGTAGCTGCTCAAGCAATCAAACAATCCTTGTTTTTGCCAAACCATGATTGGATTTTGAAGTTTGAAATCTAGCCCCACAGTGATCTGTATTCCTAACTTATCGAATGAGAGAAGGGAAATAATTGCTTGTACGTTGACAGATCGTAGGTGGGGGATGTACTTCGAGGACCGTATTCACACGGTAGTTGTTTATGGCATCTTAGACTGCATCTGCGTGTATGTTGGTATTCAAAGCGGCTTGATAGGCTTGCTGATCTAGGTATTCTCTCTTGTAACGTTCGACCTCTCTTTCTAGATCATGAAGATCCCTCCTGACATGGCGATTAGGATGGTTCTCACCGTAACACTCGAGCAAGTACTGCAACGAGAGCATGCCGTGTTGCCGTACTGAGAGAATCATCGACTCCTCATGCAGACGACCCACTGATGACATGGGGAGGCACCCTGTTGCAGGATGGCGCCCAGACTGGCTTAAATATTGTTCCATGACGTTTAACAGTTCCGGTGATATCACCCCACCTTAGGAACTCCATGTTTTACTCTACGGCGCTTCGACTTCTTGTTCGTGAATTCCACGTACGACTGGTGTCCACATATATAATTGATTATCCAACTTAGGGTAGTCTACTCTATGTCCCCCGGGCGATAACGATCTTCCCGCGATGCGGGGGCTAGACGCCACAATCTTCCCATTCAACTTCTTATAGTGTTGAACTGGGTGGTTGTGACCGACCAAAGGTTATCCCCTTTTTTATCACTAGACATCGGATTTTAGCATGTTTTTTATTTCTTATCCGATTGGACTCAAATTTTGGATCTAGGCGTTTTGAGGGTCAATTTTTCGATATTTGAGGTCATATCAAAAATATGCAAAAAATATGCAAAAAATATGCAAAATATATGCAAAAAATATGCAAAATATATGCAAAAAATATGCAAAATATGCAAAAAATATGCTAAATATGCAAGTGTGTTTTTGACAAAAATCGTCAATTAAATTTGGAAAATCATCAAAAAAGCATTCTAAATTAAGTTTTTTGACGTTTAAAATAGGTTTTTGCAGATTATTATGTTATTGAGACTCTCCAGATATTCCGCCACAGCAATAAATCTAGACTAACAAGACTTAATTCAGTTTTCACAAGGTGAGAAAATGTCAAATAACCCAGCATTCCTATTACAACATAATTTGCTTCCTATACAAATGTAGATAGATAATGAAAAAATTTAAAAAACTCAATCAGAAATGTCAAAATCAACATGTCCAAATATGATGATAGTTTCTAACCGGCCAAAATTGTCTAGCAGAAAAACAAAGGAGCTAGAGTTAGTCATCGCTATTTTTGTTTAGATAAAAGCGCATTTTTCTAGTTTTTGGAAAAAGGGTTCATTTTTTAGCTCAAAATGGAAAAAAGTTTAAAGTACCATTTACGATGCCAGGTTCTGGAATATAACTATAATTAGAAGTATACGTTTTGAATATCCACATATTAGATTTGAATATATATTATATTGTTTAGTCCTATATTTGTGGTCAAAAAAATTCTTTGGAAAAATGCTCTAACTGCCGCTTTAATATTGATGACATGGTTTTGTTGGTTTTTGTTTATAAGCTTTTTATTCCAATATTTCGGTTGACATCGTCAACCATCTTCAGGGATAAACTACAATTAAAAACGCAAATTAACATTGGAAAACAAATATTTTTAACACAAAATTACATTAAATGAGAAAAGCCACTGGCTTCTTCTGCCGTATGAGCTGAACTAATTAAAAAACTAAGTATTTTCTTTTTGTCTTGAGTGCTTTTGTACTAAATGTCTATATATGTGTGCACAGTGGTCAATATCGGATTTATAATTCATTCTGACGTTATTGGGTGTATTTATTATGTGCAACATTTCTAAGGTAAATCGCCTTTTATAATTATTCTCCTGTGTCAATATATTTACATCTTTTAAATTTGGCGTATGTCCAGTTGAAATACAATGTGCTGCTAGGGCCGTCTTTTGTTCCAAAGGTTTGTCCGTTTTTTGATCCGACTTATGTCCGGATAGTCTAGTTTTTAATTTTGTTTTCGTTGTACCAACATATACCTTCTGGCATATGTTAGTTCCGTCTCCATTACATTTGATTTGGTAAACTATGTTGCACTTGTCTTCTTTTTTCACCTTAGATTTTGTTTTACTGAATAGGTTGTTGACGTTTTTAGTGCTAGCTGGTAGTTGTCCTTGTTGTAAATATTGGAGGTTTTTAACCTATCTGAAAAACCCGGTATATACGTTATCGATTTGTATGTTTTTTCCTTTTTGTCTTCTTTTTCAGTCTTTTGTTTTTCTTTCGTATATTTTATCAATTCTTCAATGGTTTTGTGAGGAAAATCGTTTTTAGATAAAATGTTGTATATCTTTTGCTCATTTGCTAGGTGGAAACTTTCGTCACTTATGCTTAATATCCTATTAATAAAGTTTGTAGCAGTGTTTATTTTGACTTGTCGTGGGTGCTTAGAATAGAAATTTATTAGACGTCCTGTTGCTGTCGGCTTTTGATACCAATCAAGTGATAATTTGTTTCCTCGTCGAATTATAATTGCGTCCAAGTACGGTAGTTTCTGGTTTTCTTCCAGTTCATGTGTGAATTGAATGTTTTTGTCAAACGAATTAAGATTTTTGAGGGTGTTGTCAATTTCTGCTTTTTTCACTATGCAGAAAATATCATCTACGTACTTCGTTATTAACTTTGGCTTAATCGTCGTTTTATCTATTACAGCGTCCAATAATTCCTCCATTACGATGTCCGCAATGATCGGTGACGCCGGCGATCCCATTGGTAGTCCTTTTTTCTGCTCGTATATTTTGTCATCATATATAAAATATCTTGAATCTTTTATACAAAGAGTCACTATTTCTAAGAAAATGTCCTTCGGTATTTTTGTGTGTTCGTTGATTACATTCCATTTTTCAGTTATTGTCCTTATTGCCAGATTTATCGGCACGCTGGGAAATAGTGACACAACGTCAAATGAGATTAATATTTCGTCATCATTGATAGTGGTATCCTTAATTCTCTCTTTTAAATCCAGAGCGTCTTTGATGTTATATTTAGAAGGTTTCGTCAGATTTTTTAAAATTTCTACTATATATTTTGAGAGTCCATATGTTGGCGAATTGATTGACGAGCATATGGGCCTCAGTGGTATTCCATCTTTATGGATTTTTGGGAGGCCATAAATTCGGGGCGCAACAGCTGTGTTCGTCGTCATTTTATTTTTCTCAAAAACGTCAATTATGTTCATGCTAAACAGCTTTTCTATTAATTTGTTGTTTTTATTTTGCAGTTTCGATGTCGGATCTAGTTTAGATCTAGTTTAGATCCGACATCGAAACTGCAAAATAAAAACAACAAATTAATAGAAAAGCTGTTTAGCATGAACATAATTGACGTTTTTGAGAAAAATAAAATGACGACGAACACAGCAGTTGCGCCCCGAATTTATGGCCTCCCAAAAATCCATAAAGATGGAATACCACTGAGGCCCATATGCTCGTCAATCAATTCGCCAACATATGGACTCTCAAAATATATAGTAGAAATTTTAAAAAATCTGACGAAACCTTCTAAATATAACATCAAAGACGCTCTGGATTTAAAAGAGAGAATTAAGGATACCACTATCAATGATGACGAAATATTAATCTCATTTGACGTTGTGTCACTATTTCCCAGCGTGCCGATAAATCTGGCAATAAGGACAATAACTGAAAAATGGAATGTAATCAACGAACACACAAAAATACCGAAGGACATTTTCTTAGAAATAGTGACTCTTTGTATAAAAGATTCAAGATATTTTATATATGATGACAAAATATACGAGCAGAAAAAAGGACTACCAATGGGATCGCCGGCGTCACCGATCATTGCGGACATCGTAATGGAGGAATTATTGGACGCTGTAATAGATAAAACGACGATTAAGCCAAAGTTAATAACGAAGTACGTAGATGATATTTTCTGCATAGTGAAAAAAGCAGAAATTGACAACACCCTCAAAAATCTTAATTCGTTTGACAAAAACATTCAATTCACACATGAACTGGAAGAAAACCAGAAACTACCGTACTTGGACGCAATTATAATTCGACGAGGAAACAAATTATCACTTGATTGGTATCAAAAGCCGACAGCAACAGGACGTCTAATAAATTTCTATTCTAAGCACCCACGACAAGTCAAAATAAACACTGCTACAAACTTTATTAATAGGATATTAAGCATAAGTGACGAAAGTTTCCACCTAGCAAATGAGCAAAAGATATACAACATTTTATCTAAAAACGATTTTCCTCACAAAACCATTGAAGAATTGATAAAATATACGAAAGAAAAACAAAAGACTGAAAAAGAAGACAAAAAGGAAAAAACATACAAATCGATAACGTATATACCGGGTTTTTCAGATAGGTTAAAAACCTCCAATATTTACAACAAGGACAACTACCAGCTAGCACTAAAAACGTCAACAACCTATTCAGTAAAACAAAATCTAAGGTGAAAAAAGAAGACAAGTGCAACATAGTTTACCAAATCAAATGTAATGGAGACGGAACTAACATATGCCAGAAGGTATATGTTGGTACAACGAAAACAAAATTAAAAACTAGACTATCCGGACATAAGTCGGATCAAAAAACGGACAAACCTTTGGAACAAAAGACGGCCCTAGCAGCACATTGTATTTCAACTGGACATACGCCAAATTTAAAAGATGTAAATATATTGACACAGGAGAATAATTATAAAAGGCGATTTACCTTAGAAATGTTGCACATAATAAATACACCCAATAACGTCAGAATGAATTATAAATCCGATATTGACCACTGTGCACACATATATAGACATTTAGTACAAAAGCACTCAAGACAAAAAGAAAATACTTAGTTTTTTAATTAGTTCAGCTCATACGGCAGAAGAAGCCAGTGGCTTTTCTCATTTAATGTAATTTTGTGTTAAAAATATTTGTTTTCCAATGTTAATTTGCGTTTTTAATTGTAGTTTATCCCTGAAGATGGTTGACGATGTCAACCGAAATATTGGAATAAAAAGCTTATAAACAAAAACCAACAAGTCTTTTCACTGACCTTAAGCCGAACAATAACTTCAAATTAACATACAACAGGTCAACAATAAATACCAACGACATGGTTTTAGTTTAATGCACTAAAAATACATAATTTTATATGTATATTGTAAGCATACAACCACTTAATGCAGAATTGGGAAATGTTCACTCCTCGGCGAAAAGTAATGCATTATTTTTAGATTCACTTTTGGCAGTTTTGTTGAGATGTGTATTATTTTATTGTTGTAAAATAATTTCAGCTTAATCTCGGGTTTTGTTGTTATCAAATTTTTAAAAACAACAAGTTTTATTTAAAATGGGAAGTAGTTAAAATTGATGTGAAGAACACCAAATGATTAAAGCAAAATGACATCACTCAGAAAAACCACACAATAGCGTGGTAGTGGTAAAATAAGTCAAACCCTTGGAATTATCTTTAACATGGCAAAACCACTCAAATATTTCTGCTAGAAAAGCATTTGGAATGCTAAAAAATATAGTTCTTTCATTCCTGCTACAGGAAAACAATTTTGATAACACAGTCGAAAAGAAATTATGCAATTAAATAACTTATACCTGACCGTGTACTCGATAATTTGAACTAATTATTACAAATGTTTCGAATTTGGAGGAGTTGCTGTAAAATATTTTCAGCAACATTTAGAAAAATTGTCGAGTACAAGGTATAACACCTTTTATAACACATTAGTCTTGTTGTCTAGGATATAAATAAATATATTAAGAAAAATATTCGCAGCAATATTGTCATTAAAGTTGCCAAAGGCACTATACATCTAAAAGGCAAAGATTTCAAGGAATCTTAATTTTCAAAAAAATTAAATTTCACACCTGTCCCGTGTTTTGCTTACACCGTGATGTATACTTTAAAAACGTCATATTTATAGCTCTACTTTCACAATCTGATTGGCGTTTTCTGTAATTTGGGAAAATTGAGTCTTGAAAGGAAAGGAACAAATACGGGCAATGCCAATAAAAATGTCCGGATTGTCATATAGAAAAATCTCCCTATTTTTAACACTTAGAGCACGTAGAGTATTATATAACTACCACGAGTTATTTAATCATAGAAAATAATTTATTTTCTTTACTATTCGTTAATCCGGACATTTTGATAATTCGGACACCGCCGAAACCTGTGGTGTAGGGATTATCGAGATTATACTGTATATATGGGTGCAATATCCAAATCTGAATCGATTCTTACCAAAATAAACAGGGATCGCCCAAGGGCCAAAAAATCTCCAATTTTTATGCCAATTTGGTCTATAAATGTGACCTGTACTTTGTTTTCAAAAAGACCTGGCCAGATGGATAAGTGCGAATCTATGCAGATCATCAAAAGGAACTGTGGGTCTATTTCGTTTCCTTTTGCATGTTGCAAACTCATTCACTAAGACATTATACCCTTAGGGTATTAAAATATAGTTATCAGTGCAATCATGAATAAAAATTCCGTGCATAATTTGTTTGCTTTCCCAAATTTCACAATTTTTTCCATATTTATGCCCAAAAAGGGAATATTTTTGTCGATTCGACTAGAATATGCCATCATGAAGCGAATCTAGTAGCTTTCAACTTTTAACAAATATTTCACTTTCTAAAATTATTTTCCGTGCGGAAAATTCGGAGGGAAATATTCATGATTGCCCTGTATATGTTTTCATATGTTATATGTTTTTAGTAAAATATGAAAGATTTTATGTAATATTCAATATTGTCTTAGTCTTAATTTCTAGCTCATTTGATATTCTGTCAGACAATTTGGCCGAGCAGAAACTATCAACATATTTGGATATGTTCATTTTGACATTTCTGATTGAGTTTTTGAACAAATTTGTATTAAAAAGCAACTTATGTTGTAATAAGAAGGCTGGGTTATAGGAAATTTTCTAAGTCTTTTATTCCAGATTTATTGCTGTGGCGGAAAAATAATTAATAACATAATAATCTGCTAAGAAATCGACGTTTAACGAAAATAAACTTAATTTAGAACACTTTTTGATGACTTTCCAAATTTAATTTGACGATTTTCGTCCAAAAAATTAATTGCATATTTTGCATATTTTGCATATTTTGCATATTTTTTGCATATTTTGCATATTTTTTGCATATTTTGCAAATTTTTTGCATATTTTGCATATTTTTTGCATATTTTGTGCATATGCAAAATATGCAAATATGCAAAAAAATAAAAAATATGAGCCTGTCATTGCATTCAGTTTTCTTCAAAACGAATTTTGGTCCAATCAGAATTTTCGTATCTTTATTAATAAAAAATATGCAAATATGCAAAATCCGATGTCTATTTATCACGAACCAACACAGTGCACTGAAAACCCACAGTGTTTCTCTGGATTGCGTGACACATATTTGGTAGCGATCTCCTACCAAAATAATTCTGAGATTCCCTAACAGCGGGGTGTTAAGCGACGTGCCCATCGGTGTTCTCAAAGTTTGCAGTTAGGGTACCAACTGTATTTGAACTGAGCCTCATTGATACCTGGGCGACTCAACGTGTAATTTAATGCCCTTCCCGTGGTAAGGAGACTATGCCACGGTGGACATCAGTTCCTCCAAAACTTAATATCCCATGGACATAGGAACTTTTAACAAAGACAAACAACTCCCAAAACCCACAAAACGAATCTTCGACTGATATATGTGTGGATGCCTTGGCACCCTCAGTCTTTACACTCACAAGTGCAACTTCCTCATTAAATTACAAATATGGACATTGACAACGATTCCCCCAATGTTGCTGAGCCTCGTTGATACCTGGGAGACTCAACGTATAAGGCCCTTGCCGTGATAAGGAGACTATGCCACGGTGGACCTCAGTTCCTCCACAACTTAATATCCCATGGACATACGAACTTTTAATAACAAACCCCCCAAAACCCACAAAACGAATCTTCGACTGATGTATGTGTGGATGCCTTCCTCAACTTCCTCATTAAATTACAACTATGGACATTGACAACGATTCCCCCAATGTTGCTGCAAGCGGCTCAAATTCCGCTGCAAATGAGCGGACTGCAAAAATGGGCGGGGACGACACTTCGGAGCTGGACCATATAAATGACAGCCTAAACAGACAAAGTCTACTACTCCTCAACCTTATTAAGAAAAGTGTCACCTTGACACTCAAGGAGGAAGCTGTTCAACTGGAGCAGATGTTTTGGTGACGGACAATCCCGACAAACCTCTACTTCTAAGGCAAAAATCAGTAGAGGAGGAGTGTGGCACCAGTGAAGAACATATCTATAAGATGGATGATTCGCTGAAGCCACAGACCTCCAATTCTGCCAAAGCCAAAGAAACAAGAGACAAAAAAAGCATACCGAAGGGCGACTAATTATTGCAATCGGTATGCTAATAAAGACCCCAACACCATCAACATAAGGGCGTTTCTGTAGCTGGCCCAAGCCCTCTGATTCTGTAGCTGGCCCAACTTCTAAACCCCAACAAAGGGTGATACAGGCAAGTCAGCTGATGAAAAGGAAGAAACCTTCCGACACAAGTGCGGAACAGTGATGGGTCTGCGATGGCATTGACTTCCTCAAAGGATGGCGGACCTCGGTCGATCGATCCAAAATTACAACCAGTGGTTGTGAAAAGGATGAGGTCGACTGAGGAACAACCTCCTGCTGCGAAGAAATCTACGTCGTCACACAGCCAGTACATCCGTCCGCATCGTTTGCTTCGGTGACGAGGAAGGCTAGTAAGAGGATCACTGCTGAAAAGGTTAAAACCTCTTCATCATGTGCTCCTTCTCTGAAGCCTTGTACGTCTGCAAAGGCGAGTAAGGATAACGCGAAGCCTATTGTTCTGCAGACTCCATGCTCATCTGTAAAGGCGAGTGAGGATAAGGCAAAACCTAGTGCTCTACTGAATCCCTGCTCGTCCACAAAGACGAGTAGGGACAACGCGGAATCTGGTGTTTTGCAGAATCACAGCTCGTCTGCGAAGGCGAGTAAGGAAAATTCAGGGCCTAGTGGTCTGCAGAATCCCTGCTCGTCCGCGAAGGTGAGTAAGGACAACGCGAAGCCTACAGCTCTGCAGACTCCTTGCTCGTCAAACCCGAAGCAGGATGACATCGCTGCTGGACGGATTGTCCCGGGTGAAATCCGGCTGGCAATGATAGATAGGGCTGATCCCAATGGGCGTATCAGTGACTGTCATTGGTTGCTAGTTGGGGGTCGGCTTCGGGTCATCCACATATCGGACGTGGTTGAACAGATGTGCGGCTGGACCAGTCTGCTCTTTAAAAGGGTGTCAAGGTAATTAGCTGTGAAAACAAGGAATCGGCAGATTTCCTTGTTAAAACAGTTAATGACATTGGCTCTCTCTGGGAAGGTAGCAATCTCAACCTCTCTAACCTCAGAAGCAGAACGTCGGTCTTCAAATGGGAAATTGGAGGATTCTCGGTTCCATTAAGAAGAACGACGGACTGGTCATCAAGTTTGCCACTGACAAGTTCGGAAAGGACTTTCTGAACTTTGGATTGGGACGATTATGTTTCCGAATCCCACCAAAACACCAATAGGTAGTAAGCGGCAAAAGCTTAGCTTTGTACAGATAAATCTGCATCATTGCAAAGCTGCTGCTGCTGCTGAACTACTGAAACCCCTCTCGACTCAAGATATCGACATCGCCCTAGTCCAGGAACCTTATTTATACAAAAATAAGTTGAGCGGGCTAAGCGGGCAGAACTATTCTGTTTTCGCAGTCTCGAATGGGGACAAGGTGAGAAAATGTACAGTTGCCAAAAATAGTCTTAACTTCTGCCCAATTACAGTAGAGGTGATATAAGCACGGTACTGATGGAAGAAGGTCGGAGCAAACCCCTAGTTTTGTCTTCGATTTACCTGACTTATGAAGACCCCGAATCACCAAGCAAGGTCACTCAGTGTATGAACTAGGGAGCATAGGGTGGGTCGTCCTTGGATGAGATGCCAATGCCCAACATTTCCAATGGGGAAACAGTGATACAAACGCCAGCGGTGAGTACATTTTCAATTTTATTTTAAGAAATAATTTAAGAATTTGTAATAGGGGTAACACTCCTACGTTTCAAAATAGATTAATGGGAGAAGTCATGGACATAACCCTGACCAACATGGACGACTCCGATGTAGAGAATTGGAAGGTATCGGAAAAGTCCTCCTTTTCCGATCACAAGATGATACAATTTCAGATCTTTATACTCGGGGTAGCACGAAGCCCTCATAGGAATCCCAGGAGAACGGATTGGGGTAAATTAGAAGCTCTAACGCCTTCAAAACTATGTGGAAGTAATACTCTCCACACTGTCGAGGAAGTCGAGAGAGCTGTGGATTTCCCAACCAAAACCCTCCTGACGAGCTATTAGGACTCCTGTCCAATCACCTATCCGGGGAAGAAATCCCAAACGGTGTGGTGGACCAAACCCTACAATAAAGCCAGTAAGACGAAACTCCTTACGGATTGCGATGCCTATTAGGTCAATTTCAATAAGTACAAGACTGAAATCAAGAAAGCTAAGCGAAGTTCTTGAGTTAGTTTCAGTGAGTCGATAGAAGGAGTTAGTGAAGCTGCCAGGTTTCGTTAGATACTATCTAAAGACCCAAAACCTATAGGTAGTATCAAACGGAGCGATGGTTCCTGGACTAACTCCGGTCTAGAGACACTGGATCTGCTGTCAGGTGTTCATTTTCCCGGTTGTGTTGACTTCGACGGATTCTTGCCAACAGCAAGTCACAGTCGAGTCCGAACTGTCGAGGATGGACAGCTGATTGACAGAATAACTAACAACACAAGAATTCGATGGGCGATTAACAGTTTCCAGCCTTATAAATCACCGGGGCCGGATGGTATAATACCGGCAATGCTACAGAATGTGGTTGAGCCAGCACTATCTATACTGGTAGAATTTTTAAGGCCTGTTTATTGTTATCGTACATACGTGGTATGTGGATGGAGGTAAAGGTTACCTACATCCCCAAAGAGGGGAAGCCAAGTCACACTCTACCAAATTACTACAGACCAATTAGTCATTCTTCATTTCTTTTAAAAACGTTAGAACGGTTACTGGATCTTGAAATTAGAACACAATTAAACCTCAATAACATCAGCAAATCACAAAATGCCTACACTAAAGGTCCTGCATTAGGTGGTCGGGCACGTTGAGAAGCATATGGAAAGTTCAGGCTTCACGCTGGCGGGCTTTATCGACATAGAGGGGGGCCTTCAATAATGTGAAGCTTGAATCAATCCACAATGCTCTCAGCAACACAGGCATTTCCTTTATCCATGTGGAATGGATTGATGAGCTGCTGAAAAGTAGAATCATCAACTCATGCATAGGAGAGAGTTATGTAAGGAAATCTGTTAACAGAGGCACTTCGCAGGGATGAGTTATCTTACCTCTGCTATGGCGTCCGGTAATAAATGAAATACTTGTGTGCTTCGACCGGTTACTCTCCAAACTAGCAAGTGTACATAGAACCGTTTCATTACTGATTACCGGATCGATTAAAAGCACTCCTCAAGCTGCTTAAACGTCATCCTGGATTTCCAACCTTTGGATATCCTAATCCAGTTTCAGGCCGCGAGGACTTTTAGACTCCGGGAGTCAGGGTGTTGATGTGGTTCATATGCCTACCTCCTTCAAGTTTGGCTCCTTATCCGTCATCTTCCCAAGCAGGGACGCATGGGCTGAGTGCATATCTCCTCTGGACGGTCTGGCAATATACACAGACGGGTCCAAGATGAAAGAAGGTAATGGCGCTGGCGTCTACTGCGAGAAACCACTAATTAAAAACTCATACAAGCTCAACGATAATTGTAGTGTTTTTCAGGCGGAGATTCTTGCTATCAATAAAGCAACCGAACTGGTGAAAGGGCTTGAAGGCAGTCTTACAGGACCGGTGACTATATATGTCGAGAGTCAGGCGGTCCTTAAGGCTCTCAAGTCATGAACCATAAATTAAAGAGCTATTCTTGTTTGCAGGAAAGCTCTGCAGGATATACACGATATCGTAAAGCTATGTTGGGTTCCGGGCCACAGCAACATTATGCAAAACGAGGTAGCAGATGAACTAGCTCGAGGTGGCTCTAAGTCTATCGACGTATCAGTTGACGAAACCGTCCTGCCACCGATGTGCTACTACATCGGCAAACTTCGGGAGATCTTCAATGAGAGGGCACATCAAAGATGGCTATTGGAACCTGGTTGTAGGATATCCAAGGTGATCTGACCTGTGGTCTCTCGTCCAAGAACGGCGTCCCTTCTCTCAATTCATAAGTTAGGGATGAAAATCGTGGTGGGACTTATAACAGGTCACTGTAGAGTGATATATCTAACCTCAAAATGGGATGACAGTGGCGTTGACTTGCAGGACAATGTGAAGATGCGGAGGAGGTAGAGACTGTTGAACATCTGTTTTGTAGGTGCACCTTGTTGCAAACAAGGGGATACCGAACACTGTGTGTGTGTGGATGCCAGCAAAGTGAATCGTACAGACCGATTTCGCTTTTATCGCCCGTAGCAAAGACACTTGAGGCCTTGATCCTCCCCAGTATCAGAAATAGCTATCAAGTTGCCGATCATCAACATGGATTCCGTAAGCAGCACAGCACGACAACAGCGCTGCACTCCATTACCACATATATCTGTAAAGGACTCAACCAGAGACGGCCGTGCGATAGAACAGTGATGGTGGCTCTTGACTTATCAAAAGCCTTTGATACAGTCAGGCACTCCACGCTGTTTGAGGACATTGAGCAGACAACCCTCCGGCCAAGCTTGAAATGTTGGATAGTCAACTATATGCGTGGACGCCAGTCGTACGTGGAATTCAGGAATAAGAAGTCCAAACCCCGTAGAGTGAAACAGGGAGTTCCCCAAGGTGGGGTGATATCTCCGGAACTGTTTAACCTCTACCTCTCCTGTATTCCACCCCCTCCAGACGGCATTGAGATCGTGACGTATGCGGATGATTTCACGATCTTGGCGTCGGGTACCTATCCTGATGACATCTGTGAGAGACTGAACAACTATTTAACTGATCTTACCACCTTTTTCCATTCGAGGAATATGCAGATTTTCCCCACAAAATCTACAGCCACTCTGTTCACCACATGGACAGCGCAGTTTGGACGTGAGTTGAATGTCGTGGTCGACGGTAGCAGAATTCCGACCACAAACTGCCCTAAAATTTTAGGGGTCACATTCGACACTACATTCACGTCGTGCGCACACGCCACAGCTATCTGCGACAAGTTGAAAAGTAGGAACAAGGTCCTCAAGTCCCTGGGCGGCAGCACTTGGGGTGCAGATAAAGAAACCTTGTTGACCACGTATAACGCGATAGGTCGGACTGTGGTAAGCTATGCGGCTCCAGTCTGGTCCCCGAGATTGTGTGATTCGAACTGGAAAAAGATTCAAACTTGCCAGAATGCCGCCCTGAGAACAGCGACAGGGTGCCTCCTCAAATCGTCAGTGGACCATCTACATGAGGAGGCAAAAATTCTTCCTGTAAAGCAACGCAATGAGATGCTTTCGTCGCAGTACCTGCTTGGATGTTATCGTGTGAGCCATCCCAATCACCATCTTGTGGGTAGGCCCGGCCCATTCAGGGAGATCAGGAAGGATATCCATGCTCTAGAGGGAGAGGTCCAACGATACAGGAGAGAACCCCTAGATCAACAAGCATATCAAGCAGGATTGAATAGCATTCACACGGACGCAGTTGCCAAGGCCTTAAGCAATTATAGTGTGAATAAAGTACTCGGAGTACATCCTCCATCTATCGCAGCTGAGGAGGGTCAGCTGCCACGACAAACTAGAGTAGTTTTGGCTCAACTACGCTCGGGATATTGCAGTCGCCTAAATTCTTATTGGGCGGAAATCGATCGCGCCGTGCAAGACATCTGCCCAGTATGCGGCATGGGTCCGCACGACACACAACACCTTTTTAACTACCCCGCCAAACCTACCCATCTATCTCCAGTGGATCTGTGGCTACATACGAAGCAGCAACTTTTCTGGAACTGGAGATTGACCCAGAGCCAGATTGAACATAACAAAAACACTGTTACAACAACAACACTGTGTACATATGACATAGACACTCTGACCTTCCTGTCTAACATAGATCCCATTGTTCTATTCAACTTTGCCCAACACCTTCCATGGCTTGTCAAGGGTCCATAACTACTAAATACTAACAAATTTCTTATATTTCCCAGTACAAAAGCATGTCTACCTCGGCATCAAACTTCTCATCTTTACATCTTCATCCTACCTGTACTTCACCATCATCTCTATCCTATCATCCTCATCTCACTGTACCGCATCAACATCCTCACATCTTTAAATCTTCAACCATAACCTACACAGGATGAACACAATGGACCAACGGTCTCCGAGTGAAGCAGTCACCTATACTACTAGATGGCTTTAAGGATTCGCAGCCTAACCTAACCTCCATACATAAATCATGTCAATATAAATAGATTTTCATCAGTTAAGATATTCCATTCCTCAAAGAAGGAGGAAGAGTGTAGTACTTAGTTTGTTGTCCCTAAGAAAAAACACTTTTATTTAATTTTATATAGTTTTTTTAATTTTTATTTTATTTTTCGTAGGAAAAAACTCCATATTTTACACGGAAGCATTTTCCTTAATTCTTTTATGTTTCATGCATTTTTCTGAGTGTGAGAACTTATTTAAGAGAACATTTGATTTTGATTTTCAATTCGATTCGTGTGAGTTTAGCATCTTAAAATGTGTTTAGGTTATAATAATGGCATTGGTGATAGTGTGAGTGGTGTTGCAAGTAAGACATAACCTAAACTTATTAATAAAAGAATGTATAAAAAAATATATAACTTAAATACAATGCAAAGAGTGAGAGACAAGTTTATAAATATGGGTTTATGTGTATGGATGGTGTATGTATCCTAGAATAAACCAACTTAAATAAAAATAAAGTTTATATTGGTGTTTTTTTTTCTTTACATTTATAGAATTAATACTAATCGAAAAATTCGTTGAGTTGTTGGATTTTTTGTTTATACATTTATAAATTACAGCTAATATGAAAAAAGATAAAGAAAATAAAAATACAGTTAATATTACATAGTATTTAACAAATTTCTAGTTCTAAACATTAGATGTGTGTGTAAATATGTATAAAGTATGTGTTTTCAGTATTTTGTTCATTTCGTGTATTGTGTTCTTTTTAATTATTACTGTCAGTCTTAGAAATTAAATATTGTTGATTTTGTTCTATATATGCTTGCATTTTGTTTAGGAGCAATTTAAGATACATAAATAACAGGGTGCTACAAGAAAGTCTAGACTATATTTAAACTTTTGAAAGGTAGATTACATATATACATACAGGAAAACATTTTAACTTTCAGTATACAAACGTTCACCATTGCTTTTAAAAGTTGGATTGTTCGAAGTTTTTATAAATGTTACTGTTTAAAAGCACCCAATAAAATCTACATTCTCAGTTGTAGCACCTTGTAATCTTAGAGTATTTTTAGTGAGATGGGAAACTGGAAAATTGTTTTATTAATTTTTCCACATATTTTATTATTTTCCCTTATGTTTTTCTTCTTTTTGGCATAAAGCTTATACAGTAATTGTAGGTGAGTAGGATGTATGGTGGTTGCAAATATCATGTTTGTTTTTTTGCTCTAAGCGCTATCAAAATCCTATATCCAAATTCATAGTATAGTATACCCTCTCTCCATGAAACATAACTACTTAAATTAACAACATAACATATAGTACCACAAAATATATAAATATTATTTTCTTTTGGCCGGATAGATTTTCCATTTAAGTAGTTTACATTATGTATCGCTTCTTCTCGCCTTCTCCTTTAGTAGTACACTTCAAACAATTAAATTGTCTCTTAGTTATTAATTTATTGCTTGCTTCGAAGAACATTATTCGAAAGACATTAAATTAACGGGTACCGATTTTTGTGTCTTATTATTTTGCTGCAGAGCTATTTTACAAATTGTACTACACCACAGCTGTGTCGCCTGTGGACTATCGGTACGAAATTTGTATATAGTGCCCAAAGCCCGATGATATAACTCAAATGTATTTTTATGTTTTGGATTTATGACCACCTGGGCATACCATCCTTCCAAGGGACAAACCTTACAGGGTTCCCTTTTGAAATCGCTGCGATCACTGCCCTTAAATGATTTGGGTGGAAAGTAGACCAAAGAGTTGGCCCATATTTGTATATAATAACGCTGCCAAGAGGCCACAGCTGGTTTACGTCCTTCCTTTTGCACAGTTTTACGTCTGACACAACCCTGGAGCGTATTACCAGCGCCCTCTTCATCTGTGGGTATTTGTAGACTGCTTACTTCATGCAAATGGCAATTTAACATATCGCCAATGGAATTATCACCCAAATGTATTGATCCATTGGGTGTGGCAACACCACCAGCACCACCGCTACCACCGCCAAGACCACAATGAGGTGACTCCAATACCGAATCATCCAATAAATGGCGTGGTTGTATATGCAAATCATGATGATGATAGGTAATACCATTTGCCAATGTATTATTCATAACCTCGTTATTGCTCGACGCATTGGACTTGCCAAAAATACTGAAAAGACAAAGAAAAAAGGAAAATATTTTAAAATTTTATTTTGGAAAAAACAAATTTCTAATGCTAGGCCTTTTTTAATACACAGCATGGCAAGCAAATCGAGGATAAAATAGACGAATTAAAATTTACACATAAAAGCTGCAGGCAAAGTCCGAAATTCTATAAAAAACTGAGATAAATACTTCCTATTATTACAAGATGTTTATAGCGAAACAACAATTTAATGATACTATAAAGTGAAAACTAATGAAAAGAAATTAATAACGTCGGGCCAATAGTGGTTCAGGAATCGATTTTCCTGGCCAAAACCCAATTTTTTCGTCACCGATTGTAATTTCTATATGGAATTCGTAAGTAAACAAAAGCCAGTAAACAGGAAGCCAAAAAATAGGTCAAAATAGTGAAAGGCGTGTGGGCGTGGCGTGTTCTAAAGACGACAGTTTTTCCATAATTTTAGAAAATACGTAATTTTTACTAATTTCTGGAGAAAAATAGCTAATTCTCGGAAACTAAAGCAGATATTGGGTCTCATGCATAAAACGTGAGCTTGAGCTCGAACTCGATTTTTTGAGTAAAAGGTGCTTGTCGTATGCATAATAAAATTTGATGTATTTGCTTTTACTCACTGCTCACGTTTGATCTCTTCTTGCTCAGTTTGAACTTAGAAGTTGAAGTTAGATGAGATTGTTCTCATTTTCATATGCATAAAAACAATGTTTTGCTTACTTTTGTGAGCTCTTGCTTAAATTTTGTGGAGCATGCCTTTTAGTTGACTCGCGTGCACTAAAAGGGAATCATGGCTGAATATTTTGTACCACAAATAAATAAAAAATGTTATCAAAAGCGTAAGACAAATTTAGCAAGTGAGGATAAAAAATTATACAGGTTTGTAATCTTAATTATTATTTTTTATATAACTAATAATAAAATGATAAATACATAGATTTCATGGTAGTAGCATTTGCTGGTTAGCGAATTATTTTTTTGAGGAGTCAGAAGAAAGTCGTGGTGGTACCTGCAGCAACATTGATAAAATTCGACTCTATTTAAGATTCTGTGCAGATTCTGGATTCCAAAATGGTATAGCCACAGATATTGGGGCCCATCAATCAACTGTGTCGCGAACAATTGCGGAAGTTGCAAAACTTATATCTGCCAAAGCAAGCGAATGGATAAAATTCCCGAAAGATGCAGATCAAATAAAAGATTGTCAAAGGAAATGGCAGGCAATGACGACTTGTTTGAACTTCAATAACAATTAGAGGTTTGATCTCAATTTACTCAAGTAATTGCAATTGGTTTGAACTCATTTTTATGCATACGAAATTGAGCAAAAGCTGTTGCTGTTCGATCTAACTCAACTTACGAGCAATTGCTTACTTGACTCAACTCATCGCTTTTACTCGTTTTTATGCATGAGACCCATTGTGTTCATTGTTTTTTTAGGTAGGTAGGATTTTTGCCTTTAAGAAACGTTTTAATAAATTACCGAAACGTAGTGGGTTATTTTATTTTTCCTCAGGTAGTACATTTTAGTGAAATTCAAACTTAAGTGGAATAATCTGAAACAAGGTATAGTATATACAGGAAGATGCTCGAGTGTCCTCTTTCAGGCCATATATACTTTCGTACCCACCCCGTTCCGTCCATTTAACACTTTATGAAATTCATTGAAATTACATGCGTAAAATGTGTGTTTTCCATACCGTTTGCCATAATAAATGCAGTTTTTTGCACAAATCTACATTTATTTAGTATATGAGTTTTTATCTGATTAATATGAGTTTTATAAAACCCAAAGAGTATTTTTTTTAATTTTTGAACAAATATAAAATGTTTGATATTTTTTTTAAATTAGCTTAACATTTTAGTTTTTTTTATTTATATAGCATATTTATTGGAATTTCACAATTTCTAGTATATAGGAAGATATAAAAAAAACACACAAAAAACTTATATTTTGATGAAAAAGTAGTAAAAAACTCAAAAGTTTAGCTTTGACTAGATTTCCTCTGAACCTACTTGACTCAATTTGACCGTTCTTTACTCTCCGGAAAGCTGATTGTGTTATCTATCGGAGAAAAAAATATTATGAAAGTATCACTATCCGTTCAAACGGTAAAGAATTTTGGCCGAAAAAAACGATTCTAAACCACCATGCGGCCACACCTATAACAACCAAATCCACTTTAAATGTTATGGCTACAATAAGGCCGACCATAGGGCCCAAATTAAATAACACATAACCAATATATGGAACCTATGAGGAAGATTACATTCGACCGAATTTAAAGTCTTTACCCTTGCCAAATCAAAACCGGCCTTCACACGGCCACGTTCCCAGATCGTTGTTGTTGTAGTTGTTACAACAGTATATAATATGTTCGTAAGTTCGTTTTTCCGCTTAATCTGGCTCTGGGTCTATCTGCAATTTTAGGAATTTTGCTGCTTCGATGGGTTGTTACCTACATCTCAGCTATTGATGTTAGTTGAGTAGGTTTGGCAGGCAGTTGAAAAGCTGCAATGTGTCATGCGGGCCTGTGTAGCATGCTGGGTAGAAGTTTTGCATGTTGTAATCAATTATTGCCCTATTGGAATTTAGACGACTGCGCCATCCCGAGCGTAGTTAGTTGAAGCAAAACTACTCTGGTCTGTCGTGGCAGCTGACGCTCCTCCGCTGGGATAGATGGGTTATGTTCTTCGAGGACCGTATTCACGAGATAGTTATTTATGGCATCTGTGGCTGCATCTTTCTGAATGCTATTGCAATGCTTGATAGGCTTGCCGATTTAGGGGTCTCTCTTTTAACATTGGACCTCTCTTTCTAGATCATGAAGATCCCATTTTACAGGGTTAGCGGTTCTATCCATCATATGGTGTTTAGGTTGGCTCTCACGGTAACACCCGAGCAATTACTGCAACGAAAGCATGTCATTTGAAAACATGAAGCAGTCCTGAGGGGGCATCTGACAGGTTTAAATATGTTTCCATCGCGTTGCGCTTATAAATGCGGCCACACTGGCGCCGCATATCTTATGTATGTGGCCAACAAGGTTTATCTATCAGCACCCCAAGTGCTACCGGCTAGGGACTTGAGGACCTTGTTTCTACATCTCAGCTTGTCGCAGATAACTGTGGCATGGGCATACGACATGAACACGCTGTCGAATCTGACGAATAGAATTGTTTGTGGTGGTCGCATGGGCGGACGACATGAACGTACTGTCGAATGTGGTGGTCGGAATTCTGCTACCATCGACAATTACATTCAACTCTGTGCTCACCTCTGCATACCATGTGCAGTGCATATTCCTCACGTGGAAAAAGTGTGGTAAGATCAGTCTAATAGGAGTTCAGCCTTTCACAAATAACATTAGAGAAGGTACCCGACGACAATATCGTGCAATCATCCATCCGTGTGCGTTATGGGGGGTTATCATGAACGGCAATTCCCCGTGAATTTTTTCACTTTCTTCCTTAAGTTGCAACGGCGGAAAGACAAAACTCACGGGGAAATTTCATTCATTAACCCCAGTCAAAGCCCCAAGGGGGTGAATTCAGCAGTCCAAGCCCCCATCTTGGGGAGTTGCATGTTTCACTTTACGAGGCTTCTTGGACTTATTTTTCCTAAATTCCATGTACGACTGGCGGCCACACATATAATTGATTTCATAAGTCAAGCGCCATCTTCACTGTTCTATCAGAAGGCTTGCTCTGGTTGAATCCTCGACTAACATGTGTGTAGATGGCGTGCAGCGCTGTTGTTGTGTTCTGCTTATGGAACCCTTTCTGATGATCCGCAACTGGATAACTATTCCTGACGCTGCGGATTGCCGGTGACATCATTTGTCAGACCAGGCTATTTTGATAGGCTAGTTTTGATAGGGGCGTCCTCATTGACCATGCCAAACGTTAATCGGCTCACCCAGCACTATACAGCTGTGGTCGTTTCCGAGGACCGAATGCCACAACTCATGATGAGCATTAAAGTCCCCCTAGATCGACGGTTATGGCCTTCCAATAGCGAACTAATATTGAGCCTATATCCTGGAGTACGGCTATTTATCGGCGGGATGTATACGTTAAGCAACTTTATCTCGGCAGTACCACACCTGACTGCTTCCCCATAAATTTCATGTACGGGTCATTAGAACCAGGCTCAATCAAGGTAGATATGTCTGAATTGAACAGACTGGTCCAATAGGAAAGCTAATCCCCCACCTCCACTCCTTACAATGCCGTAAGTTGATGTTGTTATTGAGATCATGATATTCTTCCGACTCATAAAATGCACTATTTTCTCGATCTTACCTCTGAGTCCATTGCAATTAAATTGCAAAAATGGTGCATTTTCAGGGATTGGAACAACAACGGCTGTAAATTCTGCTGCTGTTGGGGGGAGTGAGGGTGAGTCTGATGACGAGGACGACTCACTGGAGGCTGTGTTCACGCAACATGCAGCAACATTGTCCCACTTGTCGTGGTCCCTCGCATAGACAAGTCCAGAACAACATATGAGATGCACTCAAACTTTTTTGGGGGAGGTACCCGAAATATTGGACCGATATGGTCTATCTTCGAACTTGATCTACGTTTGGACAAAATATCAGAAGAACCAAATTATGGACCAAATCGATTGATCCATTTCAGAGTTATAGTGCGCTCCAGCCTGCCAATCGGACAGACAGACGGACGAACATGGCTCGACCGACTCCAAATTGTCTGAAACGGATTTCGTCCATACATATTTGGGGACTAAAATCGTTATTTCGATGAGACACGTGTTCATTGTATCAAACTGTATACGGGGGCTGCTCGATAAATTTCTGGTCTAGGCAACACTGCTTAATGGCCGGGCGCCATTTGACATTTTTTGGAAAGTTTGACAGTTTTAGTACTCTGGACAGTTCTTCTCGTACAGATAATATTTTAGCGATTTTTTTTATTAATTCTTGGAATGGTTTTGAGAGGGCGATACAGAATACCACATGTTATACCAAACTTCCAATGGGAGCCACTTGTATGGGAAGGTGTGACAAAAATATTTCTAATCGTGGGATCGATCTGATTTTTTCAGTAAATGCTTAAAATAAGTAAAAAATACTTTTGCCAAAAAATCATCAATATGGTCCAATTTTTCTATAGCCGCCAATAGGGGTACCACCCGATTTCAGGTATTTTGAAGTTTATATCTACATTTTCGGCCCGAAATGACTGTAATTTGGTATTTGGGGTAATCAGAAACCTTCTGCACCAAAAATTATGGCCATAGTACCTCCGGATTTCAGGTATTTTCAAGTTTATATCTACATTTTCGGCCCGAATTGGTTATAATTTGCTATTTGTAGTTCTTGGTAAAAAAACGTATCCGCCTGATATTGTGGAAAGGAAAGGCAACAAATTACTTCATTTGACGTCAGAATATTTCATGATGGGGGTATAATGTTCGGTCCGGCCGAACTTAACATTTTTGCTTGTTTTTCATATTATATGGAGTATCATATATCAAATATATACAAATGTAAAAAATACAATCAAAAGTATATCCACGACGACAGGTATCTCAAACCAATGTAGTAAGACTATCCAATCGAAAGTCAACCTAAGGGATAAGACAAGATATATGTGATGAAACGGTGAATCAATTCCGTTATTACTCATTCAGAATAATACCAAACCTAAACCAAAGCATATTATAAATAATTTACACACATAAGTAGAAAAAAAGGATACAAGCAATTGTTTACACCACTAATTAGGATACGTCAATGTTAAAGTATCAAATGGATAAGCGTAAAGCAGTAGAAAATATATAAATAAAATAACATTTGTAAAATATGCCGCAAATCAAAACCACAAAGCATGACGATGATGATTATATGAACAAGTGAAGCTTAGCATGGACAATTAAATGCTAAAGCCGTGGACAATTACAATTAAGTAAACAAAAGAAAAAGGGTGGAAAATAAAAGAAAATTAAGACAACTCACCGACACTGGCAACAAGAACAACAGGGACAACGTAAATGCTTTGCAGCGGCGGTGGTATTGATAACAATGCCAGATTTTGTTAGCATTATTAGTGAACAATGGCATTTATGTGAGAAATTTCGCGGCAAACTTGTGCTACGAAACCTATTTTAGTATTTAAAGAAAATTTGTTTGTGGTTGTTGTAGTAAAATTATGTGTGAGTAAATGTTAAAACAAAAAAAAAAACAGAAAAACAAACAATCAGCAAAAGGAAAGCACAGTAACAAATTATTGCGACATCAAAAAAGAAATCATATTAAGGAAGGTAATAAAGTTGAGCAATTTTTAGAAATTTCATGTACGAATTTTTGGTGATGATGGTCATAGTAGTTTTTGTTGTTTGGCGATTAAAAGACGGTACCAATGATGTTTGAAGTATTGATGGCAAGTGGTCGTTGTTGTGTGACATGACGTGGCATAAGAATAAGATGGAGGATAGCACGGTTTGTTTTTTGTTTGGTAATTTGAATAGAAAATGAAAAGAATTACAAATCAATGAAATTCATAAAGGAGAACATTAGAAGAAACTTAACAAAAAGTAATTGAAAAGAAAACTTACTTGGTACCCAAACTACGGCATTTGCGATGTCCGGGTATAAATTTAACTGCAGAGGAACTTGGTAAACGTACAGAGCCTGCTGTCTTGGCAGGTGAGAGATTTAGGCAAGCCAATGCTGGTGTCACAACATCCACATTAAACGATTCCTTAGAGCTACAAGAAGAAGAGCTGGGAGCCAATGGTGAAATCGGTTCAAGTTTTAAGGATTTTCTAAAAATAAACAAAAATTTTTTTTTCGTTTTCCTTTTTCATAAACATTTGCCACTGTTACTACTCACTTATATTGTTCTTCCTCAAAAATATTTTGCAATTCTTCTATGTAACGTATCGATGTTAAATATTTCTGTGTAGACTCGATCGGCTGTATATTACTATAATTCGATTCTTGATAATTCGATATAACACGTAGTATATTATTCATACGATTTCTTCGTTGTTCCGGTTCAATGCCATTCTTTTGCGGATATGCCAAATCGATGTAGATTAAATCGGTCAGAAATAAACCCAAATAGGGTATACATGGTAAACGTAAACTTTCCAAATAGGCTCGCAAATTTTCCCAATTATTTTGATCACTAAAAATATCACTTAAACGTTCATAGCTCTGTTTATCCTTTTTAGCTAAATAGGCCCATGTTTTCTTTAGCCGATATATACTAGCACTCTGCATGGCCGAAATAATGGCAAACAAGGAATGAAGATTATTGAGTTCGTGGAGTTTTTTGGCAACCTGTTGAAGGAAAAGAATTTGGATTTAGTAAAAAAGAAATAAAAAAGCAAGTAAAAATAGTATCAGTTGGCTTTGGTGTGAGTGAATTGAAACTTTCATTTATGGACAGATCGAATACCGGCTACAAAACTAAAACCCTTTTCCCCAAAAATTAAGTATTTAGGGGGTTTTCAGAATTTTGTGGTCCTTTTTGGACATTTAAACTTGCGGACAAAATTTTGGATTTGGATTTAAGCTCAAGAGTGTTACTTACGGAAGAGGTATTTCGAGGAATGAGCAGACATAGTCCATTTTGAAAGTGGATATTATTTTGGGAGTCATTCCTTTCGATAGATATCGCTCCTACTACATATGGTGGCCCTAGGGGATGTCTACAGTTTTAAGCTAAGTAAGTATGGACTTACCCCTCAGAAAATTTGTACCTTCGTAATAGAGACCTCGAGCACAACCTATTTCAAAAAAAAAAATCAAAACTATTCGAGAGAAGGTGATAAACTGAAATTTTGTGTGGGAGGTACCCTAAGGAGTGGATGGATATAGTCTATATTCAAACCTGATTTATCTTAGAACTATATCTAAGTTTGGACAAAATATTACGACGGTTTTGAACCGAATCGGTTGATCTTGACATCATCTTTTAGTCATCAGTGCATACCAATTGAGGTAATATCTACGGCAACTGTATGGTCTGAAATTCAAGTGGTGTCAAACGGATGAGTATTCCGGATGAGCCTTAAGAACTGCAACTACTCATTACTTCTGCTTTTGTTTCATTATTTTTTGGGATGTTACTATGGGAGTCATCTTTACTATCATTACTAGAAAGGTGGCTGCTTCGATGGGATGTAGCCACAAAGCTACTGGAGTTAGTTGAGTAGGTTTGGCAGGGCAGTTGAAAATGTGCAGTGCATCGTGCGCGCCTTTGCCGCATGCTGGGCAGATGTTATGCATGGTGTCATAGATCGGTGCCCTATAGGAATTTAGTCGGCTGCACCCTCGCGAGCCTAGTTGAGCCAAAACTACTCTGGTTTGTCGTGACAGCTGGCGCTCTTCAGTTGCGATAGATGGGGGATCAGGTAACACACGAGGAAGTAGTACTGCAACGAAATCATATCATTGTGTTGCTGAAAGAATCTTTGTCTCCTAATGTACACGGTCCACAGACCGACCTATCGCGTTATATGTGGTCAACAAGATTTCCTTAACAGCACCCCAAGTGCTGTCGGCTAGGGACTTGAGAACATTGTTCCTACATCTCAGCTTGTCGCAAATAGCTGTGTCATGCACGGACGATCTAAACATGTTGTCGAATGTGACCCCTAGAATCTTGGGGTAGTTGGTGGTCGGAATTCTGCTACTATCGACCATGACATTTAACTCAGTGCTCCCCTCTGCAGTCCATGTGGTAAACAGAGTGTCCGTAGATTTAGTGGCGAATATTTGCATATTCCTCGCATGGAAAAAGCAGGTAAGGTCAAATATGAGTTCAGCCTTTCACAAATGACATCAGTGATAGTGACTCCTGACGCCAAGATCGTACAATCATCCGCATACGTTACGATCTCAATGCCGTCCGGAGGGGGTAGAATACATGTAGAGAAGTAGAGGTTAAACAGTTCCGGAGATATCCCCCATCTAGAGGAACTGCCCGTTTCACTCTACGGGGCTTCGACTTTTTATTCCTGAATTCCACGTACGACTAGCGTCCAAATTTATAATTGATTCCTCAACGTTTCCAATATGACCTGAGGGTAGTCTGTTCGATGTCTTCAAACATCTTGGTGCAACCTGTTCTATAACAGGGCATGCTCTGGTTGACCTCTCGACTAATATATGTGGAGATGGCGTGCAGCCCTATTATCGTACTGCGCTGCTTACGGAAACCCATTTTAATGATCGGAAACTGGATAGCTATTTCTAAAGCTGAGGAGGATTAAAGTCTCAAGGGTCTTTGCTAAGGGCGACAAAAGCGAAATCGGTTTGTACGATTCACCTTTAACCGTTGCCCACAATTCACTTATTCCGGTTCCAATGTTGCAACTCTTCAGATGATTTAACCACTTGTTTCTGCTTATGTTATCTTCCAGACCACATCCAGAAACGACGGGTTACAACTCCACGGCAGCGGGTTCTTTCGTACCATATTGATACGAAACGATCGTGTTTCGGCCAGAGGCTGCCAACCCAGCATCAAATCTATGCTTCTACGTAGGTTTCCGTGCTGCTACAACAACAACTGGTTGCCAAGTGACGTCATTTGTCAGACCAGGTGGTACGATGGTTATTCCTGGCGAACACTCTGCGTTAATTCTGGTAGGGGTGTTCTAATTGACTGTGCAAAACGTAGAGCTATCAATCTGCTATTAAGCCTATAACCTGCAGCTATTTATCGGCGAACACCAGCAAACACCACCTCGGCAATTTCGCCCCTGACTGCTACCTCCCTACATTCCATGTACGGTTCATTAGAGCCAGGCTCAAGCGAGATAGGTCTGTATTGAACAGTCCATTGCAATTAAATTGTAAACACGACGATTTTTCAGGGATTGGAGAAGTAACGGCTGGTGTTAAGAGTCGCTTATTCTAATGACGACGAGGCGACTCACTGGGGGCTGTGTTCACGCAGAATGCAGCAACAAACTCCCTGTCGTTGTCCAGGAGTCACAAACAATACGTGAGATGCACCCACTCCCCACATCTCACCGAAGGTTGAGTGTGGTGGATGCGGATGTCACAAGCTGAGCACATCCATATTGGTACTGGGGTTCCAACGTCCCTGCAGGGACCAAACGAATCCGTAGCAGGCATTCCGGGATATTCTGCTCGCAACACAGAAAAACGATACAAATACCAACAAATGTATAGACTGAGGTGGTAGCCGCTGGCCGGAACACGGGTGTTGTGTGGGTCAATCCGTAATCGAAGAACCCGCCGCCGTGGAATCTTCGTTGTGGATTTTCTCTGCAGGGGGACTGCGTTAACAATCATAAAGTAGCAAAACTGTGGCTTTCGAAAAGGAGTTACAGAAACGGAAACGAAAACGGCAGAAGTGTTGAATATTCTAGACAGGATAACCGTGGCATTTGAACGGAAGACTTGACATTAGGCTGCCTGGCAATGAAAATAGCTATTGACAAAGAGTAAAGTAAGGGAAGCTACTAACATCGATAATCCAAAGATCCTTGTCTAGTCTTCGACAATCCCCTTTAACTTACTTTGTCCGCCACCTACATTACCCACAAAGTGAAATCTAGGAATAAAGTTGTAAAAAGAGAGCGGCATATAAGACCTTTGGTCGCTCTGCCTTTTACTATACCGCCCTTATTGGACGTCTATCCCAAGTGCTGTCAAACAACAACATACTCAGCCTTATTCTGAAAGTAAATTCCCCGAGAGACTTCTCACTACCTTCTTTAAGTTGAAACGGCAAAGTCACTGGGAAATTACGTTCAGAATACGGCTGAATGATCATTGGCATTGAGTTGACACTTCTCCACTATCGATCTGTAGCAACTAAAAACCGCTAGAGCTTTTTCGTACAGCCCCATGCCTCGAATGTATTGGCTCCCCTAAAAAATACGTTGTTGTAGTCAACATCACATGGACTACCCGCTATTAAATTTTCAACACGATCCGAGAAGTGGCCTTAAACTGGATTTATATTCAAAATGGACCGAATGGAACTAGATCTATGTGCGGAAGCCACTCCTTTCTATAGTTATCGTGTCCATCGGTTATTCAGTTCCAGCTACTCGCTCCTACCAGTTGGCTATACAGTTCCAATCAGTTTATAAGAAAACATCTTTATTACATTTACCTTAATAAAATGTGCCAATATCTCTGCCCTTTGTTTAGGTTGATCACCGCTCAATATCTCTTGGACAATCCAAAAACTCGTGTGATTGAAACGTTTTGTAAATGCAACAATATTCGGTGTTGTCGTGTGTTTCTCCTTTTTGGTCCATGCACAACTGGTCAATTCGTCGGGTTGTATGGCAGCAAAAACAGAAAAATCCAATAAGGTCAATTGATTGGCTAATTCATCGGCGGGTATACGTAAAGCACTTAAAATAGTGGCGTCCAATGAAGACGAAGAGGATTTGGTAGAGGTATGGCCGGGTAAACTATTGGATTTTAATGCAGGTGGTCCACAGCTGGAAGAGAGGGAAGGAGTAAAAAATTAAAATTATTATTCTAGGAACAATTTAAAATAACTACGACTTACCCAACACCATAGTAATTCCCTGGCGAATCTGGTGATGAGGAAAACGCATTTAGACACCCAATTGAATGTTTACGTCTTCCCTTTATGTTCAGGGATTTGCTAATACCACCTGCATTTAAATGCTTATGCGGTGATTCGGTATCAAATTGACAACTCTGTGTCGATTGTGTACTATCCTTACGATGACGTACATAGCCAATGGTGGCAGCACCATTTGCAGTACCATTTACTGAACTATTGCTGCCACTGCCACTGGAAAAACGTTTTGAATTACGCAATCCTGCATAGAAGCCGCTAAAGTTACTACGATTATTACCCAATGATATATTATCGTAATGATGTTTATGATTGCCGTCATGCTGGTCATCATCGTCATCATCATCGGCCTCATCATCGATATATAAACGTTTTGTACGTATATTGTGATTATGACGACGACAAGTTGAAGCAGCAGCAGGAACTGGGGATTGTGTTACCAGTAGACCACTACCATTTGAGGTATCACTCAATGGCGATGCTTCCCTGGTACACACATCATCATCGTGTTGACCAACAAATTCCACATAGCGTAAATTATCGCTAGACAAATCCCTTGAGATTTCCGAATAACGCATCATGTCAATTAAAATGCGTATGGTTAGATGAGACAATGGCGACGACAACGGCAGGGATGGCAGGAAGTAGCCACAATAGTTTAACACAGATATCTTTTATTTTTAAACGTTAATGTTGTTGTTGGGAAATTACATTACTCGCATCACCAAACTTGACATCAAAGGCATCATCATCGTCACCATCTTCATTGACAGCAGCATTGTTATCAAGTGCCAGCTTGTACCCATTAGTGTCATCATCGGCATTGTGCTGTATCGTCCGTCGTTGTGGCAATCAATTGATGTTCTCCGGTTTCCGTCCGATTTGATTTACACTTGTTGTTGGTGGTTGGTGTCGTCTGAATTAAAAATACGTTTTATTTTTAATATCAATGTCTAGCGGGATAAATCGTAGCAGCGTACACATGCCACCAGGCACAATGAGCGTCTATTGTATCTGAAAATAAAGGCAAGAATGAAACGAATAAATTATTATAAACTGGCGTAATCGCAAAATTCCAGGAGTTATTTTGTTTTTCAAATAGTCTTGACGTCGTCGTTTTGGCGCTGCCAATCGAGGTTGGGTGCTACGCTGCGCTATGTGTGTGTGTTTAGAAAGAATGAAAGAAATTTTAATAAAACAACGTCATCAGAATTTTATCGCCACAAAAACATTATGTGGCCTCTGTAACCTTCACTAATTACACACTAATTTAAGATGTGAGTCGGGTACAAAAGGCACATACATTGACGCAGCGCCACACCACCGAACCCCACAGTAGAACTTAAATGCTCAACAAACCCCGCAATAAATATGGGATAATAAAAAGTATAAGATGCACAACAACCAGCGGCAGCAGACAAATACCATGCCTGACACGTAACTGAGAATACATCATCATCAGTGGCAGCAGCATTTTAAGGAATGCAATGGTCTATATTAAATCATCCATCGGCTTTAATGGTCTACACTTTATGGACAACAATCACAGATAATGGAAACTTGAACAAAGAGTTGACACATTGACACGCTATTGCTGTGGTCGGTTGTGTACTTAACAAACAATAAATGAATGGATACGCCAATGATAGTGTGTAAATAGTGTTTAACTACAAATTGTTTTAACGACGGCGGGTACATTAATGTTATCACATATAACGGTTATTTTCACAGACAATGAAAGTGGCATTAAAACTATGATTTTATTACTTTGGCACTAATTGATTTTCAAATTTACCAGCAAGAAAACATCACAGTTTGCGAGCAGTTCGTTATGTGTTGCATACTCTTAGGCGCTTCTTTATATTAAATGAATGGTTTCTTGTTACACTTCTATAGACACTTTTTGATAGAAAGGGTTTTTCTATAGACCCTTACTAAAAGAAAGGGTGCCTCTATGGACCCTTTTTGATAGAAAGGGTTCTTCTATAGACCTTTTTTGATAGAAATGGTTCTTCTATAGATACTTTCTGATAGAAAGCGTTCTTCTATAGACCCTTTCTGATAGAAAGGATGCTTCTATAGATCCTCTTAGATAGAAAGGGTGCTTCTATAGACCCTTTCTGATAGAAAGGGTTTACCTATAGACTCTTTCTGGTTGAAAAGGTTTATCTATAGTCCCTTTCTGATAGAAGGGGATCTTCTATAGACCCTTTCTGATAGAAAGGGATCTTCTGTAGACCATTTCTGATAGAAAGGGTGCTTCTATAGATCCTCTCAGATAGAAAGGGTTCTTCTATAGACCCTTTCTGATAGAAAGGGTGCTTCTATAGACCCTCTAATATAGAAAGGGTGCTTCTATAGTGTGCTTCTATAGACCCTCAAATATAGAAAGGGTGCTTCTATAGACCCTTTCTGAAAGGGTGCCTCTATAGACCCTCTCAGATAGAAAGGGTGCTTCTATAGCCCTTCTCAGATAGATAGGGTGCTTCTATAGAGTCTCCCAGACAGAAAGGGTGCTTCTATAGACCCCTTCTAATAGAAAGGTTTCTTCTATAGACCCTTTCTGATAGAAAGGGTTCTTCTATAGACCCTTTCTGATAGAAAGGATTCTTCTATAGACCCTTTCTGATTGAAAAGGTTTATCTATAGTCCCTTTCTGATAGAAAGGGTTTACCTATAGACACTTTCTGACTGAAAAGGTTTATCTATAGTCCCTTTCTGATAGAAAGGGTTCTTCTATAGACCCTTTCTGAAAGGGTGCCTCTATCGACCCTCTAATATAGAAAGGGTGCTTCTATAGACCCTTTATAATAGAAAGGTTGCTTCTATAGACCCCTTCTGATAGAAAGGGTTCTTCTATAGATCTTTTCCTATAGGAAGGGTTCTTCTATAGACCCTTTCTGTTAGAAGGGGTGTTTCTATAGACCCTTTCTGATAGAAAGGGTTCTTCTATTGTCCTTCCTAATAGAAAGGGTTCTTCTATTGACCCTTTCTGATAGAAAGGGTTCTTCTATTGACCCTTTCTGGTAGAAAGGGTTCTTCTATTGACCCTTTCTGATAGAAAGGGTTTACCTATAGACCTATAGAAAGGGTTCTTCTTTAGACCCTTTCTGATAGAAAGGGTTCTTCTAAGGACCCCTCTGACAGAATGGGTTCCTCTATAGACAATTTCTGATAGAAAGGGTGCTTCTAAAGATCCTTCCTGAAAGAAAGGGTGCTTCTAAAGATCCTTCCTGAAAGAAAGGGTTCTTCTAAAGATCCTTCCTGAAAGAAAGGGTGCCTCTATAGACACTTTCGGAAAGAAAAGGTTATTTTACAGACCCTTTCTGATAGAAAGGGTGCTTCTATAGACCCTCTCAGATAGAAAGGATGCTTCCATAGACCCTCTCAGATAGAAAGGGTGCTTCTATGGACCCTCTCAGATATAAAGGGTGCTTCTATAGATCCTTTCTGATAGAAAGAGTGCTTTTATAGACCCTTTCTGATAGAAAGGGTTCTTCTATAGACCCTTTATGATAGAAAGGATTGTTCTATAGACCCTTTCTGAAAGAAAAGCCGTTTCAATAGACCCTCTCTGATAGAAAGGGTGCTTTTATAGACCATCTCTGAAAGAAAAGTTGCCCCTTTCCGAAAGAAAAGTTGTCTCTACAGACCCTTTCTGATAGAAAGGGTTTTTCTATAGACCCTTCTTGAAAGAAAGCGTGCTTTGATAGACCCTTATTTGAAAGAAAAGCCGGTTCAATTGACCCTCTCTGAAAGAAAGGGTGCTTCTTTAGACCCTTTCCGAAAGAAAAGTTGTCTCTACAGACCCTTTCTGATAGAAAGGGTTTTTCTATAGACCCTTTCTGAAAGAAAAGCCGCTTCAATTGACCCTCTCTGAAAGAAAGGGTGCTTCCTTAGAC
This sequence comes from Musca autumnalis, assembly GCF_047663935.1. Lineage (NCBI taxonomy): Eukaryota > Metazoa > Arthropoda > Insecta > Diptera > Muscidae > Musca > Musca autumnalis. Next base: position 74,764,229 of record NW_027412088.1, read on the forward strand.
CATTTCCGAAAGAAAAGTTGCCTCTACAGACCCTTTCTGATAGAAAGGGTTTTTCTATAGACCCTTTCTGAAAGAAAGCGTGCTTTGATAGACCCTTTCTGAAAGAAATGCCGCTTCAGTTGACCCTCTCTGAAAGAAAGGGTGCTTCTTTAGACCCTTTCCGAAAGAAAAGTTGCCTCTACAGACCCTTTCTGATAGAAAGGGTTTTTCTATAGACCCCTTCTGAAAGAAAGGGTGTTTCTATAGACCCTTTCCGAAAGAAAAGTTGTCTCTACATACCCTTTCTGATAGAAAGAGTTTTTCTATATACCCTTTCTGAAAGAAAGCGTGCTTTGATAGACCCTTTCTGAAAGAAAAGCCGCTTCAATTGACCCTCTCTGAAAGAAAGGGTGCTTCTTTAGACCCTTTCCGAAAGAAAAGATGCTTCTACAGACCCTTTCTGATAGAAAGTGTTTTTCTATAGACCCTTTCTGAAAAAAAGGGTGCTTCCATAGACCCTTACCGAAAGAAAAGTTGTCTCTACAGACCCTTTCTGATAGAAAGGGTTTTTCTATAGACCCTTCCTGAAAGAAAACGTGCTTTGATAGACCCTTTCTGAAAGAAAAGCCGGTTCCATTGACCCTCTCTGAAAGAAAGGGTGCTTCTTTAGACCCTTTCCGAAAGAATAGTTGCCTCTACAGACCCTTTCTGATAGAAAGGGTTTTTCTTTTTTGATTTTTCAAAATAGTCTGGCTTAATCCCTTTTGTTGTTTTAATATTTAAAACAACAAGTTTATTAGTGGAGAAGGTTTGGCATTGTTCGCCAAGGGGTAAGGCAAGGAAGACTAGTTTCGATCCACGCCACTGGATCTCATCAGTTCCCTTTGTTTCTTGTTTGTGGATATTCTCCACCGAAGTTATTTTTCAATAACTTCTTCAACAAGAAACTTTTTATACCCAAACATCAATCGTCAGCTCGAAGTATAAACGTAAACAAAGAAAAACCTTCAATGAGAAGTTTTTCTTTGGTAACCTAACACAACTCCGACGAAAGTGTTTACGAAACAAAGCAAACCTTCTTCCACTCGTATGTGTCGTTGATTTTTCAACAAATGCACATACCCAAATGCTGTTTGGTAGCTTATATACCAACAACACACAAACCCGTGCCAGTGTTTCTCAAATAGAACATTGGTGGCGTTTATTTAATTGGGATAGCTGTTACAATTTTGATTTTTCAAAATAATCTGGCTTAATCCCTTTTGTTGTTTTAATATTTAAAACAACAAGTTTATTAGTGGAGAAGGTTTGGCATTGTTCGCCAAGGGGTATGGCAAGGAAGACTAGTTTCGATCCACGCCACTGGATCTCATCAGTTCCCTTTGTTTCTTGTTTGTGGACGCCACCAATGTTCTATTTGAGAAACACTGGCACGGGTTTGTGTGTTGTTGGTATATAAGCTACCAAACAGCATTTGGGTATGTGCATTTGTTGAAAAATCAACGACACATACGAGTGGAAGAAGGTTTGCTTTGTTTCGTAAACACTTTCGTCGGAGTTGTGTTAGGTTACCAAAGAAAAACTTCTCATTGAAGGTTTTTCTTTGTTTACGTTTATACTTCGAGCTGACGATTGATGTTTGGGTATAAAAAGTTTCCTGTTGAAGAAGTTATTGAAAAATAACTTCGGTGGAGAATATCCACAAACAAGAAACAAAGGGAACTGATGAGATCCAGTGGCGTGGATCGAAACTAGTCTTCCTTGCCTTACCCCTTGGCGAACAATGCCAAACCTTCTCCACTAATAAACTTGTTGTTTTAAATATTAAAACAACAAAAGGGATTAAGCCAGACTATTTTGAAAAATCAAAATTGTAACAGCTATCCCAATTAAATAAACGCCACCAATGTTCTATTTGAGAAACACTGGCACGGGTTTGTGTGTTGTTGGTATATAAGCTACCAAACAGCATTTGGGTATGTGCATTTGTTGAAAAATCAACGACACATACGAGTGGAAGAAGGTTTCCTTTGTTTCGTAAACACTTTCGTCGGAGTTGTGTTAGGTTACCAAAGAAAAACTTCTCATTGAAGGTTTTTCTTTGTTTACGTTTATACTTCGAGCTGACGATTGATGTTTGGGTATAAAAAGTTTCTTGTTGAAGAAGTTATTGAAAAATAACTTCGGTGGAGAATATCCACAAACAAGAAACAAAGGGAACTGATGAGATCCAGTGGCGTGGATCGAAACTAGTCTTCCTTGCCTTACCCCTTGGCGAACAATGCCAAACCTTCTCCACTAATAAACTTGTTGTTTTAAATATTAAAACAACAAAAGGGATTAAGCCAGACTATTTTGAAAAATCAAAATTGTAACAGCTATCCCAATTAAATAAACGCCACCAATGTTCTATGAAAGGGTTTTTCTATAGACCCTTTCTGAAAGAAAGCGTGCTTTGATAGACCCTTTCTGAAAGAAAAGCCGCTTCAATTGAACCTCTCTGAAAGAAAGGGTGCTTCTTTAGACCCTTTCCGAAAGAAAAGTTGCCTCTACCGACCCTTTCTGATAGAAAGGGTTTTTCTATAGACCCTTTCTGAAAGAAAGCGTGCTTTGGTAGACCCTTTCTGAAAGAAAATCCGCTTCAATTGACCCTCTCTGAAAGAAAGGGTGCTTCTTTAGACCCTTTCCGAAAGAAAAGTTGCCTCTACAGACCCCTTCTGAATGAAAAGGTGCTTCGATAGACCGTTTCTGAAAGAAAGAGTGTTTCGATAGACCCTCTCTGAAAGAAAGGGTGCTTCTATAGACCCTTTCTATAAGAAATTGTGCTTTCTATAAGAAAAGGTGGTTCGATAGACCCTTTCTAAGGGGGCTTCGATAGACCCTTTCTGAAAGAAAGGGTGATCCGATAGACCTTTTCTTAAAGAAGGGGCGCTTCGGTAGACCCTTTCTGAAAGAAAGGTCCCCCACAGACCCTTTCTGAAAGAAAGGGTGCAGCTTCGATAGACCCTTCCTTAAAGAAAGGTTGCTTCTATAGACCCTTTCTGAGAGAAAGGGTGCTTCTATACACCCTTCTGAAAGAAAGGGTGCTTCTATAGACCCTTCTGAAAGAAAGGGTGCTTCTATAGACCCTTCTGAAAGAAAGGGTGCTTCTATAGACCCTTCTGAAAGAAAGGGTGCTTCTATAGACCCTTCTGAAAGAAAGGGTGCTTCTATAGACCCTTCTGAAAGAAAGGGTGCTTCTATAGACCCTTCTGAAAGAAAGGGTGCTTCTATTGACCCTTCTGAAAGAAAGGGTGCTTCTATAGACCCTTCTGAAAGAAAGGGTGCTTCTATAGACCCTTCTGAAAGAAAGGGTGCTTCTATAGACCCTTCTGAAAGAAAGGGTGCTTCGATAGACACTTTCTGATAGAAAGGGTTCTACTTTAGACCTATTCTGATCGAAAGGGTTCTTCGATAGACACTTTCTGATAGAAAGGGTTCTACTTTAGACCTATTCTGATCGAAAGGGTTCTACTTTAGACCTATTCTGATCGAAAGGGTTCTTCTATAGACCCTTTCTGAAAGAAAGATTGTTCTATAGACCCCATCTGAAAGAAAGATTGTTCTATATAGAGTTGGGTAATCTAGTTCCTAGTTCCTTGTACTAGTTCCAAAACGTATGAGTAACATCATGAAATATAACGTGTGATATTAAGTATACGCAGTTTGTCCAAAGAAAAAATGTGGGCCATTGGAACTACGAAGTGAACTATATAGTTCCATATAGTTCCTTTGGCACAACTCTAGTTCTATAGACCCTTTCTGAAAGGAAGGGTTCTTCTATAGACCCTTACTAAAAGGAAGGGTTCTTATATGGACCCGTTCTAAAAGAAAGGGGTTTTCTATAGACCGGTTCTGAAAGAAAGGGTTTTTCTATAGACCCGTTCTGAAAGAAAGGTTGCCTCCATAGACCCGTTCTATAGACTCGTTCTGAAAGCTCCCACCAGCTTTGAGATAATTACGTATGTGAATGATTGTAGGTTCATGGCGTTAGTTCCCACAGCCCATCTCATTGATCTTGTTAAGCCCTTCCACGCGCGGAATATGAAAATATCCGTTACTAAGTTAGCAGCCCCACTGTTCACCACATGGACTGCGGAAATGAAGATTCCAATGAATGTTCAGATCGATGGGTATATAATTCACACCACCAAATTCCCCAAAGTCCTGGAGATCACATTCGACAGATTGTACAGATTGTTGCTGATCCTTAAAAATTGTATTAAAATAACGAGGTTGTTGTTGTAGCAACGCATATCACGGTGCTCTTGAAACAATTTTAAATGGAAGGTGCTTACACCTCGAAAGTTTTTGCGGATTCTGAAACTACAATGTTCGTAGATGAGAAAAATAAAAAAACAAAAAAATCGCGATTTAAGTTGACATTTTTAGGGGTTGTTTAGGTTTTCACGATTTTGCTTAATAAAATGTTGTAGCTACAAAAATTCTCTACAAGATCGACATTTATGGTATTTTCGTAGTTTTTACCGTTTTTGAGATATAGAAGTTCAAATTGGGACCATGCACTGACTGTATCGCCCCCTTATAAAACAATGTCATGAAGGGTGCGCCTTAACTAACTTTTGATGAAAACCGCTTACACAGAGAAAGTTTTTGTGAATTCTGAAACAGCAGTGTTTATAGATGAGAAAAATCCAAAAACAAGAAAAAATCGCTGTAGGGATTTTTAAATAAATCGCGGTCAAAATTCACAGTTTTAGGTGTTTTTTAGGTTTTCACGGTTTTGCTTGGAAACCGCAAGTCTAATCGAAATGGAGCTTAAGAAAATGTTGTAGCTGTGAAAATTCTCTAGAGGATTGACTTTTACCATTAGTTCCCAGCATGTACCATTTTTGAGATAAAGAAGCTCAGTTTACATTTTTTGGTTTTTTTGTTAGGGTTTCGCGATTTTGCTTGAATATGGTAAGTCTTATCGACATGGGACCTGAGAAAATCTTAAAGCTGTGAAAATTCTCTACAAGACTGGCTTAAGTAACTTATCCTAAGTTGTATTATTTTTTTAGATATATAAGTTTAATGTTTGTTTTGTTTTAGTTGAAGATTCAATCATATGATTGCTAAGTCTGGAGTTTCCCCCATTGGCTTAACTTCATCACTTTCCTCTTTGCAGAGAAAAATGTTTACAAAACGCACTGACAGCTTGCAAAATTTACTGATCGCTACCAATATCATGATTTCATCCCGGCGAAGGGAATTATCAATTGGCTTTTCAGTTTTTGAAATGATGATTTTTTAGTGAAAACCTGAACTCTTTAAGCATCGAGTATTCTCATGTTAATGAGAATGATGCTCACTTTTCGGCTTTCCCAAAAAAACACCAGAACAAAATATTTGCAAGCTGACAGCACGAATTGAGGCGGCTGCATCGTCCGGATCTTAACTGAGCTAAAACCACTCGTGTTTGCCTTGGCAGCTGTCGTTCTTCTGCTGCGATGGATTGGGGATGGTTTCCAAGTACGGCATTCACACTGTATCTTCGTACTGCTTGCGCAACCATGTTGGTGTGAATGCGATTCAAGCCTGCCTGATATGCTCGTTGATCTAGCGGTTCTCTTTTATACCTTTGGACCTCTCTCTCTAGATCATGAAGGTCTCTCCTGACGTGCCTGGGTGGGGGGCGCCTGTCCATTAAATCGTTACAGGGATGCTCACTGCGGTAACACCCAAGCAGGTACTGCATAGACAACATCTTATTGTGCTGACGCACTGGTAAAACCTTCGCCTCCTCATGAAGATGGTCCACTGGTGTCATGAGGAGGCACCCTGTTGCAGTCCTCAGGGCGGCATTCTGGCAGGTTTGAATCTTCTTCCACTACGATGCGCTAACCTTTGCGGACCACGCTGCATAGCTTACCACAGACCGGCCTATTGCATTGTAGGTGGTCAACAAGGTTTCTTTATCAGCACCCCAAATGCTGCCGGCCAGCGACTTGAGAACCTTGTTCCTACTTCTGATCTTATTGCAAATAGCTGTGGCATGCGCGGACGACTTGAACATGCTATCGAACGTTACACCCAGTATTTTAGCGTTGTTAGTGGTCGGAATCAGTGCACCATCGACCAATATGTTCAGTGGGAGCCTCATCTCAGCCGTCCATGTGGTGAACAGCGTGGCTGTGGATTTAGCGGCGGATATTTTCATATTCCTCAGATGGAAGAACTGCACTAGGTCAGCTATGTAGACATTTAACCTATCACATATGTCATCGACGATAGGTCGACATCCCGCGACGGCCGCTTCTATGCACCCGATTGACTCGGAGGAATTTTCGACCAGGGGCCGTCACCTCAACTATTATGTGTTTGTTTAAATAACGAGGTCTGTTGGTCAGTTGACTCTTGAAAAAATTGTCTTTAAAAATCCAGGACTGTTAAACTGCTGACCATTGAAAAAAATTATCTTTAAAATTCCAAGCCTTTTGGTCTGCTGACCCTTGAAAAATTTGTCTTTAAGATGAAAAGTAGGATCAAGGCCCTCAAATCCCCAGCCAACAACACATGGGGAGCAAAAAAGGAAACCCTGTTAACCAGATACAATGCGATAGGTCGAACTGTAGTAAACTATGCGGCGACTTTAAGTACATGCCTTACAAAAGTTTAACATTTTCGGTTAAGTGCAGTTTATGGCTGTTCGAGGATTTTTTGACATTTTTACAAAATTTACTTCTTGTGACTGTCATTAGTCCAACCTTTGTATATCGTAATAATTCTCTCATACTTAAATCAAACTCGAAGATGGAGTAGTTTAACATTTTAACTTATGTGCACTTTAAGGACTTTACGTGGATTGCTTTAAAATGATAATCAATGTTGTCTTTCTGATTCTGATGACAAAGATACATTTTTTCGTGCGTAAATCTCAAAAGATCTTAAAATGTCAACTAAAATGGCTGTGGCAACCAGAAAAGGAATCACTCCCAAATTTTTATGCATTCCATTAGGGACCTCTTCCGCAAAAGTTCAACACTTTTGCGTTTTAATCCACTTCTCGCATCGTGTTGAAATATTGCAAAATACATTCGCCATTTGTACGCTTTACTACTCTCTATATTTCAGATTACCTTCTGAAATACATTGAATTACTAGGCGTTTACACACAGACAGTATTGGCAAGTTACAAACCATTTTCACCAATACATTCATACTTTTCTCTATACATATTTAAACATTTATAAATGTATTTGTGAAAAAGGTTTGTATTTTTGCTATTGTCTTGCCAATACTGGCATTTGTAAACGCAGGGTTAGAAAAAATTGAACAATTAAAGACAATTGAAGACTTTTTATTTCTCAAAAACAGACAACAATAAATTTCTTTTATAACGAAATAAACAAAAGAATTATAGAAAAAATATCGACAATTACAGCGATATATATTTCTACAAAACATTCATTTCATTCTTGCCGCACCGCACCGCACAATGTGGCAGCTATTAATTAGTAAAAGCCCACTGTTTGTGGGTTGGTTAGTTGATTTCTTCCTGAGGTAATAAATTAATGAAATATCGTTGTTGTTGTTTTTATTATTCTTTCTCAGATTATGTACAACGAGAAACGAAATGAAATGAACTTCCTCCACCGCAAGAAAAGTGAAAAAAAACAACACCAAGAACAAAAATTAAAATTTATGTCACTTTTTTTCGCAAATATACAAATGTTTGTCCGTTTGCCTGACCGCATGTCTGTCTGTGTTTACTTGTTGTCCGAATATTGCTATGTTGGGTGAAATGCCTTTATACTTTGTGACAGTAGGAAAAAATAAAAACTGAATACAATTTATTTTTTAATACTTTTCTTTTTCTTTTTGTGTGTGTATTTTTTGTTTAATTTGAAATAATATTTTTTGAAGGTTTTCACTGAATGTTTTAATTCACATTGTGGTCAATGTACCGGGAACATGTGTCGTGTCGCTGACAGTCGTTGTTGCCTATGATGTCGAATGCCATCGTCAAATTGTGGTATTTATGATATTAAAAATGCGTGTTTTTTTGTTATTATTATTTTAAAGATTATTATTTGTTTAAATTTCGATTCGTAGCTTAAAATTCTAAACAACAAATCGGAATGTTATGTGCATATGTTCGCCTTATAACGTTTAAAAAAATATGACTGTACAAAAACAATAACAGGAGTGATCGACCTAAATGTACCGAGAACCTACCCTAATCTATATAAATAAAAATCAAATGTCGTTCGTTGTAACGGCATCAGTTGAGAACGGCTGGACCGATTTGGATAATTATTTTATTATATCCTCCACCATAGTATGGAGGGTATATTAAGTTTTTTTATTTTATTTTAGGTTTTTATGCAAAGAAAATTTGACCACGCCCACTTTTTTCAATTTTCTATTTTAATATTTTCTACAAAAACTACTGAACCGAATTTCCTGAAATTGTCAGGGGATGTACAGGGATGGCCACCGTTGAAAATAGGCTACAAATTTAGTTTCGAAGAGGGCGGGGAACTCCCCCTATACCCTATTTTTTAAAAATGCTATATTTACAATAATTACGAATGTAACGGTTTGAAAATTTGTTAGGACCCAAAGACTTGACCACGCCCAGTTTTTAAAATATGTTACATCTACAAAACTACTGAACCGATTTTCATGAATTTTTCAGGAAATGTACAGGGATGGAACAGGAAAAATAGGATACATTTTTTCTTGAATTTCGAAGGTGGCGGGGTACTTCCCCATATTTAAAAAACGCTCAACTTAGGTTTTTATGGAAAGAAAATTTTACGACGCCCACTTTTATCAATTTTTAATTTATCTTTGGAGCCTAACGACTCGACCATTCTCTGTTGTTCTAAATATGTTGTATCTCCAATAATACCGAAGCGATTTGCATTAAAATTTGCAGCAAATTTGCGAAGGAGGTGGGGTGCCTTCCCCACGTCTTTCTTTTAAACGCTATATGTTTAAGCCAAACTTATGATTATAACGGTTTCATCATAAATTTTGGGAGGCAATGGGGTTGTGTGTACCCTAGGTACATATTTGGAGCCAAAATACCAGACCGCCCACTTATTTTAAATATGATATATCTTGAAAACTGATGACCACGCCCACTCTTTTCAATATATTATTTTTCCAAAAGTACTGAACCTAATTTCATGAAATTGTCAGAAAATGTTCAGGAATGTCCCGTGGTCCAAAATACTATATATGTATTTGTAGACGAATTTCGGGGCCTATTGTTTTATAATCGCTACATTTGCTTATTTGCTTATCTTATGAGTGCAACAGCTTGCAAATTAATTTTCGAGAATACGGTGGTTGCGCCCCGGATCAAGATAAGCGATATATTTACAAATTTTCTTAAATGGTGAGGTTCAACGGTCCATCAGCCATGAAAAGCTAGAACATATACGTCTCAGTAAGCGGGAGAATTCGACTTAACAATTTTTTTTAACTTTTATAATAAGATCGCTTTAGGATGAAGACAGGGGACATGGACGATAATAAATCCCGTACAGCATCAATGGTTGTCATTACGACGGGCCAGCAACGCGGACCAAGGTCTGCTAGTTTTAAATGAAAATAGCGTTTTCGTAGTAAACACGTGCAATGGTATAACTGTTTATATCAACCAAACAGATATATCATATACATAACAGATATAATATGATATAAATGTGGGAATGAGTGTAACAGTTATGATATTGTTTGGGTTGTGTATACTCACAATAACATAACTGTTAGAAACAGTTCTGTGTTGTATATGAACGAGTGAGAACTTTATTTGTTTTTTCGTTCTCAAGTATCTGTTGTACAACAGATATTTTTCAAATACTACAGATATCAACAGATACTATAGGTGTAACAGGCTTGTGTGAATAACTTCTAAGGAAAATTTCATAAAAAATAAAATTTTTAAACATTTTTATTATTTACGGATTCTCAAGAAATTCGAAATTACATTTTTGATTTGGTTTGTAGTACTCGGTCCAGTAGCAGATTTTGTATCCAGACTTTCGGGTCAAATAAGTTATAGGTGCTTTATATGTGCATATCATTATTATGTGACTTTTAGGAACGCGATATCTTATAGACAATTTTACGGACGTTGTCTTTTGCGTTAGTCACTTTTTGGTAATGCTCACAGTTTTTGAGATATATAAAAAACTCAAAAATATGACCTATGACCATGAATAAGTTTCTTTGCACGCATCGGATCAACAGAGATTTTTAGGACCTCATTTGTAATGACAAATCCTACATTTCCACCAAAATTAAGCATTCTGGGAATTTTTCTATTTCAATTCCTATTTTGTTTGGGCTACATACAATAAATACTTATTGTATCACACCAATATCCATTTATATCAGTTTGTACAAACCAGATATAAACAAATATGTTCCTTTTTTTCTGTCTATACCAACTCATATCATACCTGTTTGAAAAAGTATCAGTATCAACTTGTAACTGAACCCCCCATACCAAGTGCGGATATTATTCGAATGTTCGGCACAACTTTCGAAAACGATATCACATTCGAAGAATTGGCAAATGTTTTTCGGGTGCACACAAGCACGTTGTTCTTTTGTTCGTCAAAAGTTTAAAAACGATATCGTTTTCGAACATTTGGCGAATGTTTTTTCTTCACAAGAAAAATTGTTTCTAGAAACATTTTTTACTTTGAATTTTTTTTTGTTTCAAAAAAAAATTATATTGTTTGTAAAAAATTCCCATTTGCTTTTTTCAAATAATTTCGATATAAATGCTACGTATAATATAGACAATAAGTGTTGATAAAGACAACACATGGGTAGGTTGCCAAACACAAGACAACAATGTTTATCAACAGTTACATATCGAGTCGCAAACATAAAGAAATAAAAACGGAAGAGGTACATAACAGAAACATCAAGAAACTCCACAAAAAATGTTTTTCGCCACTGTCGTAAAAACTATCATCTTTCATTCGCTAATAATATTATTAACGATATTCGAATTCGAAGGTTTTCCTGCCACAAACTGAGCGACGAATGAATCGTTTTCAATTCGTTCTCGTGTGTCGTTTTCGAACAAAATATCCGCAAAACTATCGAAAAACATTCGAAAACGAATCGTTTGCGATAGCAATGGTATGGGGGGAAACTACATTCTACATATCCATACTCACTCAATGTTGAAAAATGTCGGAACTGATATATTCAGTTGTATCCATGCAGGTGTTTATTTCGTAGGTGACAAAAATAAGTTTTAAAAGTTTCTAACGTAAATTTTTTTGCGTTTGTGTGGTAGGTAATATGGCAGTGGGCCCAAATATTTCACTGACAGATCCAATCAATAAATCTACACACAAAAAATAATCTTTGAGATTTTTGGAAAATTAGGGTCATTATCGAGAGAAGTTGGAGAGAAAATAAATATAGCGCCGTGGCAAAGACCACGAAGGTTACAAAAAAATTTAGTGCGAGTGGTGTATGAAAGAGTCAGTTTAACTATTGGGAAGTGTGGCCTCCTCATTTATGGGCCCGAAATGTTTTAGCCAAGATCACAACGAATATCCCCTTTCAAAAATTTCAGCACGATGGCCTCGCAGCAAAAATTCTGATGCGTTGGTCATTATGTAACCCATTACAAAGTAATGTAAACAAAAATATCTACTTATATTACTCCTTACTAAGTTATGAGTAGACAGCGGAATCCTATGCAAACGCATATATGGTTAGGATGGTCGTAGAGAAAATTTGATTTCGTTTTATTACAAAATAAAACGAATTAGGCCAAAAAATTTTTGCATATTTTGCTTATCGTGCATATTTTGGTATATTTGTACATATCTGCATAAAATGAGCATATGTCAAACCATATGCAAAAATATATTCAAGGATTTGTGGTCTAAATATCCCACCGAAATGGCTGACATTTGGTATTAATGGGTACTTTACACGATATGTTATTTTACATACATATGTGCTGTCACTTTGCACATACATTTTGTATTTAAAAAGTGACAACCCATATGTAAAAAACATATCGTGTAAAGTACCCATAAGTCTCCCTTAGGGGTATAAAACTTTCCACCTGAAATTTATCGGTATAGGTCCACGTCTTCATATAGCCCCCATAGAACGGTACCTACCGATATTCGGTGTTTTGAAAGTTGTAGCCTCAATATCCCACCGAAATGACTGAAAATTGATATTTAGTCTTCGTTGGGGGTATAAAACATATAGCCCCCATAGAATGGTACCTCCCGATTTTCGTTATTTTGAAGGTTGTGGCCTCAATATCCCACCGAAATGACTGAAATTTGGCATTTTGTGTTCGATGTGGGTATAAAACTTTCCACCTGAAATTTGTCGGTATAGCTGCACGTCTTCATATAGCCCCCATAGAACGGTACCTCCGGATTTCTGGTATTTTTAAGGTTGTGCCCTCTTAAGTCTTTAAGTCTTCCTTGGGGGTAAAAAAACTTTCCACCTAAAATTTGTTTAGGTTGAGGCCTTCATATAGCGCCCATAGAACGATACCTCCCGATTTTCGGTATTTTGTCGGTGTAGGTCTACGTCTTCATATAGCCCCCATAGAACGGTACTTCCGGATTTCTGGTATTTTGAAGGTTGTGGTCTCAATATCCCACCGAAATGACTAAAATTTGGCATTTTGTCTTCGTTGTGGGTATAAAACTTTCCACCTGAAATTTGTCGGTATAGCTGCACGTCTTCATATAGCCCCCATAGAACGGTACCTCCGGATTTCTGGTATTTTGAAGGTTGTGCCCTCTTAAGTCTTTAAGTCTTTAAGTCTTCCTTGGGGGTAAAAAAACTTTCCACCTAAAATTTGTTTAGGTTCAGGCCTTCATATAGCGCCCATAGAACGATACCTCCCGATTTTCGGTATTTTGAAGGTTGTGGCCGTGGTTATACATTTCTCTATTTTATTGACTTGTCTGAAGAGAATTTTAAACAGAAAAAGTTGTACACACAAATATTTTTGTACCTATTATTGAAATATTTGTTGCATAAGAAAATATTTTAAATGCATAAATTTTGCATATGCAAAAATTTATGCATTTTGCATATGTCATATGTTTTGATTGCAATGTAATCAGATCCAAAATTATGCCCAGTCCCAAAATTTGACATGAATCGGACCAAAATAGGGGTTGCATAAAATTCCCCTGTCTAGTTATGAGTACGGTGGTACAGAGCGTGTGCGTCCAACTACAAACGTGAGGGTTGTGTGTTCAAGACTCACCGTCGGCCGGGTACTTTTTGTTAAAAAAAAACATAGAATAGTCGGTGGTGCACACGTAAGCGTTTAAACAACCCTTAATTTCGTGCGCGTGGCCTAGTGTGTAGTGTGTTCGGCTACAAATCAGAAGTTTTCATGATCTAATCACGTAGAGAGCAAAATGAAATAAGAATATGAAGTGTGTTGAAATTAAAAAAAAAAAACACTGTAAAAAAAATTCCACCTCAACAGTACTAAAAATAAAAAACATACATATGCTTATTAGCTTATTTTTCTACTTCCAGTGGCCATAAAATAATTAATTATTCTAGTGATCGTAGAATAACTAGTTATTCAGAGCGACAGGCCCTTGTTAAAATAATGGGTTAATAGGGGGTTTTGTAAGTAGTTACGACTACCAATGACTACTATAAAAACCCATTACTCAGTAAGGATTTTTCTACCGTAATAGAGGCTGCTGCAAAAATATTCAAAACGATCCGAGATAAGTCTCTGCGACTGCATCCATGTGAATGCTATTTAATGGGTCGATTCCGTATTGCGAAGCGAGTCGTGTCGCGTTGCCAGTTGCAATTTTTCCATTACGTATGACAAAAGTCGCCATAAAGTTCATTTTCCGGCGAAAACAAATTAGCTGTCGCCGTGCATTTTTACAAAAGAATAAAAACAAAACGTAGCTCGTGGAGTCAGACTTTTTGGCGAAACTAAAACCACTTTTGATGAGGAGTGGAAGGATGTTGCGGAGCAATTAAATAGTTGTGTGCGTACACCAGATGAATGACACATAGTATGGACTCAGTTCAAATCCAAACTAAAGAAAAAATGTCTCAAAATAAGAATAACATTACAGCTACAGCAGGTGGACCATCACAAGAAATATCTTTGTCGTCGGTAGCAGACTTTCCGCAATTAATATGGTTTTATTATTGAAGAGACATGGGATGATAATAACAGTGAAATTGGACAAATGAAAAACCTCAAAATGAAGTAGAAATTGACAACGTACTTGCCAACAAAACGTTTAAACTAAAATATCCTTTTCTATTCAGATATAAATTGCGAACATCGTCCTTTGGTCCCATTATATGTACGTGTGTTTCGTCAGTGCATCCGACAAAGCCCGGGGAAATTTGTTTTTGGATAAAAATAGTTTTTATTTTGACGCTTTTACTTTTCTGTTAATTTGGAAACCATCCAAATTTTACACAGTTTTTCCTCTATTAACTCCAGAACTTCACTTAATACCTTTGACAATGTGGGCTGAGCCATCCCGAGGTTAAAGTCATTGCCATGGCATTTTTGAAAGATTCCTTCTGCAAAAAACACACACACACTTTAAGGAGTGGCTGTATTGCTGTTGGTCTGTGGGTTTTTTTTTTTAATTCATTTTTAAATGCCTCTACTATATAAATAACACCGTCATTTGGAAGCCGAAAATAGGCTTTAAACCTAAAAAATTAACAATTATTTTGATCAATGTTGGAAACCAAACACACTCAAAATACTGATGGAAATTCTAAAGGATTCGATTTATCTCTTAAGTGTCGCCTGATAGATGCTACGTTAACTATATTTTCTTCACTATCATCAAAAAATAGTTCCACTGAGCTTATCATTTTAGGGGTTGTCCCTTTCTATATCATGAAGATCTTTCCTGACATTCCTACCAGCATATGGTATGCAACATTGTGTTGCTGTACTGGAAGAATCTTTGTCTTCTCATGTAGATGGTTTTGCACTTACATTCGTGGATAGCTACCACAGAACAACCTATACATGAATATGCTGTCAAATGTGACCCCTAGAATTTTGGAATAGTTTGTGGTAGAAATTCTGCTACCATCGACCATGACATTTAATTCAGTGCTCACCTCTGCAGTCCATGTGGTGAACATAGTGGCCGTAAATTTAGAGGCGGATATTTGCATATTCCTCGCGTTAAAAAAAGTTGGTAAGATCAGTCAAATAGGAGTTTAGCCTTCCACAAATGACATCAGGAAAGGTATACGACGCCTAGATCGTACAATCATCCTCATTCGTTACGATCTGAAAGCAGTCTGGAAGGTGTGAAATACAGGAGAGGTAGATGTTAAACAATTCCGGAGATATCATCCCATCTTAGGGAACTCCTTGTTTCACTATACGAGGCTTGGAGTTCTTGTTCCTGAATTTTATATAATTGATTATCCCACTTGACCGGAGTGTTATCTACTCAATGTCCTCATCTGCAGTAATAGTAATTCCTCAAATAATGGCGGATATTTGCATATTCCTCGCGTTGAAAAAAGTTGGTAAGATCAGTCAAATAGGAGTTTAGCCTTTCACAGACGACATTAGGAATGGTACACGACGCATAGATCGTACAACCACCCGCATTCGTTACGATCTGAATGCAGTCTGGAAGGGGTGAAATACAGGAGAGGTAGATGTTAAACAATTCCGGAGATATCATCCCATCTTAGGGAACTCCTTGTTTCACTATACGAGGCTTGGAGTTCTTGTTCCTGAATTTTATATAATTGATTATCCCACTTGGCCGGAGTGTTATCTACTGAATGTCCTCCTCTGTAGTAATAGTAATTCCTCAAATATTGTTTGAATTTGAACTCAATCCAACAAAAAGCCTTTTTTGTTTGTTTTTTTTTCACTGCCATGATGGAACTTTAAAAAGTGCTTAAATTTATGTACAGCTGTTACAATTGTTTCCCTAAATGGACTTCCTATTTTACATTTTTTGTGGTTAGGTCATCTTTGCATATGTAATTATTAACGGCAATGGACTGACCGCACCGACTGAACGAACGTAACGCCTAACCAACCACAATAACTCACCATACAAAATAGGTGTAGACATTTACATTTAATCTCCCAGCTATTTGAAAACAATGAATGAAAAATAGTAATAATGAATAAATTATAATACATTTGCTATGCAAAAAATGACGACAACAACAACTAAACCATAATGAGGCTATAAATATCAGCATATACGAATCTATATAAATCAATGTCGTACATATGGTTGACGATGATGATGATGGCCTTATTACGTACTTGTTTGTTATTAAACGACACTTTTCTTGATAGATTCTCAAAGCTATGCCATTTAAACATTATTAATGTGATTAAATGCAATTCTTTAAAATAGTTTTTTATGAAGGAAATACATTTCCAATGTTATTGTAAATGTGAAAAAAATTTATAATAGTTGCTGTTGTTGTATTGTTTACATCAGATATTGGAAATGGGTTAAATAGCGTGTAGCATCATAATATTTGGGGTTTCTATTTTCTTTATGGATTTTTATGTTTATCTTAGCCAAGAAAATTTTCCAAACACCAGCCAATTGTGGAAGTTTTTTTTTCGCCTATGACTAAGGTTGCAACTGTTCTTCTATTTCTTAACAAACGACGTCATATAAATAAATACTTTTTTATTAATATTAATTAGTAAACAAAACAAAAAACTATTCTTTCACAATTAAATCTATCGTTCTCAGCTGTTTTGTTGTTGTTCGTTTCCCGACCTCATCAATATTCTTTGTTATTATAATCAAAGCAATAACAAAAATCCTTCAAAAAATGTAATGTAAACTGGAATGCAATAGGCAAATACGAGGGTGGTTATTTTAATTAGAACACACATTAAGAAAATAAGTCAATTTTATTTATTTCCTTATTATACACAACAATACGAAAATGTTATTGTATTTCGATTTAAATTAAAATGCTTATACCTATAGGAACACTGCAAAATCTTTTGCGTAATTTCGTGTGCTCAGATTTGAATGATTTGAAAACGACACTGAATTTGACATTTGATTAAACATCATATTTTTAAGTTACCGACAAAAATCGGTGAAATTAAAATGCTTATTACTCCGGTAATTAACGAAATTTGTCGATAAGTTTACAACCAAAAGAATGTTGTCGCTAAGTTCTACCGATAGCAACAGTGTTGTCAACTATTATTGGCAATTTTCATTCACAATTTTGCGTTTTAATTTTAACGATTTTTGTTGGTTACAGAATTCCACTACAGAGCAGGAATATGAACTAATGCAATGTCATCTTCGGATCTGGAGAGAAAGAGAGTAAAACTTCAGTTGCAGCAGCCCAGCAGTGGTGCAGATTAATCTGAACCACTCGGATTGCCGACTGCTTAGCTCTATCGGACATTATTTTGGACTACAGAAGCGCATCCATCTCATTCCGACAATCCCGCGTCGGCGGCTTTTTTGATACCGGATTGACAGGTAATCAAACAACAATACTCGTGTTCCGGCCCGCGGCTGTCACCTCAGTGTACACAAGTTTTGCATTTATGGTAACGTGGGGCGCCTTCGCCACTGGGGCGGCTACGCCAGCGCCGATTTTCTCGCAAAATACAAGTGCTAGAAAAAATCCATTGAAAGCAAAATTGTGAGTTTAATGAAGATCTATCATCTCCCAAAAGTTGGCAGTTGTGTCATAGGTATGATAGCGGACGCACGCGGTTTTGTGTTTTCTGGGTATTGGGAAAAATAATAATGGTAGGTATTTTTTGTGATATCTTCTTTACCTTTTGTAATATCAAAAACACATTTTATACCGTTAGAAGACAACTACTAAAGAATGTAAATCCCAATAATTCGCATGAAAAAAGCAATTACAAATGTCAATATATTAATATTATGAAATATGTAAGGGGTGGGGCGCCTACGCCTGATAGGGACGTGGTGGGTTAATGTTAGAAATTTGTCATGTTTAACTTAAATTCTTTATACCATAGATATACCGCACTATAATATGAATTTAAAATCAAATATTATCCTAAACGTATCTTGTTTTAGTTATATTATGATTTTTGTACCTAAATTCGAGGCACCTACTTCAATTAACCGCTAGAATCGGTTACTTTTTGTGAATTGTAAAATAATTTTTGATTATTCAGTAAAAAACATGTTCCTTTTTTGTATAATGTTGATATTTAAGGAAGAAGTATGGTAGATTACAGTTTTAGAGTCCGTTTGAGAATGTTGAATATCGATGGCGAGGCTGTCCCATGGGTGGGGAGGCTTCGCCACTTTTTACACATTTTGTAAATTCTCAAAAATAATATTTTAAAAACAATATTATAACCATTTATATATCAAAACTTATAGTCGAGATATGCTAATATTTGTACCAAAAATAATATTTGAAAAAACTTTAACGGTGTCGGTATGAGAACATTTTGAACAAAAACGTGGCAAAGGCGCCCCATGTTACCATATATCGTTTTTCTGTGTTGGGAGAAGTAAATCCCGGAATGCCTTGCTCCGGTTTCTTTGGTCCGTGCAGGGATGGAGGCAAACCCGCATTCAATTTGTCTCATCCAAATCCATTCTTCGGTGAAATGCAATAGATGTCGTTCTCAATTTTGGACTACTCCGCGGACTTTGTTGCTGCGCGAACATAGCCCCCAGTGAGTCGTCGTCATAAGAATTCGTTCCAATGTTGTTCCAATCCCTAAAAATGCATAATTTTTGCGTACATTTGCAATGGACTCCGAGGTAAGATCGAGGAAATAGTGGATTTCATGAGTCGGAAGAATATCATGGTTGCGGCGGTACAGGAAACCAAGCTCAAAAACAACTGCGGCTTACATCGTTGGAATGGTTACAATGTACTGATGAAGGGTCGCACCAGAATTGGAGGTGGGGGACTAGCTTTCCTTTTGCAGCAGTCTGTTCTGTACAGACCTATCACGCTTGAACATAGCTCTGATGACACGTACACGGACTGTATGGGGGTTGCAGTCAGGTGTGGAACTGTCGAGGTAGAGTCGCTGAAGGTATACATCCCACCGATAAAAATGCTGTACTCCAGGTTATAGGCTCAACATTAGCTCGCTTTTATAATGTCAAAACCGTCTTATCTTGGGTGACTTTAATGCTCATCATGAGTTGTGGCATTCGGTTCCCGGAAACAACCAGAGGGGTATAGCGCTGGTTGTGCAGATTGATAGCTCTACGTTTTGCACGGTCAATGAGGACACCCCTACCAAAAATAGCTGAGAGTGTTACAGTTCGCCAGAGATAACCATTGTGTCACCTAGTCTGACAAACAAAGTCACCTGGCAATCGGTCATTTCTCTTGGATCATGCCATCTTCCAATAATTGTCTCCATCAGCAGATCGCCCAAAATTTTGTCAATCATGGAAAAGCTAATTGGCCGAGTTTCAGAAGGTTCACCCTTCTGACGTTCGGGTAGAAGAAAAGACTTTCCGGGACATTTCATTACAGCAGCCGCTCGCCATACACCTGCTGGTCGAATACCCGAAGTGAGACCAAACGTACCAGCAGAAACGGCGGAATTAGCAAATTAAGCTTCGTCGTACCAACCCCAGTGACCCCAAGGTCAGCAAGGTGAAACTAGAAGTTAACAGGTTGGTCGGTGAGCATAAGCGGAACAAGTGTCTAAATCATCCAAAGAGTTCCAACATTGGAGCCAGAATAAGTGAATTGTGGCAACGCTTAAGTCACTCTCGAACACTGAAAAGAACGAAGATACGACCACATTTATGTTTGGCGATATTACGCAGACTGATCCGAAGAGGTGTGCAAGTTATTTTAATCGACAATTTGTCCAGGACACGGATAGTGACATGGCGAAGAGTAGGGTATTACTCTGCATTAGATCTCTTCCTGCCGAGGATGAACCGACACAATTTACAATGGATGATGTTGTGAATGTCATCAGGAAAGCTAAATCATCCAAAGCGTTGGATCCTGATGGAATCTCCATGAAAATGCTGAAACAACCCGATGTGCAGTAGAGTGGATGCAGAGTCGAGTATCTCACTAAAGTTCTCAACCTGTCGCTAGCTATCCACATCGTTCCAGAAGTCTGGAAAAATGGGCAGGTTGGTCCCGCTACTAAAGCCAAGCAAGAATTCCAGCAAAGGTGAATCGTACAGAACGATCTCGCTTTTGACGCCTGAATCTAAAACTCCTGAATTTTTACTCCTCACCCAGCGTCACAAATAGCTATCTAGTGCCCGATCATCAGCACAGGTTTCATAAGCAACACAGTACTGCAGTCGCCAGTCATACGTGGTATTCAGGAAGAAGAAATCCAAGCCCCGTAGAGTGGTAGTTCACCATGGTGTGGTGATATCTCCGGAACTGTTTAACCTCTATTTCTTTTGTATTCCGGCCCCTCCAGACGACATTGACAGGTACAGGTACATTCCCTGTCATTTGTGAAAGGCTGAATTCCTACTTGACTGATCTCACCACCTTTTTCACGCTAGGAATATGCAAATAACCGCCACTATATCTACTACCACTCTGTTCACCACATGGACGGCAGAGGTGAGAACAGAGTTGAATGTCATGAGAGCCATCCTAATCGCGATAAGTGGATAGGGTCCCTCAACCAGGCATGTCAGCAGAGATCTTCATGATCTAAAGAGAGATCCGTCGTTACAATACAGAAACCCCCTAGATCAGCAAGCCCGCGAATGTAGTCGCAGATGCTATAAAAAACTATTGAGTGAATGCGGTCACAGTGAGTTGCGTCAGCTGCCATGACGAACTAGAGTAGAGCTTCAACTACGCTCGGGATGGTGCAGCCGTTTTATTTCCTATAGGACAAACATGCGGCACAGACCCGCATGACGCACTGCACTCCAGTATATCTGGTTTATTCGTTTTTATTCGACTCGGTAGTGTTGGATCAGTTCAAGGTACATTACGCCAAATAATGAAAACGCGAATATTTACCATCAAAAATAGTTTTATTGTTTTCTTAAGTATCTCCAGCATGATTTATACACTTTTTCATGTGCACAAACCAATTGTTGAAGCTCTCTTTCCACTCCGATTGAGACACCTCCAAAACATGGTTTTTGAACGCTTCAACAGCATCTTCCGGGAATCAAATAAAATCACTGGGTTCCCAGCGTAAAACCTATGCTTCTTCGTAGGTTTCTATGCTGCTACAACAACAACTGGGTTCCAAGTCAAGGCTGCACGGTGGATTACCCATCAATTCCACGTTATCTACGGTCAAAAAAGCGCTGGTTTGAATCGATATGTAAGAGCTCACATTGTCATGGTACACAATGATTCGTTTTCCTTTGTTCGTTTTTCGAATTTCTCAGGAGACTTCAGACAAAAACATTGTGGTGTATCACTCAGAATTAAGTGTCGTACGTTCCTCATGCCGTATAATAACCACAGGATCAGTTTAGCCGAAGAAACAGGTGACCATTTGCTTCGAAGTGCTTCTTCCATAAACAACTTTGGTTGGATGAGGCTCACATTTGAGGGCGCCATGGTCGATTGTTGTTTTATTTCGGGCGCATACGCATAGATCCAAGAATTGATATCTGTGACGATCTTATAAACGTCGTTTGAAACACCGCAATCGTATTTTCTTTGCACAAATCGACAAGAGCCTTTTTTTGAGCGATTGTCAAAACCCATATAAAGCGGCATTACAGATTTCTTATATATCTTTTCTAACATTTTTCAAACCACCCTCGTATCATATTCAAATTCGTACATTTCGGAATCGCTAATGGCCACTAAATTCAAATTCAATCAACGTACTTGTAAATGTAAAATATATTGCCTATAAAAAAGAGTATTGATTTATTTATGGATATATTTGTAGTTGTTGTAACGTCTCATTATGCAATTTAGTGAAGAATATTTTCATGCGCCTTTATAGGCAGACGCCAGCCAACCAACCACAAAACTAAACTAATTCTACAATACGTATGCATATTGTGAGTTTTTTTCTCAGTAGAAAAAAACATTTGGATTCATATTGCAAACTTTTATTACAATCAACACAAGGGAGATATGTATTAAGAAATCATATAAGGTAGACAGTCGTAACAAACAAAAACAAACATTTGTAATTTTAATACATTGATTATAAAGAGAACTGATTTGAAGTAGAATATTTTATATTCAAAAATTAACAAAGACGATAGGAAACCCCTATCCATTACGAATGTATTCCAATCTTACACAATTCGTTCATTATAACATTGTTCAACTACTCATTTACTCAAAGAGTTACACATCTCAAAAAAAAAACAATTTCGAGAAAAACTCAATTGGCGATTGACATTTGACTTCCCAACTTAAAAGATGAGCGAGAAAAATTGACACAAGATAAAATAGAAGTCGTATAGAAATAAACACGTTTTTTTAGTTATGCCACTCTTTGAATAAATGAACGATATGTGTATATTTTCTTTTTTTGGGCGTAAAATGTTTGTGTAAAAAGAAAACGAAATTATTTCCTTCCTTATCCGCATATTTGTGTTGACCTTAAAATATTTAAAAATACCTTCCGAAAAGAAAAATATAAACAAACTTTAACAACAAACAAATCTCCAGATAAACATTTTATATTACATTCTTGTAGTATGGATGTATGTACTCGTATGTGTGGTAGTGGCTAGGCTTTTGAAAATGTTTCAACAAATATTTGCCAAGGAAATGTGTAGTTTATGGAATGTTTTTTTTTTACGTTTAGAGAACATTCCGGAGAATTATGAAATTCATACAAAAAAGATGCGATTTGTGAAATGCGATAACAGCCCAAACCTTTTTCTTCAGTAAGTTGAGATGTTTTTAATGGGTTTTTGATGAGTTTCATTTGAATCGTTATCTCAAAAATTCATTTGCTATGAATAATTTGGAGATTAATTTTCTGGACTTTGTTTGGTGCAGGCAATCAATTAACTGATATTTTTTGGAATTTTTATTAATTCTTGGAACGATACAGAATGCCACACATTAAACCAAACTTCTAATTGTAGCGTTGGTCTTATATTAAAGTGACACCGTTTGTTATGTCTACAAAAAAATCCAATTACCAAATGACGTGTTTTTATAGTTTGTAGCCGTAACTACTTCCAAATCATCTTACTAACCCATTATTTCAACAAGGGCTTGTCGCACTAAATAGCTAGTTATTCTATTGCCACTACGAGTTCAAAAATAAGGTGAAAACATAAGTTCTATTTTTAGAACAATTGTGGCGAAGTTATAATGTTAAATTTTAACACACTCCAATTTTATTTTTTTTATTTTGCTCTCTCCTGGATTTTAAAACGCAAACTTACATTTAATTTTTTAGCGTTGAACACACTACTCTTGGTTTTGTAGGTGGAAACACACGATCTGTTCCACTGCACTCATTACTTTGTAAGGAGTAAAGTATGTACTTTTGCGTTATAAAATTCTTATGAAATAACCCTTGTTTACATAACTCTATAATAGGTTATTCGGTTCATGTGGCTTGCTAATTTTTGCTAAGAAGTATTAGTCCAATCTTTTTAAAAGAGTAGAGAAGTCGTTATACATTTGATTGGGCAGTTAAAAAGATACAGAGTATCATCCAACCCTGTACCGCATGTTGTTCATATATTTTGCATGCAGTCGTTCGCCAATTCTTGCCCAGATAGAATTTAGAACACTGGTCTATCCAGAATCAAGTTATACCAAATATACTACAGGCCAGCTGATGTCCTCTTCTCGCCATAGCACGATGGGGCCGATGATATGTTTTTGAGGCAAAAAATCACAGGGGCAAGCTAGACGTGCAGATGTTTATAATCGGCCTAGAAGCTAATCTGCCAAATTTGGTTGATATCGGTTCATATATAGATATAGCTCTCATATATATGTTCGCCCGATTTCGAGTAATTGATGGACCAAACACGAAAATTCTGTCCAATTATAATGATATTTGGAATATGTGGCGGAATTCGGACTGGAAATAAGTTTGCCAAGTTATTTTGAAATCGGTTCAGATTTGGATGTAGCTCCCTTATATATTTTCGCCCGATTTGTGGTATTTCGTGCAACAAACACGCAATTTCTGTCCAATTTCGAAGAAATTTGAAACGTGTGACAGGATTTGGTCTAGAAATATGTTTGCTAAATTATATTGAAATCAGTTCAGATTTGGATATAGCTCCCATATATATTTTCACCCGATTTTAAGTATTTGGTGCAACAAACACGCAAATTCTGTCCAATTTCGATGAAATTTAAAATGTGTGACGAAATTACGTCTAGAAAAAAAAAGTATGCCAAATTATATCGAAATCGGTTCAGATTTGGATATAGCTCCCATATATATTTTCACCCGATTTTAGGTATTTCGTGCAGCAATCACGCTATATATGTCCAATTGTGATGAAATTTAAAGTGTGTGACGGAATTTGGTCTAGAAAACATTATTGAGACATCATATGGAAATCTATTCAGATTTGGATATATCGTTCATAAATTTTCTCTGTCGAAGTTAATTGTTTTCTCAATTTAGATGGTTGATACCGACCTTCCTTGAGAACATAGTTTAAATATTTTTCTTTTGACAAATTGGCCGAAACAGAGGCGGCATGAATCAAGGGTTTGGTATTGTTGCCGTGTTCATAGCAGACTTCCGAAGCAAGTTTTCTTGCTTCACTATAATCCACATTAGGGCGAACTCTCCTCTTTTTATCATTACCTTGTTCTAGCGTAAATACTGTGTCGCTAGCTAACCATAAGCTTTCAAATTGTAATACCGACTTTTTGACCTCCAATTTTGTATCCATTTTTGGTTAAGGCGTGCACAAATATTATAAATTTGCTTTTTAACTTCCGTCATGAAGTTGTCTTTGACACCTCGATTAAATTTTGCAGAAATCCATTCTATAAGGTGTTTAGGTTTTCGCTGATTTTCCAACCAAAAATTAAAAATATCCAAAGTTTTAAGTTTTACGAAATCTGGAAGTTGATAATTTTTTTATTCGCAAGTATACGCAAAAATTCTTTTCAAAATCTGTTAGGCGACATTGTCACATTTCACCAGATTCATATTTTTACGAGAATGCATCCTGAAGCCGAAGTTCTACTCCAAAGAACACATGGACGATACCATTTTTAAAAAATAGATAACATCAACAGATCAGGTTTTGGCGCCAAAATACTTAAATTGTTTAATTACGACTGAATGTCAGAAATAAACGGAATCATAATTATGACATCTTTGACAGCTTGGCATGTCGCCGTGAGTCGTTGCCAGATTGTGATTTTTTGGTTTTGGAGGTTTGAGAGTGTTAAGAATATAATTCCGTTATTATTTGATTTCAATCGCTGACTTGAAAAAATTACTTTTTGCCTCAAAAACCTGCCATTGGCCCCATCGTGCATAGAAGGGAGAAATACTCCAAGGATGGCATTCACGCGATACTTGTTTATGGCATCTTGCAGTCTGTTGGACCATCCGATAGCACTATGAAAAATTGGTTTTTGAATTCTGATTGGTACACTACAATTTATTTCCCTGAAGTCCCCTGAGAAATTCGAAAAAACTGACAAGAGAAGACGAATCATTCTGCATCATGACAATTCGAGCTCTCATACATCGATTCAAACCACCGCCTGTTCGACCGGGCAAAACGAGAATTGATGGGTCATCTGCCGTACAGCCTTGACTGGGCATCCATTGGCTTCATTTAATTCTAGCATATCAAGAAAAAAGTCGTGCTCAACGAATTTCGTCGCCAGAAGATGCTGTAAAAGCGTTCAAAAACCATGTTTTGGAGGTGTCTAAATCGGAGTGAAAAAAGTGCTTCAACAATTGGTTTGAGCGCATGAGAAATTGTATAAACAAGTAAAAAAGTGTCAGTCTTTGCCGACAGAGGTTACCCTCAGCCAATGTGAAGTGAAACTTTCATCTACGGCAGATCGAATTTTGTGACCCTTTCTGAACATTTGAACTTACCGACAAAAATGTGGATTAGGAACTAACTGCATTTAGACACAAATGTTGAACTTTTGTGGGGGAGGTACCCTTAGGGAGGACCGATATGGGCCATTTTAGAAGTTAAACTAAATTTTGACAAATATTAGGAGAACCAAAGTTTGGACCAAATTGGTTGACCAATTCAAGTGATATGGTTCTAGCATTTTAGTGACATTTTATTGGGGGAGAAGTACCGGAAGTTGTGGTCCGGTATTGCCCCATGAAACTAAGTTTGGATAAAATATGACGAAGACAAAATGTTGGACCAAATCGGTTGAACAGTTCGAGAGTTATCGTGGCATAGGGTTTTTAACACCTTTCAGGCTGTTTTCCCAAAAAATATGGACTTGCCCTTGAAATAAATTTTACCGTCGTAATGGAGGTAGCGCATGCAAATCGCTTCAACAAAAATCAAAGCGATTCGAGAGCAGATCTTTTAAAGTGAACTTGTCCGAAATTTTGTGTGGGAGGTACCAGAAGGAATAGACAAATATAGTCCATATTTGAACCTGATCTATGTCTGGAAGATAGAATAAGATGTGCAGGGTATGGATTACATCAGTCACTCCCTTATCGTGCGCACAATTTTTCCGAACATTTTTTAACTTTTGAAAGGCAGGTACCTGAAGGAGTGGACCGATATGGTTTATCTTCGAACTTATACTATATATAAATTAAATTATACTATAATTTTGGACCGAATTGGCAGATCCGTTCGAGATTTATCTTGCGCTCAATATAGGTTTTTTGCACCTTTCAGGCTATTTGCTCAGGAAGTATGGACTTGTCCCTGATGAAACTTGTACCGTAGTATGGCGGACAGTGAATACAAGTTGTTACAACAAAAATCAAAGCTATTGGAGAGCAGGTCCTAAACAGAACTTTTCTGAAATTTTGTGAGGGAGGTACCCGAAGGAGTGGACCGATTAAGTCTGGTAGAAATTTCACGATGTACAAAGTATGGGCTAAATTGGTCACTCCCTTCAAGAATTATCATGCGCACAAATTTTCCTCACATTTTCGAACTTTTGTGGGGGAGGTACAGGAAGGAGTGGACCGATATAGCCCATCTTCGAACTTAATCTAAGTTTGGGCAAAATATTACGAAAGCCAAATATGAACCGAATCGGTTCATCCGTTCGAGAGTTATCGTGCGCTCCAGCCAGACAGACAGACGGACGGACATTGCTCAATCGACTCCAAATTGTCTGAAACACATCTGAGGCACATTTTGCCCGTATGAAAGTGTATATACCCTCGTTAGCATAAATGCTGAGGGTATAATCATGCTGGAGACTACTTAAGAAAAGAACAATACTATTTTTGATGGTACATATTCCCGTTTTCATTGTTAGGCCAGATAGTATATTTTGAATGTTGCAGATTTTCTTTTCTAGCCATAGAATTGGAAAGAACTCCTTGGACGACATTAACAAGATTATTGTTTATGGCATTGTTCAAAAAAGTGGTGGATTTTATATAAGAGTAAATAGTCGCAACTGACGCCTCGTCGTTTACTTGGGGATACAAACGTGTCATTACTTTGTGACGATTGGGTACTAGTTCAGCCCAGAGTTATTTCTGGACTAATTTAATTGTGACAATTGGAATTTTCATTGGTAGCGGGTAGAGAGAAGAATTGTATGTTTCCTTCGTATTCCTTTTTTATACCAGAACAATGTGAATAATAGGTACGAATATGTTCAGTCCATCAGCACTAGCTTCTATTATTAAATGCTGAATTTATATGTAATTTATTAAGAAAATGCAAATCACGGTGCTCTTGAAACAATTTTAAATGGAAGTTGCTTACACCTCGGAAGTTTTTGCGGATTCTGAAACTACAACGTTAATAGATGAGAACAATCAAAAAACAAAAAAAATCGCCGGAGCGCTTTTTAAATAAATCGCGATTTAAGTTGACATTTTTAGGAGTTGTTTAGGTTTTCGCGATTTTTCTTAGAAACCGCAATTCCTATCAAAATAGGACTAAAACAAATGTTGTAGCTATGAAAATTCTCTACAAGATTGACCTTAATGGTATTCACGTCGGTTTTACCATTTTTGAGATATAGAAGTTCAAATTGGGACAATTCAAATTCAATTCAATTCTGTATCGCCCCCCCTTATAAAACAATGTCATGACTGCAAATTCCGAACTTAAACTTATATATCTAAAGAAATGTTACAACTTAGGATAAGTTACTTAAGCCAGTCTTGTAGAGAATTTTCACAGCTTTAAGATTTTCTCAGGTCCCATATCGATAAGACTTACCGTATTCAAGCAAAATCGCGAAACCCTAACAAAAAAACATAAAAATGTAAACTGAGCTTCTTTATCTCAAAAATGGTACAGGCTGGGAACAAATGATAAACGCCAATCCTCTAGAGAATTTTCACAGCTACAACATTTTCTTTAGCTCCATTTCGATTGGACTTGCGGTTTCCAAGCAAAATCGTGAAAACCTAAAAAACACCTAAAAATGTGAATTTTGACCGCGATTTATTTAAAAATCCCTACAGCGATTTTTTTCTTGTTTTTGGATTTTTCTCATCTATGAAACCTGCTGTTTTAGAATTCACAAAAACTTTCCCTGTGTAAGCGGTTTTCGTCAAAATTTAGTTAAGGCGCACCCTCCATGACATTGTTTTATAAGGGGGCGATACAGTCAGTGCATTGTCCCAGTTTGAACTTCTATATCTCAAAAATGGTAAGAACTACGAAAATACCATAAAAGTCGATCTTGTAGAGATTTTTCATAGCTACAACATTTTCTTTAGTCCCATTTTGATAGGACTTGCGGTTTCTAAGCAAAATCGTGAAAACCTAAACAACCCCCAAAAATTTCAACTTAAATCGCGATTTATTTAAAAAGCGCTCCGGCGATTTTTTTTGTTTTTTGATTGTTCTCATCTATAAACATTGTAGTTTCAGATTCCGCAAAAACTTCCGAGGTGTAAGCACCTTCCATTTAAAATTGTTTCAAGAGCACCGTGAAATGTGAATTATTTATACAAATCGTCGTTTACGTAAAAAATTGTAAGAGCAAATAATCGCAACTGACGCCTCGTCGTTTACTTGGGGATACAAACGTGTCAATTGGTTCCCTTCGCATTACTTAGTGGTCAATTGTGTACTAGTACCGCTTAGAACTAGTTCTGGACTACTTAAATTGCAACAATTGGAATTTTCATTGCAAGCGGGGTTCTACTGTTCATCTTCCCTATGCTCATGACTAGACATCGGATTTTGCATATTTGCATATTTTTTAATAATAAAAATACGAAGATTCTGTTTGGACCAAAATTCGTTTCAAAGAAAACTGAATTAAATGGCAGGGTCATATTTTGTATTTATTTTGCATATTTGCATATTTTGCATATGCACAAAATATGCAAAAAATATGCAAAATATGCAAAAAATATGCAAAATATGCAAAAAATATGCAAAATATGCAAAAAATATGCAAAATATGCAAAAAATATGCAGAATATGCAAAAAATATGCAAAATATGCAATCAGAATTTGTGCGGAAAATTGTCATTTAAAGTTGGAAAAACCATCAAAACATGCTTAAAGTGTCCTAAACTAAGACTGTTGACCGTTTAATGTCGATTTTTTTCAGCAGATTATTATGTTATTGAGACCGTTTACGATAGTGTGGTGTAGGGTATAAAAATGTGGTATCGTAATACCATTTTTTTATTATTAAACTATGCAAAAATATAAAATTTGATAAAATATCGAACGTTTTATGTAAAATTCAATATTTTCTTGGTCTTAATTTGTAGCATTTGGCTGGTTTTAACTCACAGGAACAAATCAATCTCGGATTTTTTTAGACGGAGAGCCGCCTAAACCTTTTTGCATTGTTGATAGCCAAAGTTTGAGCACAATTGGAATATGTTAACACGTGAAAATCTCAATTTTTTTTTGCTATTTGGCGACTTCGACGACCCATATATGTGGAACGGTTAAAGCTATTTGCCCGAATCATGCATTAAATTAAAGTAATAAAAGTACAACAAAGTAGGTAAGTGTTACTGAATTCGAAGATCTATTTTAATTTTATTTTAATTAATTTCTCGTTGGAGTCAAGCTTAATGACCGATGATGTTTGCATGTGAAAAAGGAAAGCCGAAGATTCGGACCCGCACAACCACCATTATGTGACATGTTTCGCCTTTTGTAGAGTCTCATCAGACATATCGGCCGTGGAATGGCTTCGCTATACATCAAACATTTCCTTTTTCAAATGCAATTTTGTTTTTACAAAGATGGACATTTGTACATTCATTGTATGGCTTCAATGACAAACGCTTACATAATGTGGTCTTGGAGCCATCTGGGTATAGATGACAACTTGGTGATGAACTCGACTCCTTGCTATGTAGCTCACAATTTTCAAGTTGTTTACCATCCTTTACCCCTCCTGGGGTAAAGTTAAAGTTTAATCTCTTGAACAACAATTAAGTCTCACTTGTAATTATGCTTGGTAAACCTTTTTCTAGGAATATTGGCAGTTTATTTTTCTAAGTTTTAATCGAATATTTCTGAAGAAATTTCTATCTTTGCTTTGCTACGATTTTTCTCGTCTTTTGGATCTTTACGGTGTTTTACACTATCAGATCAAACAATGCCAGGCAAATAATTTCATGAATAAGGTACCACATATGATTTATCATTTTATTCTTTCCTTTATCTGTTTGTGAATGCCTTTCGTATTAAGTAAATCTGCAAAACCGCATGGTTTAGGTCTTGTTTTGGACCTAAAAAATCGCAGACTATTCTAATAGAAATCGCTTGAATATGTTTGGTTCATGTCCGGATGTGCTTCCAAACTTGCAGTCAAAAATCCCTCTCAATAATTTTTTTAGCAAGTTCGAACAGTGGTACAAAATCTCTCGACCTAATATCTGCTCGAGCTGGTGAGACCCCATTATTCTAGGCATTTGTACACTGCTAGTTCTTGTTTCTCCCATGAGCTACTGTCGGTTTCAGGAACGCCTAGGAGTTGTTCTTTACCTCCATTGAAAGGATAAAATTATTTCTTTCGAAATGGAAGCTTTAGTACAAGGTTTCCTAATTACTTTTACATAAAAATGTGTACACATTATTCGCATAAAATGTACTGGAAATCACATTTTTTATAATAAATTTTTGTGGATTTTTTTTTAATTTTTAAAAATTGAAGTTGATTTTTACTAACTTCGCCATCCTTCGCCAAATTTTTTGAAGAATCTTCGAAATAGTGTGAAGTCTACAAAAAATTTGGTTCCAGCTGCATATGTTAGCATTTCCGTGTGTGACATTAAAAATACTGACGATGTCTCTGGTCGTTTCAGTGAATATTTCGTATTACTGTATCTCAGTATCTTCTTTGTTTTGTGTTTTAATTGTTTGTTTGATTTTTTCTTTAAATATTTAGACATTTTTGTTTTAGCATCTACTTATAAGTGTATTTTTTACATTTGTATATTTTTGATATATGTATGATGCTACATAAAAGATGAAAAACAAGTAAAAATGTAAAGTTCGGTAGCACCGAACTTTTTTATAACCCCTACCATGAAATATTCTGTCCTCAAATGGAATAATTTGTTTCCGTTCCTGTCCACGATACCAGACGGAGGCGTTTTTTGACCACTAACAACTCACAATAACAAATTACAACCAAGTCGAACCGAAAATGTAGATAAAAAACCTCAGAATAAACGAATCCTGGAGCTAAGACCACAATTTTTGGCGCAGAAGGTTTTTGATCATTGAGAACTCTAAATGGCAAATTACAACCAATTCGGGCCGAAAATGTTGATAAAATCTTCAAAATACCTGAAATTGGGAGGTACCGTAAAATGAGGGCTATAACGAAACCTGGACCTAAGACCAACATTTTGGCGCAGAAGGTTTTTGACCATTGGAAACCGCAAATACCAAAGTACAGCCAATTAGGTCCGAAAACGTAGATAAAAGCTTCAAAATTCCTGAAATCGGGTGGTACCGCTACATGGGAGCTATAGGAAAAACTTGACCCCTATTGAAAATTTTTTGGCTAAAGTATTTTTTACTTATTTTTTGCATATACTGAAAAAATCAGATTGATCCGACGATTATAAATATTTTTGTCGCACCTTCGCCAAATGGCGACAAAAATCTTAACAAAGCAAAGATTCCAATTTCTTCAGAAATATTTTATCCAAACTTCCAAAAGAACAACTTCTGAAATTCCTAGAAAAAGGTCTAGAACAATTCTTGTTGTTCTAAAGATTAAACATTAACTCCGAATTTTAAGGAGGTGCAAAGGATGGTAAACATCTTGAAAGTTGCGAACTACATAGCAGAGCGTTCTTCAAGTAGTCAGCTGTACCCAGATAGCTCCAAAACCACAAGATGTCAGACTCTTGAAAAAATTGAAATAAGAACAAAATGTAAAAGACATTTGTTTTCATTCCAAAAATTGATAAAAAGAAAGAAGATGTTTTTTAATAGACTCCACTTTCGTGCAAAGGCGTATATAGTCACGTTTTTCGGGACATTGGCTTCTCGAATTCATTAATACTTACGTAGTTTGTTGTTCAGCAAGAATTGTTAAAACAGAATGGCCTTTAATTTAATGCTTAATATGGACAAAAAGCTTTAACTATTCCAGAGAAATGGGTCGCAGAATTCGCTAAATAGCCAAAAAATCGAGATTTTCATAACTTCGAGGCCCCAGTGACACGTGTTAACATATTCCAATTATGCTCAAACTTTGACAGTCTTAAAATCTGACCAAACTAAAAACTTTATGCGGGTGCAATACACCACACTGTCGTAAATGGTCTCAATAACATAATAATCTGCTGAAAAAAATCGACGTTACCCGGTCAACAGTCTTAGTTTAGAACATTGTTATGTATTTTTTGATGTTTTTTCCAACTTTAAATGACAATTTTACGACTTTTATGACGATTTTCGGTCAAAATCTGTTTGCATATTTTGCATATTTTTTGCATATTCTGCATATTTTTTGCATATTTTGCATATTTTTTGCATATTTTGCATATTTTTTGCATATTTTGCATATTTTTTGCATATTTTGCATATTTTTTGCATATTTTGCATATTTTTTGGCATATTTTTTGCATATTTTTTGCATATATTTTGCATATTTTTTGCATGTTTTTGATATGACCCCAAATATCGAAAAATTGACCTTTAAAACGCCTAGATCCAAAATTTGAGTCCAATCGGATGAGAAATAAAAAACATGCAAAAATCCGATGTCTACTCATGACCATAGTCGATGTCCATTTCTGCTCTAGATCATGAAGGTTTTTTCTGACATGACATAAATAGGATGACGTACGGTAAAAATCTTCGGTAGAAGTTATGAGCAGCCTAAGGGCCTGTCAGGTTTCTTTGTTTGCGCCCCAAAGTATGACAGACTTGAGAACTCGGACGACTCAAACATCGTATCAAATGAAGAAGAAAAAAATTGACATACATGGCTACTCTACCTACAATCAGTAGCAGTATCGCACGAGAGAGGTATCGGCAGAAAAGGAGAGAAGAGAAATGTCCTTTCTGCAGGAAAAAGAGGGAAATGGAAAAGCGGGAGTGTGAACAAATCAAGATGTTCAGGAGCCAGAATGAATTCTTAAAATTCCACAAAAGTGTGAAACATCAAACTGATGGCACTGATACAGGAACATCCTCCTGTAGAGACCAGCCAAGTAATTTGATAGCAATTACAAATAGTGTGCTCAGAATACGGAAATAGCATTTTCCAAACTAGGGAAGACGACAAAGATACCACAGATCCACTCGCAGAAAATGGTATTGAATTTATGTCGCCCTGGCCAAGATGAGGTAAAGACAGCAATACACCGGCTGAAGAATAATAAGGCAGCAATAGCCGAGCTGTTCAAAACCGGAGGTGACACACTGATAAGATGTATGCATCACCAATATGAATCTGAGATAAGACTTTGTGATCTAATTGGACATAGGTCTGCTGATCCCTATTGCTTATAAGATAGTGTCAAGGATACTGTGCGAACGACTAAAGCATACCAATTGAGGCATACCAATGCGGCCTTAGTCCTGATAAATCCACCACTGACAAATATTTACCTTGCGACAAATCCTGAAAAAAATTTCAAGGGATGCAGAACGTCACATTACATATTTTTGTCGATTATAGGGCAGCCTTCGACAGTCCCTTGTGTTCAAAGGTATTCCAAGCCATGTCTGAATTTGGTATCCCCGTAAAGAGTATTCGGCTTTGTAACATGACTTTAACTGATACCCGATCATCTGTTAAAATAGGAACTAGGAACCTCTCAGCATGTGTGATTTGAAACTTTGATCTATGGACTAATCGAATACATACACAACCAAAATCCTTTTCCCCAAAATTATATATTTGGGGTGTTTTAAGAATTTGGTGGCCCTTATTAGACATATGAACTTGCCGATAAAAATAGGGATTTGGATTAAAGCTCAATACACCTTTCTCAAATATAATTCGAAACATTCCAGTTGTAATACAAACGAAGTTATGTTTGTAATTTGATTATTTCGTTCGTAATTC
Source organism: Musca autumnalis (assembly GCF_047663935.1). Taxonomy (NCBI): domain Eukaryota; kingdom Metazoa; phylum Arthropoda; class Insecta; order Diptera; family Muscidae; genus Musca; species Musca autumnalis. The sequence continues at coordinate 74,798,843 of NW_027412088.1, forward strand.
GAATTATTTCATTTATAATTCAAATTATTCTATTTGTAATTTGAATTATTTTATTTCTAATTTGAATTATTACATTTGTAATTCGAATAGTTTCATTTGTAATTCGAATTATTCTATTTGAAATTCGTATTATTCCATTTGTAATTCGAATTATATAATTTGAAATTAAAAATTAAAAAATTATTGTATTACTTTATATTTAGTTTTTCCAATCATAAATTAAGTTTTTCGAATTACAATTGGAATAATTCGAAATTTAAAAGAAATAATTCGAATTACAAATAAAACAATTCGAATTACAAGTAAAACAATTCGAATTACAAATAAAATTCGAATTACAAAGGGAATAATTTGAATTACAAAGGGAATTTTTTGAATTTCAAAGAGAATAATTCAAATTGCAAATTGAATAATTTGAATTACAATTGAAATGTTTCGAACTACAAATGGAATTCTCGAATTACAAATATAATATAACGAACTACAAATGGATTTCTCGAACTAAAATGATTCGAAATGCGTCTGAAAAAGGTGTAGTGTTGTAGAGGCGGTACCTGAAGGAGTGGACCGGCGCAATCCATTTTAGAAGTGGTTCTTCTTTTGGAAGCCATTTTAGTTGATTACCGTATAATTTAGAGGAAGATCATTACTTCAGGAAGCCCACGAAAAACATAATATTGATGTAGCAGGACCACAGACCTTAAACTACACACAAGAAAAGTTAAACAGCTTTCGGGAAGTAAGGACATTCCCCTTAAAAAAACTTGTACAGTCGTAAGCGGGGCAACGAATACAAGTTGTTGGGAGTTATCCGAAGGAGTGGACCGATATTGTCTATATTCGAAACTTATCTATGTCGCGTAAAAATATTACGATATGCAATGTATGGACCAAATCGGTTATTGCCATCGTGAGTCATCGTGCGCACCATTTTAGAGAATAGTTTTGAATTCTTTAGAGGAGGTACCCGAAGGAGTGGACCAATTTGGCCCATCAATCTAAGTTCGGACATGGCTAAATCGAATCCAAATTATCTGAAACCAATTTCGTCCAAACATACTTGGGAACTAAAAGCATTATTTCGATGAGGCACATTTTGATCGTATAATAGTGTATATATTCTCGTTAGCCTAAAGATTGATGGTATATCAAGGAGACAGCCTTTCGTGTGATCTCTTCAACATCCGGTTGGAAAAGGTTATACGAGATGCAAACATCAAAATAAATGGTACAATTTACACCAGTAGCCACAATTTACTTGCTTATGCTGATGATACAGACATCAGTTAGAAAGTTGAAGGAGAAGCTTCTGAAGTGGGTCGGAGTGAGAATTTTCTAAAGTAGAACTCGGACCAAATGTGTTGGTTGAAGTTGGTTCCTATACTTTTGACGTACACAAAGACATACTTGGTCTACCTCGACACAACATACACAACAAAAAACTTTGGTTTTTACAGCTGGTGCTGAAGTCGAAGACGCAATCTCCAAGGCGAAACCATCAAAAGCTCATGGGCCTGATGGCATCTCCATGGTGATGTTAAAGCACCTCGGTCCAATAGCCCTGGGATTCCTGGCGCAACTTCTCAGTCTCTCGGTAAACCTGTTGGTAATACCAGAGATTTGGAAGGTTGCACGGGTTATCCCACTTCCTAAACCTGATAAACCGGCAAACTTTGGAGAATCATACCGTCCTATCTCCCTATTATCACCTATTGCCAAGGTTTTGGAAGCGCTGTTGCTGCCATCCATGACCGAACACCTCCAACTAGCTAATCATCAGCATGGATTTCGAAAGGCTCGTAGCACAACGACTGCTTTAAACGAGATAACTACTCATATTGCGAATGGTCTCAACCAGAATCGACCGCCAGCACGGACTGTGATCGCCGCTTTGGACTTGTCAAAGGCTTTTGACACGGTAGATCACTCGATTCTGATGGGTGACATTATGGATTCCACATTACCCAATATTACCAAGCGCTGGCTTGGTAATTATCTCAATGGAAGACAGGCATATGTGGAATTCCGAGGCCGAAAGTCAAAATACCGCAAACTAGAAATGGGTGTACCGCCAGGTGGAGTTCTGTCACCGCTCCTCTTCAATCTTTACCTTGCGAAGCTTCCTGCTCCTCCTCAAGGCATTAAGATGGTCTCCTACGCAGACGACTGCACGATCCTGTCGTCTGGAGTAAATGTAGATGAAATAAGCGCTAGACTGAATGACTACCTAGCCGCCATCTCAGCCTTCATGCAGGAAAGACATCTCTTAATATCACCGTCGAAATCAACAGTTACCCTTTTCACATCATGGACACGTGAAGTAAGAATGGAACTAGACATAAGCGTCGATGGAAGAACAATACCGACCGTCCAGCACCCGAAGATCCTGGGTGTTGTGTTCGACAACTTACTCAACTTCACAGGACATGCCGCATACATAAAAACGAAAGTCCAAGCCAAAAACAAGGTCCTGAAATCGCTGGCAGGCACCACTTGGGGCAAAGACAAAGAAACGCTCACAGCGACATACAAGGCAATCAGTCGCTCAATCCTGAGCTATGCTGCCCCCGTTTGGACATCGTTTATGAGTGACACCCAGTGGAGTAAATTACAGGTAGTTCAAAATAGTGCTGTTGGAAAATAGTCCTGTTGGAACCACATTTTTTCCAATCCCAATTCATCAAGTTGCGGCAAAAAGAACTCGTTGATCATTGCTCTGTAGCGCTCACCATTCACAGTAACCGTTTGGCCCGCGACGTCTTCGATGAAAAATGTCCGATGACTCCTCCAGCAAAAACAGCACACCATACAGTGACTTTGTGCGGGTGTAATGGCTCTTCATGGGTTACCAGCGGATTTTCAGTGCCCCAGAAGCGTAAATTTTGCTTATTTACGTACCCGCTAAGGGGCCAAACTAAGTAAGTATTTCATCAGATAGCATGTTAAAGAAACAGCTACCAAGCATTAACTTAAGTAGTCTAGTTCAATGTGACGATGGGGATACAGGAACAATATTTCAATGCAATCGGAACTGTAAAATATTTACCCATATAAAATATTGAATGTACATCCATTAATTACATCAGATACAGTGTTTATAAATTTCTATAGAATAGAAGAAAACAATTGTTTTAATTTTGAAATCTGTTTTTGGCCAAAAGACATCCATTTTGAAAAATTTTTTGTAGTAGCAGCCACAACAGACACCAAAAAAAAGTCACTACCCACCGCCACAACAAATTAAAATTGCGCCCATAAAATTTTAAAACAAAATCGCAAAAACTAATATCTGTTCTAATGCCACTACAACAACAACACCAGCAAATCATAAACAAATATCGTATGAGAATGGGAACAAGAAAACAATAACAAAAAGAAAAAACATCATCAACAACAACAGAAACGATGGATATGGATGGAATACGCTTACGGAAATACCACAAAACTTTAGAGAAATAAGCAAAAACTTAACGTTACCGTTGTTTTTCACTGTATCGCCTCCAGAAAAGGGAAACCTGAAGCAGCGCTGACAAGCAGCTAATCGACTCAAATAAATTTCATTGTAAATTTGAAAAAAAAAAAAACATTTCATTTTCAATGAATGAATTTCGACTGCTAATAGTAGTGAGCTTCGTAGTTTTGTTTTTGCTTAGTCTTAGCAAAAAAAAAAAAAAAAAAAAACAACAAAAAGAAACAAAGAAAAACAGATAACAAAAATGCCAAAACAAAAACAGTCTTATAGCGTATTAGCCAGTCAATTAAGCACAAATAGGCAAAAAATATGCCATGATAAAAGAAAAACATGTGTAGGTACATTAGATATGACCAACAGAAGAAGTAAATAAAAAAAGGCCATGGACTGAGGGGCCTAACATGTCATACCTCCTTTCAACAAATTACTTTCCTTTGATCTTGATTTCATAACAATTAAAATATACCAAGGGATGTTGTAATTTTAAAAGAAGACAAAGGTTCTTTTAAAATTACAACAAACATTAAAAAACATGTAACAAATAAGAAAGTATCAGTCAGCTGTGTACAGAGATATTTCCTCAGCCTCGGAACTAAAGAAGAAGAAGTAAACACAAACTTTTGACACACACACTGTCAATGAGAACGCCCCTACCAGAATTAAAGGAGAGTGTCACAGTTCGCCTGACATAACCATCGTGTCACCTGGTCTGACAAATGACGTTACCAGGCAACCCGTCATTTCCCTTGGATCAGACCATCTCCCCATAATTGTCTCCATTAGCAGACCACCCGACTTCATCACCTCTGAACGCCGCACGTTCTTCAATCATAAAAAAGCTGATTGGCCGAGTTTCAGAGAGTTCACCAATCACCGCTTCAGAGAATTGCCCAATCCTTCTGATGTTCGGGTAGCGGAAAGGACGATCCGGGACATCATCACTGCTGCAGCCGCTCGCCATATCAATGCTGGTCGAATACCCGAAGTAAGACCAAATTTCCCAGCAGAGGCGACGGGATTAGCAAATGAGCGTGATGAGCTTCGTCGTATCAACCCCAATGACCCAGAGTCAGGGAGCTGACACTGGAAGTTAACAGGCTGGTCGGCGAGCATAAGCGGAACAAATGGTTAAATCATCTGAAGAGCTGCAACATTGGAGCCGGTATAGGTGAATTGTGGGCAACGGTTAAGTCACTCTCGAACCCTGGAAGAAGGGAAGATAGGACCTCAGTCACGTTTGGCGACGTTACTTTGACTGACCCGAAGAGGTGCGCAAGTAATTTCAATCGACAGTTTGTCGAGCATCCCGAGTGTGACAGGGCGAAGAGAAGAGTATTACGTCGCATCAGATCTCTTCCTGCCGAGGATGAACCACCACAATTTACAATGGATGATGTTGCCAATGTCATCAGGAACGCTAAATCATCCAAAGCGTTGGGCCCTGGTGGAATCTCCATGGTAATGTTGAAGCAGCTGGATGAGCCGGGAGTCGAGTATCTCACCAAAGCCTTCAACTTGTCGCTAGCCACCCTCGTTGTTCCCGAAGTCTGGAAAATGGGCAGGGTGGTCCCACTACGGAAGCCAGGCAAGGATGCCAGCAAAAGTGAATCGTACAGACGGATTTCGCTTTTGTCGCTTTTCGCAAAGACACTTGAGGCCTTGATCCTCCCCAGTATCAGAAATAGCTATCAAGTTGCCGATCATCAACATGGATTCCGTAAGCAGCACAGCACGACAACAGCGCTGCACGCCATTACCACATATATCTGTAAAGGACTCAACCAGAGACGGCCGTGCGGTAGAACAGTGATGGTGGCGCTTGACTTATCAAAAGCCTTTGATACAGTCAGGCACTCCACGCTGTTTGAGGACATTGAGCAGACAACCCTCCGGCCAAGCTTGAAACGTTGGATAGTCAACTATATGTGTGGACGCCAGTCGTACGTGGAATTCAGGAATAAGAAGTCCAAACCCCGTAGAGTGAAACAGGGAGTTCCCCAAGGTGGGGTGATATCTCCGGAACTGTTTAACCTCTACCTCTCCTGTATTCCACCCCCTCCAGACGGCATTGAGATCGTGACGTATGCGGATGATTGCACGATCCTGGCGTCGGGTACCTATCCTGATGACATCTGTGAGAGACTGAACAACTATTTAACCGATCTTACCACCTTTTTCCATTCGAGGAATATGCAGATTTCCCCCACAAAATCTACAGCCACTCTGTTCACCACATGGACAGCGCAGTTTGGACGTGAGTTGAATGTCGTGGTCGACGGTAGCAGAATTCCGACCACAAACTGCCCTAAAATTTTAGGGGTCACATTCGACACTACATTCACGTCGTGCGTGTGCCACAGCTATCTGCGACAAGTTGAAAAGTAGGAACAAGGTCCTCAAGTCCCTGACCGGCAGCACTTGGGGTGCAGATAAAGAAACCTTGTTGGCCACGTATAACGCGATAGGTCGGTCTGTGGTAACCTATGCGGCTCCAGTCTGGTCCCCGAGATTGGGTGATTCGAACTGGAAAAAGATTCAAACTTGCCAGAATGCCGCCCTGAGAACAGCGACAGGGTGCCTCCTCAAATCTTCAGTGGACCATCTACATGAGGAGGCAAAAATTCTTCCTGTAAAGCAACACAATGAGATGCTTTCGTTGCAGTACCTGCTTGGATGTTATCGTGTGAGCCATCCCAATCACCATCTTATCGGTAGGCCCGGCCCATTCAGGGAGATCAGGAAGGATATCCATGCTTTAGAGGGAGAGGTCCAACGATACCGGAGAGAACCCCTAGATCAACAAGCATATCAAGCAGAATTGAATAGCATTCACACGGACGCAGTTGCCAAGGCCTTAAGCAATTATAGTGTGAATAAATTACTCGGAGTACATCCTCCATCTATCGCAGCTGAGGAGCGTCAGCTGCCACGACAAATCAGAGTAGTTTTGGCTCAACTACGCTCGGGATATTGCAGTCGCCTAAATTCATATTGGGCGGAAATCGATCGCGCCGTGCAAGACATATGCCCAGTATGCGGCATGGGCCCGCACGACACACACGACACACAACACCTTTTTAACTGCCCCGCCAAACCTACCCATCTAACTCCAGTGGATCTGTGGCTACATCCCATCGAACCAGCCATTTTTCTGGAACTGGAGATAGACCCAGAGCCAGATTGAACAGAGGAACGAACATATAAACATAATAAAAACACTGTTACAACAACACCAACAACCAATAGTTTGGAACAATGCTGATTCTCCTTAGCACAATATATCAGTCTCCAAATTACCTTGATGGTCTCTACAGGAGTATATTTTTGTACCGAAGCCATCAGTTTGATGTTTAACCCTTTCGAAAATAGCATTTTCGGACTTCATTCTGGCTCTGGTTCACACTCCCGCTTTTTTATTTCTCTCTTTTTCTTGCGGAAAAGAGGTTTCTCCTCTCTCCTTTTCCCCCGATACCTCTCTTGTGCCTTTTGTGCCCGTTACTACTAATTGTAAAGTAGCCCTATGTGTTGCATTTTTCTCTTCGGTACCAGCACGACAATCCTGGTCATACCATGGATTCCTTGGTGAAGGTCTCTAGTATCCAAATATGGGTTTTGCGACTTTTTGTGCATTAAGTGGGCAATACTTTGCTACTGTGCAGATATGTTATCGGGATGAGGAGTGGTTTAATTAAGCATTTAGCCCAGTTAAGTAGAATATACTGTGGCTATCTGTTGTGATTTCAGCTTACCGATGTCCAACTTCCGTGTTTTGTCTGTTCGTGCTTTATTTGCTACGTTTAAACCAAGATAAGTCTTGGGCTTTGTCATGTTAAAGCCGGTTAGAGCCATTGCCTGGTATCGTTCGTAGAGGATGTCCCAAAATGTGGATAAAAACTTCAAAATACCTGATATCAGTTGCTGTCATCCCATCAGATTCTAAACCAATCATATTGCCAACTGTGTTGTGCCATCTCACACAAAATTTTAGAATGTAGTAGCACATTCTTCAATTGGTACATAAGTAGACTTAGAGCGACCTCGAACTAGTTCATTTGCTAATCCCATTATAGTACTTCGTCCTGGAACCGAGAAAAGTTTGGCGATATTACGTATATCATGCAGAGCCTTTCAGCAATCAAAGATACCTCGATGGCTTGATGGTACATGACTTGAGTGCCTTAAGGGCCGCATACATATATAGTCATCGTTCCTGTAAGACTAGTATCAAGACCTTCAGCCAATTCTACTGCTTTCTTAATAGCAAGAATCTCTGCTTGAAATACGCTACAGCTATCATTGAGCTTCTTCTTATATTCTTCTGCCTTGGATTCATATGTGTATATTGCGAGACCATTCAGGGTAATGTAATCACTAGCCAAAAAGACTCCTGCAGGATGTGGGCATATAATCACTTATGCGATTCCTGTCGATTGATTCAAGCTGACTATCAATTACGTTTAAGATCTTCGCATGTTCGAAAAGTGAAACCCGCCACGATCCTGACTCTCTGGGCCTAAAAGCAGTCCTCGCAGCCTTTAACTGGGCCAGGATATCCAGAGGTTGGAAATACAGGATCACGTTCAAAACGATTGGAGGAGTGATTTAGATTGCTCCGATAATCGGAATTTACACAGCACTTTGCACACTTGATAATTTGGACAGTAGTGTCTTATTCTTAATTGCTTGACAATAGACAAGTCCACCATAGGTTAAGATGGACAGAACCACGGTTATATACAGCCAGTGTATGATTTGTGATCTGAATCCCCAACTTTTTCCAATGTACTTCTTGCAGAAGTAGTACCCAAAAAGACATTTCTTGATCCGTTCCTCGGTATTCGTTTTCCACTTTCTGAAGGCACCCTTCCCCTATATCTAGAAAAGTCGGCCAAGGTCAAGTTGCACTTTTCAACATTCTTCTCAACGTGTACATCCAGTCCTCGTTTTTTCCTCCTGCTATTTACATTACTGTTAATTTCTTGCCAACATTCTTGCATATGAGCATGGAATCATTCGTTTAGACAAGTGTAAAAGATTCCATTGTCATGTTTATTGTTGTTGCTGCGGCTCTTCTTGGTGCAAACTTGTGGGTAGTTTAAATAAAGAAATAACAACAATGACAACAGGAACAGTAACAAAGAAGAAAAATAACAACAAAACACATGCATGACATGACCTTAACAACAATAACAACAAAAGTGGGTCTAACAGCTGCTAGCAATCCCCATCCTCAATTCATACAAACAACAAAAGACAAGACATCAATGATGGCGGTGGTGAACACAAAATACGAGATGGAATATGAAGCAGAGGAAAGAAAAAATAAAATAAACGATTCATTTGCGTTGTGCTTCATCGTAGCAATGCAAAATTTGCAAAAAGAATGAGAACGATAAGTAGACAATGAGAAATCCCCAAAAGAGACCCAATCTTGAATTCAATAATAAACCATTTCGAAGGATAATATTGAAGGAATTTTGCAACAAGGAAAAGTATTGATGTTTTGTTGATGTATTGAATGCTTTCTTCACAATTTAAATGTAAAATTTTCACAATTTTATTGTATTCTTAATGGGAGGAAAATCATCGGTAACCTTAGCTCATTCTGCACGAAAAGTAGGGTTAGGGTTACTTCAATAACAACATCGTTATTGTATTCTCCTAAAGTCTGAATACCGTATAAAATACTTAAAAAAAACACTAGAGATGGCCTCTGTTGCAACATCAACCAGTGGGATAACCTTCATGAGATGACAAGAACTGTTAAGCAAGGAAAATACTGTACAACAGCAGCAAAAACCTCCGATGGCAAATTACAAAAAATGTATTGAATCAATATGCGAATTCGAAGCCAAGCAGGTTTTAATCAACATCCTCCTTTTGATATCAAAAAGTGTGCAACACCGTTCTGCCGCCAATTATATCCCTTGAGAACAGGTCCAGGCGAGCTGTATTCCGCAGAAGTCATTTAAGCTTGATTTTGCAGTGAAATTGATCAAATAATATACAAGCCCAAACCATTTAAAGTCCTTGGCCTAAACGGCATATCCAGGGTAATGATAAAGAAGTTTGGAGTAAGTGTTCACTACTTGACAAAGGTCTTGGAACTATACATTTCGTACATTTGGAAGTTGGCCTGGCATAATTCCAATTCTAAAGCCAGATAAATAAATCCGCTACCAATAGACCTCAATCCCACGGTGGCATGTTCTTCGATACCGGACTGACCCGGAGCGACACCACACCCGTATTCCGGCCAGCCACTGCCACCTCATTGTACACTTGTTTGTATTAAAATCGTTTTACTGTATTGGAAGCAGTATATCGCGCATACAGATTATTTTGGTCCGTGCCGAGGCGGAGGAAAACCACCACACTTAAGCTTCGGTGAGATGCAATAGATGTCGGAAGCGGGTGCATCTCAGGGGTTTCTCTGAACTCGTCCATGCGAGGGACTACGTCTTCGTTGCTGCATGCTGCGCGAACACATCCACCAATGATTCGTCGTCATCAGTATATTCGACTCCCCTGCAGTCGCACTTGTAGCACTTAACACCAGCCGTTGTTGCTCCAAACCCTGAAAATGTATACTTTTTTCAATTGAATTGCAATGGACTCCTAGGAAATAGTGGATTTTATGAGTCGGAAAAAATATCAAGGTCGCGACGGTGTAGGAAGCCAAGCTCAACAACAACAACACCAACATCGTTGTGATGGTTACACCGTACTGAGGAAGAATCGCACCAGAAATGGGGGATTAGTTTTCCTATTGTACGAATTCAATGCAGACCTACTTGCTTGAGCTTGACTCTAATGACCCATAGATGGAATGTATGGGGTAGCAATCAGGTGTGGATCTGCCGACAGACCGCCGATAAAAATGCTGTATTCCTGGTTATAGGCCCAACATTAGCCCGCTATTGGAAGTGGAAGGACTTTATTGCTTATCATGAGTTGTAGCATTCGGTCCTCGGAAAAGACCAGAGGAGTATAGTGCAGGCTGAGCAGATTGATATGTTGCTATATGCTTTGCACGGTCAAATTAGAAAAGAGTGTCATACTTCGCCAGACATAACCATCATGTCACCTGCTCTGACAAATGACGTTATCTGGCAACCCGTCGTTTCTCTTCTCCATCTCCCCGTAATTGTCTCAATCAGCCAACTGCCCGATTTCTTCACCTCTGAACGCTACACTTTCATCAATCATGGGGAAGCTAATTGGCATAGTTTCAGAGAGGTCACTATTCACCGCTTCAGACATCTGCCCCCCAACCCTTCTGATGATCGGTTAGCGGAAATAATGTTCGAAGACATCATCACTGCTGCAGCCACTCGTTATATACCCGTAGTGAGACCAAACTTCCCAGCAGAGTTGACGGGATTAGCAAATAAGCGTGATGAGCTTCGTCGTACCAACTTCAGCGACCCAGAGGCAGTGAGCGAATACTGAAAGTTAATAGGTTGTTCGGTGAGCATTAGCGTAGCAAGTGGTTAAATCATCTGAAGAGCTGCAACATTGGAGGCGAAATAAGTGTTCGAAACCTGGAAAGAAGGAAGATAGGACCTCAGTCATGTTACGCTGACTGATCCGAAGAGATGCGCAAGTTATTTCTATCGACAGTTGGTGGAGCAGTAGGGTCGCATTAGATCTCTTCCTGCCGAGGATAAACTACCACAATTTACAATGGATGATGTTGCGAACGCCATCAGGAACGCTAAATCATCGAACGCGTTGGCCCCTAATGGAATCTCTATGGTAATGCTGAAACTGCTGGGTGAGCCAGCCGGGAGTCAAAGAAGTTTTCAACCTGTCGCTAGCAACCCACATCGTTCACGAACTCTGAAAAATGGGCTGGATGGTCCTGGTCCTGTTACTGTTACTGAAGCTTTTGTCGCCCGTTGCAAAGATCCTTGAGGCTTTAATCCTCCCCAGCGTCAGAAATAACTATCCAGTTACCGATCATCAGCATGAGCTCCGTAAGTAGTTCAGCACGACAACAGCGCGGCAAACCACCTTCACACATATTAGTCGAGGACTCAACCAAGGCAAGTCGTGTGATAGAACAGTGATGGTGGCGTGTGACTTATCTAAAGTCTTTGATACTGAACAGACTACCCTCCGGCCAAGTTTGAAACGTTGGAAAATCAATTATATGTGTGGTTGCCGGTCGTACGTGGAATTCAGGAACAAGAAGTCCAAGCCCCGTAGAGTGAAACCGGGTGTTCCCCGAGGTGGGATGATATCTCCGGAACGGTTTAATCTCTACCTCACCTGCATTCCACAACGTATAAAAATGATTGTACGATTGTGAAAGGCTGAACTCCTATTTGACTGATCTTACCACATTTTTCCACGCGAGGAATACTCAAATATCCGCCACTATCTGTTCACCACATGGACGGCAGAGGTGAGAACTAAGTTATATGTTATGGTCGATGGTAGCATGTCGCCCGCGCATGGCGCAGCTACCTGCGATATCCTGATGTCATCAAGTCCCCAGCCGGCACCACTTGGGGTAAAATAAGTGCAACGCGATGGAAAAATATTCCAACCTGTCAGAATGCAGCCCTCAGAACTGCATGTCTTCAGTGGACCATCTACATGAGGATACAAAGACGTTTCCAGTACAGCAACACAATGTTCATGATCTAGAAAGAGTGGTCCAACGTTACAAGAGAGAACAACTATCGTGTGAATGCGATCCTCGGAGAAAATCTACCATTTATCGCAGCTGAGAATCGTCAGTTGTAGTTTTGGCTCAAATATGCTCAAGATGGTGCAGCCGTCTGAATTCCTATAGGGCAAGGATCGATGACATCTGCCCAGCATGCGGCATGGAACCGCACCACACACTGAACCTTTTCAACTGCCCCGCCAAACCTACTCAACGAACTCCAGTTGATCGTTGGTTACATTCCATAGAAGGAAACACATTCCTAGAACTAGAAAAAGGCTCAGAGCCAGAAAAATTAACTTAAAAACATATATGTTATATATTTATTATAAATAATAAAATAATAAATCAACGTGGAATTTCAATGATTTATACATCCAATATTACTATCAGGCGATGCAGCATTATTCTCTGAAAATCCTTCTTTAAAATATATTTTTGCAAATTTTCGCGGATTTTTCGCGATATCTCAAAAATAAAATACGTCAGATCCTTCCTTGGATAAATACGAACATTTTGAGACCATTTTGTCTGACAATCTTTCTTCAAAATATATTTTTGCAAATTTTCGCGGATTCTTCGCTATATCTCAAAAATAAAATACGTCAGATCCTTCCTTGGATAAATACGAACATTTTAAGACAAACGCGAAACAAATCGGTTGTAAATTGGTCGAGTTTTTAATTCACGTACGAACGTCATTTGAGTTTTATATAATAGATATATTTATTATAAATAATAAAATAATAAAGACGAAAATGAACCGATTATGGGGACTCATTTAATGTGAGCCAGATTGTAGCTCACAGTTTAACCTTTCCAAAATGCTGCTATATGTTGTAATACCTTTTCTGGATCCAGAGATATGGCCATGGTACTCATTTTGTAGCAATCGGGTCTAACCCGGTTTTATACCCGGACTTTCGAGGCGAATAACTCGAATAACCGTGTCCGTCCCCCAAGAAATTTATACATTTCCGTGATCAGGGCAACAATATCTAACTTTGGAAAATATTTCAGAAAAATCGGAGTTTTAACTAAACTAGAGTTTTTCAAATATTTTTCATCATTTTCTGAGAACGGTCGGTAAAGGAAATATAATTGCTCATCCCTTAAATAAAATTTAGGTCTTTGACCTATCTCAATTTGCAACATAATTAATGTATGGTAGCTAGTAAACACATACATATTTACATATAAATTAACATTTGACCTTAATGGCCACTATAATATATATAGCTATGATGCAGAAACACATGTGAAACAAAATTCCAAAATCGAAAATTATATACTTCTTGAGGAAGGAAATACTATAAATTCAATTAACTTTATTATCTTAAGAATGAATCATTCATTCTTCTGTGGCGTATGTTCGTTCTTTAATTTATTCTTCATCATTGTGAGACTTGGCATTTTCCATATTTCCTTCAATTATGTTTCGTAACGAGATCTAAAGTAAAGAAAACAACAAGACAGCAATAAAAAATCTACTTAATTTTTTAATACTAAAAACAAATGGAAGTCACTATTGGCATCTTTTTACTCTTTCATTGACTAGTTCAATGCTAAAGTATTGTATTTTCTTTAGTTTATAAATAAATTTTCCACGCCAACTTTTTTTATTTAGGATATTGCTCGGCAAACTCACACTCACCCCACAATAGTCCACAATAGTTTTTTTTACATAGGCCGACGAATGTTTTGCGCTATTACTGGCTGCGCTGCCCCGCTATATTACACCACTACCACTACACTAAATAACAACACTCCATTTACTTTGAATTTGAGGATATGATATTTAAATTACATTGAATTTTTCTCTTTAATTTTCAATATTTTCCATAATTAATTTCACTTTTTTCCATTTCCTTTATTAACTATTGACCACTAGTGACCTTTATGCATATTTTCTTTTCGGGTTTCTTTCTTTTTGCATTTTCTTATTTTATTTTTTCCGTGAAAAATATTCTAGCTTTGTTATTGTTTGAAGTGTTTTGATGCGACTGCTTTTCGCTTTTCTTGTAGGGATAAGTAAAGTCGATTTTGATTAATCGATTTATCGATTATTAGTCGCGAAATATATTAAAACCGTAGTCGACTATTGACTGCGCGAAAACCGGATAATCGAAAAAGAGCCGATTCGCTACCTCGTTCTACACCATTTTCAACTGTAAGGCCCATACCTATATACGGGCGTATACCCAGGGCATGTGTGGAGAAAAAAGTAGAACACATGTATTCATAGTCCCAATTTACATTAGGCGAGTTTACTTGCGGCAATTGTCAGTTTAAAGGTGAGAGAGGGTGCTGAGAGTGAGAGGCAAAGGGTTACCATATGCCTCACCTCTCTCTCCTACAAAATGACAATTGCCGCAAGTAAACTCGCCCAATGTAAATTGGGACTTATGAGAACTACCGAAATACGTCGAGCGTATACTTTTTGAAAGTTGAACATTTTCAACTTTGACAGAACGTACGATATATTATTGTATGTGTGTGTTTTGTATTTTGTAAACAAACCCCCATTAAAATATGAGATACAATTTATTGCAAAGGAAAAATGTTTGTTTTACGAATGAAAACATTTAATAAAGTTTCTGTCGCGGTTTTTGTGTTTTAAATGGGATTTCGGATTCAACGTATTTGGGTAATACGGACGCTCAGAGAGCGTTGTTGTAGTAGCTTGGTGAATAATTTTTGTACGTCACGACTTAAATTAGGTATAGCTGTAATTCAGAAAATAGCAGTTGTAATTCAGAAATTTTATTTGAAATACAGAAATTTTATTTTTAATTTAGAAAGAAATTACTTTTGAAATTCTGATATTATATTTGAAATTCAGATATTTCATTTGAAATTCAGAATATTTTAATTGAAATTCAGAAAATTTGAAATAATGTAAAATGTCAAAATTTGTTAGTCCTTGGTCACACTAGATGGTTTCATTGAAACAATTTCATGAAATCCAGGGTTCCTTGGTCGATGTCCATACTAGAGTAAAATCATGAAGTTGCTGTAGTGGGGATATCGATTTAATGCTTAGTTTACATTTACGAAATCCACTCGATATCAACTGTCAAATCCATAGGTTAAACGTCAAATGAAATCCAGATGAGCATGGTACAATAATTCTTAGGTAGGCCACAGCTAACAGCTGATTACAATTTTTTTTTTTTTGTTATGGCTTAATCTGTCAAAACCGTGTTGACATGCAGAGTTGATATTTATTATTGATCAAAAAATTCAACTCTGTTTTGTTTTCATTTCAACATTTCGTTCTTCTTCTTCTTTGTTTACTCATCCGTTATCATTCATCAAAACAATTTTGACGTTTTAAGCCATAGCGACAGGGTTGTATTTTTTTGGCGATTCTCATACCTGGCCTACCTATGAATTATTGTACCATGCAGATGAGATTTCATTTGACGTTTGTGCTATGGAATTGACAGTTGAAATCGAGTGGATTTCGTAAATGTAAACTTAGCATAAGAATCCCTAAAAGTTTCAATGAAACCACTCTAGTGTGACCTTCGACTTAGTTCCGGGCCATACTAGCGTGAATTTCATTAAAAAATTTCATGAAATTAGGTGTTCTTAAATCGAATTCCCCACTACAGCAATTTTATGATTTTACTTTACAATAGAGGTCGATCAAGAGACGCATAATTTCATGCATTTTTTCAATGAAATCACTCTAGTGTGGACCGGGACTTAGCAAGACGAAAAATAAAACAATTCGCCTCGGCACATGAACTTCGAGGCAAATTTATTTAATGGGCACTTTACACGATATGTTAATTTACATATGTGTTGTCACTTTGCATACACATTTTGTATATAAAAAGTGGCAACCCATATGTGAAAAACATATCGTGTAAAGTACCCATAACCAATCAGAACGTAGAATAACTGAATCATATGGTTTTTGTTTTTACGTTTGAGTATTTGTTTCGATTTTTCATGGCGAATTCCCAGCCTATTTTGACATTTTATATTCGATCAGCTGGACTGACGCACCTACTTTGAAATTGTGCCATGGCATTTGCTTTTCTCCTTCACGCACACTGTTGGACTGTTCCAAAACTGCAATAATTTACACATTTTTGCTATTTTTTGATAACATAGAGGAAAAATTGGTATCGTAATAAAAATGTGCAGATCCTTGCGGGTTCTGGAACAGAGCATGTACCTAAACCAACAAAACAAAAAAATTATAAAAAAAAGAATCTGTAATTTTTTCTATTATTTTTTGATAACATAAATGACAATTTGTTGCTTTTTTCAAAAAAAAATAATAATAATAGTAAAAGTTAGTAGATTCTTGCAGTACTGGAACAGACCATCTGTTGTTAACAACAACCATAGTACATTTTACATTATTGTGATTTGAGTTTTTTGCATTTTAAATCAGAATTATGTGACAACAAACATAATAATCAGGTGGGCGTAGACACCATATAATTCATATGGAAGCAGTTTACAACTTTTACTACTTTTGCCGGTTTTACCATTTTCAAAAGTAAAGGAACAGACCATCTATGTATATATCCCTACGACGTAGTCAATTTTACTTGCATACCATTACACTATCGAAAAAGAAGAAGATACTGCTACCGTAATAATCGGCCTTATAGTGAAATAGATCATGCGCTCTTTTCAATGAATAATCAAATTGGACCAGTAAAGTTTGTAAACAAAGCCAAACAGAGCAAACGCGCGAAATAAAAAATATAAAAAATAAACTGGGAAAATGGATACACCGTTCTTCTATGATGTCGATTTGGAACAGTTTAGCGAGCCAGCTAGGAGCGTTGTGAAACGCGTGTTGGAGAATATGGTAAGATATGATAAATATGCGCTTCAAAATGTCCATCTTTCTCTTAAGGAGTGTTTACACTAGCCGTCAATGTCATATGACACGAAATAATATACCATATCTGCCATCACAGGCAATGTGGAGACGTAATTTCACTGCATTTTTGCTGGTGAAGACGCAAAAAGTAAATGGCGTAAGGAAAATCCCCAATATTGCACACATTTGCGACTGTAAAACGATGGAAAATTAAAGATCATATGACATTGGTGGCTGGTGTAAACACCCCTTTATCTACCGCTATCAGAAAACCAAACCACCTTGAAGACATTTTCACAGATAGCTGGTCTGTTCCTTTACTTTTGAAAATGGTAAAACCGGCAAAAGTAGTAAAAGTTGTAAACTGCTCCCAGGCACGCTTTTCGAGTAAAAAGTGGTAAAACTAGAAGATACTTGCACGTAAAGGAACAGAGCTAGTGTTTTGTACTGATTCCAACATGTTTTCATTCGGGAAATGTATACTTACGAGGTTTCTTATAAACTCCAATAGGCGGAGGATTTACGCGGTTACGCGAACTATTTTTTTTTATAAATCGGGAGGTCGCACATAAACCCGATTTATGCCTTCAAATAAATAAATTGATAAATGCCTTTTTAACTCTTTAAAAATATTTAAATTTTAATATTCTGATATTCTCTACCTTTGCAGGAACCCACTGAGGATGATATAAAACGTGTACTAACAGATGATGAACAAAAGGAGCTGTGTCGCAAAATAAAGTGTCGCGTCGATGCCTTTCGATGGAATCCAGTTGAAGATTACAACAGATACTTTAAACGACGAAATCGCTTTGTTGGAAAAACACCACTAGAACAACGACAACTTTTGGCCAAAGCTGTAAATCGTTATTACCATATTAAATGGAAATTTGATGAAGAAGAGATTCGCAAGGAACGACGAAGGGAATGGATTATCCAAAAGAAGAACAATTTGTTGTCATTGAATCTATGGGCTCGCGAAAGACAAGAGAAACTTGAAGAACAACAGAATCAAGAAATCGAATCACTAATTGAAGAAGTTTCCGAGATTTCTAATGACATCCCACCACCAGAATTACAACCAACACAAATGCCTGAAGCCTATTCGGAAACACTGGATGATGGAAACCAACGGCATGAACTTTTGGAAGAAATTATTGAACATGCACCAGTTCTATTGACTCAACAAGTAGATGAGGAGGAATGCTCATCGTCATCAACCGATGATGAGGAATCAGCATCAGGTGTTGTTCATTTTCTTATTTCGCAATCACCTACAAATGCAGTTTCAGAGCATAATACCGAAGAACAGAATTATTTGGATGACGAATCAATTAATATTAACTCGGAAGAATTACGCAAACGTGGTATTCCAAATAAAAATCTTGTTCAAAGGTTTGACGTCAACACTGATTCATTGACGCTGGCGTCAGAGCTTCCTGATTCACAATCAATGACAATTTTAAATGGTATCCATTCACAAGATGTTATCAATGATTACGATGACTTTGACAATGGTGTGCCACAGACCTCAACGCAGTCTCAGGGTCTTAATAAATAAGTCCGTAGAAATGTTGTATTGATTTTGTTTTCTGTTTTGTAATTAATTTCATTGTTTTATAAAAGTTATTGAATTGCATTCCTAAAATATAATGTCCGTATTGTCAGTTGCTTTGTATTCGTGCACAAAAACGTATTTACATCTTTGTCGTGCATGAAACTAGGGGTTCTTAAATCGAGTTCCATACTAGAGTAATTTTATGTATTTCTTTTTCTGCTTAATCTGCCTCCGGGTCTATCTCCAGTTCTAGGAATGTGTATATTTCGACGGATTGTAACCACAAATCTACTGGAGTTAACCAATGGCTGCACCATCCCGAGCGCAGTTGAGCCAAAGCTACTATGGTTTGTCGTGGCAACTGCACTCCTCAGCTCCGAGGGGGGTACTCTCCGAGGACCGCATTCACACGATAGTTGTTTATTGCATCTCCGTGTGAATTCTATTTAAATCTGTTTGATAGGCTTGTTGATCTAGGGGTTCACTCTTGCAACATTGGATTTTCTTTCTAGATCGTGAAGAGAGGCTGACTTCCGTATCGTCATTTCCTTTGTATTGTTTAAACTTCGTTAAAATATTTCAGTAGCATACTCATGCATTTTTCCTCGAAAATGCAACTAAATGCATCAGAAATAAAAATATATTTGTTTGCTTTTTACCTGCGTTAAAAATGCCTATTTTTAAGTTTTGAAACACGTATCTTCGCAGTTGTTAATTACTACGCCATTAAGAAACATAGTACATACTTCACACATTTGCCAAGCAACTGACGATGCGGAAGTCAGCCATATCTTCTGGCATGCTTGGTGGTCCTCAACGTGTGGTGATTAGGATGACTCTCACAATAACACCCGACCTGCAACAAAAACATGAAAAAAAACATTGAATATTTCCGAACACAGGAAAGCGATACAAATACAAACATGTGTACACAGAAGTGGAAGCTGCTGACAGGACCACGGTTGTTGTGTGGTTCCGCTTTAATCCGGTGTCTAAGAATCCGACGCCGTGCACCATATGGTAATATTATCCAATTATTTCGAAAGATGAGAATACCTCTGGATGTTTTGATGGCGTACGAGTCAGAGGTGTCCACTCCTTTGAATACTGTCCTGTGATCAAATTTATTCTTTGTTTTACCATACCATAAAGAGGCGATAAGTATTTCCCGTTTGTAATACCAGCCAAACTTCATTGGGTCTATCTTGCATTGCCACTTAACTTGAGTTGTCAGTTGTCCGCGCGACTGAGATGAAATGTTGTGGCATTAATGTCAACTCAACTGGGTGGTCGATAAACATGTTATCGATCAGTGTTTTTTCAAACTTGTGACCTCTATTCGCAAAAAAAAAAAACTATTTAAAATAATTTTCGCTTTGGATAACTCTTTTGTGTATTCTGGACAATATTTTAATATTTTGGCTGAGTTTTCGAGCAAATTTTGAAAACAACCCAAGATTGGAATATAACCTGAACATTGAATCTTCGGATCGTCAAGTTTTATTTGCTGTCCCAAAAAATGATCATGTGGAAAGACCTGTATAATCAGTAAATTATTTCACGTTTAAGGCGTATTTTCGATTGCCAAAGGATGCCGTAGTTTACGTTGTGGAAACGTTAAAGGATGACTTCAAAGAAAGTTACAGATCAACAGGAATACCCCCACTTTTAAAAGTGTGCGCAGCGTTGCGATTCTTTGAGGACGGAAGTTTCTAAAAGTCCCATGGCAATGATTTCAACAATTGCATGGCTCAATCTACATTGTCGAGAGTATTGAAGGAAGTTGTCCACTTGATAGAGGACAAATTGTGCCAAAATTGGATCGTTTCGAAGTTGACAGAGGAGGAAAAACGGCAAAATAAAATCCATTTTTATTCAAAAACGAAATTCCCTGATGTAGTTGGCTATATAGATGGAGGATATTCGTCATTTGTACTTAAACTGAACCTACTGTATTTGTCACCAAATTCATTTGCAAAAGATTTGCTGCTGTCCGCTCCAAAGGCGATAAATTCACTTATTGTGATGGACCACCACCAGTGTCGTTGAAGTTTATTTTATTTTGAGGCATTTTCTTTTTCAACTTTGCTTTAAAGTGAATCCAGACTCTGCCACTCTTCAGGTGTTCGTGTTGGAGGTTCATGGCTGTTTAAACTGTCCGAAATGGACCTCCACGCTTTATCGGCTGTGGCTTTGGTTTCACCAAAACTCCCGAACTCCTCAGGCTAAGTTTGGATTTTCACTCAGTTTATCAATTAATATTTCGAACTGCTGCTTTGTCGTTATTTTCACCATATTGATACACAAAATTAATTAATGATGCAAAGAATCAATAATTGTTAACAAAATGTTTATTTTTCCTTCTATTTTACTTCTTGTTTCTTCGAAAATGTTCACTGCAACTGAAAATTGGTGGTTGCTGAAAAACAGCCGCTTCGTCAACTGAGATTCGCAACTTCAGTTGAGAGTTGCCATACGTGAATCAATTTTGACAACTGGCAACGCCACTCAACGATAATTGTTATCGATGATCGACCCCTTCATATTTCGGTCTCATAGTTATATTACAGTTATTTATTTATTTATGAAGTAAAAAAGTAGATGATACAACTTTAAGGAGTAATTTCAAACTACTTAATTACATATATGATAATATTTGTCATATTTCATTTAAAAAAATAAAGGAAAGATTTCTTCTTTTTTAATATTTAAACAGCATTAAATGCAACAATATCACAACAATAATACCGTTGTTTATACATCCTTGACATAATCATTATAATAATTAAGAAATATTTCCTCAGTATCATCCGATAATATGGTTAGAGCGAACAACATTTCTTCTTTTTCACTTGTTGAACATTTGTATTTTCCCATTGCAACCATATCCCATAAAAATGTCATTCTAGCAACATATTCATTAGAATTGATGAAAGATTGATTTTTGGTAAATTCCAAGATATATTTTGTCATATCAATGAGTTCTGCGTAGTCTTGATCGTTTAATGGTATACCATTATCTAAATGGAATTTAGAATTAAAAAATATATAATTTGAAATGATGATGTAAGAAAGACAACAACAACTGCAACTTACCATATTGTAATTTAAACCATTCCGAACAAAACGTTAATGCCCAAAAAGTACGGAAATTATTTAGACCCAACAAAACATTTTCCAGCGATTTAAATATTTGATATAGACGACGTCTGGACGCGCTTTGGAATACTGTAGACATTAAACGGTTGATTTCATGATACCAATCGAGACGCTGCCCGAAATCACATTTTGTGCAGCATATAGTTATATCTCTTAAAGGGCCTTCATCGGTTTCCTCCCACCAGTTTAACGAACGTCTTTGGGGAATAATAGGAGTAAATATTTCACCACAGTCACTATTATCACAACGATAACGATGATATTGATTCTTGAAGGAAGCAAAAGAAAAAAATTATCTCAATACTATAACATTTATAAAATTAAACAACTATGTATATACTCACAAAATCAGCATCTTCATTTGGCTGCAAACAAATTTCACACTTACAAACAAAATTATACGTAGATTTTAAATGTTCGCGAAATGCTTCCCTCTTTGCCTTACGATAATCCAAAACATAAGTACAGGTAATTTCATCACCTGGCTTAAAATCACGCAATGCAAATATGCTTACACAACGACCAGAAACTTTCGTTTGAAATGATTGGACACAGGAATGATTACAAGCACTCAGATAGGGCAAATTTACGACAATAACACCACCTTCGCCGGTAAAGCTGTGCAAATAACCACGCTTCAAATGACCCGGTTTCGACCAGATACGATCATCAAGTAAATACAAATCGGAGTTGGGGATTATTGTCCATAACGTAACTCCATTTGATTTTAATTGGCCAAAGTGTCGTAATATTAATGTTCCCACCAATAGCTTCCAATTACATTTGGAATTGCATTCCTTTAGTTTATCGAAGAATTTGGTATAGTGTTTTAAATATACAACCATTAGATTGGATATCAAAGCGAACCTGAAATTGAATTGAAAATTTTGTCAGAAAGTTATTTTGTGTAAAAGCAAAGTCCAATTGCACATGATTCTGTTAGCAAAATAAATTGGAAGTCATGGAATGTTGATTACAACATTCATGGCATGTTCTGAAGTAGTTCAAATTGAGTCCATATCAGCTAAATTATGAATATCAACACCCCGTGAGTTTTCCCAACTACTCCCTTAAGGCTTTACCTTTTTAATTGCGTGTGCGTTCGAAAAAAACAAAAAACCTGGGGCTCAATTCTTGTTCTATGAAAATTTGAAATGAAAAATATTTTCTTTATAAATTTTTTCATTTGAAATTTATTTCCTTTATAAAAGTTTTCATTTCAAATTTTCATAGAACAAGAATTGAGCCCCTGTATTTGTTTTTGTTTTCAATTTGAAATATGTACATGTATTTTGTTTTTGTATTTTTGAACGCTCACACAACACGCAGAGCTATAAGTTTGGCCCTTAAATTGAAACAGCAGAAAGACAAAACTCACGGTGAGTTGACATTCATGATTACCCTTTATAATTCTAAGGGGTTTAACAAATGCCAATCACCATATGGTGAATAGACCCCACTCAGGCATGTCAGGTGGGATCTTCATGATCTAGAAAAAGATGTTCGACGTTACAAGATAGAACACCTAGATCAACAAGTCTATCGAACAGGGGCCTTATTACGTGATTCGATGGATAATTTACTCGTGAATAAGTTTTCGACACGATAAAAACGGCATGACAAAACTCGATTGAAAACGTTCAAGCAATGTTATCGATTTTTTCGATAGTAACCGGTAATCTTCAGGGAATATTCGGCCTTATTCTGAACGAAAATTCCCCGTGAATTTTTTCGCTTTCCCCTTTCGCCTTATTCTGGAAAACATTTCACAGCGAATTCTTTCGCGTTCCGTCTTTCACCTTATTCCAAACGATGTTCGAAAGCGGAAAAATTTCACAATTTGTGAGAAAATTTTCGCCAGTAATTTGATAGCGAGTTCATCAATATATCAATCAATTCGAGGAGTTAAAATATAGAGAATAGGAAAATTTTAAAGAAGAAAAGTGTAATAAAATAATAATCAGGGTTATCATGAATGTTTCCCTCGGAATTTTCCGCACGGAAAATAATTTTAAAAAGTGAAATTATTTTACAACTAATATTTTAAAAATTTAAATATGGAAATAAAAAAATTATGAAATTTGGGAAAGGGAAAAATTCCGGACGGAATTTTTATTCATGATAACCCTATAGAAGGTCGGCCATTCAGAGTTCTGTTAACAACTTTTGACAACAAACATAATAGATTTTCAGCATTATTCTCAATATTCGCCAATGAAAAATTTCACTAGTGAAAAATGTTTCGCTTTCGCTAACTCGCCTTATTCTAATGGAAGAAGCAAAAGCAAAAAAAAAAAAAAAAATGCGAGGTTTATTTCGAATTTTCGTAAATGGAAATGAAATACTGCCATATTTTAAAATACGTTATATTGTGTGTTGCCCCATTGTAATTGAATCTTATAATGCTTTGCATAACTTTATTTAAGGTTTATTTCTTAAAAACTTGTTTTTTTTATTATTATTTTAAAAATGTGAAATAACAGCAATTCATTGTAAAATGCTTTGTAATTAAAACAAAATAAACGAATGTTTTAATATGTGGCAACATACAATACGGCATGTAAAACAGCTGTTTATTGTTCTAACGTATACGCTTTGTAACAATTGCTTATTTTGGTGCAATAAGAAAATGGAATAAATTAGTTTAAAAGGTTGTCAATAAACAGAATAAAATGGCTAATGCTTGGTTTACATTCGGCGTCATTTCGTGATTTCGAAGGCGTTTCGTGATTTCGCACGGAATCAAGCAAAATTTATCATGATTTCGCATACAAAAATGAAATCATCTCATTTCGTGATTTCAGCGAAATCAACATCGAAATCACAGTACACATGAAAGTTGCAAAGTTGCAACACTTTTCACGTATCACAACAAAAAAGGTAGATGTGCGAATTGGTGGAACAAAACATGTTAATATCAAAATTTGTAAACAATGTGAAAAAATATTAAATTACATTGTTACAATGCTATTTTTGATTGTGTTACCGTACTTTTTTAATGGTAATCTTAGAAAATAGACCGAATTGTCAAAAAAATTTTCCCCATACAAATTTCGTAAAAAAACACGGGAACGGAAAAATGACGGAAATTGCAAAAACTCCAGCAGAAATGTCAAAATCAACGTATCAGCTATAATATTAGATACCAATGAACATATGCTGCTAGTTTCTACTAGGCCAACATTTTATGGCAGAAAACAGGAGAAGAGGGTGTTATTCGGCGCTATTTTTGTTTAAAGAGAAGTGCAAGTCTTGCTAGATTTCGGAGTACGGGAACGCATTTTTAGCACTAAATGGAAAAACTACTGCTAGTATTAATATTTTGCAGGTTCTGGACAAAATTTTTATCTATCAAAATTTATTATTATGATGTCTCAACGATAAAATAATTTTTTATTTTTTCATTTGTTAGTACTATACACAATTAATACTATATATAGATAATTTTACGATAATTTTCCAAATAAAGTTGTAAAGTTCTATACTGTCGTATATTTTTGACGATTAAATCAATTTACAATAAATTGTTTTGAAAATTCATGTTCGATCAGCTGCGCATATGCATCTACCTTTATCATTGTGATATGTTTGAAATCAACAAAAAATAAGCGTAAAGGGTTGTTTACACCATCTATCAATGTCGTATGAGATGTTAAATTTTCTACCTGCGAATGTTGTACACATAGTGTGACCACTATGAAAATTTTCATCTATCAAAATGATTTGGCAACTCATATGTAAATTTTTCATTTAGGGAGCGCTCTATTTGATACGGCATTCTCGTATGTAAACATAAATTTACCAGCTGTTTTCTGGCATTCTCAAAAAAAAAAAAAAAATTGGAAAACAAAATCTTTTAAAAAAGAAAATGGAAAGTTATGTATATTTAAGTATTTAGAAAAGTAAATAAAGGGTGTTTATAATGTTATTTTTAGATCGATTGGTCGAAAGGAGCAGTGTTGGAAATTATTGCTTTGTGGCAAAACATGAATGCCTCTATAACCCCAAAAACCTATTCTACCACATCAAACATGCTAGATATTCATTTTCCTTCAACCAAAATTAAAAATTTGCGCAAATTTGTAACTCAACAATAAATGTAAACAATGACAAAAACAGCTGTTTTTATATTTATAGGTTATGTCATACGAAAATAACACTTGTAGGTATGAACGCACAAATTGAAAGTTGTATGGATGACGTCAATTTTGACAAACATAGAGAATGTCGAATGGGTGAAAGAAATGACAGCTCATATGACATTGATAGATGGTGTAAACAGCCCTTAAACACCGGGGTGTATTTCAGGATTTCGTGAAATCCAGTGGATTTTGGAGCGCAAGTGTAAACTTGGCATAATATTGCTTTTTGGACGATGACAGAAACTATAAACATTGAACAATATGTGAGTTCGTTTACTCAAAATTTGTACAAATTATTACTGGATGTTTTTTTATTTAGATGTTGTTCGCTTACTCTATAGTACAATGCAAAAGACCTTAGCCGATTACAAGAAGTTACTGAACTTGTACAAATTGTTGAGTAAACGAACACACCTATTGTCAAAGAAGCAAAAAGGAACAACGAATTATTAGAGGGACCCTTCTGGCCCTGGCACATACGGTCCGTTGCGCGTCGCGTCACACGTTAAAACAACAACCACATGAAAAAAGTGCAAGTGATCCCAAGTTTGTTCTCGAAGTTTTCATGTGGTTGTTGTAACGCGACGCTCAACGGACCGTATGTGCCGCGGCCTTTCGAGATGCGAGCAACCCCCTTGAGATGCCAGAATGTTTGGAAGTATATTAATAAAAAAACTACGAATATTGTTTATGCTAATTGCTTTCCAGATTTCAAAACTATTATAGAGTAAACCAGCATTTAGATAATTGTTGTAAACCTTACCCAGCAAAATAAATTGGAAGTAGTGCAATGTAGACTAGTTCTTTCACGGCATGTTTTTATGCAGTTCAGACGGAGTCGTGAAAAAGTCACTCCATTCCTCACATTTTAACCGCATTTGGATGCAATCCAAAGAATCACATCCATTTGTCACATTTAAACAACATCCGGAGGCAGTTCAACGGAGTCGTGAAAAAGGCACTCTAATTCCTCACAATTTAACAGCATCCGGATGCAGTGCAAACGGAGTCGTGAAAAAGGCACTCCGTTCACTACATTTTATTAGCAGTTGTTAGAGATCCCTACATGTACATAAATCAGTTTGTACATCTCTACAGGCAGCGGAATAAATTTCCAAAAAGAGATAATCGTGTTAACATTTCCAAACATTTGTTAATACAAACTAAATAATATTTATTTTGTGAACATTTTTCCGGTAACTCACAAGAAGAAAATTTCCCAATGGAGTACTGTTGGACTACATGTCGAAATCTTAACTGGTGATGGGAAGACAATATCAAACCCATTTAGCAGATGAAGCAAAAGCACTTAAGCTTGGATTAAATGAAGAGCGGAGGAAACACACATGTTTCCGATTGAATTCAATAGAGAATTTTCATAATTTGTGTTAATTTAATAAAGTTATTAATATTTTTGTTTTACACAAATAATAAATGCATTTTATTTTGTTATTCAAAACACGTGCTCTAGACTGCCTCCAATTCTAC
This sequence comes from Musca autumnalis, assembly GCF_047663935.1. Classification (NCBI taxonomy): domain Eukaryota; kingdom Metazoa; phylum Arthropoda; class Insecta; order Diptera; family Muscidae; genus Musca; species Musca autumnalis. Next base: position 74,826,191 of record NW_027412088.1, read on the forward strand.
CCCAAAGGGTCAGTTAAAATGCAATGCCAAAGGGTCAGTTAAAATGCAGTGCCAAAGGTTCAGTTAAAATGCAATGCCAAAGGGTCAGTTAAAATGCTCTGCAATGGAGTGCCTCTTTCCGGGGTCACTCCCTTGTAAAAATCATGAGTGTAAATGCATAATTTGATGCACTTCTAAATCACTTGTACATATCATTTAACTGCCTCTTAGGAGGCAAACTTTTCGCTGGGTAACTTCCAACATTCAAGGTCAACAAAAAACATTTGCAATATCCTCCGTCATTAAGCTAAGTGCGGCGTTGCGCTTTTTTGCTGAAGGAGGGTACCAAAAAGGCGTTGGAAAGGATTCAGACGTTTCAATAGGTCAATCTAGTTTAAGCATAGTATTGACCGAAGTTATAAATATATTCGAATAACTTACTTTTATATCACTAATTTTTTTAAAATATTTATGAAATATAAGAAAAATCACATATTCAAGGTAACAGATTGCTAATAAATCTACCTTAATAGTTCTCTCTCAAAATAAATGAGAGAGAATTTCGTAGGTTTTTTGCTTAAGCTTTGTTCCAGATCATATATGGTCAAAATTACTCTTAAATTCGTTTTAAGGGAAAAATTAAAACAGCCTTTTTTAGAATTTTTTACGTTTTTTAACATTTTTAAGACACAGACGGCATCTAAACAATTATAAAAAACAATTTTGTTAAAAAACAATCCGTAAAAAACTTTTGTGTGAGAACAATTTTTTACAGTTCTCTCTTTTACGATTTTTACTATTAAAAAGTACGGGAACGAAGCTTTAGCCGCTCTGAGAGAGTCTTTCCTTTGGTAAACAAAGGCGGATGTATTCTATTAATTGTTGTACACCTATAAAAAGGGCTATTAATTTTTTTTTTTTTTGCTAAGTCTGGAGTTTCCCCCATTGGCTTAACTTCATCACTTTCCTCTTTGCAGAGAAAAATGTTTACAAAACGCACTGACAGCTTGCAAAATTTACTGATCGCTACCAATATCATGATTTCATCCCGGCGAAGGGAATTATCAATTGGCTTTTCAGTTTTTGAAATGATGATTTTTTAGTGAAAACCTGAACTCTTTAAGCATCGAGTATTCTCATGTTAATGAGAATGATGCTCACTTTTCGGCTTTCCCAAAAAAACACCAGAACAAAATATTTGCAAGCTGACAGCACGATTCAACTAAGAAATCATCGATTTCTGTTAAGTTGAAATAACATCAACACAGTTACCTGTGAGTATGTCGTTGGAATTTTATTTACAAAATTCCGTTTTGCGCGTGCCTTCGCTGTTTTTTGTTTGTTTTGTTTTAGTTGAAGATTCAATCATATGATTGCTAAGTCTGGAGTTTCCCCCATTGGCTTAACTTCATCACTTTCCTCTTTGCAGAGAAAAATGTTTACAAAACGCACTGACAGCTTGCAAAATTTACTGATCGCTACCAATATCATGATTTCATCCCGGCGAAGGGAATTATCAATTGGCTTTTCAGTTTTTGAAATGATGATTTTTTAGTGAAAACCTGAACTCTTTAAGCATCGAGTATTCTCATGTTAATGAGAATGATGCTCACTTTTCGGCTTTTTTTTTTTGATTTTTTAAATTGTTTTAATAGTACGTTTATATATAACCGGATTTAACAAACCCACTGGGTTTTAAACGTCATTTCCATTACATATACGTCAAACAAATCCTCATGAAAAAGGTTAACCCTGCAAAAGGCTATAATATAAACATGGCCTAAAGACTGCAAACAGTAAATTTTGGCTAAATAATGCATATGTACACATAGCCCATAAAGTCTGCGTTCACCTTACTACTTTTCAAAAATGATACTAAAACATATAAATGGGTAAATGAGAACAGTTTTTCTTTCATTAATATTTTACTCGCACCCTTTAGTACATGAATAAAAAGAAAAATTCCAGAAAATACATTACTGTTACGAAGATAACGGTATAAAAGTGTTACAACTGCTAAATTAAAGCACCAAAATGTCGGCGTTCACTTTGCATGTTGTAATAGTACCGTTAGTTCTTTTGAAATTTTTTGCAGTTTTCTCCCATTTTTATTCAATATTAGGTGTGTTCGTTTACTCAACAATTTGTACAAGTTCAGTAACTTCTTGTAATCGGCTAAGGTCTTTTGCATTGTACTGTAGAGTAAACGAACAACATCCAGTAACAATTTGTACAAATTTATTGTCGCAACTGATCATTCTGTGAGCTCGTTTGCACACTTTCCATTCTTGAAATACATAACTTAGTCCCAATTTACATTAGGCGAGTTTACTTGCGGCAAGTCCAAGTTTGTGGAAGAGACACGTAAGGGGAATGGAAATGGAAAAAATTGCTCGTACCGGCAATTCTATCTCAGACAATTCATTTTATATTTTTCGTATTTGACATTATTTTCATTGTTTTGAAAACAAAACATGTCGGAACAGAATTGCCTTTTATAAACGCAAGAGGCAAGTTTAAAAAGGAACGAGAAAAATTGCCGCAAGTAAACTCGCCTAATGTAAATTGGGACTAACTTTTTTAAGTTAATGGGTAGTTTACACGACATGTTTTTTACATACTGGTTGTCACTTTTTATATACAAAATGTATATGCAAAATGACAACACATATGTAAAATAACATATCGTGTAAACTACCCATTAACTTAAAAAAGTTAGTCCCATTTTACATTAGGCGAGTTTACTTGCGGCAATTTTTCTCGTTCCTTTTTAAACTTGCCTCTTGCGTTTATAAAAGGCAATTCTGTTCCGACATGTTTTGTTTTCAAAACAATGAAAATAATGTCAAATACGAAAAATATAAAATGAATTGTCTGAGATAGAATTGCCGGTACGAGCAATTTTTTCCATTTCCATTCCCCTTACGTGTCTCTTCCACAAACTGGGACTTGCCGCAAGTAAACTCGCCTAATGTAAATTGGGACTAAGTTATGTATTTCAAGAATGGAAAACAAGGGCAAAGAAATTAGGATTGATAAAAGGAAAATTCTAGGTAAACTATGGAAAAAGCTACGGGACCAAAGCATTTATTTCCATCCCATACATTTCATTAAGTAATTGTTAAATAAAATTTCTTGAATTCTTACTTACAACTTAATTCGTCTAATATCCATAGTTTCCATGTGGGAAATCATGCGTAGAGATTCAGCATATATTGATGTACTATTTTCCCAAATATCTCCACCTTTTGTTAACGATTGCCATATTTCTGTATCTGTCGTTTTTGTCTTCAGTTTATCGATTATTGAGAAAAGACCTCCTCGGTCCAAAATTGTTCTTAATGCCAAAGGTGCATATCCAATTTCAGCCTGAGCAAATAATTGAATGCGATATCCAGCGCATTCATAGCGATGTATTTCATCATGTTCAGCCTGACATTTCAGCGAACAATAAACAACACGACCACGACAATTAAAACAGGGATATGGTATAAAACCTGTTATGGCACATTGATGGCAAATTTGTCGTGCATCACCCACTGGAATGAATGCTGGAGCTCTTTCACGAAAGATAATCTCATTCTTTCCTATAAAACGTTTGGCTTTCATAATGCGACCCAATGCGGTGCCTGTATCAATGCTAAAAATATAAAAATACAGTTGTGTGATATAAATAGGGTATCAAACCAAAGATATCAAGTTATAGGTTCTGAATTAGCCAGACACTTACATTTGTTGTGACTCTCTTGTTTTCAGGAAATCATACTCCTTTTGATTTTTCTCGGTAGATGAATGGCCACTTAATTGCTTCAATGATTCCTTTAATTCTTCAAGCTGTTTCTGGAAACTTTCATTTAACTTCAAACTCTGTAATTCCAAAAGATGACGTTTTAATGCGCCCACATCTTTAAGCTTCTCCGCACAATATGCTTGCCGTGTGATTATTTTATGACGCATTGCTTGGGGATAACCCATCTGAAGAGCACAAACACAATCATCATATGCTTGCCTGTAATAACCGAATGCCTGCAATGCCATGGCACGGTTAGCAAATCCTAAAGGTACTTCTTCACAACCTTTACAATCAAGGGCAGCAAAAATAGCATCATTGTAGAGACGACATGCTCCCAAAATGTTTCTATCGCCTTTTGCAGTAAAAACTTGATTCCCTTGTTTCCTCAATTCGTTGGACTCCTGAATTCTTTTCGCAATTTTTGTCTTAGCAAGTTCCGTGTCCTCATTTTTCTGCAGTACCTTTAACCATTCCAACGAAGAGACTTCAAAAAATTGTTGCATAGGAAGTGGAACTTCAACAATATGTCGCATTGTTTCGAATTCATTTTCGTATTTTTCAAGGTGTAATTTCATGGTCTGCCTGGAAAGCAATTGAAGCAAACTGGAATCCATGGAGATAGGGAGAGAACAAATCAAAACAAAATATTTTTTTGTGCTATGAAACGATCCTCCACTTCTGTAGAGAGAGATTGATATGGCGATCCTCAGGATACAAAACGCCAGGTTAAAACTCCAGTGATTAAATGATTCCAACGCAGGGTTGACACCAAAGACTATTGAGTAAAAAAACAAACGAAAGCTGTAATTCCATACAGCACAGTGTCGAGTTATAACATATGTATGATGGACAATATAGTACATGCAAAAACACAAACAAAAAAAGGACTCACGAATACTTGGTTGATATCAAATCGTCGTATGGACAAAACAAAAAGTTAAAAGAGATATTTGCCTCCTTGATAAAATCAAGAAGGAGTCTGAATATATCAACATCTTTATGGTCTGTTTCTTTACTTTTGAAAATGGTAAAACCGGCAAAAGTAGTAAAAGTTGTAAACTGCTCACATATGAATTGCATGTTATCAGAAGTAAAGGAACGATTCTCGAGTAAAAAGTGGCAAAACTTGAAGATTCTTGCACGTAAAGGAACAGAGCTTTAGTTTTAAGAAGAGGAATAAGTTCATGGTATCTGGAAGAGTCTCGAGTAGAAGAAAATTTTTGACAGTCAAAGATCACATGCACATTGCATTCCTCGTGTATGTCAGAGTTGGCGGATCCAATACGATGTAAGTAAGCTTTATGATAGGCATGTCCAATCATAATCCTATTTATAAGTTTCGCTTCCATTGGGCTAAAGTTTCCTTTATTGAACCAGGGTTTTTTGTAAACATCCTCATGGATTTGAAAGAAATGACTACCCTTTGCCTAGGGCAGCTCAATAAATTCATCACTCCAGCAAGCCATTACTGTATTTTTGATTGCTAACAACGCCCCCCAGAGTAAGGTCAGCGTCCACTGGTGCACCCACTCCCGCCGCTTGTTTCGTCAAATAGTCAACTTCTTCATTTATTTGGATATCTCTGTGGCCTGAAGCCCAAACCACGTGACATCGATTGATCAAAGAATCCTGTAAAATGTTTTGAAACTCCTCTACCAGACAGTTGTTCGAATCAGCAGCGCCAACAGCCTTACAGGCTGTCGGTGAAAATGACAATTTTGTAGTAGCTTTCCTCCACAGCTAACTCGAGCGCCTTTCGCAGCGCGAAAAGTTTACCGAACGTTGAGGAGTTTTTGATGTTTAATTTAAACAGGAAACGGTGTCCTTTTGTCACATCCAGTAGAGAAATCATTTGGCGACGCATCTGTTGCAAAAGTCGCAAACCACTGTATTTATAATACGCCAATTCTTTATTATAAATCGCATGAATGACGTCATTCCCCAGACTCCGCTTACTTGCAGGCAACACATCTGTTCTTATGATTAGATAATCTTGTCGTGTATATGGTGTTATCCGAATTTTCCTGAATATTTCCGCAAACTCATAAAAATCACACTGTAGCTGGACTTGACCAGTGGGTTGTCCGCAATAATAATTTAATGTAAATAATTGTTTCGTATTAAATTCTTGAAAATTTCTCTCGCCGTTAAAATTTTTGGCTCTAAACTGGTAACTCCCAGGGATCTCATTATCATACCATTTTGCATTCTTTCAATTTATTCACATAATTCGGAGAATTGGCAGTGGTGGTTCTGCAATATTCAACTTTTTACCTTACAAGGCTTTTGTTTACTTTTAGAGATGTTCTGGGAAGCAGACCTCCCTTGACCGCTGTTAGACACTTCAATAGTTTTGTTCTATTGTCCACCGCTTCATTAATAGATGCATAGTGATTAGCCACTGTTAAAGAGTTGGACACAACCCTCCCTGCCAAGGAATTTTAATTTCCTTACTTGTTGCATCGGATTACCATCCACATATAGCTGAATCTGCTTAATACTGTTTTTTTCCAAAGTACATAGTGCAGGATTTAGCTGGATTAAAAGTTAAGCTCAACTCACCACACTTCCTTTTGAAAATGGTCATTTTCCTTTGTAAACGTTCCATGGGCATATCGCAATCTTGATCAAAGGCCATGATCAAAAAATCGTCTACATATTGAAATACCATAGTTCTTGAGTCCTCAACATCATGTAGCCCACTGTATATTAGAGCTTGCAAACCATCGATGGAAATATCGATATTATCGATACTTAATTTTTTACGCCAATATCGACGAATAGTTTTTTATATCGATACTATCGGCCATTTTGACATCACTAAAGAAAAGCCATAAGTACAGTACACATTGTCAGTTTTGACCAAATATTTTGCATGATGAATGACAAAAATGAACGGCCACACTAGCAAGCAACAACAAAACTGTCATTCAAAACTGACAATGTGTACCCAGCTATAGAAGCAATAGCCAGAAATTTTTACACCCTCAGCCTTTAGGCAGACGAGGCGACGTCCGTCCGTCTGTCTGTCAGAGTGTCTGGCTGGTGATCACGATAACTCTCGAATGGATCGAGCGATTCGAACCAAATTTTGCATTTCGTAATATTTTGCTCAAACTTTGTTTAAGTTCGAATATGAGCCACATCGGTCCAATTCTTCGAGTATCTACCCCACAAAAGTTCAACATTTTTCTGTAAAATGGTGTGAACGATAACTATCGAAGAGATCAATCGATTTGTTTCAAACTTTGCACATCGTATTATTTCTTCCAGATATAGATCGACTTCGAATATGGATTATCACGGCTTACTCCTTCGGGTAGCTCCCACAGAAAATTCGGAACATGTGAAGTTTAAGAGCTCCTCTCGGATCGTGAAAGTTGTGAGAAATGATCGGACGAAAATGTTCACAAGTAAATTCAATTTTTCAAGTCACTGTAAACAACACAACACATGGTCGTATGTCAAACTGTCCTGAGTACGCTCAGACTAAAAATTGTCACACTTTCCAAAAAATTGACAAATGACGACTGGCGACACTGCGTGTTGCTTAGGACGCAAACTTTTCTAATTCGCCTCGTATTTCACTGTATGAGTAGGAAATCTACGATAGTATCGATTTTATCGATATTTTGAAACGGAAATATCGAAAAAATCGAATGGGGCCGATATCGATAGTTTGCCAGCTCTACTGTATATAGATTGACAAGAAGAGGAGACAGACAGCTTCCATGTGGGAAGCCATCTGTCACCACAATCTCTTCCTCAGCAAGTTTTAAAATCCGCTTAGAAAGAAAATTGATTATCGAATTGGAAATATAATGCCAAGTTTATACTTGCGCTCCAAAATCCACTGGATTTCACGAAATCCTGAAATACACCCCGGTGTTTACACTTATTTTTTTGTTGATTTCAAACATATCACAATGATCAAGGTGGATGCATATGCGAAGCTGATCGAACATGAATTTTCAAAACAAGTTGTTGTAAATTGAATTAAGCATCAAAAATATACGACAATATAGAACTTTAAAACTTTATTTGGAAAATTATCGTAAAATGATCTATATATCGTATTAATTGTGTATAGTACTAACAAATGAAAATATCAAAAAATGATTTTATCGTTGAGACTTCGTTATAATAAATTTTAGCTCTGTTCCAGAACTAACAAGTTTTTAAAATTTTTACCACTTTTACACATTTTCGTTCCCTTACACAAAATTAATATGAAAATCGTTTACGACTTTTACAACTTTTACCACTTTATAAAGTACGGGAACAGGCCATTTGATAGATAAAAATTGTGCTCAGAACCTGCACAAAATTAGTACTTGCAGTAGTTTTCCCGTTTAGTGCTAAAAATGCGTTCCCATACTCCGAAATCCAGCAAGACTTGCACTTCCCTTTAAACAAAAATAGCGCCGAATAACACCCTCTTCTTCTGTTTTCTGCCATACAATTTTGGCCTAGTAGAAACTAGCAGCAGGCATGTTCATTGGCATCTAATATGATAGCCGATACGTTGATTTTGATATTTATGCTGGAGTTTTTGCAATTTCCGTCATTTTTCCGTTCCCTTATTTTTTAAGAAATTTGTATGGGGAAGCAAGTTTTGACAATTCGCTCTTTTTTCTAACATTACCATTAAAAAGTACGGGAACACAATAAAAAATATCATTGTAACAAAGTAATTTAATATTTTTTTCACATTGTTTACAAATTTTGATATTAAAATTTTTTGTTGCAGCAATTGACCATCTACCTTGTTTATTGTGATACGTGAAAAGTGTTGCAACTTTTGGTACTTTTTTAGGCAGAAGCAGGGTTGTATATCATGTGTACTGCGATTTCGATGTTGATTTCGTTGAAATCACGAAATGAGAGGATTTCATTTTTGTATGCGAAATCATGATAAATTTTGCTTGATTCCGCGCGAAATCACGAAACGCCTTCGAAATCACGAAACGACGCCAAATGTAAACTAAGCATAAGTCCCAATTTACATTGGGCGAGTTTACTTGCGGCAATTGTCATTTTGTAGGAGAGAGAGGTGAGGCATATGGTAACCCTTTGCCTCTCAGCACCCTCTCTCACCTACAAACTGACAATTGCCGCAAGTCAACTCGCCTAATGTAAATTGGGACAAAGTGTTTAAGCCAATGTTATTCACAATCTTAGCCAAAAAATCAATCCAGACCCAGTTGTAGGCATTATTTATATCCAACGAGAGAACGAGGACTTTATAGTTGTTGGCTTTAAGAAGAGCCATCCGATGCAGGAACTCATTAATACATGTGGATGTGGACATCCCACTCCTATACGCAAATGACCATGATGGTAAGATGTTTTACTTTTCAAGCTGCTCAAGAATTGAGTCTTTTAACATTAGTTTAATGCATTGATAAAACCGATATGTACAGTGGCGGCCATATAATTAAGAACGACATCATATTAAAAAGTATTTGACTTGCTACGTTCCAAATATTTGAATATTTATATGGAACAAGATTGGTAAATAAAGTACAGGGTAAGCACTTTCAAATAAAGCCAAAACATGTTTTAATTCTCCCTCGTTTATACGAAAGATACCACGATTTATTAAAATAGTCATATATCGACCTGGCCACATAATTAAGAACGATATAAGTAAAAGTTACTTTAAGGTAATTTTCATACACAATATGTGAATATATCGTTATGTATTTTAGAAATCGGTTATTTTGATTCATTTTTAGTATCAAATGTCCTTCAATGGTACATATTATTGAGTCCAAGTTTGATAATTAGAACATACCTAAGGTTTTCCGAAATTTGCTCATAATTTGACTAATTTATTTTATTTTTGGGATCTAAAGCCACAGTTTTGGCTTCCTCTCATTCCCTCGATGACGCTCTAAACGATACCCTGTGATTGTCGTTCCATAGTCGGAGCTTATTTACCCTTAAATTGGTTTTGAACCCACTTCTTTGAGTCCTTTACGAGGGAATTGTCTGGGAAATAGTTTCGTATGAGCCATTTCCACCTTATAAATCGGTAGGATTGTTGTCTGCAGGTAGTAGACAGGAAATAAAAAAATAATTTCGTTTTGTACAAAAAATTGGCCTAACGGTACACCAAACAAAAAAGAAAGGTATAATATTTTGAAAGCCTTCATTGCACAATGTCTTTGTGGGTGTGGTAGGTATAGTTATGTAAGACTTTTTAATCAATGAAGCTCATATTAATATCAAAACTAGTAAAATCAATAATTTTTATGGATGAAAATACAATGTTTGTATAAACTAATGTCTGATGTACATACACAACATTATTGTGGAATTTGAGCTTTCAAAACATTATGTTAATAAATGTTATATTCGGTGTGGAATTCTTCCAATTTTGGTGTAGACGTTATATTATTCTTTCATTTCCTGTCTACTACCTGAGGACAAAAATCCTACCACTTTATAAGGTGGAAATGACTCTTATGAAACCATTTCCCAGACAAATCCCTCGTAAAGGACTCAAACAAGTGGGACAAAAGCCAATTTAAGGGTAAATAAGCTCCGACTATGGAACGACAATCACAGGGTATCGTTTAGAGCGTCGTCGAGAGAATGAGAGGAAGCCAAAACTGTGGCTTTAGATCCCAAAAATAAAATAAATTCGTCAAATTATGGGCAAATTTTGGAAAACCTTAGGTATGCCCTAATTATCAAACTTAGACTCAATAATATGTACCATTGAAGGACATTTGATACTAAAAATGAATCAAATTAATCGATTTCTAAAATACATAACAATATATTCACATATTGTGTATGAAAAATACCTTAAAGTAACCTTTACTTATATCGTTCTTAATTATGTGGCCAGGTCGATTTATGACTATTTTACTAAATCGTGGTATCTTTCGTATAAACGAGGGAGAATTAAAACATGTTTTGGCTTTATTTAAAAGTGCTTACCGCGTACTTTATTTACAAATTTTGTTCCATATAAATATTCAAATATTTGGAACGTAGCAAATCAAATACTTTTTAATACGATGTCGTTCTTAATTATATGGCCGCCACTGTAGATGTAATTAATTCGAAGTCTTTGTTTGGCTTCGGGATTGGTACTATTTTAATGATACTCCAGTTATCTCTAATCGCATTTTCCATAAGTGCATTGGAGATGGCTGTAAGTATGGCTCTCTTCGACAGCCCAGGAAGAGCCCTTATCATTTCATACGTGATGCAGTCATGACCAGCGGCCGACCCTTTTTTCCTTTTGACAATTACATTCTCGAAATGATCATAGTGTAATATCAGCATTATTACATGGCTCAAAGGCCACCTGTCTGTTCACCAATCACAATTTTTCTCTACATTCCATATTCTGGAAACTGTCGAATCTTTGTTTGGCACATTATTGATAGAACGCCAAGCCGCACGTGAATTCGAATCTTTATTGCACCGCCAGCTGGTCATCCCACCGGTACCTGGGAGTTCTCATTCAACTTGGAGGTCGCCACTCTGATTTCCTCATCTATTGAGCTTTCAATTACTGCAAAGTCAGGTTCAATTTCTAGCTTGTTTAGAGAGTTTATCAATTTTTTCTTATGAAGAAATCTTCCTTGACGGCTTCCATGGCTCTCAACCTCCACGGATATTGGAAGGTGACCACTACCACCCCAATGCCCCTCGAGGACATTCCATCGCACACACAAACCAGCACTAACAAAGGTCCCGGTTTCTTCTAAATGTAATATTTCCATTGTTGACACATACCAGATTGGCCTCCGCCGCACCAATCTCCAACTCTCTCCCTTTACATGAAACCAGATGATCACCCCAAAATTTTCTGGCATTAAAATCGCCGCATAAAAGAACATTATTAAAAGTCTCAAAAAACTGCAAAAGTTTGGATATTTCTTCCTCAAAGGATAGAGCAGGAGGAAAATAAACGGACGCAATAACAAGGTTTTGACGTAAATTGAGTGTCTTGACGATAACAATATCATAATCTGTAACGTAGGAAACTTTTGCAAATTTAATTCTCTTTTTTAAACCAATGGTCACGCCACCATAGCCATCGGCACGAGACTTCTGCACAAGATTGAAGATAATAAGTTTATTCTTGTTTTTAGAATCTCCAGCAAAAAATTCGGATAGAATAGAATCCTATGAAGTTTTTGTTACTGCGAAAATATTGAATATTAAACTGAAATACCTTAACTTTGTCCATTTTGATGATTGGGTACTCCATTATTTTCAAAACGATCAACAGCTACACCACATTTTTGAATTCTGGCCTGAAAGTGGCACATGGCCTCCTTCGCCACCATATTATTAGTTGCTTTAAAAAAGTTCTTCATGAAGTTAAGCAATTCAACTGTGATTTTTTCCAGTTCAGTGAATTTATGGTTGTCTTGCATAATCACAGGTTCTGATGCTTTTTTGGTTTTTTTTTGCAACCGAACTGTATGTAAAAGGTGTGAGAATCATATTGAAATCATTGTAAATATTGTCCGGTTTACTTGGTTTGGCTCTAGCACTGCTCTTTTTCCACCTGTGGAAAGAGACTGAAAATTAGGTTTATCTCATAATAATTCAAAGCGATTTTGTTTATTATATGAGTCCAATGCTAAGTTTACACTAGCGCTCCAAAATCCACTGGATTTCACGAAATCCTGAAATACACCCCGGTGTTTACACTTATTTTTTGTTGATTTCAAACATATCACAATGATCAAGGTAGATGCATATGCGTAGCTGATCGAACATGAATTTTCACAAGTTGTTGTAAATTGAATTAATCATCAAAAATATAAAAATATAGAGCTTTACAACTTTATTTGGAAAATTATCGTAAAATGTGTATAGTACTAACAAATGAAAAAATAAAAAAATGATTTTATCGTTGAGATATCATAATAATAAATTTTGATAGATAAAAGTTGTGCTCAGAACCTGCATAATATTAGTACTTGCAGTAGTTTTCCCGTTTAGTGCTAAAAATGCGTTCCCGTACTCCGAAATCTAGCAAGACATGCACTTCTCTTCAAACAAAAATAGCGCCGAATAATACCTATTCCTGTTTTCTGCAATAAAATTTGGCCTAGTAGAAACTAGCAGCAAATATTTTCATTGGCATTTAATATGTTAGCTGATACGTTGATTTTGACATTTATGCAGGAGTTTCTGCAATTTCCGTAATTTTTCCGTTCCCGTATTTTTTAAGAAATTTGTATGGGGAAGCAGTTTTTGACAATTCGCTCTTTTTTCTAACATTACCATTAAAAAAGTATGGGAACACAATGAAAAATAGCATTATAACAAAGTAATTTAATATTTTTTTCAAATTGTTTACAAATTTTGATACTAAAATTTTTTGTTGCAGCAATTGACCATCTACCTTGTTTATTGTGATACGTGAAAAGTGTTGCAACTTTTGGTACTTTTTTAGGCAAAAACAGGGTTGCATATCATGTGTACTGTGATTTCGATGTTGATTTCGCTGAAATCACGAAATGAGATGATTTCATTTTTGTATGCGAAATCATGATAAATTTAGCTTGATTCCGCGCGAAATCACGAAACGCCTTCGAAATCACGAAACGACGCCGAATGTAAACTAAGCACAAGATCTCCCTCTTTGCCATCTTCTTCCTAGTCATTATTTTGTTAACTTCAATTTCCTTTGTCCTTTTGGGGCATTTTTCTTTCTCTTTACAAAAACCAATCTTAATTGTTTCAATTGGCCGAGGGTTCGCATCTTCTTTATTCTCTCTCTCCTTGTAAACCTTTTAACCGACATCACTTTTCGGTCAGCAATTATTCCATTTAGCAACTCTTTTTCCGAAAAGCTTATGGGAACATTTCTAATGACATTTGCGGACACCGCATTCTCAAATGTTATTCTGTATTCCGTAACGCCAATGGCATCAACCCTATTATTATTATTTCTTTAATTTCTTCCGACTTCAGACCCTTCAGTTTTTCCATTAAATGCAGCCCATTCTTAATACGTAGGTTTTTTATATTTTGTGCCTCACTCGAGTCGATTAATACCATGAACTTACCCTCATGATCCTCTCTGTAGAAAACTGGCTCGTTGTTAAAGCGGCGCTTTTTTGTTCTTGATTCATAGACTAATGTTTGGTTTACATTCGGCGTCTTTTCGTGATTTCGAAGGCGTTTCGTGATTTCGCGCGGAATCAAGCAAAAATTATCATGATTTCGCATACAAAAATGAAATCATCTCATTTCGTGATTTCAGCGAAATCAACATCGAAATCACAGTGCACATGATATACAACCCTGTTTGTGACTGAAAAAGTACCAAAAGTTGCAACACTTTTCACGTATCACAATAAACCAGGTAGATGGTCAATTGCTGCAACAAAAAATTTTAGAATCAACATTTTTAAACAATGTGAAAAAAATATTAGATTACTTTGTTACAATGCTATTTTTCATTGCGTTCTCGTACTTTTTTAATGGTAATGTTAGAAAAAAGAGCGAAATGTCTAAAATTGCTTCGCCATACAAATTTCTTAAAAAACACGGGAACGAAAAAATTACGGAAATTGCAAAAACTGCAGCAAATCAACGTACCAGCTATCGTATTTAGATGATAATGAACATGTTGCTAGTTTCTACTATGGCAAAATTGTATGGCAGAAAACAGGAGAATAGGGTGTTATTCGGCGCTATTTTTGTTTAAAGAGAAGTGTAAGTCTTGCTAGACTTCGGAGTACGGGAACGGGTTCTATACACAATTAATACGATATATAGATAGTTTTACGATAATTTTCGAAATAAAGTTGTAATGTTCTATATTGTCGTATATTTTTGATGACTAATTCAATTTGCAACAACTTGTTTTGAAAATTCATGTTCGATCAGCTGCGCGTATGCATCTACCTTGATCATTGTGATATGTATGAAATCAACAAACAAATATGTGTAAACACCGGGATGTATTTCAGGATTTCGTGAAATCCAGTGGATTTTAGAGCGCAAGTGTAAACTTGGCATAATAAATTCATAGACAAAGAGAATTGTAGTGTGCTTCTTTTTTGTAGGTGTCGCCGGTATGCAAAGTACCTAATCTTTTCACACAATTGCACAATGTTTTGGGGCAAATTACAATATTTTTTTGGATTTGTTTATATGAGGATGTTGATCTGGCCAAAGATTATCCATATTTTGTCTTTTATCAGAATAAATAGTTTAAAATCTATAGTAACTTTCAATAAAATACTAACGCCATCTACCAATTTTCGAAAATTTGAAGATAAATGCTGAGAGCAAATAAATGTCTATGAATTTATTAGTCTATGCTTGATTAACAGTGCTTGGTAACTGTTTAAAAAAGAAGAGACACGTGGTCTGTTCTAAGTGAGTGCTCTTACAACACTGATATTTATTGAACCCAGCAAAAAATTTTGGAAGTTGTGCAATTGGAGTTATGATTTCACAACATCTTTCGATGTAGTCCAACAGAGTTATGAAAAATGCACTCCGTAACATACATTTTATAAGCAGTTGCTGTAGAGATCCCTACTGAAAAAAACAGTTGGTTGATCCCTACACATTTCTTCAAAAGACAAAGAAGAGTGTATACATTTCGGAGAGTTTGTTATAAAATAAGGAAATAAAAACTGAAGTTGCGAACATTTTTGCTGTAATTCACGAGACGGAAATTGTTAATGGAGTGAAGTGCAGTTGGAGTCCATGTCGAAAGCTGAACTAGTGATGGGAAGTCAACATATAAAACCTTTAGTATGATGAAGCAAATACAGATGCGCTTGGATTAATTGGAGAACGGAGAAAGTAAACTCCAATGTGATTGAATGGAATTTTTTTAATTTGTGTTTAATAAAGTTCTTTGTATTCTTGTTTTACACAAATAATAAATGCATTTTATTTATTCTCGGATATTTCGCAATAGCTTGGATGTTTACTGCATCTTTGGATTGACTAAAAACACAATCCGAAGAGTGCCTTTAAATTCAATCCAAAATACTACATAAAAAGTTGTGATTTGGATCGAAGACGGAGTGCATCCTAGCTGTGTGCTGTGGAAGCAAAATGGAGTGCATCCTAGCTGCGCGCTCTCTTGTAAAATTCATAAGTGAATTCATAGAAAAAGATGTACTCCAACGGCAAATGTACTGTACACTTGTAGTGATTCAACTGCATACGCGGATGCAAACTTTTTGCTGGGGAATAAAATACTACTTATAAACTACTTATGAAAATGTAACTTAACCTAATGCAACTACAATCACTCTTATCTTTTCTAATAATAAACAGAGAATATTGGAACGCTGCAGTACGCTGTTTGCTTATCATTCAAGTGGTATTTTCTACCCTGTGAGCACAGCGACATGTGAGTATGTTTGTGTGTAGTCCTGACCTTTATTATGACACCGCCGCATGCACAAAAGTACGGGATCACTGATAGTTTGATACATTTCTTACCAGCTGGAGTTAATCCTATCCACAACGCTTTAGAATATAAAAAAAATGTGCAATTGTGAAATTTTCTTGGTCAAAAATGTTAACATTTCGAATTGTTTACATTGAACTGGTGATTAAAAGCCAGCTGATCAGACTTGCAAATTTTTGTGGGACAAATTTTCCCAGCAAAAATTTCTCAGTCACCAAACCCTCCAAAAATCTCTCCAAACTCGCTCTCTTTTGCTGGATAATTTTGTTATCGAACAGCACTCAGTAAAAATTTGTACGAATTTTTAAAAATTTTTGGGTTATCGTACTGACCTAATGAATGTAAACAATCAGTAGTGTCTGCATAGGCGATAGAAAGTGTCTGCACACGAGTTAAATGCAAAGATAACAAACTCCGTTTTAAAAGTTTTTAATGGTTAATTTATTGGCAGTGGTCTTAAGACTAATTTTAACCCCCGGTTTATGTATTTCGAAACGAAAATGTGTGCGCATGAAACACACCCAAACTTTAGTTTTGGAAATATTATTGCCTTTACTTTTGCTTCAAAACAAAAGCCAAATTTGAAAAAAACACTCAAATTTGATAGTTTTTCTTGCCCATTCATTTTCATATCGACATACATACATGAACAGGCCCTAAAAATTATATTTTTAATAGTTTGTCATTTAATGTAGCGAAGGCCTTTTGTTTACGCTGCATTAAATGACTGTGAATGTGGGAACGAAAACAAAAGTTTGAAATTTCATTTGAGACTTTTGTTTTTCGCTATATTAGACAGACAGAAATGCGTTTTATTTTATTTCAATCAAGGGGGAATGTTAAAGCGACAGTCGTTCGCCGTATAGATTGTCTGTGTAAACAATCAACAATCGCATTTCCATATTTTTCGCTGACACTAGGTGTGTACGATAACCCAATAATTTGTACAAATTCGTACAAATTTTTACTGAATGCTGTTCGATAACAAAATTATCCAGCAAAAGAGAGCGAGTTTGGAGAGATTTTTGGAGAGTTTTGTGACTGAGAACTTGCAAATTGTTGCTGGGAAAATTTGTCCCGCAAAAATTTGCAAGTCTGATCAGCTGACTTTTAATCACCTGTTCAATGTAAACAACTCGAAATGTTAACATTTTTGACCAAGAAAATTTCACAATTGCACATCACTAAATCGTTGTGGATAGGATTAAAGCACTAAATAAGTAAACTACAATTTTAAAATTTATGTTTTTGTTCCGTTTGGTTTAAAATATCAAAAGATACAAAAACAAATTTCATATATTTTTGGAAACAGCTGACTTTCTTGCAAGTTTTGCAAAATGCTGTTCGATAACTTTCTGCAATTTTTCTTGCTTGAGAGAGTAATATTCACTGAGAGAGGTTGCTGGAACTGACTGAGTAATTATTGCTGGGAAAGTTATCGTACACACCTACTATGTAGTTATTAAAACGATCAAACTGCACTGCAATTAATTTTTTTTTTTTTTTTTGTAAAATGCTAAAGAGTCGTTATTTTCCAGAAAATAAGAGTCGATTGCGATTGCTTTTTGTAGATAGAGTGAGTAACTCACTTCGAAATACAAGCAGGGGAAACGTCCATAACCTCACACTCTTCGGCCATATGTGGCCACAGTCAAAAATTTGTTTTACCCCAAAAAACCGCAAAAATGCTGTGCAAATCCACGTCTCCAAAGCAAAAATATTAATTGATTTAAGCTAATGCACCACTTACCACTTGCTGCTACAATCAGCTCCACAGCCAAATCAATTCTTCACAGCAAAAAATTCTTCAAAAGAAACAGTTAGGCTCCACAGAAAAATATTTTTGTGTGCTCCACTTATACACAGTTTGATGATGTCCGAACTTTTTCTGTTTAATGGGGAAAAACCCGAAAAACCTCTTTCCCACGTAAGAGACACTGTTGACCTATAGAACAAAGACGATTGGAACAAATTAGGGATAGGTAAGTCGACTTTCCATTAATCGACTTGTTGTAGTGAAAAGTCTAAAAATCAAAGTCGAATTTTGACTGGAGGGAAAATCGCATAATCGATTATTTTGTGATCAATTTCAGCTGACTTTGGTGGTTCTACAGTTTTCCGATTCATCTGTCCAAATGATCAACCTGCGTGAAGTTAGCAACGAAAGCTGATTGCTAGTGTGGCCGTTCTATTTTGTCATTCATCATGCAACCGCAAAATGTTTTGACCTGCGTGAAGTTAGCTACGTCGATAACTTTCGATAACACAGAGTTATCGAAATTCACAGAGTAACGCACAACGTCCAAAATTCACATTTACAGGGTGTTTTTGTAAAAATGCTTGCCTGTCACACGAACCGTTCGTACTAAAACGTATAAGTTCAAAATTTGGTTCTTGTAAAATTTTACGAACCATTCGTTTTTATCTGAAAGCTTTCGTCTATTTCATAAAAGCTTTTATATTTCAGGGTTTCCATGATACTTATTTTGTGAATTTTGCATAGGCATCTGCACGTAAAATGTGTTACTTGATGGCAACCCCGATAAACAGATGAAAAACAAAAAAATAAGAAAAAAAAAATTTATTAAACTTGTCAAAAATAATTGTGATAATATGAAATAAATAAAATTGCATTCCCTTCCAGTTTTCGTGTGTTTTGTGCCATTTATTACTCAAATTATTTAATTTTCATTCAAAACGATGGGTCTTTTCCATTCGTTTATTTTTGACGTATTACGAAAATAAAAAGCTTTCATTTGTTTGTCACACGAATACAAACGTCAACCGCTATGAAAACTAAATTGTGTCATCGTTCATGAAATCGACGAACGAGTGGGCAAACACTTTTTACAAAAAAAAACGCTGTTAGTACTATTTTTTCAACCCTGATGACGAGAACGGAGAAAGTAAACTCCAATGTGATTGAATGGAATTTTTTTAATTTGTGTTTAATAAAGTTCTTTGTATTCTTGTTTTACACAAATAATAGGTTTGTCCTTTTACGTACTGAACTTTACTGAACATTGTTTCTTCAGTAATGTTTAGCAACATTTTAATTATACAATTGTCAAAACTTTACTGAAGAAAAAATGTTCAGTAAAGTTCAGTACGTAAAAAGACAAACCAAATAAATGCATTTTATTTATTCTCGGATATTTCGCAATAGCTTGGATGTTTACTGCATCTTTGGATTGATTAAAAACACAATCCGAAGAGTGCCTTTAAATTCAATCCAAAATACTACATAAAAAGTTGTGATTTGGATCGAAGACGGAGTGCATCCTAGCTGTGTGCTGTGGAAGCAAAATGGAGTGCATCCTAGCTGCGCGCTCTCTTGTAAAATTCATAAGTGAATTCATAGAAAAAGATGTACTCCAACGGCAAATGTACCTTACACTTGTAGTGATTCAACTGCATACGCGGATGCAAACTTTTTGCTGGGGAATAAACAGGGCATCGGAGTCGAGCCATTTTTCCTTCGACTCCAGGCCAGTTTTTTTTTTCACGACTCCGACTCCGGAGTCGACTCCGAGGGTAATTTAATATACCACTAAAAATTAATAAAATATGCTAAATTTTTCAAATTTTCCTATACTAGGACCCTATATGCTTATCTGTTGTTTTCTCTAAAGCATTTTGTAATGCAATTCGATGTGAAATTGATGTTCCGTATTGAATGTGCTGTATCTTATATCGAAAAGAAACAACAGAAAGAATTTAAAAAGTTTCAGTAGATTTTGCCGAAATATATGTACGAGTATACCCTCAGATTATCAATTTAAAACAAAAACAAGTAGAACTGACGAGTTTCATTAATTTTTTTTTTTGGACGGACGGGTCACATAGCTTTTTCGTTTTATCTTGTCGACATATGAAGATTGGTATGCCAAAAGGGGGTCTACATTAATTTGTTACTTACAGATTTTAAGAAAGCGAACATTTTTTGTTGACTCATTTTAAAGTACATGTAGAATAGAATATGTAGATCGGCTAAAAATTAGCTGAGATATAAGCGTTAGAAAGGAGAAAATTCATAGTGATTTGTATGTAACATCGAAGTTTGAAACACGGTTTTCTCGAAATGGCATTTTGGGATTATTATACGTTTAAAAAGATTGTACTTAAGCAAGAGACTTTTTATACCCTCAGCTAAAGAGGGTATTTACACTTTGATACGACCAAAAATGTGCCTCATCGAAATAATGGTTTTAGACCCCAAGTATGTTTGTACGATATCCGTTTCAGACAATTTTGAGTAGATCTAGCAATGTCCGTCCGTCTGTCTGTCTGGCAGGCTGGTGCGAACGGATCAATCGATTCGGTTCAAATTTTGGGTATCGAAATATTTTGTCCAGATTCGATTTAAGTTCGAAGATGGGCCATATAGGTCCACTCCTTCAGGTACCTCCCCCACAAATGTTCAAAAATTGTCGCAAAACTTGTGCGCACGATAACTCTTGTAGGGAATAACCGATTTGGTCCATACTTTGCACATCGAGTACTTTCTACCAAACATAGATGAGATTCCAATATGGACTCAATCGTTCCACTCCTTCGGGTACCTCCCACACAAAATTTCGGAAAAGTTCAGTTTAGGACCTGGTCTCGAATCGCTTTGATTTTTGTTTACGCAAGTTGTATTCGCTGTCCTCTATATGACGCTGTAAGTTTCATTAGGGGCAAGTCCATACTTCCTGAGAAAATAGCCTGAAAGTTACAAAAAACCCTATGACACCGTGTGTAGTGGTTGGAGCGCAAGATAACTCTCGAACGGATCTGCCGATTCGGTCCAAAATTTGGCTTTCGTTATATTTTGTCCAAACTTCCGGTACCTCCCCGACAAAAGTTCAAAAATGTTCGGACAATTTATGCGTACGATAACTCTTGAAGGGAGTAACCGATTTGGTCCATACTTTGCACATTACGAAATTTCTACCAGACTTAGATGAGGTTCCAATATGGACTCAATCAAAATTTCGGAAAAGTTTAGTTTAGGATCTGCTCTCGAATCGCCTTGGTTTTTGTTGTAACATCTTGTATTCACTGTCCCCTATATGAAGGTACAAGTTTCCTTAGGGGCAAGTCCACACTTCCTGAAAAAAATAGCCTGAAAGTTGTTTATGGGTGGAAGCGCAAGATAATTCTCGGACGGAAATGCCGATTCCGGCCAAAATTTCACCTTCGTAATATTGTTTCCAAACTTACTTTAAGTTCGTAGATAAGCCATATCGGTCCACTCCTTCAGGTACCTTACCCACAAAAGTTCAAGAATATACCGAAAAATTGTGCGCACTATAACTCTTGATGGGAGTGACCGTTTTGGTCCATACTTTACACATTCTCATAATATCTACCAGATATAGATCAGGTTCGAATATGGACTATATTTGTCCACTCCATCCCGTACCTCCCACACAAAATGTTGGTAAAGTTCACTTTAAGACCTGCTATTGAATCACTTTAATTTTTTTTTTTTGAAGCAACTTACATTCGCTGCCTCATTTACGATGGTAAGAGTTGTTTCAGGGGCAAGTCCATACTTCTTGAGAAAGCAGCCCGAAGGGTGTTAAAACCCCCTATGGCACCCCCATGGTCTATGTCGGTCCATTCCTTTAAGTACCATTTCCGCAAACTTTTTGAACTTTAATCCTAATCAACATTTTTGTCGGGTCATACGACCAAAATTTTTAAACCCCCTAAATACATACGTTTTTTGCGAAAAAAGTGTTTCAATTTGCACAGGCTGAGGGTATTTCTCTGTCGGCAAAGCCGACTGATACTTTTTTACTTGTTTAAATAATTTTTGACGGATTTATGACGAAAAAACTATCAACTTTTTTAGGTAAAATCGAAATTTTGAATTCTACAGTTCAGATTTTTTTTATGGATATTTTTTTAATCCGTTTCGCTTAAGTACAAGATTATTATGTTCTTAATGATCCCACAAAAACATGTGCTGATCGGTTTATTCGTTTTCGAGCTACAGTGGTCACCGTAAACTGCTTTAGTAAAAACAGTGTTTCGTAGGCGGCCATTTGTCAGACAACTGTGCAATATTTTTCAACAAAATAAAATTCCGAAAGTAGCTCAAGGTGTTATCAATCAGATGAAAACAAAACCTTTTGGAAAAAAATTGATAGATTTCTTGTAAAAATTCATGAAAATTTTCATTTTTCGTGCACAATAAGTGACCTTAACCCCTTAATTGTGGACAAAATAAACTTATAATACTTTTTCCACAATATATTGTGAAGTAATATGTGGGATCTAAAACTAGTATTCCAGAGTGTATATAAGTTTTGTCATAAATGTGAAAGTATATTAAGAAATCGATTCATATTTAAAGATGCAATTATAATTCTATTGTCATGGAACATTACTGAATATAATAAATCCTTTGCTTACAATTTTACTCATAGATTTATGTTTGGTTTACATTCGGCGCTGTTTCGTGATTTCGAAGGCGTTTCGTGATTTCGCGCGGAATCAAGCAAAATTTAACATGATTTCGCATACAAAAATGAAATCATCTCATTTCGTGATTTCAGCGAAATCAACATCGAAATCACAGTACACATGATATGCAACCCTGATTTTGCCTAAAAAAGTACCAAACGTTGCAACACTTTTCACGTATCACAATAAACAAGGTAGATGGTCTATTGCTACAACAACAAATTTTAGTATCAAAATTTGTAAACAATTTGTAAAAAAAAAAATATTAAAATATTTTGTTACAATTCTATTTTTCATTGTGTTCACGTACTTTTTAAATGGTAATGTTAGAAAAAAGAGCGAATTGTCAAAAATTGGCTCCCCATACAAATTTCTTAAAAAAATACGGGAACGGAAAGTGACGGAAATTGCAAAAAAATCCAGCAGAAATGTCAAAATCAACGTATCAGCTATCGTATTTAGATGCCAAAGAACATAGTTTCTACTAGGCCTGTACTGTATTGCAGAAAACAAGAGAAGAGGGTGTTATTCGGCGCTATTTTTGTTAAAAGAGAAGTGTCTTGCTAGATTTCGGAGTACGGGAACGTATTTTTAGCACTAAACGGGAAAACTACTGCAAGTAGTACTATTTTGCAGGTTCCGAACACAGCTTTTATCTATCAAAATTTATGGCTATATTACACCATATGCTTTTTCACATGTATGACATCAGCTGGTCTGTATATTAGTATACCCAGAGTGACAACATACATGTGAAAAAGCATATGGTGTAATATAGCCATTATTATTATGATGTCTCAACGATAAAATCATTTTTTATTTTTTTTTTTCATTTGTTAGTACTATACATAATTAAAACGATATATATACACAATAATTACGATAATTTTCGAAAAAAAAAGTTGTAAAGTTCTATATTGTCGTATATTTTGATGACTAATTCAATTTACAACAACTTGTTTTGAAAATTCATGTTCGATCAGCTGCGCATAAGCATCTACCTTGATCATTGTGATATCTCTGAAATCAACAAAAAATAAGTGTAAACACCAGGGTGTATTTCAGGATTTCGTGAAATCCAGTGGATTTTGGAGCACAAGTATAAACTTGGCATTACTATAAAATGAATAAACGATTTATCAAAATTTTATTAAAGTTCATCTCTCTATCATAAAAAAATAAAAATCTTTTGACAAATGTAGAAAAAAAAAGCATTTTGCCCGGAGTCGGAGTCGAGCTTTTTTCACGACTCCAGACTCCGACTCCAGCAAAATTTGCTAGACTCCGACTCCGAAGCCCTGGGAATAAAATACTACTTATAAACTACTTATGAAAATGTAACTTAACCTAATGCAACTACAATCACTCTTATCTTTTCTAATAATAAACAGAGAATATTGGAACGCTGCAGTACGCTGTTTGCTTATCATTCAAGTGGTATTTTCTACCCTGTGAGCACAGCGACATGTGAGTATGTTTGTGTGTAGTCCTGACCTTTATTATGACACCGCCGCATGCACAAAAGTACGGGATCACTGATAGTTTGATACATTTCTTACCAGCTGGAGTTAATCCTATCCACAACGCTTTAGAATATAAAAAAAATGTGCAATTGTGAAATTTTCTTGGTCAAAAATGTTAACATTTCGAATTGTTTACATTGAACTGGTGATTAAAAGTCAGCTGATCAGACTTGCAAATTTTTGCGGGACAAATTTTCCCAGCAAAAATTTCTGTCACCAAACCCTCCAAAAATCTCTCCAAACTCGCTCTCTTTTGCTGGATAATTTTGTTATCGAACAGCACTCAGTAAAAATTTGTACGAATTTTTAAAAATTTTTGGGTTATCGTACTGACCTAATGAATGTAAACAATCAGTAGTGTCTGCATAGGCGATAGAAAGTGTCTGCACACGAGTTAATTGCAAAGATAACAAACTCCGTTTTAAAAGTTTTTAATGGTTAATTTATTGGCAGTGGTCTTAAGACTAATTTTAACCCCCGGTTTATGTATTTCGAAACGAAAATGTGTGCGCATGAAACACACCCAAACTTTAGTTTTGGAAATATTATTGCCTTTACTTTTGCTTCAAAACAAAAGCCAAATTTGAAAAAAACACTCAAATTTGATAGTTTTTCTTGCCCATTCATTTTCATATCGACATACATACATGAACAGGCCCTAAAAATTATATTTTTAATAGTTTGTCATTTAATGTAGCGAAGGCCTTTTGTTTACGCTGCATTAAATGACTGTGAATGTGGGAACGAAAACAAAAGTTTGAAATTTCATTTGAGACTTTTGTTTTTCGCTATATTAGACAGACAGAAATGCGTTTTATTTTAATCAAGGGGGAATGTTAAAGCGACAGTCGTTCGCCGTATAGATTGTCTGTGTAAACAATCAACAATCGCATTTCCATATTTTTCGCTGACACTAGGTGTGTACGATAACCCAATAATTTGTACAAATTCGTACAAATTTTTACTGAATGCTGTTCGATAACAAAATTATCCAGCAAAAGAGAGCGAGTTTGGAGAGATTTTTGGAGAGTTTTGTGGCTGAGAACTTGCAAATTTTTGCTGGGAAAATTTGTCCCGCAAAAATTTGCAAGTCTGATCAGCTGACTTTTAATCACCTGTTCAATGTAAACAACTCGAAATGTTAAAATTTTTGACCAAGAAAATTTCACAATTGCACATCACTAAATCGTTGTGGATAGGATTAAAGCACTAAATAAGTAAACTACAATTTTAAAATTTATGTTTTTGTTGCGTTTGGTTTAAAATATCAAAAGATACAAAAACAAATTTCATATATTTTTGGAAACAGCTGACTTTCTTGCAAGTTTTGCAAAATGCTGTTCGATAACTTTCTGCAATTTTTCTTGCTTGAGAGAGTAATATTCACTGAGAGAGGTTGCTGGAACTGACTGAGTAATTATTGCTGGGAAAGTTATCGTACACACCTACTATGTAGTTATTAAAACGATCAAACTGCACTGCAATTAATTTTTTTTTTTTTTTGTAAAATGCTAAAGAGTCGTTATTTTCCAGAAAATAACAGCGTGTTTTTGTAAAAAGTTTTTGCCCATTCGTTCGTCGATTTCATGAACGAAGACAGAATTTGGTTTTCATAGCGGTTGACTTTTGTATTCGTGTGACAAACAAATGAAAGCTTTTTATTTTCGTAATTTGTTTGGTTTTCGTAACAAAATCAGACGAACGAATACGTCAAAAATAAACGAATGGAAAAGACCCATCGTTTTGAATGAAATTTAAATAATTTGAGTAATAAATGGCACAAAACACACGAAAACTGGAGGAGAATGCAATTTTATTTATTTCCATAGAATCACACGCGTATATGTACATCCGTTTCTTCATATCACCACAATTATTTTTGGAAAATTTGTTTACATTTTTTTCTTATTTTTTGTTTGTCATCTGTTTATCGGGGTTGCCATCAAGCAATCATGGAAATCCTAAAATATAAAAGCTTTTATGAAATAGACGAAAGCTTTTAGATAAAAAGGAATGGTTCGTAAAATTTTACAAAAACCAAATTTTGAAGGTATACGTTTTAGTATGAACGGTTCGTGTGACAGGCAAGCATTTTTACAAAAACACGCTGTAAGAGTCGATTGCGATTGCTTTTTGTAGATAGAGTGAGTAACTCACTTCGAAATACAAGCAGGGGAAACGTCCATAACCTCACACTCTTCGGTCATATGTGGCCACAGTCAAAAATTTGTTTTACCCCAAAAAACCGCAAAAATGCTGTGCAAATCCACGTCTCCAAAGCAAAAATATTAATTGATTTAAGCTAATGCACCACTTACCACTTGCTGCTACAATCAGCTCCACAGCCAAATCAATTCTTCACAGCAAAAAATTCTTCAAAAGAAACAGTTTGGCTCCACAGAAAAATATTTTTGTGTGCTCCACTTATACACAGTTTGATGATGTCCGAACTTTTTCTGTTTAATGGGGAAAAACCCGAAAAACCTCTTTCCCACGTAAGAGACACTGTTGACCTATAGAACAAAGACGATTGGAACAAATTAGGGATAGGTAAGTCGACTTTCCATTAATCGACTTGTTGTAGTGAAAAGTCTAAAAATCAAAGTCGAATTTTGACTGGAGGGAAAATCGCATAATCGATTATTTTGTGATCAATTTCAGCTGACTTTGGTGGTTCTACAGTTTTCCGATTCATCTGTCCAAATGATCAACCTGCGTGAAGTTAGCAACGAAAGCTGATTGCTAGTGTGGCCGTTCTATTTTGTCATTCATCATGCAACCGCAAAATGTTTTGACCTGCGTGAAGTTAGCTACGTCGATAACTTTCGATAACACAGAGTTATCGAAATTCACAGAGTAACGCACAACGTCCAAAATTCACATTTACAGGGTGTTTTTGTAAAAATGCTTGCCTGTCACACGAACCGTTCGTACTAAAACGTATAAGTTCAAAATTTGGTTCTTGTAAAATTTTACGAACCATTCGTTTTTATCTGAAAGCTTTCGTCTATTTCATAAAAGCTTTTATATTTCAGGGTTTCCATGATACTTATTTTGTGAATTTTGCATAGGCATCTGCACGTAAAATGTGTTACTTGATGGCAACCCCGATAAACAGATGAAAAACAAAAAAATAAGAAAAAAAAATTATTAAACTTGTCAAAAATAATTGTGATAATATGAAATAAATAAAATTGCATTCCCTTCCAGTTTTCGTGTGTTTTGTGCCATTTATTACTCAAATTATTTAATTTTCATTCAAAACGATGGGTCTTTTCCATTCGTTTATTTTTGACGTATTCGTTCGTCTGATTAAAAATATTACGAAAATAAAAAGCTTTCATTTGTTTGTCACACGAATACAAACGTCAACCGCTATGAAAACTAAATTGTGTCATCGTTCATGAAATCGACGAACGAGTGGGCAAAAACTTTTTACAAAAAAAACGCTGTTAGTACTATTTTTTCAACCCTGATGACGAAAAAAGATAACGAAGAATATTATAATTAATAATTTAATAAAATGTTGAATGAAAAACTCCAAAAATTATAAAGCTAACTATAAATAATAAAACTTAAGTAATTTTCAAGAGTTTAATATACATCAACGTTACGAAACCATATCAAATTACGCATAGTTTTGAACTTAGATTTGACCGGTGGTCAGGACAGAGTATCACCTCTGGAATCTTCCCTATACAAACCTCGTCCAAACTGAATACATGGAATTAAAGACAGAGTCTCATGCTAAGTTTACATTTACGAAATCCACTCGATTTCAACTGCCAATTCCATAGCTCAAACGTCAAATGAAATCTCATCTGGATTTCATTTGACGTCTAACCTATGGATTTGACAGTTGAAATCGAGTGGATTTCGTAAATGTAAACCAAGCATCAGAGAACATTTCCTCATACTAGGAATGTTCAATTTCAGTTTTTTGTAGAACAAAGTTGTTGATTTTCCGTTTTTCAACTGGAGGTCAGGACAGAGTATCGCCTCTGGCATCTTCCCTATACAAACCTCGTCCAAACTGAATACATGGAATGAAAGATAGAGACCCAGACAACACATCCTCATACTAGTAATGTTCAATTTCAGTTGTTTGTAGAATAAAGTTGTCGAGGAGGTCAGGACAGAGTATCGCCTCTGGAATCTTCCCTATACAAAACTCGTCCAACCTGAATACATGGAATGAAAGATAGAGTCCCAGAGAACATTTTCTCATACTAGTAATGTTCAATTTGAGTCTTTTGTAGAACAAAGTTGTCGATTTTGCGTTTTCCAACTGGAGGTCAGGACAGAGTATCGCCTCTGGAATTTACCCTATACAAACCTCGCCCAAACTGAATACATGGAATGAAAGATAGAGTCACAAAGAACATTTCCTCATACTAGGAATGTTCAATTTCAGTTTTTTATTGGAACAAAGTTGTCGATTTTCCGTTTTCCAACTGGAGGTCAGGACAGACTCTATCTTTCATTCCATGTATTCAGTTTGGACGAGGTTTGTATAGGGAAGATTCCCGAGGCGATACTCTGTTCTGCCCTCCAGTTGGAAAACGTAAAATCGACAACTTTGTTCTACAAAAAACTGAAATTGAACATGAGGAAATGTTCTTTGGGACTCTATCTTTCATTCAATGTATTCAGTTTGGACGAAGTTTGTATAGGGTAGATTCCAGAGGCGATAATCGGTCCTGACCTCCAGTTGGAAAACGGAAAATTGGAAACTTTGTTCTACAAAAAAACTGACCGGGAACATATGGTGTATGACAAAATGTTCGTGAGGACTCCCTCTTTCATTTTGCGTTGGGACTTTTGTGTATGGAGTATGACTGTGGCTTCCAGAGCCAATTTTCTGTCCTGACCACCAGTTGGAAACCAGAAAATTGGAAACTTTGTTCTACAAAAAACTGACTTGGAACATGGAGTATACCAAAATGCTCGGAGGACTCCTTCTTTCGTCTTATGTTTAGTTTGCTGTGTACGTTTCTACATTGGAGCTTATTTTTTTTAATTAAAAACTAAACTTAATTTTTATATTCGTATCTATTTTTCGTTCCCATAGTTGGAAAAAAACGTATTAAATGCACATTTTGGGCGTTTTGTGTCACCCTGTATTTTTCGATAACTTTTGTTATCGTTGCTAACTTTCGTTGCTTAAGTGGGGTACACACGACCAGTTTTAACTGTCAGTTTTGCTCAAATAATCGGTTGCTTGCCAGTGTGGCCGTTCACTATTGTCAGACATCAGGCAAACAAAAATATTTTGTGGTTGCTGGACTGTTTGACAATTATCGATAATGTGTACCCCGCTTTACTTCACACAGGTAAAGAAAAGTCGAAAATCGACAAACAATCAGTTGTAATCGATTTTCTGCTATTATCAAAAAGTCGAAAGTCGAGTTTAAAGTTTTCAATTTTAAGATATAGTTGGTATGTACGATAACCCAAAAGTTTGTACAAATTTGCACAAATTTTTACAAAATGCTGTTCGATAACAAACTTGTAAAGTAAAAGAGAGCGAATTCGGAGACAATTGTGAGAGAATTTTGGAGAGTTTTGTTTACAAGTTTTTGCAAGGAACATTTTTCTTGTAAGAATTTGCAAGTTTGATCAGCTGATTTAAATTCGAATGTTTTGTGGCGGACTTCTTGGCAAAAACATAAACAAACGTTTGTTTATTAAAATAAATAGAAATAGAAAAGGGGGAAAATAATAAATCATGGAAAACGATAACGCAAGTAAACTTCTTTTATATGCTCTGTTCCAGAACCTACAAGAAGCTACTATTTTTTACTACGATAACATTTTTTCCTTTATGTTATCGAAAAAAATAGTAAAAAATGGTAGATTCTTGCAGAACTGGAACAGACCATTTGTTTGTGGTGACTATTTTTTTTTATTTTAAAGGTATTAAATCCCATGGAAAATATATGAACATACCTTAAAATTTGTAACAGATAATTATATATAATTGTATTGGTCGCTTATATTCGGAGATCGAATATGCAAATAAAGAAGAAGAAGAAATCCCAGCAAAAAGCGGTGCATCCATGGAGTAGGAGATACACAATGTAGACGGCCAGGTATTACCAACGATATCAATAAATATGTATGCCAAACATCGCACTGCGTTCCATTTTCCTCTAATTGCTCATATTTTTCTAACCTTAAATTGTTGAATTTAATCTTTTCCGCCAACTTCTTCTTGTTTATCAAATCAGCTGACTTCTTACATATATTTGCAAATTGCTGTTCGATAACAATCTGCAAATTTTTAGTTTCGAGAGAGTAAAATTAGCGGAGAGAGGTTACTGAGTACTTGCAAGTACTTTTCACTTGCGAAGTTATCGTACAGACCTAGTGTTAAAGCAGTCGTTTGTTGGAACAATTCACCGATGCATCTACCTTTATAATTGCATAATGTCAACAACAGTAAAATTGTCAGCCCTGCTTTTGACATAATAGGCCATATCAAGAAAAAATAATCAGTAATCAGCTGTTAGCTGTGGCCTACCTTATAAATGGTACCATGGTTTTTTGTTACAACCACAGAATTTAAAATAAAAGAGGATTTAATTTTGTATGGCAAATCTGGTCAAATTTGATTGGATTAGGCAATTAAAACGGTGTTTGCTTTAAATCTTTTTGCCGGGCTAACCTTCTGTATGTGGATTTATTTGACGTTTGCGCTGTGGAATTGACATTTGAAACCCAGTGGGTCTATTAAATCCGGTTAAGTGCAAACGGGGTATAAATCCTCATGAAGTAGGTTAACCCGGCAGAAAGCTCTAATGCAAACGGAGTATGAAGCCGAAAACACAAAATGTCTGTATGGTGGTTTGCAAAAGATCTGTTCCAGAACTAAAAAGTTTTTACAAATTTTACCACTTACACAACCTAGCAGCACTCCACTATTGCGATGTTCAATTTTTGTGATGATTTTTCCATTTTTTACGTTTACTTTACCATTCCCTAAATTAAAAATCTAACATAAAAACACAGTATCAGTTAAGGTTAGTTATTTTATATGTATGGGTTTTCTTTATTTTTATTTGTATGTGTATATACATAAATATTTATATATGCTGTTTGGTTTTGTTTGTCTTGTATAAGTAATAGTTCCACCTTTATATAATGTTCACGCTTATTATTTATTGGTATATATAGTTTTTTTTTTTTCAATAATCTCTGCATTTTGTTCAGTTTTATATATATAGTATATATGTATGTATATAGTGTGTTGCTCATACTGCACAAAGATACAATATTTATATATAATAATATTTTCAATTTTATTATTTTTATTAATATTATTATTTTGTTAAACAAAATGTTTCTTGCGTTAATTTTTTCAATGGTTGTGTTCGTTTTTTGTTTCCTTTATAAAGAAAATAATTAAATTATTATACCTGTTAACAATGTTTTATTGGTTGTGTCGTTTCTCGTGTGTGTTTCAATATTTTGTTGGAGAAAAAAATTAAATTTAGTCAAAAAGAATAGGTTTCTGATTTAATTGTTTCTAAATAGTTGCGTTTTCAAAATGTATATATTTTTAAAAAACATAAAATAATTTGTTTGAAATTCTTTATTTGTCAAGCAACCAATCAATCATTCTGCGAATTTGTGTTTTTTATCATAGCCATTAACTTGTATTTATAAAAAAATATTTAATCGTTCAAAAGTGTTATTTGTATGTATTTACACAATATATGTATGTATGTATAATTGTCTTGTAGTTTTGGTTGTTGTTTCATGTAAAGAAAAAATGGTTATTTCAAAAAAATTGCGTTTTCTGCTTATGTTGTTTTTGTTGTATTTACCTTTTATTTATCGGTTTTTTGTAATTTCAGACTGAGTTTTAACATTTCAGGATGATCTTAGAACTTCTACTATTTTTCTTGTAAGCTTCTCCCTTTATAAGTTTTGTTTTGTTTAATTTTATTTTAATTTTCTGGTAACACCTGTTGATATTGTCTTTGAGCTTTTTTACATTAATTTTCTTTCGTATTTTTATTTTGCTTCTATAGAATTATAATCATTGTTTTCAGATTTAGTAAGAAGAAGAGACAAATTTAGAATTTTGGCTATTAATATTTTTTCCTAAAAGTACATCCTTGGAGAGATAGAGAGAGAGAGAAACTTGCTACCTACAGTTTAATTACCGTACAGTAAACTAATGGGTACTTTACACGATATGTATTTTACATATGAGTTGTCACTTTTTATATACAAAATGTATACGCAAAGTGACAACACATATGTAAAATAACATATCATGTAGAGAACCCATAAGTATAATTTCATGAAAGGACTTACAGTTTTGACAGTTGTGGGCAGACAATACAAAAATACAGACCTTTTTCACTTATACATTTACAAATTTTTAAATATGTATTGCGAAAATTGTAAATGTTTGGTAAAAATGGATTGTAACTTGGCTATTGGCTGCTCAAAATTGTCTGTGTGTAAACGCCAGGTTACAAAAGCTTAAAGTAACATATGCAATATCCCAACATCTATCAGTACCAATGCACAATTTTTTGTTAGATTTTGCCTGGGATTTATTGTGAATGAAATTAGGCGTTTTTAGATCGAGTTCCCCACTACGGAAATTCCATATAATTACTTTATGGAAGTCGATCTAAGAACGTATAATTTCATTAAATTTTTTCAATGAAATCACTCTGTGTGGACCGGAACTTAAGGCCTTTTTATGAAAATATAGGTAACAAGATAGAGACATCATATTACATGATGTCAAAAGAATGTTTATACTAATGCTTATTATCATGATAAACGTCTCATTTGACGCGAAATATATGAAAACAACTACCAAATAAATATAGAACCATTATCATGAATTAAAAGTAATTTACCCTGGTGCCGCATGGTGCAATACAAAAGGTGAAACAGTAAGGTCAGCTGATTTCACACAATCTGTCAAATCCATTGATTGTTATTGTGAAGTATTCGTATGAAAACGTAAACAAAAATGTTAACAGATTGAAGAACTTTCAAATATAGTCTTGTTGTTGTAGTTTTCAGTTTCACCTTATTAATTGCATCACGTTTTAATGGAATGACAGCATAAACGACGCGTTTTAGTAAAACAGGTTTGATGTAAATGCTTTAGTAGAACGCGTCACATTCGGCCTTTTATAGTGGAAATCAATTTACTACTTTATTATTACCTACTTTAATTATTGAGCCATATTTGAAATTATTTTAAAATAAGTGTAAACACCTGGTTTTCGGAACGTGTGTGTAAACATCCTTTTAGGATGAAAATTATGGATTTGACAGTTGAAATCGAGTGGATTTCGTAAATATAAACTTAGCATTATGTTGAAAATCGTTGAACACATGTAGCATGTTTCCGATAATCGTGATTTAGGTGCCATTGTAAATGGTTCCTCCTCAATAAATAAGGTGAACCAGAAACTACAACAACAAGACTATTTCGATTTGAAGTCCTTCAAGCTGTCAAAATTTTCGTTTGGGTTTTAATACGATTAATTCACAATAACAATGAAATTGATAGATTTGGAGAAATCAGCTGGTATTACTGTTCCACATAATATATTCCACCATGACCTTTTTTCCGCCATGTTGATGACAATCTGATAGATCAAACCATGATGAAATAATAGGGTGGCGTAAACGGTCAGCTCAATATCTGTAGTGCTCGGTTTACATTTACGAAATCTACTTGATTTCAACTGTCAATTTCTTTGCGTGTACTTACGTCAAATTAAATTCATCTGAAATCCATTGGATTTCATTTAACTCTTGTGCCAGACACTGAAAATAACACATGAAAATATTTTAGCTTTTAGGAGAGAGCGGAGGTGAAGGAGCTCCCTTTCTCCCTTCTTACCCATAAGCTCAAAACATTTTCATGAAAATTTTCATAGTCTGGCATAAGACTAACGTTTAAGCAATGAAATTGACAGTGTATCGAGTGTATTTCCTAAATGTAAACTTACTATAATATTTATATTTTACTCATGGGCCAGCTGCATGGTAGAACAAATATAAGGTAAAGTAAATACTGCAACAAATACAACTCGAACAACAACCACAAAGGAATTTGTTTTTGTTTGTAACGTTACTGCCAGTTGTATTTGTAAACAAAACAAAGAAATGTCTATAAATTATTGGAATTTAAAAAACTAATAATTTTTCACATTTGGTTGAATATTTTGAAAAACATGAACGAAAATTTGTTACATTTTCAATTTTTATGTTTCCACATCATTCCACTAAATGCATAAATTCTCGTAGAAAGTAGAATTCTTGCAGAAAAGTTTGGGGTCGCTGGAAATTCATAGAAAAAGGAGAAGCTGTTTCAATGTTTTGTTTTAGAAATCAAAGAAGCACATGTTTATTAGGGCTTTATTTTTATAAATTGTAACAAAATACCTCACATATTACCAAACGTTGTATCGCCTCTACAAGCGGGGATTTACTGCGCGGCTTATCGTTCGAACTTGGTGGTGGTTATATATCATTGATATGAAGAAGTCTTTCTGGGAAATGTTTTTTTCCGAATGATATATTTTTTTTTTCTCAAAAAATATATGTCTCTAATGAACATCGAAATAGAAATAAGTGTATAAAATGTCATATGAAATTTGACACTAACGTTACAACCCAGTTCAGTCAGCTGTGTATTGCTGCTACCCTTTCTTATTCTACCATGGGCCAGCTGATAGAATTCAATTTGTCAAATTGAATGTTATTGTGAAGTAATTGTATGAAAACGTAAACAAAGATCTTGACAGCTTGAAAGATCTTCTTGATGTTGTATTCTTTACGTGACCTGTTCAAATCACGAAGTTATAACGGTAAAAAACGATAATGTAAGCGTTGCGTAATAAAGTTAACAGGCCACAAAGTCCGTGTTTAGACACACAAATTTCTCGGGAAAGTAAATTTAGTTTTTAGGCCATAGGGGGTAGGAAAGAGTATTGAGGAGCTCTTTCCTCTCCGCTCTCTCCCAAAAAACTCAATTTACTTTCCCGAGAAATTTGTGTGTCTAAACACAGACAAATATATTGTTCCGCAAAGCAAATTTCCCAGTGGGGCTCGATATTTAAGTTGCGTTCCTGAATCAGCAATAAGTCCCAGTTCCCACTAGAGTGATTTCAATGAAATAATTTCATGAAATTAGGGGCTCTGAGATCTAGTTTCCCACTACAGCAATTTCATTAAATTACTGTAGTGGGGAACTCGATCTAAGGACGCCTAACATCATGAAATTTTGTCAAGTGTGGACCGGGACTAATCGACAAGATTGCCATTGCAACAATTATTTTACACGAAAGGCGTTCCTTAAAATTTACAATTGTAATTCTGAAAATGTATTGGGAACTAATTTGCAAATGTTCTAATTATTCGGATCAATTATTTATTTAAGTTTGTCATTGGACTTATTTTATGTATAACAGTTTGTTTTGTTTTTTAATAACATTTTTATAACAGTCATGTTTATACGATTTTTTTGTTCATTAAAGTAAATCAATGTATGTATGTTTAACATATTCGTATTAAATGTTTCATAGTGTCTCTAAACAAAATAATATATAAGCTTTTTTTTTATAAATATAAGTGTTTTTGTAATGAAATATACATATTTTTGTTTTCAAAACAAAATCAATTGAATCTTCTAAAATTGACACAGATTTGTTCATTCATTCATTGTAGGATATTTTGTAACTGTTGTTGTTTTTTCCATCATTTTCCAATGATCCAATACATAAAACTTGGAATTCCAATTAAAACAGCATTCGTTTTTCTCTAAATATCAAAAAAATAAACAAAAATAATTGATTCGCTCAGGATTTGTTGGTTGTTCATAATTGTTTGGTAGGATTTTTGGTTTGGTTTTTTTAATTTTAATTAATATTTATTTTTTACTTTGTTTTTTTTTTAGTTTTAAAAAGTTTGATTTTTGTTAAAAAATGAAATGCCAAAGTTTTACATTAGAGGGCAAAAGTTGTTTTTATAATGTGTTGTTTTTTTAAGTTAAAGTATTAAAAAAAGTATATTATGTTAGTTTAATTTTTTTATTTATTTATAATAAATCTATACACATTTAATAAATTTTCTTGTGTTGTTGTTATAGAAAAAAGTTATAAAAAATTGTTGTAGTTCTTGTTATAAATATAGTATTTTTGGTTTTACTACAAAATAAAGAAAGACTTGCACAACTTTAGTTGCCTGTGTTTGGTTTGTTAATAATTTAGCATTAAGTCATTTGGTTACTTAAACAGATTCAGTTAATTTTTTTGTTTTTGTTAAAAAAAAATAAATTTTAACGTGCTTTCAGAGTACAGATTCTGATTCTCTCTGGAGTTTGGAATTACTTTTACAATTGTTGTAATTTGTGAAATAGATTTGGCTTATAGTTTTGTTGTTTTATTCATTATTATGTAGTTACATAATTGTGTTACGTTAGTGGTTTTTCATTTAAATAATATTTATAATGGAAATGAGCAATTAATAGAACATGATCAAGGTTTACAATAATTGAAATAGAAATAATTCGGAATATTTATGCCATAAAGTATCCATTTTTTACACTACTTTTAGATTTGTATCTAATTTATACATCACTCGATGCAAATGGGGGCAAATGAATGTATGTATATACGACGGGGAAATGTTTATGAAGAGTATCAGAAACATTCGTTTTATGTGAGGAAAACATGAACAAGGCAAATGTAAACTGTAGGCTAAAACCGCATTTACACCAAACGGGTTTGATTATACGAAATGGATTTGATATTTTTTATTACACTCAATTTCGTAAATGTAAACGTATTATAAAGCTTTGTCATTTAATCGCAATGTAAACAATCCTTTACACATTCCCGGTCCACACTAGAGTATTTTTTTTTATAAAATTTCATGAAATTAGGCTTTCTTAGATCGAGTTCCCCACTACAGCAATTTAATGAAATTGTTGTAGTGGGAAAATAGATCTAAGAGCCCCTAATTTCATGAAATTATTTCATTGAAATCACTCTAGTGTGGACCAGGACAAATGGATAAAGCTTATGCTATGTTTACATTTACGAAATCCACTCGATTTCATCTGTCAAATCCATAGGTTAAACGTCAAATGAAATCCAATGGATTTCAGATGAGATTTCATTTGACGTTTGAGCTATGGAATTGACAGATGAAATCGAGTGGATTTCGTAAATGTAAACTTAGCATTACTTTCCACATGCACCTAACCCTGCGTTTACACATGACAGGACACTTGACTTCATGTATTGATTGCCAAAATCCCAAAACTTGCCTGTGTGACGTAGGCGCCCCGATAACTGCAAAAACAGAAAACAAATTTCTTTTTGTATTCGGTTCACATATTTTGTTTTTGTTCATGTTTTTTTGTTTTCAACACATTTCAATTATTTGCTCTGTTCCAGAAGCTGCAAGAATCTACTATTTTTTACTACGATAACAGTTTTTCCTTTATGTTATCGGACAAAATAGTAAAAATTAGCAGATTCTTGCAGTTCTGGTACAGACCAATTATCTCACATATGTTAGGTTTACATTTACGGCATCCACTCGATTTCAACTGTCAATTCCAATGCTCAAACGTCAAATGAAATCTCATCTGAAATCCATTGGATTTCATTTGACATTTAACCAGTGGAATTGACCGTTGGAATTGTGTGGATTTCGTAAATGTAAACCAAGACAATTTTTAAAAAAATGTCAAATATTTGTTAAACCAACTGTCTGTGAAAAAATGATGGACAGCTGGGAGAAAAATGACAAATGTATGTATGTATGTGTTAGTAAATTAGGATTGTATTTTAAGACAAATCTTTTGTAAACGCCTAGAAAGTCGAAGGTCACACTAGTCCTGTAGTGCGATTCTCTCTTGAGCTACCGGTAATTAACGACATTTTTCGGTAAATTAGCGACAAAAAAATAGTAGGCTTCAAGTTCTACCGGTAGGAAGATTGCTGTAAACTTTTATTTTAACTTTTGATTCATAATTTTGCGTTTTAAATTTACCGATTTTTGTCGGTAACTCAAAAAAGTGTTAAGGCCTGCGTACATAAGCTGCCTTGCCTGCTTACCTTGCTTACTTCTGATAAAAGAATAAAAAAGAAAAGGGCAATCCTCGGCCTTCTTTATTCTTTTATTTTTCTTATGTCAAAAATGAAGCAGGAAAGCAATGCAACAAGGCAAAGCAGCTTATGTACCCAGGCCTTTAGAGAATCGCACTATCCACACTAGAGTAATTTCAATTAAATAATATCATGAATCTAGGCGTTCTTAGATCGAGTTCCTCATAAAATTACTTTAATATGGAACTCTATCTAAGAACGCATAATTTCATGAAATTATTTCAATGAAATCACGTTAGTGTGGACCGGGACAGTAGTCACAAGCACAAAATTTGCGGTAAAGAAGATTGAGTTTTTGGAAGAGAGAGGAAAGAGTCCCTCTACGTCAATTATTTGGCAAATATATTCTGTGCATTTGACAAATTAAATTGTTTTGGGGTTGTAGCTGTACTATAGTGCCATGGTTTCAATCGGTCAAATTAATTGTTATTGTGAATTAATAATATGAAAACGTTAACCAAAATTTTGAGTGTTTGAAAAACTTGAAATAATGTTCCTTGAGTACGTTTATATGTAACAAGTGGTCTGTTCCAGTACTGCAAGAATCTACCAGTTTTTACTATTTGTTTCGATAACATAAATGGTCTGTTCCAGAACCTGCAAGAAGCTACTAATTTTTACTACGTAACATTTTTTCCTTTATGTTATCGAGAAAAATAGTAAAAATTAGCAGATTCTTGCAGTTCTGGAACAGACCAAAAGGAAAAATTCTTATCGTAGTAAAAAGTAGTAGCTTCTTGCAGGTTCTGGAACAGAGCAAAGATTTACAACCTGTTTTGTACAAATTTTTACAAAATGCTGTTCGATAACAAACTTGCTCAGTAAAAGAGAATTGAGAGAACTTGCGAGTATTTGCAAGTATTTTTTACTTGCGAAGTTATCGAACAGACCTATTAGACCTATTAGTACTTTTTACTTGCCAAGTTATCGAACAGACCTATTAGATCTGTGCAATTTGTACAAACTTGTACAAAATGCTGTTCGATAACAAACTTGTTCAGTAAAGTGGGTTAAACACGATCACTTTTTGACTGTCAGTTTTGCTTAAATAATCGGTTGCTTGCCAAATATTTTGTGGTTGCTGGAGAGTTTGACATTTATCTATATTTCCAAAAAATCGACAGTCTAAACTGATCGTGTGTACCCCGCTTAAAAGAGAACTGAGTAGTACTTGCAAATACTTTTTACTTTGCTTCAAAACAAAAACAAATTTGAAAACACACACACGAATTGGGTAGTATTTCGTACACATTCATTTGCTTACTCTTATGTTACACGCTAAAACTTTCATACGAAACTTTCCCATTATTTTGGCGTTCATAGATCGAGTTCCATACAAAAGTAATTTTATGAAATTACTGTAATGGGGAACTCGACCTAAGAACGCCAAAATAATGGGAGAGTTTCGTATGAAAGTTTCAGCGTGTAACATAAGAGTTATCGACATACAGAAACTGGCTGTTAGATAACCCAGTGGATTTAAACTGTCAAGTCCATCACATATGCGTAAAATAAATCTTCGTTAAAGTCTGAGCGAAAAGGACTTTTGCATTTTGGACTTTATGGCAAATTATTTGTTTTGCAGTTATTTCAACTTGAATGTTTTTATAAAATGTTGTAATTTATGAAGGTTTTATTTTAGTTAATACTAACAACGTTTTAAACTCAATTAGTATTTCGTTTTCTCTATCATTTGTCCCCATTTGTATCTTCTTATCGCATATACATACATAGCTACATCGTTTACTTGTTATTTCTCTTCTTTCATATACACAATTTGAATTTAATTAATTTTGTTTGTTTTTTTTTATCATGTTTATATATGTATATTTTATATAAATATATAACACATAATTTGTCGCATCATAGTACATTTGGTTTAGATTTTTGTTTTGGTTTTGTTAGGTTTGCATTTGTATGTTTTAAATGTCATGAAGGCAAAATGTTATGTTTGTTAATAAATTTACTTTTGTTCTTTTACATTTTTATTTTGTTCGGTTTTGTTGTAATTAAATAAAGCTTTGTTTTTGGTTTTTGTTTTATGTTTTGTTAAAGAGATGAATAAAAAGTAGAGGCTCGGATAAACTGTTAAGTGTTATATAGTGTTGTCATATATAAATTTATATATGTATGCAATATATGTTAACCATATATGTATATATAAATGTAAAATTGGTTATGTTCGTAAATCCAACATTGCAGTATATCAAGTGCAACTTCTAAATCGAAATAAACGAAAAATAGTTCATTATAGCACGTTTAGACTATGGTCGATTTAGCAAATCCTGTCGATTTAAATTGTCATTTTCATACAATATACGTCAAATAAATCGAGATAATGCCCTTAAACCTGTTATAAGTGTATAGTCTAACAGGTGTTTTATAGACCATATAATAGTACGTTTTGATTTATATCAGTTTTGCTCAAATATGTAATCGGTTGCTTGTCAGTGTGGCCGTTCATTTTTGCCAGTCATCAGACGACCACAACATGTTTTGATGTTGCTGGACAGTCGACAGTCAAAACTGAACGGGTGTACCCCGCTTTATAAATCCACTCGATTTCAAATGTCAATTTCGTATAAATATGTCAAATAAATTCTATTTATAAATTGACTGGATTTTATTTGACGTATTCGCCATGGAAGGAACATTTGAAATCGTGTGGATTTCGTAAATCTAAACGTACTATAAGATGATAATAAACACTAGTGCAAATGACGTTTAAACTGTGGGCTTTAACTTTGAACTTTATTATCGTGATAGTGACTCTATCATGATGCAATAATAAAGGTGATATTTAAAATATACCTTGGTTTTTATCTGGTTTTACTTAAAGTACATTTCATACACCCATGATGTTTAAACTAAGTTTTAATAAGCGTTCGCGATAATTGTTTTAAAATGGTTCTCTTGGCATTTTACGTAAATTAAAACAGGAATAAATCATGAAGGATCCATTGTCATTGTAATGTAATTCCACTAATGTAATCATGGTATGAATCAAGGTTAATTGACACGATGTTAACCACATAAAACAATTACGCAGTGTTGTATTTACGAACAGATCTTTGAGTTAAATCAGT
Source organism: Musca autumnalis (assembly GCF_047663935.1). Taxonomy (NCBI): domain Eukaryota; kingdom Metazoa; phylum Arthropoda; class Insecta; order Diptera; family Muscidae; genus Musca; species Musca autumnalis. Next base: position 74,867,620 of record NW_027412088.1, read on the forward strand.
ACGTTTTAAGGTATGAAGAGAATTATGAAAAATTTTAGTATGTTAATGTCTTTTATGGAAAAAATAAATAAATATTTAGATTTTGTTTAATGATGTAGAGTTATTGAAATGTGGGAAATGTTTTAATGATTTTTTGTTTGGTTTAAGTTGTTTGATTTGTTCAACATCAATAGATTGTTATAAGTTTGGTTTTCTTGAGTTTGGTAATATTTTTATTTATGTTTTTGTTACACTTATAGTTAAGGAAGAAAAGTGTGTGAGAGAGTGGAGAATTTATATCTTGTTTTTGTTAAAATGGGAAACATAAGAAAAAAAATCACAAAAAAATACAAAATATGTAATTATTTTACGAAAATATTTAACTTAAATAAATAATACATGTAAACATTTTAACAAATATTCCATTTAATTAGTTTTCAAGGAATTATATTCCACATTTATAATAATTGTAATTATTATTTTTTAAATAAGCATCTGTTTTGTTTAGCATTTAAAACAAATTAAATTAAATTTATTATGCTTTATTTCGTGTTTATCATCTTCTCGTCCATAATGAGTTTTACTCAATATTTTATTTTTGGTAATTTCAGAAGAAATAATTACAGAATTTTTTGTGAACATGAAAAATTTAATATTTCATACATACTCACTATATAAACATTGAGAGCGAGTTCAATGTTTTTATAGCAAAAATCAATTTATAACAATAAAACTTTTTAAAATACACGATCAATAAAAACAAATACATGAATGCAATGCATTTAACAATTTGGTCATTAATAATCTCATCTGTCATCCTGTATTCAAAACAAAATATACTTTGCTTATGTTCTTTATTTCTTCTTTAACAGTTTAAAAAGAAAATAAATGTTTATTAATTTCTGTTGTTAATCATTTATTTCTTTGACTTCTTTGTTTTCTTTTCATCGGAAGACGTTGTCGCAACATTATTTCCTACTGCTGCTCCCGAAGAGGATGTTGTTGCTGCTGCACCACCTGAAGTCGACTGTTGATGACTTTTTTCGAAAATTTTCTTAACCGATGGCTGTTGTGCCGAAACCTGAGTTATGGGATGATTACCCAACGATGGTGTAACAGGTGTATCATCTAAAAATAATGGATTCTTCACTTCCATTTCACCGGTCTGAAAAAATAAGAAAAATAAAGTAGTAATGAAATCGTTTTGGCGTTTATTGTCGATAATAGGCCTGTTTAGAATTTAGAATTAAAATAATTCGAATTACATCTGAAAAAGGAGTATTATAGTACGTTTATGTATAACCGGATTTAACAAACCCACTGTGTTTCAAATGTCAATGCCATTGGTTATATTTCAAATAAATCCTCATTGAGAACAAGGCAAATTCATATAAGGTATACGCATGAATTACAACAACTAACAAATTTACAAAAACAACATTGTTGTTATTGAAAATTAATTGTCAAAGATAAATATTGAATAATAGGGTCGTTCCAAAAATTTTTTCAGGAAAAATATAAATACATTTTGAAAATCATCTAAAATAGAACAAATTTGAATCGAAATGTAAATATAACGCATTCAGAACTCTCGTAGGTCATTTTTATTACACGTTTACGATGAAAAGAAGTATTTTATGGTAGCAAATTTCGAAGTTACAAATTTCACGAGTAGACCCTATTACATTTTGAAAACCAAATTTACAAAAAAAGTAAAAGTACAGCTGATTGTCACTTCTACCTTCTATGAATGTGCCTTGATTGAGAAGTTTAACCCTGCAAACGGCTATAATATAAACATTAGGGTTATGACTTTTTTACAACCTCATATCCCTGTATCATAGCGTGATGAGTTTTGCCATAAGATTACATAAAATCTTAATTATAAGGTGATTCGGTGAAAAAACCTCACGCACAAAATTATTTTAAAATTTGAATTTATCAAAATTATGGACAATTTTTTGAAGTCACTGAAAACAGATATATAATTGAAAATATACTTTAGAGCCACATGAGATAATTAAAATGACATAAAATTTATTTCTCACTATTTTTCTTTAATTCTGAGAATCGTAAAAATGTCGTAAACGCTTTTATTCAAAAATATAATTTTTTAACAAACAATTTAAAATTTTTTCAAAGTGACTTTTTTCTCGACTTTTTTAATATTTGAATGAAATAAACGTTATTATAGTTATTAGTAGGCTTATATTTGTTCATTTGCCCAATAAAAAATAATTTTTTGAAAAAAAATTTTTTTCATTTCATATATTTTTTCAAAAAATTATTTTTTTAAAATCGATTTGTGCGTGAACTTTTTTTATATTTCAATGGAATAAACGATAGCATAGTGATTAATAGGCAAAAGTTCATTCATCCCTGCTACAGGAAATCATTTTTGAGGAAAAATGTCAGAAAGTCATAACCCTAATAAACATGGCCTCAGTTTGTTGTAAAAAGATTTATTCTGAATGGTTTTAAATGTCAATTCCATTGCTTATATTTCAAATAAATCCTTATAAAGAAGGTTACCCCTGCAAAAGCTCTAATATAAACAGCATATTACCTGTTAAATAAACCTTGGTCCCCCATGATGCAATTAATGAGGTGAACCGGAAACTACAACAAGAATATTATTTTGATTGAAAAATCTTTGAAGATGTCAATTTTTTTTTACGTTTTTATACGATTAATTCAAAATAACAATGTATTTGACAGATTGGGTGAAATCTGCTGGTATTTTTACGCCACCATATAGGTCTGTACGATAACTCAAAAATTTGTACAAACTTGTACAAAATGCTGTTCGATAACACAATTGTTTAGTACAAGAGAGCGAATTGAGAGATAATGTTTTTGCAAGTTTTGCAAGGTGGCGTAAAACGTCCAGCTGATTGGTTTCAATCTGTCAAATTTTTTGTTATTGTGAATAAATTGTATGAAAACGTAAACAAACATTTTTACATATTGAAGAATTTTCCGCCAAAAATTAGTTGTTGTTGTGTTACTTACGTGACCTGTTAAATAGATCATGGAACAGAACTTATCTATTGCATAATAATGGTGGAATAAGAAGGTATTACATCAAATCACACCAAACGTCAAATTTGTTCACAATAACGCATAACTGTGAATTGCATGTTTACATTCTGTATGTTATTTTATTCACAATAATGAATTTTGACAACTAGTGTGATAATCAGCTGTTTTTCCCGTTGTACCTATATTATTGTATATTGTTACGGAATTAGATTTAACTAATCTCCGTGTAGACGTTGTTTTATTCCCCGATACGATTTGTATCAAATAAAACAGGGTTCGTTTTAGATTACGTTTCTACAATGCTTTATTTACTTTATTACACTTATTCGGAGCTGACTGTTATAGCTAAGTACACAGCTTTACTTTACTTCTTTACTAGTCGATGTTTACACTTCGGTATAAAATTCACAACTACTCCGTCATTGCCATTTCCCCGGTATTTATACCCCAAAGTCTCCCTGTTCTAGAGTCCTCCAGAACACATATGGCAACATCTCGAATCTGTGCAGCGAACACACAGACGCACATTCGCACTAAGCGAACAACCATACTCACATACATGGGGAAATACAATTGGACGACAAGCACAGTAATGACGTAACAACAACAAACAAGTGCAAAGAAGTAACAAACTAAACAATAATTACAAAATAAAAGCACATTAATGAAAGGTAAAGTAACATCTAGAATAATGAAGAGAGTTCTACATGGTAGTTGTTGTTGCTTAAATAAAGTAACTGCGTAATAAAAACTTTACGTTACAATTCAAATTTTTAAATTAACGGAAATTAAACTAAACAAACTTAAACCTATCAGTTACATTCGTAACATTGCCTCCCGCTTAAGCCTGTTCGTCCCGAATAGGCACAGTTCCCTCTCTGTGGAATGGGCATTGGTAACACTGCCTCCCGCTTAAGCCTGTTCCTCATGACCTGGCACAGTTCTCGTTCCATAGCGGGCCAACCGTTCTAGATGTACCACCTTCATCTTTGATCTAGGGCTGTCGCTCTTCTGTATGCGATACACGACGTCATTTATTTTCGTGACTACCTTGTAGGGGCCTTCCCAGTGCGTTTGTAATTTGGGGCATAGTCCTTTTTTCCGTTGTGGGTTAAACAATAGTACCAGTTGCCCTTCTTGAAACCCATCAGTATTTGCCGCTCGATCGTACCTCGCCTTCATGCGGTTGCTGACCATTTTTATCCGATGGCGTACTGCATCGTGGACTTCACTGAAAGAGTTTGGACTGTTTTCATCGTTATCAGTTTCGGGGTTTGGTGTGGCACCGAAGATCAAGTCACCAGGCAGCTTTAATTCATTCCCGAACAAAATCCTGGCTGGAGTTCGAGATGTGGAGTCATGAATGGCCGATCTATAGGCTAGTAGGAATTTTGGAATATGCTCATCCCAGTCTCTTTGGCCGCTATCTACCACCTTTCGTAGATGCTCTTCCAGGGTGCGATTAAATCTTTCCACCATGCCATCTGATTGTGGATGCAGGGGCGTTGTCCTCGTTTTCTTGATTCCGTAGGTGTCACACATTTCTTTGAAGATCGCTGACTCAAAATTTCTTCCTTGATCGGAATGAACCTCGGATGGGACACCATAGCGACAAATCCAATTCTTGCTGAACATATCCACTATTGTCTTGGCTTCCTGGTTGGGAATGGCATAAACCTCTGGCCATTTGCTGAAGTAATCCATGACCACTAAGACATACCGGTTCCCAGAGTCGCTTATTGGAAACGGTCCAGCCACATCCATTGCGATTCTTTCAAATGGAGCTCCTGAATTATACTGTTGCATGTGGCCTCGACTCTTCCGGGTTGGACCTTTAGCTCTTATACACCTCTCACAATTGGCAATCCAGTCTGCAATGGATTTCTGACAGCCGACCCAGTAGAACCTCTGCTTTATCTATTCAGCAGTCTTTGTCACACCAAGGTGTCCTCCACTTGGCCCATCGTGAAACTCTGACAAGACATCTTTTATTTTGGAGTCTGGTACGACACTCAAGTTGCGGTGAGTTTTTCCATCGTCGCTCTCCCACTTACGATGTAGGCACCCATCTATTAGAAGTAGACTGTTCCACTGGGCCCAATAAGATTTCAAAAGGGGGCTTTCGGGCGCTATTTCTTTGCGACTAGGGCGTTCGCCCATTTCCATGGCAGAAATTAGTTTGCCTAGGGTGCGATCTTTTCTTTGTTCCGCCGACCAATCCTCGCCGGACTCAACCTGCAGTAGCCGGACATCGACGATACTTGCTTTGCCTTCAGCCTTCGAGCAATGTCTGCATTCAATTTTGCATGGCCGACGAGACAGGGCATCAGCATTACCGTGTTTTCCACCTTTTCTGTGCTCGATACTTATGTCATAACTCTGAAGCCTTTCGATCCAACGGGCCAATTGACCTTCCGGGTTCTTAAACTGGAGCAGCCATCGCAGAGCGGAATGATCGGTTCTTAGCAGGAAGTGCTGTCCATACAGGTATTTGTGATAGTGTTTGATGCTCTCCACAACTGCCAGCAGCTCTCTCCTCGTCACACAGTAATTCCTCTCAGGCTTTGACAATGTTCGGCTGTAGTACCCGATGACTTTTTCTTGGCCGTCTATTTTCTGGGAAAGGACACCACCGATCCCGTATGCACTGGCGTCAGTGTCCAACACAAACTTACCACCGGGAACAGGGTACGCCAAAAGAGGAGCTTTGCAGAGCATGTCTTTGAGTTTTTGGAATGCCTCTTCCTGGTCGTTGCTCCATAGAAATTTCTGCCCTTTTTGAGTCATCGGTGTAAGCTTGCGGCAATGTTGGCAAAATTGGGGACAAACCGACGGTAATAGGTGCAGAGACCCAGAAAGCTTCGCAGCTCATGGAGGTTTCGAGGCTGCGGCCAGTCTCTGACGGCTTTAATCTTCTCGCTATCCGTCGATATGCCCTCCGTCGTCACATGGTGCCCCAGGAACTTCACCTCTCGCTGGAAGAGGTTACACTTCTTCGGGTTAAGTTTTAGACCCGAAGACGATAGCTGCTGGAGTACATTCCTTAAATTCGTGAGGCGTTCGTCGAAGGTCTGTCCCATGACTATGATGTCATCCAAGTATATAAGGCACGACTACCACTGCAACCCTTTCAGCACCCGCTCCATCAGCCTTTCAAAGGTGGCCGGGGCGTTGCAGAGCCCGAATGGCATGACATTAAATTGCCAGAGACCGCCGTTAACGCCAAACGCTGTCTTTTCCTTATCTTTTTCGGCTATCTCTACCTGCCAGTAACCACTCTGCAGATCGAGGGTAGAGAACCATGACGTCCCGGCTAAGGTGTCTAGTGTGTCATCGATTCTTGGGAGCGGGTAGCTATCTTTCTTGGTGACATCATTTAGTTTTCTGTAATCCACACAAAATCTGGTACTTCCATCTTTCTTCTTGACCAGTACTACTGGGGAACACCAGGGACTCGACGACGGTTCGATCACACCACTCTCCTCCATTTCGCTTATCAACTTCTGGACTTCGTCCCTTTTTGCCAGTGGAACGCTTCTTGGGGCCTGTTTTATTGGTCTTGCGTCTGCTGTGTTTATTTCATGTTTCACCACCGATGTCCTTCCTTGATGCCCTTTTGTAGACGCAAAGGTAGAGGCATGTTTCCATAATAACTGCTTGGCCTTGTTCTTCTCGGAAGATGATAAGTTCTGTGTCCACTCTTTGATGTAACCATCGAGGTGCTTCTTTTCCGTGGCTGCTGATTTTTCGGTGTTATTTTCCAAATTGATTACAGCTTCGGCTGGTGTACATTGTCCAAAGTCGGAAAATTGGCAAATTTGTTCTTGCTTATCTGACAGGTTCAAAACTCTAACTGGAATCAATCCATCATCGTTGCTTTTCACCAGGGCATTCGCTATTAAGATGTTACTATTTTTGTTCTCTGCTGGTTCCACCACCCACAATTTCCCGACTCCACAATCTCCATCCATTGGTACCCATATCAATGTTTCGGCACAAGGCGGTATAATCTCTGGATGTTCCGTAGTCAGACGTCTAATAGTTGTGTTTTCATCGTAGCCCATATTTAATGGAATTTCCACATTGGACCATGTCATCACACGTTCTTTCATATCCAGATTAAGACCAAAGGCAATCATAAAATCTGCGCCTATGATAACTTCGTCTACGATATCAGCCACTATAAACTCGTAATCGACCGATTTATTGGCAATAGTAAGTCTCACGGTTATCTTTCCATGTACTGCCGCAGGCTCCCCCGTTGCTGTGCGCAGTCTGACTCCATTTAGTGGCGTTATCTTTCCTTTTGCCAGATCTGATCTGATGATTGACTTTGATGCGCCTGTATCCAAGGTCAGAATTCGCTTGTCGCCATTGATGTAACCAGTTGTTGTAAGGTTGTGGTTTTTCTGCTGTACAATCGCTATGGAGATTGTGGGGCCGTCGTCGATGGGAGCCAGTTCACGCCCCACTGGACTGGCTCGATTTAGTTTAACGGTGACTCATTTGCAGAACGTTGAACCACTCTTTTACTTTCCCTTGACGGGGGTGGTGACGATGACCTCGATCGCTTGCGCTTCGCTCTACAATCACGCGCAAAATGACCCATTTTGCCGCAATTGTGACACCTACCCCTGGCCTTAGTTGGTGCTGCCGTATAACGTTCTTCCCTTAATGCCTGCTTCAATGCTGCCACCATCTCGTTAGTAAGAGATTTGGGTTCATCGAACTCGGTATCCAGTTTGCGGACCTTGTGAGTCTGGGGATTGGTGATTATTCTTGCCGTCTCTTGTGTAAGGGCGTACGACACGGTTTCAGCAAACGACGATTTTGGTGACGCATACGTTGCACGTTTGATCTCGGGGTCACGTATACCATTCACAAATGTTTCGATTTTCATACGGTCCAACAATGGATGGTTTTCTCCTGGATACGTCATTAGCACCAAACGTTCTACCTCCGTTGCGAAGTCCTGTAAGGTCTCATTTGGCTTCTGTATTCTTCCCCTTAATTCCATTAAGTAGATGTTTTGCTTATGTTTGCCACCGTACTTACGTTCGAGAGCTGCCATTATATCCCCATAACTGTTTCTAGAAGCGGCGGGAATACTCTGTAATACGTCAGCAGCATCACCCTTCAATGCCATAAGGAGTGATACCGCCTTTTCGTTGTCGTTCCAAGAATCTCTAGCAGCCACTGTCTCGAACTGTAATTTGAACACATTGAAAGATGTAGAGCCGTCGAACACTGGAGGCTTAATTTTTAACGCGTTATGGATAGCTCTCACTGGACCGCCTTTAATTTCCAGTTCCGACATTTTCTTTTCTATGCCCATAATCTTCTCATCTTGAGCCAGAAATTTCTCGTCAACAGACAAAATCTTTTTATCCAACTCTTTCATTTGTACCTCCACGTTTTCTACTCTCTTTTCAATCACTATCGTGATATTCTCGAGTTTCTCGTTAATTTTTCTAGAATTTTCTTCCAACTCCTCTTTTAAGTTTCTTGAATTTTCTTCAAACATCCTAGAATTCTCTGCCATTAAGTTTTCGGTGATTTTTCTAGAGTTCTCTTCTAACTTTTCCTCTAATTTGTCGTCGAATTTGGCAAATCTTTCCTCCAATTTTCTGGAATATTCTTCACTCTTTCTGGAATTTTCTTCAACCATTCTGCAATTTTCTGCTTTCATTTCCATCATAAGTCTAGAAGTTTCTTCATTCTTTCTAGACATCTCTTCTAACATTTTACTGGAATTTTCTTCAACCATTCTACAATTTTCCACTTTCATTTCCATCACAAGTCTGGAAGTTTCTTCATTCTTTCTAGACATCTCTTCTAACATCTTACAGTTGTCAGATTTCATTTCCGCCATAAGTCTGGAAGTTTCTTCATTTTTCTTATTCATTTCCAGCATCATCATAGCCAGCATTGATTTCAAATCGTCACCCCTGGCAGCTACCGACGAAACTTCCTCAACGCTGGATTCGCCCTTTGCCGATAACTCGACTTCCTCCTTCTCGAACTCATATTCATCGATGTTCATTTCACGGCGCTCGAACTCTTCCAACAAGCGTTTTTGTAGTTCGGCCTTGTTGCCAGTAGAACACAACTCCAACTTACTTAGCTCCTTCTTCAAGTCTTCCACTCGTAGATCCTTAAACTTCATTGTAGGATGATCGTAATCTCACTGCTGACACCAATTGTTACGGAATTAGATTTAACTAATCTCCGTGTAGACGTTGTTTTATTCCCCGATACGATTTTTATCAAATAAAACAGGGTTCGTTTTAGATTACGTTTCTACAATGCTTTATTTACTTTATTACACTTATTCGGAGCTGACTGTTATAGCTAAGTACACAGCTTTACTTTACTTCTTTACTAGTCGATGATTACACTTCGGTATAAAATTCACAACTACTCCGTCATTGCCATTTCCCCGGTATTTATACCCCAAAGTCTCCCTGTTCTAGAGTCCTCCAGAACACATATGGCAACATCTCGAATCTGTGCAGCGAACACACAGACGCACATTCGCACTAAGCGAACAACCATACTCACATACATGGGGAAATACAATTGGACGACAAGCACAGTAATGACGTAACAACAACAAACAAGTGCAAAGAAGTAACAAACTAAACAATAATTACAAAATAAAAGCACATTAATGAAAGGTAAAGTAACATCTAGAATAATGAAGAGAGTTCTACATGGTAGTTGTTGTTGCTTAAATAAAGTAACTGCGTAATAAAAACTTTACGTTACAATTCAAATTTTTAAATTAACGGAAATTAAACTAAACTAACTTAAACCTATCAGTTACATTCGTAACAATATTATTGTATTGCGTATAAATACGGGCCGCATGGAGGTTCTCGCAGATCTGGAAGGCCAAAGCTTCGTTGGAGCGAACAAGTGAAACGAGATATCACAAAGCTACATATCCCCCAGATTGGGAAAATACAGCAGCAAACAGAGAGGATTGGAGATTTTTTCTTAGTTCGGCTTATGGAACAAAGGTTCTGTAAAAGGCCAGCTAAGTAAGTAAGTAAGTACCTATATTATTGTGCCATGCATGGTAGAATAATAAGTTGTAATAGTAAGTTTACATTTACGAAATCCATTCGATTTCAACTGTCAATTCCTTTGCTTAAACGTCAAATGAAATCCAGTCGATTTCAGACGAGATTTCATTTGACGTATACGCAAAGGAATTGACAGTTGAAATCGAGTGGATTTCGTAATATAAACCAAGCATAACGCCAAAAACAGCTGATCTTCATACCAGTTGTCAAAATGCGTTATTGTGAATAAAATCACATACAAAATGTAAACAAGCTATTCACAGTAATGCATTATTGTGAGCAAATTTGACGTTTGACATGATTTGATGTAACACCTTCTTATTCCAGGGTGCCATGGGTGTAACGCTAAAAACAGCTGATAATCGTACTGGTTGTCAAAATGCATTGTTGTGAATAAAATAACATACAAAAGGTAAACTAGCAATTCACAGTAATGTATTATTGTGAAAAGATGTTGGACTTGTTAAAATTAACTTTAAGATTTCAATCGCAGTAATTGGTCTTTTACTTTACTTTTTAAAAGTTGAAACTCTTGTCGGGTAAAGAAATGGGTGGGCACGTTAAGGAACAGAGTTAATTTATTATATTAAAGGACATTGTAGAGGTTATACGTGTCTCAAGTTGTCACACATCAATAGTATTTACATATGTGTATAGTAACTTACCGGTGCCAAGCCAGGACATTCATAGACCGTATAATCACCCTCCTCATTATCATCATCACTTTCATAGGACATTTCACAGTTCTCCTCATTATGTTGGCGATTTTCCATGGCTATAATTTGTTGTTTCTGATGTTGATAGTGATACATTTGAGCACTTTGGGCCAATTTTCTATCACCTGAGGGAGAAATATCTTTATTGGGTCCAGTCACACCATAGGCGGGATAATCAACATCAGCAGCAGCTTTGCTCTTATTGTGGAATCTGGAAGAAAAAACACAATACACATTAAAATAAATCTCTAACTAATTATTTGGTCTGTTCCAGAACTGCAAGAATCTACTAATGTTTACTATTTTTTCCGATAACATAAAGGAAAAAATCTTATCGTAGTAAAAAATAGCACCTTCTTGCAGGTTCTGGAACAGAGCAATTGTTTACAACAATAACAACAAAATATTTACTTACGTATACCATGCTATACCCAAAACAAATAAGCCCACAGTAGCTGCTGCACTCACTCCCGCTATTAGAGCAACAACATACATGCCCATTTCACCTTTCATACCCAAATGTTCACGCACCACCATGTGGGCATCACCGGAGCCATCCATTACGCCCGGTGTCAGTTGATCCCCCTTCGGATGTAATTTATCAATTAAAGAGGTCATATCCTGGCGTGCTGGTGCCACACCACCCGCTTGGACTTGCTTGACATTTATTGAATTGACACCGGCCGCTGCAGCAGCCGCAACCGATTGAGGTTTAATACGATGGAAATTCGAATTACTGTTTTGTCCAACTATACCAGCTTGTTGAGGTGGTAAAACCATTGTATCGCCGCCTGAAAGTTTTCCCGATGCTTTGCCATCTACCTCAATACCATTCGCATCAACTTGTGGAGTATATTCTTCATATTCATCTAGAACTTGTGAATCTAAATCTTCATCTTTATCACCATCGGCGACTTCATCATCTTCCCCACCGGCATCTTCATCGCGCAGACCATCCATATCATTTGCCGCTTCCATATTACCCACCATATATCCGCCGGCATTTTCATCGACATTTTCATAGTAACGCGGATCATTGGGATTGACAGCGAAATTAATGCGATCCCTTAAATTGTGAATATTTTCCAAGCTGGGATATTTAAAACTAAAATCTTGATTGGTATTATCGTATTGTTCAGTATATTGTAAATTGTTGTTGCTGTTGCCGTTCATGATATTTTGGTTGTTGTTGCTACTGCTGCCGCTACTACTGCTGCCATCAGTATTGATATCGGCATTCTCTTTAAATTTACGCACATAATCATAATCATCGTCATTTTCGGCTGCCATTGCCGCCAACTGTTGTTGACGATAACGTTCCCGCATACGTTCCTCTCTCTGTCGCTGACGCATCAGTTTTAAATTGATCAACTCCAAATGTTGTTCGAATTGTTGTTGTAATCTTCGTCGTGCATTCTCTTCCATTAGCTGGGTCAAAAAGTCCGAATTGACTTCGTAGGAGGAGCTCTGAGCCGGTTGCAAGGGTCTACGACGAAGGCCTGAAAGGTGAGAAAACAAAATGTAAGTTAGTTACCCATTGCATGTACTGACATCGGGAAAAGAAACGAAGTGTGAGATACTTAATTGAACCTTATATGAGAATATATTAGAATCTGCTGTTACTTGTAAACAACAGAATTAACGACAATTTCTAACGATTTTAGTCGTTAATAAATTGTGAAATAATTTTACTGAAATTCTTTGCCCACTTTGTGTAATTTCCATTTAGGTTCATTGTTGCGTATGATTGTTTTCAATATTGAAAAGTTCCCAAAAAGCATACGCCGCTTTTCATTTTAAAATTCTATTCTACACCAACTCTAATATCAAAGGTAAAAAAATCCTTCCTTAATATTTCCAAAAATAATCATAGTATAAGCAGGTCTAATAATAAAATATCCATTAATTATTTTCCACCTTTAAAATTATAAGCTATTTATAATATCAAACGTAATAACTATGGATGACGTCTTTGAAATAGGACTTTGTTGTTTCTTTTTTTTTTTTCTTTTTACAAAAGTTCACAAACATTATAAAGCCAATATCCTTCGAAGCAACAGCCATACAAAAAAATAAAGACAAGATATTAAGCAAATTGATGTTGCTTCCCATTCAAAGGCCCCACCTGTAATTATTAACAACAAGAACAAGAACGAACAACGAAACGAACAAAACCAAATAACTTGCAAACCTACGTGGTGAATTATTTTTAGACCAACAAAAAATAAATACAAAACAAAAGGAATCAACAATCACAAAGTAAGGTATGCCTGTGTGTGTATGCATCAGTGTCTATTGATATGGCGGTGTGTTAAAGGTGTATATGTATATGTATTTCGTTGGTTTATTAGCCTTTACGTGTTGAAATATAATTAAGCAGCGAAAGCAGTCCATAACAAAAAAAAAACAAAACGTAAAAGCCGCGAAATAAACCTTAACTACCGTTGAACGACCAAAAATAAAGAAAATACTTCAACTATTTTTGTAATATCTATTTTTAGCACATTCTATGTTAGCTATGGTTCGTCAGTAAGGTAATAAAGCCAGCAATTGCCAATGAAAGAAACAAATTCAACAAAGAGAAAGGAAATTGTGGTAAATGTTAATATCGTGTAATTGTTGATGATAATGTGTGGAAATGCTACAAAATTGAAAATATTTCTTTTGAAAATTTCTTCAAAATCGTAATATAACATAATTGCTTTGTTCCAGAACCTGCAACAAGATACTAATTTTTACTACGATAAAATTTTTTCGTTACGTTATCAAAAAAAAAATATATATTAAAAATTAGTAGATTCTTGCAGTACTGGAACAGAACAATTGTAACTTAGAACAAAACTATCACAATTATTTGCCACTATCAGATCCCGCGTTTGCTGGCCCGTCGTAATGAGTTTTAATGACAACTTTTTATGGACTTTATGCTTGACAATTCAAAAAGTGGTATTTTCTACCTCACTTTTTTGTTCTATTGTCAAACCGAGGAAGATTTTAAATGTATCTACAGCTTTTGTCTGTAACCTTTCTATTCTCATACGGACTTTACCGAATTTTTTCGCCTATTAATGCTGATTTATTATCGTCCTAGTCCTCTGTCTTTTTACTAATGCGATCTAATTATAAAAGTTAAAAAATGGTTATGTCGAATTCTCCCGCTTTTTGAGGCTTATATGTTTTAGTTTTTCATGGTTGATGGAACGTTGAACATCACCATTATATATATATAGTTTTTCTTGGTCGGAGGCGCGACCACCGTTGTCTCGAAAATTAATTTGCAAGCCGATGTACTCATAAGTTTAGCAAATATAGCGATTCTAAAACAATAAGCCCGGGGTAATTCGTCTATAAATAAATAAAGGGAATTTTGGACCACGGGGCATTCCAGAATATTTTCTGAAAATTGCATGAAATTAGGTTCAAAAAATAAGGTATTGAAAAGAGTGGGTGTGGTCATTAGTTTTCAATATATATTATATTTAAAAAGTGGGCGTGGTTCGGTAATTTGGCTCCAAATATGTACCTAGTATACCCACAACCCCATTGTCTCCCAAAATTTTTGCTGAAACTGATATAATTATAATTTTGGCTTATAGATTTAGCGTTTAAAAGAAAGGCGTGGGGAAGGTACCCCACCTCCTCCGATTCATTCATTCAAAATATACATAACAACGACAAACCTTGAGCTTTTGCTGCAAATTTCATGGAAATTGGTTCAGTAGTATTGGAGATGTAACATATTTAAAAAAAAGCATGCGTGGTCGTGTCTTTAGGCCCCATAGAAGTACCTGGATTGTACATTAATTCGTAAATCTTTAAACCGATACATTCGTAATATTTGCAAATATAGCGTTTTTTAAATATCGTATAGGGGAGGTACGGCGCCCTCTCACTAAAATATATAGCCTATTTCTGGAGCCATCACTGTACGTTCCCTGACAATTTCAGTAGTTTTGTACATGTAACATATTTTAAAAAGTGGGCATGGTCAAGTTTTTGTGCCCCAAATAAGTAGGTAAGGTCGGAGACACAACTACAATTGTCTCGCAAATTAATTTCCAAACCGATACATTTGTAATTATTGTAAATATAGTATTTTTAAAGAAATAGGGTATAGGATAAGTACCCCGCTCCTTCCGAAATTCAACAAAATATGTAGCTTATTTTCACCGGGGTCCGTCAATGTACATACCCTGACAATTTCTGGAAAATCTGTTCAGTAGTTTTTGTAGAAAGGATTAAAAATTGAAATAAGTGGTCGTAAAAGTGGGCGTGGTCAAATTTTTTCTTTGCATAAAAACCTAAGTTGGGTTATGACGAACATTTCAAAAAAAGAATTATCTAAATCGGTCCAGCCGTTCTGAATGTCATTACTAACGAACGACATTTGATTTTTATTTATATAGATTTATCATTAAAATTTTAAAGCATACTTTTAGGAGTACGTGCCATTAACAGTAGTAAACAGGACAATGAACACATTACGAAATCGGTGCTTATGTAAATATTATACTCGTGCCATTACAAAGATCTATGACTAAAATAAAGGTTAGGACTACAATCTTATGATCTTATAAAATCCTATTTGAACTCACACAGTGGCAAATTTTCCAAAAACCTGGCCAAAAATCTAAAAATTAATGGATTTTAACCAAACCTTGGTTACCTATGTTTTTTTGGCCCGCTGCTTTCATTTTTCGTTTTATTTAACCCTTATGTGGGTCATTAAAGGGGTGTTTTTGTTCCCTTTTTACAAAAATCGTAAAAATTACCTATAAAATGTGATCGTTCCGCCGAAATGGGTGACGTAGGGGTGGAAGATACCAAGCAACGTTCCTGACTGGCTTTAACAATGCAAAATCCAGGACTTATTATGGCCCCTATTTCATCTTAAGTGGCCTCCACGTGGTGTCACCTGAGAACTGCCTTTAATAACCATAACAACTTGGGTTGGGCCTCGGGCTATAAAAAAGCAAACTACTATGAGACAACAAAGAATGGAAAAAAGTTGGCGACCCCCGCCAACGTTTTAAGGACCATGATCAGCGAATCTGCACCATAGTTTGTACGCTGGCGGATGTACTTGGAAAGTACAAAGCTGATATTAATGCCTTATACCCTGGACAGCGTTAATTTGCATTGTGATCTGCATTTAATTTTACCCTGACAGACAACAGTTTCTGCATTTACGAAGCAGTTGATTGCTGATTAACATGTATTTTGTTGTTGTTTGCACTGCAATTTTTTGTTTGCACCGCATTATCATTTGCACTGCAATATCCACTCCATGTGTCTCTGAGCATATTCATGGCTCTATTTTACAGTATTGCCATATTGAAATACCCAAATACAATATACATTCAGTTTGATTTTGTGCATTAAGAATGTGGATAATGCACGAATTATTTTGAATTAAGGCAGTTAATGCAAATTAACGCTGCCGTCTGTCTAGGGTATTACAGGAAGTGGAATGGAATCGGGCCGACATAAAGATCACAAACGCATTGTATTACAGCTGCCATGAAACGAATCATGAGCTAGGTGCTGGATTTATGGTAAATCGGAGGATTAAAAACCTGGGCCCTATTCCACGAAACAACTTATCAACTTTTCATTTTGCACTTAGCAATTTTTTGACAATTCGCAAATTTTAAGCGTTTAGCACCTTATTTTTGATAAGTTGCTAAAGATAAGTTGAGTGTGCTAAGCTGATATTAATGCCTTATACCCTGGACAGCGTTAATTTGCATTGTGATCTGCATTTAATTTTACCCTGACAGACAACAGTTATTGCATTTACGAAGCAGTTGATTGCTGATTAACATGTATTTTGTTGTTGTTTGCACTGCAATTTTTTGTTTGCACCGCATTATCATTTGCACTGCAATATCCACTCCATGTGTCTCTGAGCATATTCATGGCTCTCTTTTACAATATTGCCATATTGAAATACAATATACATTCAGTTTGATTTTGTGCATTAAGAATGTGGATAATGCACGAATTATTTTGAATTAAGGCAGTTAATGCAAATTAACGCTGCCGTCTGTCTAGGGTATTACAGGAAGTGGAATGGAATCGGGCCGACATAAAGATCACAAACGCATTGTATTACAGCTGCCATGAAACGAATCATGAGCTAGGTGCTGGATTTATGGTAAATCGGAGGATTAAAAACCTGGGCCCTATTCCACGAAACAACTTATCAACTTTTCATTTTGCACTTAGCAATTTTTTTGACAATTCGCAAATTTTAAGCGTTTAGCACCTTATTTTTGATAAGTTGCTAAAGATAAGTTGAGTGTGCTAAGTTTTAAAAAATGTTTTGCTCTCTTTTGGATTTCTGTTCCACAAACGTCCTCTTCTGCTAAGTGAAAACTTGTAACTGCAAAGTGTATTTTGCTAAGATTGCGCAAAAAATTGTGCTCTTTCGTTCCACAGAAAACTTTGCATTTTGTTTTTGCAGACCAAATTTTGATAAGTTTGCCAATGTACATTGTTAAAAAAGTAAAGTTTTTAAAACGTTACGAAGGGAGATTTTATTCGGAATAATTGAAAACACGGTAGTGATAAGAAATTATAAGGATCGAATTAATTTTTCCGAACTTCCACCCTGCGAATCACACCCTTCTGAACTTCCAGCCTGCGAACAATCCCATTCCGAACTTCCAACCTCCGAACCACCCCATTCCGAACTTCCACCCTGCAAATCACCCCATTTCGAACTTCCAACCTCCGAACCAACCCATTCCGAACTTCCAGCCGCCGAACAACTCCCTCCGAATCACCCCACAAATCGATGTTTCTCGGTTTTACACTTAGACTAAACTATCTTTCAGAGTTTTTTTATTTTATTTTTATTTTGTTCTATTTTCTTTTATTTTATTTTTATTTAATTTTATTTTTATTTTAATTTAATTTTTTTATTTTATTTTATTTTTTTTTTTCATTTTGTTCTCGCGTCCCAAGAAGAAAATAATGCAAAGATGATCGAATGTTCTGTGGAACAAAGATCATCCACACTTTGCAGGAGAACGGAGAGACTCATCAAGATGGTGGAAAAATTAAGCAAGAGAGCACAACAACTTTGCGAAAGAGAACAGTGATAGTAAAATTTGCTAAGTACAAAGAGAACCTGAAAAGTAATTTTGTGGAACAAAATAAAAATATCACTTGAAAATTTTGCCTTTTTTATGCGAAGATCACTTTTAGTATTAATTTTTAATTAAGCTTAATGATCAATAATGCAAGTGGAAAAGGAAAGCCGACGATTCGAACCCACACACCCACCACTATGTGACATGCATGTTTCGCCTTTGGTAAAGGCTCTTCAGACATATCGGATGTGGAGCGGCTTCACTGTCCTCGAACATTTCTTCTTTCAAATGCATTTTCTTTTGTTTTTTTTTACAATAAAATAATTACTTTTTGATAAGTGCAAAGTGAAAAGCGATAAGTTGTTTCGTGGAATAGGGCCCTGGTTTCCAGATCCACTCCGGTTAAGGAGAAAATCCGTATAAAAGCAAAACGATCATCGATTCGGACCATTTCCTTGTAGACCCTAAAGTACACACTCGTCGGGCGGAAGGGTGGAAGCTGGATGTAGAGAAGCTGCAAACACAACAGATAGCACAAACCTATTCCGCTTAACTTACTCAAATGAAGGAATATAGCGCTTCTTGTCCCGATGATGTGGAGTGCAGTGGCAAAGAATAGCCCACTCCCTTCAAACTGCCGCAAAATCTATTATTTGTTACAAAAAACCACCACTACCTAATAGTCCATGGTACGATCGGGAGTGTCGTAAGACTACTGAAGAGAACAACGCGACATACGGGACAACTCTGCTCAAAGGAAAAATATAGGGAGAACAGAAGAAGCTTATTTTCAGAAGAAAAAAGCAAGAGCAGGCAAAGCGTGAGAAACTCGAGATGTACGGGTGTCCAAATGAAGTCAGACAATTTTACCAGACTGAAGGCTATGGTGCAGGCACATTTTTCTGCAAAGATGATGGAAGGCAATCTGGAAACTGATACTAATAGCGTACTGAGGATGTGCAAGGAGCATTTCATGAAGTTCTTAGTATCGAATATGGACGGCAATGAAGATACCCCAGAACCAATCGCAAACGACGTTGTTGAATATCTACCACATAGTCAAAGCGAGGTGAAAATAAATCGGCTGAAAAACAATAAAGCAGCAAGAGCAGGTGTGAGCGTCTATAACGTAATAAAATAATCGGGTCATACCAATGCGTTTGTATACCTTGTAAATCAACAATTGACTAAATCTTCACACTGCTCCAAATACTAGAGAAGACCAACGAAAAACAGTTAGACACATACCATCTGTTCGTCTACTATAAGGCCGCCTTTGTCAGCCCAATTAGATAAAAGTTGTTCCTCTCTAACACACGTGCACATTTTATTGTCGTAATGGAAGGTTCTTCGACTCCACTTGGGGAGACACCCGGTTGTAGTTCTCAGGGCGGCGTTCTGACAGGTTTCAATACTTTACAACTGCATTACACTTATGTGTACCATACTGTAGCCGCATAGAAGACCTGTCGCGTTATATGTGGCTAATAAAGTTTCATTGTCTACACCCAAGTACAGCCGGCTAGGGTCTTCAGGACCTTGTTCCTACATCTCGGGGTGTCGCAGATAGCTATGGCATGCGCGGACGACGTGAATATAACGTCGAATGTTTATCCTGTTTTCATATCCATCGCGTGGAAAAATGTGGTAAGACCGATCAAATAGGAGTTCAGTCTATCATAAATGACATTGGGGATCATCCGAATTCGTAATCAGTGCCGTCTGGAGGGCAATACAAGAAAGGTAGAGGTTAAATAGTCCCGGAGTTATCACCACACCTTGGGAAATTTCCTGTTTCAATACGTGGGTTCGACTTTTTGTTTCGGAATTCCACGTACGAATGGCTATAATTGATTAACTAACTTAAACTTGGCCTGAGGGTAGTCTTCTCGATGTCCTCAAAGAGCGTGGAGTGTTTTTGAAAAGTCGTGGTTGACTCTTTAGCGCTATTGTAGTGCTGTTGCGCTTACGGATCTCATGCTGATGATCGGCAAATGGAGAACTATTTCTGATGATGGTGAAGAAGTAATTCACTAATTCCGGCTCCAATGTTGCATTTCTTCAGCTGATTTATCGATCAACCTGTTGAATTTCAGTGTAAGCTCTGTGGTCACTGGGGTTGACTCGACGAAGCTTATCACGCTTTTATGCTAGTATTGCCGCCTCTGCTGGGACATTTGGTCTCACTTCGGGTATTTGACCAGCAGGGACATCCTTTCTCTAAAGCAGTGATTGGTGAACTCTCTGAAACAAACCATTTAGCTTTCTCACGATTGATGGAAGTGTGGCGTTCAGATATGATGAAGTCGGACGCGGAGCAATATTTCCGCCACAGCTAAAAGTTCGTGTAATAGTGTTGAAGGCTTTGTGAAGCTTGTTCATTCATATATGTATTTAAATGCCTTGAATTTAATTTTTCTGTCTGCAAAGCTTCCACCCGCAAACCATCTTCTCCTGCAGATTTGTTACATTTTAATTGTTCTATTATCTCTTTTATTTCGTTCAATTTGAGAGGGCTTAACGATATATTTGACTTATTTTCTATTGGACTGCTATTGTACATTTTGCTGCGGCATTGTTCATTACTAATATCGTCGAAATGTTCTTTCCATCTATGAATTGGTTTATCATTGTTTGTTAGTACAAGATTCTGCTACACCTTCAATTTGTGAGACTATCTATTGTCTATTTTGTTAGTTGTTGATACTACTCTCTTCTGATAGAGTTGTTACTCAACTGCTCTTTAAATCCGCGGTTTTAAGAAATTGTTGATGAAATGTTCCTCAAGTAATTTGAGAAAAATTAAAATTGAACTTCATTGAATTTTAAAAATAGGTTGTACAAAATACTTTTGTACATACTTTTTACTTTTTGTGTCGAGGCGCTGGAAATTCTGATAATTAAAAATAAATCTTCCACCAAAATTTCCAGCAGCATAAATAAATAAATATTTTATTACCATTATGAGTTCTTATCATAAGTGGTAAATTATAATTCCATATTTCGTGAACGCACCAAATAGAAGAAAGCATTTAAGATCCCACATGCAGCGGTAGCTGTTATCACTAGTGTTGTGTGTGCATTACGAGCGACGGCACTTTAGTTTTTATGACTCTTCTTATGACACACACTATGTTGGAAAATTCTTCATTGATCAACGGATTGTTTGGATTGGTCAATGAAGGGTTTAGAGATAAGAATTAGTGATAGTCTAGGTTAAGAAATATTTTGTAAAGTAGCATGTAAGTTGAACTTTGAAAATAAAAAATCAGTGTCTCATCAGCACCCAACCCTACAGTTCTTATTCCTGAACATAGGTGATGATAAAAAATTGCGGTTTTACGTCAGTAAAGTAAAATTCTGATCACTTTGCGATCTGTTGTAAATCTATAAAAACTAAGTTCAATTGTTTTAATTACAAATTGTTTATTAAAAGTTTGTCTTGTAAATTTCACAAACATATGTTTAAGTAAAAAAGTGTATAGGAAAATTCTATTTCATTCATATATTCCTTTGACGACATTCTTTCTTCTACTTCTTTATACATACTCAATACATGTTGTTATAGCTAGGCTGCAGTTGCCTTTTTATTTATAACAAAAAATTTTGTATTCATTCCTCCATTAGGTTGGGCTGGAAGAAAAAAAATTGCCTCCCATTGGCCATTGACGCATTTTAAATACTCCTTTATCCCCGCGCAACCGGAATTTGTTGTTAGGAATCCCAGTCAGCAACATTTTTGTATTAGAATGAATTTATTTGTATGTATGTATGTGTGTATTCTTGGTTTTCAGTTTGCATTTGTATGCGTTTAATGGGTTCGTGTTCGCGTTCTTGTTGCTTTTGTTTCATTCTTTTTTCTTCTTCTTTGATGATACAGGTTGTGACGTAGTCTAAACCAAAAAATGAAATGAAAGCACGTACAATATTATTCTCCTAGGCCCCCTACCATTATCGCCATTAAAAGTCGCCTAACACCACCACCCATTGCCATTATCAACACCACCAGTCAGCCAGTCAACCATCCAAGAATCAGGCATCCCACCACCACCTCCTGCCAGTCAGTCAATCAACCACCACAATTGCTGCTGCTATTCAGTGAGGAAAAAATGAGCGAAACGTTGCTCTCAGTAAGAAAAGTGTACAGTAAACAATTTTGATATATTTATTGGAAGAGTAAACAATAACTTTGGTATACTCTTTCTTTGTTTAGTGTAGGTAGCATATTCCGATACCGATAAATAATATTATAAAAAAATAATTTATAAATTTTTATTTTTTCATCCGCAGCCTCTTGCACTCAAGATTCAAGTATGTTTTTTTTGTTACATTTTACTGGGAATGTATTGAAGGCAGGCATTAGGACGTATGAGTGTTAATAGAAATATTTGTTAAAATTAATCATACGTCTACTGACTGACCACCTTAGGCTGAAAACACATCCAACGTTTTAGTAAAGCTTTGTGTCATTAGATAAATAAAGACAAAGTGCTGCCAAATTTCAATATTTTCTTTATTCTTCTACAAGAAATGACAAAAAACTTTACTCAAACGTTGGATGTGTTTTCAGCTTTACTTCGTCGGCCATCTACAGAACATTTGCCCCCTAAGACGAACTATGAATAGATTTCCATTCCATCGAATATCATGTTTTGATTTCGTCTCATCGCAATCATATTGACCCCTAGATTTTTTGAAGAATTTTTCTCTGGAACACACCAAGCACTGGCTTATCTAGTAGAGTTGGGTCATCTAGTTCCTAGTTCCTTGTACTAGTTCCAAAACGTATGAGTAACATCATGAAATATAACGTGTGCTGTTAAGTATACGCAGTTCGTGCAAAGAAAAAAAGTGGGCCATTGGAACTGCGAAGTGAACGAGATAGTTCCATATAGTTCCTTTGGCACAACTCTATTATCTACATGCGCACAAGTATCCAGGCTTTGGGACCATACATTAGCATGGGTAGTATCAGTGTTTTGTAAAGCGATATTTTTGTTTAACAAGATTTTAAACTGCATCTGTAGGCTTTTCTTCTTCTTATTTCACATCTGATGTTATTTGTTGTGTTTATGGCTTTGCCGATGTGGATGGTGTATTTAACTTCCTGAAATTGTAGATACCAACTTCCACAGTTAGTCCGAGTTTTACGGACGCATTGCGCTTTGATACTATAAACTTGTCGTCGTTTACTGCCAGATCCATTTTAACAGATTCTGCTTCTTAAAGGTATCAGTTACTTCTTTCCCTGATCGACTCATGATGTCAATGTCGTCAGCATAACCAATTAACATGTGGTGTATTGGTGTATATTGTGTCATTTCTTTTGATGTTTGCAACTCGTATAATCTTTTCCAGTAGAATATTGAGGAAATAACGCTATCGGCTGTGTCCTTCCCCGAAACATCTTCTGGGACTGAACTGTTCGCAGAGGTTCTTTTCTATTTTAACTGATGACCAAGTGTCACCATCACCAAGTTACCATACAAAGCCGAGCGAGCTTTGCGGAGATACTAAATTCAGACATGGCTTGGAATACCTTGTGAACGTAAGAGGCTGGTATAGTCCATCTACTTTGTTGACTATAGGCTCTATTCGTTCGCACAATATCCCTGACACTATCTTATAAGCAATATGGAATATCTTTCAACGTAATGGTCTGTCGAGGCTGCTCTATAATCGACAAATATATGGTAACTGGCGATTTGCATCTCTTGAGCCTTTTCCAGGATTTGCCGCAAGGTAAATATCTGGTCAATGGTGGATTTGCCAGGCCTTCAGCCGCATTGGTAAAGCCCAATTATGTCGTTGACCGTAGACTTTACTCGTTAGATATCCCAGACACCATCTTGTAAGCAATAGGGAACTGACAAATGTACCTATAATTGGTGCGCCCGGTCTTATCTCTTTTCTTGTGGACGGGACACAGAATGCTCAAGATCGCGTTCTTCCTCCCAGATGGTGCTAACTAGCTGATTCATATACCTTATCAGCGTATCGCCTCCGGTTTTTAACAGCTTGCCTGTTAAGCCACTGACTTTTGGGATTGGGATTGGATTTGTGGAATCTTTCGTCGTCTTCGCATCTCCGAGGCTACAAGGGGGGCCAATTCAAATTGGCTAAACGGGACCTACATTTTTTATCGCGAATTGCGTGTCTAACGACACACCATGTAGAGAAGTTTTTCATGAAATACTCAGGGATCAAATCTCAGACCTTCTAAGTACGTGCTTACAACTGCAGAACGGTGGCTTGGATTTCAATAGTTTGGAAAAATCCTATTTCCATATACTGAGCAAACTATCTGTAGTAGTTACCAAATTACGTTGCTGGTCTCTACATGAGGATGTGCCTGTACCAAAGCCATCAGTTTGATGTTTCACTCTTAGGTAGAATTTTCGGACTTCATTCTGCCTCCTGTACATCTCGATGTTTTCACATTCTCGGTTTTCCATTTGTCTCTCTTTCCTGCGGAAATAGCGTTTATCCACTTTCCTTTTCTCCAGATACCTTTCTTGTGTGCTACGCATTGTTGTTGATAGTAGAGTAGCCCTATATGCCGCATTTTTTTTTTTGCAGCAGCAGCATGACCCTTCTGGTCATACAATGGGTTCCTTGGTATCCAAGTATGTGTTTTGCGATTGTTTACATGGAGTGTGCTAATATGTTATCGGGAAGAGAAGTACTTTGATTAAGCAATTGGGCCAGTTGTGTGGAATATGCTTTGGCTATCTGGGTGCAACCGTGTTACAATGGTATGCACACCCGCCGTGCACTATGAACGCCCTTTTTCGATTCCCAAAGCAGGCAATATCAAGTTTTCAGTGTAATGTTGAGGACATTTCCTGAGTAATTCAGCCATGTAGAGCTTACCAACAAGTGGTGTTGTGGTGTCCTAAGACACGCCGCACAGTGGTCGAAATCACTGATCTAGCGGCGCTAAATTAATAACTTGCAAACGAATGAAGATATGTTTCTAAAATTTTGCAGTATGTGTCCGTGGGTAATAATGGGTACTTAGGGTTTCTAGTGGTCACTAAACTTTTCCACCAAAAGTTGTGGACATACATAGGTCCACGTTTGGGTATAGGCTCCTTTTTAAGTACCTCCTGGTTTTCAGTTTTTTGGGGGATTTAAGCTACATTTTCCTCCCAAATTAGGTGTAATTTGGTATTTGGAGTTCCCAGTGGACACAAACATTCTCCACGAAAAACTGTGAACATAGGTCAACGTTTTCATATAGCCCCCATATAACTGTATCCGTCCGATTTTTGGTATTTTGAGGATTTATGTTGATTATTCGGAATCTAGAAAGTCCAATTTAATTTGTCGAAATTTACACCCTCCCCTATTAACAATTGAACAGATATGAATTTAGATATTTTGCTTTTTTTAATATGATGCAGCAAAGTTTCTTGCATTGGATAGTGAATAGCTGAGGGAATATTTACAACAACAACAAAGTAAAAACAAAATTTTAGTCAGTCCCTTCTGGGATTTTTGGGAACAATTATCTGTTTTGATTGCTGTTTACGCAATCCAACATCAGTATTGTGTCTGTTCGTACTTTATTTGCTACGTTTAATCGGCTACATACCTTTGTTGCAACAAGCTGGGCCCTATTCCGCGAAACAATTTATCACTTTTCACTTTGCACTTTTCAAAAGTATTTATTTTGAAAAGTGATAATTTTTTTGTTCCACGAAATAACTTTTCAATTTCTCTTTGCACTACCAAATTTTTTTTAAACCGTTCTCTTTAGCAAAGTTGTTGTGCTCTCTTGCTTAATTTTTCCGCCATCTTGCTAAGTCTCTCAGTTCTCTTGCATAGTGTGGATGCTATATGTTCCACAGAACATTTTATCATCTTTGCATTATTTTCTACTTAACAATTATTAATTATAAATAAAACAAGTAAAAAAGTGTCAGTCGGCTTTGCCGACAGATATATACCCTCAGCCAATGTTCGAATGTATTTAAGGTCTCTTCAGAATTTTGTGGCCCTTTTTGGACATTTGAACTTACCGACAAAAATGTGGATTAGGAACTAACAGCACTAAGACACAAATGTTGAACCTTTGTGGGGGTTGTACCCTTAGGGAGGACCAATATGGACCATTTTAGAAGTTAAACTAAATTTTGACAAAATATTAGGAGTTCCAAAGCTTGGACCAAATTAGTTGCCCCAATGAAGTGATATCGTCCTAGCATTTTGTGACATTTTTTTAAATATTGGGGAGAAGTACCGGAATTTGTGGACCGGTATTGCCCCATGAAACCAAGTTTGGATATAATATGACGAAGACTCAATGTTGGACCAAATCGGTTGAACAGCTCGAGAGTTATCGTGCTCTCCGACAGCCACATTTGGTGATTTTTTACATCTTTCGGGCTGTTTTCCGAAGAAATATCGACTTGCCCCTGCAAAAACTTTTACCGTCGTAATGAAGGTAGCGAATGCAAATCGCTTCAACAAAAATCAAAGTGATTCGAGAGCAGGTCTTAAAGAGAACTTATCCGAAATTGTGTGTGAGAGGTACCAGAAGGAGTAGACAAATATAGTCAATATTCGAACATAATCTATATCTGGTAAATATATTAGGATGTGAAAAGTATGGATTACATCGGTCACTCCCTTCAAGAGTTATCGTGCTCACAATTTTCCAAACATATTTGAACTTTTGTGGGGGAGGTACCTGAAGGAGTGGACCGATATGGCTTATCTTCGAATTTAAACTATGTTTGGACAAAAGGCCAAATTTTGGACCTAATCGGCAGATTCGTTCGAGAGTTATCTTGCTCTCCATCCATTACACACGGTGTTATAGGGGCTTTTTGCATCTTTCAGGAAGTATGGACTTGCCCCTGATAAAACTTGTACCGTCGTATGGGGGCAATAAATACAACTTGTTGCAACAATAATCGAAGCGATTCGAGAGCAGGTCCTAATATGAACTTATCCGAAATTTTGTGTGGGAGCTACCCGAAGGAGTGGACCGATTAAGTCCATTTTGGAATCTCATCTAAGTTTAGTAGAAATTTCACGATGTGCAAAGTATGGATCAAGTCGGTTGCTTCCTTCAAGAGTTATCGTGCGCACAAATTTTCCGAACATTTCCGAACTTTTGTGGGGGAGGTACCGGAAGGAGTGGACCAATATAGCCCATCTTCGAACTTAAACTAAGTTTGGACAAAATATTACGAAAGCCAAATTTTGGTTCGAATCGGTTGATCCGTTCGAGAGTTATCGTGCGCTCCAGCCAGCCAGACCGACAGACAGACGGACGGACATTGCTCAATCGACTCCAAATTGTCTGAAACACATTTGGTGCAAACTACTTGGGGTCTAAAACCATTTCGATGAGGCACATTTTGCCCTATGAAAGTGTATATACCCTCGTTAGCATAAATGCTGAGGGTTTAAAAATAAATAAAATAAAATAAAATGACGTGAAATAAAATAAAATAAAGTAAAACAAAATAAAATAAAATAAAATGAAGTGAAATAAAATAAAGTAAAACATAACAAAATAAAATTAAATGAAACAAAATAAAATAAAACAAAATAAAATAAAGTAAAGTAAAACAAAATAATATAAAATGAATAAAGTAAAACAAAATAAAATAAAGTAAAACAGATAAAATAAAATGAAATAAAATAAAAAATAAAATAAAATAAAATGAAGTAAAATAAAAGAAAAGAAAAATGAAATGAAATAAAATAAAATGAAATAAAATAAAATAAAATAAAATAAAATAAAATAAAATAAAATAAAATAAAATAAAATAAAATAAAATAAAATAAAATAAAATAAAATAAAATAAAATAAAATAAAATAAAATAAAATAAAATAAAATAAAATAAAATAAAATAAAATAAAATAAAATAAAATAAAATAAAATAAAATAAAATAAAATAAAATAAGATAAAATAAAATAAAATAAAATAAAATAAAATAAAATAAAATAAAATAAAATAAAATAAAATAAAATGAAATGAAATAAAATAAAGTAAAACAAAATAAAAAATGAAGTGAAATAAAATAAAATAAAATAAAATAAAATAAAATAAAATAAAATAAAATAAAATAAAATAAAATAAAATAAAATAAAATAAAATTATATTGAAAAAAGTTAAACAAAATAAAGTAAAATAAAATAAAATAAAATGAAGTGAAATAAAATAAAAATATACTCTCAAATAGTTTAGCCTAAGTGTGAAATCGAGAAACATCGATTTGTGTGATGGTTCGGAAGTTCGGAATGGGGTGCTTCGCAGGATGGAAGTTCAGAGGGGGTAGTTCGGAGGGTGAAAGTTCGGAATGGGGTGGTTCTGACGCGGGAATGGGGTGGTTGGAAGTTCGGAATTGGGTTGTTGCCAGGTTGGAAGTTCAGAGTGTTGGAATTCGGAGTGGGTGGTCGGATTGAAGGTTGAAAGTTCGGAAAAAAGTAATTCGATCCTTATAATTTCCTAAAAACGCCTATTGTCTTCTTTGATTGCCCCTAAAAATCTTTAAAAAATCCACGCCTATTGTCCTTTTTGGTAACTCCTAAAAAATATTTAAAAAAAACAAGCCGATTGTTTCTGTGGTTGCCCCTAAAAATCTTTAAAATATAAACGCCTATTGCCCTTTTTGGTAACTCCTAAAAATCTTTAAAAAATCCACGCCTATCTTTAAAAAAAACACGCCTATTGTTTCTTTGGCTGCCCCAAAAATCTTTAAAAAAAACATGCCGATTGTCTTCTTTGGTTGCCCCTAAAAATCTTTAAAAAAACCACGCCGGTTGTCTTCTTTGGTTGCCCCTAAAAATCTTTAAAAACCCCACGCCTATTGTTCTTTTGGTTGCTCTTAAAAATCTTTAAACATCCACGCTAATTTTGGTTTGAAGGGTGAAAGTTCGGAAAAAAGTAATTCGATCCTTATCATTTCTTGTCATTACCGTGTTTTCCCTATTTCCGAACAAGATCTCCCGTCGAAACGTTTTAAAACCTTTACTTGTTTTAACAATGTACATTGGCAAAGAGAACGTTTACCCCGCAAATTTTAGGCAAACATATTAATATTTGGTCTGCAAAACCAAAATGCAAAGTTTTCTGCGGAACGACAGAGCACAATTTTTTGCAAAATCTTAGCAAAATTTACTTTGTTGTTAAAACTTTTCACTTA
This sequence comes from Musca autumnalis, assembly GCF_047663935.1. Classification (NCBI taxonomy): domain Eukaryota; kingdom Metazoa; phylum Arthropoda; class Insecta; order Diptera; family Muscidae; genus Musca; species Musca autumnalis. The sequence continues at coordinate 74,896,709 of NW_027412088.1, forward strand.
GCGAAGTTAGTGTCCACATGAGATAAAAGAGGAACCAATATAAGTCCTGGGCTTCGGCATGTTAAAGCCGGTCAGGGCCGTTGCTTGGTATCTTTTATTTTATCTTTGTAGTTTTGTATTTTAAATTCCGAACAAAAAATATATCAAAAATGAATTTTGTTCTCCCTTTATTTCCATGTCCACCGAATAGTTCTCATAAATGTTTGAAATACATTTTTTGAAAACACTAAGAAGAGGAAGAAATAGAAGCAAGAAAAACAAACGCCATAAATAGACAAAACATGAAATATGTACTTGAAGAAATTTATTAATTTTGTTTGAAATACAACAAACGCATGTGCATGTACGTATCTACATACATACATATGTACATTCCTACATGAGTTCAGGATAAAGAAGGCTTCTCAAACAATTTCTGTGATTTCAAAACAAGAATGTCTCAAGAATTCTCAGAAATCTTAAACAAAACATTTTTTATTATCGTGAAACCACTTAACGGCATACCATACATATTTCTATACATTCCGTTGGGCCGATTTACCCCCTTCTTTATCTGGCAGCACTCCAAAATTCTGTTGTTTTATTGTTCTTTGGGTGATGGTAGTCGCTTGGATGGTTGGCTTTTTGCTGACTGGTTAGCTTGATATCGAAATGGGGTGACAATACTGATGGCAATGATGGAAAATGTGATAGAAATGTACACATTTTGTGAGAACAATTTTCTGATTTCCTCCCTTGAAGAACACAAATCATTAAACAATTTTTGTTTTTAAATTTGGGAGCACACGTTAGCGTAAATCTAACCGACTTAAATAGAATAAAAGCAAGTGGACAAATTTAAAATTAATCGAACATCAATTTGCAAAGCGACCAATTAATAGGACCGAAGTAGTCAGTCAGTAGTCGTATGATTAATGTAAACAAAAAGTTATCTTAGCACTCATACGTCCCAATGACGGTATTACTTGCCCAGGAAAGTGTTTGTAGCCAAAAAAGTAGTTGAATCATGAGTGCAAGTGATTCCGTGAAACTAGTCATTATTGGTGGGTACCATAGGAGATGAAAGATACCAAGCTTTAATATGCCACAGCCTAGGACATATTTGTTTTTGCTCGTTCATCTCAAGTGTACACTAATTTCCTCGTCACCTGGAGAGCGCCTGCAACACACATTAAAGGTAGTGAGCTAACATATGCTGCCCGTTCACCCATAAGAACGTTAAAACTTGGGTTTGGTGTTGGGCTAGTAACCCAGTCCTCCATAAAGCTATACTATGAAACAATAGAGCAAAAAAAAAACTCCTCCAAAGATAACGACCCGCGCAAACGTTTTAAGGAGCATGATCTACGAATCTACACCTGGAATGTTCGCACTTTTTATAAATACTCGTAAGATGATGTTTACGAATACGGATGATGATGAAAAATACAAGTCCGATATTACTGTCATACAGGAAATATAATGGATTGGAAAAGGTTTCACAACAAAACCTAAAGGTAATGCACTGTATTATAGCTGCCATAACATAAAGAATGAGTTTGGTAGCGGATTTGTATTTGGTCGGAGGTTAAAACATCTGGTCTCCAGCTTTACCCAAATTAACGAAAGACTTGCTACAATAGGAATAAAGCTAAATTTTTCAAAATCAGTTTTATGCGCGCTCAACATGATTCCACTAAAGCGATTTAATGCCAACATTTTAAAGGAGAATATCTTTGGTCCAACAGTGGGGAATTCATTCTCCACTGTGAAACATCTGGCAATGGAATGAGGCTGATAGACTTCGCAGCGACTAAGAACATGGTAGTTAGTCCATATTTACATTAGGCAGTTTTTCTTGCTGCAATTGTCACTTTGTCGGTGAGAGAGGGTGTTAAGAGCCAAAGGGTTACCATATGCCTCACATCTCTCTCTCTCTCCATCAAACTGACAATTGCAGCAAGGAAAATTGCTTAATGTAAATATGGACTTAGTAGTATCCGATTTAAGCATGTCGACATTCACAAGGGCACCTGGCTGTCTCCAGACCAAAAAACAAGAAATCAAATTGATCACGTTGTAATAGATGGAAGACATTCATCTAGCATGTTGGATGTAAGATAGTTCGGAGGAGCAAACATATACCTTGTTGCAACAAAGGCACGTAGCCGATTAAACGTAGCAAATAGAGTACGAACATACACAACACGGAAGTTGGGTATCGGTAAGCTGCAATCACAACAGATAATTGTTCCACAAAACACTCCAGAGGGAACAGGGGAGATTTTATTAGCTCACCGATATGGGACTTACTGTTTATCACCTAGACCGAAGGGCATGTCTTAAGACACCACTTATAGAGAAGTTTTATATTGTTAAATTAATCTGAAAATGTCGCCATTAGTACACTGAGGGGTATTGTGCCACCACTGAGGGGTATCGAACCAGAGCATTCAGCGAGCATTTCGGGTATGCATGCCATTGCAACACGGTGGCTCCCAGATAGCCACAGCATATTCCACTTAACTAGCCCAATAGCTTAATGAAAGCTCTCCTCGTGCCGGTAATATATTAGCACCGTGGTAAAGTATTGCCCACACCATACAACCAGCCGCAATATCCATACATGGATACCAGAGGTCTTCACCAAGGAACCCATTTATATGACCAGGAGTGTATTTCTGCTAACGAAGAGAAAAAACGACATTTGGAGCTACTTTATAATCTTTAACAACGTGTAACGCAACGTTTTTCCGTAGAAAAAAAGAGAGAAATTGAAAAGCGGTAGTGTGAAAACATGAGATGTTCCGGAGCCAGAATGAAGTTCAAAAGTTCTATCAAAGAGTGAAACATCACACTGGTGGCTTTGGTACAGTCACATCATCCTGTAGAGACCATCTAGCTAAGTTGGTAACTGATAGAGTTGGGTAATCTAGTTCCTAGTTCTTTGTACTAGATTCAAAACATATGAGTGAGGTCATAAAATGTAAGGCGTGATATTAAGTATACGCAGTTTGTTCATACAAAAAATGTGGGCCATTGGAACTGCGAAGTGAACGAGATAGTTTCATATACATAGTTGATTTGACACAAATCTAGTAACTGATTCAAATAGTGTGCTCAGGATATTAAAAGAGGATTTTTCCAAACTGTTGGTTTCCAAGCCACCATGGGCCACCGGATTGCAGTGGTAAGCACGTCTGCGTTGCACTCAGAAAGTCTGCGGTTCAATTCCAGATTTGCATTTCCCAAATATTTCAGCCATAAAGAACTTCTCTACAAATGGAATCGGAAGATAAAATTCGGACTCGGCGATAAAAATTAGATCCAATATCATTGAGCCAATATGAATCGACGTTCAGACATTGATATGAAAGAAGTCTCTCTAGTCCATTCGGGAGAACATATCGACGCCTCCAAACAATAGTATGCTAAGTCGACTTAGCATGTTTTCAAGTTCTTTATATTTTTATATTTAACGTCCTTTAACTTAAATTCTGTCAAATTTCGGTAATAACCGGACAATCCGAACAGAAGTTATAAACAAATATTTACTTAGCATAGTACTGAAGGTCAAAGAAATTTCCAAACTTTTAGAGCTTGTCCTGCAAAACTCGCTTTTTAGAATTAGAAAACTATTATTTAGAGGTGTCAACGTCCTTTAACTTAAATTCTGTCCAATTTTGGTAATGATCGGTCAATCCGAACAGAAGTTATAAACAAATATTTAATTATCATAGTACTGAAGTTCAAAAAAAATTCCACACTTTGAGAGCTTCTCCTGCAAAACTCACTTTTTAGACTTAGCATACTATTATTTGGAGGTGTCGATATGTATGTATGTATTTATATTGGTATCCGATATTAGCGAAGACGACAGATCCAATCCCAGAAGATAGTATTGAATGTATACCGCCCGACCAAGATGAGGTAAAGATATCAATAAACCGACTGAAGAATAATAAGGCAGCAAGGGCCGAGATGTTCAATGCGGAGGCGACACGCTGATAAGGTGTATTAAATTAATTAATTGATTAAATGCTATGGTCAACGAAATAATTGGGCCATACCAATGCGGCTTAGGCCCTGGGAAATCCACCATGGACTAGATATTTACCTTGCGGCAAATCCTGGAAAAGACCCAAGAGATGCAGATCGATACTTGCTATCTTTTTGTTGATTACACTGTGCAACAATTCGAACTGAGGATTTTTTGAAAGTACAGACCCAAAGGACAAGAAACCCTAGTTGGGTTTTGTTGTGTCAGATCCATCTCGGATTTTATGGCCCCATCTAAACATGGTCAAATATTGAGTTTTTAAAGAAATTCGGGGCTATGTCTCTGAAACCAATGCGAATCTTCTTCTGACCTCTGAGGCAAATTTGTAGATAAGGACAAGAATAAAATATTTGGAGAAATAATGAACTCGAAAAACTACATTTATTGCCTCAAATTTCAAAATATATGCAAAAATTCCACAATTTTTATACATTTCGCACCGTTTCTCCAAAACCATTAATTTTTTCTGAATATTTTCTTTTGGAAAAATATTCCCTAAAATGTAATGCACAACTCTTCAGAACATGTCATTGTTGTAAAATGCCACTATGCCGTTGTTTTCAGTACATTTTTCAATTACGATTAATTAAAAATGGCAATAATGTAGAGAAATCCGATATGCGAAAATAAACTGTTGGTGTAAACTGTGTTTGAAATACGTGTTGTAAAAGATATGACGTAAACTACCGCTAAAACAACATGAAGTAAGCATTTTAGAGTTTCAGAATGTTCTAAAGAATTGCTGAGAACTTTATTTGGAAGATTTTTGCAAATGGTTACTTGGTTCAACTCCTAATAGCTTAGCCGTTATTGACCAGAATTTCAGCAATTATGTAAAATTGTCTATATTTTATAGATTTTGATGCCCTAGATGGAGTTTTTCTTATGTGGTTTTTCCAAAAGATAAGTTCTGCTAGTTTAGGGCTACAATATTGCTAAAGACAGCAAGGCCAAATTTCTATTCCTTTCTGATAAATGCAAAAAAGTGTAGATTTAGCCCGGTTTAGATGAGTCCATAAAATCCGAACTGGATCTGACAGGACAAACCCCTACTAGGGTTTTTGTAGTCTAAATATGTACTTTTAAAAAATCCATACTAGAAGTTGTTTGCATTTTCAGTGTTGCATAGTGTTACCAAGCAAATTTCGACAGTTATTTGCGTTCAAATGTATTTCAAGCTATGTCCGAATTGGGGTATCTAAATTCGGACATAAAGTAAAGTAAAGTTTATTCGGCTTTATATGATGACTTTAACTGATTTCCGGTCCTCAGTTAAAATAGGAAAGAATCTCTCCGAACAATTCAGTACCGAAAAAGGTTTCAGACAAGGATACAGGTTTTCGTGTGATATCTTCAACATCCTGCTGAAAAGGGTTATACGAGGTGCAAACGTCAAAAAATAGTAAAATATACACTAATACAACATATGCTGACTTTTTCCCCGATTTTTTTCCGAAGTCGGAACAAAACTCTGCACAAGTTTTCGATTCTGATGTCGAAGTCGTTCCGAAATCGGAACAAAATTGTGTGAAGGTGCCCACGAATTCGGAAAGTTTTGTCGGAAAAAAATCGGAAGGAACATTCGAGTTTTTTCCGAATTCTAAATGAAATCGTTTGAAAACTAGAATGAAAAAATGGGAAATTTTGAGGGAATTTTCGATTTTCTGCACAATTTCGGACAAAACTCTAAAAGAACATTTTCAAAAATGATTTCCTGTAGCGGACATGAATGAACTTTTGTCATTAATACTAAAATATGGTTTATTCTATTTAAGTATTAAAAAATTTCACGCACAAGCCACATTCAAAATTTTTTGAAAAATACTATGAAAAAAAAATCCAAAAATTATTTCCTGTTGCACGAATGAATGACTTTTTGCCTATCATTGACTATAATAGCTTTTATTCCATTTAAATAATGAAAAAGGGCCCGCACAAACTATGTTTAATAGATATGATATATGAAATAAAATTATATATGATATACAATTACACATGTATATGAATGATATGAGAATACATTTAGTGAGAAACAAAAGGTTAAGCAATCATTTTTATTTTGTCGTGTGGCACCAAAGCTTATTTTTAGTTATATATCTGCTTATATTGATTTGAACAATTTGTCAAAAAAGCTCATCTAGAAAAATTTTCAAATGACTTTGAGCTTGAGCTTGTTTTATTTTTGTATTATAAAGGCCCCCACTCATTTATCAGTCTGTGCCGTCAGTCCGATGAACCCTTTCTGTATATGTGACTGACAAGTGTGTAGCACGAACCATCAGTCAAGTCTAAAAATCTTGAATTTCTCCTCCAAAAATGAATGAATTCTAGGTTTTTTTGATTTCCAACACCAACATTATTTTCTGTTTTTCAAAATTATTTATTGACAATTTGAAAATAAACACAATTCACCCAGACTGATGGGGGTTCATTTTGAAATCAAAACTATTATGATTTTCATCAGTCTTGGAAAAATCACACATACATTCTAAAAAAATTCAAAAATTTACACATACTACCATAAATGCTGGCAGTCAGACTGACTAATGGGTGGGGGCCTTAACAAGTAAAAAAGTATCAGTCGGCTTTGCGACAGAGATATACCCTCAGCCTGTGTGAATTGAAACACTTTTTTTTCCCAAAAAAAGTATATATTTAAAGGGATTTGGATAGAAGCTCAAAAAGTTTTGCGGGAAGGTATCGAAAGAAATGGACCGACATATTCCATTTTGAAAGTGGGTCTTATTTTGGATGTCATTCCCCTCGATAGATATCGCGACCACCTGTCGTTTCAGTTGGTCACCATATAATTCACAGGTTCTGGACCATTATATCAGGAAGCATATACTTGCCTACGAAAAACATGATATCGCTGTAAACAGGACCGCTAGGTAAAAGTTTTCAAGGGATCCTCGCACAGACCCTTAACCGGGTGGCTCTCTTTATGAGATATCGCGCGTACTATTTTAGCTAATACTTTCCAATTTTTGTGGGGGAGGTACCGGAAGGAGTGGATCTACAACAGGCATGACCAAAAAGAGAACGGAGAAAATGTGAATGTATTCAAAATATTGGGAACTTATAACAGTGTGTTTGTAAGTTTGTATTCACGCAAGCTATAAAACAATAACAAATCAAAACATTTGTTCTCTTTTGTATGCTCTTTCTGTGCATTCGGGTCGTGTGCGTGTAAATTGCCGAAAATCATCGACACCGCCGTGCCAAATGTGTCCATGCTTGATCTACAAGCACCACCTTCGAATTTCATCTAATATTCGAAGAAATATTACGATATGCCAAATGTGGATCAACACAGTATTTGGTTCGAGAGTTGTCGAGCTCTTCAGGCACTACATGGTGCCATAGAGGATTTTTACAATTTTCGGGCTGTTTTCTCAAGAAGTATGGACTTGCCCCTGAAAAAATTGTTACCGTCGAAATTGAGGCAGCAAATGAAAGTTGCTTCAACAAAAATCAAAGTGATCCCAGAGCAGTTCTTAAAGTGAGCATATCCAAAATTTTGTGTGGGAGGTTCCTGAAGGAGTGGATAAATATAGTCCATATTCGAACCTGATATATATTTGGTAGATATATTGGGATCTGTGAAGTATGAACCAAATCGGTCACTACCGTCAAGAGTTATCATGCGCACAATTTTTCCGAACATTTTTGAACTCTTGGGGGGCGGTACCTGAAGAAATGGACAGATATGGCTTATCTTCGAACTTAAACTAAGTTTGGACAAAATATTACGAAGGCCAAATTTTGGACGGAATCGGCAGATTCATTCAGGCTATTTTGTATAAATAAAATTGTACTGTCGTATAGAGGACAGTGAATAGAAGTTGCTGCATCAAAAATCAAAGCGAGAGCAGGTGCTAAAGTGAACTTTTCCAAAATTTTGTGTGGGAGGTACCCGAAGCAGTGGATGGATTGGGTCCATATTGGAACCTCATCGAAGTCTAGTAGAAGTTTCACGATGTCCAAAGTAGGTACCAAATCGATTACTCCCTTCAAGAGTTATCGTGCGCACATATTTTCCGAACATTTCCGAACTTTTGTGGGGGAGGTACCGGAAGGAGTGGACCGATATAACCCATCTTCGAACTTAAACTAAGTTTGGACAAAATATTACGAAAGCCACATTTTGGACCGAATCGGTTGATCCGTTTGAGATTTATCGTGCGCTCCAGCCACAGACAGACAGACGGACGAACGGACATGGCTAAATCAACTCCAAATTGTCTGAAACACATGTCGTCGAAACATACTTGGTGTCTAAAACCATTATTTCGATGAGGCACATTTTGCCCGTATGAAAGTGTATATACCCTCGATAGCATAAATGCTGAGGGTATAATTAAGATTTTATTTAATCTTAGGTAAAAACTCATTAAAATATGATGCAGGGATATGAGGTTGTAAAAAGTCATAACCCTAATATACATATTTAATACGATTTAGCGCTCCACCGCCGCTTACAGGTTTTTAATATCAGCCGCGAAGAATGAATTCAAGTTTAGGCATTTTGCCCATTTCCCTTTTGAAATGTTTTTACACAGGTGATAAAGTAAAACACTGCTAAACATTTTTGTATTTCTTCATTGGGATTTCAATTTAGTTTATCTTTACATACATCCTACTTCACTTCCCACAAACCTCCTGAATTACATATCACCACAACCATTTTGTATGTCATGGCAGTAAACGTGGTTTTATTACTATATCTCTCTCTCTCCCTGTTTATCTATTTTGTCGTCTTAATTTATTTAATTTACTTTAAATTGTGTTATGATATTTTTTTGCTCCCTGACCAGCATCAATTTAGAAAAGCAACAGCAACAACAAGCAGAAGATAATCATATTTCCTTTATAACTAACTTCATATAAATCGCTCTTTTCCTCTGGTAATTAATCAAGTTGGCCCACTTTTGGTCACCAATATGGCATCTTTTTTAGTTTTTTTTTGTGTGTTCCTTTATGATGCTCTTACTCTCCATCCCATCGACATCATCATCATCGTCATCTCTCTTTTGGAGAAGGGACTCTCAGTAATAAATTCCTACCTCAAACTCAATAGACTTGGGCTAAACTCCGTTTTCTCCTATATAAATTGTTTAATGTTATTTGTATAAATGTGTATGTATGAATGTAGCTGAATGTGTGTGTGCGTGCCCTCACATTGTATGATGGGCTGCTGCTGTGGCCACTGTGTGTAATGTTTTATTTTACATTGAAATTGGAAACAGTTAAAAGCGGAAGTCGTCTAAATGTCGACAACAAGTCGTTTTTGCATTGTATGTATGTGTGTATCCATGTGTCTCTGTGTGTGTGTTTGTGCGTTTGTGTATGGAATAACACTCTGTTGTATATTTCTTGTTGTTGCTTTAGTTTAAAAAACTTCGTTTTAAAACATTTCTCCATTTGCTTTCAGTTGAATAGTTATAAAACCTTAACAACAAAAGGAAACGATGGCCATAAACACACAGCCACACACACATTAACATTTTTACTGTATTTATATGAACATGTAACACATACAATGTACACATAAAATAAAGCAATAACTGAGAAGAAACAACAGTAGCAGCAAAATGATACAAAAACAAGTATAAAAGCAACAACACAAAGATACACATGTTAGTGAAATTCTTGGAATATGGACTTTTAGGGCTGCCAGATATTTTCGCAATAATAAAGAAAAGAAAAAAAAAAAACACTCAGAAAACAAAATTGTAATTGAAAAAGTTTAGTGTTTAGATTTATTTTTTAAACAATAGCGATTTTTGAATTCTGTTGAGTTCTATGAAATTAGTACACAATATTCCATTTCCTTTGAATTCAACAGGTGATCGCATTATTCCAATTTGTTGAAAGGGGTTGTTTTTTCTGTTCTTCTTTAAATTGGTACCATATGTTTTGTTTTGTCATGAGTTCTTTGAATACCAAAGCTTATTATTCAGCATTATTCACAATGAAAAAGGTAAAATAAACCTTTATTATGTTGAATAGCATAGAAACCAATGCGTTTGTGGGAGAGCTAGAAAGTTGTTTGGATTGCAGAACATTTGGAATATACATACACACATACATAATATATAGAATATACATGAATGTATATAAGGGTTATGACTTTTCTACAACCTCGTATCCCTGTATCATATTTTGATGAGTTGTTACCTAAGATAAGATGAAATCTTAAGTATAAGGTGATTCGATAAAAAAGCTGACGCACAAAGTTATTTGAAATTTTTCTATATGAGCTTTTTTGGCAAACTTTTGAAGCCACTATAAACAGATATATAACTGAAAATAGGCATTGGAGCCACGCGACATAACGAAAATGACATAACCTTTTGTTTCTCACTAAATGTATGGTAATTTCATTACATATATATCATTTTATCTTATATATAATTTTATGTCATACATCATATCAATTAAAAGTGGTTTGTGCAGGACCTTTTTCAGTCAGAAAATAATTAAAAAAATCAATTCATAGTATTTTTTCAAAAAAAAAAATTAATTAATTAATAAAAAAATAAGAAAAACAACAAGTAAGAACGGCGTTAAGTTCGGCCGGGCCAACTTGTTATACCCTCCACCACAAGTTGTATTGAAGTAAAATTTAATAATTAGTTTCCTTTCGTGTATGAAGAAGACTTAATACTAAATTTCAGCAATTTCAGTAAAACAATGTGAGGCACCATTCTATGGGTGCTATTTCAAAACTTCGATCTATACCGACAAATTTCTGACGGAAAGTTTTTAGGCTCAAAGAAGACTAAATACCAAATTTCCTATATTTCGGTAAGAGAATTTGGCTAAAACTAAAAAATACCGAAAATCAAGAAGTAAGCTTCTATGGGGATATAGGAAGACGTGGACCTATACTGATAATAATGAATTTCAGCCATTTCGGTTGGATATTGACGTCACAATCTTCAGTATTACGAAAATCCGGAGGTACCGTTCTATGGGGGCTATATCGAAACGTGGACCTATACCGACGGATTTTAGTCAGAAATGGGGCAATATGAAAGCGTGGACCTGTACAGACATATTTCTGGCGAACAGTTTGATATCACATTGAAAACTAAATACCAAATTTCAGCCATTTTGGTGGAATATTGAAGACACAACCTTCAAAATACGACAAATCGGGAGGTACTTTTCCATGGCGGCTATATGAAGGCGTCGACCTGTACCGACAAATTTAAAGGGGAAGTTTGAGTACCACCAACGAAGTCTAAATACCAAACTTCTACCATTTCGGTGGAATATTGAGGCCACAACGTTCAAAATACCGAAAATCGGGAGGTACCGTTCTATGGCGGCTATATGAAGGCATGGACCGATACCGACAAAGTTCTGGGGGAAAGTTTTATACCCCTAAAGAAGACCACGTACCAAATTTCAGCCATTTTGGTAGGATAATGAAGCTAAAACCTTAAAAATACCGAAAATCGGGAGGTACCGTTATATGGGGGCTATATGAAGGTGTGGACCGATACCGACAAAATTCTGGGGGAAAGTTTTATACTCCTAAGGAAGACTACGTACCAAATTTCAGCCATTTTGGTAGGATAATGAAGCTAAAACCTTCAAAATACCGAAAATCGGGAGGTACCGTTATATGGGGGCTATATGAAAGTGTGGACCGATACCGACAAAATTCCGGGGGAAAGTTTTGTACCCCTAAAAAAGACTACGTACCAAATTTCAGCCATTTCGGTGTGATAATGAAGCTAAAACCTTAAAAATACCGAAAATCGGGAGGTACCGTTATATGGGGGCTATATGAAAGTGTGGACCGATACCGACAAAATTCTGGGGGAAAGTTTTGTACCCCTAAAGAAGACTACGTGCCAAATTTCAGCCATTTTGGTAGGATAATGAAGCTAAAACCTTCAAAATACCGAAAATCGGGAGGTATCGTTATATGGGGGCTATATGAAAGTGTGGACCGATACCGACAAAATTCTGGGGGAAAGTTTTATACCCCTAAAGAAGACCACGTACCAAATTTCAGCCATTTTGGTAGGATAATGAAGCTAAAACCTTAAAAATACCGAAAATCGGGAGGTACCGTTATATGGGGGCTATATGAAGGTGTGGACCGATACCGACAAAATTCTGGGGGAAAGTTTTATACTCCTAAGGAAGACTACGTACCAAATTTCAGCCGTTTTGGTAGGATAATGAAGCTAAAACCTTAAAAAACCGTAAATCGGGAGGTACCGTTCTATGGGGGCTATATGAAGGTGTGAACCGATACCGACAAAATTCTGGGGGAAAGTTTTATACCACCAATGTAGACTACGTACCAAATTTCAGCCATTTTGGTAGGATAATAAAGCTAAAACCTTAAAAATACCGAAAATCGGGAGGTACCGTTATATGGGGGCTATATGAAAGTGTGGACCGATACCGACAAAATTCTGGGGGAAAGTTTTGTACCCCTAAAGAAGACTACGTGCCAAATTTCAGCCATTTTGGTAGGATAATGAAGCTAAAACCTTCAAAATACCGAAAATCGGGAGGTACCGTTATATGGGGGCTATATCAAAACGTGGACCGATATATCCCATTTTCACTACCAACCATCCTGCAAGTAATAAAAACTTCTGTACCAAATGTTGACTCTCTATCATTAAAATTGCGAGCTGTATCTTGATTTCAACAGACAGACGGACAGACGGACGGACAGACGGACATGGTCAAATCGACATAAAATTTTATGCTGATCAATAATATATATACTTTATAGGGTCTCCGACGAATACTTCGATGTGTTACAAACGGAATGACAAATTTAATTATACCCTCCATATGGTGGAGGGTATAATAAACGTTATTTTAGTCATTAACCTAATCACTGCGGCGGTTCCATATGGAATCACTTTTAGTGTTTAGCGATTCAGCGAAAAAACACTACAAACATAATATTTTGATATTGTTGAAATTTTTTCTAACAGTAAACACATGCAGCTAACTTTTTCTCTCTTAGGTTTCGGCCATTCGAGTTACGGGTGCAGTTCTAGAAGCAAGTTAAAAGTGTATAATGATAGTAGACAAAAAAGTCTACAATATGTGAAATATATCCATTTCAAAAAAAAAAAATAGTTTTAGTTTTAAAAAAAAAATTGTTCAAAAGTGGTTCCATATGAAACCACCGCAAGGACGCACTATAAAACTGTCAAAACAATAATATTACTATTTTTCGGGTTTTAAGTGTATGACAAGTAAAAAAGGATCAGACGGCTTTGCCGATAGAGATATACCCTCAGCCTGTGTACATTTAAACACTTTTTTCCAAAAACGTATATATTTAAGGTTTTTGGAAATTTTGGGCGTATCGACAAAAATATGGATTTGGATGGAAGCTCAAAAAGTTTTGCTGGGAAGATATCTAAAGGAATGGACCGACATATTCCATTTTGAAAGTGGGTCTTATTTTGGATGTCATCTTCCTCAATAGATATCGCTACCACCTGTCGTTTCAGTTGGTCACCATATAATTCAGAGGTTTTGGACCATTAACATGATATCCCTGTAAACAGGACCACTAGGTAAAAGTTTTCAAGGAATCCTGGCACAGACTCTAATCCGGGTTTTTCTGTTTATGAGATATCGCGCATACTATTTTAGCTAATATTTTCGAATTTTTGTGGGGAAGGTACCGGAAGGAGTGGACCTACAAGCACCACCTTCGAATTTCATCTGATATTCAAAGAAATATTACGATATGCAAAGTGTGGATCAACTCAGCAACAACCATGTGGTGCCACAGAGGGTTTTTTACACCCTTCGGGCTGTTCTCTCAAGAAGTATGGTCTTGCCCCTGAAAAACTTTTAACGTCGTAATTGAGGCAGCGAATGAAAGTTGCTTCAACAAAAATCAAATTGATTCCAGAGCAGTTCTTAAAGTGAACTTATCCAAAATTTTGTGTGGGAGATACCCGAAGGAGTGGACAAATATAGTCCATATTCGAACCTGATATATATTTGGTAGATATATTGAGATGCGTAAAGTATGGACCAAATCGGTCACTACCATCAAGAGTAATCATGCGCACTATTTTTCCGAACATATTTGAACTCTTGGGTGGGAGCTACCTGAAGGAGTGGGCTGATATGGCTTATCTTCGAACTTATACTAAGTTTGGACAAAATATTACGAAGGGCAAATTTTGGACGGAATCGGCAGATTCATTCAGGCTATTTTGTATAAATAAAATTGTACTGTCGTATAGAGGACAGTGAATAGAAGTTGCTGCAACAAAAATCAAAGCGAGAGCAGGTGCTAAAGTGAACTTTTCCAAAATTTTGTGTGGGAGGTACCCCAAGCAGTGGATGGATTGGGTCCATATTGGAACCTCACCGAAGTCTAGTAGAAGTTTCACGATGTGCAAAGTAGGTACCAAATCGATTACTCCCTTCAAGAGTTATCGTGCGCACATATTTTCCGAACATTTCCGAACTTTTGTGGGGGAGGTACCGGAAGGAGTGGGCTGATATGGCTTATCTTCGAACTTATACTAAGTTTGGACAAAATATTACGAAGGGCAAATTTTGGACCGAATCGGCAGATCCGTTCAAGAGTTATCTTGCGCCCCAACCACTACACACGGTGTCATAGGGGGTTTTTGCACCTTTCAGGCTATTTTCTCAGGAAGTATAGACTTGCCCCTGATGAAACTTGTACCATCGTATGGGGGGCAGTGAATATAAGTTGTTACAACAAAAATCAAAGCGATTCGAGAGCAGGTCCTAAACTGAACTTTTCCCAAATTTTGGGTGGGAGGTACCCGAAGAAATGGACGGATTGGGTCCATATTGGAATCTTATCTAAGTCTAGTAGTCTAGTAGGCAAAAAAGTTCATTCATTCCCGCTACAGGAAATCATTTTGGTCAAAAAATCATAATCCTAATGTATATACAAGATAACTATATCCCAAAACTATATCCCATAAACCTAGAAGTTTTTGAGTACTAGGAAATATTGAATGTGGTGTTAAGTATACATATACAAGGTGGCGCAAAAGTAAACTTCCGATGTTTTTTGGCTATAATTAAAAAAATGAAAAACTTTGATTCTTCTTGTGGATTATTTTTATTTGGTCTTTTAATTTTTTTAAAGTCAAGTCGAGAATATGATTTCAGATAGTTTATTGTCATTTGAGCCCATTTTATGGAATTTTCCATCACTTTGGCCAAAACTTCTGGCGATAGGTCCTCACATTCTTGACGGATATTGTCTTTAAGAGCTGAAAGAGTCTGAGGCTTGTTGACATAAAGCCGCGACTTCAAAAAGCCCCATAAAAAGAAGTCTGATGAAAAATCATCATAATGAAATAATGAGTCATCATGATGAAAAATCATAAATAGTCAACAATATTCCGCGTTCTGGGGCAGTGTAGCATAATATTGTTTATTAACGTGTATTTCGCATGTGTTTACTACACAAATGTCAAAACAGAACTGACATTAGGGGCCAATCGCAAAATTTATAGTATTTTCTGATAGGAGGATTACTTTTGCGCCACCTTGTATTTAAGGGGTGACGTAAGTGATGAGAGATACCAAGTAACGACCCTGACAGGCTTAAACATGGCAAAGCCCAGGGGCTGGATTCTTGTTCTATGAAAATTTGAAATGACAAATATTTTCTTTATAATATTTTTCATTTGACATTTATTTCCTTTATAAATTTTTTCATTTCACATTTCCATTTATCATGGTCCATATTTACATTAGGCAATTTTTCTTGCGGCAATTGTCAGTTTGTCGGTGAGAGAGGGTGTTGAGTGGCAAAGGGTTAGCATATGCCTCAACTCTCTCACCTTCAAACTGACAATTGCCGCAAGGAAAATTGCCTAATGTAAATATGGACCAAGATAAGTCCAGGGGCTCAATTCTGTTGAGAGTGTGTGTGCAGGCATAAGTCGGCTCCCTATTACTAATGAAAGAGTGTCCAGGATATTGTATGAACGACTGAAACATATGTTGGGTATATTATTGCGGCAGAGTAAAGTTGCATACAGTAGTAACACGAAGCACCAAAAAAAAATTAGGAAAAGAGGAGAGAGAAGAAGCATATTTTCAAGAGGAAAAAAGAAAGTTCAAGAAAAGCGTGAACGTAAGAAACTCGTGATGTTCAGGAGTCAGAATGAAGTCCGATTTGTGCAGGCACATTCTCCTGCTGATGTGATGTCGATAATCGGGTCATACCAATGCGGTTTTAGACCTGCTAAATCAACAATTGACCCAATTTTCACACTGCGCCAAATACTAGAGAAGACCCAAGAAAAATAGATCGACATACACCACCTGTTCGTCGACTATAAAGCTGCCTTCGACAACCCAATTAGATGAAAGGTGAAGGGTGATATTGGCTGACACAAGATCAGCAGTTTAAATACGAAAGAACCTCTCCGAGCCTTTTAACACAAAACAAGGCGACAGTCTATCGTAACCTATTTAACATTCTACAGGAAAAGGTCATACGAGATGCGAATGTATATACGACCAGATTTAAAAATAGCACTAAAAACAATAAAGAAATCATTTTACTGACCTACGCAGATGACATAGACAAAATGACAGTCAACGGCAACAAGACGAAGTTTATGATATCAACACCCAACTGAGGATTTTGATAACTACAATTTTTATGTAGTAAATGACTTTATTTACCTTGGCACCGCATAAATAATATCAACAACATCAGTTTGGAAATAAAGAGAAGAATAATATTGGCCAGCAGATGCTACTTTAGTCTAAGTAAACGGTTTAAAAGCAAAACTACCTCCCGTCAAACAAAACTTACATTCTACCAGAAACTGATACTATCCGTACCTTTAACCGAGTATAGATCGGAAGCATGGGTATTTGCGAAAGCAGATGAGGCAGTATTTGGTGTGTTTGAGAGAAAAATTGTTCGAAAGATTCACACGGTGCTCTTGAAGCAACTTTAAATGAAAGATGCTTACACCTGGGAAGTTTTTTCGGATTCTGAAACTACAATGTTCATAGATGATAAAAATAAAAAAAAACAAAAAAATCGCTGGAGCGCTTTTTAAGTAAATCGCGACATTTTTAGGGTTTTTTTTAGGTTTTAACGTTTTGTTTGGAACCCGCTAGCCCTATCAAAATGGAACTAAAGAAAATGTTCTAGCCATGGAAATTCTCTACAAGATCGACCTTTATTATAATTTTGCAGGTTTTACCGTTATTGAGATATAGTAGTTCAAATTATGACAATGCATTGACTGTATCGCTACCTTATAAAACAATGTCATACATGGTGCGCATTAACTAACTTTAAGTGAAAACCGCTTACATCGGGAAAATTTTTGTGGATTTTGAAACGGCAATGTTCTTAGATGAGAAAAACCTAAAAACAAGAAAAAATCGCTGGAGGGATTTTTAAATAAATCGCGGTCAAAGTTCACATATTTAGGTTTTCACGATTTTGCTTGGAAACCGCAAGTTCTATTAAAATGGGACTAAAAACATGTTGTGGCTACAAAACTGACCTTTATGGATTTTCGTAGGTTTAACCGTTTTTGAGATATAGAAGTTCAGATCAATCATTCAGATTTTTTTCTCAGGTTTTCAGGATTTTGCTGGAAAACCGCAAGTCCTATCCGAATGGGACTAAAGCAAATGTTGTAGCTGTAAAAATTCTCTACAAGATTGGCTTTCGTATTTTTTCCTAGGCTGAACCATTTTTGAGATATATAAGTTTAAGTTGGGAAACTGCAGCCCTGACATTGTTTTATAAAGAGACGATACAGTCAGTGTATTGTCCCAATTTGAACTTCTATATCTCAAAAACGGCGAAACCTACGAAAATACCATTAAAGCCAGTCTTGTAGAGAATTTTCATATCTACAATACTTTTTTATCCCATTTCGATAGGACTTGCAGGACTTAAAAATGTCAAATTAAATCGCGATTTATTTAAAAAGCGCTCCGGCGATTTTTTTTTGTTTTTTGATTTTTTTTTCATCTATGAACATTGTAGTTTCAGAACCCGAAAAAACTTCCCAGGTGTAAGCACCTTCCATTTAAAGTTGCTTCAAGAGCTCCGTGTTTAAGGATTTAAATAATTAAAAGTTCGGTGTTATGTCCGCTACATAACTCCTAAAAAATTTTGGCAGTTAATTTCGAGTTCATGGGAGTTATCCACTATAGTGAAAATATGTCTACAGACATGACAGCTAATGGTGTCGTTGCTATTATATAAACCTTTCACCTTCTCTGTTACGAGGACCTGATCTGCGAACCTTCTCCTAAAAACGTTTGACGATGTCGACCACTTTAGGGGGTTTATTGATATAGATTTTCGTTTTTATAATCTCCACCATAGTATAAATCTGGAGTAGGCACCATAATGCGTATCATTGATATCATGGCGGAATAAAAAGGTGTAACGCACAAAAACAGCTGATCATCATACTAGTTGTCAAAATGCATTATTGTAAATAAAATCTCATACAAAATGTAAACAAGCAATTCACACCAATGCATTATTGTGACCAAATTTGACGTTTGGTATGATTTTATGTAACACCTTCTTATTCCACCATGATTGATATAGAGCATGATCCAATAAGAAGGCGATCCTTCAACAAGAGCTGATTATCATGCTAGCTGCCAAAATGTATTATTGTGAATGAAATCAGATACAGAAAATAATCAAAAATAACGAAATGTTAACAAATGTTGACGTTTGACAGGAATTTAACCAACATATAGAGAGTATATTCAACTGATATGTATTTCCTTTACGTATCATTGATATAGAGCATGGTCCAATAAGAAGGTCATCCATCAAAAACAGCTGATCATCATGTTAGCTGCTAAAATGCATTATTGTGAATGAAATCAGATACAGAAGATAATCAAAAATAACTAAATGTAAACAAATGTTGGCGTTTGGCAGGAATTTAACCTACATATTCTTCCGGCATGGTATAGAGAGTATATTCAATTGAAATAATCATTTTAGACACAAAGACTTAGTCATTTCCTTTCGTATGTTGTAATCACTTTACCATGGTGGAATAATAAGGTATAACGCCAAAAACAGCTGATCTTCATACCAGTTGTAAACATGCGTTATTGTGAATAAAATCACATACAAAATGTAAACAAGCAATTCACAGTAATGTATTATTGTGAGCAAATTTGACGTTTGACATGATTTGATGTAACACCTTCTTATTCCACCATGCACTTTACCGTCAAAACAAAATTAGAAGGCTGAAATGTCGCATTCAAGTTATTATGAGAGTCCTTATAGACGACCTGAGGGGATCTTTTTAGATGAGCTGCAGAGAGAATTTATATACAAGATGAGGGGATTCTTTATAGACGAACTGAATAGAGTCTTTATAGACTAACCATGGTGGAATAATAAGGTGTAATGCCAAAAACAGCTGATCTTCATAGCAGTTGTCAAAATGCGTTATTGTGAATAAAATCACATACAAAATGTAAACAAGCAATTCACAGTAATGTATTATTGTGAGCAAATTTGACGTTTGACATGATTTGATGTAACACCTTTTTATTCCACCATGAGACTAACTGAAGGGCGTATTTATACACGAGCGGTAGGAAGTCTTTGTTGACGAGCAGAAGGGAGCCTTTATAGAGCTGGAGGGAGTAGAAGTCTAAAATTTTACACCCAAGTTGCTATGATTTACGTGCAAATTCATGTATTTTGAATATTTCAGCATACACAGTGGCCAAAAATCGGGAAAACATTTTATCTTTATGTATGATTTTTAAGACTTCGTCTTTTTGGGCTATTAGGTCTACGTTTATCAATGAAAAATAAAGACTGTTTATTCCATTTTTCTACCCGACGTTTCGTTGGGATTGTCCAACATCTTCAGATGTATTTTTTATTTTGTTTTTCAAAATAGTCAGGCTTTATCCCATAGTCGTTGTTTTAATATTTTATTAAAACAACTTTAATTTAGAACATTGGTGGCGTTTATTTAATTGGGATAGCTGTTACAATTTTGATTTTTCAAAATAGTCTGGCTTAATCCCTTTTGTTGTTGCCTTACCCCTTGGCGAACAATGCCAAACCTTCTCCACTAATAAACTTGTTGTTTTAAATATTAAAACAACAAAAGGGATTAAGCCAGACTATTTTGAAAAATCAACTTTAATTTATTTATTGGGAAAAAGTTGGCGATGTTTACCAAGGGGTAAGGCAGGAAAGACTATAGTTTCAGATCTCGCCACAGATCTTCATCAGTTCCCTTGTTTCTTGTTTTTCAACAAGAAACTTTTTATACCCAAGTGTCAATTGCTCGCTCAATTAGATACGTGCGCAAAGAAACACTCTGATCGAGAATTTCATTGGCACTTCCTAAACTCGAGCAACTTCACTTGCTAACAAAACCAAATCTTTCCCACTGCTATGCGTTCGTTTATTCTCAACGAAAAAACACATAACTAATTTGTTGGTATTGCATACTACAGCAATAAACAACATTTCGACGGTGCCCAGTCTCACAATTAGGACGGTTGGCGTTTTTTATTTGGGATGACGACTTCTATTTTGTTTTTCAAAATAGTCAGGCTTAATCCCATAGTCGTTAATATTTTATTAAAACAACTTTAATTTATTAGTGGGAAAACATTTATTAATAAATAACACTGTGCAACAAAATGGAGGTGAAAGTCTGGGGCACGGAAAATTCTTCTTGGGGAAGAAAGGCCATACTCACCATACCTTTAACCCCGAAGGACAGATCCGCCGTGAGTCGAACTTCCGTGTTATGGCGTGATGAAGTTTGTGCTAGAGACCCTGTAAGCCATCCGGAATTAGCGTTATATCTTTGTTCACTATTGCTTTAGATTATTTTTGGGATGACAAAATCGATTAGTTGTCAATGAGAGCCGTACCTAAAATTTTCTGAGCGACATTTTTGCAGACCATTTCGAAGCTGAAAATCGTCATCATGTGGTACTTTTATATCGGATCTTAAAATAAAGGACGAAGTGCTCTACGAAAATAATCCTCATTCAATTTGACTGCAGACATGTCATCTAAAGCAACAGTGAACAAAGATATAACGGTAATTCCGGATGGCTTACAGGGTCTCTAGCAAAAACTTCTTCACGCCATAACGCGGTAGTTCGACTCACGACGGATCTGTCCTTTGGGATTCTTAGTATACTCACCAAGAGATTTCATCCCCAAAAGGAATTATCTCTGCTCCAAAATTTGTGTTCACAGTGTAATCTTTCGTCAGTTTTACATTTAAATTTTGCAAAATTGAAATTTAGTGGAGAACATTTTTGACATCATTCTTCTCAAATAATGTTTTGTAGGACAATTTTGCATAAATTCAGATGAAGCACGACTTTAACCCTAAAATTGTTTTTAATTTCTGAAGTTTCGATAAGATGTAGAGTTTTAACGTATTCTAGGACCTATAGTAAAATTTTATGCCGAACACATTTGTAGAATATATTGATCTGATACGATCACATTTAAAAGGGGAAGGGACCAAAAAGATCCCTTTAATGGCCGCCAGAGGGTTAAATAATATGAAAATGAAACCAGCGACGCGAAAAACATAAGGGCTCAAGACTAAGTCAAAATCCATTTATTTTTAGAGTATTGGCCAGGTTTTTCGTAAAATTGACCACTGTGCTATGTTTCAAATTGAATTTTCGCTCCCATATAGTAAAGTCTTCAACTTACATGGCATCCCTAAGAGAATGAGAAGTTTTATATTTTTTGTTATTTCTTTTTGTTTCTACTTCCACTGTGTGCCATTATTCTGAGAGGATATCTTCGTTTCATTGTTGCAAATTGTTGCAAAAAGAGAGGTTAGGTTAGGGTAATAATAATGAAGATATATTTTTGTACAATATGAATGGATGGAATTTTTTATGCGTAGGGATGCTTGCTTGCATTCATGATTAAGTACCTCACATACATACATGTATGGCAATGTGTGTGTGCTTGATGGTATGCGTATAAGAATTTTCATACATTAAAGTATAAGAATGTGTGAACATATTATATATTTATGTACTTTTTTTGATTGTACATATGTATACACATAAATATGTACATATGTTTGCAAAGGTTACAACTGTTCATTGTAGAAATATTTGCTAAACGAAATATCTACAATGGTGACATTATTTTGTGAAAGATAACAAAAAATCCCACACAATTGGCTGGCTAATCGCAACAATATGTTAATAAATTTAGAAATTGTCTTTACTTTTTTGAACAATTTGAAACCTTTAGGCACCCACAAAAAAGTTGAGTAGCGTTTTTGTTTTTGTTAATGAATTTTATTACTGTATTTTCATAGATAAGTTGTTCGTTCACTGCACTGTTAGGTTTAGCTATTTTTAACTCACCTGGATAATATGACATTTCGCATTGACCCAGAATGCTTAGCATTACAACAAGGGCCACAAGTGTTTTCAGGCAAAATCCACCACCCACAGTTAACATATTGTTGGTTTTTTTCACTGCTATTTTTTTTCACTTGCACTTGTTTCTATTTTAAGTTTTTTCTTTCTTTCTTTCGTTATTTGGAAATTGTTGTTTTCAAACGTTTAAGGAAAATAGCATATAGGTATATTTTGTTGTTTTCCACAGTAGTTTAATGCAATTCAAAAAGAATTTTCTTGAATTAATGCTTATTTGGTGTTATCCTCACTAACATATGGTGGCCGGTTATTGCAGTGGTAGTAACAGCAGTGCCTCACCACCAGAGCCGCAGAGAGAAAGAAATGTGAGTGCCTTTAACCTTTTGGCTGGTTGGCAAATATTGATTTTTCGTTTCTTTTTTTTTTTTTGCTTTGCTTTAGCTTGAATGATGATGTCCCGTTTTCACAGACCTCCCCGCCTTTGCTTTGCTTTTTGGCTTTGAAGGGTTGTTAACTTATGTTGCCTTTAATTTGTATGTGTTTTTTGTAAACTAACTAAAGGTTTTTTGTGAATATTATTTTGGGATAATTTTTTGTTGTTTTTATATCCGTTTTTCTCTTTATTATTTTACAATTTAATTAGAAGAACTATTTTTCGTATAATTTTTTTTTCGTCTTCTTTTCTTTGCTGGCAATATGTTTGTTATAGGACTATTTTCTTCTTTTTGTAATTTTTTTTCTTGGCTTCTTCGAATATGTATGTGTGTACGATTTTCTTCTTGTATACGTTTATGTGTGTGTATATATGTATAATGGTTATGTTTTTGTTACTGTTGCTGCGGTTCCTCTATTTGTTTTTGTTGTGGTTGTCTTGTTTGAACTGTGTAATATTTAATGAGCTTTATTGTTGTTGTTGGTTCGTTAGTGCGTCCTTTATTTGGTTTATGTTTCGTTACGATACGTTGTCGTTCAGTGTTCCCGTTGTACTGTTGGTGTTAAAATTTTTCATAGCTGTTACTCAGCTCTCGAATCGAGCCGAAACGCTTCGTTTCGTTCGTATTTTGACTGTTTTTTCAATTCGTTAGGAAAAGGCTCGTGTTTGGATGGTGACGCAAAATGTTATAACACCTCCGCATTCTGTTAAAGCCTTATAAGCTTATGATTTTCTTTTGCGATATGTAATTTGTTATCTCAGAACAGAGGTGTAGGGTTGTTACATTGCAAAGTCCAGCGAATGGTTTGTAACAATTCTATAAAGAAGCAGAAAAAGAGTCTTTATAGACTAGTGGAAGGGAATCTATATAGGTAAGCTGAAGGGAGACTTAATAGACAAGGGAGTCTTTATAGACGAGCTAAGGAGATGCTTTATAGACGTACTGAAAGGAGTCCTTATAGACGACCCGAAGGTAGTCTTTATAGATTAGCTGAAGGGAGCCTTCATAGACGCGCTGAAGGAAGCCTTTATAGGCGAGCTAAAGGAAGTCTTTATAGACAAGCAGAGGGATGTATTTATAAAAGAGGTGAAGGAGTCTTTATAGACGAGCTGAACAGAGTCTTTATAGACGAGCTGAAGGGAGTATTTATAGACAAGCTGAAGGAAGTCTTAATACATGAAAAGAAAGACGTCCTTATAGACCGGCATAAGGGAGTTCTTATAGAATAGCAGAAGGTAGTCTTTACAGACCAGCTAGCTGAAGGGAGTCTTTATAGACGAGCTGAAGGGTGTCTCTATAGACGAGCTGAAAGGAGTCTTTATAGATGAGGTGAAGGGAGTCTTTATAGACGAGCTGAAGGAGGGTTTATAGACGAGCTGAAGGGAGTCTTTATAGACGAGCTGAAGGGAGTCTTTATAGACGAGCTGCAGGGAGTCTTTATAACGAGCTGAAGAGAGTCTTTTTAGACGAGCTGAAGGGTGTCTTTATAGACGAGCTGAAGGGAGTCTTTATAGACGAGCTGAAGGGAGTCTTTATAGACGAGCCGAAGCGAGTCTTTATAGACGAGCTGAAGGGAGGGTTTATAGACGAGCTGAATGGAGTTTTTATAGACGAGCTGAAGGGAGTCTTTATAGACGAGCTGAAGGGAGTCTTTATAGACGAGCTGCAGGGAGTCTTTATAACGAGCTGAAGAGAGTCTTTTTAGACGAGCTGAAGGGTGTCTTTATAGACGAGCTGAATGGTGTCTTTATAGACGAGCTGAAGGGAATCTTTATAGACTAGCTGAAGGGACTCTTTATAGGCGAGCTGAAGGGAGTCTTCCTAGACGAGCTGAAGGGAGTCTTCCTAGACGAGCTGAAGGGAGTCTTCCTAGACGAGCTTAATGGAGTCTACCTAGACTAGCTGAAGGGAGTCTTTATAGACGAGCTGAAGGGAGTCTTTATAGACGAGCTGAAGGGAGTCTTTATAGACGAGCTGAAGGGAGTCTTTATAGACGAGCTGAAGGGAGTCTTTATAGACGAGCTGAAGAAGTCTTTATAGACGAGCTGAAGGGAGTCTTTATAGACGAGCTGAAGGGAGTCTTTATAGACGAGCTGAAGGGAGTCTTTATAGACGAGCTGAAGGGAGTCTTTATAGACGAGCTGAAGAAGTCTTTATAGACGAGCTGAAGGGAGTCTTTATAGACGAGCTGAAGAAGTCTTTATAGACGAGCTGAAGGGAGTCTTTATAGACGAGCTGAAGGGAGTATTTATAGACAAGTTGAAGGGAGTTTAAATCGACGTGCTGAAGGAAGTCTTAATAGATGAAAAGAAGGACGTCCTTATAGATGAGCATAATGGAGTTCTTATAGAATAGCAGAAGGTAGTCTTTACAGACCAGCTAGCTGAAGGGAGTCTTTATAGACGAGCTGAAGGGTGTCTCTATAGACGAGCTGAAAGGAGTCTTTATAGATGAGCTGAAGGGAGTCTTTATAGATGAGCTGAAGGGAGTCTTTATAGACGAGCTGAAGGAGGGTTTATAGACGAGCTGAAGGGAGTTTTTATAGACGAGCTGCAGGGAGTCTTTATGACGAGCTGAAGGGAGTCGTTATAGACGAGCTGAAGGGCGTCTTTATAGACGAGCTGAAGGGTGTCTTTATAGACGAGCTGAATGGTGTCTTTATAGACGAGCTGAAGGGAATCTTTATAGACTAGCTGAAGGGAGTCTTCCTAGACGAGCTGAAGGGAGTCTTTATAGACGAGCTGAAGGGAGTCTTTATAGACGAGCTGAAGGGAGTCTTTATAGACGAGCTGAAGGGAGTCTTTATAGACGAGCTGAAGGGTGTCTTCATAGACGAGCTGAAGAAGTCTTTATAGACGAGCTGAAGAGAGTATTTATAGACTAGCTGAATGGTGTCTTTATAGACGAGCTGAATGGAATCTTTATAGACTAGCTGAAGGGACTCTTTATAGGCGAGCAGAAGGGAGTCTTCCTAGACGAGCTGAAGGGAGTCTTCCTAGACGAGCTGAAGGGAGTCTTCCTAGACGAGCTGAATGGAGTCTTTATAGACGAGCTGAAGGGAGTTTTTATAGACGAGCTGCAGGGAGTCTTTATGACGAGCTGAAGGGAGTCTTTATAGACGAGCTGAGGGGAGTATTTATAGACGAGCTGAAGGGAGTCTTTATAACGAGCTGAAGAGAGTCTTTTTAGACGAGCTGAAGGGTGTCTTTATAGACGAGCTGAATGGTGTCTTTATAGACGAGCTGAAGGGAATCTTTATAGACTAGCTGAAGGGACTCTTTATAGGCGAGCAGAAGGGAGTCTTCCTAGACGAGCTGAAGGGAGTCTTCCTAGACGAGCTGAAGGGAGTCTTCCTAGACGAGCTGAAGGGAGTCTTTATAGACGAGCTGAAGAAGTCTTTATAGACGAGCTGAAGGGAGTCTTTATAGACGAGCTGAAGGGAGTCTTTATAGTCGAGCTGCAGAGAGTCTTTATGACGAGCTGAAGAGAGTCTTTTTAGACGAGCTGAAGGGAGTCTTTATAGACGAGCTGAATGGTGTCTTTATAGACGAGCTGAAGGGAATCTTTATAGACTAGCTGAAGGGACTCTTTATATGCGAGCTGAAGGGAGTCTTCCTGGACGAGCTGAAGGGAGTCTTCCTAGACGAGCTGAAGGGAGTCTTTATGGACGAGCTGAAGGGAGTCTTTATAGACGAGCTGCAGAGAGTCTTTATGACGAGCAGAAGGGAGTCTTTATAGACGAGCTGAAGGTAGTCTTTATAGACGAGCTGAATGGAGTCCGCTCTAAAACTGATGACCGTCGCAAACATTTTAAGGGTGATGATCATCGAATCTACAACCGGAATGTCCTGTCAGTCCCATCCCCCGACCGAATAGAAAGTCGGACAGACCACGTATATATTCTACGAACGTCTAGAGACAGCATATGACCGCTGCCCTGGCCACGACATTAAGATTGTTCTAGAAGATTTTTATGCTAATATTGAGAAGAAAAAATATCTTTGGTCATACGGTCGGCAAGTTCAGCCTTTATGATGTAGCACCTGACAACGGAATGAGGCCGATTGATTTTGCACAGGCAAAAAACATGGTAGTGAGCAGCACCAGGTTCCAACACTTCAACATACACAAGGCCACATTGATGTTCCCTGATGCGAAAATCAAAAACCAGATTGATCATGTAGTGATAGACCGAATACACTCTTCAGGGTGCGAGATGTCCGATCGATTCGAGAAGCAATCATCGATTCGGTCCATTTCCTTGTAGCAGCCAAGGTTGCGGTAAAAGTGCGATCTAACATAGGGAGGAAGCTGGATGTCGAGAAACTGCAAACAGATAACACAAGCCTGCTCCGCTCAACTGTCCCACATGCTGGAGGACAGTACTCATTTTCCCGATAAAAAACCACCACCTAAAGATCCATGGCACAATCAGGTGTGTCGTAAGACTGCTGAAGAGAAGAACGCTGCTACTGACTACAGGCCAACCCTGTAGTCAGTAGCAGCATGAAGCGCCAAGGAAAAATATCCGGGGAAGACTAGAGATAAAAAAACGCATTTTCAAGACAAAAAAGAAAAAGAAGGAAAAACGTGAGTGTGAGAAACTCGAGATGTTCTGGAGCCAGAATGAAGTCCGAAAATTCTACCAGAGTGTAAACCACCAGACTGAAGAGTATTGTGCAGACACATTTTCCTGCAAATATGATGAAGCAAACTTGGTAACTGATACAGATAGCATATTAAGGATCTGGAAGGAAAATTTCATCAAGCGTTTGTTATCGAATATGCAATATGGGACTGCATTAAGTGTTTACCACCTAGCCAAAGTGAGGTCAAGGCAGCGATAATCGGCTGAAGAACAATAAGGCAGCAGAAGCTGATGGACTGCCAGCTGAACTGATCAAGACCGGTGGCAACATACTGATAAGGAGCATGCATCAGTTGGTTAGCAACATTTGGCTGGAGAAATTCGTACCCAACGATTGGAACCTCAGTCTGCTATGTACCCTATGCCAAATCCTACAGAAGACCCATGAAAAACAGATTGATACTTACCATACATTCGTCGATTATAAAACCGCCTTCGACAGCCCATTAGGTCGATCAAATTACAGTCTGCCAGACACTGACACTTCCTGTATGGAATTCGGTTCATGACTACTTGCGAAAGCTGACAAATCAGTATGCGGTAGTCTGCCACAAGCTGTAGGAGATATTAACCAACAACAAAGGTTACGCTGTGTTTTAACCACATAACGTTTTGCACGTTAATTGAAGACGCTCCTACGACGATAAGAGGAGATTGCCACAGCTCGCCAGATATTGTCATTTTGGCACCAGGTCTGATAAATGACGTATCCTGGCAACCCGTCTTTTCCCTTGGCTCAGACCACCTTCTTATCATCGTCTCTGTAAATATAGCACCCAACTTCATTGCCTTCTGAACCATGGGAAAGCTGAATCGCAAAGGTTCAGAGAACTGAGAGAACTTTCCATACGTGCTGGTCAAATAGCCGAAATCCGACCAAATTTTGCAGCAGAGGCGACTGGGCTAGCAAATGAGTGTGATGAGCTTCCTTGAACTAACCCTGAAGACCCAAGAGTTAGAGAACTCACTCTTGAAATCAACAAATATAAGCGGATCAAGTGGCTAGACCATCTGAAAAAATGAAACATTGGTACAGGATTAAATAAATTGTGGACAACGGTTAAATCATTCTCGAATCCGGACAGAAGGATGATAGAACGGTTGTTACTTTCAACGGCGTGACAGTAACTGACCCAAAGAGGTGCGCGTATTAGTTTAACCTGCATTTTATAGAGCATCCCGAGAGTCCCGAAAGCCCTACCAAGCGAGGAGGTACCACCACAATTTACAATGTTTCAGACGTCATCCGAAACGAGAAATCATCCTAATGGTTGGGCCACACGGAATATCAATGGTAATGCTTAAGCAACTGGATGAAACCGGAGTTGAGTATTAAACAAGTGTCCTCAACTTGCCGTTAGCCACCCACATTGTACCAGAAGCCTGGAAAGTTGGCGGGGTGGTCCCGCTATTGAAGCCTGGCAAGGATGCCAGTAGAGGTGAACAAAACAGGCCGATTTCACTCCTGTCGCCAGTAGCAAAGACTCTAGAGGCACTACTCCTCCCCACGATGAGAAGCTGTTCGCCAGTTTCCCAACATCAACATGGATTTCGGAAAATGCATAGTACTACCACAGGATTAGCCGCCATATCTACATATATCAGTAGAGAACTGAACCAGAACAGCTCGTGCGACCGAACAGTCATGGTGGTGCTTGACCTATCGAAGGGCTTCGATACCGTCATGCTGTTCGAGTATATATAGAAGACCACTCTCCAGTCGTGCTTGAAACGTTGGATAATCAACTAGATGTGCAAATATATGGAGTTCCGTTTATCTAAACCCGTAGAGTGAAACAGGGAGTTTCCCAA
Source organism: Musca autumnalis (assembly GCF_047663935.1). Lineage (NCBI taxonomy): Eukaryota > Metazoa > Arthropoda > Insecta > Diptera > Muscidae > Musca > Musca autumnalis. The sequence continues at coordinate 74,926,071 of NW_027412088.1, forward strand.
AGTGGGGTAATATCTTCGATCGTAATGTATGCGGATGATTGTACGATCTTGGCGTCGGGTGCTATCGTCGATGACATCTGAGGAATGTTCGCCTCCAAATCCACTGCCACACTGTTCACCACATGGACGGCTGAAATCAGTCTCCCATAGTGGTCGATGGTGTACTGATTTCGACCACTAACTCCCCTAAAATATTGGGTGTAGCGTTCGTGCGATAAGATCAGAGGTAGGAACAAGGTCCTTAAGTCGCTGACAAAGAAACCTTGTATACCTTTTACAAACCCATAGGCCGATCTGTGGTAAACTATGCGGCGCAAGCGTAATGTGCAAATGTTAGCACTATGCAGTGGAAGAATATTCAAACGTGCCAGAATACCGCCCTGAGGACTGCAACAGGGTGAGGCACCCACATTCATAACACCAGAGGACCATCTTCATGAGGAGACGCAGGTTTTAGTGGTGTATCAACACAGAACGTTTTGCACTGTGAATGAAGACGCTACTACGAGGATAAGATAAGATTGCCACAGCTCGCCAGATATCACCATTGTAGCACCTGGTCTGATAAATGACGTATCCTGGCAATCGATGACATACATATATGATAGGTTAAATGTCTACGTAACTGACTTAGTGCTATTCTTCCATCTGAGGAATGCCCGTTGCTAAATCCACTGCCACACTGCTCATCACTTGGATGGCCGAAATGAAGCTTCTACTGAACATAGCGGTCGATGGTATGATTCCGACTACTAACTACGCCAAAATATTGAGTGTAACGTTCGATAGCATTTTTAAGTCGTGCACGCAATTCACAGCTTTTTGCGATAAGATCAGAAGTAGGAACAAGGTCCTCAAATCACTGGTCGGCAGCACGTAGGCGCCTGACAAAGAAACCTTGTTGACCTCTTACAAAGCAATAGGCCAGTCTGAGGTAAGCCGCATAGATTACCTCAGACTGACCTTTTGCGCAATATGCAAATGTTAATGCTACGCAGTGGAAGAATAAATTAAACCTGCCAGAATACCGCCCTGAGGACTACAACAGGGTGTCTCCTCATGACACCAGGGAACCATCTTCATGAGGAGACGAAGGTTTTACCGGTGCATCAACACAACATGATGTTGTCGATGTAGTACCTGCTTGGGTGTTGTCGCCGCCGTGGGCATCCCTATCACGATTTAATGGACAGGCTTCCCCCACCCAGGCATGTCAGAAGAGATCTTCATGATCTGGAGAGAGAGGTCCAAAGGTATAAACGAGAACCTCTAGACCAACGATCCTATCAAGCAGGCTTGGATAGTATTCACACTGATGCAGTTGTGCAGGCAGTACAGAGATACATTGTGAATGCCGTACTTGGGAGCCACGCCCCATCCATCGCAGCAAAAGAACGCCGGCTGAGTTTTAGTGTAGTTAAGATCTGGACGATACAGCCGCCTCAATTCGTACTGGTCCTGAATTGATTCCACGATATCCAACACATTCCCGGCAATGTGGATTGGAACCACTAGACACGCTGCATTTGTTAAGCTGCCCAGCTAACCCACTCACAAAGTCCAAGTTTTAGAAATTTTGAGTCTGAATACAGAGGAACCAGAACCTGATAACTGAAATAATACTCGTTCGAACATATTTGCGTTGCTACAACAACAATTCTGTGTTTTCCATGTCATGATCATGGTGGAATAAGAAGGTGTTACATCAAATCATGTCAAACGTCAAATTTGCTCATTATAATGCATTACTGTGAATTGCTTGTTTACATTTTGTATGTGATTTTATTCACAATAACGCATTTTGACAACCGGTATGAAGATCAGCTGTTTTTGGCGTTACACCTTATTATTCCACCATGGATGCAATATACAAGGTGAAACAGAAACTACAACAACAATAATATTTTGATTGAAAGTTCTTAAAGTTGTCAAAATGTTTGTTTACATTTTAACACGAATAATTCACGATAACGATGAATTTGACAAATTGGGAGAAAACAGCTGGCCTTAGTTGTTGTTGTATCAGCATGAAACCACTGTGCAACATTTTAAGTTGATTTTTTGCAAACAATTCGAACTGATGATTTTTTGAAACTACAGACCCAAACGACAAGAACCCCTAGTTGGGTTTTGTTGCGTCAGATCCAGATCGGATTTTATGGCCCCATCTAAACATTGTTAAATATTGAGTTTTTAAAGAAATTCGGGGCTATATCTCTGAAACCAATGCGAATCTTCTTCTAACCTCTGAAGCAAATTTGTAGATAAGGACAAGAATAAAATATTTGGAGAAATAATGTACTCGAAAAACTACATTTATTGCCTCAAATTTCAAAATATATGCAAAAATTCCACAATTTTTATACATTTCGCATCGTATCTCCAAACACGTTAATTTTTTCTGAATATTTTCTTTTGGAAAAATATTTGCTGGAATGTAATACACAACTCTTCAAAACATGTAATTGTTCTAAAATGCCCCTATCACGTTGTTTTCGGTATATTTTTCAAAGACCATTTTATAAATATGCCAATAATTTGGAGAAATCCGAAATGCGAGAACAAAATGTTGGTGTGAACTGTGTTTGAAATACGTGTAGTAAAAGATATGATGCAAAATACCGCTGAAACAACATGAAGTAAGCATTTTAGAGTTTCAGAATGTTCTAAAGAATTGTTGAGAACTTTATTTAGAAGATTTTTGCAAACGGTTACATGGTTCAACTTCCAACAGTTTAGCCGATACCTACCAGAATTTCAGCAATTATGAAAAATTTTCTATATTTTATAGATTTTGATGCCCTAGATGGAGTTTTTCTTATGTGTTTTTTCAAAAGATAATTTCTATTAGTTTAGGGCTACAACATTGCCAACGACAGCAAGGCCAAATTCCTATTCGTTTCTGAGATAAAGGCCTGATAAATGCAAAAAAGTGTAGATTTAGCCCGGTTTAGATGAGGCCATAAAATCCGAAATGGATCTGACAGGACAAAACCCTACTAGGGTTTTTGTAGTCTAAATATGTATGTACTTTCAAAAAATGCATACTAGAAGTTGTTTGCATTTTCAGTGTTGCATAGTGTAATACAGGTACAGCGGCAAAAACAGCTGATCTTCATACCAGTTGTCAAAATGCATTATTGTGAATAAAATCACATACAAAAAGTAAACAAGCAATTCACAGTAATGCATTATAGTGAGAAAATTTGACGTTTGACATGATTTGATGTAACACCTTCTTATTCCACCATGGTTGAAGCATAGGTTTGATGCTGGGTTGGCAGTCGCTGGCCCAAAACCCTATGGTTTCGGGTCAATCAGGTACGTATGAACTGGCTGGCCCTAGTCTTCCATTTTGTATATTGCGCCATGGTCATGATGTAGATTGGAATGAAGCTACTCCTTACTGTTTGGTTGGGAAACCTAAAACTTAGATGGGAAATCAAACTCAAGGAGCACACCTCAAGACGCCATAAATATGCCCGCACAAAAGGCTGACGCGCTTGCAAGTCTATATTGGGTTCGGCTTTAAGAACAAAAATTCGATTATAACCTCCAAGGAGCATAAGTAACCTGTCGATTTATTGTAGAACTTGTTTTATATAAAAAGCACAACGAATTCGTATAATACCTAACAAAATCTCAACATATGATTCCATAACATAAAATTTAGCTTTGATATGAGACTGCGCAATACTTCGAAAGCTTTCGCCGATAGTTACAGCGGCTAAACTGTTATGTATAAAAGTGTAAAGGCAAAACAGATACATATGGTTTGTTAGCAGAGGCTCAAGCATTTGTCAAAGAAGTTTGTCCACATATTCAAATATTCTTCAACGTAGGAGCAACAATTTGCCAAAATAAAACTGGAGAGCTGGCCATTCCTACCTACACCATTAAGGTTTATTCTGAACTATTTTCTCTATTGTTGCGGCAAACAGAATTTGTGTCGTTGTGTGAGGTATGCTCAGGTGTATGTGTATGCAGTGGTGTCAGTGTATGCAGCGGTTTATTTTTAGCCATGTTTGTGGGGGTATTGGGATAGGACACACGAATCTCTGATTTGAGCGACAGGCAGGTCGGTCGGTTGGTTGCAAGCGGTAACGGAAATTTTCATCAATGAATTTTTGTCGTATACTTGTTGTTGTTTTTCTTGCAGCGGGTGGAGGAGCTAAAACGCGCATATGCGCATTTTAAGAAACCCGGGAAATTCAATGAATTTTATTTCCATTAAAATGTAATGCTATGAAACAACAAAGGTAGTATAGCCCAGCCAGCACAGCACACCTACAGCCCCCGTCCCCCATTAAACAATGTGCTAGCAAAACATACACCTGCAACAAAGCAAAATATACATACATATGTATGCTATTAACAACAACATCAACATTTTGGTAGTTCTATTAGCTTTCATAAGGAATTTTAGACATGTTTCATGGAGGCAGCGCGGCAAAAGCGGAAGAAATATTTTGCGTTTTATTCCAATTCATTCAAGGTAAGGCACATCGCAAAAAAGCAACAATTATTATGTACTCGTACACATATACACATTCAAGCCTCTGTATGTTTATTATGAATGTGATTATATATTGACATCGGAAATACTGTAAAATGTAATCTTATCTAATAACGTTGGGGGACCGAAGTTTAAGTGAAGGGAAGCAATGGGGTTTGGTATTTTTTTGGAATCCAAACATCAATGTCATGTATCGCAGGTGGTTATGAATTGAAAAATACGCCTTGGATACAACATTGTAAATCTATCCAAATATACATACTTATAAAAGAGTTGATTAACGAAGAGGATGCAAGATAGCAAAGAATTGTCCTGATTGGGTTTGGGTAGGGTTTATTTTGCTCTTCTTTCATCTCAAGTGGACACTATGTTAAAAACAAAGAAAAATAAACCCTTCTAAAGTTGACAAACTCCGCAAACTGATCATGAAAATCGAGAGACAGGTGAGTGGCGTTAGCTGGGTAGCTAAACAAATGTATCGTGTCATGTGGTCCCAATTCACATGCAGACCATGTCTTTAGGTATTGTGTTGGCGTTATTCAGCTGTGATGGATGGGGGGATGGCCTCCGAGTACGGCATTCACACTGTACCTTTGTACTTGCTGCTGATAGGTGGAGGACTAGGTGGACGAACAGTGACAAAGAGAGGTTGACGTAGTAATTTATTTTTGGCGCAAGGTTCGTACTGGACCGCCCAGACTTCGTCTTTAGGATGAGTCTGGGATTCTTACTGACGGTGCATGGCTCTCTAAATGCATTTTTGCATGCAAGAGTCCTGACCTGGACAGATCTGTGTGGATATAGGATGACTGAGGCTTGGAGGCATATACTGACGGAATGCCAGTACTATGATGACATTAGAGATTTAGGGATACCCATGTATGGAGGGGCGGGGTGGGATTTCAGTAGGGCACTTGGGACCCTTAGTTGTTTATATAGTTTTGCACGTCAAGTGTTTGATAGGCGAAGGACTAGACTTAGTGGAGGTAATCCCTCCACATAATAATTGTTCCACATACATCCCAGATGGGACAAGGGAGACTTCTCTCATGTCAATGAGTGCCGATTCATATTAGCTCAACGATATGGGACCTACTGTGTATTGCCGAGCCCGAACGGCGTGTCCAAAGACACCACTTGTAGAGAAGTTTTACATGGCTGAAATACTCAGGAAATGTCGCCAACATCACTGAGGGGTATTTTGCCACCGTTGAAAATTTGATGTTGCCTGGCCTGGGAATGGAACCCACGAACTTTAGCATGCAAAGTGTGCATACCATTGCACCACGGTGACACCCACATAATCATCTCTACAATTGGGCGTGTTGGGCGGTATTAAGAACACTGAGAGTTGGTGTTGGTGCGGCGTCATGTTTGGTGTGGATGTCGTGCCAGTCACCCGTGAGGATGGCCTTGTTAATTGTTGTGTTGTCCGTTGCCGCGGTCCCATTGTGCAGTCCGTGCGGACAACATGTTAATTGCTTGTGGTCCTGTTTTGTCTGTTTGTCCCGCTGGCTAATTTGTTGGAGGTCACCAGTCCGGGGCTGTTTGAAGTTCAACTGGTAGTGGTCGTTGACTACGAAGCCTGAGATCCTTGGGTCTGGCCTGGCAGTTGATGTTGGCCCCCATGTGGGAGCATCGTGGTAGCTGTGGTTAACATCCAAATTGCGGGAGGAACTTCGGCTCTTATGACAAGTTTCATTTCAACCGGGTGCTTGACCCAAAGAAAGGCAAGAATGTAGATGGACCCCTCTCCTAACCAAGGTGGACCCCTCTCCTAACGTCCAAATACGTGTGAGCGACTTGGTACACGTACATTATGTGCGGGGCGGCGTTGATAGATGTATTGTATTCACCCGGTGTTAAGAGAACTGTGAGGTAGGTAGAAGGTACCCGCATTAAGCACTGCCTGCGCAACTGCATCAGTATGAATGCTATCAAGACTACATGATATGCTGGCTGATCTAGAGGTTCTCGTTTATACCTTTGGACCTCTCTCTCTAGATCATGAAGATATCTCCTGATGTGCCTGGGTGGGGGAAGCCTGTCCATTAAATGGTGACAGAGAAGATCACTACGATAATACCCAAGCAGGTACTACATCGACAACATCTTGTTGTGTTGATGCACCAGTAAAAACTTTGTCTACTCATGAAGATGGTCCTCTGGTGTCATGAATGTTGGTGCTTCGACCTGTTGCAGTCCTCAGGGCGGCTTTCTAGCAGGTTTACATATTCGTTCACTCTATAGCGCTAATATTTGCACACCACACTGACACTGAATAGCTTACCACAAGCCGCCCTATTGCTTGATAAGAGGTCGACATTGTTTCTTTGTAAGCACCCTAAGTGCTGCAGTCCAGCGACTTGAGAACCTTGTTCCTACTATTTATCTTGTAGCACATAGCTGTGGCTTTAACACGCTGTCGAACGTTACACCCAATATCGTGGGGGTAGTTAGTGGTCTCAATCAGGGCACCATCGACAACTATGTTCAGGGGGAGCCTCAATTTAGCCCTTTAGGTGGTGAAGAAATCTAATATAGTACAGTCATACATTACGATCTCTATGCCGTCTGGAGGGTGAGACATTTCAGAAAACTAGAGGTTAAATATTTCCAGAGATGTCACCCCAACTTAGGAAATTTCCTATTTTACTCTACAGGACTTGGACTTCTTGTTCCTGAATTCGAGAGTACCTTAACCGTTACCAATTAGCTTCCCATGATTGATGAGATTGCGGCGTTCAGAGGCGACGAAATCGGGCGGTCCGCTGATGAAGATAATTATGGGGAGATTGTCTGATGTAAGAGAAACGACGGGTTGCCAGGTGACATCATTTGTCAGACCAGTTGACACGATGGTTATGTCTGGCGAACTGTGACACTCTCTGCTAATTCTGGTAGAGGCGTCTTCATTAACCGTGCAAAACGTAGAGCTATCAATTTGCTCAGCCAAAAGGTCGTTTTCGAGGACCGAATGCCACAACTCATGATGAACATTAAAGTCCCCGAAGACTGCTACCCCCATATATTCCATGAACGGGCCATGCAAGATAGGTTTGTACTGAACAGACTGATGCAATAGGAAAGCGAATCCCACCTCCACTTCTGATGCGATCCTTCCTCAGAACGTTGTAACCATCACAACGTTGTAAGCTGCAGTTGTTTGGTTTTCTGATATTCTTTCGACTCATGAAAGCCTCGATCTTACCTCGGTGTCAATTGCATTTAAATTTAATGTAGCAAATAAATTACGAACAAAAACAATACGAAGTTGGACATCGGCATACTGCAATCAGGTTATGCAAAGGACATTTTCCAAACTGTTGGTATCCAATAACGAAGGTCCCAGAAGATGGTATTGGGTGTATACCGCCCGGAGAAGATTTAATAAAGGCAGCAATTAACCGGCTGAAGAATAATAAGTACACAGGACCCGATGACTTACTAGACGAGCTGTTCAAGACTGTAGGCGACAAGCTGATAAGATGTATGTATCAACTAGTTAGACTGGCAGGAGGAATGCATACTCGATTATTGGAACGTGAGTATCATATGTCCTGTCCACAAGAAAGATATAAGACTGCCTTCTCAAATTATGGAGACATAAGTTTGCTCCCTATTGCTTGTGTCTGGGATACTGTACATGACTAAAGCCTATAGTCAATGAAATAGATCTTGCAAATCCACGATTTACCAGATATTTTCCTTGCGGCAAATCCTGGAAAAGACCCAAGCCATGTCTGAATTTGTTATTCTCGCAAAGCTCATTCTGCTTTGTAAGATGACATTAACTCAGTTAAATAGGAATGAATCTCTCCGAAAAATTTAGTACCAAAAGAGGTTTAAGACAAGGAAATAGATTTTCGTGTAATCTCTTAAACATTCTGCTGGAAAAGGTTATGACGGGTGATCAAACTATAGGTACTTTTTTCAATAGGCTTTTTTTGATTGATCACGTGTGAGTCGTATCATACTACCATGTTATTTTTGTTTATTATTGTTTGGCATTTAATCTTGGAAAGACTTACGACTGAACAATGTTTACAAATCGTTCAATTTTATTACGAAAATTCACGTTCTTTGAGGAATGTGTTTCGAGCCAAATTTTGTTCACCAATAAGGCCCATTTCTGGATATGTACATAAACGAGGAAAGTAGCCGTATTTGGGTAAAAAGCAACCTAAAGGGATTCAAGACGTGTCAATTCATCCAGAAAAAATAACGGTTTCCTGTGGTTTGTCCGCTGGTAGAATCATCAGCCCATATTTCTTTGAAAATGATTTCGGTGAGAACGCAACCTTCAATGGCGACCATAATGGCCGACTATTTGATGCCTGAGAATGAAGCTCGTGATTTCGGCAACATTTTGGTTTCAACAAGACGACGCCACTTCCACACATACCATCAATCATTGGATTTTTAAGAGAACACTTCGATGAGCAGACAATTTTAGGTTTTGGGACGGACACCACGATCGTGGGATATCACACTGTTAAACTTTTGTCCTGTGGGAATATGTGAAGTCCCCGCTTCGATTCAGGCCTTGGTTTAAAACATGACACGTGCCAATGACACGGTGTCATTCGTCAGTTACCAGTCGAAATGTTCGAACGATTCAGCGAAAATTGGACTCCATGGACAGACCGTCTAAGACGTAGACGCGGCCAACATTTGATAGGCATAAATTTAAAGACTAAATTGAATAGGATGTTCTTTCAAATGATAATAAACATTTCCCATTCAACTAGATTTTTTTTTTTAAGTTGGGAACCTCTAGTTGGATCACCCTTTACAAGATGCAAATGTGAAACGAAATGACACAACACACATACATATGTACATAAAATGCCATATAATACTTGTTAATGACGACAACATGGGTCGACCAGTGAAAGAAGAAACTGATACATACCTTTCTAAAAGTTGAAGGAGAATCTGCTAAAGTTTATCTGGCATTAAAGGCCATATAACCGAAATGATCGACGCACAATGCCTTTACAGAACTATGACTAACTGTGGAAGTTGGTACCTACAACTTTAAGGTATGTATGTATGTATATATGTATGTACAGTGTCGGCCAAAACTACATTTTTTCAAATGATAATTTTTTTTAAGAAAACAAAATTATAAATTTAGTTGTTATTTCTCTTCTTATTTATTTATATCTTTATTATTGGAAAACACAAAAATAGGGAAATCAGAATTGAATAAACAAAAGTTAAAATTCAAAAAACATTTTAGGTCGCACATATAAGCGGACAAAACTAAAGCACCCCCCAATTTGAGGTATAACAAAAACTATTGAAATCAATATTTCGTTGCGTATCCTCTATTCTGGATGACACAATCACATTTATTAGGCATAGAGGATACTAAATTATTAATTATTGCCGGCGAAATAATTGATTTTTGGAAAATATAGCAAAATTCCTCAAAATACTGAAAATCGGAAGTTACCGTTATATGGGGTTATACCCAAACGTGGACCCAGGTCCACGATTTTTGGTTGATATGTTTTGTGACCACTAGGAATCCTAAGTACCTAATCACAGCTAACTTTGTAGGAAAGTGTGGCTTAAATACCCAAAATACCGAAAATCGGAAGGTACCGCTATAAGGGGGCTATACCGAAACATTAGCCGATATTGTTCAAATTCATCCAAAATTGATGCTACAAATACAAAATCGCTTGGGTTTAAAAATCAGCAAAAGAACGATTTACGAAAGAACGGCAGACGCCGGCATATTTAGTCGAAGACCAGCAAAAAAATAAACCTTCCGACTCCATGTTTTACAGTGTCTTTGCAATATTTAGGATTTAACGGTTGCCTATTTGGTCCACGCATTTTACCATCTGAATACTTTAAATTAAACATAGATTCATCGGAAAACAGCACATTCCTCCATTTTTTCAACTCCAGTTCAAATGGGTCTTGGCGAATTCCAGTCTGTATCCTTCATTTTTTTTTTTTTGTCGTCGACTGAATAAGCCGGCGTCTACCGTTCTTCTGTGAATCGTTCTTTTGCTAATTTTTAAACCCAAGCGATTTTGTATTTGACCAGAGGATGCTGTAGCATCATTTTTGGATGAATATGAACAATATCGGCTAATGTTTTGGTATAGGCCACTTATGTATGTATGTTAAAGATTTCGCCTGCCTCGGTACAGCCATAAATACAAGAACATCAGTTGTGAAATATTAACAATAATACCCTGCAGTTACACATGCCAGTAAATTGGTGCCAATTGAGTACATGTATTATACTCGAAAATGCCGAAAAAATTTTCGACTGCCATGCAGTTTTCTTGTGTGTTTACACATGCCAGTGCAAGTTCAATTTCAAAATGATTTTAAGCCGCATATAAGGCCCATACCTATATACGGACGTATACCCAGGGCGTGTGTGGTGAAAAAAGTAGAACACATGTATTCTTATGAGAACTACCGAAATACGTCGAGCGTATACTTTTTGTAAGTTGAAAAAGTTTAAAGGCCTGCGTACATAAGCTGCTCTGCCTGATTGCCTTGCTTTCCTGCTTCATTTTTGGCATAATAAAAACCCAATAGAAAATCGAGTCTTCGATGACATTTTCGTCGACGATTCGTTGACGACTGTTCCGAAATTGTCATGTATGACAACTTGCATGACCATGTCTTGCATTGTGTCTTGGCAACAAACCGAAAAATGCTCAAAAGTGTGCTTTGAAACAATTGTACACATATTTATCCAAATATAAAATTTTTGATTTGTAATAAATGAAAAATTATAATGTCATAAAATTCGGAAACCGCGTTACTGATTTAACAATTTTTATTTATGCAACCTGAATTATGTAGAAAACGGTAAGTTAGAATAAACAGAATTAAATACTTTAAAATTAATTGTAGTTATTTTTTGAATAGGTGCATTTAGGTTGAAGAACATTGAAAATTCCAGCGACTGTAAAATACAACGCCTGTGGTATATGGTAAGATTTTAGAATATTGAGGAGATATTCACAATATTCATTTAAAATCATTTCTTTTTGCAGAATCCAAAAATAAAAGGAGGTCGCATTCGGTCGGCTGGAGTAAGAAGTGTAAGGCGTGGTAAAGCTGGAAGAACGGATTGCAGAACATACGGGGGCTAAGTATTATCAATTATTTAACTAATTTATTTTTAAAAATTATATATTTTATAATTAAATAAAAATTTGACACACGACAATATAAAAGAAATTGTCTTTAATTAGATCATCGATGACTAGTAGCAAGACAGGGTCGGTGAAACAGTCGTCGACGAAATACGGGGATTTTAGTCATCTAGATCGTCGTCGACGACAACTTCGCTTACCCTGTCGCCCAAGTTGTCGTGCATGAATACTGGGACACTTGTGTGAAAATGTCGTCAACGATCCCAAAGGGCTGTCTGCAAAGAGTCGTGAACGAATTGGAAATGTCGTGCACGATTCATCAATGTTGTCTTAAAGACACTTTCTACTGGGAATAAAAGAATAAAGAAGGCCGATGAAATTTCGAACTGGGTTGCCCTTTTCTTTTTTATTCTTTTATCAGAAGTAAGCAAGGTAAGCAGGCAAGGCAGCTTATGTACGCAGGCCTTAACTTTGACAGAACGTTATTGTTTGTATGTGTGTGTGTTTTGTATTTTAAAAACAAAAGCCCAACAAAACATGAAATACAATTCATTGCAAAGGAAAATTATTTGTTTTACGAATTAAAACATTTTAGTAAGTTTCGGTCGCGGATTGTGTGTTTTAAATGTGATTTGGGACTCAACGTATTTGGGTAATACGGACGCTCAGAGAGCGTTGTTTTGGTAGGTTGGTGAAATATTTGTGTACGTCCCGCCGTTATTTAGGTTTAGCAATAACACACAAAATTGCATTATATTTCAGATTTGAATTTGAAATGAAATGAATTTTATAATTTTTATTTTATGTCGTTTTAAAAAAAATTGTTTTCAATCATAAACATAATGAATCTGGTATTGCCGTCATTTCAATATTGTATAATCCCATATTATTTGTCAACCTTTTCATGAAAAACATAAAAATTATGTATTTATTTACCATAATACACTCCGCTTCATGTCAATAGCACATTTAAAATTGCTTTTTGTCACTTCATTTTAGTCGATATCCGTGGAATAAACTCGGGAATGTTTATATATCTTGGAATGTTTATATATCTTGGTTATTAATCTCAACAAAAAGTTTGGCTTCGATAACGTACCGTTATAATTTTTTTATTTGAATTTTCTTTCAAGAAGCCCAAAATTTATACGGTTTAAAGTGTTTCATCGGAATAGCACATTCTTTAATAACTTAAGTAAAAATCCAAATTTTGAATGCTACTGTTACGATTCTATAACATTGGAATAAATAAAAGCTATTTCAAGTTTAAAATGCTAAAATTGGTCGAACTCTGACTTTAATACCGGGGAAATAAGACCTTATGAAAGCTGTGGACTTCAATTGTCCATAATACGTTAAAAATTTGGCATAAGTTGGGAGTTTCTACTTAGTTTTATAAAAAAAAACTAAAGAAAAACGATGGAATGGTGTAAAATAAACTTGAAATTCAACTGAAAATTGGGTATTTTTGATCAAGAAACATCAAATTCCTACGACTCCTATTCCATAATACGGATCAATTATGACATTAAGATAAGTTAATCATTAAAACATCAGGCGATTCTTATTGCTCTGGGTCTGAGCCAACATGCTATAAATAAAAAAACGAGATCCTTCCTATATACAGAAAGAGAATAGGTGGAATTTCTGGGACTGGTATAATGAATATTATAAAGAAAAGCCAGTAGACATTTTCCGAGGCTAAATAAACTTTATTTGCAGGTTCTCGATGGCAGAAACTTTCACTTCTTGGATCTCCTGGAAGAGAAGAACTTAATATACCATCTGCATTGCCGAGGTGACCGCCTCACGGAATCGGAAATTAAAAAATATTGCGGTACAAAATTTAGGGTTATCACCAGTTTATGTCTGTGTCAGAAATCGAACCTATTTTCTTTCTGTGTATGGGAAGGACCTCGTTTTTTTCCTTATAGTATGTTGGCTCCGACTCAGAGCAATAAGAATTTTCCTGATATTTTAATGATTAACTTACCTTAATGCTAACATTGAGCCGCATTATTTAATAGGAGTCGAAGGAATTTCGAAACTTTTTGTGGAAAGATTTTTCATAAGATTACTAACCAAGATATATAAAAATTCCCGATGTTACTCCACGGATATCGACTAAAATGAAGTGACAAAAAGCAATTTGAAATGTGGTATTGACATGAAACGGGGTGTATATTGCAGCTACCGAGATATATTATTTGTATTTCATTACCTTTTTGAAAATATTCATAAATCTTTGCATTCTTAAAAGAAACAAAAATGTTCATGGTCGCGGAAACTCTTTTTTATGGCCTGTTCCCGTACTTTATAAAGTGGTAAAAGTCGTAAAAGTTGTAAAAGTCGTAAACGATTTTCATATAAATTTTGTGTACGGGAACGCAAAATGTGTAAAAGTGGTAAAAATTGTAAAAACTTTTTAGTTCTGGAACAGGGCTTTAATTTTCGACATATTACTGGCAGCCAGTTCAAAATTTTACTGGCATGAAAAATCTAGTGCCAGTGGAGTCGACAATTCAAAAAATGTAATTGTGGAAGTAAAATATTGTGTATGTATTGCATTTCGAACTGTCACTGGTATTTGTAAACGCTGGGAAAGGGATACACATATGCATATTTTGAATGAAAAATAAAATTTTGCTGTGCGGAAGGAAATACATATGGGCGAAAAACAGTGACAGTAGCTATGCATAACATGTATAAAACATACAGTGTAGAAGTCCCATTATGCTGTCGTTGAGCATATTGTCTACATTACACATAAACAAGAACCATTACTTCTCCTTTAAAGCAGGGTCAGGCACCATACTTTTCTATTGCATACTTTACGGGGTGTCACTGCGTGAGTGCATGCTGTTTCAATTAGTTGAATTGTGTGTGTGGAGAGAGCAACGGTAAATGAGCGCACACGGGCGCCTAATCGCCTGACGCTGCTTTAAAGATCAAAACAATACCCAATACATACATATGTACGTTCAAAGAGGAATAAAAAAGTAAATCCATACAAATATAAATCAGTCAATGAAGATTGACTTCTGAACGAAGACTGAGTGGTGGTAGTTCTGTTGCTATTCTGATCAAGGGCACGTGTGCCCCTTTTTGCCAGATGCTGTTTTACATAGTCGGAGCTTACACGCACAAATTACTCGGGAAAGTAAATTGAGTTTTTGGGAGAGAGCGGGGAGAAAAGAGCTCTCTTTCCTACCCTCTATTGCCAAAAAACTAAATTTTCTTTCCCGAGTAATTTGTGCGTGTAAACTCCGACATAAGTCCCGGTACACACTAGAGTGATTTCATTGAAAAAATTGCATGAAATTATGCGTCTCTAGATCGACCTCCATGGTAGAGTAAAATCATAAAATTACTGTAGTGGGGAATTCGATTTAAGAACAACTAATTTCATGAAATTTTTTAATGAAATTCACGCTAGTGTGGACCGGGACTAAGATTATATTTCCATTAGCTTTGTTCCTTTACTTTTTAATAGTAAAAGTAGCAAAAGAGAGAAGTAATCTCTTCTCTCAAAGAACTGTGAAAATTGCTCATACATAACAAGTTTTGCACAAAAGTAAAAAAAACGGAAAAATAGTAGATCTGGCAGCAATGTCAAAAAACAAACATGGCCGCTTAAAAAAATAAAAAACAAAGTAAATTTCACTGTTTTTTATTTTTTTTATTTCGCTGGTTTAAATTTTTATTATTTTATTTTAGGTGTGTACGACAACTTTCCCAGCAAGAATAACTCAGCAAGTTCCAGCAACATCTTTCAATGAATTTGAATCTCTCGAACTCTCTCAAGCAAGAAAAATTGCAGAAAGTTATCGAACAACATTTTGCAAAAACTTGCAAGAAAGTCAGCTGTTTCCGAAAATGTATGGCAATTGTTTTTGTTGCTTTTGATATTTTAAACCAAATGGAACAAAAACATAAATTTTAAAATTGTATTTGACTTATTTAAAGCAGTAATCCTATCCACAACGCTTTAAAATCTAAAAAAAAAAATGATAAAATGGGAAATTTTCTTTGACAAAAATGTTAACATTTCCAGTTGTTTACATTAAACAGCTGAATTAAAGTAAGCTGATCAGACTTGCAAATTTTTGCAGGACAAATTTTCCCAGCAAAACTTTCCAAGTTCTCAGTCACAGAACTCTCCAAAAATCTCTCCAAACTCGCTCTCTTTTGCTGGATAATTTTGTTATGGAACAGCATTCAGTAAAAATTTGTACGAATTTGTACAAATTTTTGGGGTATCGTTCAGTCCTTTTATTTCTTTTTATTTTGCTTTGACGAAGCGCGTAGTTTTCTTTTTTCCTGTTGCCTTAATTGTCAAATAAATGTCAAATCAGTAGTCAACGAAATTTGTCGAGCAGAAAGTAGTAAAAGAGAAAGCCATTTTGGCTCTCTCTCCTCTCTAACTTTCTTAAAAATTGCTTCCAGTTTTACTACTTTTTGGGGTTAAGGAACGCTTTCCGAATTAGAAATGGTAAAACTTGAAGAAACTTTAACGTAAAGGAACAAAGCCATTAAATTAAATTAATTAAATTAACTATGTATTTTCAAATTAAAATTCTTGGGGAGGATATCCCCATTCACATAAATGACTCAAATGAAACTTGTTACAATAAATTGTAAATAATAAAATGTAAAAATAATGTAAATAAAATTCAATGTAATTAAAATTTATGACACCAAAAAGTAAACGGCGGCTACAGTTTTTTTTTTCAGACATTTTCTTTTGTATATTTTTGTTATGAAAACCAAAAATAACAGGAAAATCCAAAATTTCGTTTGATTCTCAACACTAACACGAGCAAAAATGTGCAACATGTTTGCCGGTTGACATTGAAGACTACCAAATTTCAGCCATTTTGGTGGAATATTGAAGCTACAACCTTCAAAATACGGAAAATCGGGAGGTACCTTTCCATGGGGGCTATATGAAGGCGTGGACCTATACCGAAAAATTTAAAGGGGAAGTTTGAGTATCCCAACGAAGTCTAAATACCAAATTTCAGCCATTTCGGTGGAATATTGAGGCCACAACGTTCAAAATACCGAAAATCGGGAGGTACCATTCTATGGGGGCTATATGAAGGCATGGACCGATACCGACAAAGTTCTGGTGGGAAAGTTTTATACCACCAATGTAGACTAAGTACCAAATTTCAGCCATTTTGGTAGGATAATGAAGCTAAAACCTTAAAAATACCGAAAATCGGGATGTACCGTTCTATGGGGGCTATATCAAAACGTGGACCGATATATCAATACCAACCATCCTGCAAGTAATAAAAACTTCTGTACCAAATATTGACTCTCTATCTTTAAAATTGCGAGCTGTATCTTGAATTCAACAGACAGACGGACGGACGGACAGACGGACATGGTTAAATCGACATAGAATCTTAAGCTGGTCAATAATATATATACTTTATAGGGTCTCCGACGAATATTTCGATGTGTTACAAACGGAATGACAAATTTAATTATACCCTCCATATGGTGGAGGGTATAAAAAACAGGCTGCCAAGCGTAATAATTTGTTCGTATGAACATAGTATTATCATCGTAAATGTAAACCAATCATAGGAAAGGTTTTGTCCATGGTGGAATAAGACGGTGTTATACTATGTTTACATTTACGAAATCCACTAGATTTCAACTGTCAATTCCATTGCTCAAACGTCAAATGAAATCCAATCGATTTCAGATGAGTTCTTATTTGACGTATACACAAAGGAATTGACAGATGAAATCGAGTGGGTTTCGTAAATGTAAACATAGTATAACATCAAATCATACCAAACGTCAACATTTTTCTCAATAACACATTACTGTGAATTGCTTGTTTACCTTCTGTATGTGATTTGATCAAGATCTATTTAACAGGTCACGTAAGTAGCACAAATACAACTCTGTTTTGGCCAAAAATTCTTCAATATGTCAAAATGTTTGTTTACATTTTCATACAATTTATTCACAATAACAAAAAATTAGACAGATTGAAACCAATCAGCTGGCCGTTTTACGCCACCTTATTATTTCATCATGGATTTGATTCACAATTATGCATTTTGACAACTAGTGTGATAATCAGCTGTTTTTCCGTTGTACTTGTATTATGGCCTGTTCCCGTACTTTATAAAGTGGTAAAAGTCGTAAAAGTTGTAAAAGTCGTAAACGATTTTCATATAAATTTTGTGTACGGGAACGAAAAATGTGTAAAAGTGGTAAAAATTGTAAAAACTTTTTAGTTCTGGAACAGAGCTTTATTGTACCATGGTTTTGTCACAAAAAACAGGCTGCTAGGCGTATTAATTTGTTCGTATGAACTAGAGCTGGCAAACCATCGATATTCCCAACATTAGATATTTTCGATATAATAGTTTAAAAAATCGATATTATCGTTAATTTGTCACCACAATTAATTTGGAAATGAAAATGGCGGAAATGTCTTCGCATTTGTTGACATTTTGCACAAATAGTTCACAGAAATCAAAAAGGAGAAAAAAAAAAACAATTGCTTTCATTTAATAAAAATACATTTTACTTTTCGAAAAATTTGTACGTGTGACTACCAACTTAAGCGCTCGGCACATACGGTGCGTTGAGCGTCGCGCTACAACAACCACATGAAAAATGTGTAAGTGATGCCAAGTTTTTTGAAAAACAACAACATGGCTGGCGCATTAAAGTTAAACATAATTTAACTGTTTTGGGACAACGCATGTCCCAACGTGTCACTAAACGGACCGTATGTGCCGAGGGCTTTACTTTCTTACATCCACAAAACCGATAACACGCCAATTTCTGTTAGTCAATGGTCAGACTAGCACGATTTCAACATGGCGACGTCAAGTTTATAGGCGAGGGGTATGAAGTAGTGAAACCCATGTACATGGTTTTCTGTGTTTGTTGTGTTGCCTCTTCTTGTTGTTCGTTGCAAGATTTTTTCTTCCATTTTCTTTCATTGTGATTTTCTCAAGCCAACGTTAACAACGAAACAAGCATAAAAAGATTTAACAAAAACATTTTATTAATGAAATAGACAAGATTTAGCTATTACTATTAATTTAATTATTAATGTTAATTATTTTGTGTTGTTGTTCAGTTTATTTATATATGTTTGCTTTGTTTTTTGGTATGAGAAACACAACAAATGCGAATAGTAAAATAAAGGGACACGAAAAAATCTTAAATTTCATGTTAACGTGTGTGGACACTAACGAAACTTGAAAAGAAACTTTAACGAAATTGGTTTCAAGAAACCTTGCTAGTCTGACCATCGACTTAATTTCAGTGAATTTCAGGTTAGGGGTTTTTAATCCGATAATATCGATAGACAAAACTATCTATCGATATTGTATTTTTAAAAAATAATCGATATTATCGATAGTGCCATCGATTTTTGCCAGCTCTATTAACTTTGGTATGAAATAGTTGGTCTGTTCCTTTACTTCTGAAAATGGTAAAACTGGCAAAAGTAGCAAAAGTTGTAAACTGCTCCCATATGAATTGTATGGTGTCTGAAGTAAAGGAACGCTTTTCGAGTAAAAAGTGGTAAAACTTGAAGATTCTTTAACGTAAAGGAACAGAGCTAGTGTATTGTCATCCCCTTATCGATAATTCTCCCTTAATAAAACACGTTGAAACACCCTGTGTTTGTGGTATTCATCTCTGCAATTGTCATTTCTATTACTTTGTTATTGTTTATTGCAAAAGGTGATTAATACAAAGAGATATTTTTAACAATAGAAAAACCTTTTATACATAAATTAACATAAAAATGGCTGCTTTAAAAGGTAAATTGTGAAAACCACTGCATTAAATATAAATTATTTCACAAAAAAGTTATTAATTTGATGAAATATTTCTCTTTTGCAAAATTTCCTTGGAACGCTCAAACAAAACAAACAAACAGCGTAAGAAAAAAAATTATAAACACACGCAAAATGTAACAAATTACAGTATTTTCTAATTGTATTCTAGTTTATTAATATGTGCATTTATGACATGCGTTGGCATGACATTTCTGATTTTGGCCTGTGCCGTGCCCCAACAAAAGATTTTCTACCCGTTCTTTGTACTGCTGTTTTATGTACTGTCCGTTATACCGATTGTCATAGCTAAACGACTGAATCCTGGAGCTGAAACAAATCCAAAAACAGAATTTGCTTTATTCCTAACTGCGGGAATGGTTCTTAGTGCTTTTGCTTTGCCTATTGTTTTAGCTCACACTGGAGTGGTAAGTCATATGTAAATATGTACCTAAATTCATTCTTCCTTTCTCTACAAACTCTTTATTCATCTTCGAATAAATTACGTCATGCGTAAATAATACATTGATAAACTAATTAAGTATTTTGTTTACGTTACAGATTACCTGGCTGGGATGCATATTAACTTTGGTTAGTAATGTCATTAACTACTTAACCATATTTGGTTATGTTATGAGAGAAAATGAGTTTGATGCTCCCTACGGCGGTATGTTCTAAAACATTGTGTGTCAGTAAAGAAGTTACAATGAACGCTACGCTGTAATGTAATCGTATTTTATATGTCCATATAGTTATTAAATGGATATAGTATTTATGATTTTTTCATAGAATTAGCTGGCTATATAATTTTACACAACAGCGTTGGAGGAGAATCGAGTATTACACATACAATTGGTACATAAAGCATATATAAATATTACGCTGTTTTTTTTTTTACATACATATAATATGCATAATACGAAATAGGCATCAAACAAATAGACACTCATATGTATTTCTAATCTCATAGATGTTAAAATTACCGAAAAACAACAATAATACTTATATATAAAATACAATAATAAAACACATCTAAAAAATTCGAAACAAAATTGTTTATTTGGGAAATAAAAAGTTCAGCCCAAATAAGGTCATACTATCTTTTCCAAAAGGTTTTTAACTAGTTTACATAATAGTCAACTTGTTTGCAACCTCGTTTGGAACATAAATTCTCAGAAAAGTTACTTCTGTCTTAACTCTTGATATTAGTTACGATTATTTCTTCTGGTCATATTAATTTAAAAGGGATTTATTGGAACTTGTGGGTTTAATTTTATTAAAGCTATTTGGTTAACTTTATATGGTTTCTTTGAGTTTACATTTGAAATCCAGTGGATTTATGATGTAAACGTACTACTATTGTCCATGAATCGATGCATCATGTCCCCCTATTATATGATATGGAGGGTATAATTAAATTTGCATTTCGTGTGTAACACATCGAAATATTTGTCGTAGACCCTATAAAGTATGTATATTCTTGATCAGCATGCAATTCTAAGTCGATATAACCAAGTCCGCCTATCTTTTGAAATCAATATACAGCTCACAATATTTACGATAGAGCTTATAATTTCGTATAGAAGTTTCTTCGAAAGTTGTGACTTCAATGTCCAACCAAAATGGCTGAAGCGTGTAAAACTTTCTACAGGAAATTTGTCGGTATAGATCCAAGTCTTCATTTTGCCTCTTTAGAAAGGTACCTCCCGATTTTCGGTAGTTTGAAGCTTCAATAGTTACAAAACTTTGCTCCGGTTTTGGAGTTAAGAAACTTACCTCCAGAAGTTTGATGCTACTACTATTATTTCTAAAAAAAGTTTCGTAGCCCAGTTGTTCTGTTCCCCAAACTGGAATTTTTTGAATTTCCATTCAACAAGTTTTTTTAAACTTAGAGAGTTTTCTTGAAAAAAAAAAACAAGTAAAAAAGTATCAGTCAGCTTTGCTGACAATTTTTTCCCAAAAAACGTATGTATTTAGGGGGGTTTAAAAATGTTGGATGTATGAACCGACAAAAATGTTGATTAGGATTAAAGATCAAAAGTTTTGCGGAGGAGATACTGAAAGGAATGGACATTGACCATTATGGGGTTTTTACAACCTTCGGGCTGTTTGCTCAATAAGTATGGACTTGCCCCTGAAAAAAATCAAAGTGATTCGATTGCAGGTCTTAAAGTGAACTTATCCGAAATTTTGTGTGGGAGGTACCGGATGGAGTGGACAAATATAGTCCATATTTGAACCTGATCTATATCTGGTAGATATATTAAGATGTGTAAAGTATGGACCAATTCGGCCACTCCCTTCAAGAGCTACCGTACAAACAATTTTTCCGACAAATTCTGAACTTTTGTGGGGGAGGTACCTGAAGGAGTGGACCGATATGGCTTATCTTCGAACTTAAACTATGTTTGGACAAAATATTACTAAGGTCAAATTTTAAACTGAATCGGCAGATCCGTTCGAGATTTATCTTGCGCTCCAACCACCTCACACGGTTTCATAGGGTTTTTTGCAACTTTCAGGCTATTTTCTCAGGAAGTGTGGACGTGCCTCTGATGAAACTTGTACCGTCGTATGGGGGGCAGTGAATACAAGTTGCTAAAACAAAAATCGAAATTAAACTAAGTTTGGACAAAATATTACGAAAGCCAAATTTTGAATCGAATCGATTGATCCGATCGAGAGTTATCGTGCGCTCCAGCCAGACAGACGGACATTGCTCAATCGACTCCAAATTGTCTGAAACACATTTCGTCCAAACATACTTGGGGTCTAAAACCATTATTTCGATGAGGCACATTTTGCCCGTATGAAAGTGTATATACCCTCGTTAGCATTAATGCTGAGGGTATAAAAAATGAAATTTGCTATTATTCGCTTATTCTCTTTTCAGCTTTAGTAACCAACAAGACGAATTTAAAGGCAAATTGAGGCCGTAGTGTTCTCTTGCTGTCAATTTTTTTTTTTTTTTTTTTGGTAAAAGAAAACGGTAGTTTATTCTTCACGAAGCTTAAGATGTTGTAAGTTGTCTTTATAGAAGAGAAATATTTGTTGTTTATTTTTGATTAAAAATACCTTTTGACAGCGAAACCGTGCTTCGTTGTGGTCTGTCCTATTGAAAGCAGTACAATTTCACTTTTGCGCTTTGAAGGGAGGCGGAAAAAATAAGCAACAAAAATCCATTGTGTTCTCGCCTTAACTGTCGCTTCTAGTGACAAATCCTATTATTGTTTTTAGCGTCTTTTAATAAAGCGAAGTTGACCGCATTGATGGTTCAAAAATTATCTGCAAATCATCGTGATATGATAACACATTTAAATCGCTATTGTGAATGATTTTTGGCGTCCATAGCAACGAATGTATTCTATTTGAAGTTTTGTTTACAATTCCTTTGCGCAGTAAAATTTTTTAAAATCATGGAAAGCAATCTTTTGGAAACAAATCTGGCTGAAAAAGAAGAACCAACAGCTGGACAAGCTTTAAAAGAAGGATGTAAAAAGAATGCTACAACAATTATTCAAAAGAAAATACCATTTCAATTAAAAGAAAACAATGGGTATGGAATAAAGTTTTTGTAGTTTGTAAACGAATTTTAATTAGTGTTCTATTTCAGCAACATTTTAACAATTCATCACACGGTTAAAGAAAATGACAAAATGTTGCGCATTGTCATATGCGTAGCCAGCTTTGACATGCGCGGTTTACAATTCGTAGCTGTGGACAGGAGGTATGTATTAATATTACAAGATTCAATTGTTCCATTATTATTTCTTTATTATTGCGAGGACATGCTTAGGAAAGTGATTACGCTAGGATTTGTTTGCTCGAATTCGTCCTACATTACATTCTAAACATTTGAATTGGTGTTTCTGATCACTGTTAAAACTCGACAATATTTAATTTCATTTCCTTAAACTTCACATCGTCAGCATAATTGGTTGTAACATAATTTCCTTACCAGTCGTTTGTTGCTGCGGAAACTGCATTTTAATATCCAGTGTTCACGGTTCGCTATCTTTTGATGTCCGTCTAGGATAAATGTAAAAGTATGTGCAGGTACTATCCTATCGCGAAATACGACTTTAACGGCTACACAAACGAAGGCCTGATTGGAATGTGGTCTGAAGTTAAGGTGTTGTCATACCTTTCTAGTAAATGGAATATACTTTGGCGATGGTGTTAACAAATTTAATTTCAGGATCCTAAGAATGAGTTGGAATGTGCATAACCTCTGGGTAGCGATTAGATATTTGCCGTCCCGCTACATGGTGAATATCTATCTCGCCGGATTATGCTGTAGTTCTCTCAGGGCAAGAGGGAACAATTGCTTGTCAGCTTAAATTCTTGTAGTGCAACAATGGAGGTTTTGTCATAGTTAAAATTACCAACTGAATAGCTGGTTTTCGTAAAAGGAGCTGAATAGCTCATCTTCATATATATAATTAGATGAATAACTTCCTTACGTGTAAAAGGGAGCTGAATAACTTGTTTTCTATAGAAAAATATCTGAAAAGATTATTTTCGTATAGAAAATGAGTAGCTTCTTTCCGTATAGAAAAGCAGCTTCTTTTCGAATAGAAAAGGAGCTGAATATCTTCTTTTCGTATAGAAAAAGGAGCTGAATAGATTCTTTTTGTATAGAAAAGGAGCTGAATAACTTCTTTTCGTATAGAAAAGGAGCTGAATAACCTTCTTCTCGTATAGAAAAGGAGCTAAACAGCTTCTTTTCGTATAGAAAAGGAGCTAAACAGCTTCTTTTCGTATAGAAAAGGAGCTAAACAGCTTCTTTTCGTATAGAAAAGGAGCTGAATAGCTTCTTTTCGTACAGGAGAGGAGCAGAATAGCTTGTTTTTGTACAGAAAAGGAGCTGAATAGCTTCTTTTCGTACAGAAAAGGAGCTGAATAACTTCTTTTCGTATAGAAAAGGAGCTGAATAGCTTCTTTTCGTATAGAAAAGGAGCTGAATAGCTTCTTTTCGTATAGAAAAGAAGCTGAATAGCTTCTTTTCGTATAGAAAAGGAGCTGAATAGCTTCTTTTCGTATAGAAAAGGAGCTGAATAGCTTCTTTTCGTATAGAAAAGGAGCTGAATAGCTTCTTTTCGTATAGAAAAGGAGCTGAATAGCTTCTTTTCGTATAGAAAAGGAGCTGAATAGCTTCTTTTCGTATAGAAAAGGAGCTGAATAGCTTCTTTTCGTATAGAAAAGGAGCTGAATAGCTTCTTTTCGTATAGAAAAGGAGCTGAATAGCTTCTTTTCGTATAGAAAAGGAGCTGAATAGCTTCTTTTCGTATAGAAAAGGAGCTGAATAGCTTCTTTTCGTATAGAAAAGGAGCTGAATAGCTTCTTTTCGTATAGAAAAGGAGCTGAATAGCTTCTTTTCGTATAGAAAAGGAGCTGAATAGCTTCTTTTCGTATAGAAAAGGAGCTGAATAGCTTCTTTTCGTATAGAAAAGGAGCTGAATAGCTTCTTTTCGTATAGAAAAGGAGCTGAATAGCTTCTTTTCGTATAGAAAAGGAGCTGAATAGCTTCTTTTCGTATAGAAAAGAAGCTGAATAGCTTCTTTTCGTATAGAAAAGGAGCTGAATAGCTTCTTTTCGTATAGAAAAGGAGCTGAATAGCTTCTTTTCGTATAGAAAAGGAGCTGAATAGCTTCTTTTCGTATAGAAAAGGAGCTGAATAGCTTCTTTTCGTATAGAAAAGGAGCTGAATAGCTTCTTTTCGTATAGAAAAGGAGCTGAATAGCTTCTTTTCGTATAGAAAAGGAGCTGAATAGCTTCTTTTCGTATAGAAAAGGAGCTGAATAGCTTCTTTTCGTATAGAAAAGGAGCTGAATAGCTTCTTTTCGTATAGAAAAGGAGCTGAATAGCTTTCTTTCGTATAGAAAAGGAGCTGAATAGCTTCTTTTTGTATAGAAAAGGAGCTGAATAGCTTCTTTTCGTATAGAAAAGGAGCTGAATAGCTTAAACGAGCGGAATAGCTTATTTTCGTACAGAAAAGGAACTGAATGGCTTCTTTTCGTATAGAAAAGGAGCTGAATAGCTTCTTTTCGTATAGAAAAGGAGCTGAATAGCTAAAACGAGCGGAATAGCTTATTTTCGTACAGAAAAGGAACTGAATGGCTTCTTTTCGTATAGAAAAGTGGCTAAAAGGCTTCTTCATTCCTTGTGTGAATAACGACATGCGTTTATCAAAAAACTCTTACCAGTAGAAGAACTTGATCGCTCAAAAGAACTAGATTTTTACAATCTTCTAAACCCGGATTGTTTAAAGAAGTGTCGACAGACATCTAAGCAGAGATTTTGGTCGGGATTTCAATGATCAATAGGTTTTTAAACTTGGATTTGTTGAATATTTTTAGGATCAAGACTTCCTTCAGAAAATTTTTTCAAAGGTTCAATGTGGATTTTCTTTTTTTAGTCTTGCAGAGTACAAAGTAGTTTTTCCACATCTTTTTTATTTCTAGGGGAACAATTTTTGTCTTTGAGTTGAAATCAAGGCGCTATTGGCGTCATGAAGACGTTCTACCTAAACCCAGTGCAATAACAGCATCCATTAAAGAACCAAATCAATATATTATTGGAAATAAAGAGGGAACTTTAGTTCTTTTAGATGTGGGTAAGTTTTCATAATCACAAAGCCCAAAAAACAGTCCTTTCATTCCTTTCGATAAAATTTCCAGAACAAACTCAGTTTTTACACACAAGCAAAATTTCGAATGATGCCATTAATGAGATTTCCTTTCCTGGACAACCACTGGACCCTAAAAATCTAATGCTCATACGAACTGGTCGCTCAGCAATAATAATGGATTTTCAAAAGTTCCTTTGCACTCATCGCTTAGATTTCGACAAGCTACAAATGACGCTGAAATTTGCCTCATATCTACCACAATCGGAAAATATATTGACATGTTTCTCAAATGATAGCATACACATTTGGTCGGGTGTTTCATTGGAAGTCATACGTGTTATATACCCAATACGTTTAAGAGATAAAAAACTTCAAACGAATGAAGAAATTCCAGAACTTTCTCTAGACCCGGAAAAAAATAATGATGAAAAAATGGCAAAAATAAATATGTGCAATGGTTTAATTGCTGCCTATGCCTATCGAATGGATGGTTCTGTCTTTGCCCTATCAACATGGGATAATTATTTGTTGTTTCTTAGTCCCTATACTTATGAGTTGAATTCGTTAGTGCATTGCAAGGATTTCAATTTGTTGCAAATGTCGCTGATGGCAAAACCGAATGAGCAATATTTAATAGGCATGACCAATAGAGGCTCGGTTGTTATGCTTGATTGTATTAAGACTGAATATAAATTGATTATCGATATGGGAACAGCAAGATCTATAAAATCTTCACTAGATTGCAAATATTTAACAATATGTCGGTCATCTGGTGAACTGGCCTTATGGTCTCTATGTCATTTATTATCCGTGCTTAGATCGCAAAAAGAATGTATGAGTATTTTGAGATCGGCATTTAAGCAATCAAAGCCATTTAAATTGCCAACGTCAAATGAATTGGATTGTAAATTCCAAAAAGAAATTAAAAAACTTCTTACTCCCCAAAGATTGCAACAAATTTTACAAGAATTCCATTGCTACCCAGCTAAATATCGTAGTTTAATTTGGTGTTCCCTGCTGGCGTTGCCGCACAACAAATTGCAATATAATGACTTAGTACAAATGGGCACACCCCCAATCATAGCACAAAAGAGTCGTTACATTAACATGAAGAATGACACCTTGAAAAGGGCCTTGATTAAATGTTGGTCGAGCCTAAGCCAATGGTGTAAAGTTTTGGCCCATAGCGAAATTTTACCAGACCTTATATTTCCCTTTGTTAAAATCTTTCAACAAAATCATCTCGTGGCTTTTGAAGTTTGCATGACTTTAATCATCAATCAATTTCAATTATTTTTTGAATATCATCCGTTGGAACCATCAAGTTACTTGGGTTGTTGTGCCAATATTTTACAACACTATGATAAAATGTTGTTTGATTATTTCACTGTCAAAGATGTTACACCTACAATATATGCTTGGAATCTTTTGAAGAATTCTTTTAGTGAAGTCCTAGATGAAGAGCAATGGATGTGTTTGTGGGATAACATACTCTCTGCTCCCACATATTATCTCATATTTGTTGTCGTGGCTTATAATATTATGCAAAAAGAAATTTTACTACGTCTACCCGACAAATTTATCATAGAACGTTTCTATCATGAACAGAATCCCATTGATGTACGGAAACTAATTTCAAAAACTCAAAAATTACTAGACAAATGTCCAAATCATTTGCATCCCAAACGATATGTGAAAAGTTTTCAACCCATACCACCAAATGTTTATCCCAAATTCCTAAATTATCCCAATGAAAGTTTGAAAAAATACGAAGAAAAAGTTTTAGACCTACAATCCATAAACACGGTAATTGATTCACGCATGCGTGATTTAGAATTGGAAGAATTGGAAATATTGAAACGTTTGGAAAATGGTTTAAGGCAAGAGGAACACACAAAACGTCTTAAGGAAGTTGAAAAATATTATCAAGATACGATAAGGCGTGAGGAAGAGCGCTTAAACTGCCAACGTAAAATGCTATTGCTATATCGGAAGGAGTTACGGCACAAAAAGGGTGAAGTTGCTGCTGCCTTACAAGAAGCTGAACAACGTAAAAATATTTTTCTAAAGGAGCATGAACTTAACTCTTTGCATTACTACATTGAACAAGAGGTTGGTAGTTATGTGAGTTCTTTTGCGGTAGTGTGAATTTAATGCGTTTTTATTTTCTCTAACATTACAGCGCATGTGTAATGATATTAATCTCATGTGGGCCGAAGAGGAACTGCAAAATCAAGATCTCGAACTGTTGGCTCAGAAATCCATGGAAGAACAATTAACACCTTCGTTGACTACAACTTTTTACGCTGACATTCGTAAATTACAACATGAACAGAAACGACTAAACAATGATATTAGAAAGGTAAGATTTTAAACGATTCATTTTTGATGGATTAACCGAATTCTAAAATTGGATTTTTAAAGAAAATGTTTCGAAGGTTAATAAACCTCTAAGCGTGATTTTTTGGACTATATTTTTCAATGGCAAAGTGACATCTTAAATTTGATTTCTTACGAATATCTTTGAGAAAATATAATATATATGTATAAAGTGTGCCACCATATAAACTTGGATGATGTTAGATTAGGTCCAAGTATGTACATCCACCTACGCATTTTACGCGAAAACCTTTGGTCCTTTATGAAGATAGGTTGTGAACATGATATGAAGAAGATTCCATGGCTATAGCTTTTTGAAATTGGGAGCAAAAATGAATAAATTTCCGGGATATTGCGGTGCTGATGGGTATTTTTGCCAAACTATGAATAGTGTAATATGGCATTTATATTTGATAATAATGTGAGAGTGTCTATCTCGTATCTACCCAGTAGTCAGTGTCTTCTTGTGTGCAACAAGGGAGATCCAAAACAAAAAGTGTTTCGGCCAGCTACAGCCAACCTAGCATCGAATCCATGCTGATACAGCAACCATCATTTGTTGTTCCAATTCCAGACCCGTACATGGAATGTATGGGGCTAACAGTTAAATGTGGAACTGCCAAGGTAGAGTTGATGAACGTATACATCCATCGAAACAATAGCTGTACTTCATGTTATAGGCTCAATATTAGCCGTTTTTGGAAGATAATAACCGTCTGGTCTTGGAGGATTTTAATGCTCATCATGAGTTGTCTTGGACTTGGACGATTTTAATGCTCATCATGAGTTGACAGCTCTATGTTTTGCACGGGCAATTAGCACGCCCCTACCACAATTAGCGGAGAGTGTCACAGTTCGCCAGACATAACCCTCGTGTCAGCTGGACTGACAAATGACGTCAGTTGGCAAACCGTCGTTTCTCTTGGATCAGACCATCTCCCCATAATTGCCTTCATCTTCGTCCGATTTTATCACCTCTAAATGCCGCACTTTCAATTCAATTTCAATTTATTTTATAAATGATGAGAACCTAGCCCATAGGGTCAATCATGGGAAAGCTAATTGGCCTAGTTTTAGAGAGTTAATTAATCACTGCTTCAAAGATCTGCCCAACCTTTCTGATGTTCGGGTAGCATAAAGGACGTTCCGAAACGTCATCACTGCTTTAGCCGATCTTCATATACCTGCTGGTCGAATACCCGAAGTGAGACCAAACTTTCCAGCAGAGGCGACGTGGTTGGCAAATAAGGGTGATGAGGTCCGTGGAACCAACACCAGTAACCCCATAGTCAGGGAGCTGACACTGGATGTTAACAGGTTGGTCGGCGAGCATAAGCGGAACAAGTGGTTAGATCATCTGAAGAGTTGCAACATTGAAGCCGGTATGAGTGAATTGTGGGCAACGGTTAAGTCACTCTCGAACCCTGGAAAGAAGGAAGATAGGACCTCAGTCACATTTGGCCACGTTACGTTGACTGACCCGAAGATGTGCGCAAGTTATTTCAATCGACAAATTTGTCGAGTACCCCAGCTGTGACAGGGCGAAAAGAAGAGTACTACGTCGCATTAGATCCCTTTCTGCCGAGGATAAACCAACGCAATTTGCAATAGATGATGTTGCGATTGCCATAAGAAACGCTAAATCATCCAAAGCTTTGGGCCCTGATAGAATCTCCATGGTAATGCAGAAACAGCTGGATGAGCCGGGAGTGGGGTTTTTCAATAAAGTTCCCAACCTGTCGCTAGCCACCCTCATTGTTCCCGAAGTCTGGAAAATGGGTGGTCCCGCTACTAAAGCCAAGCAAGAACGCCAGCAAAAGTAAATCGTACAGGCCAATTTCGCCTTTGTCGCCCGTAGCAAAGACCCTTGAGGCCTTAGTCCTCCCAAGCGTCAGAAATAACTTTCCAGTTTCCGAACATCAGCATAGATTCCGTAAGCAGCACGACACAACAGCGCTGCACGCCATCTCCACACATATTAGTCGAGGACTCGGCCAGATCAAGCTGTGTGGTAGAAAAGTGATGGTGGCGCTTGACTTATCAAATGTCTTTGGTACAGCTAAGCACACCACGCTTTTTGAGGACATCGAGCAGACTACCCTCCGGCCAACTTTGAAACTTTGGATAATCAATTATATGTGTGGTCGCCAGTCGTACCTGGAATTCAGGAACAAGAAGTCCAAGTCCCGTGGAGTGAACCAGGGAGATATCTCCGGAACTGTTCAACCTCTACAGCTTTTTCAGATGTAATTCGAAACATTCCAGTTGTAATTTGTAAAATTTTATTTGTAATTCGATTATTCCATTTGTATTTCCAATTATTCCATTTTTAATACGAATTATTTTATTTGTAATTAATTGTTTTATTTGTAATTCGAAATATTCCATTTGAAATTCGAAACAAAAAAATTAAACAAATTTTGGTTTACGAATTACAAATGAAATTTTTCGAATTACAAATGGAATAGTTCGAATTACAAATAAAACAATCCGAATTTCAAATAAAATAATTCGAATTACAAATGGAATAATTCGAATTACAAGTAGAATAATTCGAATTACGAATGGAATAATTCGAATTACAAATAGAATAATTCGAATTGCAAATGGATAAATTCGAATTTTCGAATTACAAATGGAATTCTCGAATTACATATAAAATGTTACGAATCACAAATGGAATTCTCGAATTACAACTGAAATGATTCGAATTACATCTGAAAAATGTGTACCTCTCCCGCATTAATTGTCTTCAATACCTTACAACCAGGTACGTCCTGTCAAATTTTTACGGTTTTCACTGCTTAGAGCTTACTGAGTTCTTTTCAGGAAGATGCTTGACACTCCTCCACCCAAAGGTCCGAGGACTGTTAGCCACGACTTGTCAGTTCATCAACAGTCTCATTTCACTTAACATCTTAACGTCTATATTGCAAGTTTTTAAGATAAACCTACAACTTTGAACCGTCTAGTTTGTTTACGAAAGGTCGGTTGCTTTGTTGTCATGAAACAAATTTCATGAAATTAGGCGTTCTTAAATCGAATTTCATACTAGAGTGATTTTATGAAATTGCAGTAGTGGGGAACTCGATCTAAGAACGTCTAATTTCATGAGATTTGTTTCATGACAACATAGCAAAAGACGTTTCGGGAGTCAGCCTCTTAGATTTAATAGTGCAATATCCTAACCCTTCCAACGCCGGCTGGCTATCCACGTAGACTGTGACTATCATATCTGCAAGGTCTGTCATGTCTACTAGTAGTTTAAGGCTATTCGCACTGCAAAGACTTCTGCCTGAAAAAAAAACACTGCAGTTGTCTTTAAGTTTGTACGAACGTCTGATATTCAGTTCTTCACAAAACACCCAGATCCCCTCAGCCTTCATCTATCTTCGACCGATCGGTGAAAATGTATAGGCTATCGGAAAGTGGTTTGCAAAGCTCCTACTTGCTCCTATCAGGGTTATTACCTCCGCTATGTCAAAGTCCAGGATAGGCGAAATATAGTCAGTTTCTGAGTAAAATCTTGCTGGAAAGCCTGAAAGTTTTTGCAATTTCTGCCATTTTTCTGTTCCCGTTCTTCTTAAATAAATTTGTATAGGAAGGCAATGTTTAATAGTTCGCTCTTTGCCAAGTTTGCCATTAACAAAATTTGACAACAGGATATAGAGAGTACTCTAGTAATCGTTGGCATCAAAACACTCTAAAGTTCCGCAGCAAATGTTATTAATTCAATGCCTAATTAAATACATAAAACACTTAAAACTTAACTATCTTTCTCCCAACAGATTGTACATACTCCAACAAACAGACGACATAAAACACAAAATACAACAACGTCTTCAAAAAGTCCCAACGACTTTGAAGAAGAATTGGAAAAATGCCAAATGGAATTTTTATCATTGACTGGACCCTAAAAGCACAACAGCAGCAAAAGCAATCTAAAACGATTTGCTACAAATAAAACACAAAACAATTTCCATTGAAGGATTTTTAATTTGGTGGCGACTAAAGCATTCTTTATTTGAAATACCTTTTAATTCACATGCGGTTATATTTTATTAATGACCAAGAAAAGTTTTCTCATATTTGTTGGAGATTTCCAAGGTAAGTTTTCTTTCTAGGCTTTAGTTAAGGAATGTTATCCGACTAAATATATGTTTGGTGAAATTCATTTGTTTGTTTTGTTGTATTTTCACAAGATTTTAATGTTTTCCTCTTTACCTCTTTGGTTTTGTTTTGCGTTTTTTTTTTCAAAATAATTTTAACATATAGTTTACACATATGGTATGTGTTTATGTATTAGTAATTAATTTAAATATATTTTTATTAATTAATATGTATGGATTTCTCTCTTACTTTTTTTGTATAATAATTAATAATTGCATTTATTGAATTAAATTACTATATATTTATATAATATGGAATATGTTTTTTATATATATTTATTAAAAAGACAAAAAACAATTTTATTTTTATAGTATATTCTCATCTGTAATTATTCTAAGGGATTTTTTTAAGAAGTGGGTTAGTAAAAGAATTTTATCAAGGAAGGGAAGGGGCAGGAGGGTGGATTTTTATTTTTGTTTTCTGGTTTTTTATGTTGTTGGTGTGTTTTTAGTTTTTTGTTGCTAATGCCAACCCTTCACTTGCTTTCTTGTTTGCTTAATTTAACAATAATAATAATAATAATATGTGTGTATGTAGTTATATCGATAGGGAGATACTTAACAGAGATCAGGATTATCATCGTTGGCTTTCTTAATCCGCAATAGTATGGTTGTATACCATTGATCAAGCCGTGAAATACTGTCATAGTTCTTCACCGTCTCAGTGAAGGCTTCAATGTCTTGTTCCTCCAAATGTTCACACAATGATTTCACCAATTTGAATTCCCTTGAATCCTGGAATGCTGGATACAATTGCATATATTTCTCCATGGCATGTTGGCAATTCAAAACATCTACACTCAATTGACACAAGGCAGCACGGAAGAAATACTCTTTGGCGCTATGCTTAAGTAAAGATGATTCCAAGGCCGAGGCACCAACTTGTTCGTAAATTTGAATTGCCTTGGGATAGTCCTCTAATTGCGCAGCATACTGGGCCACTTTTAGCATACACTTATTGGCCGAACTGTTGGACTCTTCGCCCTTGAAATAATCAGCAGCTTTTTCATAATGTTCGATGGCCTTCAACAGTGTATTTGGATCGCTTTCATACATTTCTGCAATACTTTGATGATGCTTGGCGGCCGTGGTAAATCTACCCATGTCCGTATAAATATCAATGGACTTCAATAGACATTGGGTGGCCAATTCCACATCGATTTTCTTATAACAATTGGAGGCATCTACATAATTGGAGCCAGCATCATGACGACTGCCGGCCCGGGCATGTAATGCGGCAGCCTCACAAAAACACTCACCAGCTTTTGTCCAATTCTTGGACATTTTAAACATATTTCCAGCCCTCTGATAGCATTCGATGGCCTCTTCCACCTTATTGGAACCACCAAAAATGTTACCGAAAAATCCCTTTTGCTGACTCAATTTCTTTTCAGCGTCTTGCATTAATTGCAAAGCCTTTTGTTCATTGCTGTCACCCATTTTTTATGTTTAGTTTTTTCTTTCTTTCTTTTGTTTAAGACCACGTATAAGCTACTCTTTTAATAATATTACTATGATTTTTGTTGTTATTTTTTGCAATTTTTTTCAATAATCAGCTACTTGCGAATTTTGTTGTGTATATTACGGAGCAAAAAACAAATTTGTATGAAAATTTCGTTGCTCTGTTAAAAAATTACTCAATGTATAAATCGATACAATGATGGTAGGACCACTGTGAGATGAGTTTGAGTCATGCGCATAGTGGTTACACTGGTAAAAATTCCTGGATTTCGTGTGTAAATATATACATACAAACCTATATATGGAGCTCTATTGCTGAATTATTGAGTGGAGGAATTTCATTGGCCAGCGAACATGCGTAGTGTAAAAAAACAAATAACGGTTATGACTCAGTGCTTTGGAATTTTAAACAAATCTGGCCAACAGGAAACAGGAAACAAAATTAAGAACCTTGTTTTATGTTTTGTTTTAGAATATAAATAAATATTAAGTGCTAAATTGACGTTTTTGTTTACAACTAAGCAAAGACATAAATACAACTAAGACTAGACAAAATGCATGCAACAAAAAAATGTTTACGAAACTTTGTATAGAAACATTACCCTTAACAGGTTGCAGTTAATTCAAAATCGCAACCAAGGAGGAACATTTCATGTAATGGTATCAGAAACGAAATTTATGAATTCAAGGATCTATTCAAGAATAATTTTATGTCAATTGGATCGGTAACTTCAGTTAAATACGTAAAAATGTATAAAAGAAAAAAATGTTATATCACCATATCGTAATATAACATTATGTTAAATTCAAAAGCCATTCACTGAAGATTGATAGCAAAAGAAATGTCTTATCTTGTTGTATTTATGTCTTTGAACTAAGTTGTCATCCATTGTGAATTGTTAGCAATATCAATTCAAAATAATACGAATGTATCCCAGCAAAGAAAACTGGAAGTCGTTGATATGTTGATATTCATTTTTCTGCTTAAGGGGTAGTTTACACTATATGTAAATGACACATGACATGAAATTTTCCATCATTATATAGTCGCTAATATGTGCAATATTGGGGATTCTTTACGCCATTTACTTGTGCGTCCACACCAGCAAAAATGTAATAAAATTACGTCTCCACATTGCCTGCGTGGGTAGATATGGAATGTTTTTTATTTCGTGTCATATGACATTTACATATAGTGTAAACTACCCCTAATCTGGCTTGGGCCTATCTAGGAATGTGACTGATTGGATGGGATGTAACCACAAATCTACTGGAGGTTTGGCAGGGCAGTTGAAAAGGTGCAATGAGTTGTGCGGGCCTGTGCCGCATGCTGGGTACATGTTTTGCACGGACAGATAGCTGCATCATCCCGAGCGTAGTTGAGCAAAAATAACTCTGGTTTGTCGTGACAACTGACACTCTTTAGCTGCAATAGATGTGGGATGTTCTCTGAGGCCCGCATCCACACGATAGTTGTTTATGGCATCTGTGACTGCATCCGTGTGAATGCTATTTAAAGGGGTGTTTACACTATCTGTGAATGTCATATGAGATGTCAAATTTGCTACCTGTGAATGTTGGACACATAATCTTCGTTCCTTTTTAATAGTAAAAATCGTAAAAGAAAGAACTGTAAAAAAACTGTTCCCACACAAAAGTTTTTTGAAATAGTTCGGGAACGAAAAAATGGAAAATACGTCAAAGAAACTGTAACAAATGTCAAAGTCGGCGTACCAGCCAATCAGACGCCGGCAACCATGTTACCATTTTTACATGCTCAAATTTTCAAATTTGTCGAGTAAAAATTTTTAAAGAGAGCGTAATTCAGCGCCATTTTTGTTTAAAGAGAACATTTTTCAACTTTTTTTGTGTACGGGAACGTCGTAAAAATTGTAAAAACTTTTTAGTTCTGGAACAAAGCTATAGTGTGGCCACTATGAAAATTTTCAGCTGTGTTCCTTTACTTACCTGAGGTTACCATTTGTTACCATTTTTAACCTGCAACGCGTTCCTTAACGCCAAAAAGTGGTAAAATTGGCAGCAATTTTTAAGACAGTGAGAGTGGAGAGAGAGCACATATTCCTATCTCTTCTACCACAGGCTACCAGACAAATTTCTGCCGGTAAAAAATCGCAGAACTGATTTTTCGACTTTTGTTTGACAATCATTTCACAATGAGGAAAAAAATGGAAAAAGAAAACAGAAGTATTTGAGAAATTAATACTTGTATGCTAGTGTGAACGCAAGAACTAAAAGTGGTATGGATTTTGAAAAACATAAAGGATGTCGAATGGATAAAAGAAGTGAAGAAGTGAAGTAAACAACCCTTACACCTGCTTCATAGGCTTGTTGATCTAGGTGCTCTCTCTTGTAACGTTGGAATCTCTTTCTAGATTATGGAAATCTCTCCTGACATGCATGGTAGAACAAACAAGGTAAAGTAAATACTACAACAAATACAACTCAACAACAACCACATAGGAATTTGTTTGTAATGTTAGTGTCATCGGTAAATGTAAACAAAATATGGAAATCTCTATAAATTATTGGAATTTAAAAAAAAACTATTTTTTTTCACATTTGATTGAATATTTTGGAAAACATGAATGGAAACTCGTTAGATTTTCAATTTGAATGTTTCCATATCATTCCACTAAATGCATAATTTTTGGCAGAAAGTAGCATTCTTGCAAAAATGTTTGGGGTCGCTGGTAATTCATCGAAAATGGAGAAGCTGCTTCAATCTTTTGTTTTTGAAATCAAAATAGCACACGTTTATTAGGGTTTTATTTGAACAAGTTGAACAAAATGCCACACATATTAACAAATATTGTGCCGCCTCTGTAAGCGGTGTTTTAGTGTGCGGCACGTCGTTCAGCCCTATTCTGAACTCATGGGAGTTTGGAATTTTTTCCCATTCCTTGCATTATTCTGAATAAACATTTTGTGGGAGATTTTTCCCATTTCCCATCTCCTCTCATTCTGAATGAAGTTCGAATTGGGAATTTGTTCCCATGGGAAAAAAAGTATACATTATTTATCTTGAGTTGTGGGAGAATTTTGTGTCTTTTTGTGGGAAATATCTCCAGCAAACAGTGTGGGAGTTTGAAAAAAAGTTTCAAGAAATTTCATATTTTTAGGAAATTTCATATTTTAAGACATCTATCTACAAGACTAAATTATTGCAAATATTTATAAACGGCATGTATTTGCTTAATAAAAGCATACAAAATGTACTGTAAAAATGTTAATAGAAGACGTCAGATTTTGCATATTCTTAATTTGATGGAAATGAACGGATTTCTTGGGTCAAAAAGAGCATGGCTGACTCCCGTATCCACAGTCCTTAACAAATGCCTGCAATGTGCGAGGTATTGTTTTTTTTAACGCCATAGTACTTAAAAACTCCGAAGCGAAGCGACGTGTTTCAAAACGTCAAAACATGCATTTTGCATAAATGTATAATTTTTACTTTTGATGCATTTAGTTGCATTTTCGAGGAACAATTCATGAGTGTGCAACTGAAATATTTTGACGAAGATTAAACAAGACAGCCCATTTGTTTTTTTATGTACTGAAATACAAGAAAAAGAGTCATGGTTGTTTCTATAAACACAGCACATCAAATAAAAACAACTCAATTTCAAAAGAATTTTAGGCAATAATTATTAAAATATGTATATGTATTGCAAAATAACTAGCATATCAATCTTTACAACTTTTATCAATTTTCGTGATATAACGTTCGAGTTTTTACCAGATGATTAACTTTCTATTAAAAATCGGTCAGATTCTCCTCAACGACTACGACCACGATCACACAAACCACAAATTATTGTAAAAAAAATGTGTGTTGGCTTTTCTTTTTGTTTTAAGGTATACAAATTTTCTATTAGCAACTCTATTAATTTTTGTTGCCAAAATAATTTTTCAAAACTGATGTTTTTGTTTTTAATAATACCGATTAGACGTAAAAAATATGTCAATATAATAAATGCAAATAAATACAACTAAGACTAGACAAAATGCATGCAACAAAAAATTTTTACGAAACTTTGTATAGAAACATTACCCTTAACAGGTTGCAGTTTATTCAAAATCGCAACCAAGGAGGAACATTTCATGTAATAGTAGGTGTATACGATAACCCAATAATTTGTACAAATTCGTACAAATTTTTGCTGAATGCTGTTCGATAACAAAATTATCCAGCAAAAGAAAGCGAGTTTGGAGAGAGTTTTGTGACTGAGAACTTGCAAATTTTTACTGGGAAAATTTGTCCCGCAAAAATTCGCAAGTCTGATCAGCTGACTTTTAATCACCTGTTCAATGTAAACAACTCGAAATGTTAACATTTTTGACCAAGAAAATTTCACAATTGCACATTTTTTTAGATTCTAAAGCGTTGTGAATAGGATTATAGCATTAAATAAGTAAACTGCAATTTTAAAATTTATTTTTTTGTTCCGTTTGGTTTAAAATATCAAAAGAAACAAAAACAAATTTCATACATTTGCGGAATAGCTGACTTTCTTGCAAGTTTTTGCAAAATGCTGTTCGATAACTATATGCAATTTTTCTTGCTTGTGAGAGTAAAATTCACTGAGAGAGGTTGCTGGAACTGACTGAGTAATTATTGCTGGGAAAGTTATCGTACACACCTAGTATCAGAAACGAAATTTATGCATTCAAGGATCTATTCAAGAATAATGCTAGGTTTACATTTACGAAATCCACTCGATTTCAACTGTCAATTCCATAGCTCAAACGTCAAATGAAATCTCATCTGGATTTCATTTGACGTTTAACCTATGGAATTGACAGTTGAAATCGAGTGGATTTCGTAAGTGTAAACATAATATAATTCTATGTCAATTGGATCGGTAAATTCGGTTAAATACGTAAAAATGTATAAAAGAAAAAAATGTTATATCACCATATCGTGATATAACGTTTGGTCTGTTCCTTTACTTTTGAAAATGGTAAAACCGACAAAAGTAGCAAAAGTTTTAAACTGCTCACATATGAATTGTATGGTGTGAGAAGTAAAGGAACGCTTTTCGAGTAAAAAGTGGCAAAACTTGAAGATTCTTGCACGTAGAGGAACAGAGCTGTTATGTTAAATTCAAAAGCCATTCACTGAAGAATGATAGCAAAAAAATGTCTTATCTTGTTGTATTTAGCTTTGTTCCTTTGCCTGCCTGAGGTTACCATTTCTTACCATTTTTAACCTGCAAAGCGTTCCTTTACCCTGCGTTTACATATGCCAGGACAGTTGAATTCATGTATTGATTGTCAAAAACCCAAAACTTGCCTGTATTACTTAGGCGTCCAGACAACTGCAAAAACAATTGTAAAATTATTAATGAAAATCGTCGATTTGTTTTTGTTTTGCGTTCACATATTTTGTTTTTGTTCATATTCTTTTGTTTTCAACACATTTCAATTATCATATCACATACTGTCTGGTGTAAACGCCTAGTTACTTTAACAAGCATACAATTTATAGCTCTGTTCCTTTACGTGCAAGAATCTTCAAGATTTACCACTTTTTACTCGAAAAGCGTTCCTTTACTTCTGAGACCATACAATTCATATGAGAGCAGTTTACAATTTTTACTACTTTTTCCGGTTTTATAATTTTCAAAAGTAAAGGAACAGACCATATATGAGACCAGTTCACCACTTTTACCATTCTTTGCCACTGTTACCATTTTTTAAAGTAAAGGAACAGACCATTTATGTCTTTGATAAATGTGAATATGTACGCAAAAATATGTAATAATCGAGAAAAAATATCAGAATTTAACTTTTTGAACTTTTAAAAAATCTGGAAAATACGAGGTTAACGAACATTAGTAATAAATTAAACTAGCGATATACTCGTTAAACCCCTAATTCAGGTTATTCCGAATGAACATCAACATGCAATTTTTAAATTCGTTACAAATTTATTATTTTATACAAAGACATAAATACAACAAGATAAGACATTTCTTTTGCTATCATTCTTCTGTGAATGGCTTTTGAATTTAACATAATGTTATATCACGATATGGTGATATAACATTTTTTTCTTTTATACATTTTTACGTATTTAACCGAATTTACCGATCCAATTGACATAGAATTATTCTTGAATAGATCCTTGAATTCATAAATTTCGTTTCTGATACCATTACATGAAATGTTCCTCCTTGGTTGCGATTTTGAATTAACTGCAATCTGTTAAGGGTAATGTTTCTATACATAGTTTCGTACACATTTTTTTGTTGCATGCATTTTGTCAGGTCTTTATTACTTTATGTCTTTGTTTTATACACAAAAAGTAGCTTCGTTCCCGTACTTTTTAATAGTAAAACTCGTAAAAGAGAGAACTGTAAAAAATGTTTTCTCACACAAAAGTTTTTTGAAATAGTTCGGGAACGGAAAAATGGAAAATATGTCAAAAAAACTGGAACAAATGTCAAAGTCGGCGTATCAGCCAATCAGACGCCGACAACCATGTTACTATTTTTTACACGCTCAAATTTGTCGAGTAAAAAGTTTTTAAAGAGAGCGCCATTCAGCGCCATTTTTGTTTGAAGAGAAGTGAACATTTTACAACTTTTTTGTGTACGGGAACGGGTTTTCGGGTAAAATGTGTAAAAGTCGTAAAAATTGTAAAAACTTTTTAGTTCTGGAACACAGCTAGTATGTTTGCCTAACAATTCTAACAATTAAAAAATGCACGTTTGACTACGTTTGGCCTTATTCACTTAAAAATCCATAAATAAATGCACGGTTGTTGAATTAGGCGACATTTACGTTTGCTTAGCTAATTCAAAACCCGTAAATTCAATGCAGAGGCATTTTGTATTATAAAATTACAGCCCCCAAAAGTATGCTATAATAATTTGGTATAACTAATTTCGAATTTCGAAATATTTCCTCCCTTTTTTGGCTGCTCCCATGTCGTTGTGAATAAGGAACTCGTGGGAATCTGAAATTTTGATCCCATGCGAATGTTCAGAATAGGGCTGTATATATCCCTAATATACATCGAACATAGAAATAAATATATACATAAAATGTCGTAAGGAATTTTCTACAAACCGGCTACAAACAACAATTTTTTACATTTTTTACAAAAAGGCATTAAAAAGTCTTTCATTTTGTTGGTTTACGATAGGCAATTTAGCTACGAGTAATTTCTCGGAAATTTATGCTCAATAACTCGATCATTTTACTCGATAACGAATGTTGTCATCCCAACTTTGAGTACTCGGTTCGAAACAACTCGATATCGAATCACATATTTAGGCCCCAGATGAACGCCTTAAGCCCCGGGCGCTCTCCCCCATATGGAAAGAAACGCATGATATTATTAACATTTTATTTAATTTTTTATTATTTACTATATCTAACTACACTTTGTACAATTGATGCAAACGGACATAATCTCTACATTGAAAATTATATAAATAATAAGGCACTAGTTTTTTTTACAATAAAGTACAGAACACGGTTTCAAAAACGATGTTTGGCCCTTTCCTAATTTTTATCAATTCGATAAGTAATTGGATTTTTTAAAATAGTTTGAGTATTGTTAATATTATTACCACAAGGCACTACCAATTTAGGAATATTCATTACCAAATGTATGGTTGAGGCAGGAATTTGTATTTGAGCAGGAATACCAAGATCCGTTGTAGTAGAAGGAGCTAGATAAGGAACAATATCATTAGAAAACGTATTCTTTTCTTTTAGTTCCATTTCAAAAAAGCAACTTGATGGCTTACCTTGAAGTGGTTGTAATACAGCTGATTGCAATTTTGCCACCTGGGCTTCCAACTGTTTGACCCTTTGTTTTAGTTTTTCATTTTCCATTTGTAAATCGGAATTACGTTTCTTCATTTTCTGACGATAACGTGTTGAGGCAGCACGTCTGCGTTCCATAGTGTCATCTTTGGATGATAGCTTTCGGTTAGATGATGAAGACGATGAAGTTGCCTTGTGGCCAGTTGATGATTTCATGGAACTTTTATTACTGGGCCATTCCGGTAGTTTTGATTTATTCGATTGATTAAGTATTGCCTTTAGACGTTCTTTAATGGGCAATTGTGATGTTGGTGTTAAACTAGCACTGCTAGGTTCTGGATGTGGTGTTGATGTTGTAGAAGTTACCACCGACGAAGATGTATCCTTGGCAGTAGAGGTGGTGTTCAATTTAGGTAAAATTAATGGATGTGATTTTTGCTTAGCAATTTTTGTGTTTCCCGTTTCCGTTGCTACATTGTTGCCAGTTGTGGTTGTTGTTGGAAAGGTAACGGTTATCAACTGGGGCTGTATAAATTGAACTGTTGATGGGAGAAATGTTAAAGCTCCATTATTTTGTGGGCTAGTTGGTGGCGGAGGCTTTTCAGCTATGGGCCGATACTTATTCACAGTACTGGAGGAACATTCTGTAGTTTTGCTAGGTTTTGTGGTAAGTGGTGCTTCTAATATATTATCCACTGTTGCAACATCTAGCACAACGGGTGTATTTAATGTGTGCTTACTTAAATCTTCACCAGCACTAATACCACCCTCAACGGCTGCATCAAACTGTGGAAATACTTGCGGTGTATGCAAAGAAGATTCTTCATCTGCCTGGAAATTATGATTGGATCTGGTATGTTGAATATTTTGTTCACATGCTCGCCTGAATGTCTCGTCGAAAGGATTTACATGACGCAAATCATCAAATAGACCCACTTCTTCACAATTTTTTATTAATCTTGTTGGAGTGGGTGTTTGATCCGCTATGCCAATTTATAAAAACAACGCAAATTAAAATTTGGTGATATCGTGGAATGTACATACAGATTGCTTACCCACAAATATACTCGACTTTTGACTTAAATTTAACAGCATTCCAGCATCATTGTCCACTTCTTCGGGCTGCTCATGATGGTAACTCATTGTTGTTGCTGCCTTTTGTCCAACAACAAGGAAGCAACACACAAAAACTAACGAAATCAATCAACTGACTGATTAAAAACTAAAATGATAAACTTATTTCTTTTTTCTTCATTTTCCTTATTCGTAACAAGATATTATTTGGCGTTTATTCTTCTTCATTCATTCGTAACAATAACCAGCTGATAACGGAAAAACTGTCTTTAAAGCGGAACATCGAAAAACATTAAAAAGAAGTTGCCATATCTGTCAGATTACAATTTGAGTTTCCTATTAATTTGTAACGGAAAAAGCCTCAGGAGAAATAAAAACAATCCCACGGCGGCAGATTCTTCCAAACTGCTTTTCTATAGACAAATATTTCTCAGGTCGTCTTAGGACTATTTTTCTATAAAAAAACAAGCAAAAAAGTATCAATCGGCGTTGCCGACAGAAGTATATCCTCACTCGGTGTGAATTGAAACACTTCTTTCCCAAAAACGTATGTATTTATTGGGTTTTCACAATTATGGGCGTACCCAAGGAGTGTTAACTTCACTTTTAAACATACATAAATTAAGTTAGGACACAATGTTTGGAGATCCAAATTTTGGACCAAATCAGTTGCTCCGTTTATGAGATATCGCGCGTACCATTAGCGAATAGTTTTAATTGGGGGGGGGGGAGGTACCGGAAGAAGTGGACCACCACCTTCGAATTTTAACTAATATTCGAAGATATATTAAGTTTTTACTGTTATGGGGATTTACCCGGCATAATGGGGGCAGCCAATACACGATTTTACAACAAAAATCAAAAAGATTCGAGGGGAGGTCTTAATCGTTTTTCGAAATTTTGTGTGGGAGGTACCTGAAGGAGTTGACCGATATAGGCCATATTCAAACTTTATCTGTATTTTGTAGAAATATTACGATGTACAAAGTATGGACCAAATTGGTTAGTCCCTTCGAGAGTAAATCGACTCCAAATTGTCAGAAATTGATTTCGTCCAAACATACTTGGGGTCTAAAACCATTATTTCGATTAAGCACAGTTTGTCCGTATGAAAGTGTATATACCCTCGTTAGCATAAATGCTGAGGGCATAAATATTCATCAGTTCTATAGAAAAATATTCCTCAGTTCTTCTGAGGACTGTTTTTCTAGAGAAAAATATTCCTCAGTTCCTCTGAGTAAAAAATATTCCTTAGTTCATCTGAGGACTGTCTTTCTATAGAAAAAATATTCCTCAGTTCCTCTGAGGACCGTTTTTCTACAGAAAAATATTCCTCAGTTCCTCTGAGGACTGTTTTTCTACAGAAAAATATTCCTCAGTTCCTCTGAGGACTGTTTTTCTATAGAAAAATATTCCTCAGTTCCTCTGAGGACTGTTTTTCTATAGAAAAATATTCCTCAGTTCCTCTGAGGACTGTTTTTCTATAGAAAAATATTCCTCAGTTCCTCTGAGGACTGTTTTTCTATAGAAAAATATTCCTCAGGTCCTCTGAGGACTGTTTTTCTATAGAAAAATATTCCACAGGTCCTGTTTTTCTATAGAAAAATATTCCTCAGTTCTCCTAAGGACTGTTTTTCTATAGAAAAATATTCCTCAGTCCCTCTAAGGACTGTTTTTCTATAGAAAAATATTCCTCAGTCCCTCTAAGGACTGTTTTTCTATAGAAAAATATTCCTCAGTTCCTCTGAGGACTGCTTTTCTGTAGAAAAATATTCCTCAGTTCCTCTGAGGACTGTTTTTCTATAGAAAAATATTCCTCAATTCCTCTGAAGACTGTTTTTCTGTAGAAAAATATTCCTCAGTTCCTCTGAGGACTGTTTTTCTGTAGAA
Organism: Musca autumnalis; assembly: GCF_047663935.1. Taxonomy (NCBI): domain Eukaryota; kingdom Metazoa; phylum Arthropoda; class Insecta; order Diptera; family Muscidae; genus Musca; species Musca autumnalis. The sequence continues at coordinate 74,970,956 of NW_027412088.1, forward strand.
AAATATTCCTCAGTTCCTCTGAGGACTGTTTTTCTGTAGAAAAATATTCCTCAGTTCCTCTGAGGACTGTTTTTGTATAGAAAAATATTCCTCAGTTCCTCTGAGGACTGTTTTTCTATAGAAAAATATTCCTCAGTTCCTCTGAGGACTGTTTTTCTATAGAAAAATATTCCTCAGTTCCTCTGAGGACTGTTTTTCTATAGAAAAATATTCCTCAGTTCCTCTGAGGACTGTTTTTCTATAGAAAAATATTCCTCAGTTCCTCTGAGGACTGTTTTTCTATAGAAAAATATTCCTCAGTTCCTCTGAGGACTGTTTTTCTATAGAAAAATATTCCTCAGGTCCTCTGAGGACTGTTTTTCTATAGAAAAATATTCCTCAGGTCCTCTGAGGACTGTTTTTCTATAGAAAAATATTCCACAGGTCCTGTTTTTCTATAGAAAAATATTCCTCAGTCCCTCTAAGGACTGTTTTTCTATAGAAAAATATTCCTCAGTCCCTCTAAGGACTGCTTTTCTATAGAAAAATATTCCTCAGTTCCTCTGAGGACTGCTTTTCTGTAGAAAAATATTCCTCAGTTCCTCTGAGGACTGTTTTTCTGTAGAAAAATATTCCTCAGTTCCTCTGAGGACTGTTTTTCTGTAGATAAATATTCCTCAGTTCCTCTGAGGACTGTTTTTCTATAGAAAAATATTCCTCAGTTCCTCTGAGGACTGTTTTTCTATTTTTCAGTTCCTCTGAGGACTGTTTTTCTATAGAAAAATATTCCTCAGTTCCTCTGAGGACTGTTTTTCTATAGAAAAATATTCCTCAGTTCCTCTGAGGACTGTTTTTCTGTAGAAAAATATTCCTCAGTTCCTCTAAGGACTGTTTTTCTATAGAAAAATATTCCTCAGTTCCTCTGAGGACTGTTTTTCTATTTTTCAGTTCCTCTGAGGACTGTTTTTCTATAGAAAAATATTCCTCAGTTCCTCTGAGGACTGTTTTTCTATAGAAAAATATTCCTCAGTTCCTCTGAGGACTGTTTTTCTATAGAAAAATATTCCTCAGTTCCTCTGAGGACTGTTTTTCTATAGAAAAATATTTCTCAGTTTCTACGAGGACTGTTTTTCTATAGAAAAATATTCCTCAGTTCCTCTGAGGACTTATTTTCTATAGAAAAATATTTCTCAGTTCCTCTGAGGACTTATTTTCTATAGAAAAATATTTCTCAGTTCCTCTGAGGACTTATTTTCTATAGAAAAATATTCCTCAGTTCCTCTGAGGACTTATTTTCTATAGAAAAATATTCCTCAGTTCCTCTGAGGACTTATTTTCTATAGAAAAATATTTCTCAGTTCCTCTGAGGACTGTTTTTCTATAGAAAAATATTCCTCAGTTCCTCTGAGGACTGTTTTTCTATAGAAAAATATTCCTCAGTTCCTCTGAGGACTGTTTTTCTGTAGAAAAATATTCCTCAGTTCCTCTAAGGACTGTTTTTCTATAGAAAAATATTCCTCAGTTCCTCTGAGGACTGTTTTTCTATTTTTCAGTTCCTCTGAGGACTGTTTTTCTATAGAAAAATATTCCTCAGTTCCTCTGAGGACTGTTTTTCTATAGAAAAATATTCCTCAGTTCCTCTGAGGACTGTTTTTCTATAGAAAAATATTCCTCAGTTCCTCTGAGGACTGTTTTTCTATAGAAAAATATTCCTCAGTTCCTCTGAGGACTGTTTTTCTATAGAAAAATATTTCTCAGTTTCTACGAGGACTGTTTTTCTATAGAAAAATATTCCTCAGTTCCTCTGAGGACTTATTTTCTATAGAAAAATATTCCTCAGTTCCGCTGAGGACTGTTTTTCTATAGAAAAATATTCCTCAGTTCCGCTGAGGACTGTTTTTCTATAGAAAAATATTCCTCAGTTCCGCTGAGGACTGTTTTTCTATAGAAAAATATTCCTCAGTTCCGCTGAGGACTGTTTTTCTATAGAAAAATATTCCTCAGTTCCGCTGAGGACTGTTTTTCTATAGAAAAATATTCCTCAGTTCCGCTGAGGACTGTTTTTCTATAGAAAAATATTCCTCAGTTCCGCTGAGGACTGTTTTTCTATAGAAAAATATTCCTCAGTTCCGCTGAGGACTGTTTTTCTATAGAAAAATATTCCTCAGTTCCGCTGAGGACTGTTTTTCTATAGAAAAATATTCCTCAGTTCCGCTGAGGACTGTTTTTCTATAGAAAAATATTCCTCATTTCCGCTTAGGACTGTTTTTCTATAGAAAAATATTCCTCAGTTCCGCTGAGGACTGTTCTTCTATAGAAAAATATTCCTCAGTTCCGCTGAGGACTGTTTTTCTATAGAAAAATATTCCTCAGTTCCGCTGAGGACTGTTCTTCTATAGAAAAATATTCCTCAGTTCCGCTGAGGACTGTTTTTCTATAGAAAAATATTCCTCAGTTCCGCTGAGGACTGTTTTTCTATAGAAAAATATTCCTCAGTTCCGCTGAGGACTGTTTTTCTATAGAAAAATATTCCTCAGTTCCGCTGAGGACTGTTTTTCTATAGAAAAATATTCCTCAGTTCCGCTGAGGACTGTTTTTCTATAGAAAAATATTCCTCAGTTCCGCTGAGGACTGTTTTTCTATAGAAAAATATTCCTCAGTTCCGATGAGGACTGTTTTTCTATAGAAAAATATTCCTCAGTTCCGCTGAGGACTGTTTTTCTATAGAACAAGTAAGAAAAGAGTTAAGTTCGGCCGGGCCGAACTTTTTATTCCCTCCACCACAAATTTCAGCCATTTCGGTGGATTAATGTGACCACAACCTTCAAAAAACCGAAATCCGGAAGGTACCGTTCTATGGGGGCTATATGACGGCGTGGACCTATACCTAAAAATTTCTGGGGGAAAGTTGTATAAGCCTAAAGAAGACTAAATACCAAATTTCAGCCATCTCGGTGTGATAATGAGGCTAAAACATTCAAAATATCGAAAATCGGGAGATATCGTATTATGGGGGCTATATCAACACGTGGACCTATATAAAAATTTTATAGTAGAAATGTTTCTTAGTCTCTGGAAACACAAATACAAAGTTACAACCGACACTTTGGTCAAATGGGTCGGACACATTCAAAATATATTAAAATGACGCGTACTATAAAGGGGGCCTTATGTGGGGGCTATACCAAACCGTGGACCTATATAACCCAACTTTGGTAGGAATGTTTTCTGGCCTCTGAAGACACAAAGTACCAAATTACAACCAATTCCGCGGTCAAATGGGTCTAATACGTTCAAAATATACTAAAATGACGCGTACTTTATATGGTGCCTTATATGGGGGCTATACCAAAACGTGGACCTATATAACCCAACTTTGGTAGGAATGTTTTTTTGCCCTCTGGAGACACAAAATACCAAATTACAACCAATTCTGTGGTCAAATGGATCTAATACATTCAAAATATACTAAAATGACGCGTACTTTATATGGGGCCTTATATGGGGGCTATACCAAAACGTGGACCTATATAACCCAACTTTGGTAGGAATGTTTTTTGGCCTCTGGAGACACAAAGTACCAAATTACAACCAATTCGGTGGTAAAATGGGACAAATATCTTAAAAACTCCTTAAAACGACGACGCGTCACGCGTCATTTTGTATGGGGGCTATACGAAAGCGTGGACCTACATAGCCCGCTTTCAATACCAAAAGTACTACGTAAATATAACATATTTTCCCAAAGTTTCGTCAACCTACGTCAATCCGTTCGGACGCTAGAGTGATTTCCACAGACGGACAGACGGACAGACGGACAGACGGACGGACATGGCTATATCGATGTAGAATTGCACGCTGATCAAGAATATATATACTTTGTGGGGTCTACAATGATTATTTCGAGTAGTTACAAACGTAGTGACAAACTTAATATACCCCCATCCTATGGTGGAGGGTATAAAAATATTCCTCAGTCAGTTCCGCTGAGGACTGTTTTTCTATAGAAAAATATTCCTCTGTTCCGCTGAGGACTGTTTTTCTATAGAAAAATATTCCTCAGTTCCGCTGAGGACTGTTTTTCTATAGAAAAATATTCCTCAGTTCCTCTGAGGACTGTTTTTCTATAGAAAAATATTCCTCAGTTCCTCTGAGGACTGTTTTTCTATAGAAAAATATTCCTCAGTTCCTCTGAGGACTGTTTTTCTATAGAAAGATATTCCTCAGTTCCTCTGAGGACTGTTTTTCTATAGAAAGATATTCCTCAGTTCCTCTGAGGACTGTTTTTCTATAGAAAGATATTCCTCAGTTCCTCTGAGGACTGTTTTTCTATAGAAAGATATTCCTCAGTTCCTCTGAGGACTGTTTTTCTATAGAAAGATATTCCTCAGTTCCTCTGAGGACTGTTTTTCTATAGAAAGATATTCCTCAGTTCCTCTGAGGACTGTTTTTCTATAGAAAAATATTCCTCAGTTCCTCTGAGGACTGTTTTTCTATAGAAAGATATTCCTCAGTTCCTCTGAGGACTGTTTATCTATAGAAAAATATTCCTCAGTTCCTCTGAGGACTGTTTTTCTATAGAAAAATATTCCTCAGTTCCTCTAAGGACTGTTTTTCTATAGAAAAATATTCCTCAGTTCCTCTGAGGACTCTTTTTCTATAGAAAAATATTCCTCAGTTCCTCTGAGGACTGTTTTTCTATAGAAAAATATTCCTCAGTTCCTCTGAGGACTGTTTTTCTATAGAAAAATATTCCTCAGTTCCTCTGAGGACTGTTTTTCTATAGAAAAATATTCCTCAGTTCCTCTGAGGACTGTTTTTCTATAGAAAAATATTCCTCAGTTCCTCTGAGGACTGTTTTTCTATAGAAAAATATTCCTCAGTTCCTCTGAGGACTGTTTTTCTATAGAAAAATATTCCTCAGTTCCTCTGAGGACTGTTTTTCTATAGAAAAATATTCCTCAGTTCCTCTGAGGACTGTTTTTCTATAGAAAAATATTCCTCAGTTCCTCTGAGGACTGTTTTTCTATAGAAAAATATTCCTCAGTTCCTCTGAGGACTGTTTTTCTATAGAAAAATATTCCTCAGTTCCTCTGAGGACTGTTTTTCTATAGAAAAATATTCCTCAGTTCCTCTGAGGACTGTTTTTCTATAGAAAAATATTCCTCAGTTCCTCTGAGGACTGTTTTTCTATAGAAAAATATTCCTCAGTTCCTCTGAGGACTGTTTTTCTATAGAAAAATATTCCTCAGTTCCTCTGAGGACTGTTTTTCTATAGAAAAATATTCCTCAGTTCCTCTGAGGACTGTTTTTCTATAGAAAAATATTCCTCAGTTCCTCTGAGGACTGTTTTTCTATAGAAAAATATTCCTCAGTTCCTCTGAGGACCGCTTTTCTATAGAATATTCTTCAGGTCCTCTGAGGACTGTTTTTCCGCCGTAATATTCTGGATCATGGAAAAGCAGATTGGCAAGGGTTCAGAGAATTTACCAATCACTGCTTCAGAGAATTGCCGATTCCTTCAGACCCTCATGTAGCTGAGAGAATTTTCCGGGACAGCACCACTACACCAGACAAAAATTCTCAGCAGAGAATGAGAGTGATGAACTTCTTCGTAAGAACCCTGTAGACCCAAGAGTTAGAGAACTTGAAGCCAACAGGCTAGTAGGCGAACATTAGCGGAACAAATGGCTAGACCACCTGAAGCAATGTAACATTGGTGCAGGATTAAGTAAATTATGGGCAACGGTTAAATTACTCTCGAATCCGCGAAAGAAGGATGATAGAACGCTGTTACTTTTAACGGCGTGAAAGTGACAGATCAGAAGAGGAGCACGTGTTGATTTAACGGACAGTCCGAGCAAGAAGAGCCCTTCCAAGCTAGGTGGTACCACCACAATACGATGAGCGAGCTTGGAGATGTCTTCTGAAACGCGAAATCACCCAAAGTGATCTTGAATACAATAATCGATATCGAGTAAAATTATCGAGTTATTGAGCATACATTTGCGAGTAATTACTCATAGCTACATTGCCTATCGTAAACCAACAAAATGAAAGACTTCCTCTTGTCTTTTTGTTTAAAATGTAAAAATTGTTTTTTTGTTGTCGGTATATGGAAGAATAAAATTAGTAAATAAATCTCAGCATTTTTTACACTAATGCTTGGTTTACATTTACGAAATCCACTCGATTTCAACTGTCAATTCCTTTGGGTATACGTCAAATGAAAACTCATCTGAAATCCATTGGATTTCATTTGACGTTTAAGTAATGGAATTGGCAGTTGAAATCGAGTGGATTTCGTAAATGTAAACTTACTATAAATAACAAGAACAATTTGGAAAAGTCCTTTGCACTCGTTTGAAAAATCGTAATAAAATTTTTTCAAATAATTTTGATATATGTAAATGCTTCGACAATTTTGAAAAAAATTAAGACTTTTCGTTGTCTCCTCCTGTTGACCTTTGAAAGGACATTCAAATTCCAAAGGACAACATTTTCCAAAAAAATACACTTCATTTGTTTCTAGGATTTCGTAAAACGGAATCATTTAATGTGCATATGTAAATTGGACTTTACCGTTCTATGGGGGCTATATGATGGCGCGCGGACTCTACCTACAAATTTCTGGGGGGAAGTTTTATACCCCCAACGAAGACTACATACCAAATTTCAGCCATCTCGGTGTGATAATGAGGCCAAAACCTTCAAAATACCGAAAATCGGGAGATATCGTCCAATGGGGGCTATATCAAAACGTGGACCTATATAAACATTTTATAGTAGAAATGTTTCTACGCCTCTGGAAACACAAAATACAAAGTTGCAACTGATTCTGTTGTCAAATGGGACTTATACATTCAAAATATATTAAAAGTGACGCGTACTTTATATGGGGCGTTATATGGGGGCTATACCAAAACGTGGACCTATATAAACCAACTTTAGTAGGAATGTTTTTTGGCCTCTGGAGACACAAAATACTAAATTACAACTAATTCGGTGGTAAAATGGGACAAATGTCTTAAAAATTCCTTAAAACGACGACGCGTCACGAGTCATTTTGTATGGGGGCTATACGAAAGCGTTGACCTACATAGCCCGCTTTCAATACCAAAAGTTCTACGTACAAATAATAGATTTTCCCAAAATTTCATCCACCTACGTCAATCCGTTCGGACGCTAGAGTGATTTCCACAGACGGACAGACGGACGGACATGGCTACATCGATGTAGAATTGCACGCTGATCAAGAATATATATAGTTTGTGGGGTCTACAATGATTATTTCGAGTAGTTACAAACGTAGTGACAAACTTAATATACCCCCATCCTACACGCAGAGAAAAAATATTTTTCGCTTTTGTTGGAACAAAAATATATGTTTTGGTTCCAAAAATGTATTTGTTTTGTTCAAACATTGTAATCCAAATCCAAAAATACCATTTTTTGTTCCAAACATAGAAAACAAAAACAACTTTCGAATTTCCGCAATATTGTTAAAATCGTTAACAATACCGATTGTAGGAACTATCATAGGCCCGTTTTTACATGTTGTCTTTAAAGTCCATTTTTGTTATACCTTACTTTAAGAAAAGTAAGGAATAAAGTTCGCATTACAAGGGATTTGTTATTACATCTTCCATTTAAACTAAATATTATATTTTGTAAAAATATGGCAATATCAAGCAAAAAAATCTGTATACCTCAAGTTTTCTCAAACCTGATTGGTTGATTTGAATTTGCTGACAAGTTTTTCTTGCTCCTGGTGCAGCATACTCTCGGGCGCAGTTTAAATTTTAAAAGGAACACAAAGTTCCTTTTAATTTATCTGACACTTATTCTTAAAGTAAACATGTAAGAATAAAAAAGGGTTATCTGACCGATACCGGCCAATATTTAACTACAGAAAGGATGTAATAACGGGCCATAATCTAATTTTGTTTACAAAAAGTATTGTCAATACAGAAAACCAGCCCAGAAATTTTTGATTTGAGTGCATATACTTCTCATATACACATTTCGCATAACTTGGATATAAATGTCGCGTATAATATTGCAATCATTGATGAACACAATACATGGTTTGCTGCATTGGCTGACAACAAAGACAAACAAAAAGCCACAAGAACCCACCACAACATAAAGAATAATTAAACACCATAACAAAAACATGAAAAGGAAAGAAGAATGAAACAAAACAGAAACAAATAAAAACAAGAGTCTCACAAGTACATACACACAAAAACAAAGGTAAAGGCAGCATGTCATACAAACACACCACAACTCACCAAAATTGTTTTTTCAACACGGAATCGAATAGCGAGAGAAGAGAAACAAATTTTCGAAGAAAAGAGAGAAATATTGTTCAGTTGACACAAACTATTTTTGGATTTACAATACTACATGAGGAATCCAACAATATGTTAACAATACATATTTTGCTCTTGGAATATTGTTGGATCAAACATATTTTTTTCTCTGCGTGTATGGTGGAGGGTATAAAAAAGTATCAGTCGGCTTTGCCGACGGAGATATACCATCAGCCTGTGTGGATTAAAATACATTTTTCCCAAAAAATACTTAGGTATTTAGGGGGGGAACCGACCAAGTATGGATAGGATTAAATCTCACTATTCTACGAAAGACATAGTATCGCAGTAAACAGGCCACTAGGAAAACCTTCGGTAAAAATGTCCAAAGGATCCTCGAACAGACCCTTAACCACACAAAAATGTTGAACATTTGTGTGTGTGGTACCACAAGGATTGGACAGATAGGGCCCAAATTTGAACATAAACTAAGTTTTGACAATATTTAGATCCAACGTTTGGACCAAATCGGTTGCTACGTCTATGAGAAATTGCGCGTACCATTTTAGCGAATAGTTTCGAACTTTTGTGGGGGAGGTACTGAAAGGAGTGGACCTATGAGCACCACCTTCGAATTTCATCTAATATTAGAAGAAATATTACAATATCCAAAGTGTGAACCAACGCAGTATTCGATTCGAGCCCTCCAGCCAATACATATGGTGCCACAGGTGTTTTTTTACAAATGTCGGGCTGTTTTCTCAAGAAGTATGGACTTGCCCCTGAAGAAAACGTTTACTGTCGTAATTGAGACAGCGAATGTATGTTGCTTCAACAAAAAACAAAGTGATTCGAGAGCAGGTCTTAAAGTGAACTCATCCGAAATTTTGTGTGATAGGTACCAGAAGGAGTGGACAAATATAGTCCATATTAGAACCTGATCTATATCTGGTAGATATATTAGGATGTGTAAAGTATGGACCAAATTGGTCACTCCCATCAAGATTTATCATGCGCACAATTTTTCCGAACATTTTTGAGCTTTTGTGGGAGAGGTACCTGAAGGAGTGGACCGATATGGCTTATCTTCGAACTTAAACTAAGCTTGGACAAAATATTACCAAGGCCAAATGTTGGGCAGAATCGGCAGATGCGTTCAAGAATTATCTTGCGCTCCAACCACTACACACAGTGCCATAGGGTTTTTTTTTGCAACTTTCAGGTTATTTTCTCAGGAAGTATGGACTTGCCCCTGATGCAACTTATACCGTCGTATAGGTGGCAGTGAATACAAGTTGTTACAATAAAAATCAGAGCGATTCAAGAGCTGGTCCTAAACAGAACTTTTCCGAAACTTTGTGTGGAAGGTACCCGAAGGAGTGGACCGATTACGTCCATACTAGAACCTCATCTAAGTCTGATAGAAATTTCACGTTGTGCAATGTATGGACCAAATCGGTTACTCCCTTCAAGAGTTGTGGTGCGCACAAATTGTCCGAACATTTTCGAACTTTTGGGGGGGAGGTACCGGAAGGAGTGGACCGATATAACCCATCTTCGAACTTAAACTATGTTTGGACATAATATTACGAAAGCAAAATTTTGGACCAAATCGGTTCTAGAGTTATCGTGCGCACCATCCAGCCAGACAAACAGACGAACGAACATGGCTAAATCGACTCCAAATTGTCTGAAACGGATTTTGTCCAAACATACCCCATTAACCATTATTTCAATGAGTAACATTTTGCCCGTATGAAAGTGTATACACCCTCGTTAGCGTAAATGCTGAGGGTATAATTATAAGATTTTTGTATGGAGTCCAATCGAAGATATTTTAGAAAATGTGTTGGTGCAACTTATTTTCAAACATAGCAAAACCGTTAGAACCAACATTGTTGTCGTATCGAGCCTCAGAGCTTTTTTAACAATAAAGCTTTTTTGCTTTTCTAAACAACCACCTGCCTTCTTACAAAGTGGTCGTCACATTCCGTTGGCCGTTCTCCCAATTCTCTTTAGCATACTTATTATGATGCGGGGTATAACTGTCGATGTAGAAAAATTTCCCTTTTAGTGTCGTCTAAGCACCGAACGTGAAAAATACTGAATAGAGCCAAACGCTGGATGAGCATACGGGCGTCGTGAACTTGAAAAGTAAAGCAAAAAAGAAAGAATATTTCACACATCATAACATATAATGCTGATGATAATAATAAGAGCAGCAGCATACACATAAACTAGTTTGTGGTGAATCGAATCGACAAGCGAAAAATTAAATCAAAATTTATTTTGAATAAATGTGCGTTTTGAAAAATAAGGCATTTTAGTTTAAATGAAAAATATAGTGCATTGAATAATTAAGCTAACGACATATTATACCGAGTATATCAAAGAAAAAAACGGGTTTATACTATAGAAAAAGAAAATACGAATGCTGACCCGAAAAGTCTGTGTGAAAAGAAATCATAAAATTTTGCATGCGAAGAAAAAAAAAGAAATTATTTTAAATCAATTTTGTAATTTATTAATTTGTTTGTTATTGCAAATAAAAAAAGATTATTTTCTGTTCTGTGAGAAAGAAAAGTGTCAGAAAATTATTTGATATTTATGTGAGATTGTTTTTCTTGTTGCAAAATCAATGAAGTGAAACAAAAATTAGTTCAGTGGTTCACAGTGCTGCTTTTTTATGCTTTGCGCTGTGGACAACCAAAAAAGAATTTGTCACAAGTGTGAATGTGTGTGTGTTCGCGTGTATGGTGTTTTTGTTTTGTGTGCAGTGCTACTGTCTGTGGAAGCTCTGACTTTGTCTTATAACATTTGACCAAATTTACATTGTAACATTTACCTTTTTTAATCAGTAAAGAAAAATTATATTGATTTTTTTTTATTTTATCTTAAGCCACCTTAAAAATATTACCTTGACTGATTTTTAATATATTTTCATAATATATACCACTTTGTAAACATTGTGAGAAAAGTTTTAATAATTGTTAACAGTGAGGGCCTAAAAACTACCCTGTGTACATCCCTGATAGGTACCATACTTAACTTTAGGATACTTTTGGAAGATTTTATTGATTTATTGATGTTGTAGCAATAAACAAATATGTCCGTTCGTCTATCTATTCAGTTATATGCTTCCGGTTCCTCGGTTTCCGGATTCAACTATTCTGCAACATGGGCCGGATGCGTCTATAAAGAATGGGGTGACAGGTGAGAGGTTTGGCGGGGCAGTTAAACAAATGCATCGTGTCGTGCGGTCCCAAGCCACATGTGGGTCGTGTGTTTGGTATCACTTAGGGCCCAATACGAATTTGGCGGCTGCATCGTCCAAATCTTAATTGGGCTGAAACTACTCGTGTTTTTCTTGACAGCTAGCGGTCTTCTGCTGCGAACGCTCTCTTCTTCAGCTCTCTCTCTCTAGATCATGAAGATCTTTCCTGATGTGCTGGGTGTGGGATTCATAACCACTACACCATTTTCACATGTAATTCGAAGAATTTCAGTTGTAATTTGATTATTTCATTTGAAATTCGAAACATTTCACTTGTAATTTGAGAATTCCAATTGAATTTGGAACAAATGAAATAATGTAATATGAGAATTGCATTTGAAATTCGAATTATTTAATTTGTAATTTGAATTTTTTCATTTGTAATTCGAATTATTTCATTTGTAATTCGAATTTTTTCATTTGTAATTCGAATTATTTCATTTGTAATTCGAATTTATTTATTTGTAATTTGAATTTTTCTATTTGTAAATCGAAGTTCTCCATTTGTAATTTCAAATGAAAAAAAAAATCAAATTACAAATATGTACACCATTTTCACTATAATTCGAATAATTTCAGTTGTAATTTGAGAATTCCAAATGAAATAATTCAAATTTCAAATGAAATTCTCAAATTACAAATGAAATAATTCGAAATTCAATTGGAATTCTCAAATTACAAATTAAGGGTCTGTTTATGTATGTCGATAAGAAAACGAATGCGCAAGAAAAACTACCAAATTTGAGTGTGTTTTTCAAATTTGTTTTTTGTTTTGAAGCAAAAGCAAATGAAATAATATTTCAAAAACTAAAGTTTGGGTGTCTTTCATGCGCACACATTTTCGTTTCGAAATACATAAACTGGGGGTAAATGTTTCGAATTACAACTGAAATTTTTCGAATTACATGTGAAAATGGTGTAGATTGTGGCAGGGATTCTCACGGCGATAAGACCCAACATTGGAGTATTGTAGGTTTAACCGTTGCCCACAATTCACTCTCGAACCCTGGAATAAAGTAAGATATGGCCTCAGTCACGTTTGGCGACGTTACGCTGACTGATCCGAAGAGGTACACAATTCATTTTAATCGACAGTTTTTCTAGCACCCCGGGTTTGACAGGGCGAAGAGAAGAGTACTACATTGCATCAGATCTCTTCCTGCCGAGGATGAACCATCACAATTGTCAATGGATGATGTTTCGAATGTCATCAGGAACGTTAAATCATCCAAAGTGTTGGGTCCTGATGGAATCTCCATGGTAAAGCTGGATGTGCCGAGAGTCTAGTATCTCACTAAAGATCTCAAACTGTCACTACCCACCAACTTCGTTCCCGTAGTCTGGAAAATGGGCAGGATGGTCCTGCTACTGAAGCCAAGGATGCCGGCAAAGGTTAATCATACGGACACATTTCGACCTTCACAGCTTCAGAAATAGCTATGCAGCTGCCGATCATCAACATGGGTTCCGAAAGCAGCACAGCACCACAATAGCGCTGCACGCCAATATTAAAATAGGCCTTAACAAGAGCAAGCCGTGTGTAAGAAAAGTAATGGTAGCGCTTGACTTGTCAAAAGTAGTTGATGCCAGTCGTACGTAGAATTCAGGAACAAGAAGTCCAAGCTCCGTAGAGTGAAGCAGGGAGTTCCCTAAGGTGGTGCGAATCTCCCGAACTGTTTAACTACTACCTTTTCACTATCTCTCCACCCCCTCCAGATGGCATTGATATCGTAACGTATGCCGATGATTGTACGATCTTGACATTAGGTACCTTCCCTAATGTCATTTGTGAAAGGCTGAACTCCTATATGACTGATCCTGCTACCTTTTTCCAGACGAGAAATAGCCAATATCAGCCACAAAATCAACGGCCGAGCAGACTACCCCCGGCCAATTTTGAAATGTTGGCTAGTCAAATATATGTGTAGATGCCAGTCCTACGTGAAATTCAGGAAATCCAAGCCCCGTAGAGTGAAACAGGGAGTTCCCCAAGGTGGGATGATAGCTCCGGAACTGTTTAATCTCTAACTCTCCTGTATTCCACCCCCTTCAGATGCCATTGAGATCGTAAAGTATGTGGATGATTGCACGATCTTGACGTCAGGTACCTTCCCTGGTGTCATTTGTGAAAGGCTGAACTCCTATTTGACTGATCTAGTCACCTTTTTCCACACGAGGAATATGCAAATATCCGCCACTAAATCTACGGCCACTCCGTTCACCACATGGACGGCATAGGTGAGTACTGAGTTAAAGGTCATGGTCGATGGCAGCAGAATTCCCACCAACTTACCCAAGGGGTCACATTCGGTTGCATGTTCAAGTCGCCCGTGCATGCCTAAGCTATCTGCGACAAGCTGAGATGTCCTCAAGTCCCTTGCCGGCAGCCCTTGGCATGCAGATAAAGAAACCTTGTTGAGAACATATGTATAACGCCATAGGTCGAAATGTGGTAAGCTATGCGGCGCCAGTGTGGTCCGCGAATATAAATGCAACGCGATGGAAAAATATTCAGACATGCCAACCTTACAACTGCAACAGGGTGCCTTCTCATGTCTTCAGGGGACCATCTACATTAGGAGAAAAAGATTCTTTCAGTACAGCAACATAATGGCATGTTCTCGTTGCAGTACTTGCTTGGGTGTTACCGTGAGAGCCATCCGAGTCACCATATGGTGGTTTCACCCCCACCCAGGCATGTCAGAAGGTATCTTCATGATCTAGAATGCGTGGTCCAAAGTTACAAGAGAGAGCACCTAGATCAGTCTATAAAGCAGATTTAAATGGGATTCACACATAAACAACTATCCTGAGAATGCGCTCCTCCGAAACATCCCTCACCTATCGAGGCTTAGGAGCGTCAACTGCCACAACAAAACGGAGTAGTTTTGGCTCAACTAAGTTTCGGATGGTGCCGTCGACTAAATTCCAATAGGCCAAAGATCGAAGACGCCGTGCAAAACATTTGCCTAGCAAATACACACTACACCTCTTCAACTGCCTGCCAAACCTCTTCAACTAACTCTAGTAGCTTTGTGGTTACATCCCATCGAAGCAGCCACATTCCTAGGACTGGAGATAGACCCAGAGCCAAATTAACCAGAAAAACGAACATACAAACATATAAAATACTGTTACAACAACAACAAGAAGGTTCTACATTAACAACAACTTTGTGTGCTGATGAACCAGTAAAGTCTTCCTCTCCTAATGAAGATGGTGTTATGAAGAGGCACCCCGCACAGTCCTCAGAGGACCTGAGGAATATTTTTCTATAGAAAAACAGTCCTCAGAGGACCTGAGGAATATTTTCTATAGGAAAACAGTCCTCATAAGAACTGAGGAATATTTTTCTCTAGAAAAACAGTCCTCAGGAGACCTCCTCAGAGGACCTGAGGAATATTTTTCTATAGAAAAACAGTCCTCAGAGGACCTGAGGAATATTTTTCTATAGAAAAATAGTCCTCAGGAAACCTGAGGAATATTTTTTTATAGAAAAACAGTCCTCAGGAAACCTGAGGAATATTTTTCTATAGAAAAACAGTCCACAGGAAACCTGAGGAATATTTTTCTATAGAAAAACAGTCCTCAGAGGACCTGAGGAATATTTTTCTATAGAAAAACAGTCCTCAGAGGACCTGAGGAATATTTTTCTATAGAAAAACAGTCCTCAGAGGACCTGAGGAATATTTTTCTATAGAAAAACAGTCCTCAGAGGACCTGAGGAATATTTTTCTATAGAAAAACAGTCCTCAGAAGACCTGAGGAATATTTTTTCTATAGAAAAACAGTCCTCAGAGGACCTGAGGAATATTTTTCTATAGAAAAACAGTCCTCAGAGGACCTGAGGAATATTTTTCTATAGAAAAACAGTCCTCAGAGGACCTGAGGAATATTTTTCTATAGAAAAACAGTCCTCAGAGGACCTGAGGAATATTTTTCTATAGAAAAACAGTCCTCAGAGGACCTGAGGAATATTTTTCTATAGAAAAACAGTCCTCAGAGGACCTGAGGAATATTTTTCTATAGAAAAACAGTCCTCAGAGGACCTGAGGAATATTTTTCTATAGAAAAACAGTCCTCAGAGGACCTGAGGAATATTTTTCTATAGAAAAACAGTCCTCAGAGGACCTGAGGAATATTTTTCTATAGAAAAACAGTCCTCAGAGGACCTGAGGAATATTTTTCTATAGAAAAACAGTCCTCAGAGGACCTGAGGAATATTTTTCTATAGAAAAACAGTCCTCAGAGGACCTGAGGAATATTTTTCTATAGAAAAACAGTCCTCAGAGGACCTGAGGAATATTTTTCTATAGAAAAACAGTCCTCAGAGGACCTGAGGAATATTTTTCTATAGAAAAACAGTCCTCAGAAGACCTGAGGAATATTTTTTCTATAGAAAAACAGTCCTCAGAGGAACTGAGGAATATTTTTCTATAGAAAAACAGTCCTCAGAGGACCTGAGGAATATTTTTCTATAGAAAAACAGTCCTCAGAGGACCTGAGGAATATTTTTCTATAGAAAAACAGTCCTCAGAGGACCTGAGGAATATTTTTCTATAGAAAAACAGTCCTCAGAGGACCTGAGGAATATTTTTCTATAGAAAAACAGTCCTCAGAGGACCTGAGGAATATTTTTCTATAGAAAAACAGTCCTCAGAGGACCTGAGGAATATTTTTCTATAGAAAAACAGTCCTCAGAGGACCTGAGGAATATTTTTCTATAGAAAAACAGTCCTCAGAGGACCTGAGGAATATTTTTCTATAGAAAAACAGTCCTCAGAGGACCTGAGGAATATTTTTCTATAGAAAAACAGTCCTCAGAGGACCTGAGGAATATTTTTCTATAGAAAAACAGTCCTCAGAGGACCTGAGGAATATTTTTCTATAGAAAAACAGTCCTCAGAGGACCTGAGGAATATTTTTCTATAGAAAAACAGTCCTCAGAGGACCTGAGGAATATTTTTCTATAGAAAAACAGTCCTCAGAGGACCTGAGGAATATTTTTCTATAGAAAAACAGTCCTCAGAGGACCTGAGGAATATTTTTCTATAGAAAAACAGTCCTCAGAGGACCTGAGGAATATTTTTCTATAGAAAAACAGTCCTCAGAGGACCTGAGGAATATTTTTCTATAGAAAAACAGTCCTCAGAGGACCTGAGGAATATTTTTCTATAGAAAAACAGTCCTCAGAGGACCTGAGGAATATTTTTCTATAGAAAAACAGTCCTCAGAGGACCTGAGGAATATTTTTCTATAGAAAAACAGTCCTCAGAGGACCTGAGGAATATTTTTCTATAGAAAAACAGTCCTCAGAGGACCTGAGGAATATTTTTCTATAGAAAAACAGTCCTCAGAGGACCTGAGGAACATTTTTCTATAGAAAAACAGTCCTCAGAGGACCTGAGGAACATTTTTCTATAGAAAAACAGTCCTCAGAGGACCTGAGGAATATTTTTCTATAGAAAAACAGTCCTCAGAGGACCTGAGGAATATTTTTCTATAGAAAAACAGTCCTCAGAGGACCTGAGGAATATTTTTCTATAGAAAAACAGTCCTCAGAGGACGTGAGGAATATTTTTCTATAGAAAAACAGTCCTCAGAGGACCTGAGGAATATTTTTCTATAGAAAAACAGTCCTCAGAGGACCTGAGGAATATTTTTCTATAGAAAAACAGCCCTCAGAGGATTTGAGGAATATTTTTCGATAGAAAAACAGGAGAAATGAGGAATATTTTTCTATAGAAAACCAGTCCTCAGAGGACCTGATAAATATTTTTTTATAGAAAACCAGTCCTCAGAGGATCTGAGGAACAGTCCTCAGAGGACCTGAGGAAATTTTTCTATAGAAAAACAGTCCTCAGAGGAATTGAGGAACATTTTGCTATAGAAAAACAGTCCTCAGCAAAACTGAGGAATATTTTTCTATGGAAAAACAGTCCTCAGAGGACATGAGGAATATTTTTCTGTAGAAAAACAGTCCTCGGAGGACCCGCCTTTTAATCGACGAACAGGTCGAATATGTCGCCCCAATTTTCATAGCGTTTTTATTGGCCATTGTCTTCAGTGTTACACGCACCATTTTTTAAGCTGAGGTTACAATAAGTGGATATAGTTTGCTAACCTAAGTTGTGCTAATCAGATCAGGTATACTCCTTATTACATATATATATCCTTTAACGGTTCTGCATGAAGCCTAACAAAATTGTTGCATAATTTTGTCCATATTTAATACATTAGTTGCTTTAAGAATGACTCATGAAACATTGTTGTATGTTTCGCCTAGTTGGCATCATTTTGTTTACATAAGTAGGAAGTAGAGCCTTACAGGTAATAATGATGGAGCCTGTTTTTACTCCATTTTATTTTCAATATTTCTGTATTTTTTTTCTCATACATAAAATCCCATACTCCATTTGCTTTTTGCAGTCATTTAATTCCACCATCAAAATAAGTTGTCAGAGCTTTCGTGATACAAAGGAAAAAAGACATTCGTAATTCTCTTAATAAAAACCGGAAATAGAGAGTGTGTTTTGGTATATGTGAATGCCTGAGAGTTTTAGCATAAAGAGTGAATAAAAGTGCTTGAGAGTGTTGTATTTACAACAGTAAAATAGAGCAAAAATAAAACAACATTCATACAAACCCCCATCAAATAACAAAAAAAAAAACGAACGAAGGAAGGAACGAGCAAAGGAACAACAATAATGAAAACCTAAATAGGATATAAAAATCAAAACAAAAACAACAAAGTTGCCACAACAAAGTCAACATTCAACATCACCACTGTGTGACAGTAATAATAAGAAGAAGAACAAAACAACAACAACATTACATCAACTACTGTTGTCAACTCTACCCAGCAGCTGTGCTACTAAAGTAATAAAACCTAAATTAAACATTACCGTAATTCTTCTTTCTCTATTTTTCCGTTCATTTGTGTGTTTCCGTGTATCCTGCATCTAAGTGTGTGTGTCTTAATACTTTTAATTGATTTATATTTAGGTTAATTTGCTTCTGTTGGATTTATTTTTAACGCTATATTTAAATACATTGTATCAACACATATCTACATACATATAGACATGTACATATGTATGTATATTTTTTTATCGACGCGTTTTGATATACGAGTATCATTGGTTTTTTGCTTATATTTTGAATAGTTTCAGTTCCTTAGTTTGAAAGGTTCTTCCTCTTTTTTGCTTCTTAATGATTTAATTACAACCTAAGCGGCTTATTATCCTCTAGTTTACATCGTAAGAACGTTATTGACTTGTTGTGGTCTGTCATGCCATCGATAAGCATTTTAAAAGATGCTTATAAAACATGATATGTAATTATTTTACATTTACAAGGCTTCAATTAAAATATCACAAAGATTTTAAACGTTTATCGTCATTGTATGTAAGTACTAGGATGCATACATATGTATGTACTTGTGTCTGAAAAAGTTATCTGATTCACACTAGAAGGTCGAAAGAAAGCAAATATTAACAAAGAGTAAGGACTTTTCAGGATTAGATAAAAACACTTTTTATATTTTTGTCATAACAAGAAAGAAACAAACATCTGTGGGAAACGCATCTACAACATATTTTCACACGCCATAACACCAACTGATCTGGCCTGTGTGTATTTCAGTATTTTTAAAGTTGTCATTTCGTTTGTAACACATATACAGTGTCGGCCAAAACTAGAGCACCCCCTCAGTACATTTTTTTTAAATGATAATCTTTTTAAGAAAACAAAGTGATAAATTTATTTTTTAATTTTTCTTTTTATACCCTCCACCATAGTATGGAGGGTATATTAAGTTTGTTTTTCCGTTTGTAACGCATTGAAATACTCATTTGCGACCCTATAAAGTATATATATTCTTGATCAGGGTAAAATTCTAAGTCGATCTGAGCACGTCCGTCCGTCCGTCTGTGGTAATCACTCTAGCATCCACAAAAATGGAGATAGGACGCTGAAATTTTGGGAAAATGTGTATTTTGTTTGCAGGCAGGTCAAGTTCGATGATGGGCTATATCGGTCCACGTTTTGGTATAGCCCCCATATAACGGTACCCCCCGATTTACGGTATTTTGACGTTTCTAGCTACATTTTCAGACCAATTTAGCTATAATTTGACATTTAGGGTTCTTAAGTATCAATAAACTTATATAACAAAAGTTGTGGACATAGGTCCACGTTTTGGTATAGCCCCCATATAACGGTCCCCTTCGATATACGGTATTTTGACGTTTTTAGCTACATTATCAGACCGATGTATTTATAATTTGACATTTAGGGTTATTAGGTGTTAATAAAGTTATACATTAGAAGTTGTGGACATAGGTCCATGTTTTGGTATAGCCCCCATATAACGGTACCCCCCCGATTTGCGGTATTTTGACGTTTTTAGCTACATTTTCAGACCGATGCAGCTATAATTTGACATTTAGGGTTCTTAAATGTCAATAAACTTATATAACAAAAGTTGTGGACATAGGTCCACGTTTTGGTATAGCCCCCATATAACGGTACCCCCCGATTTACGGTATTTTGACGGTTTTTGCTGCATTTTCAGACCGACTTAGCTATATTTTGACATTTAGGGTTCTTAAGTGTCATTAAACTTATATAACAAAAGTTGTGGACATAGGTCCACGTTTTGGTATAGCCCCCATATAACGGTACCCCCCGATTTACGGTATTTTGACGTTTTTAGCTACATTTTCAGACCGATGAAGCTATAATTTGACATTTAAAGTTCTTAAATATCAACAAACTTATGTGACAAAACTTGTGGACATAGGTCCACGTTTTGGTATAGCCCCCATATAACGGTACTCCCCGATTTACGGTATTTTGACGTTTTTAGCTACATTTTCAGACCGATATAGCTATAATTTGACATTTAGTGTTCTTAAGTGTAACTATACTTACATAACAAAAGTTGTGGACCTAGGTCCACGTTTTGGTATAGCCCCCATATAACGGTACCCCCGATTTAGGGCATTTTGACGTTTTTATCTACATTTTCAGACCGATATAGCTATAATTTGACATTAAGGGTTCTTAAGTGTAACTAAACTTATATAGCAAAAGTTGTGGACGTTTTGGTATAGCCTCCATATAACGATAATGTTCGGATATAGCTTCCATGTAACGGTACCTCCCAATTTTCAGTAATTTGGCAATTTTAGCTACAATTTGTAACAGAACTAACTGTAATTTGACATTTAAAGGTTGTAGTGGTCACCACACATCTGCATCAACAATTTTCAACATAGCCCCAATATAACGATACTTCCCGATTTTCGGTACTTAAAATGTTAAAATGTTTAACAGAACGTAGGTCCATGTTTTTGTATAGCCTTAGCTTTATTTTTTGGACGAACTTTCTGTAATTTGTTCATTTAAGTTCATATTTTCGTATAGCCCAGATACCTCCGAACTAGCTGTTAATGACATTTGAAGTTCCCACGTTATGCACCGATTTTCGATATTTTGGGGATTCTAGCTAAATTTTTTAACCGAATTAGGACCTATTTGACATTAAAGGCTCCCATCAAAAACTGTCAACATAGGCCCATGTTTTATTATAACCCCTATATAACAGTACCTTCCAATTTCTAGCCCACCAAAAATTGTCAACAGTTAGATATAGGCACCATAAAAAAGGACCTCCCGAATGAAGCATTTTATGTACATTATCTGACATTTTAACGTACTCACTTAAAGTTGGGGACAGGAATGAATATTTTATGGTGGAGGGTATGAAAAGTTCGGCCCGGCCGAACTTAATACTTTTTTACTTGTTATTTATTTATTTATATCTTTATTGTTGGAAAACACAAAAATAAGTAATTCAAAACTTAATAAACAAAAGCTAAAATTAAACAAACACTTTAGGCCGGAAATATAGCAGACAAAACTAAAGCACTCCCCGATTTGAGGTACAACCATGGTAGAATGATAAAAGGAAACCCCGTGCTAACAGCTGATTAAAATTTTTTTCAATGTATTTATTGTGAAGTACGTTCATTGTCAAATTGAATCAATAAAGAGAAGTTCCGTGCGGTTTGCGACTGTTCTGTTGTTTTAATCAAGGACTTACGTGGTACTGCTTACACAAAGAATAATTGTTGAAAGGACTGGATGAACTGATTTCGCACAACAAAGAAAGTGATTTTATGTTTTGAAACATTTTTATTAATTAATAAAAATAAAACAAAACAACTAAAAAATAAGATTTTTTTATTCTGAGCCACAAAGAATCATCATCTATCAATTTATGTCCCTTCACCCTATTACTTCGGTGTCCGCGGAAATATTTAGAGGTTTCCTTTGGTTAGAAATGTTGATTAATCGACTGAAAGATTCGGCGCTAATATATCTGCCAGCAATAATACAAAAATGAATTGATTTGATTGTTCACAGAAAATATCTATGCATTTCAAAAACTAAACAAACTTGTTTTTTTTGTTATGACATGCTCCCGTACAGTGTAACGACACAAGTTCCCTTTGATTGCTTTCGGAGGGCCAGAGTCTGTCACAGAAATTTATAAAAGTGACCGAGAGAGAGAAAACACGGTTTGTTTGGGTTTTAACCAATTTGTGGCTTTATTGTTTAAGATTGATTGGCGGATTTTTGATCGTATATATATTGTTGAATAAATATATGTCGGCTACGTCTTCCAAGTCAGCACTATCGGAGCGACCTAGATAAGTACGCCCAGCTGATGGTCTTCTCGTCGTTCTCTGCCGTTGTGGGAGACCTGGATAAGTACTCCGGTAGATTGTTCCACGTAGCCCTGAATAGATACTCTTTCTCGTCGTTCCCTGCCGCTGTGGGAGACCTGGATAAGTACTCCAGTAGACTGTATAACGTAGCCCTGGATGGATACGATGGGATGCTCGCCGAAGAATGAGTACTCCTTGCCAAGACGTTAACTTTGCTGGCCCTGATGGAGACCTGGATAAGTACTCCCTTCTGTTTCGGAGATATGGCCTGCCGGAGACCCGGTCCGGTGGTTAATATGGGGTTGGGATTTGCTGGAGATCCACTGCCGATCCTAAGGTCAGACGAGGGTTTACGAAGGGGAACCCGAGAGTTACGAACACTACTCAGATTGGCACGAGGGAAGCGCGAGAGTTACGGACACTACCCAGGTTGACACGAGGGGAATCCGAGAGTTACGGACGCTACTCAGATTGGCACGAGGGAAGCCCGAGAGTTACGGACACTACTCAGATTGGCACGAGGGAAGCCCGAGAGTTACGGACACTACTCAGGTTGACTCGAGGGGAATCCGAGAGTTACGGACACTACTCAGATTGGCACGAGGGAAGCCCGAGAGTTACGGACACTACTCAGGTTGACACGAGGGGAATCCGAGAGTTACGGACACTACTCAGATTGTCACGAGGGAAGCCCGAGAGTTACGGACACTACTCAGATTGGCACGGGGGAAGCCCGAGAGTTACGGACACTACTCAAGTTGACACGAGGGGAATCCGAGAGTTACGGACACTACTCAGATTGGCACGAGGGAAGCCCGAGAGTTACGGACACTACTCAGGTTGGCACGAGGGAAGCCCGAGAGTTACGGACACTACTCAGGTTGACACGAGGGGGATCCGAGAGTTACGGACACTACTCAGATTAGCACGAAGGAAGCCCGAGAGTTACGGACACTACTCAGGTTGACACGAGAGGAATCCGAGAGTTACGGACACTACTCAGATTGGCACGACTGTAAAAAGAATAAATCACCACTCTGACTCACCTGGTTTTACTTCGACTGGACACTCGGGATATATTCGCGCACTGTACACTTCGACACTTGTTCACCGACTGATCCCCCTTGTAATTCCTCCTGCCCTTTTATAGGAAAAACTGGTGGTACCTATTACCTCTAATAAATTCATAAATTCATTTAAGGGTAGGGATAATCTTGGTGATAGGTTCACCTGTTACCAACTCAAGAAGTTCGCCAACACGTGGCCTTGACCCGATCGGTCAATGAACCTAACGGTTAACAGTGAAACTATACGAGGACTGTTAAAAGGAGAAATTCATTAATTTATTGTCAAAAAATATAATCCAACGTATGTATATTAACAACAAAACAAAATATAACATCAATGGTGGGGACGAAAACAAGTGTAACGACTTTCGTCGTCACAACAGACATACAGGGTTGTATTAACCCAAATTTGACAGATGCGACTACCTTTTATCATTCTACCATGGGTACAACCAAAACTATTGAAATCAATATTTCGTTGCGAATCATCTATTCTGGATAATACAAACACATTATTTAGGCATAGGGAATACTAAATAATTAATTGGAGGCGAAATAATTGATTTTCGGAAAATTTAGCTTAAATCCTCAAAATACTGAAAATCGGGAGGTACCATTATATGGGGGCTATACCCAAACGTGGACTAAGGTCCACAACTTTTGGTGGAAGTGGTTTGTGAGCACTAGGAACCCTAAGTACTAAATTACAGCTAATTTTGTAGGAGCATGTGGCTTAAATACTCAAAATACCGAAGATCGGAAGGCACCGCTGTAAAACATTAGCAGATATTGTTCATGTTCATCCAAAAATGATGCTACAGCAACTTCTGGTCAAATACAAAACCGCTTAGATTTAAAAATTAGCAAAATAACGATTCACAGAAGAAAGGTAGAATCCGGCTTATTCAATCGACGACCAGCAAAAAAACCTTTCATATCGACAAAAAATTAAGAAGCCAGACTGGAATTCGCCAGGACCCATTTGAACTGGTCTGTCAAAAATGGAGGATTGTACTGTTTTCCTATGAATCTATGTTTAATTTAAAGTATTCAGATGGCAAAAGGCGCGGACCAAATGGGCAACGGTTAAATCCCAAATATTGCAAAGACCCTGTGGTCACATGGGGAAGGAATATTATAGTCTGGGATTTTTTCTCAGGGCAAGGGATTGGACCAATTCATAAAATTAATGGAAGTATGGATTGTTTCAAGTATCGTAATGTATTAAAAGCGTGATATTGCGTTATGCTGAAGAAGAGATGCCACTTAGAGGACCTTCTAGGAAAATAATGAGCCAAATCATGTATCGAATGTGGTTAAGGAGTGATTCCAATCCCCTCATCTTAGCTCTCGATTGGGACTTGTGGGAGATCGTAACCTCAAAACTCAACCGAAAAAATTGCAAAACTAAATAATATTTATTTGAAGCTGAAAAGGTAGCCAGGGAAGCGATATCGCCTGCAATAATTAATAATTTTATATCCTCTATGCCTAAAAGATGTGCTTGTGTCATCCAGAATAAAGGATACACAACGAAATATTGATTTCAATACTTTTTGTTGTACCTCGAATTGGCGGGTGCTTTAGTTTTGTCCGCTTATATTTGCAACCTAAAATATTTTTTTTTTTTTAATTTTTACTTTGTTTGTTAATTTCTAAAGTCCTTATGTTTATATTTTCTAATCGTAAAGTTATACCGATAGCAACAAGTGGTGTCAACTTTTACTTGAACTTTTAATTCATAATTTTGCGTTTTAATTTTACCGATTTTTGTCAGTAACTCAAAAAATGATTGGCCTATTGGGCAGGCCTGAATAGCATTCAGACTGATACATTTGCGCAGGCTTTACAATGGTACAGTGTGAATGCCGTAATCGGAGACCATCTCCCATCTATCGCAGCAGAAGAACAATAGCTGCCAAAGCAAACACGTATGGTTTTTAGCACCGTATAGGCCATTTTCAATACCAAAGATCTTATCATTTATCAACATTTGCATTCATTTATCTTAAATATTGTTGACAGACATCTTTAAATCGACTTAGGATGGTATGCTGATAACAAATATATGCTTTACGAGTTCCAATCCAATCTTGGCACCTCGTAATATTTTGTCCAAACATAGACCAAGTTTGAATATATGTACGCCATTCGGGAAACTTTCCCACAAAAGTTCAAATTTAGCTAAAATGGTGCGCACTATAACCGATTTGGCTCAAACTTTCGTAATATTTCTTTCAGATATATTAAAGGCTCGAATATAAACTATATTGATCCACTACTTCGGGTACCTCTTCACAAAAGTTGAAAAATTTTCATATTTTTTGCGTTTTGAATTTTTTTACATTTTTTTTTTTGTTCACGAGGCTCTTACTACTACGGTGCAATTTTTTTCGGTGGCAAATCCATAAGGTCCAAAGCATAAAAACCCCTATAGTATCCGACTCTTTGACTTCGTAAAATTTCTCCCAAGTGAACTTCAAGTTCCAAAGAGTTCTATATCGGGCAACACATTAGGGCACATCTCTCACAAAAGTTCAAAGTTGTCGCTTATATGCAGTTAAAGGGCACGGTACTCTTGAAGCAACTCTAAATGAAAGTTGCTTACACTTGGGAAGTTTTTGCGGATTCTGAAACTACAATGTTCATAGATGAGAAAAATCAAAAAACAAAAAAATCGGCAGAGCGCTTTTTAAATAAATCGCGATTCGAGTTGACATTTTTAGGTTTCTTTAGGTTTTCACGATTTTGCTTGGAAACCGCAAGTTCTATCGGAATAAGACTAAAGAAAATAAGGTAAGGTATAAGGTAGCGATACAGTCAACGCATTGTCTCAATTTGAACTTCTATATCTCAATAACGGTAAAACCTACGAAATTATCATAGCTACAACATTTTCTTTAGTCCCATTTCGATAGGACTTGTGGTTTTCAAGCAAAATCTAAAAAACCCCTTATTTATTTTTCTCATAAATGAACATTGTAGTTACCGTGAGGGCTATTCGAAGTTTGTTTTGAAAATATTACTGTTGGGGTTCTCCCCTGTAAACATGACAGCGTGGTCAAGAGCACCGTGAGGGCTATTCGAAGATTGTTTTGAAAATATTAGTGTTGGTTCTCCCCTGTAAACAGGACAGCGTGGTCAAGTCTATGCTTTCGGATATAATGGTCCGAAATATCTAAAAAATCCTACGCTCACCAACTAAAATGGCTGGGGCAAGAAAGGAGTGACTGACATTGGTCGTACTCGTAAATTAAGTTCGACGATGAACGATATCGGACAAATTTTCGCTTAAGTGCAGTTTAAGTGCTGTTTGAGAATTCTTGTGAAATGTTCAATAAATGTTGTCCTTGAGATTTTGATTACAACGATATAATTTCTTTCGTGGGCAAGTCCGTTTTTCCTCACTTGATGATCTAAAGCTCTAAAAATCCTATGGTGTCCAACTAAAATTACTGGTTGGCACAATCACTACCGACATGAATGACTCCCACAATTAGATCGTGCTTCAAGATGGACAATTTCTTCAGGCACCTCCTCTGCAAAATTCCGTTCTCGGATCGTGTTTTAATAGCAGGTAGTATTTTTAACTGTGTTAAGCAAATGCTGCTTTAGATATAAGAGAGGAAACGTCCCAATATTTAGGGTCGCTCGCTCCTTCATACATAGCACAAAGTTTTTTGTAGTCTTTGTGGTCTTTTTACAACTCTATAGTTTTATTCTTCGTACTTCTCTTGACAATGGCCCGAATGTTCCAAAAACCCCACTCAAGTGGTATTCTTGCAACATAAGAAGGATTAGGAGTGGATACTGTGTTGATTGGGTCTGTTAGTGAAATAATAAGACCCAATTGTTTGGCCGGATCTACATCCACATATAAAAATATTCAACAAAATATTGCAATTTAACCCAAAACATTGTGCAATTAAGTAAAAAGACTGCGTACATTTACATTGCTACTATACATCGGCAGATGGTGCTGGAGGTCTAACATAATGTTATGTTCCAATATGGTGACATAAAATTATGTTATACTTGTTTTTGTTGCCGTCGTGTTTTGTTAGTTGTATGTTATACACAAACACCCTCTACACAGAAAAAAAATCCGGCGATAAAAAAAAATTATCATATTGACGAAATTCGATCAAATTATTTGATCACAAAGTAATAATACAACTGATAAAATATTTCACATATTGACTAAAATATTTATCGATTTTTTATATTGAACTGATAAAATGGAAATATTTGGAATATTTTGATAAATATTTTTGTCAATATGTGAAATATTTTATCAGTTGCATTTTTACTTTGTGACCAAATAATTTGATCGAATTTTGTCAATATGACAATTTTTTTATCGCCGGAAAATCGATAAATTTTTGATTGAATCTTTGAATTTTTTTATCAAATGCCGAAATTTTTTTTCTGTGTATGGTTTAATAGCAAAATTGAACTGCATTTGCACTATGTCCAATCTTTACAGTTCTATGTCTTTGTCTATGATTTAGGTGAACCAAGGTAAATTGAAGAAGGTAGAAGTTACTGTTAAAAATTCGAAATTTGCTACAAAAAAATGCTTGGTTTCATCCTAAACTTGTAATAAAAAGGACATACCACAGTTCCGAATGCTTTATTTTTACATCTTGATTCAAACCTGTTATATTTTAGAGGTATTTCGAAATATATTTATGTTTTTCCTCATAGTACAATCATTACAAGGTAGGACATAGGAAACATATGATTAAAATTTTTCCTTGAGGTCCTCCTATTGTGTCAAAACAGTTTTGACAAGGTTGACAAATGATAAAATAAATTTATTGAAAATTAGAAAAAAATAGATACGTATGTATATGCATGGTATAATGAGAAAGGTATGGCAGAGCTCACAGCTGATTACAATTTTTTTTGTCGGCGACCGACTTGTTTCAAACTCATTTTGATATGTTTTGATTTTTATGTTCCAATCAGGGCGAATTTAACAAGGTGACCCAATAGTTGACGTTAGGTTGTAGTCTTCATTTGCTGTCAAATTTTTTTTGCGCGAAATATCCACAAATGTTAGAAGAAAACGTTAAAATATTATTCGCGAAGCTTAAACAAAGATGTGGTACACAGATATTTTTTATAGAAGCGAAATATTTGTTATTTATTTTTGATTAAAAATTTGTTTTGACAGCAAATGAAGACATAGGTTGCTATTATTGTATCACCTTCTTTCTTAAGCCTTTACCTAATTAACTGCGTGTTGCGTGTGCGTTCAAAAATACAAAAACAAAATACATTTCAAATTGAAAACAAAAACAAATACATGTATTTTGTTTTTGTATTTTTGAACGCACACGCAACACGCAGTTAATTAGGTAAAGGCTTAACACCATGGTTCCAATTATGACAAATTTCAATTTCATAAACACACACATACACAATTTTTATCGTAATAATTTTTTTTGTATCCTTTATTTGCAATCTATTTTATAATATTAAGCAAATATGTTCATTTTTTACATAATATAACAGATGTCTCCATTCTTTCTTTAGAAAGGAGACTTTATACTTACATATACATATTACGAATATTTATGATATACGTAATAAAAATAAAATGAAAACAAAAGCCGTTGTATTTAAATAAAAATGAGAAGATGCCACGTGTGACACCCTCAGACGGCATTGAGGCTGTAATGTATGCGGATGATTGTACGATTTAGCGTCGGGTCCTATCGTCGGTGACATATGTGATAGGTTAAATGTTTACATAGATGACCGCCGCAAAATGCATTGTACAGTACTTTCATCTGAAAATATCCGCCACTAAATCCACCGCTACTCTGTTCAGCACATAGACGGCTGAAATGGGTTTCCCGAAAGATATTGGGCAATAATTCCGACCACAAACTCCCCTAAGATGTTGGGTTTAAATTTCCATAGCATGTTTAAGTCGTCCGTGCATGCCACAGATCAGAAGCAGAAACAAGGCCTCAGATCGATGGCCGGCAAAACAAAGAAACCTTGTAATTTCTTACAAAACAATCGACCGATCTGTGGTAAGTTATGCGGCGCCAGCGTTATATGCAAATGTTACGCTAGGCAGTAGAAGAATATTCAATCGTGCCAGAATACCGTCTTAAGAACTGCAACAGGGTGACTCCTCATGTCACTATTGGCCTAATTCGTAAGGAGACGAAGCTTTTATCCTAGTATCAGCACAACAAAATGTTGTCAATGCAGTACCTGATTGGGTTTTATCGCCTTGAGCATCATTGCCACGATATAGTGAACAGGCTTCCCTCGCTAAGGCACGTCAAGATCTTCAAGATCTATAGAGAAGTATAAACGATGACATCTGTGTCAATGAGACTATCAGGCAGACTTGAATAGCATTCATACTGATGCAGTTGAGCAGGATGCAGCCGTTTCAATTCGTATCGATACCCAACACATGTCTGGCATGTGAATTGGGACCACTACTACGCGCTGCATTTGTTTAGCTCACTCACCACTGTCTCCTGATTCTTTATGGACGCAACCAGTCCATGTTGCAGAATTTTTGAGTCTAAATACAGAGGAACCAGCACCAGATAACTGAAATATGTACATATTTGCGTTGCTATAACACAATAGCATCTATAGCAGCAACGTTTTCAGCATAAAAAAATATTTGTTTTTCTTTACAATGTTTCATTTATTTTTTATTCGTTTTATTAATTTGGAAAACAAAAAACAAAACTTGAAGTTTGTCACCATTGGCAATTTTGAAAGAAAGCGGGCATAGGTGTAGGTTTGATTTTATGGTTTTTTCGAACCTATTCTACCTTTCTTAAGGCCTGGGTACATAAGCTGCCTCGCTTGGCTGCCTTGCTTTCCTACTTCATTTCTGACATAATAAAAATAAAAGAATAAAGAAGGCCGAACGAATTTCGGACTGGGTTGCCCTTTTCTTTTTTATTCTTTTATCAGAAGCAAGCAAGGTAAGCAGGCGAGGCAGCCTGCAGGCCTTTATTCTACCATGTGTATATGTATGTATACATAAATATTCGACAGCAAGCACGACTTTCAACATTATGGAGGAGTTCTCGATGAGTGGAATATGATGAGTGGAATATGCTGTGTCTGTTGTGATTGCTGCTTACCGATGTCCAAGTTTCGTATCTGTCTGTTCCTGCAACAACATGGTGGTCCGGACGATATTTGCTTCTCGGGACGATCGTACACCCAACGCGCTAGATGAATGCCTTTCACATATCAACGTGATCAATTTTATTTCTTGTTTTTCGATCTGCTGACAGCCACGTTACCTTATGAAAGTCAAGATGCTTGTCGCTGCGAAGTCTCTCACCTCATTCCGTTGTATGATGTACCATTGTGGCGACTGCATTTTCCAACTGTTGTTCCGAAAATATTCTCTCATTCAATTTTGGCATTAGAGTCGCATAGAAAAGTTTTAATGTCATAGGCAGGACACCGGTCATACGTTTTTTCTAAGCACTTGTAAATAGATCTTTGGTGTGTTCCTCCTTGTCTTCTGTGGGAACATGAGCGTAAATAAAAATAAGGCAAAAAATAGCGTTTTTTTCGAATTGTAGCAGGTATTTTATACATCCTGGGGTGAATCTGGGGACCAGATGTTTTAACCTTCGACTAACTGCAAATAAACAACTTAAGCTTTATATCATCGCAGCTATAATACAGTGCGTCACCTTAAGAAGTTGTTGTGACCATTTCCCTATCTATTATATTTCCTTTATAGCTATAAATCGGTCTTGTACTTTGCAAACACATCTGCCAGTACGTAATGTGCATCTTCTCTATAGAGAGTCCAATCAGTCCTTGGACTAATATCGTATGTACCAAATTATAAAGTTCTTTCTAAAATATTGCTTTTTATTTCATGTAAACATTTAAATTAACGAAAATGGCCAATGGCTCTCAAGTCATGCTCTCCCGAGTGGTAGATCCTGAGGATGCTTGCACTTTGTAGTGAAGGCGAAGGAAGTTATCATCACCAATTTTCTTAATTTCAAAGTCCAGTACGGACATCCTTTGCAGTCAATTCTGACGGCTGTGCAAGCACGGCCAATGCACAAATTATCACTTTTGCGCAAATGTCTAATTGGGCTAATACAAATAATATTAAAAAAATGTAAACAATACGATAGTTCAAATGAACAAAACTTGTTGCATTTGTTATTATTTGAAGTTATAAGCAAACCAACTTCAGAGTGTTTTTTTTTTTTTTTTTGAAATTTTATGGACCTGCCCAACCTTATAATTGAACCATGGTTTTTCCTAAGAACATTTTAAAAACGATTCTATTATTGAATATTTTCTTTGACATTTTATTTTCAATAACAACAATTTTGTTTTTTATTTTTGCCTTATTAATTATTATGTTTGTTGTCAAAAACATTATTGTGATTTAAAATAAAAAGTTGTTAACAGGCATTGGCAACTACCTTGTATAAATATGACTTGAGGTGAGCTACCTTTTTTATACAGCTATAGGATGAGTGGTAAAGTATGACTGCAGGGTTGTTCTCTATACCAGGGGTGCTCAGAATAGTTGGTGTATTAGTAGTGGTAAGACACTCTCCCCATTGCTAAGCAATGGCAAATCAGAGATAAAGAGAGAATACGTGTGGTTTGTTTTTACGCTACCGTAAGGAAGCGAGCACCAATGCCCTGTACCGCCTTATTCTCTTCCAGTTCCATTGTAAGTTGGAAGACATTAGGTGTGTCTTTTTACGTGATAATTTGTAAAAATTATTACGAAATGTTACTAAATGCTGTCTTTTTACACAAAAGTTCAGTAAAAGAGAGCGAAATGAGGGAAAAGTTTTGACATTTGTTTGTTTGCTGAGAACTTGCTAAAGGTTGCTAGAAGAATTTTTCCCAGCAACATATAGCAAGGTCGATCAGCTGATTTTCAATCACTTGTTAATGGTCAGATTTCCAATGTTAATGTGATTTAGCTATATTTATTGATTATTTTATTAATCTATTAACTATTTTTTATTTATTTTACTTAAAATTGATTAAGTTTTTTACTGCTTTAGATTAAGTTTTTCTTTCATACATTGGCGCCAAAGTTTTTGTTTTGGTAATCGGCTGTTATCTTGCTAAATTTTACTAAATGCTGTCTTTTTACGTTTCCCTCTTTTTTCGTATAATTGTTTTTTACTCTCTGCAAACAAGTTACTGAGTAAATCTTACTGAACAAGTAAAAAAGACACAGCTATTATAGTTTACAAGAAAAAACAATTAATTCTATAAAAAATAACATTGACACTTCTTTTATTTGTTATCGATTTATTTGAAAAATTTGACATATCCCTGACCTGGTATATTTCGGTTTTCGACTAATTTGTATATTATTGCATCAAACACCCAAGTCTAAGCGCATTGATGTATGGGAACAAGTACATATCTATGTACATATGTATTTGTTTGTTTATTTTCTTAAATATATACAAACCTATTTCTCTCTCAGGTTAAAGATGTTATACTTGACGTTTTTATTGTACTTTTCTCAAATTGAAATTGTTGACAATTGTCATCGTTTGGTCTTTTCATTGTTTCCCCCCTCAACTTTTAAACAATATACAAACTACAAGTAGTAAAAAACATATCTCAAATAGCGCCTTGTTACCATTGTCAAGACACTCCAACAGAATGTGAAATGCAAGACAACAACAATTTACCGATTTAGAAATCACAAAGCAACAAACATCACATGAATGGCGACAATGCTGTCGAAACGACAAAATATTCACTTTGCTGTAGTTGGTGTGATTTTGTGTTGTCTTTAGTTTTTTTTTTTGTCTTTTTTGACATTTTGCCAAAGTTCAATGTGAACATTATTATGGCCACTTTTCGCAGTATATAAATTCGGCTAAAAGCGTTTTTCACATTTTTTTATAGTTTTATGCATACGTTCTATTTGTACATAAGCATATACGCGCATATGTATGTATGTATGTGTGTAGTAATTGTGTTAGGGTGTTTCGCTAGGGTTTAGCGAAAATTTTTCTCAAAAATGGTGCGCACGACAAGTTTTGAACGGATCAACCGCCAGACATTAATCAGTAGTGCTATTCTATAACTCATATTTTGAGTTATCGACAAAAGTCGGTAACATTAAAACGCAAAATTATGAATGAAAAGTTCAAATAAAACTTGACAACACTGTTGCTAACGGTATAAGACCCAATTTACATTAAGCCATTTTCCTTGCGGCAATTTTTCTCGTTCTCTTTTAAACTTGTCAAAAACGAAAAATATAAAAGGAATTGCCTGAGAATTGCCGATATGAGCAACTTGTTTCTTCTTCCATACCCCTTACATGTCTCTCCAACAAACCTAGACATGCCACAAGTAAACTTGCCTAATGTAAATTGGGACTAACTTTATGACAAATTTTTATTGGTCGCTACCAAGGTATATCGACCAGTAGTGCGATTCACTAACTCATTTTTTGAGTTAACGACAAATGTCGGTAAAATTAAAACGCAAAATTATGAATGACAAAATTATGTGTTTTCTGACTACTCGGTAATCCGGACAATTCGATAATCCGGACATCGCCGAAACATGTTGTTTCCGGATTATCGAGACTATACTATATTTACCGAAAAATAAGGTATTTTCATGGCACAATTACCCACGTAGTGCCATCGACATATTTGTAATATGTTATTTCGAAATGTTCTTTATGTTGTTGGGGAAATTACAACAAAAATATTTTTTTTATAAAGGGATTTGACTCTTAATATTCGAACAGCTGGTGTGATACCACTACCTTGGTAATTGTGCCATGGTCGCTACCTTACCGAATAACATCATTAATTACCGAAACGATAAGCATTTTAATTTTACCGATTTTTGTCGGTAGCTCAAAAAATGAGTAAAAAAATCGCACTACAGGTTCAAATCGGTTCAAACCTTCGGATATCTCGCACACAAAATTTTAAAATTTTTCGCACAAGTGCAGTTTCAGGACATATCTCAGATCGTTTTGAATTTTTTGCATCAGGTTGTCCTCGCGGACTCTACTACAACTAGTATCGGGGGAAAGACTATATTTCCTGAGATAATGGCCCAAAAGCATTAAAAGTCCTGCCGGCATCAACTAAAATGACGATTCTTCCGAACGTTTATGCAGGGACGTAGTCAGAAATGCATCTCGACACCATTTCGGAGGGGCCCAACGGACAGAATTTGATGATTTGTGAGTAAAATATACAAAAAATGTCTAAAAAAATTAACATTTCAGAGGGCCCCTGGCTACGTAGGTGGTTCAAGGAAGTTCCATATCGGACAAGACCTTCGGGTATCTCCCTCTGAATAGTTCAACATTTTCGCTTAGTAACACTTTAAGAGTAATTCGAAGATCGTTTTGAAAGCTGTACCGAATGCACTCTTTGGTGACCTGTTTATTGCGACATAATGAGTTTCGTGGGTAAGTCCATCCTTCCAAACATAATGGCCAAACAGCTCTAAAAATCCTTCGGTGATCAACTTAAATGGTCGGTGGTCACGATAATGGAAAGGAGTGGCTGACATTGGTACAACCCTTGCACTTCGTAATATTGCTCTTAAACTTAAATCAATTCAAAGAAGGCTTTATCGGACAACCACTTCGGGTACCTTCCTCATGAAAGTTCAAAATTTTACTTATGTGTAGTTTAAACGCAGTTTGAGGATAGTTTTGAAATTTTTATCAAATGTGTAATGTTTTGGTCCTATTTACAGCGTGTTTCGTGGTAAGGGCAAAAGAGGTTCAACAGCTCAAAAAATCCTTCGGTGAAAGGAGCGACTGATATTGGTCAAACCTTGCACATCGTAATATTACTCTCAAACCTACATCAAATTTCAATAAGGTCAATAGCGGACAACACTTTCGAGTACCACAGAAAAGTTCAAAGCGAAGTTAGTCCATGTGATTCTGATAAAAACGAAATATTTTTTTTTTTTTCGTGGAAAAGTCCTTCCTCACATAATGACCCGTGGTGCAATGGTATGCACATGCCTTGCACACCGATTCCCTGGCCAGACAACATCAAATTTTCAATGGTGGCAAAATACGCCTCAGTTTAATTTTGGCGGTATATCCTGACTATTTCTACCGTGTAAAACTTCTCTATAAGTGGTGTCTTAGCTAATATGAATCGGGGTGCCAAAATTGATAACGGGAGAAGCAGAACAATTATATATATATATATATATATATATATATATATATATATATATATATATATATATATATATATAAGAGAAGGTAATATTTCCTGAAATATGGGCCTTGAAATGACGCAATATTTATGGTCACTCCTTCATACATCTCTCGCATTAAAGTTTTTAGAAGTCTTTGTTTCAATACTACAATTTTCTCAACAATTTACACTGATAACTTCCAAAACATTTGCCAAACATTCGACAGTGATAGTAGTTTTCGAAAGTTGTGCCGAACATTCGAATAATATGCCTGTCCGTGAACTCGATAATAGGTCTGTACGATAACCCAAAAGTTTGTGCAAATTTGCACAAACTTTTACAAAATGCTGTTCGATAACAAACTTGCAAAGTAAAAAAGAGAGAATTTGGAGACAGGGTTTAAAAGCCAGCAACTAAAAACATTAGCATTATCTGTACACTTCATCTGCTACACAATATTCACACACACGGCTAAATAAGCAACCGAACGCATATTTATTTTTGTACATTTTTGCTTATTTCGTTTTTTACGCCTAATCTTTTTTTTCGTTAGGCATAATCGACAACCACGCTACATATTTAGCAGTCGGCTGACCATTCGTCGCAGCAAATTAGCCAGAGAGGGTGTTTTTTGTCATTAGAGTTGCCAACGAAGTAATAAAAAAGATGCAATTTAATGTCAAAATGCTCCCATCATATGGTAGAACTTAAAGAATACTAATTATTATTGTTTAAAAATAAAAAATATATTTTGAACGGCTTCACCAAAAATTCACATGTCCTTTGAACGAAAAAGTGGAATTAATTATATCGTGATTTTGAATGCATTACACTGGTAACCCTGATCTCAAAAACAATTGTTTGCTGAAAACATGGCTAAGCCGTTGAAACTTTGTTGCTTATTCTCTTTTCTGATATGTGTTGATCATGTGTGCTGCAAAATATGAATATGCGTGTCCGATGTTTTTTTATTAAAGCGACAATATCAAATAGCATCAGCATTGCTAGTAATATTTGGTCTGTTCCTTTACTTTTGAAAGTGGTAAAACCGGCAAAAGTGGCAAAAGTTGAAAACTGCTCCCATATGAATTGTATGGTGTCTGAAGTAAAGGAACGCTTTTCGAGTAAAAAGTGGTAAAACTTGAAGATTCTTGCACGTAAAGGAACAGAGCTATTTTTGTGAAATTTGTTGCTACATGTTGCCGTTGTTCATTGTTGCTAAACATATTTCGAAGAAATTTTAGCAGGCAAAGCTGCAAATATTCGGTGCTTTTGTAATATGGCGTTAGCATTTAAAATCCCTGTTTGGAGACAATTGTGAGAGAATATTGGAGAGTTTTGTTCACAAGTTTTTGCAAGGAAAATTTTTCTTGTAAGAATTTGCAAGTTTGATCAGCTGATTTAAATTCGATTGCTTTATGGCGGACTTCTTGGCAAAAACGTAAACAAACGTTTGGTTATTAAAATAAATAAAAATAAAAAAGGAAAAAGTATTAAATAAATTTTAAAAAACGATAATGTAAGTGAAATAAATTATTTTGTAGTTTGTGGTGACTATTTTTTTATTTTATTATTTATTTTATTTAATCTTTTCCACCAACTTCTTCTTCTTCTTGTTTATCAAATCAGCTGACTTCTTGCAAGTTTTTGCAAATTGCTGTTCGATAACAATCTGCAAATTTTTTGCTTCGAGAGAGTAAAATTGGTGGAGAGAGGTTACTGAGAACTTGCTGAGTGCTTGCAAGTACTTTTCACTTGCGAAGTTATCGTACACACCTAATTTGTAATAAGTATTACAAATGTTTCGAATTTTGACAGATGTATAAAGGAAAAGTTGCTGGAAAAAAGTGTTTCAACCACATCAAAGACATAAATACAACTAAGACTAGACAAAATGCATGCAACAAAAAATGTTTACGAAACTTTGTATAGAAACATTGCCCTTAACAGGTTTCAGTTTATTCAAAATCGCAACCAAGGAGGAACATTTCATGTAATGGTATCAGAAACGAAATTTATGCATTCAAGGATCTATTCAAGAATAATTCTATGTCAATTGGATCGGTAAATTCGGTTAAATACGTAAAAATGTATAAAAGAAAAAAATGTTATATCACCATATCGTAATATAACATTATGTTAAATTTAAAAGCCATTCACTGAAGAATGATAGCAAAAAATGTCTTATCTTGTTGTATTTATGTCTTTGATAATTACCTCTTATTTAGTATATCTCTGTTTCTTACTTTTGTAGGTGTTTTTAAATCAATACACCCTAATATTTGTATGCAACTATGTTTATTCGCTTGTACAAAATATTACGTCTATTGTGATCTTCACACCAAAACGGTTGTGTATAAATATGCACATACATATATTTGTTTGGGGTCCGTCCATCTGACTGACATATCTATCAATAAACGACAACGTCGTTGTCTTAAATATGTGTTTGTATGTAATTGAAAGTGTGTTGGTTGTTGTTGATGCGCTTAAGAATTTTCTTCTTTAGTTCATTATGGACTGCTACTACTGACCAACTTAAGTCTAATTATCAATAGAACAAGTCTAATAACCCCACAAACATATTTGTCTATAATATAAATAAATAATAATAGTGCTTACAAAATTGCATTTAAAATCAATATAATTTTACAGTAGTACAAATACATACAATATACATACGTTAAACAAATCGAGATAATGCACTTAATCATCGTATAAGTGTTTAGCCTAAACGACGTTCTAATCCCACAATAAAGTGCTAATCACAATTTCTGGGTATTCTGGCTATGAAAACCTACAGTACAAATAATCAAAGACATAGACTGGAAAAGGTGCATAATGCAAATATGTTTATGAAACAAAGTATATAAAATTTTTAACAAGAACAGGGGTATGTTAATGCTAAAAACCCCATTAAAGCGCAATTCGGCTTATATAAATTGTAGGAAGGTAAAGAGTTTGACTCAGGATAATATTCCATAGCAGTTTCCATTTCATTGAGTATGAACTTAGCGGTTAAAATCGGTTATGATATCGTAACAACAGAGCTTAACTCCATATACTGGCAAATGTTAACAATTGACTTTTCCCATCTTAGTATATTTAAATCTTTAAAATATGTAATGTCGAACAAATTTTCTGTCTTGTAAAAGTTGTTTTTTTTTTTTCATAAATTTAAGAATTTTCAAAACCATTTATTAAATGTTATGCAGAGTTTTTCATAATTTATTTTACAGATGTAAAACATATTTATCATGTTTTCCAGAGTCGACAGTTTCTGTTTGTTTTTGTTTTAATATTTTTCTGTTTTATTTATCTCCAATATTGATAAGAAATATTCGAAGTTGGAAATTTTCTTTCACCAAACAATCAAATTACACGTCTTTGTTTACTTCCTCCTTCAAATCATAACAACAAATATGATCAAAAGGAAATGATGCGTTTCTTATAAAAATGTTCGAGTGAATAATAATAATAAATTAGTAATTGTATAAC
Source organism: Musca autumnalis (assembly GCF_047663935.1). NCBI lineage: Eukaryota > Metazoa > Arthropoda > Insecta > Diptera > Muscidae > Musca > Musca autumnalis. Next base: position 75,010,038 of record NW_027412088.1, read on the forward strand.
TTTATTTTTAACGTATTGTTTATACATTCATATTTCTAATTGAGTCTTTAATTTGGTCAAAATTTTGCAGTACGAACGAAAATGACCCAAAATAGAATATCATATGAATATCTATGCTTGATCTCGAAGTTTACATATTAAAATAAAATGTTGAAAACTTGTGAATAGACCAAAATTCGTTTCGTCGAAAATTAAATCGGAAACCGTAAGGTTTGTAAGATTTTTGCGTGATTTTTGCATAAATTGTAGTCATACATACAGTTGCGTTCAAAATAATAGGAGTGTTCATGCACAAAAGGGAATGGTATAAAAAACATGGTTGGCTAAACTTCTCCATTTTGGCCAATTTTGTATTTGTTTAACATTGTTGACATCCCAACTGTTAATTCATTAACAGAAATGTGGCAATTTGTTTTAAATTATTTACTATTTACACCAACATAATAAATCGTCTTCAAATTTTTGTTTTAAAAAAAAATAGGAGTGTGGAAGAAAAAGGACAAAAAAAATTATTTTAGTCCAATTTACGACCAAAACTGTAAATACTTTGGTTAATAGTAGTAAATCCAATAGATATGAAGTTTGTTAAAAAAAAATCCGTTGGTGGTACCCAAAAACAGGATATTGTTTTTGCGGCGATTTTTCCCTTAAATTGAGCAATTATTGGGCATTTCAATGGATTTTATAGACGAAACCTTTACTGATTAGAGATGTTTAACACTCTGTCAGCTACATCGAACAATCTATAATGATTGATATCCCGTAAATGTGTGTATTTTTATCCTTGAGCCCAGGTTAAGTCAGTTTCCATTAGTCTGTATGTAAGGATCGACCAAAAAAGCGCATATATAATGCATGTATTAAAAAAACAAAAACTCTAGTAGGGTTTTGTCCTGTCAGATCCACTTCGGATTTTATGGCTTCATCTAAACCGGGCTAAAACTACAGTTTTTTCCATTTATCAGTCCTTTATCTCAGAAACGATTAGGAATTTGCCTTACTGTCTTTGGCAATAGTGTAGCCCTAAACTATTAGAAGTTGTCTTTTGAACAGACCACATAAGAAAAACTCCATCTAGGGCAGGGATGGCCAACAACAACAACTTTCCTATGCCCACGGGCATACGAAACACACGTACACTATAAACACTAGGGTTATGACTTTTTGACTTTTTTTCTCAAAAATGATTTCCTGTAGCAGGGGTGAATGAACTTTTGCCTAATAATCACTACGCTATCGTTTATTCCATTGAAATATAAAAAAAGTTCACGCACAAATCGATTTTAAAAATATAATTTTTTGAAAAAATGTATGAAATGAAATTTTTTTTTTTTCAAAAATTATTTTTTGTTGCACGAATGAATAAATATAAGCCTACTAATAAATATAATAATGTTCATTTCATTCAAATATTGAAAAAGGTCATGCACAAACCACTTTGAAAAAATTTTAAATTTTTTGCTTTTTTGTTAAAAATTATATCTTTAAATAAAAGCGTTTACGATATTTTTACGATTCTCAGAATTGAAGAAAATTAGTGAGAAATACATGTTATGTCAGTTTAATTATCTCATGTGACTCTAAAGTTTATTTTCAATTGTATATCTGCTTACAGTGACTTCAAAAAATTGTCCATAATTTTGATAAATTCAAATTTTAAAATCATTTTGTGCGTGAGGTTTTTTCACCGAATCACCTTATAATTATGATTTTATGTAATCTTATGGCAAAACTCATCACGCTATGATACAGGGATATGAGGTTGTAAAATAGTCATAACCCTAATAAAAACATTCGTTAGGTTGATGCATTGTTTACGTTTCCACTCACACTAGTGCAAGTTATAGTCTGCAAATCTAGGGCATCAAAATCGATAAAATATAGAAAATTTTAATTGCTGAAATTCTGGTCAGTATCCGCTAAACTCTTGGGAGTTGAACCAAGTAACCATTTGCAAAAATATTCCAAATAAAGTTCTTAGCAATTATTCAGAACATTCTGAAACTCTAAAACCTTGCTTCATGTTGTTTCAGCGATATTTTTTTGCATCATATCTTTTACAACACCTATTTCAAACACAGTTCACACCGACAGTTTATTCTCGCATTTCGGATTTCACCACATTATTGGCATATTTATTAAATGGTCATTGAAAAATACACAGAAAACAATGTAATAAAGGCATTTTACAACAATTACATGTTCCGAAGAGTTGTGTATTACATGCTAGCGAATATTTTCCAAAAGAAACATTCAGAAAAAATTAACAGTTTTGGAGATATGGTGCGAAATGAATACACATTATGGACATTTTCGATATTTTATAAAATTTGAGGCAGTTAATGTAGTTTTTCGAATTCATTTTTTCTCCAAAAATTTTATTCTTGCCCTTATCTACAAATTTGCTTCAGAGGTCAGATGAAAATTCACATAGATTTCAGAGATATAGCCCAGAATTGCTTTAAAAGTCAATATTTAACCATGTTTAGATGGGGCCATAAAATCCAAGCTGGATCTGACACAACAGAACACAACTAGGGTTTTTGTCGTTTGGGTCTGTACTTTAAAACAATCCTCAGCTCAAATTGTTTGCACAAGATTACCTTAAAAATGTTGCACAGTGTTACTAAAGAGAAACTAATTATTCAATTTTTTCCATAATTACAATGGTATAGTGACCCGCCCTACTTTGATTCTTTCCTTGCTGGTTTTATATTATTGTTAATTGGTATTGGTCATTTTCTAAAAGTAAACGATATTTACTAGGGTTATGACTTTTTTACAACCTCACATCCCTGTATCATAGCGTGATGAGTTTTGCCATAAGATTACATAAAATCTTAATTATAAGGTGATTCGGTGAAAAAACCTCACGCACAAAATGATTTTAAAATTTGAATTTATCAAAATTATGGAAAATTTTTTGAAGTCACTGAAAACAGATATATAATTGAAAATAAACTTTAGAGCCACATGAGATAATTAAAATGACATAAAATTTATTTCTCACTATTTTTCTTCAATTCTGAGAATCGTAAAAATGTCGTAAACGCTTTTATTCAAAAATATAATTTTTTAACAAAAAACAAAAAAATTTAAAATTTTTTCAAAGTGACTTTTTTTCGCGACTTTTTTAGTACTTGAATGAAATAAACGTTATTATAGTTATTAGTAGGCTTATATTTATTCATTCGTGCAACAAAAAATAATTTTTTGAAAAATTTTTTTTTTCATTTCATATATTTTTTCAAAAAAATATTTTTTAAAATCGATTTGTGCGTGAACTTTTTTTATATTTCAATGGAATAAACGATAGCATAGTGATTAATAGGCAAAAGTTCATTCATCCCTCCTACAGGAAATCATTTTTGAGGAAAAATGTCAAAAAGTCATAACCCTAATATTTACTCTATTTTTCACTGGGAGCATATTCCAAAACCACTGTATGCGCATACGTTTTATAAATAAATAAACACTTTTTATTGATCATACGCTTATGTGTCAACTACAAAAGTTCGCTGGGTGGCATGATTTATACCTTCGCAAACGACAAAAATAAGGTCTCAGTGAAATTAAGTGAATTATTAGCTTATTTATGTTTATTTTTCTACGCAACCAAAATCTAAACAAAAAGAAAACAACTAAATGCATTTCTTAAGATATTTTTGCTAAAAAAAATCACTTAAAATGTAACTAAAATTATTCTTCTTAACGCCTTTCCAACTGAAATAAATAATCTTATAAAGTAACTTAAGTTGAGATTAATTGTTCATGTAAAATTTATGTCTAAATTATTTTTAAAAATTTTAATTAGTAATAAATAACATAGAAGATGGATACATTGTGGTCTACCCACCAATGCATTTGTGTTAATTTGCCGAAACACACACATGCACACAAACAAACGCACATACAAATACGTCAACGTATTTTCTATAAATATCATTTTAGACAAGCAAATATTATGACTTAATTTTATACGAACATTTCGATGACATTTTGTCTACTTTATTCAAAAAAAAACCAAAAATGTTTATTTTTGGAAATAATTTTATTTTAATTGGAAATAAATACAAACACTCTTCTTCTATTGCTCATTGTTTTTTATTAATTTATGCGTTTCATTTTTAATCCCTACGTCAAATATTTTGTGTTTTTTCCTGTGGTCATGTTTATTTAGAGATTTATTTTTATGGTAGGCATCATTTTTTTCAGGGACAGGCAGTAGTTATATCGTTAATATGCCTACTGTATAGATACGGATTTATGGAAATTCAAGTTTTTTTATGTCATTTTAATTTATTTAATATATTTAAATTTAGACGAACAAATCTCTATCATTTAATGTTTAATAGCCTCATTAAAAACACTACTATTGCAACCCTTTCACATTTGTAAATCAATTGCCATTTCCAATTGAAATGAAACAAATCGCGATTTTGTGTTTTAAATGTGATTTCGGATATAACATTTTTGGATAATACGGACGCTTCAAGAGAGCCGTTGCGATAGGAAGTTGAATATTTCTGTAAAGGGGAGTACACACTAACAGTCAAAACTGACAGTCAACGTACTTTTAGGACAATTTTCCGGCAAATAACAACTTTTATTTAGCTAAAAATGTTTGAAATACAATATTTACGGTATTATTTAGAGATTAGAAAAGAAATTTTTCCGTTAGGCTTTGATATTCACGAAATAGACCTCGATGACTGTCAGTTTTGCTTGTCAATGTGTACTATACTTAAGTAGCGCCGGAAATTCGATACTGCCGTAAAATATTCATATTTCAATAAGAGTACATTTGAATGTTTTCAGCCAAGGCATATTTATATAAGGTGGATGCATGAATTACAACAACTAACATATTTACAAAAAGAATATTTTTGTTATTGAAAATTAAATCAAAGACATAAATCAAAGATTTAAATACATAAAGATTGGAAAACTTAATTGTTAACATTTGTCAATAGATGGAGTTAAGCTCTGTTGTTACGATATCATAACAACATTCTGTTAAGTAGTTAACCATTTCAGGCTGTTTTAACCGCCAAGTTCATATTCAATGAAGTGGAAATTGCTATGGAATACAATCCTGAGTCCAACTTGTTGCTTTCCTACAATTTTTATAAGCCTAATTGCGCTTAAATGGGATTTTTATCATTAACATTCCCCTGTTGTTGTTAAAATGTTTATATACTTTGTTTCATAAACATTTATGCATTATGCATCTTTACCAGTCTTTAAAGATCTATGTCTTTGCATAAATATAGCAATATCAATCTTCAGTGAATGAGTTTCAAATTCAAAGACATAAATACAACTAAGACTAGATAAAATGCATGCAACAAAAAAATGTTTACGAAACTTTGTATAGAAACATTACCCTTAACAGGTTGCAGTTAATTCAAAATCGCAACCAAGGAGGAATATATCATGTAATGGTATCAGAAACGAAACTTATGAATTCAAGGATCTATTCAAGAATAATTCCGTGTCAATTGGATCGGTAAATTCGGTTAAATACGTAAAAATGTATAAAAGAAAAAAATGTTATATCACCATATCGTAACATAACATTATGTTAAATTCAAAACCCATTCACTGAAGAATGATAGCAAACGAAATGTCTTATCGTGTTGTATTTATGTCTTTGAATTTGAAACTCATTCACTGAAGATTGACTGCAAACAAAATGTCCTATTTTGTTATATTTAGCTTTGTTCCAGAACTAAAAAGTTTTTACAATTTTTACGACTTTTACACATTTTACCCGAAAAACCGTTCCCGTACACAAAAAAGTTGTAAAAGGTTCACTTCTCTTTGAACAAAAATGGCGCTGAATGGCGCTCTTTTAAAAAACTTTTTACTCGACAAATTTGAGCGTGTAAAAAATAGTAACATGGTTGCCGGCGTCTGATTGGCTGATACGGCGACTTTGACATTTGTGCCAGTTTTTTTGACGTATTTTCCATTTTTCCGTTCCCGAACTTATTCAAAAAACTTGTGTGTGAGAACAAATTTTTTGCAGTTCTCTCTTTTACGAGTTTTACCATTAAAAAGTACAGGAACGAAGCTTATATTTAGCTTTGTTCCAGAACTAAAAAGTTTTTAAAATTTTTACGACTTTTACACATTTTACCCGAAAAATCGTTCTAGCACACAAAAAAAGTTGTAAAATGTTCACTTCTCTTTGAACAAAAAAGGCACTGAATGGCGCTCTCTTTAAAAATTTTTTACTCGACAAATTTGAGCGTGTAAAAAATAGTAACATGGTTGCCGGCGTCTGATTGGCTGATACACCGACTTTGACATTTGTTCCAGTTTTATTTTACGTATTTTCGATTTTTCCGTTCCCGAACTATTCCAAAAAAACTTTTGTGTGAGAAAAGAAATGTTTACAGTTCTCTCTTTTACGAGTTTTACTATTAAAAAGTACGGGAACGAAGCTTTTATGTCTTTGTCTAATGTAATTTTACGATATGGTTTAATTTTCTTTTATACGTTTTGTACGTATTTAACCGAATTTAACAATCCAATTGACATGGAATTCTCCTGGAATTGATCCTTGAATTCATAAACTTCTTTTCTGATACCATTACATGAAATTTTCCTTCTTGGTTGCGATTTTAAATTACCTGCAATCTACATTGTTTCTGTTAAAGGTAATGTTTCTATACATTGTTTCATAAACATTTTTTGTTGCATGCATTTTGTCTAGTCTTATTTGTTCTATGTATTTGACCAAATTTACATGAAAAGTAAAAATGCAGCTGATTGTCACTTCTACCTTCTATAAATGTGCCTTGTTTTCAGCTTTACCGACGTATGCGAAAAAAGAAACATTGAAAGGTTTCAGCGTAAATTTTTAGGCGTCTGTGGGGTATGTATGATAAACAATGGGCCTAACTAATCCCCTGACAGACCCAATCAATACAATCTTCACAGAAAAAAAAAACAAAGCATTGTTACAAAGACTACTTAAAACTTTAGTGGAACAGATGTATGATGGAGTGGCCCTAACTATTGTGTCATTTCTGGCCCCATATCTCAGGATGTACTGTCTTCCTCTAGCATGAAATAAGCTGTTGTAGTTATGATAAAAATTACTACACTATATTAAAATTTTCCCACGCCATTAGAGTTGTGCCAACTGACTATATCCCATAAAAAATCCTAAATAACGGGTTTTTATAGTACTTTTTGGTAGCCGTAACTACTTCGCATTGGATTTGGTCATGGGAACTTCTAATTTGTAGCAGAACACACTACACACTCGGCCACGCGTACCAACATTAAGGGTTGTTTAAACTCTTACATGTGCACCACTATCTGTTTTTATACCCTCCATCATGATATGGAGGGTATAATTAAATTTGTCATTCAGTTTGTAACACATATTCTTCTAAGTCGATATAACCATGTCTGTCCGTCCGTCTGTTAAATTAAGATACAGCTCGCAATTTTTAAGATAGAGCTTTGAAATTCGGTATAGAAGTTTCTATTACTACTAGGATTTTTGGTATTGCAAATGGGTTATATCGGTCCACGTTTTGATATAGCCCCCATATAACTGTACCACCCGATTTTCGGTATTTTTTAGGTCAACGGTATAGGTCAACGCCTTCATATAGCCCCTATAGAACGGTACCTCCCGATTTTCGGTATTTTGAAGGTTGTGACCTCAATATGACTGAAATGACTGAAATTTGGTATTTAGTCTTCGCTGGGGGTATAAAACTTTCCCCCAGAATTATGTCGGAATAGTTCCACGCCGTCATATAGCCCCCATAGAACGCTACCTCCCGATTTTCGGTATTTTGAAGGTTGATGCCTCAATATTCCACCGAAATGGCTGAAATTTGGTATTTAGTGTTCATTTGGAGTATAAAACATCCGCCCAGAATTTTGTTGGTATAGGTCCACGTCTTCATATAGCCCCCATAGAACGGCATCTCCCGATTTTCGGCATTTGGAAGGTTGTGGCTCCTCCGAAATGGCTAAATTTTGGTATTTGGTTTTCGTTGGGGGTATTCAATTTTCCCCCAGAATTTTGTTCGTATAGGTCCACGCCTTCATATAGCCCCCATAGAACGGTTACTCCCGATTTTCGGTATTTTGAAGGTTGTGGCTTCAATATTCCTCCGAAATGACTAACATTTTTTCGTTGGGGGTATTCAACTTTCCCCTCTAATTTTGTCGGTATAGGTCCACGCCTTAATATAGCCCCCATAGAACGGTACCTCCCGATTTTCGGAATTTTGAAGGTTGTGGCCTCAATATTCCTCCGAATTTGCTGAAATTTGAATTTTTTTTTGTCTAGAGCTTTTGCACCATTATCTCAGAAAGACCATATCGGCTTTCCATCGAAAAATTTTACCGTTGTAATGGGACCCGCAAGGACACTTGTGTAAAAATATCTTATTTGTTGTCAGGATATACTGCTAGCACACGTATATGGTATCGGCCTACTACAAAGCTCGTCGGAGGGATAGACTCGATGACTAACTTCTAATTTGCTACTTTTTTGAGGGAGGTACCGGAAGGGCTCCAAAGACGTATACCTTTGTTAGCCTAAAGCCTGAGGGTATAAAAATACATTAACTGTATTTCTGTGAAATTATTTGATCTTTATCTAAAATTCGCTAAAATATTACGATATGTAAAATTTGGACCAACACAGTATCCGTTTCGAAAGTTTACCTGTGTACCAGCCACTACACATGATGACCGTATGAAAAATGATATTCGAACCTGATGTATGTTTGGTAGAAAAATTATGATGTGCAAAGTGTGGACTATATCGGTTACCTTCTTTGAGTGTTATCGTGTCATTATCAAGGAGGTACACGAGGGAGTGTACCCAATTACAAAATAAATAACTCGAATTACAAATGGACAAATTCGAGTTACAAGTGGAATAAGTCGAATTAGAATTGAAATGGTTGAAATTACAAATAAAGTGTTAAGAATTAGAAATGGAATTTTCGAATTACAACTAAAATGATTCGAATTACATCTGAAAAAGGTCCAGTCGATTCCGCAGCCAAGCTCATAATTTTTCATTTTCTAGCTCGCTTTGTCGCCTATCTTATATCAAAGGATTCTCGGATGCAGTGCTCTAAGTATTAAAATGCGCGAAGTTATTTTTGTTCTTGGCGGATTTGCAGTGCTCAGTTCTTCCCGAGATCTGATCCTGTTTGTCGCTTCCGGGGAATTTCATGTTCATGACGTTCTTCTGACACATAGGGGCAACCTGCTGTTTAATCGTGCCTGGTTCATTTGAATTTGCATCGTTGCGTCCCAGACTACTGTTTTTCGTTGAACTGAGCTTTGCAATGTTCTCGCTCACATAAGCTTCGTTCCAGTACTTTTTTAATGGTAAAAGTGTCAAAAGAGAAAACCGTCGAAAACGAGCTCCACATACACATTTTTCCAAATGTCAAAGTCGGCGTGTCAGCCAATCGGAAGCCGGCAAACATGTTGCACATTTTTGCTCGCTCAAATTTGTCGTGTAAAATGTTTCTAAAGAGAGAGCCATTCAGCGCCATTTTTGTTCAAAGAGAAGTGAACATTTTTGGTCTGTTCCTTTACTTTTGAAAATGGTAAAACCGGCAAAAGTAGCAAAAGTTGTAATCTGCTTCTATATGAATTGTATGGTGTCTGAAGTAAAGGAACGCTTTTAGAGTAAAAAGTTGTAAAACTTGAAGATTCTTGAACGTAAAGGAACAGAGCTTTTGCAACTTTTTTGGTGTACGGGAACGCATTTTGGGCAAAAATGTGCAAAATGTGTTAAATGTGTAAAAACTTTTTAGTTCTGGAACGAAGCTATAATCTGCCATTTTGTGACTTTCACAACAGTTGTGTTGTTATTGCTATCGAATTCAGTGTCTTTAATGCAGACAACGAAGCCGACCCCGTTTTTCGACTCGCTCGCTCAGTTCATATGGTAGTCAATCGGCGGCGGCGCGCTGTCTAATTTACCGACTGGCGGCTAATTTTAGCATATTTTGTAGTACAAAATTTGTCGTACAGAAAAGTGGGGGTTTGAGAGATAGTGGAGTGGATATACTCTTGATGTTGTTGCTGTACTATTAAAGAATCTAAACATTTTATTGCTTTTAAAATTTTAAAGGAACAAATGGTGGCAATTTGATTTATACAGGGCAATTATCTCAGACACTATGGACTTAAACGCGATTATTATACTGTCGTAATATCAGCCGCACGGGCCCGTTGTAAATATTTAAAAGACCCTAGACATGTCTCTAAAATGTACTTAAGCAAAAATGTTGAACTTTTATGAATGTGGTACCTTGCGAACTCTTGAAACTTGTTGTATGTTTGCAAGAAATTTTTCAATATATATAGAGTTTCGGCTATATCGGATAAGTTTTATTGCTCAGCATTCATTTGGGTTGTGCCGGTACGTGTAAATAATGGCGGAGCAAGAAGGCTTTGCATCAGTTGCTCAAAATCGGTCTAAAAGGCAAATTTTGTTAAAAATAACGCATTACCGTGAATTTCTCGTTTAGGTTTTGTCATGGTGGAATAAGAAGGTGTTACATTAAATCATACCAAACGTCAAAATTGTTCACAATAACGCATTACTGTGCATTGCTTGTTTACCTCCTGTATGTGATTTTATTCACAATAATGCATTTTGACAACTAGCGTGAGAATCAGCTGTTTTCCCGTTGTATTTGTATTATTATGCCATGGGTTTTGTATGTGATTTTATTCACAATAATGCATTTTGACAACTAGAATGATAATCAGCTCTTTTTCCGTTAAATCGATTAAAAAATATCGGCGCGCGCCATCTCCAGTCGATTTGACGGCGGCGGCTATAACCTTAAAAAAAGAGAAGAGGTGGAGCGCCGCCGACCGAAAGTTGACTCTCTTCCACCTCTGCTTTATAGCCCGTTTAGACTATACCCTTATACGATGATTAAGGGCATTATCTCGATTTAAGTGCTTAATCCACCGAAATCCACCCTGATTTACCATACAAAATTAAATCAACTCAAAACTTGGATTTCTTTTAAATCAAATCTTAAATTGAAATATTTTTATATACAACACTGCTTTTTGCTCCTAAAAATGCAACTATTGCAGTCTGTACGAAAATTGGCAACTATGTTCATGTGTCGTTTATTTACTAGGGTTATGACTTTTTGACCTTTTTTCTCAAAAATGATTTCCTGTAGCGAGAGTGAATGAACTTTTGCCTATTAAAAAATTTTAAAAATTTGCTCCAAAATTTTTTTCCTGTTGCACGAATAAGTGAAATTTTGCCTATTAATGACTAATATAATTTTTATACCATTTAAATATTGAACAAGTAAGAAAAGCGTTATGTTCGGTCGGGCCGAACTTTTTATACCCTCCACCACAAATTTCAGCCATTTCGGTGGATTAATGTGGCCACAAACTTCAAAATACCGAAATTCGGAAGGTACCGTTCTATGGGGCCTATATGATGGCGTAGACCTATACCTACAAATTTCTGGGGGAAAGTTGTATACGCCTAAAGAAGACTAAATACCAAATTTCAGCCATCTCGGTGTGATAATGAGGCTAAAACGTTAAAAATATCGAAAATCGGGAGATATTGTATTATGGGGGCTATATCAACACGTGGACCTATGTAAACATTTTATGGTAGAAATGTTTCTTAGCCTCTGGAAACACAAAATACAAAGTTACAACCGATTCTTTGGTCAAATGGGTCTAATACATTCAAAATATATTAAAATGACGCGTACTTTATGAGGGGCTTATGTGGGGGCTATACCAAAACGTGGACCTATATAACCCAACATTGGTAGGAATGTTTTCTGGCCTCTGAAGACACAAAATACCAAATTACAACCAATTCTGTGGTCAAATGGGTCTAATACATTCAAAATATATTAAAATGACGCGTACTTTATATGGGACCTTATATGGGGGCTATACCAAAACGTGGACCTATATAACCCAACTTTGGTACGAATGTTTTGTGGCCTCCGGAGACACAAAGTACCAAATTACAACCAATTCGGTGTTAAAATGAGCCAAATATCTTAAAAATTCCTTAAAACGACGACGCGTCACGCGTCATTTTGTATGGGGGCTATACGAAAGCGTGGACCTACATAGCCCGCTTTCAATACCAAAAGTCCTACGTAAATATAACATATTTTCCCAAAATTTCATCAACCTACGTCAATCCGTTCGGACGCTAGAGTGATTTCCACAGACGGACGGACATGGCTATATCGATGTAAAATTGCACGCTGATCAAGAATATATATACTTTGCTATATATGATATAAAATGATATATATGTAATAATATGACGATAAAATTGGTGAGGAACAAAAGCTTATGTCATTCTGGATATGTCCTGTGGCTTTAACGATTGTTTTGAGTTATTTATGTGCTTAAAGTGACTCCAAAATTTTTTTCCAAAAAGCTCATCTATAAAAACTTTAAAAGCCTTTTGTGCGAGAACTTTTTCTATTGGATCACCTTGTAATTAAGATTTTATCTTATGCAAAAGCTCCTCAAAATATGACACAGGGATGTGAGGTTGTAAAAAAGTCATAACCCTATTATTTAGATTTTTCAAATAACTGTAAACACAAACACACAAAAACAAACAGAAGCGGAAAAATAGAAAAAAAATTAAATAAAAATAAAATGGATGTAGATTTAATTTAATATAAATTCTAAATAACATATTTAATAGCAATTTGTCAGATTATAGCTCTGTTCCTTTACGTTCAAGAATCTTCAAGTTTTACAACTTTTTACTCGAAAAGCGTTCCTTTACTTCAGACACAATACAATTCATATGAGAGCAGTTTTCAACTTTTACTACTATTGCCGGTTTTACCATTTTCAAGAGTAAAGGAACAGACCATATTTTTTGCAGTATTCCATTCCATTTTTAATTTTCAAGCAATTCTGTTTGCAAATTCGCGTATGTATACGTAAACAAAGATCAGCTGACTGGCATCTTATATCATTTTGGACTAGTCTAAACAACTAGGATTTGAAAGTTGGATTTAGAAATCGAGTCGATTTAAAATGACTAGTCTAAACGGGCTATTAATGTACGTTTACACGTTTAAATGGATTTCAAGGGTCAAAGAAGTTTAATCCCAGCCTTTGAAGGCTGCTTGGAGCTTTAACTTCAACTAAGTTTCTCATACCTGTAATTTCCCTTGTAGACTGTGTGCATTAGAGTTGTGCCAAAGGAACTATATGGAACTATCTCGTTCACTTCGCAGTTCCAATGGCCCACCTTTTTTCTTTGAACAAACTGCGTATACTTACTATCACACGTTATATTTAATGATGTTACTCATACGATTTGGAACTAGTACCAGGAACTAGGAACTAGATGGCCCAACTCTAGTGTGCATGTAGCGATACCGTCGATTACAGATGATAAGTAACTCACCGTAACTCAACATCTGTGTGAGAAATTTTAAGTAAACGAACACACATCATCTATAGATAGGTAAATGATTTCGGAAAATCGAGTGAATTTCTAAGCATGAGTGTAAACATGTTTTAATTGAAATAAACTATATATTTTGCCGCGTATAAATTATAAAACATAAGCTTTGTTCCAGAACTAAAAAGTGTTTACAACGTTTACCACCTTTGCACATTTTTCCCCAAAAACCTTTCACGAAAAATTTACAAAATGTTTACTCTCGTTAAAAAATGGCGCGTTCTCTTTAGAAACTGTTTACACGACACATTTGCGGGAGCAAGAAGTTGTTTTTACGTTTCTGTTTTCCGTTCCCGTACTTTTTGAAAAAATGTGTATGTCCATCTCATTTTCTACAGTTTGCTTTTTTAATACTTTTACCATTAAAATGTACAGGAACGGAGCTATAGCTAAGGTCATTTGGTGAATCAATAAATAATAATGCGTTTACATTAAGCCAATCTTTTTATTTAGTTCTTTGTTTTCTCCTTGATATCATTTAGTTGACTGACAATATTCATTTTACTTGGTTTTTATAGTTTTTTCCCTATATGTATAACTGCAGGAGTTGTGGACATTTCTTCCCGTCTTCATTCATCACTAAATACATGTTTTGTTTATTTATTATTGCCTTAATATATTTGTATTTAGAATGTATATTTGCCAATTATATAATGTAAATATATTAAATGTATATGTTTAAGTTTATTATTCATTATTATTTACAAAACTCTATATCCCCTCCCACATGTAACTATTATTAACCTTAAATGTTTTTCTTGTTTCTTTCCAATTGTCCATTAAATTACCCCCCAGTGAAATGAAATGTGATACACGTCAATCAAGTGAATGAGCGAATATGACAAGACATGAAGGAATGAATGGCAGAGACAAGCAGAATCAACTACAAAACCATCATCATTAACGATAAACTATTAAATTTCCAATCGTAAATACTACAAGGAAACATACCTAACGATAGCAATTAAGACAAAGAAGATAAATTCAAATACTTCTAACGAGAGCTCTTGATTTAATGAAGAGTTAAAGTTCACCACAATATTTCAAAACAGTAAAAGAGGACGAAACCCCCAAAAAGGTACGCAATTTTTTCCTTATAATAACTAACAATTTCTTCTGCTGCCTAACACTTTCTTGGAAATCAATCAACAGCGTAAAATATATGTAAATATACTTAACTTTTTGATCATACTTCTTTGTTGAAATAAAAAAGTAGATTTCTTCCTTCTTTTATTTGCATTTAAGAAGTCTTCGTCAACAACAAATTGAAACTTCTTTATACTCTTTGTAAAAAATTCAATTCAATTTGAATTAGAAAAAAAAGAAAACAAAAAAGCCCATCTCAACATCATTAAACATGGCATATTCAATACAAAACCAATTACCGACACACAGATGGTTAATAACAATAACAGGTAAGTTGAAATTAATTAATTATTAATTATAGAATATCATAATAAATATAACAAAAACTCATTAACATTAATAAACATATATACATATAGAAAATTTGCGCTAATAATTGTCAGTTTCAATAAACATAACGGAATAAACACAACACACAATAGGCGGCCGAGTAAAGTCTTTCAATTTTGTTTATAACATATAACAACAATATATATCATCAACTATGAGCGGCATTACTTTATTCTATTATATTTTTTGTTAAATTGTTCTGCTCTGTTTTTTCTTAAGCACACAAACAATATTTTTTATAGGGGTAATTTAAGGAGTGATAACAGTGTTTGGAAATTTGAATACGAATAATAAATTATATTTTATTCTACAAAAATTCAAACCCAGGCAAATTTAACATCAGTTGGTACTATTGTATCACCTTCTTTCATGCACCATGATTCAAACTAAACGCCTACATTTGATTTAACTTTGTTTACCTTTTGTATCTGATATCATTCACAATAAAGACAGCTAGTATGATGAACAGCTGTTTTTGACGTAAACGTTGTATCTGTTTTCAGCTTAACACCTTCTATGGCGCCATGGCCCAAGGCACATTTATATAAGGTAGAAGTGACAATCACCTGTATTTTAACTTTTATTGTAAATTTGGTTTTCAAAATGTAATAGGGTCTACTCATGAAATTTGGAACTTCGAAATTTGCTGCCATAAAATACTTCTTTTCATCCAAAACGTGTAATAAAAATGACTTACGACAGTTCTGAATGCGTTATATTTACATTTTGATTCAAGTTTGTTGTTTGTTTTCAAAATGTATTTATGTTTTCCTTGGGAAAATGTTTAGAACGACCCTATTATTCAATATTTTCTTTAACATTTAATTTTCAATAACAACAATGTTGTTTTTGTAAATTTGTTAGTTGTTGTAATTCATGCAACTACCATATATAAATATGCCTTGCCATGGCCTATATCATGATGCAATTAATATGGTGAACCCATGGTGGAATAAGAAGGTGTTACATCAAATCATACAAAACGTCAAATTAGCTCACAATAATGCTTTAATGTGAATTGCTTGTTTATATTTTGTATTGTGATTTTATTCACAATAATGAATTTTGACAACTGGTATGAAGATCAGCTGTTTTTGCCGCTGTACCTATATTATTGTACCATGGGTGAAACTACAACAACAAGACTATTTTGATTGAAAGTAATTTAAGCTGTCATAATTTTTGTTTTTGTTTCCATACAATTAATTCATAATAACAATGAATTTGACAGATTGGGTGAAATCAGCTGTCCTTTCTATTCCTCCTTATATATTGCATAATGTCTGCCATGGTATGAAGCAACCATGGTACAATAATACAGGTACAGCGGCAAAAACAGCTGATCTTCATACCATTGGTCAAAATGCATTATTGTGAATAAAATCACATACAAAATATAAACAAGCAATTCACATTAATGCATTATTGTGAGCAAATTTGACATTTTGTATGATTTGATGTAACACCTTATTCCACAATGGACGCAACTAGAGGACGTTCCATCAAAATCAGTTGACCATCTGCCAAAATGTCTTATTGTGCATGAAATCACATGCCTTTGGTCTGGATTTATAATTTTTAACAGAAATAACAAATATAATATAATAAACAATCTCTATACCAAGGCCTACAGAAGGTCGGCCATTCAGAGTACTGTTAACAACATTTGACAACAAACATGATAGATTTTACATTATTGTGATTTTAGTTTCTTTGTATTTTAAATCACAATAATGTTTTTGACATCAAACATAATAATCAGCTGGGCTTATTGGCCGCCCTTATGTAGGCCTTGATCTCTACAATAGTTGAAAATATTAATAATAAAATTTCCAAACACTGTGACTTATTCACTTTTGTGCACTTGTGTTTATTGAAAGCAGCTGATTATTATTAAACATATATGTAATCAAATATAATAGGTGTTCCACAAACATCCCAGAAGGGACAAGGGAGACTTCTCTCAAATACAATAAATTATTTTTTCATAAAATACAAAATATTATTTAAACAACAATAAAACATTAAAGAGTAGGTGTTATAATTTCGTCATGTTAGAATTATTAACAATTTTTATTGCAAATTGTTTTAAATGGAATTTAACAATTAACAAACTTAATAATGTTGCTGGGCTTATTAAAATTGATCGATCATATTTGTTAATTTCAAATTTGAAATTACCTTGTTTTTTATTTCTTTTTTGTTTTTCATGTTAAACGCAAAAATCTGATGTTTTTTTGTCTAAATCGATTGGTTCCAAATCAAAACAAAATTGAAACAAACAAACAAAAAAATAGTTTTGAGCGCCTTTATAAAAATCATCTATGCGGATAATTGTTTTCCATGTAAGTCAAGATTTAAAAATTGCGATCAAAACATTGCCGGTGTCTGCTTTAAAAAATAGAGTTCCCAAAGTCAGGTGAAATGCAATCTTAAAAGAATAGATTTTGTGGGGGTGTTATGAGAGAACTTTTTTCATTTAATGCACGTAATTTCTACGCGTAAGTTCATAGATATCTCCCGTGTAAGCAAAGTTTTATAATTTCAACCCATAGGAAACGTTACCGGGTCGAAAACGGCCTTACACCAAGGATTTTGCCTTGTTGATCGTTGTCAATGTGTTAAAAATTCTAAAACACTTATATGTGGCAATGTTTTTGCTAAATCATGAATGAATGTCACCAATGTTACCACATATTTTCAAAAATTACACGCCTCGCTAAATGGCACGTAGAAATTACCAAACGCGTAGGTAAAGATAACCAATGAGTAACCTACCCGGTTACTAGGGCGTTGAAAATACGGGCACAAGGAGGCGCCGAATTATCGGATATTTTTAAGAAGATCCCAAATATTTTCAAAAATTTGGCGGAAATTTGGTTTTGAACTAGGAATATTGCCGATATTTTACTTGTCTACGATATTTTTACTGATAAATCTCGGCTTTCCACGGCAAACTGTGAAAAATGTAACTGTGGAAAATTGCTGTAAAACTGAATTATTGAGAATGAAATCACATTCAAAAAGTATACAAACAGACTGTTTCTGTATGTCGAAACGAAAATGTGTACGAATAAAACACGCCCAAACTTTAGATTTCGAAATATTTTTACCTTTGATTTTGTTTCAAAACAAAACACAAATTAAAAATACACACAAGTTTGGAAGTATTTCGTACACATTCATTTTCTTATCGACATTGAGAAACAGGCTGAAAGAGTACATAAAAAGTAAATAATTCGGACTAAACCATGGTGGAATAAGAAGGTGTTGCATTAAATCATGTCAAACATCAAATTTGCTCACAATAATGCATTACTGCGAATTGCTTGTTTACATTTTGTATGTGATTTTATTCACAATAACGCATTTTGACAACTGGTATGAAGAGCAGCTGTTTTTGGCGTTACACCTGTCAAAAAAGTAGTTGTAATTGAAAACACCAAATTAAAAAACAAAAATTTAAAAGAAAAATTGTGAATTTTTGATGGTTTTTTGTAATATTCCGTATTAATACCTGCCTAACAAAATTTTGTTGAACAAATTTTGTGAATCGCTTTATTTTTATAAACATTTTTGACATTTCACAGTACTGAACTGGTTTTTGTTGTAGTTGTTAGCTGATGCATATACCTGGTAATTGTGCCATGGTAATACCTAAACAAGTGCTCTGTTCCATAACCTGCAAGAAGCTACTACTTTTTACTACGATAACATTTTTTCCTTTATGTTATCGGAAAAAATAGTAAAAATTAGTAGATTCTTGCAGTACTGGAACAGACCAAAGATCAACTTATCTGGTCAAGTAACAACTCTATTTTGGCCGAAAATTCTTCAAAATGTCAAAATGTATTAATTAATAATTAATAGGGCGAACCAGAAACTACAACAACAAGACTATTTTGAGTACTTCAAGCTGTCATAATTTTTTTTTACGTTTTCATACGATTAATTCACAATAACAATGAATTTCACATGTTTGTTGAAAGCAGCTGGTGCTCATTTCTGTTTCTATGAAAATGTGAAATGAAAAAAATTATAAAAGAAATAAAAGTCAAGTGAAATAAATTATAAAGAAAATTTTTCTCATTTCAAATTTTCATAGAACAAGCCCCTGGTTTTACAGTTCCATCTTATGTATTGCATCATGGAGGCACCTGTTAATTGTTCCATGGTGCCTTGGCGGAACTTTGGTTTTCAACTAGGGATATCGCCGATATTTTACTTGTCTCTTGAATACGATATTTTTCGTATCAGTCTCGGCTTTACACGACAAACTGTGAAAAATTTTTCTGTGAAAAATTGCTGTAAAACTGCATTATTGTGAATGAAATCACATTCAAAAGGAATACAAAGAGTACATAAAAGTAAATAATTTGGACTAAACGATTAATAAGGTGAACAAGAACCTACAACAACAAGACTATTTTGAGTACTTCAAGGAATCATCATTTTTATTTACGTTTTCATATGATTAATTCACAATAACAATGAGTTTCACAGGTTTGGTGAAATTAGCTGAGGCTCAATTCTCTTTCTATGAAAATGTGAAATGAAAAAAATTATAAAGGAAATAAACGTCAAATGAAATGACAAAAATATAAAGAACATATTTTTCTATTCAAATTTTTCTTATTCTATGAAAATTTGAAATGAAAAATATTTCCTTTACAATTTTTTTTCATTTGACAGTTTTTCCTTTATAAAAGTTTTCATTTCACATTTTCATACAAACAGAATTGAGCTGAGCCCCTGGTCTTACAGTTGGGACCTGTTAATTGCGCCATGTGTGATCAGATATTTTTTATGGAACACCTTTTTATTGCGTCATGGTTAAATTTTAACAGAATTTTCAAACTCCACTGAAACCTAATTCTAGGTTTACATTCACAAAATTGTTCAACAAAATTTTGTTAGGCAGGTATTAATAAACGGAATATTACAAAAAACCATCAAAAATTCACAATTTATCTTTTAAATTTTTGTTTTTTAATTTGGTGTTTTCAATTACAACAACTTTTTTGACAGCTCGCAGTACATCAGCTGGGCTGATGCGGGTACCTGTATGATTGTGCCATGGGTATTACAATATGCGTGACCTTATTGAATCATGGTGGAATAATAAGGTGTAACGCAAAAACAGCTGATCTTCATTCCAGTTGTCAAAATGCGTTATTGTGAATAAAATCACATACAAAATGTAAACAAGCAATTCACAGTAATGCATTATTTTAAGCAAATTTGACGTTTGACATGATTTAATGTAACACCTTCTTATTCCACCATGTATTGAATAGACCTTGGTTGGCATTTTTACTGTTGTTGATATTATGCAAGATGCTTCGGTTAATTGTTTCAACAAAATAACGGGAACACTATTCTAGCAAAAATTATTGCTCCATGCCATTTGACGCTGTAAGCCATATCAACAGGGTTATATTTTTCTACAATGTTAAATCATATTTTGAGTTACCAATAATTTTGCATTTTAATGTTTTGCATTTTAATATTACTATTTTTGTCGGTAACTCAAAATATGAGATAGAGAAACGCACTGCTGGCCTACCTTAACATTTTTGTACCATGCTATAAATTTAGCAACAGTCTATATGAAACTGTCGATTCATAGATGTTGAGTTTGTACAATGACGAGACATGAAGTGCTTTTCTTTACCAGGTAATTAATTTGAGCGAATTAGGCTTTTGCTATCAGTAGACATAACAGTTTAACGACGACGTTGTGAAGGACGTTTAGCTTCTAATTTCACTCAACTGGGAACTCTATCAACGGGCAATACCACCGCAAAATAAAACTTTTTTTATTTTTTAATTGCAAATTAACATTATTAAGAAATTTAATTAAAAATAAACAACGCCAATTTATTAACCCTCAATGTAAAAAATTGTCTATATACCATTTGTTTATCTGTTGTTAAATTATTCTTATAATTTATTTACAAAAAAGTAGCACAAAAAAGCATTTATTGTACAAAACCAAATTGTTAATAATTTTCCTTCAAAATTAGGTTAAAAAGTTTAGATTTTTTGGAAACCATTTTCACAACGTTAGCTAATGATCCTTGTAAAAAGAAACGCCAAATTAAAATCCTTGTAGGACTTGTTTGAATTAGTAATGAAAACATTTTCTCCATCATATACTCTCTTGTCTCTCTATCTTTGTGCAATCTCTCATACAATCACCCACCCCCAACTCTCTATAAACAGTCTTGGTCATTGTATTGTTGTTCGTTTGTTTTTCTCTCTTCTTCTTCTTCACTCACCTCTCTTTCTCTTGCAGCCTTATTTGGAGTAATATTATTCGCTTGGATACCACAAGTGTCAGCTGAATGTCAAAGTATGAATATTATTGAAAACTTTTTTCTTTAATGACTTCTTTTTAATTCATTCATAAGAAAAACAATGCATATTTGAATTGGATAAGAAATTAATATTTAAAAAAAAAATATTCATTATTCAATACAAAGAGAAATAAAAAGCAAGCCACTCTCTTTTTGTTATTTTATTTTAAAATTATGTATTTTTTTAAATGTGTAACCGAATAAAATCTAATTAAAATAGATTTCAATTTTTTGGTGTTAATTGTAAAAAAAAATAATTTATGAAACAGAGTTTGTGGCAACAAGAAACAAAGGAAAAAAATGCCAAATTGAATGAAATGTTTACTTATTTTTTATAATTTGCTAAGAATTTTATCACAGAAGATTTCAAATGAAATCTATAAAAATATTTTCATTAAGAAAAAAAAAACAACTTTTCAAACTTAAAAGAACACATACAGGTTTCAGCTTTGTAATTCCAATATAAAATTATAATAATTTAAAATAATATTTTACTTTTAATTCCCTTTTCTTACCCTGCTTTAAGAGACAAACTTTCTGTTATTTCCAATTTATTATCCAATGCATCTACCTACCTCTTTTGTATTATATTTGCAAAATATATAATTTTTATTGAAGCCTGTTTTCTTACATATTTTCTCTCAGTGTAGACATTTAGTTTCTGTTACATATTAGTTGTTGGCGTTACAGAAGTTTTGCATTACCCTTGAAGTTTTCAAAGTATTCGCTGCACACATTTAAATGTAGATTACAATGAAAAACAATGAACACGCAGGGTTTAACCAAGGACTATAGAAGGTCGGCCATTCAGAGTTTTGTTAACAAATTATGACAACAAACATAATAGATTTTTTATTATTGTGATTTGAGTTTCTTTGTATTTTAAATCACAATAATGTTTTTGACAACAAACCATGGCACAATTACCCAGGTAGTGGCATCGTAAAATTTTGAATATGTTATGTCAAAACTTTCTTTATGTTGTTGGGGAAATTACAACAAAAATAATTTTTTTATAAAGGGATTTGACTTTTCATATTCGATCAGCTGGTGTGATACCACTACCTGGTAGTTCTGCCATGCAACAAACATAACAATCAGGTGGGCTTATACCCCGGTTACACTTAACCGGATTAACCCAGTGGGTTTGGATTTCAAATGTCAATTCCATAGCGCAAACGTCAAATAAATCATCTCGAAGTGGGTTAACCCGGCAAAAAACTCTAGTGTAACCACACTATTAGTGTCCAACTGTATAAACTGTGGGTTTAGCCATGATGGAATTAGAGTTGTTAAATCTAGTGAACTAGTTCAGTACCATAGTTCGTTTGCGTATGATTTATTTTATTAAAACAAAGAGATAATATAACTCATTCGCAGTTCGTTCATGGAAACAACCGGTGTCCACTGAAATATATTTTGAACTAGGTCGTTCAAACGAACTAGATTTTAACAACTCTAGATGGAATAATAAAATAACTCATTACTGTGAATCGCTTGTTTACCTTTTGTATGTGATTTTATTCACAATAATATATTTTGACTAGTTGGTTATCAGCTGTTTTTGGCTTTATTACGCCTGATTTACATTATTTATATCCTTTGCTATATTTAATAAATCCAGTACAAATCTTACGGCATTTATAATGCCTTTCAATATAACCATTTAATAAACCCACTGGGGTTAAAATGTCAATTCCATTGCGTATACGTCAAAACAAATCGTCATTAAAAAAGGTTAAACTGGCAGTAAACTGCAACACAAGCAGCGTTTTAGATATACCCAAGGTACTCCTTGTGTTTTAAATCACAAAAATGTGTTTGACAACAAACCTAAAACACCTGTTAGACTATGAACTTATACTATGATTTAACCTGTCAATCTCATAGAATATACGTCAAAAAAAAAATACAGTGGACTTAGAACTACGATTTATTTGACGTATATATTATGGAATTGACATTATAAATCGAGTGGATTTATAAGTCTAAACGTACTATAACAATCAGTTGGGCTTATTGGATATACCTTTGGAGGATTTAAATTGCAGATTTTTGTTTATGTAGAAATACACAACAGCAAACAAAAAAGTACATTGCATTCTTTTACCATCGTCACTATAGACGTTTGCGGAACTATAAACAAATATCGAAACATAGAACAAACGTTCAAGAACTTCTTACAGTACGTTTAGACCAAGGCCTATAGAAGGTCGGCCATTCAGAGTTCTGTTAACAACATTGTTGTGATTTGAATTTCTTTGTATTTTAAATCACAATAATGTTTTTGACAACAAACATAACAATCAGGTGGGCTTAGTGTCCAACTGAATAAACTGTAGTTTAGACTATTATGGATTTAGGAAATCCAGTGGATTAAAGTTTTCATTTTCATACCCTAGACAGACGGCAGAGTTAATTTGCATTAAAAATTTCTTAATTTGAATTAATTGTTCACCCTGACAGACGATATTTTCTGCATTTATGAAACAGCTGTTTGTGTTGTTTGTTTGTACCCAGCAGACCATTTCATAAACTTTTACAAAAGTTCGCCAAAATATGCGAAACAAATATACTTTCTATCATTGACATTTTCACCACGATAAAGCAAAAATAAATTTAATTTATTTGCGATATGTTTGAGTCTTTTTAATATAATAAAAATGTTGCAAAACTGCAAAGAAACATTTGAAGAAGATATTATTTTCGATAGAATTGGTATGGTGGGTAATGAAATGTTTGTGAAAATAACAATTTTAAAAATAGTCGCGAAAAACGATTAGTTGCTATGCTATACGCGAAAGACCACAACTTATTTGAAAGAAACGCGAAAATTGCTGATTTGTTTTCCGTTTTTATTTTCATAAACATGGAAATTTGACAAAATACAATTGATTTTCAACATCATTGCCATATTTAAATTGTTAAATTCAATATAAATTCAATTTGATTTTGTGCATTAAAAATTAATTTGAATTAAGGCTGTTAATGCAAATTTAGAATGCAGTCCGTCTAGGCTATTACTCATTGTATAAGTGCATAGTCTAAAATGCGTTTTATTTAATAATTTTCTATTTCCTGAGAAACCCATATTACATTTAGATATATGTAAGCAAACTGTGAGAATACTTTTGGTACTTTTCTAGCAACATTTTGCAACAGTAGATTTTTTTGGTACAAACTGAGTTGAATACGAGGATTTAAGCCGGGTTAAAAACAAAACCCATTCAAAACTAGTATTTGTTTTTGTATGATAAAACTGGTAGAAAATGGTCGGAATTCGCAAAAAAAAAATCCCATCTAAAACAGGTGTCTTGGGAATTTACGTCATTTATTTGACAGATATGCTATGGAATTGACAACTTAAATGACGCATGTTTTATAAAACATGTTAGATGTAAACACCGCTTAATGAACTCATATCTAATGCGTCGTTTACATTTACGAAATCCACTCGATTTCAACTGCGTATACGTCAAATGAAAACTCATCTGAAATCAATTGGATTTCATTTGACGTTTAAGCAATGAATTTGACAGTTGAAATCGAGTGGATTTCGTAAATATAAACGTAGCATAATACCCTAGACAGACGCCAACGTTAATTTGCATTAAGATGGACATTTAATTTTAAAGGGGTGTTTACACTAGCCATTATTGTCATATGATCCGAAATAAAAAGATTCCATATCTGCCCACACAGACAATGTGGAGACGTAATTTCACTGCATTTTTGCTGGTGTGGACGCAAAAAATAAATGGCGCAAGAAAAATCCCCAATATTGCGCACATTAGCGACTGTATAACGATGGAAAATTGCATGTCGTGTGACATTGATGGCTAGTGTAAACAACCCTTACCCTGGCAAACGACAGTTTCCGCATTTACGAAACAGCTGTTTGCTGGTAAACAACTGTTTTGTTGTTGTTTGTAATGCAAATTGTGTCTCAGAGCTCTCTCTCCTACATGAATATGGGCCATATTGAAATACCTAAATTCAGTTTAAATTCCCTTTGATTTTGTGCATTAAGAATGTGGATAATGCACGAATTAATTTAAATTAAGGCAGTTAATGCAAATTAACGCTGCCGTCTGTCTAGAGTATAAATGGCCTATTATTCTGCCATGGCCCATGGTCCCTTGACTAATTACAAAGTCCTCCAGTAAAAGCAGTCCATTAAATTTTTCACTTTAAATGTCAAAATTTGTATTTGTTTTATTAATGATTCAATCACAGTCAATTACTAGAGTGTATTTTGACAGCACATATAAGGTGTGTTCGTTTACCCAATAATTTGTGCAAATTTGTACAAGTCCAGTTACTTCATGTAAACGACTAAGGGGTTTTGCATTGTACTGTAGAGTAAACGAACAATATCCAGTATACATTTACACGAGCGGTTATTATGAAAAATGATTTATTTATCATAAATGGCATCAAAGTAAAACTTGGTTAGACTATACACTTATAAGATATCGGTTTATTTGACATATGCTGTATGAAAATGGAAAGTAAAATCCACTGTACTTGCCAAATCAAGCATAGTCTAAACGAGCTGGTAAATAAATCAGCAAGTGGTGTTTTTTTGTCGATTTCTTCTCAGCGTGTGGTTATATCGAAATGACTATGTTTTCACCTTCTAATCGAATTTTTTTCCTGTGTGCAATAATTGTTTATACACTGTGCAACCGATTTTCTCTTAAAAAATTTGATTTGGATTGAACAGTTCTACATCTGAGCATGCAGCCTATTTATCTGCACTAGGCATGATTCACCATACGTAATATTATTTATACTTGGAACCCATGAACATTGTTAGATACTTAAATAAGTGTCTTAGCTTTGCAGCCGAACTTAGCACAGTCTTTTAAGCATCTCGCCATTCGCTAATCCATGTTTTATCTAGGCATACGTAATTTAGATCAAATTTGTGCAAAGTTAATGACAAATTATAACGATTTCTCGATCTTTTCAACTAGATAGAAATCACGAATTATGATTTATTGAGTTTTTGATCTTGTCCATAAGTCGAGATGTACATTATGCAATTTTCCTTGCGGCAATTGCCAACCCTCTCTAGGTGTTAGATGTAAACAGGGTTTTATAAGTAGGGTAAGTCGAATTTTGTGTGGAAAAGTAAAATTAACGAAGTCGAATTTTGGTTAGTTCAGATTTACTTTAGTAAAGCTGAAAACACATCCAACGTTTGAGTAAAGTTTTGTGCTGGACGTTGAGGAAACAACAACAGGGCGACGCCGACACCAAAGTCCATCGTTGATCTGTTTACCGGTATATATTTCAAATGAATTTGAATTTTCGGCATCATAAAAACTGCCAAAACGACACAAAACTTACTTAACTTACCCAAACGTTGGATGTGTTTTCATCCTAAGTCCTTGGGTACACTAGGGCGGTTCCATTGAAACAATTTCATGAAACCATGCGTCCCTAGTCCTTGGCCACACTAGAGTGGTTTCATTGAAACTTTTAGGTGTTCTTACTTATAAAGCTCTATTTCCATCTAACAGGTTTTATGAAACATGCGTCATTTAAGTTGTCAATTCCATTAACTCAAAAAAGTTGTACATGTATATGTATATTTATTGTGTGTATAAATTCATAGTGTACAATAATTTAACATTTCTATGTAAGAGTTTAGTTTTTACAAACTTTTCTACTTAATCATATAAACGAATAATAATAAAACAATACATGAGTATAACAATTACAGTTAAAGAGAAAAATTTACAAAAAAAAACCGTAAATTAAAATTTGTACAAATTTGTAAAAACTTTTACAAAATGCTGTTCGATATCAAACTTGTTCAGTACAAGAGAACAAGTTTTACAAGTACTTTTTACTTGCGAATTTACCGAACAGACACAATTACGTATTTGCCCCAAATGCTGGTTTGTTGTGCAAGTGTAAATCAGGTGAACACCATGTTTTGGCATGTGCACCTTCAGATGAGCTTTCCATCTAACTTATTTGCAGTGGCACCTTAAACAATGGTTTTGGACAAATACATCATTTATTTAACAGATACTCAATGGAACTGATAGCTTAAATAACGTATTTTACGACACTCGTTTCTTTAAATCTCGTGAGTTTTCTCCTTTAAGACGAAACGACAGAACGACAAAACTCACAGGGAGTTTGTATTCAGAATAACCCTCAATAAGAGCTAGTATAAACGTACTTTAAGAAATTAATAACTTAGGATGACAAACACCACTGTGAATGATAATTAATTGTAATTGCGAATTAATGGTATGAACATGTAAACAAATATTTTGACAGTTTGTAGGCATTTCAAAAACAATACTCATGTACAATGATGTCTTTTCAGATAATTAAATTGTTTCGTTTGTTTTTCTAACAATGTATGTTTGTCTGCATGCAATGTTCAATCTTATAAATTATATAAAAAAAGCACAAAGGCTTCTTAAAGTTTGGTTATGTAGATTTTGTTGTAGTGAATTCTTTACATGTTGCTTTTTGTTTAGTCCAGAAAAGTATAATTTATTTTTAATTAAATTTTTTATATTTAATACTAATATTTTCATTTACAATGGCATTTTTCACACGGCGATTTTCATCAATATAGCACGTTCCATATACTGCTATGAATGTGATTCGTGGACAGATGCCCGTTGCAAGGATCCATTCAATTATACAGCATTGCCTAGAGATCAGCCACCGTTGATGACATGTAACGGCTGTTGTGTTAAAATGGTGCGACACTCGAAATCACGTAAGTTTTATTTTAAGAGAATTAATTTAATCTCCAAATATAGAAAAAATACTTCACAAGAGCTAATTATCATGATAAACTGTGCAATACATAATGTGGAGCAAAAAGGCCAATTGATTTCCAATTCATTGTTATTGTGAATTAATCGTATACTATGTTTACATTTACGAAATCCACTCGACTTCAACTGTCAATTCCTTTGCGTATACGTCAAATGAAAACTCATTTGAAATCGATTGGATTTCATTTGACGTTTGAGCAATGGAATTGACAGTTGAAATCAAGTGGATTTCGTAAATGTAAACATAGTATTAATCCAAATAGTAGGTCTGTTCGATAACTCAACAAATTTGTACAAATTTGTACAAAATTTTACAAAATGCTGTTCGATAACAAACATGTTCAATTAAAGAGAAATGAGAAGCAGTTGCAAGAACTTGCAAATATTTTTTACTTGCTAAGTTATCGAACATACCTAGTCTTGTTGTAGTTACTAGCGCAGCTTCTTTATTGCATCATGGTACATATATACGTAATAGTCCGGTCAAAATAGACATGCGTATAAAGGGGAAATAGCAAAAATTCCCACAAAGCTGAATTTTGGTGGAGAGCTAGGGTTGGCCATTAGAAGCAACGTCCTAAAAGTCCCCATCGATCCCATGTGTGCAAAACAAGTTATTCGGGGTCAAAGGTCATTTTTGGAGGCATTATTCAGTTTTTTTAATTTTTCTCAAAAACGGTAAGACTTAGCAAAAGCCGGCTAAAGTAAAAGTTGTAGATTTAATAATTGTCTACAAGAGTGGTCTTTATGGTTCATAAAAAAGACTTACCATTTTCGAGATATCGCGATCTAAAGGTCAAATAAAAAATTAGCCGCCTAAGTGCATTATGAGTCGAACCGGTTAAAGTAACGACACTATGTGTTAGATACTTCCGTAAGCTTTCAAACGATATCCACTTTGCAGTAATCGGTTCTGTAGAACCGGGTCTAACCCGGTTTTTAAATTTGCCCTTTCGGGTCGAATAACCGGCGAACCGGATCAGCAACCGTTGAAAATTATACATTTCCGTAATCAGCGCAACACACCCTATCTTCGGACAAAACGTGAAAAAAATCGGAGAGTTTTCGTTGGGGTCGTTCCCGTTGGGCTTTCGATTATGCATGTGGGTTAATAGGCTATTTTTGCATAAAATGACTCTAACATTGAATAACTCTACTAAACACGCTCCGATTTTGTTGGAATTTTTTTTAGAAGATAGCTATAATTTCGCTCTTCAAGAAAATATATATTTTTTTGGGGGACAGACCCGATTATTTCGCTTATTTTAGCCGGTTTGTCTTAATATGTGCATATTTCCCTTATAAGTGCATAAAAATCATGTGTTTTTTAGAACAGCTATATCTCAAGAACGGTTCCTTCTAAGAAAAAATTATAAAGGTCAAACTTGTAGATAATTTTTCTGTCTACAATATTTACTTTAGTCATATTTTGATCAGATCAACCGTTATTAAAAAAATAAATCCAAAAACCTAAAAACCCTTAAAATTTGACCTTTGACCCCGAATAATTTTTTTTGCACACATGGGATCGATGGGGACTTTTAAGACGTTTATTCTTATGGCAAACCCTAGCTCTCCACCAAAATTCAGCTTTGTGGGAATTTTTGCTATTTCAATGTCTATTTTGACCGGACTATAACCTTTCTTCCGCTATATGCTCTTACATCTAATGCTTTGTTTACATTTACGAAATCCACTCGATTTCAACTGTCAATTCCTTTACGTATACGTCAAATGGAAACTCATCTGAAATCAATTGGATTTCATTTGACGTTTAAGCAATGGATTTTACAGTTGAAATCGAGTGGATTTCGTAAATGTAAACTTACATCTAATGCTTTGTTTACATTTACGAAATCCACTCGATTTCAACTGTCAATTCCTTTACGTATACGTCAAATGGAAACTCATCTGAAATCAATTGGATTTCATTTGACGTTTAAGCATTAGATGTAAGATGCAATAAAGAAGCTGCGCTAGTAACTACAACAAGACTAGGTCTGTTCGATAACTTAGCAAGTAAAAAATATTTGCAAGTTCTTGCAACTGCTTCTCATTTCTCTTTAATTGAACATGTTTGTTATCGAACAGCATTTTGTAAAATTTTGTACAAATTTGTTGAGTTATCGAACAGACCTACTATTTGGATTAATACTATGTTTACATTTACGAAATCCACTCGACTTCAACTGTCAATTCCTTTGCGTATACGTCAAATGAAAACTCATTTGAAATCGATTAGATTTCATTTGACGTTTGAGCAATGGAATTGACAGTTGAAATCGAGTGGATTTCGTAAATGTAAACATAGTATTAATCCAAATAGTAGGTCTGTTCGATAACTCAACAAATTTGTACAAAATTTTACAAAATGCTGTTCGATAACAAACATGTTCAATTAAAGAGAAATGAGAAGCAGTTGCAAGAACTTGCAAATATTTTTTACTTGCTAAGTTATCGAACAGACCTAGTCTTGTTGTAGTTACTAGCGCAGCTTCTTTATTGCATCATGGTACATATATACGTAACCTTTCTTCCGCTATATGCTCTTACATCTAATGCTTTGTTTACATTTACGAAATCCACTCGATTTCAACTGTCAATTCCTTTACGTATACGTCAAATAGAAACTCATCTGAAATCAATTGGATTTCATTTGACGTTTAAGCAATGGATTTTACAGTTGAAATCGAGTGGATTTCGTAAATGTAAACTTACATCTAATGCTTTGTTTACATTTACGAAATCCACTCGATTTCAACTGTCAATTCCTTTACGTATACGTCAAATGGAAACTCATCTGAAATCAATTGGATTTCATTTGACGTTTAAGCAATGGATTTTACAGTTGAAATCGAGTGGATTTCGTAAATGTAAACTTATATAACAGTTAAAAATGCGAAATTTAAGTTAGTAATTTCAGTGAATATCTGTCAAATAAATGACATATTTGTCCCAAATACTTAATTTATTCAACAGATATTTAATGGGATTGACAGATTGCTTAACAACAGTGCAAGCATGGCGGAATAAGAAGGTGTTACATCGATAACAATAATCGGACCATTTGCCACACCAAACGTCAAAATAACGCATTGCTGTGAATTGCTTGTTTACCTTTTGTATGTAATTTTATTCACAATAATTAATTTTGACAACTAATGCTTGGTTTACATTTACGAAATCCACTCGATTTCAACTGTCAATTCCATAACTCAAACTTCAAATGAAATCCAATCGATTTCAGATGAGTTTTCATTTGACGTATACGCAAAGGAACTGACAGTTGAAATCGAGTGGATTTCGTAAATGTAAACATAGTATAATGTGATAATCAGCTGTTTTTCCCGTTGTACCTGTATTATAGTGCCATGAATGCAAGTGTAAATTATGTTTAATAGTACGTTTACACTGTACTGGTTTCAGTAAATCCAGTTGTTTAAATTGTCATTGTGGTTAATCCGGCAAAAAGCTCTAATGTAAACATACTATAAAAACGCATTTAAATCAAAGTAGAGTTGCGTAGTTCCGGAACGAACTAGTTTCAAGGAACTATTCCGGACAAGGAAGCATTGGAAATATATCCAGCTCTTGCGTTTATATAGTTACTTTAGTTCATATAGTTCCTTTCGTTCTTCTTGTTCCTTTAATTTTACGCCTACGTCGATCTTCCTTCGTTGCTGGCAAGATCTATTTAACAGGTCACGTAAGTAGCACAACAACAACTCTATTTTGGCCGAAAACTCTTCAACATGTCAAAATGTTTGTTTACGTTTTCATACAATTTATTCACAATAACAAAATATTTGACAGATTGAAACCAATCAGCTGGCCGTTTTACGCCACCTTATAATTTCATCATGGTTGCTGGTTATTCACTGCAATTTATTTATTTTTAATTTTAATTCATCCACCAAACCATGAAAACATTTCGGTCTCGGAACTATTTGGAACGTAAATAAGGATGAAAAAGAAAGATTCGTTGAACTATATCTGTCTCGGAACTATGGAACTATATTACGAAACTAATTGCTTTTGAGAGAAGGATCTAGAAAGATCGTCTTGCTCCTGGAACTAGATTGCCCAATTCTAAATCAAAGTGATTCGTACAATTATCATGATAATGAGCGCTAATATAAACGTAGCTTAAATATATGACAATAAACATAATTCTACTTTAAATATTTTTAAAATAATTAAACCTTTATTACCATATATTTTATTTTACAGCCTACGAAGTTGTTAGACGCATGTGTACGTCACAACTACAAATAAATTTATTTATGGTCGATCATGTGTGCATGATGGAAAGTTCAGGCAATGGACATATGTGCTTTTGTGAGGAAGATATGTGCAATTCTAGTAAAAATTTATACACATCATCTAACATACCCTACATTATCGCCACATTAATGACATTCTTAGTAGTGCTAAATACACATTTAGGAAATTCACAATTCCTTCTCCTACTATCATCATCAATCTCTACTATTTTTCAAACATTATGGTCGTCATCATGGTTAATAATCTCCTTCTTGTTATCAACATCATTTACATCGTTTTTGAATAAAATTAAAACAGCAACAACAACAACCACCACTACTACTACTACCAATAGAACAACATCTACAACTATTACTACTACTTCAACATCCTTTTATGATCCTCCTCTTCCTGTTAATCACAGATAAATATGTAGTTTGAAAACCGAAAAGAACAACAAAATTAGTACATATTTACTAACTAACTTAATTAATTGCAATTGCATACATTCATATTAATCAAATGTAGTTGTATTTTGAATTCTTAGTTAAAAAAACAAATACATAGTACATTCATTATCACACTTACACTGAACACACATATATTACACAAGACACACGTAATACTTAAACCTAGTTTTAGCTATTAATGCTAAATATTAATTTATTTTAATTGGAAACTAAAACAACATTTTTCAAATGAAATTCATTCATTTAGATTTTTTAATTGTTTTTAAAAAATGTGATTTTTAATTTATCGTCAAAAATTTTATTATTAGAAATCGATTTTCATCTAATCTAAAAATATTTTTTTTTCTAAATTTCAAATGTTAAACTGAATTTTATTTGAAAAATGTTGCATTTATAAATCTAAATTCTTAAAAAGAATTTTAATTTTTTTATTTAGTTATAACTTCCCCCCCATTTTTGTAGACTTTGTAGTAATACTAAAGACATAAAATACCATAAACACCTGAATACTGTTAAATCTTGAAAAAGTTAAAGCAAATATTTGTTATTTATTGTGTATTTTGTATAAATAATTTTTAATTTCCTATTGTCTATTTTGTTTTCTTTACTATGTAGTGAATTGTTTTTACTAAAATCCGCTCCTCTTGTTTGCTTCTGAAAATTACGTATATGATTAGCTTTACACATATAAAATGTCTTAGAGAATATTTAAAAACAACTAATAATTTGCCCACTTCTGAATATACATAAATAAATCATTACGTATGTTCCTTTTCTTTGAAGGATATTTCCATAAGATATTTTTGAAATACGAATCAGTTTAAAAATATATTGTGGGAAGCTAATAATCTCTTTGACATTTCACTTTCTCCCTATCACACAGTTTTTTTTTTCAAAATAAAAATTCCTTCCACTTAAATTATTTCAATTAAAAGAACAAAACACCAACGTGTTATTGAAAAACAAGAAGCTATATAACAAAATAGCAAAACAAACTTCTATACAAAGAAACTTGCTAAAAATTATAAGAATTAAATATTATTATTTTATAATTTTTTATATTTTTCTTATTAAAAATAAAAAAGAAACTATTTGATATTAAAAAAAAAAACAAAACAAAATAATTATATTTAAAAACGAAAACAAACAGAGGCTTTAAAAGTTTTGTGCATGTATTTGTAATTTGTTAATTACTATTTTTTAATTTACTTATTAACTATAAGGCATGTATAAATAGATCATTACAAAAAAAGAAAAATAAATTATATAATTTATGCATAAATTATAAAAAAATTAAATAATTTTTTGCTTGTATAAAAAACATAAAACTACTGATATTGATAAAGGCACATAATACATTATGTAGTGGAAAGAAAAATACATATAATATTGCTCATTTAAATTATGTTTTAATTTTTGTTTTGTTTTCATTTCATATCATCTGAATACTATAAATTTAATTATAAGAAGCGTATAATATGTTTTAAAAGAAAGAAATTGTTTTCTTTTTCTATACTATTGTTAATAAGAAAACATATTACTTTACTTTTCCATATGATAAAAATTAAATATTTTCCCTTTGAAAAATCATTGTCACATGTTTCAGAATCAATGTTAACATGGCGTTTACAACCGACAGTTTTGGGCAGACAATAGCAAAAATACAAACCTTCTTACCAATACATTTATAAACTTATAAGTATATATTGAGAAATGTATCTGTTCAAATTTGGCTGTGTGTAAACGCCAAGTTAGCTGTGTACATAATTTAACAAAAAGAAAAATTGCTATGTTTCTTATAAGAAAAGTTGTTACATTTTTATAAAATAGTTGCCGCTTTTCTACACGAAATATTTACCTTCGTTTATAAAAAAGTTTTATTTTTTTCTGCAACTTTCGAAGTAGAAAAATGTGACTACTTGTCAGAATAATAGCTAAAACAAAATTGCTCTGTTCCAGAACATACAAGAATCTACTACTTTTTCATTTTCTTAAAAATTCATAAAAGAAAAAATTTTCAAAATTTAAAAAATAGTGGACTCTTGCTGATTCTGCGACACAGGAAATGTTTCACATTTCTACATCAAATTTTACAATATTTTTAAAAGAAAAGCAGTAGGAAAAGACATTTTAGCGGTCCTAATTTGTGAAATAGAGGTCAGGAAATACTCAAACAACTATTTATTCGATCGATTTCATTTTATATGCATAGCCCTGTTCCTTTACGTTCAAGAATCTTCAAGTTTTACAACTTTTTACTCGAAAAGCGTTCCTTTACTTCAGACACAATACAATTCATATGGGAGCAGTTTTCAACTTTTACTACTTTTGCCGGTTTTACCATTTTCAGAAGTAAAGGAACAGACCACATAATGACAGTAACATAAACTATGTTTACACTAAATAAGCTTGTCATTTCTTTGACCTGTAAGTTATTAAAAACTTGAAAACTGTTCATTTTTTAAATCGTTTGATGTAAACATAGCTTTAAACAGAAATTAAGCCCCCATGGCACACGGCGAAATAAATTTCATGAAATTCTGAGATTTTATATCGAGTTACATAAGTGCCACACTAGAGTGATTTCATTGAAAAATCCCATGAAATTATTCGTTCTTAGCAGTGGAATAAGAAGGACTTACATCAAATCATACCAAACGTCAAGATTGTTTACAATAACGCATCACTGTGAATTACTTGTTGACCAGCTGTATGTGATTTTATTCACAATAATGCATTTTGACAACTAGTGTGATAATCAGCTGGTTTTTCCCGTTGTTCCTGTATTATTGTGCCATGGTTCTTAGTCTAGACCCAAACAACAGTGGTTTTATTGAAATATTTTAATGAAATTAGGCGTTCTTAGATCGAGTTCCCCACTACAGCAATTTCATGATATTACTGTAGTACGATTTCATGAAATGTTTTTCAATGAAATCAATGTAGTGTGGAGCGGGACTTATTATTGGTTTACATTCGGCGTCTTTTCGTGATTTCGAAGGCGTTTCGTAATTTCGCGCGGAATCAAGCAAAATTTATCATGATTTTGCATACAAAAACGAAATCATCTCATTTCACTTTTTACATATCAGAATAAACAAAAAAAAAAAAAAATAGTACCAAAATTTGTAAACATGTGAAAAAAAAATAATAAATTACTTTGATACAATGCTATTTTTCATTGTGTTCCCGTAATTTTTTAATGGTAATGTTAGAAAAAAGAGCGAATTGTCAAAATTGCTTCCCCATAAAAATGTCTTAAAAAATAAGGGAACGGAAAATTACTGAAATTGCAAACACTGCAGCAGAAATGTCAAAATTAACGTATCAGCTATCGTATTTAAATGTCAATGAACATGCTTCTAGTTTCTACTAGGCCAAAATTGTATGGCAGAAAACAGGAGAAGAGGGAGTTATTCGGGGCTATTTTTGTTTAAAGTGCAAGTCTTGCTAGATTTCGGAGTACGGCAACACATTTTTAGCACTGAACGGGAAAACTGCTGCAAGTAGTAATAGTTTGCAAGTTCTGAACACAACTTTTATCGATTAAAATTTATTATTATGATGTCTCAACGATAAAATCATGTTTCATTTGTTAGAACCATACATAATTAATACGATATATAGATAATTTTACGATAATTTTCGAAATAAAGTTGTAAAGTTCTATATTGTCGTATATTTTTGATGACTAATACAATCTACAACAACTTGTTTTGAAAATTCATTCATGCGCATATGCATCTACCTTGATTATTGTGATATGTTTGAAATCAACAAAAAATAAGTCAGGATTTCGTGAAATCCAGTGGATTTTACAGCGCAAGTGTAAACTTGGCATTAGATCGAGTTCCGCACTAAAGTAATTTTATGAAACTGCTGTTGTGGGGAACTCGATCTACAAACGCTTTATTTCATGAAATTTGTTCATTGAAATCACTCTAGTGTGGACCGGGACTACTAGAGTAATTTAATTAAACTGCTGTAGTGGGTAACTCGATCTAAGAACCCCTATAAATGGGAAAGTTTTTCAATCCTTCATGCTTGAATATCAAGCAAGAGATCGAAAGGAGATATAAAGCTGAAAACACAATAATCTTTTGAGATTATTAAGTTTTGCCTTAAGCGTTGACAAAAGAACAACAAACTTAAGCTGAAAACACATCCAACGTTTGGGTAAAGATTTGTGTCGTTTTTGGCCGTTTTTACACTGGGCATAATGCCGAAAAATTCAAATTCATTTGAAATATATGCCGGCAAACAGATCAACGCTAGACTTTGGTGACGGCGTCGCCATGTTGTTGTTGCTTTTTTCTCAACGCCCAACACAAAATTTTACTCAAACGTTGCATGTGTTTTGAGCTTTAACAAACTTAAGCTGAAAACACATCCAACGTTTGGGTAAAGTTTTGTGTCGTTTTTGGCCGTTTTTACACTGGGCATAATGCCGAAAAATTCAAATTCATTTGAAATATATGCCGGCAAACAGATCAACGTTAGACTTTGGTGACGGCGTCGCCATGTTGTTGTTGCTTTTTTCTCAACGCCCAACACAAAACTTTACTCAAACGTTGCATGTGTTTTCAGCTTTAAGAAGACAATGTTTGGCAGCATGGAATTCAAAACAATTGAGCTGTTTCATGGTGGAAATAATGCAAAACGTCAAATTTGCTCACAATAATGCATTAGTGTGAATTGCTTGTTTACATTTTGTATGAGATTTTATTCACAATAATGCATTTTGACAACTGGTATGAAGATCAGCTGTTTTTGCCAATGTATCTGTATTATTGTGCCATGAGCTGTTCGTCATCAACGTTGAACACTGTAACAACGGCCCAAACGTTTATGCACTCATTGATATAGGAAAAGTCTACCTTGTCCCTTCGGAGATGTTGTTGGAGCATATATTTATGTATGCATAAGCTCTTTTCCTTTACGTGCAAGAATCTTCAAGTTTGGCCACTTTTTACTCGAAAAGCGTTCCTTTACTTCTGACACCATACAATTCATATGTGAGCAGTTTAAAAATTTTACTACTTTTGCCTGTTTTACCATTTTCAAAAGTAAAGGAACAGACCAATAAGGTGTAAATAACAACCATGGTACAATAATACAGGTAGCATTATCATGCCAGCTGATGGTAACATAATGTGTCAATTGCATTGAATTGATGTCAAATTTTGACATCTTATGTTGCCAACAATTGCCGATGCGGCTACCTGTGTATTTGTACCATGATAACAACAAACCAAACTTATGCCTGATTTACACTATTCGTAAATCCTCCACCGGATTTAATAAATAAAGAATAAATCTCACGGCATTTAGATATACCTTTGAAGGATTTAAATGACAGTCAGCTGATTATGGAATGCATTATTTTTCCATCGCCACTATAGGCACGGTTGTGTATCTCTGAACAAATATAGAAACATGCTATTTTTGTTTAATTATTTCTGTTTATATTTTCTAAATAGCCGAAAGCATTTGACATTTAGCAAAATGTAAACAAACTACACGTGAGAATACATATAACATTTGATACTTTTCTAGTAACAGTTTGCTTCATTTGGTACTAACAGCGTTATAGCTCCTGTTACTGCGAGCTGTCAAAAACACACAAATTAGTAATGCGTGTATTTATACCTGCCTAATGAAATTTTGTTGAAAAATTATGTGAATCGCTTTATTTTTGGAAAACATTTTTGACATTTCACAGTACTGAACTGGTTTTTGTTGATGATGCATCTACCTTGGTAATTGTGCCATGAACCGGATTTAATAAAACCACTGGATTTCAAATGTCAATTCCATTGCGCGCACCTTAAATAAATCTTTATAAAGACGCTTTAAAAACAACAACCACATGAAAAATATGTAAGTGATGCCAAGTTTGTTCTTGATGTATACATGTGGTTACTGTAACGCGGCACTCAACGGACCGTATGTGCCAAGTCCTTAATGCAAACGGCGTTGTATACTTCTATCTGCATCCCTCTAATGGGTACTTTACACGGTATGGTTTTTACATATGAGTTGTCACTTCTCCCATACATAATGTATATGCAAAGTGACAACTCATATGTAAAAAACATATCGTGTAAAGTACCCATAAGATTCCGAAAACTTTTCTTATGTAAAAACTCAGTCGTTTTTATTTTAAGACTGTCACCTGATACCCACCACTTAATGCATATAAAATGTCTTCGTCCGAATAGTAGCAGGACGCGTTTTACCATTCAAAAAAATCATATCATTATTTCATAACTCATAAAAGAATTGTATAAAAAATGACAATTAAAAAGGCAAAGTTTTTCATAATCATATTTTACTTTAAATATGTAAAATATTCATAATATACATATATTAAGTTATACACATTAATTTTTGTTATAAACATTTATTAAACACATTGGCTAAAAACAAAATTTAATTTTTATAAATCTAAAATTTCCAAAAAATAAACAAAACATATTTATAGTTTTAATTTCGTTATTTGTTTAATTCTTTATAGTAGAGTTGTAACCCTTAAAACACCAGTTGCATTAAAGCTTGTTATCGTAATAAACTGCTCTATTTTGATTTATTTGAAGTAGAATGTATCTATATAAAAAATAAATCAACGTAGAGCATATATCATAGATTAATGTTAATGATAACGAGCGAAAGTGTGAACGTAGCCTAAGCTTGACTTACGATGTTGGCATATGGCAAATTGTTCAAAGCTAGCTGGGTACACTTTTAATTTCATAAACTCATTCAAAGTGTGACCAATTAGCTTCGAAGAATTAAGCGCTCGGCACATACGGTGCGTTGTGCGTTGCGTTACAACAACCACATGAAAAAAGTGAAAGTGAAGCCAAGTTTTTCGAAAAACAACAATATGGCCGACGCATTAAAGTTAAACATAATTTAACTGTTTTGGGACAACGCGTGTCCCAACGTGTCACTAAACGGACCGTATGTGCCGAGGGCTTTAGTCAGTTGACAGTTGTCGTGTAAACGTAGTACTAGTTATCCCAGTAGAAAAACCAAATAAGCTTATTGACTGTTATTAATTGTTTAAGTTTTATTATTAAATGATTTCGAAGCTGCTGTTCTGTAATTTTGTTCCTTTTTATTAGTATAAAAATTGAAAAAAAAACTTCTTACAGACAAATCACACACACCACTCACCCACAACACAAAGTAATTAAAGCATGTTCCCTGTTACACCCATTTTGGTATTTACAGGTTATTAACAACAACATAAAAATTCTTAGGAAACAATTATAAGTTTTGTAGTGTTCTATTCGGAAAATATGTGTTAAAGTTGGATTTGCACTTGGTAAAAAAATCTTTAAGCCACTATTGCAAATATTGCACATTTTCTTGCACTCTGTTTAGACAAAAACTAAAGATATGTGTAAAATAGTTGCTCACATAGCATGTACATACCTTTTTTAAAACAATACAGAAAAGTAACACTTTATTATATACTTTAGAATCTTAAAAATATTATACAAAACAAAACACAAAAACAGAATATATATTTCCAATGAAGGTCCATGTCATGGCATGATTAATAGATACCATTTCTTGTACTATACATTTTATGTGAAACTTGTTAAATTTTATGAAATATGGCTGTTTAAATAAATAAATCGAATTATTTCATTAAAAATATCCTCACAATATATTTGTATGAACGGAGTCTTAGGGACACCTGTACATATATGAAGAAGACCGAAAGAAGATAGTCCATATCTACTTTAGGCAATTTTCCTTGCGGTAATTATCAGTATGTCGGTGAAAGACGCCTCATATCTCTCTCCATCAAACTGATAATTGCCACAAGGAAAAATTGCCTAATGCAGATATGGACAAATTCTATAGAATACCAACAAATGACCTTCTGTCTAAAAAAGACAAATAGAAGAAGCTTCTGACAAATTTACAATAAATTTTGTTTCTACCTTAATACTACGGTTACACTAGAGTTTTTTGCCGGGTTAACCCACTTCGAGAGGATTTATTTGACGTTTGCGCTATGGAATTGACATTTTAAATCCGAACCAACTGGGTTAATCCGGTTAAGTGTAACCGGGGTATAACAGTACGATTACATAAAACTGGCTTTAGTAAATCCAGTGGATTTAAATTTTCAAATCCATTGAATGAATTCTTATAATACCCCGTTTGCACTTAACCGGATTTAATAAACCCACTGGGTTGTCAATTCCATAGCGCAAACGTCAAATGAATCGCCATAAAGAAGTTTAACCCGCCAAAAAGCTCTAGTGTAAACGGCGTTATCATGATAATGACGCTATCTTGATTTGGTTTGACGTAAAATATGCGAAAAAATCCCTTTAACAGATGCTATATAAACTTACTCTTAGGCCATGTTTATATTATAGCCTTTTGCAGGGTTAACCTTCTTAGTGAGGATTTGTTTGACGTAAAGCGGGGTACACACGATCAGTTTTGACTGTCGATTTTTTGGAAATATCGATAAATGTCAAACTGTCCAGAAACCACAAAATATTTTGTGGTTGCCTGATGACTGACAAAAATTAGCGGCCACACTGGCAAGCAACCGATTATTTGAGCAAAACTGATCGTGTGTACCCCACTTAAAGGAATTGACATTTGAAACCCAGTCGGTTTGTTAAATCCGATTATATTTAAACGTACTATTATTTGACATAAAAATCATATTAATGTCATAG
This sequence comes from Musca autumnalis, assembly GCF_047663935.1. Lineage (NCBI taxonomy): Eukaryota > Metazoa > Arthropoda > Insecta > Diptera > Muscidae > Musca > Musca autumnalis. Next base: position 75,051,645 of record NW_027412088.1, read on the forward strand.
TATGTTTACATATAACCAGATTTAATACATTTACTGGATTTCAAATGTCAATTCCATTGCCTATACGTCAAATAAATACTCATAAGAAGGTTAACCTGGCAAATAACTGGTTATGTGTTATTAATTCGGATAATGAATGCTAAACAAATGCAGTTTTTAATTTTCTTGATATCTTATCAGTAGATCCGCAATAAAATATTCCAAATAAATAATTTTGTTAAAACAGCCATATTATGTTTTTAATATATTTTATCTAAAATGTATACGTGCAAAAAAATCCAATAAAATACATCTTCTATTTACAGTCATTAGTTCTGTTCCTCATATAACTAGAAAATTTAACTAAGCATCTTTTCAAAGCCCCTCCCTCTCTCTATGTATGTATCTCTTTCAACAAATATCCTCTACCAACAACATCATTACATAAAGTCAGTCATGGTAGAATTTTCTCTCTCTCCACAAACAAAATATAACGTCGTTATAACGGACGAAAAAAATTCGAATGTTAGAAAAAAACTCAACAATAATAAAAGTAAATTTTTACTATGCCACACACACGTATTGTGACATTTTCCAAATTTTGTTGAAAATCTATAGAAAGAACAGCAAGAAGGAAAAAGGAAAACAAATTATTTTGTAGTAAAGGCTATAGTAATAAATAATAAAACAGAGTATTTAGAATTTATGGCAAGTAAAAGGCGTAACAAAATATCCATAGATTCCTCACAATATAAAAAGCACTGTAATCTTCAAAATAAGCTTACAAAGCTGAGTAAACAAGCTAATATTTTTCATATTTAAAACGCTAAGAAATAACAACTATGTGTATTTTTTAGAGTTTTTTCTTAAGTTAATTTAACATTTTTTGTTTATTTTTTTATTATTTCAAAAACCACTCGCCTCTGTCACCCTTTTATATAAATTATCAAAAAACTATTACAACGCTTAACAATTTAGTGGCCTTTTATCACCAAATAAAATAAACATGATTACCACTCCAACTATTCACTTTCAACTTATATTGAAACGTAAAACACTTTGTTTGAAACAGAATTCATCAATCATATTTCACCAATTCACACAAATTATCACTGTGCATATATTTTTTTTTTTTTTGTTTTGATCATTACATTTCATTACTTTCTCTCTATCTCTAACTTTCTCTATGTCTCTCTCTCACTCTCTTGGAGTAACTTTACTTTCTATCATAAGATATCAACTAGTTGTCCATGTAAAGTTGTGGTGTAAAAACGGCCATACCTCTATTGTTTTGGTCATTATTACAGAGACCTTAACGTCAATTTATAAGATGAAGTTTACATCAATTTCATAGCTCAAACGTCAAATGAAATCTCATCTGGATTTCATTTGACGTTTAACCTATGTATTTGACAGTTGAAATCGAGTGAATTTCGTAAATGTAAACCAAGCTTTACATTGCGTGTTTACCTCATTTCCAAGCATGATTAGTTGACCAGTATTAATTTACTTTTAAATTACAAAGGATCAAATAATCAAGCTTAAAAGTGTTTACACCAAACATGATTTATGGTTGCTACAAACTTTACTTTGGCCACTAGACAGATAACATATCTTCTATTAAAATTTGTTTTGATTATGATTATGTTTTTTTCTGTCATTCCCTCCCAAATAAAAAGAACAATAAAAAGTACGCAAAGCTTATGAGAATCCATAAATCACGCCATCACAAGTGGGACCGTACTTTGATAGTTTTTGTTTTGAAAACCACTAACAAATATTCCCAAAAAACTACTCCCTCCTTTACTAATATTATGTGTGTTCGTTTACTCAAAATTTGTACAAATTGTTACTGGATGTTGTTCGTTTACTCTGCAGTACAATGCGAAAGACCTTAGTCGGTTGCAAGAAGTTACTGGACTTGTACAAATTATTGAGTAAACGAACACACCTATTATGTGAACTACAAACTACAGTACCACTTGACGATGTGTTGTCAGGATTTCTTTCCATTGTTTTTTTGTCACAATAAAATTCAATGAAAGAAATTAACAAAAGTGCTTTTTCACATACGATACCAGTGGTCTGATACAAATTTTTTCATCATGTACCACCAAATCGCACCAACTGAAATCAAACCAAATAACGAAAACGTAAAATATGACCTTTCCTACAATAAGAATGAACAAGAAAAAAACTCCCCCCATCAATCAAGCAAAACGGCCAACATGAAATGAAAAGCTTTACGTCCCGATTGTTGAAAGCTTCCACCAAACGTTTTAATAAAAAATAAATATTAAAAAAGAGATTTAAAAATGAATTTGACAAAACATATGTTTTTTATGGAGCTAGCCATAAACAACATAGTTTGTTAAAATCATTCTTAAATACACAACCAATACGAAACGCTACTTAAAGCAATCAATACACACAAGTCTACAAATTTTAACAAGAGGCGGTAAACAATTTTCAAGTGTCGCTTAAAAGCTTTGTTTTATCCCCATCTGCAACAACTACAAGGATTTTGAACCTTTCTTCCAAAACAACCTTAATTTCAATCAACAAAAAAGAAAGCTTATTTTATTTTCAAAACCAAAAAACAACAACAGAACAACCACACACAACAGCAGCATTTTCGAAAATAAAGTAATAAAAGAAGAAAGCAAAACTTATTTTTAAGAAAACAACCTTTTTTAATAAAAAGAAAACAAATATTCTTCATGTACCTTAAAAATATTGATATTACATTAAAAATAAATATTAAGCTAAGTTTTATTTATAAATATAAAAAAGCTTCTCATTTGTTTAATAATTACACAATTTCATATGCAAAGTACTTTATATTTTGATTACCGAAAATAATTTGAAATTATTAAATAATCGTATCACAATGATAAACCATTTTTAAAAATAAACAATACAGACATCTTTAGTATTTTTGGGCAATTATTTATTGTAATTAAACATCATGTTGTATGTAAAATATTACAGAAGCCTTTTTTAATTCACAATAGCTACCAAATTTATCTTTGAGTAAGTGTATGCTAGTACATACTTAACGTAACGTTATCTGTCTCAATTTAAAGTCCATTTAGACTACGCTGGATTTAGCAATTATCTGGATTTATTTGACATATGTTGTATGAAAATGACAACTTAAATCCACTGGATTTGCTAAATCCAGCATAGTCTAAATCAGGCATTATTTAATGTAATATGTTTAAAAACAACTGTTAAATAAATCAAGTTATAATACGTTTACATTTACGAAATCGAGTGGAATTCACCTGTCAATTCCTTTGGGTATACGTCAAATTAAATCACATCTGAAATCCATTGGATTTCTTTTGACGTTTAAGCAATGGAATTGACAGATCAAATCGAGTGGATTTCGTAAATGTAAACCTATCATTAGTGTTAAATTATGTTAATAAGCGCTAGAACACATTTTACATTTAATATGTTTTATAAAACATGCATCATTTAAGTTGTCAATTCCATACAATATCTGTCAAAACAATGACGTAAACTTCCAAAACACCTGTGCAAGTGTAAAATGCGTTTAGTTTATCTTTTCCGGGCCAATGCAAGATATGTAAAAACCACCCAAACATTCATGGTATCTCGGCCAAAATTTAAGTATAGAATACTGTTTCTTCTGCTAAGTTTACATTTACGAAATCCACTCGATTTCAACTGTCAATTCCATAGCTCAAACGTCAAATAAAATCTCATCTGAAATCCATTGGATTTCATTTGACGTTTAACCTATGGATTTGACAGTTGAAATCGAGTGGATTTCGTAAATGTAAACCAAGCATTCGTGTCATTGAATGACATTACGTTTGTTTTACAAAATGCTGTTCGATAACAAACTTGTTCAGTAAAGGGTATTTTACATGATATGTTATTTTACATATGTGTTGTCACTTTGCATATACATTTTGTATATAAAAAGTGAAAACAAATATGTAAAAAACATATCATGTAAAATACCATTAACGAGAAATGAGATGTAGTTGGAAGTACTTGTAAAAACATTCAAGTAATTCTTACATGCGAAGTAATCGAACAGATCTATTGAAACATCTCGACTAATGTGTTAAAGCAAGTCTTTATTAACTTGGCGTTTACTCAAGAAAGGCTGTCTGCAAACATGGACATTTTTGAATAAATGAAAACAAAACTATTTGAAATAACAAAAAAAAAACAGAACTGGGATGCAATAAAACAAAAATATGTGAACGGAAAACAAAAAGAAATCGATGATTTTCATGCATAATTTTACAACTGTTTTTACAGTTGTCTGGACACCTACGTCACACAGGCAAGTTTTGGGGTTTCGATAATCAATACTTGAGTACATATCCTGTCATGTGTAAACACAGGGTAACCAATAAAAGTCCTGTAGTGTGATTCTCCAACTCATTTTTGGTTATCAACAAAAATCGGTAAAATTTTATTTAACGAAAATTTTCGTTAAGATACCGACCTACTACTATTTTTTACTACGATAACATTTTTCCTTTATGTTATCGACAAAAATAGTAAGAATTAGTAGATTCTTGCAGTACTGAAACAGACCAATAAAGTTGTGGCTAAGTCCATGGTGGAATAAGAAGGTGTTACATCAAATCATACCAAACGTCAAATTTGGTCACAATAATGTATTATTGTGAATTGCTTGTTTAAATTTTGTATGTGATTTTATTCACAATAATCAATGTTGACAACTAATGTGATAACCGCTGTACCTGTATTATTGTGGCATTGCTAAGTCCTAGCGGCAGCAATGCCGTTATCAAAGACATAAATACAACAAGATAAGACATTTTGTTTGCCATCATTCTTCAGTGAATGGCTTTTGAATTTAACATAATGTTATATCACGATATGGTGATATAACATTGTTTTCTTTTATACATTTTTACGTATTTAACCGAATTTACCGATCCAATTGACATAGAATTATTCTTGAATAGATCCTTGAATTCATAAATTTCGTTTCTGATACCATTACATGAAATGTTCCTCCTTGGTTGCGATTTTGAATTAACTGCAACCTGTTAAGGGTAATGTTTCTATGCAAAGTTTCGTAAACATTTTTTTGTTGCATGCATTTTGTCTAGTCTTAGTTGTATTTATGTCTTTGCCGTTATTAACTTTTATTGGTACTGTTCATTCATAATTTTGCGTTTTAATTCTCAATTCAATTTGTATCGGTAAACAGAAAATGAGTTCAATAATTCCAATACTGGTATTCATAGGATTTTTTTTTTAATTTTATGACTGCAACGAGGGATAAGGACTCGTCTCATAGGATGTTGTCGCTGTACAATTCATTTAAAGAGTTAAGCTGAAATCACAATAAAAGTTTGGGTAACGTTTTGCAACAACCACAAGAAGGCAATGACATCGACGCTGAGTGTTGATGTGTTTTAAAGCATAAAATGCCAAATAGTCAACCAACCTTCTGACAACACTGCAGCAGAAGACAAATTCAAAAAAATGCCAAATAATTAAAATGTTCACCAGTGTAAAAACGGCCTAAACGTTTGTCTGTTGTTGGCTTAATTTAATAGTACGTTTACATTAACGAAATCGATTGGATTTCAACTGTAGATTGATTACGAGCCAAAAAGTAGAAAAACAATTATGTAGTGTATATACAGTCTGTCGCAAAAGTTAGTATACACCGTTGAAACCAAAATGTATCAGGGATAAAAAGCACAATAACTTGTTGAAAACAACAGACAATTAGTTTTATTCGATAGACATGAAGGTTGTCTACCGTAATAACAATTAAAAGTGCGCAATATTTGCATACATTAGCAAATGTACGGTTCGAATCCCAAAAAGACCAAAATTTATGTCGCAAAAGTTAGTATACAGCGGAAAATCCTCGTGGAACTGTGTAAACAATTCTTGATATTTTTGAACAAAATGAAACTAAATCTGTACTTAAGATCATAAAGAGTATATTTATTGGTTTTAAAGGCAGTTATAGTACTTATAGTGACAAGTCTAACGTACACTGGTTCGTAAAATCCACAAAATTGGTCATCTACAAATACAACAACTGCAGCGACAAAATTCCGAGTGTTTTGTCCTTTTTATGAATTCTAAAGCCATGAAATGCTCAGAAAAGCTCTAAAGTTTCAATATGGGGTGATCTTGATAGAGTTTTGACTTGTCCTGTTTGAAAAAACGGGAAATTCTTGAAGGAAACCCATACTTTTGATGTCATTGTCCTTTTGAAACATGTATTAATCCTTAATCCTTACACATAAGGACTTTCCTTTTCAGTTAATTTTCTCACAAATTATGTCCCTTTTCACATTCCCACCAAAAATAAATAGTGGGAGAACCTCAAGTTCTGGTGTAAGCCCTACAGTGATACTCCACCACCACAGAAGGATATGATAACTAATTTAAAATTTTAATACAGAGCTTTTTCTGCTGTTATAACGCATGGATTGTGCAAAAACGTTCTGAAAAGCTGTGTTCGCTTCACTTAGGACCAAAATACAACTAACTGGATCAGTTAGAAGTAGTTCATTAGACATTAGTAGTACATTAGACACTAGGGACACGAGAAGAATGTCCGATACTGCTACAAGGCCGGTAGGACAGTATAACTGTAGGGCTTACAACGGACGTTGAGGTTCTCCTACTATTTACTTTTGGTGGGAATATGAAAAGGGGCAACATTTGTGAGAAAATTAACTCAAAAGGAAAGTCCTTATGTGTAAGGATTAAGGATTACTACATTTTTCAAAAGGACAATGGCCTCAAAAGTACGGGTTTCCTTCAAGAAAATCCTGTTTTTTTCAAACAGGACAAGTGGAAACTCGATCAAGATCACCCCATATTGAAACTTTAGGGCTTTTCTGAGCATTTCATGGCTTTAGAATTCATAAACAGGACATAACACTCGAAATTTTGTCGCTACAGTTTTTGTATTTGTAGATGACCAATTTTTGTGGATTTTACGATCCAGCGTACGTTGGACTTGTCACTGTAAGTACTATAACTGTCATTAAAACCAATAAATATGCTCTTTATGATCTTAAGTACAGATTTAGTTTCATTTTGTTCAAAAATATCAAGAATTTTTTACACAGTTCCACGAGGATTCTCCGCTGTATACTAACTTTTGCGACATAAATTTTGGTCTTTTTGGGATTCGAACCGTACATTTGCTAATGTTTGCAAATTTTGCGCACTTTTAATTGTTATTACGAAAGACAACCTTCTTGTCTATCAAATAAAACTAATTGTTTGTTGTTTTCAATAAGTTATAGTGATATTTATCCCTAATACATTTTGGTTTCAACGGTGTATACTAACTTTTGCGACAGACTGTAGGTCCACTTCTGGGTGTAGCCCCAATATAAAGGTACCGCCCGATTTTTGGTATTTTGATTTTAGCCAAACTTTTTAACCGATTTGTCTTTTTTGGTGGCGTTTAAACGACCAAGCCAAATTTTCCTACCGATTTGATTGTAATTTTACATTTTGAGTTCTGACTGAACAAAATACCTCCTTGCAAAAAATGTAGGTATAGCCCCATAAAAAGGTACCGCCCGATTTTCGATATTTTGACGATGTTAGCCAATTTGTTTATGTCACTCGAAAACTTGCGGATGTTTTTTAATGCACCGCATACAAATCACAACTTTGCATATTATTGCGGTAAATTGAAAAAAATTAAACTGGAAACATATATGCTCTGTTCCAGAACCTGCAAGAAGCCACTATTTTTTACTACGATAACAGTTTTTCCTTTATGTTATCGGAAAAAATAGTACAAGTTAGTAGATTCTTGCAGTTCTGGAACAGGCCAATAATTTGATGTGTTTAGAGAATATTAGCTCTGTTCCTTTACGTTCAAGAATCTTCAAGTTTTACCACCTTTTACTCGAAAAGCGTTTTTTTACTTCAGACACCATACAATTCATATGGTTTGCAACTTTTGCCGGTTTTACCATTTTCAGAAGTAAAGGAACAGACCAAGAAATTTCATTCACAATCACATCTGTCGCCATAATTTTTTCAATTTTTACGGAAACACTTTGCATCAGTGTATCAACAGCCTAAACCATATGTTATGTTTTCGGCTTAATTTAAATTTTCGATACAACCGTCCAAAAGTGTAACAACGGTCTAAACATTTATTTCGGTTTCCGGTGTTTTGAATGAGTTAAGCTGAAAACACATTCGACCATAGACTACTGAACACATAGACTTCGGAGTATGTTCGAATTGAGTGTGGTAACTAAGAAACTCAATATAAAATGCCAAAAAAATACAACTTAATAAATATTTTGTTGACAAAAGACTACATAGGGTTAGCATTTAATGGGAACTACATCCTCAGATAAAAATATCCAAGAAAATATTGCAATTTTCCCCAAAAATCGTCTTCGAACTTTTTTGAGTTTTCGGGTTTGAGTGACCTGATTCAACGAATAAGTAAGGTTTTGTGTTGGGCGTTGAGAAAAAAACAACAACAGGGCGACGCCGACACCAAAGTCCAGCGTTAATATGTTTGCCGGCATATATGTATTTCAAATGAATTTGAATTTTTCGGCATCATGCCGAACAGTGTAAAAACGGCCAAAACGACACAAAACTTTACCCAAACGTTGGATGTGTTTTCAGCTTTACTCTTTTTTACAATGCTTCAACGTCTCAAGCTGAAAATGCAATAAAAGTTTGAGTAAAGTATTTCCTTAAATGTTAATAAAACACAACAGCATCCAGGAGAAAACAACAATGCTGAGCGTTGTTGTATTTTGTAGCATGGAATTAAAATTAATTCAATTTTTTTTGACATTAACGCCCAACAGTGTAACAACAGCCTAAAGCTGAAAACACATACAACGTTTGAGTAAAGTTTTGCGTTGGGCGTTGACAAAAAAAAACAACAACAACAACAGGGCGACGCCGACATCAAAGACCGGCGTTGATGTGTTTGACGGCATATATTTGAAATGAATTTGAATTTTTCGGTATCATGCCCAACAGTGTAAAAACGCCAAAACGACAGAAAACTTTACCCAAACGTTGTATGTGTTTTCAGCTTAAATGTGTGAGCAGAATGAAATACGCCGCTTTTTCACGCTCAGTTTCTTGTCATAGATTAAAGGCCAAGTACTACCCGCATCAAATGATGCCTGATTCATTTGAATTAGGTAGTACTGGGTCTTTAGTATTTTACATGAAACTGAGCGTGATAAAGCGGCGTATTTCATTGTGTTTCTACCTTAAACGTTTATGGGCACTTTACACGATATGTTTTTTGCATATGAGTTGTCACTTCTCCATACAAAATGTATATACAAATTGACAACTCATATGTAAAAAACATATCGTGTAAAGTACACATTATTGTACTTTCGGGTTTGTTTTCCAGTCATCAGCCCTGATGGATGATGAAAGTAGTCGATGTTCGACATTAATTAATTTTGGTTGATAAAAGCCCTGTTCCCTGCCAAAATTTTCCAGTTTTCACCACTTTTTACTCGGAAAGTGTTCCCTTACTTAAAAAAGCTTACAATTTTATGAGAGCATTTTACAACTTTTACCATTTTTTGCACTTTTACCATATTAAAAAGTAAAGGAACAGACCAAATGAGTGTGTTCCCGTACACAAAAACATGTAAATCTTTCTAAATTTACTTCTGGAACAGTTGAAGATTTTTTAATAAGACTTGTATAATTTCAATAAAAATAAATGGGTATCAACTCATGTTTTTCAGATAAAATGTTTATAAATGAATGTACATATGTGTTATATTAAAGAAGACATGCTTGCATCCCGGCGTTAATACGAACATATCTAATAACGAGATATATTGGTCTGTTCCAGAACTACAAAAATCTACTAATTTTTACAATTTTTTTCGGTAACATAAAAGAAAGTTTGTAATATGTATGACATCAGTAGGCCAATTCTGTAACTTTTTAACAACTTTACTCATTGTTTATTTTACAGCAATTTCATTTGATTGTTTTGTAGTTGTTACAAAAACAAAAGAAATTTTAACAACTTCTGAATCGATAAAAGTTACAGAATTCCTATACAGATGGTCTGTATATTAGTATGCCCAATATGACTACATACATATAATTATTAATGCTTCCAAAATGGCTTTTTAATAACAGATTTATTGTAAAATACAATTGTACAAGAATGAAATGAGAGCAAATAATTTTTTAGGCATGTATTGATTTAAATTGTGTAATTTTTACTATATTGCATAACAACATAATAAAGTAAGGATAATTACATAATTATTGTATGCAATTTAATAAAAAAGAATATTATTAATATTTCGAATAAAAATAAAAGACATAAAACACAAAAAAGCAAGCAACAACAATGCTCTGTCCCAAAACATGCAAGAATCTGAGATTTTAGAATATTTTGACCAATTTATAAATGAACAAATTGTCAAAATTAAAAAATTTAGGCTCTTGCAAGTTTTGGAACGGAGCAACAAATATTAATATATTATGTATCTCAATCATTATAAAAAAATAAGCAAAAAAATAAAAAAAATAATGCAAATGTGAAACATTTCATACGTATTCCAAATTATCCTAAATTCAATTATTATTAAAAAAGAATACAGAAAATGATAAAGATCCGTTAAGTTTTGAAATTAAAAATAATAAAAAAGATATTAAGTTGAAATGAAAAGCTTTTTCTATTGATAGAAAAAATGAAATAATGCAAAGCAAAAAAAAAATAATTGCTAATTGAAAGTATTCTAAACATATTGAAAATAATTTATCTTATCAGTATAAAGACAATTATTGTTACAATACATACTTACATACATATAAATATAAATAAATCAAACGAAATGTAAAAGAATTATGAAGAAAAAAGAAAGACCGCAATATTGTTTTAATTTCTTTTTTGTGAAAATACATAATTTTTCGGGTAAGTAAGTAAACAATATTCTGAAAAGCCAAATATTATATCTTGGGCCTACTTACAAAGTATTGACTGTCGATTTTTCGGAAATATCGATAAATGACAAACTGTCCAGCAAACATAAACTATTTTGAGGTTGTCTGATGACTGACAATAATTAGCAGCCACACTGGCAAGCAATCGATTATTTGAGCAAAACTGATCGTGTGTACTTTAGTATTAATTAGTATTAATTTTATTATTTTATATTGTCGTATTTTCCAATTTACAGCAGCTTATTTTGAAAATTCATGTTCGATCAGCTGCGCATATGCATCTACCTTGATTATTGTGATATGTTTGAAATAAAAAAAAATAAGTGTAAACACCGGGGTGTTTCAGGATTTCGTGAAATCCAGTGGATTTTGAGCGTAAGTGTAAACTTGGCATAATATTAAGTTCACATTTACGAAATCCACTCGATTTCAACTGTCAATTCCATTGACTAAACGTCAAATGAAATCCAATGGATTTCAGATTAGTTTTCAGTTTCGCAAAGGAATTGACAGTTGAAATCGAGTGAATTTCGTAAATGCATGCAAAGCAGTGTTTTATTTATAAATGCACTCATGAAGAATATACTACTTCATGCTAAGCGAAAAATTAGCTGTGTTCCTTTACTTACCTGAGGTTACCATTTCTTACCATTTTTAACCTGCAAAGCGTTCCTTAACCCCGAAAAGTGGCAAAACTGGAAGCAATTTTTAAGAGAGTGAGAGTGGAGAGAGACCGAAAATGGCTTTATCTTCTACCACAGGCTACCAGCAAAATTTCTGCAGGTAAAAAATGGCAGAACTGATTTTTCGACTTTTGTTTGACGATTATTTCACAATGAAAATGGACGAAAAACAGAAGAAGAAGTCGAACTATGACAAAACTAAATTAAAAACTGTGAAATAAAAGACGAAAATTGATTTTTTATGTTTCTTTTTGACATTGCTGCCAGATCTACCATTTTTCCGTTCCTTTACTTTTCTGGTAAAAATGTTCATGAGAGAGCAATTTTGAGCAATTTTGCAACTTTTCTCTTTTACCACCCTTACCATTAAACAAGTAAAGGAACAAAGCTATTATGTTCTAGCTTTTAGTGCATTTATAAATAAAACAAAGTAGCTTAATTTTTATACCCTCCACCATATGGAGGGTATAATTAAATTTGTCATTCAGTTTGTAACACATCGTAATATTCGTCGGAGACCCTATAAAGTATATATATTATTGATCAGCATAAAATTCTTGTCGATTTAACCATGTCCGTCTGTCCGTCCGTCTGTCCGTCCGTCTGTCTGTTGAAATCAAGATACAGCTCGCAATTTTACAGATAGAGAGTCAATATTTGGTACAGAAGTTTTTATTACTTGCAGGATGGTTGGTATTGAAAATGGGATATATCGGTTCACGTTTTGATATAGGTCCCATAGAATGGTACCTCCCGATTTTCGGTATTTTTAAGGGTTTAGCTTCATTATCCTACCAAAATGGTTGAAATTTGGTACGTAGTCTTCTCTAGGGGTATAAAACTTTTCCCCAGAATTTTGTCGGTATCGGTCCACGCCTTCATATAGCCCTCATAGATCGGTACCTCCCGATTTTCGGTATTTTGAAGGTTTTAGCTTCATTATCACACCGAAATGGCTGATATTTGGTACTTAGTCTACGTTGGTGGTATAAAACTTTCCCCCAGAATTTTGCCGGTATCGGTTCACACCTTCATATAGCCCCCATAGAACGGTACCTCCCGATTTTCGGTATTTTAAAGGTTTCAGCTTCATTATCACACCGAAATGGCAGAAATTTGGTACTTAGTCTATGTTGGTGGTATAAAACTTTCCCCCAGAACTTTGTCGGTATCGGTCTATGTCCTCTTATAGCCCTCATAGAACGGTACCTCCCGATTTTCGGTATTTTGAACGTTGTGGCCTCAATACTCCACCGAAATGGCTGAAATTTGGTATTTAGACTTCGTTGGGGGTACTCAAACTTCTCCTTTAAGTTTGTCGGTATGGGTCGCCTTCATATAGCCCCCCTTTCCATGGGGGCAATATGAAAGCGACCTCCCGATTTTTCGTATTTTGAAGGTTGTGTCTTCAATATTCCAGCAAAATGGCTGAAATTTGGTATTTAATCTTCAATGTGATATAAAACTGTTCCCAGAAATATGTCTGTACGGGTCCACGCTTTCATATTTCTCCATTTCTGACTAAACGTCGTCGGTATAGGTCCACGTTTCAATATAGCCCCCATAGAACGATACCTCACGATTTTCGTAATACTGAAGATTGTGAAGTCGATATCCAAGCGAAAGGGCTGAAATTCGTTATTTCGTCTACCAAGAGTTATAAAATATTCCAGAAGAGTATTATCAGTATAGGTCCACGTCTTCCTATATCCCCATAGAAGCGTACTTCTTGATTTTCGGTATTTTTAAGTTTTAGCCACATTCTCTTACAGAAATATAGGAAATTTGGTATATAGTCTTCTTTGAGCGTAAAAATTTTATTCATAATTTTTTTTTCATTTTATTTTTATTTACTTTTTTAAAAAAAACTTTAAGAATAAATTTAATGTGGGCCACATTAATGCAAGGAGTTTCAAATTGCAGCATAGTACTTTTAAAATTCATGAGATTCGGAGCATTCTTGAGGGTAATAATTTGGACGTATTTGGTGTCACGGGGAATTGGCTAAAGTCTTCTGTACATACCAACGCCGTCCAAATCCCTGGTTAAATTTGCCACAGGTGTGATCTTCCGGATATAAACGCAGGTGGCTTTGCGTTATATGTCTCCCAGACTATTAGGCATAAAGTTTTATGTAGGGGTAGTTCGTTTGGTGTTGCGGAGTATACCTTTTGTGAGTTGTATGTTAATGAATGCCGTTTTTTGGTAGGTGTTGTATATCTTCCCCATGGGGATATAAATGTATTGGAAGAAGAAATTTGTGATATTGTTGTGAGATATGCTAATTTTGTCCTAATGGGGGACTTCAACAATAACATGTTTGATTAGAGCTGGCAAACCATCGATGGAAATATCGATATTTAATTTTTTACGCCAATATCGATGAATAGTTTTTCATATCGATATTATCGACAATTTTGACATCAGTAAAAAACGGCCGTAGAAATAAGCCAGAAATTTGTTAAACAACAAATTGCAGAAACAGGTGCGATTGACTCTATATACATACATATAAGATTTTTGTGTAAACGAATAAAAATATTCCATAAAGTTTTATACAAGCTTAAAAAAATGCCGTGGATGGTATTGAAACGTATGGAATAGGAGCGAGATGGGCCGCCACCACCAACATCAGCCCAAACACCGAGGAGGTTAATGAAGAAGTTACCTTGAAATTCAACGGCCAACTTTTGTGCAAGATAATGGGAATGTTTGAGGTGTACAACAATTTGATGGGATAGCTGCTGTATTGAACGCAATAACGTGCGGATTTGATAGACAAATCAACACGGAAACATTGGAAGTAGATTGCAACGACTAAGACGAGAACGGTGGCCAACAAGTTCATAAAGTTTGGCAAGTTTTGACGGTAGAGGGTTTTACGTACGAACCTTATCGTTATTCAAGTGGCAAAACGGCCTTTTCCGTGGAATTCAGTACCACATCCTGTTGTAACGATGGGGGAGGGGGAGAGAGGGCCTTCCATACAAAGGTTTCGCAAATGTTGGTGGAGGGGAGCTCATGATACCGAATAGAAGGATTGAACAGCATACCAAGAATATGAAGAGCGTTATGGCGGTCCATATCACTTTCTCTCGGAATTGGATCTTGCGTTCGGGTTTGGCAGTTTCTGGAAGTGTACTGAAGAATTAAGAATTATTAAAACTGTTTCTTTAATTTTTAACTATTCTCCGCAATCGCAAACTTGAACTACAGACGTTTTAAAATTTATTTTACAACTATATTTGTAGGCCATTTCGAAATCTAAATAAATAGGAGTGGCAAATCCACGATAGTATCGATTTTATCGATATTTTGAAAAGAAAATATCGAAAAAATCGAATGAGGCCGATATCGATAGTTTGCCAGCTCTATGTTTGATGTGTCGAAGAGCCTGCTGGTTAGAAATATTTGTAACAGACTGAATTTAAGTATCGTGTATAATTCCATTCCAAAGCATTATGACGTAGCTCATAATTCTACGCCTTTGTTGGATTACTTTTTGTTATCGTGTCCGGATTTATTAAAGTTTAATAGTCAATTTGGGTGTCCTAGAGTGTCTGATCATGCGTTCATTTTTGTTTCTCTTGAAATTCGTTGTCCTCGTGTAAAAGCATTTTATGAATATGTTGATTATGATGCCCTGGATTCTGACACTTTGCTTGAAGTTATAACTCAGTGTAACTTCAATGATGTTTTTAATACAGCTGATGTGAATTCGCAGCTAGAAATTTTGAATTATAAAAAAAGCGTTCACTTAAGTTAAGTAATGATGACTGGTACAAGTCGCCTGAAATACGCTACAGTTTATTCCTAAGGTATCTTGCCTATGAGGCTTTTTTTAATTGACAGAAGTGATACTAATTGGAAAAGCATCTGTAAGAGTGCATAAGAATATTTTTTGTAGTGAGTCAGCTAAACAAGAAGTAATGGGGTGGCTTATGATTCTGATATTATGTGTGTTCGTTTACTCAAAATTCGTACAAATTGTTACTGGATGTTGTTCGTTTACTCTACAGTATAATGCAAAAGACCTTAGCCGATTACAAGAAGTTACTGAACTTGTACAAATTTGTACAAATTGTTGAGTAAACGAACACACCTAATGTTGTTGATTGTAGTGATGTTGATCGTCTCAATTGTGAATTTGTGCGTAATCAGTCTCATAGTAGTTTACGTCTACCTTGTATCCCCGAGGGAATATGTGAAGGCTTTAGCTTTCGCACTGTAAGTGTTAATGAAATTGTTGGAACCATTAAATCCAAAGCGGTTGGTTCTGATGGGTTTAAATTAATAACATATAACATATGTATTTTATTTCTAATTTTTATCACAATTTCCCAAAACGACCGCAAAGGACTTTTCTCAATGGTACAGAAAAAATTGTGCTCAAAGATCTAGGTTTTGGTATAGCCTAATTAGGGGCCTAATTATGTGATTCGATCCAGAATTTGCTCGTAAATAAGTTTTCGACACGATAAAAAACGGCATGATAAAACTCTATCGAAATCGTTCAAGCAATGTTATCGATTTTTTCGATAGTAACCGGTAATCGAACTATGGAAACCTGTGTGTTCTTCAAAAATATTTCTAAGGCCAAATTTTGGACCCAATCGGCATATCCGTTAGAGAGTTATCTTGCGCTCCAATCACCTCACACCGTGTCATAGGGGTTTTGTGCAACTTTCAGGCTATTTTCTCAGAAAGTATGGACTTGCCCCTGATGAAACTTGTACCGTTGTATGGGGGCATTGAATACAAGTTGCTAAACCAAAAATCAAAGCGATTCGATAGCAGGTCCTAAACTGAACATATCCGAAATTTTGTGTGGGAGGTACCCGAAGGAGTGGACAGATTGCGTTCATATTGGAACCTCATCTAAGTCTGGTAGACATTTCACGATTTGCAAAGTATGGACCAAATCGGATTCTTACTTCAAGAGTTATCGTACGTACAAATTTTTCGAACTTTTGTGGGGGAGGTACCGGAAGGAGTGGACCGATATAACCCATCTTCGAACTTAAACAAACAAATACAAAATATTACGAAAGCCAAATTTTGGACCGAATCGGTTCATCCGCTCGAGAGTTATCGTGCGCTCCAGCCAGACAGACGGACGGACATGGCTAAATCAACTCCAAATTGCATGGTAGAACAAATACAAGGTAAAGTTAATACTACAACAAATACAACTCGAACAACAACCACAAAGGAATTTGTTTTTGTTTGTAAACCTTAGTGTCAACGTAAATGTAAACAAAACAAGGAAATGTCTATAAATTATTGGAATTTAAAAAACTAATAATTTTTCACATTTGATTGAATATTTTGGAAAACATGAATGAAAACTCGTCGCTGGTAATTCATTGAAAAAGAGAAGATGTTTCAATCATTTGCTTTTGAAAACAAAAAAGCACATGTTTATTAGGGCTTTATTCTTTTCAAGTTTAACAAAATACCACACATATTAACAAATATTGTACCGCCTCTATAAGCGGTGTTTTAGTGTGCGGCATGTCGTTCGGACCTGGAGGAGGTTACATGTCAATGATAGGGAAATAGTTTTTTTTTCTGATGAATAAATTTGTTCTTCAAAAATATATATCCCTAATATACATCGAAAATAGAAATAAATACATAAAATGTCGAATGGAATTTGACACTAACACTACAACCCAGTTCAGTCAGCTGGGTATTGCTGCTACCTTTTCTTGTTCTACCATGTCCAAATTGTCTGAAACACATTTCGTCAAAACATACTTGGGGTCTAAAACACATTTTGCCCGTATGAAAGTGTATATGGTAAATTTCAAAATTCCTTTTCAATACCATTGAAAAAAATTAAATTTTTTTTGCGAGCACATCCGCGATTTTTGGTTCTTACGTTAAGAAAAAAATTGTGGTTTCAAATATGTTCGTGTTCACAAAATTGGATGCTGCACCCAAAAGTTATAGGGGGTTTTGTTTCCTTATAAAGAAAAAAATATTTAAAAATTCCCTTTGGGTTGTAATAAAAAAAATGTACACATAAATCGTTAACAGAATTTGATATCTATCCATAGATGCTAAAATATTTGCAAATTTTATTTTTATTTTCGCGGAAAATAAAAAAATAATGAAGAAATGTTTATTCTAATTCAGAGTCCATAAAAATCTAAAAAATAAATTAAAAATACGTACAGAATGTAGACAACGCATAGACAAATGTGAGACCAAAATTATAAAGATTGGGTTCATTGCATGCATATTACAGCAACAACAAAAGACGAAAACTTATTGTTGAAATTTATTCCAAAAATATATGTCTTTTTCATTTCAAAAAAATCAAAAAAAAAATTTTGATACTACATCAATGATTTTTGGTACATAGATTAAGAAAAAAATCAGCATTCCAAATCTGTCTTCGTTACTAACTTTGAGCGCAAAAGATATGACTGTTTTAATTATGATAATTAGAAAAAATTCTAAAAAAATCGCGGCTTACTATAGTTAGCTGTTATATCCTATTATCGTGAACGGAATTCGTAACCTTTGCGATGATGCAAAAAATAATCTCAAAGTCTCAATGGATTCGCGAAAAACCAAATTTGTTAAATAATTTCACGTATTTACAAACATATTTTTGAAACTTACGAAAAATATATAAAAAAATTATAACAGCATCCAGCCATTTTGAGGAGTAAAATGAAACCTAAGTTGTGAAGGTTGGAGCTATAGTATTCATGTTATTTGCAAAAATACGAAGAAAATATTACGAAAAAATAAAAATCATATTATTCTAATTTTATTTTTTTATGGTTTTATAGGAAAAGTTGGAGAAAAAATGTTTGAGTTCTTCGGCATTTTCGTCAAAATTTCACGCAATAATGATGATATTCCGTTGTAACAAATTGTTCGCTTATAGTTTTCCTATTGGATAATATTATTAGAACCTTAAAGAAGAACAAAACAACAAAATTAATTTAAGATGGTACTTGACTCTCCATTTAGCTATTATTTCCAGCAAAACATATAGGTCCATCAACTTGGGCAAGCGTGGTATTGATGTTAAGCCTTCAACTCTAGCTAAAGAATGAGAGCGATTTTATTGAAATTTTGATTTACTTAAGTACTTAGGATGAGACGCGAATAGTATTAGTCGTACAAAATGGTATTAAGATCAAAGATGTAATTAATAGTAGTATTTACAAAATATGTACATGGTTGCATTTTTAGCTGTTAAATTCAAATATTTAAGCATATGTTTCGTAATATTAATTAAATTAGTGAAAACGTATACGTAAAGTATTAAAATAAAATATGTACATAAGATAAATTCTAATAAAAAAAAGTTGATCCGCTTCAGTCTCCCCCTTCTGATGCTCCAATCGTCCCGATTAAGCATCAGAAACAATGAGTTAAATCAGCTGCGGTAAACTGCATTATTATTATGGGTTAAAGAATCTGCAAAGTTGCATATAACACTGCTATAATATAGCAAGCTTTCATCGAAACCTCCCCCTGGAGTAAAGCTGCGCAAGTCTTGCTGGTTCTCCAAACAAGCTGGTAAACTCCTCATAATCTCCTTCTAGAGTTATTTGCTCCCCGAATTGTTGGTTCTCCAAACAACCTGGTAAAACTCGCCGGAAAAAGCTATGATAGGTTAAAGTCATCGGTTGGCAGTCATCAGAATCTGGAATAACAACTGCGAATCTTCTGGCTGCTAAGGTTGTCCAAATACAGCGATAATCTCTTCAACAGTAAGCACACAGTTACAATTGTCACAAATTGCCTGGATAAACATCTTTCTGCTGGGAGCTTCTAATGTCCGCGTTATTGATGTTCTGCTTGTAAACACAATATGCGCGACAAACACAGCAAGCGTTGATTTTCTCGGCAGAACGTTACGCACATTTTAAGCTGATGTGTGCGGACGTTGTTGTTCTTGCTTGATGTGCGTCGGTTCACCATTGTGCGTTTTCTTCTTGATGTTTTGTGTGTGGTTGTTGTAGTACATCATCACAATGTTGTTTTTCATCCCTGATTTTCATACAGATGAATGTGTTTTTGAT
Organism: Musca autumnalis; assembly: GCF_047663935.1. Classification (NCBI taxonomy): domain Eukaryota; kingdom Metazoa; phylum Arthropoda; class Insecta; order Diptera; family Muscidae; genus Musca; species Musca autumnalis. The sequence goes on from NW_027412088.1 coordinate 75,071,341, forward strand.
CAATGCCCCTGCTTGATCGAAGGAGTTGACGTTCTTTTGTACATCAATCCACTAATTTACTGCGTAATCCGGATGATTGTCGATGGAAGTTGTTCAAAACTGATACACAACAGAGACATTTCTATGTTTCTGGGATCGCCGAGTACAAAACGCATGGGATTGCCATCATAACGCATTGCCTGGATAAGTTTTGTAAACTGTGCCAAGCGATCTTCACCAGATACGTACGCTTCGTATTCAATGTTGTTGTTGTCCTCGGCTGTTGATGATAGAGTGGTCGTGTTACATGGCCACGAGTTGGGCGTCAATAAAGAAGGACAAAACAACAAAATTAATTTAAAATTATACTTGACTCTCCATTTAGCTATTATTTCCAGCAAAACATCTAGGTCCATCAACTTGGGCAAGCGTGGTATTGATGTTAAGCCTTCAACTCTAGCTAAAGAATGAGAGCGATTTTATTGAAATTTTGATATACTTAAGTACTTAGGACAATGGTGCACAAGAAGAGAATGCTATTTTGGGTTTTTGTATGGGAAAGAGAGTTGTAGTTAACTTTTTCGTAAAGAAGCGTGCATGGCTGACTTAGGATGAGACGCGAATAGTATTAGTCGTACAAAATGGTATTAAGATCATGATGAAATAATAAGGTGGCGTAAAACGGCCAGCTGATTGGTTTCAATCTGTCAAATTTTTTGTTATTGTGAATAAATTGTATGAAAACGTAAACAAACATTTTGACATATTGAAGAATTTTTGGCCAAAACAGAGTTGTATTTGTGCTACTTACGTGACCTGTTAAATAGATCTTGATTAAGATCAAAGATGTAATTAATAGTAGTATTTACAAAATATGTACATGGTTGCATTTTTAGCTGTTAAATTCAAATATTTAAGCATATGTTTCGTAATATTAATTAAATTAGTGAAAACGTATACGTAAAGTATTAAAATAAGATATGTACATAAGATATATTCTAATAATAAAAGTTGATCCGCTTCAACCTTATATTAAATCACAAGGAATTCCAATGGTGGCATAACGTTAAAATAATGTTATATTGAATATTACAACATTTGAGATGCATATAAACCGCGTAATTATGAAAATGACATGATGCGCATCCAATTTTCCAACACAGCGAATCAATCCCTCTTATTTGATGTACAGTTTGTCAAATTCTATTTGGCGACCACGATGTAGCATCTGCTACATATTAGGGTGCAAAATACAGTAAAATGGTCATAATTTGCGCGAAGTTCATTTACATTTTATGCGCATCCGATTTCAATAATCACCATTAAAAAAAATACATCATTCTATGCCGTTTCAATGCTATCCATCAAGAACCGTGGATGTAGCATCGCACTCAATTTTTAGAAAAAATCTATTATATCTGTGGATTTACGAGAGTTTTTAAATATCTGTTTTCGCACAGTTTAAACACGCGTATCGATCTATTTATTTAAGTAGAACTGACACATCCAAAACGCGTTTTATTATGCGATATTTTAAAAATAATTTTTTGCAAATTTTTGAAATTTGAGGGGTATCATATCCGCCGATCTAGTGGGTGGATTTTTACGCGTCGTGGCTTGTTAGATTCAGAACGTAAAAAAAACTAAATTTACGCGGGTTTCCACGGAAATCGATTAACGTTTGTAAATTTTAAACCAAAAAAATAGGTTTTTGAGAAAACTTTACGCACAAAAATTTCGTGTTTGGGCGCAGATTACTGTGATCCTGTGAGGGCTACACCCTCATGTTATACATTAAAAATGCGAAATCGCGAGTACTATAATCAAATAATAAGCTTTTAGGGAAATCCAGCTGCGCGTCCCGATTAGAGCAAAAATTCAAAAATCCCATTTTTCTGGTTTCAAAATGTCAGCATCCGTTTGAGGTAGATACAGTGGATATATTAAAAAATTATACAGTATAAACTTCAACTCTGAAGTGTACTCTTCAACTTCTCCTTTGAGCATTAAGCTCTACATTGTGTTGTAAAACCACTAATTGGAAAATAACATAATGAAACTCGTTCTCTTCAACGATATTTTCCGATTTTTTTACATTAGTACGACCACAGCTTCCGCTCAAATTATTATTTTAAGAAACCCCTCGGTGAATCGGGCTAAAACAGTTTATATTACCGAAATGCGGTCAAAAGTTATGGTATAGTAAAACTGATCGCGAGTTACAATACCCCATACCTCAGTTTCAACATAAGTTAATTTTCTACAAAAAGCTTGATACATATTTTGGTTTAATGAGAAAAATTGGAGAAATATTTTTGGGAGTTATTCTACTATTTCGCAAATTTCCATACAAAATCTGAAGTATTTTGCTAAAACTATTACAAGGAAAATAATTTGTCATCGTGAAAGTATGTTTGCTTTTTGCGATAAGCAATATAAATAAGTAGTAGAGAGTAATAATGAAATTACAACCAAAGAAAAAACACAAAAATTAAAAAGCGTGTAATTCGGGAATCCGTTTAAATCAGTTAAGGTGCATGCGCTTTTCGGATACAGGGAGTCCATGTCTATCAATATGCATGGATTTTCCCATGTTTTATTCAGCGGCCAAAGTGGCCATAAGTTGCATCTTACTATTCAAAAAACCTTCAAGTGGGCAAAAATTACGCGATGTGCATATGATTATAAGGTGCATCCGATTTCAATGGCCGCCTATTAAAAATACGTCAATATAAATTATTTTAGACAGATTCATCAAGAACTGCGGATGTGCCACCACATTCTATTTTGGGATAAATAGGGATATTACTCCCGAATCTTTGTAATTTGTGACACACCTTTTTGGCAAATATTGTAATCGCGTATAAAGGATTACATTTATGTAAAAATAATCAAAGAAAATCGCGGTTCAATTCGCGGAATTGTCAACATATATTTTTGCAGATTTTCCTACTTTCAAAGTATCTATATCCGGCGTTTTAGTGGATGGATTCGAACGCGGAAGGGCTTATTAGATCCGGCACGTAAAAAAACTAAAATCACGCGGGGTTCAGGGGTACCTGTACGACAGTTGTAAATTTTAAAGCAAAACAAGTAAAAAGTCGGCCAGGCCGAACTTTTTATACCCTCCACCATAAAATAGTCTTAATTAAAATGGAATAAGTAGGGCCCTTTCACAATTTTAAGCGGAACAACTTTTCGACAATGGATAGACTCCTACTGCCTCCCACTATTGCTCAAATTACACTGTGAACACAAATGTTGGGGCAGAGATAATTCCTTTTGGAGATGTGTGTATATTAAAAATCCCGAAGGACAGATGAAGTTTTTGCAAGTGACCCTATAAGCCATCATGAATTAGCATTTTATATTTGTTTGTTGTTTTTGTAGGGCACTTAAGCAACAGTGAACAAAGATATAACGCTAATTCCTGATGGCCCACAGAGTCTCTAACAAAATTTTCATCACGCCATAACGCGGAAGTTCGACTCACGGCGGATCTGTCCTTAGGGGTTCATAATATACTCACCAAGGCCTTTCTTCCCCAAGAGGAGTTTTCCGTGCCCCAGACTTTCACCTCCATTTTGTTGCACATTGTCTAATCTAAAAAAATGTGTTCAGCTAGGTGAAAGGTACCACCTACGGGGCTATATCAAAGAGTCAACCTATCTTTAAATCTTTTGGCGGAAAAGTTTTATAGCTGCAGGAAACTTCAAGAGTCAAATTGAAGGTAGTTTCATCAAAACTTGACCCAAAAAAAATGGACCCATGTTGAGGAATTTTAGTGAAGAAATTTCGTGACCACTGAAAATTCCCGAAAATCGGGAGGTACAGTTATATGGGGGGATATACCAAAACATGGACCTATATTAACGATTATGTTTGAATAGACAAAATTTTAGCTAATATTCGCAAAATACCGATCATTACAGCTAGTTCGGTTAAAAATTGCAGTCAAAATTCTCAAAATACCGAAAATCGGGAGATACCCCTATATGGGGTAGAGTTGGGTAATCTAGTTCCTAGTTCCTTGTACTAGTTCCAAAACGTATGAGTAACATCATCAAATATAACGTGTGCTGTTAAGTATACGCAGTTTGTTCAAAGAAAAAAGGTGGGCCATTGGAACTGCGAAGTGAACTAGATAGTTCCATATAGTTCCTTTGGCACAACTCTAATATGGGGGCTATACCAAAACATGGACCTATGTTTTGGTTTTGTTGGAGATGTTTTATGACCACTGAGAATTTCAAATGTCAAATTACAGCTATTTCGGTTAAAAACTCTAGCTAAAATTCTCAAAATACCGAAAATCGGGAGGTACCGCTATATGGGGGCTATACCAAAACATGGACCTATGTTGACGATGTTTAGTGGAGATGTTTCATGACCACTGAGAACCTCAAATGTCGAATAACAGCTAATTCGGTTAAAAATTGTAACTAAAATGCTCAAAATACCGAAAATCGGGAGGTACCGATATATGGGGGCTATACCAAAACATGGACCTATGTTGACGATGTTTCGTGGAGCTATTTCATGACCACTGAGAACCTCAAATGTCAAATAACAGCTAATTCGGTTAAAAATTGTAACTAAAATGCTCAAAATACCGAAAATCGGGAGGTACGGTTATAAGGAGGCCATACCAAAACATGGACCTATGTTGACGATGTTTAATGGAGATGTTTCATGACCACTGAGAACCTCAAATGTCAAATTGCAGATAGTTCGGTTAAAAATTGTGGCTAAAATTCTCCAAATACCGAAAATCGGGAGGTACCGTTATATGGGGAATATACCAAAACATGGACCTATGCCCATATCCTTTGGGATATAAGTTTGTTGATCACTAGGAACCCTAAGTGTCAAATTATAGCTTATTCGGTCTGCAAATGTGGCGAAGAATGTCAAAATACGTCAAATCTGGAGGTACCGTTATATGGGGGCTATACCAAAGAGTGGACCGATATAGCCCATCTTCGAACTTGACCTGCCTATGGAAAAAGACCCTCGGGTGCAAAATTTCAGCACTCTATCTCAATTATTGCGGACGCTAGAGTGATTACAACAGACGGACAGACGGACATGGCTAGATCGTCTTAGAATTTTATCCTGATCAAGAATATATATACTTTATAGGGTCGCAAATGATTAGTTCGATGTGTTACAAACGGAATGACAAACTTAATATACCCTCCATACTATGGTGGAGGGCATGGTAGAATAAATACAAGGTAAAGTTAATACTACAACAAATACAACTCGAACAACAACCACAAAGGAATTTGTTTTTGTTTGGAACGTTAGTGTCAAATATAAATGTAAACAAAATAAGGAAATGTCTATAAATTATTGGAATTTAAAAAACTAATAATTTTTCACATTTGATTGAATATTTTGAAAAACATGAATGAAAACTGGTTAGATTTTCAGTTTGAATGTTTCCGTATCATTCCACTAAATACACAATATCACGCAGGAAGTAGAATTCTTGCCAAAATGTTTGGGGTCGCTAGAAATTCATTGAAAAAAGAGAAGCTGTTTCAATCTTTTGTTTTTGAAAACAAAAAGGACATGTTTATTAGGGCTTTATTATTTTCAAGTTTAATAAAATACCACACATATTAACAAATATTGTACCGCCTCTATAAGTGGTGTTTTAGTGTGCGACATGTCGTTCGGACCTGGAGGAGGTTACATGTCATTGATATGAAGGAGTCTTTATGGGAAATTGTTTTTATTTCAGATGAATAATTTTTTTCTTCAAAAAATATATATCCCTATTATACATCGAACATAGAAATAAATATATAAAATGTCGTATGGAATTTGACACTAACACTACAGCCCAGTTCAGTCAGCTGGGTATTGCTGCTACCTTTTCTTGTTCTACCATGGGTGGAGGGTATAAAAATAGGTTTTTTCAGAAAATTTACGCACCAAATTTTTGCCTTTGGACTCCTATTACTAGGAAGCTAAATGGAGCACACTCATGAGATATACATCGAACGACGTGGAATCGCGAGTTCTACAATCCTATATACTAGTTTCGATTATTATCTAGTTGCACCCTCTAATTATAAGAGAAATTCGAAAAACACTGAAATCAAAACTTCAAAATGTCAGCATCGATTTTAGGGGGATGCAGTGTATATATCGAAAAGTCATACACTAGAACCATGTTGCCCATGGGGTATTCTTTAGTTCTCTTTTTGAGCACAGGTTTGAGTTTTGCGTGGTTTGGCCAGAAATCAAGAAAGAACACAAAAAAACTTGTTTACTTCAACACATTTTCCCATTTTTTTATATTACCACCAACGCAGCTTCCACGAAAATTATTTGTTATGGTCCATATTATGAGATCGTGGCTAAAACACTTCAATTAATATAAATATATTCAATTAATATAAATATATTCATATTTTATAAAATATATTAACAGTTCGCGACTTATTAAATGGTGAACCTCAACTTCAACGATTGTAAAACTTTTTTGAATATTAACATATACCCTCGTTAGCATAAATGCTGATGGTATAACAAGTAAAAAAGTATAAGTCGGCTTTGCCGACAGAGATATACCCTCAGCCTGTGTACATTAAAACATTTTTTTCGCAAAAAAACGTATGTGTTTAGGGGCGTATGAACCTACAAAAATGTTGATTTGGATTAAAGATCAAAAGTTGTGCGAAGAAGATACTTAAAGGAATAGATCGACATAGACCATTATGGAGGTGGATCTCCAGCCACTACATATGGTGCAATAGGGGTTTTTTACAACCTTCGGGCTTTTTTCTCAAGAAGTACGGACTTGTCCTGAAAAAAGATGTACCATCGTAATAGAGGCAGCGAATGCAAGTTGCTTCAACAAAAAACAAAGTGATTCGATGGCAGGTTTTAAAGTAAACTTATCCGAAAACTTGTGTGGGAGGTACCGAATGGAGCGGACAAACATAGTCCATATTTGAACCTGATCTATATCTGGTAGATATATTAGGATGTGTAAAGTATGGACCAATTGGGCAACTCCCTTCAAGAGTTACCGTACGAACAATTTTTCCGAACAATTTTGAACTTTTGTGGGGGAGGCACCTGAAGGAGTGGGCCGATATGGCTTATCTTCGAACTTGAACTATGCTCGGACAAAATATTACTAAGGCCAAATTTTGGACCGAATCGTCAAACCCGTTCGAGAGTTATCTTGCGTTCCAACCACCTCACATGGTGTCATAGGGCTTTTTTGCAACTTTCAGGCTATTTTCTCAGGAAGTATGGACTTACCCCTGATGAAACTTATACCGTCGTATGGGCGGCAGTGAATACAAGTTCCTACAACAAAAATCAAAGCAATTCGAGAGATGGCCCTAAACTGAACTTTTCCGAAATTTTGTGTGGGAGGTACCCGAAGGAGTGGACCGATTGAGACCATATTAAAACCTCATCTAAGCCTGGTAGACATTTCACGATGGACAAAGTATGGACCAAATCGGTTCATCCGTTCGAGAGTTATCGTGCGCTCCAGCCAGACAGACGGACGGACATTGCTCAATCGACTCCAAATTGTCTTAAACACATTTCGTCCAAACATACTTGGGGTCTAAAACCATTATTTCGATGAGGCACATTTTGCCCGTATGAAAGTGTATATACCCTCGTTAGCATAAATGCTGAGGGTATAAATATGTCATTAGTAGACTTCGGATTTTGCATATTCGTATATGATACAAAAACCTGCAAGAATCTAATGCCTTGTTCAGACTGACGGTAATTCGCTCTCTATTCGTTGTTCGACCCCAAATTACGATGTAATTACTTCATTTTCCATACCAAATTTTGAGAACGAACAACGATTTGTGCATTGTTCAATTTAAATTACTCTCAGAATGACGATAAAATATGTCCCATCCCTAACAAATGAGAGAATTTATCGAAAAAAATAATTATGACATGTCTAAATTCAAAATTCAAAAATTTGTTGAACACACAAAAATTTTTAGAAAAAAGGAAAAAGATGAATGAAAATTAATGAACTAAACATTTTATATAGATGCAGAAGCATGGCGGAACTACCAGGTAGTGGTATCACACCAGCTGATCGAATATGAAAAGTCAAATCCCATTATAAAAAATTTATTTTTGTTGTAATTCCTCCAACAACATAAAGGAAGTTTTGACATAACATATTCAAAATTTTACGATGCCACTACCTGGGTAATTGTGCCATGTGCAGAAGGAAGATGGTTGTGTTCAGTGTGGCCATTTTAGCATTTTCGCAGCTAAATTTAGCATTATTTTTTTGTATTTAGCCGCAAAATTTCCATTTAGCATTTAGCATTTTTCAATATTAATTTAGCATTATTCTATCCACGAAATCAGAGATATTGTAGTACTTTTTTTATAAAAAATCTGATAAATGTTGGTTGAATTGAGAAGAATTGATATTGTATAGTTAGTTTTTCTTCTTGTTACGAAAGTACCAATGTCACTATTTTAGGTGGAAAAGTTTTTTGACCACTGGCATCCCCAAATACTAATAATTCAGTCTTCTAAAAACTTGAAACTACATGAAATCGGGCGATACCGTTATATGGGGGCTCTAGCACAACATGGGAATATGTACTAAATTTTCGATGGGGAAGTTATTACCTACTACGAACTTTAAATACCAAATGACATCCAATTTTGCCCGAAAATGTAAAAAATAAACTAAATCCGATGGTGCCTAAAAATGTGCATGTGACTGTGATTAATGTGAAGAAGTTGCTTAACTACTTTGAACCAAAATGACACCCAAAAATAATTTAAATCAGTCGGTACCTTTTTATGGGGCCTATTCCAAAACATTGACCTATGTCCCCAATTTTTAATGGAGACGTTTTTTGACAACCCTAAATTCTATGTTACGGCTAGTTCGGTCTGAAAATGTAGCTAAAAACATAAAAGATACCCGAAATCGGTTGGTTCCGGTATATGGGACTATTCCAAAAACATGAACCTATGTCCGCATTTTTTGGTAGATAGGTTTTTAATACCAAACTATAACTAAATCGGTCTGAAGATGTAGCTAAAAAAATATTCCAAAACGTGGACTCTGTGTCCACAACTTTTGGTGGAGAAGGTTTTTGGAACCTTAAATACCAAATCATTGCCAGTTCAGCCTGAAAATGTAGCCAATAATATCATTATACCTGAAATCGGCCGGTACCGTTTTATAGGGTCTGTATCAAAATATGGAATAATATAGTCCATCTTCGAACTTGACCTGCCTGCAAACAAAAGACGGATCTTTCCAAAAATTCTGTGTCGTATCTCAATTTTTGTGGATGCCAGAATGATTACCACAGACGGACGGACATGCATAGATCGACTAAGAATTTTACTCTTGTTATGAATATAGGGCCGCAAATAATTATTTCAATGCGCTGCAAACGGAAAAACAAACTTAATATACCCACTATACAATGGTGGAAGGTATATTTTATTAAAAAATAACGTTTTTAAATTTAGCATTATTTTTTAGCATTTAAATATTTATTTTAGCATTTTTTAGCATTATTTTCATGCTGATTTAGCTGCAACACTTTTTTAAATCTGGTCACACTGGTTGTGTTTCCTTCTTAATTCCACACACATTTCTTGTCCATTAGTTCAAAATCGCGTAAAAAATGAGAAACAAAAAGGAAACAAATAACTGAAAGTCTGTATACACAAACATTGTTTTGACATGTCTCTCTCTCTCTCTTTAATTTTGAAAATAGAAACATTTAAAAATATATTGAAAATACAAAATTATTCAGAATTTATGGAAAAAATTAATGAAATGTGTGTAGTTAAATATAGAAGATACATTTGAAGAAAAGTCTATTGCTTTTCCTATTAATTTAATGTATATTTTATGTTTTCGGTTCAAATTTTCGTGAAAACAACGAAACAAAAATGAAAGAAATTTTGTTTATGTTTTTGTTAATTACGAATGGTATAGTGGAAACGGGTTAATTCGTTTACGTCGTTCAACAGACGAACAACGTAATTGAAACGCTCGTGTGAACATGACATAACATGTTTTACACCGATAAAAAATTGTCCTTTATGTTATCGAACAAAACAAAAAAAAGTAGTAAACATTAGTAGATTTTTGCAGTTCTGGAACAGAACATATGCATTGAAATACGAGAAAAAGAGTCATGGTTGATTCTATCAACGCAGCACAGCAAGTAAAAACAAATCAATTTTAAAAGAATTTTTGCCAATAATTATTAAAATATATTGGAAAATAACCATAATGTATACAATCTTTAAAACTTTTATTCATTTTCGTAATATAACCTTCGGGTTTTTTTTAAATCAGACGATTAACGTTCTATTGAAAACGTGTTAGTCTCCTTCAACGACACGACAACGATCACACAAACGTACATACACATATGCCAAATTATTGCAATGCTATTACATTTTCCGAAATGCCTTTTCTTGGATAGGATCGTTATTTTTGAACGCAGAAATTTTGCAAGGGCATGTGTTTTAGTTTTAGATTCAATCAAAAACGTATTTTTTTTTTTTTTTTTTTTTTGAGATACGTCTTCGGAAATTTATGGTGACGATATGTAATAACACGCAAAAATATGTAATAATAGAGAAAAATATCCGAATTTATCTTTTTGAATTTTTTTAAAAATATGCAAAATACGAGTTCTAGCGATCATTAGCAATAAGTAAAACTAGCGATATACTCGGTAAACCCCTAACTAAAATTATTCCAAATCAACATACAATTTTTAAATTCGTTACAAACTTGAAAAGTTCCTATTACTTTATACACAAAAATTATGTTTGCCTACTAAGTCCCGGTCCACACTATCGTGAATTTCACTAATAAATTTCATGAAATTAGATGTTCTTAAATCGAATTCCCCACTACAGCAATTTTATGATTTTACTCTACTATGGACGTCGATCTAGAGACGCATAATTTCATATCAAAATTTCAGTGAAATTACTGTAGTGTGGCCCGGGACTAATTAAAAAAATGCTTACACCAATTCGCACATTCTGAAGAAAATGGTCTTATTAGAAAAACACCACAAATCTGGTCTGTTCCTTTACTTTTAAAAATGGTAACAGTGGCAAAAATGGTAAAAGTGGTAAACTGCTCTAATATAAATTGTATGCTTTTTAAAGTAAAGGAACACTTTGCAGGTTAAAAATGGTGAGAAATGGTAACCTCTGGCACGTAAAGGAACAGAGCAATCGTTGACTACATTCACATAAAAAAAAACCATAAATCAATGCATGGTTGTTGAATTAAGTGAGTTGTGCTTTTGCTAATCTAATTCAATAACCGCGAATTCAATGCAAATAAGCATTTTGTAATACAAAACAAAATAACAGCCCCCAAAAGTATGCTATAATAATTTGGTGTAACTAATTCCGAATTTCGAAATTTCAGCTTCCATGTTTTGCTGTTCCCACGTCGTTGAGAATATGAAAAACGTGGGAATGGGAAATTTCGCTCCCATGGGAAACAGTTCCCATGGGAATGTTCAGAATAGGGCTGGATATGTTTTTAACCTATGGGTTGTCACTTTTTGTAAAAAACAGATCGTGTAAAATATCCATAACTTCTTGTATACGACTAAAGTCTTTTGCATTGTACTGTAGAGTAAACGAACACACACATAATAATAATCACGAGCAAATTCTCGATCGAATCGAATCACATAATTAGGCCCTGCTTTTACTTAAGCCATGTTTATATTATAGCCTTTTGCAGGGTTAATCTTCTTAATGAGGATTTATTTGACGTATACGCAAAGGAATTGACATTTGAAACCCAGTGGCTTTGTTAAATCCGGTTATATATAATCGTACTATTATAGGCCGTTTATATATAACAAGGTTAACCCAGTGGGTCTGGGTTTCAAATGTCATTTCCATTGTATATACTTCAAACAAATCCTCATAAAGAAGGTTAACCCGGCAAAAAACTATAATATAAACGCCGTATTACTCGCCTATTATAAATAAACAGATATAAACCGAAATAGGAAAGACAACAATTTGTTTTATGATCTGGGGTTCAATTCTTGTTCTATGAAAATTTGAAATGAAAATTTTTATAAAGGAAATAAATGTCAAATGAAAAATTTTATATGGCAAATATTTTTCATTTCAAATTTTCATAGAACAAGAATCCAGCCCCTGGTTCTCTAAGACTATTCGAATTCAAATTCGTACGAATTACTACCAAACTCCTGTTGTTGTAGAAAATGTTTGTTTAATTGAAAATAAAAACAATTCAAATATTTTTAAAAACGGATGTTTGGTAGTAGTTCGAACGAATTTGTATTCAAATCGACTTATTGAAACAGGCCATTATTTTTTTATTTTTTTGTTTTAAACATGGTGCAAGAAAGGTGATACAGTAAGTGTGTCTGCGTACTCGATAATTTGTAATAATTATTACAAATTATTACTGAATGTTGTTTTTTTACACAAATGTTCAGTAAAAGAGAATGAAGTGAGAAACTTGTTTTGAAATTTTTATTACTGAGAACTTATAATTTTTACTGAAGGAATTTTGTTCAGTAACAATTTGTAGCTTTAGGCAGTTGTCAAAAGTTTAAAATATTCAAATATCATAAACGTAAATATTAATCAAATTGAAATTTTTTACTGAATGTTGTCTTTTTACTTTTTTCCTTTGAAAGAGTATAAAATGCTTTACTCTCTAAAAAGAAGTTACTGAGTAATATTTACTGAGAAAGTACAAGGACAAACCTAGTAATACCACCTGATGTCTTAATTTGCTGTCAAAACATATTCAGCCCAATTATGAATATCAACTCCCCGTGAATTTTCTCACTTTCTGCTTTAAGTTGGAACGGCAGAAAGACAAATGGTCTGTTCCAGTGCTGCAAGAATCTACTAATTTTCGATAACATAAAGGAAAAAAATGTTCTCGTAGTAAAAAATAGTAGCTTCTTGCAGGTCTGGAACAGAGCAATTACTCACGGGGAGTTTACATTCATAATCACCCTGATTTTTAATCAAAATAAAAAATAACAAATACTTCGCTTCGATAAAAAAAAATATTTGTGTACATTTTTATTTAAGCTTCGCGTAGAATATTTTATGGTATTCATCTATCTTTTGTAGATTTTCACGTAAAAACTTTTGACAACAAATGAAGACTACGGCCTGAATTCGCATTTTGTATCACCTTCCTAAATTCGCCTTGGTTTAAATACCGGAAATCAAGCAGTCTCAGTTTTTTGTTTTGCTTCTTCCTGTAATGTTTTTGTCTCTAATAATGATTATTTAATATTTTATTGTTATAGAAAAATTGCCTTTTTAATTTTTTGTATTTATAGTATTTATTTAGAAAAATAACACAATTGTTCATAAAAAGATAATAAACATACAAAATAGAACAAGTACAAATTTATGTTATTGACTCATATTTAAAGCGGACATATCCGCACTGGAATCAGCTATGTAATATGAGGTATCTTCAGCTACTTCCAAATCGTCATCACAATACATTTTACGCATACGTTCTTTGTAACTAAAATTGAAAAAGAAAACATACATGACATGGAGTTAATATACATATTTAATATACATATTTGTTTGGAAAATCGCTTACAAAATTAAAATTGTAGAGGTCCTAAAGTTAAATTTCTACTATATAAAATATATCGATCTTTATCTAGGAATCGTGATAAAGTAGAATTTTAGATATAAATTGCCAATCAAGTTTTAGAGAGCTTCCGTAACCAGGATAAGAGTTTTACGTCTTCTACGGTATGTTGCAGGAAATTGCAGGTGTAATCCAAGAAGCGTAATCAAACTAATAGGCATTATGGAACCGTGTTTTGTGTTAAATCGGCTGGATGAAACAGAAGGTAAGTAGTAACCCAAAATCCTTGTCGTTAGACACTCTTACAACTCTAGAATTGCAACAGAGGGGAATCATATAGGACGATTTTGCAGTTGGTTATATGTGGAACAATGCGAAAAAATCCTACATTGAACTCACATACAGAAAGTCCAAACGTCGTATAGAGAATGAAATTCTACAATTATACCTCTGGAACATTGCACGACTTCTCACATTGAAATATATGGTCTGTTCCAGAATTGCAAGAATCTACTAATTTTTACTATTTTCTTAGGTAACATAAAGGGAAAATTGTAATTGTAAAATTGAAGTCATATGGCCACTTAGAAGAGTCTACAATTTGTAATATAATTACCAAAATTGTAGGTTGTATGAGCAGAAAAGGAAACCTTTTTGGCGTCCTTAAAATTGTTATGGCATAGATAAGTTCGCAAATAAAAAGTACAAGTTCGAACAGCATTTTGTAAAAATTTGTACACATTTTTGGGTTATCGAACAAACCAAATCTCTTGTAATCATATTGGTAGTAAATTGATGACCCTAAACTTATCTGGGGCCGAATTTTGGATGTTGCGGTAGTTTTCAGAACATTTGGGGCATATATCATTGAAAATATGTACTACTCGGATCAGGCGGAATCATAACTCTAAGACATAGCTATATTGTGGAAGAATCCGAATAAAAATGAAAAACTTAAGATAAATACAGCATCTTCAAATACCACTTTTGGATTCTTCTAAAATGTCTTCAAAATCTAGAATCCTATAAATATCCGCTTTAAGTATGAGAGAAAAATCGCTTAGCATTTGCAAATAGTCTTACAGTTTACCTTGGTAACACACATTTTAAGTCCCTGAAGTATCTACTTAAATTGTCCTGAAAGCACTCGTAGCTTAAACTTAATACACCCACTCTAAAGTAACTTCGGATACAACTTCTGGATCCATCCTTTCAAAATAAATTTGTGGAGATCTCAAGCGTCTTAAATTTGAAAAAAAAATCGCCTATTACTTCATGAAAAATGCCACATATACGGGTATGTGATGGAAAACGATTCGACTCGTTTTGCCATAAATCGAAATCGTATATCTCTAATTTTGGTGAATATTTTAATGAAATTGAAAATTAATTTTAAAATACCATTTACCATTAACAGAATAACTTTTAATATATTTGTCTACTTACATTTCACTGTCAGGATTATTTTCTTGATTACGGCATTTTTCCAATTTCTTTTCGATTAATTTAACCCTATCCCTTAGTGGTACTTCATATTGTTTGACCATAATACGTATTTCTAAAAAAATATACAATTAAATTAACCCTTATTAACAAACAAAAACGCAACGCACTTCTAATTGCTTCAATCAGAGCTGGCAATTTCTCTCTGGCTCCATTTAAAAGATTATCTGTAACATAACTGTCAAGATTTTCCTGCTCTCTTCCCGCAGCATGTAGAACGGCCGCCAATGCAATTTGTGATGGGGCATACAAAAGACAGGCATCTGTGAAAAATGTCTTCTCTATGAAACTGTCTATGTGAGGTCTTAAACGTTCTGGATTCACCATTGAACTGCGAGTCTAAATGGTTTAGAAATAATAACCATAATTTGTCTATTTTTCGAAATTCATTCTTACCTTTATATCAATCAAGAATCCCTCAACTGGTCTGTAGGGATTATGTATGGTTAAATAGTAGTTTAGATGTTGCATTAGCAGCAATTCATTTGACAAAATAATGTCCATAGCTTTATTTCGGTCTCCTTTGATGTTGCTGACAAATTGACCTATGGAAACATTGAATTCTTCCACTTTGCAAGCCAAATAAACGCAAGTAGCCCTACAAGAAACACACTCATAACCACATAATTTGTGTGTAATTTCATGCCAGTAACTTACAGAATTTCTTTGGGATGATAATCCATAGGGGAATTGTGCAAGAAGAACCTTTTAAAATAATGAATAGCTGTTCCAACCACACATTTCGGCATCATTGGTTCGAAACGGCGACAAAAGTCATTTAAATAAATTTCATATTGTTTCAAAAGCAAATGTTCCTCATTGGCGTCCAAGAAGAATTCCATACGTTGTTGTTCCTAAAAATAGCAATAAGAATCCACTATTTTTGCATGCTTCAATACTCACATCCATATTTGTTCCATGAGTTTCAATGAACTTTTGATTCCTCTTCAGACGCAAATCATTCAACTGTTCTGGACTTGAAAAAGTCCAGTATTTCTTTTGGGAACTGAGAGGGTACATGTTTCCCTGGTTCCTTACACAAAATATTTATTACTTTAATGACTTTAAAGGAATTTGGGTTTTGCACAGTTTGCAATGTTTGTTTACGATAGGGATCTATAGATGAGCTAGGGCTACTTGAATAAAACAGCTGCTTTTAGGGACCTACAATTTAATTTTCGTAGAGGGGTGTATGTCTTTGAACAAAGCAAAGACATAAATACAACTAAGACTAGACAAAATGCATGCAACAAAAAAATGTTTACGAAACTTTGTATAGAAACATTACCCTTAACAGATTGCAGTTAATTCAAAATCGCAACCAAGGAGGAACATTTCATGTAATGGTATCAGAAACGAAATTTATGAATTCAAGCATCTATTCAAGAATAATTCTATGTCAATTGGATCGGTAAATTCGGTTAAATACGTAAAAATGTATAAACGAAAAAAATGTTATATCACCATATCGTGATATAACATTATGTTAAATTCAAAAGCCATTCACTGAAGAATGATAGCAAACAAAATGTCTTATCTTGTTGTATTTATGTCTTTGAACAAAGCCTTTATGCAAAAAGAGATGATAACATTATACAGTCTGTCACAAAAGTTAGTATACAACATTGAAATCAAAATGTATTAGGTATATCAAGCACTATAACCTATTGAAAACAACAAAAATTAGTTTTTTTATTTGATACACACGAAGGTAGTCTTCGGTGATAACAATGAGTCAAATCCCAAAATTTATATCGTAAAAGTTAGTATACACCGCAGAACCCATGTGAAACTGTGTGAAAATTTCTTGATATTTTTGAACAAACTAAAACTAATTCAAACAATTGAATTACAACAAAATATGGACTCGAGCTGAAATAAACACAAAGATGTAAAATTCTGCAGTCCAACAATAAAAAACGCCAACAACAATAATAGGCATCAGCACGGCCTTGTTGACCAATGCGTAATGCAAAAACAACTTTCTTGTTGTTTTTACCCCCGCTTATTGAAGCAACATCCCTATGTTCGTATTCTTTGCGAAGCAAAGACGACATAAAAACAGTGGTGGATATGAAATTCTTTAGTTCGACTCAAATTGTAGGGTAAACAGCTTTAGGGCCATACGGCAAATTTCTCATTTTATTTAATTTGCTAGATGGCTTTATTGACCTGTTTATCGATACAGAGTCGGCGAAAAAAGGAACTGATGAAGTTGTTTGGTGACAACTGAAACTATAGTATTCCCTACCCTTCGCCCGCAACTAATCAATTTCATATCCACTTTAAAATATTTTGTTGTTATTCAAACAATTGAATTACAACAAAATATGGACTCGAGCTGAAATAAACACAAAGATGTAAAATTCTGCAGTCCAACAATAAAAAACGCCAACAATAAAACTAATAGGGCGTTTATACTATTGAAGGTTAACCCAGTGGGTTTAAAACATCCAGTGGGTTAATCTCAATCGTTTATATATATGCCTTTGGGAGGATATAAAAGGCAGCTGATTTTTGTTTGTGTATACATACAACAGAAAATCAACAAGAAATCAATATTACTTTATTCATTTAAATTCTAAAAAATTGAAAAATAAATATGTATCTATATGTTGCGAAACGTGTCGAAACAATATTAGGATGTGCATTATACCTACCATGAAATCACATTGTCTGGTGTCTAGGTCATGATGGAACATAATGGAAGATGGTCATCTTCCTTTTTACAGCAAAGCTTAGGCAATAGGTAAAGAGATATGAAATAACGAAAATGCAAGTAAATCGAAATGAGCAGGAGTCGGATTAAAGTGCAACAATTCTATCAAAGAGTGTGCTATGATTATGCGAAGACTTTTCAAGCTGCATGTCAACCCAGTTGAAGCGATGATGAAGATGCCACAGATAAACCCTAGAGTATTGCATTGAAAGCATGTAGCAATCTTTAAAAACAGTCTGACAAAGTGGGACCTGCATCAAACGGTAATTGTCAAGTTAATGGAGAAACTCGCTTCCATTGGAATGTTGGAAGTTTATGACGTCCGGAAGAGCGATGTTCTTCAAAGGGAAATATAAGGTGGTGTCAATATCATTACCTAAATCTCATCTTTATACATGTATCTCTTTTGATATACAATAAATAATAAAGATCGCCAAAATGTAGAGTTATTGAAACTTCAAATATTTATTTTATTTATAAATAAATTATTGGAATCAGAAAATTATTGCCGTATGTGGTTTTTGGTACTTCGGCGACCTGCATTTGTTGGGATGTATTAGAAAGGGTCGACACCATTACGCTATCCGTATCGTCAGATGCTTGGCAAATGACTGCAAATGTATGAAGTATTCAGGTATATGATGGAAAACGATTCGACTTGTTTTGCCATAAATCGAAATCGTATATCTCCAATGAATACTTTAATGAAACTGAAAATGGATTTTAAAAATATTATTCAAATAAGGGGCCTTTGCGAAGCAAAACTATATATCATCAACGGCACTCGATTCGGTTTTCATCACATACCCGATTGTGTTTCATAACGCAGTAACACTTAACAAATGCGAAGCTATGTGTTAAAAACGTCATAATTGAGCATTTTTAAAAGGTAATAAGCAAGAATGTATGATTTTTATTTCTGATGCATTTAGTTGAATTTTCGAGGAACAATGCATTGGTGTGCAACTGAAATATTTTGACAAAGTTTAACAACAAAGAATCTGGCGATGCGGAAGCCACCCTTTATTTGCGGAACCCATTATCAAACTGTTTCTAATCGTCTCCATCCCCTATCCATGGCGGCAGGATATTACCATCTTGTTGTAACATTAACTCCTTTTCACATGACATGTTGGGCATTGAAAATTTTTAATCAGTTGGGGACAATTTTGGCCGCGATTTGTAAGATTGATTCCGGCATTGCATTGGAATGAATCTCGAAAAAGAAGACGGAGCAAACAGTTTCCTCCTATCATGGGTTTTTATTTTTGTTTTAGCCACGCAATTATGTTCGCTCGTGTATTGTTTCAGTTATCCGGTTCCTCTGTATCCAGACTCAAAAAATCTGCAACTTGCATTGGTTGCGTCCTTAAAGAACCGGAGGGGTTAGTCAGGCAGCGGAACAAATGCAGCATGTCGAGTAGTCGCAATCCACATGTCGGGAAATTGTTGGGTATAGTGGCATCAATTCTGGCCTTGGCAGCAGGGGTTCTTCTACTGCGATGGATGTGGATGGTCTCCAAATACGGCATTCGCACAGTATCTCTGTTATTCAAGCTGCCTGATAGGCTCGTTGGTCTAGATGTTCTCATTCTCATAACTTTGGACCTTTCTCTATCTAGAGCAAGAAGATCTCTCCTGTCTATTAAATTGTGGCAGAGATGATCATCGCGACAACACCAAAGCAAGTACCTCATCAAGAACATCCTGTTGTATTGATGCGCCGGTAAAACCTACGTCTCCTCATGGTTCACTGATGTCATGCATTCATGCTGCAGTCCTCAGAGCGACATTCTGTCAGGTTTGAATATTCTATGATTTACATTCCACGTCTGCGCCGTATAGCTTACACAAACCGGCTTATTACTTTGTAAAAGGACAACAAGGTTTCTTTGTTAGCACCCAAGTGCTGCCGGCCATCGACTCGAAGACCTTGTTCCTACTTCTGATCTTATTGCAAATAGTTGTGGCTTGCGCGAACATGCTATCGAACGTCAGAATCGTGAATGGGTTCTTGTTGTTTGTGATGGTTGTTGAATGTAATAGTAACTGTTGGTACACAACAATTTACGATCGACTTTTCCTTCTCCTGCGAAGAAAAAGAAGTTCTATTTTATTTTGTTATTGAAAAATATTTATTTATTTACGTCTTTGCGAATTCATCTCAATTTTTTCAGGAAATGTATTTCTGTTTTTGTGTAAACAAACAAAATGTAAACAAATGCTTTGTGAAAACGCTTGCAACATTTCGTACAATAGAAAATGAGTTGCATTTTTTTAGTACAAAAACAGTGTTGGATTACATTAGTACTCAGATTTCGTGCAGGATCTCAAACAAATCCGGTCATGAGAAGATTTAAATTTGTGTGGTAAATCTTGATGAAGTTGACCGGATTAAGCAGTTAAATCCTGATAATGAAGGTTAACCCCGCAAAAAGCTATAGTATAAACAGCATATAAATCTGTATTTAAGATCTTCAAGAGGATATTAATTTGTTTTAATGGCAGTTATAGTACATATAGTGACAAATCCAACGCACACTGGGTCGTAAAACCCAGAAAAATTGGTAATCTGTAAATACAACTACTGTAGGTGCTATGTCCTGTTTATGAATTCTAAAGCCATAAAATGATCAGAAAAGCTCTAAAATTTCAATATGCGGCGATCTTGATCAAGTTTCAAATTGTCCTGTTTAATATATATATCCTTAATCCATACACATACCCCCATTATTATAAGTCTTCTTTTGTTATAGTTTCGATTTTCCGAATAGATTTATAGCGTTCCTGTTAAATTAAGTTAAAAGTGATGAACAGATTTCAAGGTGGACCTTCTTGGCATTAACTTTTAATGTGAACATTTTGTTTTTAATGGCGACAAATTGTTTTATTTTGCGATTTAATAATATGTAATAATGCATACGCGCAGCTGATCGAACATGAATTTTCAAAACAAGTTGTTGCAAATTGAGTTAGTCATCAAAAATATACGACAATATAGAACTTTACAACTTTATTTCGAAAATTATCGTAAAACTATCTATATATCGTATTCATTGTGTATAGAACCCGTTCCCGTACTCCGAAGTCTAGCAAGACTTACACTTCTCTTTAAACAAAAATAGCGCCGAATAACACCCTATTCTATTAAAATGATCGTGGCTGTGTTGTGTGCGTGTGTATATGTAAACAAATGACGCAAAAAGCAAATATAAATAAACTTCATTTGTTTCTAGGATTTCGTAAAACCAAATCATATAATGTGCTAATCTAATGTGCTTTTTACATTAGCACGAAAAACAGGTTTTAGGGCTGTTTCGTCATTTATTTGTTAAAACAGGCAACATTTTGCGTCATTTACCATACAAAAATAAATGACGATAGCTGCGTCATTTATTCTAAACAACGCACGAAAACACCATACTATTATACGCAACCCTGCTTTTTCGTCACATACTACCAACAAATGCAACTGTTTTATGATGTCTTTGTTTGTTTGTGTGTGTTGTAGAAAAACAAAAATACTCAAACGATGATAAAAGTGTAAATAAATGGTTAAAAAACTTGCAAAAGTTATAGCTCTGTTCCAGAACTAAAAAGTTTTTACAATTTTTACCACATTTACACATTTTGCGTTCCCGTACACAAAATTTATATGAAAATCGTTTACGACTTTTACAACTTTTACGACTTCTACCACTTTATAAAGTACGGGAACAGGCCATATATTTTTTTAGGTTGTGAAATTCTTATTTTTCGGAATTAAAATTATTGTGTGCGTGTGTATGTGTTATTGTATAAGTGTGTATGTGCGATTGTGTGCGTAAGCAAATGACGCAAAAAACAGATGTAAATACACTTCATTTGTTTCTAGGATTTCGTAAAAAGTTGGCAACACTATGCCTGAGTAGCACGCGTTTTTTGTTTGGCTGATCGAACTCTTGTTAATTATACATTATTTGATAAAGTTTTGGATAATTATTGTTGCAAATTTTGGAATTATTGATTTATAACTACGATTTCTACGGATGATATAAAAATTTTCAAGTTCTAAGGTGTTTTACTTGAATTTAATTGTTGATCTTCGATTGCTGCTCTGTTGTTTGCACTTGTTGTTGTTTACACGAACGATTGTTTATTATAACCTAATCGACAATGCCGTCAGCAGCCAAGTGCTCTGTTTGTTCTGGTAATATTTGCAAATCGAAGGGAGGAGTTCAATGTTGCCGCTGTAACCTTTGGGTGCATCCAGCATGTGTTGGGTTATCTAATGAACTACTGGACGCCTTGTCTACCAATAAGTCGCTTTCGTACACTTGTCCTACCTGTGTGAATAACTGCCCAGATGCTTCTAGCACGTCGTCGTTGCGGAGTGATTTTAACCGGCTTAATGAAAAAATTGACAGTTTGCTGCGAGTGCATGGCGAAGAAAGGAGTGAGGTTAAAAAGGCATTGGACGCTGTTGTGCAAATGAAGAATGATATGTCTATGTTCTTTAAGAATGTTGAATCTCAAATTTTGGAATGCCACAATGTAATCAAAAAAGTTGATTCTAATACTGATGCAAAATTGTGTCAACTTCGACATGAGAACAATCTTTTGCATAGGAAAATAAATAGAGCTGACATTATCATCAGTGGTTTGCCAGAAGGATTAGATAATTTTATAGAGCCTGTTGTCAAGCTTGGAGAGTTTTATGACATACCAATTATTCGTCATGATATTAATTATGCGTGCTACATCAATCGAAAGAAATCTGTTTTAATAAAATTCAACGATGTCTTTATACGTGATAACATCATGAGGAAGTACTTTAGTGGTCTTAAAACAAGAACCCCAATTGTATCCGATCTTGTAAATACTGGTTTGCCTGCTGAAGTTTCTGTTAACAAAAGGATTTATCTCAACGATCACTTTTCGCCGGCTCTTAGTAAATTGCATGCTGACTGCAGAAAGCTTCTTAGGTACAAGATTATTACAAGGTTTAAGGTCACTAATTCTGATAAACTCATTGCGGAACTTACAATGTCTGATGGAACTAAGATTACCAAGGATGCTGCTGGTTGTGAAGAATTACTTAATGGAACTCATTCCGGTGTATCAGTTCTATAGTATTTGTTACAATTTGTGGTTTGAGTCCGTTTTATAAGTACTGCCCTTGTCTGTCCGACTATGAACTGTCCATTTGCCTCCTAATAATAGTATAGGCCGTATTTTTAATGCTTACAATTTCGGTTTAACTATATTGGTTCCTCATTTTGTATATAGAATTGAAATTCTCTAAATTGCTTTTTCCTTTCACCATTTTTAATTTGGTTATTATTTTGTACGTATACACTTATGCATAATGTTGTACATTACTTACTGGCTTTAAGTTTAAGTTTATTTTTGGTCTATTATGATCCAAATTCTTTCTCAATTATAGACTGCTGTATTTATTACTGTTTTTGATCTCATTAACGTTCGATTAGCCAACATATTTGATGAAGATTGTTATTCGATATGATTTTTGAAATGAGATTTAGTATTATTTTTTTATGTATCTCACTATACTTTTTGGTCCCCGCCATATTCTCTTTATCATTATTCTTTGATGTCTTTAAACTCTAATCTTGGTCATATTGTCAGTGATAGTGCTTACTTCAAATCTGTATTACATCCTTACCAATCCCAATTCAAAGTTGCGCATCTTAACTGCAGAAGTATAAAGCCACCAACAAAACTGGATGAGCTTAGAAGCATACTCAGAGATAGGGATTTTGATTTGTTTGCTGTTTGTGAAACATGGTTGTCTGATGACATTTCTGATCGTGCTGTAAACATACCGGGCTACAAATTTGTACGCAATGATCGAATCACTGGTAGGGGCGGAGGAGTAGGAATATATGTTTTGAACGGGATAAAATATAAATCTGTCTTTAAAACTTCTGAAGTAGGTTGTGAATCAATTTTTCTGGAGATTACTTATGGTGATATTACTTTTTTATTCGGTACTGTTTACCTTCCTAGGGGTGATTTGCGGATATTTGAAAACCATCATGGTGAACTTCTTGCTAGATATACCAATATTTTAATTTCTGGTGACTTCAACTGCAATCTTT
This sequence comes from Musca autumnalis, assembly GCF_047663935.1. Lineage (NCBI taxonomy): Eukaryota > Metazoa > Arthropoda > Insecta > Diptera > Muscidae > Musca > Musca autumnalis. Next base: position 75,095,285 of record NW_027412088.1, read on the forward strand.
TTAACTCTAGTAAGGCTAACTTGGTACGTTCACTTTGTGCAAGACTTGATTTGTCAGTAAGTCATAATTGTCGGCCAACACATTTCGATTTATCTTCGCGGTCAACATCTCTTATTGACTTTTGGCTTGTCAGTGATTTTAATTTGCTTTGCGTTATGGACCAGGTTCAGTGCCCTTCTATATCTGACCATGTCATGATTTTTGCTTGCTTGAGGTTTAATTCTTGTAGACTGCCTGAATATGTTGAATACCATGACTTCCATAATATCGATTGGAGCGGATTGCATACGTTCATGTATGAATTTGACCAGCGTTCTTTTTTCCAAGCTGTAGATATTGACACTAAATGTGCTGCACTTGATCGTCTTTTTAAAAGCTTATTCACTTTTGTTCCTATTGTTAGGAAGTGTATCTCTTACTGTAATGACCCTTGGATGAAATGTAGGAAAGTTGTATTTTATAGATCGTTAAGGGACCAGGCATATTCTGCGTATTTATCTAACCAATCTACCGAAAACTGGAATTCTTACTGCAGACTTCGTAACAAAGCAAAAAGTAAAATACGTAAAGAGAGAAGAATACATTTCACTAAACTGTTTTCTAGATTAAATTCGACAGGTTTGTGGAAGGTCATTAATGCTTCTGGTTGTATGAATTCTGATGATGTTTGTTTTGATGAAGATGTAAATGCTATCAATGAATCTTTTGCCATTTCTACGCAGAGTGATGAGACTATTGATTTTGATGAAATTTTTGATTCTGATCATTCTTGGTCTTTTAGGTGCATTGATGAACAGGAATTATTAGAGGCTGTTTTTAAGGTCAAATCCAGTTCCATCGGTATTGATGGAATCCCCATTCATTTCATTAAGCAAATTTTTCCCTTCATTGCGTCATTTGTACTAGATTTGGTGAATTCTATTTTAACGTCATCTACTTTCCCTAAAATCTGGAAAACTGCTCGAGTTGTACCCATACCCAAAACTAAAGTCATTCGTGGACCTGATGACCTTCGTCCTATCTCAATCTTACCCGCCTTGTCTAAAGTAGTTGAACACGTAATCAAAAAGCAATTGCTAGAGTTCACTAGTCCAATGATATTTCATTCTCAGTATGCTTTCCGATATGGACATAACACTTCTTCCTTACTCCTACATCTTACTGATTCTATCCGTTTAAATATGAACTATAACAAGGTTAATGTTTTGGTATCGCTTGATATGTCTAAGGCTTTCAACAGCATTTGTTATAAAACTATGATAGCTAAACTTAATAGGGATTACTGCTTTTCTAGGTCTGCTTGTAGGCTCATATATTCCTATCTAGTTGGAAGAACGCAATTTGTTGTTTGGAATGGAGTAGAGTCAAATTTTATTGAATTGTTTTCTGGGGTCCCACAAGGATCAGTACTTGGGCCGTTGCTGTTTATTCTTTATATTAATGACCTTCCAAACATATTTAACCCTCGTACATGCGCCACCTTCCTTTTTGCTGACGATGTATTTCTATTATTTTCTGGTACTACGACTAGTGTTGACATTTTGGAAAGTTCGATAAACTCCTATTTGGATCGCCTTTTGAACTGGACCTCCTTGAATTCTTTAAAGGTCAATGCCTCCAAAACGAAAGCCATGATTTTTTGCCCTTCCAATCGTTCGTTGGTGAATTTGAATCTGTTTCTTGGTAGTGATCAACTGGAATGTGTTGATAGACATAAATGTCTGGGTGTAGTTCTAGACACCAAATTAAATTTTAAATCCCATATTGATGGTATCGCTGGTAGAGTCTGGGGCGTTTTGCGAAGAATAAGATCCACTAATATGTTCTTACCGCTTCGTGTTAGAAACATCATAGCTCACTCGCTTTTGATGTCCCAAGTTTTATATGGCTTAGAGGTTGTTTCGGGCACATGTTGGAATAATATTCTGAAGTTGAGGCGCGTAGTAAATACTATAGTACGGTTTGTTTACAACATACCTAGAAGAAACCACATATCTAGTCATGTACAAAGGTTTCTGGGTTGTTCATTCAAAAATTTTCTGAAATATCGTAATTTAATTTTGTTCTACAATGTTGTGAAGACTGGTAGGCCTATTGCCTTGCGTTCTATGTTTATGTTTTCTAGATCCACCAGAAATCCTCAAGTTTTCATAAATCGTGTTGCTAGGTCCGTGTATGCTAGATCTTTTGTTGTTAGGATAGCTCGCATGTGGAATGGTTTACCGTATGACTTGAGAATTTTTTCCCACTCTAACAACGTATTTCGACTTAAATTGATGTCGTTTCTTAACCAACCTCTTGTCCCTTGATTTGAGTTTTGGCAATATCTATCACTGGCACGACTTGTAATATTTTCTGTAGTTTTCACATTCTTTTCTTTATATGGCTGGGGAGCCAACATGTATTTTGAGTTCATTTTTATTCTGTATTTAATGAATATGAATATATTATTATATAAGTATCAGGCGTATTTTACCTTTGTAATATATTATTGGCCACCTAGGCTTCTTTATTACTGAAGAAATAAAATAAATAAATAAATAAATGAAAACGAAATCAGTTAATGTGCATATGTAAGTCCAATTTACAAAAAAAATGGCTGCTTATAATAGTATGAGCTGTGTTCCTTTACTTACCTGAGGTTACCATTTTAACCATTTGTTACCATTTTTAACCTGCAAAGCGTTCCTTAACCCCGAAAAGTGGCAAAACTGGAAGCAATTTTTAAGTGAGTGAGAGGGGAGAGAGATCGAAAATGGCTTTCTCTTCTACCACAGGCTACCAGCAAAATTTCTGCAGGTAGAAAATGGCAAAACTGATTTTTCGACTTTTGTTGACGATTATTTCACAAAATGGACGAACACTGACAACACTAAAATAAAATCTGTGAAATAAAAGACGAAAATTGGTTTTTTTATGTTTTGTTTCTGACATTGCTGCCGGATCTACCATTTTTCCGTTCCTTTACTTTTCTGGTAAAAATGTTCATGAGGGAGCAATTTTGAACAATTTTGACACTTTTCTCTTTTACCACTCTTACATGATGAAATTATAAGGTGGCGTAAAACTGCCAGCTGATTGGTTTCAATCTGTCAAATATTTTGTTATTGTGAATAAACTGTATGAAAACGTAAACAAACATTTTGACATATTGAAGAATTTTCGGCCAAAATAGAGTTGTTGTTGTGCTACTTACGTGACCTGTTAAATAGATCTTGCACTCTTACCATTAAAAAAGTAAAGGAACAAAGCTATGGTGTTTTCGTGCGTTATTTAGAATAAATGACGCAGCTATCGTCATTTATTTTTGTATGGTAAATGACGCAAAATGTTACCTGCATTAGCAAATAAATGACGAAACAGCTCCAAATGACGAAAAAGTTGCTAATGTAAATTGGACATTAAAAGGCGTTTAAGTAGAGAGGTTTCATTAAGGGGTCGATTATCGGAGTTGCAAGTTGTCAAAATTACTTTATGTATGACAACCTTCAAGTGAAGTTGCGAATCTCAGTTGACGAACGGCTATTTTCCAGCACCCAGTTATTTTCAGTTGCAGTGAATATTTTCGAAGAAACAAGAAGTAAAATTTAAAGAAAAAACATTTTCTTACCCTGCGTTTACAAATGACTGGACAGTTGACTTCATATATTGATTGTCAAAATCCCACAACTTGCCTTTGTGACGTTGTCGTCCCAACAACTGCAAAAACAGTTGCAAAATTATTATGAATGAAAATCATCGATATCTTTTTGTTTTCCATTCACATATTTTGTTTTTGTTCATGTTCTTTTGTTTTCAACACATTTCAATTATTATCTCACTTATTTTTATAAAAATGCCAAAAATTTGTCTTCCTTACCCTGCGTTTACATATAACAGGACAGTTGAGTACATGTATTGATTGTCAAAACCCCAAAACATGCCTGTGTGACGTAGGCGTCCAGACAACTGCAAAAACAGATGTACAATTATAGCTCTGTTCCTTTACTTGCAAGAATCTTCATTTTTTACCACTTTTTACTCGAAAAGCGTTCCTTTACTTCAGACACAATACAATTCATATGGGAACAGTTTACAACTTTTGCCACTTTTGCCGGTTTTACCATTTTCAAAAGTAAAGGAACAGACCATATGAATGAAAATCGTCGACTTCTTTTTGTTTTCCGTTAACATATTTTGTTTTTGTTCATATTCTTTTATTTTCAGCACATTTCAATTATCGTTTCATTTCTTTTTTACAAAAACGTCAAAAATTTGTTAAGCCTACTGTCTCTGAAAAATTGATGGACAGCTGGGAGGCAAACGACAAATGTATGTATGTGTTAGTAAATCATAGTTGTATTTGCAGACAGTCTGTCTTGTGTAAACGCCTAGTTAGTGTCTGTGAAAAAATGATGGACAGCTGGGAGACAAACGACTTACACATACATAGTAAGTAAAACAGAGTTGTATTTGAAGACAAACTGTCTGGTGTAAACGTCTAGTTAACAATTGTTGATTATTTGCATAACATGAACAAATATGTTGAAAATAACAACAAAACAACTTAGCCCGAGGAGTTCGAACAACCTCCTTTGGACCTACCAATGTGCACATGTGTTCCATCTATGGTATTGTATTTGTATTTTTCCTCCTCCGTCAACTTCGAAACGATCCAATTTTGGCAAAATTTGTCCTCTTTCAAGTGGACAACTTCTTTCTATAGCTTTGTTCCCGTACTTTTTAATAGTAAAACTCGTAAAACACACAAAAGTATTTTCAAAAAGTTCGGGTACATAAAAATAGAAAAAACGTCAAAAAAGCTACAAAAAATGTCAAAGTCGGCCTATCAGCCAATCAGACGCCGGCAATCATGTTACTATTTTTTACATGCTCAAATTTGTCGAGTAAAAAGTTTTTAAAGAGAGCATCATTGAGCGCCATTTTTGTTTAAAGAGAAGTGAACATTTTACAACTTTTTTGTGTACGGTAACGGTATTTCGGGTAAAATGTGTAAAAGTCGTAAAAATTTAAAAAAAAATTTAGTTCTGGAACACAGCTAATATGTTCGAAAATGTAGACCATGGTACAAATACACAGGTACCCAGCAAAAAGTTTGCATCCGCGGTTGCAGTTGAATCACTACAAGTACAGTGTGGCTTTAGAGTCAGGAATATGAACACTCCGCAGCACATCAATAGGCGCTGATATCATATTCCTGTGCATGTCTTATGTACAAATACATACAGTCCGTTGAGCGCCGCGTTACAACAGACACATGAAAACATCAAGAGCAAACTTGGCATCATTTACACAATTTTTATGTGTTTGTTGTTCTTAACGCGTGACGCGACGGACAACGGACAAAAGGCGGCGGCACATACGGCGCGTTGAGCGTCGCGTTACAACAACCACATGAAAAATTCAAGAATAAACTTGGCATGACTTACAAATTTCTCATGTGGTTGTTTTTTTAACGCATGACGCGACTCACAACGGACCGTATGTGCCGGGGCCAAAAGAGAAGTCATCACTCAATGAGAGAGGAATATTCTTTTCATTTAGTTGCTTTGTCCATGGAAAACAGGAATAGGATGACTCCGCAGCTTTCGCCACATAAAAGGCGCTGATATCATATTCCTGTGCATGTCTCATGTACAAAGCAAATACATGAACTAGAAGAAGAATTTTCGGAATGAATATTCGGAATATCGTCGTGTCGGTCGTCTCAGCCTCGTTCGTTTGTCTCGTTCTCGTTCGTTCGTCGTGTCCCTAAAAACTCGCGTGTCGTTGCACAATTAAATAAAGAATTTCTACGCAAAATTTATAGAAATTAACAAGAAATATATAGAAAATGAGGCACGATGAGGCGAAATCATTGAATTTCATATGAATTGATGGAATAACAAGTGTTTTAAATGTAAAAAATCCATGTGAAAAAAGTATGAAAATCAGCATTTGAGCAGAATCGATTTTTTCGATGAAAATTTTTTTCCATCGTTCGTTTTTTTCTGGTGTCGAGAGTGGTGGTGGTGTGGTAAACGAAAAAAGACCATCGTTTGTTGTTCGGTGTAGTGTAGTTTGTACCCTCTCTATAGTTCAACATTGCATTGCGGACTGCGAGTGAGAAAAAGAGAAAACAGTGTTGTTGGCTGAAAGAGGCGCGCAAAGGTGTTTGTGTGTAGTGTTTTCGGTATTCATTTCGGAGTAAATGTGAGACATTACGGGTAACCGGTTAACCACATCCGTTTGTAAACATATCGTTGTCTCTTTCTTGTTTGTGGCATTTGTTTCTCTCTTCATTCTTTTTTCGTTTTCAGTTCGTTTTCAGCTTTATAAAACCACGCTATCTCCAAACATTTTTTCTCACGAATTATTTTTAGTTTATTAATTATTTTTTGGATATCGAAAGCGGTAAATAATTGTGCAAATAAGTGGAAATAGTTATCGTGAAAATAATTCAATAGTTTTTTGTTGAATATAATTAAAATAAAAGCCTATTTTGTGGCTTGAAAAAACGAGATTTTGCATTGTGTTTTCCATGCAAAAAAAGAAAAAACGAGCCGTGAAAAAAATCGTGTCAATTCGCCGCATTGGTTGTTTGTGTATGAAGTGAAATTCGCCGTTTGGCTGGCCGAGTTGCCGCAGTCGCGCTGCTTAAAGGTTTTTGTTTACTTGTGCAGAGCGCGGGGCAAAGTAAAGAACAAATAGTCCGTCCCGTTGATGATTGTGGTGTAAATGGATATTTCAAAAAATGAAATTGAGAATTTAACAAAAATGAAAAATAGTAAATTATAGAAACACAAAATGCAATGCTATTATTTTTAAACGAAAAATTGAAATGTTTTTGTGAATTGTTATTATGCGCGCCATTTCGGCTCCTCTCATGAGTCAATGGTCATTTGAATGCTCTTCAGCTCACTCTCCCATATTAAGTGCATTTAAAAAACAACCACACATTTGCAGCAGTTAATAAATGTGCATTTTTTCTTTTCATTTTGACAGATAACAAACATAGCGTGGCTGTCACTATCAAACAATATAGAATAGAATAAACAAAAGAAAAAAGAAGAATTATGAATTCGCTTAACAAGAATTAGAACAAGAGGGTAAAAGAAGCAAAACCAAAAGAAATTAATTAAACCCCACAAACGACGTAAAATAAAAGAAAAAAGTCTCGCGTTGTGAAAAAGAAACAAAAGAATAATTTAAAATACCAATTGCTTGCATCAGAAGAAAACAAAAAGGAAAACAACACATCTAAACGATACAACAACAACACTACGAGACGGCGATATCATGTTTTGCATAAAAAATGCCGTTTAATGTTTCTGTTGTTGACGTTTACGTTGCTGTCGTAGCTGTCAACGCCGCCGCTGTTGCTGTAAAGTTGTTGCTGCCACTAAATGTTGCTGCGCTGTCATTCTATCAATGAAATATGAAATGTATACAAATGTCAACCTACACTCCAATCAACACTGTTGTAATTATGCAAATTTATTTAAGTTTCTCGATTTCAATTTGAAAAATGTCGTCGTCATATAGTTCGCACGATTTGTTATTGTTGCTTCCATTGCAAAAAAATCGTAGTAGTTGTCAAATAAATCATCAACATCAGAGCCAGCAGCAGCAGCAACAGCATACATTTTTTAAGACGAATCACAAGAACAACAACAACAAGAACGTAATAAGTAAACAAAGTAACAACAGCAACCAAAAACAACAGCAACAACTAATAGAACAACAACAACTATTGTTGTTCTTCATAGTGGTACCACTGCTGATCTCTACAAGAAAGGAAAAAACATTGCCAATAACAATAGCAGAAGCAGAAACAACAACAGCTGAAGATTCCAAAAACAAAAGATATCTAAAAACAAATACAACAACATCAAGTGTTGGGCAAAGAGACATTGAACCGGCATTTGGAGTGATACACTCATTAAAAACCATAACAACAACAAGAACATCAACGGCAACGACGAACAGTAATAAAAGGTCGGTAAAAACAAGCGTAAAGAACACAACAACAAAAACGACGACGACGCCAACAAAGACGTCGAAGACGTTTAAAACAGGCACAACAACAAAAAGAGAGGAAAGCAAAACCAAGATCTTTCTTCAATTACCTGGCTACTCAGACCAGCCGCAAAAACAACAAGAACAGCAGCAGCAGGATAATTGTACTTTGCAAACATATTACATAGTTTGCAAGGAATTGGAAATTCCAAGATCCTCATTTATTAGAAGTAGTGTTAGTAGTAATACTATACAAAAACAACAACAAAAACAACAATTTGGAATTGTAGTTTTCATACGTTACCTTTTAAGAAAGGTTTTACATCAACGACAAGTAAGAGTTGAGACAGAAGTTGGAGCAGTATCACTGTTATTGGATTACAAAAACTGCTGTGTCTCATTCTCTGCAAGAACATCATATACACCATCCTCATTGGCAAGAATTCCCTCTTGGTGTAATTTAGATTCCATATTTGTGGCAGGCAGCAGTGCTGCTTTAAAATCTAAATTATCTTATCCACATTATCACCCACAGCAGCTGTCAAGTGCATCGTTGGTGTCAGCTAAACCCTCCTCATTATTTTACCGAGAACGTTCCACGCTCTTTTCCAGTACCCAACAGGATATAAAACACTCTTCTCATTTCAACTGTTGTTCCCAGCAAGATTATTTTCCAACCAACAACAATCATCTAATAATAATACATTAAAGAAAAGGCAGTTTTCAATTGGGTTGTTTATAAATATTTTGTAAAAAAACAACAGCCAACTCTCCGAGCTACTCCTTTTCTTGCCTCCATAACAAAACATCATCAGCATTAGTTAGCAGCACCTCTTCCTAAGACATCAGCAACAACTACCTAATAAACTTGAACAAGGAAATAGAATTAAATTCAATTTTTTGATTTTTTTATAATATTTAAAACTTAAAAATCAATACACAAAGCCAAATTTAGTTTGTAACAAGCAACAAAAAACAAGGTCTACACAAAGGAAGCAGATTGTCTTTAAGCTATATCATCGTTTCATCAATCAAATACCACCTACCATCATCATGTCGAAGTTATCGTTTAGGGCTCGTGCCCTTGATCCATCTAAACAAATGCCCATTTATTTGGCTGAGGAGTTGCCGGATTTGCCAGAATATTCAGCTATAAATCGTGCGGTACCACAAATGCCAAGTGGCATGGAAAAAGAGGAAGAGTCGGTGAGTTTTTTAAACCAACTTTCATATTGAAACAAATTGTGTTTGGAATAGTTTTGAGTGAAATGCGATTTATAGGTATATGTTTTTATATTTTTGAGGGAAATATGTCAGGATATGTTATCCAAGCAGTGTCCAGCCAAAATCATTTCTGATCAGAAATGCTCACAAACTGATGATCATCAGCTTTCAATGTGCTTTGATTGAATGATATGGATTTATAATATGATTTAAAATTAATTGTTAATACTAATAATGAACTTTTACGGGGATGCTACAACAACCAACATTGATTAACTGACGTAGGAGGGAAATTACTACATGGGGGTTATGTTATTTTTTTAACCAATAAGGGTTTTATTAAGGGGCTAATACCTCTCCCACTTGACAAGCTCTCCAGCAGTATGGAGTCTTCCCTTATCTTTCTAAACGCTTTATTAGTTATTCCATTTGAAATATGGTCTGTCCCCTCTCTTTATCCGCCATTATGCTCGTGTTGCTTTTTCCCATGGACTGACCTAGATTAGTTGCAGGCTGCGACCACAAAGTTTCTGGTTTAGGTTGAGTTTAAGTCATGAGTTTTCTGGACCTGCGAGTCTCTTCTTCCCTATATCACGGAAATTATCCTTCCAGAGCTAGATAATTGTGGCGGGAGGGGTTTATCCACCATATGATTATTAGGATGATTTCCACGTTATGATCTACTTATTCCTACTTCTTGTCAGCTTGTCGTATATATCTGTGGCAAGCAAGAATGACGATTAAGACATTGTGCCGAATTTGGGAGCGGGATGAATGTCCAGACTGTATTCTGATCGATCTGTCATTTTTATCACTGGGAGCTTTTGCAATGCTGATTGATCAATGCCAATATGTATATAATGGAGCAGGAAGTCCATACTTCCCGAGATATAGGCTCCGAAAATTGAAAAGTTACTCGTTTTGACGTACGTTTGGTTAAATCGAACATTATTCAAAAATAGTCGAACAACATTTTAGTTTAACACGTTCGCGGACGCAAGCAAATTCAGAGAGGTGAAAAAAATGACACCCAATTATTTGGTTTGTCTTTTTACGTACTGAACTTTACTGAACATTTTTTCTTCAGTAAAGTTTTGACAATTGTATAATTGAAATGTTGCTAAACATTACTGAAGAAACAATAGGTTTGTCCTTTTACGTACTGAACTTTACTGAACATTGTTTCTTCAGTAATGTTTAGCAACATTTCAATTATACAATTGTCAAAATTTTACTGAAGAAAAAATGTTCAGTAAAGTTCAGTACGTAAAAAGACAAACCAAATGTTCAGTACGTAAAAGGACAAACCTATTTTCGAAATTAGTTTTTTTGTTTTTATTTATTAATTATTGATTACTATTATTATTTTTTAATTATTATAGAATGTATCTTGTTGAAATAAATCGTATTATGTATATTAATCACCAAAACTTAAGATTGTATACAAGTAAATCAACAAAAATTGGCTGACAATGTGAATGCTATAGCATTCACGTCATTTTGCATCGGAATGCTATAGCATTCACGTCCGCGAACGTGTTAATTAGAAAATTTGTTTTTGATCGATCCGAATCCTTTCTAAACATTCAGGTAGGTAAAGGCGTCGACTAATTTTTTCATAAATGGCATCCAGGGGAGGGATCAGCATGATCTTTATGTCCTCCATATGAGGGTTGATTTCTGAAAGTTCAATGTTACGCAGTTCGGTAGATTTCACCCCTCATTGAGGAACTTGCTTTTGTACTCTTCGGAGCTTTAGAATCTGCTATAATAATATATATAATTGTTCCACAAACATCCCAGGCGGGACAGGGGAGACTTCTCTCATATCAATGAGTGCACCCCGATTCATATTAAGCTCAATGATATGGGACCTACTGTTTATCGCCGAGTCCGAAGGGCGAGTCCTAAGACACCACTTGTAGAGAAGTTTTACATAGCAGGAATACTCAGAAAATGTCGCCAACATTACTGAAGGGCATATTGCCACCGTTAAAAATATTGCCTGGCCTTGGAATCGAACTCACGACCTTCATCGTAGGAAATTACCGCTCACTATCCGAAATTACCGCTCACTATCCGAAAGATATTGGTTTAGGCTTCGTGCGATCTGTAGCGGATTATCGTTAGGAGACCGACTGTTTTCAAAGAGATCGCTATAGGCAATCTGAATATGTCGGAGAGGTGGATCTTCCATCACTGAGCGATGGTTGGTATGAAGCATAAGATTACATTTCAAAAGGAACTGTCTAGTCAAAAAACATGTTGGCTGATCTACATCATACTGCTATCCTTACTGAGTGGTTGGAAATCGCAGCCCGTTGTAATTTGTAGTGCATTATTTTGCGTCAATTGCAATTTTTTCCAGCCACCAATGTAATCTCTAAAGAATGAAGACAAGGTCCAAGCAGTATAATTGAGGATGGCTTTATATGTCGCTACCAAAGTTTCCATATCATTGTGGAAATGTCATCTAAGCCTTCAAGGATCTTATTCCTAGCCTACACTTTCTTGTTGATTAAGTTTGTTAACACCCAATTGTGCACTTTTTATATTTTTAACCTAACCTGTTTTGTCATCTGAAGAATTGAATTTTCACTTGTTTCCAATATCACCAGTTTCCTAGGGTCCTAAGAGAAATATTAATGATACAAGTTTATACTTCTCAAAAGAGTTTGCGCTTACTAACTTTATTTATAAACCACCACTGTGAATCGGCTTTTTTCGCCTTGTAGCTTCCAAAATATTTCAGATCGCTGTTTATATATTTAACGTAGGCATCACCATATTCCCAATTTGTTGCCCGCTCTGTCTTGATGATTTCAGCTGATTTCTCTTCTCAGCCTAAAGGGGTAAATCTAAAGGCATGTTAAAAAAAGATTAGCATTATTTATAATACTACGTGGGTATAAGTGCAACTAAAATGAGATTTTCTTCATAGTCCATAGTATCCATGTATTGAATACATTTTAGCTTATTTTATAAAATATACATCAATTTACTATCAATTACTTAAATAACGAAAAGAAGTTTTAATTTGTTTTCTACTTTTCAATATTTTTCACTGTGTGTTACTCAGAATATTGATTAAGGGTCAAAGGTGACCGGTAGTTGTGTTGTTAATATTTACCTGCTATTCTAAGAAGGGATTTGTAGGGCTAACAACAGCGCACATTTTATTTTTATACGTTTAACACATTTAGTTTCCCTTTTTACCTATTACCAAAATTCTTTTATTTTTCCAAAGAGCATAGCATGGCATTGTAAATTCCAACAAAAGACCAGCGGTGATCCTTTGACATGTTGAAATTTTCCTGCGCCAAAATCTGTAGTTATGGACGGCTAATTTGTAAATAATAGCCTTTAATGCGATAGGTACTACGTTTTAGTTTTGCAGGATATTACCAAATATTTTATAGATGCAAATATTTTTATCTTTCAGCAACATGAGAACAGGCTTTATTTGACAGGATTTATTTGCATATATTTCCGTTATGTTTCTAGTTAGAACGGACGAACTATGTATGGGCAAAGTATATAGTATGTACACTAAAATTTTTGGAAAGTTTACTAAAATTATTGTTTTAGGAATTAAAAAAATATCCAGTATTTTAAAAATTTGGTATGGGGGATATGTCGTTTGATTCGGACACTTCTATCTTTGCATTTTGAATATTTCAACTTTAGTTGTTGTTGTAACAGTATTTGATATGTATGTATGTTCGTTTTTCTGTTTAATCTGGCTCCATCTTCAGTTCTAGGAACGTGGCTGCTTTGATGGGAGGTAACCACAGATTTAATGGAGTTAGTTGAGTATGGTTTTGTAGGGCAATTGATGAAAGGCTGCTGGGTGTAGTGCGGGTCTGTGTAACATGCTGAGTAGATGTTTTGCACGGTGTCAGCGATCCTTGCCCTATAGGAATTCAGAGCGTAGTTCATCGAAAACAACTCTGGTTTATCGCGACAGCTGAAGCTCTTCAGCTGCGATAGAAGAGGGATTTCCCCGAGGACATCATTCACACGTTAGTTGTTTTTCTGCCTCCGTGTGAATTTTATTTAAATCTGCTTGATAGGCTTGCTGATCTAGGTTTAGTTTCTTGTAAAGTTGGACCTCTCTTTATAGATCATGAAGACCCCTCCTGATATGCCGGATGTTGATTAGGATGGTTCTTACGGTAACACCCGAGCAAGTACTGAAACGAAAGCATGGCATTGTGTTGCTATACTAGAGGAATGTTTTCTTCTTTATGTAGATGGCCCACTGATGATATAAAGAGCCACCCTGTTTTATTTCTTACGGCGGCGTGCTGACAGGTTTGAATATTTCTGCATCACGTTCCACTTATATTCGCGGACCATATTGGCGCCACATAGCCTACCACAGAACGAGCTTTCGCGTACTATGTGGTCAACAATGTTTCCTTATCTGCACCCCAAGTGCTACCGGTTAGGGACTTGAGAATCTTGTTCCTACATCTTAGCTTGTCGCAGATAGCTGTGGCTTGCGCGGACGACATGAACATGCTTTCGAATGTGAACCCCAGAATTTTGGGGTAGTTTAGTGGTCGTTATTCTGCTACCATCGACCATGACCATGATTAAACAGTTCCGGGGATATCACCCCACCTGGGGAACTCCCTGTTTCACTATAAGGGGCTTGGACTTCTTGTTCCACGTACGACTGGCGTCCACACATATAATTGATTATCCAACTTGGCTGGAGGGTTGCCTGCTCGATGTCCTCAAATAGCGTGGAGTGCTTGACAATATCAAATGTTTTTGATAAGTCAAGCGCCACCAGCACTGTCCTATTACACGGCTGTGTGGAGATGGCGTGCAGCGCTGTTGTCGTGCTGTGCTGCTTATGAATCCCATGCTGATGATCGGCAACTGGACAGGTATTTCTGACTCTGGGAAGGACTAAAGCCTCAAGGGTCTTTGCTAAGAGCGACAAAAGCAAAATCTTTCTGTAGGTTTCATCTTTGCTGGCATCTTTGCCTGGCTTCAGCAGTGGAACCATCCTGCCCATTTTCCAGACTTCGGGATTAATGAGGGTGGTTAGCGACAAGTTTAGAACTTTAGTGGAATACTCCACTCCCGACATATCCAGCTGCTTCTTCAGGGGCTAAAGCTTTGCATAATTTAGCGTTACTGATGACATTCGCAACATTATCCATTGTAAATTGTGGTGGTTCATCCTCGGCAGGAAGATATCTAATGCGTAGTACTCTTCTCTTCGCCCTGTCACTCACGGGATGCTCAACAAACTGTCGATTGAATAACTTAGTCAGCGTAACTTCGCCAAACGTGACTGAGAGGTCCTATTTTCCTTCTTTCCAGGGTTCGAGAGTGACTTAACCGTTTCCCACAATTCAATTATTCAGGCTCCAATGTTGCAACTCTTCAGATGATTTAACCATTTGTTCCGCTTATGCTCACCGACCAAGCTGCTAACTTCCAGTTTCAGCTCCCTGACTCTGGGGTCACTGTGGTTGGCACGACGAAACTCTTCACGCTCATTTGTTAATCCCTTCGCCTTTGCTGGGAAGTTTGGTCTCACATCGGGTATTCGACCAGTAGGTATACGGCGAGCGGTTGCAGAAGTGATATTTCTGCTACACGAATATTAGAAGGGTTGGGTAGATCTCTGAAGCGGTGATTAGTGAACTCTCTTAAACTAGGCCAATTAGCTTTTCCATGATTACTGAAAGTGCGGCCTTCAGAGGTGATTAAATCGGGTAGTCTGCTGATGGAGACAATTATGGGAAGATGGTCTGATCTAATAGAAACGACGGGTTGACAGATGATATCATTTGTCAGACCAGGTGACACGATGGTTATGTATGGCGAACTGTGAAACTAATTCTGGTAGGGCCGTTCTCATTGACCGCGCATAACGTAGAGCTCTGAATCTGCTCATCCAGCACGATACCCCACTGGTCATTTCCGAATTTAAGTCCCCAAAAGACCAGACTGTTTTGACTTTCCAAAGGGCTAATGTTGGACCTATAACCTGCAGTACAGCGATTTATCGACGGGCAATTCTACACACATTCCATGTATGGGTCATTAGAGCCAGGAAGCCAGGCTCAAGCGAAATAGGTCTGTATTGAACAGACTGGTGCAATAGGAAAGCTAGCTAATTCCCTACCTCAACTTCTGATGTAATCCTTCCTCACTACGTTGAAACCATCACAACGCTGTAAGCTGCAGTTGGTATTGAGCATGGACCGCCGCGATCAGGATATTTTTCCCACTCATGAAATCCACTATTTCCACGATGTTACCTCGGAGTACATTGCAATTTAATTGCAAAACGGATGCATTTTCAGGGATTGGAACAAAAACGGCTGGCGTTATGTGCTGCGCGTACGGCTGCCGTCGCGTAATCGGATGGCGACGACTCACTGTGTGCTGTGTTCACGTAACATGCAGCAACATAGTCCCAGTCGTAGTCCCTCACATGGACGAGTCCAGAACAACGCCTGAGATGCACCCACTCTCGACATCTATTGCATCTCACTGAAGTTTGAGTTTGTTGGATGCGGAAAATGAACACAACTAAATTGGTCCTGGGTTTTCATCCGTACCAGAACGGAACAAAAGGCATTCCGGGATATGCTGCTCCCAACAAAGGTGGCAGCCCGTCGTGGCAGCTGACGCTCCTCATCTGCGATAGATATATGATGATCGGGTCCAGAGAGAAAATTGTCCTTGCGGTAATTTTCATATATCCATATGCATCACCTCTTCCCAAAAAAAAACTGACAATTGCCACAAGAAAAATAGGCTAATATAAATAAAATTTATAATGTCTGTGATTTCTAGATTTGTTTCTATGTCACCGTGATAGGTAAAGGTTCCCTTATGCATAGGGTTTTTGGTTGGAATTTCCTGTACTGGGATTTCCAGGGTTTCTCGGTATTTTAGCTACGCGATTTTCCAGGGAATCAAAATCATATTTCTCGGGAAATCGGGAATGAATGAATAAATTAATAAGTTGAAGACTGAATCCGATTATGATTTTACATAATTAGAAAATATATTTGGATATAAGACAAATCCACAAAATTTTCTTTTACAGGGAAAAAGTTGATAAGAGCCCATATTTTTTGCACTTCGGCTCATAAGGAAGACAATTTTATTTTTATTGAAGTTTTTATTTATGAAAATATGAGAAGGTGGATCAAAAATTGCGTTACTTTTTTCAAACTACCAGCACAGTCATATAAAATTTTTAATGACTTTCATTATTAAGTTCGATTCCTAAACATAGGATTTTTGAGGTCCATCTAATATGAATTTTTGATCAATAATTTCATTGTTTGAACCAAGCGATACTTTAGCTTTGAATAATGGAAATGGTCTGAAGAACATGGTGGATGAAAAATCAAAGAAAATTGATCCCGGATTCCCGGGAAAGGCGATTTTGTGATTTCCGTTTCCCGGGAACCGGGAAAACAAAAAAAAAAAAACGCCATTGCCGCAATTGAATTTTGAATATTTAAAAGAAAATCTTTTAAATTCCTCATTATTCAAATGTTTTTTGTTATTATTTTCGCAATATTATCCAAAATAACAAGAACACACGTAACGGTGTAGTATGCACAAAAACCAATTGTTTTCATATAAAATTATTAAATAATGTGGGCGTATTATTGGGTTTTATAAGATGCAACTATTATTATTTGTTTTTAATAGTGTCGAAATGTCAACACATGTTTTGTAAATATTATCAGTAAACGATTTGTCTCACTTGATGTCGCTAGGTACATACGTAGGAATAATTTCAAACATGTTCATGAAATCACTACAAAATTGCTTAAGTATTGAATTAATGTGTTCAAATTTTGTATATACTGTTGTCTGATGAGTACTTTCTAATATTAGTATATTTTTATAAAGAATGAAATTCTAATTAACGTAGGTATGCTTTTTTTTATTAAAGGGATATTAAATTGAATATTGAAATTATGAAATTTTAATTAAAACATTTAAAATAAACACTTCAAATACTTGGAGCTGTCATGAATTGCAAATTAGTATCTAATATGTAATAGTTAAGATTTTTAGTTTTTACTTGAATGAATTTCTTTAATCATTCCATTCTTAAAAAACTAATTTTATTTTAAAATAATTTATTTAAATCATATAATCGAATGTTGTTTATAGATAATTTATTGCTGTTGTGTTTCTGTATTAAAATAAACGTGTATTCAATATTTCTGCTTTATAACTCATATAATATTCAAATTTATTCCACAATGAATTTGTAACCCATTTTTATTAAATTCATAAAATGTTTAAAACAAGTGACTAGAGAAAAGTGTAGAACCAGTTTATTGCCTGCCAACCCTGTTTGCATTAACACTTTTCATGCAATTTTTGCAAAACTTTTTAGCAAACATATCATGACCTCAATCAACTTGAATTAATTTCAATAGAAATGTTTGCAGAACAAAGAATATTTTCGATCATTTAAAAATATAGTAAAAGAAATGTTTTGTGGGAAGAGAAACATGTCAGGAAAAGAAGTGTTTTCTATAATGAGACGTTTGATGTAGATTACATTTTGGATATCAGAATGATATTATTTCTATCATGGGACTGGGGATTGGGGCAATTACTTTTGACAACTATTCACAGTGTTCTTTTTGTAGTATGCGTATTAAATAAATATTTGTATAAAATAAATACAAATTAGATGCAACAAACGTGTTTTCTGTAATTATAAGGTTTATATTGTCAGACGCTATGTGACCTACTTAACATATTTATACATGAACTAAGTAATTTGCACTCTTTAGAATCGTTTATTTGAAATGTTTTGATTGGAATTTTTCGCAGCTAAATATCCCGCTGAAAATGCGTATAGCTAAGTATAGCTGGGTGAATTGTCTTACGTGAGCTGCCTCTGATATGAATTTCGATAAAATGAACACCGATCTAGCTAGAAATCAAAACTTTTTTTGATTGTCCACAATTTTTTTAAATGTATTTCTTTGAAATTCATTCCATTTAAGACAAGCTTTTTCGTGTGTAACCCGAATCGAAGAAATAAATTATTGAAACAAAGTTAACGAATTGCAGACATTAGAAAGTAATTCTGAATTGCTGTGGGTCATTCTGACAGGTATGAATTCTGGTGCAATTCTACGACGATCAGGACTACCACTGGTGTTAGGGAGAAATCAGTGAGTATGTATCACCACAACTGCATACCTCCCGATTAAAGTATACATACCATACACGGAGGCCTGAACCCACAACTCTCTACTTCTACGCGTTTTTTTAAGTATATCCCGAGGCGTTTGGAAACGGGAACAGCGATACCCTCAACTTACGGCTCTCATACAAGTTGAACGAAAATCGTAGTGTCTTTCAAGCTAAGATCTTTGCAATGAAAAGCCACGGAACTGATGGGCAACTTGAAAAGAGACATAACTGGACAGGTGACTATATACGTGGATAGTCAAGCGGTCCTTAAATTACTCAGGTCCACAATATCAGGTCTGCGGCGGATTTAGACTGTTGTTGTTGTTGTAGCAGCTTCTACAAGTACATGTAATTTTTTATTTTTATTGATTCGGTTCTGCCTCCAGCTCCAAGCTCAGAAAGGACGCCACTGAATTGGATTAGTCCAAAGAGAGAGAGAGAGGAGTTAAGTCAGTCGGGTTGGCTGGGCAGTTAAACTGGTGCTGCGTAGTATGCGGACCGGTGCCACATGCTGGGCAGATATTCCGCGTACCATCAATCCTGGTCCAGTAAGAATTGAGGCGGCTGCACCAACCAGATCTAAGTTGCGCTAACACGACTCTCGTTTGTCTTGGCAGCTGCATTTCTTCCGCTGCCACGGGTGGTGGATGATCTTCGAGGACTATATTCACACTGTAGGCTGCCAGAGCCTCTGCAACCGCAGCAATATGAATGTCTCTTAAACCTGCCTGGTATGCACGTTGATGTAGAGGTTCTCTTTTATATCTTTGGACCTCTCTCTATAGATCTCTATATATCTCTATATCCACCAGATGGTGATTTGGGTGATCTTGCCTATAGCATCCAAGCAAGTACTGCATCGTCAACATCCTGTTGTGACGACTCACAGGAAGGATCTTTGTCTCCTCATGTAAATGGTCCACTGCAGACATGAGGTGACACCCTGTAGCTGTTCTCAGGGCAGCATTCTGACAGATTTGTAGTTTATCCCATTGTGTATCACTTACGTTAGCAAACCACGCTGGCGCCGCATAGTTTACCACAGACCGACCTATCGCGTTGTATGTGGTTAACAAGGTTTCTTTATCCGCACCCCAAGTGCTGCCGGCTGGGACTTGAGGACCTTGTTCCTGTTTCTCAGCTTATCGCAGATAACTATAGTATGCTGGGACGACTTATACATGATATCGAATGTGACCCCTAGGACTTTGGGGTAGTTTGTGGTCGGAATAGTTGCACCGTCGACCTGCACATTCAGTGGGAGCTTCATTTGCGCCGTCCTGTTTTTGACTGTTGTGTTGGTTGTCGGGTCATTGCAACATCGAAGATAATGACAATCAGACCAATCCTCTCCAAGCGAAGAACTACGTCTCTACTTTCCATTAAGAAATCTGACCTGAAACTAACAGTGGGATAATCACGAATCACTGCAGAATAATATCAATGTCCAGTAAATGCAGGTTATGTAAAGATGAAGAAGGGACAGAAACAATCGAGCATTTATCATGACGCTGTCCAATGTTCACGACCTGGAGACTGTTATCAAGGTTTCTTTATCAGCATATCAAAGAACTCGTTTCTAGTTCTGAGCTTTTCGCATATATCAGAGCTATGTAAATTACTTAATCATACTGTGTTAGCTCTTAGAATTGCTGAACTCCGATCTGCATATTCCTCGATTCATCAGCCAATATGCTCTTTAAAAGTATCTCTATACGTGACGTTCTCTATGTCCCCTGTGGGGGTGGAATATGGAAATGTAAATCTTAAACTGTTACTGACTGTTACTACTTTGAGGAATTCGCTGTTTCACTTTACGGATCATTGATATTTATTTGTGAACTTCACATAAGGCTGGTTGCTTCACATACAATTCATTATTCAATGTTTCAAACTAGGCCTGACTGAGGCGTGGAGTCTTCCGCAGGGTAATTTGTTACCGCTAATTTGTTGAGAGAGTCCTTAATGAGATCTTAAAAAGAAATAGACTCTCATAAAAACATTTTCTACATATTGAGCTCGTGCCTGCGACAGAACTGGGTAACTAAATGTCGGTCGACAGCTATCAAAGCCGGGAAAGAGATAGACGCTGACGAAACAATGAATATTGGCATCAAGTGTGAGTGCTACATCTGCCCCTAAAGCTTCGGGAAAGCTCAAACCTCTTAAAAAGTGCGAGTATTGTGAACGGGAACAAAAAATAGACTGCGTTGTTGCGAATCGGCTGATGCCATCAATCTCCCAGCAAACTGGATAGATGCCTTCTACTATCGTGTCTGTGGCAACACTGGGTAACTCAATATTGGTCCGTGAAATTCCATTCGCATCCCTAAAGATTCGGAAAATCTCAAACACTAAAGACAACAAGTACGGGTATTCTGAAAATCGGGAATGAAGGAGACCCCAGCAGCAGGGATGACTAAGGGAAGATCTATCGGAATTATGCGCTGCAAGGTCGCTACAACTAAGTGTGAAAAATATGAAGGTTTGAAGGGTCCTCGTAAAAAAATGTCAACGGCGGTCGGGGGAAGTCACATTACAGAAAAGGGGAGTCAGTTTTTTGTAGTCGATAAACGCTACCACGGAGACAAGTCCTACCATCGTTACTTGCCTCGGACAACCTCCTAGTTACGGTCTTTTTTAAGTCTGATTCTGAAGATAGGATCAGTAAGGAGCATTAGGTGCAAATGATTACCTATGATGACAGTGGATGACAACCGGATTTGTTAATTTTGTCATTCCGGACAAGAAATCTAAGTATTTTCTTATCCAGATGATCAATCGCAAGAACGCACTTTGGAAAGGCTGCAATCTGAAGTGATCTCAGAAATCCCCGGCAGATTGACCGCCATAACATGGATACCACATTTAAAATAAGATGTGGTAGAGGTGCTGAAGATAGGTTAGGTTAGGTTTGAGGATGCGCAGCCCTGTATTAGAATAGGTGACTGCTTCACTCTGAGACCGTTGGTCCATTGTGTTCATCCTGTGTAGGCTATTTAAAGATGATGGAGATGATGATTTAAAGATGATGGAAGTGCGTTGTTGAGATGATTTAAGATGGAGATGATAGAGTGTTGATGCAGCTTGATGAGATGAGGATGACAGGATAGAGATGATGGTGAGTGCAGAAGATGAAGAGATTGACGCCAAGGAATTATCTGGAAGAGTGAAAAGATTCTGATTATTAGGGTTGTTAAGGACCTTTGCCAAGCCATGCTAGATGTCTGGTAAAGTTGAGTAGGACGATGGGATCTATGTTAGACAGGAAGGTCAGAGTGTCTATCTCATATCTGGCTATTGTACGGTATCTCCTTGTTTGCAAAATGGGGCACCTACAAAGCAGATGCTCGACAGTCTCTAACTCCTCCGCAACTTCACATAGTCTGCAGTAGTCAATGCCACTGTCGTCCCATTTGAAGTTAGGGACCTCACTCTGCAGTGACCTGTTATAAGTCCCACCGCGATTTTCATCCCTAACTTATCAAGTGAGAGGAGGGAATCCGTTCTTCGACGAGAAACCACAGGCCAGATTGCCTTGGATACCCTACAACCAGGTTCTAATAGCCATCTTTGATGTGCTTTCTCATTGAAGATCTCCCGGAGTTTGCCGATGTAGTGGCACATCGGTAGCTGGACGGTTTCATCAACTGACAAGTCGATAGACCTAGATCCACCTCGAGTCAGTTAATCTGCTACCTCGTTTTCCATGATGTTGCTGTGACCCGTAACCCAACATAGCTTTACGATATCGTGTATATCCTGCAGAGCTCTCCTACTCCTTGAGAGCCTTGAGGTCCGCTTGACTATCGACATATATAGTCACCGGTCCTGTAAGACTGCCTTCAAGCCCTTTCACCAATTCAGCAGCTTTCTTGATAGCAAGAATCTCCGCCTGAAAAACACTACAATTATCGTCAAGCTTATATGAGTTTTTAATTAGGTGCTGAGGTGCTGAAGATACTCAGAAAGCAGAATTTCGGACTCCACACCTATTGGGTATTGCGACCTTGTTCATCCCAGTACAAAGTCAATCCCAATTTACCTCATTAGATAATCCCTATTTACCTCAATAGCCCAGTAATTCCTAACTAGAAGATGTTTTGATTGCTGTCGACCTCATACAGGTTTAACATGTTTTTCCTGGACCTGCCGTATATTTCTTATGTATTTTATATGTATATTTACACATATATACCTAATATTTTTTTACAATAATTTTAATACCTTCATTCTATTTCTCTATTCACAGGAACATCATTTACAACGAGCAATATGTACAGGCCTGATTATCCCGACGCCGGAAGTCTATACCACCGATCAAGATTTCTATGATAAAAATTATCCACCCAATTACCGTATGCCGCGGCAATTGATTCACATGCAACGTAAGTATATTTTACTTCCTTAAATCTTGAAGAAACATTCCTACAAATCTCTTTACTTTCCATCCCCTTTCTTTAGCACTTGGTTTGGAACAAGATGTACCCGAATATGATATGGATAGCGAAGATGAAATGTGGGTGACACAACAACGAAAACGTTTAGATTTAACACCATTCAAATTCGAACAAATGATGGATCGTCTTGAGAAAAGTTCAGGCCAGACAGTGGTTACATTGAATGAGGCAAAAGCGCTGCTCAAACAGGACGATGAGGTCAGCATAGCCGTTTACGACTACTGGCTGAATAAACGCCTGAAAATGGTAAAGAAAATACAAAGCAAAAAACATATGCCCCCCTCCCCTTGCTCTTCTTTGTCTTCTTCATCTATTAGCATTGTATTTGTTTTTCCAAAATTTATTTAACATTTGTTTTGAAACGAAAAAAAAATGATAATTTCACAACATTTTTATATTAAAATCCAAACAACAGCAACATCCGTTGATTCTCTCCGTCAGGACAGAGAATCGACCGGGGGCCTCATCAAATAATCCGTACTTAGCATTTCGCCGACGCACAGAAAAAATGCAGACGCGAAAGAATCGTAAAAATGATGAGACTTCCTATGAGAAGATGCTCAAGTTAAGGTATGTATAAGGAGAACAACTATTGAGTGGGAAGTGAAAAATTGGTATTTTTCATTTATTGTTTTATTTTAGGCGTGATCTGCAAAGGGCCACAACTGTTCTGGAGATGGTCAAGAGGCGTGAGAAAACTAAGCGTGAACATGTGCATTTGTCCATAGAAATCTTTGAGAAGCGTGTACAACTCAAAGACTTTAATGGAGCTTTACTTTCAGAGCTCAGTGCTACGATCAAGAATTCAAGGTTGTTGTTGAAATTATTTTACATAATTTTGCGAGTCTCCTAACTTATTTTGTTTTTTTTTTTTTAGACCTGCCTTTGCCCCCTTGTATGCTAACCAATACTCACATCATTCATCATCTTCGGGAGCCACACCTACAGCAGTGGTACCAAGTGTTAGCTCATCGGCAGCCGGTTTGAATAATGTTATAGGTTCTACGGGATTGTTGACACCGGGCCAGACAGCAGCCGGTATAGCAACATCGGGCAGTCACATGTATTCATCAGCACCGCAGTACCTGAATTCAGCGAATGTAGCTATGGGTAAATATCGCAAGAGTTTTTTTCTCCATAGTTATATTGCTCAACAAAATTTGCTTTTGTTTTCTCGCAGATGCATTAAATGCTGGCAGTCGCAAAGAGAAACGTCAGTATAAGAAACGTAAACATAAAATACCACGTGATAAACAACAACTCAATCACCAGCAACAACAGCAGCAGCAACAGTATTTAGCCACGATGGGTGTTATGCCAACATCGGGTACCACAGGAGCTGCTTTGGGTGCTGGAGGCGTCACTGGTATACCGGGCAGCGGTACATCCAATCTGCCGCATCACCTGCCACATCATATGCATCATCACCTGCATCGTCAAAGTTCATCGCCTGCGCCAAATGAGTCGAACATTGAAACCGAAGAAGAAGATTTAGCGCACAAAATCGGTTCGGAAAGTGAAGAAGAGGCTCCATTTGCATTTAGAAGAAAACAAGGCTGCGATTATTTGAGGGTATGTACAAGCGGAATATTTGCGAGCTTCAAAATATTTTGAGATAATATTCAAATTAAATAATGCTTGATTTTGTCCCTTTTTGCAGTCAAGAGCCCATACCGGCAATTGGCCTTGGGAGCCTAAGGAGGAATATGGTTTTGGTGACACTAAATATCGCTATACCCTAGCCTCCATTAAACATCCAAGGTGAGTGTTTGAGAAAAGGTTTTCCCAGTACCATTTTTAAAGCTTCCTTTGTCCTTTTCAGACCTCGTTGTATTGGCTTTGCACGACGACGCATGGGTCGTGGTGGTCGCATTCTATTGGATCGTGTAGCATCGAATTTCGACGATTTTTGGTCACAGCTTGACTACACAATATTGGAAAGTAAAACACCCGATTCCAATAGCATTGTCGTCGATTCAACAACAACGACAAAAGCAAATAAAAAAGATTCTTCTCTAAAACCCGCCTCACCACCAACTGTTGTTGATTTAGTGCCGCCAACAGCGTCAGCATTTGGAACACTAACAACAGCATCTACTACTAATGTAAATAATGCAAATACACCCGCCACTACAATTAAGCAAGAAATCATGGATACCAAAAACCATCTTCATCCCAATCATCTCAAGACATTATCCAATACAAATGATATGGACGATAACGATGATGGTAATGATGATTTGGAAATTGGTCTCAATGGTTGTTGTGAATATGAATATTCCGATGACGAACTGGAAGATGAACAAGGTTTACACATACAAAGGGATAGGCTATATCACTCGTGTATATCAATGGCTCGGCGAAGGCGACGAAGAAGAAGGCAGCAGCAACAGAATGAACAGAATTCGAAACGACGCAAATTAAATAATGCCCATTTGCAGCAAAAGAATATGGAAGCGGCACAGCGACGTTTGTTGTACAAATTGTCTCAATCACTGATGATGGATAATGGCACGGGCAGTGTCAATGGTCGTGTAAATAATTTAGTTAACTCATCGACGACGACGACGCCAACCACCAACAGCACTACAACACCAGATACCATTAAGCTAGAAAAGGTAAATGGTCTAAATAAAACAGATGATGAAAATGGATCCACAACAACATCAACGACATGGCCCAATCATCGTTGTGCGTCGCCTACAACCAACACCACCGTCCTGGATAAACTACACACTTGCACCGCCACCACCATCACCACCTCATCATTATCATCGTCTTTGCCAGTCACCAACAATTCATCTTCGCTAGTTATTGGCATTAGCAACAACAACAATAGTAGTAACAATGTTAATATGAACATTAGTAATGGTAGTAGAAGTAATAGCTGTAGTATAAGTGACAAAACGAATGTGATAAAAAGAGAGATCATCATACAGGATGCAGATTCAGAAAATGCATCAACGTCCTCGTGTAATCCTGGTGATTTGCTGACCTCAAGAGCCATTAAACAGGAAATGATGGATTCGTCAGCGCCCTCATTGGCCTCGGCGGATGATTCCAATGAACCGTTGAGTAGCATACAAAAACATAATGCTGGGTCAGCGGCGGCGGCAGCAGCTGCCGATATAGCTGAAGATGAAGAAAATCTCAATTTGGCACAACTCAGTAATTTGATAAAGATCAAAAAGGAGGAAGAAGACGTATCGTTTGAATACTCCAATGATCGATCTGATTTGTTTGGTAGACATGGTCGAGTGTTGTTGCAACAGCCGGCTTCGGAAAGTGAAGACGACGAAGTTTCATGCTTTAATCAAATGGCTGATGTTATACGTCAACGTGATCTTAGAAGAAGTAGAAAACCATTAAGGCCCAACAGCAGTGGAGAACCCATGAAGGGTGTAAATGTTTTAATCGAAGAAGTGGCAACAAACAACGAACAAAAGCAACATCAATCGGAAGATGAACTTACAATGTTGGGTGGTTTGTCACCCACCTCCTCACAACGTTTGGATATTTGCAATGAACTGTTGTCGGAAATACGACGAGATTGGTTGCATTTCAGACCCAAAACTCCAACAGAAACAGAAAAGGAAGATTTTTGGTCGTTGGACATGGATTACAAACTAAGTTCTCCACTGGTGGATTGGTCTCAGCAAACACCCATAGCTGTAGAAATGGTCAGAGAATCGTTAAGTCCCATAAAGGCGTCTAGTAAGTTACTGAAAAAGGAATCTTCGCTATGGAAAGACGAAGACGAATGTGGCAGCTCAGCATTTATTACACCCGCTTTCAAATATGAAGACTTGGAGGCTGATACACAGCTTTTACAGAGTTCATTTATGTCCGACATTACCCGTGGTAGTAGTAAAAGTCCTGAGGCCGCAAACAACAGTGCTTGTTTGGATTTGAATTTCAGCGGCGATTCGCTAAACGACATTAATCTATTGGGTGATGGCGATGACGCCGATATGTTGGACAACATTCTACAGGAGGTTCAAATCGATGACATAAAAACATTAGCCACGAACTTCTGGAATGGTATTTTGGATGGTGAAAATGTTGATGCTGAAGTAGATGGTGATGTTGAAGCGGCAGCCGGTTTGCTGGATGGCATTGATGATGCCACAAAGAAGTGTGACAAAACTGTTGGTGATAACAAGAAAGCGACACGAGGTAAAGGTGGTAAAAAGGCATATACAGCCTTAACACCAGTAGGCAGTTCTTCATTCAATTGTTCACCTTTGGAGAAGGTCACGATTAAGGATGATACCTTCTTCAAGCAGGAAGATATCAAAAAAGAACCTTGTGATGAAATTGAGTCTACATCAGTGCCAGATAGTGAGATAGCAGTCAAGGAAGAACCCATGGATGTAACCGAAACAAAGGTTGGCTTGGCGGAAAGTGGTGGTCAGAACAACATGATTGTGAGTATAACACCACAACAGCAAATAACAGCCACACCTGCATTGGTGATGGCTTCTTCAGCGGAATCTTCGGGCTGTGTAAATATTAATACACAGCAAGAAGTTGTTCAACATGCTCCCATTGTTATTGCCCAACCCATGGTTCAACAACATCACCACCACCACCAGCAGCAGCAGCAAACCTCTCAGCTACAACAGCAACAACATTTAATTGGTCATTCAACACCGCTGCAGGTAATAGGAAATACCATTACCCTTAATCCTGGTGATACAATTGCTACCGCTCACAATCAAATACAGGCAACAAGTACGAATCCCGCCACTAATCAAATACAACAACAATCCTTGCCCCAAACACAGCAGCAACAGCAACATCAATTGACAACGATACAGGTGCTGCAACAACCCCAAGGCACAACCCAACAAATACGAAATGTAACCGTTCAACAGTTACATCAACTGCAGCTACAACAACAGCAGCAACGTAAATTACAACTGCAACAACAACAGCAGCAACAAAAACTCCTAATGCAACAACGAGCCGGGGAACTTGTGAATGCAGCAACATCGAATAATGCGACTGTCGGCGGTGGTGGTGGTGCATCTGTGATAGCTCAGTATATTCCCAATACTACAAGTAATTCCAATACCACAACGACAACCATTATGCGTCAACCCACCCTAACGCCTATCGGAGCCGCCACAGTAACCCATAACAATAGTACTGGTCAAATGATATATACAACCACATCGGCTGGTGATGTTATTGGTACAACGACAGGTTCACAGAAAATCTATTTGCAAAAGGCACCAGTTTCATTGGCCTCAAGCACCGGCCAAGGTGTCAATATCATCAATACCAGCAGTGGACAACAATTGACAGTACAAAATATAGCTGGTGTACAGCATATAAATGCAACTGGCAATGGTTCCAATGCAACGGCTGGTCCCTTAATTGTTACCACATCAGCAAGAAATGCCGTCCAACAACTGACACAACAACAGCAACAACAAATGGTGGGTCAACCGACACAACAAATTGTTTGGCGTCAAATCGGTTCAACAAATGTCACTACAACACCGGCCGGTATGTTAGCTGGTGCCACATCGGCTGTGACAAATGCCGATGGCACTGTAACAGCAACAATGGGAGCGGGCAATAAAATTGTATGGACAAATCGGCCGGCACAAAAGCGACAATTAAATGGTCCAGAAAGTACAGGTAAGGAATGAACTTGAGAATGTTTATTATTTTTCAATCCCACTCAAGATTTAGTGGATGAAATACCCTATGTATAAGTGATTGTTCGATGTTTGTATTGCAATGGAAGTTTTCGTTGAATTTTCGTTACATATCGATGCCATAATTTCTCAAAAATTTAATTTCTTTAAAAAACACCACTTTTCAGGGGAGACAAAAAATCATTAATTTTTTGAGTGAAAGTTTAAATCCAATTATTAGGGAATGGAAACTGAACGGATTTTCTTTGTTTTGTTTTAAGTTGATAAAGCTGTAGTGTTTCGCATTTTTTTGTTTCTTATGTTCAACATATAAGTAACTCCTAATCATAAGCAATCACATATGTATACATACATCATACATAGATTGCAAATGCCTATCTACACAATACCAATAACACTATGACTAATAATTTTTTTTTTGCAAAAATATAAATATAATTGCACTATATTTTTAATTTGATAACAGCAATATACAAATTTCTTTTACAAACAGTGACTGTGTTATGTCTAATACCCAGCCGTTAAAAAACTATGACGCATAAAACGAACAGTAAATCAATTTACTGCGAAGTATGTATGGCAAGGGGTTTCATCATTATTTTATAGTACACTGAACTTTGTCAGAGCTGTTTCCCATTGCATCGTTTAAATTTATAATTGGGCCATGAATATACAAAATATAAATATCATATAATTCAGTAAACAATACGAAAAAGACGTACATAGTGACGACGTTTATTATTTCTTTTACATTATCGGTATAAAGCATCTCAATATTTCTATGACGTTTGAAGTGGAACTATATTAAGGGGTTATCCCTAGTTGTGTACACTAAAAAAACTTATTTTTCATGAATTTTTTACAACTAATGTATCAATATTTTTAAGTAGTTCTTTCCTTGGTCAGAAAAGGTACACCTTATACTACTTTTGGAATTTTTATTGTGGAAAAATGTTGCATAGTTTTGTTGTAAATGGCTACCTGCGAAACCTTTTTTTTTTGTAGAAACGTTTTGCGGTGCCAACGATAGCTCGAAAATGGATGGAACGATCTTGGTATATTTTTGTGGGCGTTTTAAGAACCTTATAATCTTGTCTTTAAGCGAATCAAATTTAAAGCAAGTGAGCCCAGGCTATAGTCGGGTTGCGACCGACTATGGGGCCGACTACCCCTGTACATAAGCTTTTAACTGGTAAAATTCAAAATATTAAAATTGCTCCGAATGTCTTCATTAATACAGCTCAAGTTTGTGGAAACGCATTTAAGTGCATCGTCAGAACAACTCAAATAAAAAAAATGGAAAAGTGGGATGTACGTCAACCATCAATAGGCTTCTTTTTCTGTGAGACCCCCATCAACCCCCATCAATATTTTGAGAATTCGATCAAAATTCCGTGTGATTGCTCAAAAAAATGGAAAAAGGGATGCATTAGAGACTATTGCGATAAATCTGTCGTTTGACCACCTATGACAACCTACTTCACATCGTGTTAAAGGTTATATTTTCTACTTTCCTTGCCAGGTTTTGTTTTCGATATACCTTTTACAGAAGAGAGATATTCGCTTTGAAATAAAACGTTGGCCTTTTCTCCAAATAAGTTTGTTTCACAATCCAACCCCTGAATATTATCCGACCATCTCCGAAATCTGTAAGACCCCCATTAACCATCAAAATTTCGTGACGATCCGATCAAAATTGCGAACTGTAGAGTGATTGCAAAAAAAATGAAAAAATTGGATGTATTACCGACTATTGGGATATCTCCGTTATTTGGCCACCTACGCCAACCTACTTTACATCATAAAAACATCATCAATCCCACGGCAGCTGGTTCTTTCGTACCGGATTGACCCGGAACCATAGTGTTTCGGCCAGCGGCTGCCAACCCAGCATTAAACCTATGCTTCTACATAGGTTTAAATGTTGCTACAACAACAACAACTTTACATCATTGTAAAGATGGGATTTTCTACTTGCATAGTCAGACTTTGTTTTTTGAAGGTCCCCAACCAAAGCTGTGATATTCGTCATTATATTAAAATCGCAAAAATGAAAAGTTGGGTTCTATTAGCTGCTATTGCGATATCTTAGTTGTTTGACCACCTACGACAACCTACGTTACATGGTTGGTTTGGTTTGGTTTTAGGACGCGCAGCTACCGTTGGCAGCTACTTCACTCGGAGACCTTGAGGTCCATTGTGATCATCCTTAAAGAAACTGTGTGTTGTAGTTGGACTATATATATGTAATATGATAGATGTATGTATATGTAATGATGATAGATGCTGGATTATTGCGTATTTGTTGTGAAGTTGAGTGTGTAGGTGATGCGTGTGAGTTTATAGGTTGTTGCTGAGGTTGTGATGGTGGATGTAAGTTTAGATGGGTTGGATGTGATGATGATGGATGCTGATTTATAAGGTGGGTGTTGAAACTGGTGACTGGTTTATTCTGAAGTAATGTGAGGTGGTTGGGCTATTGTCGCTTTGTTGATGTAAAGTGGCTTGGTGTGATGGGTGTGGTAAGTAATGGATATGGTTGCGCGACTGCTGTGATTGTGGCAAAGTTGTTGATGTAGTGAATGTGATGTGGGTGTATTGCCGCTGAGGGTGTTGTTCAGTGTTGAGCCGATTTCTATCCCCCTGTGAGAAGGAGAGAGAAAAAACAATGATTAATTAGTTTTGTTTGCCAGCCATGTGAGATTTCTGGCAAATTGGTACAAGTAGATGGGGTCTATGTCGGAGAAGAAAGTCAGAGTATTTATCTCATATCTACCGAAGAATCGATGTAGAATAGTAGATGTTCGACCGTCTCTGTTTCTTCCGGATCTTGACATAGCCTACAGTAGTCTACACCACTGTTGTCCCATCTAGAAGTTAGGGACCTGACCATGTTGTGACCGGTAATGAGACCTACAGTGGTCTTTATCCCTAACTTATTTAGTGAGAAAAGAGAGTTGGTTCTATTTTGAGAATAGCTGGGCCAGATTGCCTTGGATACTTTACAGCCAGTTTCCATTTGCCATCTTTGCCCCGCCTTCTCAAGGAAGTAACCGCGAAGTTTCCGGATGTAGTAGCACTTTGGTGGTCTGATAGATGACTCAACTGGTAAGTCAGTCGACTGAGAGCCACCCCGTGCTAGTTCATCCGCCTCTTCGTTTCCCTTTATATCACTGTGTCCTGGAACCCAGCAAAGATCAACGAAGTCGCGTACTTCAAGCAGAGCGTTTTTGCAATCGAGGATAGCTTTTGAGTTTATGGTCCATGACTTGAGAGCCTTAAGGGCAGCTTGACTATCGACAAAAATAGTCACCGGTCCTTTAAGGACACTCCCAAGTTCTTTGATCATCTCCGCTGCTTTCCTAATTGCAAAAATCTCTGCCTGAAAGACGCTGCAATTATCGTTGAGTTTGAAGGATTGCTTAATATGTGGGTTTTCGCAGAAGACCCCGGCACCTGTGCCAGCCTCCATCTTTGAACCGTCTGTGTAGATGGCCAGACCGCTAAGAGGAGAGCTACCACTAGACCAGGCATCTCTGCTTGGGATTGTGACGTTAATTTGGTTGAAGTTGAGCACAGTGGGTATATAATCACTGATGTGATCGGGTCCACTGGACACAACTAAATCGGTGAAGGGGAAAAGGACCTTTGCATGTCCAAATCGTGAACACTTACATCGTTGCAAAGGTGATAGTTTCATTAGCAGCTTTTGCTTTTGATATACCCCATATACGAGGGCGGTTCGGAAACTTCTTAGCCTATCAATGAAAGAGAATAGTTAGTTTTTCAAAAATATTTTTATTATTCAATATAATCTCCTGAAACTTCAATACACTTAGTCCAACGCTTTTCTAGCAATTCTATCCCTTGATTAAAATAGTTTTCCTCAAGGTCTTCAAAATAGTGGTTAACAACTGTAATTGCATCTTCATTTGAAGTAAGACGCTTGCCAGCAAGGAATTTTTTTAGATTTGGGAACAAGTAAAAGTCACTGGGAGCTAAATCAGGAGAATAAGGTGGGTGGTCAAGCAACTCGTACTTTAATTCACTCTTGTGCGCTGGTGCGTTGTCTTGATGAAAGGACTTTTTTCTCGAATTTGTAAATTTAATTGATCCAAAAGGTTGCAAAAGTACTCTGAATTTCTTGTCCCGATAAACCTTTTTTATGTAAATATTTAATAACACCACGCATTTCTAATTTTTCCATTGTAAAAAAATTGCGGATGCGTCTTTTTTGAACACCTGTTTCTATAAGAAGGAGTTGCCAGATCGAAAGAAAATTTAACATGTGTTCATAACAGAGATGGAAGTTTCCAAAACACTTAACTTTTTTCTGTTTATACCGCGCTTTTGTTTTTGTACATTCCGATACCTTATTATTATCCGACCATCACCAAAATCTTCCCCTCCGGGACCTTCATCAACATCCAAAATTTGGTGGCTATCGGATTAAAATTACGATCTGTAGCGGGATTACAAGGTTTAGATGGACAGACGGGCGAACACACATAGCCAGATCGACTCAGCTCGTCGAGACATTCATTTTGGTATATATGTATATGTATGGATCTACGACAAACTTTTTGTCCAAAACCAATTTATAATACCTGTGGGAGGGTATAGTGGTGTAGGGTATTAAAATCTTTAAAAAAAATTGTGAACTGTCAAATTCAAAATTTCGATTTTACCGAAAAAAAGTGACCGAGACTTCGTAATCTTCAAAATAAGCCAATAATTTTCTTTTTCGATTTTTTGAAAGTGATAAGTAGAGCTAACGCCTTAAGTCAATCTTCGCAATACATTTGTAATTGGCGTTAATTAAATAAAGATCGCTCTCGTGGAACGTGTAAGGCATACTATTTCGTGGAATACTAACATTTATTCAACGACTGCACTGTGGTTGCACTTCCCATGCTTATATTAATTCGAAAATTTCAGTAAAAGTAAGTGTAGCAAAAAATTGAACATAGGTCCTACTTCAGGTATAAGCCCCCATTAGGGTGGTCCACTAGACCACGGGGGTTATTCTGAAGGAGTCACTTGGAGTTTTTGTCTTTCCGCCGTCCCAACTTAAGGAAGATAGTGAAAAACTCACGCGGAATGTTTACGATGAAAATCGAGCTTCCCGATTTTGACTTGAAACTTTTTATCAATAAGGCCAAAACTGCCTGAAAGACAGTTCCAATTCTTTTGCAATGTACTTAATTATTGTCTTAGCTACAATTTTTGTGGTTTGGCTATAATATGCCAAAATATCCAAAAACTTGGATAAAAAACTTCGATCCGATTTTCTCCGTAGACATATGGTCTAGTGGACTTTTTTGCTCAGTACAATCCCAGGATTCTGAAACGCGAAGGGCCCAATAAGATGTTTTTCCTTCCATACAAATCGCCCCGGCCAAGCCCCCATCGAGCGTTACCGCCTGATTTATGGTATTTTGAAGGACTTGGCCACATCATTCAATGTAAATGGCTAACATTTGTTAGTTGGTCTTCTCTAGTATTAGAAAACCTTTTTGCAAACATTTTTGTAGATGAGTCCACATATTCGCCCGATATTCGGAATTTCGAAAGTTTTATTTACATTATTCATTCGAAATGGTCGAAATTTGCATTTGATCTTTCCTGGAGGTAGACAACCTCCTTGCAGAAATATGTCGATATACAGTTTGTCAAGGAATTATTTTCACACTAATAAAACCAACACTTTTCTTGTATTAACCCAATTAACGCCGAGAATTTTTTTTTGCGTGAAAACTTAAAATTTTATATGAAAATTATATTTTTTAAAAAATATTTTTTTTCTCTAAAACGTATAGTTTTCCTGTAATCAGGCCATCTTTTAAAAATGCCGAAAACTTGGTAATATTTAAATATTTAAAATTTTAAATTAAAAGTCGAAAATTATATGAAATCTGCATGGACCAAATGAAGCTTTATAAGCGTGGAATGGTAGATAACAGGCAATACTAGCTGTGTTCCTTTACTTACCTGAGTTTACCATTTTTACCATTTGTTACCATTTTTAACCTGCAAAGCGTTCCTTAACCCCGAATAGTGGCAAAACTGGAAGCAATTTTTAAGAGAGTGAGAGTGGAGAGATGGCGAAAATGGCTTTCTCTTCTACCACAGGCTTCCAGCAAAATTTCTGCAGGTAAAAAATGGCAGAACTGATTTTTCGAGTTTTGTTTGACGATTACTTCACAATGAAAAAGAAAATGGACGAAAAACAGAAGAGAAAGTCGAACGCTGACTAAAAACTAAATTAAAAACTGTGAAATAAAAGACGAAAATTGATTTTTTATGTTTCTTTTTGACATTGCTGCCAGATCTACCATTTTTCCGTTCCTTTACTTTTCTGGTAAAAATGTTCATGAGAGAGCAATCTTGAGAAATTTTGACACTTTTCTCTTTTACCACCCTTACCATTAAAAAGGTAAAGGAACAAAGCTACTATAACAAAATGCAAGAAACCACAAAAAATATGCGAAAATACCCGAGTTTTACGTCAATTTTTGCAACCATTTTTTGTGTCGTTTAAACGACCAGTGGCTTTAAGTAGGTTAATTAGTGAAAAATGCCAAACAGTTGTGATAAAAATTTCGGATTTTTTGCAAAAAATAGTTGGTCGACTTGTTTAAGAGAAGATTAAATGCATTAATTAAAAATAACAAACCAACCAAAACCAATAATTATATGTAATGCAAGGTGCCAAACAAATTGTTTCAACACGTAATGGATGTTCCGCAATACCTCGTGTTTTCAGTAAATTGTTGAAAATCTTGACATTTTTTGAGTTTTATTGTTAATGGGAATCAACTACCAACAAACAAACATCAACAGGATTAGCTTATAATATGCCAACTTATTGGGTTACAATATGGACCAAACACTAGAGGTAAACAATGATCTTTTGGTTTCAAAAGGGGAATATTTAAAAAATGTCTTCTTATTAGTTTTTAGTTCTCGAAGATGGACTGCCATTAACTATAATAAATCACATGATAAGGAAGGTTGCTATATTGACTAAAACCCAACCAACCTCAGTCACCCCAGAGTCTGGGAGCTGACACTGGAAGTTAACAAGTTGATGGGAGAGCAAAACCGGAACAAGTGGTTAAATCATCAGAAGCGTTGCAACATTGGAGCTGAAATAAGGGAATTGTGGGCAACGCTTAAGTCATTCTCGAACCCTAATCCAAAGAGATGCGCAAGTTATTTCAATCGACAGTTTGTCGAGCACCCAGGGAGTGACAGGATGAAGAGTACTACGTCGCATTAGAGCACTAAATCATCCAAAGCGTTGGGTCCTGATAGAATCTCCATAGCAATGCTGAAACAGTAGGATGTACCCGGAGCCGAGTATCTCACCAAAGTTCTAAAGCTGTCGGTAGCCGCCCACATCGTTCCCGAGGTCTGGAAAAAGGGTGGTCCCGCTACTGAAGCCGGGCAAGGAAGCCAGCAAAGGTGAATCGTACAGACCGATTTCGCTTTGATCACCTTTAGTAAAGACTCTTGAGGCTTTAGTCCTTCCCATGGTCAGAAATAGCTAGCGTAAACAACACAACACGACAACAGCGCTGCACGCCACCTCCACACATATTAGTCGAGGACTCAATCCGAGCAAGCCGTGTAATAGAACAGTGATGGTGGAGCTTGATTTATCAAAAGCCTTTGATACTGTGAAGCACTCCACGCTGTTCGAGGACATCGTGCAGACACCCTCCTGTCAAGTTTGAAACGTTGAAACGCACTGAGATCGTAACGTATGCGGATGATTATACGATCTTGGCGTCAGATACCATTCCTGATTTCGTTTGTGAACGGTTGAACTCCTATTTGACTGATCTTGCAAATATATAATTGTTCCACAAACATCCCAGATGGGACAGGGGAGACTTCTCTCATATCAATGAGTGCACCCCGATTCATATTATCTCAATGATATGTGGGACCTACTGTTTATCGCCGAGTCCGAACAGCGTGTCATAAGACACCACTTGTAGAGAAGTTTTACATGGCTGAAATACTCAGGAAATGTCGCTAACATTGCTGAGGGGTATTTTGCCACCGTTGAAAATTGTTTGATGTTGCTTGGCCGGGGAATCGAACCCACGACCTTCAGCGTGCAAGGCGGGTGTACATACCATTGCACCACGCTGGCATCTTGCAAATAAATATCCGCCACTAAATCTATGACCACTCTGTTCACTACATGGACGGCAGAGGTGAGAACAGAGTTGAATGTCATGGTCGATGTTAGCAGAATTTTGACCACAAACTACCCCATAATTCTGGGCGTCACATTCGACACATTCATGTCGCCAGCACATACCACAGTTATCTGCTATCTGCGCAGGCCACATCCGGCAGCACTTGGGGTGAGAATAAAGAAACCTTGTTGAACAAATGTAACGCGATAGGGGTCGGTCTATGTTATGTTATGCGTCGCCCGCATGGTCTGCGAAGAGACAGGGCGTTGCGATGGAAAAATATTCAAACCTATCAACTGCAACAGCGTGCTGAAAACTGCAACACCATGCTGAAAACTGCAACAGCGTGGCTTCTCATGTCTTCAAGGGACCATCTACAATGGCATGCTTTCGTTGCTGTACTTGCTCGGGTGTTACCGTGAGAGCCATCCTAATCACGATATGGTGGAAAGTCCCCCATCCAGGCATTTCAGAAGGAATCTTCATGATCTAGAAAGAGAGGCCCTACGTTACAAGAGTGAGACCCTAGATCAACAAGCCTATAAAGCAGATTTAAATAACATTCACACCAATGCAGTCGCAGATGCCATAAACAAGTGTCGTGGTGTATGCCGTCCTCGCAAAACATCGCCCATCTATGGCAGCAGACCCCACCGATCTGGTTACATCCCATCGAAGCTGCCGCATTCCTAAAACTGGAGTTAAACATAGAGCCAGGTTAAGCAGAAAAACGAACACACAAACATATCAAACTACTGTTACAACAACACCTTTTGGACATTATCTCAGAAAGTATTTGCCTGCAAATTGTACCGCGAGCACAACCTGATGCAAGAAAATTCAAGACAACCCGAGCGCTTTACTTTAAACTACACTTATGCGAAATTATTTTTGAAATTTTGTGTGGGAGGTACCCGAATGAGTGGACAGAGAATATGGGCTAATTCGAACCTGCCTGGAAAAAATATTAGTTGAAGGCGTGCGCAACATTTTAGCGAAAATTTTTGAAAAATTGCTGGGGAGGAACTTGAAACAGTGTACTGATATGGCCCATCTTCGAACTTGATTTAACTTGGACAAAATATTACGAGGTCCAAATTTTGAACCAAATCGATTGATCCGTTCGTTGCGTTCCTGCCAGATAGAGGCTGACTTCAGAAACGTTATTTACTTTTCAAGTGTCTGCAAATGCCTTAAGTACTGTGCTTTATAACACGGTTATACTTAACTACTGCAAAACGATGTATTTCAAAACGTCACAACTGTGCATAGAAAAAAGGATTTAGAGCTTTTGGACCATTTTGTTAGGAAACATTTACTTGCCCAAGAAAATCATAATATCGCTGTAAAGAATCGTCGACCTTAAACGTTACTTTAACAAAAATTTTGAACTTTTGTGAGGGAGATACCCTAAGGAGTGGACCGATATGGCCCAATTTCGAACTTAAACTAAATTTGGACAAAATATTACGAATTCAACATATAACGGCAATTATACGAAAATGTTGAACTTTTTGAGGTTGTTATCCAAAGATGTCCGATTAAGGCCACCCTTGGGGAACTTGATGTACGCTTGGAAAAAATTTTACGATGTGCACGTTTGGCACAATTGGATATTCATTATGTTCATCAGTTCTTTTATTTGGTATCAACAGGGTAACGTCTCTCAGGGACAAAGAGGACAACCTACTGCAAAAAAAAGTAAACTATACGAGACATGTCATTAAGTTAAATTTTTTCGAAAAAAGTAAAAAGTGAACCGATATTGTCCATATTTGAAACTGATTTATGTCTGAAGGAAATAATACAATGTTTAAAGTTTGTCCAACTAATCCAGTAATTAATCTCTTAAGTATAAATATGAGCATATTTAACGCCACCTCATGCTCCCCATGAAATTGTCTTTCTCTCCTTTAATAAGTCAACCAT
Organism: Musca autumnalis; assembly: GCF_047663935.1. NCBI lineage: Eukaryota > Metazoa > Arthropoda > Insecta > Diptera > Muscidae > Musca > Musca autumnalis. The sequence continues at coordinate 75,133,994 of NW_027412088.1, forward strand.
GATTTGCTTGTATATGGTTATTATGTTACTTATCCTTATTTATTTGTATTTATCACTGATTCTTTTTACTAATCCCTTGTTTTTCTTTTATTTCTGCCCTTCAGATATCAACAAGGTGTTATTGAATCGCAAATTTTCACAACGAAAAATCATTACCCAAGCCCACCAACAAATTCTACAACAGCAACAACAACACTTACAGCAGCAACAACAGCAGCAGCAACAGCAAACCCAAGATGATGACTTAACAACAACGTTGAATGCTTTGAGTGGTCAGGAAACAACAACAACTACAGCTGTCACATACACCACACAACAGCAGCAACAACAAATACAAAAAGTTGCTAGCAGTGGTGGTGGTAAAGTTATCAAAATGCCAACATCATTTCCATTGCTGGTGTCGGAGGTAAATCTGCAGCAACAACAAAAACACAATACAGCTGCAGCCATAGCTGCAAATCACAATTACAGTTTGCAACCCACAGCAGCCATCATAACTTCTCAGGCTTCGCAACAGGGCAGCGGTGGCGGTAACAAGATCTATCTAACCGCAAGTTCTAGTGGTGGAGCCGCTACAAATTACACCATAACCAATGCCAGTGAATTGCAATCAGCCGCACAAAAACTACAGGCTAGCAATTCTAATTTAAAGTTAAATTTTGTGGCCACCACTAGCAATGCCAACAACAGTAATCAAGCGGTGGCTGGTGGAACTGTGCAACAACAACAACAAACGCTGGTGCTAAATAAAGCCACGGTACAGCAACAACAATTGCTGTCGCAGCAGCTTTTGCAGCAACAGGGTAAACTGAAAAGAGAACGAATTTTGAATATCATTGGTGCGGCAACATCTGTGGACGGCAGTAATGCTAATGCGGCGACTGGCTCCATTACGGCCAGCTCTGGAACGGGTGGCGTTTCGGTTACGGGTGATAATAACAAACGTGTCTTGTACACGAGTCTGGTGAATGTCAAGCAGTTGCAAAAGAATAACACAGGACAAATGCAGGTACAAATCGGTCCTCAAGGTATATCTCATGCTGTGCTGCGAAATCGCATTGGCAACAATCAAATCTTTGCCAATATGAGAACGGTACCAGTGGCAACCGTGGTGGCTTCGGCATCGGGTAGCAATCATAATAACAATGTTACGGTTAGCAGTTCAGGAGGAGGCGGCGGCAGCGGTACCACAGTTCAAGTTATGTCATCCAATCAGCAGACAACGGGAAATCCTCACTCAAATGCTATTTCCGCCACATCCAATAATCTTAACAATTCCGAACAGCAGCAACAGCAAGTGGGTGATATAAATGTTAGTGGCGGTGGCGGCTTGACGATAATAAATTCAACAGCTGATTTGAAATCCGTAACTGTTTCAGCTTCCGTCTCCGGTGGAGGTGGGAGCGGTGGTTTGGTTGAGAATACCAACAATAACGGTAGTCCTGTAGGGGCAAATAATAGTAATAACAGTAATACATCTTCGAATGGTGGCGGCAGCGGCGGAGGCGGCAATGGTAATAGCAACAGCAACAATAATGTCACAACAACAAATAACACCACGACAATCAATAGGTGAGACGAGGCAAGATAACTACCAATTAGGGTCTTACAAAAAATGAATGATTTCTTCTGCAACATCAATGTAAATATGAAACAAATGGCCGAGAAATTGTTATTAAATGCCAGAAGCCAGCAGAGATGGCGATGTCGCCGGCAGCAACAACAGCAGCAGCTTTGTTGCCTAACAACAACAAAGCAACAGCATTAAGAATTGCAACACTCATCGCCACTGCTCCTCCTCCTACTTGTCTAAACTATTCTTCAACCTCTCAATTCTTCGACAACTACAATAACTACTGCTACTGCTGTTGCGCTAATGTTTTTGATTACTCATTTTGACAATAACAAAGATTTATTTATTCTTATTTTATCAAATTTCAAGAACAAAACAACAACAACAAATACCATTCCACTTAACAGCATATTGATAATAAAATGAAACATACACTTCATAAAAGTAAAATTAACACAGTAACACAAATAGAAGATGAAGGAGGCTGCCAAAAAATCAAAGGTTTATAGAGGAAAAAGTGAAGTGTGAAGGAAGAAGAGAAAAATTTGTGTTGGGAATTTAGAGCCATTAAAGGCTAAAGCCAAACCTTTTTCCAAATGGATTTGTTTATTTCTGAAAATAATTGAAGGACATGGGGTAAATTTTGATTTGGGTAAAGAAAGAAGATAACCGTTTTTACCCACAGAGACAGAAAGAAGAACAAATTACGTGCTTCTTTGTTTTATAAAATATTAACCTACCGGATTGTCTTGGAACGAGCAAAATTATAAGGCAACTCTGAGGCTCTTTATCCTTCCTAACCTTTGTAAACCATTTACTTCTAACCAACACTGAAACACAGACACACACAAACACACTCAAAAACACCTTAATCAGGCCACACAACAAAACTATATTAACACACATACACATATTTGAAAAATAGTTCTTATGAGACAAGATTTGTGTTAGCCTAGAAAAAAACTGTATGTAAAAAAAAACCGCAACAACAGCAAACCAACAACAAAACACTTTTTAGTATATAACAAAATAAAAATTAGATTTTTTAATTTTTATCATTTAATGTTAAAATGAAAATCACCCAACAAGATGAAACAATTTCTATAAATATAATAAACAAACAAGAACAACAACAAGGAAAGAAGAAGGAAACTTACATTTATGCTTAAATAAAAAAAATGTATAGAAACTAATTAAAAACAAATAATAATAATCAATGTATGAAGTAAAAACAAATTAATACTTAATTAAAGAAAGAAAAAGAAAACAAAACTTATAAACGAAAAACGCTCTCCCCCTTTCTAAATATTAAACAAAAAACACATAAAAAAGAAAAAATTACAAAAAATATGCTATATTTTTTCTTCTTTAGAAAATTATTAGAAATACGCTGAAATAATTTATATACCACAACAACATAATAATGTTACAAAATATTATCACATTTGAAGATCTTATTTTCAAGATCTTGGTTTATTATTTTATTAACTATTTTTTTAATTTTGAAAAAAAAAAATAAAACCTATTTTGTTATTTAACAAACAAAATTAATAACCGAAAACAATTTTTTTCTTCTTGCTATTTTCGAAAACAAAAACGTTATTTTTTTGTTTACGTTTTTATTATTTAATTTTATTATTATTTTTTCTTTTTTAAACAAGGAGAGAAACCTCAATTCTTTTTTGTTTATAACAAAACCATATATTCCATTTTTGAAACATTTGAGGTTAGCAGCTCGTTTTTGCTAGGAAAACAAATAACATCATGAAACTATACATAAATCGGCTGTTATATCTTTTTCTTCAAAAGTTTTCTCTTCTTCTTAATTCTTTACATACAACAAAAAATTAAAAACTTAAAAAAAATAATTATCTCAAAAATTATAAAAACAGAAGAAAAAAAACAAGAAATTAATAATATACTTTTTATATATATAAATAAAACAAAAACATCTTATGATTATGTTGTAAATAGTTAGCTTTTAATATTAATTCTAAATAAAAAACCCATTAAGTTTAATTAAAAACGCAAAGAAACAATTAAAAAAAGATAAAATTAAATGTGTATTAAAATAATAAAACAACAAATGATACAAAAACAAACAAAACAATACAAATGCATATTAATTTCAAAGATTTTTTTTCTTATTATTTCTATTTTCTTTTCTGTTTGTTCTTATCATCCTGATAACAGACACAAAAGTTGGGGCATTGGCAGTTAAAAATTTGGATTGGATTCGCAAAAAAATATATTTATGGTAGGAGGCAATAATGTATTTGATTTTATTTTATCCACAGAATTCGGATAATTTCCAATGGAAGACATTAAAGAGTTTCTGAGTGTTTTCATTTATTAAAAAAAGAAAATAAGAAAGGATCGTTGTCAGATGGAGTCGACCATGTGATATCTATCAGCTTTCTTCTAAACAGAATGCATTTTATGAATATAAATTATTTATTCTAACAACATGGAAGTCCACAAGTGAATTAGCCCGGCCGATTTGTATGGAAGGAAAACACCTTATGGTGCCTTTCGTGTTTCTGATTTCTGGAATTGTACTTTGCAAAAAAGTCCACTAGACCATATCGCTCAAAGCATTTCTGTTCTACGACTTCTACTTAATCTTGTGTCAAATTTTCATGCTGATATCTCTAAAACTCGACGAGTTATAGCTGATTTACTACGGGCTTGGCATAATTCAATAATAAAGTTTTTTGAGTTTATGAAGCACTAAAACCAGGGTTTAAAAGACAGCATCTCAAAACATTAGCATTAGCTGCACACTTCAACTGCTACACAATATTCACACACATGGCTTAATAAGCAAACGAACGCATATTTATTTTTGTACATTTTTGCTTATTTCGTTTTTTACGCCTAATCTTTTTTTCGTTAGGCATAATCGACAACCACGCTACATATTTAGCAGTCGGCTGACCATTCGTCGCAGCGAATTAGCCACAGAGGGTGTTTTTTAGTGATTAGGGTTGCCAACGCAGCAATAAAAAATGTGTCATTTAATGTCAAAATGCCCCATCATATGGTAGAACCCACAGAATACTAATTATTATTGTTTAAAAATAAAAAAAATATATTTTGAACGGCTTCACCAAAAATTCACATGTCCTTTGAACGAAAAAGTGGAATTAATTATATCGTGATTTATTAATGCATTACACTGGTAACCCTGATCTCAAAAACAATCGTTTGCTGAAAACATGGCTAACCCCCATTATTATGAGTCTTCTTTAGTTATAGTTTGGATTTACCGAACAGATTTATAGCGTTCCGGCTAACTTAAAGTTAAAAGTGATGATTGAATTTCAAGGAGCAGCTTCTTGTCATTCACTTTCAATGTGAAAATTATATTTTTAATGCCTCCAAATTGGTTTATTATGCGTTTTCAAATCCATCAGATAGTAAAAGAACACATATAATAATGGCCCTAAGCCGTTGAAACTTTGTTGCTTATTCTCTTTTCTGATATATGTTGATCATGCGTGCTGCAAAATATGAGTATGCGTGCCCGACGCTTTTTTATTATAGCAACAATATCAAATAGCATCAGCTTCGCTAGCAATATTTTTGTGAAATTTGTTGCTACGTGTTGCCGTTGTTCCTTGTTGCTAAACATTGTTCTGTTCCAGTACTGCAAGAATCTACTACAAAGACATAAAGTAATAAAGACCTGACAAAATGCATGCAACAAAAAAATGTTTACGAAACTTTGTATAGAAACATTACCCTTAACAGGTTGCAGTTAATTCAAAATCGCAACCAAGGAGGAACATTTCATGTAATGGTATCAGAAACGAAATTTATGAATTCAAGGATCTATTCAAGAATAATTCTATGTCAAATGTATCGGTAAATTCGGTTAAATACGTAAAAATGTATACAAGAAAAAAATGTTATATCCCCATATCGTGATATAACATTATGTTAAATTCAAAATCCATTCACTGAAGAATGATAGCAAACAAAATGTCTTATCTTGTTGTATTTATGTCTTTGTCTACTAGTTTTTACTATTTTTTTCGATAACATAAAGGAAAAAATGTTATCGTAGTAACTTCTTGCAGGTTCTGGAACAGAGCACATATTTCGGAGAAATTTTAGCAGCCAAAGCTGCAAATATTCGTTGCTTTTGCTAATACGGCGTTAGCATTTTAAACCCTGACTAAAACACTTCAATTCATGCTTGATCTGGCACATAAATTTAGCACTGATATCTGGCTAGCTGTTTGCAAAATATGGTCCAAGTAGTTATTTTAGTTCTTATGTAAAAATCTTTTTAAGTTGGGAACCCAAATTTCAACCACCAACTTAAAACGCGATTTTCTCGAAACTTGGTTTTTGAAAGGTGTCACTCTTTGAGTAAATGAGCGATATGTATACGGTGAAAATGGATCCTCCCGAATTTGACTTGAAGTTTTTTATACCCTCCACCATAGGATAAGGGTATATTAAGTTTGTCACTACGTTTGTAACTACTCGAAATAATCATTGTAGACCCCACAAAGTATATATATTCTTGATCAGCGTGCAATTCTACATCGATATAGCCATGTCCGTCCGTCTGTCCGTCTGTGGAAATCACTCTAGCGTCCAAACGGATTGACGTAGGTTGATGAAATTTTGGGAAAATATGTTATTTTTACGTAGGACTTTTGGTATTGAAAGCGGGCTATGTAGGTCCACGCTTTCGTATAGCCCCCATACAAAATGACGCGTGACGCGTCGTCGTTTTAAGGAATTTTTAAGATATTTGTCCCATTTTACCACCGAATTGGTTGTAATTTGGTATTTTGTGTCTCCAGAGGCCAGAAAACATTCCTACCAAAGTTGGTTTCTATAGGTCCACGTTTTGGTATTACCCCCATATAAAGTACGCGTCAAATAAATACAAATAAATAAATAAATAAAAATGTTTATATAGGTCCACGTTTTGATATAGCCCCCATAGGACGATATCTCCCGATTTTCGGTATTTTTAAGGTTTTGGCCTCATTATCACACCGAGATGGCTGAAATTTTGTATTTAGTCTTCGATTGGGGTATAAAACTTTCCCCCAGATATTCGTAGGTATAGGTCCACGCCATCATATAGCCCCCCTAGAACAGTACCTTCCGATTTTGGGTATTTTGAAGGTTGTGGCCACATTAATCCACCGAAATGGCTGAAATTTGTGGTGGAGGGTATAAAAAGTTCGGCCCGACCGAACTTAACGCTTTTCCTACTTGTTTTTATTCACAAGGCCAAAACTGACTGAAGAAGCGTTCCAATGCTCTTGCTATGTACTAGAGAGTTCATAATTATTTATTGTCTCGGCTACCCAATGGTTTGGCTGTTACATGCCAAAATATCCAACATCGACTATCGCCACATATCCGTTGTTTGGCTACAATTTTCTACTTTGATTGTGAGGCTTTTCTCTTGCAATACTCCTAATAGAAGTGGAGATATTCACATAAGAAAAAAAAGTTGACTACATCTTCCACAGAAGTTTGTTGAAAATTTCAATCCCAAAATATTATATGACAGTCACCATAATCAAAATTAGACGCGAAAGTTTTGGTTGCTGTTGTAGCAGCCGTTTTGGTGATTTTTTAGTAGTCTTGCATAAATTTTCATTCATTCATGAAGCAAATTCGATGCGGACAAAACTCACACCACTGCACAGTGGATCCACTTGTATGGAGAAAGTGGCCAAAAATATTTCCCGTCTAAATATCAAGCTAATGCGCTGGTTACAGCTTTGTGCTGCTGCTAAGAGTGTTTTAAGAAACCAGGAGCGTAACATTCTCCCCCCCCTTTCCCCTCTGGAGGGGGTATACGGTAATAATTGTTTTATGCTATTAATACAAAATGAAGTGAACAAAGGTCCCGATTATCTTATGATGCACAAATAGGCTTGGGGAAACAAAACAATCTCCAAAACATCATAAAATCCCACCAATTTAGCGGATTAAAAATATCAAAATTTTTGCCTGAAAATTGGTAAAATTTTTAATATAGATCTTATAGCGTTCTTCCTGGAAGGCACGTACCGCTAACGTAAGACACATTTGGAAGAAGATTTCTTCATCTTGCCACTGATACCAATTATGTTAATGTACGTGGTCATATAACAGAGTTATACGCTAATATATCCATAGAAACCCTATTCCAGGACAGCTTTAGTCAGCGACCCACCATTTATAGTCTGGCACTAGATGGCAGCTGATTTTAATACTGAATAATCTTAAATCTTAAAAATTATTTCCGAGGTGGGCACCGGTGGGCATCATGACTAAAACCTTAGGTTAAATTTAAGTATATGATCGAATTGGCATTACAAAATACACTGAGAAAATATGCAGCTAACTAGAACTCCACAACACGCTAAAACACTATTTTTTAATGAAAATTAAGCTATTACCTCCCCCTTCAAAATCCACTATAATATTTTGCTCTACGTATTAGTTTCACGATATTTTGAATATATTTACTTGCACTTAAAATATAGGTTGTACTCACAACAAAAAATATCAATCAAATGTTCCGACTTTTGAAGCTATTCTTCAGAAGATCGCGGGCGAATGAAACAAAAACTAATATACTTTTAAAAAGGTCCATGTCATAGCTGTCAGAATTGCCAGATGTTGTACCAAAACGTTGACATTCATTTTTTTATTTTTGGCCAATGGGTGGATCCACTGTGCACTGGAAAGTGTATTCAAAACTGGATGGCGAATTCCAAAAATTTCCAAAAACATCGATTGTAATGACTCGATCACAAATGCGAAAATTAAGCAACAGATCCGAAATAGAATCTACAACAAGAAGCAGTCGACCCAAATAATGTACAGGCAGTACCAACACCGGTTATGCAAATAAATGCTCTGTTTAAAAAAAAAAGATCGACAAATATAAAAAGGAACGAGTAATAGTACGTTTATATATAACCAGACTTAACAAACCCAATGGCTTTCTGATGTCAATTCCTTTGCGTATACGTCAAATAAATCCTCATTAAGAAGGTTAACCCTGCAAAAGACTATAATATAAACATGGCCTAAGAAATTATCAGTCAGCTTTGCCGAGAGAAATATAAACTTACCCCCTGGTTTTGTAACTTATTTTTGTCCGTTCGTCTATATTCGTATAATTTAGACATCTATAGCTCAGCCCGCAGAAGACATACATACCTAATTTTTCGTATACCCGTTCCATATACAACTAAGAATTCCTCATTTAAAAATCAGCGCACTACATTTGCGCTAAAGCGAGTAAATCAATCTACAAAATTTGACAATTAGTGTGAGAAGAATAATTTTTTTTTACAAAAACAGGGGGTTAGTCTCGGACCTAAGGAAAATAAGTGAACAAAATACTTCTGACGTCCATATTGTTTTTTTTTTTTTTTGAGTTTTTTTGGACAATTTCTCAGGAAGTATGGACTTGCCCCCGAAACAAATTGTACCGTACGAACAATTTTAAATTCCTTAAAATGCACTCTTTCCAAACTTTATGTAAGAGGTATTACATTTCTTTTGCAAATAAAAAAGGACATATACGAGGGCTGCACGATAACTATCTCACTTTTCCCGCTCCGATTGGGACATCTCCAAAACATTGTTTTTGAAAGCTTTTACAGCAGACCAGGCGATGGTTTGAATCGACGTGTGAGAGCTCGTATTGTAATGATGCAAAATGATTTGTCTTCTCTTGTTAGTTTTTCGAATTTCTCAGATTTAATCGTCCTACATTTGTGACGATCTTATAAACGTCGTTTGAAACACCGCGAATTTGGAGACAACTGTGAGAGAATTTTGGAGAGATTTGTTTACAAGTTTTTGCAAAGAAAATTTTTATTGTAAGAATTTGCATGTTTGATCAGCTGATTTAAATTCGAATTCTTTGTGGCGGACTTCTTGGCAGAAACATAAACAAACGTTTGGTTATTAAAATAAATAGAAATAAAAAAGGGAAAAATATTAAATAAACTATGAAAAACGATAATATAAGTAAAACAACTTATTTTGTAGTTTGTGGTGACTATTTTTTTTATTTTATTATTTATGGGCCGATTCCGTACAGCGAGGCGAGTCGTGTCGCGTTGCCAGTTGCAATTTTTCCATTACGTATGGCAAAAGTCGCACGACGACGTCAAATTTTGTCGCCGTAATGTTCATTTTCCGGCGACAACAAATTAGCTGTCGCCGTTCATTTTTACTAACGAATAAAAATAAAATAAAAAAAAAATAAAAATAACTTGTTATCGACGATTATTTTCTATCGCCGTACGTAGTGCATTTTTTAAATTTTGTCACAGAGACGATAGACGACGCGACATGACTCGCCTCGCTGTACGGAATCGGCCCATTATTTAAGCACTTCCGCCAACTTCTTCTTGTTTATCAAATCAGATGACTTCTTGCAAGTGTTGGCAAATTGCTGTTCGATTACAATCTGCAAATTGTTAGCTTCGAGAGAGTAAAATTAGTGGAGAGAGGTTACTGAGAACTTGCTGAGTACTTGCAAGTACTTTTCACTTGCCGAGTTATCGTACAGACCTAATATAAGAACTCCTTTAGCAGATGAAGCAAACAATTTCAGCTTGGATTAAATGGAGAGCGGACGACACAAACTCAGTTGCGATTGAATTTAATGAAGAAATTTCATAATCTGTGTTAATGTAATAAAGTTCTTATTATTCTTGTTTTACACAAACAATTAATTCTTTTTATTATTTTGGGATTGTTTGCAATGGCTTGCATTTTTTTTTGCATCTTTGAACTGCATAGGAACACATTCCGAACTGCATTCAATCCAAAGCATTACATCAAAACACGTGCTTTGGATGCAAATTGGACTGCATCCTATTCTACCCTAAAGGGCTAGTTAAAATGCGATTCCAAAGCAGTGCCGAAGGGTTAGTTAAAATGCAGTGCATCCTTCAGTAGTCACGCTCCTGTAAAAATAATGAGTGAAAATGCATAATTTGATGCACTTCCAGATCACTTGTACATATGATTTAATTGCATCTTTGGAGGCAAACATTTTGCTGGGAACCTTTGCTTGATCATGCAATATCAAATGTTAGTTGGTTGAAGAAATGCCCAAGGATGCCTCTATCTTGCATTATCCGTTATCTTTTTCTGGCACAACGGCCGATTTTGGGCTACCCTACGTCTGGCTGGCTGGATGCACAACAACTCTCGAACGGATGAACCGATTCGGTCAAAAATTTTGCCTTCGTAATATTTTGTCCAAACTTAGTATAAGTTTGAAGATAAACCATATCGGTCCACTCCTTCAGCTACCTCCCCCATACACGTTAAAAACTTTTCGCTAAAATGACTCGCACCACAACCCATGCTTTGTACATCGTAATATTTTGACGACACATATATTGTCCAAAAATACATACTTTAAAGAATTTCACCTATGCGTTCTTGAATAAAACCGTTTTCTATTACAAAATTTGCGTTTTGGGCATAAATATGGAAATAAAATATTGTGAAATTGGGGAAAGGGAACAAATTTCGCACTGAATTTGTATTCATGATTGCACTGAATGTTTGTAGTTCATGCGAAACTTTAGGTTGACAAACTGCATGTATCTGTCCTGCGTCATAGAAATAGGTTCGCTTTTCGAAAACGCTATGTACATACATAAGTATGTAAAACGAATTTTCGACGTATGTCGAATTTTCGTTCGAAAAGCATGTCAAATACGTCACACCGACAGACTTCCGAAACGTCATAAAACTGCGTTGTTTCATTTGTTGCTCGTATTTTATAAAAGTACTAGCAAATGCCCGCTACTTCGTATGCGGAAAGGGAACAAAATATACATAAACAATATTTAATACGGGAATGGTGAATACTGGTGATTCTGTTGTACTAAGGCCTATTTTTATTACCAATATTTTTTTCGATTGTAGTCAGAATTTACAAAAAAAAAAATCTGAAGTATCGCATCCCTACACAACTACCATATTTTTTATTTCGAATTTCCAAAACTACGTATCATATTGCAAATTTCAGATTTGACTCCTGGTTTTAACCCTTCCCTAAGACAGCATTCCCTTCCAGTACGAATTTCCAAACACTAAACTTTATCTCATGCCTTCACAACAACAATCACGCATTCAAAATGGCCATAAAAATCCAAAATGACCATAAAAATCCACGTTTTCGTATATTCCCATATAACGGTACCTCTCTACTTAGTGTATTTTAAAAGATTACTTCCTTATATTCAACATATATCCTAACCCCAATTCACTTTTCCAGCTTTATCTGTTCTCCTGAAACCCATTATAGTACTATTTAGTACTTTTTGTATAAATAAGTACGAATTTTCAAAACCTCCTCCCTACCTCCACTCTAAACACAAATTGCTAATCTAGTACCGAATTTCAAAATTCCAGTTCTACCCTTTACAAAGTCACAAATTGTACAAAATTCTCTACCATATAGCAAATACCAAAAGGTACCAAATTTTGTACCATTTAGCACTTTTCGTACACGATTTTCCAAAATGTACTTTCTATCTCAGCTCTATCCGTTCACCTAACCCCAATTTATAGCCAATGTAGTTTCATTTAGCACTTTTCCATAAGTATGAATTTCCAAAACTACCTCAATCCTCACTCCAACAGTAATCTGTTCACGCAAATACAGCGAATTCCGTACCAGTTAGTACTGCTTCGTTCACATTAGTACAATTTTCCAAAGCTTCCTCCATATCTCAATTCTATATTCTAACAGTAATCTTAATTCCAAATTTCAGGATTCCAGCTCTTCAAATCCAAATCATACTAAACTCACTACCATTTAGGACTTTTCGACCTTTGGTACATACATATTTCTTACTCTTAATCAGTGACCCCCATTCCAAATTTCAGGATTCCGGCCCTATTCGTTAACCCACATCTAAATTGTACTATATTTAGTACTACATAGTACTTTTCGTATAAGTTTAGTTCGAATTCCAAAAATCTTTCATTTTTACTCTTCATCAGTGACACTCATTCCAAATGTCTGTATTCCCGCTCTATCCGTTCACCCAAACCCAAATTGTACTAAATTTAGTACCATTTAGTACTTTTCGTGCACTTATAGTTCGAATTTCTAAAAACCTTTCTTTGTTACTCTCCATCAGTGACCCTCATTACAAATTTCAGGATTCCAGATCTATCCGTTCACCCAAATCCAAATTGTACTAAATTTAGTACCATTTAGAACTTTTCGTGCACTTATAGTTCGAATTTACAAAAACCTTTCTTTGTTACTCTCCACCACTGACCCTAATTTCAAATTTCAGGATTCCAGCTCTATCCGTTCCTCCAAATCCAAATTGTACAAAATTTAGTGCCATTTAGTACTTTTCTTACCCTTATAGTTCGAGTTTACAAAAACCTTCATTGTTACTCTTCATCAGTGACACTCATTCCAAATGTCTGTATTCCAGTTCAATCCGTTCACCCAAATCAAAATTGTACTAAATTTAGTACCATTTAGTACTTTTCGTATCCTTATAGTTCGAATTTCCAAAAACCTTTCATTGTTACTCTTCATCAGTGACCCTCATTCCAAATGTTTGTATTCCCGCTCTATCCGTTCACCCAAACCCAAATTGTACTAAATTTAGTACCATTTAGTACTTTTCGTGCACTTATAGTTCGAATTTCTAAAAACCTTTCTTTGTTACTCTCCATCAGTGACCCTCATTACAAATTTCAGGATTCCAGCTCTATCCGTTCACCCAAATTGTACTAAATTTAGTACCATTTATTACTTTTCGTACACTTATAGTTCTAATTCCAAAAACCTTTCATTTTTACTCTTCATTAGTGATCCTCATTCCAAATATCAGGATTCCAGCTCTATCCGTTCACCCAAATCAAAATTGTACTAAATTTAGTACCATTTAGTACTTTTCGTATCCTTATAGTTCGAATTTCCAAAAACCTTTCATTGTTACTCTTCATCGGTAACCCCCATTCCAAATGTCTGTATTCCAGCTCAATCCGTTCACCCAACTCAAAATTGTACTAAATTTAGTACCATTTAGGACTTTTCGTACCTTTATAGTTGGAATTTCCAAAAACCTTTCATTGTTACTCTCTATCAGTGACCCTTATTCCAAATGTCTGTATTCCAGCTCTATCCATTCACCCAAATCCAAATTGTACTAAATTTAGTACCATTTAGTACTATTCGTGCACTTATAGTTCGAATTTCCAAAAAGTTTTCTTCGTTACTCTCCACAATTGTAATTTCAAATTTCAGGATTCCAGCTCCATCCGTTCTCACAAATCCAAATTGTACTAAATTTAGTACCATTTAGTAATTTTCGTACACATAAGTACGAATTTCCAAAATCACCCTCATGTCTCAATCATACACTTCAACAGTAATCTTAATTCCAAATTTCAGGATTCCAGTTCTATCCGTTCACCCAAATATAATTTACTAAATTTAGTATCATTTAGTACTTTTCGTACACATTAGTACGATTTTCCAAAAACATTTAATTACATCAACAACACTTCCCAACCTTGATTTCCATACCAAATTCCATAATTCTAGCTATATCCGTTCAAAATATACAATTGGTACTAAATTTTGTAAATTTTAGTACTTTTCGTACACTTAGAGGTCGATTTTCCAAAAACCCTTTGGTACATCTTTCTAGATCTCCATCAGTTACCCTCATTCCAAATTTCAGAATTCTAGCTCTTACCGTTTCCCTAATACAAAGGGTACCATATTTAGTACCTTTTAGTACTTTTCGTACACTTCTGGGTCGAATTTCCAAAAACCCAGCCTTATCTCACCCCTACACACCAACAGCAACCTACACCCAAAATTTCAACTTTCTAGCTTCAGCGGTTTCGTCTGGGCTGTGATGAATCAGTCAGTCAGTCAGTGAATACCTCACCTCACTGCTCTTTTATATACATATATAGATTTTAAAATGCATACTTTTGCAAAATCTACCTAATGCATCAGTTTTCTACCTAATGCATATCATTTTGAGCGTTTCAAATGCGCAACAGCGACATTTTTAGGATACAGTACTTTGCATTAATCCTATATCATAGGAAGCTTAACAACTGACGTTTCGGAAGTCAAAGACACTGGAAATGTTCAGATTGTTATACGAAATCTTGTTAGAAAATTGGTTCCATACCGACTCTGATTCCATAGGTACACATATGGCCAAAATAATAAGTACATCATAGTTTATGTTTGATTTTGTGCTCCACAATCCGTTTTTTTTTTCTCAAAAAAGATGTGAACTGCTTTACATTTCGGAACTTCTATTTGTAAGCAATGATGTAACAAGCATAAAAACGAAAAAAAAATTGGTAACATTTTGTTTCTGTGTCATTTTTGTCTAAAAGTCCAAAATTTGGTTGGCCAAAAAAATAAGTACATTTTGGATTTTTTATTATTTAACTATAAACGAGTAAATTTTAATAAAGTTTGGTTAGTAATTTAACTGTGCTAATAATATTAGACAAAAATAAAATAAAAATAAATTGATGAATGGGACGAAATGAGCACTATTACACGGGAGAGAAGATTGACGTAAAAATTAAGAAATGAGGGGAAAAAAGTTTCGATAATTGCCAAATCCCTGGAAAAGCCGGTGTCTTTTTTTTCTAAAACACATTGAAACCAAAACGAAACTGAAGAAATACGGTGTAAGCCTAAAAAGGCAGCTATAAACAATCGATAGACCCATTGTTGCTCTCGCTTTAGAGACCTATTAAACCCATCTTGGGTAATTACTGTTGGCATAGGTAATGTTATATTCACCCGAATAGCTCGGAGAATACTAGGGGCTACCAAATTACCAGAATAATTAACAAAAGGCGTTCAAATGTTTCGGGAAAAAAATTGTTGACGAGGTCTTCCTTAGCTAACAATCATATGGGTTGGTCCGAAAAACGTACATGGACAAAATTGGCGAAATTTCCAATAGAGCAATGAAATAAAAATGAATAAAATAAATGTATTCGGTAACAATTACGGCAAGATGAAATTCAATATCAAGGGAGAGGAATTTCATACAATAGTTACAAAAATCCAATTAAACACGGAGGTAGCCACCTAATGGTGTGAGGCTGATTATTTTCCCTGGTATGGTCTTTACCCAATATATCACATTACAGATGCTGGGACCCATTTCCAATACAAAAACATATTGGTCAACAAATTGTTGCTACAAACAGAAGAAAATTTGTTTTTATATGGATTTTTCAACAGAACTAAGGTCCAAAACATGCATCCCTATATGTCAAGGATGCGTTCCAGGACAAAATAATAAAGTTACTTGACTTGCCTCTGCAGTAATCAGACATGAATGCAATAGTAAACCTTTGCGGACACTTAAAATAGCGCATTGGTACACAATCGTTCCAAAATTAACATCAAATTTTGAATTTTATTAAAAAATGTGGTATTAAATAACTTTTACAGCAAACTTCTAAGCAATATGCCAAAAAGAATACAAAAAGTAGATCAAAATAAAGGTGGAAATATTAATAATATAAACATCCTAGATTATAATATATCCTAAAACAATTGAATATACTAATATTAATTAATGATTTCCAAAATGTACTTATTATTTTGTCCATCAATTTTTATGACTTTTTTCTTAATATCGCATTTAGAAGTTTGTTTATCTTGAAGATCTACGCAAAATTTATTTTTTAAGTGTCATTTATGTTGCAAAACTTAAATTTAGACTGAATTTTGTTTTACAATGAATACATTTGCTGAATTGAACGAAAAATATGCGTACTTATGTTTGTACTTATTATTTTGGCCATATGTGTATATCCAGATCAATGCGGAATTTCAAAAATTAATATATGTATTCTATTTTACTTTCATGCGATGCTGGATATTCTCTGATATTTACAGGAAAATCTGGTTAGCAGTTTTTGAGTCCGTACATTGCAAACAAACGTACAAATATTTTTCTATTTTATAGATATATGTATGTATGTACATTAGGTCGGGGCGATTTGAAAACCTTAAACCCTTCGCGTTTCTGATTCCTGGGATTGAACTGAGCAAAAAAGTCCACTGGACCATATATCTACCGTGAAAATCGAGCCTCCCGATTTTGACTTTAAGTATTTTTTTTGACGTTTTTTGGATATTTTGGCATATTACAGCCAAACCATTGAGATTTTTGATCCAACACAAATGCAAAAATTGTAGCCAAGACAGTAATTAAGAACTCTCTAATACATTGGCCTTGAGAAGGTGCAAACTTTTCGAAAAATGTCGATAAATGACACTGTGCTACAAAAGTTGACCAGTAAAATATTCAAGTGTTCTGATGCAAAATTATATCGTGTTGGGATCCATGCACAACGACAATGCCTTTAGTTCGTTGGGGTCACTTCGTTTTATTTTTTTTATAACGGTAAAAGTAGTGAAAATCTGGGTTTCTTACATTTTCAAATTTAAAAGGACATATCTTCTTTTTTTCACAACGGATTTCTAGTGATCCTTCTTTCTTTTAAAGGGGTGAATAATATCTTTAGAACAAGTTATTATTTGTTTAAGTCAACAAATGGCTAAATTATGGTGGTTTAAGTCTGAAAACCCCCTCATTAAGGTTTTTTTCCTTCTACACAAATCGCCCCACCCTAATGTACATACACATACATGAATACATTTATAGAAATACATATGAAGGTGAAAACGGGATACGAGATACTCGTAGACCTAGATGCGAAAGATTAGATTAGATTTGGATACAACACCAATATCATTTTTTACCCTGATTTCATATACATATGTATGTACTTTATTGTAAGGTTTCCTGAGGCACCCAACGGTGTTGCAGATTTGTTCGGCCAAATTTGTCGAACAGAAAACAGGAAAGAGATTGTCAATCAGCGTCGTTATTTACTTAAAGAGAAGCGAAAGGTTTGCTAGTTTTCAGAGTAGGCAAATGCCTTTCTATTACAAAAATAGAAAGAAATATTCTAGATAGTACCATCTTACAGGTTCTGGAACACAACTATTATAAATATATCATGCCTCCTACGATTTGTGTATCACATGATTGTATTCATTCGACTATAGCATTTTCTTAGTTATATTATTTTTTATATTATTTTATAAATTTAAAAATTATTATGTCATGTTAATTAATTTGATCATCGTGCACACCTTAATCTAAAAATTGTATTTAATTTTATTAACGTATGTATATAGTTTTATTGAAAAATTATATTTTAATTCAATAATTATAAGATAAACATTTTAAAATAAAGAGAAATTAAATGAAACAAGATCTGCGATAAATCACATTTTTATTTGTGTATCTTTCTTGATTATGTTAATGTAATCTTCAGTGGTTTGTACATCTTTTAATTTATTATGAAATAATTTTTGAACAGATGTAACTGAAAAATTTCTTTGAGTTGAGAGGAGGAGAATGGGGTTACATATTTAATTTACCTTCAAACAGCTCTGTTCAAAGAGAACTCAAGATATCGTTTAAGAGAAATGTAGAAAAAACGTTTGTTTCGAGGTTTTATACATTTTTAACATGAATCGCTAACAAAATCGATTCCTAATTTAAAACAAAATTAGAAATGTAGAAAAATACAAAAAATATTAACTTATTTCTGTTTCAACAAAACCCGAAATAGAATTGAAGATGTACTAAAACATCGTTCTGAGTAGAGCCGTCTTAAAATGACCTGTCACTTTTAACAGGCCTACAGAGAACAAGATACCATTTAAGAGAAATTAGGATTTTTGGGAGTCTCTTTCTTTCATTAGTTTTTCAGCTTTATTCAGGGCAATCATGAATGAAAATTCCGTGCGGAATTTGTTCCCTATCCTCAATTTAACAATTTTTTATTTCCGTATTTATGTCCAAAAAGGGAATATTTTTATCGAGAATATTCCATATTAGGTTATTCTAGTAGTTTTTCACGTTTTAAAATACTGATTTTTAAAGAATTTCACCTTTTTAAATTACATTCCGTGTGGAAAAATTCCAAGGGAAATATTCATGATTGCCCTGATTGTCACCAAAAATGATTCCCTAGATTAAAAAGTAAAAAAATAGACAAATATTCACTTAATTGTGTTTCAACAAAAACCGAAAGAGAATTGATGGGTACAAATTTCGCCGTTCTGAGCAGGGCTGTTTTTAATTTTTTCGAGAATTAAAGTATTCTCTTAATTAACAATACGGAATCTATTTCATATATTTGGAATAATTCATTGATCTATTAGTCCCCTACTTAACTGAGGCATTAAAATTGCATAAATTTCTCTGCACGTAGGCCAAGAATCTTGAAAGAATTTAATATAAAATAGAATATTTGATATTTTGGTATTGTGTAAAATTATCCTCAATACTCGTATTCTTCGCAGTGAGCGTTTGTATTGCTTTTGCCTCAGTTAATACTGCGCTCCATGTCCACCAATCCTAAATAGTGACAGATTTGATAAACATTTTCAGAAGTTCTTTGCATTTAATTGCGCGCCATATTGCACAACTTTTCTATGAACTGGATCATATTATTTTCGACCTGCCGTCTGAACTCATCAATGGTTTTTTTTGTGAAAGAAAATTCCCCGTGAGTTTTGTCTATCCTCCGTTTCAACGTAAAGGAGAGAGTGAGAAAACTCACGAGGAATTTATCTTCAGCAATATCCAAGTGAATTGTTCAAAATAGCGTTAGTATTGATTTTTTTTAAATTTTATTTATAAAAATACTTTACATTATTTTATTTTTAATTTTATATTTATATTACATTTTTATTGTTATTTTTTCTTCTCCAAAAAAACTCTATTAAACGAAAAGAAAATAAGCTTTGTAAGTAGATGATAAATAAGAAATATAATTACATATACATATATACATACATAAGTATATTATAAATAATAATATTTAGTTGTTTAAGAAATACATTTTACGCTTATAGAACGTACGTTTATAAATATTAATAACAAAAAAATAATAATGATAATATAAATATTCATGTATTATATATATATACTCTATGTAATGTAGTTATTACCTATGTATGTATCTATGTATGTTATTTCTCAACAACAACAACAACAAAATATATCATTCAGATTTCTCAACAAATAATATGTGGAATATTTGCAATAGAAATAATAACAATATAATTAATTAATATTTTATTAAAAATATTAGTGGACACTTGACAAAACAATTTAAAACATAATTTTGCGCTTGCAACTAAATCCAGTATTTGGGTGGGCAAATACGCCATTTATTTGACAGATATTCAATGGAATTCACAACTGAAATGATGAATGTTGTTTAAAAGCTGCTAGAATAGTAATGTTCGTTTGTCCTTGGTCACACTAGAGTGTTTCATTGAAACAATTTCATGAAAGCAAGGGTTCCTAGATCGAGTTTCACAGTAGAGTGATATCATAAAGTTGCTGTAGTGGGGAACTCGATCTATAAATACCTAAAAGTTTCAATGAAACCACTCTAGTGTGACCTTCGACTTTCATAAATTTCGCATCGTTCTAATATTAGCACAAAGAAGTAAAAAATTATTAGTCAGCTTTGTCGACAGAGATATACCCCTCAGCCAAAATTTTGTGGCACTTTTTGGACATTTGAACTTGTCGACAAAATTTGGATTAGGATTAATCAAAAAAATGGAAGTGGATCTTATTTTGAGAGTCATATCTTTTCGATAGACCAGTATGCCAGGATGCATGGACTTCTCCGCGGAAAACAGTTAACAGGACCACAACGAACAGCATCGGTATACATTTCCAAGGGATCTTCGAACAGACTTTTGTTCAACTTTTGTGGGGGAGGCACCCTAAGGTAAGAGAACCGATATGGGTAATTTTAGATTTGATTTTTTAAGATTTGAGATTTAAATTTGGACAAAATATTAGGAGATCCAAAGTTTGGACCAAATTGGTTGCCCCATTCAAGAGATATCGCACTTTAGTGAATTTTTTTTAATACAGGGGGAAATCCGTATGTTGTGGACCCGTATTGCCCATTTGGTCAAAATATGACGAAGGCCAAATTTTGGACCAAATCGGTGTTCGAGAGTTATCGTGTTTTCTAGCCATTACATATGACACTGTGCTCTTGAACCAACTTTAAAAGGAAGGTGCTTACACCTGGGAAGTTTTTGCGGATTCTGAAACTACAATATTCATAGATGAGAAAAAATAGAAAAAAAAAACAAAAAAGTCGACGGAGTGCTTTTTAAATAAATCGCGAGTCATGTTGTCATTTTTAGGGGTTTTTTAGGTTTTCACGATTTTGCTTGGAAACCACAAGTCATATCGAAATGGAATTCTCTACAAGATTGTCCATCATGATGTTTTCGTAGGTTGTACCATTTTTAGATATAGAAGTTCAAATTTTGAAAATATACTGACGGTATCGTCTCCTTATAAAACAAGGTCATGACTGCAATTTCTCAACTTAAACTTATATATCTCAAAAATTGTACAACCTAGGAAAAAATTACGAAACCCAATGTTGTAGAGAATTTTCACACCTACAACATTTTCTTTAGTCCTATTCCGATAGGTCATGCGGTTTTCAAGCAAAATCCTGAAGGCCTGAGAAAAAAATCTAAATGACTGATCGGAACTTCTATTTCTCAAAAACGGTAAAACCTATGAAAATATTATATAGGTCAATGTTGTACAAAATTTTCACTGCTATAACATTTTCTTTAGTCCCATTTCGATAGGACTTGCGGTTTCCAAGCAAAATCATTAAAACCTACAAAAAACCTAAAAATGAGTGATTTATTTAAAAATCCCTCCAGCGATTTTTTCTTGTTTTTGGATTTTTCTCACTTATAAACATTGCTGTTTCAAAATCCCCAAAAAGCTGTTTTCACTTAAAGTTAGTTGAGGCGCCCCATGTATGACATTGTTTTATGAGGTAGCGATGCAATCAAAACATTGTCCCAATTTGAACTTCTATATCTCAATAACGGTAAAATTTACGAAATTATCATAAAGTTCAATCTTGTAGAGAATTTTCATAGCCACAACATTTTCTTTTGTCGCATTTCGATAGGACTTGCGGTTTCCAAGCAAAATCGTGAAAACCTTAAAAATTCCTAAAAATGTCAACTAGAATCGCGATTTATTTAAAAAGCGCTCCGGCGATTTTTTTTTTGGTTTTTCTCATCTATGAACATTGTAGTTTCAGAATCCGCAAAAACTTCCCCGGTGTAAACAGCTTCCATTTAAAGTTGCTGCAAGAGCACCGTGATGGTTCTATAGGGGTTTTTACGCCTTTCCGTATTATCTAGAAGTACGGATTTGCACCTGAAAAAATGCGCCGTCGTAACAGAGACCACAAGAAGAACATGTTGCAAAAAATTTCAAAACTATCCGAGGCGAGCTGTTAAACTGTATTTTTTTCAAATTTTGTGTGGGAGGTACAGATTTTAGTGTATCGATTTAATCCATATTCCATGCAAAGTTCTGATCAATTCGGTTACTCCCTTTGAGAGTTATCGAGCTTACCATTTAAGCGAAAATTGTTTAATTTTTGTGAGGGAGGTACTGGAGGCGTGGACCGATATAGCATACCTTCGAACTTAACTTGGACAAAATTTTACGATACTCAAAGTTTGAACCAAATTACTGCATCTGTTCGAAAGTGAGCAGTTATCGTGCTCACTATTTTAGCGAAAATTTTTTAATCGAACATTTGTGGGGCCTTTTTTTATTGGGATAGCCAATACAATTTTCTTTTTTCAAAATAGTCTGGCTTAATGGCATTGTTGTTGTTTTATTATTTTAAAACAACTAATTTATTAGTGGAAAAAGGTTGGCATTGTTCGCCAAGGGGTAAGGCAGAGAAGACTAGTTTCGATCCACGCCACTGGATCTCATCAGTTCACTTGTTTCTTGTTTGTGGATATTCTACACCGAAGTTATTTTTCAATAACTTCTTCAACAAGAATCTTTTTATACCCAAATATCAATCGTCAGCTCGAAGTATAAAGGCGAACAAAGAAACAACTTCAATGAGGAGTTTTTCTTTGGAAAGTTTTTCCAAAGAAAGTGTTTGCGAAACAAATTAAACCAATAAAACAACAACAATGGGATTAAGCCAGACTATTTTGAAAAAAAAAAACAAACAAAAAAAATAACATTTTGTAACTTTTGTTGGGGAGGTACTGTAGGCGTGAACCGATATGGACTACCTTCGAACTTAAACTTTGACAAAATATTACGATACCCAAAGTTTGAACCAAATCGGTTGATCTGTTCGAGAGTGAGCAAAAGCCAGCCAGACGGATGGACATAGCTAAATGTAACTCTAATTATTTCGATGAGGCACAATTTTGGTCGTATGAAAGTGTATGTACCCTAGGTTGCTTTTAAAAAAATTTATGTCGGATTTTTTAAGATGGCAGTCAAATATTGACTACCCGGTTGTGTAGCCAGCCCGTAATAATCGAGTTTCTTTTCTAAAGAAAACAAGTAAAAAAACGTTAAGCTCAGCCGGGCCGAACTTTGTATACCCCCCACTATGAAATAGTCTGAACTTATATAGAATAATTAATTTTCTTTCTGTTACGAAAGTACCAATGTCCACATTTTTAAAGGGGAGAAGTTCTTAGAACATTGTCCCATGTTGATAATTGTTGCTGGATAAGTTATGTAAGCACTGGGGCCTAATTCTCGCATACGTGATCGAGTTATTTCGATCGATATTTTCAGTATTTGGATTACGGCATCCGTTGTCGAATACACTTTCGAGTGGAATCTTGCGAGTTTTTGCCCGCCACACATCTGCTGTCGAAATGATTTTTTTTGTGGCACAAAACCAACTTTAATGAAACATTTTGCAATAAAATTTATCAAATTCACATACTAAATACTTTTTTCAATAAAATGAGTAAAAAATAGACAAAAACGGGATGTTTCTTAAAAATTAAAAATATATTTTCCAATGCCAGAATGAGATTTTTATATTTTCACATAGTGGAATTTATTTCAGATAACAATTACTTTTAATTTATCACAATTTTCTATTATTTTATAAAGTTTTCATTTCAGTTTACGAGAAACTTGCCGCACAACAACTTGTTTGTGTGTAATATTTTGTGTTTACCATATGATTCACCGTTCGATAACCGTATGTATCGATAAATTTTTTAAATAATTTCGATCGTACAAGGGAATCCAAAAATTTCGATCGTTCGTAATTTGTCTTCGAACAAAAACTCGCTCGATAACGGATTCGAGAATTAGGCCCCTGAGAACCTCAAATGTCTAACTACAGGTATTCGGTCCAAAAATTAGGCAAAAATAATACCAAAACATAGGCTCTATGTTGAACATTTTTGGTGGAGAATTTTTGTGTCCACTGGAAACCTTAATTGTCAATTAACAGGTAGTTCGCTCCAAAAATTTAGCGAAAAATCATCAAAATTGGGAGGTTATGTCATATGGGGCTATAAAAAAACATGAACATATGTTAACATTTTTCGTGCAGAAGTTTTGTGACCACTGGCAATCTCAAATGTCAAATTATGGGTAGTTCCGTCAAAAAAGTGTAGCAATAATCTTTAAAATACCTAAAATCCGGAGGTACCTTATATGGGGGCTATACCAAAATATGCACTTATGTCGACAATTTTTTGGTGGAGAAGTTTTGTAACCACTGAGAATCTCAAATATCTAATTAAATGTAGTTCGGACAAAAAATGCAGCAAAAATCCGCAAAGTACCTAAAATCCGTAGGTACCGTTATATGTGGCCTAAACGAAAACGTGGAACAATGTTTACAATTTTCGGTTAGAGTTGTAGCAGCGTATGATGCTGGGTTGGCAGCCACTAACATAAACACTTATGGTTTCGGGTCAATTCGGTACGAAAAAACCCGCTGCCGTGGGTTGTTGTTGTAGCAACGCAAATATTATTTCAGTTATCAGGTTCTGCTTTCTCTGTATCCCGACTCAGGATAAAATTCTGAGTTACTCTAGCGTCCACAATAATTGGAGTAGAGTCCTATATTTTTACACCCGAGTATAGATGTTTCTATTGCTCCTAGATGTTTGGTATTGCAAATGGGCTATATCGGTCCACGTTTTGATACAGTACCACCCGATTTTCGGTATTTTGAACGTTTTAGCTTCATTATCACATCGAAATGGCTGAAATTTGGCACTTAGTTTTCGTTGAGGGTATTAAACTTTCGCCCAGAATTTTGTCGGTATAGGTCCACGCCATCATATAGCCCCCATATAACGGTACCTCCCGATTTCCAGTATTTTGAAGGTTGTGGCCTCAATATTCCACCGAAATGGCTAAATTTGGTATTTAGTCTTCATTTGGTGTATAAAACTTTCCATATGAATTTTGTCAGTATGTATCCACGTCTTCATATAGCCCCTACAGAACGGTACCTCCTGATTTTTGGTAAAATGTGGTATTTAGTCTTTGTTGGGGGTATTCAACTTTCCCCCCTTAATTTGTCGGTATAGGTCTACGCCTTCATATAGCCCCCATAGAAAGGTACCACGAGATTTTCGGCATTTTGAAGGTTGTGGCCTCAATATTCCACCGAAATGGCTTAAATTTGGTATTTAGTCTTCGTTGGGGGTACAAAAGTTTCCACATGAAATTTGTAGGTATAGGTTCACTCCTTCATATAGCCCCCATAGAACGGTACCTCCCGATTTTCCATAATTTGAAGGTTTGTGGTTGTGGCTGAAATTTTGTATTTGGGCTAAGTTGGAGGTAAAAATCTTTCCAACTGAAATTCGTCGGTATAGGTCCATGTTTCGACATATCCCCCATAGAACGGTACCTCCCGATGTTCGTAATTCTGAAAGTTGTTACGTCAATATCCCATCAAAATGACTGAATTTTATTATTTAGTCTTTCATGGGATTATAAAATATTCCAGAAGAGAATTATCAGTATAGGTCTACGTATTTCTATATCTCCCATAGAAGCGTATCTCTTGATTTTCGATATTTTTTAGGTTTTAGCCACATTATCTTACCGAAATATCGGAAATTTGGTATTTAGTATTCTTTGAGTCTAAAAACATTCAGCCAGAAATTTGTCGGTATATATCGACGTTTTGTTATAACCCTCATAGAACGGTACCTCCCAAATTTCGATATTTTAAAGGTTAGTCACATTGTTTTGCCGAAATTGCTGAAACTTGTTATTCAGTTTCCTTCATAAACTAAAGAAAACTATTTGTTCCATTTTACTTCAATACAACTCGTGGTGGAAGGTATAGCAAATTCGGCCTGGCTGAACTTATGGCCTCGACACATAAGAAGCATGGCATTCTTGCTTTAGTCATATCTGGTAAATACTAAAGACCAATTTCGACCTAATTCAAATGTGATTCTGAAATCTTTTTATTAGGTCGAACTTGGTCTTTAGTCTTTTATCAGATATGACTTAAGCAAGAATGCCATGCTTCTTATGTGTCAAGGCATTTAACGCCGTTTTTATTTGTTTTTTATACCCTCAGCCTTTAGGCTAAGGAGGCTATATACACTTTGATACGATGAAAATGTGCCCCCAAGTATGTTTAAACGAAATGTGTTTCAGACAATTTGGAGTCGATCTAGCCATGTCCGTCCGTCCGTCTGTCTGTCTGTCCTGCTGGCTGGAGCGCACGATAACTCTCGAACGGATGAACCGATTCGGTTCAAATTTTGGCTTTCGTAATGTTTTGCCCAAACTTAGTTTAAGTTCGAAGATGATCTACATCGGTCCACTCCTTCCGGTACCTCCCCCACAAAAGTTCGAAAATGTTCGGAAAGATTGTGCGCACGATAACTCTTGAAGGGAGTGACCGATTTGGTCCATACTTTGTATAGTGTAAACTTTCTACTAGAGTAATATGAGGTTCCAATATGGTCTCAATAGGTCCACTCCTTCGGGTACCACCCACACAAAATTTCGGAAAAATGCAGTTTAGGGCCATCTCTCGAATTGCTTTGATTTTTGTTTTAGCAAGTTGTATTCACAAGTTCATCAGGGGCAAGTCCATACTTCCTGAGAAAATAGCATGAAAGTTGCAAAAAAACCACTATGACACCGTATAAGGTGGTTGGAGCGCAAGATAACTCTCGAACGGATCTGCTGATTCGGTCCAAAATATGGTCTTAGTAATATTTTGTCCAAACATAGTTTAAGTTTGAAGATATGCCATATCGGTCCACTCCTTAAGGTACCTCCCCCACAAAAGTTCAAAAATGTTCGGAAAAATTGTTCGTACGGTAACTCTTGAAGGGAGTGGCCGAATTGGTCTATACTTTACACATCCTAATATATCTACCAGATATAGATCGGGTTCAAATATGGACTATATTTGTCAACTCCATCCGGTACCTCCCACACAAAATTTCGGATAAGTTGACTTTAAGACCTGATATCTAATCACTTTGTTTTTTGTTGAAGCAACTTGCATTCGCTGCCTCATTTACGATGGTAAAAGTTTTTTTAGAGGCAAGTCCATACTTCGTGAGCATACAGACCGAAGAGTGTAAAAACCCCTATGGCACCATATGTTGCGGCTGGAGATCCACTTCCATAACGGTCAATGTCGATCCATTCCTTTTAGTATCTCCTCCGCAAAACTTTTGATCTTTAATCCTAATCAACATTTTTGTCTGTTCAAACGCCCAATATTTTTAAAACCCCCTAAATACATACGTATTTTGAGAAAAAAATGTTTCAATATACACAGGCTGAGGGTATATCTCTGTCGGCAAAGCCGACTGATACTTTTTTACTTGTTTTTTTCATATGCAGGCCAAGCTCGAAGATGAGCTATATCAACCCACGTTTTGATATATCACCCGATTTTCGGTATTCTGATAAGTTTAGCTGTAATTTCACTTTTGAGGTTCCTAGTGGCCACAAAACTTCTCCACTAAAAATGATCATCACAGGTCCACACTTTAACATAGGGGCCGCCCGGTTGCGGACAATTACATTACACTAATTATTTTAGTTCAGAATATTTTATGGTGGATTGTATAAAAAGTTCAGTCCGACCGAACTTGACGATTTTTTACTTGTTATGCCATTAAAAGCTTCTATAGGATGCAGGCATTTAGAGATCTCTTAGTCTTGCGACATTACAGGCTTTTACTCTCGGTCAATATCTGTTATCAGAATAGATTGTTCCTGTCTGTCGTCGGCAAGTTTTTAAGGGTTTTTTGCAGAAATTATGGCAGGTCTTAAGTTTTTGATTTTTCGCGACTGTGGTTTCCTGCATTGAATATGAACACCACCTTTAGCTGTCCTCAATTAATTGCAACGTGGATTTGAGTGTCTGACCTGACATGTGTTTGCCAAGATCTTGTGGCTATGACAGGATGGTTATGAACTTATATGCACTTGGTAGTTACACAAATCGGGAAGTTCACATTGATAGCTGGTAATTGGGAACCATTTTTGCTGAGCGTAAATTCAAAGTACCAAGACTAACGATGTACATTAAAACGTCTCAATGAATGCCATAAGACCTATCTCAATGTTGTTTACGGGTATTAAGAATTTCCTGTTTTTCCCTCCTGTTTGATCTTGTATAGTACGACAGTTTGATTATTATGCAATTCTTTTTTTTGGCACATTTTTCTTCTGAGTAGCGGAACTGCAAATATAATAAATAATAAATAAATTTGCATGTATAAATTTTCTTAAAAAATGTTTCAAATTAAAAAATAAAAATAATAATAAATAAATTTTGAATATTTTGTTACAAATATTTCAAAATATCTATTGCAATCTCAATGTGAAATGTTAAAAAAGAAATTCTATAAAATAAATACAAATACATACAATATAACAACAAAACAACAACAAATTAAGGTAAATAATAATTTGATGATTGTATAATAGAAATTCAATAAATAGTAAAACTGAATGACTTATACTAAAGTTATTTATTGTGACATAATAATTATGTGCAAAGAAAAGAAAAAAATTATAAAGTTTACATAAAGAGATTTTAACTTAATGAAGAAAAAGAAAAAAAAAAAACAAAATAAAACTTTATATTGCATGCAAAAGACAAAACACAAATACTAATAAATTTAATTATTATAATCTAAAACTAATTAAAAGAAAATAAAACTTTAATGTTAATGTAAAATATTTAAAATGTGAAATGAAAAACCAAAATAAACGAACAACAAATTATAAAACACAAATACTAAATTCTAACAATTATAAAATTGGTAATAATTGCAAGAACAAATTAATCTACTAAAGGATAATAACTGATAAACAAGAAAAAGTAATAAAAAATACAACTTAAATTAAATAAAGAAATGTGTTTTAATTATACCCTACACCACAATGTGGAAAGGGTATTATAAGCTTGGTTTTCGAAAAAATTATGTAACACCGCGAAATATTCGTGGTATACCAAAATTCATAGGGTGCCACCGTGGTGCAATGGTATGCACGCCGCAGAAGGTCAGGGGTTCGATTCCCCGGACAGGCAACATCAAACATTTTTCAACGGTGGCAAAATACCCCTTAGTAATGTTGGCGACATTTCCTGAGTATTTCAGCCTTGAAAAACTTCTCACAAGTGGTGTCTTAAGACATGCCGTTCGGACTCGGCGATAAACAGTAGGTCCCATATCATTGAGCTAAATATGAATCGGGGTGCACTCATTGATATGAGAGAAGTCTCCCTTGTCCCGTATGGGATGTTGTGGAACAATGTTTTTTTTTTGTTGTTTACCAAAATTCATATCTCGACGATATGAAAATAAAAATTGTACGCACGCTACAGGCCGCAATTATGGACCAATCTTTACGAAATTTTGTATGGAGGTCGGGTTCAGACCAGAACCCCTATAGTTTTTGGCGATGATCGTGAAATATGTGGGGGGTGAAATGGACCAAAAACAAAATTTTTATCCAATTATGTAGCGGTCCTGTAGGTCGCAATGGTAGTCCGATCGGTGCGACATTTTATGTAAGGTTTGGGTTTACGACAGAAAAGTAGATTGCAGTTTAACGTGAGGATCAGATTATATTTAGCGGGTTAAATGGACCTGAACTTTTGTGTGAAAATTGGTAACATTTTTAGTATGATGACTATGACTTCCTGGGGCTCAATTCTGTTTCTATGAAAATGTGAAATGAAAACTTTTATAAAGGAAAAAACTGTCAAATGAGAAAAATTATAAAGGAAATACACACATATCTATTTTTCATTTGAAATTTTCATAGAACAAGAATCCAGACCCTGGAAGATATTTTCCACACACATAAGTTATATTCAGAAGAGGAACTCTTGACCATTCCATTGAAGCCAATTATGTTGATATAAATGCTCCGATAACAGTGTTACAACCTAACGTATACAGAGAATCCACAGCTTAAATTGTGGGAAGTGTAAACATATGGGTCTATCTTGTATTGCCACTAAACTTGAGTTGCGTTATCAATTGTCTGCGCGACTGAAACGAAATGTTGTACCATTAATGTCAACTCAACTGGGTGGTCGATAAACATGTTATCGATCAGTGTTTTTTCAAACTTGTGACCTCTATTCGCCAAAAAAAAAAACATTTTAAAAATAATTGCGCTTTGGATAACTCTTTTGTGTATTCTGGACAATATTTTAATATTTTTCGAGCAAATTTGGAAAACAACCTAACCTCCCCTTTGAATGTTCGGATAGTCAAATTTTATTTGCTGTCCCAAAAAATGATAAGTTCGGTGGAATTATTTTTTGATGATGAAGAAAATGTACAGGACATTGCATCTATAGCAGAAATTTGAGGGACAAGTCGAATCCATTGGAATTGCCATCTGCACTGTAAGTTGATGATCATGTGGAAAGATCTGTATAATCTGTAAATTATTTCAGGTTTAAGGCATATTTTCGATTGCCAAAGGATGCCGTAGTTTACGTTGAGGAAACGGCGGAAAGGATGACTTCAAAGTAAGTTACAGATCAACAGCAATACCCCCACTTTTAAAAGTGTGCGCAGCGTTGCGATTCTTGGAGGACGGAAGTTAGTCCCATGACAATGATTTCAACAATTGCATGGCTCAATCTACATTGTCGAGATTATTGAAGGAAGTTGTCCACTTGATAGAGGACAAATTGTGCCAAAATTGGATCGTTTCGAAGTTGACAGAGGAGGAAAAAAGGCAAAATAAAAACCATTTTTATTCAAAAACGAAATTCCCTGGTGTAGTTGGCTATATAGATGAAGGATGTTCGTCATTTGTACTTAAACTGAACCTACTGTATTTGTCACCAAATTCATTTGCAAAAGATTTACTGCTGTCCGCTCCAAAGGCGATAAATTCACTTATTGTAATGGACCACCACCAGTGTCGTTGAAGTTTATTTTATTTTGAGGCATTTTTCAACTTTGCTTTAAAGTGAATCCAGACTCAGCCACTCCTCAGGTGTTCGTGTTGAAGGTTCATGGCTGTTTAAACTGTCCGAAATGGACATCCACGCTTCATCCGCTGTGGCTTTGGTTTCACTAAAACTCCCGAACTCCTCGGGCTAAGTTTGGATTTTCACTCAGTTTATCAATTAATATTTCGAACTGCTGCTTTGTCGTTATTTTTACCATATTGATACACAAAATTAATTAATGATGCAAAGAATCAATAATTATTAACAAAATGTTTATTTTTCCTTCTATTTTACTTCTTGTTTCTTCGAAAATGTTCACTGCAACTGAAAATTGGTGGTTGCTGAAAAACAGCCGCTTCGTCAACTGAGATTCGCAACTTCAGTTGAGAGTTGCCATACGTGGATCAATTTTGACAACTGGCAACGCCACTCAACGATAATTGTTATCGATGATCGACCCCATAATCAAGTTAGATGTCGAATACTGACAACTTTTGAAGGCACACGAGGTAAAGGGTTTGGTCAAGGAAAATGCCAATAACTTTGGATAATGATCGGATAGTATTTAGCGGGTGAAATTGGCCATGATTTGTTGGCGAAAAAATATCTAAATATAATTTTGGTGCATATTTTAAATTCTGTTGGGCGTATTCCGAAAAATTAAGAACGTGAAACTTGAAAATCAACTCTTGACCTCTCCATTATTGCAAATTATATCAATATAACGGTTAGATAACGGAACTACTGCCTAACATATACATAATTAGGTTCCTTTATGGTTTTAGTAAGTGTGTAAAGAACTACATTTACTTTCCATGCTACAAAATGTCGCAATCATGATAGAAAAGTTGTTCAATCATGATAGAGAAATTCCCATTTTTGTGCCAATTTCAATGCTCTTCGAGGTTTTGACATTGTTGTGGTACCTTGGTAAAAAGTAATGTAATACCTCGAGATATTGTTTTTGAAATGATCCATTCGCACGGTGCGCCTGAACTAACTTTAAATGAAACTACAATGTTTATAAATAAGGAAAAATAAAAAAAAAACGCCGGAGGGCTTTTTAGGGTTTCAGGATTTTGCTTGTAAAAGGCAAGTCCTATCGAAATGGGAATAAAGAAAATGTTGTAAAAAGTCCAAATTCTCTACAATATTTTCTTTTCTCCCATTTCGATAGGGCTTGCCGCTTTCAAGCAAAATCCAGAAAACTTATAAACACTTAAAAATTTGAAATTTGACCGCGATATATTTAAAAATTCCTCTAACGACATTTTCTTGTTTTTGGATTTTTATCATCTATGAACATTGCTGTTTCGGAATCTGCAAAAACTTCCCAGGTGTAAGCGGTATTAATGTAAAGTAAGACGCACTCTGCATGACATTGTTTTATAAGGAGTTGTTTTATAAGTCAGTGCATTGTCCCAATTTGAACTTCTATATCTCAAAAAATGTTAAAACCTACGAAAATATCATAAATGCCAATCGTGTAGAGCATTTTCACTGCTACAATATTTCTTTAGTCTCATTGTCGTAGGACATATCAAGATTGTGAAAACCTAAAGAAAACCCTTAAAATGTGAACTTTGACCGCGATTTATTTCAAAAACCCACCGGCAATTTGTTTGTTTTTGATTTTTCTCATCCATGAACATTGTTGTTTCAGAATCCGCAAAAACTTCCCAGGTTTAAGCAACTTTCACTTAAAGTTAGTTCAGCAGCACCGTTTTCTGTAAAAATCACCGAAAGCAAGTAATTTTTTATTTTCCTAAGTCCCAATTTACATTAGGCGAGTTTACTTGCGGCAATTGTCAGTTTGTAGGTGAGAGAGGGTGCTGAGAGGCAAAGGGTTACCATATGCCTCACCTCTCTCTCCTACAAAATGACAATTGCCGCAAGTAAACTCGCCCAATGTAAATTGGGACTAATACAAATTTTAATTTGTTGAAAATAACACATAACGTGTCTCAAACGCATAAAATGAATTTTATGGAAAAATAGTGCCCAGAGGAAATGGTGTAGGGTATTACATGGTCGGCCCCGCCCGACTATAACCTTCTCGTACTTGCTTTCTATAACTTTGAGAAATCGGGAGCGATAACTTCAGTTATACACTTCTGAAGATTATGTTGGAATGTTTTTTTAATATATCTCTGGTATTTGATAGGAAACTCCAACCATATGCAAAATTTCATAACTTTGTTTCATATGTGACGTATAGGAGAACGGGTTAATGTTACCGATCGCCAAAAATTTTCATATATAAGGCTTTTGGATAAAATGGACAAAATTTAGGGGGTTGGCGATGTATGTATGTATATATGGTTGGCGTTGTTTGTATATATGGAACGGTCTGCTCTTCTAAAAAAAGGGCTTGAACTTTAAAAAATAGAGGCATAGAAAGCCTTCTTCTGTAAGAAGAACTTCTTATCTTCAATTTGAATAAATTTTGTCTCTTATATGAATTGTAAGAGGACATCTTCATCTACTAAAAGAAAATCTTGGGAATTCTATAAGAAAGATTATTTATGAAAACATCATATTGACCTCCTCAGTTCATTCTTTTTTTACTTTTATATTCCAAATAAGGGTCTGGGATCACTGATTTTTTTATCCAGCTTTGATTTTACAATGTTTCATTTGTCGACAAAAATTCCCGTGAAGTTTATTTGGTGAAGATGTTGAAGTGTAACACTAGCTTCCTTCATGCTTAGCGAGCTTTATTGTTGACGTGTTTGCTTCCGCTAAGAAAACATTAGATCAATAAAAAAAAAAAAAACAATTTTTTGGAACTCCTACACGGCGCTCTTGAAACAACTTTAAATGGAAGGTGCTTAAAACTGGAAAGTTTTTGCGAATTCTGAAACCACAATGTTCATAGATGAGAAAAGTCAAAAAACAAAAAATCGCCGGAGCGCTTTTAAATAAATTGCGATTCAAGTTGAAATTTTTAGGGCTTTATTAGGTTTTCACGATTTTCTTTGGAAACCGCAAGGCCTATCAAAATGGGACTAAAGAAAATGTTGTAGCTATGAAAATTCTCTACAAGACTTAATTTTATGATAATTTCATAGGTTTTACCGTTGTTGAGATACAGAAGTTCAAATTAGGACAATGCATTGACTGTATCGCCTCCTTATAAAACAATGTCATGATAGCAATTTCACAACTTAAACTTATATATCTCGAAAATGGTACAACCTAGGAAAAAATTACGAAAGCCAATCTTGTAGAGAATTTTCACAGATAAAAGATTCTCTCTAGTCCCATTTCGATAAAACTTACCGTCAAGTAAATCGTGAAAACCTAACAGAAAAGCTAGAAATGTGACCTGAACATCTATATATGTATCTCAAAAATGTTAAAACCTATGAACAAATCATAACGGTCACTCCTCTAGAGAATTTTCACACCTACAACATTTTCTTCAGCCCCATTTCGATAGGACTTGTGGTTTCCAAGCAAGATCGCGAAATTTTGTCCGCGATTTATTTAAAAATCCCTTCAGCGATTTTTCTTGGTTTTGGATTTTTCTCACCTATGAACATAGCATTTTGCCACCATTCATAATGCAAGCGTTTTATTTGAGAGATTCTATCATGAGAAAGAATATATTTATTGAGGCTAAGTGACAAATTATTTTTTAGTTTTAAGTGCATTTCTGAATAAAACACTGAAACTTATTTTTTTTTAATTATTTTTTATTAGTATTATTTTTTTTAATTTTTTTAATCGAGTTTTATGATCTATAATACAAGTGAAAAGGAAAGCCGACGATTCGAACCCACACACCCACCACTATGTGACATGCATGTTTCGCCTTCGGTAAAGGCTCTTCAGACATATCGGATGTGGAGCGGCTTCGCTGTCCTTGAACTTTTCTTCTTTCAAATGCATTTTTGTTTTGTTTTTTACAACAACAATGAGGATTTTCCCATTTTAGTTGTGCTTAGCGCTGCCTTTGAACGTTATGAGTTTGGCTCTGAACGCTAACACGCCGTGACAACACCTTTTTCCTGTGTTTTTTTAAGAGTTTTTTGTTTTTTGATTTTTCTCATCTATGAACATTGTAGTTTCAGAACCCGCAAAAACTTCCCAGGTGTAAGCACTTCCATTTAAAGTTGCTTCAAGAGCACCGTGCCTACCCATATTTTTTCCATTTAATCCAAAAACATTATATATTAAATTTTATGGAGATCGGTTAACGTTAACCCTTGCCAACCGAGCGATCTTTGTCTCCATAATAATTTGTATGGGACCAAAGGTGCATTTTCACGAAAATTCTCTAAAGGTCGCATTTATGGTCCAACCTATCGGTCAGGAGGCACGGGTTATCGTTAACCGATTGTCATAATTTTTTGTAAAAATCGTTTTTAGCCATAACAAGTAAAAAAGCATTAAGTTCGGCCGGGCTGAACTTTTCATACCCTCCACCATAAAATATTCATTCCTGTCCCCAACTTTAAGTGAGTACGTTAAAATGTCAGATAATGTACATAAAATGCTTCATTCGGGAGGCCCTTTTTTATGGTGCCTATATCTAACTGTTAACAATTTTTGGTGGGCTAGAAATTGGGAGGTACTGCTATATAGGGATTATAATAAAACATGGGCCTATGTTGACAGTTTTTGATGGGAGCCTTTAATGTCAAATAACTCCTAATTCGGTTAAAAAAATTAGCTAGAATCCTCAAAATATCGAAAATCGGTACATAACGTGGGAACTTCAAATATCATTAACAGCTAGTTCGGAGGTATCTGGGCTATACGAAAATATGAACTTAAATGAACAATTTTTGTTGCAGAATTTTTGTTGACTTTTAAATTTCAAATTACAAAAAGTTCGTCCAAAAAAATAAAGCTAAGGTACGGAAAATCGGGAGGTTTGTTTTGGGGCTATACAAAACATGGACCTACGTTTGGTTAAACATTTTAAGTAAAATCCTCAAAGTACCGAAAATAGGGAAGTATCGTTATATTGGGGCTATGTTGAAAATTGTTGATGCAGATGTGTGGTGACCACTACAACCTTCAAATGTCAAATTACAGTTAGTTCTGTTAAAAATTGTAGCTAAAATTGCCAAATTACTGAAAATTGGGAGGTACCGTTACATGGGAGCTATATCCGAACATGGACCTATTTTGACAATTTTTGATGGAGAGGTGTTGTGACCACTAAGAACTTCAAATGTCAAATTACTGCTTGTTCGGTTTAATATTGTAGCTAAAATCATCAAATTACTGAAAATCGGGAGGTACCGTTATATGGGGGCTTTCTTGACAATTTTTGGTGGAGAGGTGTGGTGACCAATAAGAATTTCAAATGTCAAATGTTCAAATTACAGATAATTCGGTTAAAACTTGTTGGTAAAATTCTCAAAATATCTGAAATCGGGGGTACCGTTATATGGGGGCTATACCAAAACTTGGACCTAGGTCCACAACTTTTGTTATATAAGTTTAGTTATCGGTCTGAAAATGTAGCTAAAAACATCAAAGTACCGTAAATCGGGGGGTACCGTTATATGGGGGCTATACCAAAACGTGGACCTATGTCCACAAGTTTTGTCACATAAGTTTATTGACATTTAAGAACTTCAAATGTCAAATTATAGCTAAATCGGTCTGAAAATGTAGCTAAACCCGTCAAAATACCGTAAATCGGGGGGTACCGTTATATGGGGGCTATACCAATACGTGGACATATGTCCACAAGTTTTGTCACATAAGTTTATTGACACTTAAGAACTTCAAATGTCAAATTATAGCTAAATCGGTCTGAAAATGAAGCTAAACCCGTCAAAATACCGTAAATCGGGGGGTACCATTATATGGGGGCTATACCAATACGTGGACCTATGTCCACAACTTTTGTTATATAAGTTTATTGACTTTTAAGAACCCCAAATGTTAAAATATGGCTACATCGGTCTGAAAATGTAGCTAAAAACGTCAAAATACCGCAAATCGGGGGGTACCGTTATATGGGGGCTATACCAAAACGTGGACCTATGTCCACAACTTCTAATTTATAAGTTTATTAACACTTAAGAACCCTAAATGTCAAATTATAGCTACATCGGTCTGATAATGTAGCTAAAAACGTCAAAATACCGTATATCGGGGGGTACCGTTATATGGGGGCTATACCAAAACGTGGACCTATGTCCACAACTTTTGTTATATAAGTTTATTGATACTTAAGAACCCTAAATTTAAAATTATAGCTAAATCGGTCTAAAAATGTAGCTAAAAACGTCAAAATACCGCCAATCGGGGGGTACCGTTATATGGGGGCTATACCAAAACGTGGACCTATGTCCACAAGTTTTGCCATATATGTTTGTTGACACTTAAGAACCCTAAATGTCAAATTATAGCCAAAGCGGTCTGAAAATGTAGCTAAAAACGTCAAAATACCGTAAATCGGGGGGTACCGTTATATGGGGGCTATACCAAAACGTGGACCGATATAGCCCATCATCGAACTCATCATCGACCTGCCTGCAAACAAAAGACGCATTTTCCCAAAATTTTAGCGTCCTATCTCTATTTTTGTGGATGCTAGAGTGATTACCACAGACGGACGGACGGACGGACGTGCTCAGATCGACTTAGAATTTTACCCTGATCAAGAATATATATACTTTATAGGGTCGCAAATGAGTATTTCAATGCGTTACAAACGGAAAAACAAACTTAATATACCCTCCATACTATGGTGGAGGGCATAAAAATGAACTGGTAAATTTTTACAATTTTCGTGAAAATGCATCTCTGATCCCATACAAATTACTATTGAAACAATGAACGCTCGGTTGGAACGATTTAACTTTACCCGATCGCCATAAATCTTGAAGAATTTTCGGCCAAAATATAGTTGTTTTTGTCCTACTTACGTGACCTGGTAAATAGGTCTTGCTCATGGTCTTCAATAAGAAAAAAACAATCACAGTCTTTTCTACAAACACACCTCATG
The DNA here is from genome assembly GCF_047663935.1 of Musca autumnalis. Taxonomy (NCBI): domain Eukaryota; kingdom Metazoa; phylum Arthropoda; class Insecta; order Diptera; family Muscidae; genus Musca; species Musca autumnalis. Next base: position 75,171,961 of record NW_027412088.1, read on the forward strand.
GCCGTTTTTAGGTAGACTTCATGATATTCTGTGGAACGATTTCAAAGTCTACTCTAGGAAGATTTTAACAAGAATAGCTAACGGTCTTCTATAAGATGATCTCAAGGTCTTCTATAATTGGAGCTTATAGTGTTCTGCAACAAGACTTCATGGTCTTACGTAAAAAGTTCTCATAGTCGTTCATAAAAAGACCCCATGGCCTTCTATGAGAAAACCAAGTCTTATTTAGTCTTATTTCACTGTGCAACATTTTTAAGGTGATCTTGTGCAAACAATTCGAACTGAGGATTTTTTGAAAGTACAGACCCAAACGACAGGGAGCCCTAGTTGGGTTTTGTTGTGTCAGATCCAGCTCGGGTTTTATGGTCCCATCTAAACATGATTAAATATTGAGTTTTTTAAGAAATTTGGAGCTATATTTCTGAAACCAATGCGAATCTTCTTCTGACCTCTGAAGCAAATTTGTAGATAAGGACAAGAATAAAATATTTGGAGAAATAATGAACTCGGAAAACTACATTTATTGCCACAATTTTTATACATTTCGCACCGTATCTCCAAAACCGTTAATTTTTTCTGAATATTTTCTTTTGCAAAAATATTCCCTGGAATGTAATACACAACTCTTTATCCCGTTGTTTTCAGTACATTTTTCAACGACGATTTAATAAAAATATCAATAATGTAGTGAAATCGAAATGCGAGAATAAACTGTTGGTGTGAACTGTTTTGAAATACGTGTTGTAAAAGATATGATGCAAAATACCGCTGAAACAATATGAAGCATTTTGGAGTTTCAGAATGTTCTAAAGAATTGTTGAGAACTTTATTTGGTAGATTTTTGCAAAAGGTTACATGGTTCAACTCGCAATAGTTTAGCCGATACTGATCACAATTTCAGCAATTATGTAAAATTTTCTATATTTTATAGATTTTGATGCCCTTGATGGAGTTTTTCTTATGCGTTTTTTTTTTCAAAATATAAGTTCTACTAGTTTAGGGCTACAATATTGCTAAACACAGCAAGACCAAATTCCTATTCGTTTCTGAGATTAAGGCCTGATAACTCCAACTCAATTTTAGATATACTGTTCCTATGTTTATTTTTGAACTTCGTTGGACCCCAATTATCAAAAATAAAATTTTTGCAAAGTTTTGATATAAATTTCTGGCCATCATTTGTGTTTTCTTGAAAATGTTCACATGTCTTGTTTTCGGCATACTTGCCTGTCAAAAGTAAACATAGGTGGAATAAAATGCACGTCTCATGAAAGCATTTTGCCCCTTTCTTCTGATTAAAAAAAAAACTCTTATGTCAATCAGTACATAAAACTCGTTAAAAATTAACTAATAGATATTCGTACTATGTTGTTGCAAATGTTTTCAACAGCCGAAAACATGTGTTTCTCCGATGTTTCACACATTTTTGTAACATAAGTGTTTATAATTGAATAATCAATTTTAAATCATGAAAATAGGGTCAATAAAGAATCAAATTACAAAAATATATATTTCAAAACTCAAAATGTTTAGGGACATAGATTAAATGTGAAATAGGCAACTGAGTTGCAAATGTTTTGAGCAGCACTCTACACGCAGAGAAAAAATATTGTTGGAACAATCATATTCTAAGAACAAAATAGTGTCATCATGTTTCCTAATAAAAAATATATGGTTGAAACAACAATATATATTTTCAGATTTTTAAAATACACTATTTTGGTCTTAGAATATGATTGCTCCTACAATATCTCTTCTCTGTGTGTATATAGAAGAAAAAAAAAATACATAGAAGAACTCTTAAAAATTCTTAAAAAAAATGAATTTTCTCGAAAGAAATTGCGTTATGTGGATTGCTATTATATACAAGATTGGACAGGGGCTGGATTCTTGTTCTACGAAAATTTGAAATGAAAAATATTTCCTTTATAATTTTTTTCATTTTACAGTATTTCCTTTATAAAAGTTTTCATTTCACATTTTCATAGAAACAGAATTGACCCCCAGGTTCGAAAGAATTAGGAATAATATGGCCTGGTGTATGTATGTTTTGTACTGAATTTCTGAAAATATATGCATTGTTTACTTGATTTTTTGAAGCGGAAAAAACAATCGAAAAACAAGTTTTTTTATAAAATCTAGTTCTACAGGTGTTTAAATATTTTTTCATCGCAGAACTGGTGTGGCGCTGGTGTAAAAGAACGAAACATGTGTAAAAGTGGTAAAAATTTTAAAAACTTTTTAGTTCTGGAACGTCACTATAATTCTATAACAATTGTACGTATACGTTTTAACGATAGTATACAATTTCATTTGTGTATGTTTGTTTATTGTGAATGGTTAATAATTTTTGGTTTGAAACTGTGCTACAAGAATATTATTCACAATTGTACTTTGTGTAACCATCTGATGAGTTTTCGACAATATTATAAATACGATAAAGCAATAATTCAACTCTGGTCTCTAATTACGATATCAACAAATACAACTCTTAGAAACGTATATCTTGGACATCAACCCTTATAGAGATTAAACGAAGAAACTCAAATAAAGATGTCGCCCGCTCCCAAAGTTGTTATTTCAACTTCCGCAGTATTTCTGAGTAGACGTTTTGTGTGCTGATACCATCAAATGGTCTACCCTCGTGTTTTATATAATCCACCATATAACGGGGCGTATACCAAGGGTCATTCCGTTTGTAACAACTCTTGATCATGGGCTATATAGACCAACGTTTCGGTATAGTCCCCGCTTTAAGAAAATTCCAATTTGCCCTCCGAACTGGTTGTAATTTGGGATTTTTTCCAAAGGATAAAAAATTTGTACGCGGATTTTTTTTGAAGATCTTAACCTCATTTTCTCGCCGAAATGGCTGGAACTTGGTGTTTAGAGTTAGTTTGGGCTAAATAACTTTCGCTCAGAAATTTGTCTGTACAGGTACTTGTTTTGATATCTAGTCCCAGCTTTACTCTGGTAAATGAAACATGCTACAATTCCGAAAAAAAAAATAAATTTGTCGACATCAGTTTTATTTGCTCTCATGCTCCCACTAAAGACAATAACGAAGGATCAACAAGTAAGAACGGCGTTAAGTTCGGCCGGGCCGAACTTGTTATACCCTCCACCACAAGTTGTATTGAAGTAAAATGGAATAATTAGTTTCCTTTCGTGCATGAAGAAGACATAATACTAAATTTCTGCAATTTCGGTAAAACAATGTGAGGGGGTTATTTCAAAACCTCGATCTATACCGACAAATTTCTGACGGAAAGTGTTTAGGCTCAAAGAAGACTAAATACCAAATTTCGTATATTTCGGTAAGAGAATGTGGCTAAAACTTAAAAAAATACCGAAAATCAATAAGTACGCTTCTATGGGGATATAGGAAGACGTGGACCTATACTAATAATACTCTTCTGGAATATTTTATAACTCTTGGAAGACGAAATAACGAATTTCAGCCATTTCGGTTGGATATTGACGTCACAATCTTCAGTATTACGAAAATCGGGAGGTACCGTTCTATGGGGGCTATATCGAAACGTGGACTTATACCGACGAATTTTAGTCAGAAATGGGGCAATATGAAAGCGTGGACCTGTAGAGACATATTTCTGGCGAACAGTTTTATATCACATTGAAGACTAAATACCAAATTTCAGCCATCTTGGTGGAATATTGAAGACACAACCTTCGAAATCGGGAGGTACCTTTCCATGGGGGCTATATGATGGCGTGGATCTATACCGAAAACTTTAAGGGGGAAGTTGGAGTACCCCCAACAAAATCTAAATACCAAATTTCAGCCATTTCAGTGGAATATTGAGGACACAACGTTCAAAATACGGAAAATCGGGAGGTACTGTTCTATGGGTGCTATATGAAGGCATGGACCGATACTGACAAAGTTCTGGGGGAAAGTTTTATGCCACCAACGTAGACTAAGTACCAAATTTCAGCCATTTCGGTGTGATAATGAAGCTAAAACCTTCAAAATACCGAAAATCGGGTGGTACCGTTCTATGGGGGCTATATGAAGGTGTGGACCGATACCGACAAAATTCTGAGGGAAAGTTTTATACCCCTAAAGAAGACTACGTACAAAATTTCAGCCATTTTGGTAGGATAATGAAGCTAAAACCTTCAAAATACCGAAAATCGGGAGGTACCGTTCTATGGGGGCTATATAAAGGTGTGGACCGATACCGACAAAATTCTGGGGGAAAGTTTAATACCCCTAAAGAAGACTACGTAGCAAATTTCAGCCATTTTGGTAGGATAATGAAGCTAACACCTTAAAAATACCGAAAATCGGGAGGTACCGTTCTATGGACCGATATATCCCATTTTCAATACCAACCATCCTGCAAGTAATACAAAATTTTGTACCAAATTTTGACTCTCTATCTTTAAAATTGCGAGCTGTATCTTGATTTCAACAGACGGACAGACGGACGGACGGACATGGTCAAATCGACATAGAATTTTATGCTGATCAATAATATATATACTTTATAGGGTCTCCGACGAATATTTCGATGTGTTACAAACGGAATGACAAATTTAATTATACCCTCCATATGGTGGAGGGTATAAAAATATATTTGACGAGCGCTTAGAAAAACATATGATCGTTGTTCTGCCCATAACATTTCCTCTAGAAAAAGAGAATAAACCAACAGGGGGAATTCAGTTTTCACAATGAAACATCTGACAACGGAATGAGGATGGGAGACTTTGCAGCGGCAAAAAACATGGTTGTTAGCACCACCAGATTAAGCAATCTCGACATCCATAAGGGCACCGTCACCAGACCAAATACAAGAAATCAAATTGAACGTTGTGATAGATGAAGAAGACGTTCATTGAGCGTCAGATGTACGATCGTTCCGAGGAGCAAACATGGACTCGGACTACTACCTTGTTGCAGCAAAGGTAGGTACATGATTAAACGTATGAAATATAGTATGAACAGACACAACACGGAAGTTGGGCATCGGTAAGCTGAAATCACAACAGATAGCCACAGCATATTCCACGCTGTGGCAACCTGTTGTGATTGCAGCTTAACGATGTCCAACTCGAGCTGTTCAACTGTCCTTATTGCTTAATGAAAGCAATCCTCGTCCCGACGATGTCAGTGGCAAAGTATGTCCCACTCCATGCAAATACTCGCAAAATCCATGATATGACCAGGAGTGTCATGCTGCTACCGAAAAGAAAAATGTGGCATATAGGGCTACACCGCAAACAGAACCAACGCGTAGTCTACGAGGGAGGTATTGTGGTATCCTTTGCGCAGAAAAAAATAGAGAAATAAATAGCGGGAATGTGAAAAAATCTAGGTGTACTGGAGCTATAATGAAGTCGCAAATTCTACTAACGAGTGAAACAACAAAATCATGGCTTTGGTACAGGTACATGCACCTTTAGAGACGAGAATGGAAAGAGTATTTGTCCAACTATTGGTATCCAATACTAGCAAAGACGGCGACGCACACAAATCCAATCCCAGAAGATGGTATTAAGTGTATATCGCCCGGCCAAGATGAGGTAAAGCGGCAAAAAACCGGCTAAGGAATAATAAGGCGGCAGGAACCGATGGCTTACCAGCAGAGCTGTTCAAAAACGGATGTTATGCGCTGATAAGGTGTATGTATCAGCTAGTTAGCACCATTTGGCAGTTAGCACCTGTGTCCCGTCCACAGGAGAGGAGATAAGACTGTGTGCTCTAATAACATAGAATAAAAACGCAGAAGAATAATAAGGCAACAGGAACCGATGGCTTACCCTGCGGTAAATCTTGGAAAAGACCCACGCGATGCAGATCAATACTAACCATATTTTTGTTGATTATAAAGCAGCCTTCGACAGCCCCATATGCTCAAAGGTATTCCAAGCCATGTCTGAATTTAATAATGACTTGAACTGATACCCGGTCATCATTTAAAATAGTAAAGAACCTCTCCGAACAGTTGAGTACCAAAGAAGGTTTCACACAAGGAGGCAGCCATTCGTGTGATCTCTTCAAAATCCGGCTGAAAAAAATTTATCAGAGATGCAAACGTCATACGAAATGGCACAATATACACCAAAAACCACATGTTACTTGCTTATGCTGACGGCCTTGACATCATGGGTCGATCAGTAAAAGAAGTAACTGATACCTTTAAGAAGGTCGAAGGAGAATCTGCTAAAGTAGGCTTGGCAGTAAACGGCAACAAGACAAAGTTGATGACATCGACGCGCAATGCGTCCGTAGAACTCGGATCAACATTGAAAGTTGCTACCTATAATTTTGAGGTATTTAAAGACTTCGTCTACCTCGGCACCATCATAAACACAACAAATAATATCGATTATGATGTAAGAAGGCGAATAGAACTGGCTAACAGATGCTACGTTGTCTTAAGTAAACAGTTTAAAAACAAAGCCACATCTCGTCAAACAAAACTAACACTTTATAAAAACTGATACTACTTATGCTAATGTACGGTTCCAAAGCATGGGTATATGGGCAAGACGACAAGGCAGTGGTGCTTGATGAGCTTGAGAGAAAAATTCTTCGGAAGATCTACGGGACAATATGCGTTCACCATGAATATCGACGTCGTATGAACCACGAGCTGTATCTGTTCTACAACGACATTAGTTGTATAGTTAAACGTATGGATACAACGATTGCGTTGGCTTGGTCATGTCATGAGAATGATCGGTGATGAACCCGCCAAATGGTTCTAACCCCAAGTATGTTTGGACGAAATCCGTTTCAGACAATTTGTAGTTGATTTAGCAATGTCTGTCCGTCTGTCTGGCTGGAACCCACGATAACTCTCGAACGAATCAACCGATTATGTCCAAAATTTGGCTTTCGTAATATTTTGTCCAAACTTAGTTTAAGTTCGAAGATGGGTTATATCGGTCCAATCCTTCCAGTACCTCCCCCACAAAACTTCGAAAATGTTCGGAAAATTTGTGCGCACGATAACTCTTGAAGGGATTTGGTCCATACTTTGCATATCGTGAAATTTCTACCAGACTTAGATAAGATTCCAATATGGACTCAATTGGTCCACTCCTTCGTGTACCTCCCACACATAATTTCGGAAAAGTGCAGTTTAGGTCCAGTTCTCGAATCGCTATGATTTTTGCTGTAGCAACTTGTATTCACTGCCCCCCATACGACGGTACAAGTTTCATCAGGGACAAGCACGATAACTCTGGAAGGGAGTGACCGATTTGTTCCATACTTTACACATCCAAATATATCTACCAGATATAGATCAGGTTCGAATATGGACTATATCTGTCCACTCCTTCTGGTAGCTCCCACACAAAATTTCGAAAAAGTTCACTTTAATACCTGCTCTCGAATCACTTTGTTTTTTTGATACAACTTGAATTTGCTGCCTCAAGTACGACGGTAAATGTTGTTTTTTTTTTTTTCAAGGGCAATTCCATACTTCTTGAGAAAAAAAGCCCGAACATTTTAAAAACCCCTGTGGCACAATATGTATTGGCTGGAGAGCTCGAACCGAATACTGCGTTCGCCCACACTTTGGATATCGTAAAATTTCTTCGAATATTAAATGAAATTCAAAGGTGGTGCTTATAGATCAACTTCTTCCGGTACCTTCCCCACAAAAGTTCGAAAATATTCGCTAAAATTGTATGCGCGATATCTCATAAACGTAGCAACCGATTTGTTCCAAACTTAATTTATGTTCAAATGTTCAACATTTTTGTGTGGTTAATGGTCTGTTCGAGGATCCTTTGGAAGTTTTTACCGAAGGTTTCCCTAGTGGCCCTGTTTACAGAGATATTATGTTTTTCTTAGGCAAATGTGGTACAAAAGCCCTATCTATAGATATCCCCCGCAAATTTTTGATATTTTTTTATAGGCGGAAATTTTTGAAAACACTTTTTGGGAAAAAATTTTTCAATCCACACAGGCTGAGGGTATATCTCTGTCTGACTGATACTTTTTTACTTGTTTGATCTTCTTTCACGCTGCGGTGTCTACAGTATAGCCAATCATCAGATCCTGATGCCTTATTGTTCTTCAGCCGATTAATTGTTATTACCACACATTGGCTAGGTGTAAACACTCAATGCCGTCGTTTGGGTTTGGTTCTGGTATATTTTCATCGCCACCCATGTTCGGTACAAAAATATTGATCAAATGTTCATACTAAATCCTCAATACGAGGGTCACTAAAAAACCTTGTGGCCTAGGCAACACGCAGTGTCGCCAGGCGTCATTTGACATTTTTTTTTTTTGGAAAGTTTGACAGTTTTAGCCTAAGAGTACTCAGGACAGTATTGGTTGTTTACAGTGGCTTTATTGAGACACCTCCAAAACAGGGTTTTGAACGTTTTTGCAGCATCTTCTGGCAATTGCTGCCATTTTTCGGGTTCATACGCATAGTTCCATAATTCGTCACATGGATCCATCTTATAAACGTCTTTTGAAGGGCCGCTGTCATATTTTTTCCAAATTTCATGCACCGATAGACAGGGCATCCGATGAGAAAAATCCAATTTTTGCCGCCAAGTGTTCATGCAATATCAAATGTTAGTTGGTGGAATAAATTCCCAAGGATGCCTCTATCTCACCGTATATAAAGTGGCGATCTTGCATTATCCGTTCACACACGGCTTAATTTTTTCTGGCACAACGACCGTTTTTGGACGACCCTCACGAACTTCGTTTTTATACCTTACACCACTATGTGGTCGTAGACCCATATTTATACATACCAAAATGAATGGCTGGACGAGCTGAGTCGAACTGACTATGTGTATCCGTCCGTCCGTCTGTCCATCTAAACCTTGTAATCACCTTGTAATCGCAATTTTGATCGGATCTTCACGAAATTTTGGATGTTGATGTAGGTCCCAGAGGGGGAGAAGCCTATTGATTTTGGTGATGGCAGGATAATATTTAGGGGTCGGAATGGGCAAAAAACTTATGTGGATAAAAAGACAACGTTTTTTTCAAAGAGAATATCTCAGCTTCTATATGGGGTATACCAAAAGAATGAAAGAAGAAAATATCACCTTTTTAATGGTGTAAAGTAGGTTCTCGTAGGTGATCAAACAACGAAGATATAGCAATAGTCGCAAATAAAACCCAAATTTTCATTTTTGCAATTTTAATTATAATGACGAATATCACAGCTTTGGTTGGGGACTTTCCAATAGCAAAGCCTGACTATGAAAGTAAAAGATACCATCTTTACAATGGTGCAAACTAGGTCGCCGTAGGTGACCAAATAACGGAGATATCGCAACAGTCGGTAATACAACCCATTTATCCATTTTATTTGGAAATCACGCTACAGGTCGCAATTTTGATCGGATCGTCACGAAATTTTGAGGGTTAACGGGGGTCTCACAGATGAAGAAGCCTATTGATTTTGGTGATGGTCGTAATGGACAGAATTTTTTCCAAAGCAAATATCTCAGCGTCTATAAGGGGTATATAAAAAGCAAAACATGGCAAGGAAAGTAGAAAATATCAACTTTACAACAATGTAACATGGGTTGTCGTAGGTGGTCAAACAACGAAGATATCGCAATAGTCGCTAATAGAACCCAACTTTTCATTTTTGCGATTTTTATAATAATGACGAATATCTCACCTTTGGTTGGGGACCATCTAAAAGCAAAGCCTGACTAAGAAAGTAGAAATTCCCATCTTTAAAATTGTTCAAAGTAGGTTGGCGTAGGTGGTCAAATAATAGAGATATCGCAATAGTCGGTAATACACCCCTTTTTCCTCTTTTTCTGCAATCACACTACAGGTCGGAATTTTGATCGGATCATCACGAAATTTTCTCACAGAGATAGAAGCATATTGATGTTGGTGATGTCGATAGTAGTCAAATATAAAATTAAATATTAATTATTTTGGTTCAGTTCGCCTTCAGTCATTTGGTATAAAAGCCGGATAGGCGAAAACATTCGTATCTCCCTAAAAGAAATGTTTTCGAGTGAAAAGATTGTGCACAGAGGTATTGGTGTAGGGTATCACTTGTTTTGGCTAGTGTCGGCCACGATTGAATTAATTAATCCAGTTTTTCATAGTTCTATAGGATGGTACTTTATCGACATACAAAGATTTAATTTGATCGATGCACTCTTGCCGTGATTATTCACGTCGGAAGTTGTAAAAAATTATCGGACAAAAATGTTCACAAGTAAATTCCATTTTTTTGCCAAGTAATTTATTCAAGTCACTGTAAACAAATCTGTAAAACTGTCCTGAGTACGCTTAGGCTAAAAACTGTCAAACTTTCCAAAAAATGTCAAATGACGCCTTGCGACACTGCGTACTGCCTAGGCCAGAAAGTTTTTTAGTGACCCTCGTATATGTTACCAGATTCACTTCATAATCTTTGCTGGAGAATGTGCCTGCACCATACCCTTCAGTGTGGTAAAATTTTCGGACTTCATACTTACTCCTGAACATCTCGAGTTTCTCACGCTCATTTTTTTCCTGATCATTCTTCTGAAACACACACTTCTCTTACAGAGATGGCTTGTCAGAAATTGTGACGAATATGACTTGCGACGTATGCATATTAGGTAAATGTTAGTTTATTCCTTTTAATGTCTGTTAAGGGCAGTTCCCCAGGTCACTTCACGGGGAGGTCAGTGTCTACTTGAGATGAAAAAGGAACCAACCTGGACTTGCCATGTAAATTTTCGTATGTTTTTCTAAGTGCTTGTGAAATATATATGTATGTACATATTTGTTCGTCCCTGCTTTCGATGCATGGAAGCAGACAAAACTCGATTTTTACCAAATTATTTTCTTGCCTTCATGATTGGGATGAATTTTAAGACAAGATGCCAAATTAAGTTGCATGACAGATATTTATATAAAAATGCGTCCCTTTTTTCTATAGAAAATATATATATATGAAGAAAAGACAAAATTTTTTAGTTTTCCATAAAAAAAAATTAAAATTTTTTTTTAAGCTACATGAATGATTTTTGGTACATAGATTGGGAAAAAAATCCCATTCTTAAATCTGTTCGAGATACTAATTTTGGTTGTTGCGCGCAAAAGTTATGGCGGTTTCAATTCTGATAAAAAGAAAAAAATCTTTAAAAGACTCCAATCATTATATTGAGAAACTCTCTTAATTAGGGGCTCCCTACATACTATATGGTTACTGAGGTCCCATAACTTTAGTGAAAAAGTTGTAAATTTTATCGGAAATTAGGAAAGCATTCAAAACAATTGGTAGTTTACAACTTGTTTTAATAAAATTCAACCTGTTTATGCATCTGAAAAATATATAAAAAATATGTACGTAATCTATACATCGCGAAGATTCAAATGAAACCAAAACTATACAAATCCGTTTAGTGGTTTTCATATTATAGCAAAAACAAAAACATATATTGAGAAAATTTATAAAATTTTTGTAAGAGAAAATATTTATTAAAATTTATTTTGTGAGATAGTTGAAGAAAATGTAGGAAAAATAGGTTAGAGTTATTTTTCTGTTTTAGTTAATTTTCACGCAAAGAATCACATTTTTTATTCTAATCACTTCTCGAATACACGCTAACTTCTAGCGGAAGATATGGGTATCGTTCAAATAAATGTTGGGTTCCTTTAAATGGGGTATAATCTTGAAATAAAATTGTATCGGGTAATGTTCATTTTGAAATGCGTGTAAATCGCGAAATCCTCAAAATCACTTGATGCGCATGCGGTTTACCAATACAGCGAATTCTTCTCTTTTAATTTGTACACATTTGGAGGATTTACTTTGGCCGCTAAGATGTAGCATCGTCTGCAGTTAGGTGTGCAACAAACTGTATTACGCTTATATTTTGCACAAAGTGCATACACTTTTTATGCGCATCCGATTTCACTATCAACCGTGAAAAAATACATCGATCTAAACATATTTCAATAAAATCCATCAAGAACCGTGGATGTAGCATCACACAGTATTTTTTGGATAAATCGGATACAGCTCCCATGCCACTAAATTTTTCAAACCGCTGTTTTCGCACAAACGCGAGTGATGATTCACTTTCTTCATTGAAATGGAAACGATCCACATAAAACGCGAATTAGTCAGCGATATTTTGAAAAACATTTTTCGCAAATTTTTCAATTTTTGCAGTAGCCATTTCCGCCGTTTTAGTAGATGGATTTTTACGATCTGTGATTCATATGATCCGGATCGCCGAAAAACTAAAATATCGCGGGGTACCAGCACACTCAAAACGATATTGTAAACACTGTACCCAAAAAATAGGTTTTTTAGAAAAAATATCGCACTAAATTTTTGCCTTTGGCAGTAGATTACTCTGCTGCTGTGTCGGCTACATACTTAGTATACACATCAGATTATGCGAAATGGCGAGTTCTTTAGTCCTATAATTGGTTTTTCGAAATATCCGAATGCGCGTCCCAGTTACATAAAAAATACAAAAAACACCTGAAATCCGTCCTAAAAATGTCAGCATCCATAAAAGGCTTTAAAGGAAAAACCATAGGTAAAAACACGTTGAATCTAAACAGGTTTTTTATATTGCTATTCGATTTCTGATTAAATCATTCAAATGACGGACATCTGTCCAAAGTAAAAGTTGGAGAATACAAAATGAAGATTACACTTTTAATGTATCACTTTCCAAAATTTCCACTGCATCCACCTTTTATGGATGCTGACATTTTGAAGCCGGATTTCAGGTGTTTTTTGTATTTTTTATGTAACTGGGACGCGCATTCGGATATTTCGAAAAACCAATTATAGGAGTAAAGAACTCGCGATTTCGCATAATCTGATATGTATATTAAGTATGTAGCCCACACAGCAGCAGAGTAATTTACTGACAAAGGCCAAAATTTAGTGCGATATTTTTTCTAAAAAACCTATTTTTTGGGTACAGTATTTACAATATCGTTTTGAGTGTTCTGGTACCCCGCGATATTTTAGTTTTTCGACGATCCGGATCATATGAATCACAGATCGTAAAAATCCATCAACTAGAACGGCGGAAATGGCTACTGCAAAAATTGAAAAATTTGCGAAAAATATTTTTCAAAATATCGCTGACTAATTCGCGTTTTATGTGGATCGTTTCCATTTCAATGAAGAAAGTGAATCATCACTCGCGTTTGTGCGAAAACACCGGTTTGAAAAATTTAGTGGCATGGGAGCTGTATCCGATTTATCCAAAAAATACTGTGTGATGCTACATCCACGGTTCTTGACGGATTTTATTGAAATATGTTTAGATCGATGTATTTTTTCACGGTTGATAGTGAAATCGGATGCGCATAAAAAGTGTATGCACTTTGTGCAAAATATAAGCGTAATACAGTTTGTTGCACACCTAACTGCAGACGATGCTACATCTTAGCGGCCAAAGTAAATCCTCCAAATGAGTACAAATTAAAAGAGAAGAATTCGCTGTATTGGTAAACCGCATGCGCATCAAGTGATTTTGAGGATTTCGCGATTTACACGCATTTCAAAATGAACATTACCCGATACAATTTTATTTCAAGATTATACCCCATTTAAAGGAACCCAACATTTATTTGAAAGATATCCATATCTTCTGCTAGGTGTTAGCGTGTTTTCGAGAAGTGATTAGAATAAAAAATGTGATTTATTGCGTGGAATTTAACTAAAATAGAAGAAAAACTCCGACCTATTTTTCTTACATTTTGTTCAACTAACTCACAAAATAAATTTTAATAAATATTTTCTCTTACAAAAATTTTATAAATTTCCTCAATATATTTTTTGTTTTTTGCTATAATATGCAAACAGCTAAACGGATTTGTATAGTTTTGGTTTCATTTGAATCTTCGCGATGTATAGATTACGTACATATTTTTTATATATTTTTCAGATGCATAAACAGGTTGAATTTTATGAAAACAAGTTGTAAACTACCAATTGTTTTGAATGCTTTCCTAATTTCCGATAAAATTTACAACTTTTTCACTAAAGTTATGGGACCTCAGTAAACATATAGTATGTAGGGAGCCCCTAATTAAGAGAGTTTCTCAATATAATGATTGGAGTCTTTTAAAGATTTTTTTCTTTTTATCAGAATTGAAACCGCCATAACTTTTGCGCGCAACAACCAAAATTAGTATCTCGAACAGATTTAAGAATGGGATTTTTTCCCAATCTATGTACCAAAAATCATTCATGTAGATTAAAAAAATTTTTTTAATTTTTTTTTTTATGGAAAACTAAAAAATTTTGTCTTTTCTTCATATATATATATATATATATATATATATAGAAGTGTGTTTTCAGAAGAATGATCAGGAAAAAATGAGCGTGAGAAACTCGAGATGTTCAGGAGTAAGTATGAAGTCCGAAAGATGATGAAGTGAATGTGGTATCATATACGAGGGTCACTAAAAACCTTCTGCCCTAGGCAATACGCAATGTCGCCAGGCGTCATTTGACATTTTTTGGAAAGTTTGACAGTTTTTAGCCTAAGCGTACTCAGGACAGTTTTACATACGACCATGTGTTGATTTATTTGAATAAATTACTTGGCAAAAAAAAAAATGGATTTTTCTTATGAACATTTTTGTCCGATAATTTTTCACAACTTCCGACGTGAATAATCACGGCAAGAGAGCATCGATCAAATTAAATCTTTGTATGTCGATAAAGGACCATCCTATAGCACTATGAAAAACTGGATTAATGAATTCAATCGCTTCAGACACTCGCCAAAAAACGCAGTTCGTGAGGGTCGTCCAAAAACGTCCAAATTAAGCCGTTTGTGAACGGATAATGCAAGATCGCCACTTTATATACCGTGAGATAGAGGCATCCTCGGGAATTTATTCCACCAACTAACATTTGATATTGCATGAACACTTGGCAGCAAAAATGGGATTTTTCTCATCGGATGCCCTGTCTATCGGTGCATGAAATTTCGAGAAAAATATGATCGCGGCCCTTCAAAAGACGTTTATAAGATGGATCCATGTGACGAATTATGGAACTATGCGCATGAACCCGAAAAATGGCAGCAATTGCCAGAAGATGCTGCAAAAACGTTCAGAACCATGTTTTGTCATCAAGCCACTGTAAACAACCAATACTGTCCTGAGTACTCTTAGGCTAAAACTGTCAAACTTTCCAAAAAAATGTCAAATGACGCCTGGCGACACTGCGTATTGCCTAGGCCACAAGGTTTTTTAGTGACCCTCGTATTGAGGATTTAGTATGAACATTTGATCAATATTTTTGTATCGAACATGGGTGGCGATGAGAATACCCTAGAACCAAACCCAAACGACGGCATTTAGTGTATATTAAGGTTATGACTTTTTTACAACCTCATATCCCTGTATCATAGCGTGATGGGTTTTGCCATAAGATTACATAAAATCATAATTATAAGGTGATTCGGTAAAAAAAACCTCACGCACAAAATGATTTTAAAATTTGAATTTATCAAAATTATGGACAATTTTTTGAAGTCACTGTAAGCAGATATACAATTGAAAATAAACTTTAGAGTCACATGAGATAATTAAACTGACATGACATTTATTTCTCACTAATTTTCTTCAATTCTGAGAATCGTAAAAATGCCGTAAACGCTTTTATTTAAAGATATATTTTTTTAACAAAAAACCAAAAATTTCAATATTTTTCAAAGTGGTTTGTGCATAACCTTTTCCAATATTTGAATGAAATAAACATTATTATAGTTATTAGTAGGGTTATATTTATTCATTCGTGCAAAAAAATTTTTTGAAAAAAAAATTATTTTCATTTCATACATTTTTTCAAAAAATTATATTTTTAAAATCGATTTGTGCGTGAACTTTTTTTATATTTCAATGGAATAAACGATAGCGTAGTGATTATTAGGCAAAAGTTCATTCATCCCTGCTACAGGAAATCATTTTTGAGAAAAAATGTGAAAAAGTCATAACCCTAGTGTTTATACCTAGCCAATGTGTGGTAATAACAATTAATCGGCTGAAGAACAATAAGGCATCAGGATCTGATGATTGGCTATACTGTGGACACCGCAGCGTGAAAGAAGATCAAACAAGTAAAAAAGTATCAGTCGGCTTTGCCGACAGAGATATACCCTCAGCCTGTATGGATTGAAACACTTTTTCCCAAAAAAATGTTTTCATAATTGTCCGCCTATAAAAAATATGGATTTCCGCCTATAAAAAAATATCAAAAATTTGCGGAGGATATCTATAGATAGGGCTTTTGTACCATATTTGCCTAAGAAATACCGCTGTAAACAGGGCCACTAGGGAAACCTTCGGTAAAAACTTCCAAAGGATCCTCGAACAGACCATTAACCACACAAAAATGTTGAACATTTGAACATAAATTAAGTTTGGAACAAATCGGTTGCTACGTTTATGAGATATCGCGCATACAATTTTAGTGGGGGAGGTACCGGAAGAAGTGGATCTATAAGCACCACCTTCGAATTTCATTTAATATTCGAATAAATATTACGATATCCAAAGTGTGGGCGAATGCAGTATTCGGTTCGAGCTCTCCAGCCACTACATATGGTGCCACAGGGGTTTTTACAATTTTCGGACTGTTTTCTCAAGAAGTATGGAATTGCACTTGAAAAAAAAAACATTTACCGTCGTACTTGAGGCAGCAAATGCAAGTTGTATCAAAAAAAAAAAAAAAAAAACCAAAGTGATTCGAGATCAGGTATTAAAGTGAACTTTTTCGAAATTTTGTGTGGGAGGTACCAAAAGGAGTGGACAAATATAGTCCATATTCGAACCTGATCTATATCTGGTAGATATATTTGGATATGTAAAGTATGGAATAAATCGGTCACTCCCTTCCAGAGTTATCGTGCGCACAAATTTTCCGAACATTTTTTAAATTTTGTGGGGGAGGTACCTGAAGGTGTGGACCGATATGGCTTATCTTCGAACTTATACTAAGTTTGGACAAAATATTACGAAGGCCAAATTTTTGACCGAATTGGCAGATCGGTTCGAGAGCTATCTTGCGCTCCAACCACTACACACAGTGTCATGGGGGTTTTTTGCATCATTCAGGCTATTTTCTCAAGAAGTATGGACTTGCCCCTGATGATGCCAAATTAAGTTGCATGGCAGATATTTATATATAAATGCGTCCCTTTTATCTATATTTTTTTTCAGGTATATACCAAAAATAGTTGGTTCCTAGTCTTCTTGTTTGCGTGTTAGTTAGTTTTAAGATACTAAATTCGATTAGGACCGTCCCTTGGTATCTATCACTTCTAACCTCCAATTTTGTTTACTTTCTCAATAATAAATCAAACAAGTAATAAACTCCATTAAATTATCCAACAAAACTGAAAACATTTTCTGGCAGTAGCTGCAGCAATGCATGCTATGTCAAATTTGTTGTCAATTATAAAAATGTCATTTATTTTGTTGACATTTTTGTATAATGACAAAAATAAAAACAAATATTTAAATGGCTGTTAAAGTAACTAACACAAAAACAATAGTAATATTAACTTGGCTAAAGTTTGATCGATTCGGAGGTAATATAAATAATTTTGTACACCATTAGGAGAGTGGCATTTTTTAAATAATCTTCCTAGAACATTTAAATATAAATGCCATGACTCCCCCTTATGGAATCTGCACCTAAGTGCAAATTTGTAAATGAAGTTAATTGTGCGAAAATTATTGCGTGTCGACAATATCTGGAAGGGCAAAGCGGTTTCATGATTAAAGATTTCCATTTTATCCACCATTAATTGGAAAAGCGTGATGTAAGTTTGTATGTTGCTTGGTTTCACAACAATACAACAACAAAAGAGTAAATAAACCAAACCAGCCAACCAGAGCTACCAACCAAATTCTGGAGAAACAAACAAAAAGTCATGGAACAACAAAAAAAAGAGATATAAATTAAATGGAGATACCTGTGCAAACAAAGATAGTGTTGGCCAAAAATTTATATTCATACAAACGTACAGACTGGCTGGCTGTGGCTCGACAAATAGAACACACAGTCAGGCAGACAGACAGAAAGGAGAATGAATGAACGACGGGCATGCAGCAATGTTAGAGGGGTTTAATAGACAATGAAATAAACGTTTGGATATGCTGTACTGTGCCATAAGCTTTATGCTACTCGCAGCAATCATTGCACCACTCTATCTGTTAAATGTTATCGTAAAGTTTAACAACAAACAAGCCACCATTTTGCCCAGATAAAAATTATATCAAATGTGTGAGAGAGAGGGAGTGCCATGTTTGAGGTTGAGATTATAGCAACTGATGAGATGCAATTGAAATTTATGATTTGTACATAGTATATCTGTTATAGATTAGTGGCACCAACCACACTATAACTTACGAATTGAGCATCCAAATTGGCCGAAACTTTGCACTTTGTAAAAGTTCATTAATTTCCAAAAAGGTCTATACCGGACAACACTTTTGGATATCGCCCTCACAAAAGGTGAGGATTTTTGCTTAAGTCCAGTTTAAGGGATGTTCAAGGATCGAAGGTACTCTTTGTGGTCATTTTTTACAGCGATATATAGTGTTTTTCGTGGAAAAGTCCGTGCTTGTGGACACATTGCTCCAAAAGCTCTAGCAAATTCTACGGTAGCCAACTAAAATTAATGTTGGGTGTGTGTGCTCAATAACTACACTGTGAACCGAAATTTTGGGGGTGGAAAAATCCTTTTGAAGGTGAAAGCCCTTGATGAGTATATACAGAACCCCAAAGGGCAGGTCCGCCGTGAGTCGAACTTTTGAGTTATGGCGTGATGAATTTTTCACTGGAGGCACTATAAGCCATTACAAATTAGCGTTATATCTTTGATCGCTGTTGTTTTGGCTTATTTTTCATATGACATGTTTTTAATCAAATCTAATGGGGATCTTTTTCGTAGAACATTTCGACCTTCTAACTCGTTTCCTTCCATGGCCTTTTCGTCCTTTATTTCAAGAAACGCAATAAAAGTACCACAATATGAAATTTTTCAGCTTCAATATCTGATCAGCTTCCGATATCTGATCCAAAATCGTAACGATATCTTAACGAAAGTTGTATGAAGTGGTTGACATAATATCGGAACGAAATGTCGGAGCGAAATCGGATCGATTTCGGTCAGAATTCGGAACGAAATCGGAAGAAAATCCTTGGAAAATTCGGAATGCGAATTTTTTCCTCCGAATTTTCGTATAGAACGATTTCGTAATAATGTCGTATGAAAATCTGAGTTATCTTGCGAATCTTCGTAAAGATTTCTGAACGATTTTGAAATAATGTCGTATGAATATCGAAGGAAAATTTTTTTCTCTGCCCCCTTTTTATACCCTCAGCCTTTAGGCTAAAGAGGGTATATACACTTTGATACGACCAAAAATGTGCCTCATCGAAATAATGGTTTTAGACCCCAAGTATGTTTGTACGATATCTGTTTCAGACAATTTTGAGTCGATCTAGCAATGTCCGTCCGTGTCTGCCTGTCTGGCTGGTGCGCACGATAACTTTCGAACGGATCAATCGATTCGGTTCAAATTTTGGGCATCGAAATATTTTGTCCAGATTTGATTTAAGTTCGGAGATGCGCCATATCGGTCCACTCCTTTAGGTACCTCCCCCACAAAAGTTCAAAAATGTTCGGAAAAATTGTCCGCACGATAACTCTTGAAGGGAGTAACCGAATTAGTCCATACTTTGCACATCGTGACATTTCTACCAGACATAGATAAGGTTCCAATATAGACCCTATTGGTCCACTCTTTCTGGTACCTCCCACACAAAATTTTGCTGAAGTACAGTTTAAGGCCTGCTCTCAAATCGCTTTGATTTTTGTTGCAGCCACTTGATACGATATATGTAATTATATAATTTTTTTCAGGAGCAAGTCCATACTTCCTCAGAAATCAGCACGAAAACTGCAGACAACCCATATAATACCATGTGTCGTAGTTGGAGCGCACTATAACTCTCGAACGGATCAACATATTTGGTTCAAATTTTGGGTCTTTCAATATTTTGTCCAAACTTAGTTTAAGTTCGAAGATAGACCATATCGGTCCACTCCTTCCGGTACCTCCCCCACAAAGGTATGGACTATATCGGTCCACTCATTTGGGTACCTCCCCCACAAAAGTTCAAAATGTGTCTGTAAAATAATGTGAAAGATAACTCTCGAAACGAGCAATCGATTTGGTCGTTTCAGACGCGCAGGGAGTTTATGATTGGTCCATACTTTGCACATCGTATTATTTCATCCAGGTTGGAATATTGACTACATCGGTTCACGCCTTCGGCTACCTCCCACACAAAATTCGAAAAAAGTGAAGTTTAGGAGCCCTTTTCGCATCGTTTAGATTAGGTTCGAACTTAAACTAAGTTTGGACAAAATATTACGATACCCAAAATTTGGTTGGAATCGATTGATCCGTTCCAGAGTTATCGTGCCCACCAGCCAGACACACGGACGGACGGACATGGCCTCTGGCCGTAGATTACTGTGATGATATGTGGGCTACATAGTCATTATGCATATCAAATTATGCGTAATCGCGAATACTTTAATTCTATGATTGGTTTTTTTTTTTAAATACCCGAGTTCGCGTCCAAGTTAAATCAAAAATACAAAAAACACCTAAAATCCTGCTTCAAAATGTCAGCATCCATAAAATGTGGATGCAGTGGAAATTTTGAAAAGTGATAAATTAGAAGTGTAATCTTCATTTTGTATTCTTCTACTATTACTTTGGGCAGATGTCCGTCATTTGAATGGTTTAACCAGCAATCGAATAGCAATGTAAAAAACCTCGATAGCTTCAACGTGTCTTTGCCTATGTTTCTTCATTTACGCGGCCATCGCTTCCACGCAAATTAATTTTTGATTTGCTAAATTTTTGAGCTTGTTCAGAAACACTTAATTTGATCCAGTAATAGTCATAGCTACTGGTAAACTACAATAGTTCGCGTATTATAATATGTAGTGCAAAAGTTGACTTCAAGGAAACTAAATTTTTTTTGTCCTTTATCGGCAAAGGTGACGCTTTACCATTTTTTATAAAATAGTCCTTAGTCTGTTGCCATTCCTATTTATTGCTTATTTTATTCTTTTTGATTCTAACAAAGAACATTTTTTTCATTCCCTCATATTTGTTCTTGGTTCTCAAGCTTCAAATCGTGCCATAACATTTTGTTTTTTATTTGCTTTCAACACCAAAAATAAAACCAAAATAATAAACCCGTTTCGTATCAAAGGTGTTTGTAAAAACATTTGTTACCATCACCAGCGAACAAATAACTTTTCATATTTAGCCTTTTACTCCCTAGACGTGAAGAAAAGTCAGCCGAGTGTACCAACGAAACAAACAACCACCACCACCTACTCCATAGATTATCATGATAATGATGATCATGATATACAGTAATGAAAGAAAAAATTGAAAAAAATCACTTAGACCAGTAAGTTTAAAACTCCTGCGGGAAACATTGGGGGAGATTAGAAAATAAAAAATTTAAGTTAAAAATGGGAATCAGTTTGCGGAAAAGAAAATATGGTCGAACTTTATAAAATATGTATCTCCACTAAAATCGTTCGTTGAAAAAGAAATTTCTTTATAACGTGGTAATTCTTCGTCACCATAAGTTACGCTGTAAAGAAGTTCGACTGTTTGAGTTCAAGTAGATTGGGCCTTTTCAAATAATATACCATTCTTTGCCTTTAAAATATTTTCCACATTACCCTTAATATTTCATCCAATTATCTCCCACTGTTCCATCTCACCTGTAGTTGTTTGAAAAAAAAAATAAATGTTTTCTGCTTCTTTTCTCGCCAAATAAATATCTAACAATTTCTTTTCACTTCATCTTTCGCCAAAATAATCAACCATGGCAATCAGTTTCTAATTTTTATGGTGTTATTTTTGTGCTTTTGTCAGGATCAAAAAGGTCAATTCGTTTGTAATATTAGCCACTTATTCCACGACGTGGGCAAAAGGAGGAAGACAGAGGATGCGAAAATATATTCTACACGTTTGTTGTTGTTGCTTTTTAATACATAGAATTTACATAAATTATGGTTTTTGCCATTATTTATTTTTTGTAAAGATAATTGATTTGTATCCTCAGACATGGGATTATTATTGTAGTCCTGACGCTTACGAGTAGGAATCAAATTTTAAAAGAGTTACGGGCTGCACGGGAAATGAAGTTATGGATGATTAAAGGTACGCGAACATATTGCTGTAACCAATTTAGTTGCTATGCTAACTTATAATACCTGTCATTCATATTAATTATTCTCTACATTACCAAATCCCAAACTCTGTTTCATACGGTGTACCCTGCAGCTCTCAACACTGTGATAATCTCTATGGTAATGCTTAACCAGCTGGATGATCCCGGTGTTGAGCACTTGACAAGGGTTTTTATACCCTTAGCATTTATGCCAACGAGGGTATATACACGTTCATACGGGAAAATGTGCCTCATCGAAATAATGCTTTTAGACCCCAAGTATGTTTGGACGAAATCCGTTTCAGAAAATCTGGAGTCGATTTAGCAATGTCCGTCCGTCTGTCTGGCTGGCTGGTGCGCACGATAACTCCCGAACGGATGAACCGATTTGGTTTCTAATTTGGCCTTCGTAATATGTTGTCCAAACTTAGTTCAAAAATGTTTGGAAAAATATGCGCACGATAACTCTTGAAGGGGGTGACCGATTTAGTCCATACTTTACACATCCTAATATATCTACCAGATATAGATCAGGTTCGAATATGGGCTATATTTGTCTACTCCTTCGGGTACCTCCCACACAAAGTTTCGGATAAGTTCGCTTTAAAACCTGCTCTCGAATCACTTTGATTTTTGCTTCAATTATGTGTCACCGTAGGTAGTGGCTGAAGAGCACGATGACTCTCGAACTGATCAGCCGATTTAGTTCAAAATTTAGCCTTCGTCATGTTTTGTCCAAACATAGTTTCAGTTCGAAGATGGACAATACGGGTCCACAACTTCCAGTACTCCCCTTTAAAAAATTTCACTAAAATGGTATGCACGACATATCTTGAACGGGACAATTAGGGCCAAGCTTTGGATCTTCTAATATTTTGTCCACATTTAGTTTAACTTCAAACTTAAAGAATACAACAAAATGACTAGAACAGCAAAGCGCAATTCCTGGAAACTTTTCTGTGAACAGGTAGACAGCGTAAATGATGTATCCAAAATAAAAAAGTTTATATCGAAAACCCATACACAAACCGAGATCATGGTGAATGATATGGGAAATAAGATGGAAACAATCGATGACACGCTGGGGCTTTTGATGAATACACATTTCCCGCCGAACACTGCGACGCACGCAGGGGTGCCGGTAGTTAGGGAATGTGTTACAGAGGAAGCACCAACAATTGATGAAGCGATGGTAAAGGATGCCATCAAGAGCTTCAAACCCTTAAAAGCAGCGGGGCCGGATGAGATATTTCCGGCCTTACTCCAGAAAGAGATGGACTAAATTGCTCCCAAACTATCTGGAATTTTTAACGCATGCTTAAAACTTGCGTATACCCCTAAAGCCTGGCAGGAGGCGAAACCTGGAAAAGCAAGTTACGCAATTCCCAAGTCTTATCGTCCGATAAGCCTAACATCCTTCCTGCTTAAAACCATGAAACGAATAGTCGACACCATGATTAAGAGCAAGATTCCAAACCATATGCTTAAATACAAACAACATGCATACGTTAAAGGTAGATCAGTGGAAACCGCATTACATGAGGTTGTACACCACATCGAGAGCACCCTCGATAGGAAGATGTATACACTAGCGGTATGCATTGATATCGAGGGTGCTTTCAACAACGTCAGCACCGAAACCCTTATCAAATCCTTAGATAAGTTTCAGGTGAATCGGGCTCTTAGGGACTGGATAACCACATGCTAAGGAATAGATGGATAAGATTCGGGCTACTTGACGTAAAAATAAAGGACAAAGTTGGTCAGGGTACGCCACAGGGGGGGATTTTATCCCCACTCCTATGGGTCACTACCATAAATAGCCTATTAAGGACTTTAACCGATGAGGGATTTGACCCAGTCTGTTATGCAGACGACTTTATAATACTTCTGAGGGGTAAGAATCCAAACTTGCTATGCAGAAGAGCTGAATCAGCCCTAAAACTAGCGTACAACTGGGCTAGACCAAGAGGTCTTAATGTAAACCCGGAAAAAAACGGAAATATGTCTGTTTACTAAGAAAACAAAACTGGGACACTTTGAAGAACCAGTTTTCCTAAACAAGACGATCAATATTTCCAACAAAGTCAAATATCTGGGAGTAATTCTGGATAGGAAACTTAAATGGAAAGACCATATTCAAGAAAGAGCCAATAAAGCTCATGGATGTTGGTCAACCTGTAGAAGGTCTATAGGCGCCAAGTGGGGTCTTAATCCTAAGATGACACACTGGCTATACAAAAGCGTAGTTAGACCTATTCTAACATACGCTTCAGTAGTCTGGTGGACAGCTATGGATAAAAAGTGTAATATTAAAATACTACAGAAAGTCCAACGAATGTGCTGTCTAAGTGTAAGCGGCGCAATGAGGACAACATCAAGGAGGGCATTAAAAACTATTCTATATATACACCCAATAGAAATCCAGATAAGGTATGAAACGGCTGTCGCATCTATTCGACTTAAAGCGATGGACGAGTGGATCAGTAAAGACCACGTAACATACCATCAAAACATTTTACAGGTAACAACGGGAGAGTCAATGGATAATATTGTATCGGACCGTGTACCTGAAACATTTCTAGCCGCCTCATGCGAGGCATTAATTCCAGACAGAGACTCGTGGATCGGCGGAAATCTAGCACAAATGCTGACTGAAAACTGTTGTTATACCAGCGACGACCACAGAAATACAGCCAAAGCGAAGACTTGTATGAACGTATGAGTGAAAAAAGCAACAACCACTTTATGTTTTTGTTTGTTTTCATTCATTTACACTGTACGTGAGAGAGAGAAGCAAATGCAAAAACAACTCAGTGGGCGCCCTCAATATACGGTCTAAGCAAAGAAGCTCGACCCTGTGTTATACAGACGGCTCCATGCTAGGTGGGAGAACGGGACTGGGTGTCTTTATTGAAGAACCAGAGACCGAAATATCTCTTCGTTTGCCGGATCACAATACGATCCATCAAGCGGAGATCCGAGCGATCACAGAGTGTCTGAACTGGCTTAAGCCAACACGAGACCAACTACTGTAAACGTCCTTACGGACAGTAAAACTGCAATCAAAGCAATAACATCCAAGACAGTAAAATCACAAACAGTCTTGGATTGTATAAATTCGATCAACAGCTATACTCAGCATGGCACGGTGCGTATAATATGGGTACCGGGACATACGGGGAATAGAGGTAATGAGATAGCAAATTCTGTGGCAAAAAAGGGAAGGGAATTAGGAACCGTAAACTTAGCGAACGCAAAGCCACTAAACGCGTCTCGGCTAGAGTTAAAAACTTGGGCAAAAAATGCCCACTTATCCCTATGGAATAGAGAGGAATTAGGGAAACCCACAAAAATCCTACACGCAGAGAAAAAAATATGATTGATCCAACAATATTCGAAGAGCAAAATATGTATTGTAAAGATATTGTTAAATTCCAAATGTAGTATTGTGATTCCAACAATTGGGTTTTGTTAAATCCAAAAATTGTTTTTGTCAACTCGACAATAGTTCTCTCTTTTCTTCGACAATTTTTTCTCTTCTCTCGCTATTCGATGCCGTGTTGAAAAAACAATTATGGTGAGTTTTGTTTGTATGACATGATGCCTTTATCTTTGTTTTTGTGTGTATGTATACCAACAAGGAGACTCTTGTTTTTATTTGTTTCTGTTGTGTTTCATTCTTCTATCTTCATTGTGCTTTGAGGTTTGGTGTTATACCGGAGTTTGTTATGGTGTTTAATTATTCCTTATGTTGTGGTGGGTGCTTGTTGCTTTTTGTTTGTCTTTGTTGTGAGCCAATGCAGCAAACCATGTATTGTGTTCATCAATGATTGCAATATTATACGCGACATTTATATCCAAGTTTTGCGAAAAGTGTATATGAGAAGTATATACACTCAAATCAAAAATTTCTGGGCTGGTTTTCTGGGTTGACAATACTTTTTGTAAACAAAATTAGATTATGATTGTTCCTACAATCGGTATTGTTAACGATTTTTACAATATTGCGGAAATTCGAATATTGTTTTTGTTTTCTATGTTTGGAACAAAAGATGGTATTTTTGGATTTGGATTACAATGTTTAAACAAAACAAATACATTTTTGGAACCAGAACAGATATTTTTGTTCCAACAAAAGCGAAAAATATTTTTTCTCTGCGTGTATGGGGAGACCCAAATGAGGAAAAACCTAAAAACCTATTACTGCTAGGTAAAGCAGAGTTGAGTAGACTTACAGGTGTTTTACAGGTCACCTGGGTTTACAAGCTCATCTACAAAAAATTAATTGTGCAGACAACAGCGTATGCAGGGCATGCGGAGAGGATGATGAAACATTGGAGCATTTTCTCTGCCAATGCCCCGCTTTCGCGAACATCAGATCCCAGTTTTTAGGGAACGACACAATACCAGATCTTAATCAGGTAATTGGAAACGACCTAAAGCAATTACGGGATTTTGTTAAGAGAACAGAGTTCCTTAAATAAATTATAGTAGAGTCCCCTTCTTCAAAAAACTTAGAGTAGAGCGCACAACAGGCCTACTTCATGGCTTATGTGTATGTCCACCAGGACATGTGGCGATTACTTCTTTAACTTTAACTTCTAAAATGGCCCATATCGGTTCTCTCCTTAGGGTATCTCCCCACAAAAGTTCAACACTTGTGTCTAACTGCAGTTTAGGGTCTGCTCGAAGATGCTTTAGAAATGTATATCGATGCTTTTCGTTATGGTCCTGTTTACAGCGATATTAGGTTTTCCGTGGACCAATTCCATGCCTCCTGGCATACTGGTCCAAAAGTTATACGATGACCCACTGAAATGACTAGTGGGCGCCATATCTATGGAAAAGATACAAGGAGGAAAAAGGGCTCTCTAACATATGTCCCAAACATATTTTGCAGCAAACATATATTTGTTTGCAATCAATCGCAAACATAACATATGTTTGGGTCCTGCAAACAAATGTATGTTTGGGTGTAAACAAATATTTGTTTGGTGCAAACTAATTTATATTTGGGTGCAAACAAAAAATTCTTTAGATATAAAAAGTGAGCATCATTCTCATTAACATGAGAATACTCGATGTTTAAATAGTTCAGGTTTTCCCTAGAAAAATTATCATTTCAAAAACTGAAAAGCCAATTGATAATTACTTCGCCGGGATGAAATCATGACATTGGTAGCGATCAGTAAATTTTGCAAGCTGTTTGTGCATTTTGTAAACATTACTCTCTGTCAGAGGTGGAAGCAAGTCGACTTTCGGTCGCCGCTTCTCCGATATTTTTTAATCGATTTAACGGAAAAAGCGCTGATTATCATTCTAGTTGTCAAAATGCATTATTGTGAATAAAATCACATACAAAACCCATGGCATAATAATACAGATACAACGGGAAAACAGCTTATTATCACACTAGTTGTCAAAATGCATTATTGTGAATAAAATCACATACAGAAGGTAAACAAGCAATGTACAGTAATGCGTTATTGTGAACAATTTTGACGATTGGTATGATTTGATGTAACACCTTCTTATTCCACCATGACAAAACCTAAACGAGAAATTCACGGTATGCGTTATTTTTAACAAAATTTGCCTTTTAGACCGATTTTGAGCAACTGATGCAACGCCTTCTTACTCCGCCATTACTTACACGTACCGGCATAACCCAAATGACTGCTGAGCAATAAAACTTATCCGATATAGCCGAAACTCTATATATCGTAAAATTTCTTGCAAGCATACAACAAGTTCCAAGAGTTCGCAAGGTACCACATTCACAAAAGTTCAACATTTTTGCTTAAGTATATTTTAGAGACATGTCTAGGGTCTTTTAAATATTTACAACGGGCCCGTGCGGCTCATATTACGACAGTATAATTTTTATCGCGTTTAAGTCCATAGTGTCTGAGATAATTGCCATGTATAAATCCAATTGTCACCATTTGTTCTTTTAAAATTTTAAAAGCAATAAAATGTTTAGATTCTTTGATAGTACAACAAGAACATCAAGAGTATTTCCACTCCACGATCTCTCAAAACCCAACATTTTCACAAAATATGCCAAAATTAGCCGCGTGTCGGTAAGTTAGCCCGCGCGCCGCCGCCTATTGGCTACCATATGAACTGAGCGAGCGAGTCGAAAAACTGGGTCGGCTTCGTTGTCTGCTCTCTGTAAAGGAAGATGAAGTTAAGCCAATGGGGGAATACTCCAGACTTAAGCAAAAAACATAGTAAACATACGCATACACCAGTGGGAGCTTACTGAGAGCAAGGGAGCGTAAATTTCAATGTAGAACACATTGAAATGTATGCTCACTTGCTCTCAGTAATTAAAATCGTTGAACGCTTCTCCTTAGTTGTGAAATAAAACACATTTTCCTCAAAGTTAAAATCATCAGCTGGAAATCGACATCTGGAATCAAATGATTATATATTGTAATAAACAAGTACATCCATATTTCAAATATACATATGTGTGTATGTATATGAAAAATGTATTGATGTAATTACTTACTTACTTAGTTGGCCCATTACAGAACATTTGTTCCATAGACCGAACTAAGAAAAGATCTCCATTCCTCTCTGTTTTTCGCTTGACTTTTTGGAATACCGCGCCTTTTCATTTCTTCATCCACTTATATGCTCCATCGAAGCTTAGGCCTGCCGATTCTGCGTGCACCGCCATGTGGCATGTATTCATACGCCTTTTTAGCGGGTTCATCATCGCTCATTCTCATGATATGGCCTAGCCAACGCAATCGTTGCATCTCGATACGTTTAACTATATTCATGTCTTTGTATAGCTTATATAGCTCGTGGTTCATACGACGTCGATATTCACCGTCAACGCAAATCGGCCCGTAGATCTTTCGAAGAAATTTCTTCTCAAACACACCAAGCACTGCCTTATCTGCTTGCGCAAGTAGTAGTATCAGCATTTTGTATAGTGTTATTTTTGTTTGACGAGATTTGGCTTTGTTTTTAAATTGCTTACTTAAACCATAGTAGCATCTGTTGGCCAATACAATTCTTATTCTTATTTCACAACTGAAATAAACACAACAAACAATGTGTTTATGTCAGTGCCGAGGTAGACGAAGTCTTTAACTACCTCAAAATTGTAGGTACCAACTTCCACAGTTGGTCCGAGCTCTATGGACGCTTTGTGCGTCGACACCATCAATTTGGTCTTTTCGCCGTTTACCGCCAGACCCACTTTCGCAGATTCTGCTTCGACCTTCCTAAAGGTATCAGTTACTTCCTCTACTGATCGTCCCATGATGTCTGTGTCATCAGCATAAGCAAGTAACATGTGGCTATTGGTGTAAATTGTGTCATTTCTTTTGACATTTGCATCTCGTATTACCTTTTCCAGCAAAATGTTGAATAGGTCACACGTCATATGTCAGTTAAAGACATAGGATGCTCAGGTTCCAATCGTCGGGTACGCGTTCTTCCTGCCAGATGGTGCTAACTAGCTGATACATACACCTTATCAGCGCGTCGCCTCCGGTTTTAAACAGCTCGGCTGGTAAGCCATCGGCTCCTGCTGCCTTATTATTCTTCAGTCGGTTGATTGCTGTTTTTATCTCATCTTGGCCGGGCGGTATACATTCTATACCATCTTCTGGGATTGAATCTGTGGTATCATCGTCTTCGCTACTATTGGATACCAGCAGATTGGAGAAATGTTCCTTCCATATCCTGAGCACGCTATCTGTATCTGTTACCAGATTACCTCTGGTCTCTACAGGAGGATGTGCCTGTACCAAAGCCCTCTGTTTGATGTTTTACTCTTTGGTAGAATTTTCGGACTTCATTCTGGCTCCTGTACATCTCGATTTTTTCACACTCCCGCTTTTCCATTTCTCTCTTTTTCTTGCGGAAAAGACGTTTCTCTTCTCTCCTTTTCTCCCGATATCTCTCTCGTGCGCTACGCGTTGCTACTGATTGTAAAGTAGCTCTATACGCCGCATTTTTCTCTTCGGTAGCAGCACGACACTCCTGGTCATACCATGAATTCCTTTGTGGAGGTCTCTGGAATCCAAGTATGGATTTTGCGGCTGTTTGCATGGAGTGGGCAATATTTTGCCATTGTGTTGTTATGTTATCGGGACAAGGAGTGCTCGCGTTAAGCAATTGGGCTAGTTGAGTGGAATATGCTGTGGCTATCTGTTGTGTTTGCAGCCTATCGATGTCCAACTTCCGCGTTGTGTCTGTTCGTGCTTTATTTGCAACGTTTAGACGGGTACGTACCTTTGCTGCAACAAGGGAGTGGTCTGAATCTATGTTTGCTCCTCGGAACGATCGTACATCCAACACGCTCGATGAATGTCTTCCATCTATTACAACATGATCAATTTGATTACTTGTTCTTTGATATGGAGACAGCCAGGTGCCCTTATGAATATCGAGATGATTAAATCTGGTACTGCTAACTACCATGTTTTTTGCAGCTGCAAAGTCTATCAGCCTCATACCATTGTCAGATGTTTCACAGTGGAGACTGAATTTTCCCACTGTTGGGCCAAAGATATTCTCCTTTCCAATTTTGGCATTAAAATCGCCTAGAATGGTTTTAATGTCATGGGCAGGGCAACGGTCATATGTTTCTTCTAAGCGCTCGTAAAATATATCTTTGGTCTGTCGTCCTTTTCTTCAGTGGGAGCATGAGCGCAAATAAAGCTGATGTTGAAGAATTTAGCTTTTATTCGAATTGCAGCAAGTCATGCTTTACGTCATGGTAGCTATAATACAGTGCGTCACCTTTAGGTGTTGTTGTGACGCCTTTCCCAATCCATCGTATTTCCTGTATGGCAGTAATATCGGCCTTGTACTTTTCAAGTACGTCTGCCAATGCGAAGACTGCACCTTCTCTATAAAGAGTGCGAACATTCCAGGTGCAGATTCGCAGATCATGGTCCTTAAAGCGTTTGCGGGGTTCGTCAACTTTAGAGGGATTTGTTTTTCTTTTCTTTCGTTTTTTCATAGTAGGATGTTTTTTTCTAGGGGAGGGTTACTAACCCGACGCCCAAACCCAAGTTTTTAACGTTCTTATGGGTGAACGCGCGGCACATGTTAGCTCACTACCTTTAACGGGTGTTAAAGGCAGTTCCCCAGGTGACACCACGGGGAGGTCAGTGTCCACTAGGGTTATGACTTTTTTACAACCTCATATCCCTGTATCATAGCGTGATGAGTTTTGCCATAAGATTACATAAAATCTTAATTATAAGGTGATTCGGTGAAAAAACCTCACGCACAAAATGATTTTAAAATTTGAATTTATCAAAATTATGGACAATTTCTTGAAGTCACTGAAAACAGATATATAATTGAAAATAAACTTTAGAGCCACATGAGATAATTAAAATGACATAAAATTTATTTCTCACTATTTTTCTTCAATTCTGAGAATCGTTAAAATGTCGTAAACGCTTTTATTCAAAAATATAATTTTTAACAAAAAACAAAAAATTTAAAATTTTTTCAAAGTGACTTTTTCGCCACTTTTGTAATATTTGAATGAAATAAACGTTATTATAGTTATTGGTAGGCTTATATTTATTCATTCGTGCAACAAAAAATATTTTTTTGAAAAACATTATTTTTCATTTCATATATTTTTTCAAAAAATTATTTTTTTAAAATCGATTTATGCGTGAACTTTTTTTATATTTCAATGGAATAAACGATAGCATAGTGATTAATAGGTAAAAGTTCATTCATCCCTGCTACAGGAAATCATTTTTGAGGAAAAATGTCAAAAAGTCATAACCCTAGTGTCCACTTGAGATGAAAGAGGGACCAAGGTAAATCCTGGGCTTTGCCATGTTAAAACCGGTCAAGATCGTTGCTTGGTATCATTCATCCCCTACGTCATTACCATGATGTAATTACCAATATTAAATGCGATTTCTTCCTTGTCCAATAAAATATTTCCATTCACCTTTTGTATTGGGCATTTAATTTACTAAAAAGCACAATTAATCTTTAGGAAAACACAAAACACTGATTTATTCACTACTTTACCGCCCTTACTCAACGATTGTATTTAGCAAACTGAAGAAAAAAGAACAACATTTTTTTCTTCTCGCCATCGCTTGCTACGTTGGTTAACAACAACAAAGCACGAAACACACGTGTTTGTCCGCTTACACACCACTATTTATTATAAAACAGAATTTCGCAGCCGCGAGAGCCCTGCTGTTACTCTCTTTGACAAAAATCCTCTCTCCACCCATAAAAAATATGTTGTAACATAAAAAATATGTTGGTACCCAAACAAATAAAATTGAGATATGTTACAAAATGTTGCAAACATATATTTTTATGGACACAAACAAATTATGTTTGGATCCAAACAAATATTTGTTCGGAACTTGTTGCAAACATAATTCTAACATATATTTTTCTGTGTGTATGACTCCCAAAATAAGATCCACTTCCTTACCCGCAACACTTTTGGTCTATAATCCTAATCCACATTTTTGTCAGCAAGTTCAAATATTCAAAAAGGGCCATAAAATTCTGAAAAGACCCTAAATACATTCGATCGGGTATATATTTGTCGGCAAAGTTGACTGATACATTTTTACTTGTTTGTTGTGTTATCTGACGAACAAAAAAAGAATTCTGAAAATTTCATTATCCGTTTAAAAGTTACAGAATTTTGACCAAGAAAAAACTACTTTGAACCACTGTGCGAATGGTTCTGCCCCGCCTTATATGCCTGATATTATTTCGTGATAAGTGTCTTCTAAAGATCTTCAATGCTCACCATGAGCTTTGGTGGAGCAAATTGATAGCTCCATATTTTGCACGATGAACGGAGACGTTCATACGAAAATAGGAGAAGATTGCCGCTGACAACACAAGTGTGTCACCCGGTCTTATAAATGACATGTCCTGACAACCCGTCATTGGCTCAGACCATCTTCCAATCAATGTCTCCGTTAGCAGTCCACGCGACTTCATAGCCTAGGACCCCCGTACTTTTCCGAGCCATGGAAAAACTGATGTTCAGTTTATACAGAGCTTTTTGAAACTATTTAAAAATGTATACTAAATAATTAAATTTCAAACTTTGTTAAATAAAGTGATGGAAACATCCTGCCTGAATACACTTTTTACTAAATGCAAATTTTATTCATTGTTAACAAATTAATAAAATTGTCAGCCATCGCTGAGCTAATGATGGGTTTTTATATATTCCCCACTACATACATATACAAACTAAAACGTCAAGACAATGGCAATTGAACTGAACTGAATGAGACTTTGCGCTATTTTTAATTAACTAATTAATATTGATTAGTTTATAAATTGTTTTCATGCAGGCAATAATTAAATGACACAAACATATCGACAGCTGGATAAATAGTAGATAGACGGACAGACAAATTGTTAGGATACAAGTAGACAATGGCGAGCCAACTTAGCCAATAAATGCACAGAGAAAAAACAACAACAAAACAAATTAAATATGTACGAGTATTTGCCGACAAGTGGCATTTAATCAGTTTAAAATATCAATCAACTTGGTAGTCAGTCAACAAAGCGGCCTGCTTGGTTAGCTGGGCAGCAGGTCGTAATGCTAACGACTATCACGTCTACCAATGCCATTGAAATCTGAAGTCTTCAATGGCCATATGAGACAAAAAGTTGTACAATTACCCATTGAATTGGTTGATTAAGTGTGTGCCTGCCTTTTGCACATACCTCCCCCGGCTTCCTCTACAATCCCCCACTACCTGGCCATTACAATGGCAATTTACATGAAATTTTCATAATATAAAACACACCTCATTACATCGTTTTTTTCGTATGAATTGAATTCGGTTTCAGTTTCATTGTCGACCATCATTGTCATTCTATTTTATTGGGAGTGAACGACGAGTCCTTTCCAGTTCACATTTAAATTGAACCAGAATATGAGGTTCTGTTATGTGGTAAGGCATACGAAACAACTGCTGCGCGGTCAGTAACAGACCAAACAATTACGACTGTCAAATGGTTGACACATGTTAGATATTGTCGTCCCCAAAGAGGAGTATTTGTTCTAATTGCCAGTTTGTCTATAATAGCAGCAATAACAATAACAACAACTAAACATTCAAATTAATAAAAAAAAGGATGTCAACATATCGATTAATGTTAATTTGATTTATATGTACAAAATACAACAAGACAAGAGGAGGTTTGCCGAAGACATTAAACAAATAGAATAACATTACAATTACATACATATGTATGTACATATTTTTATATTTTACAAAGGAGGGGTAACACAGTGGTTACAACTGATAGCTTTAAAGGTATTCAACGGGGAATA
The DNA here is from genome assembly GCF_047663935.1 of Musca autumnalis. Lineage (NCBI taxonomy): Eukaryota > Metazoa > Arthropoda > Insecta > Diptera > Muscidae > Musca > Musca autumnalis. The sequence goes on from NW_027412088.1 coordinate 75,206,548, forward strand.
TAGTGGATGGAAGATACGGTTATGGTTGGGTTAAACAAGGCAAAGTCCGGGACATATCTGAGTTTCTCTATTATCTCAAGTGTTCGGGTTTATGTCATTCCCGTTGTGGGATGGAAATAAACCCTCAGCCTGTGTGAATTGAAACTTTCATCTACTGACACTATAAATCTAATACCGGTTGTGGCCCTTTTTGGATGTATATTGTGTCCACCAGTCATTTCAGTTAGAGGTTTTGGACCACTATGTCAGGAAGCATAGACTTGCTGTCGAAAAACATAATATCGCTTAAACAGGATTACAAGGATGGTATCGGATCTTCAAACAGATCCTAAACTGAACCTAAACAAAAATGTTGAACGTTTGTTGGGGAGGTACCTTCAGGACTATATTTGGACAAAATATTAGGAGATCCAAAGTCGGTTGAGCATTTATAGCACGTACTATTTTAGTGACATTTTGTTAACATTTGGCACCGATAGTGCCCATCTTCAAACTTAAACTAAGTTTGGACAAAATAAAATAGCTTTTGGGCTATTTTCTCAGGAAGTATAGACTTGCCCCAGAACCGTCGTAATTGAGGCAGCGAATGCAAGTTGTTACAATAAAGGTCAACATGATTTTAAAGGAGGCCTTAAACTGCATTTTTCAGAAATTTTCTGTGGAAGGTAACTGAAGGAGTTGACATATACAGTCCATATTCGAACCTGATCTATGTCTCGTAGAAATATTAGGACTTGCAAAGTATGGACCAAATCGTTTTCTGCCTTCGACAGTTATCGTGAGCACTATTTTTGTGAAAAGTTTAGAATTTTTGTGGGGGAGATACATAAAGGGTCATCTTCGAACTTAAACTAAGATCGGATAAAATATTTCGATGGCCAAATTTTGGACCGAATCGGCGGATCTGTTAAAGAATTATCGTGCGCTCCAACCACTACACATGGTACTGGAGGGGATTTTTACACCTTTCGGTCTATTTTCTCAGGAAGTATGGACTTTCCCCTAATAAGCATTTAACACCACAAGGGTCCGGATATGCATCATTCCTGCAATTCAATTGCAACGGTTTCCCCACCTGTAGCTTGTAACCTTGTGATGGTTACAACGTTTTGTGGAAGGGTCGCACAAGAAGTGCAGGAGGAGGACTTGCATTACTAATACACCAGTCTGTCCAGTACAGACCTATCTCCCTTGAGCTTGACTCTAGTGACCCATATATGGAATGTATGGGGGTAGCAGTAAAGTGTGGTACTGCCGAGGTAGAGCTGCTTAATGTGTATATACCACCGATGAATAGCTGTGCCCGGCGTTATATGCCCGATATTACTTCGCTTTTAGAGGTCAATAACCGTCTGGTGCTAGGGGACTACAATGCTCATGATGAGCTTTGGCATTCCTTCCTAGGTAAATACCGGAGGGGTACAGCGCTGGCCGAGCAAATTGTGAACTATACTTTTTGCATGGTGAATGAAGACGCTCCTGCGAGGATTAGAAGAGATTGCCACAGGTTGCAAGATATCACCATTGTGGCACCATTAGTGCGATTCTCTAACTAATTTTTGATTTGCGTTCTAATGTTACGGATTTTTTTGTCGGTAAAAAAATCGTTAGAGAATCTGGTTTGATAAGTGACGTATCCTGGCAACCCGTCATTTCCCTTGGATCGTCTCCGTAAATAGACCACCCGATTTCATAACCTCTGAACGCCGTACTTTCCGAACCATGGGAAAGTTGACTGGCAAGGGTTCAGAGATTTTATCAATCACCGTTTCAGAGAGTTGCCCATTCCCTCAGATCCTCGGGTAGCTGAGATAACTTTCCGGGACATCATCACTGTGGCAGCCGCTCCCTACATACCTGCTGGTCGAATACCCAAAGTAAGACCAAATTTCCCAGTAGAGGCGGACAAACCCTGAGGACCCGAGAGTTAGAGAGCTTACTCTTGAATTGAACAGGCTAGTAGGCGAACATAGGCGGAAAAAGTGGCTATACCACCTGAGGCAATGCGACATTAAATCACTGTTGAATCCGGGAAAGAAGGATGACAGAACGGCGGTTACTTTCATCGGCGTGACAGTAACTGGCCCAAAGAGACGAGCGAGTTATTTTAAACGGCGGTTTATAGAGCACCACGATTGTGATAGGGTTAAGAGGTGTGTGCTACACCGTATAAGAATACCTCGCCATCCGAGGAGGTACCACCACAATTTACGATGGGCAATGTTGCAGACGCGAAATCATCAACAGCATTAGACGCCATATCGACACATATCAGTAGAGGACTGAACCAGAACAGGCCTTGCGATACCATCAACCTTGCCAAGCTGTTGGAAAACATAGAGAAGACTACTCTCCAGCTTTGTTTGAAACGATGTGTGATCAACTATATGTACGGACGCCAGCTATTTGTGGAATTCAGAGACAAGAAGTTCAAACCACGTAGAGAGAAACAGGGAGTTCCCCAGCGAGCGGTGATATCTCCGGAACTGTTTAACCTCTACCTCCCTGAAATTCGACACCCTCCAGACGGCATAAAAATCATAGTATATACGATGTTGGCTTCGGGTCCTATCGTCGATGTTCTTCCATTTGAGGAATATGAAAATATCCGCCGCTAAATCCACTGACACACTCTTCACCACTTGGACGGCTGAAATGAGGCTCCCACTGAACATATTGGTCGATGGCGTACTGATTCCGACCACTAACTACCCCAAAATATTGGATGAAACGTTCTATAGCATGTTTAAGTCGTCTGCGCAAGCCACAGCTATTGGCGATAAGATCAACAATGTCCTTATGTCGCTGGCCGGTAGTAGGTTGCTGACAAAGAAAACTTGTTGACCTCTTACATAGCAATAGGCCGGTCTGTGGTAAGCTATGCGGCGCCAGCGTGGTATGCAAATGTTAGCGTTACACAGTGGAAGAATATCCAAACCTGCCAGAATGCCCACCTGAGGACTCCAACAGGGTGCCTGACCATCTTCATGAGGAGACGAAGGGTTTACCGGTTCGCTAGAACTACAAGATGTTGTCGATGCAGTACCTCAGTCGTAGTGAGCATCCCTGCAACGATTTAATGGGAAGGCTTCCCAGGCACCCAGGCACGTCAGGAGGATTGAGACCATACGACACACTGCATTTGTTTAGCTGGATAAAAGAAAAATTTTTCCCACTGAAGACAAGGACGAACAGATCAAGATATATTTTGCGAGGGCTTAGAAGAATTATATAACCGTTGTCCTGCCCACACCATGCAAACAGCCGCAAAAACCATATTTGGATACTAGAGACCTCCACCAAGAAATCCATGGTATGATCAGGAGTGTCGTGCTGCTACCGAAGAGAAAAATGCGGCGTACAGGGCTACTCTAAAATCAGTAGCAACTTGTAGCGCAAGAGAGAAGTATCGGAGAGTTCCATTCACCATTGAATGGCTCTCACGGTAACACCCGAGCAAGTACTGCAACGAAAGCATGTCATTATGTTGCTGTACTGGAAGAATTTGTGTCTTATTATGTAGATGCACAGCTGAAGACATGAGGAGGCACCCAGTTGTGGTTTCAGGTTTGAATATTTTCCATCACGCTGCACTTATATTCGCGGATCATATTGGCGCCCAAGGAACCCATGTTATGATCAGGAGTGTCGTGTTGCAACCGAAGAGGAAAATGCGACATATAGGGCTACTCTGAAATCAGAAGCAACGCGTAGCGCACGAGAGAGAGAGAAAAGAGAAATGGAAAAAAGGGAGTATGGAAAAATCGAGATGTACAGGAACCTGAATGAAGTCCGAAAATTCTAACAAAAGAATGGCTTTGGTACAGGCACATCCTCCTGTAGAGACCAGTAAAGAAATTTGGTAATATATACAGACAGTACCTAATATTAGCGAAACCGACGAAGGTACCACAGATCCAACACCAGAAGATGGTATTGACTGTATACCGCCCAGCCAAGATGAAGTACATACAGATATAAACCGGTTGAAGAATAATAAGGCCGCAAGAGCCGATGTCTTACCAGCAGAGCTGTTCAAAACCGGAAGTGATACGCTGATAAGCTGTATACATCAGCTACTTAGCACCATCTGGCAGGATAAAAGTGTACCAGACGATTGAAACCTGAGCATTCTGTGTCCTGTTCACAAGAATGAGATAAGATTGTATTGCATCCTATTGCTTATAAGATAGTGTCAGGAATATTGTTCGAAAGACCCAAGAGATGCAGATCGACACTTACCATCTTTGTTTTTGATTATAGACTAGCCATCGACAGCCCCTAACGTTCAGAAGTATTCCAAGCCATGTCTGAATTTAGTATCCCCGTAAAGGTCATTCGGGTTTTTAAGATGACTTTAATTGATACTCGGTCCATTGTTGAAATAGGAAAGAAACTCTGCAATTAATTTAGTATCAAAAGAAGGTGCATCTCAAAGGTTGTTCTGTACTCGTCCATGCGGGTGACTATGACAGGGACTATGTTGATACATGCTGCGTGAACACAGCCCCCAGTGAATCGTCGTCATCATCGTCAAATACACGACCCCCAGTAGTCCCCAACAGCAGCCGCATGCTGAATAAATATATGTACTCCAGGTTATAGGCCCAACATTGTATATAGTCCTTTTAATTCCGACTGGAACATAGGGCCGTAACAAATGTTTTCCATCTATCTTTACCCATGGCGATATTTTTCATTGCACTCCATGTTATTCGGCTCTGATTTAATTCAGATTCTATTTGGCGCATCCCGATGTTATTCGGTCGACCAAAAGGTCTCGAACCTTGAGGATTGTACTCGATTAGTTGTTTGGTTACGTCAGCTGAAGCTTTTCTCATTGCATGACCAAGCCCAACATTAGCCCGCTTTAATGCACATCATGAGTTGTGGAAACGACCAGAGGAAACGACCAGAGGAGTATAGTGCTTTTTAAGTTCTTCCATGTATCACTGTGTCTTCACTTCTTTAAAACATTAAAGAAACCACAATCGTAAAAAAACTATTATCCACAATATGGTTGACAATGTACCGAGCAAAAGCTGACAATATGACATTTTATTTTAACTATCAGCGTACACAGACACACACACTTGTACATTCACACAGAAAAAAAACATATGTATTTGTGTGTTCTTTGTCGCAAAAGATGGACATACGGTCTGATTGTTTGTGATTTAAGTTTGTTTTTTGTTGTTCTCAGCATAAAATGTCCTTTATTGTGTTTTCAATGAATTCACTTGGCAATGTGGTGGCCATTGTCATGACAGACAGGATTGCATTGTGGTCATCTAATTTTACCCTGTTTGGTACCCCCCACTTCCATTTAACCACAATCCCCAACCACCAACTGCACCAGGAATAACAACCAACCACATGTCGTGGAATATTGTCCAACATAAACTATTGTTTATTTTAGTTTATTGAATTAAATGAAGAACAGCCAAAACAACAACGACAACTATTGCTACAGCGAAAGCGACCAACGATAGTGACATCAACGGCAACAACGGCGTAAGCAGCATTAAACCACTTAACAAATAATATATTTCAATTTTCCAGAAGGCGGCAACAGACACATGTATCGTACATCCTTTCCATTTAATCCTTGACTTTTAGAACAAACAAATAGTTCAGTTGCAAACATACATACATACATATGTATTTATATATGTATGTGTTTAAGTGAAAAACAAGTTTATGTTGATATAGAATATGGGATATTCCACATTTTGATAATAGTGGAAATTATTTCTAAGTGTATGAATTTTGATCTGGGTGACGTAAGGTATGAAATATCTCCTATAACCCTACTTTGTGCCTCTAGTATTTTGGCAGAGGCAACTGTCTCTTATATAGCCTTAAAGTAATAAACTGATATATGCAGCTCTTTCTCCACGAGGTGTAACTTCCCGTTTTTAATATAAACTATTTCTCACGAACATCCCACAATAGATAAGGAGAGACTAGATCATAGCAAAGAGTGAAGCCTGAAAGACAGCGTTAGATATTACGACACTAAACTTCCTTTCGGGATTATTGATAGTAAGCGAAAACTTTGGTGACTTTCGGGGGAAAAAAGAAAATTAACAAAATTTGTTACCAAGTATTATCATATCCGGCCCTCTAGATATAATGTTACGTAGCTGTCACCAGCAAAGATAACGTGTCAAAAAGTCTTCCTGTGACGAGTATGGAAATCTAGTGCTTATGAAAATATCACTTTTTCAAGTTGTTGGGTAATCATTAGTAACGATGATGAAAATACCACAGAACCCGATACTCGAAAATGGTAGAGCACATCTGCCGCCTAGCCAGATTAAGCACAAGACAATCGACAGAGTGCACCGAATTGCCTCGAAGGAATATTTGACCAGGGTCCCTTGCCTGAAAAAATATGTGTTTGTGTTCGTATACTTGTTTCACCAGCTCTGTTCCGTTTGCCAGATCGGCATTCACAAGCTGACAACGGCGGTGAGATGTAATATATGTAGGAAATGTGTTGACTGTCGAGGCCGCTCAGGTATAAGTCCCCTGCAAAAAAAAAAAACAGCATCTCTATCCAGGAACATCCGTTATCTGTAGCTTGCAACGGTGCGATGGTTACAACGATTTGCGGAAGCATCGTACAAAAAGGTGGAGGAGGACTTGATTTCCTTATACACCTGTGTGTCATTTATGTACATACCTATTTCACTAGAGCTTGACTCTAGTGACCCATAAATAGATTGTAAGGGGGTAGCAGTAGCAGTGTGTAGAGGTGGTTAATGTGTGGAGGGCAATAACGTCTGCTGTTAACTACTTCAATGCTAATAAAGGCACTCTTAAGAGGATAAGGGGAGATTGCCACAGAAAGCCAGACATCATCACTGTGGCACCTGGTCTGATAAATGACGTAACCTGGCAAGCCGTAATTTTTCTTGTTCAGACTATCTTGGGATCATTGTTTCCGTAAACAGACCACCCGACTTCATAACCTCTGTCCGCCGTACTTTTCTCAACCATGGCTGAGAAAAGGGAGCAGCCCATTTTCTTAGATCCTCAGGTGATGAGAAAATTTTCCGAAACATCATTACAGCTGCAGCCGCTCGCTACATACCTGTTGGCCACACCTGAAATTAGACCAAACTTTCCAGCAGAGATTGGCTGGGGAATAGGAAATGAGCATGAAGATCTTCGTCACACGAACCCTGAAGTGGGGATCGATTTCGGTTACTCGATTAATCGATTACTTACTTACTTACTTAGCTGGCCCAGTACAGAACATTTGTACCATAGACCGAACTAAGAAAAGATCTCCAATTCTCTCTGTTTAGTGCTTTGCTTTCTGGAATACCGCGCCTTGTCATCTCTTCATCCACTTATTTGCGCCATCTTTGACCTGCCAATTCTGCGTGCACCGCCATGTGCCTAGAATTTATACGCCTTTTTAGCGGGTTCATCATCGCTCATTCTTATTTTATGGCCTAGCCAACGCAATCGCTGCATCTCGATACGTTTAATTATATTGATGTCGTTGTATAGCAGATACAGCTCGTGGTTCATAAGACGTCGTTATTAACCGTCAATGCAGATTGGTTCGTAGAACTTTTGAAGAATTTTTCTCTCAAACACGCCAAGCACTGCCTTATCTGCTTGCGCAAGTACCCAGGCTTCGGAGCCATACATCAGCACGGGTAGTATCAGTGTTTTGTAAAGCGTTATTTTTGTTTGACGAGTTGTGGCTTTGTTTTTGAAGTGCTTACTTAAGCCAAAGTAGCATCTGTTGGTCAATACAATTCTTCTTTTTATTTCACAACTGATGTCGTTTGTTGTGTTTACGGCGGTGCCGAGGTATACGAAGTCTTTTACTACCTAAAAATTATAGGAACCAACTTCAACAGTTGATCTCAATGGACGCATTGTGCGTCGACACCATCAACTTGGTCTTGTCGCCGTTTATGGCCAGACCCACAATAGGTGTAGATTGTGTCACTTCTTTTGACGTTTGCCTCTCGTTTAACCTTTTCTAGCAGGATGTTGAAAAGATCACACGAAAGGCTGTCTCCTTGCCTGAAACATCTTTTGGCACAAAACTCTTCAGAGAGTTTCTTTCCTATTTTAACTGAAGATGTTGTGTCAGTTAGAGACATTTTACAAAGACGAATGAGCTTTGCAGGGATACCAAATTCAGACATGACTTGGAATACCTTTGAACGTAGCGGGCTGTCGAAGGCTGCTTTATAATCGACAAAAAGGTGGTAGGTGTCGATTTGCATCTCTTGGGTCTTCTCCAGGATTTGCCGCAGGGTAAATATCTGGTCAATGGTGGACTTGGCAGGTCTAAAGCCGCATTGGTATGGTCCAATTATTTCGTTGACCATGGGCTTTAGTCGTTCGCACAATATCCCTGACACTATCTTGTAAGCGATAGGGAGAAGACTTATGCCCCTATAGTGGGAGCATAAAGTCTTATCTCCTTTCTTGTGGACGGGACACAGGATGCTCAGGTTCCAATCGTTCTTCCTGCCATATGGAGCTAACTAGCTGTTGCATACACATTATCAGCGTGTCGCCTCCGGTTAATCGATTATTAGCTGTAAATTTTCTAAAAGTCGTAATCGACTATTCACTGTGCGAAAACCGGATAATCGATTATTCTTAATCGACTTTCGAAAGACGGATTCAACTATTATTCGTAGTCGAACCTTAGTCTAGTCTATTACACTGGTAAACACGACTTTTGTTTCAATCGAAATTTTTGTTGTTTCTAAATGAATTCGACGAGTTATTTTCAAGTCCGGTCACGGTTTTTCTCCATCAGCTCTTGTTCTTGAGATATAGCTCCAAATCGGTTTTTACGAGTTTTACCCAGAATTTCGTTATTTCCGGATACAAACAAATATTTTTGTGGGGTTTTCGACACTAATATATTAAGGAGTTGCTGTACGTTCGATACAAATAGTTTTTGAAATATTTACAGTGAATATATAACGAAGAAATATAGAAAACACACGACGGACCTTGTAAAAATTGCATATTTTGCGCACTTTAAGCTATAATTACGTCATCGGGGAAGTCCTAGAATCTTTATATGACAATGCGGATATGCTTAGGGTGTCTACTATATAGTCCAGTATTCAGATATATAATATAAAGTTCATAGCGCCCATGATTCGGCTATAACATAACATTTTGGGTGTGTTAAAACCGAGCAATCGACGGTACTTTTTTATCATCACGGATCGCATTAACGAAAATGGTCGATTATATTAGATTATAATTGGTTTTCGGCGGTTAAAGAATAATCGAAAATCGAGTTTTAAGTTTTTCACGAAAACCGAATAATCGAAAAACCAATTATTTCATTTCACTGCGTTTCCCTAGCCTGAAGGGAATTTATTCTTGAAGTCACCTGGCTAATAGGCAAACTTGAGCTGAAAAAGTAGGTAGAACACCTGAAGCTGAGATGAATATTGAACAAGTGACCTCAATCTAACGCTAGCCACCCATATTGTAACAGAAGCCTGGAAAGTTGGCAGGGTGGTCCCGTTACTGGAGCCAGAAAATAATGCTAGAAAAGGGGAAACATACAGGCTGGTCTCCCTCTTGTCGCCATAGCGACGATTCTAGAGATCCTACTCCTCACCATGATGATAAGCTTGTTGCAGTTGTTCAACATTAGCATGGATTTCGAAAAATACGCAGCACCACGTAATTTCCACACATATCTACACGCAAAAAAAAACTGCCTCTCTAACATATGTCCCAAACATATTTTGCAGCAAACATATATATGTTTGCAACAGTCTGCAAACAAATATATGTTTGGGTGGAAACAAATATATGTTTGGGTGCAAACATATATATATATATTTGGGTGAAAAGATATTTATGTTTGGGTGCAAAGATATATGTATATGTTTGGGTGCAAACAAAGATATGTTTGGGTGGAAACAATTTTATGTTTGAGTGCAAACATTTTATATGTTTGGGTGCAAACAAAAACCCAAAAGGCACAAAAAAAAAAAAAAAACAAACACATGCACCAGTGGGCGCTTACTGAGAGCAAGGGAGCGTAAAATTCAATGTAAAACACTTTGAAATGTGTGCTCACTTGCTCTCAGTAAGAACTTACTGGCTATCTCTATAGTATACACACAAATGTTGAGGTTGTTTATTGAAAGGCAAAAGAACAACAAACACATAGGTACATCACCGTGGTTTTGAGTCAAATTTAAATGGAAGGTGCTTACACCTGGGAAGTTTTTGCGGATTCTGCAACTACACTGTTCATAGATGAGAAAAATCAAAAAACAAAAAAAAAAAAAAAACGCCGGAGCGCTTTTTAAATAAATCGCGATTCAAGTTGACATTTTTAGGGGTTGTTTAGGTTTTCACGATTTTGCTTAGAAACCCAAAATGAGACTGAAGAAAATATTGTAGCTATGAAAATTTTCTATAATTTTCTATATGGTATTTTCGTAGGTTTTACCATTTTTGAGATATTGAAGTTCAAATTGAGACAATCCACTGACTGTATCGGCCCCTTATAAAACAATGTCATGAAGGGTGCGCCTTAACTAACTTTTAATGAAAATCGCTTACACAGGGGAAGTTTTTGTGAATTCTGAAACAGCAATGTTCATAGATGAGAAAAATCCAAAAACAAGAAAAAATCGCTGTAGGGATTTTTAAATAAATCGCGGTCAAAATTCACATTTTTAGGTGTTTTTTAGGTTTTCACGATTTTGCTTGGAAACCGCAAGTCCAATCGAAATGGAGCTAAAGAAAATGTTGTAGCTGTGAAAATTCTCTACAGGTTTGACTTTTATGATTTGTTCTCAGGTTGTACCATTTTTGAGATAAAGAATCTCAGTTTACATTTTTAGGTTTTTTTGTTAGGGTTTCGCGATTTTGCTTGAATACGGCAAGTCTTATCGGCATGGGACCTGAGAAAATCTTATAGCTGTGAAAATTCTCTACAAGACTGGCTTATGTAATTATACCCTACACCACTATGTGGAAAGGGTATTATAAGTTTGTTTTGGTAAAAATGCATGTAACACCGCGAAATATTCGTCGGAGACCCCCAATGTGGTATACCAATCTTCATATCTCGGCGAGATAAAGCGATTTTGAGATGTGTGTCCGTCCGTTTGAGATGGCGATCTGATAATATCACTGTGCAACATTTTTAAGGTGATCTTGTGCAAACAATTCGAACTGAGGATTTTTTGAAAGTATAGACCCAAACGACAAGAAACCCTCGTTGGGTTTTGTTGTGTCAGATCCAGCTCGGATTTTATGGCCCCATCTAAACATGGTTAAATATTGAGTTTTTAAAGAAATTCGGGGCTATATCTCTGAAACCAATGCCAATCTTCTTCTGACCTCTGAAGCAAATTTGTAGATAAGGACAAGAATAAAATATTTGGAGAAATAATGAACTCGAAAAACTACATTTATTGAATCAAATTTCAAAATATATGCAAAAATGCAATACATTTCGCACCGTATCTCCAAAACCGTTAATTTTTTCTGAATGTTTTCTTTTGGAAAAATATTCCCTGGAATGTAATACACAACTCTTCACAACATGTCATTGTTGTAAAATGCCTCTATGCCGTTGTTTTTAGTACATTTTTCAACGACGATTTAATAAAAATGTCAATAATGTAGTGAAATCCGAAATGCGAGAATAGACTGTTGGTGTGAACTGTGTTTGAAATACGTGTTGTAAAATATGATGCAAAATATCGCTGAAACAACATGAAATAAGCATTTTAGAATGTTCTAAAGAATTGTTGACAACTTTATTTGGAAGATTTTTGCAAAAGGTTACTTGGTTCAACTCCCAATAATTTAGCCGATACTGACCAGAATTTCAGCAATTATGTAAAATTTTCTATATTTTGTAGATTTTGATGCCCTAGATGGAGTTTTTCTTATATGGTTTTTTCAAAAGATAAGTTCTACTAGTTTAGGGCTACAATATTGCTAAAGACAGCAGCGCCAAATTCCTATTCGTTTCTGAGATAAAGGCCTGATAAATGCAAAAAAGTGTAGATTTAGCCCGGTTTAGATGAGGCCATAAAATCCGAACTGGATCTGACAGGACAAACCCCTACTAGGGTTTTTGTAGTCTAAAAATGTACTTTTAAAAATGCATGCTAGAAGTTGTTGCATAGTGTATTTAGACGGTTAAATGGACCACAACTTTTGTGTGAAAATTGTGAAAATTTTTAGTATACAGCTTATATCTTTTTTCCTGGAAGAGACATTCCGGACAAGTAAGCTATACTTGGAGGAGGAACGCTTGACCTTTCTATTGATTTTCCAATTCCCAGTTTTTGCATTATTTCAAATTACATGGTGCACTAACGTTTTAATTGTCCAATTGGATTTTTATACATACGTTGCAGCATGGGTCACTTTGCCACCTTTTTGCAAAACGATTCCCCAGCCAGGCAAAATAATTATAATTTAAGCTTGGTGTGATACTGTACCAGAATCCACAAAGTTATTTCTTACAATAAGTTTATTTATTTCATAAAGAAATTTTGATTTGTGAAAAGCTAATTCACAGTGGTAAAGGTGTAGGGTATCACATGGTCGGCCCCGTCCGACTATAGCCTTGGCTTACTTGTTTTTCCTAGGTTGTACCATTTCTTTAGATATATAAGTTTAAGTTGAGAAATTGCAGTCATGACATTGTTTTATAAGGAGACGATACAGAATTGAATTGAATTTGAATTGTTCCAATTTCAAATTCTATATTTCAAAAGTTGTAAAACCTACGAAAATATCATTAAGGTCAATCTTGTAGAGAATTTTGATAGCTACAACTAGAGTTGTGTAGTACCGGAACGAACTAGTTCATTGGAACTATTCCGAGACTGGAACGATCGGAACGATATCCGACTCGTTCGTTTATATAGTTCCTTTCGTTCATCTCGTTCCTTTTGACCATCCCGTTCTATTCGCTCATCTCGTTCTATTTGTTCAACGCTTCACATACACACAAACACACGCATCGTCAATAACAAACAAAATAGAAACAGAATAGAAAAGAACGTATGAATTTCTTTTCTATTCTGTTTCTATTTTGTTTGTTATTGACGATGCGAACGATGCGATTTAAATAAAAAGAACATTTGAGTTAAATGTCAAACGAACGAAGGAACTATATGGAACGATATTAAGGACTAGTTCCTTTTGATAAAAGGAACGAGAAATATCGAACGGTTCAGTGAACTAGATTGCCCAACTCTAGCTACAACATTTTCTTTATTCCCATTTTGATAGGACTAAAAATTTCAACTTGAATCGCGGTTTATTTGAAAAGCGCTCCGGACATTTTTTTTTTGGTTTTTTGATTTTTCTCATCCATGAACATTGTAGTTTCAGAATCCGCAAAAACTTCCCAGGTGTAAGCACCTTCCATTTAAATTTGATTCAAGAGCACCGTGACATACAAAATTCCAAAGAAATACATAACACACTTTAATAAAAGAAAACTTGATTGAAATAATTTGTAAATAGTCACACTTTAAAAAAGGAAAAATGTATAGAAACGTAGTTGAATGCTTCTTCTTAGTTGTGAAATAAACCAAATTGTCCTCATAGTTGAAATCATCAGCGGGGAATCGGCATCTAGAATCAAATGATTATGTAATATAATAAATAAATATGGATATGCCATATTTCAAATATACACAAGTATGTATGTAATTACCAATATTAAATGCCATTTCTTCCTTGTCCAATAAAATAATTCCATTCAACTTTCCGATTCAATTATAAAATGTATTGGGCATTTAATTTACTAAAAAGCATAATTTCTTTAAGAAAACACAAAATACTGATTTATTCACTCACTTTACCGTCTTGACTCTACAAAGGCATCTAAAACACTGAAGAAAGAAATAAAATATAATTCATATCATTTCTTCTTTTCTTATTCTCCTCCTAAGTTGGTTAACAACAACAAAACAAGAAACACACGAGTTTGTCGCATACACGCCACCAAAGCCCCCTTCTTCGCTTCTACGTCTTCTATTATACAATACACACAACTCTTCATTATAAAACAGCAATCCACAGCCGCGAGAGCACTGTTATTACTCTCGTTGACAAACATCCTCTCTCCACCCATGAAAAAAAATGTTCTATCATAAAAAATATGTTTTACCCAAATATATCAAATTGAGATTGTTGCAAACATATATTTGTTTGCAACCGGTCCCAAACATATATTTGTTTGGATCCAAACATATTTCTAACATAAATTTATCTGCGTGTAGAACTGTTGACGCCCTTCGATACCGTCAACTATGCCAAGCTATTCGACGACATAGATTTGACTTCCTTTCAGCCGTGTTTGAAATGTTGGATAATCGACTATATGTGTGGACACCAGTCATTTGTAGAATTCATAAATAAAAATTCCAAGAGCCGTAGAGTGAAACAGGAATTTCTCCAAGGCGGTGTGATGTCTCCGCAACCTCTACCTTTCCGCAATTCCACACTCTCCAGACGCATAGAGATTGTAGTGTATGATCTTGGCGTCGGGTCCTATCCTCGATTGCATATGTGATTTAGTGCACTTCTTCCATCTGAGGAATATGAAAATATTCGCAGCTACATCCACAACGCCACACTCTTCGCCAAATGGACAGCAAATATAAGGCTCCATTTGAACATATCGGTCGACGGCGTCAAGATTCCCACGACAAACTTACCCCAAAATATTGGGTGTAAAGTTCGATATCATGTTTAAGTCGGTCGCACAAGCCACAGCTATTTGCGGCAGTATCAAAAGTAGGAACAATGTCCTCAAGTCACTGACCGGCACTACTTAGGGTGCAGACAAAGAAATATTGTTGACCTCTAATAAAGTAATAGGTCGGTCTGTATGGTGATTATGTGATATATGATTACTATCGAATCCCATATAAAAATTAACAATCGGTGAAGACTAAAAATTAGGGTTTTGACCAGGAATAAATGATTCTGAACTAATGTGCGCCGTTCGGACTCGGTGATAAAAAGTATGTGCCATATCATTGAGTCAATCGGCGTGCACTCATTGATATGAGAGATGTCCTCCTTGTCTCTTCGGGAATGTCGTGGGAACATATGTTTGTATGTATGTATCTCTCTATAGGAGTTACATACAATGATAAATGAGCATCAATTTTGAAAAAATACTAATTTTGTACTAGTTTTTTTATAGAATTTATATTGGGTGCCACCGTGGTGCAATGGCATATACACCCGCCTTGCACGTGGAAGGTCGTGGGTTCGATTCCCCTGCTATGTAACATCAAATTTTCAACGGTGGTAAATACCCCTCAGTAATGTTGGCGACATTTCCTGAGTATTTCAGCCATGTAAAACTTCTTTACAAGTGGTGTCTTAGGACACGCCGTTCGGACTCAGCGTTAAACTGTAGGTAGCATATCATTGAGCTAATATGAATCGGGGTGTACTCATTGATATGATAGAAGTCTCCCCGCCTGCGATGTTTGTGGAAAAATTATTATATATCACTGTGCAACATTTTTAAGGTGATCTTGTGCAAACAATTCGAACTGAGGATTTTTTGAAAGTACAGACCCAAACGACAAAAGATCCTAGTTGGGTTTTGTTGTGTCAGATCCAGCTCGGATTTTATGGCCCCATCTAAATATGGTTATATATTGAGTTTTTTATGAAATTCGGGGCTATATCTCTGAAACCAATGCCAATCTTCTTCTGCCCCCCTATTCTGTACCTTTTTAACAACTTTACTCATTGTTTATTTTACAACAATTTCATTTGTTTGTTTTGTAGTTGTTACAAAAACAAAAGAAATTTTAACAATTTTTCAATCGATAAAAGTTACAGAATAGGCCTACTGACCTCTGAATCAAATTTGTAGATAAGGACAAGAACAAAATATTTGGAGAAATAGTGAACTCGAAAAACTACATTTATTGCCTCAAATTTCAAAATATATGCAAAAATTCCAAAATTTTTATACATTTCGCACCGTATCTGCAAAACCGTTAATTTTATCTGAATATTTTCTTTTGGAAAAATATTCCCTGGAATGTAATACACAACTCTTCAGAACATGTCGTTGTTGTAAAATGCCTCTATGCCGTTGTTTTCAGTACATTTTTCAACGACGATTTAATAAAAATGCCAATAATGTAGTGAAATCTGAAATGCGAGAATAAACTGTTGGTGTGAACTGTGTTTGAAATACGTGTTGTAAAAGATATGATGCAAGATACCGCTGAAACAACATGAAGTAAGCATTTTAGAGTTTTAGAATGTTCTAAAGAATTGTTGAGAACTTTGTTTGGAAGATTTTTGCAAAAGGTTACTTGGTTCAACTACCAATACTTTAGCCGATACTGACCAGAATTTCAGCAATTATGTAAAATTTCTATATTTTATAGATTTTAATGCCCTAGATGGAGTTTTTCTTATGTGTTTTTTTTTCAAAAGAAAAGTTCTACTAGTTTAGGGCTACAATATTGCTAAAGACAGCAAGGCCAAATTCCTATTCGTTTCTGAGATAAAGGCCTGATAAATGCAAAAAAGTGTAGATTTAGCCCGGTTTAGATGAGGCCATAAAATCCGAACTGGATCTGACAGGACAAACCCTACTAGGGTTTTTGTAGTTTAAGTATGTACTTTCAAAAAATGCATATTAGAAGTTGTTTGCATTTTCAGTGTTGCATAGTGTATTATTGCATCTTTTGTCGAAGTGACCTGTGAAAGTAACATAAAATTTTATTTTATACCCTAGACAGACGGCAAAGTTAATTTGCATTAAATTTGAGACATTTCCTAATGAAACTTCTCATACAAAGTATGTAGGTATGTACATTCACATGCCTAGATAAAGCACAAAATAATTGACAAACCATAGACAATATGAAGAGCAATTCATGTTGAATACAACAATATGGACATCACCACATGGACTTTGTCGAATTCATATCATTTGGGAGGAATATAGAAAAAAGCACACAAACACAAATAAGTTTAGATTGGGACTTTTATTGTATTTCATTCTTTGTTCAATATACAAATCAACTAATTATTGGTTTGTTTTCATACATAGTACAATGTTTGTTTTTCTTTGTTGCTGTAAAATGGCAGACATTTAGTTGCGGCTTCTGTCAACTATTGGCTGGCTGGCTTTCTGTCCAATGCCTCTATGTAGCTCAGTCAGTATATTTTAATTCATTATAATTTAAATATGAAAATAGAATGGTAAGCAACAAAGTTGTATTGTTATTGACAATGAATATAATAAACAATTTATTTAGATGGCCTTGTCTTCACATCATTTTTATATGTGTATATTTGATGTATGCCGCGGTGCGCCTGAACCAACTTTAAATTGAAGGTGCTTACACCTGGAAAGTTTTTACGCATTCTGCAACTACAATGTTAATAGATGAGAAAAAACACAACTCCTGTAGAAATGGGATTAGAGAAAATTTTGTAGCTGTGAAAATTCTCTAAAAGAGATATGGACAATGCACTGATGGTATCTTCTCCTTATAATACAATCTGTCTACTCCTTCGGATACCTCCCACAACAAATCTCGAAAATGTGCAGGTTAGGTAGGACCTCCTTTCAAATCGTTTTGATTTTTCTTGCACTCAATGTCCCTATTGCACTCAAGGCCCCTATTACGATAGAGGAGCTTTTTCTTGAGAACATGATCCGAAAACTGTAAAAAACTCCTGTGTACGACAACTTTACATATCGCAATATTTATTCGAATATTAGATGAAATTCGAAGGTGGTGTTTATAGGTCCAAAATTTCGATTTTTAACAAAAAATGTGCCGTTTATGGACCATTAATCGGTCAAAAAATTTTTAAGGAGAATTCTCTTATTTGGAGACAAAATTTTGATGTATTCAATAAACTCACAAAAATATATGAAGACTGAACACCAAATTTCTGTAATTTTGGGTGGATAATGTGGCTAAAACCTTAAAAACCCCAAAATTGGGCGGTACCGTTCCACGGGGGTTATATCAAAACGTGAACCAATACCAACAATTCTCTGTAAAAATATTTCGCAAGACCTGGTGAAGACTAAATACCAAATATCAGCTACATTGGTTGTTTAATGTGGCCAAAAAACTTTAAAAACACCGAAAATCGGGCGATACCGTTCTATTGGAGCTATATCAAAACGTGGACCTATGTACATAATTTTTATCAGAAAAGTTTTTTGGTCCCTCAATGCAAAATTTCGGCGTATTTGGGCGTGAAACATATGTAAAATCTTCAAAATTCCGAAAAGCGGGAGGTACAGTTATATGGGGTATATATCAAAACGTGGACCTATGACCAAAATTTTTATTGGACAAGTTTTTTCTCAAGTGAAAACCCCGCATCTCAAAATTCAACCAATTTGGTTGATAAATTTAGCTAAAATATTCAAAATACCGAAACATTAAGAAGTACCGTTGCATGGGGACTATCCCAAAACGTGGACCGACCTTCCCAATTTTTTGCTCTAGACATTGTCAGTGAACTATAAGTATTTATACCAAAATTCATCTGCCAACGCCAACTCCTTTTATATTTGGCCACCGTTTATTTGAACTCGCGTTTTTTTGAGCTTATGCGCCATTATCTCGGGATCTATGGACTTGCCCTCGAAAAAAATTACAATGACGTAACGGGGACCGCACGAACATCCTGTTACAAAAAATTTCATAACGATTCGTGAGGTGTCACTAAACTGCACTTATTTAAAATTTTGTATGGGAGGAACCTAAAGGAGTGGACCGATATTCAAACCTGATGTATGCCTAGAGGTAGTATTACCATATGCAAAGTTTGGTTCAATTCGGTTACTCCCTTCGAGATTTATCGTTCGCACAAGTTTTGCGACAATTTTTGAACATTTGTGGGGGAGGTACCTGAAGGAGTGGACCTATATGGCCCATCTTTGAACT
This sequence comes from Musca autumnalis, assembly GCF_047663935.1. NCBI lineage: Eukaryota > Metazoa > Arthropoda > Insecta > Diptera > Muscidae > Musca > Musca autumnalis. The sequence continues at coordinate 75,225,513 of NW_027412088.1, forward strand.
TAAATCAAATCTGGACAAAATATTTCGATACCCAAAATTTGAACCGAATCGATTGATTCGTTCGAGAGTTATCGTGCGCAGCAGCCAGCCAAACAGGCAGACAGACGGACGGACGGACATTGCCAAATCTATTCAAAATTGTCTGAAACGGATATCGTACAAACATACTTGGAGTCTGTGAACCATTATTTCGATGTGGCACATTTTTGGTCGTATCAAAGTGTAAATACCCTCTTTAGCCTAAAGGCTGAGTGTATAAAAATGGTCCCCACCGATCGATTCCTTAGGGTACCAACCACATAAGTGATCAACAATTTTGTTTAATTGCGTTAAGGGTCTGTGCGAGAATCATTTGGAAATGTTTACCACAGGTACTCCTAGTCGCCCTGTTTACAGCGATATGATGTTTTTCGTGGGCAAGTACATGTTTCCTGATATAATAGTCCTCTCCAGAAGAATGACTCCAACATTAAAACACACTTCCAAAATGGACTATGTCGGTCCATTCCTTTGGGTACCTTCCTCGCAATAGTTCTGCTTCTAGGTACGCATATTACAGGTCGAAATACCGACGGACGGACAAATCTGTATCAATATATTGCTCTTTTACTCAAAGAGTGACATAACTCAAAAAAAGCGTTTTCTGAGTTAGCAATTTCTATTTATTCAGCGACTTCAACTTTATCTTGTGTAAAATGTTCATGCTGATATTTCTAAAACTCAACGAGTTACAGCACATTTACTACGAGTTTGGAATAATTCATCACAAAAGATTTTTTGAGTTTATGTAGCACTAAAACACTTCAAATCAAGCTCGGTCTTGCACAAAAAATTAGCACTGATATCTGGCTAGCTCTTTACGAAGGATGGTGCAAGTATTTTTTTTTGTGTAATTATATTTTTAAATTGGGAAGCCAATTTCAATCGCCGAGTTAAAACGCGTTTTTCTCGAAACTAGATTTTTTGAGATGTGTCACTCTTTGAGTAAATGAGCGATATGTAATTTATAGGATCAAAAAATCAAAAATAATAGACCCTCGTTGATATCTGCCGTATAAGTTTTAATGCAACGTATACGCCACAGGGTCCTAGTGTTTATTTTTGTTTGGTTCCTCCAAAGATGGAATTTGTAGCCTTTCAACAGTTTTGCTTCTCTAGAATCATATTACGGACGGAAAGACGGACGTACGTACAAATATGTATTGACTCAGAATTTTGACCTGATCAAGAATCAATGTATTTTATAGGACCGCAAAAGATTATTGCATTGAGTTCCCAAATCGAACATAATACACTCTGGTTACTACGTGGCGTATATGTTTTTAAGCAACGTATACGACACAGTGTCCTAGAGTTTATTTTTATTTTGTTCATCCCTCCTAAAAACGAGAAAATATTGACGAGTGTTCTAATGTTCCGCCGTTGTCCCAAGCCCGGATGAGAAAGGTTTAGCCGATGGGTTGGTACCCCTTAATTGTACTCGTAAAACGCCTATTACCATGAAAAAACCAAGGAAAACAAGTAAGAACGGCGTTAAGTTCGGCCGGGCCGAACTTGTTATACCCTCCACCACAAGTTGTATTGAAGTAAAATGGAACAATTAGTTTCCTTTCGTGTATGAAGAAGACTTAATACTAAATTTCAGCAATTTCGATAAAACAATGTGAGGCACCATTCTATGGGGGCTATTTCAAAACGTCGATCTATACCGACAAATTTCTGACGGAAAGTTTTTAGGCTCAAAGAAGACTAAATACCAAATTTAAAAAAAAACCGAAAATCAAGAAGTACGCTTCTATGGGGATATAGGAAGACGTGGACCTATACTGATAATACTCTTCTGGAATATTTTATAACTCTTGGAAGACGAAATAACGAATTTCAGCCATTTCGGTTGGATATTGACGTCACAATCTTCAGTATTACGGAAATCGGGAGGTACCATTCTATGGGGCCTATATTGAAACGTGAACCTATACCGACGAATTTTAGTCAGAAATGGAGCAATATGAAAGCGAGGACCTGTACAGACATATTTCTGGCGAACAGTTTTATATCACATTGAAGACTAAATACCAAATTTCAGCCATTTTGGTGGAATATTGAAGACACAACCTTCAAAATACGAAAAATCGGGAGGTACCTTTCCATGGGGGCTATATGAAGGCATGAACCTATACCGACAAATTTAAAGGGAAAGTTTGAGTACCCCCAACGAAGTCTAAATACCAAATTTCAGCCATTTCGGTGGAATATTGAGGCCACAACGTTCAAAATACCGAAAATCGGGAGGTACCGTTCTATGGGGGCTATATGAAGGCATGGACCCATACCGACAAAGTTCTGGGGGTAGCTTTATAACACCAACGTAGACTAAGTACCAAATTTCAGCCATTTCGGTGTGATAATGAAGCTAAAACCTTCAAAATACCGAAAATCGGGAGGTACCGTTCTATGGGGGCTATATGAAGGTGTAAACCGATACCGACAAAATTCTGGGGGAAAGTTTTATACCACTAAAAAAGATGTCGTACCAAATTTCAGCCATTTTGGTAGGATAATGAAGCTAAAACCTTCAAAATTCCGAAAATTGGGAGGTACCGTTCTATGGGGGCTGTATGAAAGTGTGGACCGATACCGACAAAATTCTGGGGGAAAGTTTTATACCCCTAAAGAAGACTACGTACCAAATTTCAGCCATTTTGGTAGGATAATGAAGCTAAAACCTTAAAAATACCGAAAATTGGGAGGTACCGTTCTATGGGGGCTATATCAAAACGTGGACCAATATATCCCATTTTCAATACCAACGATCCTGCAAGTAATAAAAACTTCTGTACCAAATTTGCGCGCTGTATCTTGATTTCAACAGACAGACGGACGGACAGACGGACATGGTCAAATCGACATAGAATTTTATGCTGATCAATAATATATATACTTTATAGGGTCTCCGACGAATATTTCGATGTGTTACAAACGGAATGACAAATTTAATTATACCCTCCATATGGTGGAGGGTATAATTAAAACAATGATTGAAGATCTGCAGATGGAATGTGCGAAAGTGTTTCATGGGTACAAAGAAGGAACCAGTGCCATACAAAAAATACGATGAATACGCCACTACTACTTAAAATGGCGTATTATGCAGTCGCTATCATGAGCTGTGGATTCATTAGCCAGATGATAAAAGGGCTCTTCTCTAGGTTCACTCAAGTGGATGAAAGACTATCGACAATTCTGATAGAAGCTAAATTCTTTAACATCAGTCTTATTTGCATCCCTACCCCTGTGTTTATGGTGGTGCCGAGGTAGACGAACTATTTTACTACCTCAAAATTATAGGTGCAATTTCCACAGTTGATAGCATTATCTTCATCTTGTAGCCGTTTACTGCCCACTTTAGCAGATTTTCGATTTTTCGATTTTAATATTGCCATTTATTTAATTCAAGAATTCAATTTACAATGAAAAATATTGGCTTATTTTTAATTCCTTATAAGTATTGCTTGGGATGGTAACATCTCTTAAGCCTAGATATATCGGGTTGTATAACAATTTTAATATTGTTACAATGGTACAGTAGTCTTGCTACATGCACATCTTCGCACATTAAATTTAATTAGAAAATTCATTTTATAAGTGCCCAAAAAAATAGAATTATCAAAAAAGGGCTAATCTCTCAAAATATTAATGTCTTAAATCTAATCTTATATATACTTAAACTATTTTAAATCTACTTAAACTATTTTAAATCTATTTATATACAAATATATACAAGGAATTGGTACATTATTGTGATGTAATGTATACAGTGTCTTCAATATTGTATGTTCTATATCGTCTGTGATAAAATAATAAATTGTTATTATTGTCAAAAAGTAAACCCTCGTCCCTAAGTTTAATTAGATCGGCAGGAGAAAGATGTCGTTTATTTTCAAAAGAACGATTGTCAGTAATGCTCAAAGCGTTCTGCACTAATTCATTGTCCAGGCCAAGGCTTTTCTCGACAAATTTTATGGCACTTTTGACCATGAGGCTGTCTATGCGGGGAAGGCCAGATCTATCATAGATTATTTTATTTGATATGTTTTTAAATAAACCATCGTGAGTACGATATCCGCGTAAACCCAAACATGCGCGCAAGATTAATCTCTCCCATACTCGTATTCGTTCCATCTGGTGGGAAGAAATACCGAACCATGACGGAAAAGAATACGAAATTATAGGTCTAATGACCTGGGTATATATTAATAGCTTCACTTTCATGGGAAGGCCGCCACTCATATTAAGTGTACTATGGTAGGCGAAATAAGTTTTTTTGGCTTTCTTTAAAATAAAGTCAATATGTCTGCAAAAATCAAATCTATCATGGAATAAAACTCCAAGATATTTCAATGTGTCGTAAGTTTGAATTGTCCCATTCCCAATATGTAAATCAGGAATGTACTGTCGGAAATTTTTATACACCAATCCTCTGGCGCCCGTAAGCACAATTGATTGGCATTTCGCGACATTTAGACATAGTTTCCAACGATCGAAATATATTCGTAGCTCTTCTAAATAGGTATTCATTTTCCTATCGAGGGCCTTCGCAAGTGCTCCCTTGAAGGCTATGAGGACATCATCCGCATAGACCAACAGCAGGCCCCCCTGAGGGGGTCCGGGGATATCACTGACGTAGATATTGTATATCAGGGGCCCCAGGATGGAGCCTTGAGGCACACCTGCCAATACCTGTTTCTCACTGGAGCGTTTATCACCCACTTTTACAGAGAAGTAACGCCCCTCAAGATAGCCTGCCACCAGTCTACAGATGTGTTCGCTGAAGCCAAAAGACTGCAGTTTATACACTACCCCCTGGTGCCATACACTATCGAAGGCCTTAGCAAAATCTAAGCTGACGGCCAAAGTTCCATTTTTCCTATTAAGCCCCTCCGAGACATAGTCTGTGAAGCAGGCAAGTGCGTGTGTTGTAGAGTGCCCTGGTTTAAACCCAAATTGGCAGTCTCTCAGGATATTTCTCTCATCAATATCCCGTTTTATCCGTTGCTGGATAACCAACTCCAGCAATTTTCCAAAAGGGGACAGCAGTGATATGGGTCTATAATCGCTGCAAGTCCCTCTATCCCCGCCTGGCTTTTGAATAGGGACCATTAAGGCCACTTTCCATGCCTTTGGGAAATATGCTAGATTCAGGCAGTGGTTGAAGAGCACTGCCAAAAACTCAAACACAACATCACCTGCCCGCTTCACAGCAATGTCAGGTATGTTATCAATGCCACATGATTTCTTAGAAGGTCTGCGGGATATAGCCCATTCTATATCCGCTGGTTTTACAAAACCGCCTTCTTCCCATTGTAGCCTGTCAGTAAAAATATAGCCATTAGCTAAATTATAATCATTAAAGGATACCAATGGTGCCCCGCTAGCAATTCCCTCAACGGCCCTACTTATAAGATCATCGAAAGAACTGTCAACGGATAAGTCACCTGGACGGTACGTACTCTCTATATGACTAGCCATTATTTCAGCTTTAGCCAAATCATCACAAACTATGCTGCCATCTGGGCTTACAAGGTCACCAACGGAACATCGACCCGCTATTCCTGCTGCCTGTTTGACCTTCGAGTAGGTTTTACTGTTTACAGTAATACCTTGAAGTATAGTTTTACGGCGATCTCCCTCAAATTGACATATCATTTCCTCAATTATTCGACTGAGGTTACGTATGTCGGCCCTTAATATCAACATTCTGTCGGGGTCATGAGACCTCCTTAAGGCTCTATTTAGTCTCTTCCTTTCCTTAATGAAGTGTAGTATTCGGTTTGGCAACTCTCCCAGAGTTCCTCTAACGAAAGATTTTCTCGGTACAGTTTCCTGTATAGCATTTCGAAACACATTTTCTAGTTCGTTTATGCAATCATCAATTTCATTTGTACTAACATTAGTGTTGGTAGGTAACATATGATTTGCAAGACCTGCTTGCACTTTGCGCCTATAACGGCGAATGTTCATGTGGTCATAATCGTACCAGGTCTGAGGTACACCTTTTTGTACGTTGCCCATTTGTATGATTAATCGAACTGCCCTATGGTCAGATTCGAAATCAAAACAAGCTAATTGATTTCCACCAGCTGGAATTATACCTGGAGAATGGAGAAAAAGATCTATGTGTGATCCACCTGGGCCATTAGGCCTTGTAGGCCTAAAGGTGGAACATGCCGTTAAATTTGGACAAAGAGATATGAAATTTTCCAGTCTTCTGCCCCTATCATCTGTTTCGTTACCTCCCCATAACGGATGTTTCGCGTTCAAATCTGCGCCCACAACAACCTCCCCGATGTTGTAAAGATCTACAATTACATTAAGGTCATTAACCTGTAAACTTTTCGCTGGAGTTAAATATAATGAAACGAAGGTGATTGGTACACCATCTCCGCTCCATAATCTCGCAGCACATCCCAGCAAGCATTTATTATCGCCCATTACCCGAAGCAGTCACTCCCAGGCGATAGAAATACACATCCGCGATCTCGCATTCTAATTGAAGTAGGCACACCGTTCGGGAAGAAATGAACCACGTCCACGACACTACTTGTGAATGCCGCTTTCGAGACTTCCTAGAAGTACTTTTAGCGATAAAATTGGTTGTGATGAAAAAAAAAACATTTTTTTTCGTTTTTCATTTTATCTGTTGTTATTCTTTTAATTTTAATTTTTTACTATTCTAATTAATGTTTCAAATTACATACGTTTTTAAAGAACACTATCCTTAGATGAAATTGCCATCTTCATTAATTTTTGTACTTTTAAAAATGTTACGTTGCCTGTCCTGGGAATCAAACCCCTGACCTTAAGAATGCAAAGCGAACATGCTTACCACTGCACCACCGTACCTTATAAACACCAGATAGGCTAAAGTCTTATATTAGTTTAAGGTTGTACACGCCTCAAATGAACGTAAAGAATCGAAGTGTCTGCATTGACCAGAGAAAGTGTCTGCCCATGCGATAGTCGTAAGTAGTAGCATTGTTAGTGTAAAAAAGCAATAATAGAATTTCGATCTCCTTTTCTGACACTAGGTAGTTATTCAAGAAGTTAAAAAAGGGACAGCAATGCAATTGTTATTGTAAAATGATAAAGGATCGCTATTTTCTAGAATAGAAGTTCAGAAAGCGATTACTTTTGATAGAGGAAGTGACTCACTCACTCCCAATTGCTGGCTGGGATACTTCTATATCCCCACAATCTAAGTATACCCTTTCACATTTGTATTTTTCGTTAACTAGAACGGCTGTCCCCCGGCCTGGTCTATCTAACCTATCGCTACGAAAAATTTTATACCCCTTAAATGATATGTTATGTTTAGATGATAATTTAGTTTCACACTTTAGCAGATTCTCCTTTGACCTTCTTAAATGGCCCATGATGACAATATCGTCAGTATAAGCAAGTAACATGTGGCTATATGTGTATATTCACGGTGCTCTTGAAGCAACTTTAAATTGAAGGTGCTTACACCTTGGAAGTTTTTGCGAATTTTGAAACAGCAATATTCATAGATGAGAAAAATCAAAAAACAAGAAAAAATCGTTGGAAAGATTTTAAATAAATCGAAATGGGACTAAAGAAAATGCCAATGAATTGTGCGTTCTTTAATAATTGATGTCCATACTTGTTAATTTTTTTCAAGATCAATTTTCACAATAAATTATGAAAATAGTTGTGAGTAAGATCGAGTGGGGCCGTGTAATTTATCATTTCTTAAAAAAGGAAGGGTTTTTTTTTACCAATTTCCATCGAAACATCCTGCACATATTTGCACTTTTCGTTTTTATGTGATATTTTGTCTTGCAGGTATATGTGGAAAAGTCAAAATTTTTTAGTTTCCATGAAGCCAAGGTTTGTACTATTATAATACGCGAACTATTGTAGTTTACCAGTAACTATGACTATTGCTGGATTAATTTAGATGTTTTTGTACAAAGCTCAAAAATTTAGCAAAAAAATTTATTTTACGTGGTAGTTACGACTGCGTAAAGGAAAATACATAGGTAAAAACACGTTGAAGCTAAACAGGTTTTTTACATTGCTATTCGATTTCTGATTAAACCATTCAAATGACGGACATCTGTTCAAAGTAAAAGTAGGAGAATACAAAATGAAGATTACACTTCTAATGTATCACTTTCCAAAATTTCCACTGCATCCACCTTTTATGGATGCTGACATTTTGAAGCCGGATTTCAGGTGTTTTTTGTATTTTTTATGTAACTGGGACGCGCATTCGGATATTTCGAAAAACCAATTATAGAATTAAAGAACTCGCGATTTCGCATAATCTGATATGTATATTGAGTATGTAGCCTACACAGCAGCAGAGTAATCTACTACCAAAGGCCAAAATTTAGTGCGATATTTTTTCTAAAAAACCTATTTTTTGGGTACAGTATTTACAATATCGTTTTGAGTGTGCTGGTACCCCGCGATATTTTAGTTTTTCGACGATCCGGATCATATGAATCACAGATCTTAAAAATCCATCTACTAGAACGGCGAAAACAGCAACTGCAAAAACCGAAAAATATGCGAAAAATGTTTTTGAAAATATCGCGGATTTAATCGCGTTTTCTGTGGATCGTTTCCTTGTCAATGAAGAAACTGACACCTCACTCACGGTTTTGCGAAAACAGCGGTTTAAAAAATTTAGTGGCATGAGAGCTATATCCGATTTATCCCAAAAATAGTGTGTGATGCTACATCCACGGTTCTTGATGGATTTGATCGAAATAGGAGTAGATCGATGTATTTTTCCACGGTTGATAGTGAAATCGGATGCGCATAAAAAGTGTATGCACTTTGTGCAAATTATAGGCGTTATACCGTTTTTTGCACACTACGCTGCAGGCGATGCTACATCTTAGCCGCCAAAGTAAATCCTGGCAAATGTGTACAAATTAAAAGAGAAGAATTCGCCGTATTGATAAACCGCATGCGCATCAAGTGATTTTGAGGATTTCGCGATTTATACGCATTTCAAAATGAACATTACCCGATACAGTTTTATTTGAAGATTATACCCCATTCAAAGGAACCCAACATTTATTTGAACCTTACCCATACCTTCCGCTAGATGTTAGCGTGTATACGAGAAGTGATTAGAATAAAAAATTTGATTTTTTGCGTGAAATTAAAATCAATTGGAAGAATAACTCCGACCTATTTTCTTACATTTTTTCAACTAACTCACAAAATAAATTTTAATAAATATTTTCTCTTACAAAAATGTTATAACTTCCCTCAATATATATTTTGTTTGTTTTTGCTATAATATGCAAACCGCTAAACGGATTTATTCATTTTTGGTTTCATTTCAATCGTCGCGATTTTTAGATTACGTCAATATTTTTTAAATATTTTTCCGATGCATAAACAGCTTAAATTTTATTAATACAAGTTGCAAGCAAGCTTTTTTTTTTAATTCTTTCTTAATTTCCGCTAAAATTTACAACTTTTTCACTAAAGTTATGGGACCTCAGTAAACATATAGTATGTAGGAAGCCATAAACTAACACTGTTTCTCAATATAATGAATAGCGTTTTTATAAGATTTTTTTCTTTTTATCAGAATTGAAACCGCCATAACTTTTGCGCGCAACAACCAAAATTAGTATCTCGAACAGATTTAAGAATAGGATTTTTTTCCCAATCTATGTACCAAAAATCTTTCATGTAGCTTAAAAAAAAAATTTTTAATTTTTTTTTATGGAAAACTAAAAAATTTTGTCTTTTCTTCATATACAGATTTTCTTTCATTCAGAATGTCAGAGTATAGTATAGGGTCACGTTCTGGCGTTTGGGCATAATTTAGAGTTTTGATATATTTTAAGACCTATAGTAAAATTTTATGGCGAACAAATTTCTAGAATATTTTGGTCTGATCCGACGACATTTTATAGGAGATTTTAAAGATTTGTGGAAAAGGGACCAAAAGGACCCCTTTTATGACTCGCACGAGGGTTAATTTTTTTAAGACAAATATTCTTTGCATTCTTGTCAGTAAAGTTGTCAAAGACATTAAACACCTAAAGTACAAGGATTCCAAGTGATCTTAACTCAAATATTTCCAAAACTATAGAAATTGTGGAAGCTTGCACCCCTATTTTAGTTTCTTGGTTTTTTTTTTTTTTGGCAAAATTGATACCGATATTTCCTTGGTATGTAATGCAAATAGAGATTTCATTTCTTTGGTGACTTACAGTGAAATTTAGCGGAGAACATTTTTGTCTTTGACGCCATTCTTCTAAAATGATGCTTTGTATGACAATTTTGCCAAAACTTTGATGAAGTACGGCATTAACCCTAAAATGTTTTTCTAGTTGGCATATTTCTGGAGTTAAGGTAAGATATAGAGTTTTGGTGTATTCTAGGACCTATAGTAAAAATTGATGACGAAGAAATTTGTAGAATATTTTGATCCGATAAGATCACATTTTATAGGAGGAGGGACCAAAAAGACCCCTTAAATGACCGCCTGAGGGTTAAATAATATTAAAAATGTAATCAGCTGCCCGAAAAACATAAGAACCAAATGTTAGGTCAAAATCCATTCATTTTTAGAGTTTTGGCCAGGTTTTTCGGAAAATCGGACGCTGTGCATTGTTTTACGAGGGCAGTTCGGAAACTTCTTAGCCTAGCACAAAAAGCGCGGTATAAACAGAAAAAAGTTAAGTGTTTTGGAAACTTCCATCTCTGTTATGAACGCATGCTAAATTTTGTTTCGATCTGGCAACTCCTTCATATAGAAACAGGTGTTCAAAAAAGACGCATCCGCAATTTTTTTACAATGGAAAAATTAGAAATGTGTGCTGTCATTAAATATTTACATAAGAAAGTGAATGTGTTAGGTGAAAGTGCTCCTTCATATGCAACAGTAAAAAATTGGGTTGCTGAATTTAAACGTGGTCGTACAAGCATTGAAGATGAACCACGTAGTGGACGTCCAAAAACAGCAACAACAACAGAAATTGTAGCCAAAGTGCATGATGTGGTATTAAATGATCGACGAATAAATGTGCGTGAAATTGCTAATATCATGGGCATCTCAAATGATCGAGTTCATTTAATTTTGCATGAAGAACTACAGATGAAAAGGCTTTCTGCAAGATGGGTGCCGCATTTGTTAACAGTCGATCAAAACGCATAATAATGAACATTTCTCCAGCTTGTTTGGATCGTTTTAAGCGAAATAAAATGAATTTTAAGCGTCGTTTCATAACTGTTGATGAGACTATACTCCAGAGACAAAAGAACAATCCAAACAACGGAATGAAGCTGGAGGAAGTGCCCCAAAGAAGGCAAAAACAATTCAATCGGCTTGTAAGGTTATGGCAACGGATTTTTGGGACTTCAAAGGGTAAAACAATAAATTCAGAGTACTATTGCTACCTTTTGGATCAATTAAATGTACAAATTCGAGAAAAACGTCCTGGCTTACAACACAAAAAAATAATTTTTCATCAAGACAACGCACCAGCGCACAAGAGTGTTTTAACAATGGCTAAAATCAACGAATTAAAGTACGATTTGCTTGACCACCCACCTTATTCTCCTGATTTAGCTCCCAGTGACTTTTACTTGTTCCCAAATCAAAAAAAAAAAATTCCTTGCTGGCAAGCGTTTTACCTCAAATGAAGATGCAATTATAGTTGTAAACCACTATTTTGAAGACCTTGAGGAAAACTATTTTAATCAAGGGATAGAATTGCTAGAAAACCGTTGGACTAAGTGTATTGAAGTTTCAAGAGATTATATTGAAAAATAAAAATATTTTTGAAAAACTAACTATTCTCTTTCATTGATAGGCTAAGAAGTTTCCGAACCGCCCTCGTACAGGCACATAAGCCATCAGTTTAATGGATCACTCATTGGTAGAATTTTTTTTTCAACTTCCGTTTCCATTTCTCCCTTTTTCTTGCGGAATAGACATTTCTCCTCTCTCCTTTTCTCCCGATACCTCTCTCGTGCCCTACGCCTTGCTATTGATTGTAAAGCAGCCCTATATGCCGCAGTAGCAGCACGACACTCTTCGTCATACCATGGTTTCAGTGGTGGTGGTCTCTGGTTGTTTGCATGGATAGAGCAGTATTTTGCCATTGTGCTGATATGTTATCGGAACGAGGAGTGCTTTGATTAGGTAATTGGACCAGTATCCTGTGGCTATCTGTTGTGAATCCAGCTTACCGATGCTCAACTTCCGTGTTGTGTCTGTCCGTATTTTATTTGCTATGCTTAATTTGGTACGCACCTTTGCTCCCAGGAACGATCTTCACTTCATTGTCAGATGTTTAACTTTTGGCGACTGAATTTCCCGACTGTTGCAGTAAAGATATTATCCTTTCCCATTGTGGCATTAAAAAAATAATTTTAATGTCATGTGCACAACAGGGGGTCGTCCACTTTAGAGGTGTTTGTTTTTCGATGTTTTTGGAGAGTGTGGTTACTAGGTGTGTACACGTGAGCCACAAGGCGTTAAACGAAAATTCGGTAGGCAAGACTTCGATGGACAGAACAGATGAAAGATGACATCGGAGACCGTGGTATCCCCGCCATCAGAGAAGAAATTGCAAGAGATCGGGGAAGGTGAAAATCTAACCTTAGTTTGGCTTATGTAACAAATTTTCTGGGCGCAAGCAAAGTCACCTAAGTAAGTAATTAAGTAAATATAGGGTGTATAAGATTCTGGAAGGCTAACAATTTCACATTGTACGTTATTCATCTACAAACATACATACTATGTATGAGTGAGTGAATAACATGTGTACATACAATTTAATATGATATGATAAACGCGATCTAAATGACGACAACAATAATAAAGAACAACAGCAGCAATAACTACAAAAGCCACAAGAGTATCTGGTTGATGTTGTTGTTGTCGTTGTTGCTATCATGTCACATTGTCAATTGTCTATGGATAATTGAACATTAAATGGATATTCAATTGATTGTTTCTTTGTTGTTAACTTCAATTCGATTCGTTCGAACGTTCGTTCGTTCGTTCATTCGTTTATTGGTAACAATTTTTGTTCTTTATGTGATTTCTTTTTCGAGGCTACCATCAGCATTCAATTCAGTTCGTCCAACCATACTTTGTCATCTTTGTGTGTGTGTGTTTGTTTGTTTGTGTAAAATGTCAATTTATTAAAAAATCATTGTTTCTTTTCATGTCTTGTATTCATCTTTCGTTTGTGGCCATCATCATCCGCATCATCGTCGTCATCATCATTACAATGGAGCTTCAGTTAACCTTTATTGAGCTATAAATTGTAAAAAAAAATTAAAAGCTATCATATTTTTCGGCCACAAATTGTTTGCAACATCTGTTTGGGGATTACATACGTACGTACATACATACATAATTATGGTTCAACAATCAATATTTATGTAAAGTTTTGATGGCTGACAGCGCTAAAAAGATCTACAAAATGTTTGCAAGCCGAAATCCAACTACATACCTGCTTTTGAAATACATATACTCGTATCTTGAAATTTATGTACATTTTATCAAATATTGCTAACAAAATATCCGAAATAGTTTTAATGTGCTAGGAACCGTAGGGGATAAAAGATACCAATCAACGTCCCTGAACGGCTTTAACGTGGCAAAGCCAGGGACTTATCTTCGCCCCTTTTTCATCTCTAAAGGACGCTGACCTTCCCATGTTGTCACCACGGAAGCTGTCTTTAACATCCGTTAAAAATTGTAAGCTAAGGTAGTGAGGTGATAGACTTTGCAGCGGCAAAAACATGGCAGTTCGCAGTACCAGATTTAAGCATCTCGACATTCTTAAGGGCACATGGCAAATCGAAAAATTGATAACGTTGTAACAGATGGAGGAAATTAATCGGCTTCGTTAATCAGCAAGGATACGAAGCCGTTTAAACGTTTAAACGTAGCAAATAAACTACGAGCACACACCACACAGACGTTGGACATCAGTAAACTGCAATCACAACAGATATCCACAGTACATTCTCTCAAGTGGCCTAATTGCTTAATCAAAGCACTCTTCGTTCCGATAACATATCAGCACAGTGACAAAGTATTGACCACGCCATACAAACAACCGAAAAATCCATGCGTGGATACTACTAAGGAACCAATGGTATGATCAAAAGTGTCGTCCCAGCAAAAATTCGGATCCGTAAGTCATTATGTAACCCATAACAAAGTAATGTAAACAAAAATAACTACTTCTATTATTCCTTACTAAGTTATGAATACGGCAGCACAGAGCTAGTGTGTCCGACTACAAATCAGAGGGTTGTGTGCTCCGGGTACTTTTTGTTAAACAAAACATCGAATATTTGGTGGTGCTTATGTAAGCGTTTTAACAACCCTTAATGTTCGTGTGCGTGGCCTAGTATGTAGTGTGTTCGGCAACAAAGCAGAAATTCGTGTGTTCAAATCCAGAAAATAGCGAAATAAAATAAAAATATGAAGTGTGTTGAAATAGAAAATAAATTCCACCTAACTTACTTACTCAAACCAAAGACATAAATACAACTAAGACTAGACAAAATGCATGCAACAAAAAAATGTTTACGAAACTTTGTATAGAAACATTACCCTTAACAGGTTGCAGTTAATTCAAAATCGCAACCAAGGAGGAACATTTCATGTAATGGTATCAGAAACGAAATTTATGAATTCAAGGATCTATTCAAGAATAATTCTATGTCAATTGGATCGGTAAATTCCGTTAAATACGTAAAAATGTATAAAAGAAAAAAATGTTATATCACCATATCGTAATATAACATTATGTTAAATTCAAAAGCCATTCACTGAAGAATGATAGCAAAAAAATGTCTTATCTTGTTGTATTTATGTCTTTGCTCAAACACACCAAGCACTGCCATGTCTGCTTGCGCAAGTACCCTGGCTTCAGAGCCATACATCAGCACGGGTAGTATCAGTGTTTTGTAGAGCGTTATTTTTGTTTGACGAGATGTGGCTTTGTTTTTAAACTGCTTACTTAAACCATAGTAGCATCTGTTGGTCAATACAATTCTTCTTTTTATTTCACAACTGATGTCGTTTGTTGTGTTTACGGAGGTGCCGAGGTAGACGAAGTCTTTTACTACCTCAATACTATAGGAACCAACTTCCACAGTCGGTCCGAGCTCAATGGACGCATTGCGCGTCGACACCATCAACTTGATCTTCTCACTGTTTACCGCCAGACCCACTTTAGCAGATTCTCCTTCGACCTTCATAAAGGTATCAGTTACTTCTTTTACTGATCGGCCATGATGTCTATATCATCAGCATAAGCAAGTAACATGTGACTATTGATGTAGATTGTGCCACTTCTTTTGACGTTTGCCTCTCGTATAACCTTTTCTAGCAGGATGTTGAAGAGGTCACATGAAAGGCTGTCTCCTTGTCTGAAACCTCCTTTGGTACCAAACTCTTCGGAGAGGTTCTTTCCTATTTTAACTGAGGACCTCGTGTCAGTTAAAGTCATTTTACAAAGCCGGATGAGCTTTGCGGGGATACCAAATTCAGACATGGCTTGGAATACCTTTGAACGCAGCGGGCTGTCGAAGGCTGCTTTATAATCGACAAAAATGTGGTAGGATTTGCCGCAGGGAAAATATCTGGTCAATGGTGGACTTGCCAGGTCTAAAGCCGCATTGGTATGGTCCAATTATCTCGTTTACCATAGGCTTTAGTCGTTCGCACAATATCCTTGACACGATCTTGTAGGCAATAGAGAGTAGACTTATGCCCTATAGTTAGAGCATACAGTCTTATCTCCCTTCTTGTGGACGGGGCACAGGATACTCAGGTTCCAATCGTCGGGTACTCGTTCTTCCTGCCAGATGGTGCTAACTAGCTGATGAATACACCTTATCAGCGTGTCGCCTCCGGTTTTGAACAGCACGGCTGGTAAGCCATCGGCCCATGCTGCCTTATTATTCTTCAGCCGATTTATTGCTGTCTTTACCTCATCTTGGCTGGGCGGTATACATTCAATACCATCTTCTCGGATTGGGACTGTGGTATCTTCGTCGTCTTCGCTGCTATTGGATACCAACAGATTTGAAAAATGTTCTTTCCATATCCTGAGTACACTATCTGTATCAGTTACCAAATTACCTTGCTGGTCTCTACAGGAGGATGTGCCTGTACTAAAGCCATCAGTTCGATGCTTGACTTTTTGGTAGAATTTTCGGACTTCATTCTGGCTCCTGTACATCTCGATTCTTTCACACTCCCGCTTTTCCATCACTCTCTTTTTCCTGCGGAAAAGACGTTTCTTCTCTCTCCTCTTCTCCCTGTATATGCCGCATTTTTCTCTTCGGTGGCAGCACGACACTCCTGATCATACCATGGATTCCTTGGTGGAGGTCTCTGGTGTCCAAGTATGGATTTTGCGGCTGTATGTTATCGGGATGAGGAGTGCTTTGATTAAGCAATTGGGCTAGTTGAGTGGAATATGCTGTGGCTATCTGTTGTGATTGCAGCTTACCGATGTCTAACTTTCGTGTTGTGTCTGTTCGTACTTTGTTTGCTACGTTTAAGCGGGTGCGTACCTTTGCTGCAACAAGGTAGTGGTCCGACTCAATGTTTGCGCCTCGGAACGATCGTACATCCAACACGCTCGATGAATGTCTTCCATTTATCACAACATGATCAATTTGGTTTCTTGTTTTCTGATCTGGAGACAGCCAGGTGCCCTTATGAATATCGAGATGATTAAATCTGGTAAAATATATCTTTGGTCTGTTCGTCCTTTTCTTCAGTGGGAGCATGAGCGCAAATAAAGCTGATGTTGAAGAATTTAGCTTTTATTCGAATTGCGGCAAGTCTTTCATTCACTGGGGTGAAGCTGGATACCAGATGTTTTAGTCTCCTAACTACGAATCCACAACCAAACTCATGCTTTACTTCATGGTAGCTATAATATAGTGCGTCACCTTTAGGTGTTGTTGTGACGCCTTTCCCAATCCATCGTATTTCCTGTATGGCAGTGATGTCGGCCTTGTACTTTTCAAGTACATCTGTCGATTGCAAACTGCACCTTCTCTATAAAGAGTGCGAACATTCCAGGTGCAGATTCGCAGATCATGGTCCTTAAAACGTTTGCGGGGTTCGTCAACTTTAGAGGGGTTTGTTTTTCCTTTCTTTCGTTTTTTCATAGTAGGCTGTTTTTTCTAGGGGAGGGTTACTAACCCGACGCCCAAACCCAAGTTTTTAACGTTCTTATGGGAGAACGCGCGGCACATGTTAGCTCACTACCTTTAACGAGTGTTAAAGGCAGTTCCCCAGGTGACACCACGGGGAGGTCAGCGTCCACTTGGGATGAAAGAGGGACCAAGACAAATCCTGGGCTTTGCCATGTTAAAACCGGTCAGGACCGTTGCTTGGTATATTCCATCACCTACGTCACCCAAAAAAATTCAGCCTAAACTGATCTATAAATTAAAAACTATATTTTTTTATTAACTATTTATTCTAGTGGTCATAGAATAACTAGTAATTCAGTGCGACATGCCCTTGTTAAAATAATGGGTTAGTAGGGGGTTTTGTAAGTTGTTTCGGCTGCTAAAAATCCCTTACAAACCCATTACATTAAGCGCGTACCTGGCGATTGGAACCTATGCATCCCGTGCACATGAAAGGAGATAAGACTGGTTTATCTAACTATAGGGGCATAAGTCTCTTCCATATTGCTTATTAGATAGAGTCAGGGATATTGTGTGGCCGACTAAAGCCCGAGGTCAATGAAATAATTGGGAGATATGTACCAATGTGATTTAAGACCTGGCAAATTTACCATTGACAGGTCAGATAGATTCACATCAGCACTTATCATCCCTTTGTCGATTATAGAGTAGCCTTCGACGGCACCTTTCTTTCAAAGTTATTTCAAAACTCCTGCTAAACTCATTCGGCTTTGTAAGATTACTTTAACTAATACCCGGATCTAAGTTAAAATAGGAAAGAACTCCTCCGAAAAGTTTAGTGCCAAAAGAGGTTTCAGACAGGATACAGGTTTTCGTGTGATCCTGCTGGAAAAGGTTATACGAGATGCAAAGGTAAAAAACTGACACAGTATACACCAACATTGACGTCATGGATCGATCAGCAAAAACAATAACTGATACTTTTAAGAAGATTGAAGTAGAATCTGCTAAACTGGGTCTGGTGGTAAACGGCGACATGAGCAAAACAAAGCCACTCTTAAAAAAAACACTTCATAAACACTGATACTACTCGTGATAATGTATGTTTTCAAAGCATAGGTTCTTGAGCAAGAGAAAATATTTAAACGTATCCGGATGCAACGACTGAGTTGGTCATAAGAATGAGTGATTATGAACCTTCATGAATTGTAATGCCTTCCAGTTCGGAAGTTTGATAGATTAACAGTGGCTTAGAACGCTAAGTCGCCTGCAATCGCCCACATCGATGTTCCTATAGCCACGAACGTTCCCTCCCTATTATCAGTATTTTGAAATTTGGTATTTTCTTCTTCTTTGGGGCTACAAAGAAATTTGTCAATATAGGTCCCCTTTTTGATATATTCGCCACAAAACTGTACATCCCGATTTTCGTTATGTGGAAGGTTTTAGCCACTTTGTCTTACCTAAAATGCTGACTTTTGGCATTTAGTCTTCTTTTTAGCCCCAAAACTTTCCCACAAACATTTTTAAGTATAGAGTCCACGTTTTGTAGTCCCCATTGAATTGTACGGTCCGTTTTTCGTTATTTTCGAGGTTTTAGCCGCTCTATCCTACAGGAATGGGAACAATTCGGTATTTAGTCTTCTTTGGGGATATATAGCATTCCTGCAGAGAATTGTCGGTATAGAACCACGTTTTGAAATAGCCGCTATAGAAAAGTACCTCCCGATTTTCAATATTTTCAGTCATATTTTCCTACAGAAATGTGTAAAAATCATATATGTACAACAATCCTGTAGAAAATTGTCGGTATAGGTCCGCTAGCCGCTATAGAAAGATACCTTCCGATTTTTCGCATATTGAAATCTTAGCCACATTATCCTATCAAAATCACTGAAATATGGTATTTATTATTCGATATGGGTATAAAACATGAGTACAGAGAATTGTGGGTGTAGATGCACGTTTTAAATAGCCCCCAAAAATAGGTATTGCAGGTTCTCAGATTGGAAGGTATTAGGTATTATTTATCCCTGAATTACACGTATGACTGGCGTCCACATATATAATTAATTATCAAACATTTCAAACTTGGCCGGAGAGTTGTCTGCTCGACGTCCTCAAACAGCGTGAAGTGCTTGTCATCACTGTTCTATCATACGGCTTGCTTGATGGCGTTCAGCGTTGTTGTAGTGCTGTGCAGCTTATGGAATCCATGCTGATGACCGGCAACTGGATATCTATTTCTAACGCCGGGTAGGACTAAAGCCTCAAGGGTCTTTGCTACGAGCGACAAATGCGAAATAGGTCTGTACGATTCGCCTTTGTTGGCATCCTTGCCTGGCTTCGGTAGCGGGATCACCCTGCCCATTTTCCAGACTTCGATGTGGGTGACTAGCGACAGGTTGAGAACTGTAGTAAGATACTCGACTCCTGGCACATCCAGATGTTTCAGCATTACCATGTAATTCTTCAGATGATTTTCCCACTTGTATATGCTCACCGACCAACCCGTTAACTTCCAGCGTCAGCTCCCTGACTCTGGAGTCACTGCTACCCGAACATCAGAAGGATTGGGCAGATCTCTGAAGCAGTGATTAGTGAACTCTCTGAAAATCGGGCAATTAGCTTTCCCATGATTGACAAAAGTGCGGCGTCCAGAGGTGATGAAATCGGGCGGTCTGTTGCCAGGTGACGTCATTTGTGACACGATGGTTATGTCTGGCGAACTGTGACACTCTTCGCTGGTCGTTCCCTCGACCGAATCCCACAACTCATAATAAGCATTATCGTCCCCTAAGACCAGGTGGTTATTTCCTTCCAAAAGCTGGTTAATGTTGCGCATATAACCTGGAGTACAACTATTTATCGGCGGGATGTATACTTTCAGCAACTCTACTTCGGCAGTTCCGCACCTGACTGCTACCCCTATATGCGGGTCATTAGAGGCAGGCTTAAACGAGATAGGTCTGGTCACTCCCAACATCTATTGCATTTCACACAAGCTTGGATTTGGGTAAAGATGCGGATGTGACAAACCGAGCACGGACCAAAAGAATCCGGAGTAGGCATTTCGGGATATGCTGATCCCAGCACAGAAAAGCGATACAAATACAAATATGTGTACACTGAGGTGGCAACCGCTGGCTGGAACACTTACTTACTTACTTAGTTGGCCCATTACAGAACATTTGTTCCATAGACCGAACTAAGAAAAGATCTCCATTCCTCTCTGTTTTTCGCTTGACTTTTTGGAATACCGCGCCTTTCCATTTCTTCATCCACTTGTATGCTCCATTGAAGCTTAGGCCTACCGATTCTGCGTGCACCGCCATGTGGCATGTATTCATACGCCTTTTTAGCGGGTTCATCATCGCTCATTCTCATGATATGGCCTAGCCAACGCAATCGTTGCATCTCGATACGTTTAACTATATGCATGTCTTTATATAGCTTATATAGCTCGTGGTTCATACGACGTCGATATTCACCGTCAACGCAAATCGGCCCGTAGATCTTTCGAAGAATTTTCCTCTCAAACACACCAAGCACTGCCTTATCTGCTTGCGCAAGTACCCATGCTTCGGAGCCATACATTAGCACGGGTAGTATCAGCGTTTTGTATAGTGTTATTTTTGTTTGACGAGATGTGGCTTTGTTTTTAAATTGCTTACTTAGACCATAGTAGCATCTGTTGGCCAATACAATTCTTCTTCTTATTTCACAACTGATGTTGTTTGTTGTGTTTATGGCAGTGCCGAGGTAGACGAAGTCTTTAACTACCTCAAAATTGTAGGTACCAACTTCCACAGTTGGCCCGAGCTCTATGGACGCTTTGCGCGTCGACACCATCAATTTGGTCTTTTCGCCGCTTACCGCCAGACCCACTTTCGCAGATTCTGCTTCGACCTTCCTAAAGGTATCAGTTACTTCCTTTACTGACCGTCCCATGATGTCTATGTCATCAGCATAGGCAAGTAACATGTGGCTATTGGTGTAAATTGTGCCATTTCTTTTGACATTTGCATCTCGTATTACCATTTCCAGCAAAATGTTGAATAGGTCACACGAAAGGCTGTCTCCTTGTCTGAAACCTCTTTTGGTACAAAATTCTTCGGAGAGGTTCTTTCCAATTTTAACTGAGGAGCTAGTATCAGTTAAAGTCATCTTACAAAGCCGGATGAGCTTTGCGGGGATACCAAATTCAGACATTGCGTGGAATACCTTTGATCGGAGGGGACTGTCGAATGCTGCTTTATAATCGACAAAAAGGTGAAATGTGTCGATCTGCATCTCTTGGGTCTTCTCTAGGATTTGCCGCAGGGTAAATATCTGGTCAATGGTGGACTTGCCAGGTCTAAAGCCACATTGGTATGGTCCAATTATTTCGTTGACCATTGGCTTTAGTCGTTCGCACAATATCCCTGACACTATCTTATAGGCAATAGGGAGAAGACTTATGCCCCTATAGTTGGAGAATACAGTCTGGAACACTTAATAAGCTGTAATTTGGCACATACGTTTAACAGAGTCCAGAATTCTTTGCCACCAAACAATTTCAACATTATTCGACGGTTTCGAGTACCACCTATATCTAGAGACAGTTCAAAGTACAATATGTATGTCTGAGGTGGGATTGCAAAGGGTCATGCTCGTATTAAATTACTTCACAAATTTTATAAAGAACGATGGTTCAAAGGGGCCTAATTTAGCCGAGGCAATGTAAATCCTCTTCAGCTATGTTGGTAAAGGTGTACATAAATTTCTCAGTATCGACCACGTTCACAGAGAGTAATCATTATC
This sequence comes from Musca autumnalis, assembly GCF_047663935.1. NCBI lineage: Eukaryota > Metazoa > Arthropoda > Insecta > Diptera > Muscidae > Musca > Musca autumnalis. Next base: position 75,247,521 of record NW_027412088.1, read on the forward strand.
TTTCACAGAAATCAAATTATATTTTTGAGTTGCCAAAATATTACTTGGCAAGTGAGATTTGCTGCTGCTGCTCCAATGAATGGCTAATCGAAAATTATTTCCTGCTCAAATTTCCACCAACCAGTAAGTTGCCAATATGTCCACAAAAAAGTTTAACATTCAACAAATTAATGATTTCATCAATGCCATATATTAACCCACAACATTTTGCTTGTTGTCGCTTGTCGTCGTTTGTTCGCTCGGTCGATTTGGTTGGTGGTAGGTAGGCTGTTGTAAGACCCGGCTAGTCAATAACGAACAGCACAACAACACCACCACAACTTGAAACAAATCTCAAATTACAGTTTGGCCTAATGACTTTACAGACATTCATTTTTAGTGAGGATCAACAACTAACTACCCAAACAAAACGTCAACCTACCAACCGACGGAACCATGGACGGAATGGTTACGTTCGAATCAAACCACCAAACAGTTAGTAGCAGAACCGAAACAAAAAATAACATTGAACAGTGGAACTGAAAGTGGCAGTTACTGCCAACACTGTTGTGAACTGTGAATTACTTTTATTTCGTTGTTGCTGTTTTAGCATCTTAACGTACTTCCATACATACATTCGTAGGTACATACATATGTGAATTGGCTGACAAGCTGGCTGTTTGCTTCAACTTTTTAAGCGTATAAATGTTTATTATTAAGATTCGTCTAAGTACAATGCAACATGACACCTTAACATGACAACAAAATGTGCTCCCGTATAATGTGTAGCACTCGAAACTCGTCAATTTGTGTTTGCTAGCCAGGCATGTGAATACTGTATGTGGGGAGGGTAGGTGAGCTACACACATCTTCAAGTGGTTCGAATGTTGGCGTTGCAACCAAAAATATTGGCATAAATTGCAAACATACGATACAACAAAATAGTCAATGACGATGATGATGCTGACAATGGTGAGATGGCGACGACAATTGTAATGGTGTTGCATGTTGTCATCGGGTAAAGGAACAACATTTTGAGATGGTGTGGAAACCAACCCCCCAAATCGGAGATGTTTGTTGTATAATAGGTATTTGAAATGTGAGGCACAGTATTTTTGAAATATTTTAATATTGTTTAGAACTGCCGGGCAAAATTAATTTTCACCACTCAGGAAGAGGGGAAGATGGATGAAGGGAGTACGTAACAAGCCCTTGATAATATCCTCCATTTATATGTCTTACGAAGAAGTCGCACAGTGGAGAAAGTCGAGGGAGCTGTGGATGCTCTAACTAAACTCTGCTGACTTTGTTGTTTCTGTGGACCCTTTCTGAAGAAAGGGTGTTTTAAGAGACCCTTTCTGAATGAAAGGGTGCTTCTATAGACCCTTTCTGAAAAAAGTACCTTTTCTGAACGAAAGGGCGCTTCTATAGACCCATTCTGAAAGAGAGGGTGCTTCTATAGACACTTTCTTAAAGAACGGGTGCTTCAATAGACCCTTCCTGAAAAAAGGGGTGCATCTATAGACTATTTCTGAAAGAAAGGGTGCTTCTACAGACCTTTTCTGAGAGAAAGGGTGCTTCTATATACCCTTTCTGAACGAAAAGGTGCTTCTATAGACCGTTTCTGAACGAAAAGGTGCTTCTATAGACCGTTTCTGAAAGAAAGGTTGCTTCTACAGACCCTTGCTTTCTGAAAGAAAGGGTGCTTCCATAGACCCTTTCTGAAAGAAAGGGTGCTTCCATAGACCCTCTCTGAAAGAAAGGGTGCTTCTTTAGACCCTTTCTGAAAGAAAGGGTGCTTCTATAGACCCTTCCTGAAAAAAGAGGTGCTTCTATAGACCCTTCCTGTGCTTCCATAGATCCTTTCTGAAAGAAAGGGTGCTTCCATAGATCCTTTCTGAAAGAAAGGGTGCTTCCATAGATCCTTTCTGAAAGAAAGGGTGCTTCCATAGATCCTTTCTGAAAGAAAGGGTGCTTCCATAGATCCTTTCTGAAAGAAAGGGTGCTTCCATAGATCCTTTCTGAAAGAAAGGGTGCTTCCATAGATCCTTTCTGAAAGAAAGGGTGCTTCCATAGATCCTTTTTGAAAGAAAGGGTGCTTCCATAGATCCTTTCTGAAAGAAAGGGGGCTTCCATAGATCCTTTCTGAAAGAAAGGGTGCTTCCATAGATCCTTTCTGAAAGAAAGGGTGCTTCCATAGATCCTTTCTGAAAGAAAGGGTGCTTGTACAGATCCTTGCTTTCTGAAAGAAAGGGTGCTTCTATAGACCCATTCTGAAAGAGAGGGTGCTTCTATAGACACTTTCTTAAAGAACGCGAGTGCTTCTATAGACCATTCCTGAAAAAAAAGTTTGCCTCTATAGACTTCTTCTGAACGAAATGGTGCTTCTACAGACCCTTTTCTGAGAGAAAGGACGCTTCTATACACCCTTTCTAAAAGAAAAGGTGCTTCTATACACCCTTTCTGAATGAAAGGGTGCTTCTGTACACCCTTTCTGAAAGAAAGGTTGCTTCTGTACACCCTTTCTAAAAAAATAGTGCTTCTATAGATACTTTCTTAAAGAAGGGAGCTTTTTTAGACCCCTTCTGAAAGAAAGGGTGTTTCTTTAGACCCTTTCTGAAAGAAAGGGTGCTTCCATAGACCCATTCTGAAAGAGAGGGTACTTCTATAGACACTTTCTTAAAGAAAGGTGCTTTGTTAGACACTTTCTTAAATAAAGGTGCTTTTTTAGACCCTTTCTGAAAGAAAGGTTGCTTCTATAGATCCTTCTAAAAGAAAAGGTGCTTCTATACACCCTTTTTGAATGAAAGGGTGCTTCTGTACACCCTTTCTGAAAGAAAGGTTGCTTCTGTACACCCTTTTTGAATGAAAGGATGCTTCTATAGATACTTTCTTAAAGAAGGGTGCTTTTTTAGACCCCTTCTGAAAGAAAGGGTGTTTCTTTAGACCCTTTCTGAAAGAAAGGGTGCTTCCATAGACCCATTCTGAAAGAGAGGGTGCTTCTGTAGACACTTTCTTAAAGAACGCGGGGGCTTCTATAGACCCTTCCTGAAAAAAGTGGTGCCTCTATAGACTTTTTTTGAAAGAAAGGGTGCTTCTATAGACCTTTTTTGAACGAAAGAGTGCTTCTACAGACGCCTTCTGAAAGAAAGGTTGCTTCTATAGATCCTTCTGAAAGAAAAGGTGCTTCTATACACTCTTTTTGAAAGAAAATGTGCTTCTATACACTCTTTTTGAAAGAAAGGGTGTTTCTATACACTCTTTCTGAAGGAACGGGTGCTTCCTTCCTTACTTTTGTTATTTCAGAACACTGTGTTTGGTGTGTGAAATCAAATAATGACAATATGTATTCAAGCAATTTACACTTTTCTTCCGTACGAATTAAAATCTGGAAGGGAAATGTTGAAAGTGATTTTCGATTTCCCACTTAATGTTGTTTTCTGGCTATGGATGAAGCATAACGCGCAATAAAATGGGAATCTGCTCACGCTTAACTAACAAATAGTGTTGCAAATTCAACAGAATGGCAATTTTGAATGCATTCTATGTGTCGTTGCTTGGTCGGCGGTGGTGGTGCTATGGCATAAACGATCGAAACACCAAAAAGCACCAATGACAATTCTATGATCGTTTTCCCTCGTTTGAAGAGGATCTAAATGCATCTGCCAAAAAGGTGTTAAACTAACAACAACAAGTTCACTAGTTTACCAGAAGCCTACAACAACAATAGGAAAGAAAAGAACAAACAGTTCGTGGAATGGAAAACTAACAACAATTTAACTAATCAGCTTGAAAGCTAACAGAATAAGGAATGTAGAAACAAAATTGGTTGTAATACGCAACTTTTTTATTCGGATGAAGATTCACGCCAGCCAACCGTAAACGTTTATAGATGCCAGATTTTTACTTGAAAATGAAGACAGACCAGGCGTCAGACTTACAAAGAATAGCCGGACGTTAAAAATCAAATATCACTCAGGAAAAATATATTGGTGACAGCGGTACAGTAAACCAAGATCAAGAAAAAATTGTGTATATCCTCTAGACTAAGGTTAGGTGTACAGGACCTAAGGACTACAGATCATATAGCTCTGTTCCCTTTCTATCTACTCTTCTTCAAGATCAAAAGAGAGTAATATTCACATGAAAAATAAGTCTGGTAACATTCTGCCTTCAATTGCTGCTCATACCCAAAACGTTAAGCGTTAACGTGCACACTCGTTCATACTTATGTGCATATCTATGCCCGGTCGACAATGATGGTGTTGAATTGTCTTGAATTTGGTTATCAAGGGAAAATTAACTATGCACTTTATTTGTATGGTTATAATTTTGCCATTTTGTTACCAACAACAACAATCGTTGTTGCAATTGACTGCCTGGCAGCCTACATCCACCATTGCCGTCATCCCCATTTAGTATCATTTCATTCCACGTCTCGTTATGTTTTCACGTACCAACAATTTATTTGTTTACTTGACCAACTCAACTTGCTCCGGAGTATGCTATGGATGAGACAATGTGATCTGCTAGTTAACGTTTGTGTTTTTGTTGTTTTCTTTCATGGCTATTATTTCGAGAGGACTACTACTTACCGTAGTGCATAGTGTGTTACGCTAAAGTGTTTGGTTTTTATTTTCAGAATTCAGATTTGCTTCAGCATTCAATATACAAATGCTTGTTAGAGCTGCCGTTTTTCTCATCAACACCATCATCAGCAGCAGCTACAGCAGCAGTAAATAGTCGTTGTCGTCATCACCATAGCCATAGCCATCACAAGCATGATTATCTGCAACATTATGGTGGGTTACATTTGTGACCAGATTGGTTTAGGTTTGATGGAATGTTTCGGATACACATAAAGAAAAAAAAACTAATTCGAATACCAGAAACTGCTAAGTTTACACAGGAAGAGACTATAGAAGCACCCTTTCATCCAGAAAGGGACTATAGAAGCACCCTTTCATCCAGAAAGGGACTATAGAAGCACCCTTTCATCCAGAAAGGGACTATAGAAGCACCCTTTCATCCAGAAAGGGGCTATAGAAGCACCCTTTTATTCAGAAAGGGACTATAGAAGCACCCTTTCATTCAGAAAGGGACTATAGAAGCACCCTTTCATTCAGAAAGGGACTATAGAAGCACTTTTTGTTTCAGAAGGGGACTATAGAAGCGCCATTTGTTTCAGAAAGGGACTATAGAAGCACCCTTTCTTTCCAAAGAAGACTATAGAATCATCCTTTCTTTCAGAAAGGGACTATGGGAGCACCCTTTCTTTCAGAAAGGGACTATGGGAGCACCCTTTCTTTCAAAAGGGTACTATAGAAGCACCCTTTCTTTCAAAAGGGGAATACATATACTTATACAATACTTTCTTTCAAGCACCCTTTCTTTCCAAAGGGGACTACAAAAGCACCCTTTCCTTCAGACAATTAACTATAGAAGCATTCTTTCTTTCAGAAGGGGACTACAGAAGCACCCTTTCTTTCAGAAGGGGACTACAGAAGCACCCTTTCTTTCAGAAGGGGACTACAGAAGCACCCTTTCTTTCAGAAGGGAACTACAGAAGCACCCTTTCTTTCAGAAGGGGACTACAGAAGCACCCTTTCTTTCAGAAGAAGATTGCATAAGCACCCTTTCTTTCAGAAGGGGACTATAGATGCACTCTTTCGTTCAGAAGGGGACTATAGAAGCACCCTTTCTTTAAGAAAGGGACTATAGAAGCACCCTTTCTTTAAGAAAGGGACTATAGAAGCACCCTTTCTTTCAGAAGGGGACTACAGAAGCACCCTTTCTTTCAGAAGGGAACTACAGAAGCACCCTTTCTTTCAGAAGGGGACTACAGAAGCACCCTTTCTTTCAGAAGAAGATTGCATAAGCACCCTTTCTTTCAGAAGGGGACTATAGATGCACTCTTTCGTTCAGAAGGGGACTATAGAAGCACCCTTTCTTTAAGAAAGGGACTATAGAAGCACCCTTTCTTTAAGAAAGGGACTATAGAAGCACCCTTTCTTTAAGAAAGGGACTATAGAAGCACCCTTTCTTTAAGAAAGGGACTATAGAAGCACCCTTTCTTTAAGAAAGGGACTATAGAAGCACCCTTTCTTTAAGAAAGGGACTATAGAAGCACCCTTTCTTTAAGAAAGGGACTATAGAAGCACCCTTTCTTTAAGAAAGGGACTATAGAAGCACCCTTTCTTTAAGAAAGGGACTATAGAAGCACCCTTTCTTTAAGAAAGGGACTATAGAAGCACCCTTTCTTTAAGAAAGGGACTATAGAAGCACCCTTTCTTTGAGAAAGCGACTATAGAAGCACTCATTCTTTGAGAAAGGGACTATAGAAGCACTCTTTCTTTTAGAAAGGAACTACCGAATCACCCTTTCTTTGAGAAAGCGACTATAGAAGCACTCATTCTTTGAGAAAGGGACTATAGAAGCACTCTTTCTTTTAGAAAGGAACTACCGAATCACCCTTTCTTTCAGAAAAGGATTATAGACGTACCCTTTCCTTCACAAAAGGACTATAGAAGTACCCTTTCTTTCAGAAGGGGACTACAGGAGCACCCTTCTTTCAGAAGGGGACTACAGAAGCACCCTTTCTTTCAGAAGGGGAATACAGAAGCACCCTTTCTTTTAGAAAGGGACTACTGAAGCACCCTTTCTTTCAGAAAAGGATTATAGACGTACCCTTTCTTTCAGAAAAGGATTATAGACGTACCCTTTCCTTCACAAAGGGACTATAGAATTACCCTTTCTTTCAGAAGGGGACTACAGGAGCACCCTTCTTTCAGAACGAGTCTACAGAAGCACAATTTCTTTGAGAAAAAGTCAATAGAAACACGCTTTCCTTCAAAAGTGTCTAAAGATGCACATTTTCTTTTAGAAAGGGTTCATAAAAGCACCCTTTCTTTCAGAAAAAGCACCCTTTCTTTCAGAAAAAGCACTCTTTCTTTCAGAAAAAGCACCCTTTCTTTCAGAAAAAAACACCCTTTCTTTCAGAAAAAGCACCTTTTCTTTCAGAAAAAGCTCCTTTTCTTTCAGAAAAAGCTCCCTTTCTTTCAGAAAAAGCACCCTTTCTTTGAGAAAAAGCTCCCTTTCTTTGAGAAAAAGCACCCTTTCTTTGAGAAAAAGCACCCTTTCTTTCAGAAAAAGCACCCTTTCTTTCAGAAAAAGCACCCTTTCTTTCAGAAAAAGCACCCTTTCTTTTAGAAAAAGCACCCTTTCTTTCAGAAAAAGCTCCCTTTCTTTAAGAAAGGGACTATAGAAGCACCCTTTCTTTAAGAAAGGGACTATAGAAGCACCATTTCTTTAAGAAAGGGACTATAGAAGCACCCTTTCTTTAAGAAAGGGACTATAGAAGCACCCTTTCTTTAAGAAAGGGACTATAGAAGCACCCTTTCTTTAAGAAAGGGACTATAGAAGCACCCTTTCTTTAAGAAAGGGACTATAGAAGCACCCTTTCTTTAAGAAAGGGACTATAGAAGCACCCTTTCTTTAAGAAAGGGACTATAGAAGCACCCTTTCTTTAAGAAAGGGACTATAGAAGCACCCTTTCTTTAAGAAAGGGACTATAGAAGCACCCTTTCTTTAAGAAAGGGACTATAGAAGCACCCTTTCTTTAAGAAAGGGACTATAGAAGCACCCTTTCTTTAAGAAAGGGACTATAGAAGCACCCTTTCTTTAAGAAAGGGACTATAGAAGCACCCTTTCTTTAAGAAAGGGACTATAGAAGCACCCTTTCTTTAAGAAAGGGACTATAGAAGCACCCTTTCTTTAAGAAAGGGACTATAGAAGCACCCTTTCTTTAAGAAAGGGACTATAGAAGCACCCTTTCTTTAAGAAAGGGACTATAGAAGCACCCTTTCTTTAAGAAAGGGACTATAGAAGCACCCTTTCTTTAAGAAAGGGACTATAGAAGCACCCTTTCTTTAAGAAAGGGACTATAGAAGCACCCTTTCTTTAAGAAAGGGACTATAGAAGCACCCTTTCTTTAAGAAAGGGACTATAGAAGCACCCTTTCTTTAAGAAAGGGACTATAGAAGCACCCTTTCTTTAAGAAAGGGACTATAGAAGCACCCTTTCTTTAAGAAAGGGACTATAGAAGCACCCTTTCTTAAGGAAAGGGACTATAGAAGCACCCTTTCTTTAAGAAAGGGACTATAGAAGCACCCTTTCTTTAAGAAAGGGACTATAGAAGCACCCTTTCTTTAAGAAAGGGACTATAGAAGCACCCTTTCTTTAAGAAAGGGACTATAGAAGCACCCTTTCTTTAAGAAAGGGACTATAGAAGCACCCTTTCTTTAAGAAAGGGACTATAGAAGCACCCTTTCTTTAAGAAAGGGACTATAGAAGCACCCTTTCTTTAAGAAAGGGACTATAGAAGCACCCTTTCTTTAAGAAAGGGACTATAGAAGCACCCTTTCTTTAAGAAAGGGACTATAGAAGCACCCTTTCTTTAAGAAAGGGACTATAGAAGCACCCTTTCTTTAAGAAAGGGACTATAGAAGCACCCTTTCTTTAAGAAAGGGACTATAGAAGCACCCTTTCTTTAAGAAAGGGACTATAGAAGCACCCTTTCTTTAAGAAAGGGACTATAGAAGCACCCTTTCTTTAAGAAAGGGACTATAGAAGCACCCTTTCTTTAAGAAAGGGACTATAGAAGCACCCTTTCTTTAAGAAAGGGACTATAGAAGCACCCTTTCTTTAAGAAAGGGACTATAGAAGCACCCTTTCTTAAGGAAAGGGACTATAGAAGCACCCTTTCTTTAAGAAAGGGACTATAGAAGCACCCTTTCTTTAAGAAAGGGACTATAGAAGCACCCTTTCTTTAAGAAAGGGACTATAGAAGCACCCTTTCTTTAAGAAAGGGACTATAGAAGCACCCTTTCTTTAAGAAAGGGACTATAGAAGCACCCTTTCTTTAAGAAAGGGACTATAGAAGCACCCTTTCTTTAAGAAAGGGACTATAGAAGCACCCTTTCTTTAAGAAAGGGACTATAGAAGCACCCTTTCTTTAAGAAAGGGACTATAGAAGCACCCTTTCTTTAAGAAAGGGACTATAGAAGCACCCTTTCTTTAAGAAAGGGACTATAGAAGCACCCTTTCTTTAAGAAAGGGACTATAGAAGCACCCTTTCTTTAAGAAAGGGACTATAGAAGCACCCTTTCTTTAAGAAAGGGACTATAGAAGCACCCTTTCTTTAAGAAAGGGACTATAGAAGCACCCTTTCTTTAAGAAAGGGACTATAGAAGCACCCTTTCTTTAAGAAAGGGACTATAGAAGCACCCTTTCTTTAAGAAAGGGACTATAGAAGCACCCTTTCTTTAAGAAAGGGACTATAGAAGCACCCTTTCTTTAAGAAAGGGACTATAGAAGCACCCTTTCTTTAAGAAAGGGACTATAGAAGCACCCTTTCTTTAAGAAAGGGACTATAGAAGCACCCTTTCTTTAAGAAAGGGACTATAGAAGCACCCTTTCTTTAAGAAAGGGACTATAGAAGCACCCTTTTTTTAAGAAAGGGACTATAGAAGCACCCTTTCTTTAAGAAAGGGACTATAGAAGCACCCTTACTTTAAGAAAGGGACTATAGAAGCACCCTTTCTTTAAGAAAGGGACTATAGAAGCACCCTTTCTTTAAGAAAGGGACTATAGAAGCACCCTTTCTTTAAGAAAGGGACTATAGAAGCACCCTTTCTTTAAGAAAGGGACTATAGAAGCACCCTTTCTTTAAGAAAGGGACTATAGAAGCACCCTTTCTTTAAGAAAGGGACTATAGAAGCACCCTTTCTTTAAGAAAGGGACTATAGAAGCACCCTTTCTTTAAGAAAGGGACTATAGAAGCACCCTTTCTTTAAGAAAGGGACTATAGAAGCACCCTTTCTTTAAGAAAGGGACTATAGAAGCACCCTTTCTTTAAGAAAGGGACTATAGAAGCACCCTTTCTTTAAGAAAGGGACTATAGAAGCACCCTTTCTTTAAGAAAGGGACTATAGAAGCACCCTTTCTTTAAGAAAGGGACTATAGAAGCACCCTTTCTTTAAGAAAGGGACTATAGAAGCACCCTTTCTTTAAGAAAGGGACTATAGAAGCACCCTTTCTTTAAGAAAGGGACTATAGAAGCACCCTTTCTTTAAGAAAGGGACTATAGAAGCACCCTTTCTTTAAGAAAGGGACTATAGAAGCACCCTTTCTTTAAGAAAGGGACTATAGAAGCACCCTTTCTTTAAGAAAGGGACTATAGAAGCACCCTTTCTTTAAGAAAGGGACTATAGAAGCACCCTTTCTTTAAGAAAGGGACTATAGAAGCACCCTTTCTTTAAGAAAGGGACTATAGAAGCACCCTTTCTTTAAGAAAGGGACTATAGAAGCACCCTTTCTTTAAGAAAGGGACTATAGAAGCACCCTTTCTTTAAGAAAGGGACTATAGAAGCACCCTTTCTTTAAGAAAGGGACTATAGAAGCACCCTTTCTTTAAGAAAGGGACTATAGAAGCACCCTTTCTTTAAGAAAGGGACTATAGAAGCACCCTTTCTTTAAGAAAGGGACTATAGAAGCACCCTTTCTTTAAGAAAGGGACTATAGAAGCACCCTTTCTTTAAGAAAGGGACTATAGAAGCACCCTTTCTTTAAGAAAGGGACTATAGAAGCACCCTTTCTTTAAGAAAGGGACTATAGAAGCACCCTTTCTTTAAGAAAGGGACTATAGAAGCACCCTTTCTTTAAGAAAGGGACTATAGAAGCACCCTTTCTTTAAGAAAGGGACTATAGAAGCACCCTTTCTTTAAGAAAGGGACTATAGAAGCACCCTTTCTTTAAGAAAGGGACTATAGAAGCACCCTTTCTTTAAGAAAGGGACTATAGAAGCACCCTTTCTTTAAGAAAGGGACTATAGAAGCACCCTTTCTTTAAGAAAGGGACTATAGAAGCACCCTTTCTTTAAGAAAGGGACTATAGAAGCACCCTTTCTTTAAGAAAGGGACTATAGAAGCACCCTTTCTTTAAGAAAGGGACTATAGAAGCACCCTTTCTTTAAGAAAGGGACTATAGAAGCACCCTTTCTTTAAGAAAGGGACTATAGAAGCGCCCTTTCTTTAAGAAAGGGACTATAGAAGCACCCTTTCTTTAAGAAAGGGACTATAGAAGCACCCTTTCTTTAAGAAAGGGACTATAGAAGCACCCTTTCTTTAAGAAAGGGACTATAGAAGCACCCTTTCTTTAAGAAAGGGACTATAGAAGCACCCTTTCTTTAAGAAAGGGACTATAGAAGCACCCTTTCTTTAAGAAAGGGACTATAGAAGCACCCTTTCTTTAAGAAAGGGACTATAGAAGCACCCTTTCTTTAAGAAAGGGACTATAGAAGCACCCTTTCTTTAAGAAAGGGACTATAGAAGCACCCTTTCTTTAAGAAAGGGACTATAGAAGCACCCTTTCTTTATGAAAGGGACTATAGAAGCACCCTTTCTTTAAGAAAGGGATTATAGAAGCACCCTTTCTTTAAGAAAGGGACTATAGAAGCACCCTTTCTTTAAGAAAGGGACTATAGAAGCACCCTTTCTTTAAGAAAGGGACTATAGAAGCACCCTTTCTTTAAGAAAGGGACTATAGAAGCACCCTTTCTTTAAGAAAGGGACTATAGAAGCACCCTTTCTTTAAGAAAGGGACCATAGAAGCACCCTTTCTTTAAGAAAGGGACTATAGAAGCACCCTTTCTTTAAAAAAGGGACTATAGAAGCACCCTTTCTTTAAGAAAGGGACTATAGAGCACCCTTTCTTTCAGAAAGGGACTATAGAAGCACCCTTTCTTTAAGAAAGGAACTATAGAAGCACCCTTTCTTTAAGAAAGGGACTATAGAAGCACCCTTTCTTTAAGAAAGGGACTATAGAAGCACCCTTTCTTTCAGAAAGGGACTATAGAAGCACCCGTTCTTTCAGAAAGGGTCCTATATAGAAGCACCCGTTCTTTCTGAAAGGGTCCTATATAGAAGCACCCGTTCTTTCTGAAAGGGTCCTATATAGAAGCACCCGTTCTTTCAGAAAGGGTCCTATATAGAAGCACCCGTTCTTTCAGAAAGGGTCCTATATAGAAGCACCCTTTCTTTAAGAAAGGGACTATAGAAGCACCCTTTCTTTAAGAAAGGGACTATAGAAGCACCCTTTCTTTAAGAAAGGGACTATAGAAGCACCCTTTCTTTAAGAAAGGGACTATAGAAGCACCCTTTCTTTAAGAAAAGGACTATAGAAGCACCCTTTCTTTCAGAAGGGGACTACAGGAGCACCCTTTTTTCAGAAGGGGACTACAGAAGCACCCTTTCTTTCAGAAAGGGAACTATAGAAACACCATTTCTTTCCTTCATATAAGGACTATAGAAGTACCCTTTCTTTTAGAAAGCACCCTTTCTTTCAGAAGGGGAATACAGAAGCACCCTTTCTTTCAGAAGGGGACTACAGGAGCATCCTTCTTTCAGAAGGGGACTATAGAAGCACCCTTTCTTAGAGAAGGGTATTATTGAAGCACCCTTTCTTTCAGAAGGGGACTACTAAAGCACCCTTTCTTTCAGAAAGGGAACTATAGAAACACCATTTCTTTCCTTCATATAAGGACTATAGAAGTACCCTTTCTTTTAGAAAGTACCTTTTCTTTCAGAAGGGGACTACAGGAGCACCCTTTTTTAAGAAGGGGACTACAGAAGCACCCTTTCTTTCAGAAAGGGAACTATAGAAACACCATTTCTTTCCTTCATATAAGGACTATAGAAGTACCCTTTCTTTTAGAAAGCACCCTTTCTTTCAGAAGTTGACTACAGAAGCGCCCTTTCTTTCAGAAGGGGAATACAGAAGCACCCTTTCTTTCAGAAGGGGAATACAGAATCACCCTTTCTTTCAGAAGGGGACTACAGTAGCATCCTTCTTTCAGAAGGCGACTATAGAAGCACCCTTTCTTAGAGAAGGGTATTATTGAAGCACCCTTTCTTTCAGAAGGGGACTACTAAAGCACCCTTTCTTTCAGAAAATTATTATAGACGTACCCTTTCCTTCACTAAGGGACTATAGAAGTACCCTTTCTTTCAGAAAGGCACTATAGAAAACACTTTCTTTCAGAAGGGGACTACAGGAGCACCCTTTTTTCAGAAGGGGACTACAGAAACACCCTTTCTTTCAGAAAGGGAACTATAGAAACACCCTTTCTTTCAGAAGGGGACTATGGAAGTACCCCTTAATCCAGAAAGGGATTATAGACGTACCCTTTCCTTCATATAAGGACTATAGAAGTACCCCTTCTTCCAGAAAGGGATTATGGACTTATCCTTTCCTTCATATAAGGACTATAGAAGCACCCTTTCTTTCAGAAAGGGAATACAGAAGCACCCTTTCTTTCAGAAAGGGAATACAGAAGCACCCTTTCTTTCAGAAAGGGAATACAGAAGCACCCTTTCTTTCAGAAAGGGAATACAGAAGCACCCTTTCTTTTAGAAAGGGAATACAGAAGCACCCTTTCTTTCAGAAAAGGATTATAGATGTACCCTTTCCTTCACAAAGGGACTATAGAAGTACGCTTTCTTTCAGAACGAGTCTACAGAAGCACCGTTTCTTTCAGAAGGGGACTATAGTAGCAACCTTTCTTAGAGAATGGTATTATTGAAGCACCCTTTCTTTCAGAAGGGAACTACTGAAGCACCCTTTCTTTCAGAAAAGGATTATAGATGTACCCTTTCCTTCACAAAGGGACTATAGAAGTACGCTTTCTTTCAGAAAGGCATTATAGAAAACCCTTTCTTTCAGAAGGGGACCACAGAAACACCCTTTCTTTCAGAAGGGGACTACAGAAGCATCCTTTCTTTCAGAGCACCATTTCTTTTAGTAAGGAACAATAGAAGCACCCTTTCTTTCAGAAAGCGACTATAGAAGTACGCTTTCTTTCAGAACGAGTCTACAGAAGCAGCCTTTCTTTGAGAAAAAGTCAATGGAAACACGCTTTCCTTCAAAAGTGTCTAAAGATGTACCTTTTCTTTCTGAAAGGGTCTATAGAAGCACCCTTTTATTCAGTAGAGATCTATAGAATCAAACTTTTTTCAGAAAAGGTCAATAGAAGCAATCTCTTTTTCAGAAAAGGTCTATAGAAGCGCTTTTTCTTTCAGAAAGAGTCTTTATTGGAGGAAGGGAATATTTATAGATGATCGGAAGAGAGTCTTTATAGACGAGCAGAAGGGAATATTTATAGGGAGTCTGCCTCGCCTTCTTACTAGTCTATAAAGACTTCCTTGAGTTCCTTATTAGCGAGCAGAAGGGGTCTCTATAGGCGAGTTGAAGGTAGTCTCTATAAAGGAGCTGAGAGAATTCTTTATAGGCGAGCTGATTGTAGTCTTTATAAGCGAGCGGAAGGGAGTCCTTATAGACGAGCTGAACAGAGTATTTATGGAAGAGCTGAAGGAAGTCTTTATAGACGAACTGGAAGAAGTCTTTATATGCGAGCTAAGGGGAGTCTTTATAGACGAGCTGATGGAAGTCTTTATAGGCGAGCTTAAGGGAGAATTTATAGGCAAGCTAAAGGGAGTCTTTACAGGTAAGCTAAAGGGAGTCTTTATGTGCGAGCTAAGGGGAGTATTTAGATGCGAGCTGAAAGGAGTTTTTAGAGACTCCATTTCTAGACGAGCTGAAGAGAGTCCTTAAAGGCGAGCTGAAGGGATTATTTATATACGAGCTGAAGGAAATCTTTATAGACGTGCCAAGCGAAGTCTTTATAGAGGATCCAAAGGAAGTCATTGTCGATGGGCGATAGGGTGTTTTTTTTATCGAAGAGCGGAACGACCTTAAGGGAATCTTTAAGGACGACCTGAAGGGAGGGATGGGGAACTTATAGAAGAGCTGACGGTTGTCGTTATAGACGGCTGAAGGCAGTCTGTATAGACGAGCAGAAAGGAGTGTTTATAGAAGAGCTGGGTCTTTACAGTGAAGCCAAATGTAGTCTTTATAGGATATGAGAAGGGAGTTCTTAAAGACGAGCAGGAGGGTGTCTTTCTAGACAAGCAGAAGGGAGTCTTTATAGACGAGTTGAACAAAGTCATTAAATACGAATTGAAGGTTTTCTTTGTAGAGAGTCTTTATAAACGAGCAGATGTGAGGGCGTAGTCTCGTAAGGCGAGTAGGAATGAGTTCTGTAGACCAGCTGAGTAAAGTGCTCATTATTTAAGCCTGTTATACCGATTTTGTTTAATTTTTTTTTAATCAATATTCGAAGTTTCTAAAGGAGTCTTTATAGACGAACGATAAGGAGTCTTTATGAACGAGCGGATGGTGGGGTCAGAGGCTATTTTTTATAAAGACTGATTCTCATTGAGATTTTCAGCTCAATCTATTATCCTGATTTTAAGGATTTTTGCTTTAATTATCACAACTTCGAAATGGGATTTTAAGGAAAACATTTCTAAAATCTATATTAAATCCTCTGATTTTTGCAAGTGTCCATTTGCTTAGACATATTCCTTTAGTGTTCTTTTTTGTTTGTTTTTATTTCAGAGGTATGCAATTTATGAAGTTTCTTTTTGGTAATTGAATTTGGAGGTTTGTTAGTGTAAATTGTTGGAAATTTCATCTGACTTCCATGGCACCACCACCACACTACTATTCCAAATGTCCGTCTGGTTAGTTGGTTGTTTGGTTTATTTAACATTCATGGATATCTCAGTGAATATATCTGGCCAGGCCAGCCGCCGTGTTGGTAGTTAGTGGAAACCAAACTACAAATGTTCGTTTTATACATTTGTCCGGGTCCATATGTTCGGGTGGTAATAGCTTTGGTTATGTGTTTGTTTATGGCGTTTTATGCTTAAAGCACGAATTTTTTGCCTACAATTTTCCAATAGTTTTGTTCAGTTTATATGCACATTGCTCCAGGCTAAGGTGCTGTGCTGTGTTTGTACTCGTAGACATGCTAGGCCAGACCGTTTGCCTACTGATTGCTGAACTGAGCTGTGTTGTGCTGCTGACTACTGTTGGGTGTTAATTATTTAGCGTAGATGTGTAAATTGAAATTTTAACAATATTGAATTTATTGCACGCGTTAAAACGTTTTGTTGATTTTCAATTAAAACTTAATTCGGATTTGGGTGCTGGTACCGGCTGGCTGGCTGTTTGTTATTGGCAACTAGGCGCAAAATAGTAACACTAAATGAGAAACTGCGCATGGCTTGAGTAAACAATTTCACATTACCAAATATTGAATATCTGATCATTGCCGAAGCTGGTTACTGCTGCTGCCGCTGCTCTACTACAAGTTTTATAGTTGTTCTCCGCTGCTTATATTCGTTTTAGTTTCAACAATTTTTGCTAATCATTCAGTCAATCAATCAAATTTTTAGATAAAATTCCATACGAATCGTATCGTTCGTAGAGGTTTGCCAGATAAATTGAAAAGATAACAATGGGAATAACGGTTATTTGGTATTCACAAACAAATTAAATGGCAATGTATCATCGTCCCAGTGGCGGTTATTTGATTGCCCGTTTGCTGTTAATTGTTAATTAATTCTTGAGAGATTGTTATGTCTGCACTTTATTAAGCAAAGTGTTAAAATTAATCAAACAAAAACAACAAGAATTGTTGCTATGTCTTCTGCATTTCTTCATTGAGTGGAACAGGTTGTCGATACGGGTTATCGGTACATCATTCACACCTTTCAATTAATAGGGAAGAGAAATGAGGGAATAAATGATGATTGGTGTATAACGGCGGATTAAATGAATTTGATTAACGTTATATAGATGAGATTAAGGGAGTCCATACAGAACATCAGAGGGTAGTTTTTCGGACGAACGGAAGGTAGTATTTATAGAAGAGCTGAAGGGAGTCTTTATAGATGGACTGAAGGAAGCACCCTCTACTTTAGAAAGGGTCTATACAAGCACCCTCTCTGTTAGAAAGGGTCTTTCGAAGCACCCTCTCTGTTAGAAAGGGTCTTTCGAAGCACCCTTTCTTTTACAAAGGGGCTATAGAAACGCCTTCTTTTTTGAAAGTGTTTATAGAAGCGCCCTCTCATTCAGGAAGCGTCTATAGAAGCACCCTTTCATTCAGAAAGGGTCTAAAGGAGCAGCATCTCTTTCAGAAAGGGTCTAAAGGAGCACCCTCTCTTTCAGAAAGGGTCAATAGAAGCACCCTCTCTTTCAGAAAGGGTTTATAGAAGCACCCTCTCTTACAGAAAGGGGCTATAGCAGTACCCTCTCTTTCAGAAAGGGTCTATAGAAGCACCTATTTCAGAAAGGGTCTATAGAAGAGCCCTCTCTTTCAGAACGGGTCTATAGAAGCACCCTCTCTTTCAGAAAGGGTCTATAGAATCAGCCTTTTCAGAAAGGGTCTATAGAATCACCCTCTCTTTCAGAAAGGTTCTATAGAAGCACCCTCTCTTTCAGAAAGGGTCTATAGAAGCACTCTCTATTTCAGAAGGGGTCTATAGAAGCACCCTCTATTTCAGAAGGGGTCTATAGAAGCACCCTCTCTTTCAGAAAGGGTCTATAGAAGCACCCTCTACTTCAGAAGGGGTCTATAGAAGCACCCTCTATTTCAGAAGGGATCTATAGAAGCACCCTATCTTTCAGAAAGGGTCTATAGAAGCACCCTCTATTTCAGAAGGGATCTATAGAAGCACCCACTATTTCAGAAAGGGTCTATAGATGCACCCTCTATTTCAGAAAGGGTCTATAAAATTACCCACTATTTCAGAAAGGGTCTATAGAATCACCCTCTATTACAGAAAGGGTCTATAAAAGCACCCTCTATTTCAGAAGGGGTCTATAGAATCACCTTCTATTTAAAAAGGGTCTATAGAAGCACCCTCTATTTCAGAAGGGGTCTATGAAAGTACCCAATATTTCAGAAAGGGTCTATAGAAGCACCCACTGTTTCAGAAAGGGTCTATAGAAGAACCCTCTCCTTCAGAAAGGGTCTATAGAAGCACCCTCTCTTTCAGAAAGGGTCTATAGAAACAACCACTATTTTAGAAAGGGTCTATAGAAGAACTCTCTCTTTCTGAAAGGGTTTGTAGAAGCACCCACTATTTCAGAAAGGGTTTATAGAAGCACCCTCTCTTTCAGAAAGGATCTATAGAAAATCCCTCTTTTTCAGAAAGGGTCTTAGCACCTTCACTTTCAGAAAGGGTCTATAGAAACGCCCACTATTTCAGAAAGGTTCTATAGAAGAACTCTCTCTTTCTAAAAGGGTCTATAGAAGCACCATCTCTTTCAGAAAGGGTCTATAGAAGAACCCTCTCTTTCAGAAATTGTCTATAGAAGCACCCTCTCTTTCAGAAAGGGTCTATAGAAACACTCTTTCAGATATTGTCTATACAAGCACCCTCTCTTTCAGAAAGGGTCTATAGAAACACCCACTATTTCAAAAAGGGTCTATAGAGGCACCCACTATTTCAGAAAGGGTTTATAGAAGCACCCACTATTTCAGAAAGGGTTTATAGAAGCACCCACTATTACAGAAAGGGTCTATAGAAGCACCATCTCTTTCAGAAAGGGTCTATAGAAGAACCCTCTCTTTCAGAAATTGTCTATAGAAGCACCCTCTATTTCAGAAAGGGTCTATAGAAAAATTCTCTCTTTCAGAAAAGGTCTATAGAAGCACCCACTATTTCAGAAAGTGTCTTTAGAAGCACCCTCTATTTCAGAAAGGGTCTATAGAAGCAACCTCTGTTTCAGAAAGGGTCTATAGAAGAACCCTCTCCTTCATAAAGGGTCTATAGAAGCACCCTCTCTTTCAGAAAGGGTGTATAGAAACAACCACTATTTTAGAAAGGATCTATAGAAGAATTCTCTCTTTCTGAAAGGGTCTATAGAAGCACCCTCTATTTCAGAAAGGGTTTATAGAAGCACCCTCTCTTTCAGAAAGGATCTAGAGAAAATCCCTCTCTTTCAGAAAGGGACTTAGCACCTTCTCTTTCAGAAAGGGTCTATAGAAACGCACACTATTTCAGAAAGGGTCTATAGAAGAACTCTCTCTTTCTAAAAGGGTCTATAGAAGCACCCACTATTTCAGAAAGGGTCTATAGAAGCACCCTCTCTTTCAGAAAAGGTCTATAGAAACACCCACTATTTCAGAAAGGGTTTATAGAAAAATTCTCTCTTTCAGAAAGGGTCTATAGAAGCACCCACTATTTCAGAAAGTGTCTTTAGAAGCACCCTCTATTTCAGAAAGGGTCTATAGAAGCACCCTATCTTTTGAATGGGCCAATAGAAGCACCTTCTCTTTCAGAAAGGATCTATAGAAGCATCCTTTCTTTCAGAAAGAGTCTATAGAAGCACCGTCTCTTTCAGAAAGGGTCTATAGAAGCAACCTGTCTTTCAGAAAGGGTCTATAGAAGATAGGGCTCTTTCAGAAAGGGTCTATAGAATCATACTCTCTTTCAGATTGGATCTATAGAAGGCTTACAGGCGAGCTGAATTGTGGCTTTACGGACGAATAGAAGGTTATTTTTATAGACAAACAGGAAGAAGTCCTTATAAATGAGCAGGAGCGGGTCTTTATAGACGAGCTGAAAGGAGTCCTTATTGTCATAGACTAACTGAAGGTAATCTTTATAGAAAAGCTTAAGAGAGTCTTTATAGACGAGTCTTTATAGACGAACTACTGCAACCGCTCGCTATATACCTGGTAGTCGAATACTCGAACTGATACCAAAGTTCCCAGCTGAGGCGTCGGGATTGGCAAATGAGCGTGGTGAGCTTCGTCGAGCCAACCTCAGTGACACCAAAATCAGGGAGCTGATTCTGGAATTTAACAGGTATGTTAGGTAGCATAAGCAGAACAAGGGGCTAAATCGTCTGGAGTCGGAATAAGTGAAGTTTGGGCAACGGTTAAGTAACTCTCCTCGAACCCTGGGAAGAATGAAGAAGGCTGATACGAAGAGGGACACAAGTTATTTTATTTTTTGTGGAGCGCCCCGAGAGTGATAGGGCGAAGTATAGTACGTCGTATTAGATATCTTCCTGCCATAATTTACAATGGATGATGTTGCGAATGCGATCAGGAACGCTAAATCATCAAAAGTGTTGGACCCTGATGGAAACTCCATGGTAATGATGAAACAGCTGGATGAGCCAGGAGTTGAGTATCGCATTAAAGTTTTCAGCTAGCCATCGACATCGTGCCCAAAGTCTAGAAAATGTGCAGGGTGGTCCTTTTACTAAAGCCAGGCAATGATGCCCGCTAATTTTAATGGCACAGACCGATTTCACTTTTGCTACTGAAGCCAGGCTGGTATGCCGGTGAATTTGAATCGTACAGAACGATTTCGCTTTTGTTTTTACTCTTGAGGTTTTAGAAATAGCGAGCGTCAGAAATAGCTATTTAGTTCCAGATTATCGGCATGGGTTCCGTAAGCAGCATAATACTACCATAGAGTAGCACGCCGTTTCCACACAAATTAGTAGAGAACTCAATCAGAAACAGCCGTTCTATAGGGCAATGTTGGTGGCGTTCGATTTTTCAAAAGCATTTGATACAGTCAAGCACTTCAAACTTTTTGAGGACATCGAACAGACTACCCTGAAGACAGCTTTCAAACGCTAGTAGTTACAAGGTGGCATGATATCATCGGGAATGTTTAACCTCTACCTCTTCTGTTTTTCACCCCTCCATACGGCGTTGAGAAAGTTACAAATGTGGATGATTGAACAATCTTAATATCGTCTACGTTTCGTAATGTCAGTTGTCGCAGGCTGAACTTCTAGTTGATCGACCTTACCACCGCACGAGGAATATACAAAAATCCGCGACAAAATCTACGTAGACCGTGCATGTCACAAATATATGTTTGGATCCAAACATGATTTGTTTGCGTCGAAACAGGTTTGCAACATTTTGTAACATATCTTAATTTAATTGTTTAGGGTACCAAAATTTTTTTATGTCAGAACATATTTTTTTATGGCTGGAGAGAGGATTTTTGTCAAAGAGAGTAACAGCAGGGATCTCGGGGCTGCGTAATGCTGTTTTATAATAAATGGTGGCGTATATGCGGCCAAACAGGGATCTCGCGGCTGCGTAATGCTGTTTTATAATAAATGGTGGCGTATATGCTTCTTGCTTTGTTGTTGTTAACCAACGTAGCAAGCGAAGGGGAAAATAAAAAAATGTTGTTCTTTTTCTTCAGTTTTCTAAATACAATCGTTGAGTAAAGACGGCAAAGTGAGCGAATAAATCAGTGTTTTGTGTTTTCTTTAAGAAATGTTGCTTTTTAGTAAATTAAATGCCCAATACATTTTATAATTGAAAATTGTATAATTGTATCAAAAAGGTGAATGGAAATATTTTATTCGGCAAGGAAGAAATCGGGATTAATATTGGTAATTACGTCAATACATTTTTCATATACATACATATATGGATGTACCTATTTATTACATTATATAATCATTTAATTCCAGATACCGATTTCCCGCTGATGATTTCAACTTTGAAGAAAATGTGTTTTATTTCACAACTAATGAGAAGCGTTCAATTATATATTCTCTTTTTAAAAGTGTGACTGTTTGAAAACAATTTCATCCCGTTTTTCTTTAATTAAAGTCCGCTGTGTATTTCTTTGCAAATTTTATGTTCATATGTGTCTGTTGTTGCTTTTGTGTTTGGAATTTCTATGCCTTTCAATAAACCACTACCATTTATAAATGTGGGGTTATGTTACAGATAGCCAGTGAGCGCTTACTGAGAGCAAGTGAGCATACATTTCAATGGGTTTTACATTGAAATTTACGCTCCCCTCCTCTCAGTAAGCCCGCACTGGTACATGTGTTTGTTTTTATACCCTCCACCATAGTATGGAGGGTAAATTAAGTTTGTTTTTCTGTTTGTAACAGATCGAACTAATCATTTGCGACCATATAAAGTATATATATTCTTGATCAGGATAAAATTTCAAGACGATCTAGCCATGTCCGTCTGTTGTAATAACTCTGGCGTTCGCAAAAAATTGAGCTAGAGCGATATATTTTTGCACCCGAGTGTTTTTTCCATAGGTAGGTCAAGTTCGAAGATGGGCTATGTCGGACCACATTTTGGTATAGCCCCCATATAACGGTACCTCCCGATTTTCGGTATTTTGGGGAATTTGGCCACATTTTTTGACCGAACTACTTGTAATTTCACGTTTGGGGTTCCTAGTGGTCACAAAATATCTCTTCTCCAAACACCGTCAACATAGGTCCATGTTTTGGTATAGCCCCCATGTAGCGCTACCTCCCGATTTTCGGTATTTTGTGGATTTTAACTACATTTCTTGACCAAACTACCTGCAACTGAACATTTGCGGTTCCCAGTGACCGGAAAACATCTCCACCAAAAACCGTCAACATAGGTTCATGTTTTGGTATAGCCCCCATATAACGGTACCTCCAGATTAGCGGTATTTTGAGGATTATAGCTACAATTTTTGACCCAACTACCTGTAGTTAAACATTTGTGGTTCTCAGTGACCGCAAAACATCTCCACCAAAAACCGTCAACATAGGTCCATGTTTTGGTATAGCCCCCATATAACGGTACCTCTCGATTTTCGGTATTTTGAGGATTTTAGCTAAAATTTTTGACCGAACTACCAATAAATTGACAGTTGAGGTTCCTAGTAATCTCAATACATCTCCACCTAAAACTGTCAACATAGGTCCATGTTTTGGTATAGCCCCCGTGTAAAGTTACCTCCCGGTTTTCGGTATTTTGAAGATTTTAGCTACAATTTTTGACAGAACTATTTGTAAGTCGACATTTGAGGTTCCCACTGGTCACACAACATCTCCACCAAAATCCGCCAACATAGGTCCATGTTTTGGTATAGCCCCCATATAACGGTACCTCTCGATTTTCGGTTTTTGGATTTTAGCTAAAATTTTTCCCAAGTATCTGCAATTCGACATTTGAGGTTCCTAGTGGTCACAAAACTTATTTTTTTACCTCATTTAAGTACCAGCGCACAGTGCGAAATTTGGGAAGTTTAGTGGAACTTTAAGGGATTTTCAAAGTACATGAAATTAATTAAACTTTTATTGAATTCGTTAGCTAAGTACTCCACTGCAAATGGTCCATACTCAGTTTGCCGATTTACTTCACGAAACGACTTAAAAATGCACTTAAAGTTGCACTTTTGTTTTTTAATTTTTTTTTTGGTAAGAAATGTATTTTTGATTCATTAAAAAAATGGAGTGGCGCGGACAAATGGTAAGTCAGTATGCCATGATTTATTTTTCTTAATATTTTACAAAATAATTATGATATTTTACACTTTAACAAAATGCAAAAAACCCTTATTGTTTTCGTGCAATTTTAGTCGGAAAGAAGTGATTTTTTGAAGTTTTCAAAATTGTAATTTTTTATTTTCCGTGGTCATTTCAAAAGTGAATTACGTACATTCACGTTTTAAGATATCTATAATCTGAAAGATTGGATTCTCCTCTGTTCGTAAAGCTATTAAACTGGTGCGGTATCTCGCGGTCTTTGAAGATATTCAAGATTTTCTAAAAAGACTTCGGGAATTTCATTCAGTTGCATTTTACAAAAGTGGAAGGAAAACGCGACAATGAACGCCATTGTTGACTGTGTTTTGAAGAAATGGACTCACTAATTCTAACAATGATAATTTCTGTAAAATTAAGAAACCTCTCGCAATTTTTCATAGTTTTGACCTCTAAATGTTGGTGATTTACATATAGTGCAACATTTTTAGATGCTGCGGTGCAAATACCAAAATACGTTAAAAATTGTAATGCAGTGCAGACCTGAACTTGATCTGAAAGACATTATTAACAAAATTAATGGTACAGACCTGCTGAATGGTCCACTAAACATTATAGATACAAATGAAAACAAAAAATATTGACATTTTACTCCTTAATAGATGTGTAGGGTTGTGGGGCTTAACCCAGAAGTGGACCTATGTTGACAGCTTTTGTGTGAGGAGGTTTTTTATTCGCTAACATCTTAAAATTTACATTTGCATTAAAATCGGCTGCAATTTTTGTCTTTAACCTTTAAAATACCCAATATGAGAGAACCCGACATGTGGGGCTATTCCAAAACGCGAACCTATATTGAAAATATTTTGTACATAAGTTTTCTATCCGCTGAAAACTCAATATACCAATTTGCATCAAAATCGATTGAAAAATGAATTTAA
This sequence comes from Musca autumnalis, assembly GCF_047663935.1. Classification (NCBI taxonomy): domain Eukaryota; kingdom Metazoa; phylum Arthropoda; class Insecta; order Diptera; family Muscidae; genus Musca; species Musca autumnalis. Next base: position 75,271,664 of record NW_027412088.1, read on the forward strand.
AACGTAAAAACGGCAGCCACCGTTACATGAGCGCTACAGGAAACCGCGGGTCTATGTGGCCCAATTTGAGCCCCACACTGTCCACTAATAAAAGAAACATGTGTGCAAAATTTTAGGAATCTACACCTTTTCCTTTAAAAGTTATTAGTAAAGTTCCGCTAAAGTGCTCATATTTGCAGTGTGCAGCGGTGACAAAATATCTCCGCCTAAAATTGTAAACAGGAAAGAAAATAATTATTCTGTCTTAGCTCAGAATATTTTATGGTGGAGGGTATAAAAAGTTCGGCCCGGCCGAACTTAACGCTTTTTAATGTTTGCTGAAAATATGTTTGGGGCATATTTTAGAGAGGCCCTTTTCCCTCCGTGTGTGTAACGCGATGCAAATCATATTCAATCCTGTCAGAATTCTGCCCTGAGAATTGCAGTAAGGTACCTAGTGGACCATCTACATACATGGGGAGGCAAAGATTAATTTAGTACAACAACACCATGGCTTGCCTTCGTTGAAGTTCTTGCTCGCTTGTTATCGTGAGAGCCATCCTAATCACCATATGGTGGATAGGACCCCCAACCTAGGCATGTCAGGAGGGATCTTCATGATATAGAAAGAGAAAACCCCTTACACCGATGCAGTCGCAGATGCCATAAACAACTATCGCGTAAATGTGGTCTTCGGCGTACATCCCTTATCTATTGCAGCTGAGGATAGATATGGATCAACTGCGCGCTGGGATGGTGCAGTTGTCTAAATTCCTATAGGACAAGACAAAACATCTGCAGAGCATACAACTCATGCTCGCCCTCACGATGCACTGCACATTTTCAAATTTCCTATCAACCTTCTCAACTAACTTTAGTAACTTTGTGATTACAACCGATAGCAGCAGTCATATTCCTAGAACTGGAGATATACCCAGAGTCACATTACAACAACACCAGTTGAAGAAAAGTTGTATATGGCTAAAAATACTCAGGAAATGTAAGCCAACATTACGCTGAGGGATTATTCCCATCACTGAACATTTCTTAATGTTATATGGCCTGGAATCGAACCCTGGCGGCGATGATAACTGGTGAAGTTTTTGAGAGAAAAAATGCAATGAAAAATCTATGGAGCAATATGAGCCTTATGAATGACAATCAAAAGCTAATGTGTTGGATTTTGGTGCCAGTGTTTCAAAAAACAGAAGTTTGGTAATCTATTCTGAGATCGCCTTCAATATTTCCTGTTATAGCTACATAATTAATTCCACACCTAAATATTTCAGCAAAGTACACATATTCGTATGTGCATTCACATCCTTCGTTAGAAATAATAACTTACCTTTTTATTAGAGAACTATGCTGTCTAAATGATTTTCTTGTGGATCTCTAAATCTCACATAAAAAACAATCCGTTCTCTTTTTAAATTGTTTTATTACATTTTGTTGTGATTTCATAATTGATTGTGTCGAACGACGAACGACTGGCTATTCATTCCCTCTTTATGGCGTATTGTTGTGATGTGGTAGTTTGTTGAAATCCGTTCAAAGTTCTTGACCATAGAAAATGTGTGTAAACATAAGTATTTATTTGTAGGAAACTATCATAGAATCATCATCATCATCTTACTCCCCATCTTCCGTAATGTTTACCTGACTGTCTGTATGGCTGCTTGGTTGGCATGATGATATTATATTTTCTCTATAGCCAACTATTATTGTTCATATTCGAGTTAGAATCAAGTGTTCAAAATGGTCTTAGATGTTTACTTTTTTTCTCAAATACCGAGATGGAGTTTATGATGTGGGGAAGTGGGAAGATGAGTATAAAAAATACACATGTATGTATGTTCATATAAGTATATATTTGTATATTGCTATGTGATACACGTGTATCGTTCTTTCTGTCTGTCTGCCCATTTCCTTCCTTGTCTGTACATTAAGATAATTATTTTGTGGTCAATGTTACCTCAAGGGATTATTGGAGTATTCACTCACCATAAACATGCAATTCGATTCCATTCTACTGCATGTGAATGTCTGTCCATTTTTGTGTACCTGTATGGGTTGTTTGTCTAATGTACTCAACACGCAATAAATTATAAAATATGTTGTGTGATTTTGCAAAAGAACATCTTTTTCTTGCAGGAATTCCAAACTATTATTTTGATTACAATCACAATAGATTGGATAAATTAAAAGAAAACTTTTATTTGTGTACCTATATGAAAACTATTTAAGAAGAAATATTTTGTTTATTTCTGTTTATAGTTCAATGATTGTTTCCATCAAAATCAGTTATGAAATTATTACAATCAAGTAAACATATAAATTTAAGGGGTTTTAATGTCCGTTAAACAAAATTATTTACAACTAATGTTTCAATTGTGTCACTAGTAATTTAAATTAGGTAGTAGTTGCGTTATATAACCGCAACGTTATTGCAGTTTGCATAAAACGAAAAAGTTCTTTCTCCATGCACCTATAAGTTACCTTGCCGGAATAAGTCCTCCAGAAATTAAAAAAAGTACGCAAGAGCTATAATGGGCCGACTTTTTGATACCCTACACTTACCCGTGTGCATAAGTTTTTCATCGATTAACATTTCTTTTAATGATGTATGTATGTAATTTAGCCGCCACCTGATTCAAAATAATTATGACTAAAGACTAAAAAGTTGACTCAAATCCTAATATTTTTATGTTTAAGGGTTTTCTTCAAATTCATCAAACAAAATGCCTTTTTAAAATATATTTGGAATTGATTTATAACTCAGAAGGTAAACTTCCATTATCAGGTTCTTTCTCTGAATACGTCTACCAGCAAAAGAGATATCCACCATCCGAATTTCATTGAAGTAAAATAGAATACAAGTAAATAGCAGCAGTCGGCTTTGCCGATAGAGATATGCCCTCAGCCTGTTTGAATGACAACGCTTTATTCTCAAAAAACTTATGTAGTGACGTAGGGGGGTGACGTAGGGGATAGAAGATACCAAGGAACGGTCCTGACCGGCTTTAACATGGCAAAGCCCAGGATTTATCTTGGTCCTTCTTTCATCTCAAGTAGACACTGACCTCCACGTGGTGTCACCTGGGGAGCTGCCTTTAACATCCGTTAAAGGTAGTAAGCTAACATGTGCCGCGCTTTCACTTATAAGAACGTTAAAAACTTGGGTTTGGGCGTCGGGCGTCCCCTAGAAAAAAACAGCCTAATATGAAAAAACGAAATAAAAGAAAAACAAACCCCTCTAAAGTTGACGAACCCCGCAAAAGTTTTAAGGACCATGATCTGCGAATCTGCACCAGGAATGTTCGCACTCTTTATAGAGAAGGTGAAGTTTGCAAACGACAGATGCACTTGGAAAGTACAAGGCCGACATCACTGCCATACAGGAAATACGATGTATTGTGAAAGGCGTCACAACAACACCTAAAGGTGACGCACTGTATTATAGCTGCCATGACAAAAAGCAAGAGTTTGGTTGTGGAGGTTAAACATCTGGTCTACAGCTTCACCCCAGTGAATGAAAGTCTCGCTGCAGTTCGATTAAAAGCAAAATTCTTCAACATCAGCTTTATTTGCGCTCATACTCCCACTGAAGACAAGGACGAACACACCAAATATATATTTTACGAGCGCTTACAAGAAACATATGACCGTTGCCCTGCCCATGACATTAAAATTATTCTAACCGATTTTAATGCCAAAATTGGAAAGGAGAATATCTTTGGCCCAACAGTCGGAAATTCAGTCTCCATAGTGAAACATCTGACAATGGTATGAGGCTGATAGACTTTGCAGCTGCAAAAAACATGGTAGTTAGCAGTGCCAGATTTAAGCATCTCGATATTCATAAGGGCACCTGGCTGTCTCCAGATCAAAGAACAACTTATCAAATTGATCATGTTGTGATAGATGGAAGACATTCATCGAGCGTGTTGGATGTACGATCGTTCCGAGGACCAAACATAGATTCGGACCACTACCTTGTTGCAGCAAAGGTACGTACCCGTCTAAACGTTGCAAATAAAACGCGAACAGATACAACGTGGAAGTTGGACATCGGTAAGCTGCAATCAGAACAGATAGCAACAGCATATTCCACTCAACTAGCCCAATTGCTTAATCAAAGCACTTCTCATCCCGATAACATTTCAGCGCAATGACAAAGCATTGCCCACTCCATGCAAACAGCCGCAAAATCCATACTTGGATACCAGAGACCTCCACCAAGGAATCCATGGTATGATCAGGAGTGCCACCGAAGAGAAAAATGCGGCATATAGGGCTACTTTACAATCCGTAGCAACGCGTAACGCACGAGAGAGATACAGGGAGAAAAGGACAGAGGAGAAACGTCTTTTCCGCAGGAAAAAGAGAGAGATGAAAAAGCGGGAGTGTGAAAAAATCGAGATGTACAGGAGCCAGAATGAAGTCCGAAAATTCTACTAAAGAGTCAAGCATCAAACTGATGGCTTTGGTACAGGCACATCCTCCTGAAGAGACCCGCAATGTAATTTGGTAACTTATACAAATAGTGTACTCAGGATATGGAAAGAACATTATTCAAAACTGTTGGTATCCAATAGCAGCGAAGACGACGAAGATACCACAGTCCCAATCCCAGAAGATGGTATTGAATGTATACCGCCCAGCCAAGATGAGGTAAAGACAGCAATAAATCGGCTGAAGAATAAGGCAGCAGGAGCCGATGGCTTACCAGCCGATCTATTCAAAACCGGAGGCGACACGCTGATAAGGTGTATTCATCAGCTAGTTAGCACCCTCTGGCAGAAAGAACGAGTACCCGACGATTGGATCCTGAGTATCCTGTGCCCCGTCCACAAGAAGGGAGATAAGACTGTATGCTCTAACTAAAGGGGCATAAGTCTACTCCCTATTGCCAACAAGATCGTGTCAGGGATATTGTGCGAACGGCTAAAGCCTATGGTCAACGAGATAATTGGACCATACCAATGCGGCTTTAGACCTGGAATGTCCACCATTGACCAGATATTTACCCTGCGGCAAATCCTGGAGAAGACCCAAGAGAAGCAGATCGACACCTACCACCTTTTCGTCGATTTTAAAGCAGCCTTGGACAGCCCGCCGCATTCAAAGGTATTCCAAGCCATGTCTGAATTTGGTATCCCCGCAAAGCTCATCCGGCTTTATAAAATGACTTTAACTGATACGAGGTCCACAGTTAAAATAGGAAAGGACCTCTCCGAAGAGTTTGGTACCAAAAGAGGTTTCAGACAAGGAGACAGCCTTTCGTGTGATCTCTTCAACATCCTGCTGGAAAAGGTTATACGAGAGGCAAACGTAAAAAGAAGTGGCACAATCTACACCAATAGTCACATGTTACTTGCTTATGCTGATGATATAGACATCATGGGCCGATCAGTAAAAGAAGTAACTGATACCTTTATAAAGGTCGAAGGAGAATCTGCTAAAGTGGGTCTGGCGGTAAACGGTGAGAAGACCAAGTTGATGGTGTCGACGCGCAATGCGTCCATTGAGCTCGGACCGACTGTGGAAGTTGGTTCCTATAATATTGAGATAGTAAAATACTTCGTCTACTTCGGCACCTCCGTAAACACAACAAACGACATCAGTTGTGAAATAAAAAGAAGAATTGTATTGGCCAACAGATGCTACTTTGGTTTAAGTAAGCAGTTTAAAAACAAAGCCACATCTCGTCAAACAAAAATAACGCTCTACAAAACACTGATACTATCCGTGCTGATGTATGGCTCCGAAGCCTGGGTACTTGTGCAAGCAGGCACGACAGTGCTTGGTGTATTTGAGGGAAAAATTCTTCGAAAGATCTACGGACCAATCTGCGTTGACGGTGAATATCGACGACATCAATATTGTTAAACGTATCGAGATGCAGCGATTGCGTTGGATAGGCCAAATATAAAAAGGCGTATAAATACGAACCGCTTGGGGGTGCACGCAGAATTGGCAGGCCAAGAAATAGATGACGCAAACAAGTGGATGACGAGAGTGCGAAGCAACAAATAGAGAGAATTGGAGATCTTTTCTTAGTTCGGTCTATGGAACAAATGTTCTGTAATGGGCCAGCTAAGTAAGTAAAGCCACCCACTGACCTCCTCCTAGCGTAAAATTTTGGGATTTATTAACACTATGCAACACTGAAAATGCAAACAACTTCTAGTATGCATTTTTTGAAAGTACATATTGAGACTACAAAAACCCTTGTAGGGTTTTGTCCTGTCAGATCCAGTTCGGATTTTATGGCCTCATCTAAACCGGGCTAAAACTACAGTTTTTAGCATTTATCGGACCTGTATCTCAGAAACGATTAGGAATTTGGCCTTGCTATCTTTGGCAATATTGTAGCCCTAAACTAGTAAAACTTATCTTTTGAAAAAACCACACAAGAAAAACTCCACCTAGGGCATCAAAATCTATAAAATATAGCAATTTCTACATAATTGCTGAAATTCTGGTCAGTATCGGCTAAACTATTGTGAGTTGAACCAAGTAACATTTTGCAAAAATCTTCCAAATAAAGTTCTCAACAATTCTTTAGAACATTCGGAAACTCTAAAAGGCTTACTTCATGTTGTTTCAGCGGTATTTGGCATCATATCTTTTACAACACGTATTTCAAACACAGTTCACATAAACAGTTTATTCTCGCATTTCGGATTTCACTACATTATTGACATTTTTATTAAATCGTCGTTGAAAAATGTACTGAAAACAACGGCATAGGGGCATTTTACAACAATGACATGTTCTGAAGAGTTGTGTATTACATTCCGGGGAATATTTTTTCAAAAGAAAATATTCAGAAAAACTAACGGTTTTGGAGATACGGTGCGAAATGTATAAAAGTTGTGGAATTTTTGCATATATTTTGAAATTTGAGGCAAAAAAAGTTGTTTTCCGAGTTCATTATTTCTCCAAATATTTTATTCTTGTCCTTATCTACAAATTTGCTTCGGAGGTCAGAAGAAGATTCACATTGGTTTCAGAGATATAGCCCCGAATTCCTTTAAAAACTCAATATTTAACCATGTTTAGATGGGGCCATAAAATCCGAGCTGGATCTTACACAACAAAACCCAACTAGGGCCTCTTGTCGTTTGGGTCTGTACTTTCAAAAAATCCTCAGTTCGAACTGTTTGCACAAGATCACCTTAAAAATGTTGCACAGTGTAATTCAACAATTTACCGAATTGACCGAACGGCGTGTCCTTAGACACCACTTGTAGAGAAGTTTTTCATGGCTGAAAAACTCAGGAAATGTCACCAACATTACTAAGATGTATTTTGCTACCGTTGATGGATTCCCCGACCAGGTAACATTAAATTTTCAGTTGTGGGAAAATACCCCTCAGTAATGTAGGCGACATTTTCTGAGCATTTTAGTCATGTAAAACTTCTCTCTCGTGGGGCATGCCGTTAGGACTCGGCGGTAAAGTCATTGATATGAGAGAAGTCTCCTTTGTCCCTTATGGGATGTTTGTGAAACAATTATTATATTATTATTTAAGCTTGATATGATAAGATAGCAGAATCCACAAAGTTACTTTTTTATTTGTTCCATAATTTTCAGGGGTAGTGGTGTAGGGTATCACATGGTCGGCCCTGTCCGACTATAACCTTTGCTTACTTGTTACTAAATAAATTATTATTACATACCTACATATGTATATGTAATTGACTTGATTCTGAACCACTGTGGCAGTGTGTGTGTAATCTATGTCTTATTTAGATTTCTTTTATCGTCGTTGTCATATATTTTAAAGTAATTTTCTAGTTTCCTTAAAAGGATTCAAATAAGAAATATCATTCAATAGGAACTGTTTCTTATGTAAATGAAAGCCAATAAGAAAATCCAGTTACTTATTTACCCATCATATGAAAATCCATTAACAAACTTTTGAATATGTATGTATTCTCAGCATTTCCATTAAAACTCTAAAATCAGGTATTTTCAACAAAACTTGATTTAAACACCATAAAATTTCAGACAAACTTTAAAATATCGATTTCATTCGTTGTTGTGCTTCAGCATCATCATTATGAAGATAATGATGATGATTTTTCACTGCTCTATAGAAGAAGAACTCTTATCATTTGATGTGTTAAATTAAAAGGTAGAAGTTGTTAGCAGCCGCCTTGGTAGTAGCATTTAACAGCATCCGCATCATTGCCATCATTGTCAGCATTCCAATAAGAGATCAAAAACGCACATAGATACACACATACGTGTGTGAGAAATATAAAACGCGTTGGGGGGGGGGGGGGGGGGGGGGACAAAACAAGAACAACTTAAAGCACTCAGGAGCAACATTTCTTCGTTTGACTTCATCATTAAATGATGGAAATAAATTTTTCGACATAAAATCAAGAGAGGAAAAACACAGACGCAAACATTTTTTGCTGATAATAAAGGATACAGGAATTAAAAAAAAAACTACAACAATTGCAATAATAAAAAAAAAACAAAATCGAGAACTCATTTAAACTTAAGCTCAAATGTCGTGGCATTGCACTTAATTAACAAATAGTATAACAATAACAACAACACCGCACATACATTGACAAAAAACAACAACAAAAAACTTGTTAATGTTTCTGATGGGCACAATAGTAAACACACAAAAAACCATTAAATTTGGTGTAAAAAACTCCTTTGTTAAGGGCCAGAGAGAGACGATGAGTGCAACCCACAGCCCTAAACAACAACAAAACCAATAATACGAAGTTTGGTGATAAGCGCAACAAAATAACCGAAATAAGAAGTCCCATCAACAACAACAATGAATGGCAACTGAAACAGTTTGTTTTGTGGGGCTCTGGGGCTCTTTGTGATAAGTGAGAGCCCAAGAGCATAAAGTACTTCATACATAAATGGGGAGAGGATGCCCTTATGTACGAAGATACTTTACTCGTGGAATAGATGAGTATTATTATATTACGAAAGAGTAAAGGAGAACAATGTATGGAGCCGCCATAATTGTGGGACTTTATGATGCGTGAGTAAAAGAGATGGCATGTGTGTTTTGCTGTAGAACCCATAAGTGTCGTGTGAATTTTATTTTCATTGAGAGACAACTATGGTTATCTCTTTCTTCGATTTGGTTGGAGAAAAACTAAACGAAAGAAAATTGTTGCCAAACTGGATGTGGGTATATGTGTGTGCGTGTGTTTGTTTTGTTGTTGTTGACCAATAAACACTCCCATTAACGTTGCTGTCGACGCCGGCATTCGCAGTTGACGTTGGGTAATTTTCAATTGTATGCTCGTATAGGCCATAATATTTGCGCTCTTCAGTTAACTAACGCGTTCTGAGTTGTTATAACCGTAAAGCGGCGGCGATTGTTTTTCACACAGACCGACCTAGGCACAGCGTGTGTAATGTTTCGAAATTTTGTTGTTATTGGATTATACTAAGCAAACCAAACAAACAGAAAAAAATCACATTAAAATTCTGCAGCCCCAGCCAGCATTGTTGTCGTCATCGTGGACGGACAAAACTTAGTACGGACGGTTTTTTTCAGAAAGAAGGCCTACATTTGCCATTAGTTTGGTTGTAGGGCGTAAACGTGCGTGCGTGTGTGTGTGTTTACCATGAATGCGTATGCGTGTTGTACTAATGCATTAGTTAGTACATGAACGTAATATGTTTAATTAAATCACATCTATGATAATTTAATCCAAACTGGAATAATAAAAAAAACAACCAGTTGCAAACCACAAATCAATCCCCTTAAGCCACAATATATTGTAAACAAAAACAAAATATTGATACCAATGCCAATTTAATAAAAATAAGTTCTTAAAAATTTACCGACGGCTTTTTTAAACAAATTTAAAATTAGATTTTCTCAAAAGATTAAATAGATGTTAAAATTTCCCCAATAAATTCCCCCTCTTTCGATTTTCCCATTGAAAACATGCACCCGGACTTTTGTCTGGTGTTGCAAAAGTGTGCTTCAAATCTTGGCTTTATAAAACATACCAAGCAATCCCATTTATATACAAATTTCACAACAACAACCACGGCTAATATGTCATGTGCCACCGGTGAATTGGAATTTCCAAATGGTTCAAAGAAAACCAATGACAGTAACACTGATGATGATGATGACATTGCCGGGGATTTGGTACGCATTGTTAGCGATGATGATGAGGATGATGCTGCAGACATGGAGCCTAGTAGTAGCAATGAAAATCATCATCCCAAATCACATATCTCATCCCTTAATCGACAAAACCTCGATCTAGATGAAAATGTCAGCATGTGCAGTGAACTTTCGGTGGGTCAGGAACATTCTGGGCATCCACAAATATCGGAAACGGCGCCTCAGGAAGATGAGGAAATCCTGGATATTAGTGATACACATTCAAACTCTTCGGCGGAGGAAAATAACCGCACACCCTCAACACCGGGTGATCCGGTGACACCACTAAGTCCCTTTACCCTGGCCAGTACTTTAAGGTTTCCCGTGCCATTCACTTTACAGGCACCAGCAACACCTGCTGCAGGTCCCGCCAATATCTCTCCATTTCAAGAAGAATTTCTTAGGAAATCCCATTTATATGCCGAGGAATTAATGAAACATCAAATGCATTTAATGGCAGCGGCCAGGGCAAGTGCTTTCACCTTGCGTACCCAAAATTTACACACTGGCATTGGAGGTCATCTCAACTCCTCGCCACATTTGGTACACATTAATCCATTAACTAAATTGGGACAAATTAGTGCAGCTGCGGCGGCGGCAGCAGCATTATCCGCGGCGGCTGTGCAAAATTCCAAGACTCAACATCCCCACCACCATCATTCTTTGCCTCATCAACCACAAAGTATAACCCCCCACCACAATTCCCTGCCGCTCAACCATCCTTTACCACCCAGCCATCATTTACAACCCTCGACGGCCAGTTCAACCCAAGATACTCTGGCCAAATTAACGGCTTTAAGTAAACAAACTTCACCCAGCGCCACCAGCCACATGATGTCCACTTTAAATCAACTGCAAACTCAAATGCAGGCCCATTTACCAAGGCTGTTCAATGACAATAATGATAATAGTTTACATGAAAGAGCTTTAAAATTTAGCATAGATAATATTCTCAAAGGTGATTTTGGACGTGGTCAATCCCCACCTCCAGCTGGCAGCACTCATCATTATCATCACAACAAGAAGCCGGCGTTACATTTTAAACCATCAAATCAACAAAAACATAAATCAAATTGTTCCTCATCATCATCCTCGGCATTATCGGATACCTTGGATGTACATCCTCAACAACAACAACAACAACAGCATCAAACATCAGCAAATTCCAGCCAAACATTTTCCACTTCCTTGGCCTCAATATGTACCAATAGCAATGATTCGAATAGCACTGCGGTCAGCAGTAGTTATAGCAGTGTCAATGGTACTACCGGGGACTTTATAAAATCTTCACCATCTCAAACGCCATCTTTGTCGCCAGGATTAAATGACACTGCTACAGGTAGTGGGAAATTGGGTGCGCTGGGGAAATCTTCAACAGATGATACATCATCGTCAACGGCAGCGGGAACAAGTGGTAGCGCCAGCAGCAGTAGCGGTGGTACAAGCGGTGGCGGTAGTAGTGGCCCTATTGTATGGCCAGCCTGGGTTTATTGTACCCGTTATAGTGATCGTCCAAGTTCAGGTAAGTTAAAACAATTAAATTGACAGCTGAACAATGCTGTGTGAAATTTTTAATTTTGCCGACGGCCGGAGTTTTACTAAAATCGAAAAAGAAAAATCTAAGAATCTCTCTTGACTATAGATGGGATTCTACCCGGTATTTACCCGAAACTTGGGTAAATACCAGGTAAATACCAAATAAATATCTTTTTTGGGTGTTTATTTGGGTAAATAAAATTTTATTTTGAAATCAACATTTTGTTTTTTCTGTCAGACAGAAAATCAAAAAGAATACCAGAAAAGCGGTAAAACCACGCGGACTAAACTTTTTATACATCAAATTGGTCGTTGGAGTTGCTTGTGCGAAACAGTTAGCGAAGAATGCAAAAATTATAGCTTTTTCGAGGAGGACGCAGATTATCCGCTGAAATCGTGGTTTAATCCATCTGATATATCATAAAGTTTGGATTTCGATCCAGCATTTATGATTTTCAGCAAGAAGATATACAACAAACTGCTCTAAAAGTTGTCAAATACCGAAAATATGATGTCACAATATATGAGATATTTACCAAAATATGGACCTAGTATAACATAATATTTTGTTGAAAAAGCTAGGTTTTTTATGGCGTAAATGAAAAGAGTGTGGATTTGTTGAGGAGTTATTTATTAAATAGAAAACAGTTTGTGCAAATTGGTGATGTGAGGAGTTCTACATCATCGGTGCAGTTTGGAGTTCCCCAGGGAAGTATTCTCGGACCACTTCTATTTATGATATACATCAATGACATAAATAACATTGGCCTTGCTGGGTCGATTGTGATGTTTGCAGACGATTTATCTATTTTTTATCCTTATAAATGTGATTCTGACCTTAAATTAATGTTGGAGCGGGATGCTGAATTAATTTGTGAATTTGCTAGGTTAAATGGACTTGTGCTTAACCCAAAGAAGACTAATTTAATACGATTTCGTCCGTCTTCCCCAAGTTTAAGTGACAATTTTAGAATTTTGGTCAATGGTGATTGGATAAGTGAAGTGTCTAGTCTAACTTATTTGGGTATAAGACTTCAGGGCAATCTGAAATGGGATGACCACATTCGGTTTTTAAAATCAAAGCTGTCTTCGGCACTTGGAGTATTGTACAAATTTAGAAGAAAGCTCAATGTAGTTACAAAGAAGATGATTTATCAGGCATTAATCCATAGTCATCTTGAATATTTGGCGATTGCCTATGCTAACAAAATGACTTCTGAGTTAAAATCTTTACAAGCTGCTCAAAACAAAGCTCTTAAATGTGTGTACAATCTTGATATCCGTCATAACACTAAATCCCTGTACAAAGATTATGCAAAAACTATTTTACCTATCCGTGGATTATACAAAAAACAACTTCTAATTCGTGTGTATAAAACTGTTCATAATATTGGAATAGATTCTGTACCCATCCTTGTAAATTCAAACACGTTTAATACCAGGAACTCTACAGACTTGAGAGTTGTTAGATGTCGTCTTGAAATCACCAGACAAAGAATTGACTACTCCGGCAGTATCGAATACAATTGTTTACCGTTGAGTATAAGAAACAGTAACACATTGTCTATCTTTAAAACTAGAGTTATGGAATTTCTTCTCTCAAATGTGGAATTACTTCTATGATTTTTCTTATTTTTCTATATTGATAACACTTTAAAAAAATATTTTATATATTATATTTGTCTTTACTTAAATTTAACAATAGTAACAATTTTAAATAAAAATATTAGTTATATTGTATAACAGTATTTGTTTTCTAGTATTATTTTTGGTTGCCTATTCGCTCCAATATTGCCATCAGAGGCGCGGAGCGATTTCAAAATTTGTATTTAATGAATGTAAATAAATACTGAATTAAAAAAAAAATGATCATATTTTAACTTGGCCCGATATCCAAAAACGGTAATTGTATTCATAGTCATTTAAAATTTGGTAAAACACAGCGTTTTTGCATCTAATTTCATGATTTTAGTTTCTATAGTTTATACCCACAATTTGGGTAAATACCCGGGTATGTACCCATTTCTACCCAATTTACCCATTTTAATGGGTTTTTACCATTTGGGTATTTACCCATTTCCCATCTCTACTCTTGACGCAATGCCTTATGAATATGTAATTTAACAATTGACAGTTAGTTGAAGCATTTGCTCAACCTAACTTTAAGAAATCGTGAACATTTTGCAATTACTTTGTTCTCGGAGCTTGAGGCCAAAAGTTACATCATTTTATTTATTTTAAATAATTCCAATGCAAACATTTAATGAATGTAATTTTATCGGACATGATGGCATACCAAAGAATACAAGAACATCCTGCAACTAACTTTATTAAAATGAATAATGAACTCGTAGAAGAGTTGTACAGAGAAAATTAAATTTCTTCGACGGAATGAAAGAGACTAAAACCGGACGTAGCTACTGCACCGAGTTTTTATGGTCTACCAAAATTCCATAAAGGGAATTATCTATTGAGACCAATATGCTCATCGGTAAACCGTACATCTATATAATTGTGGAAATACATTGTGCATAAAAAACTTGACGAAGAATTCGAAATATAATATAAAGGACTATGTGCAATTTAGAGACAGGATCAAACACTTGACAATTAAGGAAAATGTCGTTTCACCATTTCCCAACATACCGGTGGATCATGGAATATCAATCATAAAAGGAAAGTCGGAACTTATATTACAATACACTAATATGCCAAAGAATAATAATGTTAAATAATATTACACTGTGCAACATTTTTATGGTGATATTGTACAAACAATTCGAACTGAGGATTTTTTGAAAGTACCGACCCAAACGACAAGAAACCCTAGTTGGGTTTTGTTGTGCCAGATCCAGCTTAGGGATAGGTAATGGAAAGCAATAATCGATTTTTCGGCTTCTCGATTTTGGTCTAAAACTAAAAATGCGAGTTTTCGGTATTGCGATTATTTCAGTTGTCTTAAAATTCGACTTTCGACTTTTTCATAACCGCAGAAAATCGACTATAATCGACTATTCGTCGAGTTTTCTTTTGAAACTGTAATACCGCCAAGTGCCCATAGATTGGGGCAAACTCGAAAATCGATCGCAAGATAATCGATTATGCAATTTTCCCTCCAGACAAAAGTCGACTACGATTTTTATATTTTTGACTGCAAAAAGTCGATTAATCGATTAACCGAAAGTCGACTTACCTATGCCTAATCCAGCTCGGCTTTTATGGTCCCATCTAAACATGGTTAAATATTGAGTTTTTAAAGAAATTCGGGGCTATACTCTGAAACCAATGCGAATCTTCTTCTGACCTCTGAAGAAAATTTGCAGATAACACCACTACCCCTGTGCATAATCTTTTCACTCGAAAACATTTCTTTTACGGAGATACGAAAGTTTTCACCTATCTCCGTTAGTTAGTCACCTACGCCGACTTGGTTGCATCATTGTAAAAGTGGGATCTTCTAATTTCATAGTCATGCTTTGTTTTTGGAAAGTCCCCAACCAAAGCTCTGATATTCGTCATTATAATTAAAATCGCAAGAATGAAAATTTGGGTTTTATTTGCGACTATTGTAATATCTTCGTTGTTTGATCACCTACGAGAACTTACTTTACATCATTGGAAAGGTGATATTTCCTACTTTTACTTGCTTTTGGTATACCCCATATAGAAGCTGAGATATTCGCTTTGGAAAAAACGTTGTCTTTTTATCCACATAAGTTTTTTGCCTATTCCGACCCCTGAATATTATCCGACCATCACCAAAATTAATAGGTTTCTTCCCCTCCGGGACCCTCATCAACACCCAAAATTTCATGACGATCCGATCAAAATTGCGACATGTAGCGTGATTACAAGGTTTAGATGGACAGACGGACAGACGGACGGACGGACACACATAGCCAGATCGACTCAGCTCGTCGAGACATTAATTTTGGTATATATAAGTATGGGTCTACGACCATTATTTCAATGCGTTACAAACTTTTTGGGCAAAACCAACGTATAATACCCTCCCCACATAGTGGTGTAGGGTATAATAATGAACAAGAAAAACTACATTTATTGCCTCATATTTCAAAATATATGTAAAAATTCCACAAATTTTATACATTTCGCACAGTATCTCCGTTAATTTTTTCTGAATATTTTCTTTTGGAAAGATATTCCCTGGAATGTAATACACAACTCTTCAGAACATGTCATTTTTGTAAAATGCCACTATGCCATTATTTTCAGTATATTTTCAACGACGATTTAATAAAAATGTCAATAATGTAGTGAAATCCGAAATGCGAGAATGAACTGTTGGTGTGAACTGTGTTTGAAATACGTGTTGTAAAAGATATGATGCAAAATACCACTGAAACAGCATTTTAGAGCTTCAGAATGTTCTAAATTTTTGAGAACTTTATTTGGAAGATTTATGCAAAAGGTTACTTGGTTCAACTCCCAATAGTTTAGCCAATACTGATCAGAATTTCAGCAATTATGTAAAATTTTCTATATTTTATAGATTTTGATGCCCTAGATGGAGTTTTTCTTATGTGGTTTTTTCAAAAGATAAGTTCTACTAGTTTAGGGCTACAATATTGCTAGAGACAGCAAGGCCAAGTTCCTATTCGTTTCTGAGATAAAGGCCTGATAAATGCAAAAAAGTGAAGATTTAGCCCGGTTTAGATGAGGCCATAAAATCCCAACTGGATCTGACAGGACAAAACCCTACTAGGGTTTTTGTAGTCTAAATACACTTCGGTTCATCTGAATAGAACCAACCAATATTTGTCTACAAATACTGTTATATCTGACGAAAGGAGAGGAATTGTAAATTATAATTTTGTGGACATGTAGAGTATATAGTAGCCGATGTTTTCGATACCTAACATGTTTCACATATGCGTTATAACTGTACTTTTTTACACGCTTTATGGAAAAATGTCAAAATATTAGCATGTTTTAATGGTTCACCAGAATAGAACCACCCTAAGAATTTACACAAATCCTTTGTTAGATGTGGTAAACTTTAACAAAAAAACTATTTATAATTACAAATAAAAGCCGTTAGTGTTGATTGCCAACAAATAGTGTGCAAAAATTTTTATTAAGGTCTTGAAATTTGATGAAAATCGATGCTTAGAGCTCCACAAAATATTTTTATGAAGAAATCGGCAGAAACAATTTATAAACTCAAAATTTTATACTGAATTATGTTCAAAATTTTCTATACTACAATAAAATTACAAAAAAGTCACATTCGATAGGTTTATGAGTCCGAAACAGAGGAAAAATGGCAAAGATAACTCAAATTTCTACCTTTCCAATCCAAAAATGTATATTTAATCTCAAGAAAGTGAATGCAAATCGATGGGTTCCACCTAGTTTCGTTGGCTGTAGACATATATCTACAGGTCCAAAAAATAAAGAAAATCCCAACGCCGAATGCTCCATGTCGAAAAGAAGAAAGCATTAACATAAATTTATTAGAACAACATTTAGGACCAACAGATTTTTTATATTCCTATTATCAATTCATTTAAACGATTTTTCCAGCCAATGTGGCCACCAAGAATTATCTGTATTTTTTTTGGGTATACAATTATAATTCAATTACACATTGTGGAAATAGAGAGTACCTACAACATTTCCTACATCCAAAATATGTACATATTATGTTACATTTACATCAGAGTGATGATAATTCGAAGAACAACATAAATTAATTATTAAGCCGCATGTCTCATACATGTATACTTACAGAAATACATATAATTATATACATACATTTGTATGTGTTTTCTTGAAAACATTGTAAGTAATTAAGAAGCAAGTGTTATGTATTACAGACCGACATCATTATCATACTCTCATCATCATCCATATGGAATTCTACTTTCATTTTATGATGAATGACATGTCGGTAATGATCATTATCACTCAATGTTAACAATGATGTACATATGTATCTACATATGTATACATATGAACCTCCTCTATAAGTGTTGTAATTCATGTAAAAGTACATATACATAACAGATTAAAATATTGTGTATAGCATTATGATGAGAATTAAATGGATAGAGGTTTATTAACTCTCACTCTTATTCTTAACGACTATAGAATACCTTTCAAACCATAACCAGGCAGTTACAAACATTTAAGAATACACATTTAAGTGTTTGTCTTTACTCCAAATACATGCACATTACACACTCACTCGAAATGCGTATAGGAAAATGGTAGAACAAATTTTGAGATACGGGTGTAATGCCCTCGAATTTACAGTGTTCCGAGTAGTTATAAAATGTAAAATAATCAAACAAGTTGGCCGTAATTTTTTGTGATTATGAAAAATTCTGTTTCGAATATCTGGAACAACAGCTTGGCGGATAAATTAAAGGAAAACAAGTAAGAAAAGCGTTAAGTTCGGTCGGGCCGAACTTTTTATACCCTCCACCACAAATTTCAGCCATTTCGGTGGATTAATGTGGCCACAACCTTCAAAATACCGAAATTCAGAAGGTACCGTTCTATGGGGGCTATATGATGGCGTGGACCTATACCTACAAATTTCTGGGGAAAAGTTTTATACGCCTGAAGAAGACTAAATACCACATTTCAGCCATCTCGGTGTGATAATGAGGCTAAAACGATCAAAATATCGAAAATCGGGAGATATTGTATTATGGGGGCTATATCAACACGTGGACCTATATAAACATTTTATGGTTGAAATGTTTCTTGGCCTCTTGAAACACAAAATATAAAGTTACAACCGATTCTTTGGTCAAATGGGTCTAATACATTCAAAATATATTAAAATGACGCGTACTTTATATGGGGCCTTATATGGGGGCTATACCAAAACGTGGACCTATATAACCCAACTTTGGTAGGAATATATTTTTATTCTGGAGACACAAAGTACCAAATTACAACCAATTCGGTGGTAAAATGGGCCAAATATCTTAAAAATTCCTTAAAACGACGACGCGTCACGCGTCATTTTGTATGGGGGCTATACGAAAGCGTGGACCTACATAGCCCGCTTTCAATACCTACGTAAATATAACATATTTTCCCAAAATTTCATCAACCTACGTCAATCCGTTCGGACGCTAGAGTAATTTCCACAGACGGACAGACGGACGGACATGGCTATATCGATGTAGAATTGCACGCTGATCACGAATATATATACTTTGTGGGGTCTACAATGATTATTTCGAGTAGTTACAAACGTAGTGACATACTTAATATACCCTCATCCTATGGTGGACGGTATAAAAATCTCGGAAAGTATGCAACTTAAAAAAAGGAAACCCCCCTTCGATTGTACATGTGTATGTATTGAGAAAATGATTCCTAGACAAGACACTAGGGTGACTTATATGTATATAGAAAAAGACTTAAAAAAATACTTCATATCTACAAATTTATAAAAATGGTTGTATAAATAGAAGTTATCAGAATCAGCCTTTGTCGTTAGAATTCATTTTTCAATACAAACTCCTTAGGCCATGTTAGCTCGATTAATTCAATTAATTAATTAAAAACTTTCATAAATAATGGCCTTCGTCCTAAAAATACAGTTTACACCAGTGCCACTTCTTTTGACGTTTGCCTCTCGTATAACCTTTTCCATCAGGATGTTGAAGAGATCACACGAAAGGCTGTCTCCTTGCCTGAAACCTCTTTTGATACAAAACTCTTCGGATAGGTTCTTTCCTATTTTAACTGAGGATCTCGTATCAGTTAAAGTAATTTTACAAAACCGAATGAGCTTTGCGGGGATACTAAATTCAGACATGTCTTCGAATATCTTTGAACGCAGTGGGCTATCAAAGGCTGCTTTACCTTTAAATTCAGTAAACATTTCAAAACAATCCAAAACGTGTGCCTCTGTAGTTCGCACAAACCGTCTACGTTGTGTTGAACTGTTGCTCCTGCAGCCCTACTGTTCTTTAGCCGATTAATTGCTATCTTGATCTCACTTTGGAATTGGTTCTGGGGTATCTTCATTGCCGCCCATATTCGATACCAAAAGGTTTATGAAATGCTCTTTAAAGATCCTTAGTATACTATCTGTATCAGTTACCAGGTCACCTTCATCATTTTTGCAGTTGTTTTATATTCTCGTAAAATTTTCAGACTTCATTCTGACTCCTGAACAAATCGAGTTTCTCAGGCTCACGTTTATCCTGCTATTTTTTCTTCCTTCAGAAATTACGCTTTTCCTCTCGCCTCATATCCCGATATTTTGTCCTTGGCGCTTCGCTCCTCGAATCGATCGAACATCTAACACACTGGAAGAGAGTATTCCGTCTATTACAACACATGGTGTCTGCTTTTTCCATCTTGGCCCATCCACGTGGCCTTGTGTATGTCGAGGTGTAGGAACCTGGTGCTGCTTACTATCAAGTTTTTGCCGCTGCTAAATCGATCAGCCTCATTCCGTTGTCGTGTCGGGTATTATATCATGAAGGCTGAACTTGCCGACCGGTGGGCCAAAGATATTTACCTTCCCATTATTAGCATTAAAATGTCCTAGAACAATGTCGTGGCCAGTGTAGTGTTCATTTCCTCCCTCTATGAGCTCGCCATCTTTCTCTTCGGTCGGGACATGGTCGCAGAAGATACCGATGTTAAAGAACTTTGCTTCTGTACGGATTGGGGAAATTCTCTCTTCAACCCTAATGAATCTGAAGACGTGATTTTGAAGCATCTGATTTACCACAAATCCAACACCTAGCTCATGTTTCGTTTGATGGCTGCTATAATACAGTTCGTAATCGTTTGTGACCTTTACGTCGGCCAGGACCGTTCCTTGATACCTTTCAACCCCTACGGGCTTATTATGGATTCCCCGAAATAAATTGTTCCAAAAGATACGAGACGTGCCTTTCAACTGCAATTTGACAAAAAAATTTGAAATTTTGTGTGGGAGGTACCCGAAGATGTGGTCCGTATTCGAACCTGATCTACATATATCTGAACGAAATATTACGATGTGTATAAGTTGAAACATCCCAAAAGGGGACATACTTTTTATACCCGGGTCCTAATAGCGTTTCTTACAACACCGCCTAAAAGAAAGCATTACATGGCTGAAATACACAGGAAATGTAGCCAACAGTACGGTTAAAAATATGATGTTGCCTGACCTAGAAATCGAACCCGAACATACAGTGCGCAAGTCGGGTATAATTACCATTGCACCACGGTTACGTCTTTCAAATATTATCGTGCACACAAAATCTTGAACTTTTGTGGAGGGATGTACCTGAAATAATAGACCGATATCGTTAGGTGCCGAACTTGGTCTAAGTTGGTTAAAATATTGGAAGATGTAAAGTTTGGACCGACTCGGTTGGTCCGTTTTGAGAGTTCTTGTGCTCACTAATCAGCCAGACGCACGGACAGTGCTGAATCGATTTCAAACAAGTAAGAAAGAATTAGTCAGCTGTGCTGACGGAGATATACCCTCAGCCACTGACAAAAAAAAACGAACACAATAAAAATCCCGTATATGAAATACACATATTGATTTTGTATAACGAATTTGCTTTAAAATCTGTAGTTGCCGTAGTGCTTCCCTTTCTGGAATACCGCGTCTTGTCATCTCTTCATCCACTTGTTTGCGCCACCTATTCTTTGGCCTGCCAATTCTGTGTGCACCGCCATGTGCCTCGAATTTATACGCCTTTTTGGCCTGTTCATCATCGCTCATTCTTATTATATGGCCTAGCCAACGCAATCGCTGCATCTCAATACGTTTAACTATATTGATGTCGTTGTATATCAGATACAGCTCGTGGTTCATATGACGTCGATATTCACCGTCAACGCAGATTGGTCCGTAGATCTTTCGAAGAATTTTTCTCTCAAACACGCCAATCACTGCCTTATCTGCCTGCGCAAGTACCCAGGCTTCGGAACCATACATCAGAACGGGTAGTATCAGTGTTTTGTAAAGCGTTATTTTTGATTGACGAGTTGTGGCTTTGTTTTTGAATTGCTTACTTAAGTCAAAGTAGCATCTGTTGGCCAATACAATTCTTCTTTTTATTTCACAACTGATGTCGTTTGTTGTGTTTACGGAGGTGCCGAGGTAGACGAAGTCTTTTACTACCTCAATATTATAGGAACCAACTTCCACAGTCGGTCCGAGCTCAACGGACGCATTGCGCGTCGACACCATCAACTTGGTCTTCTCGCCGTTTGCCGCCAGACCCACTTTAGCGGATTCTTCCTCGATCTTCATAAATGTATCGGTTACTTCTTTTACTGATCGTCCCATGATTTTGTGCCACTTCTTTTGACGTTTGCCTCTCGTATAATCTTTTCTAGCAGGATGTTAAAAAGATCACACGAAAGGCTGTCTCCTTGCCTGAAACCTCTTTTGGTACAAAACTCTTCGGAGAGGTTCTTTCCTATTTTAACTGAAGATCTTTTGTCAGTTAGAGTCATTTTACAAAGCCGAATGAGCTTTGCGGGGATAGCAAATTCAGACATGGCTTGGAATATCTTTGAACGTAGCGGGTATGGTATGGTCCAATTATTTCGTTGGCAAAGGGCTTTAGTTGTTCGCACAATATCCCTGACTCTATCTTGATGGCGATAGGAAGAAGACTTATGTCCCTATAGTTGGAGCATAAAGTCTTATCTCCTTTCTTATGGAAGGGATACAGTATGCTCAGGTTCCAATCGTCGGGTACGCATTCTTCCTGCCAGATGGAGCTAACTAGCTGATGCATACATCTTATCAGCGTGTCGCCTCCGGTTTTAAACAGCACGGCTGGTAGGCCATTAGCTCCTGCTGCCTTATTATTCTTCAGCCGGTTTATTGCTGTCTTTACCTCATCTTGGACGGGTGGAATACATTCAATACCATCTTCTAGGATTGAATATGTGGTATCTTCGTCGACTTCGCTACAATTGGAGACCAACAGTTTGGAAAAAAATCTCTTTCCATATCCTTAGCACACTATCTGTATCCATTAGTTTGATGTTTCGCTCTTTGGTAGAATTTTCGGACTTCATTCTGTCTCCTGTACATCTCGATTTATTCACACTCCCGCTTTTCCATCTCTCTCTTTTTCCTGCAGAAAAGACATTTCTCCTCTCTCCTTTTCTCCCGATACCTCTCTCGTGCGCTACGCGTTGCTACTGATTGCAAAGTAGCCCTATATTGCAATCAGTAGAAACGCGTACGGCCTATATGCCGCATTTTTCTCTTCGGTAGCAGCACGACACTCCTGGTCATACCATGGAGTGGAGGTCTCTGGTATCCAAGTACTCTGGTATCCGCGCCTGATACAGGTCTTCCATCTATCACAACGTGATCACTTTGATTTCTTTTTTTTGATCTGGCGACAGCCAGGTGCCCTTATGAATATCGAGATACTTAAATCTGGTACTGCTAACTACCATGTTTCTTGCAGCTGCAAAGTCTATCAGCCTCATACCATTGTCAGATGTTTCACTGTGGAGACTGAATTTCACGACTGTTGGGCCAAAGATATTCTCGTTTCCAATTTTGGCATTAAAATCGCCTAGTATAATTTTAATGTCATGGGCAACGGTTATAAGTTCCTTCTAAGCTCTCGTAAAATATATCTTTGGTCAGTTCGTCCTTGTCTTCAGTGGGAGCATGAGCGCAAATAAAGCTGATGTTGAAGAATTTTGCTTTTAATCGAATAGCAGCGAGTCTTTCATTAACTGGGGTGAAGCTGGAGACCAGATGTTTCAACCTCCGACCAAATCCGCAACCAAACTCATGCTTTGTGTCATGACAGCTATAATACAGTGCGTAACCTTTAGGTGTTGTGTTGACGCCTTTCTCGTTCCATCGTATTTCCTGTATGGCAGTAATATCGGCCTTGTACTTTTCAAGTACGTTTGCCAAGGAATTGTGAAGACTGCACCTTCTCTATAAAGAGTGCGAACATTCCAGGTGCAGATTCGCAGAACATGGTTCTTAAAACGTTTGCGGCGTTCGTCAATTTTAAAGGGTTTTGTTTTTCTTTTCTTTCGTTTTTTCATAGTAGGCTGTTTTTTCTAGGGGAGGGTTACTAAACCGACGCCCGATCTCAAGTTTTTAACGTTCTTATGGGTGAATGCGTTCACTACCTTTAACGGTCGTTAAAGGCAGTTCCCCAGGTGACACCACGGGGAGGTCAGTGTCCACTTGAGATAAAAGAGGGACCAAGATAAATCCTGGGCTTTGCCATGTTAAAGCCGGTCAGGACCGTTCCTTGGTATCTTCCATCCTCTACATCACCCAAAACTTATTCATAAAGGACTCGAAATATTAAAGTACGTTAAACTAAGTTTGGAAGAAATTTTTGAAACAGTTTTAGGGTTGTCTTGCACAATAGCCGGCAGGGTTTGGAAGCTTTTGGGCCATTATCTCAGGAAGTATGGACTTGTGTGGGAGGTACCCGAAAGAGTGGGCCGATATAGTCCATATTTCAACGTGATACATGACTGGATGAAATAATACGATGTGCAAAGTCTGTACCAATCAGAAACTCCCTGCGAGAATTATCTTGCGGATTTGTCGTTTTGGTTGGTGCCGTCAGGGTTTCTTGGATCTTTTAGGCCAATACCTCAGGAAGCATGGACTTGCGCAAGAAAAAAATTATGCCGTCGTAAAGAGAACCGCAAGGACAACTTACTGAAAAAATTCAAAACGATCCTTTAGGAGCTCTTAAACTTCACTTTATCCCAATTTTGTGTAGGAGGTCCCCGAAGGAGTGGACCGATATGGCCCATCTTCGAACTTGAACTAAGTTTGGACAAAATATTACGATACCCAAAATTTGGTTCGAATCGGCTGATCCGTTCGAGAGTTATCGTGCGCACCAGCCAGATAGACCGACGGACGGACATTGCTAAATCGACTCCAAATTGTCTGAAACACATTTCGTCCAAACATACTTGGGGTCTAATACCGTTATTTCGAGGAGGCACATGTTTGGTCGTATCAAAGTGGGTATGCCCTATCTAGCCTAAATGCTGAGGGTATGAATACTCGTATATAAAAATAATTTCATCGAAACACATTTGGATTCTAAAGGTACATTTTTGATAGAATCAAAGTGTATATACATACATACACACCTCCGTTAGCCTTTAGGCTGAGGGTATAAAAATCCACAAATCGTAACTTATTTTTTATTGATTCCCAACCACTGTTCCCATTTTTTTTGTCTAACTGGCGTTTCTTTCTTCCTCTTGTGTATTGTGAAAAAGGAAATGGGATGCCAGTCGTTTGGAAATACATATCAACGTTATGACATGAAATGAAACGATGATGTGGATGGTGATGACGATGATGATTATGCCGTTGTCAAACAATGGTTGTTGTACGAGTATTTAATCTTGAGTTTTAGGAAAACTGTTTTTGAGGGTGGTTAACATCGAAGATTATGAATTGTGGATGTTCTCCCGTTGTTATGGTTATTGTAACCACCGAAGAAGATGATAATGATGGTGGTGTTGGTGGTGGTAGTTGTTGTGATGGTAATGGTTCTTTTTCTATTAACTAAAGTTATGAATTTTTGAGGATGTGGTTATTTGTAATAACAACCACAACAACAACAGCTATAACAACGACAAATGAAATAAATGAATTATGATTGTTCCACCACAACAATGGTTAAACAAATATAATTAGGTTGGGAAAAGTTGCGTACGCACATCTTTCATCTATTCATATTTATCAGAATGTTTCTTTCTTTTGTTTTTGGATGGGATGGGAGTGGGGAGTGCGAGGTGTAGTCATTGAAGTCAACACCACCGACAATTTGTAATGGCGTTTTAATGTTGTATTCTTGTAAAAAGTCTTTTGGGAGAATGAAAGATGATGTACAACATTAATTTACCATAAAATAGTCTCAGTGTATAAGCACTCAAACACATTTTGCTGTTGTTGTTATTATTTGGAGTGGGGTAATATTTTATTCAAAAGCATGATTGTTTGGTTACTTTTTTATTGAATATTATTTGCTTTTATTTTTATATAAAAAAGTGATAAATGGAAATTCAAGGAATGGAGAATGATGCTTAAGGAAGGTAAGAAATAGAAATGGAGAGGTTTGGTCTGATTGTGATTCTATGGTTCTTTATGAAATTTGGTGTACAATAACACTGTGCAACATTTTTAAGGTGATCTTGTGCAAACAATTCGAACTAAGGATTTTTTGAAAGTACATACCCAAACGACAAGAAACCCTAGTTGGGTTTTGTTGTGTCAGATCCAGCTCGGATTTTATGGTCCCATCTAAACATGGTTAAATATTGAGTTTTTAAAGAAATTCGGGGCTATATCTCTGAAATCAATGCGAATCTTCTTCCGACCTGCAGCAAATTTGTAGATAAGAACAAGAATAAACTATTGGAAGAAATAATGAACTCGAAAAACTACATTTATTGCCTCAAATTTCAAAATATATGCAAAAATTCCACAATTTTTATACATTTCGCACAGTATCTCCGTTAACTTTTTCTAAATATTTTCTTTTGGAAAATATTCCCTGGAATGTAATACACAGCTCTTCAGAACATGTCATTGTTGTAAAATACCTCTATGGCGTTGTTTTCAGTTCATTTTTCAACGACGATTTAATAAAAATGTTAATAATGTAGTGAAATCCGAAATGCGAGAATAATCTCTTGGTGAGAACTGTGTTTGAAATACGTGTTGTAAAAGATACGATGCAAAATACCGCAGAAACAACATGAAATAAGCAATTTAGAGTTTCAGAATGTTCTAAAGAATTGTTGACAACTTTATTTGGAAGATTTTTGCAAAAGGTTACTTAGTTCAACTCCCAATAGTTTAGCCGATACTGACCAGAATTTCAGCAATTATGTAAAATTTTCTATATTTTGTAGATTTTGATACCCTAGATGGAGTTTTTCTTATATGGTTTTTTCAAAAGATAAGTTCTACTAGTTTAGTTACGGAATCAAAAATTTTGCACAAATTTCAGATTAAGAGAATTAAGATTTCAAAATATCGAAAATCGGGAGGCTCCACTGAGAAACTCAAATGTCAAATTACAGATAGTTCAAAATTTTAGCTAAAATCCTCAAAATACCGAAAATCGAGAGGTACCGTTATATGAGGGCTATAACAAAACATTGACTTATGTTGACGATTTTTGGTGGAGAAGTTTTTTGACCACAGATAACCTCAAATGCCAAATGGCCCTTCATTGACGATTTTTAGTGAAGAAGAAGTTTAAGCAAAAATCCTCAAAATACCAAAAAAACGGGATGTACCGTTATATGGGGGCTATAACAAAACATTGATCTAGGTCGGCTAAAAATTTTAGCTAAAATTCTCAAAATACCGAAAATCGGGAGGTACCGATATATGGGGGCTATACCAAAACATAGACCTATGTTCACGATGTTTGGTGGAGATATTTCATGACCACTGAGAACCTCAAATGTCAAATTGCAGATAGTTCGGTTAAAAATTGTAGCTAAACTCCTCAAAATACTGAAAATCGGGAGGTACCGTTATATGGGGGCTATACCAAAACAATGACCTATGTTGACGATATTTGGTGGAGAAGTTTCGTAATCACAGAGAACATCAAATGTCACATTATAGCTAGTGTAAAAAACTGTAGCTTTAACCCTTAAAATACCGAAAATCGGGAGGTACGGTTATATGGGGCCTATACCAAAACATTGACCTAATAAACTATTTTTCTGTGGGGAAGTGCTATTGCCACCAAGAACCTCAAATGTCAAATTACAGCCAGCTTGGTTAAAAAATTTAGCTTAAATCCTCAAAATACCGAAAATCTGGAGGTATATGGGGCTATACCAAAACATGGACCTATGTTGAGAAGTTTTGTGACAACTGGGAATATCAAATATTAAATTACAGTTAGTTCGGTCCAAAAATGTAGCTAAAATTCCCAAAATACGGAAAATCGGAAGGTATCGTTATATGGGGACTGCACCAAACATGGACTTATTTTAACAATTTTTGGTGGGGATGTTTTGTGACCACTGGGAACCTCAAATGTTAAACTATAGTTTGTTCGGTCCAAAAATGTAGCGAAATCCTCAAAATACCGAAAATCGGGAGGTACTGTTATTGCAGGTGAAATTGCAGGTAGGTAGGTAAAAAATGGAGCTAAAATCCGCAAAATTCCGAAAATCAGGTGGTATCGTTATATGGGAGCTATACCAAAACATGGGCCGATATAGCCCATCTTCGAAGATGACCTGCCTGCCTATGGAAAAAGATACTCGGGTGCAAAAACTTAGCGCTGTAGATCAATTGTTGTGTACGCTAGATTGAATAGAAAAGACGGACATTGCTAGATCGACTCAAAATTTTATCCTGATCAAGAAAATACATTATGCAAAGTTCATATTCGTACACCCCTAACAAATGAATAAAATCGTTATTAATTCCATATTTTATGTGCAAATATGAAATAATTGATAGGAATTACCATAACGAAGATAGATTTAAGAATAACAAAACAAATTTATAGTTTATTCCGTCATTTAGGTATAGATGGCGCCTGTGTTGTTGGCAAAGTTCGTATTCGTACACCTATAAGCACTATATATTTGGAGCTTTTAAGGATTTTAAAGCAAAATACCGCAACTTTTGTTTTTTTATACCCTCCACCATAGGATGGGGGTATATTAAGATTGTCACTACGTTTGTAACTACTCGAAATAATAATTGTAGACTCCACAAACTATATATATTATTGATCAGCGTGCAATTCTACATCGATATAGACATGTCCGTCCGTCTGTCCGTCTGTGGAAATCACTCTAGCGTCCGAACGGATTGACGTAGGTGGATGAAATTTTGGGAAAATCTATTATATGTACGTAGGACTTTTGGTATTGAAAGCGGGCTATGTAGGTCCACGCCTTCGTATAGCCCCCATACAAAATGACACGTGACGCGTCGTCGTTTTAAGGAATTTTTAAGATATTTGTCCAATTTAACCACCGAATTGGTTGTAATTTGGTAGTTTGTGCCTCCAGAGACCAAAAAACATTCCTACCAAAGTTCGTTTATATAGGTCCACGTTTTGGTATATCCCCCATATAACGCCCCATATAAATTACGCGTCATTTTAATATATTTTGAATGTATTAGACCCATTTGACCACAGAATTTGTTGTAATTTGGTATTTTGTGTCTTATGAGGCCAGAAAACATTCCTACCAAAGTTGGGTTATATAGGTCCACGTTTTGGTATAGCCCCCACATAAGGCCCCTTATAAAGTACGCGTCATTTTAATATATTTTGAATGTATTAGTCCCATTTGGCAACAGAATCGGTTGTAACTTTGTATTTTGTGTTTCCAGAGGCTAAGAAACATTTCTACCATAAAACGTTTATATAGGTCCACATTTTGATATAGTCCCATAGAACGATATCTCCCGATTTTCGGTATTTTGAAGGTTTTGGCCTCATTATCACACCGAAATTTGGTATTTTGTGTTCGTTGGGGATATGAAACTTTCCCACAGAAATTTGTAGGTATATGTCCACGCCATCATATAGCCCCCATAGAACGGTACCTTCCGATTTTCGGTATTTTGAAGGTTGTGGCCACATTAATCCACCGAAATGACTGAAAATTGTGGTGGAGGGTATAAAAAGTTCGGCCCGACCGAACTTAACACTTTTCTTACTTGTTTTGGTTCAATTTCAAACTACGGCACTACATATATTTTGACAGGAAATGGAGGTATCAGCTTGTCTTTTTGGATGACCTTCTATTTGGATCATGGTTGTGATTGGCTTTAGGAAACTGAAGAATAAAGAACAAAAATAACTCCTACAATTTTTCTTCTTTTCTCTTCGCTTGTTATGTAGGTTGGTTAACTGTCAGTTACAGAAAAAATTACAGCTTGTGGAAGAAAAACTCGCAACAACAAAACACTAATCACCCGCGTTTGACCGCATACACACCACCAAAGCAAAAACAAACTTTTTTAACCTCCTGTCTTCGCTTTTGCGTTTTCTATTACACCATACACACAGTTCTATTTTATAAAATAAGTGAGAGTCCTGTTGTTACTCTATTTGACAAAAATCCTCTCTCCACCCATAAAAAATATGTTCTAACATAAAAAAATATGTTGGTTCCTAAACAAATAAAATTGAGATATGTTTTTTTCTGAAGTCCCTAAATCTACATCATAAAATATAAATTGTATTTTTATACCCTCCACCATAGGATGGGGGTATATTAAGTTTGTCACTACGTTTGTAACTACTCGAAATAATCATTGTAGACCCCACAAAGTATATATATTCTTGATCAGAGTGCAATTCTACATCGATATAGCCATGTCCGTCCGTCTGTCCGTCTGTCCGTCTGTCTGTCTGTCCGTCTGTCCGTCTGTGGAAATCACTCTAGCGTCCGAACGGATTGACGTAGGTTGATGAAATTTTGGGAAAATATGTTATATTTACGTAGGACTTTTGGTATTGAAAGCGGGCTATGTAGGTCCACGCTTTCGTATAGCCCCCATACAAAATGACGCGTGACGCGTCGTCGTTTTAAGGAATTTTTAAGATATTTGGCCCATTTTACCACCGAATTGGTTGTAATTTGGTACTTTGTGTCTCCAGAGGCCAAAAAATATTCCTACCAAAGTTGGGTTATATAGGTCCACGTTTTGGTATAGCCCCCATATAAGGCCCCATATAAAGTACGCGTCATTTTAATATATTTTGATTGTATTAGACCCATTTGACCACAGAATTGGTTGTAATTTGGTATTTTGTGTCTTCAGAGGCCAGAAAACATTCCTACCAAAGTTGGGTTATATAGGTCCACGTTTTGGTATAGTCCCCACATAAGACCCCTATAAAGTACGCGTCATTTTAATATATTTTGAATGTATTAGACCCATTTGACCAAAGAATCGGTTGTAACTTTGTATTTTGTGTTTCCAGAGGCTAAGAAACATTTCTACCATAAAATGTTTATATAGGTCCACGTGTTGATATAGCCCCCATATTACAATATCTCCCGATTTACGATATTTTGAACGTTTTAGCCTCATTATCACACCGATATGGCTGAAATTTGGTACTTAGTCTTCTTTAGGCGTATAAAACTTTCCCCCAGAAATTTGTAGATATAGGTCCATCATATAGCCCCCATAGAACGGTACCTTCCGAATTTCGGTACTTTGAAGGTTGTGGCCACATTAATCCACCGAAATGGCTGAAATTTGTGGTGGAGGGTATAAAAAGTTCGGCCCGACCGAACTTAACGCTTTTCTTACTTGTTGTATATAAATATGTAAATATATCACCTTATTTCATACTCATATAATTAAGTAATTTTACATGTTAGCCGATAGCTTTTATTGCTAGTGGTTTTTTGTAATTTTTCTTTATTATAATTTATAATTATAATAAATATATTTAAATAAATAAATAAATAAATAAATAAATAAATATATTTGTTTGGATACAAACATATTTCTAACATATACTTTTCTGCGTGTATATTAAAAATGTTATTTATTTATACCAATAAAATGTGTTTTATTAAAAATTTTGCAATATTTTTGGGGTAACAATATGTATGTTCGTCTTAAAAGTACATTTTCTCATTTTCTATTGGTTAATTTTAATTTAAAACGTTGCGCTCAAATAAATGCGTTTTTGGTGTTTAACTTAAAAACTGTAATGTTTTTTTTGCGTTAAGGAATGGGTTTATGGTTTTAATTGAATGTTATGCTTAAAATAATATCAATATAACGAACAAACAAACACTTTAAACAAAATCAAAACGAAATCCACACCACAAATTACCAATTAACCAAATCTCCCCAACAAAATCTGAATAAATAAAATATAAACTAAAATGGCTTGTTTACCATTAAACATTATAATCTTTCTGTGTTTTTTTTACTTATGATAGTGGTGGTTGTTGCGGTGTTGCTACACACCTGGAAGGCATTGCCATGCAACACAAAAAAAGCGAGTAAGAGAGAGACTGCCAATCATTTTGAATAAATAAATAATTTAAATTAATTATAATTGACAGAACTATTAATTAACCTAATGCTTATCTCCGATTGTTAACATTTTCAGTAAAGGGGAAATACATACACATATACAGTGTCGATGTACATGTATGTATGAACATACATATAAATCTATTATATATATGAATAGTGTCGTAAATGCCTAACCAGCCTAGCTGTCTGGCAGGTTCGTTAATTGTTTGCTTAATCCGCAATGAATTATGTCAAAATCAAAATCGGCCTATTGTGAATTAAAGAAATTTTATACAGAATTGTTAAGCGTATTCTTTATGAGGAGATTAAATTGTTATTTATTTGCTAAATAATTATTTAAAAAAATTTGATTACCTAATGCTGCAGGTTCTATATGAATTATGTACGTCAAGCTTAACACTCCATATGAAGGTAAATTATAAAATAGGAATTTTATATGATATATGTATATTGAGAGACGTTCATTTGCTGATAATGAAAGCATTTCTATCACAAAAAAAAAACACAATAAGGAAAAGAGCAAAGACCAAAATTTGGCGAAAATTGTTTAAACCAAATTTCGTAACATTTTCCGAATTTCATAAAAATGTCTGCCGGATTTTGTGTTTGGTGCGTCAAATACATAAAATATATATATGGAAGCTATATCCAAATCAGAATCGTTTTGAAAATAGTTTGGCGAACTGCGATAGATTTCATCAAAGCCACAACCTTCAAAATACCGAAAATCGGGGGGTACCGTTCTGTGGGGCCTATATGAAGGCGTGGACCTATACCGACAAAATTCTCGGGGAAAGTTGTATACCTCCAACGAAGACTAAGTTAAAAGCTAAAACCTTAAAATACCGAAAATCCGGCGGTACCGTTATATGGGGGCTATATCAAAACGTGGACCGATATAGCCAATTCGCAATACCAAACATCCTAGGAGTAAAAGAAACTTCTATACCAAAATATGCTGGAGGGTATACAATTCGGGAGGCACCCACAGTGGAAAAAAGTACCGATTTAGCGCGCCAAAAGTAAAAGTCTATGTTTTATTATATGTTTGTCCATAAATTCGATATAAACAGCAATAAATTTACAATTTTACTTCATTTATTAATATATTTGGTAAATTTGTATTTTTACCGTAGAATGGTACCTATCGATTTTCGGTATTTTAAAGATTTCTACCACATTATCCAACCGAAACGGCTAGGATTTGGTATTTAGTCTCCGTGGGGGTTATGCATACACTCCTATAAACATTTTCGGTATAGGACCATGTTTTCATATAGCTCCCATAGACCGGTACCACCGATTTCGGTAATTTTGGAGGTTTTAGCCATATTATCCAACCGATATAGCTGAAAGTTGACATTTAGTCTTCGTTAGTGGTATAAAATATTCCGATGGAGAATTTTCGGCACAGGTACACGCATTGATATGGCCCCCATAGAAAGGTACCGCTCTAATTTCAGCATTTTTACATAAAAAATGATATTAATAAAAATAGTAATAAAATAAAATGTTGCAGTTTGTTGCAGCTAAAATTTTACAAATTAGTTAAGAACTATGTGTACTAAAAATAAAATAAAAAATCTACGCGCCATCCCACGACACTCCTTAGTAATAGCTTTAACAAAGTGCTCAATTTGGAAAAAAATCGGATGTCACATGTTTTAAGTGTAAAATCCGAGTTGCAATAAATAACATCTTACATATATTCAACATTTTTTAAATCTGCCTGCTTCACGAAATGTTAAATTCAATAAAGCTGTATAAGTTCGATACATTGGTTACGCCAATGTATATGTTCGATGCATTGTTTCCCCTTCGGCAGCATTACAATTAACCGCATTAATTGGCCGCTCTTTCGAGCTCAAATGGGGAAATCTTCTCTGCCTTTCTTTTAGGAGTCACATTCGCCTGGTTCGGATTGTGGGAGAGAATATTCCTTCTTTCCCACGCTCTCTCCTAAAAGTCATATTCGCTCAGTTCGGATGCAGAAGGGGCGCTTTCCAATGCTGTCGTCGTCGTTGTTGATCACAACCTTGTAAGCGCTATTATGCTCATCTGCAACTACACTTATTCTTTCGCTTTCGTTAACGACACACGCATAAAGGTAAAGTTTTGTTTCTTTGAAACCCACCAACTTTACAATAAAGAATTGAAAATATTTACATAAACAATATTACATACACCAAATTGTTTTTATTTCTTTTCTTTTTGGGTTTCTCACCTGGTATCACGCCAACATTTTGATCCAATCGAGCCGGATCAATAACCTGCATATTGAAGTTGTTGCTAATCTTGGTTTCTTTCCCTATTTTCAAAGGAGAAAAATCATCAACATCATCATCCCCCCTCATCAGTGCGCATCATCTCACCATCATCCACATCAAAAATCATCCAAATAACCAAAATATCCACAAACAACATCATTTACTAAAAGGTACGTAGTTCAGTTTCCTTTATATTGAGCATACCGCGAGTGTTGTTGTTTTGCTTTTTTTTCGGTTTTAAAAAAGTGATATTTTTGATATTTCGTTCGCTACGTCGCGTACTGGTCGCCCTACAATTGCCTTAACGCGTGTGTTATAACATAAAAACCATCATACAGTCCACTTATTGTCGTACAATTTGCTAAATAATCGTATTAAAATAACCAATAATCCCAATATTGTGCTTTATTTTAATACATTCGCTGATTATTTACAAAAAATCTAAATTATTCTAATTTAATTTCTGCCTAATTTGCATTTGTTCGCATTCTATTGCTTTAATTTGTTTGCCGGTGATCGATTCTGTAGTGCTTGTTTATTATTTCTACCTAAGGGCTTACATACACACATTCCCTTAATCGTTGAAATTGTCAGCCACTAGTGAGAAAAAACAATAACAACACTACTATTCTCCATCGTGCCCTTTTATTTGCAATTCTAAAAACTACCAACAATTTTCTAATCTCATTTGTCGTTTGGGTTTTTGTCGTTTAATCGCAACAACAAAAATACCCAAAAATTCCAGCATCCATACAAGCTAGCAACAATTTATTTCTTTTTTTTCCAACTCTCTTGTCGTTGGTTGGTTTGTGTGTGGTTTGACTAACATACGTTGATCGCTCTGCCGACGCGACGCTGCTTGTGTTTTCCTTTCTTTTATTCGTTTTCGTTGCTGGCTGTCGCACCTTGGGCACCAGTGTAAAAAATAATATTTTTTTGATAAATTTTTAATAAAATTTTGTTTGTTATTTTTTTCGCATATAATTTCGTGTCGCGATTAAATATTGATTGTTCGTAATATTATTCGAATAAAGCACCCTACCATCGGCATTATTGATAATATTTATATTATAAATTGACATTTTATTTACATATTTTGTTGCTATTATTTATAAATATTTATTTATAAATTCAATTCTAATTTGTTTTCGAAATATTTTTTGGATAAATTCGTTTTTACCACATAGTGTGACGTGCACCCTACTGTCGGTAATAGACGATTTTCTCATTATTTTGTCGCAAACTTGTGATTTCTCGAAATTTTTCGTACTTTTTTTGTGCGCCTTTGGGTGCTATTAGCCATCGTGCTTATTTCTCCCGATCTTTTTCTGCAAAGTAGACCGTGTGTACCCTACATTCGGTTCTAGTTGACTTTCTGAAATAGTTAAAAAAGTGATTTTTTTGAGAATTTTGAATTTTCTGTCGATTCTTTTTGGTTTTTTCTTGTCTTAAATCATGTCGGTCACTCCTGTCACACAATTTATTCGTGCTTCTGACAATGTTGTCAAATTCATTGCTGGCTTTAATCTGATTAGGCCAGAAAACCACACTGTTTTCAATCTTGAGATTCGTAACACGGAACTTCAAGATTTGTGGAATAAAGTGAAGGATACTTATGATAAGTATCTGGATCATCTTATTACCGTAGAGGGTACTAGTTCAAATGACATTTCGTCGGCTGACGCAAAGTATCAAACTACTTGCGAAAGCTACGTCGCTTGTTTGTCGACAATTAATGAAAAATTGCAGGAGCTTAAGTCAGTAAAGTCTTCCCCTGCTTCCCCATCTGCCTTGCTCGTTAGTACTCCTCAAAACAGTCCATCTCAAAATAGTCATCGGATCAATTCTGCGATTCGTGGGTCCAATATACCTAATATTGGTCAACAACCAGCCTCTAATGGTGGCAATATCTCTATTCATAGTTCTATTTCTCCACATTTATCGAATACTGCTTTCCCAGATGTCCAAAACCCTTCGGACATTTCTATTGCTAATTGGAGCTTACCACCATACGTTTCGAATAACATGCATCATCTTCATTTACCACCGTGTGACATTGAAGATTTCCATGGTGACTTCTTATCGTGGCCCACTTTCCGGGATCTTTTCTCAGCCATGTTCATTAATAACGCTGGGCTAAGTGACATTGAAAGGCTTTGTCACTTGGTGCAAAAAACAAAAGGTGAGGCTAGGGAAATCGTTGCAAAGTTTCCGCTCACTCACAAAAGCTTCGCTTTAGCTTGGAAGTCGTTAAAGGATACGTACGATAATAAACGTATTCTAGTCCATAACCATCTCATGCTCTTATTTGATCTTCCTGCCTTTGAAACTGAAACTAGTTCTAATTTGAAAACTTTACAGCGTGGAATAAATAGTTGTATTTCTGCTATGTCAGTCTATGATGTAGTCACGGATCATTGGGATCCAATTTTGGTTTTCATTTGTCAACAACGTTTGCCTAGACTAACTGTTTCTTTGTGGGAGCAGAGTATTAAGGACAAATCTTTATTATCCTCGTGGGAAGAATTAGACAAATTCCTCACAGAAAGAATTCAGACATTAGCTTGCCTTAGAGACATGAGAGGTTCTTCTTCTATTTCAATTCCGAAAAGTAGAGCCCAAACTAATCTAGCTACTTCTTCGGTTAAAGATAAATCTAAATCGGCCTGCATACTTTGTAGAAAAGAACCCCATTCACTGCGTTCTTGTCCTAAATTTAGAGCACTTTCGTTTGAAAAGAGATTTGAAGCTGCCAAAAAGCAGGGTTGTTGTATAAATTGTCTTTCGGTGGGACATTCAGTCAAAGACTGCTCTAGTACCCACAATTGTAATATTTGCAATAGTCGCCATCATACTATGCTGCATAGGCCTTCTTCATCTTCTTCACCTAGACCATCCACATCTCTTTCGTCGTTGACCAATAGCCATCCTCCACAAGTAGATGGAAACATCGCTTCTACTTCCACCGGGGCTAATCCTAGAGCCATGAATAGTCAAGTGTTCCATACATCCCAAGATCGGAATGTCTTGCTAGGTACTGCGATGGTCAACATTGTTCATTTAGGAGTTTCGTATCCTGCTCGGGCTCTTATAGACCCAGGTTCAGAAGCTTCTTTTATTACTGAACGTTTGCAAAAGCGCCTTAAATTACCCACCCAGTCAATCACTGCTACTGTTTCTGGTGTTAATAGTTCAACATATGCCACTTCGAAGAAAAATTGTTCGCTTCGCATTGGTTCTCGTTTCGATTCCTCCTTAATTGTAGAAACTTGTGCGTTTGTTCTTCCAAAAATTTCCGGAAGCCTTCCCTCATGTCCCCTCAGTTCAAACATCACATCTCGATTGCCTAATATTGGTTTAGCCGATGATCGTCCCTTTGATTCACGACCTGTCGATTTATTGTTGGGGGCAGATTTGTATCCACAGATTTTGCGGGAAGGGACGCAAAGAAATATTCTGGGTTCTATGTTAGCCCAAAACACGATATTTGGCTGGATTCTGACTGGTCCCATGCCTTCTTCTTCAGTCCAGGTCTTCACGACTGTGTTGGATATAGCTGAGGAGGAATCTCTCAGCGAAACACTACTCCGGTCACCATCGGACATGTTTCGTGAGAGGAATTATCGTGCCACGACCGTGCGAGATTCGGAGGGTCGTTACGCAGTAACGCTTCCCTTTAATTCCGGATTTCCGCAAACATTGCAACTGGGGGATTCTCGTAGAAACGGTTTGAAACAGTTTTGTCGGTCGAATAAATCTCTTCTTCGAAGACCTCGGTAAAAAGTCGTTTATGTTCAACCCCCAAAATCTTATTCCAATTCTCTCGCTTGCTGCATTCTACATTCATTAACCTCGACAAACCGTCCACAAAACTCGTAGTATTTTATTTTTTTTAACTTTCAATGGTATTATTCTGAATCATCTTCTTCCAACTCTTCAGGTAGATGTAATTCTATAGATAGTGTCGATCCCAAGCATTTTCCTTTCCAAATCATTTGGTGTAGAACTTCTTCTTCTGACCCTATTCAAAATTTAAGTTGCAAACGGTCACATGTGGGATACACTGTGCGCCCTTCCTCGCCATTCGTACACCTTGTCAATTAGTAGATGACACTCAGTATCATTATTCACTCACATTATTCGTCGATGATTATCCATCACAAACTTTGAACTGAGGAAGTGGACATCAAATCATATTTCTCCTTTGTCTCGCTTTTCTCCTGGTAAACTGGTTATATCCACATTCTTCCTTTGTATAATTCAACAGTTTCAAGCCATTAGGACTTCGATTAAAAGCTAATTCCGATTCTTTCATTTCCTAGATACTTCCGAAATTAAAGCGACCAAGCTTCGTTTAGTAAGTCTTGCCCAAAAATTATATTTTGCTGAGGATAAAAGCTCACTTCTGTCACTAAACCTTCGTTTGGACTAAGACCCTCGTTCGCGTCTTGTTAAGTTTCCAACACGGTCCTACACTGAGCGCCACCCGATTTTATTGCCGTATCGTTGTCGATTTGTTCGTCTTATTGCAGAATTCGTTCACGCTATTTCCACTCATGGTGGAAATCAGTTGATGTTTCGTATACCTCGTATCACATTTGATATGAAGACATTTACGGGTAAAGCGTGTCGAATTACCCAAGGTTACGTACTTGTCTTCACCTGCTTTTTAGCTAAAGCAGTTCACTTAGAAGCCACTTCTGACCTATCTGCTGCTTCATTTCTGGCATCTTTCGGTTTTATTTTCATCGTGGTTGCCCTAGGACATTGTTTTCTAATAAAGGAACCATTTCGTCGGAATTTCTCGTATCATTGAAAATTTATTTCTTCGCACAACGAACAACCAATATCCTTCCAATGCCGTGTAAAATGCAAAATCGCGCGTCATGGCTCAACCTTGTTAGCCCACCTCACAATATACTTCGTTTTCCTGGGTTATTTTAGTCGCAGTACACCCCTAAATTGAAAAAATCGTGCTAGTCGAATTAAGTAAAAATTTAATTACACCTAAAATGCTCAATAGAAACTGAACTACGACACCTCTCACTTGCAACATACTCCACTACTAACTCTAGTTTAAGTTTGCTCGCGAATTAGTCTAACCCTGTTGCCTCGCAGATAGCGCGTCAAGGTGGGCGGCAAATGTATAAGTTCGATACATTGGTTACGCCAATGTATATGTTCGATGCATTGTTTCCCCTTCGGCAGCATTACAATTAACCGCATTAATTGGCCGCTCTTTCGAGCTCAAATGGGGAAATCTTCTCTGCCTTTCTTTTAGGAGTCACATTCGCCTGGTTCGGATTGTGGGAGAGAATATTCCTTCTTTCCCACGCTCTCTCCTAAAAGTCATATTCGCTCAGTTCGGATGCAGAAGGGGCGCTTTCCAATGCTGTCGTCGTCGTTGTTGATCACAACCTTGTAAGCGCTATTATGCTCATCTGCAACTACACTTATTCTTTCGCTTTCGTTAACGACACACGCATAAAGGTAAAGTTTTGTTTCTTTGAAACCCACCAACTTTACAATAAAGAATTGAAAATATTTACATAAACAATATTACATACACCAAATTGTTTTTATTTCTTTTCTTTTTGGGTTTCTCACCTGATATCACGCCAACAAAAGCTTTAAAATTACTTTGTAGGAAGAGAGCATGCGACGATCACAAATTTACTACTAAACTGTATTATGAAAACTAGTTAAAAAAATGTCAACCAAAAACGGACCGTTATTCCGCTTAGACTGATGCAAAACAAATTATTTTAAATGCAGTTGCATTCTGTGGACACCTTAGATTAATACTGCAACAATCATTTTTAAATTGGCGTATGTGATTTTTTTGACTTTTGGCGCGCTAGATCGGTATTTTTTTCCACTGTGGCACCGTATTACAGGGGCTATATCAAAATGGACCGATATAGCCCATTTTCAATACCAAAAGTCCTAGGAGTAATATAAACTTCTACACCGAATTATAAAGCTCTATCTCTAAAAAAATACCCCTCAGTAATGTTGGCGAACTTTCCTGAGTATTTCAGCCATTTAAAACTTCTGTACAAGTGGTGTCTTAAGACATGCCGTTCGTACTCGGCAATAAACAGTAGGGTCCATATCATTGAGCTAATATGCACTCATTGATATGAGAGAAGTCTTCCTTGTCCCGTGTGGGAGGTTTGTGGAACAATTATTACACTATGCAACACTGCAAATGCAAACAACTTCTAGAATGCATTTTTTGAAAGAACATATTTGGACTACAAAAACCCTAGTAGGGTTTTGTCCTGTCAGATCCAGTTCGGATTTTATGGCCTCATCTAAACCGGGCTAAATCCACACACTGCATTTATCAGGCCTTTATCTCAGAAATGAATAGGAATTTGGCCTTGCTGTCTTCAGCAATATTGTAGCCCTAAACTAGTAGAACTTATCTTTTGAGAAAAAAAAACACATAAGAAAACCTCCATCTAGGGCATCAATATCTATAAAATATAGAAAATTTTACATAATTGCTGAAATTTTGGTCAGTTGGGAGTTGAACCAAGCAAGCAATAGAGGCATTTTACAATAATGTCATTCCGGGGAATAGTTTTCAAAAGAAAATATTCAGAAGAAATTAACGGTTTTGGAGATACGGTGCGAAATGTATAAAAATTCTGGAATTTTTGCATATATTTTGAAATTTGAGGCAAATTTGAGTTTTTCGACTTCATTATTTTTTCAAATATTTTATTCTTGTCCTTATCTACAAATTTCCTTCAAATGTCAGAAAAAGATTCGCATTGATTTCAGAAATATAGCCCCGAATTTCTTTAAAAACTCAATATTTAACCATGTTTAGATGGGGCCATAAAATCCTAGCTGGATCTGACACAACGAAACCCAACTAGGGTTTCTTGTCGTTTGGGTCTGTACTTTCAAAAAATCCTGAGTTCGAATTGTTTGCACAAGATCACTTTATTATTACTTATTATTATTATATCTTGAAAATTGCTAGCTGTATCTTGACTTTAACAGAAAGACGGTGAAAGATGGGCCGATATCGTTCATATTCTAAGCTGAGCAATGTCTGCGGGCAATATTACTTACTTACTTAGCTAGCCCATTACAGAACATTTGTTCTATAAGCCGAACTAA
Organism: Musca autumnalis; assembly: GCF_047663935.1. Classification (NCBI taxonomy): domain Eukaryota; kingdom Metazoa; phylum Arthropoda; class Insecta; order Diptera; family Muscidae; genus Musca; species Musca autumnalis. The sequence goes on from NW_027412088.1 coordinate 75,312,802, forward strand.
GTAAAAAATTCCAATTCATTTTTTTACTGCTTCCCTTTCTGGAATACCGCGCTTTTTCATCTCTTCATCCACTTGTTTGCGCCATCTATTTTTTGGCCTGCTAATTCTGCGTGCACCGCCATGCGGCCCGAATTTATACGCCTTTTTGCGGGTTCATCATCGCTCATTCTTATCGTTGCATCTCGATACGTTTATCTATACTGATGTCGTTGTACACAGAAAAAATATTTCAAGAATTTTTACATATTTTCGTTCGTGATGTAGTTTTTTCATACTGTACAGGTACCTCACATAAGATACATGTGCAGTTTCTTATTTCCATCCTATGGCCACTATTTTTTATACCCTCCACCATAGGATGGGGGCATATTAAGTTTGTCACTACGTTTGTAACTACTCGAAATAATCATTGTAGACCCCACAAACTATATATATTCTTGATCAGCGTGCAATTCTACATCGATATAGACATGTCCGTCCGTCTGTCCGTCTGTGGAAATCACTCTAGCGTCCGAACGGATTGACGTAGGTGGATGAAATTTTGGGAAAATCTATTATTTGTACGTAGGACTTTTGGTATTGAAAGCGGGCTATGTAGGTCCACGCTTTCGTATAGCTCCCATATCTCCCGATTTTCGGTATTTTGACGTTTTTAGCTACATTTTCAGACCGATTTAGCTATAATTTGACATTCAGGGCTCTTAACCGTCACTAAACTTATATAACAAAACTTGTGGACATAGGTCCACGTTTTGGTATAGCCCCCATATAACGGTACCCACGATTTATGGTATTTTGACGTTTTTAGTTACATTTACAGACCGATTTAGCTATAATTTGACATTTAGAGTTCTTAAGTGTCAGTAAACTTATATAACAAAAGTTGTGGACATAGGTCCACGTTTTGGTATAGCCCCCATATAACGGTACCCCCCGATTTACGGCATTTTGACGTTTTTAGCTACATTTTCCGACCGATTTAGCTATAATTTGACATTCAGGGCTCTTAAGTGTCACTAAACTTATATAACAAAACTTGTGGACATAGGTCCACGTTTTGGTATAGCCCCTATATAACGGTACCCCCGATTTACGGTATTTTGACGTTTTTAGCTACATTTTCAGGTCGATCAAGCTATAATTTGACATTTAGGGTTCTTAAGTGTAAATAAACTTATATAACAAAAGTTGTGGACATAGGTCCACGTTTTGGTATAGCCCCCATATAACGGTACCCCCCGATTTACGGTATTTTGACGTTTTTAGCTACATTTTCAGGTCGATTAAGCTATAATTTGACATTTAGGGTTCTTAAGTGTAAATAAACTTATATAACAAAAGTTGTGGACATAGGTCCACGTATTGGTATAGCCCCCATATAACGGCACCCCCGATTTATGGCATTTTGACGTTTTTAGTTACATTTACAGACAGATTTAGCTATAAATTGACATTTAGGGTTCTTAAATGTCAATAAACTTATAAAACTAGTGGACATAGGTCCATGTTTTGGAATAGCTTCCATATAACGTTACAGGTATTTTGACGTTTAAATTCACATTTCTAGACCGAATTAGCTATAATTTGATATTTAGGGTTCTTAGTGACTAAAAAACTTATATTCGAAATAATTATGAGCGTAGGTCCAGGTTTTGGTATAGCCCCATATAACGGTACCTCGGTATAACTGATTTCGGTATCCCCATATAACGGATTTTCGATATTTTGAGAATTTTACCTACAAGTTTTAACCGAATTATCTGTAATTTGAACATTTGACATTTGAAATTCTTAGTGGTCACCACACCTCTCCACCAAAAATTGTCAAGAAAGGTCGATGTATTGATAGAGCTCCCATATAAAAGTACCTCCCGATTATCAGTAATTTGATGATTTTAACTACAATATTAAACCGAACTAGCAGTAATTTCACATTTGAAGTTCTTAGTGGTCACAACACCTCTCCATAAAAAATTGTCAACATAGGTCCATGTTCGGATATAGCTCCCATATAACGGTACCTCCGAATTTTCAGTAATTGGCAATTTTAGCTAAAATTTTTAACCGAACTAACTGTAATTTGACATTTGAAGGTTGTAGTGGTAACCACACATCTGCATCAACAATTTTCAACATAGCCCCAATATAACGATACTTCCCGGTTTTTTGGTACTTTGAGGATTTTACTTAAAATGTTTAACCGAACGTAGGTCCATGTTTTGGTATAGCCCCAAAATAAACCTCCCGATTTTCCGTACCTTAGCTTTATTTTTTGTACGAACTTTCTGTAATTTGAAATTTAAAAGCCAACAAAAATTTTTCATTTAAGTTAATATTTTCGTATAGCCCACATACCTCCGAACTAGCTGTTAATGACAATTTTTAACCGAATTAGGAGTTATTTGGCATTAAAGGTTCCCTTAAAAAAATGTCAACATAGGTCCATGTTTTATTATAACCCCTATATAACGGTACCTCCCAATTTCTAGCCCACCAAAAATTGTCAACATACATAGTTAGATATAGGCACCATAAAAAAGGGCCTACCGAATGAAACATTTTATGTATATTATCTGACATTTTAAAGTACCCACTTAAAGTTGGGGGCAGGAATGAAAACTAATTATTCCATTTTAGTTCAGAATATTTTATGATGGAGGGTATGAAAAGTTCGGCCCGGCCGAACTTAACGCTATTTTACTTGTTTTTTTTTCAAAATATGTAAGATTTTCATGAGATGCAAAATCACATTCCTATTTTTCCCTATATTCCACTATTTGCTCTCATATTTCCTCTCTTGTTTGGTAAATGCTCTCAACTTTGTTCTCGTTATCTTTTGTCGTCTCACCATCGTATGACCACAACAACATACCTAAACTACCACTGTAGGTCGCAACAATTTTGTTGTTTGGTGTAGAAAGAACAAAGTGTTTGGCTGTATAGTTCGCAACTACAAATTTTTAATTTCTTTAATATAAAGGCAACATCTAATATCTCAACCTAGTGCTGATAGACTCAACATGTACATATGTACATATGGTTCGTATTGTTCTGCTATGTCCACTAGGGTTATGACTTTTTGAAATTTTTTCTCAAAAATGATTTCCTGTAGCAGGGATGAATGAAGTTTTGCCTAAAATTACTACGCTATCGTTTATTCCATCGAAATATAAAAAGTTCACGCACAAATCGATTTTAAAAATATATTTTTTGAAAAATGTATGAAATGAAAAAAAAAATTTTTTCAAAAATTATTTTTTGCTATTATATATTATTTTATGAATAAATATTAGCCTACTAATAATTATAATAATGTTTATTTCATTCAAATATTGAAAAATATCATGCACAACCCACTTTGAAAAAGTTTTAAGTTTTTTGTTTTCTGTTAAAAAATTATATCTTTAAATAAAAGCGTTTACGACATTTTTACGATTCTTAGAATTGAAGAAAATTAGTGAGAAATAAATGTTATGTCAGTTTAATTATCTCATGTGACTCTAAAGTTTATTTTCAATTGTATATCTGCTTACAGTGACTTCAAAAAATTGTCCATAATTTTGATAAATTCAAATTTTAAAACCATTTTGTGCGTGAGGTTTTTTCACCTAATCACCTAATAATTATGATTTTATGTAATCTTATGGCAAAACTCATCATGCTAGGGATATGAAAAAAAAATCATAACCTTAATGTCCACAAGACGATAACAACTACAGTGAAAATTCATTAGTAGAAACGGTAAATTACAATAATACAAAATAAAAGCATTAATTAATAAAAAAACAGTAAAATTTATCTCTGATTTGGTTGGTGGTGTGTGTTGGTTGTTAGTCAATAATAACAAAAACAACAATTCGCCAAAATTGTTTTTTTTAATCGCTCAGAAAAAACAGTATTTTTTTTTTTGCTTTATGAAAGGAGTTCATGAAATGCAGAAGTTATGAACACTATTCCTGAAATGCAGTAATTATTTTGTTCTGTGTATAGCAGATACAGCTCGTGGTTCATACGACGTCTTTCGAAGAATTTTTCCCTCAAACACACCAAGCAATGCCTTGTCTGCTTGCGCAAGTACCCAGGCTTCGGAACCATACATCAGCACGGGTAGTATCAGTGATTTGTAAAGCGTTGTTTTTGTTTGACGAGATGAGTTTTTATTCCTAAACTGCTTACTCAGACCGAAGTAGCATCTGTTGGCCAACACTATTCTTCTTCGTATTTCACAACTGATGTTGTTGGTTGTGTTTACGGCAGTGTCAGGTAGAGGAAGTCCTTTACTACCTAAAAATTATAGGAAAAAAGTTGGTCCGATCTCTATGGACGCATTGCGCGTCGACACCATCTACTTGGTCTTCTCGCCGTTTACCGCCAGACCCACTTTAGCAGATTCCCTTTCGACTTTTGCAAAGGTTTCAGTTACTTCCTTTACCGATCGATCCATGATGTCAATGTCGTCGGCATAAGCAAGTAACATATGGCTATTCGTGTATATTGTTCCACTTCTTTTGACCTTCGCGTCTCGTATGACCTTCTCCAGCAGGATGTTGAAAATATCACACGACAGGCCATCACCTTGTCTGAAACCTCTTTTGGTGGTAAACTCTTCGGAGAGGTTCTTTCCTATTTTAACCGAGGGTCGAGTATCAGTTAATGTCATTTTACAAAGCTGAATGAGTTTTGCAGGAATACCAAAATTAGACATGGCTTGGAGCACCTTTAAATGTAAACGGCTGTCGAAGGCTGCTTTATAATCGACGAAAAGATGGAAGGTGTCGATCTGCATTTCTTGGGTCTTTATTTTATAGGATTTGTCTCAAGGTACATATCTGGTTAATGGTGGATTTGCCCGGTCTAAGGCCGCACAGATGCAATAGGGAACAGACTTATTCCCCTGTAATTGGAGCACACAGTCTTATCTCCCTTCTTGTGGACTGGACATAGGGTGCTCACGTTCCAATCGTCGGGTACGCGTTCATCCTGCCAGATGGTGCTAACTAGCTGATGCATACACCTTATCAGCGTGTCGCCGCAGGTTTTTAACAGCTCGGCTTGCAAGCCATCGGCTCCTGCAGCCTTATTGTTCTTCAGCAGGTTTATTGCTGTCTTTACCTCATCCTGACTAGTCGGTAAACATTCAATACCATATTCTGAGATTGGATCTGTGGTATCTTCGCCGTCATCGCTACTATCGGATACCAACAGTTTGGAAAAATTTTCTTTCCATAAACTGAGCACACTATCTGTATCTGTATTAGCAAATTAGCTTGCTGGTCTTTACAGGAGGATGCGCCTGTACCAAAGCCATCAGTTAGATGTTTTACTCCAGCATCCGGCAAAAAGGGGCACACGTGCCCTTGATGAGAATAATAACAGAACAACCACCTCTCAGTCTTCGTTCAGAAGTCAATGAAGAAGGTTCTGTTGTCGCTTGTTTCAATGATTTTTAATTTTAGCAATGCATTAACGCACACGCTGTTTGTGGAGAGAGCGAGAGAGAGTCGTATGCGTGAGACCGCAAACAATGCATTTGTATTAGTGCCGATACCTGTTTTACTCTTTGGTAGAACTTTCGGACTTCATTCCGGCTGCTGTACATCTCGATTTTTTCACACTCCCGCCTTTCCATTTCTCTCTTTTTCCTGCGGAAGAGACGTTTCTCCTCTCTCCTTTTCTCCCGTTACCTCTCTCGTGCGCTACACGTTGCTACTAATTGTAGAGTAGCCATATATGCTGCATTTTTCTCTTCAGTAGCAGCACGACACTCCTGGTCGTCACATGGATTTCTTGGTGGAGGTCTCTGGTATCGAAGTATGGATTTTGCGGCTGTTTGCATGGAGTGGGCAATATTTTGCCATTGTGCTGATATGTTATCGGGACGAGGATTGCTTTTATTAAGAAATTGGCCTAGTTGAGTGGAATATGCTGTGGCTATCTGTTGTGTTTGCAGCTAAGGCGGCCATCAGACCATCTGCTTTTTCACATGTATGTTGTCACTTTGGGTATACTAATATACAGAACAGCTGATGTCATACATGTGAAAAAGCAGATGGTGTGATGACGGCCTTACCGATGTCTAACTTCGGTGTTGTATCTGTTCGTGCTTTATTTATAACGTTTAGACGGTTACGTACCTACCTTTGCTGCAACAAGGTAGTGGTCCGAATCTATGTTTGCTCCTCGAAACGATCTTACATCCAACACGCTCGTCAAATGTCTTCCATTTATCACAACATGATCAATTTACGATCTTACATCCAACACGCTCGTCGAATGTCTCCCATATATCACAACATGATCAATTTGATCTGGAGACAGCCAGGTACCCTTATGAATATCGAAATGCTTGAATGTGGTATTGCTAAGTACCATGTTTTTTGCAGCTGCAAAGTCTATGAGCCTCACACCATTGTCAGATGTTTTACTGTGGAGACTGAATTTCCCGACTGTTGGGCCAAAGATATTCTCCTTTCCAATTTTGGCATTAAAATCGCCTAGTATAATTTTAATGTCATGGGCAGGGCAACGGTCATAAATTTCTTCTAAGCGCTTGTAAAATATATTTTTGGTCTGTTCGCTCTTGTCTTCAGTGGGAGCACGAGCGCAAATAAACCTGATGTTGAAGAATTTTGCTTTTAATCGGCTTGTGGCGAGTCTTTCATTCACTGGGGTAAAGCTGGAGACCAGATGTTTTAATCTCCGACCTACTACAAGTCCGCAACGAAACTCATGCTTTGTGTCATGGCAGCTATAATACAGTGCGTCACCTTTAGGTGTTGTTGTGACGCCTTTTCCGTTCCATCGTATTTCCTGTATGGCAGTAATGTCGACCTTGTTCTTTTCAACTACATCTGCCAATGCGTAAACTGCACCTTCTCCATAAAGAGTTCGAACATTCCAGGTGCAGATTCGCAGATCATGGTCCTTAAAACGTTTGCGGGGTTCGTCAACTTTAGAGGGTTTGTTTTTCTGTTCTTTCGTTTTTTCATAGTAGGCTGCTTTTTCTAGGGGAGAGTTACTAACGCGACACCCAAGCCCAAGTTTTTGATGTACTTATGGGTGAACGCGCGGCACATGTTACCTCACTACCTTCAACGGGTGTTAAAGGCAGCTCCCCAGGTGATAACACGGGGAGGTCAATGTCCACATGCGATGAAAGAGGGATGAAGATAAATCCAGGGCTTTGCCAGTTAAAGCCGGTCCGGACCGTTACTTGGTATCTTCCATACCCTACGTCAATATTACGATGTGCAAATTTGGACCCAATTTATTGCCCCTTTGAAGAGTTATGGTGCGCACTACTTAAGCGAAAAATTTTAACTTTTGTGAGGGAAGTATTCGAAGGAGTGAACTGATATGATTACTATGTCTTGATCCGTCTCCGAGCACACCGGATTGATTGAGCGTCATTTTTTAGCTATATATTGTCCAGCAGTGTTGTCGACCTCTCCCTTCGGACCATGAATTTAATTTTGGCTTTCCGTTTTTCTGTGTCTCTACTTCAGCCTATGTTATCGAGAGAACTAAACTCATGCTGTTGTTTTTGGATGGCTCAATAGCGTTTACGTACCACTTGTCCATTGTCCTTGTTAATTTGCGCCAGACTGTTCAGCAGGTTAGAGCCACTTTATCCTTGACAACCAAACTCTGACACGGGGTCTCATTGGCATTTACTTGGCCGGTATTTTAAAACGAAGCCTATGGTGGGGTACACAGTAAACAAATGTCAAGACTCCTTTGATAGAACAATCGGAATATTATACCTCAAAGCTGGTATTCCAAATTAGAGGGACGAAGTAAAAAATTGCTGTATTGAACATCTAAGGTTGATACGAAGTATGGAACTATCTGTATTGGGCCACACAAGTATGCAAGGAACTCAGATCAGCATTGCATACGAATCTTTACGCATTGTGTTTTTCAGCTAATGCATTATTCTATGTCAAACCCTACGACTACAGACCTTTATTCAAATGTTTTCGTTATGATTAATGGTTACAAGCACATTGCCGATTCTAAGGCCTAGCAAAAAGTCAATGTTGAAATAACTTCTGGCCCCTTTACGCTGCCTGGCTTGGCTTCTAACACAAGTTCTTCTAGCAATTTATTGACAAGTTTTTTTCTTGCGATTGGCATTTCAAGTTATGTTTTATTGTCGTCGTCGTTAATGTTATGTTTTCTTTTACCACAAACATTTTGGTAAGATTTTGTTGTTGCTGTAGTTGTTGTTAATATTTTCTCTGTTTGTCAATGATTAATGAATTAATTTGTGCGAACTTGGCTATGAACGAACGAACGCAGAACGTAACTGTGTATTCGAATTACTACTTAAGCTATGGTGACGTTTGTCTCAGGCTCACTCACTCGGTGTTTCATAGGAAAGTAAGCGTTACGTTTGGATTGTTTCAGTTCATGTTTGGTTGTCGCTCCGCTCGCTCGCTTGCTTGTTTTGCCAAATACTTACTGTAAACAGATTTTTGACAGTTCAAAAATACCTCTGACATAAAAGCTAATAAAGTTATAAAAATCGTTTGCATGTCTACAACGGATTTGGTTATATTTTGGGTGTATGGTTATTTTTGTTGTTGCTGTTGCTATTATATTCCAAAGCGTTCAACGACTTTTGCCGCACGGCTGTGTTTCATAGTTAAGATAAATGTTGGAGGCAGCCGGTGTGACTGTTACTGTAGTTGGTGGCCGTTGTGTCGTTGGTGGCGGTGGTGTTTATACGGCACTAATAACATTTTTTGGGTGGTCTTCCATTTCAAACAAAAATTTGTGTATGATTAGCGCGTCGAGCTTTCAAATGAGGGAACCATAAGTCATAGACATAAAATATGCGCAGCATTTGCATTTCGTCTTAATAGCGTTGTTATTGGGGTTGTGTGAGTCAAGAGTTGGCTTCGTGGTTAGAGGGGGTTTTGAACGAATCAGCAGTATTGGCAAGGTAGTAAAACTTATTAAGTAATTTTAGAAATTTATTAAAGAAACAAAGCAAAAAAATGTTGTTGACGGGTTTATTATCTAAAGGCATGTTGAATAGGCCAATAATGACAGTAGATTGATGAGGTTTTGACCTTTTCCATCGATGTTGTCTTATCCAAGGAGATTACCACAGTTGTAATAGGTTAATTGCTGTGGTTAATATAAGAAAATATATTTATGTCATAATAAATTAAAAAAATTAATTGCAAACGTCAGTCAAAGAGATTTGAAGTTCATGAAGAAGAAAAGTTCATGAAAATGAATGTTAAAAACATGCCGAAAAACTATACATTTATTTAATATAATCAAGTTAGTAAAATAACGTAGGATAAAATCTAATTTTAGATAAAAATTCCGAAAAATTTTAATAATAAATGTGTGGGGTCTGGCCACACTCATGTGTTACGAATTTGATATGTATGTCAAGAAATCCTTGTAGCTCCTTTTCTGTTGATCATTTTGACTTCATGTTTCTTTCATTGGAAAGGTAAGAATATTTCACGAAGCTACCTGGAATCTCAGGTTCATAGCTTTATCGTTACCCAGTTTAAAATGCAAAATAAAATAAAAAAGGCCTGGTCAGACTCAGGTGTTCAACGGAGAGTTAAATATTCAACTTACTTACTTACTTAGTTGGCCCATTACAGAACATTTGTTCCATAGACCGAACTAAGAAAAGATCTCCATTCCTCTCTGTTTTTCGCTTGACTTTTTGGAATACCGCGCCTTTTCATTTCTTCATCCACTTGTATGCTCCATCGAAGCTTCGGCCTGCCGATTCTGCGTACACCGCCATGTGGCATGTATTCATACGCCTTTTTAGCGGGTTCATCATCGCTCATTCTCATGATATGGCCTAGCCAACGCAATCGTTGCATCTCGATACGTTTAACTATATTCATGTCTTTGTATAGCTTATATAGCTCGTGGTTCATACGACGTCGATATTCACCGTCAACGCAAATCGGTCCGTAGATCTTTCGAAGAATTTTCCTCTCAAACACACCAAGCACTGCCTTATCTGCTTGCGCAAGTACCCATGCTTCTGAGCCATACATTAGCACGGGTAGTATCAGCGTTTTGTATAGTGTTATTTTTTTTTGACGAGATGTGGCTTTGTTTTTAAATTGCTTACTTAGACCATAGTAGCATCTGTTGGCCAATACAATTCTTCTTCTTATTTCACAACTGATGTTGTTTGTTGTGTTTATGGCAGTGCCGAGGTAGACGAAGTCTTTAACTACCTCAAAATTGTATGTACCAACATCCACAGTTGGTCCGAGCTCTATGGACGCTTTGCGCGTCGACACCATCAATTTGGTCTTTTCGCCGTTTACCGCCAGACCCACTTTCGCAGATTCTGCTTCGACCTTCCTAAAGGTATCAGTTACTTCCTTTACTGATCGTCCCATGATGTCTATGTCATCAGCATAGGCAAGTAACATGTGGCTATTGGTATAAATTGTGCCATTTCTTTTGACATTTGCATCTCGTATTACCTTTTCCAGCAAAATGTTGAAAAGATCACACGAAAGGCTGTCTCCTTGTCTGAAACCTCTTTTGGTACAAAATTCTTCGGAGAGGTTCTTTCCAATTTTAACTGAGGACCTAGTATCAGTTAATGTCATCTTACAAAGCCGGATGAGCTTTGCGGGGATACCAAATTCAGACATTGCGTGGAATACCTTTGATCGGAGCGGACTGTCGAATGCTGCTTTATAATCGACAAAAAGGTGAAATGTGTCGATCTGCATCTTTTGGGTCTTCTCTAAGATTTGCCGCAGGGTAAATATCTGGTCAATGGTGGACTTGCCAGGTCTAAAGCCACATTGGTATGGTCCAATTATTTCGTTTACCATTGGCTTTAGTCGTTCGCACAATATCCCTGACACTATCTTATAGGCAATAGGGAGAAGACTTATGCCCCTATAGTTTGAGCAGACAGTCTTATCTCCTTTCTTGTGGACGGGACATAGGATGCTCAGGTTCCAATCGTCGGGTACGCGTTCTTCCTGCCAGATGGTGCTAACTAGCTGATGCATACACCTTATCAGCGCGTCGCCTCCGGTTTTAAACAGCTCGGCTGGTAAGCCATCTGCTCCTGCTGCTTTATCTTGGCCGGGCGGTATACATTCTATACCATCTTCTGGGATTGGATCTGTGGTATCATCGTCTTCGCTACTATTGGATACCAGCAGATTGGAGAAATGCTCCTTCCATATCCTGAGCACGCTATCTGTATCTGTTACCAGATTACCTTGCTGGTCTCTACAGGAGGATGTGCCTGTACCAAAGCCATCTGTTTGATGCTTCACTCTTTGGTAGAATTTTCGGACTTCATTCTGGCTCCTGTACATCTCGATTTTTTCACACTCCCGCTTTTCCATTTCTCTCTTTTTCTTGCGGAAAAGACGTTTCTCTTCTCTCCTTTTCTCCCGATATCTCTCTCGTGCGCTACGCGTTGCTACTGATTGTAAAGTAGCTCTATATGCCGCATTTTTCTCTTCGGTAGCAGCACGACACTCCTGGTCATACCATGAATTCCTTTGTGGAGGTCTCTGGAATCCAAGTATGGATTTTGCGGTTGTTTGCATGGAGTGGGCAATATGTTGCCATTGTGTTGTTATGTTATCGGGACAAGGAGTGCTCGCGTTAAGCAATTGGGCTAGTTGAGTGGAATATGCTGTGGCTATCTGTTGTGCTTGCAGCCTATCGATGTCCAACTTTCGCGTTGTGTCTGTTCGTGCTTTATTTGCAACGTTTAGACGGGTACGTACCTTTGCTGTAACAAGGTAGTGGTCCGAATCAATGTTTGCGCCTCGGACCGATCGTACATCCAACACCTGGATGAATGTCTTCCATCTATAACAACATGATCAATTTGATTACCTGTTCTTTGATCTGGAGACAGCCGGGTGCCCTTATGAATATCGAGATGATTAAATCTGGTACTGCTAACTACCATGTTTTTTACAGCTGCAAAGTCTATCAGCCTCATACCATTGTCAGATGTTTCACAGTGGAGACTGAATTTCCCGACTGTTGGGCCAAAGATATACTCCTTTCCAATTTTGGCATTAAAATCGCCTAGAATGATTTTAATGTCATGGGCAGGGCAACGGTCATATGTTTCTTCGTAAAATATATCTTTGGTCTGTTCGTCCTTTTCAACCCTTGGACATATACAAAATCCGGAAGAAACTGATGACATCGTTTCAGTTAATGTTTTCTGCATAATCGTATTAATTTAGTAGGAATATCAAACTCAGGCATGGCTTGGAACAGATTTAACCTTATTAGGCTCTCGAAGGCGACCTTATAATTGACGAACAGGTGGTATGTGTCAATCTCTTTTTCAAAGAACTTCTGTAGTATTTGGCATAGAGTGAAGATTTGGTCTTCTGTAGATTTTTCAGGTCTAAAACCCCATTGGCAAGACTCGACTATTCCATTGATCATACACACAGTAAGCTCCACAGTACGGGCTCTGTAGTTGGCACAAACTGTCTTGTCTCCTTTCTTGTGCACAAGACATAGTAGCTTCTGCTTCCTTGTTGTTCTTCAGGCGATTACTTGCTGTCTTGACCTCACTTTGGCTAGATGGTTAATACTCAATACCGTCGTTTGGGATTGGTTCTGTGGTTTCTGCATTGCCGCCTATATTTGATACCTACCTACCAGATGCTTAGTACACTGTCTGTATCAGATAACAGCTTTCCTTCATTATCTTTGCAGGAAAATGCACCTGCCCGTATTTTCAGATTTCATTCTTACTCACACACAGAAAAAAAGGCCTCTTTAACCTATGTCCCAAACATATTTTGCAAGCAGTCCCAAACATAACATATGTTTGGGTCCTGCAAACAAATTATATGTTTGGGTGCAAACAAATACAAACCCAAAAGCCACAAAAAAAAAACAAACACATGCACCAGTGGGCACTTTCTGAGAGCAAGGGAGCGTAAATGTCAATGTGAAACGCATTGAAATGTATGCTCACTTGCTCTAAGCAAGCGCTCCCTGGCTGTCTCTAACATATACACACATTTATAAATGGTGGTTTTTATTGAAAGGCATAGAAAAAAAGCAAAAGCACAACAGACACATAGGTACATAAAAAGTTCAATTTCTTTAAGGCAAAACACTGATTTATTCACTTACTTTACCGTCTTTACTGAACGATTGTCTCTAGAACACTGAAGAAAAAAGACTAACATAATTACAATTTTTTTCTTGTCCTCTTCGCTTGCTACGTTGGTTAACGACAACAAAGCACGAAACACAAGTGTTTTACGCATACACTTCACAAAACTTCAGCGTATCCTCTTACACCATGCACACATCTCTTTATTATAAACCAGCATTCCGCAGCTGCGAGAGCCCTGTTGTTACTCTTTTTGACAAAAATCCTCTCCACCCATAAAAAATATGTTCTAACATAAAAATATGTGGTATCCAAACATATAAAGTTGAGATATGTTACAAAATGTTGCAAACATATATTTGTTTGGACACAAACAAATTATGTTTGGATCCAAACATATTTCTAACATATATTTTTCTGCGTGCATTTTCAACGTCCACAATTGGTCCAAGTCTACTGGACGTCTTGTGTATTGAGACCATATATTTAGTCTTATCGGGGTTCACTGCTAGAATCTCTTTGTCAGACTCTTTTTCAATTTTTCCAAAGGTGGCTGTTGCGGCTTCTTTTGATCGACCTCTGATGTCGATGTCATCTGCTTAGGCCAGTAACATCATTTCTCCCATGTTAAATAGGTTACACGATAGACTGTCGGTGAGGTTCTTTCCTATTTTAACTTGTGCCAGTTAATGTTATCCTGCATAATCTTATCAATTTTGCAGGAATGGCAAACACAGACATGGCTTGGAACACCCTTGACCATATTGTAGTCGACGAACGGTTGGATGAGTCGATCTGTATGTCATGGCTCTTCTCTAGGATTTGGCGTAGAGTGAAGATTTGGTCTATTATAGACTTGCCAAGTCTAAAACCACATTAGTATGACCCGATTATACCATTGACCATAGATTTTAGACGTTACACAATACTCCCGACAGCACTTTAGATACGATAGATATGAGACTTATGCCTCTGTAGTTGTCGCATATCGTCTTGTCACATTTCTTTTACACAGGACATATCAGACTGAGATTCCAATCGGTGGATATCAATTTCTTCCTTATCAGTATGTTGCCACCGGTGTTGCACATTTTGACTGGCAGTCCATCAGCTTCGCTTTACCTATTGTTCTTCAGACGATTAAATTGTTTGGGATTGGTTTTTGGGTATCTTCATCGCCGGCCATATTCGATACCAAATGATTCACACAGAAATTATCCTTTCAGATTTCAGAATGTTGTCTTTATCAGTTACAATATTCCCTTCACCATCTTTGCAAGAAAATGTAACTGCACCACAGACTTCAGCCTACTGTTTCTTGGCAACATTTCCGGACATCATTCTGACTCCTTAACATCTTGACTTTCTCACGCTCACGTTTGTCATGCTCTTTCTTCATCCTTCTAAAAATATACTTCTCCTCTTCTCATGATATTCTCCCTTGGCGCTTCGTGATGCCTTTGACTGTAGGGTTTCTCAGTATACCGCGTTCTTCTTTTCAATAGCCTTACTACACTCCTGATCGTACCATGGATGGCAGTTTGAAGAGAGGGGGATATTATTTGCTGCCATATTATTGTTATAAAGAGTGGCCTCTTCTTGTATGTGGGTCAGTTAAGCAGTGCTATCTGTTGTGTTTGCAGATTCTCGACATCCATCTTCCGTCCTGTGTTGGATCGCACTTTTGCCGCAACATTAAGAGTGTGTACCTTGGCTTCTACAATGATATGGTCCGAATCGATCGGAGATATAACACTCGAAGAGTTTCTTACGTCTATCCCAAAATGATCGATCTGGTTTCTTGTTTTTTTTTTCATCTGGAGACATATGCATGGCCTTGTGTGTGTCGAGGAGTTGGAACCAGGTGCTGCTCACTGCAAAATCGATCAGCATCTTTTCGATGTCGAAGGCTGAATTTGCAAAAGATATTTTGTCCTTCCAATTTTAGTATTTCCTAAAACAATCTTAATATGTATCATGTCCAGGGCAGCTTTCATATGCTCTCTCCAGAGCAGCGTCGCCCAACAGAATACCATCAAACTGAAGCAAGTGTTTATGTATAGGTAAAAAAAACAACAACCACATAATGTTTATCAGCCGTGTTTTGCTCACGTACACTGTGAATGAGGGAGAATGGCAAAAGCAAAACAAATCAGTGGGCGCCCGCTGTATACAGATGGGCGACTCTTCTCTAGGGACTCTTACACTATTTCCTTGGTCTGTTCATCTTTCTCTTCGGTCTGAGCATGGGCGCAGATAAGCGTGATGTTAAGGAACCTTGCTTTTGTATGGATTGTGGCAATTTTCTCATCCACCGGAGTGATGCTGGATACCATGTTTTTAAATCTCCGATTTAGAATAAATCAAACACCTAGCCCATGTTTCGTTTCATGCCGTTCAATACCGTTCGTTGTCGTTTGTTATTCCATTCCGATTCCATCGCACTTCCTGTAAGGCGATGCTATCAGCTTTTTACTTTCCAAGTAAATCCCCCAATGTGCAAACTGCACATTCTTGGTAAAGTGGCCGGATATTCCAGGTGCATATTAGCAATTCACGTTTGCGGAGGTCGTAAATTTTTAACTAACATGTTGACATTTTTTAAGAATGTACCGGTAGGAATTGTCGGATATAAAGAGATATATTACGATATGCAAAGATTGGACCAACATCAGTCACTCCTTTCAATAGTTATCGTGGTCACCAGCCTCTTTAGTTAGTCTGCGTAGGATATTTTAGAGCTTTTGGACAATAATTTTAGGAAACATGAACTTGCCCATGAAAAACATTATATCGCTGTAAATCGAAAAGATAGGAGAAGCTTCCGTATTTAGGGATAAAAGTGGCCAAGAAACTTGTCTACTAAAAATTGGGTCATAGTACCCATATAACGGTACCAACCGATTTCTGATATTTTTAGAATTTTATCGGTCCGAAGACCATTTCAAATCCCAAATTCCAAAAATATCGGAATTTAGACAGAAAAATTTGAAAAACTTCAAAATACCCGAATATATCCATAGTGTTTTGACCACAAGGAACCCTTAATGTAAAATTTATATAATTCGGTAAGAAAACGTTGCTAAAAACTTAAAATACAGAAAATCGGGTGGTACCGTAATATAGGAGCTATTCCATAACATGGATCTATCTCAACAACTTATCTTGGAGAATTTTGTTTACCACTTTTATCCTTAAGCACCAAATTAATCCAACTTGGTCCGGAAACGTACATAAAAACTTCAAAATACGTGAAATCTGACGGTGCCGTCATATGGAGGCTATACCAAAACATCGACCTATGTTGACAATTTTTAGTGGTGAAGTTTTGGTACACTTGCGAACTTTAAATGTTAAATTACAGGTAATTCGGTTGAAAAATTTAGTTAAAATTCTCAAAGCACCTAAATTCGGGAGATGCCGTTATATGGACTATATACGAAAACTTATACATATGCTGACAATTTTTGGCAGAGAATTGTTGTGACCACTAGGAATCTCAAATGTCAAAAAAATGTAGCATGTTTACAATTTTTAGTGGAGAAGTAATGTGACCTGCGAATCTCAAATAATATATTTGTTCCACAAACATCCCTGAAGGGACAAGGGAGACTTCTCTCATATCAATGAGTGCACCCCGATTCATATTAGCTCAATGATATGGGCCTACTGTTTATCGCCGAGTCCGAACGGCGTGTCTTAAGACACCACTTTGTAGAGAAGTTTTACATGGCTGAAATACTCAGGAAACGTCGCCAACATTTCTGAGGGGTATTTTGCCACCGCTGAAAAATTTTTGATGTTGCATGGCCGGGGAATCGAACCCACGACCTTCAGCGTGCAAGGCTGGTGTGCATACCATTGCAACACGGTGGCACCCAATCTCAAATGCAAAAACTACATGTATTTCGGACAAAAAGTGCAGTTAATTCCCTGTATCGGAAGGTCCACTCCTTCTACCTTCGAATTTCATCTAATATTCGAAGAAATATTACGATATCCAAAGTGTGGGCGAACGCAGTATTTTCTTCGAGCTCTCCAGTAACTACATATGGCGCCATAGGGGGTTTTTCACAACTTTCGGGTTTTTTCTCAAGAAGTATGGACTTGCCCTTTAAAAAAAACTTTTTCTAACGTAATTGAGGCAGCGAATGCAAGTTGCTTCAACAAAAATCAAAGTGATCCAAGAGCAGGTCTTAAAGTGAATTTGTCCAAAAATGTTGTGTGGGAGGCGGAGTGGACAAATATAGTCCATATTGAACCTGACATATACCTGGTAGATATATTAGGATGTGTAAAGTATGTACCAAATCTCTCACTCCCACCAAGAGTTATCGTTCGCACAATTTTTCCGAACATTTTTGAACTTTTGTGGGGGAGATACCTGAAGGAGTGGACCGATATGGCTTATCTTCGAACTTAAACTAAGTTTGCACAAAATATTATGACCGAAATTGCAGATCCGTTCGAGAGTTATCTTACGCTCCAACCACTACACACGGTGTACACAGTATGTATGGACTCTGATGAAACTTGTACCGTCGTATGGGGGGCAGTGAATATAAGTTGCTACAACAAAAATCAAAGCGATTCGAGAGCAGGCCCTAAACTGAACTTTTCCGAAATTTTGTGTGGGGGTACCCGAAGGAGTGGACCGATTAAGTCCATATTGAAACCTTATCTCAGTTTGGTACACATTTCACGATGTGCAAAGTATGGACCAAATCGCTTACTCCCTTCAAGAGTTATCGTGCGCACAAATTGTCCGAACATTTTCGAACTTTTGTGGGAGAGGTACCTGAAAAGGTAGATCGATCTGAAACATCTTCGAACTTAAACTAAGTTTGGACAAAATATTACAATAGGCATATTTTGGACCAAATCGGCTAATCCGTTTGAGAATTATCGTGCGCCCCAGCCAGACAGACAGACGCACGGGCATTGCTAAATCGACTCCAAAATGTTCGGAAACACTTTTCGTCCAAACATACTTGGGGTCTAAAACCATTAGTTCGATGAGGCACATTTTGTCCGTATGAAAGTGTATACAACCCTTTCTAGCCTAAAGGCTGAGGGTATAAATATTATCTAAACCCCTCAAAATACCTAAAGTTGGGAGGTAGTGTCATATGGGGGCTATACCAAAACGTGTACCGGTATAGGACATATTCTAACTTGACCTACCTATGGATAAAATACAGTCGGGTGCAAAAATATTGTTATTCGTACATCGTTACAACAAAACTGCAACAACTCTATGAAAGCATTTTTCGCAACTTATCACGAAAATCAGATTGAAAATAATACAACAACTCTCCGTATAAAAAATACAACAAAAGCGAAAACAAATAGAAGATAATTCATAGTTTAAACAACTAATAAGCACATTGTAAAAATGAAAGCAATAAAAACAGAGAAAAAACTGCAACAAAATACAAAACACAACAAGCCAAAACAATCGAATGAAAACAGCAACAACATTCAATATTCGCCTACAGGATAGCTCAACATTTGATGTAAACTTGTAGAGGGAAGTAGAAAAAGTTTGAGTAAGGCAAAAGAAAAAAAAAACAATCGATTATTGTAAATTATAGATAGATAGACGCCACTCTAATGGCCAAAAACAAAATCCAAACACACAGTCACAACATTGATATTTATACAACGAAAAACCCCCACACAAAAACAACAAGTACGAATATTTCGAACATAACAAATGCGATTACATACAATAAAGACAATAGCAGAAATGATACAACAATGTTGACGATGTTTATGTCGATATCAATTCTTGATTATTGTTATATTGATGGCGGAGAGTCATATTCAATTATTGGACGACGATTGATTGGGGTGGGAAGAAATTGGAAAATAAATAGGTACATTTTTTGGACATTATTTGGTCAAAAAGGCTCTTCGTGTAAACCTCTGTATCATTAGAATAGTTTTAGTTATCTGTTTTTATTTTTCTGTATGTAAAATAAATACTTAGTTTTAGATCAAATATATTGATGATAACTCATTTGTATTTTTTTTTGGATTTGCAGGTAAGCCAAAAATGTATTGATCATAGCTGAATTTTTGGATGTGCAGGTATGTCAAAAGTATTATATGCACTTTAATCGATAATGGACTTTGAACAGAGCATCTTATTTCGTTGTATAAAAATATAAAGCTGACTCTTTTCTGATAACTAGACATCGGATTTTGCATATTTGCATATTTTTATTATTATATGAAAATTCTAAGTGGACCAAAATTCGTTTCTAAGAAAACTGAATGCAATGACGGACTCATATGTTTATTTTTTTTAGCATATCTGCATATTTTGCATATGCACAAAATATGCCGCTTTTCGATGGACCTTTCCTCGACGTACATCTTCGCTTTTTCCCCCTCGATGCGGGATTTTTCCGATTTCCTACGGGCCAACTGTCGGCAGTTTCCACCTTCAGCTTACGGAGATCGACAGCGATCTCGTCGGGCTCTGCACTTAGACGATGTATGCTTTTCTTCTCCTTGTAACCCACATTAATCGGTATTTCCACATTGGACCAAATCATCACACGGTGCTTTATGTCCAGGTTGATATCGAAGGCAATCACACGCACAGAAAAAATATTTTTCGCTTTTGTTGGAACAAAAATATATGTTTTGGTTCCAAAAATGTATTTGTTTTGTTCAAACATTGTAATCCAAATCCAAAAATACCATCTTTTGTTCCAAACATAGAAAACAAAAACAACTTTCGAATTTCCGCAATATTGTTAAAATCGTTAACAATATCGATTGTAGGAACTATCATAATCTAATTTTGTTTACAAAAAGTATTGTCAATACAGAAAACCAGCCCAGAAATTTTTGATTTGAGTGCATATACTTCTCATAT
Source organism: Musca autumnalis (assembly GCF_047663935.1). Classification (NCBI taxonomy): domain Eukaryota; kingdom Metazoa; phylum Arthropoda; class Insecta; order Diptera; family Muscidae; genus Musca; species Musca autumnalis. The sequence goes on from NW_027412088.1 coordinate 75,332,820, forward strand.
ACACTTTTCGCATAACTTGGATATAAATGTCGCGTATAATATTGCAATCATTGATGAACACAATACATGGTTTGCTGCATTGGCTGACAACAAAGACAAACAAAAAGCCACAAGAACCCACCACAACATAAGGAATAATTAAACACCATAACAAACATGAACAGGAAAGAAGAATGAAACAAAACAGAAACAAATAAAAACAAGAGTCTCACAAGTACATACACACAAAAACAAAGGTAAAGGCAGCATGTCATACAAACACTCCACAACTCACCAAAATTGTTTTTTCAACACGGCATCGAATAGCGAGAGAAGAGAAACAAATTTTCGAAGAAAAGAGAGAAATATTGTTCACTTGACACAAACTATTTTTGGATTTACAATACTACATGAGGAATCCAACAATATGTTAACAATACATATTTTGCTCTTGGAATATTGTTGGATCAAACGTATTTTTTTCTCTGCGTGCATGAAGTCTACACCGAGTATAACTTCGTCCACAATATCGGCCACTATAAAATCGAAATTTACCTATTTTCTACCCATACTTAGCCTTTGGTAGGCCTTTCCATGTACTGTTGCCGTCTCGCCTGTGGCCGTCCGCAATTTGACTCCATTTAACGGCAATACCTTCCCTTTTACCAAATCCGGTCTAATAATGGACTTTGTTGCACCGGTGTCCAATGTCAAGGTACGCAATACACCATTGATAAAGCCTTTAATCGTTAAGTTGTGATTCTTCTGATGGACTATGGCTATAGAAATTGTTGGACCATCGTTTTCATCCTCTGCCAGCGGCCTTTCGTAATTGGCGGAATTTACTTTATCACCTGATGTCTCATTTTTCGGATTCTTGGCCCCAAGTTGGTCTTCGCTTTTCGAAGGCGGTGAGGCGGATCTGGGCCTTGGTCGTTGCAATCTGCATTCTCGTGCAATGTGTCCAGTTTTCCGACAGTTGTAGCAAGTCCTTCTCGTTTTGCCAGCCCCTCGTTTCACTTTATCTATTACCTGCATTAGTGCATCTTTCATTACACGCAGAGAAAAAAATATGTTTGATCCAACAATATTCCAAGAGCAAAATATGTATTGTTAACATATTGTCGGATTCCTCATGTAGTATTGTAAATCCAAAAATAGTTTGTGTCAACTGAACAATATTTCTCTCTTTTCTTCGAAAATTTGTTTCTCTTCTCTCGCTATTCGATGCCGTGTTGAAAAAACAATTTTGGTGAGTTGTGGTGTGTTTGTATGACATGCTGCCTTTACCTTTGTTTTTGTGTGTATGTACTTGTGAGACTCTTGTTTTTATTTGTTTCTGTTTTGTTTCATTCTTCTTTCCTTTTCATGTTTGTTATGGTGTTTAATTTTTCCTTATGTTGTGGTGGGTTCTTGTGGCTTTTTGTTTGTCTTTGTTGTCAGGCAATGCAGCAAACCATGTATTGTGTTCATCAATGATTGCAATATTATACGCGACATTTATATCCAAGTTATGCGAAAAGTGTATATGAGAAGTATATGCACTCAAATCAAAAATTTCTGGGCTGGTTTTCTGTATTGACAATACTTTTTGTAAACAAAATTAGATTATGATAGTTCCTACAATCGATATTGTTAACGATTTTAACAATATTGCGGAAATTCGAAAGTTGTTTTTGTTTTCTATGTTTGGAACAAAAGATGGTATTTTTGGATTTGGATTACAATGTTTGAACAAAAAAAATACATTTTTGGAACCAAAACATATATTTTTGTTCCAACAAAAGCGAAAAATATTTTTTCTGTGCGTGTAGTTCGACAACGGTCTGAGGATTGTTGTCCTCAACTTCCAGCCTCCGCACATTGCAAGCCTGAGGTTTCACCATTGTCTCTTGCTTATGCCCGCCACCGTACTTAAGTTCGAGAGCAGCAATTATATCTCCATAGTGGTTTCTAGAAGCGGCGGGAATATTCTGTAATACGTCAGCAGCACCGCCCATCACTGCACTAAGTAGTCGTACCGCCTTGTCGTTGTCGTTCCACGAATTTCTCGAAGCCACCGTCTCGAATTGTAATTTGAAGACATCAAACGATGTAGATCCGTCGAATTCAGCAGGGTGTTATCAATAACTCGCACTGGTCCTCATTTGATTTCCAGTTCCGACATTTTCTTTTCCAAATTCACACACTTCTCGTCGTGGGCCAGTAATTGTCTATCCAATTTCTTTACGTGGTTTTCCACAACCTCCAATCGCTTTTCAATAATTTGCGTAATATTCTCCAGTCTTTCGCTGATTTTTCTAAAATTTGCCTCTAATTCTTCCAATTTTTGGGAAATTTCGTCCAATTCTTCCTTCACCCATTTGAAGTTTTCATCTATTGCAATAGATTCCCCTTCCATTCTCTTATTAATTTCCTGCATCAATATTGCTGTAATCACTTCTGTAACCTCCCTATAACTCGGAACCGCCTCTGAAGTTTCATCTCTAATATCAAACTCATACTCGTCGATGCCCATTCTGAGGCGCTCGAACAATTCCAAGATGCGTTTTTGTAGCTCAGCCTTACTTCCAGCAGTTGGCAACCCAAACTTAGATAGCGCCTTCTTCAAGTCTTCCTTTCGTAGATCCTTGAACTTCTTCTTCATTGTAGGATTATCGTAATCTCACTCCTGACACCAATTGTTTCGGTATTAGGTTTAACTAATCTCCGTGTAGACGTTGTTTTATTCCCCAGTACGATTTGTACCAAATAAAACAGGGTTCGTTTTAGATTACGTTTCTGCAATGCTTTATTTACTTTATTACACTTATTCATAACCGACTTTAATTACTAAGCACACAGCTTGTATATAGTTAGCACGCAGCACTTCTTTAATCGATCTGTTCAGTTCAACGCTTAAAACACAACTCAACTCAATGTTGCCATTCGTAACTCTATTTATACCCAAAATCTCCTTGGTCTAGAAATATCTAGAACATATGGCAACCTCTCGAATCTATGCAGCGAATACACAGACACACATTCGCACTAAGCGAACATCCATACTCACATACATACAAGCACAGTAATGACGTAACTACAACAACAAACAACTACACGAAATACATGAACCCAGCCAGCAATTGGGAGTGAGTGAGTCACTTCCTCTATCAAAAGTAATCGCTTTCTGAACTTCTATTCTAGAAAATAGCGATCCTTTATCATTTTACAATAACAATTGCATTGCTGTCCCTTTTTTAACTTCTTGAATAACTACCTAGTGTCAGAAAAGGAGATCGAAATTCTATTATTGCTTTTTTACACTAACAATGCTACTACTTACGACTATCGCATGGGCAGACACTTTCTCTGGTCAATGCAGACACTTCGATTCTTTACGTTCATTTGAGGCGTGTACAACCTTAAACTAATATAAGACTTTAGCCTATCTGGTGTTTATAAGGTACGGTGGTGCAGTGGTAAGCATGTTCGCTTTGCATTCTTAAGGTCAGGGGTTTGATTCCCAGGACAGGCAACGTAACATTTTTAAAAGTACAAAAATTAATGAAGATGGCAATTTCATCTAAGGATAGTGTTCTTTAAAAACGTATGTAATTTGAAACATTAATTAGAATAGTAAAAAATTAAAATTAAAAGAATAACAACAGATAAAATGAAAAACGAAAAAAAATGTTTTTTTTTTCATCACAACCAATTTTATCGCTAAAAGTACTTCTAGGAAGTCTCGAAAGCGGCATTCACAAGTAGTGTCGTGGACGTGGTTCATTTCTTCCCGAACGGTGTGCCTACTTCAATTAGAATGCGAGATCGCGGATGTGTATTTCTATCGCCTGGGAGTGACTGCTTCGGGTAATGGGCGATAATAAATGCTTGCTGGGAAGTAGGAACTAAACGATAATTACATTATTGTTGCAAAACAAAACAAACAAAAGAACATTAACAAAAGGTAATGTAACGACTAGAATGATGAAGAGAGTTCTACATGGTAGTTGTTGTTGCTTAAATAAAGTAACTGCGTAATAAAAACTTTACGTTACAATTCAAATTTTTAAATTAACGGAAATTAAACTAAACTAACTTAAACCTATCAGTTACATTCGTAACAATATATATTTCAAAGCGATCAATCAAGAACCGTGGATGTAGCATCACACACTATTTTTTCGGATAAAATGAATGTAGCTCCCTTATCAGTGAAGTTTTCAAATCTCTGTTTCCGCTAAAACGAAGATGCTGTACTAGTTTTTTCATTGCAGTGGAAACGAACCGTAGAAAACGTGACAAACTACGCGATATTTCCAAAAACAATTTTAGATGATTTTTCTACTTTGGAATTTCTTGTAACTCGCGTTTTAGTAGATGGATTTTCACGGGGAATGATTTATTGGATCAGGAACGTAAAAAACTAAAATGTGCAATCAAGTACGAAGAAATCGAATGACAATTGTTAAAATTAGGCCCGAAAAATACGATTTTTAGAAAAATGTTCGCACAAAATTTTCACATTTGGATGCAGATTTCTATGAATCTGTGCAGACTACATTCACAATATTCATATCAAATAACTCAGAATCGCAAGTACTACAATCCTATATATGGTTTTTTGAAAAACCTGTTTGCGGAATGAAATTAGAAGAAAATTTCAAAAAACACTGTAAATCTGGCTTCAAAATGTCAGCATCATTTAATAGTAGAAGCAAACGAAATTTTGAAAAGTACTACACTAGTGAGATAATCCTTATTTAGTTTGCTTCTGCTTTTACTTTGACAGTAAACTCGAGAGAAGTGTGGTTTACTCACAAATCCAGAGAAAACAAAAAAAGACATGGTGGCTTCAATCCATTTTCACAAATTTTTTAACATAAATATAGCCACAGCTACCACGCAAATTATCTTTTAAGGCCAATATTTTTTGCCACGTCCAAAAACATTTCATTTTATCCAAAAGTATTTAATTTGTATAATATACAATCACGAGTCGCGTGTTCTAAAAGGGTAAACCTTGGCTTCAGCTATGGTAAATTTTCGAAAATATTGGTGACAAATGCCGAACAAAAAAAAAAGAATTTTTGTTCTCTTTGTTACGCTCTTCCTCAGCTATAGGGTAGTAACTGTGTGTAAATTGTTATGTTTGGGACTGCTTGCAAACAAATATATGTTTGCTGCAAAATATGTTAGAGACGCTATTTTTTCTGTGTGTATATGTACGAAATTCAAAAACTATCTCAATCCTTCTATCAGTAATCATAATTCTAAATTTCAGGACCTCAGCTCTATCAGTTAACCCAAAACCACATTAGTACCATTTAGTACTTTTCGTACGCAATAAGAACGAATTTTCAAAACTACCTCAATCCTATACTCCAACAGTAATCTAATATCCAGAATATTCAGAATTCAATCTCTACCCGTTCAATCAAATCCAAATACATAGAACCAAATTTAGAACCTTTTGAGTACGAATTTCCAAAAAAAATGCCTACATATCTCAATCGTACACTTCAACAGTAATCATTATTCCAAATTTCAGTGTTCCAACTCTATCTGTTCACCCAAATCCAAATTGTACCAAATTTAGTAACGTTTAGTATTTTTCGTACACATAAGTACGAATTTCCAAAACTACCTCAATCCTACACTTCAAGAGTAATCATTATTCCAAATCCATTTATCCAAATTTTACAAAATTTAGTACACTTTAGTACATTTCGTGCACATAAGTACGAATTTCCAAAGCTAACTCAATATCTCAATCCTACACATCACCAGTAATCCTAATTCCAAATTTAGGGTTGCAGCTCTATCCGTTTACCCAGCTCCAAAGTGTACCAAATTGAGTATTATTTAGTACGTAGACGTAAGTACGAATTTACAAAACTACTCTCATATATCTCAATCGTACACTTCAATATTCTTAATTCCAAATTTCTGGTTTCCAGTTCTATCCGTTCACCCAAATCCAAATTGTACTAAATTTAGTACCATTTATAACTTTTCGTACACATGAGTACGGATTTCCAAAACCATTTCCTTTTATAAACACCACTTCCCAACCTGGATTTACCTACCAAATTCCAAGATTCTAGCTATATCCGTTGAAAATATATAATTGGTACTAAATTTTAGTACACATTTAGGTAGAATTTCCAAAAACCCTTTGGTACATCTTTCAAACTCTCCATCAGTGACCCTCATTCTAAATTTCAAAATTCTAGCTCTTCCCGTTTGCCTAATGCAAAGCGTACAATATTTAGTTCCTTTTAGTACTTTTCGTACCCTTCTAGTTCGAATTTTCAAAAACCCAGCCTTATCTCACCCCTACACCCCAACAGCAACCCAAGTCAAAATTTCAACTTTCTAGCTTCAGCGGTTTCGTCTGGGCGATAATCTACATGTCACTCACTCACACAGTCATCAATCACTAAGCTCTTTTATATATTTATTAGATAAAGCAGACTCTTTTGTGATAAACTAATGCGTAAAAGACCCTAATATGAAAATACAAATTCGCATACTTACCTCGTTATTCCAAATAATCATCAATCACAAAGAGAATGTTTTTTTTTTGCAGCAGCTACTACTAAGCCTTTATAAAAAACATTGCATTGACTACAAATGCAACAATGAAAAGACAAACAACAACGACAACAACAAACTAAATATTAAATCATAATTAAAAGCCTCCAATCTAAACATATCATTTTCGCATTAATTATTTAGCTGCAACAACAACGGCAACAATAAGCAGCAATTCAGCAAACTAACAAACAGCAATAATTACGCGATTCGTCGTAACATATGAATACTACGACGGCGACGATGACTATAACTCTCTGGCTGGTCTGGTGATAAATAGACGACGATATCATTAAAACGTATCACCAAAGCCACCATACAGATCCGACATTGTTGGGGAATGGTGTGGAGTGGTGCCACTAAACTAAATGAAGTCAAATCGGGTGTGAGTATTTTTTTTTTTTTTTTCAAATGCCAGTAGCCAGCAAAATCGTAGCATTGTAGCTGATGGCTGGAAGGCAAGCAGTCAGACAGACAGGCTGGCTGCTTTTGTGTGGCTGATTGGCATTAGAGTTTATTTAGTCTTTCATTTTTTCGCAATAGAGTGCAAAACATTTAATTGTGATCAATTTGTGGCACTACCCACTTTGCCACACAAACACTCGCACTCCATGTACTCCACCATTCATCTATCTATGCATTTTAGAGGCAATGTTTTTATTTACCCCCCTTTGGAGATATGAAACATATCCAAGGAGAATGTCTTATACATCAATGTCTCTTGAACAATTGACACGTATAGGCTATGGGACAGTGGTTAGGAATCGAAGAACACAATCGATTGCAGATGAAGACTTTTTAAGTATTTTAGACTGTGGCCATGTCTACACACTCAGCTTTAAGGCCAAAAGAATACATAGTAAATAACAAAAAAGGGTTTGACAATCGATGAATCCGAGTTTCACCCTCTCATAATTCGAGAACTGTTGACATAATCTATATAATATGACTGAATTTCTTTAGAATGAAGTGTTTCATGAGGGGTCTCATAATATCGACCATGAAACATTATTTACGACGATTCTGTATTGGCATTAATGTAGAAAAATGGGTTGACGCCAACAATTTTTTTATGTTCCTTTCCGAAGGCAGAAGCCTTAAAGGCAGAAGCCTTAAACTTACATTTGATGGACCTATGACCCAGAAGAATACCCCATGAACAATATGATACTAGTGTATGATTTTTCGATATATCCACCGCATCTACCTAAAATTGAAGCCTAAATTTCGGGGTTTTTTGATTTTTTAACCCACTTAAAGCCACTGGTCGTTTAAACCCCACAAAAAATGGTTGCCAAAAGTGACGTAGAACTCGGACATTTTCGCATTTGTTGTGTTTTTTTGCATTTTGTTATAGTATTATGTGTGTTCGTTTACTTACAATTTGTACAAATTGTTACTGGATGTTGTTCGTTTACTCTACAGTACCATACAAAATACCTTAGTCGATTACAAGAAGTTACTGTCAATTCCATTGCTTAAACGTCAAATGAAATCCAATGGATTTCGGATGAGTTTTCATTTGACGTATACGCAAAGGAATTGACAGTTGAAATCGAGTGGATTTCGTAATGTAAACCAAGCATTAGCTTTGCACACACACAAGCAAAACAAATGCATATGGTTGCAGAGTTGTGTCGTTCTTTTACATCGTACGTTTAAATTTTGAGCTTAATCATCTCGTTCTTTTTACTGTTCTCGTTCTTAAAGCGCTTGGTTTTTCTAGTTTTCAAGTTGAACGTGTGTTAATTTTCGCTCTATCTATCCCTTACGATGAAAACATTTCGTTTTTTTCTTGTTAACATAAAAAATAAATATCTTGTGTGTCGAATGTAGTATTTTTTTTTTTAATTTATAGGTATAAATTAAAAATATATTGAAATTATATTCAAATAAAAATTAGTTTTTCTATATTGAATGGAAAGAAACATTTTTGGCTGATGAAACGACTATTTAATATTGATGCAGATAATTAACGGTATTCACAAAATAATTATAGACTGAAATGTTTTATTGAACGAAAAAGAGCCAAAGAACGATGTGAAAGATCCGGATCGATATGCGACTTTTACCCACTTTAAGTTTTTTTCAGCTGACGGCACACTTTGGTCGCTGAGTGAAACATCGAAATATGCATAGAGATTGATTCGCTGCACACTGGTCCCAACCTGCGACAAAATTCTAAAAATCGTTATCAGCAAATCTCTGCGACAATTCAGCAAATTTTCTCTAAACATATTATATTTTAATATTCCAGCACTGTTTTTGTAATTTATAACGGTATTTAACAAAACAAAACAGAAGAAGTTGACATTTACGTATGATGTCTTAAAAACTTTAAAAACATCAGTAAGGTTGTGACTTCTTACAAGGCAAGTAACTCAAAATTCAAACGATAAAATTATTTTTTTTCGAAATGGAAGTTTTAGTACAAGATTTTCTAATTACTTTTACATAATAATGTGTACACATTATTCGCATAAAATGTGCTGGTAATCACATTTTTATAATACTTTTTTTGTGGATTTTTTTCCAAGTCCTAAAAATTTAAGTAGAGTTTTACTAACTTCGCCATCTTTCGCCACTCTTCTAAATTTTTGAAGAATGTTCGAAATAGTGTCCAGTTTCCAAAAAAATTGGTTCCAGCTGCATATATTTACATTACCGTGTGTGACATTAAAAATACTGACGATGCCTCTGGTCGTTTCAGTGAATATGCCGTATTACTGTATTCTCAGTTTCTTCTTTGTTTTGTGTTTTAATTGTTTGTTTTGGTTTTTTTCTTTAAAGATTTAGATATTTTTGTCTTGGGATCTACTTATGAGTGTATTTTTTACAATTGTATATTTTTGATATATGTATGATGCTATATACATATAATATGAAAAACAAGTAAAAATATCAAGTTCGGTCCCACCGAACTTTATTGTATCCCCCACCATGAAATCTTCTGACCTCAAATGGAATAATTTGTTTCCTTTCTTGTCCACTATACCAGTCGGAGACGTTTTTTGACCAGTAAGAACTCCAAATAGCAAATTACAACCAATTCGAACCGAAAATGTAGATAAAAATCTCATAATAACTGAAATAGGGAGGTACCGTAACACTGTGCAACATTTTTAAGGTAATGGTTAAATATAAAATATTTGGAGAAATAATGAACTCGAAAAACTACATTTGTTGCCTCAAATTTTAAAATATATGCAAAAATTCCACAATTTTTTTACATTTCGCACCGTATCTCCAAAACCGTTAATTTTTTCTGAATATTTTCTTTTGGAAAAATAATTCCCTGGAATGTAGTGCACAACTCTTCAGAACATGTCATTGTTGTAAAATGTCTCTATGCCGTTGTTTTCAGTACATTTTGCAACGACGATGTAATAAAAATGTCAATAATGTAGTGAAATCCGAAATGCGAGAATAAACTGTTGGTGTGAACTGTGTTTGAAATACGTGTTGTAAAAGATATGATGCAAAATACCGCTGAAACAACTTGAAGTAAGCATTTTAGAGTTTCAGAATGTTCTAAAGAATTGTTGAGAACTTTGTTTGGAAGATTTTTGCAAAAGGTTACTTGGTTCAACTCCCAATAGTTTAGCCGATACTGATCAGAATTTTAGCAATTATGTAAAATGTTCTATATTTTATAGATTTTGATGCCCTAGATGGAGTTTTTCTTTTTCTTTTCAAAGACAAGTTCTACTAGTTTAGGGTTACAATATTGCTAAAGACAGCAAGGCCATATTCCTATTCGTTTCTGAGATAAAGGCCTTATAAATGCAAAAAAGTGTAGATTTAGCCCGGTTTAGATGAGGCCATAAAATCCGAACTGGATCTGACAGGACAAAACCCTACTAGGGTTTTTGTAGTCTAAATATGTACTTTAAAAAAAATGCATACTACTAGAAGTTGTTTGCATTTTCAGTGTTGCATAGTGTAATATGAGAGCTATACCGAAATCTGTAGTGGGATTCTGTAACTCATTTTTGCTGTTATCGATATTTGCCGGTAAAATTAACATGCTTATAATTTCGATAATTAACGAAATTTTTCGGTAAGTTGATAAAATCTTCAAAATACCTGAAATCGGGAGGTATCATAATATGAGAGCTATACCGAAACCTGGACCTAATACCACAATTGAGAACCCCAAATACCAAAGTACAGCCAATTAGGGCCGAAAATGTAGATTAAAGCTTCAAAATACCTGAAATCGGGTGGTACCGCTACATGGGGGCTATAGGAGAAACTGGACCCATATTGATGATTTGTTGGCTAAAGTATTTTTTACTTATTTTTAGCATATACTGAAAAAATCAGAATGATCCGACGATTATAAATATTTTTGTCGCACCTTCCCATACAAGTGGGAACACATTGCGCTGGATCCAAAATCGTATGCGCCACATCTAATTTTAAATAATTCGAGAATAGTATTATAAGTTTGTTGTGGTAAAAATTCATATAACACCGCGAATTATTCGGTGGTGACCCCCGATGTGGTATACAAATCTTCATATCTCGTCCATTATAAATTGTAATCAATGCACCAAAAACATAATATTTATCCAATTTTGTAGCGGCTCTGTAGGTCGCAATAATAGTCCGATCAACGCAATTTTAATAAGGTAAATTAGGTAAGAGTATATGACAAAGAAGAAGCTTGCAATTTGAGATGGCGATCAGATAATATTTATATTTAGAGTGTTAAATGGGTCAGAACTTTTGTGTGAACATTTTTAACATACAGCTTATATCTTTATTCCTGGAAGAGACATTCCCGACAAATACGCTATACATGGAAGGGGTCCAGCGAAACTCTATTCTATTGATGCCAATTGTGTTGGTGTACATGGTCAGTTAACAAAGTTGCATCCTAATATACCCAGTTTTTTGTTTGTAGTGTAATCAGAAGCTCGCTTGAGGTCGCAATTATAGCTCAATAATCACTAAATTTTGAACGAGGTAAGAGTTTAGTTAGATTAAGACGCCTACAATTTTGGATGATGATCTGAAATTATTTAGCGGGTGAAATGGACCATTACTTTTGCATGAAAAATAAAAAAAAATATTTTTTGGTCTATATTTTATTTCCTGGAGGGCACATACGGGCAAGGTAGCCTACATATGGAAAAAGAGGTACTGACTTTTCCCCCTGATGCAAATTGCCATAACGTGTCTGCTAGATATCGGGCCTACTGCCTAATATATAATGGGTTTTGTGTAGAGAACAACATTTTCCCATTGTCAGTTTTTGCATTATTGCAAATTAAATGGTGCCCCAGGGTATTAATTGTCCAATTGGATTCTTATACATACATTGCAGCATGGGTCGCTTTGCGACCTTTTTTCAAAACGATTCCCCAGCCAGGCAACATCAAATTTTCATTGGTGGCAAAATACCCTTCATTAATGTTGGCGACATTTTCTGAGTATTTCAGCCATGCAAAACTTATCTTCAAGTGGTGTCTTAGGACACGCCGTTAGACCTTGGTGATAAGCTGTGGGTCCCATATCATTGAGCGAATATGAATCTTGGTACACTCACTCATTGATATGAAAGCAGTCTCCCTTGTCCCTTCTGGGATTTTAGTGAAACAATTCTTATTATTTAAGCTTGGTGTGATACGGTGCCAGAATCCACAAAGTTATTTCTTACAATAAGTATTTGGTCCCATAAAGAAATTTTGAATTGTGGAAAGCTAATTCCCAGGGGTAGTGGTGTATATCACATGGTCGGCCCTGTTCGACTATAGCTTTGTTTACTTCTTAGAATTGTAATACTTTTCAAAAAATTTATTTATTTTTTTCAAAAATTTAAAATATATAATATATATATATAATATATACTAGCAGACCCCGGTCCGCGTTGCTGGCCCGTCGTAATGAGTTTTAATTCAAAAGTAGGTATTTTCTACCTCACTTCTTCAGTCCATTGTCAAACCGAGAAGGACTTAAAATTTATCAACAGATTTTGTCTGTAACCTTTCTTTTCTCTTACGGACTTTGTCGGATTTTTCGCCAATTTGTGCCTTTTAGGATTTATTATCGTCCATGTCACTGTCTTTATCCTAAAGCGATCTAATAATAAAAGTTAAAAAAATGATTAAATCGAATTCTCCCGCTTATTTAGACCTATATGTTTTAGCTTTTCATGACTGATGGACCGTTGAACCTCACCATTTAAGTATATTTGTAAATATATAGTTTTTCTTGATCGGGGGACTACCACCGTTGTCTCGAAAAATAATTTGCAACCTGATGCACTCATAAGTTTAACAAATACACCGATTATAAAATAATAGGCCCCGAAATTTGTCTACAAATATATAGCATTTTGGACCACGGGACATTCCTGAATATTTTCTGAATATTAGATTCAGTAGTTTTGGAAAAAAAATGTTTTGAAAAGAGTGGGCGTGGTCATCAGTTTCAAGATATAACATATTAAAAAAAGTGGGCCTGGTCCGGTCCTAGGGTGCACACAACTTCATTGCCTACCAAAATGTATGCTGAAACCGATATAATCATAAGTTTGGCTTATACATATAGCGTTTAACAGAAAGGCATGGGGAAGGTACCCCACATAACAATGGCAAACATTGAGCTTTTGCTGCAAATTTTATGGAAATCCCTTCAGTTATATTGCAGTTATGACATACTAAAAACAAACAGGCTTGGTCGGGCCTATAGGCCCCAAAGAAGTACCTAGATTGTAGATTAATCCGTAAATTTTTATTCCGATACATACAAAATTTTTGCATATATAACGTTTTTTTTTTTTAAATATCGCATAGTGGAGGTACCCCGCCCCTCTGGAATTCAATAAAATACGTAACCTGTTTTCGGGGGCGTGGTAAACTTTTCTTTCCAAAAAACCTAAGTTGGGTTATGACAGCATTTGATTTTTATTCATAAAGGTAAGGCGTTTTTTTAAATATGCCCTCTTCAAAATTCAAGAGAATATTCCTGTACATTCCCTGACATTTTCACGAATATCGGTTCAGTAGTTTTGTAGATGTAACATATTTTAAAAAGTGGGTATGGTCAAGTCTGTGGTTCCTAAAAAAGTAGGTAAGGTCGGAGACACAACCACAATTGTCTCCCAAATTAACTTCCAAATAGATACATTCGTAATTATTGTAAATATAACATTTTTAAAAAAGTAGGGTATAGGGGAAGTTCCCCACCCTTTCCGAAATTCAACCGAATTTGTAGCCTATTTTAAGCGGGGACCATCTCTGCACATTCCCTGGCAATTTGCATAAAAACCCAAGTCGAAAATCGGTCCAGCCGTTTAGACAAATCGCGATTTTCTTGAAAATCCCCTGTAGATATAACCTAATTAGAAAGTGAGCGTGGTTGGATCTTAAATCACAAAATAAGTACGTAAGGTTGGAGACACAATCGCCATTGACTCGCAAATAAATTCCCAAACCGATACATTTGTATTTGTTGCAAATATTGAATTTTTACAAAAATAGGGCATAGGGGAGGTAACCGCCCGATCCGAAAGTCAAAAAATATGTAGCCTATTTTTATCGGGGACCAACCCTGTCCTTGTCTTAATGCCCCAAATAAGCACGTAAGGTCGGAGACACAATCGCCATTGACTCGGAAATTAATTTTCAAGGCGATACATTTGTAATTGTTGCAAATATTGCATTTTTACAAAAATAGGGCACAGGGGAGGTACCCCGCCCGGTCCGAAATTCAACCAAATATGTAGCCTATTTCAACCGGGGGCCATCACTCTACGTTCCCTGCAAATTTCAGGAAAATCTATTGAGTAGTTCCGTAGATATAACATATTTATAAAAGTGGGCGGAAAAGTGGGCGTGGCCAATTTTTCTTTGCATAAAAACCTAAACTGGACTATGACTAACATTTCCACAAAAAATTATCCAAATCGCTCTCGCCGTTTTCAACTGATTCAATTACCAACAAACGACAATTGAGTTTTATATATAAAGATATATATATATATATCTATATATATATATATATATATATATATATATATATATATATATATATAAATCTGAGCTGATTTCGATATAACATGGTACACTTATTACTAGACCAAATTCCGTCACACATTCCAAATTTCATCAAAATTTGGAAATTGGACAGATATAGGGTTTATGGTGCGACAAATATGTGAAATCGGGCGAAAATATATATGGAAGCTATATCCATATATATGGGAGCTATATTCAAATCTGAACCGATTATCACCTAAAGCAATAGCGTTCTTCCTATGGATAAAATATCTTTCTTCCAATAGTGTTCAAACTTAGTTCAAATTCGAATATGGGCCATATTGGTCCACTCCTTCGGGTACCTCACCGTCAAACATTTTTCTGTAAAATAGTGTGAACGATAGCAGTCGAACGGAGCAACATATTTGATCCAAACTTTGCACATCGTATTATTCCTTCTAGAAATAGATCGGGTTCGAATATAGACTACATCGCTCCACTTGTTCGGGAACCTCCCGCACAAAATTCGGAATAAGTGAATCGTCTTGAATTTTTCTGCAGGTTGTCCTTGCAGCCCCCTTTATGACGGTAAAATTGTTTTCGGGAGCAAGTCCATGCTTCCTGTAATATTGGCCTTAAAGCTAGAAAAAACCTGACAGCACCAACTAAAATGGCAAATTCGCAACATAACTCGTACACTTCGTAATATTTCATCCAGTCATATATCAGGTTGGAATATGATCTATATCTGTCTCGTCCTTCGTGTACCTCCCACACAAAACATGCAAAATGCAGTTTGAGGACTCGTCTCGTCTAGTTTAAAGTAATTTAATTTAATATTTCGATTTCTCTATATAAATCACAAGTTTGTCTACTAAAAAAATTAGCCCCACATTACGCTACCTGCCGATTCCATATATTTTGAAGCAAACTGTGATACAAAACCAATATATTTTTGGTCAGAGGCTGAGGTTATTCTCCGTCAGCACAGATGACTGGTATTTTTTAATTGTTTTTGATTTCTTTAGTTTCAATATGATTACTATCGAGTGAGTACCATATTGAAATTAATATTCATGAAGACAAAAAAAAATGGGGTTTTGGCCAGAAAATCGATTTCTGAACCAATGTTTGGCGTAGTCGACTTCAACATTCATTTTGTTTGTGGTATTTTTATATTCTCTAGACGCTATAGACCACTGTATAATTGTATCGTAGCAATATCTAGACTATTACAAAATACTTTATACTAAGTGCAATTCAATATAATATTGTTATGGAAAGAAACGCATATCCACTAAAACTAAACATAAAACACCCCCCCTCCCTTATGCCCCCATGATTTCAATTCAATGGTGTTTTGAGCTTTTTCATTGTTGCCGTTTGTTTTCATTCTTTTTTTCTTAATTTGAACAAATGTTATGAGAACATTCAACACAATCAAAATGCAATCAAAACAACAAAAGCAACAATAGGTGCACTAAGCGTCAAAGACATGAATTGACACTGTGTGTGGTTGGTGGTAATTAACGATCGATTTTTTCTCAATATTAATAGTTCATTATTTATTTATCTATATGTAGTGACAAAAGGAACAACAACATAAAGCAGAAGTAGATAAATTTTCATTATTTCACGTGTCACATTAATTGCTCTTTTAAACATATTCAGTGTTATTGTAGATATTGTTCAATTTAGTTTTGTTGTTGTTTTTTGATGATATAAATCTTGGCATTCGAAATGCAACTGCAATAATTAGACAAGAACAAAAAGCTAAAGACAATGGTTAATTAAACTTCGGAGGTAAGGTAAGGCTGATAGTTTTTTTTGTGCAATTTTTATTTGAAATTCATGTCGCCGAGCCTTAGTTTTATATTGTAGTTCTAAATTATAAATTATAGCACAATATGATGACTCGTTCAAGGTGAAATACATTACCCGTGTTCAACATGTTTCAATGACAATGTAATTGAGTAAACTAATGTTGTGAAACTTAGTATAGCGTTCTATTTGTAATAACAAGGAGCCCATCTCGATCTTATGCTGGATACTGTAGCTTAAAACTAAAGCTTACAATATAAAACTTCTAGTAAAGGGTTCAGAACAGTCAATTAATACATATTTATGTCTAAGGACTTGCTTTGTAATCCTCACGCTGCATATAGAGCTCACGCTATAATGCTAACTTCACATAACCATTCTAAAGTTTAAAAAGCATTTCACTCCTACTTCATACTTTCCAAGAATCTCTAATTCTTAAGGGATATAAAAGAACATTTTCATTTAAACAGAAAATCCAACATTATTGTTGAATGTACCAACAAAGCAACATACAATTTTACCTTATCCGTTGAAAACGTGTCATATCCAATCGAACTAAACAACAACCGACCAACCAACCAACCACACTTAAAATATATAATTGCAACATTACAAGACAAAACCAAACCAAATTTGTTTATGGCCATTTCAAGTTTAGAAATCGGATTGTAACAATTCACAAGATTTTTGAATCCTTTGGGTGCTATTGTTCGAATGCTCGTGCGTGCGCGTACGCCCATAAATAAGTGATCATGTCACCATTTTAATAACTCTTCAGGAACTACTACCGACCAACCAACCACTAGCCATCATCAGCAGCAACATCGTGTGACAACTTCAGACATAGAGACTTCACCAAGCACCAACTACAATAACTAAACGATAACGATAAAAACAGCAGTAACAACAACAAAAAGAAATGAAATTGTATCGCCCCAAAAGCGTAAACTTGCAACATCATGATAATTTTGTTATTTGACCAAAAAACATTAGTAGACCAGAAAAAGAAACACGGCATCTGGGCATGGTCGTTCATGAGATACCCTATGGTAAAAAAAAACGCTGCATTATTATCCTACCTAAGGACCTAGAGTTCCGCTTATAGAAGACCTGGAAGTCTTCTTATAGAAGTTAAGGCAGTCATGAAGACAAGGAAGTTGTCTCATAGAAGACATGGGAGTCTTCCCATAGGAGATCTTCTTATAAAAGACCTAGATGTCTTCTCATAGAACATCGCGAGGTCTTCTTCTAGGCCATATTATAAAAGACCTAGATGTATTTTTATGCATAGAAGATCTGGACGTCCTCTTATAGAAGATTTGGAGTTCTTTTCATAGAAAACCTGAAGGTCTTCTTATAGAAGATGTTTTTTAGAATGAACACCTCGAGTTCTTCTAATAGAACAACTTTTGATCACCCATAGAGGACCTACAGGTCTTTCCACAGGAGATTTCGAGGTGTTCTCATAGAAGGCCAGTAGTTCTTCTCATAGAACAACTGGGTTCATCTCACAAAAGACAATAAGAGTTTTCAATAGATGACCAGGAAGACTTCTCATAGAAGGTATGGACGTTTCCTTGTAGAAGAATTCGTGGACCTCATAAAAGAACTGGTGGTCTTCTCATGGGAGACCTGGAGGTATACTAATAAAAGTCCCAGAGGAATGCTTACAGTAAAATTGGAGTTCATTTAGAACTGGTGGTCTTCTGATAGAAGGCTTGGAGGTCATCCCATAGAACACATGGAGAACTTCCCACAGAAGATCTCGAAGTCTTCCCGCAGAAGATTTCGAGGCCTCCTCAAAGAAGCCAATTAGGTCTCCTCATAAAATACGTGGAGGATTTCTTATAGAAGATATGGAGGTCTTCGCACAGATGACCTTGTGGTTATAACATAGAAGACCTGTCCTCCCATAGATGACCTGGAGGTCTTCCCATAGATGACTTGGAAGTCTTCTCGTAGAAGACTTGGAGGTCTTCTCTTCTTCTAAAACATAGTATAGAAGGCTTGGACGTCTTCCTATATAGGAACTGGATGGCCTTCTCACAGACAGTTAGGTCTCATCGTAGAAAACCTGGAGGACTTCTCATAATAGAACTCGAGGTCTTCTAATAGACGGCGTGGCCTTCACATAGAAGACCTGTCCTCCCATAGATGACCTGGAGGCCTTCTCATTGATGACCTGGAGGTCTTCTCATAGAAGACTTGTAAGTATTTTCTCAGAAGACCAGGTGATCTTCTCAAAGAAGATCAGGTTGTATTCTGACAAAGGACCAGGTTGTCCTCTCATATAAGACCAGGTTGTCTTCTCACAGAAGACCAAGTTGTCTTCTCACAGAAGATCAGGTTGTCTTCTCATAGAAGACCAGGTTGTCTTCTCATAGAAGACCAAGTTGTCTTCTCATAGAAGACCAGGTTGTCTTCTCATAGAAGACCAGGTTGTCTTCTCTTAGAAGACCAGGTTGTCTTCTCTTAGAAGACCAGGTTGTCTTCTCATAGAAGACCAGGTTGTCTTCCCACAGAAGACCAGGTGGTCTTCTCATAGAAGACCAAGTAGTCTTCTCACAGAAGACCGGGTTGTCTTCTCATAGAAGACCAGGTTGTCATCTCATAGAAGACCAGGTTGTCTTCACACAGAAGACCACGTTGTCTTCTCATAGAAGACCAGGTTGTCTTCTCATAGAAGACCAGGCTGTCTTCTCATAGAAGACCAGGCTGTTTTCTCATAGAAGACCATGTTGTCGTCTCATAGAAGACCAGGTGGTCTTCTCATAGAAGACCAGGTGGTCTTCTCATAGAAGACCAGGTTGTCTTCTCATAGAAGACCAGGTTGTCTTCTCATAGAAGACCAGGTTGTCTTCTCACAGAAGACCAGGTTGTCTTCTCATAGAAGACCAGGTTGTCTTCTCACAGAACACCAGGTTGTCATCTCATAGAAGACCAGGTTGTCTTCACACAGAAGACCACGTTGTCTTCTCATAGAAGACCAGGTTGTCTTCCCATAGAAGACCAGGCTGTCTTCTCATAGAAGACCAGGCTGTCTTCTCATAGAAGACCATGTTGTCGTCTCATAGAAGACCAGGTGGTCTTCTCATAGAAGACCAGGTGGTCTTCTCACAGAAGACCAGGTTCTCTTCTCATAGAAGACCAGGTAGTCTTCTCACAGAAGACCAGGTGGTCTTCTCACAGAAGACCAGGTTGTCTTCTCATAAAGACCTGGAAGTATTTTCTCAAAAAGCCAGGTGGTCTTCTCATAGAAGACCTGGAGGTCTTCTTATAGATGACCTGAGGGTCTTCTCATAGAAGACCTGGAAGTATTTTCTCAAAGAAGGCATGGAGGTCTTCTTATAGATGACCTGGAGGCCTTCTCATTGATGACCTGGAGGCCTTCTCATTGATGACCTGGTGTTCTTCTCATAGAATTACTGGAGGTCTTCTCATAGAAGACCTGGAGATCTCCTCACAGAAGACAAATAGAAGATAATGAGGTCTTCACATAGAAGACCTGAGGGTCTTCTTATAGAAGGCCTGGAATTATTTTCTCAGAAGAGCAGGAGGTCTACTCACAGAAGACCAGACCTGAGGTCTTCCCATGGAAGAACTGCAGGTCTTCTCATAGAGGATCTGGAGGTCTTCTCATAGGAGACCTGGAGGTCTTCTCTTAGAAGCCCTGGAGGTCTTCTCATAGAAGACGTGGAGGTATTTTCATAGAAGACGTGGAGGTATTTTTATAGAAGACCTGGAGGCATTCTCTTAGAAGACCTGGAGGTCTTCTTATAGAAGACCTGGAGGTCTTCTTATAGAAGACCTTGAAGTCTTCTTATAGAAGACCTTGAAGTCTTCTTACAGAAGGCCTGGAAGTCTTCACATAGAAGTCCTGGTTGTCTTCTTAGAAGAGCTGGGGTCTTCTCATAGAAAACGTGGAGGTCTCCTCCCAGAAGACAAATAGAAGATAATGAGGTCTTCGCATAGAATACCTGAGGGTCTTCTAATAGAAGACCTGGAGGCATTCTCTTAGAAGACCTGGAGGTCTTCTTATAGAAGACCTTGAAGTCTTCTTACAGAAGGCCTGGAAGTCTTCACATAGAAGTCCTGGTTGTCTTCTTAGAAGAGCTGGGGTCTTCTCATAGAAAACCTGGACGACTTCTGTTAGAAGAGCTGGAGGTCCTGTCATAGAAGAACTTGAAGTCTTCTTATAGAAGACTAATAGAAGGCTTTAAGTAGAAGGCTTGGGAGTATTCTCATAGAACAGATTGATCTCTCTTTACAGAAGATCTGTAGGCCTTTTTTAGAAGAGCTTATATAATATTTTGAAACCTTCCTATAGAATTCCTCTAGGCCTTCCTTATATAGAGGACCTGGAAGTCTTCGATAATAAAACTTCTAGGCCCCTATAAGAAAATCTTCATACCTTCTATAAGAGAATTCTAGGCGAAATTTCCTTATCGAAGACATTGAGGTCTTTTCATGAAAGACGTGGAAGTCGTATTTTTGTTAAAGAAGACCTGAATGTCCCTTTGAATTAGACCTTCCAAAGTGTATGACCTGAAGTTCTTCTTATGGAAGAACTGGACAACATTTAAATCAACCAAATTAAATTTATTTCATGGTGGGTAGGGTACTTGTGAATTAAAACACAAAATAACTGCTTCAAGTCTCATAAGCGTGTGACAGTCATTGCATAGCAGCGGAATAGGAAAAAACACACAGCCTAAATAAATGTGAATGTTGAGTACATCTAACGCATGCCACCAAATGCGGCAGTCGACAGTGTGGCTAATGTGGCATCATCATCATTGGTATCTATAGCTGCTGATGGCGGTGACTCTAACTTATGTGAATGTGAGTGCAGAACTGGCGAAGTGTGGACTAATGTTTGCAACAGTTCCAACTTTAGCTTTGGGTTACAACTGCTGCCACACGAACACTAATCCACACACACACACACACCCAATTGTCCGGCAAAGCATGTAATCATGAACAACATGCCGACAGACAGAAAATAGAAAAATTGCGACGATGCGTTTGGACAGACGAACAAATGGTCAGACATAAACATTTGGTTAGATCGGTGGCGGCATTATTTCACATTTAACTCTTCTGGACGATTACAAAGACCAGATATTGTCTCATTTTAGCAGCATGTGACAGTTTTATTACTCTGCGCGGTCTTGTTGTTATTTGCTGTTTAGTGGTGGTGGTTGTTGGTCGGTCGATCGGTCGTTTGGTTGGTCATCTGCTGCATTGTGGTCGTCGCGGTTTTCCTTGCCACAACCAGTAAACAGAAGTGATGGTTGTTGTTTGGGATCGTTTATTTCTTTTCGTCTGCTTTCCTAAGTTTCTTGTTTTTGTGCTTTTCCAATTCACCTACCAACCACCTAATCGAGGTGTGTCGCCTTGCCAGTGTTTAGGTTAAACTAAGGCAACATCATCTTTTTAACCATTTAAGGTTGTTTTTTTATTTTCGAGTTGTTCCTATCTCTCGCTGGCCTGGCTTGAAATACAAAGCCACCAAAAAGCGAAAAGTAAACGCTTTGCCAAACTTAGATAAGTTTAACAGGTGAAATTAATTTTTTGTCACTTCATAAATTTATTAGACATGTTAAGTTGAGCAAAGCTACCAAAAGAGCTGCCTTTTTGAAGTTAACCGGACAATTTTCTGCTTCTGCCAATGCCCGAGCGGCGTGATGGACATACTAATTCATCAATTAAATGCAGCAGCGGCAACAACACCAACGCTAATTGACTTCTTTTTACCCTCCACTTTGATTCATGTTTAGAGTCTACCACAAATTATTGTGTGTCCTTTGAAGGTGCGGTTAAATTTCCACAGGCTAAAAGTTGAAGTTTTTGTGGAAATCAAACATTTGTTCAAAGCCATTATCTTTGACGTGGCATAAAGTATGTCAAATATGACAATTTAATATCGAAATCTTCTAACTAACACGCTTTAAACAAACACCATATTAAAAATCTGTTCTTCTAGGAAATGCCTTATAAAAATCTTTCTACAAATGTCCTTAGAGAAGACTTTCTTTGGAAGGGTCCAACCGAAGACTTCTCATGGATGCTTGTACTCAAGGTCATCTATGGAAGACAAAACAGAAGGCCTCCTTTTACTATTTACTACCGACGTAGCTATAAATGCAAATATAAAAGAAAGTATATATTCAGAATCTGACCTCTACCGAAGATTTTCAAATCCTTACAGAAGTCCTCTTTTAAAACCAGGGGACTAATCATAGAGGACATATCATAGAGGATCAGGACGTCTTCTTATAGAAAACCTGGAAGTGTTCTCATAGAAGACCTGGATGTCTTCTATTAGCAGACCCGGAGGTCATTTCATTGAAGAGCTGGAGGTCTTTCATAGAGGACCTGGAGGTCCTCTCGAAATGTAATGGAAGTCTTCTCATAGGGGCCCTGAGCAATATCTCATGTACATTAGCTAGATTTCTTCTCATAGAAGAACTGGAAGTCTTCTCGTAAAGTTCTTCTCTCGTAAATTTCTTCTCATAAAAGGCATCGAGGAGGTCTTTTCATAGAAGACCTGGAGTTCTTCTCATACATGTGAAGACATAGAGGTATTTTTATAGAAGACCTGGAAGTCTTCTAAAAGAAAATCTTGAGGTTTCCTCACTGAAGACTTTGAGGTGTTTTTATAGAAGACCTGAAGGTCTGCTCATAGAAAACCTGGAGATCATCTATTAGATACGTGGAGGACTTCTTGTAGAAGTCCTGGATTTCTTCTTGCAGAAGACTTTAAATTCTTCTTATAGAATACTTGGAAGAAGATGTCTTCTCGTGGAAGATCTGGAGGTCTTCTCATAGACGACCTGGAGGTTTTTTCATAGAAGACCTGGAGGTCTTCTCATAAAATACATGGAAGTCTTCTCATAGAAGAGAGGGAGGCCTTCTCATAGAAGAGAGGGATGCCTTCTCATAGAAGACCTGGATATCTTCTCAGAGAGGACTCGTAGGTCTTCTCATAGAAGACGTTGAGGTCTTCTCATAGAAGACCTGGAGGTCTTCTCATAAAAGACCTGGAAGTCTTCTCATAGAAGACCTGGAGGTCTTCTCATAAAAGACCTTGATATCTTCTCACAGAGGATCCGTAGGTCTTCTCATAGAGGACCTGGAGGTCTTCTCATAGAAGACCTTGAAGTCTCCTCATAGAAGACCTGGAGGTCTTCTCATAGAAGACCTGGAGGTCTCCTCATAGAAGGAAGTCTTCTCATAGAAGACCTCGAGCTCTTCTCATAAAAGACCTGGAAGACTTCTCATAGAAGAAAGGGAGGCATTCTCATAGAAGACCTGGAAGTCCTGGAGGTCTTCTCGTAGAAGACTAGTAGTCTTCTCATAGAAGAGCTAGTAGTCTTCTCATAGAAGTCCTGATGGTCTTCTCAAAGAAGACCTGGTGATCATCTTATAGAAGACCTGTTGGTCTTCTCATAGAAGACCTGTTGGTCTTCTCATAGAAGACCTGTTGGTCTTCTCTTAGAAGACCTGTTGGTCTTCTCTTAGAAGACCTGTTGGTCTTCTCATAGAAGTCCTGGTGGTGTTCTCATAGAAGACCAGGAGGTCAAGTCTAACAAGTAGAAGACCTGGAGGTCGTCTCATAAAATACCTAGTGATCTTCTTATAGAAGACCTGGTCGTATTCTCATAAAAGACCTGGTGATCTTCTTATAGAAGACCTGTTGGTCTTTTCATAGAAGACCTGGAGGTCTTCTCATAGAAGACCTGGAGGTCTTCTCATAGACACCTGGGGGTCTTCTCATAGAAGACCTGGAGGTCTTCTCATAGAAGACCTGTAGGTCTTCTAACAGAAGGCCTGGAGGTCTTCTCATAGAAGACCTGGAGGTCTTCTCATAGGAGTTCCGAACGATGGAGGTCTTCTCATAGCAAACAAATATAAGACACAGACCTGGAAGTTTTCTGAAAGACACCTGGAAGATACCTGGAGGACTTCTTGTAGAAGTCCTGGATTTCTTCTTGCAGAAGACTTTAAATTCTTCTTATAGAATACTTGGAAGAAGATGTCTTCTCGTGGAAGATCTGGAGGTCTTCTCATAGACGACATGGAGGTTTTCTCATAGAAGACCTGGAGGTCTTCTCATAAAATACATGGAAGTCTTCTCATAGAAGAGAGGGAGGCCTTCTCATAGAAGAGAGGGATGCCTTCTCATAGAAGAGAGGGAGGCCTTCTCATAGAAGACCTGGATATCTTTTCAGGGATGACTCGTAGGTCTTCTCATAGAAGACGTTGAGGTCTTCTCATAGAAGACCTGGAGGTCTTCTCATAAAAGACCTGGAAGTCTTCTCATAGAAGACCTGGAGGTCTTCTCATAAAAGACCTTGATATCTTCTCACAGTGGACCCGTAGGTCTTCTCATAAAGGACCTGGAGGTCTTCTCATAGAAGTCTTCTCATAGAAGACCTGGAGGTCTTCTCATAGAAGGCCTGGAGGTCTTTATAGAAGACCCGAAGGTCTTCTCATAGAAAACCTTTTCATAGAAGACGTGAACGTCTTATCATAGAAGACTTTGAGGTCTTCTCATAAAAGACCTGGTGATCTTCTTACAGAAGACCTGGAGGTCTTCTCATAGAAGACCTGGAGGTCTTCTCATAGAAGACCTGGAGGTCTACTCTTAGAAGACCTGGAGGTCAAATCTAAGAAGACCTGAAGTTCTTCTCGGAGAAGACCCAGAGGTCGTCTCATAGAAGACCTGGAGATCTTCTCACAGAAGACTTGGAGGTCTTCTCACAGAAGACCTGGGGGTCTTCTCATAGAAGATCAGGAGATCTCCTCATATCAGACCTGGAAGTCTTCTCATAGAAGACCTGGAGGTTTTCTCATAGAAGTCCTGGAGGCCTTCTCATTGAAGACCTGGAAGTCTTCTCATAGAAGACCTGGATGTCTTCTCATGGAAGTCCTGGTGGTCTTCTCAAAGAAGACCTGGTGATATTCTTGTAGAAAACCTGTTGGTCTTCTCGTAGAAGACCTGATGGTCATCTCAAAGAAGACCAGGAGGTCAGCTCTAACAAGACCTGGAGTTATTCTCGTAGAAGACCCAGAGGTCGTCTCATAGAATACCTGGAGGTTTTCTCACAGAAGACCTGGAGGTCTTCTCATAGAAGACCTGGAGGACTTCTCATAGAAGTCCTGGAGGTCTTCTCATAGAAGACCTGGAGGTCTTCTCATAGAAGGCCTGGAGGTCCTCTCATAGAGACCTGGCAATCTTCTCATAGAAGACCTGGCAATCTTCTCATAGAAGACCTGGCAATCTTCTCATAGAAGACCTGGCAGTCTTCTCATAGAAGACCTGGAGGTCGTCTCATAGAAGACCTGAAGGTCTTCTCATAGAAGACCTGGAGCTCTTCTCATAGAAGACCTGGAGGTCTTCTCATAGAAGACCTGGAGGTCTTCTCATAGAAGACCTGGAGGTCTTCTCATAGAAGACCTGGAGGTCTTCTCATAGAAGACCTGGAGGTCTTCTCATAGAAGACCTGGAGGTCTTCTCCTAGATGACTTGGAGGTCTTCTCTTAGAAGACCAGGAGGTCTTCTCATATCTTCTCTCAGAGGACACGTAGTTCTTCTCATAGAAGACCTGGAGGTCTTTTCATAGAAGACCTTCTTCTCATTGAAGACCTGGATGTCTATCCATAGAAGACCTGGATATCTTCTCACAGAGGTCCCGTAGTTCTTCTCATAGAAGACCTGGAGGTCTTTTCATAGAAGACCTGGAGGTCTTTCCATAGAAGACCTGGAGGTCTTTTCATAGAAGACCTGGAAGTCTTCTTATGGAAGACCTGGAGGTATTTTCATAGAAGACGTGATAGTCTTCGTATAGAAGACCTGGAGGTCTTTTCATAGAAGACGTGAAAGTCTTCGTATAAAATACTTCTTCTTATATAAAAGTTGTATTTTTCTTCTGCCTTCTTGTTCTATTGCAACATTCATTGTTGTTGCAACGTCAAACTTTAGGCCATAGTGATTATCATTGACGTGACGTTTTGAAATATTTATGAAGCATTGTGGTCAAAGGCTTTTGTTCGGTAGTTGTTTTTACTTCCACATTCCAAAGTTTGAATGTTTTATTTTACATTTTTTGCGGTTTTGGTACACCGTTTCTGAAGGCAGCCATTCAAGTAATTTGAAATACATTGATAAGATAGAAAGTTTCAGTAATATATCCTCATTAATATTGCTTGGAAGAAATTTGAGAGATTTTGTGAAACATGAGAGGAAAAAACTTATGAATTTAAAATAATCAAATTAGAAAGCAAATCATTAAAAATTTTTTATCTGTTTTTTAATTAGCCGGAGGAAGCAAAAAACATTTTCTGGATTTAGTTTGTATTTAACGTTTTTAAAAAGGGCATGTCACTAGAAGTTAGTAGTTATTTTTTGCCACTAAAAAGTAGATAAATAAGTAGTCACTACTTGAATTAACCAGAGAGGAACTACTTATTTATCTAATTTTGGTGACAAAAAAACTACTGATTTCTAAAATAATGAGTTAGTAGGTCAATTTGTAATGAGTAGTTTTGCTGGAAACCACAATTTTCATGGAAATTAACTTTTAAAATGAAATGGTGTATTTGTAGTTTTTCTTTTTTCATAATTTCCCCTTTGAGGCCATGAGGGTGCTAATGCCTTTTCCATATGGACGGATATTTTATTTTGCTTTCTGAAAATAAAGAAAGTTGATTAGTGCAGTGGAAAAGTTAAAGCGAACATTTGAACTTGCATAAATAAGCAATTTGAAAAGTTGCTGTAATTTTTAACACGTGTGGACAATTGCTATTTAATGGATAAATGAAAAAAAAACCATATCTGTGTGTCTTTTCATATAGAAAACGAACATATAACGTTCTGTATTCATACCTATGAACCTATGTCTGCGTGTAGTTTGTTTTAAAGGTCATTGACATTGAAAGAAACTTTAAATTGGATATTTTTTGTCTTGATCGTTCGTTCGTGTATTATTTCAGTTATCAGGTTCCTCTGTATCCAGATTCAAGAATTCTGCAACCTGGACTGGTTGC
The DNA here is from genome assembly GCF_047663935.1 of Musca autumnalis. Classification (NCBI taxonomy): domain Eukaryota; kingdom Metazoa; phylum Arthropoda; class Insecta; order Diptera; family Muscidae; genus Musca; species Musca autumnalis. Next base: position 75,360,239 of record NW_027412088.1, read on the forward strand.
GTCCATAAGGAATCAGGAGACAGGTGAGTGGGGTTAGCTGGACAGCTAAACAAATGCAGTGTATCGTGTGGTCCCAATCCACATGCTGGGCATGTGTTGGGTATAGTGGCGTCAATTCGGGCCCAATACGAATTGAGGCGGCTGCATCGTCCGGATCTTAGCTGGGCTAAAACCACTCGTGTTTGCCTTGGCAGCAGGTTTGAATCTTCTTCCACTGCGTAGTGCTAACCTTTGCAGACCACGCTGGCGCCGCATAGCTTATCACAGACCGGCCTATTGCATTGTATGTGTCAACAAGGTTTCTTTGTCAGCTACCCAAGTGCGGCCGGCCAGCGACTTAAGCACCTAGTTCCTACTTCTGATCTGATTGCAAATAGCTGTGGCATGCGCGGACAACTTAAACATGCTATCGAACGTTACACCCAGTATTTAGGGGTAGTTGGTGGTCGGAATCAGTGCACCATCGACCAATATGTTCAGTGGGAGCCTCATTTCTGCCGTCCATGTGGTGAACAGTGTGGCAGTGGATTTAGCGGCGGATATTTTCATATTCTTCAGATGTAAGAACTGCACCAGGTCAGCTATGTAGACATTTAACCTATCACATATATCATCGATGATAGGTCCCGACGCCAAGATCGTACAATCATCCGCATACATCACGATCTCTATACCGTCTGGAGGGTGTGGAATTTCAGAAAGGTAGAGGTTAAACAGTTCCGGAAATATCACCCCTCCTTGGGGAACTCCCTGTTTCACTCTACGGGGTTTGGACTTCTTGTTTCTGAATTCCACAAACGACTGGTGTCCGCACATATAGTTGATTACCCAACGTTTCAAACATGGCTGGAGATTACTCTTCTCTATATCCTCGAACAGCTTGGCATGTTTGACGGTATCGAAAGCCTTCGATAGGTCAAGAGCCACCATGACTGTTCGGTCGCACGGCCTTTTCTGGTTCAGTGGCGACAGGAGCGAAATCGGCCTGTACGATTCACCTCTGCTGGCATCATTGCCAGGCTTCAGTAACGGGACCACCCTGCCAACTTTCCAGGCTTCTGGTATGATAGGGTGGCTAACTATAGGTTGAGGACACTTGTTAAATACTCAACTCCAGGTTCATCCAATTGCTTAAGCATTACCATGGATATTCGGTGCGGGCCCAACGCTTTGGATGATTTCGCGTTTCGGATGGCATCTGCAACATCGCTCATCGTAAATTGTGGTGGTACCTCCTCGGCGGAATTGAGGCGGCTGCATCGTCCGGATCTTAACTGAGCTAAAACCACTCGTGTTTGCCTTGGCAGCTGTCGTTCTTCTGCTGCGATGGATGGGGGATGGTTTCCAAGTACGGCATTCACACTGTATCTTAGTACTGCTTGCGTAACCATGTTGGTGTGAATGCGATTCAAGCCTGCCTGATAGGCTCGTTGATCTAGCGGATCACTTTTATACCTTTGGACCTCTCTCTCTAGATCATGAAGGTCTCTTGGGGTCAGTTACTGTCACGCCTTTGAAAGTAACTGCTGTTCTGTCATCCTTCTTTTCCGGATTCGAGAGTGATTTAACCGTTGCCCACAATTTACTTAATCCTGCACCAATGTTGCATTGCTTCAGGTGGTCTGGCCACTTTTTCAGCTTATGTTCACCTACTAACCTGTTGACTTCAAGAGTAAGCTCTCTAATTCTTGGGTCTTCAGGGTTCGTACGACGAAGCTCATCACGCTCATTTGCTACTCCCGTCGCCTCTGTTGGGAAATTTGGTCTTATTTCGGGTATTCGACCAGCAGGTATGTATCGAGCGGCTGCTGCAGTGATGATGTCCCGGAAAGTTTTCTCAGCTACCCGAGGAGTGAGTGGGCAATTCTCTGAAGCGGTGATTGGTATATTCTCTGAACCCTTGATAATCAGCTTTCCCATGGTTCAGGAAAGTATGGCGTTCAGCGGTTATGAAATCGGGTGGTCTGTTTACGGAGACGATGATAGGGAGGTGGTCTAAGGATACGTCATTTATCAGACCTGGTGACACAATGGTGATATCTGGCGAACTGTGACAGTCTCCTCTAATCCTCGTAGTAGCGTCTTCATTCGCCGTGCAAAACGTGAAGCTATCAATTTGTTCAGCCAGCGCTGTACCCCACTGGTCATTACCTAGGACGGAATGCCAAAGCTCGTGATGAGCATTGAAATCCTCTAGCACCAGACGGTTATTGCCCTCTAAAAACGAACTAATATCGGGCATATAACGCCGGGCAGAGCTATTCATCGGCGGTATGTACACATTAAGCAGCTCTACGTCGGCAGTACCACACTTTACTGCTACCCCTACCTTCCATGTGTGGGCCACTAGAGACAAGCTGAAGCGAGATAGGTCTGTGCTGGACAGACTGGTGTATCAGGAAGGCAAGTCCTCCTCCTCCGCTTCTTGTGCGATCCTTCCGCTTAGAAGACCTAGAGGTCCTCTCATACAAGACCTGGAGGTCATCTCATAGAAGAACTGGAGGTCTTCTCATAGAAGACCTGAAGGTCTTCTCATAGAAGACCTGAAGGTCTTCTCATAGAAGACCTGGAGGTCTTCTCATAGAAGACCTGGAGGTCTTCTCATAGAAGACCTGGAGGTCTTCTCATAGAAGACCTGGAGGTCTTCTCATAGAAGACATGGAGGTCTTCTCATAGAAGACCTGGAGGTCTTCCCATAGAAGACCTGGAGGTCTTCCCATAGAAGACCTGGAGGTCTTCTCATAGAAGACCTGGAGGTCTTCTCATAGAAGACCTGGAGGTCTTCTCATAGAAGACCTGGAGGTCTTCTCATAGAAGACCTGGAGGTCTTCTCATAGAAGACCTGGAGGTCTTCTCATGGAAGACCTGGAGGTCTTCTCATAGAAGATCTGGAGGTCCTCTCATAGAAGACCTGGAGGTCTCCTCATAGAAGACCTGGAGGTCCTCTCATAGAAGACCTGGAGGTCTTCTCATAGAAGACCTGGAGGTCCTCTAATAGAAGACCTGGAGGTCTTCATATAGAAGGCCTGGAGGTCTTCATATAGAAGACCTGGATATCGTCTCACAGAGGACCCGTAGGTCTTCTCATAGAAGACCTGGATATCTTCTCATAGAAGACCTGGAGGTCTTCTCAAAGAAGACCTGGATATCTTCTCACAGAGGACCCGTAGGTCTTCTCATAGAGGACCCGTAGGTCTTCTCAAAGAAGACCTGGAGGTCTTCTCATAGAAGACCTGGACGTCTGCTCATAGAAGACCTGGAGGTATTCCCATAGAAGGAGGTCGTCTCATAGAAAACCGGGAGTTCTTCTCATAGAAGATCTGGAGGTCTTCTCATAGAAGACCTGGAGGTCTTTTCATAGAGGACCCGTAGGTCTTCTCATAGAAGACCTGGAGGTCTAACGATAGGTTGAGGACACTTGTTAAATACTCAACTCCAGGTTCATCCATTTGCTTAAGCATTACCATCGATATTCGGTTTGGGGTCCAACGCTTTGGATGATTTAGCGTTTCGGATGACATCTGCAACATCGCCCATCGTAAATTGTGGTGGTACTTCCTCGGCTGGAAGGTCTCTTCTTATACGGCGTAGCACACTTCTCTTCGCCCTATCACTCTCGGGCTGCTCTATGAACTGCCGGTTAAAATAACACGCGCACCTCTTGGGGTCAGTTACTGTCACGCCTTTGAAAGTAACTGCTGTTCTGTCATCCTTCTTTTTCGGATTCGAGAGTGATTTAACCGTTGCCCACAATTTACTTAATCCTGCACCAATGTTGCATTGCTTCAGGTGGTCTAGCCACTTTTTCCGCTTATGTTCGTTCACCTACTAACCTTTTGACTTCAAGAGTAAGCGCCCTAACTCTTGGGTCTTCAGGGTTCGTACAACGAAGCTCATCACGCTCATTTGCTAGTGCCGTCGCCTCTGCTGGAAAATTTAGTCTTATTTTGGGTATTCGACAAGCAGGTATGTATCGAGCGGCTGCTGCAGTGATGATGTCCCGTAAAGTTTTCTCAGCTACCCGAGGATCTGAGGAAGTGGGCAATTCTCTGAAGCGGTGATTGTTAAATTCTCTGAACCCTTGCCAATCAGCTATCCCATGGTTCACGAAAGTACGGCGTTCATAGGTTATGAAATCGGGTGGTCTCTTTACGGAGACGATGATAGGGAGGTGGTCTGAGCTAAGGGAAATTAGGGATTGCCAGGATATGTCATTTATCAGACCTGGTGACACAATGGTGATATCTGGTGAGCTGTGGCAGTCTCCTCTAATCCTCGTAGGAGCGTATTCATTCACCGTGCAAAAGGTGGAGCTATCAATTTGCTCGCTGTACCCCTCTGGTCATTACCTAGGACGGAATGCCAAAGCTCGTGATGAGCATTGAAGTCCCCTAGCACCAGATGGTTATTGCCCTCTAAAAGCGAACTAATATCGGGCATATAACACCGGGCACAGCTATTCATCGGCGGTATGTACACATTAAGCAGCTCTACCTCGGCAGTACCACACTTTACTGCTACCCCCATACATTCCATGTATGGGTCACTAGAGACAAGCTCAAGCGATATAGGTCTGTACTGGACAGACTGGTGTATCAGGAAGGCAAGTCCTCCTCTTCCGCTTCTTGTGCGATCCTTCCGCAAAACGTTGTAACCATCACAACGCAAGCTACAGGTGGCGGTGAGCTTTGTTTCTTGGATCGCGGCGACCATGATGTTTTTCCGACTCATAAAATCTACAATTTCGCTGACCTTATTGCGGAGACCGTTGCAATTGAATTGCAGGAAAGATGCATTTCCGGGCCGTTGAACAACAAGGTTCCCATTCCTCCAAAAAATTCTTAAAACCCTACGATTATTGTTGTGGAAGTAATTGAAAAAGCATTTCCTCTTCCAGTCCCTTTATTGGGCCATCTCTCATACTTGCGTTCAACGCTTACAATAATCCATTTTTTTCTCAAGCAATTAACATGAAAAGTTAACATTAAATCGTTATTGGGTTCACGTACACCAATAAAAAATAGCTTTCCAGATTAAGATTTGTTGTTTAGCAAGAATGTCAAAAAGAAGAAGAAAATCCGGTATTATCTAAAATTGACATTTGAAATTATTTCATTATTTGCACAGCACTTGAAACTTGAAAGTGTGGCTCTCCATTTAAGACAGTATTAAGAGATTTAAACCAATCATAATAACAATTGTGGTGGTGAAGATGATGATGATGACGGGTATGACTCCCAAGAGTATCTGGGATTTCTTTTGACCATTCATTTTGAATTGCAGCAATACGTTGTAGCAGATTCATGCCATCATGATGTAGAGCTCAAAATCATTTCGATTCACGACAGCTTGTCCAAAAAATTAAAGAAAGAAAAAAAAAAACAGAAAATGTTGATAATCATAGAGGCGTTTGCCCAAAGAATGCAAGAGACAAGGAAGGCAAGGTGTTGTGGCGTTGATGATCATGAGAAGGAATTAAAATTCATTTTTACAAAGAAATACAAAAACAAAACAGAAAATAATAGTACTCAATAAAATGGTCTTCATGGACCACCATACAAAGTTATACAACTTCAATAACACTCAAGTGTCAAAATATTGTGATGGGTTGTTGCCACTTAAATGCATTCATTGGAGGGAACTCAACATTTTATATTTCATTTTCATTCCCTCAATGGCAAAGTGAGTCTTCATATTAAACCAAATACACTCGAAGAAAATAATTCAAAATTTCTTAGTATTTACAAATATATGAGGTTTGTTTTGGATAGTTTTTTTTTTCAGTAGCCATGGGTTTTCAACATTTCCCATTTATACACTCAAACAAAGATATCCATTGCATGTGGTTGACCACACACGTTGTTGTCATTGCTACCATCATCGTCATCTTCTTCTTTTTCTTCGTTGCTCAATTTTTGGAATGATATGTGATGTGATCTGCTCATTGACTACAACGACGTTTACTTCCTCTGCCAACCAACCAACCGCCTTCTACAAAGTTTCTACAAGTTTTGTTGAGAAAATCCCAATAAGCTTTACGTTTGTGATCTGTAGAGCGAACTTGCTGCATAGTTGTCAAAAAGCCATCAATGTCAAATCAAACACAACAACTCACTTTTTTTTGACAGCCCGCCTCAGCTGTGCGACTTGAAAGAAAACAAGAAGGAGGAGTGGACGGAAGGGGCCTCAGATTGCGAAGCAGCTTAAGTTAGGCAGTTTGCCAGCTTCTTTGGCATTCAATTTTGTACAAAACAAAGATATTTGACAATTCGTTTGTCTACTGCTTCTATGCGCCTTACCTCACCTGTCTGTCCGCCTGCCTAGCTGTCTCCATGTCTATCAGTCACTCAGTCAATGATCATGTTTGTTTGTGTTACGTTTTGATTATTGTATCCCAATGGTGGATTATATTAATTTTTGAAAAGTACGATTATATTTTGAAATTCTTTTAGAAAATTATTGTCTCTATTCAATTGAAGATTATTGACAGAAATGGTCAATAGGTTTTTGTCTTTTATTGTGGACTGGACTGGTTTCAAAGATTTATGGAGCGAGCTTTGAGAGCTTAAGGAATGTTTTTTGTTGTAAATTATTTGATGTCAGTGCGAATGAAAATATTTTAATCTTCATCGATTTTTGCTATTCGTTTTGGAATTTTCAGTGTAAAATATTCTTGGTCGGGATTAGAATTTCTGACAGTTTCATCTGAGAGACCAGTTGTTTTTGCATCTGTTTCATTTTGCCTGAATTCTTAGATCGGAGGCAAATATGAACAGACTAAGAATGTCTAGATAGAGATCATAGTATCAACATCCAGGCCATGCTTACAATTCCAGTGGATTTTATTTGACGTATACACTTTGGAATTGACATTTGAAATTCAGTGAATTTCGTGCTCCCGAAGAAAATTGTACTGTAGTAAAGGGGGCCGGCCGCAAGGACGATCCGAAGGCCGGTCATAATCTACAATTTTGTGTGGGAGGTACCCGAAGGAGTGGACCGATATAGTCTATATGCGAATCAGATCTATTTCTGGATGAAATATTACAAGAAACAAATTTAAGACCAAATCGGTTGATCCGCTCGAAAGTTTTTGCTCACCATTTTATCCAAAAAATGTTGAACTTTTGTTGGGGAGGTAACGAAAGGGTGGATCAGTATGTCTCATTTTGGAACTTGATCTAAGTTTGGACAAAATATTATAAGGCCTAAATTTTTGGACCAAATCGTTCGAGCGTTATTGTGTGCTCCAGCCAACCAGGCAGACAGATGGACGGACATGACTAAATCGACTCCAAACTGTCAAAGACAATACGAGAAAATGCCGAACTTCTAACTTTCCTTGTGAATACTATCCTATCACAATTATAGGCGGTGTAGGCCCTAGCTAGGGTATACGTAACGCTACAAAATCGCGAGGTACACTCGCAACAACACACGAACTGCTACCAGGAAGCCCTCTACAGTCATTATTATTATCCAATAATAGTTATCATTCCCTATATACCACAGGTTCAGAAATGGATGTTGATTTCGAACTTACTACTAACTACTAATTGTTTTACAAACATCCCAGAAGGGACAAGGGAGACTTCTCTCATATCACTGAGTCCACCCCGATTCATATTAGTTCAATAATAAATCCGAACGGCTTGGCTTAAGACACCACCCGAAGTAGTACATGGCTGAAATACTCAGGAAATGTCGCCAACATTACTGAGGGGGTATATTTGTCGCGTTGAGAATTTCATGTTGCCTGGCCTCGGAATCGAACCCGGGCATTCCTCGCGCAAAGCGGGTATGCATACCATTGCACTGCGGTGGAGCTATAGTCGGGTTGAAATTCTTCGTTGTTGTTACGTTGAAAATTCCATTTCGAAGGCTACACAGGCGTTTCAAAGTGACTTCATGGCACTTTTAACGTGACAATATGATCACGTACATAACACAACAACTACTACCAAGAAACCCCTTACAATCATGGGTAAACAGCGCTTTGACAACCCTCCACCATACATTGTCTCTACCTGACACTAGTGGTATAACAAACCACACACCGGTAAATTTAACTCCAGTGTATTTTTGCAACCATCAAAGTCAGTGCTTAGGGCGAATTATTCGCATTCACTTCATGCCTCGAGTCACTAATATATTTCAGAGTTGGTTGCTGATGGCGAGCTGGCTACTGCAGGGAGTTAGCAACACGGGTTGGAACTAAAGGTTGTTCTCAATCCGCCAACGTACACCTTGTTGCTACCGAGTTGGGAATACTTTTTGGAAGCCACCCAATAAATTGTGGTGGCTAATAAATTGCTCTGGACCTTCGGGTTTTTCAGTTCTACAGGGCCTTCGGGTTATCTGTTCCATTCGGCACTGGACCTTCGGGGTTTTCAGTTCTACATGGCTCTTGAGTCAGTCATATGTTCCATTCGGCACTGGACCTTCGGGGTTTTCAGTTCTACACGGGCTTCGGGTCATCTTTTCCATTCGACACTGGACCTACGGGTTTTTCAGTTCTACAGGGCTCTTCAGTCAACTGTTCTATTCGGCACTGTACCTTCGGGTTTGTCAGTTCTACAGGGCCTTCGGGTCACCTGTTCCACTGTTTGGGTAGTAGTAGAACATTGTAGAAACTAGGCCGTAGTCCTAACGACGTGTCAAAATCCGAACGCCGTACCCATCGTCTTCCCGAACATCAACAGCCGAACGCGAAATCCGCCGTGATCCCGATCATAAAAAGCCGAACGCCGAATCCATCGTGTTCCCGAACATCTACAGCCGAACGCCGAATCCATCGTGTTCCCGAACATTAACAGCCGAACGTTGAATCCATCCGGTTCTCAATTAGCTACAAGCCGCCGTCCGATCACCTGCGAACCGTCGACATCATAGCAGAACCCCGATCTCCTACAACCCGCCATCCCTATTATCTACACACCGTCATCAATATACCAGTTTCCCGAATATCGACGAGCCACCAGCGAAATCACCGGGTCCTGACCCTTCAACCACCACTGATTCCGACGAACCATCCGAGAAAGGGTAACCATTGTCAGAACAACGTCCACTAGTCTCGAACCCCAACAAACGAGCATCGATCCACCCAGCCATCATCACGCCAACGATCGATCCATAACTATGGAACATATTCTTATCGTATTCAATTCCGAGTATATTCTAACCTATTTCTTAAATCAATAAAATCTGTATTAATCTCCTGGAAAGGGAAAATACTAGTCTTCCCATTTCCTAAGGTTTAGTGGGACCTTATGGAGAACCTGGACGCAACTGAGATTACCCCAGCCAATGAGAAAACCACGTTACACACCGTTCCACAGGACCTTTGGGGCAGCCGTTGCACAGGGACTTCGTGTCACTGTTCCACTTGGTCTTTGGGTCAGTTATTACCCAGGAACTATGGTACTCTGTTCCGTATATAGGAATCAGTAGCGCACGGTAGAGATTAGACGGTAGCCCTAGGCTAACAGTTTCTGATCGTCTACACACGAAAGTTAAAGAATTCGTGTTCCCGAACATCCACATCCAACATCCGTATACCTTGTGTTCTGAATATCTACAGCCGAACACCGAATACATTGTGATCCAGAACACCTAAACCACAAAGCGGAATACATTGTGTTCCTCGTCATTTACACCCGAACGTCGAATACTTCGAGTTTACAATCATCATCAACGCCCCAAGATTTTCGATAATCTACAAACCGCCATGAATGCACCAGGTTCCAAATTATCATCTACAAGTCGTCGCCAACGCCTCATTCCGATTATCTACAAACCTCTGCAACGCATCAAGTTTTCATTTTAGTTGTTGTTTTTCTCTTTCCAATATAGTATATCGCAATCGAAGCATTAAATTCCTGATTATCTACAAATCGTTGAGCAAGCCTAATATTTGTATATAACAGGACCAGCTGACTCTGCACGAATTACAAAGCTTTAAAACATTCATCCAATCTGTCAGAGTTTCCTTCACATCAATGATCGACCTCAATCGATACCAATTGAATAAATTTAATCAATAAAAAACCCGATTAAAACCCGAAATTGTCTCCATTAGTAGATCAACCGACTTCAGCTAAATGGCCTGGTTTTAAAGAGTTCACCAATCACTGCTTCAGAGAACTGCCAACCTTTCTGATGTTCGGGAAGTAGGAAGGATGTTCCGGGACATCATCACAGCAGCAGCCGTTTGCTACATACCTGCTGGACGAATACCCGAAGTGGGACCAAATATCGCAACAGAGGTGGCGGAACTCCGAAATCATCGTGACGAGCTTCGCAGAGCCAACCTTAGTGGCCCCAGAGTTAGAGCTCTGACACTGGAAGTTAACAGGTCGGTCGGTGAGAAGAAGCGACATAAGTGGCACGATAATCTGAAGAGTTGCAACACTGGAGCCGAAGTTAGTAACGGTTAAGGAAAATTGGACTTCAGTCACTATTACGATGTTTGACTGTCAGGTCCGAAGAGGTTCGTTATTTTAATTCACAATTCTGTCGAGCACCTCGGGAGGACAGGGCGAAGAGTACTTCGTCGTATTAGATCTGTTTTTCCTAGGTGAAACCACCACAATTTGCAATGGATGATGTTGCAAATCCCATTAGAAACGCTAAATCAGAATGCGTTAGGTCCTGATGGTTTGTCCATGGTAATGCTGAAATAACTGGATGAGCCTGTAGTTAGCCACCCAAATCATGGCCGAAGTGTGGAAAATGAACAGGGTAGCCAGGTAAACATGACAGCAAAAGGCGAATCGAACAGACCGATCTCGCTTTTGTTGTCCGTAGCCAAGACTCTTTACTGCTCTTCAGCGTCAGAAATAGCTATGGGTTTCGTAGGCTTCACTGTGCTTCACGCCATCTCCACACATGTTTGTCGAAGAATCAACCAGAACAAACCATGCGATAGGACAGTGTTGGTGGCGCTCGACTTATCAAAAGCCTTTGATACTGACAAGCACTCCACGCTATTTGAGGACATTGAGCAGACTACTCCCCGGCCAAGTAAGAAACGTCTAGAGTCGTATGTGGAATTCAGAAAACAAGAAATGGAAGTGGAACAGCAAATTCGCCAAGGTGAATGATATCTCCGTAATTGTTTAACCTCTACCTTTCCTGTAGTCTACCACCACCCACCGGCCTTGAGATACGGCCTTGAGATCTTTACGGATGCGGATGTGTATACTATCTTGGGGACGTGAACATTCCCTAATGTTATTTGTAAGAGGCTGAACTTCTTTTGACCGATTTTAAAACGTTTTTCCACGCGAGAAATATGAAAATGTCCGCCACTAAGTATACGGTCACCCTTTTCACCACATACACTGCGTATATGAGCACAGAGAAACCGAATTCCGACCACTAACTACCCCAAGTTTTTAGGGATAACAGCATGTCCACTTCGTCAGCCTTGCCGTAGTTATTTGCGACAAACCATTACCATTGACAGAAGTGCAGACTTGGGGTGCAGACAAAGAAACCTTATTGACAATATATAATGCGATATGTCGGGTTGTAAGTAGGCTATGCGGCGCCAGTTTTGTCCGCGAACCTGTCAGAACGTCGTCTTCTACGTTCGGGCCATGCAGGAGTAGGTTTTTATCTTGGTCTTCCTTATGCGAAAGAACAGCTTGTTTCCCAATCTCTCCAGTGTCTTCACTTCATCCTCTGTTATCGAGAAACCTAGACCCATGTTGGTGGTTGGCTCAGTGGCGAATACGCACCACTGATTCATTGACACATCCTCGTTCATCTTCACTAGATCTTCAAAAGCTTGGGCCGTCGCACTTTATTCTTGGCAACAAAACTCTGGTACTGTGTCACATTAGAATTTCCTCGGCCGGCATCAGCCTTAGGCTGTTGTAGTTCCAGGCATTGCAAAACTTTGCTATTTTTTCAGGATTCCCTTTGAGAATTCGACCATGTATCTGATGACTCTTTAACCACGATGTACCTCGCTAGAGACGATATGAGGCAGACAAAACAGACATCTTTACCCCATTCACCAGTTTTGATAGGGAACAGCTTTCGATTCCTTTCGTTAGCCTAAGCAACCATCAGGTTGTCCTTAACGAACTCGATGAATGGTCGTTTTATTGTTGAAAAGGCCGTGGTATTCTGCTTAAGTTTCTTCCACTGCATAGGATCGTTCGGTCGTTTTATTGTTGAAAAAGCCGTGGTATTCTGCATAAGTTTCTTCCACTGTACAGGATCGTTCGCTCTTCATTTGAGATTTGAGAGATTTTGGCTTTTTCATAATAAGAATGAACGGACAGACTTTTTGATGGGATTCGTAGGTTGTCCATCTTAAGGGAGGGACAGATTCGTTGGTTTAGTGCTTGTAGGTAGATGTGTTTTACTGATGAAGTGTGTTATAACTGTTTCCAGTGCTGACTAGCTACCAACTCCTAACTAGATGCTAAAAGGTCATACCCGAAGAGAATGGGTTTAATAGTTTCATTTATGTTTCGGAATATGGCTTATTTTTTAAATTTCCCTTTGGCAGACGTCGTCAGAAAATGTTTAAATATTCGTACAACATTTGTTTCCTTTACTAATTGCATTGTCCAATACCAATTTAAGTATAAAACCTCTAGCTTATTCGTATCTACCTAACTTCCAATCCAATCTAGATATTTATCTATCTTTAAATATTTCGAATGCCACCAAAAGCTTACCTGTATTCGCTACATATTATCACAACCACTTTATTACGCTCACATGCGACGATCAGTTAATTCATGGACAAATCTATTTAAATTACTCACTAACATTCCTTATCAAAATGTAATCGTAGACCATAGAAAAGAAAAAGAAAAAAAAAACGAACTGCAGCGAAAATGCTCCTTTATTTGAAGACCAAAACAGGAATTCGATTATTGTTCGTGTAATTGTTTTATTGTAGGCAAACCAAAAACAGAGCTCTTCATTTTATTACCATCAAATATTTTAAATCTTCTTCGTTGTCGTTGTCTGCGTTTGGTCATCCTCAAACAAAACCATAAAAGAAATGTTGCAGTAAAACGACTAAAAAGAATAATTCTTTGTTACCACAATTGCACAACTGCAACAGCATCAACGAACGTCATCATCATCACCAGCACCATCATTGTGGAGTGGTGGCTTTGCTGCATCCAAGCCTTAACCAAGTCGCAGCAGCAGCAGCAAAAAGACCACCCAAGTTGACAGGGAACAAACTATAGTACACATGCACTGCACATTGGAACTAAGCCAAACGTAAAAGGATCTCAAGAAGAGGAAGAAGAAGAACACTAACATAACATCACAAATTGTTGTAGACAACAAATGCAATATAAAACATCAAATTCATTGGGGGGCTAAGAGGAGAGGGAAAACTTGGACTAGATTAGGTGGTTGTAAAGAGTCACTCAAGTATACCAAAGAGAAGAATCCGCAACCGAATATGCAGCAGCACAGTATTTCAATCTTAACTTCAATAAAGCTTAGGCAATTACAGCCGATAGTTATCTGCAAAGTACTTTCAGCTTTGAAACTTCATTATAAAGCTTTCGGTAATGACAATAATGTTGTCCGTCTCTTAAGCTCTTCAACACCAACAAATAAATAAGATAGCTATTAATTTTAATTTTCCATGTCTTCTTTACATCGAAGCTAGAGTTGGGTAGCTTGATGCAACTACTCCAATTTCATTTTACTGCAATGCAAATGTGGTTAAAAAACTATCACATACACAACCCAGCAAAAATGTCTACATATTACCAAATAATAAGTAAATATATTTTATATTATTGTAGTCATAATAAGGTCAAGGGTATTTCAAGCCATGTCTGAGTTTGGTATTGCTGCAAAATTAATATGACTGTGCAAAATAATATTAATTGACTCAAGGTCAACAGTTAAAATTTGAAAGAATCTCCCCGAGCCTTTTATTACAAAACGAGGTTTTAGACAAGGTGACAGTGTATCGCGTCACCTATTTGACATCTTGCTAGAAAAGGTTATACGAGAAGCTAATATACATACAAACAAGTAAAAACGGCGTTTGGTTCGGTGGAGGGTATATCACAAAATAATTTTTACCTAAAATGCAATAATTAGTTTTCCTTACTGACCCCAATTTTAGATGAAGATATTTTATGAGATCGGATATCCCAAATGCCTAAATTAGGCCGGACAAGTAAAAAAAGTATCAGCCGGCTTTATGTATTTAGGGGGTTTAAAAATGTTGGGCGTTTGAACTGACAAAATGTGGATTTGGATTAAAGATCAAAAGTTTTGCGAGGGTTTGACTCCTAAAACAAGACCTACTTCCAAAGTGGACTATATTTTGAAAGTAGGTCTTGTGTTAGGAGTCATTCCTTTTGATAGATAGCGCGCCCACCAGTCATTATCGTTGGTCACCACATAATATGGAGCTTTTGGAACATTATATCAGGAAACATGTACTTGCCTACGAAAAACATAATATCGCTGTAAAAAGGGCTACTGGGAGTACTTCGGTAAACATTTTCAAAGGATCCTCGAACAGACCCTTAATCGCACAAAAATGTTGAACATTTGTGTGGGTGGTACCCCAAGGAGTGGACAGATAGGGCCCACTTTTGACCATAAAGTAAGTTCGGAAAAAATATTTTGAGATCCAAAGTTTGGGCCAAATCGGTTGTTCCGTTTATGAGATATCGTTGGAACCATTTTATCGAATGTTTTCGCACTTTTGTGAGGGACCTATAAGCACAACCTTCGAATTCTAATATTCGACGAAATATTACGATGGGCAAAGTGTGGACCAACGTAGTATTCGGTTTGAGAGTTGCCGTGCGCAGCAGCCACTATACATGCTGGCCAAGAGGCCATGGAGGTCCGCCCACCCCCCCCCCCCCCCTAAAATGAAAATTTTTACACACTCTTTTAACATTCTTCTTCAAAAATGAAATGAATTTCTGTTTTCGTTCCTGATGCTGACAGTAGGGCGGACATGGCTAACTAAATCAACTCCAAATTGTCTGAAACTGTTTTCGTCCAAACACACTTGGTTCTAACACCATTATTTCGCCCGGGTCGAACTTTTTATACTTTCCACCCTAAGATATTCTGAACTAACATGGAATAATTAGTTTTCCTTCCTGAAAACAAATGCCTAAATTAAGTCTAATTATGAATGAAAAGTATCAATAAAAGTTTGAAAAACTGTTGCTATCGGTAGGAGTTAACGACAACTTTATTTTGGTTACCGAACATTTTCGTTAATTATCGAAAATATAAGCATATTAATTTTACCGATATTTGTCGGTAACTTGAAAAATGAGTTACAGAATTCCATTACTGAAATTTTCTTGAATCAAAAGGCACCTATATATGGGGCCTATATCAGATTATGGACCTATGTATGTTGAATATTGTTGTTGGACAAATTTTGTGACCACTGGGAACCTTAAATGTCTTAAATGGGTCTATATCAAACCATGGACCTATGTTGACAATTTTCGGTGGATAAGTTTTGTAATAATTGGGAACCTCAAATGTCGGATTCCAGGTAGATAAAAAATGTAGCTAAAACAAAGGTCTATGGGTCACATTCGAATGTTTATAGGCTTCATTCGAGCATGTCATAGCTATTTGAAGTGAAGAGAAATATAAACAAGGTTCTAAGGTCCCTTGTCGACAGCACCAGGGTTGCTCCGTATTAATTGTTTATACCCTCAGCATTTATGCTAACGAGGGTATATACACATTCATACGGGCAATATGTGCCTCATCCAAATAATGGTTTTAGATCCAAAGTATGTTTGGACGAAATCCGTTTCAGACAATTTGGAGTCGAGCAATGTCCGTCCGTCTGTCTGTCTGGCTGGTGCGCACGATAACTTTCGAAAGGATTAACCGATTCAAACCAAATTTTAGGTATCGTAATATTTTGTCCAAACTAAGTTTAAGTTCGAAGATGGGTTAGATCGGGCCACTCCTTCCGGTACCTCCCGCACAAAAGTTCAAAAATGTTCGGAAAATTTGTGCCCACGATAACTCTTGAAGGGAGTAACCGATTTAATCCATACTTTGAATATCGTGAAATTTCTACCAGACTTAAATATAGTTCCAATATGGGCTTAATCGGTCCATTCTTTCGGGTACCTCCCACATAAAATTTCGGAAAAGTTCACTTTAGGAGCTGCACTTGAATCGCTTTAATTTTTTCTGTAGCAACTTGTATTCACTGCCACAATACGACGGCACAAGTTTTATCAGGGGCAAGTCCATACTTCCTGATAAAATAGCCTGAAAGATGCAAAAAGCCCCTGTGACACCGTGTTTAGTGGTTGGAGTGCATGATAACTCTGGAACGGATTTGCCGATTCGAACTTAGTTTATGTTCGAAGATAACCCATATCGGTTTACTCGTTCAGGTACCTCCCCCCAAAAGTTCAAAAATATTCGGAAAAGTTGTGGCCACTATAACTCTAGTATTATAATATATTTACCAGATATTATAATATATTTACCAGATATATTTCAGGTTTGAATTTAGACTATATTTGTCCACTCCTTCGGGTACCTTTCACACAAAATTTCGGATAAGTTCACTTTAATACCTGCTTTCGAATCACTTTAGTTTTTGTAGAAGCGACTTGAATTTGCTGCCTCAATCACGACGGTAAAGTTCTTTAGGAGTGGCAAAAACTCCTATGGCACCATATGTAGTGGCTGGAGAGCACGATAACTCCTGAACCGATCAACCCATTTGGATCTCTTAGTATTTTGTCCAAATTTAGTTTAACTTCTAAAATGGCTCTAATAGGTCCTCTTCTTAGGGTACCTCACCCAAAAAAGTTCAACATTGGTGTTTAAGTGCAGTTTAGGGTCTGTTCAAAGATCCATGGAAATGTATACCGAGGCTGTTCATTGTGGTCCTGTTTACAGCGATATTATGTTTACCGTGGACAATTCCATGCTTCCTGGCATACTGGTCCATAGGCTATACGATGACCCATTGAAATGACTAGTGGGCGCGATATCTGTCGAAAAGATATAACTCCCTCCACTTCCATAATGGGCTATGTCGGTCCATTCCATCAAGTACATCCTCCACAACAATTTTTAACTTTAACCCTAATCAACATTTTTGTCGGCAAGTTTTAATGTCCAAAAAGGGCCACAAAATACTGAATGACTCCAGACATAGGCTGAGGGTATATCTCTGTCGGCAAAGCCGACTGATACTTTTTTACTTGTTTTGACTATCAAAAAGTTGCGAACGCCGAAAACGTCATACACTTGTATAAACCGTGTAAAAAGTAGGAAAAACAAGTAAAAAGTATCAGTTGGCTTTGCCGACAGAGATGTACCCTCAGCCTGTGTGAATTAAGATTTTTATCTATGGACATCCTTTTCCCCAAAAATGATATATTCAGAGGAATTTTAAAATTTTGTGGCCTTTTAACAAATATGTTGAACGTTTGGGAGGGAGGTACCCTAAGGAATTTACCCATATGACCCAATGGCGCACATAAACTAAGTTTTAACAATATACTTCGAGGTCCAAAGTTTGGACCAAATCGGTTTCTCCGTTTAAGAGATATCGCGCGTATCATTTTCGCGAGTGGTTTCCAACTTTTGTGGGGATATACCGGAAGGGGTGGACCGATAAACACCATCTTCAAATTTCATGTAATATTCGAAAAAATATTACTGTTTGAGATAAAAACTCATTTGTTATATTCACTACAAATCTCCGGGGAGCCTTTGTTTGCCTAGGTCCGATCGCAGAGAGATCTCTCTATCTTAAGTATTCACTACACACCCTCCGAGAAACTATGTACGTTCAGTGCGGACGGCTGGTTAATATTTCCAATAATTGCCTTACAAATCTTCTAGGAGAACATGTTCGCTCAGCGCGGATCTTAGATAGCACTTTCTTGGTAGTCGAATTTCTCTGCAATTTCTCCCTGGAACTATGTTTGCTAAATTCAGATTATAGTGAGAACTTTCCAATAAACAGTCATTATCCCAGCCATGCATCGCTTTCGGTTTTTTACACCAATCACTTACGCTATGAAACTCGAAAATTATTAACCATATTCTGACAATGCAGCGTGATAGAAGACCAAAAAAGAGAAGACACGTGTCTCGCCGTTTTTTCCTATCTCATCAACTTTCGCTGTTATAGGCCTCCAAAGTTTGAGGCTTTGAAGTCAAAAGGGGTAATTTTGACAGGACTATATCTTTCAAACTTTAAATTTTATTTAATCTCAAAGGCACGTGCTACAACTACGTCTCAAAAAGAACAACAAATGTGAACACATAAACTCCTTCAAACTTAATCTTCATCTTTTTTCTTGGGTTTTGGTCTACAGATATCAAACCCATCAAATTTGAAGCAAACAACCAGCTAAAAATGTACCTTAGATCTCGATAAACATCTTTTTAGAACATACGAACTCTGTATAATCGGTTCTTAAAGGTCAAAATAACAAAGCAAATGGGCTTTTTATCCTGTTTTCTCTGGTTCTGGTCCACAGATACTAAACCGTTCAATATTCAAGACAACAATCAACTACAATAATCCAGCAAAGATATCAGTAAACAACTTTCAGGAACGTATGAACTGTCTGTCACAGGTTCTTAAATGTCAAAATAGCAAAACACTTAAGAAAAAATATTCGATTTTCATACTTTTTCTCCGATTCTGGTCCATAAATACCAAACCGTCCAAAATTTAAGAATAGAGCCAACTACAAAAATATACCTAAGATCTCAGTAAACTTGTTTCTAGAACATGTGAACTTTCTAGGAATTATATTTGCCCATTCTTTCCTGTCCAGTTGTATAAATATTTAACTTTTAAAAGTTTCTTGAATTTTGAAGAGTCTCTTAATTACAGACCTGAGTAGAGCAAATGTTTGTTTATTGAGATCTAAGGCACATTTTGTAGTTGGTCCTTTGCTTCAATTTTGATCGGTTTGATATCTATAGATCACAACCCGAGAAAAAATTTTAAAATAAATTTTGACCTTGCCGATTTCGACCTTGCAGATGAAGTTTGATGGATTTCATTTGTTCACAATTTTTGTTCTTTACAACAAGAGCTACAACTTTGCCTCTGAGAGTAAATTCAATTTTTTACAGTTTGGAAGATATGATCCTGACAAAACGATGCCTTTTGACACCAGAGCCTCAAGAGTTTGGATGCCTATAACCGCGAAAGTTGATGAAATAGGAAAAAACGGCGAGATACGTGTCTGCTCTTTTTTGGTCTTCTATCACACTGCCTTGTCAGAATATGGTTAATAAAACATAACTCAAAAAATTACACACCGTGTTATCAGTCATATATTCACCAGTATGAGCGTACTTCTCTACTCGAGAACTGTCACGAGTCTCACTCTCTCACTCAAAATTGTGTTTTTTATTTCTCTCTTTTTATTTATTTATCGGTTTCACTCGCGGATTTGTATCACTTACTCACCGCCACAAACAATAACTATATCTGAAAGCCTATTTGAGCTATCACCTAAATAATTACGATATGCAAAGTTTGGACCAACACAGAATTTGGTTTGAGAGTTGTCGTGCGGACGTACTACGCATGGTGACTGTAAGGGTTTTTTTACAGCTTTCGGGTATTTTTTAGGAAATATGGACATTAGGGCTATAACCAAAAAAATACCACCACATAGCCGTGTAGAGCATGAAAAACTATTATGAAATAAGGTGTAATTTTTTCTCTATCGCGAAAAAAGTTTCCGCACCAAATGCATTGAAGTTCAGTAATGCATTTTTTAATTTTAGCTGTTATGACAACATATTTGCTTTTAATTAAAATTTTTATTTTTTTGTAATCTAATTTAAAATCATTATCAAAGCGTTCTGGACCAATTTGTTCTCAAATCGCGCCATTTCGGAGCATATTAGGAACTTTTGATACTATTGCAATTTTTGCTTTTTCTTTATAAACTCGTGAATTTTATGTTTATATTTTTTATACCTACCGGACAAAAGAATATGGTGTCATTTGCAACGAAGTCGCGAAAGTTACAGGCAGTTTTTGTTGACTTTGCCTGTGAGAATCGTATATGTTTTTTACAAAAATACAACACCAGTACCACGTGGGGAATTTTGTCCTCATAATGAAAACGCGTTTCTAAGATCGATTCGGTGAAAATAGCTTCCGCGCCGACTGTAATTACTAAAACCCTTTTGATATTTTTTCTACTTATAATTTCAAATTTGCTTTGTTTGAATAAATATTCATAGAAAAAAATACAATTCTCACAGGCAAAGTCATTAAAAACTGTCTGTAACTTTCGCGAATTTGTTGCAAATGACACCATATTCTCTTGTCCAATAGGTACAATAAATATAAACATAAAATTCGCGAGTTTATAAAGAAAAAACAAAAATTGCAATAGTGTCAAAAATTCCTAAAATGCTCCGAAATGGCGCGATTTGAGAACAAATTGGTCCAGAACGCTTTGATAAATTAGATTACAAAAAAATAAAAATTTTAATTAAAAGCAAATATGTTGTCATAACAGCTAAAATTAAAAAATGCATTACTGAACTTCAATGCATTTGGTGCGGAAACTTTTTTCGCGATAGAGAAAAAATTACACCTTATTTCATAATAGTTTTTCATGCTCTACACGGCTATGTGGTGGTATTTTTGATATTTGCAAAAAAGTGCAAAAAGTTATATCCCTAATGGACATACGTTAAATATTTCATAACGATCCTCGACCATTCCTTAAACTGTACTTAAGCGAAAACTTTTGTCAGGGAGGTACCAAACGGTTTTATCCCTTATAGATCTTTTCGGAATTAAGTAAGGTTGGTAATTTTTTGTCGAATTTTTCGATGTACAATGTTTGGACCAATTCAGATACTCAATTCGTAAGTTAACGTGCTTATCGATCAATTTAGTTGGTTCCAGCAGGGTTTTTGGAGTTTTTCTGCTATTATCTCTGGAAGTATATTGCTCACGAAGACAATCTACTGCAAAAACAAATTATAGCGAACCGATCATTTTCGTGTACACCATTTTAGCAAACTTAAACTTTTCTGGGGGAGGTACCTAAAGAAGTTTTCCCATTGGTCCTTCTTCGAACTTTATATAGTTTTGGAGAAAATATTATTTGGATAAAATCAGTATATCCGTTGTACGCAACTGCCAGACAGACGGGGCTAAATCAACTCGAATGGTTTACAACGTATTCGGTCCGCATAAACTTAGGATCAAAGCTATTATTTCGATTAGCACATGTTAGCTCTCTTAAAGACTAAGGGTATATAACATTATAGAAAATATTCAGAAATTATAAGCGAAGTTGGAAATTAAATATCCAACATTTTACGGAATTAAAAAAGACAATGTGGTGTTTCTTTTCCAATACTTAACTCAATCAAATTCTATGTGGGTGTCAATAATTTTCAAATGCGAACATTATGGAGAACAATAGAACCTAAATGAACTAAAAAATGGTAATAGAATTGCAAACCATTTATGTTGCCACTAACAAAGAAATCCAACACAATAAAAAGCAAAGTAGAACAAAGATAGTTTCAAAGTGAATAATGAAATGAAATCCATAAACAACACTCCATACGTTGCACACAGCGTAATAAAACAGTCATTACCAGAGATCATCAATGAGTTACTTGTCCCCGTAAGCCAATTGTGCACGCACAAGTTTTTTGGGCCTTTTGCTTTTTTAATGCGTGTGTTTTCTTGCACTCTGTATTTTTTCCACCACCACCAAAAATACTTGCGACGCATCAAGACCGTTGCTTGTGCGTAATAAGTAAAACAAGTATTCATCATATTTTGCACTGTTACAAAACTCGCAATCGTAGATAGTTTGCCAAGTGACTTATCAAGTGGAAGCACACACACAACATTACAAAAAATAAACATTTCTAATTTTATTTTTTGTTGTTTCGTTTGTGTGTGATTTGGAATGTTATGCGTGCTTTCGAATGCTCTTCTAACCTTTGAAAATCAGTGTTAGAAAATTATTTTTGCTCTCACTCTCTCGGAGAACATAAGACAAACGGTTGAATTACAATGGTTGAAAACAACACTTGATGTGCGATGAGCAAGAAAGTAAAACAGAAAATGTAATTGCGTATTTAAAACTACTTGGCAAAGCATACGCAAGTGTCAAAAAATATCCATTTTTAAATAACTTATTTTTTGAGTGGCTAGCCACACTCGTACATATTTTGAGAATGGCAAGCAACACTTGCATTTATTTTTTAGAGTAGCAAGCCGCACATACGCTTGTTTTTTGCATGTGGCTTATGAGTGTCAAAATCAGCTACTTACGCAGTTCTCTGGTCATTACCTTATCTTAAAACTCCGCACTAATACAAATGTGACGTTGGAATGGAATGCATGCAAGCAGAAAAACACAAACAAAAAATTATGACTCTGACTTAAAAGTTCCCAGGATACTTAAAAGAGATGCTTTTTATATTGAAGATTAATTTTCATAAAATATCAATTTACAATTTCTTTTAGTGATGCGGCGGCATGTTTCTTCTGCTGCTGTTTCTTCTTCTACTCAATACTTCTTGGATTCTTAATGATGATGGAAGTTTAGCAAATGACTTTGCTTCGTTGTCCATACCGTCTGAGAAATGTAAATGATGTTCATTTCATGATGGTAAGTAAGGCCCGTCTGAGTGACTGCTGCTGATGTTGCTGCTGGTGAATGGTAAACATCAAAAGATAAGCAACGATATATCAAAACCAAAAAATGAAATGACCAACAATGACATAAACAAATGCCAAATATATTGAACATGTTTGTAATTCCACTCATAAAATGAGCTTTGTATGTATCCCCCCTTTCCAATTCTATCATCATCAATGGGGATATTTGCCAATCACCAATAATGATGATATTTTGATCATGATGATGATGATGCTGCTGACAATAATTGTCGCACACTTACCATATGCTTCAGTGGAATGTTCAATCTTCCAATCCATGCAGTTGAAAGCCACACAACGTACAACAATCATAAATCCTTATGTTGGCCTTAGCTTTCAAGTTGGCCTTCTTCTCCTCTAAGCCAAGCTATTGCAAGAAGAAGAAATTTCATCCACATAAACTCAAAACATAATCATGATATGAAATTGAAACGGGAGCAGAAGCTTAAAACATTGAATTTCAACATACTACATATCATTGAAAATCATCTTCTTGAACACACAGAAACACAGATCACAGAATGAACTACCACTGCTGCTGTTGAAAGCGATGACGATGATGCTATTTGTTTTTGTTGTTGAGGCATCACAACACTGGTCACAAAATACGTTGTGACATTCAACAAATTAAGTGTGGTGGTCATACGAAACTTAACCACAGATTGTCATCGACAGGCTTATGATTCACTCAATGGAAGATATGCACTGCGAATAATGAATATTACAGGCATAATCATATTGATTACTTTCTGTTACGACAGTTGCAAATATTAGATGTATACACTATGATCCGATCAGAAATGGGCCTCTTCAAAATAATGCGTTTTAACCCCAAATATGTTTGAACGAAATCCGTTTCAAACAGTTTGGATTCGATTTAGCCCTGTCCGTTGGTCTGTGTGTTACCCCCACATAAGTTCAACATTTCCCTAAAATGTTGCGCACTGCAGACCTTTGAAATAAGTAACAGATTTAGTTATATTTCTTACCGATATAGATCAGCTTCGAATATGGACAAATATGGTTTACTCCTTCGGCTATCTTATACAAAATTTTGCAAAAGTGTTTTTCAAGGACATATTTCGAATTGTTATCCTTGCGATTAAGGAAATGATTTAGGCACGAATAAAAATGACAAATGAGAATCCCACGACCGCCGGATCTATGCGCGTGATTGACACGGAGGAATCTTCGACCAAAGGCCGTCACTTCAACAATCATGCGTTTGTGTTCGTATACTTTTTGCCATGGGAGTGGAAATATATCCCGGAATGCCTGCTCCCAGCTCTTGTGGTCCGTGCCAGTATAGAGAAGAACCTCTGGCCATGTATCTGTTCTGTTTGCCAGATTCGCATCTACCATATTTAATCGTCAGTGAGATATAATTTATGTACGGAATGGGCGCACTTCAGACACTATATTGGTCAAAGTCGCCTCCTGAATTAATGCGATATCTGCTTCAACTTCTTCGTCGAAATACGAGACTCACCGCAGTCTCCCCAACAACAACAAACGCAGGATGTAACACTCCTAAATAGTTGTTCTTCAGCGCACGGTAATTCAATGCAATTGCAACGGTCTCCGGAACAAAGTCAACGAAATATTAAATTGTATTAGTCGGGGGAACGTCATGTTTGCCGAGATCCAGAAAACAAAGCTCATCGTCACCTATTGCTTGTAACGTTGCGATAGTTCGTACAAAAAGCGAAAAGAAAGCAGTCTGTCCAGTACAGACATATCTCGCTTGAGCTTGACTCTAGTCACCCACACATGCATTCCGTATTGAGGTAGCAGTAAAGTGTGGGACTACCGCCGAGGAATAACTGTGCCTTACCTTATATGCCCGATATTTGTTCGCTGTTCGAGGGAAATAACATCTGGTGCTAGGGGACTTCGATACTCACCATGAGCTTTGGCATTCCGTCCTGAAGATGCTCCTACGAGTATAAAAGAAGATTGCTACAGCTCGGCAGATATCAACATTGTGGCATCAGTTCTGATAAAAGACAAATCCTGGCAACCCGTAATTTCCGTTGTCTCATACCAATTTCCTATCATGTTCTCCGTAAATAGACTACCCGAAATCATAACGTCTGAATGCCGTACTTTTCTACTTTTCTGGGAAAGCTGATTGGCAAGAGTTCAGAGAGTTTACCCATCACCGCCTTAGAGAGCTGTCAATTCCCTCTGATCTTCTGGTAGCTGAGAGAATTTTTCGGGACATGATCATAGCGGTAGCCGCTCGCTACGTATTTAAATCAAATTTCCCAGCAGAGGCGACGGGACTAGAAAATTAGCATAAAGAAGTCCCAAGAGTCGAGGAACTTATTCGTCATGTCACCATGCTAGCAGGCGAACATAAGCGAAACAAGTGGCTATACCACCTGGAACAATGTAACATTGGTACATACAGGATTAAGTAATTTGTGGAAAACGGTTAAATCACTCTCGAAAGGTGATAGAACGGTTTTTACGTTTAACGACGTGACAGTGACAGATTCATAGAGGTGCTCTTGTTATTTTAACCGGCAATTTATAGAGCGCCCCAAAGGTTTTAGAGCGGAGAGGAGTGACCTACGCCGTCTTCCCAGCCGAGTAGGTATTACTACAATTTACTACGGGAGATCCTAAACTGGAAATAACCCAAAGCGTTACTTCCCCACGGAATCTCAATGTTGAGTATTGTATTGAAAATCTGGTGATCCGCTGATAAAGCCAGGCAAGATCCATAATGAGAAGCAGTTTCCCTGTTGCCCAACATCAGCGCAATCCACACATATCAGTCGAGGACTGAGCTTTAGGCCTTCGATTACCGTTGGATAATCAACTATATCTGTGGACGGCAGTCGTTTGTAGAATACAGAAACAAGATCTGCAAGCCCGCAGAAGTTTTACAGAAACAATAGTGAAAGAGGGAATTCTTTAATGTGGGGTGATATCTCCGGAACTGTTTAGCCACTACCTTTTTATACCCTCAGCATTTATGCTAACGAGGGTATATACACTTTCATACGGGCAAAATGTGCCTCATCGAAATAATGGTTTTAGACTCCAAGTATGTTTGGACGAAATGTGTTTCAGATAATTTGGAGTCGATTGAGCAATGTCCGTCCGTCTGTCTGGCTGGAGCGCACGATAACTCTCGAACGGATCAACCGATTCGGTCCAAAATTTGGCTTTCGTAATATTTTGTCCAAACTTAGTTTAAGTTCGAAGATGGGTTGTATCGGTCCACTCCTTCCGGTACCTCCCCAACAAAAGTTCGAACATGTTCGGAAAATTTGTAGCAACCGATTTGGTCCACAATTTGCAACTCGTGAAATGTCTACCAGACTTAGATGATGTTCCAATATGGACTCAATCGGTCCACTCCTTCGTGTACCTCCCACACAAAATTTCGTATAAGTTCAGTTTGATTTGATTTTTGTATTCACTGCCCCCCATATGACGGTACAAGTTTCATCAGGGGCAAGTCCATACTTCCTGAGAAAATAGCCTGAAAGTTGCACAAAACCCCTATGACACCGTGTGAGGTGGTTGGAGCGCAAGATAAGTCTCGAACGGATCTGCCGATTGGGTCCAAAATTTGGTCATAGTACTATTTTGTCCAAACATAGTTTAAGTTCGAAGATAAGCTATATCGGCCCACTCCTTCAGGTACCTCCCCCACAAAATTTCAAAAATGTTCGGAAAAATTGTTCGTACGGTAACTTTTGAAGGGAGTGGCCGAATCGGTCCATACTTTACACATCCTAATATATCTACCAGATATAGATCAGGTTCAAATATGGACTATATTTGTCCACTTCATCCAGTACCTCCCAAACAAAATTTCGGATAAGTTCACTTTAAGACCTGCTATCGAATCACTTTGATTTTTGTTGAAGCAACTTTCATTCGCTGCCTCAATTACGAAGGTAAACTTTTTTTCAGCGGCAAATCCACACTTCTTGAGCAAACAGCCCGAAGGGTGTAAAAACCCCCTATGGCACCATATGTAGTGGCTGGAGATCCACTTTCATAATGGCCAATGTCGATCCATTCCTTTAAGTATTTCCTCCGCAAAACTGTTGCTCTTTATTCCTAATCAACATTTTTGTCGTTTCATATGCCCAAAATTTTTGAAACCCTCTAAATACATACGTGTTTTGGGAAAAAAATTGTTCAATATACACAGGCTGAGGGTATATCTCTGTCGGCCAAGCCGACTGATACTTTTTTACTTGTTGAAATTCCACACCCTCCAGATTGCAAATATATCGTAACGTATGCGCAGTTCTTCCAAAATGGCTTATTGGCACGATGACCATTGAAAGGGGTGACAGACGTTGGTCCAACCTTTGCATATTGCAATATTTATCTCAAACATAATCAATTTCTAAGATGGACCTTATCGGACAACTCCTTGCGGTACATCTCCCACAAAAGTTCAACATTTATCGTAAATAGGTAAATATCTGGTCACATATGTATTTGGCAGGTCTAAGCCGCATTAGTATGGTCCAATTATTTCGTTGACCACACGCTTTAGTCGTTAACAGAATATTCCTGATACTCTCTTATAAACAACTAGCCGACATGGTCCGCGTTGCTGGACCTTGAAACAGTTTTATTTTTTTTCGATTTTTAAGAACATCGGTTCAGCCGTTTTTGAGTCTATACGGAACATACAAACATACACACATTGTCTTTTATATATAAGATGTAATTTTATTGAACTCTCAGATAAAGTTTAGTATAAGAGTAAAATAGAGTAACATCGATTTGTAGGGTGGAAGTTCGGAATGTGGTGGTTAGCAAGGTGGAACTTCGTAGCAGGGTGAATCGAAGGGTGGATGTTCGTAGCAGGGTGGTTCGGAGGTTGAAGGTTCGGAGCGGGGTGATTCGGAGGTTGGAAGTTCGGAGCGGGGTGGTTCGAAGGGTGAAAATTCGGAGCGGGTAGGATCCGGGGGGTTGTTTTGAGGGCCGAAGTTCGGAAAAATTAATTCAATCGTTCGTTTCAGTTTTGCTGAAATAGCGATTTTAAAAAAATATGGGAGAGGTACCCCGCCACCTCCGAAATTCGACAAAATATATAACCTATATTTACCACGAGTCCTCCCTGAACATTCTCTGAAATATTTAGGAAAATCGGTTCAGCAGTATTGGATATATATAATAATTGTTCCACAAACATCCCATAAGGGACAAGGAAGACTTCTCTCATATCAATGAGTGCATCCCGATTCATATTAGCTCAATTGTATGGGAACTACAGTTTATCGCCGACTTCGAACGGCGTGACTAAGACACCACTTTTGTAGAGAAGTTTTACATGGCTGAAATACTCAGGAAATGTCGCCAACATTACTGAGGGGTATTTTGCAACCGTTGAAAGGTGTTTGCATGTTGCCTGGCCGCGGAATCAAACCCACGACCTTATGTGTGCAAGGCGGGGGTGCATACCATTGCACCACGGTGACACAGTTTTGGATATATAACATATTTAAATAGTGGGCTTTTAAAAAGGTGGGGCAGGGGGGAGGTACCCCTCTTCCTGACAGATGATGCTAACTGGCTGATGCATATGGGATTGGATCTTTGGAACTGGGAGTGGAACTTTGGTATCTTCGTCGTCTTCGTATCTGTTACCAGATTACCTTGTTCGCATGAGAATGTGTCTATACCAAAGTCATCAGTTTGACGCTCTACTCGTTGCTCACATTTGCAGACTTCATACAACCTGTCTCCTATACATATCGATGTTTTAACACTCTCGATCTTCCATTTCTTCCTTTTTATCTGCGGAACAGAAGTTTTTCTTGTCTCCTTCTCTCCTCTCTCGTGTGTCACACATTGCTATTGTTTGTAAAGCAGACCTATATGCTGTATTCTCCTCTTCGGTAACAGGACGACACAACTGGCGTTACCATGGGTTCCTTGGTTGAGGCCTCTGTTATCCAAATATGGAGTTTCTTGCTGTTTACATGGAGTGGCCAATATTTGGCCACTTTACCTTTACAAAAATGTAGTAATTTTAGTCGATGTTTTACCATCGGAACGGTGGTACATTCTATACGCTCGATGAATGTCCTCCATCTATCACAAAGTGATCAATTTGGTTTCTTGGGTTTTAGATCTGGTGTCAACCAGGCGCCCTTATAAATGTCGGAATTCTTAAATTTGGGACTGAGAACTTCTATGTTTTTTGAAGTTGCAGAGCCATCGTCCTCATTCCGTTACCAGATGTTTTACTGTGGAGATAGAATTTCCCGACTGTTCGGCCAAACACATTCTCCTTTCCAATTTTGTTATTCAAATCGCCTAGAGTAATTTTAATTTCATAAACAGAAAACCGGTCTATGTTGTTTTTTTTTGCGTTCGTAAAATATATATTTGATCGTCTTTGTCTTCGGTGGAGGCATGCGCGAAAATAAGACTAATGGAGAAAGTTGAAAAATGTTGCTTTTATTCGAATTATAGCAAGTTATGTTCTCCGCGGGGGTGCCACCGAGGTGCAGTGGTTCGATTCCCAGTCTAATCAACATCAAATTTTCAACCAGGTAAAATACCCCTCAGTAATGCTGGCGACATTTCTCTACAAGTTGTGTCGTAAGACATGCCGTTTGGACTCGTCGATAAACAGTAGGTCATTGAGCTAATATGAATCGGGATACACTCATTGGTATTAGAGAAGTCTCCCTTGTCCCTTCCGGGATGTTTATGGAACAATTATTATATTCTCCGCGGGGAAACTGGAGACCAGATATTTTAACCTAATCAGAAATCTGCAACCAAACTCGTGTTTATACTGTTACAAAAGTTGACTTTATTTGAAATATTTTATTTATTTAACAAATAGGTTTTATTACAATAAAAAAAATATTTCTGCTGGTTCCCGAGAGGTGTATTTTTTAGCAGCGACAGTTGACAGGGTGCCGTGGAAAGAACAGTAGGTAGTGCAAATGGGTAGCGAAGTAGGTAGCGAAGAGGGTAGTGAAGGGGAGCTGGATGGAGTACAGAAGCGAATTGTTGGTGTCTGTAATGATGGCAGCGATGCTGGTGTAACGACGGCGGTTATGGGATGGTGAAGCGAGATTTAACTATGGGAGGTTGGAAGACTCGGCGATTCACAATTATATTCCCGGCTTATCGAATTACACGATCACTGTTGACCACCAAGAGAAAGCAGCTGAAGCACCAACTTATTATTACAACAAAATGTAGGCGCTGTCTATCTTCTTTAATAATCCACAACAGCACATAGATTTTTTCCGTGTTTTGTTTTATTATCGAAGTAATTATGACCGCTCAAATCTAACTAAACTCCTCCTCTCGTTTTTGTTTTCTGGTCACCATTTTTGCGCTAAATTTCTTGGTTTTCACTCCTTCTATTCTCGCGACATATAGTTATATGGTAATTAGATCAAGTAAATAGATGCTCTCTTTCACTCGGTCTCTCTTGCATTGAACATGCACCTGTAGTGGTCAGTAAGTTACATGGACTTCTTGCATTGAGAGATTTGAGATTTACATTGAGTTATTCGTTGTTTTTCTATTCTCTGTCGGTATTGATATTTCAAGGTCAGGCATCAAAAATTTCAAGTTCAAGGTTGTTTTTTTTTTCGTAACAATACCATGAAAGCGGTAATACGGTGGATCATATTTTGGTGTTGTTGTGACGATCTTCTCAATCCATCATATTTCCCCTATGTCACTAATATCGACTTTGTACTGTGCAAATACTTCTGTGAGTGTGTAAACTGCATCCTCTCTATAAAGCAGGTATCGGCACCAATACAAATGCATTGTTTGCGGCCTCACGCATACGACTCTCTCTCGCTCTCTCCACAAACAGCGTGTGCGTTAATGCAGGTATCGGCACCAATACAAATGCATTGTTTGCGGCCTCACGCATACGACTCTCTCTCGCTCTCTCCACAAACAGCGTGTGCGTTAATGCATTGCTAAAATTAAAAATCATTGAAACAACTGACAACAGAACCTTCTTCTTTGACTTCTGAACGAAGACTGAGAGGTGGTTGTTCTGTTGTTATTCTCATCAAGGGCACGTGTGCCCCTTTTTGCCGAACATTGCGTTAATGCATTGCTAAAATTAAAAATCATTGAAACAACTGACAACAGAACCTTCTTCTTTGACTTCTGAACGAAGACTGAGAGGTGGTTGTTCTGTTGTTATTCTCATCAAGGGCACGTGTGCCCCTTTTTGCCGAACATTGCTATAAAGACTCCGAATATTCCAATTGCTGATTCGCAATTCATGGCCCCTAAAACGTCAATTTGAGAGGGGTTTGTTTTACTTTGTTTTTTTACTTGGCCACAACTGATTTAAATATTGAAGCGCTGGACGATATTTACTGCTTCCCTTCTGGAAAATATGTTTGCTGGGTATTATAATTAAAAGTAAATCTAGGGCCATTATTACGAAATATGGTAAAACTTTTGGTTATATGATGGTTTAGGTTATAAAATCACATCCGCAAATATGCCGGTCATGAGCAGCCATTGCGCTGACAAGTTGTTAAAATGATTATAAATATTTGTCCATATTTATAAATTACAATGTAACGACGATTTTGCATCGACCGGCATTTGTTCGCTTTGAGCTATAACATCCAAAATCACCAACTCAACTCCATAAAGAGAATACAAATTATATATTGTACGAGTTCCCCTTACTAAGATGATATAGAAAAACATCTGCTTGAAGGTCGTTTAAATATTGGATTAGTGTTTTTGTTTTTGCTGACTGTTGGTAAGAACGATTGAATGAATGAATCAATAGTTGATTGACTTCCTTTAATCCACAATCTTTACGAGGAAAAAAAATCGAAACATCTTAACTGCCAACATTTTTTTACCAAATGTTAACGACACAATTGCTGTTTCTTCATTCTATACCTTGATTGAGTAATAAATATAAAATTTTTGTTATACCGGTGAACAACAGCAAAAACTTCAACAAAATTTGCATTTAAAACAAATGTACTCAATAATATTTGATGAGTTCACTGTATGCCAGCCATCAGCAAAAGTCGTCAAGTCTGACTCTTGGCGCAAGAAGCAAGAACTCTTCTCGAACATCCAATGTTAGGAAGGACTCTAAAAGATGAATTACTTGGATGTGTTTTTTTTCGTTTTTTTCTGGTTTTGTGTATTTATTATTTTTAATGAAATGTTTTTGATTGAAATATTGTTTTGATATTCATTTAAATTGCCATTCATTCTGCATGTGAGAAGTTCATAACGTATCGAATTGACATGCACGCCAGTCGGGGTAAAACTGAAACCATCAACTTGCAGGAGGGGACGAAAATGTGTATTTAATATTATCCCAAGTTAAGAAATCAACCACATGCAAGTTTCATTTTTTTCTTTTTTGAGAGAGCTAATAGATTGGGGGAATTTCTACCAGACCAGAAGCCTTTAATCCAACTAGCCACAAAATCATACATACCTTCAATGACCATAATTCCATATCGCAAAAAATATTTGTATGGTTTTAATCAAAAGACATTTGGCCTCGATTGTTGGTTGTGGTTAACTTTTCGACTCTTTAATCCAATAATTTATTTAAATACGAATATTGATTATTCGGTAGACTGTTACCCCTTTGTGGGAAACAAGGTCATCAATTTATGGTTCGTTCATTCGTTTGCTAATCATCTTCATTGCCTTGGTGGCATGTTGAGCGGTATTGCTGTAGATACGCATTACCATTATAATTGCAACATATTTTTGATGTTTTATTGTGGTTTAAATGTTTAATCGAAACCTGTGAAAAAAACTGACTAAAATTACTATTTTGTCATTGCGGTAGTGCCGCTGTGTATAAAAAATCAGTTAGTTGCAATCAAACAGATGACGAGTTCATGGAATTGACAGTTAAGTGAGAAAAAATGGTTTGTGGTTATAAAAAGTTAAATAAAATAAAAACGTAATTGATAGAATTACCAGAACATATTGGAGGAGACAACATGATACCACTTATCAAGAAAAAAGTTGATGTACAACACGCAGAGAAAAAATATTTTTCGCTGAAATTATTTTTTATTTTGCCTTATTAAGGCGAAGGCCATTTATAGTGATATTTAATTAATTCTCTTTCGAGTTGAGCTGTTAGGCCTTTAGAGATACATTGAAAAATTAGGAGTCTACCGAAGTCCCACGCATCCAACCATTACACTACGTTTCACGGGTGGTAAATCCGATCTTCAGGTGTATTAGGATGTTGTTTTTGTGGCAGACGAAGGCAAAGCTTGGTAACTGGTATATATATCGAACTTCATTAGATAAATGTATATGCGAAATTATGTCAGTTAATTGAAACTCCAAACTTTTCCTATAGTCCTGCTTTGGTAATCCCATTTTTCAATGTTCACAAATACTATGGTAAGTTTTATTCCTACATCATTAGTAATTGCTCTTCTATATCAGAAGATTTTATTTTTTTTTTTTTGATCATCAATTATTGTCTACTGAGTGTCAAGGTTGCCGGCGTCTTAGCGTTCTAAGTCACCATCAACTTGTCAAAACTTTAGTAGACAATAATTGATGATCAAAAAAAAAAAAAAAAAAAAAAAATAAAATCTTCTGATATAGAAGAGCAATTACTAATGATGTAGGAATAAAACTTACCATAGTATTTGTGAACATTGAAAAATGGGATTACCAAAGCAGGACTATAGGAAAAGTTTGGAGTTTCAATTAACTGACATAATTTCGCATATACATTTATCTAATGAAGTTCGATATATATACCAGTTACCAAGCTTTGCCTTCGTCTGCCACAAAAACAACATCCTAATACACCTGAAGATCGGATTTACCACCCGTGAAACGTAGTGTAATGGTTGGATGCGTGGGACTTCGGTAGACTCCTAATTTTTCAATGTATCTCTAAAGGCCTAACAGCTCAACTCGAAAGAGAATTAATTAAATATCACTATAAATGGCCTTCGCCTTAATAAGGCAAAATAAAAAATAATTTCAGCATGAGCCAGGCTGGGATTCGAACCTGGGTCTCCGACAACTGAGTGTCAAGGTTGCCGGCGTCTTAGCGTTCTAAGCCACCATCAACTTGTCAAAACTTTAGTAGACAATAATTGATGATAAAAAAAAAAAAAATAAAATCTTCTGATATAGAAGAGCAATTACTAATGATGTAGGAATAAAACTTACCATAGTATTTGTGAACATTGAAAAATGGGATTACCAAAGCAGGACTATAGGAAAAGTTTGGAGTTTCAATTAACTGACATAATTTCGCATATACATTTATCTAATGAAGTTCGATATATATACCAGTTACCAAGCTTTGCCTTCGTCTGCCACAAAAACAACATCCTAATACACCTGAAGATCGGATTTACCACCCGTGAAACGTAGTGTAATGGTTGGATGCGTGGGACTTCGGTAGACTCCTAATTTTTCAATGTATCTCTAAAGGCCTAACAGCTCAACTCGAAAGAGAATTAATTAAATATTTTTCGCTTTTGTTGGAACAAAAATATATGTTTTGGTTCCAAAAATGTATTTGTTTTGTTCAAACATTGTAATCCAAATCCGAAAATACCATCTTTTGTTCCAAACATAGAAAACAAAAACAACTTTCGAATTTCCGCAATATTGTTAAAATCGTTAACAATACCGATTGTAGGAACTATCATAATCTAATTTTGTTTACAAAAAGTATTGTCAATACAGAAAACCAGCCCAGAAATTTTTGATTTGAGTGCATATACTTCTCATATACACTTTTCGCATAACTTGGATATAAATGTCGCGTATAATATTGCAATCATTGATGAACACAATACATGGTTTGCTGCATTGGCTGACAACAAAGACAAACAAAAAGCCACAAGAACCCACCACAACATAAGGAATAATTAAACACCATAATAACCATGAAAAGGAAAGAAGAATGAAACAAAACAGAAACAAATAAAAACAAGAGTCTCACAAGTACATACACACAAAAACAAAGGTAAAGGCAGCATGTCATACAAACACACCACAACTCACCAAAATTGTTTTTTCAACACGGCATCGAATAGCGAGAGAAGAGAAACAAATTTTCGAAGAAAAGAGAGAAATATTGTTCAGTTGACACAAACTATTTTTGGATTTACAATACTACATGAGGAATCCAACAATATGTTAACAATACATATTTTGCTCTTGGAATATTGTTGGATCAAACATATTTTTTTCTCTGCGTGAATGTGTATCTCTCTGAATTGAATCTACAATGATTATCCGATAGTCATTGCTAGCCTTTAATGTTACTAACTAAAAACATAGTATTACATTTTACATGTAGCTCAATGATATGGGAACTCCTATTTAAAGTCGAGTCCAAACGGCGAGTTGTTCGACGCCGGATTGGCCCGGAACCACAAAATATTCTCGTTCCGGCCAGTGGTTGCCATCTCAGTGTACACATGTTTGTATTTGTATCTTTCTTCTGTGTTGGGAGCGAGCAGCATGTCCCTGAACTCCAATATGAATGTGCTCGGTTTGTATCATCCGCATCTACCTTAATCTTCGGCGAGGTTGCTCTGGACTCGTTAATGTGATCGACTAAAAGTGCATAGTCTTCGTCATCAGAATACGAGACTTCCCCACAGTCCCGTTAAAGAAACTACACACGCAGCACTTAACACCGGTCGTCGCTATTCCAATCCCTGGAAATACATCATTTTTGCAATTTATTTGCAATAGACTTTGAGGCAAGACCGAGGAAATAGTGGACTTTATAAGTCGGAAGAATATCAGTGCTGGAAACCAGCTCAGGCGTTGAACTGCTTGTTTTATGCATACATCACGCCGATTAACTGAGTGGTCTAGTGCTCAGCATTAATTGTGGCATTCGGTCATAGTTGATGACAAGAGGGGTATATCGCTGACTGAGTATGTTTTGAGTTTTGCACCGTCAATGAAGACACCAGACATAAGTGTCGTGCCAAATGGTCTGACAAATGACATCATCTGGCAATCTGTCGTTTCTGTTGGCCCAGACCATCTCCCAATAATTGCCTCCATTAGCAGACCGCCCGACTTCATCACCTATATAAACACTTAATTGTTGAGGTTGAAGAATTGTCCGAGTCAATGTGGTACATAGAACCGACTGCCATGAAATTTATTAGACCGCCTGAAGCAATGCA
This sequence comes from Musca autumnalis, assembly GCF_047663935.1. Taxonomy (NCBI): domain Eukaryota; kingdom Metazoa; phylum Arthropoda; class Insecta; order Diptera; family Muscidae; genus Musca; species Musca autumnalis. Next base: position 75,396,116 of record NW_027412088.1, read on the forward strand.
ACATTGGTACAGGATAAGGTAAATTGTGGGCAACGGTAAAATCATCATTGAATCAGACAAAAGAATGATTATAGAATCTTCAACGGAGTGACTGAAACAGATCCGAACACGCCAAGAGTGAAAGCGCGAAGAGGAGTGAGCTACGCCGTATAAGAGCCTTCCCAGCCTAGGAGCTACCACCACAATTTACGATGAACAATGTTTCAGACGTCTATCGTTAGCCACCCTTATTGTACACGAAGCGCAAGTTGGTAGGGTGGTGCAGATATGGAAGCCAGGCAAGGTTGCCAGCAGAGGTGAATCGTACAAACCGAGATTGAAACATGAGAAGCTGCTTTCCAGCTTTCAACATGGATTTCGGTAAATACAAATTACTACCTATCGAAGACTATATGTGTGGACGAAAGTCTTTTGTGAAATTTAGAAAATCCAAACCCCTACCTTTCCGAAATTCAGAGGCTAATGTATAAGGATAATTTTACATTGGGTCTTATCGTCGATGACATATGTATGTAATTGGTTAATATCTACATAGCCGACCTAGTGCAGTTCTTCCATCTGAGGAATACGAAATGAAAATATCCACCGCTAATTCCACTCTCACGCTGTTCACCACTTGGTAATAGTGATGGTGTCCTGATTCCGACCACTAACTACGTTCAAGTCATCCGCGTAAGCCACAGCTATTTGCGATAAGATCAGAAGTAGGAAATAGGTCCTCAAGTCGCTGACCGTGAGTTCTTGGGGTGCGGACAAAGTAACACACGCGGCGTGACTGCGATATGCAAATATTAGCGCTACGCAGAATTCCCCGCTGAGGACTATTGGGTGAGACTGCAATTAAGGTTTTACCGATGCATTAGCACGACAGCATGTTGTCGATGCAGTAACTGATTGGATGGCGTGAATAGCATTTATACTGATGTAGTTGCGCAGGCAGTAAAAGAAACACTGAGAACGTCGTACTCGGAGAGCATCCATCGCAACAGGAGGACGCCAGCTGCCATGGTAAACACAAGTGGTTTCAGCCCAGTTAAGATGCGGACGATGGGAAATATAATTGGCCTTGTTTCATAGTGATCACCAATTACCTCTTCAGAGAACTGCCCAATCTTTCTAATATTCCGTTAGCAGAAAAGGCGTTCCGAGACATCATCACTGCTGATATGAGACCAAATTGTCCAACGAGGCTACGGGACAAGCAAATGAGAGTAATTAGTTTCGTTAACTCATCTCCAGTGGTCCCAGGATCAGGGAGATGGCACTGAAAGTTAACGGGTTGGTCGGTGACCACAAGTTGAACAAGTGACTAGAAAGAGTTCAACAACCAAGAGCCGATCCCAGTGGGCCTAAAGCTAGAAAGCTGACACTGGTGGTTAATATGTTGGTCTGTGGAACTGGGCAACGGTTAAGTAACTTTCGAACCATAGGAAGAAGTAAGAAAGGACGCCAGTTTGGCGTTTGCCGACGTTACGCTGACTGATCCGAAGAGTGACAGGATGTAGAGGAGAGTATTACGTTGCATTATACCTTTTTCTGCTGTGGACGAACCTCCACAATCTGCTCAAAGTCTGGAAAATTTGCAGGGTGTTCCCGCTATTGAAGTCCGGCAAGGATGCCAGCAAAGATAAATTATACAGATCGAATTCGCTTTTGTCACCAGTAGCAAAGACTCGTGAGGCTTTACTCCTCTCCAGGGTCGCAGTTAGTTAAGCAGGACTGTTCTCCATCTATACACATATTAGTCGAGGATTCAACCTGAAATTACACTTGTCCAATAGTAACCTAACATTAAAAAAAACAATTGCAAGAGGCGGAACCATTCTTTTGCATTCCCTGAGAACGTTTCACATGTTCGCAAACATTGTAAATTGAAATGTTTGTTTGAGAATATATAACATATCGTCACCATAAATGCCAAAAGTTGTAACTAACAAAATAAAAATTTTACAGGAGAAGCAAAAAACGTAATAAAATGACAAAATTAATCTTATACGAATGGGAGTAAGTAATGAAACCAAAACCGCGGAAACGCTTGGTTTTGGGATACGACATTATAACAACATCTGCAATGTTATCCCCTTTTCCGAAATGCCTTTTCTGGAATAGGATCGTTATTTTTTAAAGTAGAAGCTTGAAATTTTGCAAGAGCATGTATTTTAGACTTATGTATTAGATTCAATCAAAAAACTAATTTTGACTTTTTTGGAGATACGACTTCGGGCATTTATGGTGACGTCATGTAAGCTATAATTTGTTACACCAATTGATTTTCCATAGCCATTTATTTAGCTTAATAATATGTAACCAAATATGTTTTTATGTTCATTTAGTTCTACTATTTCAACCAAATTACACATTATTTGAATATTATTTGTGCAGTTTGTCTATATAATTATTTTACACAAGGGACGGGCTTTCTTACCAAACAAATGCTCAGTGACATCATTTACTCGAATGTTTGAAATCAGAAAAAATTAAACCCTGCGATAACTGACTTTCATAGTTTTTCTTCAAAATTTCCATTTTTTCTACTTTTTATGCTACAAATGGCGTTGGCAAATAATTACCAAGTAGCTTGGGTTCACCCTAATGGCATAAGAGGTGATCTGAACTAAATTTGTTGAAGCAATGGCACACAGAGGCAACACGAGCGCGAGTGAGAGGCCATTACAAAGTCAAATATAACAATGGGAAAAACTGAACAAACAAACAACCGGCGGTGACAGAAAGTCAACGAAAGTCATGTTAAGTTTAAACAATCAAATAAAACAGCAACAACAAAAACAGGAGATATAAGCATTACCAGCAAATGAATGAATTCAACTACTCTCGTCGTCCGTGTGTTACACTGACAAGTAACTGAAACGTGAAGACTTGTTAATGTTCGTTGGAAAAAACGAACGAATGAACGAAATATATTAAAAAGACATTAAGTTGAAAGTGATGCGTAACATACAACAGATATAACATTTATTACAAAAACAAAAGACAAGACAAGAAAATACATTAGACTAGTTTTTTAGTCATACAACTTTAGGATAGATATACTACGTTTATCATATAGTTTGTGGTAAATGAAAGAATATAATACAGAATACATTAGAGGCAGGAGGGTGTTACTGTGATGTGGGTTGCGAATTTTTCGACAAAAAGACATCATATTTTACAGCATAAAACATAGTAGCTTAATATTCTTTTGTGTCAATTTAAAAACAATTCTGCACCCTGGACTGGCTGGGTCCGTAATCAGATGCAGCAGTGAATCAGCGTATAGTATGGTCCAAGTCCACATGCCTCCTCAGAAATTCATAAAATATACATAACAACGGCAAACATTGAAATTTTACTGCAAATTTAATGGACATCGGTTCAGTAGTATTGGAGATATAACATATTAAAAAAAAACAGGCGTGATCGGGTCTGTAGGCCCCAAAGAAGTACCTCGATTGTAGAAAAATCCGTAAATTTCTAACCGATACATACGTAATTTTTGCCAATATAGAGTTTTTTTTAAAATATCACGGAATAGGGGAAGTACCCCGCCCCTTCCGAAATTCAACAAAATGTGTAGTCCATTTTAACCGAGGCAATCCCTGTACATTCCCTGACTATTGTATATGTCCCAAACATATTTTGTAATTGTACAGATCCATGCTTTAGTAAAGACCCCATATAACGGTACCTCCTGATTTTTATTTTGATGATTTTAGCTAACTGTGCAGACCGAATTAGCTATAATGTGGCATTTAGGATTCTTAGTGGTCAAAACACTTCTCCAACAGAAATTGTGCGCATTGGTCCATATTATGGAATGGCTTATTATAACGATACCGCCCGACTTCAGATATTTTGAAGTTATTATAAACTTTTGTCAGTGGCTGCAATTAGGGTTTCCACACACAGAAAAAAGGCCTCTCTAGCATATGTCCCAAACATATTTTGTAGCAGAAGCCAAAAAAAAAAAAAAAAAAAAAAAAAAAACAAACACATGCACCATTGGGCGCTTTCTGAGAGCAAGGGAGCATAAATGTCAATGTGAAACACATTCAAATGTATGCTCACTTGCTCTCAGTAAGCGCTCACTGGATATCTCTAACATATACTCACATTTATAAATGGTGGTGTTTTATTGAAAGGCATAGAAAAAAGCAAAAGCACAACAGACACATAGGTATATAAAAAATTCCAAAGAAAGACAAAACAGACTTTGAATGAAATAACTTATAAAAAGTCGCACTTTTAAAAAGAAAAAATATATAGAAACATCATTGAACGCTTCTCCTTAGTTGTGAAATAAAACACATTTTCTTCAAAGTTCAAATCATCATCGGAAAATTAGCATCTGGAGTCAAATGATTATATAATGTAATAAATAGGTACATCCATATTTCAAATATACATATGTATGTATATGAAAAATGTATTGATGTAATTACCAATATTAAATAAGATTTCTTCCTTGTCCAATAAAATATTTCCATTCACCTTTTTGATTCAATTATAAAATGTGTTGGACATTTAATTTACTAAAAAGCACAATTTCTTTAAGAAAAGACAAAACACTGATTTATTCACTCACTTTACCGTCTTTAATCAACGATTGTCTGTCTCTTGAACGCTGAAGAAAAAAGATTAATACCATTTTTTCTTTTCCTCGTCGCTTGCTACGTTGGTTAACAACAAAGCACGAAACACACGCGTTTTACGTATACACATCACAAAACTTTTGCGTCTCCTCCCAGCAAACCAAATGTCTGATGTCCGACACATCGGAACAATTTCGGAATCAAAATCGTAGGGAAATTCGTTCAGATTTCGTTCCGATTTCGTAGAGAATGTCGGAAGTAAATTTCGCTTCGAATATGCTACTGTTTTTCCCTCCGATTTCGGTACGAATTCGGATCGATATGTCGGAAACAAATTTCCCTTCGCACAACAACTACCTTTTGTATATATCTAACAAGCGACATTTTAGTTTGTTGTCGACAAACAAAATGCTTGGTCTTAAAATTCGCATATACAATTTTTAAATATTTTAAATATAAATGCAACATATAAAAATTCAACCTAGTGCTGATAGACTCAAAATATTCGTACACAAAGTTTACATTGTTCTACTATAACTACAAAATAATAACAAGAGTGAAAATCATTAGATGCGTTTGAAATTACAATCATTCAATAAAAACACAACAAAGAAAAATTGATCAATAAAAAAAGAGGTGTCAGAAAATGTTTTCCTTCGATATTCATACGACATTATTCCAAATATTAGAAATCTTTACGAAAATTCGGAAGGTACCCCAGATTTTCATACGACATTATTCCGAAATCGTTCAGAAATCTGTACGAAAATTCGGAGGAAAAAATTCGCATTCCGAATTTCCCAATTTCTAACCGAAATCGATCCGACATTTCGTTCCGAAATTATGTCAACCACTTTCGTTAAGATATCGTTACGATTTCGGATCAGAAATCGGACGTATCGTCCGAATTTTGTTCTTTATTATAAGCCGGCATTCCGCAGCCGAGAGAGCCCTGTTGTTACTCTCTTTGACAAACATTCTCTCTTCACGCATGAAAAATATGTTCTAACACAAAAATATATTGGTACCCAAACATAAAATTGAGATATGTTACAAAATTTTGCAAACATATATTTGTTTGGATCCAAACATATTTCTATGTCAGGTATAATCTATATCAGGTATAACGGTACCTATCAACTTCAAGTCTTATAAAGTTTTCCGAACGAATTAGTTATTACTTTGTATTTGGGGCTCCAGTGGGGCTCGATCTTAAAATGGGGAAATAGCATATACCCCACATATAATCACTCAGCCGGATAATTGGTAATTATGATTCTCATCAGTCAGAAAAATCTTATTTATTTCGTTTTAATTTATAATATTTCATGTTCGTCCCAGCAAAACTTTACTTAACTTGTTATTAATCTGGAAAGCATCTAACTTCGACTCTTGTTCTGTTTGTTCCGCTTATGCTAATCTGGTGTCATGCGAAAGCACCGTGTTGCAGCCCTAAAGGCCACTGGCGTTGTCAGAAGGCGCTGCGCATTCCTCGAAATGGTCATTTTTTATATTCCTATTGCTTTATAAAAGGTTATCAAGGTTTCTTTATCAACATATTTCGACTTTTACATGCTATTTAACGTTACAACCAAGTTGTTAATGTTACTAGTGGTTTTCATCAGGACAGAATATGTGAAATAAATTGGACGAAATGTATTTCAGACAATTTGGAGTCGATTTAGCCATGTCCGTCTTTCTGTTTGGCTGACTGGAGCTCGCGATAACTCTCGAACGGATCAACCGATTCGGTCCAAAATTTGGCCTTAGCAATATTTTGTTCAAACTCAATTGAAGTTTAAAGATGGGCCATATCCATCCAGTTCTTCTGGTACCATCTCAACAAAAGTTCAAAACTTTTCATTAAATCGCTGCACACGATAACCCTCGTAGGAAGTTACCGATTTGGTCCATCGTAAAATTCTAATATTTCTATCATACCTAAATCAGTTTGGAATATGGACTTTCTCGGTCGACACCTTCCATACAAAATTTCGGAAAAGTGTAGTTTAAGACCTGCATTGTTTTGATTTTTTTGCAACATCTTGTACTTGTTGCCCCCATTACGACGGTACAAGTGTTTTTCAGGTGCGCACGCCATCTCCCTAACCGGGCAGCAAAGTTTGCATTATGCAATATTTTTGTGTATCTTAGATAAAATTAAATATTGTGCGTATCGGTCTATTTCTTCTTCCTCCCCCAAAAAAGTTCAAAAATATTAAAAATAAGCGCCATCTCTCTTAAACAGAGCACCAATTTGGTCCAAACTTTGGATCTCTTAATATTTTGCGCCAATTTAGTTTAAGTTCGAAAGTGCGCCATATCGGTTCACTCCTAAGGGTACCATTTCCTCGAAGAAGTCCAACATTGATATTATGATATTATACGGTGATATTATGTTTTTCGTGGGTAAGTCCATGCTTCTTGATATAATCTCCAAAAGCTCTAAATTATACAGTGATCAACTGAAAGGACTGGAGTGCGCGATATCTGTCACAAGAATAACTCTTAAAGTAAGATCCACTTCCAAAATGGACAATGCCGTTCATTCCTACATATACCTCCTTCGCATCACTTTTGAACTTTAATGCACGTCCATATATTTGTCGACAAGTTCATTCTTCCAGGAAGAGCCACAAGACTTTGACAAAACCCTGAATACATAATTTTTTGGGGAAAATGATTTTGGTTGAATAGTTACACTTCGCATAGGCCGAGGGTGTAGCTCTGTCGACAAAGCAGACTGATACTTTTTTACTAGTTTTGTTATGCTAGGCTACTAGCCTGTTGGATTTAAGAGTAAGTTCTCTACGTTATATCTCTTCAGGGTTGGTACGACAAAGCTCATCACGTTCATTTCTGGGAAATGTAGGGTATTCGACCAGCAGGTATGCAGCTGTGATGATGTCCCGGAAATTTATTTCATCACCCGAATATCTGAGGTAAAATTCTCTCATCTACCCGGCAGTAATTGGTAAATTCTCTGAAACCTTGTCAATCAACTTTTCCATGGTTCCAAAAAAGTACGGCCGTCAGAAGTAATTAAGTCGAGAGGTCTGTTAAAGGAGAATATGATAGGGAGTTGGTCTAAATTTGTGTTTGTTTTGTTGTTTGCGTTTACCTTTGCGAATTTTTGTTATCGGTTGTGTCTTCATAATTCGCATATACGTATTTGTTTTCCAATGTGTTGAAAGACTCCCTTCACATTATAAAAATTATAAAACTAACCCTGAATAGAAGAACTAAAACTCATCACACTGAACCAGTGTTATAGGAACAGCTTGCATAATATTCATGAATCTAAACATTGGGAACACTTTATGAAGACTTTTGATAATATGTATGAATTATTTATTTTCTGTGTAGTTCATTTCATTTAACTGAAGTCACAGATTGCTTATAGGGCGACACCGTGGGTAAGTCAGTGTGACTTGAGATGGAAGATTGACCAATATAATACCTGGAATTGGTCATGCTACAGCTGATTTTGACCGTTGCTAAGCATCTAACATCTCTGTCTCACTTTGGCAGAGGTGATACACACATTTTTATAGTTTTGATCCGGAGGGTGCCACCGTGGTGCTTTGGTAAGCCCGACCGTCTTGCCCGGGTTCCACTCCTATGCCGAGCAAAGATATCATACTTTCCAACGGTATCCCTCAGTATAATGTTGGCGACATTTTTTAGTAGTCCAGCCATATAAAACTTCTCTATAAGTGGTGTCGTAAGACATGCCGTTTGGACCCGGTGATAAAAAGGCGATCATTTAGCCATACTGAGTCAGTGTGAACTCATTGATTTTGAGAGAAGTATCCAGTGTCCCTTCGGGGATGTGTATGGGAACATATGTATATGATACGGAGGTTTGCACCAAAAGCTCCTACATATGTACATTTTTCGAAGTGACTATTTCATGGTGTAGGGTGTAAAAACAAACAACATTTAACAATAATAACAACAAGTGACTTACTTGTTGACAATAATAACACAAACCCCGGCAAGATGAGTGAAAAAGAGAGGTAAATTTAGGAGACAGCAGATTCAATTCTATGTTGTTTTACAATAATCCACCACCTAAACGAATAAAAGTCAAAACACGGAGTCAAAGGCGGATTCAGCAGCCACTGTTGTTATGTTACATTGTGTTGGCAATATGGAACTGACTGTTGTATAGAGCTCCCGAAGAAGAAGAAGAAGAAGAAGAAGTATTACGGACAGACTGGCATATAAACAAACATAAACAACATTGGAGTTGAACGTTTATCGTAGTCATTGCTCTGTCAGTAATGTTGTTGTTTTTGTTTAACCTACTACTGTTTACTTGTTCTTGAACAACAACAACAATGTCTAACATCATCAAGAATAACAAGCAACGACAATAGTTATAGAGCAAATACAGATCAACAATATTTAACTTGAGATATTCCCCAAAAACATAACAGCAACAACAACAATAACATGTGCAGTGTGCTACAAACTAACTATGTACTGCACAACTCGACACAGCCAAGAAGGAAGACAGAGAGAGAGTGAATAACAACAAGTGACTTTGGTTATAAGTGGTAACAAATTCCAAAATTGTAACACTGCACTGCATGGCAGCTTGCTGACTCCCATTGCCTTCCCCTCCCCAACGGATTACATGATGTATTTTTGTTTTGTTTTATTGTTGTTATTGTAATACATTTAAAAAAATGTCGTCTTCATTGTTGTCACCGGTGTCACATTGTTGATCTTTTCTAAACCTATCGTCATTCGGTGTTTAGCTTTGTTGCCTCCAATGAGCTGGTTTACTTCGTGGTACTACTGCTTGATTGGCTCCCACTTAATAGTGTACTCGTAGTTGTTGTTTGTTTATTTCTTATTAATAGTTCAAAGACTGTCTCGGTTAGCAAAAGTTGATTGGTTTCATTGCTCCATATCACAACAATGTTGCATTCAAATGCTAATCAGGGTCGAAAAGTAGTACAGCCAAGTGACAAGTGTATGTTGTGCTGTTGCAGGTTGCCTGTTTTATTACGAATTATGTAGACAGGTGTCGTTTATGCGAAGTGACATATTCTGGGGTAATTTTATTAAAGTTTAACATTAAAGTGAATTTCAATTTACCAACAAGCTTAATAACTAGCATGGAAAGCTATGACAAGTAATTGGATAAAATATCTCAAAACAGAAGAAAAATAACTGCTCTCTCTTTAACATTTTGATGCATTCTCTTATCTATCTTTGTGGCTTCGTTGTGCATTCAAACAACATTTTCCCAATAATGACCATATTTAACTAATTACACCTAATGTACTTACACGACGATAACAAATGTCTTTTTAACAAAAATGTCTGTACTCACCACATGACAGACAGTTGATATGTCAAAAATCTTTGGAGATTAAATCGAAAACGAAAAATCAATAACAAAAATTATATCAATTTTCATAGCACGTAAATATCTAAATGGATGTATCTTTGGGACAACATGTTGAGCATTTTTAATGAAGTCGAAGCATTTGGTAGCCATTAGACGATGCACATTAGGGTTATGACTTTTTGAAATTTATCCTCAAAAATGATTTCCTGTAGGAGGGATGAATTAATTTTGGCCTATTAATCAATATGTTATCGTTTATTCCATTGAAATATAAAAAAAAAAATCACGCACAGATCGATTTTAAAAAAATATTTTTTTGAAAAAATCTATGAAATGAAAAAAAAATTTTTTTTTCAAAAAATTATTTTTTGTTGCACGAATGAATAAATATAAGCCTACTAATAACTATAATAACGTTTATTTCATTCAAATATTAAAAAAGTCGCGAAAAAGTCACTTCGAAAAAAAATTTAAATTTTTTGTTAAAAAATTATATTTTTGAATAAAAGCGTTTACGACATTTTTACGATTCTCAGAATTGAAGAAAAATAGTGAGAAATAAATTTTATGTCATTTTAATTATCTCATGTGGCTCTAAAGTTTATTTTAAATTATATATCTGTTTTCAGTGACTTCAAAAAATTGTCCATAATTTTGATAAATTCAAATTTTAAAATCATTTTGTGCGTGAGGTTTTTTCACCGAATCACCTTATAATTAAGATTTTATGTAATCTTATAGCAAAACTCATCACGCTATGATACAGGGATATGAGGTTGTAAAAAAGTCATAACCCTAATGCACATACATACATATATTTTCCTGCAATACACTTGTTAATTGAATGCCTATAATATATACAAACAAAAATTTTAACCAAACTTGTAGACTGATTAAAAGGATTTTTGTATATCAAAAAAGTAGAAGAAGGTCATGGATAGACTAGCTATAAAGAGGCAAACATTCCAATCGAAATAATTAATTTTTTGTATTATAGCTGTCATGAGCTAGGTTGGAGTTATAGTATATCGTAGCCTTAAAAACTCGACATCCAGATTCAATCCGATAGATGAAAAGAAAAATCCACAATCCATATAAAAGCAAAGTTCTTTAACATGAAGCTCATATCCTTCCACGCCGTGGCCGAAGGGAAATGTAAACAGAACAAGGATTTAAAAACGTCTAGATCAGTTCCGATCAAATTTGAATGTATTCAAAATATTGGCAACTTTGACAGTATATTTTCCCACGGTCTGCAAGTTTTACCTTTGTGAGGTAACACTCGACAACAGAATGAGGCTGATCGATTCTGCTGCTGCGAAAAACATGGTAGGGACCAAATGGATCATGTTCTGATAGACGGAAGACGCTCTCTCAGTGTGTTAGATTTCCGTTTGATTTGAGTAGCGAATATCGTTTCCGAACATTTCCTTGTAACAGCGAAAATAAGCACTCGTCTTAATGTTGAGACAAAAGGGCTAAGCTGGATGTTAAGAAGCAGCAAACACAAGAGATGGCATAAGCCAACTCCGCTCAACTTACCCACATGCTGGAAGATGTCACTCATTTTCCCGATAATGTGGAACCTGCAGTTAGTATCAACACGAAGCACCAAGGAAAACATCTCGAAAAGAGGAGTATTAGACTCTAGAATTGTTCAGGAGTTAGAATGAATGGTAACTGATACCGATAGCGTACTGAGGATCTGGAAGGAACATTTCATCAGTTACTTGGTATCGAGTATGGGTGGCGATGAAGATACCCCAAAACCAATCACAAACGACGGCATTGACAGTTTGTCACCTAGGCAAAGTGAGGTCAAGCCAGCAATTAATCGGCTAAAGAACAACAAGGCAGCAGGAGCTGATGGGCTGCCTGCCGAACTGTTCAATATAGATTGCAACATACTGATAAGGAGTATGCATCAGTTGATTAACAGTTTTTTGTCTGTGGAATAGACCAAATCTTCACTCTACGCCAAATCCTACACAAGACTCATGAAAAGGGGATCAACACATACCACCTGTTTGTCGACTATCAAGGATTATTCCAAGCCATGTCTGAATAACATTAACTGGCAAGAGATCAGCACTTAAAATAGGAGAGAACCTCTTCCTCTTTGAGCCCCTTAATACCAAACGAGGTTTCCGGTTTATCATGTACACACATGTTTGTATTTGTATCGTTTTTATTTTGGTCCATGCCGGGACGGAAAAAGACCCAGGACCAATTTCTATGTGCTCGGTTTGTCACACCCACCACACTCAAACTTCGGCGATATGCAGTAGATGTCTGGAGTGGATGCATGTCAGGAGTTGCTGTGGACTCATCTATGTGAGGGACTACAACAGTGACTAAGTCGCAGCATGCTGCCAGAACACTGACCCAGTTAGTCATCAAAAGCAACCACACACGCAGCAAAATTCATATTGGAGTTATATCAAAATACGATCCGATTTTCAGAACTTTTTGTAGAAAGTGTGTTTTAGTCACAATAATGAAAAAGCGTCTTTGGCCTAGGTTTTCAACGGTTAACGTTAAGCGATCGCTATAAAAATTCATATATAAAGTTTTTGGATCAAATGAAAACATTTTGGAGGGGTAGGAAATCCAAAAAAAAAATATTTTTTTGGTCACCCTAATGGATATACCACCGACTTATACCTGTACTCCAGGTTAAATACCAAATTGGAATTTAATGCTCATTATGACTTGCGGCATTGAAGCCACCGTGTTGCAGTGGTACAAAAGATCTTGTGCTCAGAAGATCTGTGGTTCAATCCCTGAGAAGAACATCCAAATTTTCGGAGGTGGCAAATCCCCACAGTGTAATGCTGCCTTACATTTCCTTGGTATTTCAGCTATGAAAAACTTCTCTACAAGCGGTATCACGCCGTTCGGACTCGGCGAAAAAAGTAGGTCAAATACCATTGAGCTAATATGAAACGGCGTGATAAGAGAGAACTCTAGTCCCTTCGGCGATGTTGTGGGTACATAAATAAGTTCATCAGACATAACCATCGTGCCATCGGATTTGAATAATGACGTCAACCGGCAGCCCGTCGTTTCTCATGTGTGAGACTATCCCTGTATTGTCTTCGTCGGTAGACCGCCCGACTTCATCACCTCTGAAGTCCGCATGGCGAAGCTAATAGACCTAGTTTCAGATAGTTCATTAATTAGGAGAATGCTCAACCTTCCTGATGTTCGGGTAGCAGAAACGATGTTCCGCTCGTTATATACCTGCGGGTCGAATTGAGACCAAATTTTCCAACAGAGACCGAGGTACTAGCAAATGATCATGATGAATTTCGTGGAGCAAATGACCCCAGAGATAGGTAGCTGACACTTTAAATTAATAGGTTGGTCGTTGAGCACATGCGGAACATGTGACTAGATCATGTTAAGAGTTGCAACATTGCACTATAGGTCAAACGGGCCATTTTATTGGCCAAAAGTCTTAAAGTTAAAACAAGTATTTGGTTTAAGTTAATATAGCGTTTTTAGATTCAGGGAGAAAAATCGAACAATGTGGGCCAAAAAATTAACCCTTTATGGACCAAATACACAACTGGTACCTTAACCCTTTGGGAACAAAAACTAGAATGTCTGTTATTTGTCTACAGAATTGAAGGCATCGACGTCCGATAAGTTCAGAAGCTTTTTTGTTGTGTTTCGTTTTAGTTTTAATGTGAATATGCCTTAAAATTATAACCTTGAAAATCCCACAATATGATGTGACATATTTTGACTATAACCGTATATATTTATAAAAGATTTGTAAATAATTTGACTTTAGAACACAGCAGAATGCTGTAGACTCCAATTTGGCTAACATTATTTGGTAAGAGGTTTAACCCTGACTTGAAAAGAATCAATATTATGGAAAATATGGTAACCTAAAAAAAGTTGTATAATTCTTGTCGAGCAAATTTACGCAAAATCACATAAAATTTTCTGCGTTCGGCACGAGTTAATGAACCAATTTCAATTGTCACTTTCATTGCCGAACGTTGCCGAGACTTTAAAAGCGTACATAACCTCAAAATGTTCTACTTTCTTCGAAAATTCAAAGTTAACACCCATTTAATAACTATTTATACACATAAATGATGATAGGAGGGCATTTCTGATAAGTAGATATCGAATACTTTCTAATCAAATCGTTACTTAAGCTAATATTGTGATTTTGTTTCACCCTGAACGTATACAAGTAAACATATTTCGTTAACAAGTTTTTAAAGATATTTGGATAATACGTATTTGGCAGCCTGCCATGTAACGGTATAATTTCTCATACAAAAACAAAATTTGTTTTTATTATATTTAAAGTGTTTCTTACAAGAAAGAAACCCAAAATAAGTGAAAATACAAAGTGCGAAATCTGACTTTTGGCCAGTAAAATGGGCTGTTTGACCTATAGTGCATTGGTGCCGGAATAAATGTAGGTTAAGTCGTTTGGGACGTTTCTCTGACTGATCCGTAGTGGTGAATAAGTTATTTGAATTGACAATTTATGGAGCACCCGTAAGCGACAGGGCGAAGAGAATAGTATTTCGTCACATTAGATCTCTTCCCGCCAAGGAGGAACCACAAAATGCAAATGCCATTAGGAATGCTAAATCATCTAAAGCGGTAGTGCTGAATCTGGACATCAGGCTTTACTCTAGCGTCAAAAAAAGCTATCCAATTGCCGACCACCAGCATGTGTTCCGAAGGCAGGACAGCACAACAACAGCGCAGCTTGCCATCTCCCCACATATTTGTTGAAGACCCAACCAGAAGAAGAAATGATGTAGGTAGAGTTATGCCAAATGAACTATGTGGAACTATCTCGTTCATTTCGCAGTTCCAATGGCCCACATTTTTTCTTTGAACAAACTGCATATACTTAATATCACACGTTACATTTCAGTATGTTACTCATACGTTTTGGAACTAGTACAAGGAACTAGGAACTAGATTACCCAACTCTAGATGTAGGTGGCGTTTGACTTATTAAAAGGCCTTGATATTATCAAGCACACCAAGCTGTGTGAGGACATTGAGAATACTACCATTTTTGAAACATTGTATAACCAATTAAGTGTCACTAGTGTTAAGTGGAATTCAGGAACACAAAGTTGAAGACACTTAGAGTGAAACAGGGAGAGGTTATATCTCCGGAACTGTTTTACTGCTACCTTTCCTGTATTGTATCGTCACATATGCGGATGATTGTACGATCTTATGTCATTTGTAAAAGGCTGAACTTCGCGCGAGGAATATCCCAATATCCGTAACTAAGTCTAGCCCGTGAAGTTCCGTATGATTGAACGTTCTTGAAGTCGGGTACTTTCTCTTATGTCATTTGTGAAAGTCTGAATTCCATTGGAATATGCAAATATGTGCCACTATATCTACGGTCACTCTGTTCACCACATGGACTGCAGAGGTGAGCACAGAGCTGAATGTCCTCGTCGATGGTAACGGAATTCCGACTACTAACAATCACAAGATTCTAGTGGTAACATTTATCACAGCTATGCACGACAGACTGCGATGCAGGAATACAGTGTTCCAGTCCTTAGTCGGCAGCACTTGGGGTACAGACAATGAAACCTTGTTGAACACATACAATGTAATATGTCGGAATGTCGTAAGGAATTCGGCGCCAGTAAACATAAGTTCAACGAAATGGAACACTATTTAAACCGATCAGAACGCCGCCCCGAGAACTGCAACAGAGTGTCTCCTGATGTCATCAGTGGACCATCTACATGAGGAGACAATGATTCTTGTATTAAAGCAACACAATGACTTGATCTTGTTGCAGTACTTGCACGGGGGTTACAGTTATAGTCATCACATGTCATCACCACACCCAGGCATGTCTGGAGGGATCTCCATGATTTAGAGCTAGAGGTCCCACAATATAGGAGAGAGCTCCGAAATCAGCAAATCCTATCAAGCAGGTTTGAATAGAATTCACACAGATGCAATTGCAGATGCCAAAAAGAACTATTTTGTGAATGCGATCCTCGAAGTACATCGCTAATATATCGCAGCTGAGGAACGTCGGCTGCATGATAAATCAGAGTAGTTTTCGCACAACGATGTTTGGGATGGTGCAGCTTTCTAAATTTCTAAAGGGCAAGGATGCACAAAAAATATGCGCAGCATGCCGTAGATGTTCGCAGAACAAACTGCAGCTTTTGAAATACCCTGGCAAACCTACTCAACTAACTGACTCGTGTGTATGAAAGTGTACAGGACTATCTTCAGATCAAGCCAGCCATTTTGTGAGAAACGTATGACACTCATAGAACGTACGTACGATCGACTACTAGAGGATCACACATTTACCCGGCTCACTAGAATCGAGGAAGGTAATCTTGTAAAAATAGAGATGGCTTACCCAGGGTGTGGTAGTACAGACCCAATCGATAGACCCAATCGACAAAAACCCTAGTTGGGTTTTGGCCTAATATTGCATTTTTAAAGCAAATCGGAGCAATATCTCTGAAACCATTTCGAATATTGCTTTAACCTCTGCAGCAAACTTGCAGATTAGAGCATGAAGAAAATATTTGCAAAAATATTCAACTCGAAAAACTGAATTTTTCGATGCAAAATGAATGCATCATATATCTTAAAATGCCATAATTGGCATATATTTCGCACCATATCTCCAAAACTGTTAAATTTTTCGTTGAAGTTTCTGTGGGAAAATATCCGCTGGAATGTAATACACGAGCCTTCAGAATATTCCATTTTTGTAAAATGCCACTACCACGCAGTTTCTAGGATATTTTCCCAAACCAATTTGCTAAATATATCAACAATGCATTGAAACCCTGAATATGAGAATAAACAGCCTGTGTGAATATTGTTTGAAGTATGTTTTGGAGAAAGAATGATATGAAATACCGCATAAACAGCATAAAGCAAGTGTTTTTGAGTTTCAGAATGTTTTGAAGAATTGCTAAACACATTATTTGGAAAATTTTTGCGAAAGGTTCAACTCCCACTAGTTTAGCTGTTACTGGCCATAATTCCAGAAATTATGTCAACTTTCCTATATTTTATCGATTTTAATGCGATAGATGCATTTTGTCTAGTTCGTCTGTTTGAAATTTAATTTATATGACTTTAGCGCTACAAAATTGCTGAAGACCGCAAAGCAGATTTCCTATCAATGGAAAGAAGGTCGTTTTAGCCCCGTTTAGATAAGGCCATAAAATCCAAACCCTAACAATAACAATACGAAACACAACTAGGGGTTTTGTAGTCCCAATATATACTTTCAGAAAATGCCAATTGGAAGTTGTTTGCATTTTCAGTGTTGCATAGTGTAACACCACTCGACTTGTAATATGGCTCAAAGGCACGAATACGTACCTATTGAGACAATTATCTGAAATTCCCGAAGAGATTTGCAACGTTTTGAGATAATTTAGATTTTACTATCCCTCACCTAATGACTAAAACTTACTTACTACTTACTTAGTTGGCCCATTACAGAACATTTGTTCCATAGACCGAACTAAGAAAATATCTCCATTCCTCTCTGTTTTTCGCTTGACTTTTTGGAATACCGCGCCTTTTCATTTCTTCATTCACTTGTATGCTCCATCGAAGCTTAGGCCTGCCGATTCTGCGTGCACCGCCATGTGGCATGTATTCATACGTCTTTTTAGCGGGTTCATCATCGCTCATTCTCATGATATGGCCAAGCCAACGCAATCGTTGCATCTCGATACGTTTAACTATATTCATGTCTTTGTATAGCTTATATAGCTCGTGGTTCATACGACGTCGATATTCACCGTCAACGCAAATCGGCCCGTAGATCTTTCGAAGAATTTTCCTCTCAACACACCAAGCATGCCTTATCTGCTTGCGCAAGTACCCATGCTTCGGAGCCATACATTAGCACGGGTAGTATCAGCGTTTTGTATAGTGTTATTTTTGTTTGACGAGATGTGGCTTTGTTTTTAAATTGCTTACTTAAACCAAAGTAGCATCTGTTGGCCAATACAATTCTTCTTCTTATTTCACAACTGATGTTGTTTGTTGTATTTATGGCAGTGCCGAGGTAGACGAAGTCTTTAACTACCTCAAAATTGTAGTACCAACTTCCACAGTTGGTCCGAGCTCTATGGACACTTTGCGCGTCGACACCATCAATTTGGTCTTTTCGCCGTTTACCGCCAGACCCACTTTCGCAGATTCTGCTTCGACCTTCCTAAAGGTATCAGTTACTTCCTCTACTGATCGTCCCATGATGTCTATGTCATCAGCAAAGGCACGTAACATGTGGCTATTGGTGTAAATTGTGCCATTTCTTTTGACATTTGCATCTCGTATTACCTTTTCCAGCAAAATGTTGAATAGGTCACACGAAAGGCTGTCTCCTTGTCTGAAACCTCTTTTGGTACAAAATTCTTCGGAGAGGTTCTTTCCAATTTTAACTGAGGACCTAGTATCAGTTAAAATCATCTTACAAAGCCGGATGAGCTTTGCGGGGATACCAAATTCAGACATTGCGTGGAATACCTTTGATCGGAGGGGACTGTCGAATGCTGCTTTATAATCGACGAAAAGGTGAAATGTGTCGATCTGCATCTCTTGGGTCTTCTCTAGGATTTGCCGCAGGGTAAATATCTGGTCAATGGTGGACTTGCCAGGTCTAAAGCCACATTGGTATGGTCCAGTTATTTCGTTGACCATTGGCTTTAGTCGTTCGCACAATATCCCTGACACTATCTTATAGGCAATAGGGAGAAGACTTATGCCCCTATAGTTGGAGCATACAGTCTTATCTCCTTTCTTGTGGACGGGACATAGGATGCTCAGGTTCCAATCGTCGGGTACGCGTTCTTCCTGCCAGATGGTGCTAACTAGCTGATGCATACACCTTATCAGCGCGTCGCCTCCGGTTTTAAACAGCTCGGCTGGTAAGCCATAGACTCCTGCTGTTTTATTATTCTTCAGCCGGTTGATTGCTGTTTTTACCTCATCTTGGCCGGGCGGTATACATTCTATACCATCTTCTGGGATTGGATCTGTGGTATCATCGTCTTCGCTACTATTGGATACCAGCAGATTGGAGAAATGTTCCTTCCATATCCTGAGCACGCTATCTGTATCTGTTACCAGATTACCTTGCTGGTCTCTACAGGAGGATGTGCCTGTACCAAAGCCATCTGTTTGATGTTTCACTCTTTGGTAGAATTTTCGGACTTCATTCTGGCTCCTGTACATCACGATTTTTTCACACTCCCGCTTTTCCATTTCTCTCTTTTTCTTGCGGAAAAGACGTTTCTCTTCTCTCCTTTTCTCCCGATATCTCTATCGTGCGCTACTCGTTGCTACTGATTGTAAAGTAGCTCTATATGCCGCATTTTTCTCTTCGGTAGCAGCACGACACTCCTGGTCATACCATGAATTCCTTTGTGGAGGTCTCTGGAATCCAAGTATGGATTTTGCGGATGTTTGCATGGAGTGGGCAATATGTTGCCATTGTGTTGTTATGCTATCGGGACAAGGAGTGCTAGCGTTAAGCAATTGGGCTAGTTGAGTGGAATATGCTGTGGCTATCTGTTGTGTTTGCAGCCTATCGATGTCCAACTTCCGCGTTGTGTCTGTTCGTGTTTTATTTGCAACGTTTAGACGGGTACGTACCTTTGCTGCAACAAGGTAGTGGTCCGAATCAATGTTTGCGCCTCGGAACGTTCGTACATCCAACACGCTGGATGAATGTCTTCCATCTATTACAACATGATCAATTTGATTACTTGTTCTTTGATCTGGAGACAGCCAGGTGCCCTTATGAATATCGAGATGACTAAATCTGGTACTGCTAACTACCATGTTTTTTGCAGCTGCAAAGTCTATCTGTCTCATACCATTGTCAGATGTTTCACTGTGGAGACTGAAATTCCCGACTGTTGGGCCAAAGATATTCTCCTTTCCAATTTTGGCATTAAAATCGCCTAGAATGATTTTAATGTCATGGGCAGGGCAACGGTCATATGTTTCTTTTAAGCGCTCGTAAAATATATCTTTGGTATGTTCGTCCTTCAAATAAAGCTGATGTTGAAGAATTTAGCTTTTATTCGAATTGCAGCAAGTCTTTCATTCACTGGGGTGAAGCTGGATACCAGATGTTTTAGTCTCCGACTAACTACGAATCCGCAACCAAACTCATGCTTTACGTCATGGCAGCTATAATACAGTGCGTCACCTTTAGGTGTTGTTGTGACGCCTTTCCCAATCCATCGTATTTCCTTATGGCAGTAATATCGGCCTTGTACTTTTCAAGTACGTCTGCCAATGCGAAGACTGCACCTTCTCTATAAAGAGGTGCAGATTTGCAGGTCATGGTCCTTAAAACGTTTGGGGGTTCGTCAACTTTAGAGGGGTTTGTTTTTCTTTTCTTTCGTTTTTTCATAGTAGGATGTTTTTTCTAGGGGAGGGTTACTAACCCGACGCCCAAACCCAAGTTTTTAACGTTCTTATGGGTGAACGCGCGGCACATGTTAGCTCACTACATTTAACGGGCGTTAAAGGCTGTTCCCCAGGTGACACCACGGGGAGGTCAGTGTCCACTTGAGATGAAAGAGGGACCAAGATAAATCCTGGGCTTTGCCATGTTAAAGCCGGTCAAGACCGTTACTTGGCATCATTCATGCCCTACGTCACCCACCAAGACTAAAACTATTATGAATAAATCGCGAATTAATAAAAATCAATTAATGTTAATATTCAAAGTTTCTCTCAGTAACTTCCCCGCTCTTCCATTGTTGCATTGCATTCGATTTAATGAATGAATTAAATGGAAACAATCACTTTTTAATTGACCCCCTTCTAAGTGAAGGAACAATCATCGTCGTAGAGGTACGAGTATGTAATTTAATCACATTGCCAACTAACACAATGACAGACTAACTGACTGACACACAGACCCGGTGTTATTATTAACTAAACGTGATGTGAGAAGATTATTAATAAATTTATACAACCGACAGTGCTTGGAAATAAGTGAATGAAAATCTAAGTTAAGACCCCTTCGCCATTCTCAGCTGCTAAGGTTGGTGGTGTAATGAAAACGAAATCTGAATCTAAAAACAGATCTGTGTTAATGTTTTTCAAAAAAAAAAAAACTTTTTTCTGACGATAACGTAATCAAGCAATCACTTAGCGAGTGGTGGTTCGTTAAAACTGGCCTGACCGACCACCATTCATTCATTCAAATGCTTCAAACGATCAATCGATCGAGTGATCATTACATATCGCCAAAGTTGCCGTCATCGTGTGTGGTCGATCAAAACTCGATAATAACAAGAGACCCCCATATGATTACAATACAATTTAGCCATAGTTGAGATGCTAGTACTCGTATTTTGACGTTGTTACTGAGGCTGGCTAAATGACTGACTTTGAACAAACAATCCATCTTATTGACACCAATTGCTTGATGTTGTTGCGCCAAACTTCAAACACTTGAATATTGGAAAAACACAAAACATAAAAATTATATTTTTGCTTTCGTTCAAAGCAAAGCGCCTTAACTCCATCCAATTCAATTGCAGATTTGCAATGACAAGTGCCTATTAAAACACACACACACAAACGATAGAGAAACAATTGAAATCATTTTCAATTTTTGCTATGATTATTATTTTTTATTATTTGACGTCTCAATGGAATTGAATCAATAATGAATTGAATTGATTATTATCTCACACGATTGAGCACTTGAGGTGATTTTTATATTTGGAAATTTAACAAAAAAGAATGTTAAATTTCAATTTAATTTAATTATCAATTAAAGTACAGCTGCTTTTCTGTACTATGTACACTGAGAGGAAATGTTTATTTTAAATTATGTATTTATATTTATTTCCTTATTCATTGGTGTTTTTTTCTTTTCATTTCAGGTATGTTTTCGGGTGAATATTAGGAAGAGTCAACTTGATATTTATTGGTATGTATACGGTGACACCAAGTCTGCCTAATTCTAAACATTCTGTCTACAAATTTAAAAAGCAAAACAGCATTAAATTTTCCCCGGCCGAACTTTTTATACCCTACACCACTAAGCTCCTTCTCCACGTTAAGGTTTATTCATAGGACGAATAGAATATGTAATCTGATACAATTATACAGTACTGATTATCGATGATGTCTGCTCAATGATAATTCGAAATACTAAATCATTCTGAAAACCTTCAAAATATGTTAAATCGGAAGCTACTGTCATATTGAGGATCCGAAATACAAAATAAGCGGCTTCATTATACGGTGTCCCTACTAAATCAGGGACCTTCATATATTTATAATTTTTATACCCTCAGCCTTTAGGCTACGATACGACCAAAACTCTGCCGCATCGAAATAACGGTTTTAGACCACAAGTATGTTTGGACGATATTCGTTTCAGTCTGTCTGGCTGGTGCGCACGATAACTCTCGAACGGATCAATCGATTCAAAGCAAACTTTGGTTATCGTAATATTTTGTCCA
Source organism: Musca autumnalis (assembly GCF_047663935.1). Lineage (NCBI taxonomy): Eukaryota > Metazoa > Arthropoda > Insecta > Diptera > Muscidae > Musca > Musca autumnalis. Next base: position 75,418,579 of record NW_027412088.1, read on the forward strand.
AACTTAGTTTAAGTTTGATCCACTCCTTCGGGTACCTCCTCCACAATAGTTCTAAAATTTTTCTGTAAAATGGTGTGAACGATAACTCTCGAAGGGAACAATCGATTTGGTCCAAACTTTGCACATCGTATTATTCCTTCCAGACATAGATCGTGTTCCAATATGGACTATATCGGTCTACACCTTCGGGTACCTCCCACACAAAATTCGGATAGAGTGAAGTTTAAGAGCTCTTCTCGGATCGTTTTGAGTTTTTTCAGCGGGTTGTTCTTGCGGCTCCCTTTACGACGGTACAATTTTTTTCGGGCACAAGACCATACTTCCTGAATAATGGCCTAAACGGCTCCAAGAAACCCTGACGGCTCCAACCAAAATGGCTAATCCACAAGATAATTCTCTCAGGGAGTTTTTGATTGGTGCAAACTTTGCACATGGTATTATTTCATCCAGTCATGTATCAGGTTGAAATATGGACTATATCGGTTCACTCCTTCGGGTACCTCCCACACAAAATTCGGATAAAGTGAAGATTAAGAGCACCTCGCGGATATTTTTGAAATTTTATTCAGCAGGTTGTCCTTGCGGCTCCCTTTACGACGGTACAATTTTTTTCCTGCGAAAGTCCATTCTTCCTCAGATAAAGGCCTAAAAGCTCCAAGAAACCCTGACGGCTCCAACCAAAATGGCTAATCCACAAGATAATTCTCGCAGGGAGTTTCTGATTGATCCAAACTTTGCACAGCGTATTATTTCATCCAGTCCTGATACATGAATATGGACTATATCGGTCCACTCCTTCGGGTACCTCCCACACAAAATTCGGATAAAGTGAAGTTTAAGAGCACCTCGCGGATATTTTTGAAATTTTATTCAGTAGGTTGTCCTTGCGGCTCACTTTAAGACGGTACAATTTTTTTTCGGGCGCAAGTCCATACTTCCTCAGATAATGGTCTAAGGGCTCCAAGAAACCCTGACGGCTCCAACCAAAATGGCTAACCCACAAGATAATTCTCGCTGGAAGTTTCCGAGTGATCCAAACTTTGTATTATTTCATACAGTCCTGATACATGAATATGGACTATATCGGTTCACTACTTCGGGTACAAAAAAATTCGGAAAGAGTGAAGTTTAAAAGCTCGTTCGGATCGTTTTAATTTTTTTTTTTCAGCAGGTTGTCCTTGCGGCTCCTTTTACGATGGTAAAATTATTCCCTGAGATATTGGCTTAAAAGCTCCAAGAATTCCTGGCGGTACGAACCGAAATGACAAATCCCCAAGACAATTCTCGCAGGGAGTTTTTGATTGGTGCAGACTATATACATCGTATTATTTCATGCAGTCATGTATCAGGTTGGAATAAGGACTATATCGGTCCACTCTTTCCTCAAATACGTGATTCATATTATATGTTTGCATATTCGTTTTTTTTTTGTTTAATCTGGGGTTGCGTCAATCTCCGGTTCCAGAAATGTGACTGCTTTAATGGTATGTAACCACAGATCCACTGGAGAAAGTTGAGTAGTGTGTCGTGCAGGCCGGTCCCGCATGCTGGTCAGATATTTTGAACAGTGCCGTCGATCTTCCCACAATAAGAGTTTAGACGGCTGCACTTTCCCGAGCGTAGTTGAACAAAAACTACTCTGATTTGACGCTCCTCAGCTGCAATAGATGCGGGATATGTTCCTAGGGCCACATTCAAAATATTGCGTCTGCAACTGCTTCCGTATGAATGCTATTCAAACCCGCTTGATATGCTTGTTGATCTAGAGGTTCTCTCTTATAACGCTGAACCTCTTCTTCCAGATCATGAAGATTCTCCTTGACCTGCCGGAATAGGCGGGGCCTATCCACCATATGGTGATTGTGATGGCATTCACGGTAACACCCGAGGTATATGTGATTATATCACTGTAGTGGACGAATTTTTGCCTCCTCATGTAGATCATCCACTGGAGTCATGAAGAGGCAACCTGTTGCTGTTCTCAGGACGGCTTTCTGACAAGTTTGAATATTTTGCCATCGCGTGCCACCTAGATTCGCGGATCAAACTGGTGCCGCATAGTTTATAACAGACCGACTTATCGCGTTATATGTGGCAAACACGATTTCTTTATCTTGACCTCAAGTGCTGCCGGCTAGGGACTTGAGGACCTTGTTACTACATCTTGCTTGTAGCAAATAGCTGCGGCATGCGCGGACGACGGGAGCGTGCTTTTGAATGTGATACCTAGAGTTTTGGAGTAGTTTGTGGTCGGAATTCTGCTACTATCGACCATGACATTCTATTCTCTTCTCATCTGCGTCACCGTCCATGTGGTGGACAGTGCAACCGTAGATTTAGTGGCAGATATTTGCATATTCCTAGCGGGAAAAAAGATGGTAAGATCGGTCAAATAGGAGTCCAGTCTTTCACAAATATCATCGGGGAAGATACCTGACGGCAGTATTGTACAATCATCTGCATACGTTACGATCTCGATGCCGTCTGGAGGGGGCGGAATACAGGAGAGGTAGAGGTTAAACAGTTCCGGACATATCACCCCTCCTTGGGGAACTACATATTTCACTCTACGGGGCTTGGGCTTAGTTTTTCTGAATTCCACGTACGACTGGCGTCAACACATATAATTGATTATCCAACGCTTCAAGCTTGGTCGGTGGGTTATCTGCTCAATGTTCTCAAACAGTGTGGGGTGCTTGACAGTATCAAATGCTTTTGATAAGTCAAGCGCCACTGGTCTACCACACGGCTTTCTCTTGTTGAGTTCTCGACAAATATGTGTAGAGATAGCGTGCAACGCTGTTGTCGTGATGTGCTGCTTACGGAATCCATACTGATGATCGGCAACTGGATAGCTACTTCTGATGCTGGGGAGAACTAAGACCATACGGGTCTTTGCGAAGACAAAAGCGAAATCGGCCTTTACGATTCACCTTTGCTGGCATCCTTGCCTGGCTTAAGTAGCGGGACCACCCTGCCCATTTTCCAGACATTGGGAACGATGAGGATGGCTAGCGACAGGTTGAGAACTTTAGTGAGATACTCCACCCTCGCTTTCCAGCCGTTTTAGCATTACAATGGAGATTCCATCAGGGCCCAACGCTTTGGATGATTTAGCGCTTCTGATGACATTCGAAACATCATCTATTGTAAAGTGTGGTGGTTCATCCTCGACAAGAAGAGATCTTATGCGACGTAGTACTCTTTTCTTCGCCATATACTACTACGTCGCATCAGATCTCTTCTTGTCGAGGATGAACCACAACACTTTACAATAGATGATGTTTCGAATATCATCAAAAACGCTAAATCATCCAAATGGTTTGGGCTTGATGGAATCTTCATGGTAATGCTAAAACAGCTGAATGTGCCGGGACTGAATATCTCACTAAAGTTCTCAACCTGTCGCTGGCCACCCTCATCGTTCCCGGGGAGCTTGACAAACTGTCGATTGAAATAACTTCCGCACCTCTTTGCGTCAGGTAACGTAAAGTCACCAAACGAGATTGAGATCCTATATTCATTTTTTCCAGGGTTCGAGAGTGACTTAACTGTTGCCCACAATTCTTTTATACCGGCTCCAATGTGATTTAAACACTTGTTCCGCTTATGCTTACCGACCAACTTGTTAAGTTCCAGTGTAAGCTCCCTGACTCTGAGGTCACTGAGGTTGGCTCCACGATGCTCATCATGCTCATTTGCTATTCCCGTCGCATCGGCTGGGATATTTGGTCTCACTTCGGGTATTCGACCAGCAGGTATGTTGCGAGCGGCTGTAGAAGTGATGATATCTTGGAACGTCCTTTCCGTTACCCGAACATCAGAAGGATTGGGCAAATCTCTGAAGTGGTAATTAGTGAACTAACTGAAACTCGGTCAATCAGCTTCCCGTTATGGACGAAAGTGCGGCGTACAGAGGTGATGAAATCGGGCGTTCTGCAGATGGAGACAATTATGGGAAGATGGTCTGATCCAAGAGAATTAACGGGTTGCCAGGTGACGTCATTTGTCAGACCAGGTGACACGATGGTTATGTCTGGCGAACTATTGCACTCTCCGCTAATTCTGGTAGGGGCGTCCTCATTGACCGTGCAAAACGTAGAGCAATCAATCTGCTCAGCCAGGTCGTTTCCGAGAACCGAATGCCACAACTCATGATGTGTATTAAAGTCTCCCAAGGCCAGACGGTTATCTATCTAATGTCAGGCTTGTAACCCGAAATAAAATACACACCTGACTGCTACCCCATACATTCCATGTACGGGTCATTAGGGTAAGGCTCAAGCGAGAAAGGTCTGTGTTGAACAGACTGGTGCCATAGGAAAGCGTATTTCCCCACCTCCACTTTTGGTGCGATTCTTTCCCAGTAAGTTGTATCCATCGTAGCGCTGTATGCTACAGTTTTTGAGCTTGGGTTCCTGCAAAGCGGCGACCTTTTTATTCTTCTGACTCAATAAGTTCACTATTTCCTCGATCATACTTCGGAGTCCATTGCAATTAAATTGCAAAAATAATGCATTTTCTGGGATTGGAGCAACAATGGCTGGTGTTAAAAGCTGCGTGTGTGTTTTCTGTTGGAGGGACTGCGGGGGAATTTCGTAATCTGACGACGACGACTCGCTTGGACCTTTTTATTCTTCTGACTCAATAAGTTCACTATTTCCTCGATCTTACTTCGGAGTCCATTGCAATTAAATTGCAAAAATAATGCATTTTCTGGGATTGGAACAACAATGGCTGTTGTTAAAAGCTGCGTGTGTGGTTTTTGTTGGGGGACTGCGGGGGAATTTCGTAATCTGACGACTCGCTTGGACTGTGTTCCCGCAGCATGCCGCAACATAGTCCCTGTCGTAGTCCCTAACAAGAACAAGTACAAAGCAACCTCTTAGATGCACCCAAGCCTCACCTCTATTGCAACTCACCGAAGGTGGGATATGGATGAAGATGCGAATTTGACAAACCGAGCACAAATATATTCCTCCGTCCCGACCCGGTTCAAATGAATCTGCAGCAGGCGTTCCGCTCCCAACACAAAAAAAACGATACAAATATAAACATATGTAGGTATACTGATTTGAGCCGCTAGTCGGAACACGGATGTTGTGTGATTCCGGGTCAATCCGGTACGAGAGAACCCAATGCTGTATAATTGTTACTCTTTTTTCAGTAAAAAATTATGTATGTAGGAAGTTTTTGATTTAGGATTAAAGCTCTAAAGAGTTGCGGAGGAGGTACCTGAACCTCATCTATGTCTGGTAGAAATGTTAAGATGAGCCAGGTATGGACCAAATCTAATACTGCCTTCGAGGGTTATAGTGCGTACTTTTGTGGGGTAGGTACCCGAAGTAGTGAACTGATAAGGCCCATCGTCGAAATACGTTGAACAAAATATTACGAAGGCTGAATCAGTTGATCCAAAGCATCTTTAAAGGTTGCCTGAGTTTACCACCTCATCTACATAAAATTACTCGTAGATATGCAGGACATAGGGAGAATATGAAGACACTTTGGAACAGGTTATTTACCAAAGACCAGCCTTCGTAAATATCAGATTCCAGTTTTTAGGGAATGATCTCTTAATAGAATAACGGTAAATCAACTAAAAAAACTTAGTCTAAAGTAGAGAACAGGCCTACTCTGGTTTTATTGTACGTCCACCAGGACATGTGGCCATTCTTGCTCTCTCGCTGAATCTTGAAGAGTGATAAATTAGTCACCGGTAGATTAACCAGTGATGCAGAATCAAGTTCACGTCATGTTATCTTCCTGAGAATGACAATGTGGGTGTTCAATGGCTTGCTAATTTGTAATAAATATTTTTTTTGCATAGAAAAAACTCCTCTACTATCTGCTATTAAGGGAAATACATAAATATATTGTCTTTAATGTTTTTTAGAATATCTTACATATTTCTTCAACATAAATCACGGCAAGCACATTTTCCCTACACCCTCATAGGATAGTTTTTTTTTGCTCGCAAAGATGACAAAAAATTCGCACAAATCACACGAGAAGAAAGAAACCGCCAAATAATAAACTGCAGTGGTTTCTTTCTATAACTACAACATAAGTCAAGTGAATTTTCGTGGACAGACTGATGATCTTCATCCGCTTTGCATTGGTTCAACCAATTGCTGGCAGGCAGTCTACTAAATCATTGTGAGTGACAATTGTCGTGTTGCTTCCAACACAATTAGCAGGTCTGTCATTAAATAGAATTCATGTGTCTGTGTCTTTGAGAATGGTAGGAGGGGGAGAGTCTGCAGCGACTTTGATATGTTTTCTGTTACTAAAAAATACGCTTTAAAATTAATATCCATTTCTATTTTAAATAAGACCTTGTGCTATTATAAATCACATGATTTATGGCCATAATTAAGGTAATGATTATAATCGGCCATATCGCGATCATTTTCATTAAACCTTATTAATGATTATGCGACATAATGACGATGCTTAGGTCGAGATACAACACAAAAGATTTTAATCGAAAATAATTATCACTCATAATGATCACATAAAAAATCAATTTTTTACAACAATTTTTTTCTTCCTCATTCGGCCCTAAACATTGATCCGCATGTGTTTATCGAATGGTCGGTCTGCTACATATCTTTAGGGCATCTTACAAAAAATCCACTGTTTTTTTCTTCTTCTTTGCTGGCTGTCTGTCCATTTTAGAAAAAAAAAACAAACAAAGAAAACAAAGAAAATCCAAAAGAAACAAAATCAAAATCTCTCGCCAGGCGCCATTTGGGCTTAATTAAGTCATCAACCAGAAGGCAGCCTAATTGGTGATTCTGTTGCTGCCGTTGTTGTTGTTGTTTCTGTTGTGGTCGCATTCAAACAAAGACCTAAGAGTTTTGGCCTTAGTCGTTTTGGCCACCGAGATACAACCACATTGTGTGTGTACACGGTACCCGCACACCAGATCTCAATGTTTCATTCATCCCTTGTGGCATCAAGTGGCCAAGATTTGTTCACTGGATGTTGATCGCAAAATATTTATCCCCACCACTTTTATAGCTAAATAGCAGCAGCAAGTACAAGGTAGACTTCCCATTGCAGTTTTTCGATCATATAAACCTATAGTTGAATAGTGTTGTTGTTGCTGTTATTGCCGTTGTTGTTCTTGGGTAGTCTTCATATGTTGCAATTTTTTATTCAAAAAATCTTTCGTTCGTCCCCTATTGGAGACAATCACCACTTCGATTGGAATATTAAACCATTTGAGGGCCATATACTCATTTGGAAGACTTTATACTTGTGAAAGTAGTTATTGACAGAAATACCGAAATTCGTCGTTTAAGGGCCCATAATAGTTATTAAACCGAATGTTTTCGGTACGATATCGACTGAAATAAAACTGTGGTTATGTCTTATCGCGTTCCAGAACGGAGTGTGGCTGGTTTATTTTGCGGAGGCCGAAAAGTTGTTTTTAGTGTAGGAACGAAAATATATTCGTTCTATGTCGCTTCAGTTATTTGGTTATATCCTTAGCCTTAAGGCTAAGGTGGGTGTATATGTACACGGCCAAATATGTGGCTCATCAGAAAATTTGGAGTCTATTTAACCATGTCCGTCCTGACTGACTGGCTGATGCGCACACGCACCACAACTCTCGAATGGATCTATCAAACATAGGTCAAGTTCGAATATGGACTATATCGGTCCACTACTTTGGGTATCTTCCACACAACAATTCGGAAAAGTGCAGTTTAAGACCTGCTTTCGAATAGTTTTAATTTTTTTGCAACAGGTTGTTCTCGGGGTCCATTTTACCGCGGTTCTAGTTTTTTTTCATGTCAGTTCCATATTTCCTGTGAAAACAGTTCGAAAGCTGTAAAACCTTCTACGACCTTGATACTGCGTTGGTCAATATTTTATTTCGTAATATTTCTGCGAATCTTCGATAAAGTTCGAAGATGATTTTGATTGGTCCACTAATTCCGGTACCTTCCCCATAAAAGTTCTTGAAAGAAGCTATAGATTTGGCTCAAACTTCGAATATCATAATATATCCGTTCACAATTTTTCTTTAACTGCAGTTCAAAATATGTCCGAATATTTTTTTTCGGAAATTTTTACAGAAGATAATCTTTGTGGTCCTGTTTACAGCGTTATTATGTTTTTAGTGAGCAAGTCCATGCTTCCTGACATAATGGTAGACGGTGACCAGCTGGAATAGCTGGACGGCGCGATATATATCGAAAGGAATATCTCCAAAAATAAGATTCACTTAAAAAAGTCTACAATAATACATTCCTTCGGGTACCTCATCAACATTTTTGAACTTGAATGCAAATCCGTATTTTTGTCGGTAAGTTCGTATGAGGGCTGTACGATAACTATCTGGCCTAACAATGAGAGAGAAGTCTCCTTGTCGGTCTGTCCGTCCGACCGTCTGTTAAAATCAAGATACTGCTTGCAATTTTAAAGATAGAGCTTTGTAATTAGGTATAGAAATTTCTATTACTCCTAGAATGTTTGGTATTGCAAATAGACTATATCCGTCCACGTTTTGATATAGCCCCCATAGAACGGTACCACCCGATTTTCGGTATTTTGAGAATTTTTTCTTCATTATCACACCAAAATGGCTAAAATCCGGTACTTAGTCTTCCTTAGGAGTTAAAACTTTCACCCAGAAATTTGTCGGAATAGGTCCAAGCCCTCACATAGCCCCCATAGAACGTTACCTCCCCATTTTCGGTATTTTGAAGGCTGTGGCCACAATAAACCACCGAAATGGTTGAAATTTGGTATTTGGTCTTTATTTAGGGTATTAAACGTTCCAGATGAAATTCATCCGTTTAGGTTCACGCCTGCGGATAACCCCCACAGAACGTACCTCCCCATTTTCGGTGTTTTGAAGATTGTGGCCTCAATATACTCAGGAATGGCTGAAATTTGGTATTTAGGTTTCGTTGGGGGTATACAACTTTCTCCCAGAAATTTATCCGTTTAGGTTCATGCCTGCGGATAGCCCCCATAGAACGTACCTCCCGATTTCCGGCGTTTTAAAGATTGTGGCCTCAATATACTCAGAAATGGCTGAAATTTGGTATTTAGGTTTCGTTGTGGGTATACAACTTTCTCCCAGAAATTTGTCGGTATAGGTCAACGCCTTCATATAGCCCCCATAGAATGGTACCTCCCGATTTCGGGTATTTTAAAGGTTATGGCCTCAATATTTTACCGAAATGGCTGAAATTTGGTATTTGGTCTTCATTTTGGGGTATTAAACGTTCCAGATGAAATTTATCGGTTTAGTACACGCTTTCAGATAGCCCTCATAGAACGGTACTACCCGATTTTCGGTATTTTGGGCTGAGGGTATATCTCTGACGGCAAGGCGACTGATACTTTTTTTAATTGTTCTGAGTCATCTGTGTGCAGATTAAAAAAATCTGCTACCTGGACTGGTTTCATCTATATAGAATCGTGAGACAGATCCAGCGAGTTTTGCGGGCTTAGTCCACATGTAGGGTATGTGTTGTAAGAGGTTGGGCCTGCCGTCCGGTTGGCTTCCCTGGAAGCCATAAAGATAATAAATTGGATATTAAATGTTTTAATTGTCCAACTTGATAAATGAAAGTAATGCGTGGGATCAACTTTATTGATCATAAAGACCTTCTGGTGTTCTATAAGAAAACCTTGTGGTCTTCTATAAGAAGACTTTGTGATCTTCAAAAAATGATCTTTTGGTCTTCCATCGCAATGTAAGTCGTCTGTAAGTAGACCTTGAGGTCTTCCATAATAATACCTTGTGGTCTTCTGTAAAAAGTCCTTACAATTTTCCATAAGAAGACCTTGTGGTCTCCTATAGGAAGATCTTGCGATCTTCTAAAAGAATATCTTGGAGTCTTCTATAAGAAGACGTAGTGCTCTTCCGTAAAAAGACCTTATGGTCTTCTATAAGAAGTCCTTGGGGTATTCTATAAGAAAATCTAGTGGTCCTCTATAAGAATATATTCTGGCCTTCCATATACGTTCTGGTTTTCTATAAGATGACCTAGTAGTCTTCTGTAAGTGTAAGTCTTCTAGGATGTCGCCAATCTATATAGTGTGATCGACTGTATAGACAGGCTTTTTCTGATTTTACCCATTTGCTGTATTGTTGACGACATCTGTGAGACCTCTGATGGTACGGTGGGCATTTCTGAAGTCATGTTAGTGCTGAGCAATTCGAAGTTCTTCAGTCATGGTGGGCATCAAGGGGGATTTCAAAACATTTACCAAGGATGACAGAAGAGAGATTGGCCTGATTCTCCACATTTGAGAGATTTATTCGGTTTTGGCAGATGAATAATTCTGACCATTTTCTATGCCTCTGGCATCACGGACTTGTTTATTGAGGGAGGTTTTTAAGCATGGTCATTTATATGCAGTACAGCTTTAGATGGTTTGGTCTTGTTCATTGTTATGTTAACCTCATCCGTGGTGAAACAGAGTGGAGCCCCACTCTTGATCTTCTTTGCTCTTCAGAGGACCGATATTTTTGTCCTGTTCTGTTGGGTTCACAATGAATTGCTTGCAGAATCAGATACAGCTGTAGCACCAGGACAGTGCTGCCAACTCTTGATAAATACGAATTGAGGCGGCGGCATCGTCCGGATTTAATTGATGGCTGGGGTTCTTCCTCTGCGATAGATAGGGGATGGTTCCCGAGTACGGCATTCACAACTGCTTGTGCAACGGGATCTGTGTGAAACTAGTCCAAATCTGCCTGATAGGCTCGTTGATCTAGATGTTCCCGTTTGCACCTTTGGACCTCTCTCTCGAGTTCGCGAAGATTTCTCCTGATGTGCCTGGGCGGAAGAAGTTTGACCACAAGATTGTGGTAGTGATGCACGGCATCGACAACATCTAGTTGGGCTGATACACGGGTAAATTCTTTGTCCCCTCATGAAGATGGTCCACCGTTGTAGTCCTCAGGTCGGCATTCTGACAGATTTGAATATTTTTCCACTGCGCAAAGCTATCTCAGACCGGACGAAGGTAAGCATTCTAACAGGTTTGAATATTTTTCCACTGCGCAGCGCTACCACAGGCCGGCTTATTGCTTAATAAGGTTTCGATGTCGACCAACGACTTGAGAACTTTATTCATATTTCTGATCTTGCCTCATTATATTGAACGTTATACCCAATATCTTGGGGTATTTTGTGGTCGGGAGCCACCGAGTGTAGAGCTGAGCAATTCCGACTTGCACTCAGAAGGTCTGCGGTTCAATCGCTGACCAGAACATCAAAATTTTCGACGATTGCAAATCGCCTCAGTGTAATGCAGACCTACATTTCCTGATTATTTAAGACACGAAAAACTTCTCTATAAGTAGTGTCCTAAGGTACGTCATTCGGACTCGGCGATACAATGTAAGTCCGATATCATAAAATGTAGAAATAACCGGATACCTTGGGTTTTGTCGTTGTCACGCCGTTCAATGTTACAGTTGTTCTATTGTCTTTCTTTCCCGGATTCGAGATTGGTTTAAAACCAATTACTTGCGACAGGAAGAAGGCTTCTGTCAAATATTCAATTCGTCTGAGAGGGCGCTTATACGGTGTACCACACTCTTCTTCACCCTTTCACTCTCGTGGTGCTCTATAACTAACGGTTAAAATAACGCGCTCACCTTTTTGGATCTGTCACTGTCACTCCGTTGAATTTTACAGCCGTTCTATCATCCTTCTTTCCCGGATTCGAGGGTGATTTAACCATTGCGCACAATGGTCCAGCCACTTGCACTGCATTTTCTCGCCCACTGGTCTATTGACTTCGGAGTAAGTTTCCTAACTCGTGTGTCTTCCGGGTTCGTGGGAAGAAGCCCATCACGATCATTTGCTAGTCCTGTCGTATTTGGTAGTTAGTAGTACCAGATTCAAACATTTTGAAATACACATGACTGCCACTCGATCACGTCACAAGACTCCTTAGATGACGTTATGGTAAATGAATGGCACATAGGGGACATGTTGGCGCACGATCGACACGAGGAGCTAATGTTGATTCGGAATACGACCTTGTAGTAGAAAAAGGTGCCGCCCGTTAGAAAATAGCTGATATATAGCAAAATTATACAACACGACAGCAGGACATCGGGAAGTTGTAAACACAGCGGACTGTTAGCGGTGCAAGAGACTGATCAACTTACAAATTGCTTGGCAAAAGCATTCCTCGTCCCCCGAACATATGTCTAGGCAATTCAATGTCGCTTAATACAAACAGTTGCAAAATTCGAATTTGGCTATCCATGGTACGACAGAGTGTCGTGTTAACTTAAAAGTTCACAATGAAATTTAAATATCTATCCCTCCAAGCACCTAATGGGTTAATTCTCATTGTTTTTCTTGATGCTCCGATCGATTTTTCAAAAACTCTCACACAATTCTGCCGCAATAACAAAGACAACAACAGCAGCAGCAACCACTGCCGGCGCACATATGAATGTGGAAGCAATGTTAAATTTCAATCTGGACCACAATCGCCGAACATTGAACATTTTTCACTTCAAATGTTCTGATGAGAAGGAGGGCGAGCGAGCACAGGCAGTAAGTAACTGAAAGACCACACGCCGTTGCCTCTGAATAGCGAATGATTTTTTCGTAAAGGGCGGACATGTGAGGTTAAGTGAAAAAACAAACAGAATTTAGTTAAATGTCTGTATAGACAGACGGGCAAACAGACGAATGGGTGTCCGTCCGTCCGTCCAGTCATTGTATGAGGATTTTTGCATGAGATCTGATGTTGAGCTAGAATATAAATCAGTCAGCTCGAAGTCGAATTGTATGCAAAGAGAACGGCTAGAATTCAACAAGTGCCATAAAAGCAAAAGTGGAACTGTGGGAAATTTTCATACCCGCCCGCATCATAGCCTCCTACTATGGATACCAGTTCCTTGGTTGAATGAATCATGTGCTCTCTTAGAAAATGCTTTTAATTTGAAATTATTTTTGCATAAACAGAGAACGGATTCTTTTTAGGTTCTCTTTCTCTCTGGGGATTGCAAACATCATCAAAGATCATTATGACATTGATAATAATGATGATGATGATGATCTCGAAGTCGATTGCAAGGCAATATCCATTGCATGACTCATACAAAACAATTCCAATCAAAGGTCGTTTGCAATGTAAGTTAGCCAACCCGCAAGAAAGGCTTCACTAGACAATCCACACTCACTCAGCACCACCACTCAGACAGCATCTTGCTACGAGTATGCCGATAGTATTTCTTCCAATGACTGTGTCAAAAGCTTTGAATTAAGTCAGTTACCAGGCGATCCCATATTGTTCGGACAGTCTCATGTCTGTCTGACGACGACTGGTGGAGGAAGATTTCAGTAACTTTGGCCTGATGCATACTTCATGGGTTGCAGCACAACAATTCTAGCAAACATGTAGTACGTAACCGTGAAGGCGATTGACGACAACAATGATGACGATGATCATGTTGTTATTGTTATTTTTGTTGGTGATGGAGCTGGTGCGGCTATTGCTGGTTGTTAGTGCTGCGGCTGCTGATGGTGGTGGTGAAAGACCACCAACGACGTCGCCAAAGTATTTGATGTTAACGTTACATACGCTCGCTGATTGGGGTGGTCCAGTCCACTAAATTCTCAATTTTGCTAATTTTTGTGTTCACATTCGAGTACTTGATCCCGTTGGCGGATAGTTATCAGGCACATGTCTAAACAGTGGTACACAAGGACTATAATTTATTTTTAAAGGAAATCTATACATTTTACGTCTTTCTGGTATGACATTTGTAGGTTTGTTTTTTTTTGTACCAATCGAAAAAGTTGTCAGCCACTTGAGCCGACTAACCCATTACGAAGTAATGTAAACAAGTTATCTCCTGCACTTCTAATAGTTGAGAAATAATGGGCTATTTTTCACAAGTAACAAGCTTAAAGAACTTACTCTATTCATTACAAAGAAATGAGTAATAATGTCATGAAAATATATATGGGAGCTATATCCAAATCTGAACCGATTTTCACCAAAAGCAATAGCGTTCTTCCTGTGGCTGTACGTTGCGAACAAAAATATATGGACAGACGGACAGACATGCATAAATCGACTCAGAAAGTGTTTATATGTAGATATATCCCCAAAAGGAACTATGGGTATATTTCGTTTCCTTTTGTATGTTACATACAAATGCACAAAGACATAATACCCCTTATCATGGTGTAGGCTATAATGAGTAACGGTGGCACTAGTCCTACAATTCAGAAGTTCGCATGTTCAATCCCAAGAAACTGCAAAATAAGAAGTTAAATAATTTGTTTCCTTTCACAATTTTACATACCATAGACCATGGCTACCCCAAATGCCTAAATTATCTAATCTAATCTAAAAATGTGCTCAGCCAGCTGAAAGGTAAAACCTACAGGGCGAAATCAAAGTGTTGACCTATCTTTACAATTTTTCGTGGAAAAGTTGTTTAACTGTAGGGAACCTCAAAACTCAAATAACGGGCATCAAACAATGTAGCTAAGACCCTCAAAATACCAAAAATCGGGAGGCACGGTAATATGGGAGCTATACCAAAACATGGACCTATGTTGACAATTTTTAGTGTAGAAGTTTTGTGACCACTAACAATTCAAATGTCAAATTACAGATAGTTCGGTTAAAATTTTAGTTAAAATCCTCAAAAACTCGAAAATCGGGAGGTACCGTTATATGGCGGCTATACCAAAGCATGAATTTTTTGTGAAGAAGTTTCGTGACCACTGAAAATTCATTACAGCTAGTTCGGTTAAAAATTTTAGCTAAAATCCTCAAAATATCGAAAATCTGGAGGTACCGTTATACGGGGGCTATACCAAAACATAGACCTATATTGACAATTTTTGGCGGAGAAGTTTCGTGGGTACCAAGAACTTCAAATATTATATTACAGATAGTTCGGTGAAAAATTGTAACAAAAATCCTCAAAATACCAAAAATCGGGAGGTACCGTTATATGGGGACTATACCAAAACATGCACCTATGTCTGACGGAGAAGTTTCGTGGCAACTGAGAGCCTCAAATGTCAAATTACAGCTAGTTTGGTTAAAAATTGTAGCAAAACTCCCCAAAATGACGAAAATCGGGACCTATACCAAAATTAGACCTATGTTCACGATTTTTACTGGAGAAGTTTCGTGAACACCCTGAACCTCATATGTCAAATTACAGCTAGTTCGAGTGAAAATTTTAGCTAAAATCCTCCAAATACCGAAAATCGAGAGGTACCGTTATGTGTGGGCTATACCAAAACATGGACCTATGTTGACAGATTTTTGGCAGAGAAGTTTCGTATACACTTAGAACCTCAAACGTTAAATTACAGCTAGTTCGAGTGAAAATTTTAGCTAAAATCCTCCAAATACCGAAAATCGAGAGGTACCGTTACATGTAGGCTATACCAAAACCTAGACCCATGTTGACGATTTTTACTGGAGAAGTTTCGTAAACATTGAGAACCTCAAATGTTAAATTACAATTAGTTCGGTTAAAAATTGTAGCAAAAATCTTCAAAATACCGAAAATCTGGATGTACCGTTATATGGGGGCTATTCCAAAAAATGGACGTTTTCCCATCATTTTTAGAATGTATGTTTGATGATCACTAGGAACACTAAATGTCAAATTATAGCTAGTTCGTTTTGAAAATCTGACTAAAAACGTCAAAATACCTGAAATCGGGCGGTACTGTTATATAGGGACTATACCTAAACGTGGACCGATATAGCCCATCATTGAACTTGACCTGTCTGCAAACAAAAGACGCATCTTCCCAAAATTTCAGCGTCCTACCTCCAGTTTTATAGATACTAGAGTGATTACCACAGACGGATGGACAGACATGCATACATCGACTCAAAGGGTGGAGTACAGGAAAAGTCAAGATTCAGTTCTGTTCCGGAGATATCACCCCACCTTTTTTTTAAAATCCACCTCTGGAGGGTTAGAGGGTTTCTACCTTGGGAACTTCCTGTTTCGTCCAACGTTTTTTTATAGCCTCAGCATTTATGCTAACGAGGGTATATACACTTTCATACGGGCAAAATGTGCCTCATCGAAATAATGGTTTTAGACCCCAAGTATGTTTGGACGAAATGTGTTTCAGACAATTTGGAGTCGATTGAGCAATGTCCGTCCGTCTGTCTGTCTGGCTGGCTGGAGCGCACGATAACTCTCGAACGGATTAACCGATTCGGTTCAAATTTTGCCTTTCGTAATATTTTGGCCAAACTTAGTTTATGTTCGAAGATGGGCTATATCGGTCCACTCCTTCCGGCACCTCCCACACAAAAGTTCGAAAATGTTCGGAAAATTTGTGCTCTCGATAACTCTTGAAGGGAGTAACCAACTTGGTCCATACTTTGCACATCCTGAAATGTGTACCAGACTTAGATAAAGTTTCAATATGGACTCCACTCTTTCGGGTACCTCCCACACAAAATTTCGGAAAAGTTCAGTTTAGGGCCATCTCTCGAATCGTTTTGATTTTTGTTTTAGCAACTTGTATTCACTGCCCCCAATACGACGGTGCAAGTTTCATTAGGGGCAAATCCATACTTCCTGAGAAAATAGCATGAAAGTTGCAAAAACCCCCTATGGCACCGTGTGAGGTGGTTGGAGCGCAAGATAACCCTAGAACGGATCTGCCGATTCGGTCCAACATTTGGCATTCGAATTTTTTTGTCCAAACATAATTTAAGTTTGAAGATAAGCCATATCGGTCCACTCCTTCAGGTACCTCCACCACAAAAGTTAAAAAATTTTGAAGGGAGTGGTTGAATTGGTCTATACTTTACACATCCTAATATATCTATAAGATATAGATCAGGTTCAAATACGGACTATATTTGTCCACCCCATCCGGTACCTCCCACACAAAAATTTGGAAAAGTTCACTTTAAGTCCTGCTATCGAATCACTTTGATTTTTGTTGATGCAACTTGCATTCGCTGCCTCAATTACGATGGTAAAAGTTTTTTAGGGGCAAGTCCATACTTCTTGAGCAAACAGCTCGAAGGGTGTAAAATACCCCTATGTCACCATATGTTTTGGCTGGAGATCAACTTCCACAATGTCGATCCATTCCCTTTAGTATCTTCTCCGCAAAACTTTTGATCTTTAATCCTAATCAAAATTTTTGTCGGTTCAAACGGACAAAATTTTTAAAACGCCCTAAATACATACGTATTTTGGGAAAAAATTGTTTCAGTATACACAGGCTGAGGGTATATCTCTGTCGGCAAAGCCGACGGATATTTTTTACTTGTTAGTCTTTCGTTTCTGAATTGCACGTACGACTGGGGTCCACAAATATCATTTATTGTCCAACGTTTCAAACTAGGCCGCAGGGTAGTCTCAAACAGCTTGAAGTGCTTGACAGTATCAATAGCTTTTGATAAGACGAGCGTCATCAACACTCTCCTATAGCACGGCTTGTTCTGGTTGAGTCCTTGACTGACATGTGTGTGGAGAAGTCGTGTAGTGCTATTCTAGTGCTGTGTTGGCTACGGAACCCATGCTGATGATTGGCAACTGGATAGCTACTTCTGATGCTGGGGAGAAGTAAAGCCTCACATGTCTTTGCTACGAGAGACAAAAGTAAAATCGTTCGGTATAATTTACCTTTGCTGGCATCGTAGCCTGGCTTAAGTTGCAGGACCACCCTGCCCATTTTCCACACTTCGACCTGGAAGTGGATGGTTAGCGATAGTTTGAGAACTTTGTTGTAATACTCAGTTCCCTAATACACGTAGGGCTCCTCTATTCTCTCTGCCACAACCAGGGTGCTCGACAAATTGTCAATCTCTCGGATCAGTCAGGGTAACGACCACAAACGTGACTGAAGTCACAATGTTTCAACTCTGCATATGATTTAGTCACTTGTTCTGCTTATCCTTGCCGACCAACCCGATAACTTCCAGTGTCAGCTCCCTAGCTCGGGGGTCAATGGGGTTGCCTCGAAGAAGCTCATTACGACCATTTGCTAGTCCCTCCGAAATTTTGTTTCATTTTGGATATTCGATCAGCTGTTATAAAGCGAGCGGCTTCAGCAGTAATGATGTGCCGTAATGTTTTTTCCAGAAGGGTTGGACAATTTTCTGAAGCCGTGATTGGTGAACGCTCTGAAACCATGTCAATTAGTATCCCCATGATTGATGAAAGTGCGGCATTCGGACGTGGGTGGTCTGCTGATGAAGGCAACTATAGAAAGATTGTCAGACCAAGTGATAGGATGATTATGTTTGGCGAACTATGGCACTCTCCGCTCATTGTGGGCACGATGTAGGTGGCTATCGACAGAATCAGAACTTTGGTGAAATACTCAACTGCCGGCTCATCTCGCTGTTCCAGCATTACTATGGAGATTCCGTGGAGCATAATGCTTTGGATCATATAAATGTAAATTCTGGTGGTTCCTCGAATGCAGGAAGATATCTAATGTAACTCAGAACTCTTTTCTTCCTCCCATCACTTTCTGGGTACTCGACAAATTGTCGTAACGGGTGTGAGGTCCAATCTTACTTCTTCCCACGGTTCGGGTTTGACCTAACCGCCCGTTATTCAACATATAATCAGTGTTGCAACTTTTCACTTGATTGAGCCACTTGTTCCAGTTATGCTCAGCGAATAACATGTTAATCTCCTGTATCAGATCTCTGACTCTGGGGTACACTTCCGCCGAATCTGCTGAGAAATTTGATCTCATTTTGGGTATTCGACCCGCAGTTATAAAGCAGAAGAATTGGGTAATTCTATGAAGCTGTGATTGGTGTACTTTCAGAAATTAAGCCAATAAGCTTTCGCTTGAACCTGCTCATTACCCTAGACCAAATGCCACAACTCATGATGAGCACTAAAGCCCCCTAAGAACAGTTATGACCTTTCAAAAGCGGGCAAAGGTTAGGCATATTACTGGTGCAACAGGAACGCTTGTCCCCCTCCTCCGCTTCTATTGGGCTATCAACACTTTATGTAACAGTTGTTAAGCTTGTTTTGCTGCATGACGGTGCGAATGCTGTTAGGGGGGGTGCGTTGGAGTGTTGTATCTTATGGCGACGACTCGTTGGGGCTGTATGGATGAGTCCAAAGTACCTCTATACATCTAATGCATCTGACCGAAGCTTGAGTGTGGAGGATGCGGATGTGTACATCCCGGCCTCGACCAAAAGTGCCCGGAGCAGGCAACTATACAAATAAAAATCCATTTAATAACATATATCGCTCATTTACTCAAAGAGTGACACATTTCAAAAAATACATTTTCGAGAAAACCTGTTTTAAGTTGAGAATTGCAAATTGACTTCTCAATTTAAAAAGACTATTACACAAAAGCTAAAATAAATACTTGGATCATATTTTGATGTCAGCTTGAAAATTTGACGCAAGATATAGTAAAAGTCGTAGAAAAAATAGAAATTACTAACTCAGAAAACGCGTTTTTGAGTTATGCCACTGTTTGAGTTAATGAGCGATATGATCACATCAAAAATACATCTGGATAGCAGATCGTAGCCAAATTCATGCCTTGTTTCATAGCAGCTGTAATACAATACTTTACCTTTAGGTCTTACTGTGTTGCCTTCCTCATTTCATCGCTCTTCCTGTAAGCAAAGCTCCGATTTGCTCGATTTTACACGCGAGTGAAAACTACTCGAGTACGAGTTTTATAAGATGTTTAATCCCCACTCTTTTGTCTTATGTGACAGCTCTCGCGAGTACTCCGCGTAGAAAACTAAAAGTGGGAGTCAAAATTTTCGAAATAGAGTAAGAGTTCACTCTATGAGTGAAATGGAGCAGAAAAATATTTTTTTTTTTGTCGATTAGTGTCTTTGTGTGAAGTAGCAACCGGTGTTCGCACACAACACACAAGCAACCATACAATGATGTTCTCGATTCTTTATTGTACTCCAGCTCGAATTCGAGCGAGCTTTACTCTCTACTCGAGTTCTTGCAGGCATTTCGGAGCTCTGTCTGTAAGTGGACAAAATCTGCTTTTTATTTTCCAGCTACATCCGCTAGTGCGTAAAGTAGACCTCTTCTGTTAAAGGTCCGGACATTTTAGGCGCAAATTCGCAGATCATGGTCCTTAAAAATTTTGCGGGTTTAAAGCAATTGTGATTGCTATTTGTGTTTTTTGCTTTTGACAAAAATTTGTGAAAAATTTAAATGTCTTGGAAATTGGTTAATAAGTTTGGACAAACAATTCAAAATGTCATTATTCGAACCCAATTGAAGTTATAACGAATTCTTTGGGTTTAAAGAAAAGGTAGTTCCTGATCAATACTGAACCATAAGATCTTATTGTAACCTTTCCTCTTTGAATTAATATCTATGCTTGCGCGTGCCCATCAATGTTTTCACCTTGTAACCACTTTTCTTTTGAACAAAAAAACTCCCACCCATACATACACATGCATTTGTATGTATGAATTTACAACATACTTCTGTTGAAGCCGCGGGAAAACAAAAACTTTGCATAAATTTAATTAACAGCCGGTGGAAAATCAAAGGTTGGTTATCGGCCGATATTGTAAGTGAAACAAACTGGGGAGCACCCAGCAGAGGAGGACTATTGTAAGTAAAACTTGTAAAATGCAGATGAGAAGAAATAACAGCAACAACAATTATGTATTTGTACAGTAAGTGAATATACATTGGAGAACATGGCTTGCCACTAAAAAAGGGGAGCCACTCTTGAACGTAGCGCGCTGTTAACCGACCATGTCATGTCAAACAATATTAACAGTGAAGAAAGCAAAAACAATTAAACTGGTGAAAATCAAATGTTTAAAGAACGGCGTAAAGCCCATCACATGACGAGCATGGTGATCATGACCATCAATGGCAAGTATAACTATTTGAGACTTCCATTAAGAATTCCTAACTACTCTTTTTGTGGTTCAATTGATTTTCATAAATATTTCAAGAAAAATATTTTATTTTGTGACAGTTGGAATGCTGAGATTCATTCTTTTCATATTCTTCAGCTTTATTGATTGATGCATATTGCCCCCAAAAGAATCCTTTAATGCATCCCTCGTTTTGTAGTTGGGGTAAAGACTTGGCAGACCATGCTTTGGGGGAGCCAATGAACATTAATAAAGACCACACATTTTGACAACTGCAGTGCAGAGGACCACCCAAGTTGATAATTTATGTCGTACAACATTTGCAACAAGATCAACATGCAACATACAACCAACCAAACGATCAACGACAACAACAACACAAAGAGCGAAATGCAAGCAAACTTTTAAGAGACTTGTGCGCCCTCTTTTGTTCTTGTAAGGGAATTGTGACGAAGATAAACCAAAATAAAGAACATAAAACTTTAGAACTGCACTTGCGATGAGTAGAGCGAGCGGCAGCAGATGATGTTGATGAAGAAGATGGCCACGCTTTGACGCATTTCATTTATTTATTAAGAAATGCTATTGCTGCATCAATTGGCATATGACACAGTGGTTAATTAGGTGAAAATATGTTTAAATGTGGGGTAAATTTAAGGAATTAGATGTTGGAAGAATTAGTCAAAAAATCAGATCAAATACAAGTTCCGGAGAACGAAGAGAGAAGTTAAAATTGGGTGGAGCCATTATACATACATTATATAGAACATCGTCAATAAAAGAAAGTGCAAAGCTGTCTCTGCAGCCTAGGTTTATTGGAGAAGTCATGGCAAAAATTCCTGCACTAGTCCATAGAAGCATTTTTTTAGAAAGGTTTTATAGAAGTACACTTTCTTTCAGAAAAATCCATACAAGCACCCTTTCTTCCAGAAATTGTCTGTAAAAGCACCCTTTCTTTCAGAAAAATCCATACAAGCACCCTTTCTTTCAGAAATTGTCTGTAAAAGCACCCTTTCTTTCAGAAATTGTCTGTAAAAGCACCCTTTCTTTCAGAAATTGTCTGTAAAAGCGCCCTTTCTTTCAGAAATTGTCTGTAAAAGCACCCTTTCTTTCAGAAATTGTCTGTAAAAGCACCCTTTCTTTCAGAAAGGTTCTATAAAAGCACCCTTTCTTTCAGAAAGAGTCTATAGAAACTCCCTTTCTTTCAGAAAGAATCTATAAAATCAGGAAGGGGCTATAAAAGCACCCTTTCTTTGATAAAGGGTCTATAGAAGTAACCTTTTTTGTACCCTTTCATTCGGAAAGGTTCTATCGAAACGCCGTTTCTTTCAGAAAGGGTCTATAAAAGCATCCATTCTTTCAGGAAGCATATATGTATATGCACCCTTTCTTTTAGAAATTGTCTATAGAAGCACACGTTCTTTCCGAAAGGGTCTATAGAACCATAGTTTCTTTTAGAAAGGGTCTATAGAAGCACCGTTTCTTTGAGAAAGGGTCTATAGAAGCATCCTTCCTTTCAGAAATGGTCTATAGAAACACCGTTTCTTTCAGAAAGGGTCTAGAGAAGAACTCTTTCTTTGAGAAAGGGTCTGTAGAAACACCCTTTCTTTCTGAAAGGATCTATAGAAGAACCCTTTCCTTCGGGAAGGGTCTATAAAAGCATCCTTTCTTTCAGAAAGAGTCTGTAGAAGAAACTTTCTTTTAGAAAGGGTCTACAGAAATACCCTTTCTTTTAGAAAGGGTCTATAGAAGCACCCTTTCTTTTTGGAAGGGTCTGTAAAAACACCCCTTTCTTTGAGAAAGGGTCTATAGAATCACCCTTTCAGCACCCTTTCTTTCAGAAAGAATCTATAGAAACCCCACTTCTTTCAGAAAGGGTCTATAGGAGTACTCTTTCTTTCAGAAAGCGTCTACAGAAGCACCCTTGCTTTCAGAAAGGATCTATAGGAGCATCCTTTCCTTCAAGAAGGGTCTATACAAGCATCCTTTCTTTCAGATAGGTTCTATCGAAACACAGTTTCTTCCAGAAAGGGTCTATAAAAGCATCCATTCGATCAGAATGCGTTTATAGAATCACCCTTTCTTTCAGAAAAGGACTATAAAAGCATCCTTTCTTTCAGAAAAGGACTATAAAAGCATCCTTTCTTTCAGAAAAGGACTATAAAAGCATCCTTTCTTTCAGAAAGGGTCTATAGAAGTACTCTTTCTTTCAGAAAGGTTCCTAGAAGCATCCTTTCTTTGAGAAAGGTTCTATAGAAGCATCCTTTTTTTGAGAAAGGGTCTATAGAAGCACCCTTTCTTTGAGAAAGGGTCTATAGAAGCACCCTTTCTTTGAGAAGGGGTCTATAGAAGCACCCTTTCTTTGAGAAGGGGTCTATAGAAGCACCCTTTGTTTAAGAAAGGGTCTATAGAAGCACCCTTTCTTTGAGAAAGGGTCTCTAGAAGCATCTTTTCTTTCAGAAAGAGTCAATAGAAGCATCCTTTCTCTAAGAATGGGTCTATAGAAGCACCCTTTCTTTAAGAAAGGGTCTATAGAAGTACCCCTTTTTTTAGAAAGGGTCTATGGAAGTACCGCTTCTTTCAGAAAGGGTGTATGGAAGTACCCCTTCTTTCAGAAAGAGTCTTGAGAAGCATCCTTTCTTTCAGAAAGGGTCTATAGAAGCACCCTTTCTTTGAGGAAGGGTCTATAGAAGCACCGTTTCTTTAAGAAAGGGTCTATAGAAGTACCCCTTTTTTTAGAAAGGGTCTATGGAAGTACCCCTTCTTTCAGAAAGGGTGTATGGAAGTACCCCTTCTTTCAGAAAGAGTCTTGAGAAGCATCCTTTCTTTCAGAAAGGGTCTATAGAAGCACCCTTTCTTTGAAAAAGGGTCTATATAAGCATCCTTTCTTTGAAAAAGGGTCTATAGAAGTACCTCTTCTTTCAGAGAGGGTCTATAGAAGCACCCTTTCTTTCAGAAAGAGTCTATAGAAGTACCCCTTCTTTCAGAATGGGTCTGTAGAAGCACCCTTTTTTTAGAAATGGTCTATAGAAGTCCCTTTCTTTCAGAAGGTGTCTATAGAAGGGTGTCTATGGAAGCAAACTTTCTTTTCGAAAAAGGGTCTAAAGAAGCACCTTTTCTTTCAGAAAGGTTCTACAGAAGCACCTTTTCTTTCAGAAAGGTTCTACAGA
Source organism: Musca autumnalis (assembly GCF_047663935.1). Taxonomy (NCBI): domain Eukaryota; kingdom Metazoa; phylum Arthropoda; class Insecta; order Diptera; family Muscidae; genus Musca; species Musca autumnalis. The sequence goes on from NW_027412088.1 coordinate 75,442,620, forward strand.
TGTAGCTTTTCTTTCAGAAAGGTTCTACAGAAGCAGCTTTTCTTTCAGAAAGGGTCTATAGAACACCCTTTCTTTCAGAAATGGTCTAAAAAGCTCCCTTTCTTTTAGAAAGGGTCTAAAAAGCACCCTTTTTTTTTAGAAAGGGTCTAAAAAGCACCCTTTTTTTTAGAAAGGGTCTAAAAAGCACCCTTTCTTTTAGAAAGGGTCTATAGAAGCACCCTTTCTTTCAAGGAGGGTCTTTAAAAGCATCCTTTCTTTCAGAAAGTTTCCATAGAAACACCGTTTCTTTCAGAAAGGGGCCATAAAAGCATTCATTCTTTCAGAAAACGTCTATAGAACCGCCGTTTCTTTCAGAAGGGGTCTATAGAAGCACACTTTATGGCAAGCATTCATGATGCACCACGCCACTGTGGTCGAAGAAAACAGTGAGCAAAACCTTTACATATGACCGTACGTAACGTGTTTATTCGGACTTCGCTCTTCTGGGCGTTTACATTGGGATGATTGTGCTTTGGTTTTAATTTCATAGCCATGAATCGTCACCAGTTATAACCTTTTTGAAGTTAACTGGATCGTTGTGACGATGATCAACAGCTCCTGAGCATTGTCCATGCGAGTGGTTTTTGCTCAACATTTATAGTAAAATAGTTAAAAATCGAAGAGCACACTAAAACACGACTATCCAAATTTCATCAGAAGTGGACAAGCTTAGTCTGTTTGGTGCATCAAATACATGAAATCGGGCGAAAATATATTTTCGGTATTTCCCTAGTAGTGCCTTCTACTTGTATATCCCGTTTTCTTATGCATGTAATATAGTGTAGGGTATAAATTAAGAAGAAATTAAAAGGTATTAACGCTTTTGTTGTATTTTGCAGCTACAATTTCACAATACAGTTGTATCCAATTAATACTAACCACATCTTAATGACTATTGGGTATCTATCCCAGGCTTCTAACTTTTTCATTTCAAAATTTCGATCATTGAAGCTAAACTCGAAAAAAAAATTAATATAAACTTTACAACCGTGACCTTCAAAAGGCCTTTGAACTCTACTCTCATTTCACAACAACTTTTCCTTCTCAGTGGCACAAAAAATCAATTTTACAAAACAAATACCATAAACATTGGAATGTTTGACAGTTCTTTTCATAATTGTTTTACTTTCTGTTTATTTTCCCCATTTTTAATGTCGATGATGAAGGCTCCTTCTATCTTTTGCCAAGCAGATGGGAATTTTTTGCAACACAAAGAAAGAAATCGTCTAAACACAACATTCAACAACTTGCTTTAAAACGTTTCACAAATAACAATGCCAAGTTTATGGACTTTAAGTATTTGGGGGCGTTTTTTATTTCAACTTAATAGCTGCGATGATGAGCATCCAAAGGGCCATGATGATGCTGAGATGATGGTAGAGAATGTTTTGTTGTTAATGGCATGAAGTTGATAATAAAGAATTTAAGGATTTCACGTTTTTTATTATTTTATTAACTAATCTAAAGTTTCAATTTCACACCTCTTTGTTGCGGCGGAGAAGAAGGTTTAACCATACAAAACGTAGAGGAATGAACTTGTCTTTTTGTTACGATTCACGCCGTTGAATGGATGAATCATTCGCATGAAATAGTTTGGTGATAAAAAAACGGTGACAATAAAGTTTTGTAGTTTAGTGCAATAAAGTTTAAAGTATTTTGCTTTAGGAAATATTGGCTATTGGATGAAAAATGATAACCAATAATTGGAAGTGCAAAATCTACTATATTCGAAATGGGAAAACACACAACAATAATACAGGTCAATACAGTAAAAGTCTGTAATACACAAAAGAAAATATTTCTAAAATTTTTACATATTTTGATCTTGATGTAGTTTTTCATACTGTACAGGTACCTCACATAAGATACATGTGCAATTTCTTATTTCCATCCGAAACCCACTATTTATTGAAAAATATGTACGATTTTCATGAGATGCAATTTTTCCCTTTATTCCACTATTTGCTCTCATATTGCCTCTCTTGTTTGGTAAATGCTCTCAACTTTGTTCTTGTTTTCTTTTGAATGGTCTCGTCGTCTCACGATCGTATAGACAATGTATCAGCAAACCACAACACAACCCCCACCATCGTCTCACAATCACATTGAGACTATATCAACAAACCATACACATACATAAACTACCACTGTAGGTCGCAACAATTTTGTTGGTAGTTAACTGATAAATCAAACAACTACAGTGTGTCTGGTGTCGAAAAAACAAAGCGTTTGGCTGTATAGTTCGCAACTACAAATTGTTAATTTCTTTAATATAAAGGCAACATCTAATATCTCAACATAGTGCTGATAGACTCAACATTAGGGCTATAACCAAAAAAATACCACCACATAGCCGTGTAGAGCATGGAAAACTATTATGAAATACGGTGCCAATTTTTCTCTATCGCGAAAAAAGTTTCCGCACCAAATGCATTGAAGTTCAGAAATGCATTTTTTAATTTTATCTGTCATAACAACATATTTGCTTTTGATTAAAATTTTTATTTTTTTGTAATCTAATTTAAAATCATTATCAAAGCGTTCTGGACCAATTTGTTCTCAAATCGCGCCATTTCGGACCATATTAAGATTTTTTGACACTATTGCAATTTTTGGTTTTTCTTTATAAACTCGTGAATTTTATGTTTATATTTTTTGTACATATCGGACAAGAGAATTTGGGGTCATTTGCAACGAATTCGCGAAAGTTACAGGCTGTTTTTGTTGACCTTGCCTGTGAGAATTGTATTTGTTTTCTACAAAAATACAACACCAGTACCATGTGGGGAATTTTGTCCTAATAATGAAAACGCGTTTCTAAGATCGATTCGATGAAAAAAGTTTCAGCACCGACCGCAATCACTAAAACCCTTTTGATATTTTTTCTACTTATAATTTTAAATTTGCTTTGTTTGAATAAATGTTTATAAAAAAAATACAATTCTCACAGGCAAAGTCAACAAAAACAGCCTGTAACTTTCGCGAATTCGTTGCAAATGACCCCATATTCTCTTGTCCGTGAGGTTAAAAAAATATAAACATAAAATTCACGATTTTATAAAGAAAAACCAAAAATTGCAATAGTGTCAAAAAATCCTAATATGGCCCGAAATGGCGCGATTTGAGAACAAATTGGTCCAGAACGCTTTGATAATGATTTTAAATTAGATTACAAAAAAATAAAAATTTGAATCAAAAGCAAATATGTTGTTATGTCAGATTAAATTAAAAAATGCATTTCTGAACTTCAATGCATTTGGTGCGGAAACTTTTTTCGCGGTAGAGAAAAATTGACACCGTATTTCATAATAGTTTTTCATGCTCTACACGGCTATGTGGTGGTATTTTTGATATTTGCAAAAAAGTGCAAAAAGTTATATCCCTACTAGGGCTATAACCAAAAAAATACCACCACATAGCCGTGTAGAGCATGGAAAACTATTATGAAATACGGTGCCAATTTTTCTCTATCGCGAAAAAAGTTTCCGCACCAAATGCATTGAAGTTCAGAAATGCATTTTTTAATTTTATCTGTCATAACAACATATTTGCTTTTGATTAAAATTTTTATTTTTTTGTAATCTAATTTAAAATCATTATCAAAGCGTTCTGGACCAATTTGTTCTCAAATCGCGCCATTTCGGACCATATTAAGATTTTTTGACACTATTGCAATTTTTGGTTTTTCTTTATAAACTCGTGAATTTTATGTTTATATTTTTTGTACATATCGGACAAGAGAATTTGGGGTCATTTGCAACGAATTCGCGAAAGTTACAGGCTGTTTTTGTTGACCTTGCCTGTGAGAATTGTATTTGTTTTCTACAAAAATACAACACCAGTACCATGTGGGGAATTTTGTCCTAATAATGAAAACGCGTTTCTAAGATCGATTCGATGAAAAAAGTTTCAGCACCGACCGCAATCACTAAAACCCTTTTGATATTTTTTCTACTTATAATTTTAAATTTGCTTTGTTTGAATAAATGTTTATAAAAAAAATACAATTCTCACAGGCAAAGTCAACAAAAACAGCCTGTAACTTACGCGAATTCGTTGCAAATGACCCCATATTCTCTTGTCCGTGAGGTTAAAAAAATATAAACATAAAATTCACGATTTTATAAAGAAAAACCAAAAATTGCAATAGTGTCAAAAAATCCTAATATGGCCCGAAATGGCGCGATTTGAGAACAAATTGGTCCAGAACGCTTTGATAATGATTTTAAATTAGATTACAAAAAAATAAAAATTTGAATCAAAAGCAAATATGTTGTTATGTCAGATAAAATTAAAAAATGCATTTCTGAACTTCAATGCATTTGGTGCGGAAACTTTTTTCGCGGTAGAGAAAAATTGACACCGTATTTCATAATAGTTTTTCATGCTCTACACGGCTATGTGGTGGTATTTTTGATATTTGCAAAAAAGTGCAAAAAGTTATATCCCTACTAGGGCTATAACCAAAAAAATACCACCACATAGCCGTGTAGAGCATGGAAAACTATTATGAAATACGGTGCCAATTTTTCTCTATCGCGAAAAAAGTTTCCGCACCAAATGCATTGAAGTTCAGAAATGCATTTTTTAATTTTATCTGTCATAACAACATATTTGCTTTTGATTAAAATTTTTATTTTTTTGTAATCTAATTTAAAATCATTATCAAAGCGTTCTGGACCAATTTGTTCTCAAATCGCGCCATTTCGGACCATATTAAGATTTTTTGACACTATTGCAATTTTTGGTTTTTCTTTATAAACTCGTGAATTTTATGTTTATATTTTTTGTACATATCGGACAAGAGAATTTGGGGTCATTTGCAACGAATTCGCGAAAGTTACAGGCTGTTTTTGTTGACCTTGCCTGTGAGAATTGTATTTGTTTTCTACAAAAATACAACACCAGTACCATGTGGGGAATTTTGTCCTAATAATGAAAACGCGTTTCTAAGATCGATTCGATGAAAAAAGTTTCAGCACCGACCGCAATCACTAAAACCCTTTTGATATTTTTTCTACTTATAATTTTAAATTTGCTTTGTTTGAATAAATATTTATAAAAAAACAAGTAAGAACAGACTATAGTCGGACGGGGCCGACCATGTGATACCCTATACCACTATCCCTGTGCACTAGCTTTCCGGGCTAGCTGTTATAAGATGTGCATTAGAAATTTTACCAATTTTCACACAAAAGTTTTGATCAATTTAACCAGCTAAATATTATCCGATCATACCGTTGACTTGCACGCTACTTCTTCATCTCAAACCAAAACTACGTTTAAAATTTCGCGCCGATCGGACTATTATTGCGACCTACAGAGCGGCTACAAAATCGAGCAAAAATTTTGTTTTTGGTCCATTTCATCCCTTTAACATTTCACGATCATCGCCAAAAACTAATCAGTTCTATTCTGGTCCAAACCCGACCTCCATACTAAATTTCGTGACAATCGGTCCATAATTGCGGCCTCTAGCTTGATTACAATTTTTAATGGACGGACAGACGGACGGACGGACGGACGGACACACATCGCTAAATCGCTTTATCTCGTCGAGATATGAAGTTTGGTATACCACATGAGGGGTCTACGACGAATATTTCGCGGCGTTACATGAATTTTTGGGAAAACAAACTTATTATACCCTTTTCCACATTGTGGTATAGGGTATAAATACAATTCTCACAGGCAAAGTCAACAAAAACAGCCTGTAACTTTCGCGAATTCGTTGCAAATGACCCCATATTCTCTTGTCCGTGAGGTTAAAAAAATATAAACATAAAATTCACGATTTTATAAAGAAAAACCAAAAATTGCAATAGTGTCAAAAAATCCTAACATGGCCCGAAATGGCGCGATTTGAGAACAAATTGGTCCAGAACGCTTTGATAATGATTTTAAATTAGATTACAAAAAAATAAAAATTTGAATCAAAAGCAAATATGTTGTTATGTCAGATAAAATTAAAAAATGCATTTCTGAACTTCAATGCATTTGGTGCGGAAACTTTTTTCGCGGTAGAGAAAAATTGACACCGTATTTCATAATAGTTTTTCATGCTCTACACGGCTATGTGGTGGTATTTTTGATATTTGCAAAAAAGTACAAAAAGTTATATCCCTACTCAACATGTATGTACATAGGGTTCGTATTGTTTTGCTATGTTTACAAGACGATAGCAATTACAGTGAAAATCCATTAGAAGAAACATTAAATTACAATAATACAAAATAAAAGCATTAATTACTAAAAAGCAGCAAAATTTGTCTCTGATTTGGTTGGTGGTGTGTGGTGGTTGTGTTAGTCAATAATAACAAAAACAACAACTCGCCGAAATTGTTTTCTTTCAATCTCTCAGAAAAAAACAGTATTTGTTTGCTTTATGAAAGGCGTTCATGAAATGCAGAAATTTGAACCTTGGCAAGACTTTATGAACACTATTCCTAAAATGCAGTAATTGTTTTTTTCTGTGTACAAACATGCTGTAATGCTGGCTGAATACTTTTTCTCAGCATTTTAATCATAAAAAACTTCTCTTTTAATGATTTCGTATTGTGAGATGGTCAGCTACATAACTGCCACTTTCTCGTATAAGCCGAACTAAGAATATATTTCCACTCCACTCTTTATGTTGTTCCTTCCCAAGTTCGAATACCAAGGTTTCCACTTCTTTACTTTCTTCACTTTCCACTTTATTACTTCCTCGTAGGCTTGGCCTTCCCGTTCTGCGTGTACCAACATGCGGTCCCTATTTATACACCTTTTTAGCGGATACATCATCGCTCATTCTAAATCCCAATCGCTGCAACTCGAAACGTTTAACCATGCCGATGTGGTCCCAGCAAAATCTTCGATGCCAAGGATGCTATTGAATCATGGGTGCAAGTGATCTGGCATGTCATCTTTTTAGCATTTTCACTCATGAATTTTATATGAGCGTGACCACCATAAGATGGCATTCGTTTTCGGATCATAAGATGACATTCATTGTCGGATCCTAAGCATGTCATTTTGACCAATGCTTTGACATGTCATTTTCACCTACCCTTTGGCATGACATTTGACATTATGTCTTGTTTGGAAAATGGAAAAATTCTGTATTGAAATATGATTTTCATGACAAACCAAACTCTTTATTAATTCAAACTAATTCATGAAATAACTAGAACAAATTTATCAGCATAAAGTTTACACCCAAATTTTATCACCGCCGCTGCACCGCAACAGAGTTTACTTCGTCCACTCTCAACCACTGATTTTGTTTCATCTTACAAACACTTTTCTATTATCTTCTCATCACCAGTTCAGATTTCGACATGGACTCCAGCAGCACTCCTTTAAGAATTTCTAGTTCGTGAACCTACATACATTTAATTTGTAATTTTGTAATTTTATAACAAAAATTTTGGAAATGTATACTCTTTTGTTTTGATGTCGCTACATGTAGGGATGTACAAATCGACTTGTTTGTTTCTAGTGATCTGTACAAATGATTCAAATGCTGATGAAAAGATCGGATCTTTCACGAATTGCTTTGCATGGGTTTAAATGCTAATGAAAAGATCGGATCTTTCACGACTTGCTTTGAACCAATGCAAAATATGCCATGAAATCACGTCATCGCATAGAACCGCTTCCTTCAAATTTTGCTGGGGTTGCATAGCCTGTACAGCTAGTGATTCATACATTGGTTCAGGATCGTATTTCCTGGTCAAATTTCTGTACATTTTAAATACAGTACATTTACAAACCATCCAACAGTGACAGTATCATACACCTACATAGAATTATTTGACTAAAACCACCGTGTCATAGGAGAAGGCGTTCGGGATATATAGGCGCGTACTGAGAATATTATGGGCGGATATCATACCAAAGGCCGAAATCCTGAGAAAAATGCACTGCAAGAGGGAGTGGATCGATTTGATAAAAATAAGAATAGCATACCTGGTGCATATTATGAGAAACCCAAAATACAAATTGCTACAAAATAGACTACGGAGGAAGGAAAAAAGAAACTACATGTCTAGACAATATCCAAGTATGGGCGGGAATTTGTGATTCTGGAAGACTTCTAAGTGATGTTACCAACAGAGATGCCTTTGCAGAGATCCTAAGAAATATATAATATGGAGGGTATAATTAAATTTGTCATTCCGTTTGTAACACATCGAAATATTCATCGGAGACCTTGATCAGGCTAAAATTCTAAGTCGATATAACCACGTCCGTCTGTCTGTCCGTCCGTGTGTTGAAATCAAGAAAGAGCACGCAATTTTTAAAATAGAGGTTTGTAATTTGGTATAGAAGTTTCTATTACTCCTAGGATGTTTGGTATTGCAAATGTGCTATATCGATCCACCTTTTCATATAGCCCCCATAGAACGGTATTACCCGATTTTCGGTATTTGGAAGGTTTTAGCCCCATTATCACACCAAAATAGCTGAAATTTGGTACTTAGTCTTCGTTGGGGGTACTCAAATTTCTCCTCTTAATTTGTCGCTATAGGTCCACTTGTTCATATAGCTCCCATAGAACGGTACTACCCAATTTTCGATATTTTGAAGGTTGTGGCCTCAATAAGCCACCGAAATGGGTGAAATATGGTAGGTTAGTGGTACTAAAATTTCCCCAAAAATTTGTCGGTATAGGTCTACGCCTTCATATTGCCCTCATAGAACTGTACCTCCCGATTTTCGGTACTTTTAAGGTTGTGCACCCAAAAATCCACCGAAATTGCTGAAATTTGGTATTTAGTCTTCATTTAGGATATAAAACTTTCCATATGAATTTCGTCGGCATAGGTCTACGCCTTCATATAGCCACCACAGAACGGTACCTCCCTATTTCCGGTATTTTGAAGTCGGTGGCCTCAAAATTCCACCGAAATGGCTGACATTTGGTACTTAGTCTTCGTTAGTGGTATTAAACTTTCCCCCAGAAATTTGTCGGTATAGGTCAACGCCTTTATATAGCCCTCATAGAACGGTATCTCCCGATTTTCGGTATTTTGAAAGTTAGCCACATTGTTTTACCGAAATTGCTGAAATTTGGTATTTAGTCTTCTTCATAAACGAAAGAAAACTAATTGTTCCGTTTTAATTCAATACAACTTGTGGTGGAGGGTAGAACAAGTTCGGCCCGGCCGACCTTAACGCCCTTCTTACTTGTTGTTATTAACTAATGTCCATAGTTGGTCCGAGTTCATCTTATCGCCGTTTACTTTCAGAGCCACTTTAACAGATTCTCCTTCGACCTTTTAAATGTTCTTTTACTGATCGAACTATGATGTCAACGGATAGGGATATTAGGAGGGATATTTATTATCGACATTTTGTGGAAACAAGTAAAAAAGTATCAGTCGGCTTTGCCTACAAACATATACATAACCTCAGCCAGTTACATAATGAATAGACTGCGGAATCCTATGCAAATGCATATATGGTTAGGATGGTCGTAGAGAAAATCTGATTAGACAGAAACTCGTTTCATCACAAAATAAAACGAATTAGGCCCAGAAATTTTTGCATATTTTGCATATTCTGCATATCGTGCATATTTTGACATATTTGTACATATCTGCATAAAATGAGCATATGCAAAAATATATTCAAATATTTTTGGTCTAAATATCCCACCGAAATGGCTGATGCAACCCACCGATGGGGTATGCAACTTTACAACTGAAATCTGTCCGCATAGGTCTTCGTCTTCATATAGGCCCCATAGAACGGTAACTACCGATATTCGATATTTTGATAGTTGTAGCCTCAATATCTCGCCGAAATGACTGAAAATTGGTATTTAGTCTTCGTTGGGGGTATAAAACACTCCACCTGAAATTTGTCGGCATAGGTCCACGTCTTCATATAGCCCCCATAGAATGGGACCTTCCGATATTCGGTATTTTGAAGGTTGTGGCCTCAATATCCCACCGAAATGACTGAAATTTGGTATTTAGTTTTCGTTGGGGGTATAAAACTTCCCACCTGAAATTTCTCGGTATAGGTTCACGTCTTCATATAGCCCCCATAGAACGGCACCTCCGGATTTCTGGTATTTTGAAGGTTGTGGCCTCAATATCCCTCCGAAATGGCTGAAATTTGATATTAAGTCTTCCTTGGGTGTATAAAACTTTCCACCTGGAATTTCTCGATATATGCCCACGTCTTCATATAAACCCATAGAATGGTACCTCCCGATTTTCGGTATTTCGAAGGTTGTGGCCTCAATATCCCACCGAAATGACTGAAATGTGGCATTTTGTCTTCGATTTGGGTATAAAACTTTCCACCTGAAATTTGTCGGTATAGGTCCACGTCTTCATATAGCCCCCATAGAAAGGTACCTCCCGATTTTCGGTATTTTGAAGGTTGTGGCCTCAATATCCAACCGAAATGACTGAAATTTGGTATTAAGTCTTCCTTGGGGATAAAAAATTTTCCACCTAAAATTTGTCGGTTTAGGTTCAGACCTTCATATAGCCCCCATAGAGCGATACCTCCTGATTTTCGGTATTTTGAAGGTTGTGGCTGTGGTTATACATTGTACACACAAACATTTTTGTACCTATTATTGAAATATTTGTTGCATAAGAAAATATGTAAAATGCATAAATTTTGCATATGCAAAAATTTATGCATTTTGCATAATTTTGCATATGTCATATGTTTCGATTGCAATGTAATCAGAAGCCAAAAATATGCCCAGACCCAAAATTTGACATGAATCGGACCAAAAATAGGGGATGCATAAAATTCCGCTGTCTAATAATGAAATAAAGCAAACCTAGTATGGGTTGTTTTTCCATTATCATTGTTGTAATGAGAACTAGAACTATCCAAAATAAAATTAAAATTTATCAGCGAACAGGTTTCAATCTGTTCTTAAGCCTAAATATTTGAATTTTTGTGGGGAAGGTACCGAAAGAAGTGGATCGATATAGTCCATCTTCTAATTCGACGTAAGTTTGGAACAACGATTGGAGCTGCTCTAAGTCTCACTTCGTAGTCAGATATTCCCTTGGGGAGACTGAAGTTTCCGACATTAAAATTATTGGTGTTAAAATCGTCATGGGTATGGCACTTGTCAGTTATTGTTTTGTCTAATCGGTTAAAAATAATGTTTAATATTGTCCCTGCAACAATAGTTTTTATCATAGCGAACAATGTAATGAGTCCTAAATATGAAGACTATGAATACTACGATTATTATTTTGAGCATTTAAAAATTTTGGCGAATCATGTCATTTGTGCCTTTAAGAATATGTATGATCACTTTGACAATACAAAGTGTTAGGCTAATCAGGTCAATGGTCCCTTTAACAATATATTTGATCACATCAACTACACATATAGTTGGTGAGTTTGAAATAATCATTTCCGACTCTATAAAGTATACATGTATATTCTTGATCAGGATAAAATTCTGAGTCGATATAGCCATGCCCGTATGTCCGTCTGTCGTAATTACTTTAGCGTCCCTGGTATAGCAGATACAGCTCGTGGTTCCTACGACGTCGATATTCACCATCAACGCAGACTGGTTCATAGATCATTCGAAGAATTTTTTCTCCCAAACACACCAAGCACTGCCTTGTCTGCTTGCGCAAGTACCCAGGCCTCTGAACCATACATCAGCACGGGTAGTATCAGTGTTTTGTAAAGCGTTGTTTTTGTTTGACGAGATGTGGCTTTATTCCTAAACTGCTTACCCAGCCCAAAGTAGTATCTATAGGCCAACACTATTCTTCTTCGTATTTCACAACTGATGTTGTTGGTTGTGTTTACGGTGGTGCCGAGGTAGACGAAGTCCCTTACTACCTCAAAATTATAGGAACAACAGTTGGCCCGATCTCTATGGACGCATTGCGCGACGACACCATTAAATTTGTCTTTTCGCCGTTTACCGCCAGACCCACTTTAGCAGATTCCCTCTCGACTTTTTCAAAGGTATCCGATTTTTTCTTTACCGATCGACCTGATGTAAATGTCATCGGCATAGGCAAGTAACATATGTCTGTTTGTATATATTGTGCCACTTCTTTTCACCTTCGCATCTCGTATAACCTTTTCCAGCAGAATGTTGAAAAGATCACACGAGAGGCCATCACTTTATCTGAAACCTCTTTTGGTACCAAACTCTACGGAGAGGTTCTTTCCTATTTTAACTGACGATCGAGTATCAGTTAATGTCATTCTACAAAGCCGGACATGGCTTGGAATATCTTTGAACGTAGGGGGCTGTCGAAGGCTGCTTTGTAATCAACATAAAGGTGGTAAGTGTCGATCTGCATCTCTTGGGTCTTCTCTAGGATTTGCCGCAGGGTAATTATCTGGTCAATGGTGGATTTGCCAGGTCTAAAGCCGCATTGGTATGGCCCAATTATTTCATTGACCATAGGCTTTAGTCGTTCGCACATTATCCCTGAGACTATCTTGTAGGCAATTGGTCAAACTATATTGATAGGAATTCACCACATATCGGCTTAGTTCTTAGCCAGTCAAAAGAGTATTTCATTTATCACTAGAAGCCACTGAAGAACAAGGAAAACGAACTTCATTGCGGAACCCTCGTCGATCCATTCAAAGGGATAACGTATCGAACAATACGTTGTCGAAAAATACAGTAGATACTTTTTTCCATATTGCATTAGTGAAGCAGTTTCGTTCCGTTGTTAGGTATCTAATATAGGCTATATCGCTGTGGTGTCCATAGATATTGGATATTAAACATCTTCTATTTCATTACCGAATAAGAGGGATGCGTAGAAAATACATGCAAAAAAATTGACATCAAATTGCACATTGAGACTTGTTAGACCAATCTCGAGTATTTCTCAACCAGTTTCGTTTCCAGCACTAGTTTTATCCCGTGTGATAACATTTCGCAAACCTCCCTAGTCACACCACAATTAAGTTGTAGAAAAATTAATGATAGGTGTTTTTTTAAATTTAATGTGCAAATATTTGGCATGTTTTAGCAAGTAGAAATGTGATTTAAAAACTGTTAAGATGGCATATTTACGATTATGCGGAACATAAAACGAGTCAAATTGAGAAAACAGATTTGAATAAATTGAAATTGAATAAAGAAAATATTAAAAACAGATTTGCTTAATATATACCACAAAAAGCCCACACACAAGCTGTTAGATATTTAATTCAACATTCAAAACAAAACATTAGCAAATTAGTTTAAAATAAAATACTGAATGGTTATTTTTGGAGTCCAATGCGTGCGCATGTGTATATTACGATTAGTATAAAATTAATCCCAAATACCTAAGAAACAAAGAAACTAACATAAATATTCAATAAGCTTTTATTTCAAGAAAATATAAATCTTAATTTATGTTTAGATTTAAATCTGTGATCCCAACTATTTTTTTTTGAAGCATTGCTCTCATATTTGTTCATTTTTCTTTACCTAGTTTTCTGATCACTTTGCTGGTGGTGGTGATGATGATAACGTTTTTATCTCCATCTTAATCGACCATATCAATTTTATTGTCATTTAAAATTATTTAATGGATTTTATTTTCTGAATAAATTTTCTCTGGAGACAGAGCTTCACTGTGGTTTAGTGAAAAATTCAGGTGCGTGTATTAAAATTCAAAGTACTAGAGATATTTTCCATCCTCTGTAGGGTTATTGGTATTATGCATGGAACTGTCATTGCCTGTTGATCGTGTTACAATAACACATCGATGTCAGTACAATGTGGACTTATATTGCCCGGAAATTTCAGCCATGTGGAAAGCACTACAAGTGGTGCGGTACTGTGTTCGTAACACCGTTCGGTTTCATTGAATATTATAATTTGATCTTATAATTTGACATTTTCTAACCGAAGTGGCTTTAATTTGACATTTTCTAACCGAAGTGGCTTTAATTTGACATTTTAGGTTCGCAGTGGTCACAAAACATCTTTATCCAAAATTGTCAAGATAGGTCCATGTTTTGGCATTGCCACATATAACGGTACCCGACTTTCGGTAGTTTAGGGGTTTTAGCTAAATTTTTGACCAAACTACCTGTTTACGTTTGAGTCACAAAAGTTCTCCCCCAAAGATATTCAAGATGGGTCCATAGTATACCCTCCGGTACCCTCCGATTTTCTGTGTTTTGAGGATTTAAGCTACAATTTTTATTTGTTATTTGAGGCTTTCAGTGCTCACAAAACTTCTTCGTCAAAAATGTTCAACTTAGGACCGTGTTCTGGTGCATGCCCCATTTAACGGTACCTCCCAATTTGTGCTGTTTTGAGGATTTTATCTACTTTTTATCCCTTCAGTCACAAAACCTCTCTACCAAAATTTGTCAAAATATGTCCTTATCCATATATAACCGTTCCTCCAGCTTTTTGGGTTTTTGAGGATTTTAGCTACTCTTATTTTCACATTTGAGGTTTAAAGTGACCACAAAACATACCATGCAAAAATTGTCGACATAGGTCCATGTTCTGGTGTATGCCTCATATAATGGTACCTCCGGATTTCCGGTATTTTGAAGAGTTTAGCTACAATTGTTACCCAAACTAGCTGTAATTTTACATTTGAGGTTAAAAATGGTTACAAAACATACCCAGCAAAAATTGTCAACATAGGTCCATGTTCTGGTGTAGGCCTCATAAAACGATACCTCCGGATTTCCAGTATTTTGAGGATTTTAGCTACAATTGTTACCCAAACTGACTGTAATTTTACATTTGAGGATCCCAGTGGTCACAAAACATCTTCAAGAAAAATTGTCAACATAGATCCTTGGTTTGGTATAGACCCTATGTAACGGTACCTTCCGATTTTCGGTATTTTGAGGGTTTTAGCTATTTTTTAGCTGAACCACCGGTTATTTGACATTTGAGGTTCCCTGCAGTCACGGAGCTTCTCCTCCAAAAATTATCAACATAGGTCCATGATTTGGTATAGCCTAGATATAAAGGGCCTCCCGATTTTAGGTGTTTTGGGGAGTGTAACTCCATTTGTTGATCGAACTATCTGTAATTTAATATATGAGGTTCGCAGTGGTAACAAGACTTCTTTACCAAAAAGGCCAACAGCAAAAATTGTCAACACAGGTTCATGTTCTGGTGTAGGCCTCATATAACGGTACCTCCGGATTTGCGGTATTTTGAAGATTTTAGATACAATTGTTACCCAAACTAGCTGTAATTTTACATTTGAAGTTAAAAGTGGTCACAAAACAAACACAGACAAAAATTTTCAACATAGGTCCATGTTCTAGTGTAGGCCTCATATAACGATACCTCTGGATTTCCTGTATTTTGAGGATTTTAGCTACAATTGTTACCCAACCAGCTTTATTTTTATATTTGAGGTTTAAAGTGGTCACAAAACGTACGCAGCAAAAATTTTCAACATAGGTCCATGTTCTGGTGTAGGCCTCAAATAACGATACCTCCGGTTTCCGGTATTTTGAAGATTTTATCTACAATTGTAACCCAAACTAGCTGTAATTTTATATTTGACGTTTAAAGTGGTCACAAAACATACCGAGCAAAAATTGTCAACATAGGTCCATGTTCTGGTGTAGGCCTCATATAACGATACCTCCAGATTTCCGGAATTTTGAAGATTTTAGCTACAATTGTTACCCAAACTAGCTGTAATTTTACATTTGAGGATCCCAGTGGTCGCAAAACATCTCCAAGAAAAATTTTCAAAATAGATTCTTGTTTTGGTATAAGCCCCATGTAACGGTTCCTTCCGATTTTCGGTATTTTGAGGGTTTTAGCTATTTTTGTTTTTGCTGAACTACCGGTATTTGACATTTGAGGTTCCCTGCAGTCACAAAGCTTCTTCCCCAAAAATTTTCAACATGGATCCATGTTTTTGTATAGCTTACATATAAGGGGCCTCCCGATTGTAGGTGTTTTGAGGATTTTAACTACGTTTCTGACCAACTATCTGTAATTTAATATTCGAGGTTCGCAGTGGTTACAAAACTTCTTCACCAAAAATGTCAACAGAGGTCCACATCCTGATATATATGCACCCAACTAGGGAATTGAAAAACCCTCTTACTAGAGCGTCCATCTATTTTTTGCACCTGCATAAGCAGATCAATTTGAAACGTTTTGAGTTCACACTCTCTTCTCTATTCTTCCAAACAACAATTATGAATATGGCCGAATCAACTAATCTTCAGCAACAATAACCTCTGAAAATTTATTTGAAATTAACCCCCAAAAACTCAAGCAAACCTACACAGCTTAGATTTTTATCTGAACGCACTGCAGCAGAAAACATATGTGTGTAAATTAAGAATTTTTCTGGTTAGATAAACGGCAAAGAAAGATGAAATCAGCAGACATCCACGGCAGACATTCAAGCAACCAGGCAACCAGCCCTTAATATCAAATCTCTGAAATAGCTGACGTTCCGTTGCGCTTGGCCATCACCACCACCAGCACACAAAAAACAAACGATGACGGCGACAATGTCGAACAACAACAAGACAAAAACCGAAATGTTAATGAGTTAATTAGTGTTAGCAAAAACGCTGTTGTGGGTCTCAGCGGATCTCCCCTCTACGTAAGAAGTCAAAAGCAAAAATTCCCAAAGAAAATTTGAAAAATTCAAAATACAAAAAAAGCAAAAGCCTGATCCATATGAGCGTACGCAATGAAACATTAACCCCTTCGAGATGGATGCACCACACACATTCAAGTTAGCCGTAACATATGGAAACAAAAACATTGGATACCGAGATGAGACTTTTGTACAAACTACCAACTGATATGCGGCAAATCTGTGACTGTAGGGCACCACAAAGCAATGCTTTGGGCAAGAGGAGAAGAAACGCCATTGCCAGCATATGGGGCCAATATTTAAATATGCATTGTAGATTTTGTGCAGTAGTGCGACAAGTGTTTGTAACCTTTTGTGGAGCTGTTATAAAGAAAAGAAAAATAAAACTTTGCACTTGCATGTGGACAGACAGTCAGTAGACACAAGGAAAAAGAGTCTCATGCGGGACTAAACATATGCTTTTGACTTATAAACACACACGCGTTCAAAGTAATTAAGCAAAAATATTGTGTTTACAACAACAATCAAGCCACTACAACAAATAATTTTTAAATATGAATATTAACCTCATACAAGATGTTTATATCTCACTTTCAATAATTGTAAATGTATAGATGCGAGGGTCGTTTTGAAAGGTAATTTTTGTGATTAAATTGTTTGTTGTTATACTCTAGCGAAAAGACAGCAACGCCAAATTCCTATTCGTTTCTGAGAGAAAGGCCTGATAAATGCAAAAAAGTGTAGATTTAGCCAGGTTTAGATGAGGCCATAAAATCCGAACTGGATCTGACAGGACAAACCCCTACTAGGGTTTTTGTAGTGTAAATATGTACATTCAAAAAATGCATACTAGAATTTGTTTGCATTTTCAGTGTTGCATAGTGTTATTGACCCACCGACCTGTACATTTAGTGCTGGCAGAAATTACATTCAAGCGCTGGCAGAAATTCTTTTGGTTTCGGATCAATCCGGTAGAAAGAACCCACTGCCATGGGCTGGTGTGCTCCCCAAGGGTTGCCGACTAGGGACTTTAATACAACTTATCATCTTATCGTAAATAGCTGTGGCATGAGCGGACGACTAGTATAAACTATCGAATGTGCTCCCAGGGCTTTGGGGGTAATTATTGGTCGGAATTATTGTTAAAAAGAGCTAGCAAGCTAAAAAGAGAAAGCTAGAGGTTAAACAGTTCCAGAGATATCACGCCTCCTTGGGGAACTCTCTGTTCCACTCTACGGGGTTTGGACTTCTTGCTACTGAATGCCACTTATACATATCGCTCATTTACTCAAAGAGTGGCACATCTCAAAATACCTAGTTTCGAGAAAAACGCGTTTTAAGTTGTAATTAAAAATTAAAAAATTACTACACAAAAAAATAAAATATTTACCTGGACCATATTTTCCAAACACTGGCTAGATAAGAGTGCTAAATTTCTGTGCAAGATCAAGCATGATTTGAAGTGTTTTAGTGCTTCATAAACTCAAAAACTTTTTTGTTGAATTATGCCAAACCCGTAGTAAATGAGCTGTAACTCGATGAGTTTTAGAGGTGTCAGCATGGAAATTTGACACAAGATAAAGTAAAAGTCTTAGAAAAAATAGAAATTGCTAACTCAGAAAACGCATTTTTTGATTTATGCCACTTTTTGAGTAAATGAGCGATATGATTGGTGACTCAACATTGCATATAAGGTAGCAGAGTAGTAATAGCATGACTGATCGTATCAAATGCATTAGTCATTTCAAATACTAGCATCGCTCTTCTTGGCCTGGTCTAGTTGAAACACCGATAAAAGTGAGATCGGCCTGTACGATTCACCTTTGCTGGCATCCTTGCCACCATGTCCACCCTCCCGGCTACGTAAACTGAGATAAGTTGAGGACTGTGCTCAGATACTCGACTTCCGGGTTTTCTATCTTGAAATTCAGGTCCATGCACCTGGGTGATTTTGTGCCTCGGATAACATCTGCAACATCACCCATCGTAAACTGTGGTGGTTCCTCCTCGGCTGGAAAATATCGCAAACGGCGCAAAACGCTTCCCTTTGGCCGGTCGCTAATGGGGTGCTCAATAAATCATCGATTAATATAACTCGCGCACCTCTTCGGATCTGTCGCAGCTACGTCGTTGAACGTCACAGATATCTTTTCATCCTTGTTCCCAGGGTTCTTTAACACCTTAACCATTACGCACAATTTACTACTACCGGTTCCAAAGCTGCAGCAGCTTAGATGCTCTATCCACATTCTTCTCTTGTGCTTACCGACTAAACTATTGATTTCCAATGTCAGATATCTGTCTCTGCTGCGCCAGGGTTCTGACGTTGAAGCTTATTACTCTCATTTCGGAATCCCGTCAACACTGCCTTGAATTTAGTTCTTATTTTAGTTATTAGACCAGCTACACAAATATCAGAGGGATTCGGCAGTTGTCTAAAGCGTAGGTTGGTGAATTCTCAGAAACGTTGACAATTGACCCCAAAAGGTTAAAAAAGTACGGTTTTCGGAGGCTATGAAGTCGGGTGGTCTATTGATGGGAAAGCATGATATGGAAATGGCCCGACCCAAGAAAAATGAAGGGTGGCCAAGTTACGTTATTCGTCCCACACGATTGGTAGTCAGGCAAACTATGGCATTCACCTCTAATTTTGATGGATGCTTCCTTCTTCAAGGTGCAAAATGTGGAGCTATTTCTCTGCTCAACCATCGCTATGGCTCTCTGGTCATATCCCAGGGTTGAGTGCCATGTATGATGATATATTTACGATCCAACGCTTGACGGGTACCCCCATATACTACAATGGGCAACTGGAGTCTAGCTCAAGCGAGGCAGACTGGTGGAATAGAATTGCAAGTCTACCACCTCACCTTCTCGTACAGTTCAAGAGCATAACTTTGATTTCAGCATCACTCCAAAGACTGCTGGTGTTTTTGAGTTTCGTCTGGTACTGATGTTGGGGAGATTTTGGCAATGTTTCATAATCTGATGATGATGACGAAGACTCACAGGGGACTAATTTGGTGCAGCAAACACAATCACTATCGCTATGCTCCTTCAGATAGGTCACGCATTAACAATTCCTGAAATGTACCCATTTACCGCATCCATTGCATCTCATCGAAACCGACCTATGGTGAGTGAAATGGGTTACTCTCTATACCGAAATGGGCCAAAATAAAAATAAAGACGGACATGAAGGGACAAGAGAGACTTTTCAATAAGTACACCCCGATTTATATTAGCTCAATGTTATGAGACCCACTATTTATAGCCGAGTCCGAACGTTGTCTTTAGATCTTATAAATCCAGTTATAGAGAAGTTTTACGTGGCTACAATTTTCAGGAAATGCCAAAAACATTATACTGACGGGTATTTTGCCACAGTTGAAAACTTGAGGTTGCCTGGCCTGGAAATAGAGCCCACAAGAGTCATATACAGAATTTGTCTCAAGATGAGGACAATTATTAGCCAGGCCAACGAGGTGCATTGGTAAGCATACCAATCTTGCATGCTGAATTCTTGGGTTTGATTCCTAAGAAATCCTCAGCATTTAAATTTCCTGAGTATTTAAGCCATGTAAAATTTGCATGTAGGGTCGGTAAAACACGCATTCGGACTCAGCTACACAATCGAGGTAAGGTGAGCTAAATATAGAATCGTGGTACAGTAGAGTGTACCTCTCTCTCTCTAGTCCCTTCGTGTTCAACTTTATTTTTATTTTGGGAGCGGAATGCCTTCTTTGGGAGCAGAATGCCTGCTCCGGATTCTTTTGGTCCATTCCGGGATAGAGAATGACCTCGGACCATGGTCTTGTTCTGTTTGCCAACGTCATATCAAACATAAGTCGATGTAGATGAGATGCAACGGATGCCGTGAATGGGTACATTACAGCAATTTTTCAGGTGTGACTTTTCTGAGTTTGGTCTTAAAAATTGGTTATATGGGTCGACGTTTTGGTATAGCCCCCCATACAAAGTGAATCGTGACGCGTCGACGCATTAAGGAATTTTCAAGGTATTAGCTCCATTTGCCCACCGAACCATTTCTACCTAAACCTTTTTATATACATAGGGCCCCAAATCACTCCACAAATAACGCGAACGTGAGTAACTTATTCGTTGTGCCTTGGTATTTTGTGTTTCCAGAGGCTAACAACATTTCTACGAACATTTTTATATAGGTCCACGTTTTGGTATAGGGCCCATACAAAATGAAGAGTCGGCACTTAAGGGGTCTTGTAGGTATTAGCCAAATTTGCCCTCCAAATTGGTTGTAATTTGATATTTTGTGTTTTCAGAGGCTAAAAAACTGTTATTTAGTATTTATTGTTTCTAGAAATCAACAACTTTCTGCACTAACTAGGCGTTTTCACACAGACAGTATTGGCAAGACAATAGCAAAGTTACAAACCATTTTCACCAAAACATTCATACTTTTCTCTATACATATTTAAAAATTTATAAATGTATTTGTGAGAAAGGTTTGTATTTTTGCTATTGTCTTGCCAATACTGGCATTTGTAAACGCAGGGTAAAAATTGTAGACATAGGTCCATGCTTCGGAAAAATCCCGTACAACGACACCACCCGATTTCAGGTATTTTCACGGTTTTATTTACATTGTCCGCCTAAATTGACTGTAATTTGACATTTATGGTTCTTAGTAGCTAAGAGCTTCTTCACCAAGAATTGTGAATATATGTAGGTCCACGTTTTGATTAACCCCCTTAAAACGGTACCTCGCGATTTTCGATATTTTTAAGGTTTTGTCCTCATTATACCATCGAAATGGCTGAAATTTGGTATTTAGTCTCTTTTTGGGCTACAAAAAGTTGCCGGTGCAGGTCAACATTTTGACATAGCCCCCATAGAACAGTACGTCTCGATGTTGGGAATTTATAAGGTCTTAGCCACATAATCCAACTGAAATAGCTGAAATTTGGTATAAACTCTTTGTTGGGAGATTAAACATTCCCGAAGGAATGGTCGGTGCAGTTCCACCTTTTAATACACCCCCCATTGAAGGGTAACTATCGATTTTCGGTATTTGAAGTTTTTAGCCACATTACTCTCACAGACACACATCCGTTGGAGCTATCAATTTGACAGTATAGGTCCTCGTTTTAGTATTGCCCCTGCAGAAAGGTACCGACCGATTTTCGTTGAAATCTGGTTCCAATATAATTTATGGTGGAGGTTATACAAAGTTCGGTCCGGTCGAACTGAACGTCGTTTTAACTTGTTTAACTTAAAGGTAGGAATTTTGCTGTGGGGGGTTTTATCACCCAGGAGAAATGTAATATTGACTGGCCTGTGGCTCGAACTCAGGTATTCAGTGTGCGAGGCGAGCGTGTTAACCATTGACCCAAAGTGGAACTCTTTGGATAGCTATTTACAATTATTTGCTTATGTAAAACGTTTACAGTCTGTTCATTTTGATTCACTTCATCAGATTACGATAAAAGAAAATAATAATTTTTACAACAAAATTATAGTTATTGCACGGTTGGTGTGGGTATTTTGTTGCTGTTGTACATATTTAACAACAACAAAATAATAATTAAAAAGCATTCGGATTTGTAGCATGTCTAATAACTCATTTAAGTCGAAGCCCCACTCAAATGGGGAATGTCATATCGTTTGAACACATATGTATGTACATACATATGTATGTATGTATCTCACAGGGGCTAGCAAGCAGCACTTTAAAACGTTTTACTTTAACGACAACAATAGCAACAATTATTTTACAATTTATAAAGTGACAACTGCAAATGAATTTCCATGGAAAAGCCAAACTGTAAAGGCGTAACAGGAAAATATGCCGATTGGTATCTAAGGATAATTTAAAAAAATAAAATAACTACGACGTCTCTGCCAGGAGATAATTGTTAGTGAGTGTTGTTGTTGGCGGTTGGTAGTTATAGAAGTTCCAACTAAATGGTATTTAGCGGCACCGATAAATATACATACAAATATTTCTGTGTGTATATTACGAAACCCAGAGACAGAATTATATGTCTTTATACTGTCATGCTACTAGGCATCCAAACAGCAAGCCAGAGCCAACCATCCATCTAACCATCCATAGTTATTTACAAACATACACGATATACATATCTATGTACATTGCAGTGTGTAGCATATGCCGTTTTGTACAAAACTTATGTAGGTATATGAATGTATGTTTGCTTGATAGCGAACGAGTCGTGTTGATTGTGTTTATGGCCATAAAATGTTCCCAGGAGCAAAATAACTCAATTTTAAAATGGCAAACGACATCCAACAACGTCAACTACATTGGCAACAGAAAAAAATTGACGCTTTTGATAACAACAGAAATTACAAACGTATCGCTTATTTTGCCATGCGTTTTTTTCTTCTTCTTCGTGTTGTTGCAGGTAACTGCCACCGCAACAGCTCAGTCAGTCACATTTAGACATGTCATAAACATGCAGCCAAGTACCGCCAATATTACACACTGCCACACCATTCCTCATCATCATCATCATAGCTGCCATAACCACAACCCAACCATCTATCCATCAATTCAACCATCCATCCAACCAAACAACTAACCAGCCAACCAACCAACCAGTCATCATCAGTCATCTAAAACAAAATTATTTCATTTTTATACAAAAGCAACAACAACACTTGCAACGTTTACAACAACACGGCGCGAATGAATAGTTAAATTGCAATTTTGCAACCATATCGAGTGTTACTCTCTACTAGGGAATACCTACTTATTTACCTGTAAAAAAAGCTTTGAAAGTAATACAGTGGTTTGAAGGATTGATTGGGAGTTGCATATGTATGTTTGTACCCAGCAAAAATTCACATTGTCGGGGCCCCGGCTTTAACATCTTCTCGTCTTTCTTCTCAGTTTGCCAAGTTCCTTGTTCCACCTCACCCGTAAGGATATCTTACCTGTGTAAGTCAGTGGAAACAAACTGCCCCAGTTTGTTTTCCGTATCCATGGAATGTGGGGGAAACAAGGCAGTAAGCCTGCTCCTTCCCAAAGTTCGTTAAGGCCATTAACTCGACTCGAACACTGGCCGACTTCTACGGGCATTCAGTAAATCTAGTAATTTCTTCTTATGACAGTTAATGGCCTTGGCTCCCTTGTGAAGGTAGACAATGCCAAACGGACTATCTGCCTGATATACCTTTGCAGAAGCAATGATGCTCCCACCTAAAACCGGTTTCGACTAGTAATAATGATTTATTGAATGGCACTAAAAGTTCGTCATCGGGCATCACAGAGACCGGTTTGGCATAAGGTTTCTGGCATCATTGCCCATGAGCATTGCAAGTCGCTTTTCTTGAGGAGGTACCACCCTTCTAATTTCTGTATTTTTTCTCCTTCAGATCAATAACTTTTTAAACAATATTTCCTAGGATCTTGAGACCAATAAACGTGAATTTTTAAAGAACATTTCTCAAAAACTTATAACTATAAACTTGGATTTTTTAAAGAATATTTCTCAGACCAATAAACGCAGATTTTTAAAGAATATTTTTCTAGGACCTTCAGACCAATAAACGTGGATTTTTTAAAGAATATATTTCTATGACCTTCTGTCCAACAAACGTGGATTTTTTTTTAAATATTTTTCTAGGACCTTAAGGCCAATAAACATGGATTTCTTAAAGAATATTTTTCTAGGACCTTCAGACCAATAAATGTGGATTTTTTTAAGAATATTTTTCTAGAACCTTCAGACCAATAAACGTGGATTTTTTAAAGAATATATTTCTGTGACCTTCAGACCAATAAACGTGCATTTTTCTAGGACTTCCGGAACAGTAAACTTGGATTTTTTAAAGAATATTTTACTAGGACCTTCAGAACAATAAACTTGGATTTTTTAATTAATATTTTTCTAATAATAAACGTGGATTTTTTAAAAAATATTTTTCTAGGACCTTCAGACCAATAAACATGGATTTCTTAAAGAATATTTTTCTAGGACCTTCAGACCAATAAACATGGATTTTTTAAAGAATATTTTTCTAGGACCTTCAGACCAATAAACGTGGATTTTTTAAAGAATATTTTTCTAGGAGCTTCATACCAATAAATGTCGATATTTTAACGAATACTTTTCTAGGACCTTCGGACCAATAAACGTAGATGTTTTAAGGAATACTTTTCTAGGACCTTCGGACCAATAAACGTGGATTTCTTAAAGAATATTTCTCGAAAACCTTCAGACCAATAAACGTGGATTTTTTAAAGAATATGTAGGGGCACCTGTCGATAAAGTGAGCATTTTCGTTATTTAAAAAAAATTTACTTCTTTAAAAAGAGTTTTTTTCTGGCACCCCTCGTATTGAATATTGGACATCTCTGCTTGAATCTGTACTCTACCAAAATGTTATTACATTAATAGTTACATTAATGGTTACAGAGATGCGCGTACATTACCTTTTATTTACAGAACCTCATTTAAAATTAGATCAGTCTGTTCCTTTTTCTTCCAGTATGTAACGTTGTAAACATGTAAGTACAGCATAGTGTAATTGGATCTTGTGTACGCTAGGTCAGTGAATCTCCTAGGCTCTTGGTAGCCTAGAGGGAGTGTTGTGGGTTACGGATCATGGGTCCCGGGTTCAATCCCTGTTGCTGGTATATTTTTTTTCTTCGTTTTTAATCCTTTTTTTATTTTTTATTTCTTTTTTAATTGATATTGACATATTTTTTGAGTTTTTGTTAACAACCGGAAATACCAGCACGAAAATCGTGAAAATCCACTTTTATTTGATTGAGAAAAAATCAATAGCAAAATAAAAATTTCCCTTTCTAACAGAGTGTGGTGAAAAATGCTTTCTATTGGATTGCCATTTTCTTCATTTTTTATGGCGATCTACACACATACTACTATGTGATTCTTCTGTTGAGTGAAATTTGGGTTTTTTGTATTTTTTTCGGGAGCCATATATTGTAAATTATTACAGTGTATTGGTTATTCAGCCATTTCTCCCGTGAAATAGCCGAGGTTATAAATTTTGGTTAGAAGTGGATGTAGAGATCATTTTGTTCTAACCTTGAACGTGTTTCATCCAAGTGTCTAAATTTCTTTGCATTTTGTTCGAGAATAAAAAGTGTATCCTTTTGCCGGTTGCATAATTTTATTTTTGCTTGTGACTATTTGACTGAAATCCTTGATAAGGAAGAAATATATCACATTATTTTGGAAAATATTTCCCGTGCCTTTAATCCAGAAAGTGTCTGTTCGGCTTTCCACATAATTGTTCAAGTCATTTTTGCTGTGAATTTATGCAACTGCTTCTGGTTGACACAAACGACACTTTGCTGTTAAGGAGTTGCGATTACGATTTTCTCTGTTTGACTGATTTTCCTGTTTCATATTGGTGATCCTGTACCAGGATTGTTGGAGTTTTATTTCCCCCATAGATGTTGTCCAAATTTCTTTGGAAATCTCTGTTTTGGTAAGCTCATATCATCCACTTGAATACATTTGTAAATGTGGGAGCTAATTTTCTTTTCGAACCTTCCATATTCTTATGTTTGTAGAGCACACTTGTTCCCGGTTCCTTACCATTGTTTCCCCTTCAGTCTACAAGCTATTGGTCGTACCCAGAGAGAGCTGTCAAGCATCAACAATGTTTAGTGGTTGTCGATAATCGCGTTGCTGAAGTTGTTAATCAGTTTCCCGACGGGAATTTTTGTGAAAGTGCTTTGGAAACGCCAATACAAATCAAAAGGATGTGATATAGTTAGTTAGTGAAGAAAAGTTATAGATTTTATTCCTATTTACAGTGTTGCGCATATCAAAAGCAACAAATCAAGGATTTTGCATTATTTCAATTTTTGGTTCGGTTACAATTTTTCAAAATGTAATATTTTGTGCCCAGTTGTTCTTTGTTATGTACAGAGAGCTTCCAACAAGTTGTTTCTGTACTTTGTAGTTGGATGGGATAACAACAACAACTATATTGACTGATCCTCGAGAATGGGAAATGCAAAACAAAAGCAACAATAAAATATTATTGAAAATTGTAGTGTCACCGGTGTTAAATAACTGTACTTTTGACTTAAATTTGTCTTTTGGGGCATGGAAGTGTCATTTTAGAAAGAATTTGCATTTGTTATCCTAACAGGGTTGCCACTTTCTACCACTTTTCCCATGGTCTGGGGAAAATATCGTACTACCCTCAAATCAAAAAATTTTCCCCTCATATAAAAAATTAAATTTTAAAATATTCATTCGGAAAGTTGATTAATATCAACCGTTGTTATGTTTGTCGTGTAATAAAAAATTTAAACAACCGATTATTAGTAAACACAATAAATCCTGGTGAAAACCCTTTGAAGCCATCGGCACATTGTGGCTAAAAACGTTGGGGAAACTTAAAAAATAATGCGATTAGGAACTTCTAAGAATTAGTTGGGGCTCTTATTTCCGATATATGGCCCAGAGTACTTCGCAGAAGAAGTTTTGAAAACAATTTGAAAAGTTATACAGCTCCCAACTCAAACAACACACCGGTCAAGAACCCATTGTTTCAACCAACAATGGGTAAAATATCGTCATATGGCTAAATAATTCAGTTTTATTACATTTTTTGTTATTAAATCTTATATTAAAATACAATTTATTAAAGATAAAATAAAATAATCATTTTATGCCGTTTAAACCATACAAAACATTGAATTTTCTACCAGTGTTTCACAAATTGTCTTCGTTTGGGTATGACAATGGTTTCTTGGCCAGTGTATAACTTTTCAAATTGTTATTAAAACTTCTTCTGCGAAGTACTCTGGACCATATATCGGAAATAAGAGCCCCAACTAATACTTGCATGTTCCTATTCGCATTATTTTTGAAGTTTCCCCAACGTTTTTAGCCACAATGTACCCATGGCTTCAAAGGATTTATACCAGGATGTATTGTGTTTATCACTATTCGGTTGTTTAACTTTTTTATTACATGGCAAACATAACAACCGTTGATATTAATCCACTTTCCGATTGAATATTTTAAAATTTAAAATTTTTATATGAGGGGAATAATTTTTGATTTGTTGGTATTACGATATTTTCCCCAGACCATGGGAAAAGTGGTAGAAAGTGGCAACCCTGTTAGGATAACATATGCAAATTCTTTCTAAAATGACACTACCATGTCCCAAAAGACAAATTTAAGTCAAAAGTACAGTTAATTAACACCGATGACACTACAATTTTCAATAATATTTTATTGTTGCTTTTGTTTTGCATTTCCCATTCTAGAGGATCAGTCAATATTGTTGTTGTTGTTATCTCATCCAACTACAAAGTACAGAAACAACTTGTTGAAAGCTCTCTGTACATAACAATGAACAACTGGGCACAAAATATTACATTTTGAAAAATTGTAACCGATCCAAAAATTGAAATAATGCAAAATCCTGGATTTGTTGCTTTTGATATGCGCAACACTGTATTTGCTAATTTGAGATAAATTTAATTTCGTTTGAATTAAGAAAATCCAAGCATTTTCGATATAATTTACTACATGGTGTGTGTGTGTGTAAAAAAAAACAGTTTATTTGAACTACGGTGATTAAATAGGAACGGTCAGAATTGAAGCGATATTTCCAAAACGCGAGAGAAACATTTAATACGGTCGAAAATAAAACAAAATATTATATGAAAAAATAGTGAAAATTAATCTTAAAGTAAAACTAAATCACTTCATGATCACATATTGAATTGACAACATAAAGCAAGTGTTAAATTTCGCATAAAAGGACATTTAAAACATTGCAATACCAAATTGTTAAGTGGCTGGAGCTTGCTGTGGGTATTTTATGCATTTACCCCTACCCTCTCGAAAGGCCTTTCAACGTGGGAGCAGCGCCAATTACAAAGTAAGTGTTCAATCTCTTTTATTCATACCAACCAGACACAAACAGTACCAACCAAGGATGAGAGTAAACCCCGTTATGTCTCTCACCTCATATCATTTTTAAAACATATGTCAAAATTTATAATCAAATTGTTTTAAATATTCTAAAACAATTTAAATTTCTTGCAATTTAAAGTAAATTTTGAAAATATCCTTTTGGCTGTTTCTGTCTGTTTGGTTCCTTTTGCGTATATACACGAGTGGTGTAGATCTGGTCGGAGAGTTGATGTTAATTTTGTATTAATGTTGTACAACAAGAGGCTGTTAAAAAAATGTTATTGCTCTGTTAACTCTGTTAATGAGAGTATACAGTTTGAGATGCACTGCTTCAATGCGTTTGTTAATTACATTGATAACTAACTTTTTATTTTTGATTTTTGTTTAATGATTTTTGCGATTAACCATTAAGCTCTGCGACCAGAATATACCCATGCCTTTTGTTGTTATATTTCATGTGATCTTCATATAAATATCGACTGTTAATTATTATTAATTCGCGTTTTGAATTTTGCTTTATAACATATCGACGTTAGCATGCATGAGTACGTGTGAGTGTTTCAGCTAATGTAGGTCATTGCCCTAACAGCTGATTTGATGAATACCCAGCTAACATTTTTTTCCGAATTCGTATCGAATTCGGACAGAATTTCTGAAAAAATATCCGATTCTGATGCCGAATTCGTACCGAATTCGGTACGAAAGTTGTATGGACGTGGTCACCGAATTCGGAAAGAATTTTCTACGGAAATTCTTAAAAAATATTAGAGTTTCGCAACGAATTCGGTCCGTATTCGTAAGTAAATTCTTGGAAAATTCGGAGAAAAATTTAGATTTTCTGACAGAATTCGGTCCGAATTCGGAAGAAAATTCTGGAAAATTCGATGAAAAAATTAGATTTTCTTAAGAAAATCCGTCCGAAGTCGGAAGGAAATTCTGGAAAAATTCGGAGAAAAGTTCAGATTTTCTGAAAAAAATCGGAAACAATTCTGACGCTGAAGCCTTTGATATTGACACAACACGTGTACTGTACTGAACAACCCCCCCCACTCAGAGACA
Organism: Musca autumnalis; assembly: GCF_047663935.1. Lineage (NCBI taxonomy): Eukaryota > Metazoa > Arthropoda > Insecta > Diptera > Muscidae > Musca > Musca autumnalis. The sequence continues at coordinate 75,472,195 of NW_027412088.1, forward strand.
ATTTTCTTTTAATGTACTATTTATGGAAGATTATAATTTCAAACTTTCTAATGATTTTGCCAGTTGTTATCATTTTATGATTAACCGTAGAACAATGTGCAGAAGTATGTCGAAGCTATCAACACTAGCTTGAATTATTATATGTTGCATTTATATTAAAAAAATTGTAAATTTGTATATGCGAATTTTATGACCAGTAATTTTGTTCTTCGACATCAACCGAAAAAAAATTCCCTTAGAAAATCCATTAGAAATCGGAACGAATTCGGAATGACGATTCTTAAGACTCTTTAGAAAATGTGCAGAGATTCTTAAAATAAACTTATAGAAAATCGGTCCAATTTCTAAGAAAATATTAGAGAAATCGGCCACATTTCTAAAAAAAATTCAGAAAATCTCAGAAAAAATCTGATATCAGAGCCATCGGAAAAAATTGTTAGCTGGGTATACGCGAGAACAAACATACACACGTACTTTCTTTCCTTTTACATGCTAACATTGCCTTTGATGTTATTATCGTGTTGATGGAAATTATTTTACTTGAAATCGCAAATTCTATTTCCTGGCCGTTTCTACATTTATATCCATGAATGAACACATACATAATCTGTGAAGAAGTGAAATTAAACATAAGAACATAATCTCAGCTAACACCATGTTGCCATTATATTGAAATTTTTGGTATTAGTTATATTTCAACTATTCAAATGCATAATTAAAATTAAACTTTGGTATTATTTAAATTTCAAATATTCTAATGCATAGTTAAAATATATTTTTTTTTAATTTAAATTTTATGTTTAAAAGATTTACACATACATTTTGGATATTTTTCTGAATTTGTTTTGAATCCCAAATAATTGTGTTATTTCAATTGGTATGAATTCTTCATGTGTAGAGCATAGCTTCTTAGTATTGATTTTGTTACCTCTGATGGGGTTCATAAAAATTGTTTGAATATCATTTATAATATTTCTTGCGATGAAATTAATTTCTAATAAAATGTTTATCTTTGTAAGTATGAACTAAAGAAGTTTTTCGAGTTTGATTTAAAGGGGGTCGGAATAACAAGGTAGGGTACTGATGATGGGTTTACTATGGATGCTGTGGTTTGTTTTTGGACAGAATAGTAAACAGGTAGGGATGGCTTCCATGCAGATTACATCTTTGCATGTTGTGAACCCGCTATGTTTGGAATAACTCTGTCATTCTACCTCTTTTGGGGACTATGGGTATTTTTTTCACTTTCCACTATTTTATCTCTTTTAATATGCACGCATAAAGAAATTTAAAACTGAAGGTTTGCAACAATTAGTCGATGATCAATGGCAAGACCCCACCCCAATCCACGAGTAATAAGGCCGGTAAAACTGCGTGTAGCCAATTGACTCATCTTCAACATCATCCATCTAGGGAGCAATTTAAGCCCTTTTAACCAATGCATGCTACAAATATTTCTCGAAAACGTGGATTTCTTAAAGAATATTTCTCGAAAACGTGGATTTCTTAAAGAATATTTCTCGAAAACGTGGATTTCTTAAAGAATATTTCTCGAAAACGTGGATTTCTTAAAGAATATTTCTCGAAAACGTGGATTTCTTAAAGAATATTTCTCGAAAACGTGGATTTTTTAAAGAATATTTCTCGAAAACCTTCAGAAACATAATTTTGAATTTTTTAAAGAATATTTCTCGAAAACATTCAGACCCCTAATTTTGAATTTTTTAAAGAATATTTTCCCAGGATCTTCAGACCAATAATTTTAATTTTTTTAAAGAATATTTTTCTAGGACCTTCAGACCAATAAACGTGGATTTTTTAAAGAATATTTTTCTAAGACCTTCGGACCAATAAACGTGGATTTTTTAAAGAATATTTTTCTAGGACCTTCAGACCAATAAACGTGGATATTTTAAGGAATATTTTTCTAGGACCTTCAGACCAATAAACGTGGATTTTTTTAAAGAATATTTTTCTAAGACCTTCGGACCAATAAACGTGGATTTTTTAAAGAATATTTTTCTAGGACCTTCAGACCAATAAACGTGGATATTTTAAGGAATATTTTTCTAGGACCTTCAGACCAATAAACGTGGATATTTTAAGGAATATTTTTCTAGGACCTTCAGATCAATAAACGTGGATATTTTAAGGAATATTTTTCTAGGACCTTCAGACCAATAAACGTGGATATTTTAATGAATTTTTTTCTAGGACCTTCAGACCAATAAACGTGGATATTTTAAGGAATTTTTTTTCTAGGACCTTCAGACCAATAAACGTGGATATTTTAAGGAATTTTTTCTAGGACCTTCAGACCAATAAACGTGGATATTTTAAGGAATTTTTTTCTAGGACCTTCAGACCAATATACGTGGGTTTTTAAAAAATATATTTTTCTAGGACCTTCAGATTTTTTAAGGAATATTTTTCTAGGATCTTCAGACCAATAAACTTGAATTTTTTGTTGAATATTTTTCTATGAAGATTATTTTAACATCATAAGATCGTCCATCACTTCAAACCACAGTACAACAGAAAGACAGACAGCTTATTGTAGGCATTTGGAAAAAAAATGCCTCAAATGTGTCATGCCACATAATAGGCCATGTTTGGCACATTCATCAAAATACAAGAAAAAGAAAAAAAAAACAAAACATATGCAATAAGCTAAGGCAACTAAACTACAACAACAACTAATGCAACCAACAACAGCACATTGACAGCAACATTTATACATTTACGTGTTCATAAATGGAGCATTCTGCCCCGGCAAGTCCTTCATTTATTGGATGCACTTTAGTTTCACCTTTGGCAAGCACCTCAATGACGTGCGATATTTTTTGCTCAGGTATGGTTCTCTTTTGGATTTGAAATTTCCTACCGATGGAGTTCCTGGTTTATGAAAATGTTGTTGTTGCTGTTGTTCAATTACAGCATTAGGATGGCAGCGGGTAGCGGGAAGAAAGAGCGACGAACCAAGCAAAAGGTGTTGTTGCGGCAATGTTTTAATACTTTTGCGGGATTGTGGCATAATCATATAAGACCATTATTATTGGTGTTAGTGTTGTTGTTGTTGCTGTTGTGACAGTGCATGTTATGATTTCATTAAAGGAACTTAACTTGATTTACAAAAGCATGTGTGTAAGAAAAAAATAATAACAACAACAGCAGCAGCAATATTATAAACATGAACATTAATTGCCTTGGGGTAATAGTGATTTTTTTGTTTTAAGAATTTTCTATGACTTATTTCATAGTTTCAATAATATGGTTGAAAATTAAATTTTAGGTTCTATTTGTTGTTGTTGTTATTACTGTAGAGGAAAACTATGCAATATTTCATGAATGTCATGTTCTTGCATATAACTAACAATTTTCCACACTTTACTGGTGCAAAAAAAAATTGCATGTCTTTATAAAATTCTATAGAAAGTGGGATAAGATTAGCTTGAGATGTGTAAAAGGGGATAACTAATTTCTGCATACAAAACTATGGTTGTTAGGCATCCTATAATCCTCCTAATATTCCTTAGATTCCCTTAAAGATCAAACATAAAACTATTTTTTTAATATTATTCGGCGACCAGTAAAAAGTAGTCGTAAAGTTCTACCGATAGCAACAGTGTTCTCAACTTTTATTTTTATTAATTTTTTATTTTTGGGAAAGCCGAAAAGTGAGCATCATTCTCATTAACATGAGAATACTCGATGCTTAAGAGTTCAGGTTTTCACTAAAAAATCATCATTTCAAAAACTGAAAAGCCAATTGATAATTCCCTTCGCCGGGATGAAATCATGATATTGGTAGCGATCAGTAAATTTTGCAAGCTGTCAGTGCGTTTTGTAAACATTTTTCTCTGCAAAGAGGAAAGTGATGAAGTTAAGCCAATGGGGGAAACTCCAGACTTAGCAATCATATGATTGAATCTTCAACTAAAACAAAACAAACAAATCAAATATTTATTATAATAAAAAATTACAATAAAATTGTGTGAAAAAAATAGATCTAGCATCTAAGGCTATCGGCTAAATTGTCAACTTTTATTTCTTTATTTTATTTTTCATTCATAATTTTGCGTTTTAATGTTACCTATTTGTGTCGGTAACTCAAAAAATAAGTTAGAGAATCGCACTGCTGATACAAAAAATCGTCTAATGCAAATAATAATTTTAGACCCCACGTGTCAATTTCAGAAAATTTGTAGCCGAGGTAAAATCGAGGAAATAGTGAACATAATGAGTCGAAAGAATATCATTGCTGCGGCGGCGGCACAGGAAACCAGTCTTACAGTGTTGTGATGGCTTCAGAGAGAGTCTGTTTAATACAGATCGACCTCGTTTGAGCCTGGCTTTAATGACTCGTAGATGCAATGTATTGGGGTAGCAGTCAGGTGTGGAACTGCAGAGGCAGAGTTTCTGAACGTATACATCACGCCGATAAATAGCTGTACTCCAGGTTATAGGCCTAACATTAACTGGCTTTTGCAAGGTCACCACCATCCGGTCTTGGCGGAATTTAATGCTCATCATGAGTTGCGGCATTCGGTCCTCGAAAACGACCTGGCAACTAGTCGTTTCTCTTCCTATAATTGCTTTCATCAGCAGGTCGCCCGATTTCATCCCCTCTGAAGGCCGCAGTTTCATCAATCATAGGAAAACTAATTGACCAAATTTCACAGAGTTCACCAATCACTGCTGCAGAGAACTGCACAACCATTGTGATGTTCGGGTAGCGAAAAGGAAATTCTAGGACTGCTGTTCGAATGTTGTTCGAAGTGGGCCAAAATATCCCAGGGGAGGCGGCGGGAATAGCAAATGACAATGATGAGCATCGTCGAGCCAACTCTAGTGACGCCAAACCTAGAAACCACTGAACAGGGAGCAAAGGGGTGTAATGCTGACTCAGTATATTTATAGCTCTAAGTTCTGCATTGTCTACAAGAACGCTCCTACCAGAAATTGCGCAGACTGCCATAGTTCGCCAGACACAACCATCGTATCATCGTTTCTTTTGGGTCAGTCTATCTCCCTATAATTGTCTCAATTAGCAGATCGCCCGATTTTATCACCTCTGAACGGCGCACTTTCATCAATAATGGGAAAGCTAACTGGCCTAGTCTTAGAGAGTCACTAATCACCGATTTAGAGGTCTGGCCAACCCTTCTGATGTTCGAGTTGCAGAAAAGATGTTCCGAGACATCATCAACACTACAGGCATTCGCCATATTCCTCCTGGTCGAATACCACATTTCCCAGCTGAGGCGACGGGATTGGTTACCGATATTGGTTTCGCGAAATATTTTAATCGACAGTGTGACAGGGCGAAGAGAAGTATACTACATCGCTTTAGATATCTTCCTACCGAGAAGGAGCTACCACTATTCGCAACGAATGATGTTGCGAATGTCATCAGGAATGCTAAATCATCCGAAGCGTTGATGGAATCTCCATGATGATGCTGAAACAATTGGATGAGGGGGAAGTCGAGTACCTCACCAAAGATTTAAATCTGTCACTAGTTACCAACATCGTTCCCGAAATCTGAAAAATGGGCAGGGTGGTTCCACTACTGAAGCCAGGCAAGGATGCCAGCAAGGTGAATAGTACATGCTGATTTCGCTTTTGTCGCCCGTAGCAAAGACTATTGAGGCGTCAGAAATAGCCACCACCAGAAATAGCCACCAGCCGATCATCAGTATAGATTCCGTTAGCAGTACAGCACGACAACAGCCCTGCACCACATCTCCACACATATTAGTCGAGGACCAGTGGAAGCCGTGTGATAGGATAGTGATGGTGACGCTCGACTTATCGAAAGCCTTTGATACTGTCAAGTATTCCACGCTGTTTGAGGACATCGAGCAGCCTACCTTCCGACCAGTCGTACGTCGAATACTCGAAGTCTGTTAGAGTGAAACAGGAAGTTCCACAAGCTGAAATGATATATTCGGGTCTGTTTGACCTCTACATTTCATCATCTTGAAGTCGGGTACCTTCCCTGATGTCATTTGTGAAAAGCTGAACTTGTATTTGCTCGATTTTAACAACTTTTTCCGGGTGAGAATATGTAAACATCCGGCACTAAGTCTACCGTCACCTTCTTCACCCCATGGACTGCGGAGATGAGTACAGAGTTGACCACTAACTACCCCAAAAATCCTGGAAGAAACATTCGACAGCATGTTCCCGTCGTCCGCGCATTCCAGACTGAGAAACCTTGTTGACCACATATAACGCAATTGGTAGCTTTGTGGTAGGGCACTGTGGTCTACGAACATAAATGCAACGCTGAGCAACCTGTCAGAACGCCGCCGTGAAAACTGCAACATTGTCACCCCTTATGTCTTCAGTGGAACATCTGAATGAGTAGACGAATATTCTTTCATTACCGTAACATAACGACATGATCTCGATTTAGTTCTTGCTCGGGTGTTGCCGTGAGTGTCATCCCAATCACTACTATCGTGAGAGTGCGATTTTCGGAGTATATCCCCAATCTATCACAGCTTAAGAACTTCAGCTGCCGCGACAAACCAGAATAGTTTTGGCTTAACTACGTTAGGGATAGTACAAGCGTCTGAATTCCATACCTATAAGGAATTCCATGTTTTTAAATTAGATAGCCTTTGTGTTATAATAAATCGAGAGTCATTGTGTAAACTTCTAAAAATTTGCGCCTTTATCCGCTTTATACCCTGGTCTTGAATATTCTGAGCCATGGCCCTGAGACAACATCTTATTTCTCAAACATTTGAAAAATCTTGTAAAGTCTCATAGACTCAGTGTAAACCATCCATAATCTATTTTCCTACTTATTGACTTACTCAACAATATATATTCAATTCCCCCAAATTGTCTTAACCAACATCATGCAACAAATATCACATAAGTTCTTTAGCATTTTATCACCAACCTAATAGACCACATAATAAACATGATTGTACGTACCATTGTTGTACAGGGTGTAATATTAGAGTAATAATCTTCCCTTAAAATACCCCCAATTGGGGCATTAGCCACTTTCACACAACAATGAATAAATAATACAGTTCATAAAACAATTTCAAAAGGCAATGTTGTTCCTGTTGTTGTTGTCGTAGCCAAAAATCCAAAGCCAACAGCCAACCACCCTCTTCAGAAAAGCCACAAAGAAAAGAATGGGAGTAACACTTCATGAAATTGTTTTTGGTGATTATGGGATATTATTGCTGTAAACTGAGCACAAACAACAGTCAGTGTTAGATGTTGTGCAGCTTATCTTGTTGTAACACTCTATAAGACAACCCCCCAAAAGAACATATAGACCACAATGGGGGTTATGTCAAATATGCCACTATTGGGATGAGTGGGGAGAAATATTTTTCAAATTATTTTTTATTATTTTTTGAGGGATCTATTTTATTACTTGTGGGTCGTTTTAGCAACAGATTGCAATTTTGTTGTGTAGGTTGTGGGTGCAGGGGAGTAAAATCAGTGGTTTATATGATTTTGGTTAGTTGAGGAGTCTTAAAGAGTGTCTAGGGGGTTGAATAGATGAGCTTGATTGTTTATTTATTTAGCAGATTAACCTCATAATTTGTAAAGAAGAGCTGGGGGGTTGTCTGTAATTTGTTTTTATTATCATGAATTGAATATTAAAGAATTGTATTTAAATGGGACTGTATCTTTTCCACCATTTTAATTTTGAACTTAAACTATTTTATTAGCAAGCGATTTGAAAATATTTAAATTATGACTATACCATCACCCTTATGGCTACATTAATAATGGTTTTAGAATCCATACATGCTAAGACCAAATCTGATTCTAACAATTTTGTCTGTCTGAATGGTTAACACGATAATATTCGAATGGAGCAACTGACTTAGTCCAAACTTTTTACATCGTAATATTTCTTCCAAACGTAGATGAAATTCGGAGATGGACAATATCGGAGAACTTCCTCCATTATCCTCCTCACAAAACATTTCTTACTTTATGTGCCTTTTAAGGGGCTGTTCGAAAATCATTTTGGAATTCGTATTCGAATCTAGTCCTTGTGGTCCCGATTTGAACGAAACTTTGCAAATCCCGATATTTTTTCCAAACGTACATCAAGTTCCAAGAAAGTCTATTTGGGACAACCACTACGGGTATATCATCCACAAATTTTTAAGATTAAGTGCAATCAATATAAATGCAGTTCGAGGATCATTATGCAATTTCCGCCTGTTTTCCTTCTTCTTCTTTGCTTGTGTACTTGATATCCAACCTGGCCATCATGTCCTTGCCAACTGCAAAAACAGGTCACTTTCAATATGACCTTTTGCTGTGCTTTCCACGATTTTTTTTATTACATTTCCGTGGTGGGAATGAATGTGCCTTATCGAAATAATGGTTTTAGACCCCAAGTATGTTTGGACGAAATCCGTTTCAGACAATTTGCAGTTGATTTAGCCATGTCTGTTTGTCTGTCTGGCTGGCTGGAGCGCACGATAACTCTCGAACGGATCAGCCGATTCGGTCCAAAATTTGGCTTTCGTAATGTTTTGTCCAAACTTAGTTTAAGTTCGAATACGGGTTATATCGGTCCACTCCTTACGGTACCTCCCCCACAAAAGTTCGAAAATGTTCGGAAAATTTATGCGCGCGATAACTCTTGAACGGAGTAACCGCTTTGTCCATACTTTGAACATTGTGAAACTTCTACCAGACATAGAAGAGGTTCGAATATGGACTCAATCGGTCCACTCCTTCGGGTACCTCCCACACAAAATTTTGGAAAAGTTCAGTTTAGGAGCTGGTCTCTAATCGCTTTGATTTTTACTGTAACAACTTGTATTCACTGTCCCCTATACGACGGTACAAGTTTCACCAGGGGCAAGTCCATACTTCCTGAGAAAATAGCCTGAAAGGTGCTATAACACCGTGTGTAGTGGTTGGAGCGCAAGATAACACACGAACTGATCTGCCGATTCGGTCAAAAATGTGGCCTTCGTAATATTTTGTCCAAACTAAGTTTAAGTTCGCAGATAAGCCATGTCGGTCTACTCCTTCAGGTACCTCCTCCACAAAAGTTGAAAAATGTTCGGAAAAATTTTGCGCATGATAACTCTTGATGAGAGTGACCGATTTGGTCCATACTTTACACATCCTAATATATCTACCAGATATACATCAGGTTCAAATATGGACTATTTTTCTTGACTCCTTCGGGTACCTCCCACACAAAATTTCGGATAAGTTCACATTAAGACCTGTTCTCGAATCACACTGATTTTTCGAACTGATCAACCCATTTGGTCCAAAATTTGCCCTTCGTAATATTTCTTCCAAACTTAGTTTCAGTTAGAAGATGGGCAATACCTGTCCATAACTTCGGGTACTTTTGGTCCAAAATTTGGGTCTTCTAACATTTTGTCCAAATTTAGTTTAACTTCTAAAATGGCCCATATCGATCCTCTCCATAGGGTACCTACCCCACAAAAGTTCAATATTTGTGTCTAAGTGCAATTTAAGGTCTGTTCGAAGATCCTTTGGAAATGTATATCGATGCTGTTCGTTGTGGTCCTGTTTAAAGCGATATTATGTTTTCCAAATTAAGATCCACTTCCAAGTCGGTCCATTCCTTCAAGTACCTCCTCCGCAACACTTTTGAATTAATCCACATTTTTTCGGCAAGTTTAAATGTCCAAAAAGGGCCACAAAATTCTGAAAAGACCCTAAATACATTCGATCTGTCCGTAGATGAAAGTTTAAATTCACATAGGCTGAAAGTATATCTCTGTCGGCAAAGCCGACTGATACTTTTTTACTTGTTCTGCTTAATGTGGCCTTTTCTAGGAATGTAGTTGCTTTGATCTGTGGTAACCACAAACCTACTGGAGTTAATTGAGTAGGTTTGGCAAGGTAGTTAAAAAGGTGGAATGTGTCGTGCGGGTCCGCATGCTAAGCAGATAATTTGCACGGTGTCATCAATTAACATCCTGACGCTCCTCAGCTAGATTGGGATATATTCCGAGGATCGTATTCACACGGGGTTCTATCTTCTAACGTTGGACCTAGAGAGAGCTCTAGACCATGAAGATCCCTCCTGACACTGCTGGGTGTGGGGGCCATATCTACCGCGTGGTGATTAGGATGGCTCTCCTTGTAAAAACCGACCAAATACAGCAATGAGATCATGCCATTGTGTTGCTGTACTAGAAGAATCATTATCGCCTCATGTAGATGGTCCACTGAAGCCATGATAATGTACTATATTGCATTTCTCTGGACGGCATTCTGCGCTATTGTGCTCCGCAGGATAGCTTACCACAGAACGACTTATCGCGTTATATATGGTAAACAAGGTTTCTTTGTCTGCACCCCAAGTGCTGCCAGTTAAGAACATGAAGACCTTGTTCCTACATCTCAGTTTGTTGCAGATAACTGTGGCATGCGCGGACGACGTGAACATTAATGTAGTGAACAGAGTGGCCGTAGACTGATAGGTGGATTTCCTCGCGTGGAGAAAGGAAGAAAGATAAGTCACATAGACATAAGGGAAGGTACCTGACTTCATGTTCACATATGTTACGATTCTGTCTCAAGGGGTGGAAAACAGGAGAAGTACAGTTCCTGAGATATCAACCCACCTTGGGGAACTCTCTGTTTCACTCTATGAGGCTTCTAGTTCTTGTTCCTGGCTTTCACGTTTCAAACTTGGCCGGAGGGTAGTCTGCCCAATTTCCTCAAATAGCGTGGAGTGCCACTGTATCGGCTTGCTCTGTGGATGTGGATGTCATGTAGCCCTGTTGTCGTGATGTGCTGCTTACGGAACCCATTTGATAGGCATCAGTATAGCAATTTCTGATCTGGAAAGGAGTAAAATCTGAAGAGTCTTTGATTTGCGAAATAGTTTTGTACAATTAACCTTTGCTGGCATCCTTCCCTGGCTTCAATAGCGGGACCACCTTGCTTATTTTCCAGACTTTGGGCACCATGTGGGTGTTAGCGACATTTTGAGAACTTTGGTGAGATACTCAACTTCCATTTCATCCAGATGTTTCAACATTACCATGCAGATTCCATCAGGGTCCAATGCTTTGGATGATTTAGCCTTCCTGATGTAATTCGCAACATCATGCTTAGTAGTACTTTTCTCCTCACCCTTTCAGTCATGCGAATAAAAATAACTTGTGCACCTCTTCGGTTCAGTTAGCGTACCGTCCTTCTTACGACCTAACCGTTGCCCACAATTCACTTACTCCGGCCTCAATGTTGCAACTCTTTAGATGAACAAGTGATTAATTTCCGTTTATGCTCACCGGCCTACCGGTATATTCGAGTGTTAACTCCCTGACTCTGGGTATGGCTCGACGAAGTTCGTCACGCTCATTTTCAAACCCCGTCACCTCTCCTGGGAAGTTTGGTTTCACTTCGGGTATTCGACTAGCAGGTATATAGCGAGCGGCTGCTGCAGTCATGATGTCTCGGAACGTCTTCTCTGCTACCTAAACATCAGAAAGGTTGGTCAGATGTTTAAAGCGTTGATTGGTAAAATCTCAAAAACATCAGAAAGGTTGTTCAGATGTCTGAAGGAGTGATTGGTAAAATCTCTAAAACTAGGCATTTGGCTTTCCCTTGATTGATGAAAGAGCGGCGTTCAGAGGTTATGAAAGTTGGCGGTCTGCTGATGAAGACAATTATGTGTACTAGACGCAAGAGAAACACCAGACAGGTTGCCAGGTGACATCATTTGTCAGACTACTGTGGAACTCTCCGGTAATTCTGGGTGTGTGACCGTAGAAAACGTAGAGCTATCATTCTGCTCAGCCAGCGATGTACACCACTGGTCATTACCTAGAACCTAATGATAAGAGTAACGCTGAGCACTAAGTTCCCCCAAAATAAGGAGGATGAAGAATAGTCTTTAACACTTAGTGGTAACTGGAGCGAACGCAGTAAGGTTTGGAAATACTCCCTATCCCTCGCACAGCATCTACGACGACGGCTGAGCACAGAAGCAAATACTTATCGGTGTATTCATGGGCTGCGATTGTGTGAAAACTACCAACTTGTCCTTAGGATGACGCAAGTGCAGAGGTAAAAATAAAAAAAATCTCTAAAACTAGGCATTTGGATTTCCCTTGATTGATGGAAGAGCGGCGTTCAGAGGTTATGCTGATGGAGACAATTATATGTACTAGACGCAAGAGAAACGACAGACAGGTTGCCAAAGGTTGCCAAAATAAGGAGGATGAAGAATAGTCTTTAACACCTAGTGGTAACTGGAGCGAACGCAGTAGGGGTGGGCAATACTCTATATCCTTCGCACAGCACCTACGACGACGGCTGAGCACAGAAGCAAAGACTTATCGGTGTATTCATGGGCAGCGATCGTGTGAAAACTACCAACTCGTCCTTAGCATGACGCAAGTGCAGATGTAAAAATAAATTCGTTTTATCCTTAATCTTAAAATAATAGTGGTAGGCGGTTAGCTAAATACCTTTTGGTTCCCCACACGGAGGTAAGTGTCCGCTTGAAATGAAAATGGGACCAAGATAAATCCTAGACTATATATGTAATGTTAAAAACAAGCACAAATAATTGTGATCTTCTATTTCAAATTGATTTAATAAAATTCTCTACTTTTCAAGGATTTAATTAAAGGTCCCTCTTCTATTTCCCTTTTCTACTCTGACTGATGGTATTAAAAATTGAATTTGAATTTTGCAATAACGCGTAAAGATAGGGCTGCATAAAATGTATACGCAAAGGGTGTGTGTATGTGTCTGTCTGTGATTGTTGAAATGCGTTTAAAATTGTTGACATGGCAAAATGAAATAACGGAAACAATATAAACAAACACTTCACCATGCAACACTCGAATGCCATTTGATGTTGAGTTTTAATTAAATCCTTCGTGTCACAATACTGTCTGTTAGGGATATACAACAACAACAGCAGCAACAGCGAGAGAAACGAGAGAAATTCTAGACCAATAAGAATAGATACAAAATTCATATTAGTTTTGTAATTTTAGCAATTTTTGTTACGAAAAATTCATATACAACTGCAGTATTTGATTTCATGGATTTGTTGAACAAGTTTCAAATGGAGTTGGAGGCAATGAAAACAAAAGTGGTATAATATGGAAAATTGAAAAAATAAATCCCTAAATTTTCAATGTCTAGAGAAAAAAAATTAAATATCAAATAGGTCCATATTTACATTAGGCAATTTTCTTTGCAGAAAATGTCAGTCTGTCGGTGAGAGAGGGTATTGAGGGTCAAAGGGTTCCAACATGCCTCACCTCTCTTTCCTTCAAACTGACAATTGTCGCAAGGAAAATGGCCTAATATAAGTCCCAATCTACATGAGGCAAGTTTACTTGCGGCAAGTCGTTTACACATAACATTTTAGGATAAAATTATTTGTTTTAATTTTGCACTGTTATTTTTACATAATTCCATACTGGATCAAAATCTAACAAAATCCTTCAATTTTTGAGTACAAAATAAATATGTGTAAACGACTTGCCGCAAGTAAACTTGCCTCATGTAGATTGGGACTTATATTAGGCCATTTTAAATTTGTAATTTAATTTTCTTAAGAAAATGGTACACTGAGATATATATGGTTTATTCTGAAACTCATAATAAAATTTTGTGTAGAATTTTTCTGCTTCTGACACTTTTAACCTAGAACCAAGTTTCATATTACTTTCATGTATCAACTCGAAAAAAATTAAGGAAAAAATTTCATAAAAAAAAAGGGAAATATTTTCATATTTTTTCAGCAAAAATGATACTGATATTTTCATGATATGTAATGTAAATAGACATTTTATTTCTTTCGTGACCCATAGTGAAATTTGATGAAGAATATTTTTGTCTTTGATGCCACCTCTTTAAAATTATGTTGTGTGGGACAGTTTTGCATAAACTCAGATGATGTCAGACTTTAACCCTAAAACGTGTTTTTTCATTTTTAGAGATTCCTGGCGATTAGATACGATTTATAGATTTGGCGTATTCTGAGACCTACAGTAAATTTTTATGTTGAACAATTTTGTAGTATATTTGGATTTGATATGATCACATTTTAAAGAAGTTTTTGGAAGACATTCGACAAAAGTGCCAAAAAGTCCCCTTTTGATATTAAACAACAATATTTCCCACATCCTCCTCTGTAAAGTTGCCAAAGATACTATATACCTAAAGTGCAAGGATCTAAAGATATCTTAACCCGAATATTTCGAAAAAAACTATAAATGGGCGGAACTTGCCCCGCCTACTTTGTTTACTTTCCGATGTAAACTTTACTGTTTTTGTTGTCGCACAGTGTTATAATAATAAAACCATAAAAATAACAAGTAAAAAAGTGTTAAGTTCGGCCGGGCCGAACTTTTTATACCCTCCACCATAAAATATTCTGAGGTTAAAGGGAATAATTATTTTCTTTCCTGTCAACAATTTTAGTAGGAGATATTCTGTGACCACTTATACCTAAATAAGGTAAAGAAATCATAAAAAAAATTATTCAATCGGTCGAGAACCTTATATGGGGCTAAATCAAAGTGTGGACCTATGTTTTTGGTGGAGAAGTTTTGTGATCACTGGAAAACTCAAATGTCAAATTGCAGACACTTGGATCAAAAATTGTAGCCAAAACCCCAAATAACCGAAAATCGGGAGATCAAAGTGTGGACCTATGTTCTTGTGGAGAAGTTTTGTGACCACTGGAAAACTCAAATGTCAAATTGCAGACACTTGGATCAAAAATTGTAGCCAAAACACCAAATAACCGAAAATCGGGAGATACCGTTGTATGGGGGCTCTACCAACACATGTATCTATGTGGACAGTTTTTCGAATTACAGATAGTTGGGTTAAAAATACCGAAAATATGGAGGCTATACCAAAACATGGACCTATTTTGACGGTTTTTAGTAAAATTACAGGTAGTTCGGTCAAAAAAATGTTGCTAAAATCCCCCAAAATACCGAAAATATTGAGGTACCGTTATATGGACCTATGTTGACAGTTTTCGGTGGAGATATTTCGTGATTACTAGGAACCTCAACTGTCAAATTACAGGTAGTTCGGTCAAAAATTTTAGCTAAAAACCTAAAAATAGCGAAAATCGGGAGGTACCATTATATGAGGGCTATACCAAAACATGGACCTATGTTGACAGTTTAATGTGGAGATGTGTTGTAAGTACTAGGAACCACAACTGTCAAATTACAGGTAGTTCGGTGAAAAATTTGATCTAAAATCCTCAAAATACCGAAAATCGAGTGGTACCGTTATATGGGGGCTATAGAGGAGATATTTTGTGCCACTGGGAACCTCCAATCCCACGGCAGCGGGTTCTTTCGTACCGGATTGACCCGGAGCTACACAACATCATCGTTCCGGCCAGCGGCTGCAACCTCAGTGTACATATGTTTGTATTTGCTTCGTTTTTCTGTGTTGGGAGCAGCATATCCCGAAATGCCTGCAGCGAATTGTTTTGGTCCGTGCCGGGACGGAGGAAAACCCAGGACCAAAATATTTGTGCTCGGTTTGTCACATCCGCATCTTCACCCACATCCAGCCTTCGGTGAGATGCAATAGATCACCGCTTCAGAGAACCGCCCAATCCTTCTGATGTTCGGGTAGCGGAAAGGACGTTCCGAGACATCGTCACTGCTGCAGCCGCTCGCCATATCCCTGCTGGTCGAATACCCGAAGTAAGACAAAACTTCCCAGCAGAGGCGACGGGCTTAGCAAATGAGCATGATGAGCTTCGTCGAACCAACCCCAATGATCCCAGAATCAGGGAGCTGACACTGGAAGTTAACAGGCTGGTCGACGAGCATAAGCGGAACAAGTTGTTAAATCATCTGAAGAGTTGCAACATTGGAGCCGGTATAAGTGAATTGTGGGCAACGGCTAAGTCACTCTCGAAACCTGGAAGAAGGGAAGATAGGACCTCAGTCACGTTTGGCGACGTTACGTTGACTGACCCGAAGAAGTGCGCAAGTTATTTCAATCGACAGTTTGTCCAGCACCCCGAGAGTGACAGGGCGAAGAGAAGAGTATTACGTCGCATCAGATCTCATCCTGCCGATGATGAACCACCACAGTTTACAATGGATGATGTTGCTAATGCCATCAGGAACGCTTAATCATCCAAAGCGTTGGGCCCTGATGAAATCTCCATGGTAATGCTGAAGCAGCTGGATGAGACGGGAGTGGAGTATCTCCCTAAAGTTCTCAACTTGTCGCTATCCACCCTCATTGTTCCCGAAGTCTGGAAAATGGGCAAGGATGCCAGCAAAAGTGAATCGTACCGATTTCACTTTTGTCGCCCGTAGCAAAGACCCTTGAGGCCTTAGTCCTCCCTAGTATTAGAAATAGCTATCAAGTTGGCGATCATCAGCATGGATTCCGTAAGCAGCACAGCACGTCAACTGCGCTGAACGCCATTACCACATATATTTGTCAAGGACTCAACCAGATCAAAAGCCTTTGATACAGTCAGGCACTCCACGCTGTTTGAGGACATTGAGCAGACAACCCTCCGGTCAAGCTTGAAACGTTGGATAGTCAATTATATGTGTGCACGCCAGTCGTACGTGGAACTCAGGAACAAGAAGTCAAAACCCCGTAGAGTGAAACAGGGAGTTCCCCAAGGTGGCGTGATATCTTCGGAACTGTTTAACTTCTGCCTCTCCTGTATTCCGCCCCCTCCATACGGCATCGAGATCGTAACGTATGCGGATGATTGCACGATCCTGGCGTCAACAACTGAACAACTATTTAACCGATCTTACCACCTTTTTCCATTCGAGGAATATGCAGATTTCCGCCACAAAATCAACAGCCACTTATTCACCACATGGACAGCGCAGTTTGGAAGCGAATTGAATGTCGTGGTCGAGGGTAGCAGAATTCCGACCACTAACTGCCCCAAGATTTTAGGGCACTACACTACTTTCAAGTTGTGCGCGCACTCCACTGCTATCTGCGACAAACTGAAAAGTAGGAACAAGGTCCTCAAGTCCCTAGCCGGCAGCACTTGGGGTGCAGATAAAGAAACCTTGTTGACCACATATAACGCGATAGGTCGGTCTGTGGTAAGCTATGCGGTGCCAGTTTGGTCCCTGGGATTATGTGATACGAATTGGAAAAAGATTCAAACCTGCCAGAATGCCGCCCGGGAAACTGCAACAGGGTGCCTCCTCAAGTCTTCAGGGGACCATTTACATGAGGAGGCAAAGATCCTTCCAGTAAAGCAACACAATGAGATGCTTTCGTTGCAGTACTTGCTTGGGTGTTACCGTGAGAGCCATCCCAATCACCATCTGCTGGTGATAGACCCAGAGCCAGATTGAACAGAAAAACGAACATACAAACATAATAATAAGCACTGTTACAACAAAAACAACTGGGAACCCCATCCGGGAAATTACAGGTAATTACAGTTAGTATGGGGGCTATACCAAAAAGTGCTCTGATATAACCCATCTTCGAACTTGACCTGCCTATGGAAAAAACACAGCTTGTTTAGTCATTTTTTTTCTTTTTGGACGAAAATGCGACTGTCGCAGCAGACACCACAATCGTTTTCAAGTGACCTTTTCGTCAAGCAGGCGATAGAAAATGTTTGCAGGGTTCAATAATGTTTCTACATTGTGACGTCATTGTAACGCCAGGTACCCTCTCGTGTTTATTACAGCTGGCGAAGTAATGTGTTGTTTACATTCATTCGTCTGGATCTCGTTTAAACACTGGAGAAACTCCTAGATGAAGGGTGCTGGAATAGCCTATGCATATGCAAGCGGGTATAAATACGGGTGCGCTGCGGGTGGGAGATTAGTTGTACATTAAAACGCGAATTTAAACCGTCAGTGTAATCTAAAGAGTAAAGAAGTAAAGTGTATGAAATGAAGTCTTGTGTGTATAACTGATGTAAAGACAATAAAGCATTGTAGAATCGTAATCTAAAACGAACCCTGTTTTATACAAAACAACGTCTACACGGAGATTAGTTAAACCTTAATTCCGTAACAATATGGACCAGGGTATTTTAGTATTACTGAAACATATTTCAATTAATGTGTGCCACCATGGTGCAACGGTTGGCATGAAGTCATAAGTACCGATATTTGTTGCCAATGGTGTTTAAATCCTTAGAATAATGTTGCCCACATTTCCTGAGTATTCATTAGAACTGTACATTTTTTCTATATGTTGTGTCGTAATATGTTCCGCACCTTGTTCGGACTTGGTGACGGTGTTTTAACGTTCTGCCTAATATCGGCTATTTCTTCTAAATATGCATTCATGGCTAAAAAATGTATTTAAATTGTGTCATACTATGTTCCGCATGTGATTCGTATTCGGAGGTAAGTAGGAGTCCCCCACATTACTGATCAAAATTGTAATCAATTATCACTTTTAGATATATGTTTGTCCCTTTTGAAAGTTGGTGGTAATTTTTTCTCCCAATTGAAACATTTCCTTTTAAGCCATTTTTACTCTCATTGTTTCAACTGCAACATTTGTTCGCTGAAGGACAATCTATTGGTTTTGAATTTTAATTGAATGCAAGTGTTCAGTTTTAGTTTACAATAAAATAAAATAAAAAAACACAACAACAACTTCAATAACATTTCCAATGTTATGCGGAATTTGCTTTAGTTTTTTTTGTTCCTGCTTTTTATTTACTGCGCCTTTTGCGCTCTGTCCACTTGGTACAACGGCATGCTACTATGAACAACGAACCATTTACGAATTGTGACATAACTTATTATCAACATCTCGTACTAATTACTTAATTAACTCATTTCATTCGAACTAAAAACAGACTGTTTTGGTATCAATTTCATTTAAAATAACAAAGACAATGACGTTAATGAGTGGTATAAGGTTACCTACAAACCAGCCAACCAACCAGCTAACCAAACATTGACATCCCGTCCACTATATGCTACAGTAGCAAACAGGCGGCTTGTATTGGCTTTTTTTGCTCGCTTCATCTCAAAGAATGTTTAGTACAAGTGCCGCATTGTAAATTAAAAGAAACATACATTGTTGAGTAGAGTTTTTTTTATGAAGTTGTTGATTTTTTTATATTTTCTTAATGAAATGTGAGAATTAGCGAAGGTCGTCTTTGAGTAATAAGATAGCGGCGGCCGGGAAAAGTTGAAGTAGAAACGAATGGTATGCTCCTTAAATATTGTAGGAAGTGTGATTGCGTTATATAAGGGTGGACCAAAGTTACAAAGGGGCTTTCCAAGAAATTGACTTAAAAGTGTCATTGTTTCTCGGGCAGTGTTGGCAGTGGCTCCATCCTACTGAAACTACATACCAGGGCCCTATTCCACGAAACAACTTATCGCTTTTCACTTTGCACTTATCAAAAATAAGCTATTTTGAAAAGTGATAATTTCTTTTTTGTTACACAAAATTACTTTTCAGTTTCTCTTTGTACTTAGCAAATTTGACTATCACAGTTCTCTTTCGCAAAGTGGTTGTGCTCTATTGCTTAATTTTTCCGCCATCTTGCTAAGTCTCTCCGTTTTCTTGCAAAGTGTGGATGCTATTTGTTTCACAGAACATTTTATCATCTTTGCATGTAAAAATGGGACGCGAGAACAAACATGAAAAGAAACTGGTGTTATTAAAAGTGAGTAATGAAAAATAAAATAAAAATGAAATAAAAATTTAAAAAAATAAAATAAAAATAAAAGAAAAAGAAAAATAAAGGAAAAATAAAATAAAATAAAAATAAAATAAAATGAAAATAAAAGTAAAAATAAAATACAAATAAATAAAAATAAGATAAAAATAAAAAAAAAAAATAACATGAAAAAAATATAAAAAAAATTAAAATAAACATACAATAAAAACAAAATAAAAATAAAATAAACTAAACTAAACTAAAATAAATTAAAAAAGTGAAATAAAATAAAAATAAAACAATGGAAAATAAAATAAAAATGAAATAAAAAAATAAAAAAAAAGAAAAATAAAATAAAATAAAAATAACATGAAAATAAAATAAAAATAAACATAAAATAAAAACAAAATAAAAATAAAATAAACTAAAATAAAATAAATTAAAAAAAGTAAAATAAAATAAAAAATTAAATAAAAATAAACTAAAATGAAATAGAAAACTCTGAAACTCTAGTCTAAGTGATTGTGGGGTGGTTCGGAGGATGTTTTTCGGAGGTTTGATGTTCGGAATGGGTTGGTTCGCAGGATCGAAGTTCGAAATGGGGTGGTTCGGAGGTTTGAAGTTCGGAATGGAGTTGTTCGCAGGGTGGAAGTTCAGAAGGGTGTGGTTCGCTTATCAAAAATAAGGGTTTTGTGGAAGGGAAAAATTTGCGAATTGTCAAAAATATTGCTAAGTGCAAAATGAACAGTTGATAAGTTGTTTCGTGGAATAGGGCCCTGGTCTGTTGCCAAGAGCAGGAGTAAATAGATCGATACCGCTCTCCATTTACAGCTACAGCATTTACATTTTCTTTCTCGAAGAAGACGGGCCAATGATATTTTCAGATGTGATCCCACGCCACATTGTAAACCTGATGGGGGTGCAAATGAAGTTGATGAATGGTTCTGGGATTTTCAGAATACCAGAACCTGCAGCTCTGTTTATAAACAAATGTCGACGATATGCTCTTTGCGTTAGAATAATTGATCTCTTTAAATAATAAAATTATGGTGGTTATTCCGAATGAAAACTCCCCGTGAGTTTTCTTAATATCTCCGTTAATTTGAGAAGAAGATAGTCCAAAACTCACGCGAAGTTTTCATTCAGAATAACCCCTATATTTTTCTGGTTCTTTGTTCAGTTGTGTATCTCCCCATTAGTTATTCTCCAAGTGTTGTTTATAATCCGACCGATATCAATCATATTATTTGGGCATATTTTGGGTCGAGCTTAGACATTCTTCCCTCTTTAGACGGTCGCATGCTTTTTACCGTAGGCTTTTTTTCATTACCCTCAGAAGGCTCTGGCTTGCTTCCATTTCGGGCATCTTATCGGCCAGATCCTGTTGCGGCATTGCCACTTTCGGGGTTCTTTGTTGCTGTGTTAGCTGTTTTGAGTCCGCGTTGGTTGTTATGAGATTTACCACCTGTTGCCTGTTATTAAAGTTGTTTCCACGCTGTTGATTGTCATATGCAGGGCAGTTTGCTTGTTGCTGTCGGTTGTTATTGGTGGAATCGTAGTGAATTGTGATCGGCCGTTGAGTTTTATACCCTATACAATAGTATGGAGGGTATATTATTTTTCCGCTTATAGAAGATTGAAATAATAATTAGCGACCCTATAAAGTCTATATATTTTTTATATATATTTTTTTTTTTTTCAAAATAGTCTGGCTTAATTCCATTGTTGTTATTTAAATATTTTAAAACAACAAATTTATTCGTAGAGAAAATTGGCATTGCTCGCCAGCTGGTAAGGCTTCACAAATTTTTTGATATTCTTGATCAGGATAAAATTCTGATTCGATCTAGCCATATCCTACTGTTGTAATGGGATACATCGACCCACATTTTCGAATAGTCTCTATATAGTATATTAATCAGGTATATTTAGGAATTTAGCTATTTTTTTACTGCACTACTTGCATTTGTACACTCAAAAAAAAAAAAACGGCCTCTCTAACATATGTCCCAAACATATTTTGCAGCAAACATATATATGTTTGCAACAGTCCCAAACATAATATATGTTTGGGTGGAAATAAATATATGTTTGGGTGCAAACATATATATGTTTGGGTGCAAAGATATTTATGTTTGGGTGCAAAGATATTTATGTTTGGGTGCAAAGAAATATATGTTTGGGTGCAAACAAAGATATGTTTGGGTGCAAACAATTTTATGTTTGGGTGCAAACACTTCATATGTTTGGGTGCAAACATTTTAAATGTTTGGGTGCAAAAAAATACAAACCCAAAAGGCACAACAAAAAAAATACAAACACATGCACCAATGGGCGCTTACTGAGAGCAAGGGAGCGTAAAATTCAATGTAAAACACTTTGAAATGTGTGCTCACTTGCTCTCAGTAAGAACTCACTGGCTATCTCTATAGTATACACACAAATGTTGTGGTTTTTTATTAAAAGGCAAAAGAACAACAAACACAAAGGTACATACAAAATTCCAAAGAAATACATAATACACTTTAGTAAAAGAAAAACTGATTGAAATAATTTGTAAATAGTCACACTTTTAAAAAGGAAAAATATATAGAAACGTAGTTGAACGCTTCTCCGTAGTTGTGAAATAAAACAAATTGTCCTCATAGTTGAAATCATCAGCGGGGAATCGGCATCTAGAATCAAATGATTATGTAATGTAATAAATAAATATGGATATGCCATATTTCAAATATACATAAGTATGTTTGTAATTACCTATATTAAATGCGATTTCTTCCTTGTCCAATAAAATAATTCTATTCAACTTTCCGATTCAATTATAAAATGTATTGGGCATTTAATTTACTAAGAAGCACAATTTCTTTAAGAAAACACAAAACACTGATTTATTCACTCACTTTACCGTCTTGACTCTACAAAGGCAACTAAAACACTGAAGAAAGAAAAAATATATAATTCATATCATTTCTTCTTTTCTTCTTCGCCTGCGTTGGTTAACAACACGTTGGTTAACAACAACAAAACAAGAAACACACGAGTTTGACGCATACACGCCACCAAAGCCCCCTTCGCTTCTACGTCTTCTATTGTACAATACACACAACTCTTTACTCTCTGTTATTACTCTCGTTGACAAACATCCTCTCTCCATCCATGAAAAAAATGTTCTAACATAAAAAATATGTTTTACCCAAACATATCAAATTGAGATATGTTACAAAATGTTGCAAACATATAATTGTTTGGACCCAAACATATTATGTTTGGATCCAAACATATATTTGTTTGCAACCGGTCCCAAACATATATTTGTTTGGATCCAAACATATTTCTAACATAAATTTTTCTGCGTGTACCCAGTGGTTGCAAAACTTCTGCACTAAAATTGCCAAAATTGGTCTATGTATTGTTATAGCCCCGATAAAACTGTACCTCACGATTTTCGGTATTTTGATTGACCGAAACAGCAGTAATTTGATATTAGAGGTTCTCAGTGATCACCAAAAATTGTCAACATAAGTCCATGTTATGGTAACGGTATTTTTTCGGTATTTTGAAAAGTTTAGCTGCAGTTGTTGTCCGAACTATTTGTAATTTGAAATTCGAAGGTCTCAGCGGCCACAAAATTTCTCCACTAAAAAATTGTCATTATAGGTCAATGTTTTGGCATAGCCCCAATATAACGGTACCTTTCGATTGCAAGTTTTGTGAGGACTTTGGCTACATTTGCTGACCTAACTATCTGTAATTTAACATTTCAGGTTTCCAGTGATCACAAAACATTTCCACTCAAAATTGTCAACATAGATCCATGTTTTGGTATAAACCCGAGGGGTTGGGCTACATTTGTTGACCAAACTTTCTGTAATTTGACATTTTAGATTCCCAGTGGTCACTTAACTGCTCCAAAAAAATGTCAACATAGTTCCAAGTTTTGGCAAAGCCTTCGTATATTTTTACATCCCGATTTTCGGTACTTTGAGGATTTTAGCTATAATTTTTAACCAGAACAGGGGTAATTTGATATTTGAGGTTCCCAGTGGTCGCAAAGCTTCTATACCAAAAATTTTCAGCATAGGTTCATATTTTGGTAAAGCCCCCATATAACGGTACCTCCCGATTTTAGGTATTTTGTAACCACAAAACACCCGAGTTCCTGCCATTGACTACCAACTCAATGTAAACATTAGGGTTATGACTTTTTGACATTTTTCCTCAAAAATGATTTCCTGTAGCAGGGATGAATGAACTTTTGCCTATTAATCACTATGCTATCGTTTATTCCATTGAAATATAAAAAAAGTTCACGCACAAATCGATTTTAAAAAAATAATATTTTTAAAAAATATATGAAATGAAAAAAAAATTTTTTTCAAAAAATTATTTTTTGTTACACGAATGAATAAATATAATCCTACTAATAACTATAATAACGTTTATTTCATTCAAATATTAAAAAAGTCGCGAAAAAGTCACTTTGAAAAAATTTTAAATTTTTTGTTTTTTGTTAAAAAATTATATTTTTGAATAAAAGCGTTTACGACATTTTTACGATTCTCAGAATTGAAGAAAAATAGTGAGAAATAAATTTTATGTCCTTTTAATTATCTCATGTGGCTCTAAAGTTTATTTTCAATTATATATCTGTTTTCAGTGACTTCAAAAAATTGTCCATAATTTAGATAAATTCAAATTTTTAAATCATTTTGTGCGTGAGGTTTTTTTACCGAATCACCTTATAATTATGATTTTATGTAATCTTATGGCAAAACTCATCACGCTATGATACAGGGATATGAGGTTGTAAAAAAGTCATAACCCTAGTACACATCTTCGTATTTGTATCGGTTTTCTGTGTTGGGAGCAGCATATTCCGGAATGCCTGCTTCGGATTCTTTTGATCTGGGCCGGGGCGGCTCAGTTTGTTATATCCGTATCCACCACACCCTAACTTCGTTGAGATGCAATAGAAGACGGGAGTGGGTACATCTCGACTACGCCAGGAACGATGTCATCGCTAGAATACGCGACTCCCCCCCAGTCCCCCCAAAAGCAGCCGCAGACACAGCTCTTAACACCAGCCGTTCCTTTTGCGATTTAATTGCAATATACTCCAAAATAATATCGAAGAAGTGGATTTCATGAGTAGGAAGAATATCATGGTAGCGGCGGTGTAGGCAACCAAGCTCAACAACAACTCAAAAGCATCGTCTATTCAATACAAACCTATCTTGCTTGAGTCTTGCTCCTATGACACATACATGGAAGTATGGGGGTAGCAGTCAGATGTGGAACTGCGGAGGTAGAGTTGCTGCTTTGGATCAAACAATCTCCATATTATTGTCTCCATCAGCAGACTGCCCTATTTCATTACCACTGAACGCCGCTCATTGACCTAGTTTCCGTGAGTTCACTAATCACCGTTTCAGAGATCTGGCCAACCCTTTTGATGTTAGGGTAGCAGAAAGAACGTTCCGAAACATCATCACTGCTCGTCATATACTGGTCGAATACTCTAAGTGAGACCAAACATCAAAGCAGAAGCGACGGAATTAGCAAATAAGTGTGATTACCTTCGTCGTGCGAACCTCAGTGGCCCCAGAGTCAGGGAGCAGGCACTGGAAGTTAACAGGTTGGTCGGTGAGCATAAGTGGAACAAGTGGTTAAATCATCTGAGGAGTTGCAACATTGGAGACGGAATAAGTGAATTGTGGGCTACGGTTAAGTCACTCTCGAAGTCCCGCTATTGAATCGGACAAGGATGCCAGCAAAGGTGAATTGTTCAGACCGAATTTGCTTTTGTCGCCCATAGCAAAGACCCTTGAGATTTTAGTCCACTCCAGCGTCAGAAATAGCTAACCAGTTGCCAATTATCGACATGGCTTCCGTAAGCAGTACAGCACGACAACAGCGCTGCACGCCATCTCCACACATAATAGTCGAAAACTCAACCAGAGCAGGTCGTTTAATAGAGCAGTGACGGTGGCGCTTGTCTTATCAAAAGCCTCTTGTCTTATCAAAAGCCTCAAGCACTTCACGCTTTTTGAGGACATCGAGCAGACAACCATCCGGCCTGGTCTAATAGGTTGGATAATCAATTATATGTGTCGACGCCAGTCGTACGTGGAATGCAGAAATAAGAAGTCCAAACCCTGTGGAGTGATAGAGGGAGTTCCCCACGTTAGGGTGATATCTCCGGAACTGTTTAACCCCTACCTCACCTGCGGATTATGAATATCAGCCACTAAATCTACGGTCACTATGTTCACCACATGGACGGCAGATATGAGTACTGAGATGATTTTCATGGTCGATGGCTGCAGAATTCCGACCACCAACTACCCAAAGATTTTAGGGGTCACATTGGATAGCATGTTCATGTCGTCCCCTTAGGTCACAGCTCTCTGTGACAAGCTAAGATGTAGGAATAATGTTCTCAAGTTCCTTGTTGACCACATATAGCGCGATAGGTCGGTCTGTGATAAGCTATACGCATAAAAACTTCCGGCCCAAATATCTGAACAATACATAACAGACTTATTAGAAACCTGGTTGTTCTTTGACATAATATGCCGAAGGTTTCAAAGATATCATCTGCAGGCAATCTACTATGTATATGTTTTAAGCCGGAAGAAAATGAGGGAAAGGAAAACATGCCGTGCTCGTCAGAGTTGATATCTCAGGACCCTACGTTCCAAAAGAATCTGCAAGTGCGATCCCCAAGGAAGCTCATGCCCAATAAAATCAATCTTCCATATGTCCAAGCACCTTCCAGCGAGGAGACTCCATAAATATAAGTCTTTCTGGTCTGTGTGTCGTGTCATTCGTTAACGGTGCGCCAAAACTAACTTTAAATTAAAAGAGCTTATTTATACCTCTGAAGTGTTTGCGGATTCAGAAACTACAATATTCATATATGAGAAAAATTAAAAAAAAAACGCCGGAAGGATTTTTCAGGATTTTGCTTGGAAAAAAATGTTGTAGATAATTTTCACTGCTACAAGATTTTTGGTTGTTTTACGAGTTGTTATGACTTTCAAATAATAATACAAGCCCATTACTATGTAACTACTCGAAGAAACTGAACACTTAAGTCGTGGGAAATAATCAATACAAGAAGGGCAATGCATTAAATTGCCTCAATATGCAAAAGCAGATTTAGATTTTTCTACCAACACGAGCTCTGCTCTGCCTTTTAAATAAAGTTTTTGCTTTTGAATCCTGCAATTAAGACTGCCGCAAAACCAGAAACAACTAATCCTCAATGTAGCCACAAATCATAACCTTTGATATGTCTGCACACAAGAAAAGTTAATTAAAACATTTCAAATCACATCCTTTTTTCAAAATGTCGTTCATTAATTATATGACCTTTTTGTATGGGGTTAAAATTTAATATCTCTCATCAACACTATTATCGCATACCACAATTCTGAGTCATAAGTATGATGTGCTCCACTACTCTCATGTGGAGAAAAGGATTTTATTTTACCAAAATATTTCATAATCATTATAGCATAACAAACAGGTGTCCTCTGACTTGAAAATTGTTTTCGGATTTTGTCACACATGTTCAAGGGGATTTTAAGCGAACCTTGGTAACGAAGGAATGAGCAGCATGATGATATACTCATACTATGAATTTATCACAAACTACCGTTTCTGAAACAACAGAACAGGTAGCCGTTAACATTAAAATGTGGCAGCGGCAAACAGTTAAAACAGTAGTCACCAGAATTCATAACGCCACTCTACTACCCCCAACACAAACACACACTCAATAGTCATGTAGCTATAAAATAAAGTAATGATTCAGTTTTCTTAAGTAACATTTTGTGTTTACAAATTAATGTGAGCACTACTGGACAAAAATCCCTTAACGTTCAGTTCCAGGCTAAATGTATAAACGAAGCTGGCTGGCATTAACAGCGGTGGTTGGCATGGTCAACCAACCGATCGATGACAACAATGATCAGCTGCAACTCATTAACGAGGACATTTAATTTCATTGGCGCCTAGTTTTGTTGTAGCTCAAAAAAGAAAAGAAGCCTTAGCTGAACAACAGCGTTCCTCACCAAGTAAACAAAGATCCAAAGGCCACCTTAAATGCTGGATATAAAATAAATAAAAAGAGGGAAAAAATAAAACTGAAACTGAAATAAAATATTTTATTTTCTCAATGATCACACGCATCATTTAGCTAATTGATCCATCGATCCAATTCGATTTTATATTTAAAACTATAAAACGGAGGCATGTTCTTAATTTTGTTGAACTTTTCGCCAGTTGATCAACTAAGACGTGGGTATGGTATGATAAGGCAAGGGAATAGTAATACGAATCTTTATGGACGAGCTGAAGGAAGGCACACAGGATCGTCTACTGTAGAGTAGATGGCCCACAGGGTCGTCTACTGCAGAGTAGATGGCCCACAGGGTCGTCTACTGTGGAGTAGATGAGCAACAGGGTCATCTACTGTAGAGTAGATGGCCCACAGGGTCGTCTACTGTAGAGTATATGGCCCACAGGGTCGCCTACTGTAGACTAGATGGCCTACAGGATCGTCTACTGTAGAGTATATGGCCCACAGGGTCGCCTACTGTAGACTAGATGGCCTACAGGATCGTCTACTGTAGAGTATATGGCCCGCAGGGTCGTCTATTGTAGAGTAGATGGCCCACAGTGTCGTCTATTGTAGAGTAGATGGCCCACAGGGCCTTCTACTGTAGAGTAGATGGCCCACAGGGTCGTCTACTGTAGAGTATATGGCCCACAGGGTCGTCTACTGTAGAGTAGATGGCCCACAGGGTCGTCTACTGTAGAGTATATGGCCCGCAGGGTCGTCTATTGTAGAGTAGATGGCCCACAGGGTCGCCTACTGTAGACTAGATGGCCTACAGGATCGTCTACTGTAGAGTATATGGCCCACAGGGTCGCCTACTGTAGACTAGATGGCCTACAGGATCGTCTACTGTAGAGTATATGGCCCGCAGGGTCGTCTATTGTAGAGTAGATGGCCCACAGGGTCGTCTATTGTAGAGTAGATGGCCCACAGGGTCGTCTATTGTAGAGTAGATGGCCCACAGGGCCTTCTACTGTAGAGTAGATGGCCCACAGGGTCGTCTACTGTAGAGTATATGGCCCACAGGGTCGTATACTGTAGAGTAGATGGCCCACAGGGTCGTCTACTGTAGAGTAGATGGCCCACAGGGTCGTCTACTGTAGAGTAGATGGCCCACAGGGTCGTCTACTGTAGAGTAGATGGCCCACAGGGTCGTCTACTGTAGAGTAGATGGCCCACAGGGTCGTCTACTGTAGAGTAGATGGCCCACAGGGTCGTCTACTGTAGAGTAGATGGCCCACAGGGTCGTCTACTGTAGAGTAGATGGCCCACAGGGTCGTCTACTGTAGAGTAGATGGTCCACAGGGTCGTCTACTGTAGAGTAGATGGCCCACAGGGTCGTCTACTGTAGAGTAGATGGTCCACAGGGTCGTCTACTGTAGAGTAGATGGTCCACAGGGTCGTCTACTGTAGAGTAGATGGCCCACAGGGTCGTCTACTGTAGAGTAGATGGCCCACAGGGTCGTCTACTGTAGAGTAGATGGCCCACAGGGTCGTCTACTGTAGAGTAGATGGCCCACAGGGTCGTCTACTGTAGAGTAGATGGCCCACAGGGTCGTCTACTGTAGAGTAGATGGCCCACAGGGTCGTCTACTGTAGAGTAGATGGCCCACAGGGTCGTCTACTGTAGAGTAGATGGCCCACAGGGTCGTCTACTGTAGAGTAGATGGCCCACAGGGTCGTCTACTGTAGAGTAGATGGCCCACAGGGTCGTCTACTGTAGAGTAGATGGCCCACAGGGTCGTCTACTGTAGAGTAGATGGCCCACAGGGTCGTCTACTGTAGAGTAGATGGCCCACAGGGTCGTCTACTGTAGAGTAGATGGTCCACAGGGTCGTCTACTGTAGAGTAGATGGTCCACAGGGTCGTCTACTGTAGAGTAGATGGTCCACAGGGTCGTCTACTGTAGAGTAGATGGCCCACAGGGTCGTCTACTGTAGAGTAGATGGCCCTCAGGGTCGTCTACTGTAGAGTAGATGGCCCACAATGTCGTCTACTTTAGAGTAGATGACCCACAGTGTCGTCTACTGTAGAGTCGAGGGCCCATTGGGTCGTCTACTGTAGAATAGATGGCCCATTGGGTCGTCTACTGTAGAGTAGATGGCCCATTGGGTCGTCTACTGTAGTGTAGATGACGTATTGGGTCGTCTACAGTAGAGTAGATGACCCATTGGGTCGTCTACAGTAGAGTAGATGACCCATTGGGTCGTCTACTGTAGAGTAGATGGCCCATAGGGTCGTCTACTATAGAGTAGATGACCCAGGTCGTCTTCTGTAGAGTAGATGGCCCACAGAGTCGTCTACTGTAGAGTAGATTGCCCACAGTAGATGGCCCACAGGTTCGTCTTCTGTAGAGTAGAAGCCCCACTGGATCGTCTACTGTAGAGTAGATGGCCCACAATGTCGTCTACTTTAGAGTAGATGACCCACAGTGTCGTCTACTGTAGAGTAGAGGGCCCATTGGGTCGTCTACTGTAGAATAGATGGCCCATTGGGTCGTCTACTGTAGAGTAGATGTCCCATTGGGTCATCTATTGTAGAGTAGATGGCCCATTGGGTTGTCTACTGTAGAGTAGATGGCCCATTGGGTTGTCTACTGTAGAGTAGATGGCCCATTGGGTCTCCTACTGTAGACAGATGGCCCACAGGGTCGTCAACTGTAGAGTAGATGGCCCACAGGGTCCTCTACTGTAGAGTAGATGACCCACAGGGTCGTCTACTGTAGAGTAGATGGTCCACAGGGTCGTCTACTGTAGAGTAGATGGCCCTCAGGGTCGTCTACTGTAGAGTAGATGGCCCACAATGTCGTCTACTTTAGAGTAGATGACCCACAGTGTCGTCTACTGTAGAGTAGAGGGCCCATTGGGTCGTCTACTGTAGAATAGATGGCCCATTGGGTCGTCTACTGTAGAGTAGATGGCCCATTGGGTCGTCTACTGTAGTGTAGATGACGTATTGGGTCGTCTACAGTAGAGTAGATGACCCATTGGGTCGTCTACTGTAGAGTAGATGGCCCATAGGGTCATCTACTGTAGAGTAGGTGGCCCACAGGGTCGTCTACTATAGAGTAGATGACCCAGGTCGTCTTCTGTAGAGTAGATGGCCCACAGAGTCGTCTACTGTAGAGTAGATTGCCCACAGTAGATGGCCCACAGGTTCGTCTTCTGTAGAGTAGAAGCCCCACTGGATCGTCTACTGTAGAGTAGATGGCCCACAGGGTGGTCTACTGTAGAGCATATGGTCCACAGGGTCAACTACTGTGGAGTAGATGGCCCACAGGGACGCCTACTGTAGAGTAGATGACCCACAGTGTCTTCTACTGTAGAGAAGATGGCCCACAGGGTCGTCTACTGTAGAGTAGATGGCCCACAGGGTAGAGCAGATGGCCCACAGGGTCGTCTTCTGTAGTGCAGATGGCCCACAGTGTCGTCTACTGTAGAGTAGAAGGCCTACAGGGTCGTCTACTGTAGAGTAAATGGACCACAGGGTCGTCTACTGTAGAGTAGAAGGCCTACAGAGTCGTCTACTGTAGAGTAGATGGCCCACAGGGTCGTCAACTGTAGAGTAGATGGCCCACTGGGTCGTCAACTGTAGAGTAGATGGCCCACTGGGTCGTCTACTGTAGAGAAAATGGCCCACACGGTCGTCTAGGAAATTGTTCATCGCCAGTAATTGGTGATAAATTTCTATAGGAAATTTTTCATCACCAGAAGTTAATGATAAATTTCTATAGGAAATTTTTCATCACCTATTATTGGTGATAAATTTCTATAAGAAATTTTTCATCCCCAATTATTGGTGATAAATTTCTATAAGAAATTTTTCATCCCCAATAATTGGTGATAAATTTCGATAGGAAATTTTTCATCACCAATTATTGATGATAAATTTCTATAGGAAATTTTTCATCCCCAATTATTGGTGATAAATTTCTATAGGAAATTTTTCATCACCAATTATTGGTGATAAATTTCTATAGGAAATTTTTCATCACCAATTATTGGTGGTCAATTTCCATAGGAAATTTTTCATCACCAATTATTGGTGGTCAATTTCCATAGGAAATTTTTCATCACCAATTATTGGTGATCAATTTCCATA
This sequence comes from Musca autumnalis, assembly GCF_047663935.1. Taxonomy (NCBI): domain Eukaryota; kingdom Metazoa; phylum Arthropoda; class Insecta; order Diptera; family Muscidae; genus Musca; species Musca autumnalis. The sequence goes on from NW_027412088.1 coordinate 75,504,063, forward strand.
GGAAATTTTTCATCACCAATTATTGGTGATCAATTTCCATAGGAAATTTTTTATTGGTGATACATTTCTATAGGAAATTTTTCATCATCAATTATTGGTGATAAATTTCTTTAGGAAATTTGCTATGGGAAATTGTTCACATTGGTGATAAATTTCTATAGGAAATTTTTCGTCACCAATTGGTATAGGAAATTTATAAACGCCGATACTACATAAGTTCATGTGTGAAATTACCGCGCAAAATGTACGGTAGTCTCGGATAGTGGAAGTTGTAATCTTCAACTTCCAGAACCGTGGCCAAAACCCAAATTATCGATTTTCAGCTTTAAGAACAGTCCTGTCATAACCACTTACGTGGACTTGGCTATGTAAATGATTTCATATATCATTGGACAATAGAATCAGGTTACTCTCATCAACATGAGGAAATCTCTCTTAGCAACTACTGGGATTTCGATGAAAAAATATTTTTCAACATCTTGTGTTGGTTTAATTACAAACCGTATTATTTTCCATTTAATCATTCAACTCTTTTATTACCCCACACATGGTTTTGCAACCAGCCACAATCAATTCGTCATAACATGTTTTGATTTCTTTGAATGATTCACCTGATATCTCCCTCGCGTAATCCCCAGCTTCAATAAAAGCGCTGCAATGTTCAATAATAATGGCTTTCTTGATTTCAACAAAAACCCGTATAATTCGTTTTCAACACAACCAAATTTTGACGAGAAGAAAAAAAAAACTTCAAAGATCGTAAAATGTTTTGATAACTTAATTAACTCTCTAATAGCATTTTAATGTGAGTGTATATTTCAAATTCTTCTCAGTTTTTATTGCTACGAGTTGAAAACATTAAACAAAAAACCAAACTTTGTTGTTGGCTTTGTACCAAAACAAAAAAATCAACAATCAAAATTCTCTAGATCCATGATTGATCTGCTGTTTGGCTTTCATAAAAGGCGCTGGCACACATCACAACCTGGAAGCTGGATCTATTTGGTGAGAAAGGGGGAGTATAGTGCAGGGCAGTAATAAAATTAAAAACAAAAACATTTCAAATTAAATGCCAGTTTCTTTTTATGGCCTAAATTTAAAGCTATTAAAGAATCGGTTTTTTATTATTGAAGCTGCTAGTGATTTCAATACACTTTACATGCCTTGCTGCCGACTTGATTTTATAAATTTGTTTAACTATTGATATCGAAAAAAAAACTAACTCTTCTTCCCTACCGCCTGATTTTCTCATCTAAAAAAAGACCACTAAACAATCTGCCAAATCAATACAAAACCAAAGATCTTCTTGCTGGCGCTCTTTCTATATGACTTGTCCAACTGACGGACAACATACATACATTGACTGCGGTAGGTAAATGAAACGAGCGATCACTTTCAGATTCATTCATTGATTCATTTATCAAATGCTCAAATATATGAAGCAAGTCGTCGTCATCATGAGCGTCATTGTTATGAGAATGTGAGGTTATTGCTGTTGCTGATGATCGAACAAATGATGTTCCAAACTTTTCTGCAGAAAACTAAGTAAAAATATTCCACCGAAATTGTAAAATCAGTCGGAGGAGAATGGAGGAGTAAAGTCAGGGAGGAGTAGCGTCCATGATCTTGATGGACATCATCATCAGCAATTCGACATGTTTGATGAGCACAATGTTCATTTGTCGTCCATGGGCCAAACATGTGTGCATATGTGGTCAATATCATGCAATGCCATGCATGATGATGATCGTCATCATTATCATCACAGTACCAAAGCTAACTATTGTCCTATGAGGGACAGTGGTGTATGAACTCTTCAATATAAAAAATTGTACTAGCACGTGGTACAACTAAGGATAGAATCTTATGTAGTTAGTACAGGTTGTTTTTTCTTGAAAACGAACTCAGGATGGAACTTCGAAGCATCATGGTCTTCTGCGCTATACCAATGATAAAATGTGTCAAGATTAGATATGTGAGCGTGCCTAAAAAATAGACACGGACATGCACGACCACGGACCAACTTTTTTTATGGATTTTCGCATAGTGACAAGTAGATTTTGAAAAAGCACGATCTCGTACGTTCACGCACAGAATCTTTTTATGAAAAACAAGTAAGAACGGCAAGTTCCGCCGATATAGTCCATTTTCAATAACAAACGTCCAAGGTTTAATAGAAACTTATATACCAAATTATAAAGCTCTATTAAAAAAATATTACAGACGGATCGACTTCAAATTTTATGCAGAAACAAAATATATACTTTTCGGGTCTCCGGAACAGAGCGGATTAAAAAATTCGAGTTTACCCTCCATATTATGATGATATAGTAAAAACAAAAGTTGAACATATTTTTGCGGTAAATTTGTGTGAATATAATAAAATTCCTAATACGTGTTTGGTGCGTCAAATACCTCAAACCGGCCGAAAATATATATTGGAGCTATATATACATAAACAATGGGCCTACTTATTCCCCCTGAAAGACCCAATCAACACATTAAAAACCGTAAGTTCTTCATGTTGCCAGAATGCCACTGGAAGATTTGGGTTACTGTAGGATTATAGTTGAAATCAAAAACGCAAGGAATGCGAAGCCCTGAAATTGCTAAATTGCTTCGAACCTCGCTTAAGTTTGAGAGAAATATTACGATATGTAAAGATTGTATCAATGGCAGTCACTGCTTTCGACAGTTATCATGCCCACCTGCTATTTTAGTCAAGCGGATAAAAACTTTTATGAGGGAGGTACCTAAAGGTACATCTTGTATGTTTCGAAGAAAGAAAATTAGTTGGTACCGGAAGAATAAATAAATAAATAGATAAATAAATAAATAAATAAATAAATAAATAAATAAATAAATAAATAAATAAATAAATAAATAAATAAATAAATAAATAAATAAATAAATAAATAAATAAATAAATAAATAAATAAATAAATAAATAAATAAATAAATAAATAAATAAATAAATAAATAAATAAATAAATAAATAAATAAATAAATAAATAAATAAATAAATAAATAAATAAATAAATAAATAAATAAATAAATAAATAAATAAATAAATAAATAAAAGTTAACGACGTTGGCGACACTGTGCCAAAAATTAATTCCGCAGCATAAGCTATTTCCACGATTCTAACTTTAACACGCGCTTCCGATCCAGTTACAATATTGCAAACCATGAGAAACAACTTTTGCATTATCAGCGTCTGCATACTGGCGCATGTTGGTGGAACATGATCCATGAGGCTAACGAGCCAACAAAGTTGGCTAAGAACAGTTAGTCTTGGCTTTGGCGTGTTCGAGTTTAGTAGTGAATTGATTAAATAATTTTGTTTGTTAATTTTGAAGTGAGATTTGAAATAATTGTAAATGTTGATTAAATAATTTTGTTTGTTAATTTTGAAGTGAGATTTAAAATAATTGTAAATGTTGAAGATAATTAAAAGTAATTTGTTTAATCCTTTAAAAGTGAATAACCTGTGTTTCATTTAATAATTGGCGCAGTTGGAAGCGCCTAAAAATTAATTTTTTTCAACGTGACCGATTGAAATCCTTTAACTGGCGCCCGAGAGCAGGGACCTGACTTAAGTGTATAGTGGTCCTGTGAATTTTAAATTAATTCACAAATTTTAACTCCTCCTTCGCTAATCCGGTATTCCTGGTAATCAATAAATTTAAAAATAATTACAGAAGGTTACCGAGGTGAATGTGAAGCAACCCGTACCTTAGTAAGTATCCACGATTATAAAAGTGGATTTCCAAACAGGATAAATACGGACCTTCCGTGAGGAGTAAAAGGGTTTTAAACGGTCGCGTCGCGAACCATAGCCAAGACTCCCGAACAAAACAAAAATAAAAAAAGAAAATAAAAAAGAAATTACATTTGAAATAAAAAAATTACCAATGAAAACAAAAATAAAAAAAGAAAATTAAAAAGAAATTGTATTTGAAATAAAAATAATTACCAATGAAATCAAATTGAAAAAAAGAAAATAAATGAATTACAAATGAAATCAAATTGAAAAGAAAAAAATTAAAAGAAAATTCTAAAGAAAATCAAAATCGCAAGTGAAATATTATGTTGAAATTAAATTAAAAATTGAAAGAAGAAATAAATCAAAATAAGTAAACTATAAATCTTTTGAAGAATATATTAAAAAAGGAAATAAAATAAAAAATTAAAAGAAAGTGAAAGTGAAAGCATAAAGGATCTGATTCATAAACTCCAGGTACGTGAACATTTTATTTTATTTTTTTCCTCCTCCCCTTGTCAACAAAAAAAATGGAAGAACTAAGAGCCACGGTAACGACTATGACTGGAGCCATAAATCGGTTTATGGAACAGATCAAGTTGGTAGAGGCTAGAATAGGGACAATAGAAGCAAGTTTGAGTAATAATGCATTGGGAAATGTTTTAGATAGGATAGAGCGTCTTGAAAGTAGGCAGGTTGCCGCAGTGTCACCGGTGGTCACCGACGAAGGATCCCTTCAACGACCACGAACCGAAACGGAGTTGAAAGATATAAGCCGCCTTCCTGATAGCGTAAAAGAATTGAGAACCTTTGAGGGCAATCCAACTCAGTATGTTTCCTGGGTTCATTCAGTGGAAACTATACTGAAGGATTTTGAAATAGTTAAAGACAAACCGATTTATCGTGCAATTATACAAAGTGTCCGCCAAAAAGTTATAGGAGCTGCAGACACAGCTCTGGTATCATACAATATATTCGACAGTGATTGGACAGAAATCAAACGAATACTTTCCCTTCACTATGCTGATAAACGAGATATTCAAACCTTGGAACATCAGCTTAATCAGCTTTCACAGGGATCTTCAAGCGTAGATGAGTTCTATTCGACAGTTAATCATCAACTTTCACTTATTATCAATAAATTAAAGACAGAATCCCACAGTGAGGAAACCATAAAAGCCTTAGTCGGAACGTACAGGAACAGAGCGTTAGACATTTTCGTACGAGGATTAAAACCGGACCTTTCCCGTATGATTATAATACAGCGGCCAGGAAATCTCCCTGAAGCGTATTCCGCTTGTCTGGAGTTGCAGAATCTAACCATGCGAAATAACATTATATATGCAAAGACAAAAACAAATGGTCCGAACCCCACTGAAATGAATTCTCGTCCTGGGCCTTCACGGCCTCCAAAACCATTTCATCGGCATTCGGGATGGCAGAATCAGAATTCTCGGCCTAACAATTGGGAATATAATAAGAATCCTAACTTTCGTGTAAATCAACATTCAAATTATGATAAGCCAGCGTTACCTCCACGGTATCCGGCCATAAAACACGAACCGATGGATGTCGATAGGACAATTCAATCTCGTCGGATAAATTACATCAATCATCCTAGGACGGCTGAAAAAAGAGGCGCATACGAAGTAAGTACAGGGAACAAACAATCTAAACTTTATCATATTGAAACTTTTTCTGATGAAGACCCCATGACTGAGAATGGGTCAGAGACAGACGCTTGTCAGGAAGAAACTGTAGGCGAAATAAATTTTATGGGGGAAGGCCATCAAGCTTACCCTATATAGAATACCCTTCTGTTAATGGCGCTACTTTATGTTTTTTGATTGACACGGGTTCCAACAAGAACTTTTGCAACCGACGCTTATCACATGGTAGCATAACTTTAGAAAAACCAGTAAAGATTCGATCAGTAGGAGGAGATATTGATATAGATAGGAAAGTAATTGGACCCTTTTTCAAATTTTTAGGAATAAGTGAACCTGTTGAATTTTACGTTTTGCCAACGCTGAAAACATTTGACGGAATAATTGGGGACGACACCCTTAAAGAATTGGGTGCTTTAGTTGATAGAAAGGAAAATGTTTTAGTTTTGAAAAATTGTTTTAAAATACCATTAAAGGAAAAAGTAACAACAGAGTCAAATTATGTATTAGGTGAAGAGTATGAACCAGAAGTTAGGACAAGAACAGAAAACCTCCACAAATACATCGTCAAGAAACACCTGATCCCAAATTTCCATGCGAAATCCTCCACATGGATATCATGGAAATTCAAGGACAAAAATTCATTACCTGCATAGACAAGTTTACCAAATTCGCTAAATTCTTTGCTATTAAGGACAGATCATTGATCCAAGTGCGGAAAAAATTAGTTAAAGTTTTGCATTATTTCACAGTGCCAAAAATTCTTGTTACTGATAACGAACGCAGCTTCTTAAGCCCTTTAATTGAAACGTTCATCAAGTCTTTAGGTATTAAATTATATCTTACGCCGGTACAAAGAAGTGAGGTGAACGGGCGGGTTGAGAGACTACACTCGACGATAATTGAAATTTATAGATGTTTAAGGGCTGAATACCCCAATCTGTCAGTAAAGGAATTAATTGAAGTCTGTGTCGATAGATATAATAATACCATTCATTCAACAACAAAGAAAAGACCATGTGACTTATTTTTTAATAGAAATGGTAAAGCGAATTATGAAAATCTTTTATCAGAACAAAGGAAAGTTAACTCGGACCTTAGACTCTTACTTAAAAGACACATGACAACTCGTAATGCACGAATGAATAAAAAAAGGCAGAGCCCAAAAAAATATAGAAAGGGTGAAAGAATATATGTTGCTATCAAAACAATCAAAGGAAAAAACAAAGTGTTATATAGAAAAGAAATAGTTGAAAAGGATAATAGGGTAACGGTGTTGACAAGGAGCGGAAGAAGGATTCACAAGGAACATATAAAGAATATAAATGGACAAAGTCCAAAGAAAAAATATTAAATTGTAACAGCTCCTTTTTGTTTCACTCACTTACATATAAAAATAAAGCAAAATAAAAGAGCATCAGCTCAGGTATGTCAGTCTCCGGATGATGCGCTAATACCATGGAATGGCGAGTTGCATCACGGGCTACAGATGCAATGGCGTCATGGTATGAGATCATCATTTAGTGTTCAAAGCAAACCAAGGAACTACACATAACCTGGCTGAACTAACATATTAACCTGAAATTGAAAAGTATACTTCTTATATATAACTAAATGAAAGAAAATCAGCTCAGGTAGGCAGCTTCTGGGTGATGCACTAATATTATAGAATGACGAGTCGCATCACGGGCTACGGATGCGATGGCGGTATGATATAAGGTCATCATTTAGCGTTCAATGTAAACCAAGGAACTATCCATAACCTAGCTGACAGAGAACCAAAACGTAATAACGAAGAATTGAAACAAAAAAAAAGAAAAAAAGGGAAACCCTTATTATTAAACTGAAATAAAATGAAAATATTAACTAAACATAACTGTCATAACAAGAGCATTCCTGTAAGTGGGATGGATAAATCGTACCCTAGTAGGTCGAGGGAGGCATGCCTGCTCTCGACTAAACCGGACTAATACGAAGTCCCCATGGCAAGCTCGAGAAAAAGGACAGTCACCGAAAAGCAAGAATTGCAATGAGAAAAAATAAAAGAATAAAATATACAAATCCAAAAAATCTTTGCAGTAGTAATTTCTACTGATTGTGATAATCAAACTTGGTCCATGGCTTAAGAGACTATTGTTTGTTCATTCACTAGAAAGCAGATAATTACTCTGAATTTGAAGATTAATAAGGAAATAAAAATGTATCAAAGAAAAATAATCCAATTATATGAAAAGAGAAAAATTTATATGTAAATTCTGAAAAAAGGAAAAAAAAAGAAGAAAAAATATTTAATCATTCTTCATCTACACATTTCATCATCATGACATCGCCCAATCTTTATTGATATAATTAACTTATACTATTTTCAGAAAGTATTTTTTATAATCATGCATCTCAGAATAATTCTCTTCATCGCATTCAACCTGATTGCTTTTGTGAATTGCCTGCAAATCTATCAGTACAAAACACCGCTGGTTTCTTTGAAGATTGGTAATGGATGGATAGTAGATGGGAACTTCAAGATCATACATGTCATCAACTTGGAACAATATATAGACGCAGCTGCAAATGTATCATATCTAATCGAACGACACATCCCGCCAAGTAAAAACAAGGAATTCATTTTACACCACATGTTACAGATGCAAGAACGCCTTAATGCATTGATAAATGTAAAAAGAAGAACGCTTAGATCAATCAATTGGATCGGATCAGCGTGGAAATGGGTTGGTGGAAGCCCTGATTCAACGGATTGGGACAATATACTAAGGAGTCAAGAAAGTACAATCCTAAACAATAATGAGCAATACAAAATTAACGAAGAGCTCCAGCAGAAGACCAACCAGGTTACAAAGAAGATTAATGAAATAATCAGCAGAATGAATAATATCACGAGTGGGAAAGACTATACCTTAATAGAACAAAATACCATCAACGAGGTCATTATTTTGAGGGATGAAATAAATGAAATTGTCCGAGCCTGCCAGTTGGCTAAGAGCGGAATTGTCAATACAAATTTGCTGGACCAATCGGAGATAAATAGAGTAATTGACGAGTTGGAGACGCTACCTTATGGCAATGCAATAGAGGCAGTGGAATATGGAACCCCATCAATTTACACGAACGGTTCACTACTATTGTACATCCTGTCAATACCAAAAATTGGGAAACAGTTTTATAATTTGCTTCTCACAAGAGCTACTATTGATGACGGAAAGCAAATATATCTGCCATTCGAGAGGGTCCTTGTTAGTGAAGCTGAGACTTATGGTATCAAGGATAACTGCCTTTTTATAAACAATTCGACAGTTTGTAAAAGATCATCCCTGGTTAAATTAGAAGAAGGGGACTGCCTTAACACCATTCTCAGAGGCGGATCGGCGAAATGTAAATATAGACACACCCAAGAAGAAATTGTTGAATTATTGAGTGACAACGTTATCTTCATGACAAACTACAAGGGCTTCATAGAGTCGAACAGCAAAAAAGAGTTTCTTAATGGCACATACCTTCTACAACTTTCCAATGAGTCGGTGACTATCGGGAATCATTCTTACTGGAGCACTTCCATCACGGAGGTTCAAGCCTTACCACCAGTGCTAGCAAATATTACACATAACGACCTGCTGCTTGACATAGAATATGTCCATGAGATGGGCCTAAATAACATCAACCGATTGAACCAGTTGGGAGTAAGATTTAATGGTACCATTGGAATTAACGCTATGTTCATTGCCTCAGTTACCTTTTGCATTGGATGGCTGTGGTACCAACAAACAAGGAAATTAAATCTCCCAAAGTTACGTGTCCAATTCCCCACCGTAGATTCACAGATCTGCGGGACGCAGATATTTAAGGAGGGAGGAGTTAACGACGTTGGCGACACTGTGCCAAAAATTAATTCCGCAGCATAAGCTATTTCCACGATTCTAACTTTAACACGCGCTTCCGATCCAGTTACAATATTGCAAACCATGAGAAACAACTTTTGCATTATCAGCGTCTGCATACTGGCGCATGTTGGTGGAACATGATCCATGAGGCTAACGAGCCAACAAAGTTGGCTAAGAACAGTTAGTCTTGGCTTTGGCGTGTTCGAGTTTAGTAGTGAATTGATTAAATAATTTTGTTTGTTAATTTTGAAGTGAGATTTGAAATAATTGTAAATGTTGATTAAATAATTTTGTTTGTTAATTTTGAAGTGAGATTTAAAATAATTGTAAATGTTGAAGATAATTAAAAGTAATTTGTTTAATCCTTTAAAAGTGAATAACCTGTGTTTCATTTAATAATTGGCGCAGTTGGAAGCGCCTAAAAATTAATTTTTTTCAACGTGACCGATTGAAATCCTTTAACTTAAATAAATAAATAAATAAATAAATAAATAAATAAATAAATAAATAAATAAATAAATAAATAAATAAATAAATAAATAAATAAATAAATAAATAAACAAAAGTTCGAAAATGTTAGGAAAATTTGTACGAACGATAACTCTTGAAGGAAGTAACCGATTTGGTCCATAATTTGCAAATCGTGAAATGTCCAGACTTAAATGAGGTTCCAATATGGACTCAATCGGTCCACTCCTTCGGGTACCTCACACATAAAATTTCGTAAAAGTTCAGTTTAGGACCTGCTCGCGAATCGCTTTGATTTTTGTTGCAACAACTTGTATTCATTGCCCCCCATACGACGGTACAAGTTTCCTCAGGGGCAAGACCATACTTCCTGAGAAAATAGCCTGAAAGTTGCACAAAACCCCTATGACACCGTGTGAGATGGTTGGAGCGCAAGATAACTCTCGAACGGATCTGCCGATTGGTTCCAAAATTTTGCCTTAGTAATATTTTGTCCAAACATTGTTTAAGTTCGAAGATAAGCTATATCGGTCCACTCCTTCAGGTACCTCCCCCATAAAATGTCAAAAATGTTCGGAAAAATTGTTCGTACGGTAACTTTTGAAGGGAGTGGCCGAATTGGTCCATACTTTACACATCCAAATATATCTACCAGATATAGATCAGGTTCAAATACGGACTATATTTGTCCACTTCATCCAGTACCTCCCAAACAAAATTTCGGATAAGTTCACTTTAAGACCTGCTATCGAATCACTTTGATTTTTGTTAAGGCAACTTGCATTCGCTGCCTCAATTACGATAGTAAAAGTTTTTTTCAGGGCAAATCCACACTTCTTGAGCAAACAGCCCGAAGGGTGTAAAAACCCCCTATTGCACCATATGTAGTGACTGGAAATCCACTTCCAAATTGGTCGATGTCGATCCATTCCTTTAAGTATTTCCTCCGCAAAACTTTTGCTCTTTAATCCTAATCAACATTTTTGTCGATTCATACGCACAACCTTTTTAAAACTCTCTAAATACATACATTTTTTGGGAAAAAATTGGTTCAATATACACAGGCTGAGGGTATATCTCTGACGGCCAAGCCGACTGATACTTTTTTACTTGTTATTTTAGATTACGATGCTTTATTAAATTTATTAACACACGACTACACTTTTCTTAGTTTACACTTTACTTCTGTACTGAAGGTTTTAATTCGCTGTCTGATTTACAACTCAACTCACCCACCTGCTACTCTCCCGCATTTATAATAATCCATAGCCTGTTCTAAAATCCTCGATCTAGGATGTTCTACAAATGTCAATCAATTCGCAAATACATATACACACATACAAAAAACGGATGAATGTAAACAATAAATAAATGCGAGACAGTAGAAGAGGTAATAATGAATTACGTCACTATGTAGAAGAATAATTAAGCTACAATAAATATGATAAAGAAAGCACAAAAACAAAAAAAAAAAAAAAAACAAATTAATTTGGAAAGTAGTGAGTGAAATTGGATACAGTAGTTGTTGTTGTAAAATTAATTAAAATGTTTACTTTATTAATTATTTTTTCATTTTAAAAATTTACAGATTTTAAAATTAACGGAAATGCATCTTTATTTTATAGAATTTATGTACATACATAATTTTTTGTCATTTATTTCATATCCGTTTCTCTTTACTTTCAGGTATGCTTTTATTACTATATGTCTCTAAAAAAAATATCCAATGGTATGTATAGACACAAATAAAAAAATCACTTTTTGTTATCGAAATATTTGCTCTGTTCCAGAACCTGCAAGAATCTACTAGTTTTGAACATTTGATTCTAGATACGTCTCTGGCCTAGGAAATACCACGTGTTGCCAGGCGCCATTTGAAATGTTCATATGAAAGTTTGTCATATTTTAGCCAAAACGTACTCAGTACGGTTTGACGTACGACCATGTGCTGCGTTGTTTAAGCGACTTGAAAAAATCAATTTGCCAATTTGCTGATGACTTTGGGGCAGTTATATAACAACCAAGTCCTACACACAGAAAAATATACGTTAGAAATAGGTTTGTATGCAAACAAAAAATTGTTTGGGACTGGTAGCAAACAAATATATGTTTGGATCCAAACATAATTTGTTTGTTTCCAAACAAATATGCGTTTGCAACATTTTGTTATATATCTCAATTTTATTTGTTTGGATACCAACATATTTTTTATGGGTGGAGAGAGAATTTTTGTCAAAGAGAGTAACAGCAGGGCTCTCGCGGCTGCGAAATGCTGTTTTATAGTAAATGGTGGTGTGTATGCGACAAAACACGTGTGTTTCGTGCTTTGTTGTTGTTAACCAGCGTAGCAAGAGAAGGGGAAAAGAAAAAAAAAATGTTGTTCATATTTCTTCAGTTTTCTAAATACAATCGTTGAGTAAAGACGTTAAAGTTAGTGAATAAATCAGTGTTTTGAGTTTTCTTTAAGAAATGGAGCTTTTTAGTAAATTAAATGCCCAATACATTTTATAATTGGAAATTTTATAATTGAATCAAAAAGATGAATATAAATATTTTATTGGACAAGGAAGAAATCGCGTTTAATATTGGTAATTACATCAATATATTTTCATATACATGCATACTATGTACATATGAAATATGGATGTACCTATTTATTACATTACATAATCATTTGATTCCAGACTTTGAGAAAAATGTGTTTTATATCACAACTAAGGAGAAGCGTTTGAGGATGTTTCTATATTTATATTTTTTAAAGTGTAACTTTTTATAAATAATTTCATTCCGTTTTTCTTTTATTAAAGACTGTTATGTATTTCTTTGGAATTTATATGTACCTATGTGTCTATTGTTGGTTTTGTGTTTGGTATTCCTATGCCTTTCAATAAACCACCACCATTTATAAATGTGTGTATATGTTAAAGATAGCCAGTGAGCACTTACTGAGAGCAAGTGAGCATACATTTCAATGTAAAATACATTGAAATGTACGCTCCCTTGCTCTCAGTAAGCGCTGATTGGGACTGATTGCAAACAAATATATGTTTGCTGCAAAATATGTTTAGGACATATGTTAGAGAGGCTTTTTTTCTCCGTTAATAAGATTTATGTTTAGGGTCGTCGTCTTGGAAGCATTTATATCGCAATTTGTTTAAATTTTCAGAGTCAACAAACTCAAATTTCTTGACGCTGGTAGTTAAATCATTTTATAAAACATCCAAATAAACCTCCTTTGCCATTGTTTCCTCCAAAATCCGGACGTTGCCAACCCCTTTTGCTTGATATGTAACCCCATACCATACTGACAGTTTTCCGAACTTTACGGTATGTATTAATTTAAATTTTTTTGTTTTCCAGAGCTGTGAGTGGTTTTCGGTCCTACTTTTTGGGGTCCGTCGTGAAAGTGTAACATAATGTTCGTCTCATCAGAAAATAGAACGCCATGCAAGTACTCCAGTGGGCGTGAAATGTTCTCTGTAGTAAATCATAATCGTTCTCTAAATTTTGCTGGGAGAGCAATGGCTTTTTACTAGCCACTCGTTGTTGTGGTTGTAACAGTGTTTATTGTTTTGTGTTTGCGTGTTCGTTCTTCTGCTCAATCTGGCTCTGGATGTATCTCCAGTTCCAGGAAGGTTGCTGCTTCGATAGTATATAACCACAGGTACACTGGAGTTAGATGAGTACGTTTGGCAGGGCAAGATACAGTGTGTTGTGCGGGGCCATGCCGCATTGTGGGCATATGTTTTGCATGGCGCGATCAATATCCGCCCAATACAAATTTAGGTGACTGCAATATCCCCAGAGTAGTTGTGCCAAAACTACTCTGGTTAGTCGTGGCAGCTGACGCTCCTCAGCTGCGATAGATGGGGATGTACTCTGAAGTCTTTATTCACACTGTATTTACTTATGGCCTTAGAAACTGCGTCCGTATGAATGCTGCTTGATATGCATGTTGATCCGGGGGTTCTCTCCTATATTGTGGGATATCTCTCTAGAGCATGAATATACTTCCTGATGTGCCTGGGTGTGTCGGGCCTAGCCAGCCACCATCTGCTGACCTATTTCGTTATATGCGGTCAACAAGGTTTTCTATATGCACCCCAAGTGCTGCCGGCTAGGGACTTGAAGACCTGTTTCTGCATTTCAGTTTGTTGCAAATAGCTGCGGCATGCGCGGATGACGTAACATGCTGTCGAATGTGACCCCTAGAATTTTGGGGGCAGTTTGTGGTCGGAATTCTGTTACCATCGACCAGGACATTCAACTCTCTTCTATACTGCGCCGTCCACGTGGTGAACAGAGTGGCCGTAGATTTAGTGGCGGATATCGGCATATTCCTCGCGTGCAAAAATGTGGTAACATCGGCTAAATAGAAGTTCAGTCCCTCATAGATGTCATCAGGGTAGATACCTGACTCCAGAATCGTAGAATCATCCGCATACGTTACGATCTCAATGCCGTCTGGAAGGGGCGGAATACAGGAAAGGTAGAGGTTAAACAGTTCCGGAGATATCATCCCACCTTGGGGAAATCCCTATTGCACTCTACGAGGTTTGTACTTCTTGTTCCTGAACTCCACGTACGACTGGCGTCCACACATATAATTGATTATCCAACGTTTCAGACTTGGTCGGAGAGCTGTCTGCTCAATTTCCTCAAACAGCGTAAAGTGCCTGACAGTATCAAAGGCTTTTGAGCGCCACCATCACCATTCTATCACGATGTTCGATGCCAAAGATGCTATTCAAGAATGGGTGCAAGTGAAATGGAATGTAATTTTTTCAGCATCTTCACTCATTCTTTTTACAAGAGCGTGACCCCCAAAAGATGCAATTCATTTTCAGATCCTAAGCATGTCATCTTTACTAACTCGATGAAATGGCATCTTCAACAATTCTTTGGCATGGCATCTATACCAATCCTTTGGCATGCCATCTTAACCAATTCCCAAGAATAGCATTTTCACTAATCTTTGGCATGTGATTTTCACCAACCCTTTGGCATGTAATTTTCACGTCTTGTTCGGAAAATGGAAAATGCTGTATTGAAAAATGATTTTCATTTTTTTATTTTAATTATTCAAAGGAATTAATGAAATAACTATAATTTATTTATCATCATAAAGTTTACATCTATAATTGCAGTTTGTTCTCGTTGTTGTAACAGTAGTTAATATGTTTGTATTCTCATTTTTCTGCTTAATCTGACTCTGGGTCTATCCACGGTGTCATCAGTACTTGCCCTATAGGAATTTTGACGTCTGCACCATCCCGAGCGTATTGACCTAAAACTACTCTGGTTTGTCATGACAGCTGGCGCTTCTCAGCTGCGATAGATGGTGGATGTTCTCCAAGGACCGCATTCACACGATAACTGTTTACTGCATCTGCAACTGCATTCTTGTGAATGCTACTTAAACCTGGTTGAAAGGCTTGTTGATCTAGAGGTTCTCTCTTGTAACGTTACACTTCTCTTTCTAGATTATAAGCACGGCTTGCTCTGAGTGAGTCCTCTGCTAATATGGAGATGGCCTTCAGCGCAGTTGTTGTGCTGCTTACGGATCCTATGCTATTGATCGGCAACTGGAAAGTTATTTCTGATGCTGGAAGAACTATAGCCACAAGGGTCCTTGCTACGGGCGACAAAAGCGAAATCGGGTTGTAAGATTCACCTTTGCTGGCATCCTTTTCGGGCTTCAGTAGCTGGCCTATTTTCCAGACTTCGGAAACGATGTGTTAGGCAAGCGACAGGTTGTCAACTTAAGTGAGAAACTTGACTTCCGGCCGTCCCAGCTGTTGCAGTCTAAACACCGCCGCTGCACGCAACAGAGTTTACTTCCTCCGCAACAGGTTTTGATTCATCTTACAAAAGGATTTTACTTCCCATCAGAGCAGTGCAGATTTCGACATTGACTCCAACTGCAGATTACTATTTCGTGAATTTTATTTTACAACGTTTTGGAAATTTTTGTTGTTTTGTAGGGATCTACAAATCGACTTGTTGAGCAGGGTTCTCTAGAGCAGGCAAGGAAACTTTTATAATTGGTATGTTCCTTTACTTTTAAAAATGGTAATTGTTGCAAAAGTGGTGGTAAAAGTGGTGAACTGCTCTCATATAAATTGTATGCTTTTAAAAGTAAGGAAACACTTTGCGGGTAAAAACTGATAACCTCAGGCATGTAAAGGAACACGACTAATATCAAAGACTGCAGTCCGACTTTACTTTTAGCTCAATGATTGGGACTTCCTAGCATAATAAATCTTACATTGCTTTAACCGTACATATTTAGATAAATAAAAGAATATATACATGTGTAAAAATAAAAAACACAAAATTTATCTCTATTGGATCGATGGAATGTGTTCAAATGCTAAGGAAAAGATCGGATCTATCACGATTTTCTTTGAATTGGGTTCAAATGCTGAACCAATGAACCAATGCAAAAGATCCAGTGAAATCATGGCATCTCATGGAACCACTCCCATAAAATTTTTCTGGGGGACTAAAGGGGGTAAGTACATAAGCTGTATCGTCTGTTTGCCTTGTCTGCTTGACTTCAAGAGTCTTTGCTACAGGCTACAATTAGATTAGAAGAGCCAATTTTCTGAGGCTGGTTTTGGGTCTATCGTCGGTTTCTTTAATTATTCTTATTTCAATTTGTGGGATCACTGTTTTGGTTTGCCAGGTGACGCCTTCAGCTTGAGCCTTCCTTCTACCTCAGTGCGGTATATGATGTTGCACGCTGTTTTCCACTTAAGAGAGGTGATTTCAGCGATTTCTCGGGCGGATTTACCGTTTTTATAAGTGGACAATCCACAAGTTAGAACACGTCGAGAGATTACATATCCATATACCCTAAAAGTCATAAAAAAATCCTTAAAATCTTTAAAATATAAATAAATAAAATCTCGTGAAATTGCACGATTTTATTGCACGTTCATTCATTTGCATTTATTTGGTTGACACGAAAAAAACACTCATCTACCGTTTTTGCCCGTTGTTTTTGTTATTTCCGACCGATTTCTGCATTTATTGCCTTTATGTTGTCATAAACAGGTAAATCAACTTATATGTACAAAAAAATCCAACATTATTGGAAGAATTTCTTGTTGCAATCCTAATTGAAAATCTAAAATGTTAAAAATTTATTTCTGTATTGATCTTTATACCCTCAGTCTTTAGGCTAATGGGCGTTTAAATGTACATATATCTATGTATATGCATTTTGATACAATCAAAAAATGTGGCTCGATGTAGAAGGGATATACCCTTTGATGAAGTTCGAAGATGGGATATATCGGTCCACTCCTTCGGGAAACTTTTCACAAAAATTCAAACATTTTCGCTAAAATGGTCCCATTTTTACATAAAAAAACATTCTTTGTAAGGAAAAGAACTTGCCCCAAACAGAGAAAATGTAATGGCAAATATATAATAAAATCGTCATATATAAAATTAAAAAGAAATAAGACCACTGTTCATGTTTCCCACACAACTGATAAACGCTGAACATAGTCATGATATGTATTCGTTTTTTTAACTGACAGCAAACTAAGGGCAAAGTTGTATTGGCTTGGCTGACGACGTGTGTGGTCTTACAAGCCAACACCATCAGCAGCAAGCCCATTGAATTTCAACCGCAGATGAAACAAAACCAACAACAATAACCGTCAAAGAACTTTGATGCTGCTGCTGTTGTTAGTTTGGCTAGTATCGCCAGCAGCAGTAGTAGAAGAAAATAAATTTAACGAACAGTTATTCAATTCAAAGTGAAGCGAACTATAGTGAGTGAGTGGTGAGTAAGTGTGTGATGTGATCGCGTGTTTTCTTTATCTGCTGATGCTGCTGGGGATGCCCAGTTGGGAGCTGGGAGACATTGTTTTGGACTTTGTTGTTGTGGGGTATCGCTGCCACTGACGATGAGGATGATGATGGTATTATTGATGGTATTGTGACTCTTGGCATTGATGCAAAGTCAATCAACATTTAAAATGATTTTTATTAAAACAGACAGCAATCCAAAGAATAAACCCCTCACTTAATTTTTATGATTGTAACTAAATGATGATCATCATTAACCATCAACATTCTTGATAGCTGGTATTGTGAGCATGATCTAAATGCCCGGTAGAAAAACAATTATTTCCATTTTGGTTTTATTTTCTCATATTTGTTGTCATTGACAACAAAACAATCAAAACTTCCAATAGCATGCATTTCTCTTAAAACGGTAGCTTTTATGAGAAATTATATGTTTTTTCGTTTGCTTTGTTTTGTTTTAATGTTCCAGCTAATTATGCATTTTACTACAAGCTGATATTGACTGATTCTCTGGACAATTGGTGTGATTGTGAAACAAAATTAATGATCATTTATAAAGCATGTTATTGTTGTTGTGATTTTATTTGATTTTTATCTCAAAGATCTATGTTAATGGCTTTTTTTGGAGTCGTAAACTTAGGTACAGGTTGTTTGAATCTGCCAGTTAACCTGTAGTTTTTACTGGAGTGGAAATTCTGTGCTATGTCATCGGGCTTGCTGAAATGGTCTTTCTATTTGCAGTGTACTTTCTATAGTTTCTTTGATATATACCGACCACCAAGGGTTTTGTTGTAATCCATAATTCCCAAATTGTTTTATAAATGCAAATTAATGAAAACTGAATAATTTTGGATATAATGTACAAACAATAACCTGAAATGTCGTTTTTACTGCCGTTGGTTTTGTGATCCATGAATGATTAATGTTAATTTCAGAATTTTAAAAACATTTTATGTTGCGTTTGTTGGTGCATTCCATTTTCCTTGGGGCAGGCAATGGTGTGAACATTAGCTTCAGCAAAGGGCTTTGTGGTTTGTTAACTTTGGAAAATTTGAAAACAGTGGTCAAAAAATCATGGTACATACAAGGAAGTTCAAACAATCTTAAGTCGATGTTTGCTCTGATGGATCTAGGTTTGAGAGTCACTCCTTTCGATTCTTATCGTTTCGACCAGCTATTTAGTCGGTAACCGTATTACTTTAATGTCAGGAATTTAAATATAGTTTTTATACCCTCAGCATTTATGCTAACGAGGGTATATACACTTTCATACGGGCAAAATGTGGGTTATATCGGTCCACTCCTTCCGGTACCTCCCCCACAAAAGTTCGAAAATGTTCGGAAAATTTGTGCGTACTATAACTCTTGAAGGGAGTAATCGATTTAGTCCATACTTTGCACATCGTGATATGTCTACCAGACTTAGATGAGGTTTCAATATGGACTCAATCGCTCCACTCCTTCAGGTACCTCCCACAAAACGTTCAGCTTGGGACCTGCTCTCGAATCGCATTGATTTTTGTTGTTGTATCTTGTATTCACTCATCAGGGACAAGTCCATACTTCCTGAGAAAATAGTCTGAAAGGTACAAAAAAAACCCTATGACACCGTGTGTAGTGGTTGGAGCTCAAGTTAACTCTCGAATGGATCATCCGTTTCGGTCCAAAATTTGGCTTTCGTAATATTTTGTCCAAATTTAGTTTAAGTTCGAAGATGGGTTATATCGGTCCACTCCTTCCGGTACCTCCCCCAAAAAGTTCAAAAATGTTCTGAAAAATTGTGCGCACGATAACTCTTGAAGAGAGTGACCGATGTAATCCATACTTTGCACATCCTAATATATCTACCAGATATAGATCAGGTTCGAACATGGACTATATTTGTCTACTCCTTGTGTTACCTCTCACACAAAATTTAGGATAGGTTCACTTTAAGACCTGCTCTCGAATCACTTTGTTTATTGTTGAAGCGATTTGCATTCGCTACCTCCATTACGACGGTAAAAGTTTTTTAGGGGCAAGTCCATATGTCTTAGGAAAACAGCCCGAAAGGTGTAAAACAACCCCTATGGTGCAATGTGTAGCGGCCGGAGAGCACGATAACTCTCGAACTGTTCAAGCGATTTGGTCCAAAATTTGGCCTTCGTCATATTTTGTCCAAACTTAGTTTTAGTTCGAAAATGTGCAATACCGGTAAAAATATTTCGGTACTTCCCCCCATAATTAAAAAAACATCACTAAAATGGTATGCACGATATATCCTGGACGGGGCAACCAATTTGGTCCAAAAGTTGGATCTAATATTTATCCAAATTTAGTATAACTTCTAAAATAACCCATATCGCTCCTTTCCTTAGGGTACCTCCCCCAAAAATTTTAACATTTGTGTCTTAGTGTAGTTTAGGGTCTGTTCGAAAATCCTTTGGAAATGTATACCGTTGCTGTTCGTTGTGATCCTGTTTACAGTGATATTATGTTATCCGTGGACAAGTCCATGCTTCCTGGCATACTGGTCCAAAACGACTAGTGGGCGCGATATCTATAGAATAGATATGACTCCCAAAATAAGATCCAATTCCACAATGGGCTATGTCGGTCCATTCCTTCAAGTACCTCCTCCGCAACATTTTGAACTTAAAAAACCCCTATGGCACCATATGTAGTGGCTGGAGAGCTCGAATACTGCGTTCGTCCACACTCTGGATATTGTAATATTTCTTCCAATATTAGATGATATTCGAAGGTGGTGCTTATAGGTCCACACTTTTCGGTACCTCCCCCACAAAAGTTCAAAAATATTCGCTAAAATGGTACTTGCGATGTCTCATTTAACGCAGCAACCGATTTGGTCCAAACTTTGGAACTTTGTTCAAACTTAGTTTATGTTCAAATGTGGGCCCTATCTATCCATTCCTTGTGGTACCACCACATAAATGTTCAAAATTTTTGTGTGGTTAAGGGTCTTTTCGAGGAGCCTTTGGACATTTTTACCGAAGGTTTTCCTAGTGGCACTTTTTATATCGATATTGTTTTTCGTAGGCTAGTGTGATAAAAAGCTTTACCTATCGATATCCCCGCAAATTTTTGAGCTTTAATCCTATCCATACTTTTGTCTGTTCATACGCCCACAATTTTGAAAACCCCTCTAAATACATAAGTTGTTGTTTTTTTGGGAAAAATTATTTCAATCCACACAGGCTGAGGGTATATCTCTGTCGGCAAAGCCGGCTGATACTTTTTCACTTCTTTTTTTTTATTTTGTGGGGGAGCACGTATGACAGTCAGAATTTTTGGAGATCTCGTGCCATTATCTCTGTTGTTGTTGTTATCGGGACCATAAGGACTGCCTTTGGTGAGAACTTCAAAATAATCTCAAACATCCCTTATCCTTGGGTGACGGCAAATCGGATACTACATTCGTAAGTTATCGTGGTCATTAGTTGTTGTTGTAGCAACGCAAATATGTTCGTTCGTGTATTATTTCAGTTATCTGGTTCTAGTTGCTCTGAATCCGGACACAAAAAATGCTGCAATCTGGACTGGCTGCGTCCGTAAAAATCAGGAGACAGGTGAGTGGGACTGCTAAACAAAAGCAGCGTGTCGTGTGGTTCCAATCCACACACAGGGCATATGTTGGGTATCTTGCCATCAATTCGGGCCAAATAGGAATTGAGACAGCTGCATACTCCCGATCTTCATTAGACTATAACCACTCGTTTTTTACCTTAGCTGGCTTTCTTCTGTTGCGGTGGATGGGGGGTGGTGCCAAAGTACGGCATTCACACTGTATCTCTGTACTCCCTGCGCGACTGCTTCAGCGTAAATGCTATTCAAGCCTGTCTGATAGTATCGTTGGTCTAGAGGATATTTCATACCTTTGGACCTTTCTCTAAAGATTTTGAATATATCTCCTGACGTGCCTGGGTGGGGAAGCCTGTCCATTAAATCACTGCGGTAAAACCTTTGTCTCCTTATGAAGATGGTCCACTGGTGCCATGAGGAGGTACCCTGTTACAGTTGTCAGTTCTTCCACTGCGTAGCGCCAACACACTTGCGCCGCATAGCTTACCACACACCGGTTTATTGTTTTGTAAGAGATCAAGAAGGTTTCCTTGTCAGCACCAAAAATTTTGCCGGCCAACGAATTGAGGACCCTGTTCCTATTTCGTATCTTATCACAAATAGCTTTGGTGTCTTGGCGGACGACTTAAACATGCTATCGAACATTACACCCTATATTGTGTGGCAGTTAGTGGCCGGAAATCAGAACACTATTATGCAATATGTTCAGTGTCCAAGTGGTGAACTGTGTGGCAGTATATAAAGCTGCTGACATTTTCTTATTTGTCTATTGGAAGAACTGCACTAGGTCAGCTATATAAACATTTAACCTATGACATATGTCGCCGACGATAGGACCCGACGCCAAGGTTGTACATTCATTCGTGTACATTAAGATCTCTATGCCGTCCGGATTGCTTAGAATTTCAGAAAAGGTTACGGAGATTTCACCCCGCCTTGGGAATCTCCCTGTTTCATTTTACGGCTCTTAGACATCTTGCTTCTGAATTCTACATACCGCCGAATTCCCCAAACGACTGGCGTCCGCACATATAGTTGTTTATCCAACATTTTAAACACGACTGGAGTGTAGTCTTCTCTATATCCTCAAACTGCTTGGCATGGTTGACAGTGTCGAAGACCTTCGATAGGTCATATCCCACCATTTCTGTTCGATCGCACGGCCTGTTCTAGTTCAGTCCTCTACTGATATGTGTGGATATGGCGTGTAATGCTGTTGGAGTACTATGAATTTTTCGGAATCCATTTTGATGTTGGGCAACTGAAAACAGCTTCTCATCGTGGGGGAGGAGTCGTGCCTCTAGAATCTTTGCTACTGGCGACAGGGGTGAAATCGGCCTGAACGATTCACCTCTGCTGGCATCCTTGCCAGGCTTTAGTAGCAGGACCACCCTGTCAACTTTACAGGCTTCTGGTATAATATGGGTGGCTAACGATAGGTTGAGGATACCGGTTAAATACTGAACTCCGGGTTCATCTAGTTATATAAGCATTACCATTGATATTCCCTTTGGGCACAACAGTTGATTTTGCGTTTCGGACGACGTCTGCAATATCGCCCATCGTAAATTGTAGTGGTGCTTCCTCTGCTGGGAGGGCTCTTCTTATAAGGCGTAGCTAACTCCTCTTCACCCTATCACACTCGAAGTGCTCTACCCGAGGATCTGAGGCAATAGGCAGCTCTCTGAAGCGGTGATTGGTAAATTCTACGAACCCTTGGCAATCCCCATGATTCGGAAAAGTACGGCGTTCAAAGTTTATTAAATCGGGTGGTCTATTTACGGAGACGAAGGCGGTCTGAGCCAAGGGAAAGGGCGGGTTGTCAGGATACATCATTTATCAGACCTGGTGCCACAATGGCGATATCTAGCTGGCTTCTGTAATCTCCTCTTATCCTCGAAGGAGCATCTTTATTCACCGTGCAAAATATGGTGCTATCAATTTGCTCGGCCAGCGCTGTACCGTTTTGATCATCACCTATGACGGAGTGCCCAAACTCATGATGAGCATTGAAGTCCCCTTGCATCAGACGGGAATTGTCCTCTAAAAGCCAACTAATATCGGGCATATAAAGCGCTTCGTAGCTATTCATCGGCCGCATGTACACATTAAGCATATTTACCTAGGCAGTACCACACTTTACTGATATTCCTATACCTTCCATGTATGGGTCACTAGGGTCAAGCGAGATAAGTCCGTATTGGACATACTGGTGTATTAGGAAGGCAAGTCCTTCTACCCCGCTTCTTGTGCGATCCTTCCACAGAACGTTGTTGCCATAGCAACGTTGCAAGCTACAGGTGGCGGAGAGCTTTGTTTAATAGATCTCGGCGAGCATATTTTTTTTCGACTCATAACATCCATAATTTCGCTGACCTCATTGCGGAAACCTGGGCGCTGAACAACAACTTGTGGTGTTAGATGCTGCGTTTGTTGTTATAGGAGAGACTGTGGGGTGTCTCGTATTCCGACAACGAATAAACGGACGACCAAGTTGAAGACTCACTGGCTTGAGGTTTCGACCCCTGGTCGAAGATTCCTCCGAGTCAAGCCGGTGCATATAACCGGCCGACATGGTATTGAAAATTTCTCCGATCTGTGATAGATCAAAGTTGAAAATTTTATCATCACAGAATCTGTGATAGATCACATATGAACATTTTCTATAGAAAATGTCTTCTATCTGAAAATTTTCTATAGAAATTTTCTCCGATCTGTGATAGATCACTTATAAAAATTTTCTCTAGATAAAGTTTCCGATCTGTGATAGGTCAGAGATAAATATTTTTTATAGAAAACATTTCCGGTATTTGATAGATCACAGACAATATTTTTCTATAAAAAATTTCTCCGATCGGTGATAGATCACAGATGAAAATGTTCTATAGAAAATTCTCGAATCAATGATATATCACAGGTAAAAATTTTCGATAGAAAATTTCTTCGCATCTGTGATAGATGACAGATGAAAATTTTGTACAGAAAATTTCTACGACCTGCTATAGACCACAGATAAAATTTTTCCTAAGAAAATGTCTCCAATCTGTGATACATCACAGATGAAAATTTTCTTTAGAAAAATTTTCCAATCTGTGATAGATTACAAATGAAAGTTTTTTTTTTATAAAAAATGTCTCCAATCTGTGATAGATTACAGATGAAAGTTTTCTATAGAAAAGTCTCAAATCTGTGATAGACCACATATGAACATTTTCTCAATCTGTGGTAGATCAAATATGAAAATTTTCTTTAGAAAATTTCTCCAATCTGTAATAGATCACAGACGAAAATTTTCTATAGAAAATTTCTCCGATCTGTGATAGATCACAGATGAAAACTTTCTATAGAAAATTTCTCCGATCTGTGATAGATCACAATTTCGCTGACTTCATTGCGGAAACCTGGGCGCTGAACAACAAATTGTGGTGTTAGATGCTGCGTTTGTTGTTATAGGAGAGACTGTGAGGTGTCTCGTATTCCGACAACGAATAAACGGACGACCAAGTTGGAGACTCGCTGGCTTGAGGTTACGACCCCTGGTCGAAGATTCCTCCAAGTCAAGCCGGTGCATAGAACCGGCCGACATGGTATTGAAAATTTCTCCGATCTGTGATAGATCAAAGTTGAAAATTTTATCATCACAGAATCTGTTATAGATCACAATCTGGAAATTTTCTCCGATCTGTGATGGATCACATATGAAAATTTTCTCTAGATAAAGTTTCCGATCTGTGATAGTTCAGAGATAAATATTTTTTATAGAAAACATTTCCGGTCTTTGATAGATCACAGACGAACATTTTTTATAGAAAATTTCTCCGATCTGTGAGAGACCACATAGATCAAAGAGAAAAATTTATTCAAATCTGTGTTAGATTACAGATGAAAATTTGCTAAAGAAAATTACCTATCATCTGTTATAGATCATAGATGAACATTTTCTATGGAAAATTCTTTCGCATATGTGATAGATCTTTATAGGTCACATATGAACATTTTTCATAGAAAATTTCCTCGAATCTGTATTAAATCACAGATGAAAATTTTCTTATCATAGATGAAAATTGTCTAAAGAGAATTTCTGAATTTCGTTAAAGTAAGAAATGAATTTGATGGATCAAATATTCCTTTTAAACCACTGTGCATTTATTTTGTTTGTTTAACGGTCATTTGTGAATCCATTAAATATGTATTTGCCTTAAAGGCGTTATATTTAAAAGAAACAAAAAATTCACTTGAGTAAGACCACACACGATGCAGTCCACAAAAATTAAATGCATCGACAACAACGACGAAGATACAGCGCCACGGAAGCACCAACAACAAAAACAAAATTGATGTGGTTGATCAATGGCAATACAATCAACTCGCTGCTTGCTCATCACAAGTCTTTAGACTCAAACTGTTGTGGTCAATCAGAGTAACTCTGACATAACTTTAAATAACAATTAAATGATTCAGTTCGATTTGTCTGTCCAGCGAAGAGAAAGAAATCTACATGAGTTGTCATACATTCCATGTACGAGTATCGTTCTTTAGGGTTTCCTAGAGTAGTCAATGGTTGCTACATTTAATTAACATTGACGATCAGCATCAACATTATAGCCACTGTGTTTTGTTCATGAATTCAAAAAAAAAAAAAAAAAAAATACAAAACTTCAACCGAAATTCAAATGAATTGTCGTCCATCACAAGTTCTTTTTCTGTCCACTTGTTCCTAGCGTGTGTGATCACAGTTACCCATTTACGATTGGTATTTTATCGTTTGCTTTGAACATTGATAATGGATTGTATTGAGCATTAACTGTCACAGTCCATGTCCCTTGTCGACTGGTTGGTTGCCCTTTTTCCCATAATATTTATAAGTTTTGACTGTTTCATCTTTTGTCGGTAAATATTAATCCACTGTTCTTATTTTTTAATATGTTCAGCTCTAAAAGCATTGTGTGGATGTGTGTGAATGTTTTGTTCATTTTCGGTTTGAAGTGGCTTCTTCTTCTTCTTTGGTCACCGGCTGGCTTCTGCTGCTGTTGCTGCTACTACTACCACCAACGGCATGTCAGCGGCGACATAATCTAAACATAATGAGTTCCTAATATAGTCATAAACACGACGGTTATTGATCAACAAATTATTACGAAAAATGCATCGTTTTCAATGTTATTGAGGTGGGCTCCAGATGATGAAGGTGCTGCGGAAAGTTACAGTGGTATGGAAAAGTAAAAAACGACAAGTGTTTTTAAAGATGGTATAATCAGCGTAATGTTGATTTACATTTCCTCAGTATGTATACCCTACACCACAATGTGGAAAGGGTATTATAAGTTTATTTTTCCGACAATTTATGTAACACCGCGAAATATTCGCGTTGACCACGCATGCGGTATACCAAAATTCATATATCGACGAGATAAAGCGATTTTGTATGCCAGTCCGTCCATTAAAATTGTAATTATGGCAGCAATTATGGACCAATCGTCACAAAATTTTGTATGATCGACTCGAAATTTTAAGTAAGCAATTTAACATGATGAACAGATAATATTTGGGACGTGAAATAGACCAAAACATTTGTGTTAAAATTGGTAAAATTAGTTTGAAGAGATGATAGGATAGGTTTTAACGGGTGAAATTGACCATAGTGGGAGAAATATCCCAATTTAATGTTTGGTCCAAATTTTGAATTCTTGAACCCTATTCGTTATATTTCTTCATACTAATATCAGGTTTCCTGAGATAAAGGCTCTAAAAAGGAAAATTATAATATTATAATACTAGTAAAGTGCCCGCTACTTCGTGTCTGTTAAATATACAAAACAAATAAACAATATATAATATAGAATGGTGGAAACATTTTGTGTACTAATACGTACCACTTTAGTTCGATTTTCGTCACGCCTACACATCAAGAGCAATCCACATTTTTTGAGATATTTTAATTGAGGTTCTCAGCGCAAATACGGCCTAACCCAACAACCGCCATCCTCATTTCCAGATCTATCTGTTTCCCTAAAACCAATTATAGAACTATTAAGTACTTTACATGTAAATACATAAATACGAACCTCCTCCTATTATTTAAAAATTCCCTTTACATAATAACAAATTGTACCAAATCCTGTGCCATTGACAACTTTTCGTATATTTATGGCACATATTTCTGAAATCGGACGTTATAAGCAAATGATAACAGTAATCATAATTCCAAATCTCACGAATCCAGATCTATCCGTTCATCCAATACAAAATTGTACCTTACATGGAACCATTTCGTACCCCTAAGTGTACCTAATTCCACATTTTAGGATTCGAGCGCTATAATTTCACCCAAATCCTAATTGTACAAAATGTAGTACTTTTTGTAAGCATAAGTACGCAATTCCAAAACTAAGTACGCATTTCCAAAACTAACCCCAACAGTAATATTAACTCCAAAATTCAAGATTCCAGCTCTAACCGTTCGCTCAAATCCAAGTTGTGCCAAATATACTACCGTTTAGTACTTTTCGTACATATAAGTACGAATTTCAAAAACTTCCTCAATCCTACATCCCAACAGAAATCTTAATTCCAAACTTCAAGATTCCAGCTCTAGCCGTTCGCTCAAATCCAAATTGAACCAAATTTAGTACTTTTCGTACTCATAAGTGCGAATTTCAAAAACTTCTTTCATATCTCAATCCTACACTCCAACAGTAATATTAATTCCAAATTTCTCGATTCCAGCTCTACCCGTTCGCTCAAATCCAAGTTGTACCAAATTAAGTACCGTTTAGTAGTTTTCGTACATATAAGTACGAATTTCCAAAACTTCCTCAATCCTACACCCCAACAGTAATCTTAATTCCAAACTTCAAGATTCCAGCTCTAGCCGTTCGCTTAAATCCAAATTGTACCAAATTTAGTACTTTTCGTACTCATAAGTACGAATTTCAAAAACTACTTCCATATCTCAATCCTACACTCCTACAGTAATCTTAATTCCAAATTCTTGATTCCAACTCTATCCATTCGCTCAAATCCAAATTTAGTACAATTTAGTAATTTTCCTACCCATAACTAAAAATTTCCAAAATTTTATCAATCACCTACCTCTATCAACACTCCAACAGCAATTTTAATTCAGAATTTCACGATTCCAAATGTATCCCATCATTGAAATCTAAATTGTACCAAATTTAGTACTTTTCCTACCCATAACTAAAAATTTCCAAAACTTTATCAATCCTACACTCCAATAGTACTCCTTATTCCAAATCTCGGAATTTCAGCTATATCCGTTCACCCAAATCCAAATTGTACCAAATTTGGTACTATTTAGTACTATTCGTACCCAAGAGTACGAATAACTACAACTACCTCAATCCTACACGCCAACAGTAATCTTAATTCCAAATTTCGGAATTACAGCTGCATCAGATTACCGTAATCAAAATTGTACCAAATTTAGTACTTTTTTCCCATAGGTCCGAATTTCCAAACCTACCTCTATCCAGCACTCCAAAAGTAATCTTAATTTCGAATTTGAGGATTCCAAATGTATCTGATCACCCAAATCCAAATTGTACCATATTTGGTACCATTTAGTACTTTTCGTTGCCATAAGTACGAATTTCCAAAAGTATCCCAATCCCACACTCCAATAGTAATCTTAATTCCAAATTTCACTATTCCAGCTCTATCCGATTACTTAAATTCATATTGTACCACATTTGGTACCATTTAGTACTTTTCGTACCCAAAAGTACGAATTTCCAAAATACCTCTATCCTACACCCCGACTGTTATCCTAATTCTAAATTTCAGGATTCCAGCTGAATCCGTTCCCCCAAATCCAAATTGTACCTTATTTGGTACTATTTAGTACCTTTCGTACCCATATGTACAAATTTCGAAAACTACCTCCATATCTCAAACCTATGCTCCAACAGTAATAGTAATTCCAAATTTCAGAATTCCAACTTTATAGGTTCGCCCAAATTCAAATTGTACCAAATTTAGTACCATTTAGTACTATTCGTACACATGAGTACACGTTTTCAAAACCACCTCCTTTATCAACTCATCTTCTAAACCTTGATTTTCATTCCAAATTTCAAGATTTTAGCTCTATCCGTTCACGTAATACCAAATAGTACTAAATTTAGTAACTTTTAGTACCTTTCGTACACTTATAGTTCGAATTTCCAAAAACCATTTGGTACACCTTTCTAACTCTCCATCAGTGAACCTCATTCCAAATTTCAGAATTCTAGCTCTTCGCGTTTGCCTAATACAAAGGGTACCATATTTAGTACCTTTTAGTACTTTTAGTACAGTTCTAGTTCGAATTTCCAAAAATCGAGCCTTATCTGACACCTTCGGACCAAGAGTGACCCTCACCCAAAATTTCAAGATTCTAGCTTTAGCCGTTTAGTCTGGGCGTTGATTATCAGTCAGTCAGTGAGTCAGTGAGTCAGTGAATCAGTGAGTCAGTGAGTCATCATTACTGAACTCTTTTATAAGTATAGATAATCCTTCGGATGCTCCCTCACAAAAGTACGACAAGTCCGCTAAACAACTAAAATCGCTGGTGATAATCAATAAAAAAAGTGACTCCCAAACATAAATAAATTTCCAAGCTGAACAATGTCTGCCAATTCCTACACAAAATATCTAGTTTACTGGGAACTTCTCGGTATGCAACGCCCTGCACGCTGAATGTCCGGATTCGATTCCCGGGTCAGGCGACATCAAATATTCAACGTTGGCTCCTCAGCGTGATGTTGGCGCATTTCCGGAATATTTCTGTCATGTAAACCTTGTCTTAAGACACGCCGTTTAGACTCGGCGATAAACAAGAAGGTCCCATAACATTAAGCCAATATGAACCGGGATGCAATCATGGATATGAGAGAAGTCTACCTTGTCTCTTCTGGAAAATTTGTAGAACAATTGTAATTGCCCAAAGTTCGAAAAATCGCGGCCTTGTTGTGTTGTTGTAATATAATTTTATTTGTGTAGGCTGTGTTGTTATAGTAACCGCATATGATAAGTTTGTTCGTTTCCCTGCATTATCTAGTTCTGGCTATACATGCATGCCTAGAAATGTGGCTGTTTTGATGGGTTGTAACGAAAATTCTACTGGAGTTAATTGAATAGGTTTGCCAGGATATTTGAAGAGATGCAATGTGTTGCGCGAGTCTGTACCACATGCTGGGTAGATGTTTTGCACGGTACCATTAATCCTTGCCCCACCGGTATTTAGAGGTCTGCACCATTTAAAACGTAGTTGAGCCAAAAAATAGTCTGATTTGTCGGCGCAGTTGACGTTTATCTGATGCGTAGATGGAGGATGAATTTCAAGAACCACATTCACAACATATTTGCTTATGGCCTCAATGGCTGCATCTGTGTGGACGATCTTCCAATCTGCATGATACGCTTGTTGACCTGGGGTTTGTCTCTTATAACGTTGGACCTCTCTCTCTCTCTCTAGATCATGTAGATCCCTCCTGACATGCATGTGGGGTCTTATACACTATATGATGAATGGGATGACTCTCGCGTTAACACCCGAGCAAGTGTTCTTTATGGAGATGGTCCACTGAGGACATAAGGAGACATTCTGTTGCAGTTCTCAGGGCGTCATTCCGTCAGGATTGAATATTGTTCCATAATGTTGCACTTATGTTCGCGAGTCACACTGGTTTACCTCAGACCGACCTATCACATTATATGTGGTCGACCTGTTGCACTATATGCTGGCAACAAGGTTTCTTTATCTGGAACCCAAAAACTGTCGGCTAGGGACTTGATGAACTTGTTTTACATCTCAGTTTGTCGCAAATAGCTGAGGCACGCACGTTCTTGTCGAAGAATGCGACGGTGAGTTGTGGAGTGATCGGAATTCTGTAACCATCTATCAGAACATTCAACTCTGTGCTTATCTCCGTAGTCCATGTGGTGAACAGAGTTGCTGTAGATTTAGAGGCGGAATTTTACTTATTCTTCGCGCAGAAGAAGTTGTTAAGATCGATCAAATAGTTGTTCAGCCTTTCACAAATTACATCCAGAGAAGGTACCTGACGTCGAGATCGTGCAATCATCCGCATACGTTACGAACTCGATGATGTCTGGAGGGGGTGGAGTACAGGATAGATAGAAGTTAAACAGTCGCAAAGATATCACCTCACCTCCCTGTTTCGCTCTACAGGGCTTGGACTTCTTGTTCCTGAATAACACGTATTATCATCGTCACATATAATTGATTATTCAACGTTTCAAATTTGACCGGAAGGTAGTCTACCCGATGCCCTTAAACGGCGCGGATTGCACTCGCATTTTATAGTCCCAACGCCTCTGCTGGGAAATTTGGTCTCACGTCGGGTATTTGATTAGCAAGTATATAGGGAGCAGCTGCAACTTTTATGATGTCCCACCGGAACATCAGAAAGTTGAAGCGGTAATTGGTGAACATACTGAAACTATGCCAATCAGCTGATTGATGAAAGTGCGACGTTCAGAGGCGATGAAGTCGGGCGGTCTCCTTATAGGGAGATGGCCTGGCCGAAGAGAAACGACAGGTTGCCGATGAACTTCGACACTCGCCGCTAATTCTGTAGTTGCGTGCTCACTGACCGTGCAAAATGGAAAGCTAGCAGTCTGCTCACCCAGCACTATACCCCTCTGGTCATTACCTAGGTCCGAATGCCAAAACTAATGCTGACCACTAATGTCCCAGAAAGCTAGTCGGTTATGGCCTTCCAAAAGGGGGCTAATGTTGAGCCTATAACATGGAGTACAGCTATTTATCGGCGGGATGTACACATATTGTATACATCTCTACCTCGGCAGTAGCCCGCCTGATTGCTACCCCAATGCACCCCATGTATTGCTTATTAGAGCCAGACTAAAGCGAAATAGGTCTGTATTGAACAGACAGGTGCATCATGCTATTCCCCACCTCCACTTCCCAGTACGTTGTAATCATCATAACGCTGTAAGCTACAGCTGTTGTAGTGATTGATTACCTGCACCGATCTTACCTGGGATTCCACTTTTCAGCGATTGGAATATAACGACCGGTGTTAAGTGCTGCTTGTGCGGTTGCTGTGAAGGATCTGGGAAGCGACTCGCTTGGCCAGTGTTTACGGAACATACAGCAACATCGTCCCTGTCGTAGTACCTCACGTGGACATGTAGTGCAGAGCAACCCCTGCGTGGCACCCACTCCCTACATCTATTGCATCTCAACGAAGCTTTAATGTCGTAGATGCTGATGTGACAAACCGAACACATCCATATTGGTCCTGCGTTTTGTCCAGTCCAGTTGCTTACCAAAAAAATCCGGAGCAGCCATTCCGGGTTATGGTCTTTCCAACACGGAAAAACGATACAAATACAAACATATGTACATTAGGGTAGTGACTTTTTTAACCTCGAATACCTACATATATCATATTTTGATCAGTTTTTATTTAAGACTAGCAGACCCCGGTCCGTGTTGCTGGCCCATCGTAATGAGTTTTAATGACAACTTTTAATGGACTTTATGGTGACAATTCAGTTCAGTAGTTTTGGAAAAATAATGTATTGAAAAGAGTGGGTGTGGTCATCAGTGGTCCAGGATTTTGGCTCCAAATATGCACCTAGGGTACATATGTACCTAGGGTACGATATAATCATAAGCGTTAAAAAGGCATGGGGACGGTACCCCAATTCCACCAAAAAAATTCGTAAAATATTTCTAACAACGGCAATCATCGAACTTTTGCTGCAAATTTGATGAAAATCGGTTTAGTAGTATTGAAGGTATAACATTAAAAAAAAACAGGCAAGGTCGGGTCTTTAGGCCCCAAAGAAGCACTACATTGTTGATTAATCCGTAAATTTTTAAACAGATACATGCGTCATTTTTGCAAATATAGCGTTTTTATAAATATCGCATAGGGGAGGTACTCCGCCCAACCTGGAATTCAATAAAATATGTAGCCGGTTTTTAGGTGCCATCCCTGTACATTCCCTGACAATTTTAGGAATATCGGTTCAGTAGTTTTTGCAGAAAAACTTTAAATTGAGAATTTAAATTCGAATGAAAATTTAAAAAAGTGGGTGTGCTAAATATTTCTTTCTATAAAAACCTAAGTTGGGTTATGATGGCATTTGATAATTGTTCATAAAGATATGGCGTTTTTTTAAATATGCGAAGAGAAGTACCCCGTCCCTTCGAAATTCAATAAAATATGCATTCTATTTCCACCGGAGATCATTCAGAAAATCGGTTCAGTACATTTGTAGATGTAACATAGTGGGCGTGGTCAAGTCTTTGGGTCCTAACAAAGTAGGTAAGGTCGGAGACACAACCACAATTGTCTCGCAAATTAATTTCCAAACCGATACATTCGTAATATTTTTAAATATAGAATTTTTAAAAAACTAAAATTCTGGCCTATTTTTACCGGGGGCATATCTGTACATTCCCTGACAATTTCAGGAAAATCAGTTCAGTAGTTTTTGTAGAAAATATTAAAATTTAAAAATGTGGGCGTGGCGAAATTTTCTTTGCCTAATAAGTTGGGTTATGACTACATTTGATTTTTATTCATAAAGATACGTTTTTTTTAATATGACAAATCGACACCTCCAAATAATAGTATGCTAAGTCTAAAAAGTGAGTTTTGCAGGAGAAGCTCTCAAAGTTTGGAAATTTTTTTGAACTTCAGTACTATGCTAAGCCAATATTTGTTTATAACTTCTGTTCGGATTGACCGATCATTACCAAAATTAGACAGAATTTAAGTAAAAGGACGTTCGATACCTCCAAATAATAGTTTGCTAATTCTGAAAAGCGAGTTTTGCAGGACAAGCTCTTAAAGTTTGGAAATGTCTTTGACCTTCAGTACTATGCTAAGGAAATATTTGTTTATAACTTCTGTTCGGATTGTCCGATCATTACCAAAATTTGACAGAATTTAAGTAAAAGGACGTTAAATATAAAAATGTAAAGAACTTGAAAACATGCTAAGTCGACTTAGCATACTATTGTTTGGAGGCGTCGAAATGGAAGTAACCCGCCCCTACAAAATTCAAGAAAATATCGGTTCAGTAGTTTTGTAGATGTAACATATGTTAAAAAGTTGGCGTGGTCAAGTCTTTGGGTCCCAAAAAAGTGGGCAAGGTCGGAGACACAACCACAATTTTCTCGCAAATTAATTTCCAAACCGATACATTCGTAATTATTGTAAATATAGCATTTTTAAAGAAGTAGGGTATAGGGATGTACCCCGCCACTTCGGAAATTCAAATTTGTGGCATATTTTAATCCGGGGCCACCCCTGTACTTTCCATGACAATTTCAGGAAAATCAGTTCAGTAGTTTTTGTAGAAAAAAATAAAATTGAAATTTTCTTTGCATAAAAAACCTAAGTTATGGCGAACATTTCAATAAAAGATTTATCGAAATTGATCCAGCCGTTCTCATCTTATGCCTTTACCAACGAACGACATTTGTGGCATACCGAAAATCATATCTCGACAAGATAAACCGATTTTAAGATGTGTGTCCTTCCGCCCGTCCCACCATTAAACATTGTAATCAAATTCCAGGCCGCAATTATGGACCAAACGTCACGAAATTTAGTATGGAGGTTTCGGGTTCCCACCAGAATAGAATCGATTAGTTTTTGGTGGTTATAGTGAAATATTTAGGAGATGAAATGGACCAGACACAAATGGTTTGGTCATTCTATGGGCATATTCTGACAAATTACATCGAAACTTTAAACTGGCATCTCCTTTGATGCAAAAATATCAATTATTTACATCAATAACATAACGTGTCGCAATCATATAACATAATTTCCGTGGAAAATTTGTGTCCAGAGAATGTTGTTTTTTACGTGAGTGTTTTTTTTCTCGAATTACTTTATATGTAAAATTTTTTCTAATGTTAAATAAAAATTCCTCAAACTATGATACAGGGAAACGATTACCTCTGCGAGGTACTTAAGCTATTTTCCATACTTTAAGGTTTCACGATGTCTTGTTATTCAGATGATAGTGTTCGGACTCTTCTGGGTAACAACATGAAAATTTGTTTGTTTTTTCACGTCATTAGATTTACTTGTAGCATTTGACCCACTGTAAGCATCTTTCGCCTAAGGTCGTGAGAGTTTCTGCTTCTTTCATGCGCCTTAGCACACTGAATGCAAAGAACGGCAAACTGTGGGTTTTGTTTGTGGGCAAGGTCGGAGACACAACCACAATTTTCTCGCAAATTAATTTCCAAACCGATACATTCGTAATTATTGTAAATATAGCATTTTTAAAGAAGTAGGGTATAGGGATGTACCCCGCCACTTCGGAAATTCAAATTTGTGGCATATTTTAATCCGGGGCCACCCCTGTACTTTCCATGACAATTTCAGGAAAATCAGTTCAGTAGTTTTTGTAGAAAAAAATAAAATTGAAATTTTCTTTGCATAAAAAACCTAAGTTATGGCGAACATTTCAATAAAAGATTTATCGAAATTGATCCAGCCGTTCTCATCTTATGCCTTTACCAACGAACGACATTTGTGGCATACCGAAAATCATATCTCGACAAGATAAACCGATTTTAAGATGTGTGTCCTTCCGCCCGTCCCACCATTAAACATTGTAATCAAATTCCAGGCCGCAATTATGGACCAAACGTCACGAAATTTAGTATGGAGGTTTCGGGTTCCCACCAGAATAGAATCGATTAGTTTTTGGTGGTGATAGTGAAATATTTAGGAGATGAAATGGACCAGACACAAATGGTTTGGTCATTCTATGGGCATATTCTGACAAATTACATCGAAACTTTAAACTGGCATCTCCTTTGATGCAAAAATATCAATTATTTACATCAATAACATAACGTGTCGCAATCATATAACATAATTTCCGTGGAAAATTTGTGTCCAGAGAATGTTGTTTTTTACGTGAGTGTTTTTTTCTCGAATTACTTTATATGTAAAATTTTTTCTAATGTTAAATAAAAATTCCTCAAACTATGATACAGGGAAACGATTACCTCTGCGAGGTACTTAAGCTATTTTCCATACTTTAAGGTTTCACGATGTCTTGTTATTCAGATGATAGTGTTCGGACTCTTCTGGGTAACAACATGAAAATTTGTTTGTTTTTTCACGTCATTAGATTTACTTGTAGCATTTGACCCACTGTAAGCATCTTTCGCCTAAGGTCGTGAGAGTTTCTGCTTCTTTCATGCGCCTTAGCACACTGAATGCAAAGAACGGCAAACTGTGGGTTTTGTTTATCGCGTATTTTTTGGTTTTAGTCATCTTCGTTGACTCTTCAAAATAATGATCAACATCTATAGCGTCATCATTTTCAATATCGTCATGGAGATCATAATAATATTAAAAGTCCATATGTTTTTTGTTGGTGTGATTGTTGTTTTGTTTTGTTTTGTTTTATTATGGCCTTTAATCCGTTAATATTCATATTGTATGGCAGGCATTTCATTTGGTGTATTGTGCTCTGTCCGTCCTAAGGTTGGCGTCAGAAACATACGGTGGCAGTGCACTCAAAAGGTCGATTGAATGGTTTGTCGGTTGTGGCCGGCCACACATTTTCTCCTTTCGTTTTCATTATGATGTCTTAAAACCGATCGTAACATTGAAAATAAAGTAAAACAACTAAATTTTGTAAAGCTCATCTCTTTTGGAGATGGTGGTGGTGGTGCTGGTGGATATTTGTTGCTGACGATTTGGGTGGTCCAACTCCCTTTTGTTTGTTGGAGGCCGTATTGCTGCTGCTGTTGTTGTGTAGCATCTGTAGCCTCGCTCATTCACTTACTGACCTACCGACCACCGTCAATGTCGTCTTCGTCGTTGACGTTGCTGTTCTTCTTGTCTTGCCTGTCTTTGGTCTTTGCTTTGCTGTCATCCTTGGTCTTATCCCAAAAATATTGAGCAGACTTTTCTTCAGAGTCTGTTGTATATGAGAAGAGATCAGAGAGCTTAGCGCACGAAAGGCAAATAAACCTCAAGGCGATGATATCGGCTGGGGAAGTAGCAAAAAGTCATAAAAACATTTTATATGT
The DNA here is from genome assembly GCF_047663935.1 of Musca autumnalis. NCBI lineage: Eukaryota > Metazoa > Arthropoda > Insecta > Diptera > Muscidae > Musca > Musca autumnalis. The sequence goes on from NW_027412088.1 coordinate 75,541,336, forward strand.
TCATTAAGACATCAAAAGTTTTAAAGAACAAACATATTGTTGGCCATTATATGGTGATTGCTGTTGTTGCTTTTTGTTGTTGCTGCTGCCACCGCCGCCACTGTTACTTTGGTTTTTCTTCAAGTCTGTGTCTTTGGAGTTTAAAGTGCTGTTGACTTTGATTTGTTGTTGTGTGTTCCCTAAGTAATTGCAGTAATTGCTGCAAAGGATGTGGTACAAAATTAAATATGAAGAGGAGCCGTAGAAGGAACGTGAGTTATTGCGAAAAATATTTGCAATTTGACATTACGGCTTTTTGTCGTGACAATGAATGGTCAATATGTGTATAGCCGGCATACATATAATGATACCTCCCGAATTGAACGGTTTAACCAGCACTTTCTAGGTGAATAGGTATTTCTTGTAATAGTTTTCGGTGAAAGTCCAATCAGGTGTGGATATACGGAGATAGTCGGATTCAATGTATAATCAATTCCACGACAGCGAGTTCTTCGATACCCAAACACACACCTGTGTTCCGGTCAGCGGCTGCCACTTAAGTGTACATACGATCTGTTTGTATTTCTATCGTTTTTCTGTGTTCATATCCCGCAATGCCTAGTCCGGTTTCTTTTTGGTCCGTGCCGCGACGTTGGATACCCCCGGACTAATATGAATGTGCTCGGTATTGCTGAGAAGCAATAGATGCCGTGGATGCAAGGGTTGCTCTGAACTCGTTCATGTGAGAAACTACGACAAGGACTATGTCGCTGCATACTACGTTAAAACAGCCCCCAGTCCTCGACATCAAAATCCGAGAATGATAAATAGCTGTACTCCAGGTTATATTTCCAACAATAGGTTTGGAAGGTCATAACCGACTGCTTCGAATGCCACAACTAATGTTTGAGCACAAAACTCCCCCAAATGCTAAAACATGAGTTGTGGCATTCGGTACTCGGAAATAACTAGAGAGGTATAGTGCTGGCTGCACAGTCAAGGAGGACACCCCTACCAGCATTAGCGGAGAGTGTCACAGTTCGTCAGATATAACCATTGCTTTACCTTGTCTGAGAAATTACATCACCTGGCAACCCGTCGTTCCTGTTTGGTTAACCCATCTCCCATCCCATGTCTACATTAGAAGACCGTCCGAATTAATCACCTCGGAATACAGCACTTTTATTAAAAACGAGAAAGACTATTTTCAGTGATTAGGGAATCACAGATTCAGAGATCTGCCTTACACTTCATATGTTCAGGTAGAAGAGAGGCCAGAGAGAACGTTCAGAGACATCATAATTGCCGCAGCCGCTCGCCACATACCTGCTGGTCGAATACCCGAAGTGAGACCAAAATTTCCCAACAGAGTCGGTGGTACTAGAAAATGCGAGTGATAAGGTTCGTCGAGCAAATCCCGGTGACCTCAAAGCAGAATTCGGCACCTCTTGACTCGCGAGCAAGCAAAGAGAGCTTCTCTCTCAACTCACTAATTGAAAAACCATGCACTGACAACAGTGTTTGCTCAAATTGTTGTTGTTGTGTGCCGAATGCTGTCCCAAAGTCAAGGAGCTGATACTGGAAGTTAACGGGTTGGTTGGTGAGCATAAGCAGAATAATCTGAAGAGTTGTGGAGAGAGTAGCTCTCAAACCTTTGAAAGAAAGAAGATGCGCAAGTTATTATTAGTTTATCGAGCACACTGTGAATGACAGGGCGAAGAGAAGAGGAGGAACCACCGCAATGGTTGATGTTGCGAATTTCATCAGGAACGCTAAATAATCCAAAGCGTTCGGCCCTGATGGCCATGTTGAAATAGCTGGATGAACCGTGATTGAGTATCTCACTAAAGTTCTCAACCTGCCGCTAGCCACCCACATCACTTTCGATGTCTGGAAAAAGGGCAGGGTGGTCCCGCTACTTAAGCCAGGCAAGGATGCCAGCAAAGGTGAATAGTACAGACCGATCTCGCTTTTGTCGACAAGCAAAGATTTTTGAGGCTTTACTCCACCGTAGCGTCAGAAATATCTATCCTGTTTCCGATCATCAGAACGACAACAGCGCTGCACGCCATCTTCATATCTACTAGTCGAGAAATCATCCAGAAGAAGCCGTGCGATAGGGCAGTGTAGATGGCGCTTGACTTATCAAAAGCTTTTGATAATGTCAATCACTCCACGCTGTTTGAGGACATTTAGCGCACAACCCTCCGGCCAAGTTTGAAACGTTGGACAATCAATTATATATGTGGGCATCAGTCACATGTGGAATTTCGAAACAAGAAGTCCAAGCCACCCAGAATGAAAAAGGGAGTTCCCCAGGGTGGGGTGATATATGTCCGGAACTGTTTAACTTCTACCTCTCCTGTATTCTACACCCTCTATAGGACACTGAGATCGTAACGTATGCGGACAATTTTACGATCTTGGGGTCAGGTACCTTTGTTTATGACATTTGTGATAGGCTGAACTCCTATTTGACTGATCTTACCATATTTTTCAACGCCCTTAAATCTACGGCCACTCTGTTCACCACATGGATTGCAGAGGTGAGTACTGAGTTCAATGTCATGCTCGATGGTAGCAGAATTCCGATAACTAACTACCATAAGACTTAAGGGGTCACATTAGACAACATGTTTACATCGTCCGCCCATGCCACAGCTATCTGCGACAAGCTGAGATGTAAGAACAAGGTCCTCAAATCTCTAGTCGCAGATTTTGGGGTGTAGATAAAGAAACCTTCTTGTGGTGCAACACGATGGCAAAATATTCAAACCTGTCGGTTCGCCTCTTAATGTCTTTAGTACACCATCAACATGGGGAGACAAAGATTCTGCTGATACAGCAACACAATGACAAGGTCTGGTTGCAGTACTTGTTCGTGTATTACCGTACGAGCCATCCTAATCACCATATAGGAGATAGGACTTCCCAACTATGCATGTCAGGAGAGATTTAATGATCTAGAAAAAGAGGTTCAACGTTAGAAGACAGAACCCCTAGATGGCCACTCTGTTCACAACATGGAGAGGGAACTGAGTTGAATGTCATGCTGGATGGTAGCAGAATTCGAACACAAACCACCGCAAAATTCTAGGGATCACATTCAACAGCATGTTCATATCGTCCACGTATGCCACAGCTTTCTGCGACAAGCTGAGATGTAGGAACAAGGTCTTTAAGTCCCTAGCCGCAGCTTTTGGGTTTGCAGGATAAAGAAACCTTGCTGACCAAATATAACGCGATAGGCCGGTCTGTGGTATACTATGCGGCGCCAGTGTGGCACAGGCCCGTAAGATACACTGCACTCATTTCAACTGAACTGTCAAACCCATCAACTTAATCGAGTATCGTTGTGATTACAACCCATAGAAGTAGTCACATTGCTTGAGCTGGAGATAGACCCAAAGCCAGATTAAGCTGGAACAAGTAAAACAAATCTTTAAGTTCGGCCGGGCCGAACTTTAACGCCCTTATTAGATTCCTTTCCCGTCCAAAATTTTATGTGAAAAGTTTCTCGATCACGAATACCCCAAATGCGTGAATTAGGTCCGAAAATGTATATACAAATGTCGGTAAATTTATATGGCGACTATATCAAAGTGTCGACCTATGTCGACCGTTTTTGTTGGAAAATTTTGACCACTGGGAACCTTAAATGTCAAATTATAGATAGTTCAGGCAAAAAATGTAGGTAAATTCTTCAAAACACTGAAAATCGGGAGGTAACTTTATATGGGGGTTATACCCAAAAATTTAAATTAAATTGACAACCTCAAGTGCTAAATAACAGGCAGTTTAGTCAAAAAATCGTAGCAAAAACTTTCAAAATGCCAAAAATCGGGAGGTACCGTTCTATGCTATACCAAAACATGGACATGGAGAAGTTTCGGGACTGCAGGGAACCTCAAATGTCACATTACGGGTAGTTCGGTAGTTCACTCAAAAAAATGTAATTAAGAGTATATATGCTTTATATGGTCGCAAATGATTATTTTAATGCTTTACATGAAGTGGAAATTATGAAAGGGATTATTGTGATAGGGAAATACAAAATTCCGATTAAAACACAAAGTATGGTATTTCAAAATTGGATAGACCAGATTTTGCTTTGGCTTATCGGAAAAACAAATATTTTGTATTTGACTCCTCTGTGTACGTAAGCTTTGGAATAGAAATTACTCCAAATATTGAACTAAGCTAAAATGAACAATTTCCTTTCCTCATCTTTCCATCCCGTTCATCAATTTTCCACAAGTATCTGATATGAAAATCTATTAAATCATTTAAATTTACATTTTACGAAAATTATATGCAAATTTTTGTGTCTATGTTTACCACATAATTTTGCCCAGACTTCCTTTAGATTGGTTGTGAGCTTTTCCAGATCATCAAATGCTAAGTTTACTGCTTAATTAAAGTCGCGCATAAATACAAAATCACGATCAATAAATATTGCCAGACGTACTGTTTGTTGTTGCTTTTGTTCCTAGACAATGTGCCGTGTTGATTGATCCATAGCAAATAGAGGTACGAATACAGGCTAGAGATACTGCCTATAGGCATGAAGACAGTCAATCACCATGCCATACATAATGATTGTAAGATCAATTGTCGGGTTGGGATCGGATTGATGGTAGTTTGTTCAGTTGATCATGTTATGTTTTATTCCAGTGATGGTTGTTGTTGTTGTTCGGCTAATGTTGCTTTCCTTAGTTGTAAGTACTTTCTGTTGTTGTTGTGAATTTTGACAGCTATCAAGGTGTGCTGTATGTTTAGTGGGGTGTATTTGATATCTGCGTATCTCTAAAGTTATGTTTAGATAGATGGATTATTTGCTTTGTTTTCTTTTCGCTGTTTGAACCAGTTTTGCCGTGCTTTATGATTTCCAATGTTGTTTAACTGCCATTTGACTGCCTGGCTAGGCTTTCTTCATTCATATGTATGCAGAGGACTCACTCGTTTGATCTATGACAGCCGCATAATATCTATTAAATACTGATTACAACACCCACTTCAAATTAAACGACACGTGCAATTATTTGTAAGTTTTTCTTTTTCAAATTTTAATTTTTATAGACAATATTGTGTGCATTATTATGGCCACAGATTTATGTTCATGCGGCCACAAAGCAGTGGCAGGCGGCTATTACCGCTAACAAAACATTATGACAACAAACCCCGAACAAAAGCAAAAAGGCAACCCGTAATGAAATGACAACTAAAATAAGCATAATTTTGATTGACACAACGATCAATTTTGCAGATCGCAGAAAAGTGAAAAAACGCACACACAACACAGCAAAAATAGGTAATATAATGGAAAATACATTGCACACACATCTGTACTAGCAGAAATCCATATACACATTCGGACATGTACACAAAAACATTTGACAAGATGTTGATTGAAATTTGTACTCGTTTCAATCAAAAACATGAAACCTCTGGCGTACGATTTATAGCAAACGCATCAAATCACAACATCTGACTGATGGGATGGGCAACGGAGACGGACATGTCGTGTATGTCTCATAAATAAAAAGCATATTGAATTGAAGTAGAGCAGCAGCAGCTAATCTACTTCACCCAGCCCCATTCACACCTAATATTCAATTAGTTGAGAATTTTGCAGTAATAGGTATTATTGTGAAAGGAATTCAAAAATAAAGTTGTTTATTTTTTATTTTTAAAGTAAGCTCGCTTAATCACAGATTTGTTGTTTTCAAATTTAAAAAAAAAAAAAAACAACAAGTTTTTTAAATTGGGTTTAGTTAAAATTGATTTACTTTAGGGAAAGGCAGAGAATACTAGTTTCGTCCAACGCCACTTGGACTCATCAGTTCTCTTAGTTCTTTGCATTGAAGCAAAGAACTCTTCCCCAATTTTATGACGACACGAGCTCAAGAATAAATGTGAGTCCAAGTGGCGTTGGACGAAACTAGTATTCTCTGCCCTTCCCTAAAGTAAATCAATTTTAACTACACCCACTTTAAAAAAATTGTTGTTTTTCTAAAATTTGAAAACAACAAATCTGTGATTAAGCGGGCTTACTTTAAAAATAAAAAGTAAACACACATCACAACAAAACTGCCAAAGTGAATCTAAAGTTGTTTATTTTTAAAACATGACATTGAAATTTATGGAATTTTTGCTAATTTTTATATCCCCAACCATGAGATGGATAGTCAATTTTTCAAGCCAGGCTGGGATTCGAACCTGGGACTCCAACAACCAAGTGACAGGGTTGCAGGCGTCTTAGCGTTCTAAGCCACCATCAACTTGTCAAAGATTCCGATGACAAATATTGATGATTAAATCTTCTGATACAGAAGGACAAATCAAATAAAGGTGGAAAAAAGCTGCCTTAGTATTTGTAATAAAGCATTGAAAAATGGGGTTACCAGCCAAGTCGGAATGTAGGAAAGTTTTGGAATTAAATGACTAACATTAAAAAAATGAAAAAAATTTGAATATACAAATTTCGAATGATTTGTGATATAAATGCTAGTTTCCAAGCTTAGCCTTCGTCCACCCACTAAAAACACCATTCGGTCTAACCACCCGTTAAACGTAGCATAGTGGTTGAATGCAGGGACGTACTGGGGGCCCGGGCCCCCAGTGCCCCCCCCCCCCCCAAATGATCTGTTCGACTACAATTTTTTGAGCTACTTTAACAAATTATTACGTTTTTTCTCTAAAATAATTTTTATTTCTGGAATTTTGAAAAGAAAAGTTAGATTGTTCTGAAGGTTATGTACTAAAAATGTACTGTATGAATAAGTTGTCTAAGAAATATTTAACAATTTTTTTGTTTGAATACTCTTTTTGAGAAAAACTTCCAGTAAAATCTGAATTACTTCTTTGTCTCATGTAGTTTCATTAGCAAATAATAAAGAGTCGAGGAATTCTATAATGAATATAAAGGTCTTGAGGCTTTAAACTCATTCTGTATTCAAAAAATGACGAGTTTATTATTGTGCGGATTGGAAGTGCATGAAATGACATGTTTACTGGACAAAATGTACGATATATCAAGTGTTTTCCGTGGATTATATCTCTAAAACCAATTAGAAAATTGTTTTACTACCTTAATTTTTTTATTATTTATTTAGTGGAAAAATTTATTGTTGTGCGTCATAAAGTGCTAATATCTGCTATAAGTAGCATAACCAATAGATTTTTTTCCTACCATTAACAAAGTTGTAGCTGAAAACAACCGTAAACGAAATTAATGCTCAAACATTGGTTAAATGGTATTAAAATCTGCTGTAATTTCGGCCTTTAGGCTAACGATAAAAATGTACCTCATCGAAATATTGACCTTTGACTTCTCATATCTTTCGACAAAAGCCGCTTCAAATAATTTGGCGTCGATTTAGAAAAATATACAAAATATTTCACTAAAATGGTGCGCACAACAACTCTCGAAGGTCCAAATCGATTTCTTGGAGACATAGATTAGGTTCGAATATGGATTATATCGGTTCACTCCTTCAGGTACATCGCACACAAAATTTCAATATCCGATTTCACCGAAACTTTGAACATCCTAAAATTACTTCCGGACGTACATATCGTTTGAAGTTGGCGATTGAAATTTGACTTCCCAACTTAAAAAGAATTTATATATATAAAATTGAAATTTGTTTGTACGCGTGTTTGTTTGTGCCTTATAGACTCGAAAACCGCTGAACAGATCTTACTGACATTTTTAGGGTACATTGCTACATGGCCTGGAATGAAAATAGGCTATATCATTTTTTGAAATTTCGCATTGATCTGGAGATATAACATCAAAACCGGAGGTACCTCCAAAAAATTTAGATTTTGTATGCAAATATCTTTAGAACTGTTACAAATACAATCTCCAAATTTTGTTTGTGTGACGGAATTTGATGCAGAAATAAATTTACCAAATAATATTCGAATCGGTTCAGATTTGGATATAGCTCCCACATACATATATTTTCGGCCGATTTCCTTATTTATGTACCAAACACGCTATATATGTATGTCCAATGAAATTTTGAATTATGACGGAATTTGTTCTAGAAATAAATGTGCCAAATTATATCAAAATCGGTTCAGATTTGGATATAGCTCCTTATATATTTTCGGCCAATTTTCCGCATTTGATGCACCAAACACCGTATGTATGTCCAATTTCGCTGCAATTTGGAATGTGTTACGGAATTTGGTCTAGGCATAACTGTACGGAATTATATCGAAATCGGTTCAGATTTGGATATAGCTCCAATATATATTTTCGGCCGATTTTCCACATTTGATGCACCAAACACGCTATATATGTTCAGTTTTGGAGGGTCTGACGGAATTTGTTCTAGAAATAAATGTGCTAAATTATATAGAGATCGGTTCAGATTTGAATATAGCTCCCATATATATTTTCGGCCGATTTGCTGTATTTTATGCACCAAGCACGCTATATATGTCCAATTTCGCTGAAATTTGGAATGCGTAACGGGATTTGGTCTAGACATAAATGTGCCAAATTATATCGAAATCGGTTCAGATTTGGATATAGCTCCTATATATATTTTCGGCCGATTTTCTGTATTTGATGCGTCAAACACGCTATATGTGTCCAATGTCGCTGAAATTTGGGATGTCTGAATTTGTTCCAAAACTAAATGTGCCAAATTATATCGAGACCGATTTATATTTTTTTACACTCTACATATGTCCAATTTCACTAAAATTTGGAAAGCGTGACGGAATTCGTTCTAAAAATAAATGGGACAAATTATATCGAAATCGGTAATTTTCAGAATTTTTTTAGTTGGCTTGCACGAACTCTATCACTTCTGGTAAAATAGTATAGTTTTGGTGTTTTTATGACATAAAAGAATATTATTTTCTAACAATAGTTCGGTACAAGCCCAATCTGCACTCGCGGATTCGATTTATTCTCTTTTGGAGTTATTGATTTCAATTAATTAATGGTATACAAATAACATTAATAGGTTTTTAGATAGATCTTCTTGTCAGAATCAGTCCTCGTGGTAAAAATGCGTCCAATTGATAACTTAATAAGGCAAAAATAAGGCAAAACTTTTTTAATAGGACTGAAGTTAATGTGGGATATATGGTATGTACTTTAAAGAAGAAGAAATATTGAAAATCTTTGAAATAGAATCGAAAATGCAAAATAAGACCTACTGTGGTTAAAAATTCTCCGATACATTAAAAAAGAAACCTATATGGGTAATGTTCATTTGAAAGATTTTTTAGTTATTGCGTCAATTGCGTTGGAGAATTTGGTTAAAATCTTCAAAATACCAGGCGGAATTTGTGTATGGGGACTATACTGAACATGTTCTGATGTGGTTGGTTTCAATTCTAAACATCCAAAGACTAATTTATTATACTCTGTTCCAAATTTCAATGTTATATCTAAAATACTGTAAACTCTCTCAATTGAAATTATATACTTTGTATCAATATTTCATATAAAATCAACTAAAACCCCTTTAAAATAGCTTTACGTAATCCTACACAACATTTTTTAATTTCATAATTTTGGGTCAAGTTGGGCACCCCCGAAATGAAATCCTGCGTACGTCCCTGGTTGAATGGTTGGGGCTTCGGTGGATTCTTAATTTTGCAAGATACTTCTTAGGTCAAAATAGCTCTACTCGAAAGAGAATTAATTCAAATATCACTCTAAAAACGATCTTCGCCCTAAGAAGGCAAAAAAAAAAAAATCATTCCATTTGCATTATTTCACATGAATTTAATGTAATGTATGTATTTAATTTATTTCACATGAATTTCCATTAATTTAGGAATTTTAAATTGCAACGTAAATGTTTATTAAGCTCTTACTTTAATTACTTTACAATATCAACTTCTGTATAGAATTTGCTTGTTTATATTGCTATTGTAAAACTCTCTCTCTCATATTGCGTTTGTCTAATAATATTTTTACATTCATTGCAACCAGTGTGGCCATTTTAGCATTTTTGCAGCTAAATTTAGCATTATTTTTTTGTATTTAGCCGCAAAATTTCCATTTGGCATTTAGCATTTTTCCTTGCATTTTTCCATTATAAATTTAGCATTATTCTATCCACGAAATCTGAGATATTTTAGTACTTTTCTATTAAAAAATCTGATAAATGTCGGTTGAATTGAATAGAACAGCTGTTTGAACAGCTCAAAATGCCAGATTTTTCTTTTTTTGTTCTGATTTAAAGGAATAATAAAAATGTGAATAAGCAAATAAAATAAAACAAAAAAAAAAGTTAAGTTTGCCTGGGTCGAACTTGTTATACCCTCCACCACGAAATATTCAGAACTGATATGGAATAGTTAGTTTTTCTTTTTGTTACGAAAGTACCAATACCACTATTTTAGGTGGAGAAGTTTTTTGACCACTGGGAACCCCAAATACTTAATAATTCAGTCATCTAAAAACTTGAAACCACCTGAAATCGGGTGGTACCGTTATATGGGGGCTATAGCAAAACTTGAGCCTATGTACTCAAATTTCGATGGAGAAGTTTTTAACCACAGCGAACTTTAAATACCAAATGATATCCAATTTTGCCCGAAAATGTAAATAAAACAAGTAAAAAAGCATTAAGTTCGGCCGGGCCGAACTTTTCATACCCTCCACCATAAAATATTCATTCCCGTCCCCAACTTTAAGTGAGTACGTTAAAATGAAAATGAATATGAACTTAAATGAACAATTTTTGTTGCAGAATTTTTGTTGACTTTTAAATTTCAAATTACAGAAAGTTCGTCCAAAAAATAAAGCTAAGGCACGGAAAATCGGGAGGTTTGTTTTGGGGCTATACAAAAACATGGACCTACGTTCGGTTAAACATTTTAAGTAAAATCCTCAAAGTACCGAAAATCGGGAAGTATCGTTATAATGGGGCTATGTTGAAAATTGTTGATGCAGATGTGTGGTGACCACTACAACCTTCAAATGTCAAATTACAGTTAGTTCTGTTAAAAATTGTAGCTAAAATTGCCAAATTACTGAAAATTGGGAGGTACCGTTACATGGGAGCTATATCCGAACATGGACCTATGTTGACAATTTTTGACGGAGAGGTGTTGTGACCACTAAGAACTTCAAATTACTGCTAGTTCGGTTTAATATTGTAGCTAAAATTATCAAATTACTGAAAATCGGGAGGTACCGTTATATGGGGGCTTTCTTGACAATTTTTGGTGGAGAGGTGTGGTGACCACTAAGAATTTCAAATGTCAAATGTTCAAATTACAGATAATTCGGTTAAAACTTGTTGGTAAAATTCTCAAAATACCTGAAATCTTACCGCCCGATTTCATGGGGGCTATTCTAAAACATGGACCTATGGCCACTAGTTATATAAGTTTATTGACATTTAAGAACCCTAAATGTCAAATTATAGCTACATCGGTCTGAAAATGCAGATAAAAACGTCAAAATGCCGTAAATCTGGGGTACCGTTATATGGGGGCTATACCAAAACGTGGACCTAGTTCCACAACTTTTGTCATATAAGTTTAGTTACACTTAAGAATCCTAAATGTCAAATTATAGCTATATCGGTCTGAAAATGTAGCTAAAAACGTCAAAATACCGTAAATCGGAGGGTACCGTTATATGGGGGCTTTACCTATGTCCACAAGTTTTGTCACATAAGTTTATTGACATTTAAGAACTTCAAATGTCAAATTATAGCTTCATCGGTCTGAAAATGTAGCTAAAACCGTCAAAATACCGTAAATTGAGGGTACCGTTATATGGGGGCTATACCAAAACGTGGACCTATGTCCACAACTTTTGTTATATAAGTTTATTGACATTTAAGAACCCTAAATGTCAAATTATAGCTACATCGGTCTGAAAATGTAGTTAAAAACGTCAAAATACCGTAAATCGGGGGCTACCGTTATATGGGGGCTATACCAAAACGTGAACCTATGTCCACAAATGAATGGTTGGGGCTTCGGTGGATTCTTAATTTTGCAAGATACTTCTTAGGTCAAAATAGCTCTACTCGAAAGAGAATTAATTCAAATATCACTCTAAAAACGACCTTCGCCCTAAGAAGGCAAAAAAAAAAAAAATTCATTCCATTTGCATTATTTCACATGAATTTAATGTAATGTATGTATTTAATTTATTTCACATGAATTTCCATTAATTTAGGAATTTTAAATTGCAACGTAAATGTTTATTAAGCTCTTACTTTAATTTACCAAAACGTGGACCTATGTCCACAACTTTTGTTATATAAGTTTATTGACATTTAAGAACCCTAAATGTCAAATTATAGCTACATCGGTCTGAAAATGTAGTTAAAAACGTCAAAATACCGTAAATCGGGGGCTACCGTTATATGGGGGCTATACCAAAACGTGAACCTATGTCCACAAATTTTGTTATATAAGTTTATTGACACTTAAGAACCCTAAATGTCAAATTATAGCTAAATCGGCCTGAAAATGTAGCTATAAACGTCAAAATACCGCCAATCGGCGGTTACCGTTATATGGGGGCTATACCAAAACGTGGACCTATGTCCACAACTTCTAATATATAAGTTTATTAACACTAAAGAAACCTAAATGTCAAATTATAGCTACATCGGTCTGAAAATGTAGCTAAAAACGTCAAAATACCGTATATCGGGGGGTACCGTTATATGGGGGCTATACCAAAATGTGGACCTATGTCCACAACTTTTGTTATATATGTTTATTGATACTTACGAACCCAAAATGTCAAATTATAGCCAAATCGATCTAAAAATGTAGCTAAAACCGTCAAAATACCGTAAATCGGGAGGTACCGTTATATGGGGGCTATACCAAAACGTGGACCTATGTCCACAACTTTTGTTATATAAGTTTATTGACATTTAAAAACCCCAAATCTCAAATTATAGCTACATCGGTATGAAAATGTAGGTAAAAACGTCAAAATACCGCAAATCGGGGGAACCGTTATATGGGGGCTATACCAAAACGTGGACCTATGTCCACAACTTCTAATATATAAGTTTATTTACACTTAAGAACCCTAAATGTCAAATTATAGCTACATCGGTCTGATAATGTAGCTAAAAACGTCAAAATACCGTATATCGGGGGGTACCGTTATATGGGGGCTATACCAAAACGTGGACCGATATAGCCCATTATCGAACTTGACCTGCCTGCAAACAAAAGACGCATTTTCCCAAAATTTCAGCGTCCTATCTCCATTTTTGTGGATGCTAGAGTGATTACCACAGACGGACGGACGGACGGACGTGCTCAGATCGACTTAGAATTTTACCCTGATCAAGAATATATATACTTTATAGGGTCGCAAATGAGTATTTCAATGCGTTGGAGGGTATAAAAATAAAACAGATGGTGCCGTAACTGCTAAACCTAAATAACGACGGGACGTACACAAATATTTCACCAACCTACCAAAACAACGCTCAACGCCCAAATCACGTTTAAAACACAAAATCCGCCACCAAAACTTAGGCCATGTTTATACTATGGACTTTTGCATGGTTAACCTTCTCTATGAGAATTTATTTGAAATATAAGCAATGGAATTGACATTTGAAACCTAGTGGGTTTGTAAAATCCGGTTATATGTAAACGTACTATTACTTAAATGTTTTCATTCGTAAAACAAACAATTTTCCTTTGCAATGAATTGTAATTCATGTTTTGTTGGGCTTTTGTTTTTAAAATACAAAACACACACACATACAAACAATAACATTCTGTCAAAGTTAAACTTTTTGAACTTACAAGAAGTATACGCTCGACGTGTTTCGGTAGTTCTCATAAGAATACATGTGTTCTACTTTTTTCACCATAGGTATGGGTCTTATATGAGGCCATAACCAAAAATTTTGCATGTGTCCTTGATTTATGGTGAATAAGTTGTTTAACCACTTTGAACCCAAATGAACCCAAAATAACTTTAATAAGCCGGTACCTTTTTGTGGGACCTATTCCAAAACGTGGGCTCTATGTCCACATGGTGGAGAAGGTTTATGGAATATTAAATACCAAATCATAGCTAATAAAATGTAAAATACAACCGTTTTATAGGGGCTGTATCAAAACATGGACCGATCTAGTCCATCTTCGAACTTGACCCGATTGCAAACAAAAGACGCATCTTTCAAAAAATCAGTGCCATATCTCAGTTTTTGTGGATGCTAGAGTGATTACCACATATGGACAGACATGCATAAATCGACTAAGAATTGTATCATGAATATATACTTTATGATTAGTTCAATGCGCTACAAACGGAAAAACCAACCTTATATACCTTCTATACTGTGGTGGCGGGTATATTTGATTAAAAAATAACGTTTTTAAATTTAGCATTATTTTTTGGCATTTTTATATTTATTTTAGCATTTTTTAGCATTATTTTAATGCTGATTTAGCTGCAACACTTTTTCAAATCTGGTCACACTGATTGCAACCCCTTCTACTCTCTCTTATTAATTACCTCTGCCCCAGTTGTTGTTTACATTCATCCGTTTGTTTTTATGTGTGCATGTGTATTTGCGAATCGGTTAGAATTTCGCCTGAACATTGGATTACTTCCTATAGATCAAAAATGAAAGAGCTAAGGTTCGAAGATGGTCATATCGGTAGGGTACATTCCTAATAATAGTTCCCAATTTTTCGCTAAAATGGAGCGCACGATAACTCTCGAATTTCGAGTACATGAATATTTCTTCCAAAAAATTTTCTTAAATGCACTTTAAGGGCTATTCGAAGATCGTTTTTTACCCTCCACCATAATATGGAGGGTATAATTATATTTGTCATTCCGTTTGTAACACATCGAAATATTCCATGTCCGTCTGTACGTCCGCCTGTCTGTTGAAATCAAGATACAGCACGCAATATTTAGGATAGAGGTCTATAATTTAGTAGAGAAGTTTCTATTACTCCTAGACCCCATAGAAGGGTACCTCCCGATTTTCGGTAGTTTTAAAGTTGTGGCTTCAATATTTGTATTTAGTCTCCGTTGGGAGCATTAAACTTTCCCCTAGAAATTTGTCGCTATATGTCCACGTTTTGATATAGCCCCATAGAACTGTACCTCCCCATTTTCGGCAATTTCAAGGTTTCACCGTAGTTATCCTATCTCTGAAATCTAGTATTTAGTCTTCGTTGGGACTACAAAACTTTTCTATGAAATTTGTCGATCCAGGTAAAAATTTTGATGTAACCCCCATAGAACGGTACCTCCTGATTTCCGTATTTTAAAAGTTTTAGCATTATTATCCCATTAAAATGACTGAATTTTGGTATTTAGTCTTTTTTTTTGTTATTTAGGATAAAATATTCCCGCATAGAGTAGTTGTTGCTGTTCCACGTTCCGTCATAGCCCCCATAGAACTGTCCCGCCCGATTTGCAATATTTAGTCTTCGTTGTGGATAAAAAACCTTTCTGCAGAGAATTGTAGGTATATGTTCACGTTTTGGTATATAACGATGTCTCCCGACAGAACAGTATCTTTCGAATTTGGGAAGTTTTCAGGTTTTTGTCATATTAGCTAAATGAAGTAGCTGACATTTGGTACTAAGTCTTCGTTTTGGGGATGAAAACATTCCCGCAGAATATGATTGGTACAGGTACACATGTTTAAACGTACCTCTCGATTTTCGGTATTCTGAAAGTGTAACCACATTATTCAACCCAAATGACGAACATTTGGTATTTAGTCTCCGATATGTCTGATGAGCTGAATTAAAACACCAGCGACACGATAGTTGCATATTGGTTGGGTGTGTGGGACTTTGCTAGAATTAAACTTTTCAATACAAACTTCTTAGGTCATGTTAGTACGATTAATTGAATTAATTAAAATCTTTCATAAATAATGACCATCGTTCTTATAAGACAACAATAAATGAAAAAATAATGCATACATTCATTAATGCAATGAAAATTTTTATCAAAGTAATGAAACTACTTCATTATGGATATGAATCGCTTTCATTAATAACACTGTGCAACATTTTTAAGGTGATCTTGTGCAAACAATTCGAACTGAGGATTTTTTGAAGTACAGATCCAAACGACAAGAAACCCTAGTTGGGTTTTGTTGTGATCCAGCTCGGATTTTATGGCCCCATCTAAACATGGTTAAATATTGAGTTTTTAAAGAAATTCGGGGCTATATCTCTGAAACCAATGCGAATCTTCTTCTGACCTCAGAAGCAAATTTGTAGATAGGAACAAGAATAAAATATTTGGAGAAATAATGAACTCGAAAACCTACATTTATTGCCTCAAATTTCAAAATATATGCAAAAATGCCAAAATTTTTATACATTTCGCACCGTATCTCCAAAACCGTTAATTTTTCCTGAATATTGTATTTTGGAAAAATATTCCCTGGAATGTAACCGTATCTACAAAACCGTTAATTTTTTCTGAATATTTTCTTCTGGAAAAATATTCCCTGGAATGTAATAAACAACTCTTCAGAACCTGTCATTGTTGTAAAATGCCTCTATCCCGTTGTTTTCAGTACATTTTTCAACGACGATTTAACAAAAATATGAATTATTTAGTGAAATCCGAAATGCGAGAATAAACTGTTGGTGTGAACTGTGTTTGAAATACGTGTTGTAAATGATATGATGCAAAATACCGCTGAAACAACATGATGTAAGCATTTTAGAGTTTCAGAATGTTCTAAAGAATTGTTGAGAACTTTATTTGGAAAATTTTTTCAAAAGGTTACTTGGTTCAACTCCCGATAGTTTAGCCGATACTGACCTGAATTTCAGCAATTATGTAAAATTTTCTATATTTTAGAGATTTTGATGCCCTAGATGGAGTTTTTCTTATGTGGTTTTTTCAAAAGATAAGTTCTAAGTTTAGGGCTACAATATTGCTAAAGACAGCAAGGCCAAATTCCTATTCGTTTCTGAGATAAAGGCCTGATAAATGCAAAAAAGTGTAGATTTAGCCCGGTTTAGATGAGGCAATAAAATCCGAACTGGATCTGACAGGACAAAACCCTACTAGGGTTTTTGTAGTCTAAACATGTACTTTCAAAAAATGCCTACTAGAAGTTGTTTGCATTTTCAGTGTTGCATAGTGTAATATTAACAGTTTCATTAGTATTAAGAAAAAGTTTCGCCCTCTGTCAGGACGACATCTCACATACAGTTGTCGGACTTCCACTACACAAATTATTTATTTATTTATTTATACATTTATTTATTTATTTGTTTATTTATATATACATTTATTTATTTACTTACTTATTTATTTATTTATTTATTTATTTCAAATTTTTATTATAATAAAAAATACGAAAATTTTAAAAAAATAGCACTAGCATCTAAGGCTATCGGCTAATACGCAAATTATGGATTATGTGCTAAAAACGTTGATTTGGAGAGGATTTTTATGTAATGATTAGGCACTATCAAAATGTGGTCCTAGACAGGAAACACCACCCAAGGACCGCTCACGCATTACTTCAGAGTGTGGTTCGTTAGCTGACATTTCCAGTTCTCAGTGAGGAAATAAGGAGATATCAACTAACGAACGCCACCCCTAACAAATGCTACAGCTATTCTGGGTTGTGTGGACCGGCAGGGCGTTATCATTACGCTAAAAAACTCACTGGACTATGACCTTTATATATCAGTGTAATATTACATGCACAATTTTTCTCCTTTTACAACCTCTCACATTTTTCAAAAGATTTAGGAGTGAATTTGGGGTTTTAGGTGATTAGGAACATTTAACGAATCTCTCCGATATATGCTACAACATACTTTATGGTGGAAGGTAAACAGTTTAGGCCTGTTGAATCCAACAAAACACTGATTTTTGTTACACATAAAATCCTCTCTACTATGTTGCTGTATTAACTGTATATCAATAAACGTATATAAATACCCCACCATAACATGACAGTAGAGACAAGCGTATTCACACAACACCCGACTTATTCAATTGAACTGAATCTCAAGTAATGTCAAATTGAAAACCACATTTTTTACAGTTGGCGACACAAACATTTTTATTAATTTCGAATCGATTCATTTTTTGTTGCTGCTGTCATCGATATCCTACCATAAAGGTCTATTGACGGACAAGTAAATGAGAGTAGCAAAGCTTGTTATTGACTGACAAACAAACAGACAGACAGACAAATAAATGAACGCCTAATGTATGAATGCTTGTTTTGTTGTGTGGCGTTGATTATGTGTGTGAAATGATCGTTTGAGAGAATTAAAACACCGTCTATGATTGAAATGACATCAATTGTTCGATACCACACACATTGAGGAGGCTGGCTGACTGATGGAGCCCTGTAACAAACACACAGCATCCTACCCACAGACTGACTGACTGATATAACCGTCACAATCAAACGATGATATGGAAATAATAACGCAATAATTTGTCAAGTGTGATCTGGTTTCAGCCTATTCACACCTTTGGTTTTTTTCTCATCATTATCATCAGATTATCTTTGTTATCTGGTTTCGGTTTGATGTTTGTTTTCTAGTTCAGTTCAACGATTGAGACAATTGGCTTGTAAGGCAAATTATCTAATAGGACTTACACAGTGGCAAATTTTTTGCATTACACTTGCATATTGTCTAATCAAGAGTTATGTCATAATTTTCTCTGTCAACTAAATGATGCATGAATAATAATAAAATAAAATTGTCGTTAAGGTTGTAATTGATTTGTTAGTTAGCACCTTTTACTTTTTCGCATTCACGTTTCTTCAATAGAATTTGTTTCTAGGAAAATATGTATTATTTTTTACAACTTTATTGCTTAAACAATAACTGCGATATACTTGAATGCTTTCACCTTCATATCCTCATGGTTTGAAGATTGAATTTCAAAAAAAAAATATATATATATATATTGCGCAATATTTAGTTTACTTATTTAAAGGTTGATTTACTGACTTCTTTATTAATTGAAGTGTATTTATAAAGAGTTGAGTGGGTGAGGTTAGTGAGAAAGATAAAAACTTAGGTTAGTAACCGACCCCTATACAAAACATCATACTATGAAACAAGTAAGAACGACCTTACGTTAGGGCGGGCTGAACTTTTTATAGCCTTCACCACAAACTGTATGAAAGTATTAGGAACAATAAGTATATTTTTTACACGGAGGAAAAAAGGCTTCCCTAACATATGTTCCAAACATATATTTGTTTGCAACCACTCCCAAACATAACATATGTTTGGGTCCTGCAAACAAATATATATTTGGGTACAAACAAATATTTGTTTTGGTGCTAACAAATATATATTTGGATGCAAATGGTAGTTTTGGTGCAAAAAAATATTTGTTTGGGTGTAATATAAATACAATCCCAAATGCCACAAAAAAAACAGACACATACACACGCAGAAAAATGTATGTTAGAAATATGTTTGGATCCAAACAAATATATGCTTGGGACCGGTTGCAAACAAATATATGTTTGGATCCAAACAAATATATGTTACACTGAAAGATAGTCTAGAAGAAACTGCCAAAATAAATCAAACTGCCTTTCTCGCAAAAACGACCAAACAGAACAACAAATAATAACCCATTACATATTTTCTTTTTCTCTCCGCTTTAGCTGTGAGTTACAGAAAAAAATGTGAGCTGAAGAATAAATCGCAATAACAGCAATACAGAACGAAACACTAGCGTTTGGCCGCATACACACCGCCAAAGCAAAAACAGGTTTTTTCCCCCATACAAACAGTTCTTTATTATAATACAAGTGAAAGCCCTGATGTTACGCTCTTTGAGAGAAATCCTCTCTCCATCCATAAAAAAATGTTTGTACACAAACAAATAAAATTGAGATATATTACCAAATATTGCAAACTAATATTTGTTTGGATGCAAACATATTTCTAATATATATTTTTCAGCGTGTATATTCTGACAATACCGGTTAATAATGGGGGCTAGACTAAACCCTGAATATATTGTAGTTTTTTGCGAGTAATTTTTTTCTATCTTCTTGTACCACAAAATTAAAAAGCTTAAATCGGGTGGTACTATAGCTATAACACAACGAGGACATATGGCGAATAACAAAATTCCTTTACAATTCCATTTGAAAAAAATTAAAAAATTTTTTTACGAGCACATCTACGATTTTTGGTACAGAGGTAAAGTAAAAAAATCCGGTTTCAAATCTGCTCGCGTTCACGAAATAGGCCAATGCGCGCAAAAGTTATAGCGGTTTTTATTCTCATATAAAGAAAAAATATTTAAAAATATCTTTTTGGTTGTTATGAGAAAATGTATGCATAAATCGTTAACAGCAGTCCATATCTATTCGTAGATGTTTAAATAGTTATTAAATTTATTATTATTTTCGCGGAAAGTCAACAAGTAATAAAAAAATTTTGAAGTAAATCCAAATTATCCTGTCCCAGAATCCGTACAAACCCTCAAAAATAAATTAAAGAATATATGCGGAATCTAGACAATGCGTAGAAAAATATGATACCAAATTTATAGAGATTGGGTACATAAATTGCATATTATAGCAACAATAAAAGAGAAAAACTTATTGTTGGAAAATATTGTTGCAAATATTTTTTTGGTTTGATTCTAAAAATTAGAAAAAAATTTTTGGGAGTTCCCCAACTATTTTGCTAAAATCCCATAGAATAATGAATGTATACAGTTAAAACTTCATCAAAACATATGGTTTACCATCGCGAGAGTTTAACTGATTACTGTGATAACTTATAAGGGTAGGAAATTAAGAGTAATATTGAAATTACAATCATTCAATTAATATTATAATTAAAAAGCCTGTTATTCGCGAATTAGTTAAAGTCGGTTGATGCGCATCCGTTTTTGGATACAGCGAATCAATCTCTATCAAAATTTATGCATATTTCGATGTTTCACTCAGGGGCCATTGTGTGCCACCAGTTGCATCATACACTGCAAAAAACCTTAAAGTTGGTAAAAGTCGCGCAATGTGCATACGATTGTGATGCGCATCCGGTTTCATCAGCGCCTATCAAAAATACATCAAAATATACCAATTTTAATTAGATTCTTCAAGAACCGCGGATGTGCCTCCACATTCTATTTTTGGTGAAAAACCCATATTACACGCGGATCTCTTTTCTTTTATGACACGCGTTTTCGCAAATATTATAATCGCGTATAAAGGATTCCATTTGCGTAAAAAAATTTCAAGAAAATCGCGGTTTAGTACGCGGATTTTTCGAAATAATTTTTTGCTGCTTTTCCTATTTTCAGGGTATCTATATCCGCGGTTTTAGTGGATGGATTCGCTCGCGGAAGGTCTCATTAGATCCGTCGCGTAAAAAAACTAAATTCACGCGGGGTACAAAGGAAATTGAATGGCACTTGTAAATTTTAAACGCAAAAAATAGTTTTTTTTAAAAAAAATCACACATCAAATATTGGCCTTTAGACTCTAATTTCTTGGATGCTGTAAGGAGCACACTCATGAGATATGCATTAAACGACGTAGAATCACGAGTTTTATAATCCTAATGTGAGTTTTGAATATTATCTTGTTGCGCGTCCGAATTATTAAAACAATTCAAAAAACCCCGAAATTCCGGCTTCAAAATGTCAGCATCAATTTTAGGTGGATGCAGTGGATATATCGGAAAATGATACACTAGTATCATATTGCCCATGAAGTATTCTTTGAGTCTTTCTTTGGGCATATGTCTATAACATGTAAGGTTAAGCCTAAAATCGGAAGGGAGCATAAAAAAACTTGTTGGTTTCAACCCATTTTTACCTATTTTTCTACATTGATGCCAACACAGCTTCCACGTAAATTAATTTTAATGGTCGACCTTATGGGATTCCTCCTAAAACACTTTAGTTTAAAGAATGTATATCATACTATATAGAATATGTTAACTGTTCGCGAATTCTGAAAGGGTGAAACTCGGATTCATCGATTGTAAAAAATTTTTGTTTTTCGCCATATACTGTCTGTTTTTTGCAAGGGATGTGTTGTACCTGTTATAATGTTTTGTACCCCTAACAGGGACTAAATACTAATTCAGCCATGGCGCTGAAATAATCTTACTATAACTTTCAAAATAGCGAAAATCGGGGTACCGTTCTATAGTTTTAAAGTTGTTTACCCCAAATGGAGACTAAATATCAAATTTCAGTCATTTCGGTGTGATATTGATGTGGCAACCTTCAAAATATGGAAAATCGGGAGGTACCGATAGGTACCCCATAGGGGCTATTTGAAAACGCGGATCTATACTCATAATTCTCTTCTGGAAAGTTCCTTAGCCTCATCGTGGACAAAATACCAAATTTTATCCATTTCGCTTTGATAATGACGCTGAAACCGTCAAAATACTGCAAATTGGGAGACACCGTCCTATGGGGGCTATATGAAGGAAAGTTTTATATCCCCAGCGAAGACTAAATACCAAATGTTAGTCATTCCGGTACGACTAAATGTCCAGTTTCAGCCATTTCGGCGCGATAATGGGGATAAAATTTCAAAATACCGAAAATGGGATGGTAGTGTAGGCCGAAATAGCCCCTTTTCAATACGAAACATCCTAGGAGAAGTAGAAACTTCTACAACAAATAATAAAGCTCTATCTAACATATTGCGAGCTGTATCTGTATTTAAACACACGGACTTTAAAGGTTTGGTTGGGGATTATAGTTAGTCGGAGATTAACATCTGGTCTCCAACTTCACACCTATGGATAAAAGACCTGCTATGACTCGGATAAAATCTAAATTCTTCAATTTAAGTCTTATTTGGGTTTATGCCCCGACGACAAATACAAGAAGGCAAAAAGATACATTTCACGAGCACTTAAAAAAAACCACATACGGATGCCGTCTACCTTCGGGGATGGGTGTCATGCTTAAGTGTTCCATACGCCACTTTTGACTTTTTTGAGATATAGGTGGTTTCTAGGGATTTCACGTGTGCTCTTTTTGAATTTTTGGTTTTCGGTTTTTTCCCATCTGCTCAAGTCTCCAAGATATCCACGTTTTGGCTCGAAAGCTTATGTTATTTTTGGACATGACGTTAATATTTTAATAACTTAAAATTTAGAAACACATTCCAAAAGTCAGAACTTTATTTTTCGATTCAGAAGGTTTGAATTTATTGAGGCAAAGATGGGAAAAAATTTGTGTCACTTTGTTCCATGTGATTTACAAAATTTTGCATTTGTGTCATAAGTTGGATGTGGAAAAAATTCGACAAAAATTATATTTTTAAAAAATTCTCTATAACTTTTATTTTCCAACAGATATAGCTCTAACTTTTGGCAAAGATATTATATATACTATTACTAATAAATCTAGTCAAAAATATAAATATTTTCTTTAGTCAGATCCAAACTGTTGTGACGCAAACATTAAAATGTGATTATCTCAAAACGAAAAAAATGGTGTATGGAACACTTAAGCATGACACCGACGATATGATGAACAGCTAAAAAACGTATAAATACGGGCCGCATGACGGTACACGCAGAACTGGAAGCGA
Organism: Musca autumnalis; assembly: GCF_047663935.1. NCBI lineage: Eukaryota > Metazoa > Arthropoda > Insecta > Diptera > Muscidae > Musca > Musca autumnalis. The sequence continues at coordinate 75,564,864 of NW_027412088.1, forward strand.
AGGCTTCGATGGAAATGGAAATCTTTCCTTTCGGGTTATAGGTCAAATGTATTGGACAGATCTTCAGCAAGCAGTGAGCAAGGACGTACTGGACCGCTTCTTGGCCACGTCGTTGGTTCTAAGGTTTTATAAGCTATGTGTGAGTTCGGAATTGCCGTAATACTTATACGACTGTGAAGGATGACATTAATAGGCAAACGGTCTTCACTTAAAATAGAAAATAAAGTTTCAGTTCAATACCAAATGTGGTGTCCCTCTCCTGCTGGAGAAGGATTCGAAAGTGAATAAATTAAGCATCATATCCAATAACAACATTGAGAGTATACATATATAGAACAACCAATCAGTAATGCATATCTTTATAAAAATACAGAATGAAACAAATTCGTGGACTGACGGTACGAGGGCTTCTAGATAAGTTTTTGGCCAAAATGAATACGAATATTTATCTTCAAAAATGTTTTTTTTTTGTTTTTTAAAATATTCTCCAGCATGATTTATACAATTTAATATGCTCTTAAAATAATTGTCTAAGCACTTTTTGCACTCCGACTGAGACACATCCAAAACTTGGTTTTTGAACACTGCAACAGTATCTTCTGGCCACGAAAACCGTCGACCTCGTACTTTTTTAGGTGCGGGAATAAAAATAAATCATTGACTGCCAAGCCAGGGCTGTACGGCGGAGGACACATCAATTCCACATTTTTGCCCGTCAAAAAGGTTCTGGTTTAACCCGATGTGAAAGAGCTCACATTGTCATGGTGCACAACGATTCGTCTTCTCTTATTTCTTCGAATTTATCCGAAGACTTAAGTCAAACTAATTGTGTTGTGCCACACAGAATATACCGTCCTACGTTGTACAAGTGGGATAGTGACCACATAGCCAGTTTGCCGAAGAAACAGTCGACCATTTGCTTCGAAGTGCTTATCCCATAAACAACATTTGCTGGATTTGGATCGTCTTCGAAGAACAACACGGTCGATTGTTGTTTTGTTTCGAGCTCATACGCATAGATCCAAGATTCGTCACTTGTCTTTTGAAGCAGCCCGATTACATATGGTAAAATGGGGCGGCTACGCCAGCGACGATTTTCTCGCAAAATACAAGTGCTAGAAAAAATGCGTTAAAGGCAAAATTGTGAGTTTAATGAAGATCTTTCATCTCCCAAATGTTGGCAGTTGTGTAGTAGGTATGATAGCGGGCGCACACGATTTTGTGTTTTCGGGGTATTGGGAAAAATAATTATGGTAAATATTTTTTGTGATATCATCCTTACCTTTTGTGATATCAAAAACACATTTTATACCGTTAGAGACAACTACTGAAGAATATAAATCCCAATAATTCGTATGAAAAACATCAGTTGCAAATGTCAATATATTAATATTATGAAATATGTAAGGGGTGGGGCGCCTACGCAATGATAGGCGCGTGGTGGGTTAATGTTAGAAATTTGTCATGTTTAACTTAAATTCTTTATACCATAGATATAACAGACTATAATGTGAAGTTAAAATCTATATTATCCTAAACGTATTTTGTTTTAGTTATATTATGATTTTTGTACATAAATTCAAGGTGCCTATTTCAATTATCCGCTAGAATAGGTTACTTTTTGTGAATTTTAAAATCATTTTTGATTATTCAATAGAAACCATGTTCCTTTAAGGAAGAAGTATGGTAACTTACAGTTTTAGAGTCCGTTAGATAATGTTCAATATCGATGGCGAAGCTGTCCCATGGGTGGGGAGGCTTCGCCAATTTTTAGACATTTTGTAAATTCTCAAAAATAATATTTTAAAAACATAATTATAATCATTTATACATATATCAAAACTTATAGTCAAGATATGCTAATATTTGTACCAAAAATAATATTTGAAAAAACTTTAACGGTGTCGGTATGAGAGCATTTTGAACAAAAACGCGGCGAAGGCGCCCCATGTTACCATATATATTTTTTTTTAAATTTCTTTGCACCAATGGACAAAAGTTTAAGCGATTGTCAACTTGTGCAGAACCCAACTAGAAGAAACCGAATGTATGGTGGTGAAGGAAATACCCAAGGATGCCTCTATCTCACGGTATGTCACACGATGGTCTTCCATTCTCAGTTCTCGAACGGCATCAATGTTTTCTCGCACAACGGCCGTTTTTGAACGAATTTCGTTTTTGATCGAGCGTCAGCCACGATTGAATTCATTATACAAGTTTTGCTAAAAAAAATTCAAACTTTCCATTGGAAGTGTCAAACTTATCTAGGCGTCCTTGTAATAATAATATACATATTTGGATATTCTGTTCTCTTCGTCGTCCTGAACGATTTACGATTTACACTGCTATTTTTCTATTTATTAAACACCTCGAACCTTTTCTCTCAGTGCATTGACTCATCAGTTAGTAATAATATTATTGAATTTATTCTCTCACATTATACAAAATTATTTCTTAATTTTGCATGCCCGAATGACATCGATTCAACATCAACGATTGATATCGATTACGTTTCCCTCATTACCTCAAAAGAAATAATTGTTAATAATATTAATTTCAATACTAATAATAATAACAATACTAACAAGCAATAGTGTCAAGCGGTAATGCCCCTCAGAAACAGACGACGGACGACAACAACAGGCAGCAACCAACAGTCAGTCAGTCGTTTGTTTGTTTGTTATACAAAGTATTGAATTACCAACAATAATCAACAAGACTTAATAAACATGTTTCTTTGCAATTTTTTGTTCGTATTTCCCTTCCACTCACAAGCTTCGCACCTTGGCAAAACACTCAATTAAGGTGTGAAAATCTTATTTTTTTCCCCCTTTGCCCTCTTCGTCTTTTGTAAAATAATACAGCATTCTCATGACTGTAGTTTAAATTGAACATATTATGTTGAATCTTGAAATAATCTCAGCTTATACAGATTTGTGGTTTTGAACAGAGTCTGATTAGGATTAAACCAAACAAGTAAGGCTTCTTAATTAAACAAAAAAATAAAACTATGAAATAGAGTTACATATGGAACTTTGCCATACTGTGGCTTATTGTGGATCTGCATTATTGGCTAGCTTAGCTTATGATCTTCTCAGTTCAAATTCAAAGGCATAAACGTGCTGTAATAGAGTAAGGGGGAGGGGGATGCCCCCTTATAAAATACATTTTAAAGGTGTCTGTTGTCATAAAACACAATTTCAAAATACTTGAAATATTCCATGGCATCAGAAATATGTCATCAATCCGTAACACTAGACGATGGCTAAAAACCACATTCTGGTGAAGTGAGTTGTCGCCTTGAAAATTACGCCAATATAATTTCCCAATGATCATTGGCAGCATCATAATCTTGTTTTGAAGTTTACAAGATGACATCTTCTTTAAATCTATGTAACCCAATGGATTTGTCTGCTCCGTTATGGGCAAAAAGATTGTCACTCTATTTTCATCACTTTCCATTTGAGTAGATGATGTTGTGGTTTTAGTTGCTATTGTTGTGTAGTTGTCGTTTTTGCTGTTGTTGGCAATGGAAAATTACTTAGGTGGATATGGTCTTATTATGGTTATAAGACAATTTTTTGTGATAATAACTCCATATAAAGTTTGTTGATGGAAGTTATTGGACATTCCAACAATTTGCCATGCTCTTTCTATACAAAGTATATGCACTGTGTGAAATGGAGAACATGGGGTACTTATACAACATAATACCCAGTTTTAAAAAGAGAAATGTATATATTTATACAACAGTATTGCAATATTTTGTCTAATAATTTCTAAGGGCAAAACGAAACATGTCATATAACACAACATCCAGGGTTTAAAAGCTGGAATTTGGAAACATTAGCATTAGCTGTACAGATCAACTGCTACACAAAATTGACACTTACGGCTAAATTAGCACACGAACGCATATTTATTTTTGTGCATCTTTGTTTATTACGTTCTTTACACCTAATCATTTTTTCGTTAGGCATTACCGACAATTAGGCTTCATATTTAGCACTCGGCTGACCATTCGTCGCAGCAAATAGAAAACCACGGGATGTTTTTGTAATTAGTGTTGCCACCGCACAAATAAAAAAGGTGTCTTCTAATGTCACAATAGCGATATCTTTATTTTTTAATGTACAATATATAAATAAGACAAGTAAGAACAGACTATAGTCGGACGGGGCCGACCATGTGATACCCTATACCACTATCCCTGTGCACTAGCTTTCCGGGCTAGCTGTTATAAGATGTGCATTAGAAATTTTACCAATTTTCACACAAAAGTTTTGATCAATTTAACCCGCTAAATATTATCCGACTTGCACGCTACTTCTTCATCTCAAACCAAAACTACGTTTAAAATTTCGCGCCGATCGGACTATTATTGCGACCTACAGAGCGGCTACAAAATCGAGCAAAAATTTTGTTTTTGGTCCATTTCATCCCTTTAACATTTCACGATCATCGCCAAAAACTAATCAGTTCTATTCTGGACCAAACCCGACCTCCATACTAAATTTCGTGACAATCGGTCCATAATTGCGGCCTCTAGCTTGATTACAATTTTTAATGGACGGACAGACGGACGGACGGACGGACGGACGGACACACATCGCTAAATCGCTTTATCTCGTCGAGATATGAAGTTTGGTATACCACATGAGGGGTCTACGACGAATATTTCGCGGCGTTACATGAATTTTTGGGAAAACAAACTTATTATACCCTTTTCCACATTGTGGTATAGGGTATAAAAATACATATTTCATTATTTAATAAATAAAATGACGTTAGCATACGGGATTTTATTACAAAATTTAATAAAGAAATTTCATATTTCAATATTTTGATGTGTTGCTAAAAGTATCACAAATATACCATCCATCATATATACAAACATATAAACTATTATTGTTAAAAAATATCTTTAAACGGCTTCACCAAAAATTCACATGGCCTCTGAACGAAAAAGTGGAATAAATAAATAATACCGTGATTTTTATACCCATGTATGTTTGGACGAAATGTGTTTCAGACAATTTGGAGTCGATTGAGCAACGTCCGTCCGTCTGTCTGGCTGGCTGGAGCGCACAATAACTCTCGAACGGATCAACCGATTCGATTCAAAATTTGGCTTTCGCAATATTTTGTCCAGACTTAGTTTAAGTTCGAAGATGGGCTATATCGGTCCACTGCTTTCGGTACCTCCCCCACAAAAGTTCGAAAATGTTCGGAAAATTTGTGTGCACGATAACTCTTGAAGGAAGCAACCGATTTGACCCATACTTTGCACATCGTGAAATTTCTACTAAACTTAGAAAAGGTTCCAAAATGGACTCTATCGGTCCACTCCTTCGGGTAACTCTTACACAAAATTTCGAATAAGTTCAGATTAGGGCCTGCTCTCGAATCGCTTTGATATTTGTTGCAACAACTTTTATTCATTGCCCCCCATACGGCGGTACAAGTTTCATCAGGGGCAAGTCCATACTTCCTGAGAAAATAGCCTGAAAGATGCAAAAAGCCCCTATAACACCGTGTGTAGTAGATGGAGTCCAAGATATCTCTCGAACGGATCTGCCGATTCAGTCCAAAATTTGGCCTTCGTAATATTTTGTCCAAACATAGTTTAAATTCGAAGATAAGCCATATCGGCCCACTCCTTCAGTTACCTCCCCCCAAAAAAGTTCAAAAATGTTCGGAAAAATTGTGCGCACGATAACTCTTGAAGGGAATATGGACATATTTGTCTGGTACCTCTCACACACAATTTCCGATAAGTTCACTTTAAGAGCTGCTCTCGAATCACTTTTGTTGAAGCCATTTGCATTCGCTACCTCCATTACGACGATAAAAGTTTTTTCAGGGGCAAGTCCATATTTCTTAGGAAAACAGCCCGAATGGTGTAAAAAATCACTATGTCACCACAGGTGGCTGCCGGAGAGCACGATAACTCTCGAACTGTTCAACCGATTTGGTCCAACATGGTCCAACATTGGTCTTCGTCATATTATATCCAAACTTAATTTTATGGGGCAATACCGTTCCACAACTTCCGGTACTTCTTCCCAATATTTAAAAATATCACTAAAATGCTAGGACGATATCACTTGAATGAGGCAACCAATTTGGTCCAAACTTTGGATCTCCTAATATTTTGTCAAACTTTAGTTTAACTTCTAAAATGGCCCATATCGGTCCTCTCTAAGGGTACCTCCTCCACAAAGGTTCAACATTTGTGTCTTAGTGCAGTTAATTCCTAATCCATAATTGTCGGCAAGTTCAAATGTCCAAAAAGGGCTACAAAATTCTGAAGAGACCTTAAATATGTATATTCGATCTGTGCGTAGATGAAAGTTTCTCTTCACATTAGCTGAGGGTATATATCTGTCGGCAAAGCCGTCTTACACTTTTTTACTTGTTATTTATACCCTCCACCATAATATGGAGGGTATAAGTAAATTTGTCATTCCGTTTGTAACACATCGAAATATTCACCGGAGACCCTATAAAGTATATGGGGAATTCCAAGTGAAATCGGACAGTTCGGAGAAAAGTAATTTTTGATTTCAATTGTTTTTGGTTCAATTAATGCTCCTAGCCAACAAAACATTTTAGTATATTTTAAAATTTTTTTTTGACCAACGGTACAGAGATATTGCCTATTGAAATTATCACATTTTTAAAGAACTATGTCCAAATAAATACTCATAACTTCTTTAATATTGGTCCAAATGGGACCATCTTTTTTTTTTTGAATTGTTTGTTTTTTCATCAGCTATCGAAAGAAATACTTAAAAGAGAAATGCACAGTGGGCTTCAATGCAATTTTCGGGATTTAATATTTAAAATCAATTTTTAAATATGATTGTACCCTTCGATTTTTTCAAAAAAATTATATGTTAAACTACGTTCAATTACAAACATTTTAAGCTCTAAATCGAAATGGGATGCGAATAAATACTATTTTTTCTGAATTTTTTAAAATTTGTCAATACAAATTTTCCTTTATACCTTTGTCCAAAATTTATTATTTAATTAAAAAAATTAAAAAATTTCATTTATAAATATTTGTTTTGATTTTATATTTATAAATTTATCTCAAACATCTTAAAAACTGCGTCATTTTTCGATTTTGAAAATGCATCAGCGAAAATTCCATTAATGTCCACTGTGGATTTTTTTTCTATTTTTTATGATAAATATATAATATATAATGATAAATATGTACTCTTAGCTTCAAAAATACAGGAAATACAAATTTCGGTCAAAGGTATAAAGGAAAAATTGTATTGACAAATTTTAAAAAATTCAGAAAAAATAGTATTTATTCGCATCCCATTACGATTTAGAGCTTAAAATTTTTGTAATTGAACGTAGTTTAACATATAATTTTTTTGAAAAAATCGAAGGGTACAATCATATTTAAAAATTGATTTTAAATATTAAATCCCGAAAATTGCATTGAAGCTGATGATAGCTGATGAAAAAACAAACAATTCAAAAAAAAGATGGTCCCATTTGGACCAATATTAAAGAAGTTATGAGTATTTATTTGGACATAGTTCTTTAAAAATGTGATAATTTCAATAGGCGATATCTCTGTACCGTTGGTCAAAAAAAAATTTTAAAATATACTAAAATATTCTGTTGGCTAGGAGCATTAATTGAACCAAAAACAATTGAAATCAAAAATTACTTTTCTCCGAACTGTCCGATTTCACTTGGAATTCCCCATATATATTCTTCATCAGAGTAAAATTCAGGTTCGTCTGTCTGTCCGTCCGCCCGTCCGTCTGTCTGTTGAAATCAAGATACAGCTCGCAATTTTTAAGATAGAGCTTTGTTATTTTTTATAGAAATTTATATTACTCCTAGAATGTTTGGTATTGCAAATGGGCTATATCGATCCACGTTTTGATATAGCCCCATAGAACCGTTCCTCCCGATTTTCTGTATTTTGAAGGTTTTAGCCTCATTATCACACCGAAATGGCGGAAATTTGGTACTTAGTCTTCGTTTCTCCCAGAAACTTGTCAGCATAGGTCCACGCCTTTATATAGCCTAAATAGAACGTTACCTCCCGATTATCGGTATCTTGAAGGTTGTGGCCACAATAATCCACCGAAATGGCTGAAATTTGAAATTTGGTCTTCATTTGGGGTATTAAACTTTTCATATGAAATTTGTCGGTATAAGTCCACGTTTTGATAGAGCCCCCATAGAACGGTGCCCTCGATTTTCGGTATTTTGAAGGTTTTATCCTCATTATCACACCGAAATAGCTGAAATTTGGTACTTGGTCTTCGTTGGGGGTTCAAAACGTTCCCCCAGACCTTTGTTGGTACAGGTCCCCGCCTGCATATAGCCCCCATAAGCGGTACCTCCCGATTTTCGGTATTTTGAAGGTTGTGGCCACAATAATCCACCGAAATGGCTGAAATTTGGCATTTGGTCATCATTTGGGATATTAAAATTGAAAATTTTCGGTATAGGTCCACGTTTCGATATAACCCCCGTGGAACGATACCTCCCGATTTCCGTAATTGTGAAGGTTGTGACGTCAATATCCCAACGAAAGACTGAAATTTGATATTTAGACTTGTATGGGGTTATAAAATATTCCAGAAGAGAATTTTTCGGGTTCCTATATCTCTCATAGAAGCGTACCTCTTGATTTGCGGTATTTTGAAGGTTTTACCGAAATATCGAAAAATTGGTATTTAGTCTTCTTTGAGTCTAAAAACTTTCCGGAATCCAGACAAGTTTTTTTCACGACTCCGGCTCCGACTCCGGGTCGACTCCGAGAGTGAATTCCTATACCACTAAACATGAATAAAATTTGCACAAATTTTTAACATTTTCCTATATTTTGGCCTATAGATGCTTACATATTCATTAGAGAGGGCATTCGTTCGAATACATTCGAACATATCAATATTGTTTCTGACGAATCTTACATAAAAAAAAACAAAGTTAGAAAAATTTTGTCGGTTTCCCTTTTTTTGGACGACTACATTCTTCCGCGTGAGAAAATCTTTAAGCTTTCAAAATGTGTGAAAATGACGCGGCAATACAAATCACAAGAATTATATGCAATACAAATTTTAAGTAATTCATGACCAAGTTTCAAACTGGATGTAAGCCAAAATTTTAGTGTGCTTAGCCTTAAATGATACCCCCAGTTGTAAAGCTCAATAAAAGTCATTTTTCATGATTTTTTCCGAGAAAACTACGTATTTTTCCAGATTTTTTCTTCATCTGAAAGAGAAAAATATTACGAAGTTTTTAGCCCATCTAGGAAACCCATTTTTTATTAAAGAATTTTGCGGTGCCAACTCTGGCTCGAAAACTAAGAAGCCAATTGTCATATATTTTGTTGCCGATTTCGAGCAAAAAAACAGTTTATATGCTGCATACAAAAGAAAATAAATTGTTCCCATCCAACGCTCATACTAAAGCAATATTTTTCCGATCGACTAAAACGTTTGACCACATATTCTATGCTATTCAAACCCTTAAACTGAAATTCCGAGCTCACATTTAGAACTTTGGTGTGGAGTGGATAATTTTATTGAAATATTTGAGATATATTATGTACACCACTCAGCACTTAGGCAGATGGATGTTTTCTGGAACTGAAAAATTAGCACACGATGAGATTTCGTGCATGAAAATATTCTTCAAAAATGTTGCTGGAAAAATGTTATGTAGGGTCGGTCTACTAGGACTAGAAATCGATATTGTCATGTTTTCATTGTCCTTTATCACTTTTACCCGATTCTTTCTCATGAAAACACTATGATTATATATTTCATTGAATTTCGTATATGCAATTGATTGTGTAGAAAACTCGGATACACATGAACTATATCTGTTCCTGGCGGAAAGATCCGGTTATTTGAATGTCTACATCTAAAGCCCTAATTGAGTATATAATGAATCCTAGAAGAAAGATTCGCCGTTTGTCAGACTTCTGAGTTATAGCGGGAAAAATCTGTCGTTAACCAACAACGAATTTACGATGCCCTGATTCAGAAGCGTAATCGTCCGATTTTCATATATTGTTAATAGATTATGCGAAATTTACCGAAATACGTAAACATACGATTTTTTTGAGAAAGTAACGGGTAAAACTGATAAATGACAATGAAAACGTGACAATATCGATTTCATGGATATGGGAAACCTACATATAATTTTCGGTGGCACATTTTTGTAGAAAATTTCATTTTGTTTTACTTTTTGAGTTCAAAGGTTCCTCATTCTATTTAACTGAAAACATGTCATCTAAAAATGATGAAACTCTATCTCCAAACACAGATGTAAATCCATTTTCTCAATGATTGATGGGGGTCAATCAAAAATTCATTATGTCATAACACAGAAATTTCAGCTATGGGATCCTTTGGGGTTCCTAATTGGGGCTTTTATTCCGAAAAGGAATTTTTCCACCCCCAGATCTCGACTTCCATTTTGTATCACAGGGTTTTCAGTAAGACCCATAGAGACCACAACTTCTCATAAAGAAAAAACAAGATGAGAATACCAATAGCCCTTTGTGAGAAGACCACTAAAACTTCTGACGAAAGAGGTTAAAGTTCCAATCTTACGAGTAATTCGATTGTCATAGAACTTTACTTTTGTTTGCAAAAATGTAATGAATCAATTGGATCAAAAAATAGGGATGAATAGACTACACTTCAGAGGATAGTAAATATCCTGTGAATTGTCCTTTAACTTAAACCTTTCTTTTCAAAATGTCCTTTAAAATAAATAATGGTTTTTAAAAAAATGTTCTTGTTCCAAATTTATTGTTATATTTCTATAACGTGGAAAAAATTTTGCACGGAGTCGGAGTCGAGTTATTTGTTTCGACTCAGACACCGTCTCCGACACCAGCAAAATTGCTCGACTCCGACTCGTAGACTCCGACTCCGAAACCCTGGTTGAAACTATGTTGTTTATTCTCTTTTCTAATATGTGTTGCTCGTGTGGGTTGCAAAATATGAGTGTAATGTGTTGCTACGCCTTGCTGTTGCTAAACATATTTTAAAGAAATTTTACCAGCTTCTGCACCATAAATGGTCGAGATGGGTCCACGGTTTGGTATATCTATATATATAAAAGAGCGGTGAGGTGAGGTATTCACTGACTGATTCATCAGCGCCCAGACGAAACCGCTGAAGCTAGAAAGTTGAAATTTTGGGTGTAGGTTGCTGTTGGTGTGTAGGGGTGAGATAAGGATGGGTTTTTGGAAATTCGACCTAGAAGTGTACGAAAAGTACTAAAAGGTACTAAATATGGTACCCTTTGTATTAGGCAAACGGTAAGAGCTAGAATATTGAAATTTGGAATGAGGGTCACTGATGGAAAGTTAGAAAGATGTACCAAATGGTTATTGGAAATTCGAACTATAAGTGTACGAAAAATACTAAAATTTACAAAATTTAGTACCAATTGTATATTTTGAACGGATATAGCTAGAACCATGGAATTTGGTATGGAAATCAAGGTTGGGAAGTGGTGTTGATGTAATTAAATGGTTTTGGAAAATCGTACGAAAAGTACTAAATGGTACTAAATTAAGTACAACTTGGATTTGGGTGAACGGATAGAGCTGGAATCCTGAAATTTGGAATGAGGGCCACTGATGAAGAGTAACAATGAAAGGTTTTTGGAAATTCGAACTATTAGGGTACGAAAAGTACGAAATGGTACTAAATTTAGTACAAATTGGATTTGGGTGAACAGATAGAGCTGGAATCCCGAAATTTGGAATGAGGGTCACTGATGAAGAGTAACTATGAAAGGTTTTTGGAAATTCGAACTATAAGTGCACGAAAAGTACTAAATGGTACCAAATTTAGTACAGTTTGAAATTAGGTGAACGGATTGAGTTGGAATCCTGAAATTTGGAATGAGGGTCACAAATGGAAAGTAACAAAGAAACGTTTTTGGAAATTCGAACTATAAGGGTACGAAAAGTACGAAATGGTACTAAATTTAGTACAATTTGAATTTGGGTGAACGGATTGGGTTGGAATCCTGAAATTTGGAAAGAGGGTCACTAATGGAAAGTAACAAGGAAAAGTTTTTGGCAATTCGAACTACATGTGCACGAAAAATAATAAATGGTACTAAATTTAGTACAATTTGGATTTGGGTGAACAGATAGAGCTGGAATCCCGAATTTTGGAATGAGGGTTACTGATGAAAAGTAACAATGAAAGGTTTTTGGAAATTCGAACTATAAGTGCACGAAAAGTACTAAATGGTACTAATTTTAGTACAATTTGGATTTGGGTGATCGGATAGAGCTGGAATCCTGAAATTTTTAATGAGGGCCACTGATGAAAAGTAACTATGAAAGGTTTTTGGAAATTCGAACTATAAGGGTACGAAAAGTACGAAATGGTACTAAATTTAGCACAATTTTAATTTGGGTGAACGGATTGGGTTGGAATCCTGAAATTTGGAAAGAAGGTCACTAATGGAAAGTAACAAGGAAAAGTTCTTGGAAATTCGAACTATATGTGCACGAAAAATAATAAATGATACTAAATTTAGTACAATTTGGATTTGGGTGAACAGATAGAGCTGGAATCCCGAAATTTGGAATGAGGATTATTGATGAAAAGTAACAATGAAAGGTTTTTGGAAATTCGAACTAAAGGGTACGAAAAGTACGAAATGGTACTAAATTTAGTACAGTTTGAAATTAGGTGAACGGATTGAGTTGGAATCCTGAAATTTGGAATGAGGGTCACAAATGGAAAGTAACAAAGAAAAGTTTTTGGAAATTCTAAGTCCCAATTTACATTAGGCGAGTTTACTTGCGGCAATTGTCAGTTTGTATGTGAGGGAGGGTGCTGAGAGGCAAAGGGTTACCATATGCCTCACCTCTCTCTCCTACAAAATGAAAATTGCCGCAAGTAAACTCGCCCAATGTAAATTGGGACTAACTATAAGTACACGAAACGTACTGAATTTAGTACACTTTGGATTTGGGTGAACGGATAGAGCTGGAATCCTGAAATTTGGAATTAAGATTACTGTTGGAATCTAGAATTGAGATATGGAGGTAGCTTTGGAAAATCGTTATAATGTGGACGAAGCAGTGCTAAATGGTTAGAGTTTCTGGTCGGGAATTCCCGACCCGGGATTTCCCGGGAATTCTCGATTTTTTTCGGACGGGATTTCCCGGGAAATTTTTTTGAAATTCCCGGGAATACGGGTATTTGTGTTTTTCATATATTTGTTATTTGTCTTTTAGTTATTTAATGTTCAAAATATAGTGGAATAGCGATTATTCATGCCCCGATAAATCGTAATTCCCGATCATTTGTAACAAACTTAGGGTCCATAGTAAAAATCGCGATAATTCGTGTAAAATACATACATTTTGGTCCTCTCAATAATTATTGTTTTTTTCCGGAAGTCGAAGTCTGTATAAACTCACTTAAATCTAAACTTTTTGGAGCCATTTGATAAGATATAAACTCTGTGATTGATTCGAATCGTTGTTTTCTCCAAAGTTATTGTAAAAACTGTATAATATGTAAGTGGCAAATCGTGTATATTGGGAATGGAGGACAGTAATAACTTAGTCTGTATGTTCATATATCTATATTTTTGATGCCACCGTAGTACAATTGTGAAGCTTTGTACACAAAAGGTCAACCTTGTAAAAATCCTTTATCAACGGATTTATTTTATGATCGACACGCCCTTCGAAATATAAAAAGAACGACCCATATCATTGACCTAAAAAAAATAGAGTCGCACAGCAACCTTTGATATGAAGAAAGCCTTTGGGAGGATGATCGTGGGAAACAGCAATTTATTTAATCTCCGCAAATTAGTCAGGAAGAATTGGTTGGCTTCACCAGCTGCCATATAAAATGTATTGTTATTTTCAAGATATTGGCGCATCGTGATTAACATTGTTCCAAAGAGATAACTAATGATACAACTATAAATATAAGGAGTATTTATTTCCTTTATGTTCGCTCTCTGTCACGTCTATGCTCCACGAACTCGATATATGCTCATAGTCCCGGGAATTCCCGGGTTCCCGGGAATGAGAAATTTTTATTCCCGATTTCCCGGGAATGGAAAAAAGTCGGGAATTCCCAAACTATATAAATGGTACTAAATTCGATACAAGTTGTATTTGCGTGAACAGATTACTGTTGGAGTGTAGGATTGAGGTAGTTTTGGAAATGCGTACTTATGGAAAAGTGCCAAATTGAACTACATTGCAGATATATGAAAGTAGTTATTGGAAAGTCGTGTACGAAAACTGCTAAATGGTACAAAATTTGGTACATTTTGGTATTTGCTATATGGTACAGAATTTTGTTCAATTTGTGATTTTGTAAAGGGGTAGAACTGGAATTTTGAAATTCGGTTTTAGATTAGAAATTGGTGTTTAGAGAGGAGGTTTTGAAAATGCTTATTTATACAAAAAGTACTAAATAGTATTATAATTGGTTTCAGAGGAACAGATAAAACTGGAAAAGTGAATTGCGGTTGGTATTTATGTTGAATATTAGAAGTAATTTTTGAAACCTACCTACATATGTGTACGAAAAGTTTGGTAACATGTTGGTACCAAAACCATGTTGGTATTGTGTAAACGGTTAAAGTGAGAACTGCATACTATAGGGGAACGAAAAGTACTAAATGGTACTAAATTTGGGCTCGGTGTAGGAACAAAGCTTGGATTATATAATTTGGACAAAAAACTACGAAATGGAAAAATATTTGTTAAGAAGATCATTCTGAAATTTAGATAAAGTTCGGAGTTTAAAAATTGTACTGAATATTGTTCTATTGATTTTATGCTAACGCGAAGGTGTTTCTAAATAATAAAAAATAATGTACTGGAAGTATGTAGTTAAACGTGAAGTATCTTTTCAATTTTTTGTTTGTTTTTTTATGTTAATTTGAAAACGTGGTTCAATGCGACAATTTTGTTAACTAGAAGGTTATTATCCCCTGATAATAAAAAGGCTTAAATTGAAATGCATCAAAAAATGTACCGTTATATACGGTTAACATACCCGTGCACATTAACTAAAATTTTTTGTAAAAAAGTTTTTTTTTCTAACCATAAATTCCGAATTTCGGTCGGAAAATGTGCATAAAATCTTCAAATTACTCTAAGTCTTCAAAATATCTCTTCTAATAAAAGTGGATTAAAGTAGACATTTTTTTAAATGAAACTTTTGTATCCTCTGAGTATACAAGGTCCAAATTTAAAGAAAATTTGGCAATATAGATTTGTTCTATTTTTAAAATACACTAAGTCGAGGGGTACTGTTATATGGTGATATACGAATTTTTGTGGTCATTTTGAATTCCGAAAATTAGGTTCGTAGAATTTTCGGCATTCGTAGAATTTTCGGGTTCTTGGCGAAACCGCTGAAGCTAAAACCTTGCATTGTTGTGAAAGGGTGAGATAAAGTTTAGTGCTTGGAAACTCGTACTGGAAGGGAATGCTGTGTTAGTGAAGGGGTAAAACCAAAAGTCAAGTCTGAAATTAGCAATATGAGTAGCTGTTGGTGTATGTCTGTGATATGAGGTCGTAGTATTGGTAATTCGAAATAAAAAATATAGTAGGGGTGCAATACGGCAGATATTTCTTTTTTTGGGAAATTCGAAATACAGTATTAAAAGGAATTAAATCAATTAAATGTTGGTATTAAAAATAGGTTTTAGTTCAACAGAATCGCCAGTGTTCACCTCTTCCATATTAAATATTGTTCATATATATTTTATTCCCTTTCCGCATACGAAGTAGCGGGCATTTGCTAGTAATATATATAATTGTTCGACAAACATCCCAGGCGGGACAAGGGAGTCTTCTCTCATATTAGCTCAGTTATATGGGATCTACAGTTTATCGCCGAGTCCGAACCGCGTGTCCTAAGACACCTCTTGTAGAGAAGTTTTACATGGCTGAAATACTAAGGAAATGTCGCCAACATTACTGAGCGGTATTTTGCCACCGTTGTAATTTTTGATGTTGCTTGGCCGGGGAATCGAACCCACGACCTTCTGCGTGCAAGGCGGGTGTGCATACCATTGCACCACGGTGGCACCCACGGTTTGGTATAGGCCCTCATAAATATATAAATATATAAATAAAATAATTATACCTTCATCCTTGTGGCTAAAGAAGTAATATACACTTTGATACGAACGAAAATGTGTCACATCACCAAATCAGCCATTTTTTCATCCGAATTAGTTTAATTTGATGTTTTGAATTTTCTATGATTCAGAAGTCTCTGTGAGCACGTGAATTTCAACTATCAATGGAATTGGCGGGGAAAATCCACTACATTTCTTAAATTTCGACCATTTTTCTCATTGTTGGCTGTTGGCAAATATTTTTTTATACTGCAGGTAACCAGTTATTTAAGAATTTTCTTGTTCAAAATTCAACACCAAACGTTAACCGCAATGACGACTAAAATTTTCCTTACCACTTCCTACTTCGCTTCGCAAAATTCTGAAGTTGCATATATTGTAATTTTATTATTACTATTACAACAAGGACTCATTCCGCCCACTGAACAAATAATTAAATCATTTTGTAATTTCCCATAAATCTTTACACTGGTCACGTGGCCACCCTTCTACGACTGCGATTAACTACACTTAACACATTTTTCCATGGCGATAGCATCGTTGGCAATAACAAAAAGCATACGTTTTGGTATGTTGCTACATGGCCTAAAGTATTTGTTGAAAAAGATAACATTATTTTCTAGCTAGTATGGTCCAGGGTCAGGGGCAATGATATGAAACAACCACCAAAGCAACCCTTATCTGCTAAAATCCTCAAAAATACACTCTTCGACAAAATAAACTTTAAGTGGTCTTGAAAAAATGTCTTTAAATAAATTTTAAAAATAATACCAGTCAGATGAAGCATAAAATGTCCTGTATAGAATAGGATAAGAAGAAATACAAAAGCAACAAACTTCAGCCTCCCCCTCTCATATAGCAGAACAGCACAAGGAATCTGGTGTTTGAAGGACAATGACAGGTTCAAGGTTCTTTAATGCTTCAATGCGTTTTTACATTCAATGTCATGACAAAGGAATTGTGTTGTAAGTTAATATTACAAATTGCCTTTTAACGTAGTGATGTGTGTGCGCTCTACACTAATGTATTTGTTTGCATTTCTGTGTATCTGTGCCTCTGTGATGCCAGAGTGAGAAATTGAAATCCCAGATAACGTTTTATATTTACACTCAGTGCCAACTTAATTTCAATTGCTGTTTATTGGCCAGGGGGGTGAGGCTTTAAGAGAGATTGGAAGTGGGTGTTTGTATTGGTTGACTGCTGTGACGGTTAGCTTCGCCACCAGGATCATATCATGCTTACCATAAACATTACAAAACACGT
The DNA here is from genome assembly GCF_047663935.1 of Musca autumnalis. Classification (NCBI taxonomy): domain Eukaryota; kingdom Metazoa; phylum Arthropoda; class Insecta; order Diptera; family Muscidae; genus Musca; species Musca autumnalis. The sequence continues at coordinate 75,582,285 of NW_027412088.1, forward strand.
GTTTATTGCTATTAAACGATTACACTCACTTTTCACCTTTTATCGTCTGTGGGGTGTCCTTTTCTCTGTTACGAGGGTTGGTTCGTAAGGGGAAAGATGTTGTTATGGCAGATTCGGTAGAAAAAATGTACAGCGTGCGGCCCCACATCGATAGGGTTACAATATTATAGAGGAGTTTTAAGAAAATGATGAAAACACTGGGGATATGGGATTTCACAGTTTTTACACCCTCCATTGAAGGTATATTAAGTTTGTTTTTTCGTTTGTAACGCACTGAAATGATAACACTGTGAACCGAAATTATAGGGCAGAGATAATTCCTTTTGTGGATGAAAGCTCTTGGTGGGTATATTAAGAATCCCGAAGGACAGATCCGCCGTGAGTCGAACTTCCGAGTTATGGCGTGATGAAGTTTCTGCTGAAGACCCTGTAGGGCATCTGAAATTAGCGTTATATCTTTGTTAACTGTTGTTTTAGCTTATTTATTAGATGACATGCCTTCTGTCAAATCGAATGAGGATTATTTTCGTAGAGCATTTCGACCTCTCGATACCTCTCCTACAAAAGTTCGAAAATGTTCGGAAGATTTGTGAGCACGATAACTCTTGAAGGGAGTAACCGATTTTGTCCATACTTTGCACATCGTGAAACTTCTAAAAGACTCAGATGGGGTTTCAATATGGACTCAATCGGGCAACTCCTTCGGGTACTTCCCACAAAATTTTCCGGATAAGTTCAGTATAGGACCTGCTCTCCAATCGCTTTGATTTTTGTTGTACAACGGTATAAGTTTCATCAGAAGCAAGCCCACACTTCCCAAGCAAATAGTCTGAAAGGTACAAAAAAACCCCTATGACACCGTGCGTAGTGGTTGGAGCACAAGATAACTCTCGAACGTGTCTGCCATTTCAGTCCAAAATTTGGCATTCGTAATACTTTGTTCAAACTTAGTATAAATTCGAAGATAAGCCATATCGGTCCACTCCTTCAGGTACCTCCAAAAGTTCAAAAATGTTCCGAAAAATTGTGCGCACGATAGCTCTTGAAGGGATTGACCGATTTGGTCCATTCTTTACAGATCCTAATATATCTACCAGATAGAGAATAGGTTCGAATATGGACTGACTATATTTGTCCCCTCCTTCGGGTACCTCCCACAATTCCTCCCAAAATTTGATTTTAGTTGAAGAATTAATTGCGACTGTGAAAGTTTTTTTAGGGGCAAGTTCATACTTCTTGACAAAACAACCCGAAAGGTGTATAAAACCCCAATTTCACCATATGTAGCGGCTGGAGAGCACGATAACTTTCGAACAGGTCAACTGATTTGGTCCAAAATTCGTGATATTTTGTCCAAACTTAGTTTCAGTTGGAAGATGGGCAATACCGGTCCACAACTTCTGGTACTTCCCCACAATATATTGAAAAATGTCCCTAAAATGGTATGTACGATATCATTTGAACGAAGTAACCAATTTGGTCCAAACTTTGGACCTCCTAATATTTTGTTCAAATTTAATTTCACTTCTAAAATGGCCCATATCGGTCCCCTCCTTAGGGTACCTCCTCCACAAAAATTCAACATCTTTGTCTAAGTGCAGTTTAGAGTCTGTTCGAAGATCCTTTGAAAATGTGTACCGATGCTGTTAGTTGTGGTCCTGTTTTTTATTATGTTTTCCGTGGACAAGTCCATGCTTCCTGGCATACTGGTCTACATGTTATGCAAAGACCTACTGAAATTGGTAGTGGGCGCGATAAATATCGAAAAGATATGACTCTCAAAATAAGATCCACTACCATAATGTACTATGCCAATCCATTCCTTTTAGTACCTAATCTACATTTTTGTCGGCAAGTTCAAATATCCACACACACAAAAGACCCTAAATAATTCTATCTGCCCGTGGATGAAGGTTTCAATTCACATAGGCTGAGGGTATATCTCTGTCGGCAGAGCCGACTGATGCTTTTTCACTTGTTTTTAGTAAAATATACAAACAATGTCAGAAAATACCATTTCGGGAGAGGTCCGGACCAACCCCTGGCTATATAACGGTACTTCGCGATTTTCGGTATTTTAAGAATTTTAGTAACTAGTTTTACCGAACTGCCTGCAATTTGACTTTTGAGGTTCCCAGTGGCCACAAAACTTCACCTCCAAAACATAGGCCCATGTTTTGGTATAGCCCCTATACCTCCCGATTTTAAGTACAAGGTGCGAATTTTTGCCACATTTTGCGATAAACTACCCGTAATTTGAAATTTGAGGTTCCCTTCAGTCACGAAACTTCCAAAAATTATCAACATAGGTCCATGTTTTAGTATTGCCCCCATATAACGGTACACGATTTTACATATTTTGAGGATTTTAGCTACATTTTTTGAACGAACCACCTGTCATTTGACACTTGAAGTTCTCAGTGGCTGCAAAACTCCTATATCAAAAATTGGGTATTTTTCAGAATTTTAGCAACATGATTTTGAGAGTTTTGATTTTTGACTGAACTACCAAAAATTGCCTATATAGGTCCAGGTATGGGTATAAGCCCCATATGACGGTACCTCCCGTTTTTCGGCATTTTGAAGTTACCAGTGGCCCCAAAACACCACCACCTAAAATTTTTTAAATAGATCCATGTTATGGTATAGCCCCCATATAACGGTACCTCCCGATTTTAGGTGTTAGATGCGGGGTTTAGGTAAATGTTTTGATAGAACTACACGAAACTTTAAAAATTGTCCACATACGTCCATGTTTTAGCATTGACCCCATATAACAGTACCTCCCAATTTTAGGTTCTTTGAGGATTTTTAACAGAACCACGTGTTATTTAACACTTTGAGTTCACTTTGACATTTGAGGTTCATGCAGTCACGAAACTACCCCATCAAAAATGTTCAACATAGGTCCATAATTTTGTGTATCTTCCATATAACGGTACATTCCGCTTTTCTGTATTTTGAGGGTTGTAGCTAAATTTGTTTGACAGAACTACCCGTTATTTGACTTTCCCTGCAGTCACGAAATTTCTCCACCAAAAATTGTCAACATATGTCTATATTTTGGTATAGGCCCAAATAGCGGTCCCTCCCGATTTTCATTATATTGAGAATTTTAGCTACATTTTTTACCAAACTTTCTGTTATTTCGCAATTTGAGACTCACAGTGGTCATAACATTTATCCATCAAACGTAGACAGGTCCATGTTTTGGTAGCCTCCATATACCGGTACCTCTCTATTTTCGGAACTAAAAAAGCTAAAATCGTACCTTAAATTTTGAGATGTAAGAGTCCCTGCAACCAAAAAACTTTTCCATGATAAATTGTCAGAACAAGCCCTCCCGAGTTTAGGTGTTTTGAGTAAGTTAGCTATACATATTTGTTGGCCGAAGTTTATATAATTTAACATTTGAAGTACCCTGTGGTATATCAACATGGTCCCCATATAAAGTACCGTCCTATTGATGACATTTTTATGAATTTCTGTCCTAATTTAGGCATTTGGGGTATCCGTGACCACAAAACTGCTACGACTAAAATTGTGCACAAGAAAGGATACTAACTATTCCATTTTAGTTCAAAATATTTCATGGTGAAGGGTATAAAAAGTTCGTCCCGGCCGAATTTGGCGGTGGCCTATATTACGCCACAGGGTAATCTTTAGAACCCGAAATGCCAAATTTCATAAAATTTGGTTGGAAAATGGTACATTTAAATGACGTAAGCAGAAATGATGAATTTTATTTGGATGATGTGCCTTATGCCTTCAATGTGTCCGAAATTGGGCCAAAGACTTTTTTGAGGCCTACCAGAAATGTTGAATGATAGTTTATTTGCAATACCAAACAATCCTATAACCAGAAGTGCTAAATTCCCAAGCTCTTTCTTAAATAATTCGATCTCCATCCCGATCTACCAAATTTTCATACCAAACCCCTTTCTCTCTCCAATCAAGTATTGCATGGCTTTGTTGCTGATATCAATTTGTTGTTGTTTTTTCTGTTGAATGCTTTATTTGTCGTTGTTGTAAAATTGATTTGTTCGAATTTATCCAAACGATTAAATTTAAAACTTCCACGTCTCGACAGTTATTCGAAGAGTTTCATGGTGTATTTTTGAAGTGTAAGTGTGGGTTAATGTTGCTGCTGCTGGTGTCTGAACACGTCCTTGCTACAAAATTCGCCTCAATTTACACTTGTAAGGCATCAATTACTGCAGCTTTCAATACCAAGCAACCAACCCGGCTGTTTCATATACGAGGCGCTAAAGCTCTTCGCTTTGGTAGCATTATCTCTCCCTCTGCATTGGTGGCCATAACAAATTTTTGCACGTTTTTGAAACGTCAAACGAAAACAAAAATATGTGAGTTTTGTTTTATTTTCACAAAGATTTTCCTGACTTTTCTTTCCTTTCACCCGCTGCTGTTTTTTGTTGTTGTTGTTGTTGATGACTCTGGAATTTAATCAATTTGTTGTCGGATGTTGTTGGAAATGCCGTTGATATCAATGCGGCTCTTGATTCCTTCGAATTGTTGTATACGTGTGTGAGTGTGTCGTATCATTGTTTCTATGGTTGTTGTTGGTTGTCTTTTATTGATTATCAGGGTAATTTTTTAATTTAAATTGCAGTTGTTGTTTTCTTTACAATTGATCTCATTTTAAAGATTTTCATTTAAATTTGTAATGCCTACTTTTAAAAAAAAAATATCTAATGTTTTGTTTTTCTTTTATTTCTTTGCAGGAAGAAGTAAGTATTGATTTGTTGATGTTGTTGTTGACATTAGTGGTTTTATATCATTGGTATTCAGGTGAGTTTTAAATTTAAATTTGTGAATCAACAAAGAATGTAAATATATATCTTTAAAAAGGTAAAGAATTAATTTCATTTAAGTTAAATGCGTGGGAGTAATACTTTCTGAGGACCTAAAAATGTTAACCAATATCGGTAAATTTCAGTATTTCAGCATCTTACTGTAAATAGGGGTAATAATGTGGTAAAAGTAAACAAACGAAAACGACCAGACGAAAATCGGCCGGTTTCCTAATATAGAGGGCTATTCTAAAACGTGGACCTATACCGATCATTCTGTACATGTACAGAAATATGTTCTAGCTCCAACGGAGACAAAAAAATGTGTGTGAGAATAATGTAGGCAAACTTTCAAATACCCAAAATCGGGAGGTGCCGTTCTATGGGGTTGTATAACAAAATGTGGGCTAGTTCCGACCATTCTCTGCGGGAATATTTTTATTCCCCAACGAAGATTGTATACCAAATTTAAGCTATTTTGGTAAATATTGTGGCTAAGACCTTAAAAACATACAACATTCTTAGTGGAGAAGTTTTTATCTATGGAGAACCAAAAATATCAAATTACAGTCGATTTGTATCGAAAATGTAGGCATAAACTTGAAAATACCTGAAATCGGGTGGTACCGTTAAATGAGGGCTACACCCAAAGATAGTTCTATATAACCAATTTTGATAGAAAGTTCTTTAGCCTCTGAAAACACAAAATACCAAATTACAGCCAATTCGAGGGTCACCTTCTTCATGGGGTTATGCCAAAACGTGGAGCTATATAAACAATTTCTATTAGAAATGTCTTTTAGACTCTGGAAGCACAAAATGCTAAGTTACGACCAGTTCGGAGGCACTAATACCTTCTATACTTAAACATAAACCTGCATAAACAATTTTTGGTAAAAAAAAAAACAAGTAAAAAAGTATCAGTCGGCTTTTCCGACAGAGCTATATAGCCTCAGCCTGTGTGGATTGAAATAACGTTTTTCCAAAAAAAAAAAACGTATGTATTCAGTAGGGTTTTCAAAATTTTGGGCGTATGAATCGACAAAAATATGGCTGGATTAAAGCTCAAAAAATTGAGGGGATATTGATAAATCGGGCTTTTTTACCATAATAACCCACGAAAAACATAATATCGCTGTAAACAGGGCCACTAGGAAAAATCCTGAGGGTATACATTTGTAAAAGTAACCCTGGGAAGTTCTTGCAGATTCTGAAACTAAAAAGAAAAATAAAATAATAAAAAAAAATCGCCGGAGCGCTTTTAAAATAAACGCGATTCAAGTTTACATTTTTAAGAGTTTTTTAGGTTTTCACGATTTTGCTTGGAAACCGCAAGTCCTATCGCAATGGGACTAAAGAAAATGCTGTAGCAGTGAAAATTCTCTACAAGATTGGCTGATTGATATATTCCTAGGTTTTACCATTTTTGAGATATAGAGGTTCAGATCAAACTTTCAGATTTTTTCTTAGGCCTTCAGGATTTAGCTTGAAAACTGCAAATCCGTTCGAAATGGGACTAAAGAATATGTTGTAGCTGTGAAAATTCTCTACAAGATTGGCTTTCATAATTATTTCCTATGTTGTACAATTTTTGAGATATATGAGTTTAAGTTGGGAAATTGCAGTCATGACATTGTTTTATAAGGAGGCGAAACAGTCAATCCATTGTCCTAATTTGAACTACTATATCTCAATAACGATAAAAACTACGAAGATATCTTAAGTGTCAATCTTGTAGAGAATTTTTATAGCTACCAAATTTTTTTAGTCCCATTTCGATAGGACTTTCTGGAAACCCTTAAAAATGTTAAATTGAATCGCGATTTATTGAAAAAGCCCTCCGGCGATTTTTTGGATTTTTGATTTTTCACGAAATTTGGTTCAAGGCCACCGTGGTAACTGTCGGCTTTTATCAGTCAGAAAAGAATTGGACCCAAATCTATTAGTCCTGACGCTCACAAAATATATAGATTTTAAATCAGGGGTTTCCATCATCTTCACCATTATATTTCGTCAGACCATTCTCTAGATATTTTTAATTTGTGAACTTTGAGTCTTTTTACAACGACCATTGTGGACGATTCGAAAAAATTTTGACATTTTCCGATAGATTTAAGGAGGATAATCCTGTCCACAGGGAACTCGATATGCCAAATTGCTGCTAATTTAGAAAATTAGACTAAATATGGGTTATACATGCCTACTCTTATAAAGGTTAAACTCAATTACAGTCGAACTTCTCCATAACGAAGCACTTGTGGACCGAAGAAATTATACGTTTTAGAGAAAATTCTTTAGTTAATTTGACCTACATACATGAGTAATAAAGCAACAAACGTGTGTATATGAATAAACATAAATTGAATTTTTATTTAGGGGTTAAAAAAGAAGTGATTTTCAAACTTTTATATCCTAACTTTGGATCTCGAAATATTTTGTCTAACCTTAGTTTATATTCAAAAGTGGGACCTATCAGTCCATTCCTTAGGGTATCACCCACAAAAATGATCAACATTTTTGTTTAAGTGCGGTTAAGGGTCTTTGCGAGAATCCTTTGGAAATTTTACCGAAGGTACTCCTAGTAGCCCTGTTTACAGCGATATTATGTTTTTCGTGGGCAAGTCTGTGTTTCCTGATATAATGGTCCTATCGAGAGGAATTACTCCCAAAATAAGACACACTTCCAAAATGGACTAGGTCTGTCCATTCCTTTAGGTACCTCCCCCGCAAAACTTTTGAGATTTTATAATAATCCATTTCTTTTTCGACATACGTTATTTTGAGAAAAGGGTGTTTCAATTTACACAGGCTAAGGGTGTACCTCTGTCGGTAAAGCAGGCTGATACTTTTTACTTGTTGATTTTGCGACTCGCAATGAGCAATGGAAGAAGGAATGTGATCGGGAACATTGTTTCGAGACTCCAAAAAGGGATAATTTAAAGTTATAGTGTCTTCAATATTATTTCTGTACATATTGAGACCCTATTTTTTGTCATAGAAATATTATTTTCTTCAATATAAGCTGCTTCTATAGCTGTACTAAGAAAATCAGCCTTTTTATACACTCAGCCTTTAGGCTAAATAGGGTATTTACACTTTGATACGACAAAAAATGTGCCTCATCGAAATAATGGTTTTAGACCCCAAGTATGTTTGTACGATATCCGTTTCAGACAATTTTGAGTAGATCTAGCAATGTCCGTCCGTCTGTCTGTCTGTCTGGCAGGCTGGTGCGCACGACAACTCTCGAACGGATCAATCGATTCGGTTCAAATTTGTCCAGATTCGATTTAAGTTCGAAGATGGGCCATATAGGTCCACTCCTTCAGGTACCTCCCCCACAAATGTTCTAAAATTGTCGCAAAACTTGTGCGCACGATAACTCTTGTAGGGAATAACCGACTTAGTCCATACTTTGACATCGTGATATTTCTACAAAACATAGATGAGGTTCTAATATGGACTCAATCGGTCCACGCCTTCGGGTACATCCCACACAAAATGTCGGAAAAGTTCAGTTTAGGACCTGCTTCGAATCGCTTTGATTTTTGTTGCAACAACTTGTATTCACTGCCCCCATACGACGCTACAAGTTTCATCAGGGGTAAGTCCATACTTCCTGAGAAAATAACCTAAAAGTTGCAAAGAGCCCCTATGACACCGTGAGTAGTGGTTGGAGGGAAAGATAACTCTCGAACGGATCTGCAGATTCGGTCCAAAATTTGGCCTTCGTAATATTTTGTCCAAACATAGTTTAAATTCGAAAATAAGCCATATCGGTCCACTCCTTCAGGTCCCTCCCCCCACAAAAGTTGAAAAATGTTCGGAAAAATTGTGTTCACGATAACTCTTGAAGTGAGTGGCCGATTTTATCAATACTTTACACTTCCTAATACATCTACCAGATATAGATTAGGTTCAAATATGGAAAATATTTGTCCACTCCTTCAGGTACCTTACACACAAAATTTCGGATAAGTTCACTTTAAGACCTGCTCTCGAATCGCTTTGATTTTTGTTGAAGTAACTTGCATTCACTGCCTCAATTACGAAGGTAATAGTTTTTTTCAGGGGCAAGTCCATAATTCTTGATAAAACAGTCCTAAGGCACCATATGTAGTGGCTAGTTTCAGTTTGAATTGGTTCAACTTATGACCATATCGGTCATCTCCTTAGGGTACTTCCCGCAAAAAGTTCAATTGGTGCCTAAGAGTAGTTTAGGATCTGTTCGAAGATCATTCGGAAATGTATACCGATGCTGTTCGTTGTGGTCCTGTTTAAAGCGATATTATGTTTTTCGTGGACAAGTCCATGCTTCCTGGTATACTGGTCCAAAAGATATACGAAGGCCCACTTAAATGACTAGTGGGCGCGATATCTATCGAAATGATATGACTCCCAAAATAAGATTCACTTCCAAAATGGACAATGTTCGGCAAGTTCAAATGTCACGCATGCTGAGGGTATATCTCTGTCGGCAAAGCCGACTGATACTTTTTTACTTGTTAGTGTGCACTTCAATAGAAAGAGCATTATGAATGTGCTTTGTGTTTGGGAAAAAGTTTGCAAAAATTCGTTAAAGAGAGGATCTATTGTATGAAGGTTCCCACTTGTGCAATAAAAAGACTTAATTAAAGAGAAGTATTCGTTGTAGGGAAGTTTGTTACAGAGAGGTTAACAAATGAGATATAGGCTGAAAAAGCTGTGAGTGTTTTTATACCCTCAGCATTTATGCTAACGAGGGTATATACACTTTTATACGATCAAAAATGTGTCTCATCGAAATAGTGGTTTTAGACCCCAAGTATGTTTGGACGAAATTCGTTTGGCTTTCGTAATATTTTGTCCAAACTAAGTTTAAGTTCGAAGATGGGCTATATCGGTCCACTTCCTCGGTTACCTCCCCCACAAAAGTTCAAATTTGTTCGGAAAAATTATTTGCACTATAGGTGTCGAAGAGACTAACCGATTTGGTCCATACTTTCCACATCGTAATATTTCTAACAGACATCGATAAAGTTCGAATATGGACTATATCGGTTCACTCCTTCAGGTACCTCTCACACAAAATTTCGGAAAAGTGCAGTTTAAGACCTCCTCACGAATCCCTTTGATTTTTGTTGTAACAACTTGTATTCAATGGCCCATTACGACGGTGCAATTTTTTTCAAGGGCAAGTCCATACTTTCTGAGGAAATAGCCTGGAAGCTGTAAAAACCCGCTATGGCACCATTTGTTGTGGATGGAGCGTGCGGTAACTCTCGAATGGATAAATCGTTTCGATCCAAAATATGTCAATCGTAACATTTTGCCCAAAGTTAAATCGAGTTCTAAGATGGGCCTTATCGGCCCACTTTTTTGGGTACCTCCCCCACAAAAGTGCGCACGATAACTCTCGAAGGCAGTAACCGATTCAGTAAATACTTTGGACATCATAATATTTCTTCGAGACATAGATCAGGTTAGAATATAGACTATAAATGTTAACTGCTTTGGATACCTCCCACACCGAATTTCGGCAAAGTTGCACTCGCACCTATTACGTTGGTACAAGTTTTTTTCAATGAGAAAATTACCCGAAAACTGTAAAAAACTCTAAGGCTAGCATGTGTGGTGGCTGGTGCGCACGACAACTCCCGAAACCAAATACTGCGTTGGTTTACACTTTGTATATCGTAATATTTCTTCGAATATTATATGAATTTCGAATATGATGGTTATAGGTCTAAAATGGTAAGCGCAATATCTCATAAATGGGGCAACGATTTGGTCCAAACTTTGGATATCGAAATATATTTGTTATTTCGTTAATGTTCAAAAGTTTGCCCTATAGGTCGATTCCTTAGGGTACCACCCACACAAATAATCAGCATTTTTGTTCTGATAGAATGGTCCTATCGAGAGGAATAACCTCCAAACTAAGACGCAATTCACACAGGCTGAGGGCTTTGCCGACTGCTCCGTTTTTACTAGTTCTTATACATTATTACATTCTCCAACATATGTATAATCATATGTATACATGTGCAACTGTGCAACATTTTTAAGGTGATCTTGTGCAAACAATTCGAACTGAAGATTTTTTGAAAGTACAGACCCAAACGACAAGAAACCCTAGTTGGGATTTGTTGTGTCAGATCCAGCTCGGATTTTATGGCCCCATCTAAACATGGTTAAATATTGAGTTTTTAAAGAAATTCGGGGCTATATCTCTGAAACCAACGCGAGTCTTCTTCTGACCCCTGAAGCAAATTCGTAGGTAAGGACAAGAACAAAATATTTGTTGAAATAATGAACTCGAAAAACTACATTTATTGCCTCAAATTTTGTAAAAATATTACCTGGAATGTAATACACAATCTCAGAACATGTCATTGTTGTAAAATGCCTCTATCCCGTTGTTTTCAGTACATATTTTAACGACGATTTAATAAAAATGTCAATAATGTAGTGAAATCCGAAATGCGAGAATAAACTGTTGGTGTGAACTGTGTTTGAAATATTTGTTGTAAGAGATATGATGCAAAATACCGCTGAAACAACATGAAGTAAGCATTTTAGAGTTTCAGAATGTTCTACAGAATTGTTGAGAACTTTATTTGGAAGATTTTTGCAAAAGGTTACTTGGTTCAGCTCCCAATAGTTTAGCCGATACTAACCAGAATATCAGCAATTATGTAAAATTTTCTATATTTTATAGATTTTGATTCCCTAGATGGAGATTGTCTTATGTGGTTTTTTAAAACGATAAGTTCTACTAGTTCAGGGCTACAATATTGCTAAAGACAGCAAGCCCAAATTCCTATTCGTTTCTGAGATAAAGGCTCGATAAATGCAAACCCTACAAGGGTTTTTGTAGTCTAAATATGTACTTTCAAAAAATGCATACTAGAAGTTTGTAACTCATCGAAGTAATCATTTTAGTTCCCACAAATTTGATTTGATTTGATCAGTGTGAAATTCTACATCGATATAGCCCTGTCCATCCGTCTGTTCATCAGTGAAAATCACTCTAAGGTCTGAACGAATTAAAATAGTTGGATACAATTGTGTTCAAATGTAAAACTTTTGGTATTGAAAATGGGCTAAATAGGTCCACGCTTTTGTATACCGCCCATAGAACGCGACCCTTCGCTTTAATGAATTTCAAAGGTATTATACCCATATGCCCTCCGTATTGCTTAAATTGAACTGATAAAATGCATTAACGATTGGACCATAAATGTGGCCATTAGAGAATTTGCGGGACTATTCACCTTTGGTCTCAAAAAATTACTATAAAAACAATGGTGGCAATAATATTTTTAGATGAAATGGAAAAAGTTTAGGCGGTAGGCCTTTTAAAAATAATGTGTTTATTTTTGTGGATCACCTGGTAAAGTTAGTTCTTGGACGATGACATTAAAAGAGCAAAGAATTATATTTTTAGTTGTTTGTAAGAAAAATTTCTGGAGAGCAATAGGAATTTCATAAATGCTGCTTTCTAAATACTTCAAAGTATTTATATTTTAATGAAACTATTCAAAAATGAAATTTACGACAGCGAAAACCACAAAAACAGCAAAAAATGTTTGTACGTATTCTGCGTAAATGAAATGTTCAAATTGTTCTTGAGGTTAACCAACGACGGCAATAATGTAAACGGTCTAGTATATAATTCATTTATTAATGTCCATATGTGAGATAAGACCTACTTTTAAATTCTTAAAAAGGGTCACACGCACATATGCATATGTATAAACCATAACTAAAAATGGGACCAATGTCCCAATATCCCGTATGTGGTAACAAACATAAATCATGGCACAATTTTCATATGCAAGCAAATCTAAGGGAAGACAATAACCAAATTACTTCAAAAAATATATTTCATTATTTCAGAGTAAAAATTATTGTGCTTTGTGAAAGACAACAACACAAGACAATTATATATGGACTTGTGGTCAAAAGAAAGATGAAACAAATACAGTCAACAACTATTAATGACTTGGTTTTTGCAAAGAAAGTTCATTTTCTTGTCCATAGATGGATAGATGAGAAATGGGTGGCCCTGCTGATTTTGCTTTGGTTATTCTACTTTCCTTTTTTGAAAACCAACAAGAATTCTCATTAGTGAAACCAAAAATTACTTTATTTCCACCCGCTTAGCAAGAAAGTTAAAATAACGAACTAACCCTTATCTTTTACTTCTTTGCCACAATGGTTGTTACTGCTTGGCTGTTAGAAATTTGAAGACTTAAAGACATTTTCGAAAATTTTAATAATAAATTGCAGTTTAGAAAGGATAATATGTCCTCCTTGCACAGAGAAGGTCCTGAATCCGAGTCTCCGGTAAAAAAACATAGAAAGCTTGTGTTATTCAAAAAGTCTGTATCTTGGTAATTGCAAAAAATGTTTGTTAACCCATTATTGCATAGCGTCCGTTTAAACGGACGTTTTTATTTCTTACGCCAATTCTTTATTTAGGCTGGTGCACTGAATAAAACTGTTTGGGATGATTGAAAACATATCACAATTTATGATTATGAAGTGAATCCCACCAAATTTCAAGTTTTTAGTGCTTGTTTATTACAAAAAATGAGAAAAATGTTAAAATTCGTTGTTTTCAGTATATGTTAACTCGACAATATTCGTTACGACGTAAAATATGACATGATTTACTTCAATCAAAGCCAAATATGATGTCAAAGGAGTAAATGGACTTATCTCAAATACAACAAGCAACGCCAAACCAAGAACAGGGACAAAATATATCACACACAAAGGGTTCTAATTTCATAGCGTCCGATTTAACGGACGGTCTGTAAAACATACGATAATTTATAAATGACAAAAAATGTTCTTGAAATGTTTTATTTATCTTACTACTATTCTAAAACAAACAAAAAGTATGAATAAAAGTCACCAGGGAACTTCATGCATTAATGGGTTAACCTACATATATTTTCTATAACAAAGTATTTTCTAAAATAAAGTGTCACATCCAAATCCAAGTTGAAATGAAAATTAAATTAATTGCGCTTTTAATATCCCCAAATAATTAAATTTTTAGACGTCTTCTTCTAAAGAGATTCCATAGAATAAACTTCTGCAAACTCATTGCCAAAGTAAATCTTCATTATTTAGATTTTTTTCAATCAGTCGAAGATTTCGTACCATTCAATTGCTGTCATTCATGTTTGAATGGCAGCAGTTATAATATAAAAATTAGCTTCAAGTCATTCAATTTTACACTCTTCACACACACTGACACTTTCTTGTCTGGTACTTTGACTGAATATCTGTCCGACACTTTGCAAAGTTATCTAAGAAAACTCATCTTCATCAGCCACCACCTAGCTTCTGTCTATCCGCCCCACCGCCTAGTGTACAACACGTCCGCTTTCATTCTAAAATCTTGGTAATGATTGCTCATTATTTGTTTTCCGTTTTGCGTGGTAGTAGTATCAGCATCACCACCACCAAACAACACTCCTAATACAACGACAATGACGTTTCAAATTGCTGAAACTTTAATTATTTTTACAAATAAATAATTTCGTAATAGCGGTGAAAATGAAAATAGCTTTGCAATGAAAGTTTGTTGTAATCTAGGGTGGGGTAAGTGGGAGGAGTTCGGTAAGGAAGTTCCAAACGGAAGTTAACTTTTTAACATTTGAATTAATTACTACCGACCAACGACACCATGATGGTCTCAGACGTTAGAAATCGCCAATGTTAATGATAGTCATGAGCAACCAACATCCAATAGAATCATCATCACCAGTAATTTTGCAAATTGTTTTCTTAAGCCTGAGAAAATACAGTGGCTTGAAAAGTGGCATTTTTCCACTTAATATATTTCGAAATGGAAACATCTTCAAGATAAAAATTATGCATTTCAGTATTTGAAAAAAAAAAACGATTAAGAAAATATCAATCAGTTGTGCTGACGAAGATACTCGTATGCGCTCAGCTCTGACAAGAAAAAACTGTTTTTTAGAATTATGCCAAACTTGTAGTAAGTTAGAAATGTAACCCTATGAGTTTTAGAGATATGAGCATGACAATTTGACACAAGTTAAAGTAGAAGTCGTAGAACAAATAGGAACTGCTAACTCAGAAAACGAGTTTTTTGAGTTATGCCACTTTTTGAGTAAATGGAGAAACCGAAATATTAAACTACGTTAAAGTAAATTTGGATGTAATTATTGAAAAAGTTTGAGAGTTATCTTGCAGATTAGCCATTTTAGTATGTGCCATCAGGGTTTCTTAGAGTTTTTAGGATGTTTAAGATAAATTCCTAAATAAAACAACAAAACAAATGTTAATGAATGCAACGCATTATTATTATTTTTTTTTTTTGTAAAATAACATATTTAAAATGTAAAATAACATATTTTGCACGTGGTATATAGGAAAAACTTTTTTGACAAATTTTAAAAAATAAGAAAAATAGTAATGATTCGAATCCCACTTTCAAATAGGACTTGAAATTTTTGTAATTAATCGTAGTTTAATACAAAAAAAAAATCAGGAAAATAATTGATAACAAGTAAAAAAGTATCAGTCGGCTTTGCCGACAGAGATATACCCTCAGCCTGTAAATATTGAAACAATTTTTTCCCAAAAAAAGTACGTACTCGTATTTAGGGGTTTTTAAAAGTTTTGGGAATTTGAACCGACAAAAATGTTCATTAGGATTAGAGATCAAAAGTTTTGCGGAGGAGATACTAAAAGGAATAAATCTACATTGACCATTATGAAAGTGGATCTCCAGCCACTACATATGGGATGTTTGCTCAAGAAGTATGGACTTACCCCTGAAAAAAACGTTTACCATCGTAATTGAGGGTGCCAACGTGGTGCAATGGTATGCACACCCGCCTTGCACGCTGAAGGTCGTGGGTTCGATTCCCCGGCCAGTCAAACATCAAAATTTTCAACGTTGGCAAAATACCCCTCAGTAATGTTGGCGACATTTCCTGAGTATTTCAGCCATGTAAAACTTCTCTACAAGTGGTGTCTTAGGACACGCCGTTCGGACTCGGCCATAAACTGTAGGTCCTATATCATTGAGCTAATATGAATCGGGGTGCACTCATTTCTATGAGAGAAGTCTCCCTTGTCCCGTATGGGGTGTTTGTGGAACAATTATATATATCGTAATTGAGGCAGCGAATGCAAGTTGCTTCATCAAAAATCAAAGTGATTTGATAGCAGGTCTTAAAGTGAACTTATCCGAAATTTTGTGTGGGAGGTACCGGATGGGGTGGACAAATATAGTCCATATTTGAAGCTGATCTATATCTAATAGATATATTAGGATGTGTAAAGTATGGACCAATTCGGCAACTCCCTTCAAGAGTTACCGTATGAACAAATTTTCCGAATATTTTTGAACTTTTGTGGGGGAGGTACCTGAAGGAATGGACCGATATGGCTTATCTTTAAACTTAAACTATGTTTGGACAAAATATTACTAAGGCCAAATTTTGACCCGAATCGGCAGATCGGTTCTAAAGTTATCTTGCGCTCCATCCACCTCACACGGTGTCATAGGGGGTTTTTTTCCAACTTTCAGGCTATTTTCTCAGGAAGTATGGACTTGCCCTTAATGAAACTTGTACCGTCGTATGGAGGGCAGTGAATACAAGTTGCTAAAACAAAAATCAGAGCGATTCGAGAGATGGCCCTAAACTGAACTTTTCCGAAATTTTGTGTGGGAGGTACCCGAAGGAGTGGACCGATTGAGTCTATATTGAAACATTATCTAAGTTTGGTACACATTTTACGATGGGCAAAGTATGGACCAAATCGGTTACACCCTGCATGAGTTATCGTGCGCACAAATTTTCAGAATATTTTCGAACTTTTGTGGGGTAGGTACCGCAAGGAGTGGACCGATATAGCACATCTTCGAACTTAAACTAAGTTTGGGCAAAATATTACGAAAGCCAAAATTTGATCCGAATCGGTTCATCCGTTCGAGAGTTATCGTTCGCTCCAGCCAGCCAGACAGACAGACGGACGGACATTGCTCAATCGTCTCCAAATTGTCTGAAACACATTTCGTCCAAACATACTTGGGGTCTAAAACCATTATTTCGATGAGGCACATTTTGCCCGTATGAAAGTGTATATACCCGCGTTAGCATAAATGCTGAGGGTATAAAAATTGATTTTAAATATTATATCGCAAAAATTGCATCTAAGTCCACTGTGCAATATTTTTTCTATTTTTTATTAGGCCAAAACCTATAACTTTGTGTGTTGCGTGTGCGTTAAAAAAACAAAATATGTACAGGTATTTCAATTTGAAATACATACTTGTATTTTGTATTATTATTATTATTATTTTTTTTTGAACGCACACGCAACACGCAAAGTTTTAGGTTTTTGCTTCAATAGCTGACAAAAAAGTAAAAAATACAAAAAAATATTTATTTTCTATTTGGAGAGATATTAACGAAATTATGAATATTTCTTTGACTACAGTTTTTAAAGAAGTCTATTTTTGAAGGCGCGATATCTTTTGAACTTTTGGTCGAACAAAATCTGAAAAAATATACTAAAATGTTTCGCTGATGAGCAGCAGCATCACCACAGAAAAAAAGGAAATCAAAAACCTCATTTTGAAACAGTGCCCGATATCACCCAGAAATTCCCCTATTTTCTTTATAGAGACTATTGCGAATATTTCGATGTGTTACAAACGGACTGAGAAAAATAATTATTCCACCTTATGGTGAAGGGTATAACAAAAGTTTGTTGACCATTATCTGCGAATCCGCACCTGAAATGTTCAGAATCGTTATAAACAAAATGTTTACTCTCTACGATAGACTGTGAAAGATGTCACAACAACACATAAAGGTGCCATGATATAAAACAGAAATTTGGTTGAGGATTTGTAGTAAGTTGAACGCATGACATTAAAATTATTCTAGGCCACCAGTCTGGCCGTGACCATCAGTCGGGAATTTCAGTCTCCACAATGAAATATCAGACAAAGGAATAGAACCACCAGTTTTAACAATCTCGACATTTATAAGGGTAAATGGCTACACCAGGCCATAAAACAAGACACCGAAATAAGCAAGTTGTGATATATGGATAACATTCATTGAACGTGCTGGGTGTACGATCAATCCGAGGAGCAACCATGGACTCGGATAACTACCTGGTTGCAGAAAAATACGTGCCCGACTAAACGTAGCACAGTGGTTCAGAATCGTTTTTTTCTGGTCAAAACTTTGTAACTTTTAAAAGGATAGAGATATTTTGACATTTTTTTTTGTTCGACAAATAACAAAGTCAGCTATCCGATGCATTAAAAACATACGAATTCGGTATAGTAGTTGTAGAGGAATTCAAGGTCAAAGTTAAAAATGTGAGTTTTTTCATATTTTGCATCAAAATATGAGTGGTTTTGAGTTTTTCATATGTTCTAACTACTTAAAAAATGTTAAACAACAATAAACAAACCATAAACTAAACCAAAAACTAAATTTGGACTTTCACTAAATATTAAAACCTGAGGAACAATAAAATAGCTC
The DNA here is from genome assembly GCF_047663935.1 of Musca autumnalis. Classification (NCBI taxonomy): domain Eukaryota; kingdom Metazoa; phylum Arthropoda; class Insecta; order Diptera; family Muscidae; genus Musca; species Musca autumnalis. The sequence continues at coordinate 75,600,634 of NW_027412088.1, forward strand.
ATTTCGTGTAAGCGCTACGGTAATATATTGAAACGGTTCTTAAAGGCAACAATACTACTTACATAACAAGAAACAATGAACACATTATCTGTATAGTTTCCGAGAAATAGCTATTTCCAAAAATTACGTATTTTACAAAATTGCTAAAAAAATTGTCGTCTTTAGGAGCACCCCACGCCCACACCTTCCAATATTTTTACCTAATTTTTTGGTTTCCTTAGTTTCAATATATTTACTATCGAATCTCATATAGAAATTAACAATCGGTGATGACAACAAATTGGGGTTTTAAAGCCAGGGAAATCGATTACTAAACCATGCCTATTGCTTTATGAGACCAATCCTCGTTTCGATAACATACCAAGGAACCCATGGAGGACGATGAGTATAGTGCTGCTACCGAATAGAATAATGCGGCATAAAGGCCTAAATCAGTAACAACGCATAGTGCACGAGATCTGTATCGGGAGAAGAAGAGAGAGGAGAAACATCTTTGACACAGTAAAAGGAGAGAAATGGAAAATCGAAAGTGTGGAAAACTCGAGATGTACTATTACCAAAAGAAGGCCTTAACAGGTATTTTATAGATGGTTTAAATAGGTAGTCAATTGGCAACAGAAAGTCTCAACAGGTTTCTTATTGTCGATAAGATAATATCCTTAAAAGTGTTCTATGTCAAGAGGAGAGCGCAAAAGACCATGTCATTTCTATTGGAAAGGGGGGGACCTTAAAAAGGTTTTCTCTTGCTAATTATCTTGTTAACAGTCTTCTATTACTAATAGAATGTCTCAACAGGTGTTATATAGGAACTAGAAAGTCTCAACAAACCCTCCATTGCTATGGAAGGCACGTAAAAAGTTCCTGTCGATTTAACAAATCTTCTAATAGATACATTTAACAGAACTTCCTTTAAGATAAGCTTAAAAATGGACTTTGCTGGCGTCTGTTGCCAACATAAGGGCTTTAAAGTGTTATTTTGTCACAATGTGGCTTTTTTCAATACAAGCCTTCAAAATGCCTCAATATCCCTCAAAGCTAGCAGGATTTAGACGGTATCTTTTGATAATATAATGCCTTAGTAAGTCTTCTATTGTAAATAAGAGGTCTTAGCATTGAAGTTCCTTACAATCTTCTATTGCCAAAAGCATACATTGCAAGTAAGAAAGTATTAGTTAGCTGTACCGGCAGCCTCGGACCTAAGGAAAACAAGTAAACACAATACTTCTGACGTGTATAGGGATTTTTTGAGTTTTTGGGCCAGTTTTAGCAGGTGTGGACTTGCCCCCGAAAATATTGAACCGTCTTAACTAGGACCGCATACACAACTTTTTCCAAACGAATACGAAGTGCAGAGTTTGAACCAAATCGGAGACTTTCTTCGAGAGTTATTATGCTCACCAGGCAGTTTAGTTTGTAGCGGCAGGGTTTATTGGAACTTGTTCCAAATTGTGTGTGGGAGTTACTGAAGAAGTGGACCACATTCAAACATGATCCAAGTCTAGAAAAAATAATTCGATATGCAAAGTGTGCACGAATGGGTCACACTCTTCCAGAGTTATCACGCACACTACGTAGTTTAGTTGGGGCGGCAAGTTTTTTTTTCGAACATTTCGTCCATTATCTCAGGAAGTATGGACTTGCCCGAGAAAAAATAATACCGTCGTAACAAAGGCTGCAACGGTTGCAAAAAAATTCAAAACGATCCGAGAAGAACTGTTAAACTGTCCTTGTTCGAAATGTTGTGTGGGAGGTACTGGAAGAAGTGGACCTATATAGTCCATATTCGCACATGATCTGTGCCTAGAGATAATATTAGCATATACACAGTTTGGATCAAGTCGGCCACTCCCTTAGAGAGTTGTCGTGCTCATCATTATAGCGAAAAATTATGAAATAAGATATGTATTTGAGGTTGCCAGTGGTCCAAAAACTTCTCCACCTAATATTATGGGCATTGGAGCTTTCGTAACAGAAAGAAAATTAATTATTCAATATAAGTTCAGAAAATATCATGGTAGAGGTTATAAAAAGTTTGGCTCGGTCGAACTTAAAGCTTGTAACTTGTTTTTTTTTTTTGCCCATCCGAAAATTCAAACCAGTTTTATGTGTTGTCTGGACGACTTTTCGGTAATATCTGATTAGTTCCTCCCAAGTGTTAACTTTAACTACTCTGCAATGATTCTCGACTTTATCGTTGTATATAAAACGTTATCGGTTGTCGTTTTTGTTTCGATTTTTCGTAATTTTTCATATGTTTTCCTAGGTGAATTTAAGATATGGACTAAAAACAACTCAATTTTGAATACAACAGTTTTAGCACATGTTTTGAATACATGTTTTGAATAGCCTTTTATTTTAAACACTGTACCACTGTGAATTTCATTACACTTAATTTCTATTAACTCATTTCGTATTATTATGCTCAGCAAAAATGTTAATACTGAGGGGGTTGATATAAGGATATAAGGTTGGTTGTTTCTTGGAATAATGCAATGACTAACTACTTCAGAAAAAATTCGATACGATATTTTTTGCGTGTAATTTTCAAATATCACATAAATCTTTTAAAGGGGCTACAAGTGGAATCTCTGACTGACTCTGAGCAGCACCAGTTAAAAGTTGGCCGCCACGCCAAACAAAGAAAACAAAGATAGGGCACAAATGAATGAATGGACAAAACGTGTAATGTTTTGAAACTTAAATTTATGGGTGTGGTGGCCTGAACTGGCTGCCCCTGCATCATCACCACTGCCAGTGTAGTGTGGTGATGCAGTATAAAATGAAAATGAATTAAGTCGAAAATGAAACAGTACACAATAGACAGACGTCCAGTCATTGTGGCGCAATTATGTTTGTTTTATTTGCTCTAAGGAATTTTTATGTGTTTTTCCTCCGTTTCGTAACGTAACAAATTCTAATTGTTTTGGTTTTTTTTTTGTTTTGCCTCTTCCCTTTCACCTTCCAACGAAATTATTTAGGTCCACGAGTGCGAAAACCTAAGAAAGCCACTGGGCCAAATGAAAAAGCCAACTCACCAAGTGGAGCATCCGCATCAGGCAGTTCAACCACAGCAGCGGCAGCAGCCACGTCAACAGCATCATCCTCATCATCATCGGAAGATAAACGACCGCGTACAGCATTTAGTGGTTCACAATTAGCAAGACTGAAGGTAAGATTGCATAGCAAATAAAGCAATAATAAAACATAATTAATTTTTGTTTTGGCACAATATTTTACAAAAGTTTAAACAAAAAATGTGTTTTTCTCCCCTCCTCTCCCTCTTTTCTGTTACAGCATGAATTTAATGAAAATCGTTATCTAACCGAGAAACGAAGGCAACAGCTAAGTTCTGAATTGGGTCTAAATGAGGCTCAAATAAAAATTTGGTTTCAAAACAAACGTGCCAAATTGAAAAAATCAAGTGGAGTGAAAAATCCCTTGGCGCTGCAATTAATGGCCCAAGGTCTCTATAATCATTCGACAATACCTTTGACCCGTGAAGAAGAAGAATTACAAGAGTTGCAGGAACGGGAGAAAGCGGTCAATAACAATAATTTAACACAACCAGCCACCAGTGCGGTTTCGTCTTAAAAGTTCAACGTTTTGTACAAAATTGTAGTATTTGTAATTTGTTCGCCGTGGTGTAAATAGAAATAGTATATTGATAAGAATTAGTTATAATAATTTGTTAGATGAATTTCCATTGAGAAAATGTTCCCTTGCCCAAAGGCCATTCATTGTGTTTGTGTTTTGTCTTAAAAAACAAGCAATATTAGTGTGGCTAAGAATGTTTTTGAAAAATATTTGAGATTAAATTTCATTTAATTAAATAATTTATAATGTATTTTTTTAATTTTATTACAATTATTTTTTGTCTAGTCTTAATTTCTAAGTAATTTAACATGTATGTACATATTTAACCTGTAGATCGTATTTGAAAGTTTGTATTATAAAACAACAAATTGTTTATAATTATTATAAAAAATGTGAAAAAATAGTTTTGAAAATAAATTACATACAATTATACGAAATTCAATGTAAACTTCTTATTTATTAACAACAAAGAAATTGGGTAAGGTACTCAGTTGGACATTAAAACAGTTAAGAAAGGATTATAATCGGGAAGTGCCGACCCTGTGATACTCTACACCACTACTTTGGGCATTAAGTTTTTGCGTATAGAAACTTATTTTAAAGAAAAGCCACTCCACTGTACTTTAGCTGTAAACAGCGAAAATTTTGAACTTTTAAGGAGGTACCTGATGGGTAGACAGCAGAAATTCTATGCAAATGCATATATAATTAGGATGGTCGTAGAGAAAATCTGATTAGACAGGAACTAGTTTTTTCACAAAATAAAACGAAACAGAAATGTTTTGCATATCGTGCATATTTTGACATATTTTTACATATTTTCATAAAATGACAATATGCAAAAATGTATACAAGGATTTGTGGTCTAAATATTCCATCGAAATGGCTGAAATTTGGTATTAAGTCTTCGTTAGGAGTATGAAACTTTACAGCTGAAATTTGTCAGCATAGGTCCACGTCTTCATATAGGCCCCATAGAACGATACCTCCCGATTTTCGGTATTTTGAAAGTTGTGGCCTCAACGTCACACTGAAATGGCTGACATTTTGTATTCAGTCTTCGTTGGGGATATAAAACATTCCACCTTAAATTTGTCAGTATAGGTCCACTCATCATATAGCCCACATAGAACGGTACCTGCCGATTTTCGGTATTTTGAAGGTTGTGGCCTCAATATCCCACCGAAATGACTGAAATTTGGCCTTTAGTCTTCGTTGAAGGGAAAAAACTTTCCACCAGAATTTTTCGGTATAGGTAAACGCATTCATATTGCCCCCATAGAATGGTACCTCCCGATTTCCGGTATTTTGAAGGTTGTGGCCATAATAATGCACCGAAATGACTGAAAGTTGGCATTTGGTCTTCATTTGTGGTATTAAACGTTCCATATGAAATTTGACGGTCCACTCCTTTATATAGCGCCCATAGATCGTACCTCCCGATTTTCGGTATTTTGAAGGTTGTGGCCACAGCAACTCACCGAAATGGGTGAAATTTGGTATTTAGTCTTTGTTGGAGATAAAAGCCTTTCTGATTGAAATTCGTCGGTATAGGTCCAGGTTTCGATATAGTCCCCATAGAACGGTGCCTCCCGATTTTCGTAATTCTGAAGGTTGTGACATCAATATCCCACCGAAAGACTGACATTCGTTATTTAGTCTTCTATGGGGTTATAAAGTATTCCAGAAGAGAATTGTCAGTATAGATCAGCGGGTTCCTATAACCCCACAGAGTCTAAAAAATTTCCGCCAGAAATTTTTGGTATAGATAGACGTTTTGATATAGCCCCCATGGAACGGTACCTCCCGAGTTTCGGTATTTTGAAGGTTAGCCACCACTTTGTTTTATCGAACTTACTTAAATTTGATATTTTGTCTTCTTCATAAACGAGTGGAAACTAATGGCCAATTTTACTTCAATACAACTCGTAGTGGAGGGTATAACAAGTTCCGCCTGGCCGATCCTAACACCGTTCTTACTTATTATGCAAAAAAATCCACAATCCGTAATGAAAAAATTTTCGAGTTTAGTCAGTAAACTCGAATTTTAAATCACTGTACAATGTATCCACCTAAAGGGAAAAAAGGGGGAGAAAGATATGCTTAGGAAATGGTTTAACTTGACCCAAACATCATAGGCAGGGACAACCCTGACGCCAAATCCGACAGCAAAAAAAAAAAAAACACACACACAACGGTGGTGTTGTGGACGTGAGCATGCTATCATGTTACGCCCAATATTTTGGGGCAGTTAGTGGTCGGAATCAATACACAATCGACCAATATGTTCAATGGGAGCCTCATTTTAGCCGTCCAATTGGAGAACAGTGTGACAGTGGATTTAGCGGCGGATATTTTCATATTCCTCAGACGAAAGAACTGCACAATGTCAGCTATGTAGACATTTAACCCATCACATATGTAATCGACGATAGGAGCCGACGCCAAGATCGTACAATCATCCGCATATGCTGTTATCTAGATTAATGTTGCGGAATTTTAGAAAAATAGAGGTTAAACAGTTCCGGAGGTACTACCCCGCCTTAAGGAACTCCTTGTTTCACTCAACGGGTTTTGGACTTCTTCTTTCTGAATTACAAAAACGCCTGGCGTCCCCACATATAGTTGATTGTCCAACGTTTCAAAGACGGCTGGAGAGGAGTCTTGTCTATATCATCGACTTTTCTGTCTAACAGCCTGTTCTGGTTCAATTCTCTACTGATATGTGTAGATATGGTGTGTAATGCTGTTGAGTTGTAGTGTTTCCGGAATCCAAGTTGATGTTTGGCTTCTCATCGTGGCGAGCAGTAGTGGCGTCTACAATATTTGCTACAGGCGACAGGAGGGAAATCGGTCTGTACAATTCACCTCTGCTGGCATCCTTGCCTGGCTTCAGTAACGGAACCATCCGGTCAACTTTCCATGCTTCTGGTAAAATATGGGAGGCTAACGATAGATTGAGAACACTTCGTCTGCTCCGTCGGAAAAGGTCGTAAGTCCCTTTCAATAAATTTTTCAGGAGGAAGAAAAAACATTCCAGCGCTTTCTGTATTAAAGATTTTATTATGGTGGTAAAGGCAGTATTTTTCGTTTATTTATTCCGCTTCAATACCTGTACTTTGTTTGATAAAATTCCATCGCGTTTGGGAGATAATTGGATGCCTTTGGACTTACGACCTTTTCCTTGTACAGTTTTGTATTTTTGTAGGGACTTACGACCTTTTCCTGCAATTTACGGACGTTTTTAAAATAAAATATTTATACTTTACAAAACAATGTGGAAAGGGTATTATAAGTTTGTTTTGTCCAATATTCGTGTAACATCGCGAAGTATTCGTAGCCATTTGTCCCTTGCCATTTTTTCATATCTTGATGAGATAAAGCGATCTATATATGTGTGTCCGTCTATCCATTAACAATTGTAATAAAACTCCAGACCTCAATTTTTGACCGATCGTCACGAAATTTTGTGGAGAGGTTGTACAGATGTTGCTTATGATCGAAAGGTGTGAAATGGACCAAACCCACAATTTTTACCCGACTTTGTAGCTGTCCTGTAGATCGCAGTAATATTCCGATCGGAGCGAAATTTTAAGAATGATTTAAGTTTAAGACAAGGAATAAGCTTTCAATTTAACATGGTGATGAGATAATTATTAGCTGGTTTAATGGACCAAAACTTTTGTGTGAAATCTTATATATAAAAGACAATGTGGGTATGTTTGTATGTTCCGCATAGACTCAAAAACGGCCGAACCGATTTTTTTGAAAATTTCAGAGAATATACAAGGAACAACCGAGGTGAAAATAGGCTTCATATTTTTTGAATTTAGGAGGGGGCGGGGACAGGCCCTATTTTTTAAAAAACGGTTTTTTGCAAAAGTTATGAAAGTATCGGTCAGAAAATTAATTTGCGAGGCAACGGTTGTTGAGTCTCCGACCCTAAGTACTTATTCCATGTAATTTTCAGATTATGCACAGGGATGTCCCTTGGTGGAAGTAGGCTATATATTTTGTTGATTTTACTTACGAACGATTCCGTTTACCCAATCCTGGGTACATATGTTAGCAATAAGACCCGACCAGAGTAAAATTCTAAGTCGGTATAACAATGACCGTCTGTCCGTCTTTTGAAATTAAGATACAGCTCGCAATTTTTAAGATAGATCTTCGCGATTTGGTATAGACGTTTCTATTACTTCAAGGATGTTTGGTATTGACGTCATCATGTAGCCCCCATAGAACGGTACCTCCCGATTTCCGGTATTTTAAAGGTGTAGCCTCAGTATTCCTCCGAAATGGCTGAAATTTGGTATTTATTCTTTATTTCGGGTATAAAACTTTCTCCCATTAATTTGTCTATATAGGTCTACGCCTTCATATAGCCTCATAGAACGGTGAGTCCCAAATTTAGGTATTTTGAAGGTTAGCCACATTGTTTTACCGAAATTGCTGAAATTTGGTATTTAGTCTACTTCATAAAGGAAAGAAAACTACGAGTAATTGAAGTAAAATATACAACTCATGATGGAGGGTATAACAGGTTCGGCCTGGTCGAATTTAACGACGTTCTTACTTGTTATTGATATTCACTTGCATATCCCAACTAATTTGCGATGCAAAAAGATTTAATTGACATAAGAAAAAGTGACATAAACTGTTTCAAGGGCCAGAAACGTGGACCGGTTCGTCTAATATTTAATATAAAACATGACACGTTGTACTTACGACCTTGTATTTTTGCCTTACGACCTCTTCCTTCAATTAAATTTTATGACTAATTCCGTTAATGTACGTGGTTTCTTAGCTACATTGTAATCCCAAATAGTGTCATTTTTTGTCTTCCCACGTATTTATGCCCCAACTCACTGCATCTTTTGTTTTTGTCTGCAAACCATGTAGAATCGTCAGCATGTAATATCTTCCTGCGTTTAGGAAGTTTATCATCAGAGCTTTCAGAATCACCGTGAAAACCATAGGGAACTAGACCCATGACACCATCGTCTAATTCCATTACAAATTCATACTGCTCATTGTTAGCAAAAATCATGATGCCTTCTTAGGTTAATTAATAACATTTCAATCAATTATTATTTTAGAATCATTTAATAATATAATCATTGCACTTACCCGTCCGTTAGAAGGTATTACTTTATTGAATACAGATTACAGACTAATCTCGTTATGTGAATAAAGTCCCTAGAGAAACCACAAATTACCAGTTGATAAAATTAAGTAAGATATACAACAGTAAAAACAGTACAAATTTTAATTTTTTTACAAAATTTTCAATATATGAGGTATTTGAACACATACAGCATCCCAATTTGTATCAATGAAAAGGCCAGAAGTCCATCTTTCATAATCAGTTCGCTTATAGGGAAAAATAGATTTCAAATGTAAGTTTTCGTTGCAATATAGAAATAACCACATTTTTGTTCAAAAGTTTGGTCCACAGGCTCCGCCAAATATAATCCGATTATCATCCAAAGGTGTGGGCTAGTTCTTTACATTGTAACCCAACCATGGATGACGTTAAACATTATATCTGAACTACATTAGATGTAGTATTCTTTTAAAGTATACATTTTCCTGTGGACTTACGACCTTTTCGTACTCAAATTTGTACGTTTTGTGGACTTACGACCTTTTCCGACAATGGCAAAACATATAGAAAAACGCGACATACTACCATTTTCTTTGTATCATACGACGTGTTTTGGCTTGTACTATCATCCTGTAACAAAAACGCGATTTTCAAAAAAAGTGGACTTACGACCTTTTCCGACGGAGCAGACGACTTGTTAAATACTCAACACCGCACACTGGTCGAAACCATTGATCTAGCGGCGCGAAAGTCAAAAAAATCAAAGTATAAAATTGCGATACGTTTTCCATTGTATCGACTACAGATACTCTGCTGACTAAAATTTTGTATTTACTTTTTTGTTGTTGTAAATATTCACTCAATTATTCACTGTCAGTTGCAAGAAATTTTGATGCATCAGATTTTAACAACATTGTTGCTAAAACCTGATTTCATATTTGTTTAATAGTTAAATAAATTCGTAATAAAACTAAACAAAGTTAATATTTCACTGATAGGGGATGGTGTAAGTTAAATTTAAAAAAAATGTTTGGGGTCTGAAGTTACATAGTTACATAGCAATACATTTTCAAAAATTACAATTATTTTTATGTTTTTAGTGCAATACACTTTTGTTGAATGGAGCGTAACTAGAAATGTTCTCTAAGGTCCAGTCCAATTTTCGTTTTACTAATTAATTTGGACTTCCTAGATTCAAAATAACCACAACTTAGCTGAAAATAGCTGCAAATCTAGCTGATAAATGGTCTTGAAAAATAGCTTAAATCCTCAAAATACCCAAAATCTGTCGGTACAGTTATATGGGGCTATATCAAAATGTAGACCAATTTTCACAGTTTTTAGTGGAGAAGATATATAACCATCGAGAACCTCCTATTCGAAAATTCAGCTTATTTGGTCTGAAAATGTAGAAAAAATCATAACAGTACCGAATATTGGGAGGTACCGTTATATGGGGACAATATCAAAACGTAAACCTATGTCCACAATTTTTGGTGGAGAATGTTTGTATCTACTGGGAACCTCAAATTCCAAATTACACCAAATTTCGCCGCAAAATGTAGGTTTAAACCCCCAAAATACTGAAAATCGGGAGATACCTTAAAAGGGGCCTATACCCAAACGTGGACCTATGTCCACAATTTTTGGTGGAAAGGTTTAGTGATCACTAGAAACCCTAAGTACCAAATTACAACTAATTTGGGAGGAAAGGGTGGGTTAAATTCTTAAAATACCGAATATCAGGAGGTACCGTTATATGGGGGCTATACCAAAATATTAGACGATGTTGTTCATATTTAGTCCATTATTACCCACGGACACAATCTGAGTTTGTGCAAAATTTCAGAAAGATATCACCATTCTTTCCCAAGTTATTAATTTCGCTCCGCTGGATCAGTGATTTCGACCACTGCGCACCGGGTTCATCCCGTTGCTTTTCAGCAAAAATTCGGATCGGTTAGTCATTATGTAACCCATTACAAAGTAATATACACAAAAATAACAACTTATATCCCTCCTTACTAAGTTATGAGTACGGTGACACAGAGCATGTGGGCCCGACTATCAATCCTAGGGTTGTACGTTCAACGCCTACCGTTGACATGCGATCTTTTTGTTGACAAAATAAGGAGCATATGGTGGCGCACATGTTAACGTTTAAACAACCCTTGATGTTCGTACTCGTGTCCAAGTGTGTAGTGTGTTCGGCTACAAATCAAAAGTTCGCATGATCAAATACAGCAGAGAGCGACATAAAATAAAAATATGAAGTTTGTTGAAATTAAAAACCAATTCCACTTTAACTGTCTTAAAAGTATAATTTTTTCAACTTCTAGTGGCCACAGAATCATTAGTTATTCTAGTGGTCATAGAATAACTAGTAATGCAGTTTGACATGCCCTTGTTAAAATAATGGGTTAGTAGGGGGTTTGGAAAGTAGTTACGACTACCAAAAAGTTCTATAAAAACCCATTTTTAGTAGGGATTTTTTGCTGGGTTAAGCATTACCATTGATATTCCATGTGGGTCCAACCCTTTGGATGACTTCGCGTTTCGGGCGACGTCTGCAACATCGCCCATCGTAGATTGTGGTGGTACCTCCTCAGCTGGGAGGGCTCTTATACGGCGTAGCATACTACTCTTCGCCATATCACAATTTGGGTGCTCTATGAACTGCCGTATAAAATAACTCGTTTGCCTTTTTTGTCACGTACTGTCACGTAGTTAAAAGTAACAGCCTTTCTTTTCCGAATTCGAGAGTAATTTAACAACTGCCCACAATTTTATTAATCCTGTACCAATGTTACATTGCTTCAGGTAGTCTAGACACATTTTCCGCTTATGTTACCATGTAGACTTCAAAAGTAAGCTCTGTAACTATTGGGTCTTCAGGTTTCGTACGACGAAGCTCACCGCACTCATTTGTTAGGCCTTGCGGTTTCCCAGCAAAATTGTGAAAACCTAAAAAACCCCAAAAAATGTGAACTTTTCACCCATAAAACGTTTCTTCCGATTTTAGATACTTTGAGAATTTTAACTGAATTTTGTCTCCGAAATAGCTGTACGAGTAAATTGACATTTGAATTTCCCAGTTGTCACAAACCTTCTCCAAGTTTTGGTATAGCCCCCATATAACAGTACCTGCGGATTTTAGGTATTTTGAAGCTTTTAGCTGCATTTTTCTGAACTAGCTGTAATTTGAGGTTCCCAGTGGTCACAAAACTTTTCCCTCAAAAATTATCAACATAAGTCCATGTTCTTGTATAGCCACCAGTACCTTCGGATTTTGAAATTTTGAGGATTTTATCTACATGTTCGGGTAAGATTGGATTGACTTTTGCCATGGTGGTTAGACACTTTTCCATCAAAAATTGTGGCGATAGGCCCACGTTGTAGTATAGGCCGTATATAACGGTACCCCCCGATGTTAGGTATATTTAAGTTAGCTGGCCGAATTAGCTTAAATTGTGGGCATTGGTATTTTCGTAACAGAAAGACAATTAATTATTCCATACAAATTCGGAATATATCAAGGTGGAGGGTATAAAATGTTCGGCCGGGCATACAGCTTTTTTACTTGTTTAACTTCTATTTCACGAATAGGAACATTTTATGGAATAATTTGCATAAACGAATAATATGATAGTGATATGGACAGCTAGCTATACATGTTAAAACTCGAAAACAAACTATGGTGAATGTCTTTAAATGTATCATTATGAAACCAACAATCCATCCAGACACTCCTTATTAAGTGATACTTTATGGTATCTATAATTGTGATTATTTTAGATCTGAAAATGCGAAATGAGACACTTAATTTACCTCCATTAATTGCTGGAGAAAGTTAACACTATAGTTGCGTAATCTAGTTCCTAGTTCCTTGTACTAGTTCCAAAACGGAAGAGTAACATCATGAAACGTAACGTGTGATATTATGTATACGCAGCTTGTTCAAAGAAAAATGTGGGCCATTGGAACTGGGGGCGTCGGGTTAGTAACCCTCCCCTAGAAAAAATAGCCTACTATGAAAAAACGAAAGAAAAGAAAAACAAACCCCTCTAAAGTTGACGAACCCCAAAAACGTTTTAAGGACCATGCTCTGCGAATCTGCCCCTGGAATGTTCGCACTCTTTATAGAGAAGGTGCAGTCTTCGCATTGGCCGACGTACTTGAAAAGTACAAGACCGATATTACTGCCATACAGGAAATACGATGGATTGGGAAAAGCGTCACAACAACACCTAAAGCTGACTCACTGTATTATAGCTGCCATGACGTAAAACATGAGTTTGGTTGCGGATTCGTAGTTAGTCGGAGACTAAAACATCTGGTATCCAGCTTCACCCCAGTGAATGAAAGACTTGCTGCAATTCGAATAAAAGCTAAATTCTTCAACATCAGCTTTATTTGCGCTCATGCTCCCACTGAAGAAAAGGACGAACAGACCAAAGATATATTTTACGAGCGCTTAGAAGAAACATATGACCGTTGCCCTGCCCATGACATTAAAATCATTCTAGGCGATTTTAATGCCAAAATTGGAAAGGAGAATATCTTTGGCCCAACAGTCGGGAAATTCAGTCTCCACAGTGAAACATCTGACAATGGTATGAGACTGATAGACTTTGCAGCTGCAAAAAACATGGTAGTTAGCAGTACCAGATTTAATCATCTCGATATTCATAAGGGCACCTGGCTGTCTCCAGATCAAAGAACAAGTAATCAAATTGATCATGTTGTAATAGATGGAAGACATTCATCAAGCGTTTTGGATGTACGATCGTTCCGAGGCGCAAACATTGATTCGGACCACTACCTTGTTGCAGCAAAGGTACGTACCCGTCTAAACGTTGCAAATAAAGCACGAACAGACACAACGCGGAAGTTGGACATCGATAGGCTGCAAACACAACAGATAGCCACAGCATATTCCACTCAACTAGCCCAATTGCTTAACGCGAGCACTCCTTGTCCCGATAACATAACAACACAATGGCAAAATATTGCCCACTCCATGCAAACAGCCGCAAAATCCATACTTGGATTCCAGTGGCCTCCACAAAGGAATTCATGGTATGATCAGGAGTGTCGTGCTGTTACCGAAGAGAAAAATGCGGCATATAGAGCTACTTTACAATCAGTAGCAACGCGTAGCGCACGAGAGAGATATCGGGAGAAAAGGAGAGAAGAGAAACGTCTTTTCCGCAAGAAAAAGAGAGAAATGGAAAAGCGGGAGTGTGAAAAAATCGAGATGTACAGGAGCCAGAATGAAGTCCGAAAATTCTACCTCCTGTAGAGACCAGCAAGGTAATCTAGTAACAGATACAGATAGCGTGCTCAGGATATGGAAGGAACATTTCTCCAATCTGCTGGTATCCAATAGTAGCGAAGACGATGATACCACAGATCCAATCCCAGAAGATGGTATAGAATGTATACCGCCCGGCCAAGATGAGGTAAAAACAGCAATCAACCGGCTGAAGAATAATAAAGCAGCAGGAACCGATGGCTTACCAGCCGAGTTGTTTAAAACCGGAGGCGACGCACATTGGGGCAAGATTCCAAAAAACGGAGATTAATTCAGGGAAGCATTTGAGTGAACTAATGTTAATATTTTTCGAATGTTTACACTTCAATCAATATAACGGAACACAGTTTTGGTGCAAATTGAGGGATTGGAGAGGTATATTCGAAGCCCTCATAAATGGGTACCATAAAAACTATGAAGTGTTTTTTTCGGTTTTGCCTTCATTTCTTATTTGATGAATCCAAAATCTTCTAATATGATAAATTATTGGTTAAGCTAATATTTGGCAAAAAATTATTAAGTTAGGTCAATATTTTAGTGTAGCTCCCATACAACGGTATCTCCCGATTTTATGTATTTCGAGGGTCTTGACCACATTTTTTAGTACATTTATCTGTAAATTAGGATTTATAGTTCTGAATGCCTAAGAATCATAGTGTGAAAATTTGTCAATATAGGTCAATGTTTTGGTATAGGCCCCATATAGAGGTGCAGTCAAATTTGGGAGTTTTCGAATATTATATGCATATATTGCTACTAAACTGGTTCAAATTGTGAATTGTACATTTTGAAGGGATTGAAAATATTTCTCTCAAACATCATCTCTATATATTCTCGTTTTGGAATAAGCTCCATATAAAATATTCCGCTACTTTTTTAACTCTAAATACTTTTCAAAAATAGGGAAAATGGCTACATTTAAATTAATTTTTAATATGCTTCTAAACTTCTTTTGCCATAAATATGTTTTTCTAAGACTTAGATTCCTAACTGAAGTTGACGATTCCAATCTAAAAGGGGCACTTTTGATGCGTAAAAAAATATTACTCTTTATATACCAAAATTTAATTTAATTTTTTATGGTGCTCTTTAAATTATTAAAAATTCTTTAGCTTTATGACAGTGTAACTGTAGAAGTAAACAATATATGATCTTGACATTTTGGTTAAAGACTTACAATTTTGTACCATATTACCATGTAACGACAGTTATACCAAAAACCGAATTTAATTTATGTTAATTAATCTCCATTTTTTGCTATTTCACCCCTTGTGCATCGCCATCATTTTATATAAATCATTATATATAGTAACTATAACATAATGGTAGACCTGCACAAGTTGTGTTATGTAGGGTGACCACAGACATTAAACCAAAACACGACATACTGTACAACAGTAACAGGGAAAATGAAGACAAAAACCCCAAAATGCAAATATTTGACCCACAGCTATTTCCGCCATTTTTGACATAACTCAAAATGAGCAAGTAGGGAGCAAGTTTTGTTTGCGCAATATCAAAGAAAACAATCAAGAGAAAAATACAAAAAAAATTCTCACGACCTTCTCGACACTCTTTTTTGTTATACTCCAATACATTTAAAAATTATGCAAAATCTGGACACATTTTGAGGAATTTTTTAAACACATTTCTACAAGACTTTTTCAGTACAATTTTTTCCTAAAATATTAAGAATTACCTCTGCTTGAAATATCTATTTTGAAAATGCCAAGTTTTTGTAGCAAAAACTACGTTATGGCGATTTAAAAGCAGCAAAATTTAATACTTTTCACCTGTTTCTTAAATTTTAAAAATATGTTCAACTTTAACACTGTGCTATACGAAAAGTAAACAACATACGACTTTGCTATTTTGGCTAGTGAGGTAGAATTATGTACTCGTTAACCCTGTCAAGACAGATTATCAAAAATTTGTGTTTCAATTTTTCAATTAAGAGCCGTTTTTTTCAATCTTGCCCCAACGTGCGACGCGCTGATAAGGTGTATGCATCAGCTAGTTAGCACCATCTCCGATCAAAGGTATTCCACGCAATGTCTGAATTTGGTATCCCCGCAAAGCTCATCCGGCTTTGTAAGATGACATTAACTGATACTAGGTCCTCAGTTAAAATTGGAAAGAACCTCTCCGAAGAATTTTGTACCAAAAGAGGTTTCAGACAAGGAGACAGCCTTACGTGTGACCTATTCAACATTTTGCTGGAAAAGGTAATACGAGATGCAAATGTCAAAAGAAATGGCACAATTTACACCAATAGCCACATGTTACTTGCCTATGCTGATGACATAGACATCATGGGACGATCAGTAATGGAAGTAACTGATACCTTTAGGAAGATCGAAGCAGAATCTGCGAAAGTGGGTCTGGCGGTAAACGGCGAAAAGACCAAATTGATGGTGTCGACGCGCAAAGCGGACCAACTGTGGAAGTTGGTACCTACAATTTTGAGGTAGTTAAAGACTTCGTATACCTCGGCACTGCCATAAACACAACAAACAACATCAGTTGTGAAATAAGAAGAAGAATTGTATTGGCCAACAGATGCTACTATGGTCTAAGTAAGCAATTTAAAAACAAAGCCACATCTCGTCAAACAAAAATAACACTATACAAAACGCTGATACTACCCGTGCTAATGTATGGCTCCGAAGCATGGGTACTTGCGCAAGCAGATAAGGCAGTGCTTGGTGTGTTTGAGAGGAAAATTCTTCGAAAGATCTACGGGCCGATTTGCGTTGACGGTGAATATCGACGTCGTATGAACCACGAGCTATATAAGCTATACAAAGACATGAATATAGTTAAACGTATCGAGATGCAACGATTGCGTTGGCTAGGCCATATCATGAGAATGAGCGATGATGAACCCGCTAAAAAGGCGTATGAATACATGCCACATGGCGGTGCACGCAGAATCGGCAGGCCTAAGCTTCGATGGAGCATACAAGTGGATGAAGAAATGATAAGGCGCGGTATTCCAAAAAGTCAAGCGAAAAACAGAGAGGAATGGAGATCTTTTCTTAGTTCGGTCTATGGAACAAATGTTCTGTAATGGGCCAACTAAGTAAGTAAGTGTAGGTTATAATTGGATACTTGTGGTTCCAATGTTCAAAAAATGTTACCACCTTAAATTCTGGGCATTGGTATTTTCGTAACAGAAAGAAAATTAATTATTCCATATAAGTCCAGAATATTTCAAGGTGGAGAGTATAAAAAGCGCTTTTTTACTTTTTTAACTCTTTTTCACGAATAAGAGTAGTTTTTGCTGATGCGGATTCGACTGCCATGGAGTGTGGGTGAGAAGATCATTTTGAACATTTTATGGAATAATTTGCATTAACGGAAAATATGAGAGTGGTATGAACAGAGAGCTATACATGTTATAACTCGACAACAAGCTATTGGGAGTTTTGTGATTATTTTAGATCTGAAAATGCGAAATGACAAACTTAATTTACCTCCATTAATTGTTGGAGATAGAAAAATCGAATCTAGAAATTTACATTATTTATTGTTAGTTCGGGTTTATTTAAAACGTAAACATTTATTTTGCAGTCTCTCTTACTAACGTTTAAAATAACACTCTACTTAGATCTTTGATTCGCTTTTAAAACCACAATGAATCCTCTTCTGGACCAGCGATTTTTATACCCTCCACCATAGTATGGAGGGTATATTAAGTTTGTTTTTCCGTTTGTAACGCATTGAAATACTCATTTGCGACCCTATAAAGTATATATATTCTTGATCAGGGTAAAATTCTAAGTCGATCTGAGCACGTCCGTCCGTCCGTCCGTCCGTCCGTCCGTCCGTCCGTCCGTCCGTCCGTCCGTCCGTCTGTGGTAATCACTCTAGCATCCACAAAAATTGAGATAGGACGCTGAAATTTTGGGAAAATGCGTCTTTTGTTTGCAGGCAGGTCAAGTTCGATGATGGGCTATATCGGTCCACGTTTTGGTATAGCCCCCATATAACGGTACCCCCCGATTTACGGTATTTTGACTTTTTTAGCTACATTTTCAAACCGATTTGGCTATAATTTGACATTTAGGGTTCTTAAGTGTCAATAAACATATATAACAAAAGTTGTGGACATAGGTCCACGTTTTGGTATAGCCCCCATATAACGGTACCCCCGATTTACGGTATTTTGACGGTTTTAGCTACATTTTCAGACCAATTTAGCTATAATTTGACATTTAGGGTTCTTAAGTATCAATAAACTTATACAACAAAAGTTGTGGACATAGGTCCACGTTTTGGTATAGCCCCCATATAACGGTACCCCCCGATTTACGGTATTTTGACGTTTTTAGCTACATTTTCCGACCGATATAGCTATAATTTGACATTTAGGGTTCTTAAGTGTAATCAAACTTATATAACAAAAGTTGTGGACCTATCTCCACGTTTTGGTATAGCCCCCATATAACGGTACCCCCGATTTACGGCATTTTGACGTTTTTATCTAAATTTTCAGACCGATTTAGCTATCAATTGACATTTAGGATTCTTAAATGTCAATAAACATTTATAACTAGTGGACATAGGTCCATGTTTTGGAATAGCCCCCATATAACGTTACCGCCCGATTTCAGGTATTTTGAGAATTTTACCTACAAGTTTTAACCGAATTATCTGTAATTTGAACATTTGACATTTGAAATTTTTAGTGGTCACCACACCTCTCCACCAAAAATTGTCAAGAAAGCCCCCATATAACGGTACCTTCCGATTTTCAGTAATTTGATGATTTACCTACAATATAAAACCGAACTAGCAGTAATTTGACATTTCAAGTTCTTAGTGGTCACAACACCTCTCCATCAAAAATTGTCAACATAGGTCCATGTTCGGATATAGCTCCCATGTAACGGTACCTCCCAATTTTCAGTAATTTGGCAATTTTAGCTACAATTTTTAACAGAACTAACTGTAATTTGACATTTGAAGGTTGTAGTGGTCACCACACATCTGCATCAACAATTTTCAACATAGCCCCAATATAACGATACTTCCCGATTTTCGGTACTTTGAGGATTTTACTTAAAATGTTTAACCGAACGTAGGTCCATGATTTTCCGCACATTAGCTTTATTTTTTTGACGAACTTTCTGTAATTTGTTCATTTAAGTTCATATTTTCGTATATCCCAGATACCTCCGAACTAGCTGTTAATGACATTTGAAGTTCCCATGTTATGTACCGATTTTCGATATTTTGAGGATTCTAGCTAAATTTTTTAACCGAATTAGGAGCTATTTGACATTAAAGGCTCCCATCGAAAACTGTCAACATAGGCCCATGTTTTATTATAACCCCTATATAACAGTACCTCCCAATTTCTATCCCACCAAAAATTGTCAACAGTTAGATATAGGCACCATAAAAAAGGACCTCCCGAATGAAGCATTTTATGTACATTATCTGACATTTTAACGTACTCACTTAAAGTTGGGGACAGGAATGAATATTTTATGGTGGAGGGTATGAAAAGTTCGGCCCGGCCGAACTTAATGCTTTTTTACTTGTTAATGCTAAACTTGTTGCCAAATCAAAGATCTGCACGAAAAAATATGATCAACATCTTTATCTCAATATGACAAAAAAAGAAATTTAAATTAAAACTGAGATTGAAATAAAGTCACTAAAACCACCTCCGGAGTTAACAACACCAGCAGGCGACGTTTGGTGACAGAATTGTACGAGGTTCCCTACCCACAGTCATACACATACATATGTATGTAAGTAGAGTACTTTAAACACCGTGATTTACAACAAGTTCTCGAATTTCATACAGCAAAAACCTCTGCAGGTTTCCTGGCCATGTTGCTTTGCATTTTTCTCTCTGTCTGCTACGAAGTGTCAATATTGGAGCAAAAAAGTGTGCATTTTGCATTTTTGTAGCAGCCAGCAGGAAAACTTGACTCTTATTAAATTTAGACGAGATCTCTTTTTATCCAACTTTGGCCATTTGGCCAGCTTGTTGCAACGATCGATGCAGCGATCGTTTCAAATGAAAATAAAAACCGCATGCGTGAGTGTTGTGACAACTTCATTATAAAATCAAAAACTTAATGGGTAATTTTAAGTAAAAAATTTACGATTTGTTTTGGTAAATATAAGCCATATGAACGAACGGTTTCATTGAGACAGACGGGTGGTTATTATCTGGCAACTGTCACAAACAACAAATAAAAATCGTAAGCCATTATTTATAATTTTAAATATCTTGCTTTGCTCTTGTAGGCTTTGGTCTGACAACACGTTCCAGAATGTTGATCATATGTGAACTAAAAATGAAAAATTGGCATGGTAAGATTGTCGTTTGATTTGTCCCACACCGGCACATAAAAAGGTTAAACAATTTCTACCAAAGTTGTCTAATACAATTAAAAACTTAGGAAAATGGAAATAATTGGGCTGATAATCGTATTTGAATATCCTTTGATAGTCTTTAATTTATTTTTAAGATTTGTTATTGTAGGGTATTTCAAGTTCCACAGTTAGTTGTCCCTTGCATTTATATTAACAATCGATTAGTCATGGGTTTTGTCCCTTATTGTCACATTATAAAATTGTGTCCTACAGGAAGAGCAATAAAACCAACACCTACGCTGGCGACCACAAATAGAGATCACTTTCAGAGACAAGTAATAAAAATTTTTCTGTAACATAAAAAATACAATAAGAAATAAAAACACAAATCACAAATGGAATTGATATAAAGTTCATGGTTAACAAACCACATGTTCATGAAAAAAATCACATTCTTACAATTTTACAAGATTAATGATGATCTCTTTGTGCTTTCATTGGAATATGTTGCAAAATCCTTCCATCACCATGCCATAATTTTCTTAATAAAATACATAAATCTATTGGGTTAGTGACACTTAACACAACTGATATTCCCACTGATGTGGTGAATTTTAATCTTCCACTTCTTCATTATTTCTTTTAGTTTTAACTTGTAAGCGACCACTAACTGATACTGATCTGCAAGTGATCTTCAATGAGACACTCTCAGGTTGGTTTTTCTCTGGAAATCTCATAAAATTGCAAACAAATTGTTCTTCGCGTATTACCATTCGTCATTCATGCGTCGTTCACTTCTGAACAAAAATTTCAGAGAAGAAGAGCAAAAATCACAGAAAATATTTAAAAGTAAAGTTGTTGTCCACCATCGTTTAGGCGGCATCAGTAGAACAATTTCAGGCATACGGTTAAAGAAACGAGAAAAGAAAAATGTAACTGGTCAGTAAGACGAAGTATTACAGTGATTTGCAGGGCTATAATGAAAACGTCAATTCCTCTCATAGCTGATTATTCCCTTCACCACAATATGGAAAGGAAATTCATGTATATCGACAAGATAAGGCTATTTAGCCATGTTTTTCCGTCCGTCCATTAAAAATTGTAATCAAACGCCAGGCCACAAGTATGGACCGATATTCACGAAAATTGTATGGTGGTGAGGTGCTGAATAGACATATTTCTTATATTTGGAGGGTGAATGGACTAAATTTACATAAAGGTCGCAATAATAATCCGATTTTAAATAAGGTTTGGATTTTCGACAGAGGTGAAGCCTGCAAATTATTATACACCTTTTCAATTTTGACTTTAAAATCGTCTAGAATAATTCCAATGTCATGGGCAGGACAACGGTCATATGTTTCTTCTACCTTGTCTTCGGTAGGATAAAACAAGTAAAAAAGCATTAAGTTCGGCCGGGCCGAACTTTTCATACCCTCCACCATAAAATATTCATTCCTGTCCCCAACTTTAAGTGAGTACGTTAAAATGTCAGATAATGTACATAAAATGCTTCATTCGGGAGGTCCTTTTTTATGGTGCCTATATCTAACTGTTGACAATTTTTGGTGGGATAGAAATTGGGAGGTACTGTTATATAGGGGTTATAATAAAACATGGGCCTATGTTGACAGTTTTCGATGGGAGCCTTTAATGTCAAATAGCTCCTAATTCGGTTAAAAAATTTAGCTAGAATCCTCAAAATATCGAAAATCGGTACATAACATGGGAACTTCAAATGTCATTAACAGCTAGTTCGGAGGTATCTGGGATATACGAAAATATGAACTTAAATGAACAAATTACAGAAAGTTCGTCAAAAAAATAAAGCTAATGTGCGGAAAATCGGGAGGTTTGTTTTGTGGCTATACAAAAACATGGACCTACGTTCGGTTAAACATTTTAAGTAAAATCCTCAAAGTACCGAAAATCGGGAAGTATCGTTATATTGGGGCTATGTTGAAAATTGTTGATGCAGATGTGTGGTGACCACTACAACCTTCAAATGTCAAATTACAGTTAGTTCTGTTAAAAATTGTAGCTAAAATTGCCAAATTACTGAAAATTGGGAGGTACCGTTACATGGGAGCTATATCCGAACATGGACCTATGTTGACAATTTTTGATGGAGAGGTGTTGTGACCACTAAGAACTTGAAATGTCAAATTACTGCTAGTTCGGTTTTATATTGTAGGTAAAATCATCAAATTACTGAAAATCGGAAGGTACCGTTATATGGGGGCTTTCTTGACAATTTTTGGTGGAGAGGTGTGGTGACCACTAAAAATTTCAAATGTCAAATGTTCAAATTACAGATAATTCGGTTAAAACTTGTAGGTAAAATTCTCAAAATACCTGAAATCGGGCGGTAACGTTATATGGGGGCTATTCCAAAACATGGACCTATGTCCACTAGTTATAAATGTTTATTGACATTTAAGAATCCTAAATGTCAATTGATAGCTAAATCGGTCTGAAAATTTAGATAAAAACGTCAAAATGCCGTAAATCGGGGGTACCGTTATATGGGGGCTATACCAAAACGTGGAGATAGGTCCACAACTTTTGTTATATAAGTTCGATTACACTTAAGAACCCTAAATGTCAAATTATAGCTATATCGGTCGGAAAATGTAGCTAAAAACGTCAAAATACCGTAAATCGGGGGGTACCGTTATATGGGGGCTATACCAAAACGTGGACCTATGTCCACAAGTTTTGTCACAGAAGTTTATTGACATTTAAGAACTTCAAATGTCAAATTATAGCTTCATCGGTCGGAAAATGAAGCTAAAAACGTCAAAATACCGTAAATCGGGGGGTACCGTTATATGGGGGCTATACCAAAACGTGGACCTATGTCCACAACTTTTGTTGTATAAGTTTATTGATACTTAAGAACCCTAAATGTCAAATTATAGCTAAATTGGTCTGAAAATGTAGCTAAAACCGTCAAAATACCGTAAATCGGGGGTACCGTTATATGGGGGCTATACCAAAACGTGGACCTATGTCCACAACTTTTGTTATATATGTTTATTGACACTTAAGAACCCTAAATGTCAAATTATAGCCAAATCGGTTTGAAAATGTAGCTAAAAAAGTCAAAATACCGTAAATCGGGGGGTACCGTTATATGGGGGCTATACCAAAACGTGGACCGATATAGCCCATCATCGAACTTGACCTGCCTGCAAACAAAAGACGCATTTTCCCAAAATTTCAGCGTCCTATCTCAATTTTTGTGGATGCTAGAGTGATTACCACAGACGGACGGACGGACGGACGGACGGACGGACGTGCTCAGATCGACTTAGAATTTTACCCTGATCAAGAATATATATACTTTATAGGGTCGCAAATGAGTATTTCAATGCGTTACAAACGGAAAAACAAACTTAATATACCCTCCATACTATGGTGGAGGGTATAAAAAATCTTGGAAAATTTACATATCCGCATTGTAGCAAGTCTTTCATTCACTGGGGTGAAGCTGGAGACCTGATAATTTAACCTTCGACCAACTACAAATTCGCAATCAAACTCAGGCTTTGACGCCTTTTCAAGTACGCCTGCCAATGCATAAACTGCACCTTCCCTAATAAAGAGTGCGAACATTCCAGATTCGCAGATCAGCACTTAAACCGTACTTAAGCAAAAATATTGAACTTTTGTAAGGGAGTTACCCGAAGAGTTTTTCAATATAGTCCTTCTTGCTACGTGAAATTTTATGATGTTCAAGAAAGAAGAAATTTTACGATGTTCAAGATTTCGGTCAAATTGAATCCTCAATTCATAAGTTTTCGTGCTCATCAGTCATTTGAGTTGGTGCTGGCAGGGTTATTAAGAGTTTTTGAGACATTATCTCACGAAGTGTGGACTTAAACCCAAAAAATTGTACCGCCGTAAAAAAGACAGCTAGCACAACCTGCTTCAAAAATTTTCAGGATTATTCGAAAAGTACTCCTCAGCTCCACATATGCCAAAAATGGACAAAATTTGGTCTTTTGCGAGTAAAACGTACAAGAAAATGTCTAAAAAAATTGAATTTCGGAGAAGTTGTTTTCAAGTGTGTCGGAAGGTTTTTTAAAATTTACATCGCAATAGTCAATACGATTTTACAAGGATACAACTTTTTTGTGGGTAGGTCCATGCTTCTTGACATAACGACACAAAAGCTCAGAAAAATCCTGGCCAACAACTATCGAAAGCAATGACTTCAAAGTTTGATTCAGTTTCAAGATGGACTATGTTATTTATTAGAGTGTAGTAATAATTTTTGCTAGAGAAAGACAATATTTTCTGAGATATGGGAAACGAAATACCTCAAAATTTAAAAAAAAAATCTAACTTTTGTTAGTAATCTTTGTTACAATCTTTCATCTTAAATGGGCACTGATCTCCCCGTGGCAAACTATCGATATCGGCCCATTCGATTTTTTCGATATTTCCGTTTCAAAATATCGATAAAATCGATACTATCGTGGATTTGCCACCCCTATTTATTTAGAAAATGGGTGACAAACGTGTTTTGTTTACATTTCGTATAATGGTTTTAGACCCCAAGTATGTTTGGACGAAATGTGTTTCAGACAATTTGGAGTCGATTGAGCAATGTTCGTCCGTCGGTCTGTCTGTCTGTCTGTCCGGCTGGTTGGAGCGCACGATAACTCTCGAACGGATCAACGGATTCGATCCAAAATTTGACTTTCGTAATATTTGGTCCAAACTTAGTTTAAGTTCAAACATGGGCTATATCGGTCCACTCCTTCGGGTACCTCTCCCACAAAAGTTCGGAAAATTTGTGCGCACGATAACTTTTGCAGGAAGTAACCGATTGGATCCATACTTTGCACATCGAGAAATTTCTACTAAACTTAGATGGGGTTCCAAAATGGACTCAATCGGTTCTCCTTCGGGTACCTCCCACACAAAATTTCGGATAAGTTCAGATTAGGGGCAAGTCAATACTTCCTGAGAAAATAGCCTGAAAGATGCAAAAACCCCTATAACACCGTATGTAGTGGATGGAGCGCAAGATAATTCTCAAACGAATTTGTCGATTCGGTCCAAAATTTGGCCTTCGTAATATTTTGCCCAAACATAGTTTAAATTCGAAGATAAGCCATATCGGTCCACTCCTTCAGGTACCTCCCACACAAAAGTTCAAAAATGTTTGGAAAAATTGTGCGCACGATAACTCTTGAAGGAAGTGACCGATGTAATCCATACTTTGCACACCCTAATATATGTACCAGATTTAGATCAGGTTCGAATATGGACTATATTTGTCTACTCCTTATGTTAACTCTCAAACACAATTTCGGATAAGTTCACTTTAAGACCTGCTCGCGAATCACTTTGATTTTTGTTGAAGCGATTTGCATTCGCTACCTCCATTACGACGGTAAAAGTTTTTTCAGGAGCAAATCATATTTCTTAGGAAACGGCCGAAAGGGGTAAAAATCCCTATGTCACCATATGTGGCTGCCAGAGAGCACGATAATTCTCGAACTGTTCAACCGAATTGGTCCAACATTTGGCCTTCGTCATATTATATCCAAACTTAGTTTCATGGGGCAATACCTCCCCCACAAAAGTTCAACATTTGCGTCTTAGTGCAGTTAATTCATAATCCACATTTTTGTCGGCAAGTTCATATGTACAAAAAGGGCACAAAATTCTGAAGAGACCTTAAATACATTCGATCTGTCCGTCGGTGAAAGTTTCACTTCATATTGGCTGAGGGTATATATCTGGTGGCGCGAATAGGTTGGTATCTAATACTAGCGACGACGACGAAAATACTATAGATCGAATTGCAGAAGATGGTATTGTATATGTACTGCCCACCCAAGATTAGGTAAAAACATCAAAAAATCGACTGAAGAATAATAAGGAAGCAGGAAAAGACAAAAGAAATGGCACAATATACACACATAGCCATATCTTTCTTGCTTGCTTCATATTGACATCATGGGTCGACCAGTAAAACAAATAAAATAACTGGTACCTTTAAGAGGGTCGAAGGAGAATCTGCAAAAATGGATCTGGCAGTATACGGCGACAAGACCAAGTTGATGGTATCGACGAACCACGCGTCCATAGAACTGGGTCCACCTATAATGGAAGTTGCCACCTATAATTTTAAGGTAGTTAAAGACTACATTTACCCTGGCACTGTCATAAACACTACAAACAACATCAATTGTGAAAAAAAGAAGAATAGTATTGGCCAAAAGTAGAATCTTTTGGCTTATGTATCGGCTATACAACGACATCCGTATATTTAAGCTTATCAACATACAACGATTGCATTGGATAGGCCATGTCATAAGAATGAGCGATGATGAACCCACTAAAAAGGCTAAAAATACGGACCGCATGGCGGTACACTCAGAACAAGGCTTTGATGGAGTAAATAAGCGGAAGACGAAATCGAAAAAAACACGGTAATCCAAATGGGAGAAATAAAGCAACAAATAGAGAGGAATGGAAATCTCTTCTTAGTCTGGCTTAAAGAACTGCGTATTTTGGAACAATTTTAAGATTTTGTGTGGGACGTACCTGAAGGAATGGTCCAGATTTGAATACGATTTAAGCGTGAAAGATATATTACGATGCGCAAAAATTGGACTTATGTCAATCACTCCAGTAAACAGATTATCACTATATCCCTGTAAACAGACACACAAGAAGTACTTTCAGTAAAAATTTGCAAACGATCCTCGAACTTTTAACTTTTGTGGGTTTTTCAATATATACCTTCTTGTACGTTTGGAAGAAATTTTACAATGTGCCAAATTTCAGCCAAATCGGATACTCAATTGACAAGTTTTCGTGCTCAACATTCATTTGAGCTGTTTATTTAGAGCTTTTTTGTACGGTCGCAAAAGGGACCGCGGGCTTCAACAAATTGCGTGACGATCCGAAAAGTGTTCCTAACCTGTACTTGTGCCTAAAATTTTGGACTTTTGTGGGTAGGTACCCTAAGGAATCAACCGCTATGGCAAATCTAAGTTTGGATAAAATATTACTAGAACCAAATTTTGGACCAAATCGATTGATCCCTTTGAGAGTTATCGTGCGCTCCTGACATCCGGACAGACCGACAGAAGGACGGATATGGGTAAATCGACTCCAAATTGTTTGAAACTGATTTCGTGCAAATAACTTGGAGTCTAACACCATTATTTAGATGAGACACATTTTCAACTTATTAAAGTATATAATCTCATTAGCCTAAAGGCTGAGGGTATAAAATTAAAAAAAAAGATCTTATACCGGGCGGTACATTTATACGGGGGGGCTTACCAAAACGTCAGTTGCAATCAATCTAAATTAAATTTTGCACAGACGCGTCTTTAGTTTGCAGGCAAGTTAGTAGATGGACCATATCGGTAAACTCATTCCAATAGCTCCCAACGAAATTTTAAAATTTTGCGCTACTGAATCTATAGAATTGTGAGAAAATTTGTTTCTCCTAATATGGTCTATTTTGGTCCACTCCATCGGGAAATTTCCACACAATTTCGAAAATATAGGCACAAGTTCAGTTCAAGGACACATCAGGGATGGTTTTAAATATTTTGGAATCAGGTTGTCTTTGGTGCGCCTATTACAACGGCACAATTTAGTTTGGGGGCAAGTTCATGCTTCCTGGAAATATCCAATTTGGCCGAAATTTTGTACTTCGTATAATTTCTGCCAAAAACAAGTTCAGAGGGTGACAGAGGGTGCTGAGAGGCAAAGGGTTACCATATGCTTCACCTCTCTCTGCATCAAACTGACAATTGCCGCAAGTAAAATTGTCTAATGTAAATATGGACTTAATGTTCCATTTTATTTTAGAATATTTTGTGGTAGTCGGTATAAAAAATTCTGTCCGGTCGAACTTATCGATTTTTTACTTGTTTTATTTTTACTATATCACACCACTGTTTCATTCTTATTTCTCGCTGGAAATATGCATTTGGATAACAACAAAGTTAATCATTATCATAATGAGACCATGAGACATCATTGTAAAGCGTAAAGATTACAAGCATCGTTGAAGCCCAGGAGGTGTTGTGCACAGAGAGGGAGAACGCAGGCATCATTGCGAGAAAAGAGGTTAATACCAAGCAACAGCGACTATGTTTAACAAAGTACTTTAGAATGTGTCACACTGTGTGTAAAAACTTTATTTTTCGATAATAAATCTTTTGGTCAAAAAGATGGGCAATAAATTTCAAACTTAACAAAGTCGGCATAGTTTTTGAAACGTTGGGATGGCCGAATGGGTTATTTAAATGCTAACTTAAAGGTTAATATTTTACACAATTAACTGTGTGTGTAAAGTGGTGCTAAAAAACGGACAAACAAATTCCATAAAGGAAGGAGAATACGGACTTTGCCATAAAATAATTATCGGAATGAAGCAATGGTCATATGATAAATAAGTTGACTACACTAAAAGCGTATACAGTATGGTGAAGATAGAATAATTTTGTCTAAATTAATTGTTAAAAAAATATGCAGTGATCAAGGATGCAACAAATATATTCTACCTAGAGTACTTAATACAGACTTTTATTAGACAAAGCTTAATAAGATAAAAGATAATGAACATTTGGTTGCATTGGCTTGTTAGAACCAATTTAAGATTCCAGATTCACAGTTTTTATGTGCTCTTTTTTAATTTGAGCATTAGACATCCCGGGATATGTGAAGAACTTTGACATTCAAATAACCCTTTACAAACTTACTTCACTTCCTCTTTATGAATTTCCCCTTGCAAATAGAAAAAATATCCCTCATCTTTTAAAAAATTGATTCCTCATTTTGCATTTAACATTGTTATATCTCCACTCACCTATACTTTAACTAACTCTTGAATCAATTTAGAATATTTACTTTAGAACTCTTCTGGTAATTAATTCGAAGTACTTCTTCAAAATTGCTTCCATCATTTAATAGCCAGTCGCTTAGTTGGTTATGTTGTTTTTGCTGTAATCAAGTTGAAAGTTTTTATTAGTTCAAACTTAAAATAAAATAAAAAAGTTAACAGTTTTACATTTAGTTGTTGTTTTGGCCGTTGCTCTCTAGTCGCTCCATGTTTTTGTACTGGTCACAAACGCATGTAAATTTCATTTTAATGGCTTTGTTTAAAGAAACCGACCACCCACGTTGAAGTTGACTTTTGTATTGGCTTTCAAATTGGTTACAAATGGAAATTTCTGTTCTTTGGCTGCTCTTTTTGATCTCCAATGTTTCTTGTGATGTTTGTTATTTAGTTGGCTTTGTCAGTCAGTCAGTCCGTCATACATATTGTGAAGGTAATTTGTTCAGTCAACTTGACAGATGAAATGGCAAACTACAGAGTTTTCTTTTAACACTATACAAACAAAATTGAGGGTAAAAAATTGAAGTTAAGGCACAATTTACATAAAAGTGTTTGTTAAAGATAGTGAAATATTTACAATTATAGATTGTAAAAATACAATATAAAATAGACGACTCCAGCTGTAATAGTCCTTAAATACTTATACATACAGATTCACCCTACTAGATCTGACAATTCTCAAAACTTATAAAAAATTATACAAAACAAATCGAAACTGATACTTCCACCGCTATCTCTGTCCATGGGCTTTGGATGGAACAAAATTAAATAAGTAAACAAAGTCTAGAGTCGCGGCGAGGCCGACTATGTACACCCATGTGCATAAGCTTTTTACAGAAAAACATTTTAATATCAGTATTTCATATAAAACTTCTCTACAAGTGGTTCTTAAGGGGTTACCACAAGTCAGGCAGCACAAAAACTTCATAGTTTATGTATACACGCAGAAGAATATATGTTAGAAATATCTTCTTCTTTATTTGCCAACCCGTATTCGGGTGTTAGCGATCATACAATTCTGTTTTACATTGTTAACAATTTAATTATATTTTTTATTCCATTATAGATAGGTTTCGATTCTTGGCAGCATTCAGGAGGTTTCTTTCGTCTTGCAGTCCCGTCCATTCTTGAATATTTCTTATCCATGATGTTTCTTTTCTGCCTCTTGGTCTTCTTCCATCTATTGTGGTTTGGATAATGGCTTGGAGGAGCTTATATTTTTCATTGCGCATTATATGACCCAGATAAGATGTTTTTCGGCTTTTTACATCGCGTGTTATTTGTCGTTCCACATTCATCCGTCATAGTACTTCTTCATTTGAAACGTGGTCAGTCCAGCGAATTTTTAGAATACGACGATAAATCCACATTTCAAAAGAATTTAGTCGTTTTTCGTCGGCTAATTTTATCGTCCAAGTTTCTGCAGAGTATAATAATACTGACCATATGTAGCATCTGACAAAACGTATTTTCGTTGAAAGGCTTATGTCATGACTGGAGCGTTTTCTTATATTTGGAAAATGAATTTCTTGCCATTTCGATTCGGCACTTAATTTCACTTGACATATCCCAACGGTCATTTATCTGGACTCCTAGATATTTATATGTTCTTACACGTTCTATTTCTATGTTATTAATTATCATAGGTACATTATTTTCCACCTGTTTTCTGCTGACAATCATATATTTAGTTTTTCTTATGTTTATTGATAATCCATATTTTTCACTGGCCTTCATGAGTGCATCTATTAGTCTTTGTATCCCTGCTAAGCTGCTTGCCAGTAATGTGGTGTCATCAGCGTAACGAATGTTATTGATAAGGATGTTATTTATGCTAATGCCAATGTTTTTGGAAGCTATTGATTCCTGAAAAATTTTTTCAGAATATATATTAAAGAGAAGAGGTGACAAAATACATCCTTGCCGTACACCTTTCGAAATTGGGATATTGTCAGATAATTCACCATCCACTTTAATATTTGATACTTGTTTCCAGTATATATTTTGAATACATCTTTTATCACATTCTTCTAGTCCAATATCGGTTAAAATATCCATCAACTTATCGTGTTTTACGGTATCAAACGCCTTCTCGTAGTCCACAAAACAAAGAAAGACGTCCTTTTGAACTTCGCGGCATTTTTGTACTAGAACGTGAACTCCAAGCAATGCTTCTCGGGTACCCATGCCTTCTCTGAATCCAAATTGTGTGTTACCCATATGCATCTCGCATAATGGGTATATTCGTCTGTGTATTATTTTTAAAAAGATTTTTAGAGCATGGCTCATAAGGCTAATTAGTCTAAAATCACCGCACTAATTCGCATTGTTTTTTTTAGGTATGGTTACAAATGTCGATTCCAGCCAGTCTTGAGGGTAATGTCCTGTGGCGTAAATTTGATTGAATAATCTCAATATTAGTTGTATATTTCTTCCTTCTATTAGTTTCAGTACTTCGGTGGGTATTTCATCAGGACCCGCTGCTTTTTTATCTTTCATGGTTTTTGTTGTTGCTCTTAATTCTTCCTCTGTAATGGGTCTTATCGTTAAACCGCTTTGATATTCTGTATTTTGTAATTGTGTTCGACTTTCGTCCGTAAATAGAGCTTTTATATATTTTTATACCCTCAGCCTTTAGGCTATGAAGGGTATATGGTAATATTCAAAAAAGTTTTACAATCGTTGAAGTTGAGGTTCACCATTTAATAAGTCGCGAACTGTTAATATATTTTATAAAATATGAATGCATTTATATATACTGAAGTGTCTAAGCTACGATCTCATAATATGGACCATAACAAATAATTTTCGTGGAAGCTGCGCTGGTGGTAATATAAAAAAATGGGAAAAATGTGTTGAAGTAAACAAGTTTTTTTGTGTTCTTTCTTGATTTCTGGCCAAACCACGGAAAATTCAAACCTGTGCTCAAAGAAAGAACTAAAGAATACCCCTTAGACAATATGGTTCTAGTGTATGACTTTTCGATATATACACTACATCCCCCTAAAATCGATGCTGACATTTTGAAGTTTTGATTTCAGTGTTTTTCAAATTTTTCTTATAATTAGATGGTGCAACTACATAATAATCGAAACTAGTTTATAGGATTGTAGAACTCGCGATTCCACGTCGTTCGATGTATATCTCATGAGTGTGCTACATACAGCTTCCTAGTAATAGGAGTCCAAAGGCGAAAATTTGGTGCGTAAATTTTCTGAAAAAAACTATTTTTTGGCTTTAAAATTTACAACTGTCGTACAGGTACCCCTGAACCCCGCGTGATTTTAGTTTTTTTACGTGCCGGATCTAATGAGCTCTTCCGCGGTCGAATCCATCCACTAAAACGCCGGATATAGATACCTTGAAAGTAGGAAAATTGCAAAAATATATTTTGACAATTCCGCGAATTGAACCGCGATTTTCTTTGATTATTTTTGCATAAATGTAATCCTTTATACGCGATTATAATATTTGCCAAAAAGGTGTGTCATAAATTGCAAAGATTCAGGAGTAATATCCCTATTTATCCCAAAATAGAATGCGGTGGCACATCCGCAGTTCTTGACGAATCTGTCTAAAATAATTTATATTGACGTATTTTTAATAGGGGGCCATTGAAATCGCATGCACCTTATAATCATATGCACATCGCGTAATTTTTGCCCACTTGAAGGTTTTTTGAATAGTAAGATGCAACTGATGGCACACTTTGGCCGCTGAATGAAACATGGGAAAATCCATGCATATTGATAGACATGGAATCCCTGTATCCGAAAAGCACATGCACCTCAACCGATTTAAACCAATTCGCGAATTATACGGTTTTTAACTTCTATGTTTTTTCTTTGATTGTAATTTCAATATTACTCTCTACTTCTTATTTCTATTGCTTATCACAGAAAGCAAATATACTTTCGCGATGACTAATTACTTTTCTCGTAGAAGTTTAAGCAAAATACTTCAGGATTTGGATCGAAATTTAGCGAAATAATAGAATAACTCCCAACATTTATTTTTCAAATTTTTCGCATTTAACCAAAAATATATTTTTGAAATAATTTCCAACAATAAGTTTCCGTTCTTTGTTGTTGCTGTAATATGCAAGTTATAAACGCGATCTTTATAATTTTGGTCTCACATCTTTCTACGCGTGGTCTAGATTCTGTACGTATTTTTAAATTATTTTTTTAGAGATTTTTGGACTCTGATTTAGAATAAATAAAATTTATTCCAAGATTTCTTCAATATTTTTCGATTTTCCGCGAAAATAAAAATAAATTTAGCAACTATTTTAGCATCTACGGATAGATATCAAATGCTGCTAACGATTCATATATACATGTTCTTCTTACAACACAATAGGAATTTTTAAATATTTTTTCTTTACAAGAGAGTAAAACCGCACATAACTTTTGAGTGCAGCATCCAATTTTGTGAACGCGAACAGATTTGAAAACACGATTTTTTTCGTAACCCATGTACCACAAATGGCGGATGTGCTCGCCAAAAAAGTTTTTAATTTTTTTTTCTATGTAATTGTAAAGGAAATTTGAAATTTACCATATACACTTTCATACGGGCAAAATGTGCCTCATCGAAATAATGGTTTTAGACCCCAAGTATGTTTGGACGAAATGTGTTTCAGACAATTTGGAGTCGATTGAGCAATGTCCGTCCGTCTGTCTGTCTGTCTGGCTGGCTGGAGCGCACGATAACTCTCGAAGGGATGAACCGATTCGGTTCAAATTTTGGCTTTCGTAATATTTTGTCCAAACTTAGTTTAAGTTCGAAGATGAGCTATATCGGTCCACTCCTTCCGGTATCTCCCCCACAAAAGTTCGAAAATGTTCGGAAAATTTGTACGCACGATAACTCTTGAGGGGTGTAACCGATTTGGTCCATACTTTGCCCATCGTGGAGCGTGTACCAGACTTAGATCAGGTTTTAATATGGACTCAATCGGTCCACTCCGTCGGGTATCTCCCACACAAAATTTTGGAAAAGTTCAGTTTAGGAACATCTCTCGAATCGCTTTGATTTTTGCTTTAGCAACTTGTATTCACTGCCCTCCATACGACGGAATAAGTTTCATCAGGGGCAAGTCCATACTTCCTGAGAAAATAGCCTGAAAGTTGCAAAAAAAACCCCTATGACACCGTGTGAGGAGGTTGGAGGGCAAAATAGCTCTCGAACAGGTCTGCCGATTCGGTCCAAAGTTTGGCCTTAGTAATATTTTGTCCAAACATAGTTTAAGTTCGAAGATAAGCCATATCGGTCCTCTCCTTCAGGTACCTCCCCCACAAAAGTTCAAAAATGTTCGGAAAAATTGTGCGTACGATAACTCTTGAAGAGAGTTGCCGAATTGGTCCATACTTTACACATCCTAATATATCTACCAGATATAGATAAAGTTCAAATATGGACTATATTTGTCCACTCCATCCGGTACCTCCCACTCAAAATTTCGGATACATGTTCACTTTAAGACCTGCTTTCGAGTCACTTTGATTTTTGTTGATGCAACTTGCATTGGTGCCTCAATTGCGATGGTAAAAGTTGTTTCAGGGGCAAGTTCATACTTCTTGAGCAAACATCCCTGAAGTTCTAAAAAACCCCTATGGTACCATATGTAGTGGCTGGAGATCCATTCTTTTTAGTATCTCCTCCGCAAAACTTTTGATATTAAATCCTAATCAACATTTTTGTCAGTTCAAACGCCCAAAATTTTTAAAACTCCCTAAATACATGCGTTTTTTGGAAAAAAAATTGTTTCAATATACACAGGCTGAGTGTATATCTCTGTCGGCAAAGCCGACTGATACTTTTTTACTTGTTCCCAAAGTTTTTTCTTTTCAGAAACTTCGTAATGGGCTATATAGTTTTCATCAAAGAGAAATGTGGAAGATCTTCTGGCATATATCCTGGATGCCTCTTTCAATTTTTTGTGGAGATTGAAATCGTCGTGGAGAATTTGTAATCTTTCAATTTCCTTGCATTGTTTTCTTATTTGTGCATTTTTTGCAGCCCGAGTTGCGATTTTAATTTCCTGATTGATTTCCCAGTATTTTTCGTAGTTTATGTTTTTGTATTTGCTTCTTTCTTTGCGTAGAGCTCGTATTTCATCTGTCACCCATGATTTTTCTCTATTAGACGTTGTGGTGCCTAACATATTATTAGTTATGTTGTTGATGGATTCTTTAACATCATCCCATATATTTTCGCTATCTTCAGCGATGTTATTCAGTTCGGCATTTAATCGGGTTTTTACCGAATGTCTCGTCAATTCATCATCAAGTCTATCAAAATTTAACTTCTTCTGCGTTTTTTTCTTGCGTGTTACTGCCAGTTTTATGCGTATTTTGCAAACTAGAAGAATGTGATCCGAGGGAACGTCAGCGCCGGGATATGTGGAACATTTGTTCACACAGGAAGCATATCTTTTATTTATTAAGATGTAATCTATTTGGTTTCTGACAATATTCTCACTGTTATCTTGTGGCGACTTCCATGTATACAAACGCCTCGGATGGAGGCAAAACAACGTATTAGTAACTTTGTATTTATACTCTTGGCAGAATTTAATTAATCTCGCGCCTCTTTCATTTCGTTTACCTAAACCAAATTTTCCTGTTACATCAGTTGTTTCTTCCTTCCCAACTTTTGCATTAAAATCTCCCTGGATTATTGTAGTTTCGTGTTGTTTCGTCATTGTCAGTAATTTTTCCACATCATTATAAAATTGTTCTATTTCCTCATTGCTACCATCACATGTAGGTGCATAAACTTGTATTACATTTATGTTAATCGGTTTTGCGGACAATTTAATCATCATTACTCTATCAGATACTGGGAAGAATCCTGTGACGCTGGGTGCAATATTGTTTTTGACTAGGATAGCAACACCTTTTCTGTGGATTCCGTCAACATTGCCTGAGTGATAAACCTTTGTGTTTTCAGAGAAGAACTCTGAGCTTTCAGTCCACCATGTCTCACTTATACCCAATATATCTATTTGTAGCCGTTTCATCGCGCTTATGGTATTATCAAGTTTTCCAAGCTCATAAAGACTTCGAACATTCCATGTTCCGATGTTAAGTTTTGTTTTACCTCCGGGGATTCTTAGCACCCTCGATTGGCCGGAGACTGAGGGCCGATTGTTATTTTGTATTTCCATTTTTCATTGTATGATTTTCATGGGATATTACTTTAGTGGTTTCCCGTTGCCTTCTAAAGGGTTTAGAGTTTCCATCTCTGTATTCAGCCGCTCCTCCTGGAATTCAGACGCTGTTTGCTGCCGCCAATCCTTTGGTCAGACGCTGCCGTTTTCCATTTTTTTTCTTTTGGTTCGCCCCGCATATTTTATTTCTGCGGTACCCGCCATATCTGATGAGCGTTCCCCTATCCACCACCTGGGGAGGCGTCCGATGGGAGAGAAAAAATGGAAAAAAATAACTCCGCACAGAGTTAGAAATATATTGGATCCAAAAAATATTTGTTTGGGACTGATTGCAAACAAATATATGTTTGGATCCAAACATAATTTGTTTGGGTCCAAACAAAAATTATGCACATAGTACATAGTAGCCCCCCCATAATCGGGTGGTGCTATATATGGGTGCTTTTCGCATACATTCCCCAAACCACCTCTTTATATCAACACTACTTACCAACCTTGATTCTCATACCAAATGTTAAGCTTCTAAAAATCCTTTGGTACATCTATCGTACCCTCTATCAGTGGCCCTCATTTCAAATTTCAGAATTCTAGCTCTTCTGGTTCGCCGAATAGAAATGGTACCATATTTAGTACTTTTCGTACCGTTCTTGTGCAAATTTCCATAAACCCACCTTTCGGACCAAGAGTGGCCTTAACCCACAATTTCTAGATTCTTCAGCCGTTTCGCCAGTCAGCCAGTGATTCGGTGAGTCAATCACTTTACTATTTTATTAGTATGGCTAATAGGATCACAAGGTCTATATTCAGTAAAAATAATCCTAGAACAGACATTAGCTAAATACATACATACATATGCATGTTCCCACAACATCCCCGAAAGGACATGGGAGACTTCTTCCCTAGCCACTTAAGTGAAAATTTAGAACTTTTGAGGAGGAGGTAGCTGAAGGTGTTTTCCGATATATAGTACCTTTTTTGAACTTGATGTACGTTTGGAAGGAATATTACGATTTGCAAAGTTTCGGTCGAGTCAGATACTTAATTCAGACAAAATTTAAATTTTTGGAAGTAAATTATGTAGAACAAGTAAGAAAGGCGTTAATTTCGGCCAGGCCGAACATCTTATACCCTCCACCACGATTTGAATTGAAGTCAAATGGAAGACGTGGACCTAAACTGATAATTCTCTTCTGCAATATTTTATAACAAGCAAGACTAAATAACTAATTTCAGTCATTTCGTTGGGATATTGACGTCACAACCTTTAGAATTATGAAAATCGAGAGGTAAAATTCTATGGAGGATATACTGAAACGTGACTAAATACCAAATTTCAGCCATTTCGGTGGGTTATTGTTGCCACAACTTCCAAAATACCGAAAATCGGTAGGTACCGTTCTATGGGGGCTATATAAAGGCGTAGACCTGTACCGATAAATTTCTTTATAGCACAAACGAGGACTAAATACCAAATTTCAGCCATTTCTTTGGAATATTGAGGCCACAACCTTCAAAATGACGAAAATCGGGAGATACCGCTCTATGGGGCTATACGAAGGCGTGAACATATACCGACAAGTTTCTGGTGGAAAGTTTTATACCCCCATCGAAGACTAAATACCTACTTTCAGTCATTTAGGAGGAATATTGAAGCCACAACCTTTAAAATATCAAAAATCGGGAGGTACCGTTCTATGGGGGCTATATAAAAGCGTGGTCCTATACCGACAAATTTCATTTTTATACCCCAAATGAAGACCAAATACCACATTTCAGCTATTTCGGTGGATTGTTGTGGCCACAACCTTCAAAATACCGAAAATCTGAAATTTTATATTGGAAACTTTATACCCCAAATAAGGACTAACTACCAAATTTCAGCCATTTCTGTGGATTGTTATGGCCTTCAAAATACCGAAAATCGGATGGTACCGGGGGCTATATCAAAACGTGGACCGATATAGCCCATTTACAATCCCCAAAATCGTAGGAGTAGCAGAAACTTCTATACCAAAGTACAAAGTTCTATCTTGAAAATTGCCAGCTGTATCTTGATTTCAACAGACGGACGGACGGACATGGTTATATCAAATTATGAATGAAATTATTTTCTGTATGCGTTGGGTCATAGAAAGACGTCACTTCTAAAGTAAAAGGTAAGTGTAAAGTTTTCTTTTCTGAGACCCGAACTCAGGTATTCAGTGTAGAAGGCGGGTAAAGCGATGCCATTAACCATCTGGAAATAATATAAAGTCTTAGGTAATTTTAAGCGTCAAACATGGCAATATTGGCATAGAATAAAAACTCAAGAGAAAAACAGGTAAGAGAGGGCAATGTGAGAATGTGATACCCGACACCACTTCCTCTGGGCAGTAGTTTTCCACGGAATTAATTGATATTTTTTTCATAATTTATTATTTAGGTAATTACTTTCAAAGGAGAGGTAGAGAGTTGGTTTTCAAGACGTAATAATTTGGACCAAACATTAAATTTGAATACTTTTTCCACCTATGTCAGTGGTACACAAAACTATCCGATCATTTTTCAAAATTGTCGGCATTTTCCTTGACCAAACCTCTTACTTCGTGTACAATTTTGCCAGTAATAAAATATAAATGCGACCTCTAGCGTGATTATGGTTACACTACATAACTTAAAATTGTGGGATCCCTGTATACACTAGGCTGTAACTATGTTATCTGACCACGTATATCAGATTAATCAACATCAATGGAAAGGTCAATAGTTCCTCTTCTAAATACAACTTACGGGGACCAAAAATATCTTCCAGGAATTTAGATATAGTCATTATTAGAAAGCCGAATCCTACGCAAATGCTTGCATAAAATGACAATATGCAAAAAGTCTTCGTTGGGGGTATGAAACTTTACACCTGAAATTTGTCCGCATAGGTTCACGTCTTCATATAGCCCCCATAGAACGGTACCTCCCGATTTCCGATAATTTGAAGGTTGTGGCCTCAACATCACACTGAAATTACCGAAAATTTGTATTAAGTTTTCGTTGGGGGTATAAAACTTCTCACCTGAAATTTGTCGGTATAGGTCCAAGTCTTCATATAGTCCCCATAGAACGATACCTCCCGATTTGTGATATTTTGAAGGTTGTGGCTGCGATTATACATTTCTCTTTTTTAGTGACTTCTCTGAAGAGAATTTTAAACAGAAAAATTTTACACACAAACATTTTTGTACCTATTGTTGAAATATTTTTTAAATAAGATAATTAATGCATTTTGCATATTTTTGTATATGTCATATGTTTCGATTGCAATTTAATCAGAAGCCAAAAATATACCCAGTCCCAAAATTTGACATGAATCGGACCAAAAATAGGGGTTGCATAAAATTCCGCTGTCTATTAAGAAGTTACGGTGAGAGTAGTAGAGGACAGACGACATCGGAAGATGGCTGAAAAAGGGAAAGAAAAATGAGAGTAGGGATCAATCATTGAAGGTCAGGAAAGCAAGTCAAGTCGGAGCCATAAAAGTCGGTCGGAGCCACAAAATATCGACAGATGAATTCAACAAGTGGAGCACAAACAGAGACTTACAAGTGAAAATAAAACTAGGCTATCGAAGTTCTTTCCCTAATGTTTCGCGACGTGGTCATAGAAGAAGAATATACGAGTTGTTAATAGATAAATAAATGTCGGTTAGAATTTCTAAAGCATACCGAAACACAGAACATTGCCGGGCCTTGCACCGACATCAACTGAGATCCATCCCTGTTCTGTTCTATGACGAGGCATGTTCTGGTTAGATAGTGCAGTGCTGCTTGAGGATTCCATGCTGATTATCGGTAACTAGATAGCTACCCCCTATGTGAAATCGGCCTGAATTATTCACCCCTGGGGCAATTCTTATTTGTCTTCAGTAGCGGCCACCTTGCCCTTTTTCGGACTTTGTTAACAAGGAGGTTGGCTTGCGACCGCTTGGGGGGCTGGCATTTTTAACATCATCCATCGCAAAACTGTGATGGTGCCTCCTCGGCTGGAAGTTATCTTATCTTGGTACTTCTCTTCAAGCGTGACTCTCGGGGTGTTCGAAAAATTGTTGGTTAAAATATCTAGCGCCCCTGCTCGGATCAGTCAAACTAGAGATTGAATTCTTATCCCTGTGTTAGAGAGTGACATAACCGTTTTCAACAGTACTGGCTCCAATGTTTGCAACACTTCAGGTGATTCTTCCAATTTTTCCGATTATGCTCGCCAACAAATCTGTTGACTTCCATTGTCAGTTCCCTGCTTCTGAGGTCATTAGGCTTGGTATGACGAAGACTGATAATCCGGGCGCCCCTGCTGGTTCGGTCTTAACTCAGATTTTCGTCCAGCAGATACATACATATGTAAGGATGCCGCATTACTATTCCAATAACACTATGCAACACTGAAAATGCAAACAACTTCTAGTATGCATTTTTTGAAAGTACATATTTAGACTACATTCTGAAACTCTAAAATTCTTACTTCATGTTTTTTCAGCGGTATTTTGCATCATATCTTTTACAACACGTATTTCAACCACAGTTCACACCAACAGTTTATTCTCGCATTTTGGATTTCACTACATTATTGACATTTTTATTAAATCGTCGTTGAAAAATGTACTGAAAACAGCGGGATAGAGGCATTTTACAACAATGACATGTTCTGAAGAGTTGTGTATTATATTCCAAGGAATATTTTTCCAAAAGAAAATATTCAGAAAAAATTAATGGTTTTGGAGATACGGAGCGAAATGTATAAAAATTGTGGCATTTTTGCATATATTTTGAAATTTCAGGCAATAAATTTAGTTTTTCGAGCTAATTATTTCTTCAAATATTTTATTCTTATCCTTATCTACAAATTTGCCTCAGAGGTCAGAAGAAGGTTCGCATTGGTTTCAGAGATATTGCCCCGAATTTCTTTAAAAACTCAATATTTAACCATGTTTAGATTGGGCCATAAAATCCGAGCTGGATCTGACACAACAAAACCCAACTAGGGTTTCTTGTCGTTTGGGTCTGTACTTTCAAAAAATCCTCAGTTCGAATTGTTTGCACAAGATCACCTTAAAAATGTTGCACAGTGTAATTTACCTATAGTGAAGAAATTAAACATAAATGTAGAAATCCGCAACAACAGTGGATGTGTGGTGCCATAGACATATAAAGTATTTAATGGTTGAGTAAATTATCACCCTTCCACACATTTAAACACTGGGATGATATAAAAAATCGCAAAGCAGCGAATTGAAAAAAACTTTCTTCCTCTGATTTGACTATTTGACGAATCTACTTCATTTCTCCACTCCTTGACACATTTGTCGCATTACGACATTCAATGATAACATTGCGATTGATTTGAAAATTTAATTATCTTCTTCCGAACTAACAAGTTGTCATCCGTGGCAAATGAGCGTAGTGACAAATTCAAAACCCATCCTTCTTCAAAACGAAATTAACGGGTATTTTTATGGAAGCCTATGATGACGGCGATGGAAAACAATCTAAATCATTTCTTGGTAACAATTTTGGATTGTCATCATCATGTTACGTTAATCCAAAAGTGTTTAAATTGATATGCGTGACTAATGCACTTTAAATGTGCAAAGCGACACAATGGAATGAATGGCTGAGTGAATGAATGAAGACTACGATGAGGACATTGATGGTGACAACCCCAAATGTTATCGTCGTTGCTTTTACACAGTCCAGTAAGGACAATTTCAAACTAGAAGAAAAAGGTTGGGGTGTAATTTTGTTTTTAGATGGTCTAATCGAAAGCTAAAACGCACATGCGTTTCTATAGCGCACGATGATATCAGATCAGGCAAGAACAAAATAAAACCAATGAATGGCGTAATAAAAAGGATAACACCAATAAGACCTGCCAGCCAGCAACATATGGTCGGCCAACACTTGAAACAGAAAGCATCAACGGGTTAAGGAAGAACAAAATATTTGATCATAAAACAAAACGAACGAGCGAACATGAACACGACTAGTGTGAGTGGGCTGCTAAATAAGATACGCTCTTTAGTACCAAAACGAACGACCAGCCTAGACAACATGGACAAGGGCGATTTTTATTAGCGTTTAAATGCAAGAAAAAAGGGACAATTTGACATTTATTTGAAAAGTTCATGAAAAACAGGCGTTAAATTTATGTGATTACTCCTACAAGCAGGGCAGAATTACAACAAGAGTGAGGCCATAAAATAAAGGAAGGGCTTAATCACACCCCACAAGCACAACAAACACACAAGCCAATGCATTATTATCTTTCTCTAAAAGTTTTGTCATCATCCTCTTCATCATCATCCAAAAATGTCTATAATTTTTATGGATAAAAACTGACAAAGCTTTTCTTGTTTTTCTTCTTTATAAGCAATTCCGAAAATATTTACATTTAAGCAATTAAATGCCTATAAATGTACAACACGCTCAAATAAAAGACAACAACAATAACTACAAAAGAAGTTGAAAAGAAAAATTAAAATGTATTTTTGCATGTTTAACATGATACTTGGCAGCAACACCACCACACCGAACGGTATGACCAACAGTTACAACTACGTTTTTCGTCTCCCCCCAACACGTTCTCCAGCATTCCTCTCCTTAAAATATTAACTTCAAATAGTTGTGGGTCTCTTTACACCTGAAACTAGCCGAGTGTATATAACCATAAACCAAAAAAAACTTCTAAATTGGAATTGTCTACAAACACGGATACCACATGCGTTGGCCAAGTTTCTTGTAGCGGTGGGTCTAAACGACAACAACAAGAACACCACACCACCAAATAAAATAGCTAACAATTTTATTAACTCTTACAAATATTATTGTTTGCTACAAGTTTTGGTCGTTTATTATATACTATTCAGCGCCATGTTAAAGAAGTGGTTTTTGTTTAGTTGCAATAGGCAGTTCATATTTTTTTCTAGCCTGCACCAAGTTGAATGTTAGATAAGGTGGGTAAGTAATTAAATATTATAGAATATTTAGCATTTATTTTATCAAACTCCACGCTGACAACATTTAAGGTACATATACACACTAGGCAGGTTTGTGTCTTGACTCGGAATTAAATCGGGAAAAATTAGAAGATTCTCAACTTAAAGCCTATCAAGACCGTTCCCTGTTTTTCACTATCTTTTACGAAACGGACAATGAACGCTGCACATACGGGAAACATATGCTAAAAGTTACTCAAAACTTAAAATATAAAAATCGTGTTGTTGCATCTCTTCATTCATGCATATTTTTTATGATAACTCAAATTTCAAAAGTGAAAAAGTGCATGATGCGAAATTTTGCGGACCAAAATTACTTTTCGTGATTTATGCGCTTAAGTTCCCAACATCAGATCCAATCATAACATTTTGCGCATATTTGCGCCATTCGGGAAAAAATTCATTGTTCTCAACTGAACCATTTAAATATGAAAGTATTTAGGGAAAAAATTACAAAATTTAAATATATTTTGGTTTCAGTGTCCGCCAAATCTACTTAGTTTATTTGTACTCCTGTGTATTAGAGTTCATAAAAATCGGCAATGAAAATTGTTTTTGCATCTTCACTCTTAGTTAATTTCGGTACATCTCGTCTTTCATAAATATATTTTATGATAACTCAAATTTTAATAGCGAAAAACTACATGCTGCGAACTTTTGCGGACCATAGTAAATTTTAATGTTTTATGCGCTTAAATCTCAAACATAACACGCTAAGCAT
Organism: Musca autumnalis; assembly: GCF_047663935.1. Lineage (NCBI taxonomy): Eukaryota > Metazoa > Arthropoda > Insecta > Diptera > Muscidae > Musca > Musca autumnalis. The sequence goes on from NW_027412088.1 coordinate 75,644,785, forward strand.
AGTTGCGCCAATATCAAATAATCACATTTTTTCTCAACTGAAATCATAAACTATTTAAATTTTACTTCAGAAAAAATTAAAGGTTTTAATGATTTCAGTTGAGAAAAAATGAGATTATTTGATACTGGCGCAACCATGCTATTTAAATTTTACTTCAGAAAAAATTAAAGGTTTTAATGACTTCAGTTGATATTCTGGCAAGGGTGACGTAGGGGATGGAAGATACCAAGGAACGGTCCTGACCGGTTTTAACATGACAAAGCCCAGGATTTATCTTTGTCCCTCTTTCATCTCAAGTGGACATTGACCTCCCCGTGGTGTCACCTGGGGAACTGCCTTTAACACCCGTTAAAGGTAGTGAGCTAACATGTTCACCCATAAGAACGTTAAAAACTTGGGTTTGGGCGTCGGGTTAGTAACTCTCCCCTAGTAAAAGCACCCTACTACGAAAAAACGAAAGAAAAGAAAAACAAACCCCTCTAAAGTTGACGAACCCCGCAAACGTTTTAAGGACCATGATCTGCGAATATGCACCTGGAATGTTCGCACTCTTTATAGAGAAGGTGCAGTCTTCGCATTGGCAGACGTACTTGAAAAGTACAAGATCGATATAACTGCCATAGAGGAAATACGATGGATTGGGAAAGGCGTCACAACAACACCTAAAGGTGACGCACTGTATTACCAATACCTTGTCGCAGCAAAGGTACGTACCCGTCTAAACGTTGCAAATAAAGCACGAACAGACCCAACGCGGAAGTTGGACATCGATAGGCTGCAAACACAACAGATAGCCACAGCATATTCCACTCAACTAGCCCAATTGCTTAACGCGAGCACTCCTTGTCCCGATAACATAACAACACAGTGGCAAAATATTGCCCACTCCATGCAAACAGCCGCAAAATCCATACTTGGATTCCAGAGACCTCCACAAAGGAATTCATGGTATGACCAGGAGTGTAGTGCTGCTACCGAAGAGATAAATGCGGCATATAGAGCTACTTTACAATCAGTAGCAACGCGTAGCGCTCGAGAGAGATATCGGGAGAAAAGGAGAGAAGAGAAACGTCTTTTCAGCAAGAAAAAGAGAGAAATGGAAGAGCGGGAGTTTGAAAAAATCGAGATGTACAGGAGCCAGAATGAAGTTCGAAAATTCTACCAAAGAGTGAAACATCAAACAGATGGCTTTGGTACAGGCACATCCTCCTGTAGAGACCAGCAAGGTAATCTGGTAACAGATAGCGTTCTCAGGATATGGAAGGAACATTTCTCCAATCTGCTGGTATCCAATAGTAGCGAAGACGATGATACCACAGATCCAATCCCAGAAGATGGTACAACCTGCACCCCTATATACCAGACTAAATCAAAATTATTGATAAATATTTCTGTCATTCTGAAAAATCAAGGTTTTCCTCAAGTAAAATTGAAAAAAATTGGTAAAGCTATTTTAAAAATTAAAAATATTTTGGCAACTTTTGCCAACACCAAATTTTGGTCTATCTTATAACCGGGGCTCTTATTTATCAAACTAAATCAAAACTTTTGATATATGTTTGCGCCATTCCGAAAAATCAAGCTATTTTCTAAAGTATAATTGGAATTAGTTATGTAAAACAATTAAAAAGATATTTTGGCAACGTCTGCCAACATTTACCACGTCTGTGGTAATCACTCTAGCATCCACAAAAATGGAGATAGGACGCTGAAATTTTGGGAAAATGCGTCTTTTGTTTGCAGGCAGGTCAAGTTCGACGATGGGCTATATCGGTCCACGTTTCGGTATAGCCCCCATATAACGGTACCCCCGATTTACAGTATTTTGTCGTTGTTAGCTACATTTTCAGACCAATTTAGCTATAATTTGACATTTAGGGTTCTTATGTGTCAATTGACTTATATAACAAAACTTGTGGACATAGGTCCATGTTTTGGAATTGCCCCCACATAACGTTACCGCCCGGGTATTCAGGTATTTTTGACGTTTTAAGTCACATTTCTAGACCGAATTAGCTATAATTTGATATTTAGGGTTCTTGGTGACCAAAAAACTTATATTCAAAAAAATTATGAACATAGGTCCATGTTTTGGTATAGTCCCTTATAACGGTACCTCCCGATTTTCGGTATTTTGAGAATTTTACCTATAATTTTTCACCGAATTAGCTGTAATTTGAACATTTGACATTTGAAGTTCTTAGTGCTCACCACACCTCTCCACCAAAAATTGTCAAGAAAGGTCTATGTATGGATAAAGCCCCATATAACAGTACCTCCCGATTTTCAGTAATTTTATGATTTTAGCTTTTTTATTAAATCGAATTAGCAGTAATTTGACATTTGAAGTTCTTAGTGGTCACAACACCTCTCCATCAAAAATTGTCAACATAGGCCCATGTTTGGATATAGCTCCCATATAATGGTACCTCCCGATTTTCAATACTTTGGCAATTTTAGTTACAATTTTTAACCGAACTAACTGTAATTTGACATTTGAAGGTTGTAGTGGTCACCACACATCTGCATCAACAATTTTCAAAATAGCCCCAATATAACGATACCTCCCGATTTTCGGTACTTTGAGGATTTTACTTAAAATGTTTAACCGAACGTAGGTCCATGGTTTTTTATAGCCCCAAAACAAACCTCCCGATTTCCATACCTTAGCTTTATTTTTTGGACGAACTTTCTGTAATTTGAAATTTAAGAGCTAACAAAAATTATGCAGCAAAAATTGTTCATTTAAGTTCATATTTTCGTATAGCCCACATATAGGGGTACCTCCGAACTAGCTGTTAATGACATTTGAAGTTCCCACGTTATGTACCGATTTTCGGTATTTTGAGGATTTTAGCTACAATTTTTAACTGAATTAGGAGTTATTTGACATTAAAGGCTCCCATCAAAAACTGTCAACATAGGTCCATGTTTTATTATAACCCCTATATAACGGTACCTCATGTTAGATATAGGCATCATAAAAACAATTTAACGCTTTTTTACTTGTTTTCATATAAAATTGCAACAATTTAAGTAGAAATAGCAAATCGAATGGATATCTAGGACTATATAAATCTATCAATTTACAGCTTGATTTGACCTATATTGCGCTTTTGGTGCATTATTTACCTCATATCGGATGCAAATATACATGGGAACTGTGTCAACATCTGGACCAATTTTCATTATTTTCCTCAGAATATTTCTACAGAAATATTCATTTGTGCAAACAATGATTTCAATAGGATCATAAATGAGCTTTTTAGGAGTTTTAATCGACTTTTAACATACATTTCTCCTATGTGAAACGGACGGACAAACAGAGAGACGGACATGGTTCAATTATATCATACAGTCTTACTTCCTTTCTTCTGGATGAGACATAGCACTCGCACCTTCCACTGAGATACATAAATATCTGGTAAATGGTGTATCTTCCAGGTCCTACGTCGCACCGATACGGTCCAATGATTTCACTGACCAACGATTTTAATCGTTCACGCAATATTTCGGACACTATTTCATGGGTACTGGGGAGAAGAGTTATGACTCTATAATTTGAGTACAGAGACATAAAATGCTGACATTGCAATTATCTTTACAGGACCAAAGCCACATTTACACACTCCTCGTTTTCGCATTCCTTTCCTTTTCTTGCAGAAATACGTTTCTCCTCTCTACTTTTCTACCGATATCCCTTTAGTTAGCTACGCGTTGCTACTGATTGCAGAAAAGTCCTATATTGCGCATTCTTCTCTTCGTAAGCAGCACGACTGTTCTGGTCATACCATGGGTTCCCTGGTGGAGGCCTGAGGGGTAAGGGATTTGCGACTTCTTTCATGAAGTGGACATTACTTTGCCTCTACGCTGATATTTTATCTGGACGAGGAGTGCTTTCATTAATAAATTTGGCAAAGTGTGTTAAATAGACTGCTGCTATTTGATGTGATTGCAGCTTTCCGGAAAATATTTGGAAAAAATAAAGGAGTTAAGAAAGCGTTCTCTACACGAAAATATGTATATATGGGAGCTATATCCAAATCTGAACCGATTTCAATATAATTTTGCATACTTATTTCTAGACCAAATTTTGTCACACATTCCAAATTTGGGGGAAATTGAACATTCATAGCGTGATTGGTGCATAAAGTACTCAAAATTTGCCGAAAATATATATGGGAGCTATATCCAAATCAGAACCGGTTTCAATATAGTTTGGAAAGTTTATTTTTAAACCAAACTCCATTACTTATTCCAAATTTGGAGACTGTATCTGTAACCGTTCGTTAGATATCAACATGCAAAATCTAAATTTTTTTGGGGGAATCTCCGATCCTGAGTCTATATCTCCAGATCGACGCAGAATTTCAAAAGTTCATATATTCTATTTTACTTTCAGGCGATATTGCAATATATCCTCAAATTTTTAGGAGGATCGGTTCAGCGGTTTTCGGGTCCATAAATTACAATAAACAAACATACAAAAAAATTTCTATTTTATATATACATATGTATATTTATAGATCTAAAAATACCGTAATTTGTATATATTTCGCAGGGTTCATTTTTACATTTTTCCTAATGTTATCGTTGGGAAAAATATTCGCTGGAATGTATTACACAACTCTTCAGAACACACCATTGTTGTAAAATGCCTCTATCGCGTTATTTCTTGCATATTTTTTCAAAGACAATATGATAAATATTTCGAAAATGCATTGAAATTTCAAATATGAGAATAAACAGGCTGTGTGAACGTTGTTTGAAATATGTTTTGTAGAAAGTATGGTATGAAATACCGCCTAAACAATATGAAATAAGTGTTTTATAGTTTCAGAATGTTCTGAAGAAATACTGATCACATTATTTGGATTTTTTTTGAGAAATGTTACTTGGTTCAACTCTCAATAGTTTATCTGTTACTGATCATAATTCCAGAAATTATGTAAACTTTCCTATACTTTTTCAATTTCGATGCGATAGGTGCGGCTTTTCCTTGTTCGTCTATTTGGCACTCAAATTCTACTACTTTAGGACTACAATATTGCTAAAGACCGCAAAGAAAATTTCTTATTAGTTTCTGAGATAAAGCCCGGTATAGATGAGGCCATAAAATCCAAACCCGATCTAAAAACACAAAACCCAACCAGTAGTTTTGTAGTCTCTATATCTACTTTCAGAAAATGCCCACTAGAAGTTCTTTGCATTTTCAGTGTTGCACAGTGTAATTATTCTATATTTCGTAGAACCTTTCCATGTTTACATTGTGCTATATTAGTCCCATTTAATGGAGTCAAATCATACTTAACATACATTACAAAGTCCACCCACAATTTATAACTTCAATTCTGCTAATATTCCCCTTTTTCCTACACAAGAGTGTGAATCTAACTTAGTACTTTTCCTCCTAAACAGCAATGGCTTAGAAAATATTTTTATAGCATAATTAACCCTTTTTTCGTGAATGATGACGATGTGGTTAGAAATGAATGAAAGTAGTTCTAGCTCATTTAACACCAAAGTAACCAAGAAAATGGGCGTGTTGAAAATGTTGTTATTTATTATCCTGGTCATATTTCCGAGTATTTTTCGTGCTATAAACAGCTGGTGTTGTTTTGAGGGCTGACATATTTTTGTTTTGCAGGTTTGGTCACAAATGAGAATAATGTGTCGAGAAATAATGGGTTGTCAAAAATGGAGGAAAAAAAGAAAGTTAAAAATTAAATATTGTTGGCTGCCGAAGAGTCAATATTTAAAATTTTGTGCAAATATTTATAATATTGAACTATGTAGTTTTTTCTTGTTGAGAAGGAATTGATTTGTTTATGTTGAAATTATGTTTTTATTTCAATACAAATAACAAATTTTAAAAACTATAAAATTAGTTTTTCTTTTGCCTTAATTTTCGAGTCCCCAAACAGATCAAATTCTTCATATAATTTGATTGAAAATGCAACAGATGTTCTGCCTGGTATTTAATCAATCAAAACACATGTCTACCGAAATCAAATTTTACCACTTCCGAAGGACAATTACTTGCAGTTTTTTTGTATTGTTTTCATTTCCTTTGTAGTGAACATTTATTTACACAAATTCAATATACTTCTTCACCTGACCAAAACAAATTACAATGACTTTTCAAAACAAAATATAGTTTAAGAATACAAAGTAGTCGGTAGGTTGGACTGACAGCACAAGATTAATGATGAAGGTATGAAAAAGTGGTATTATTTAAATTGTCAAAATACATAAGTCAAACGTAAACAAACAACTACGACCACAAACATAAATGTTATTATGTACATGAGAAATGGAAATGATGAAAAATATCCAAGACAATATCAGGCACAGAATTAACTGGATTAAGGCACAAATAGTAAGACGCTTTTGGGGAGATATTAGAATTAGTGGACTTAATTAATCCAACCAAGATACATGAATATTATACTCAAACTTTCACCTATTGCAGTCTATTTGTCCTATAAGCCAAACTAAGAATAGATTTATATTCCTCTCTATTATTTGCTTTACTTCTACAATTTGGAATACAGTGTTTTTGATTGTGACCTGTATTTATATGCCTTTTAGCGGTCTCATCATCGCTCATTCTTATGACATGGCCTACCAGCTATCTTTGTATCTCGTGCCACTAGGGCCTCAAAGTTTGCATAGTAATTTGTATGTGAATATTCACTAAATTTTCGATGAAAAATTTTTAGCAGTTCATTTCTGTGGCTAGGAAACACATGCGACAAAAATGTATGAAAATCGGGAAAGATTTTGATATTGCTCCAATAGTATGTTTGGTCAATTGGGGCCCTATAAAATATAACCTTATATTAAAATCCAGCCGATTTTCACAATTTTTGGTGGAATTACTTGTTTAGCCACAGATATGAACTGGTAAAATTTTCTCATCGATTGGACACTAAATGTGGCCTTTAGAGCAATTTCGTGAAAATGCACCTGGAGGTCTTCTTTAACAAGATTTGGGGGTCTTCGCATAGGTATTTTTTAGAACATTGAAAACTTCTTATAGAAGACCTAGAGTTGTCTTATAGAAGATCTTTGACCTTCTTATACAAAAACTGGAGGCCTTCTCGAATGTCTTCTTATAGAAAACCTGAATGTCTTCTTATAGAAGGCCTGGATGTCATCTTGTTGAAGGCCTGGAGGCCATCTTATATAACATCTGGAGGACTTATTTTAGAAAATCTGCAGGAATATTTATACAAGATATGGAGGTAGTCTTATGATAGGTCTGGATGTCTTCTTATAGAAGAAGTGGAGGTTTTTTTATAGAAGACCTGGAGGTCGTCATATAAAAGATCTGAAGGTCTCCGTATAGAAGACCTGGAAGTCTTGGTATAGAAGACCTGGAGGTCTTCATATAAAAGACCTGAAGGTCTCCGTATAGAAGACCTGGAAGTCTTGATATAGAAGACCTGGAAGTCTTCGTATAGAAGACCTAGAGGTCTTCTTATAGAAGACCTAGAGGTATTTTTATAGAAGACCTGGAAGTCTTCGTATAGAAGACCTGGAGGTTTTCGTATGGTAGCTCTGGAGGCCTTCTTTTAGAAGACCTGGAGGTCTTCGTATAAAAGACCTAGAGGTCTTCTTATTGAAGATCTAGAGGTCATCTTATAGAAGATTTAGAGGTCTTCTTATAGAAGACCTAGAGTTCTTCTTATAGAAGACCTAGAGTTCTTCTTATAGAAGACCTAGAGGTCTTCTTATAGGAGACCTAGAGGTCTTCTTATAGAAGACCTAGAGGTCTTCTTATAGGAGACCTAGAGGTCTTCTTATAGAAGACCTAGAGGTCTTCATATAGAAGACCTGGAAGTCTTCTTATAGATGACCTGGAGGTCTTCTTATAGAACACCTAGATGTATTCTTATAGATTACCTGGAGGTCTTCGTATAGAAGACTTGGAGGTCTTCGTATAGAAGACTTGGAGGTCTTCGTATAGAAGACTTGGAGGTCTTCGTATAGAAGACTTTACCCATGCCGCATACTGGCCAGATGTCTTGCACGGCGCGGTCGATTTCCGCCCAATAAGAATTTAGGCGACTGCAATATCCCGAGCGTTTTTGAGCCAAAACTACTTTGGTTTGTAGCGGCAACTGACGCTCCTCAGCTGCAATAGATGGGGAATGTACTCCGCGGACTTAATTCACACTATATTTGCTTCTGGCGTTAGCAATTGCATCCGTGGGAATACTGTTTAAGCCCGCATGATATGCCTGTTGATCTAGGGGTTCTTTCCTATATTGTTGAAAGGCAAAAATAGCCTTCCTGATATGCCAGAATGTGTCGCGCCTTGTCAGCAGATGGTGATTGGGATGGCTCTCACGGTAACACCCTACCAAGTACTGCAACGAAAGCATCTCATTGTGTCGATTTACTTGAAGAATTTTTGCCTCCTCATGTAGATGGTCCACTGCAGACTTGAGGAGGTACCCTGTTGCTGTTCTCAGGGCGGCATTCTGACAGGTTTGAATCTTTCCCAATTCGTAATCCCGGGGACCAAACTGGAGCCGCATAGCTTACCAGATACCAACCTATCGCGTTATATGTGCTCAACAAAGTTTCTTTATCTGCACCCCAAGTGCTGCCGGCTAGGGACTTGAGGACCTTGTTCCTACTTCAATGTAGTGTCGAATGTGACCCCTAAAATGTTGTGGCAGTTTGTGGTCGGAATTCTGCTACCGTCGACCACGACATTCAATTCTCTTCCAAACTGCGCTGATCATGTGTAGAAAAGAAAGGCTGTAGATTTTGAGGCGGAAATCTGCATATTCTTCGCATGGAAAAAGGTGGTAAGATCGGTTAAATAGGAGTTCAGTCTCCCACAGATATCATCAGGGAAGGTACCTGACGCCAGGATTGTGCAATCATCCGCATATGTTACGATTTCGATGCCGTCTGGAGTGGGCGGAATACAGGAGAGGTAGTCCACACTTATAGTTGACTATCTAACGTTTCAAACTTGGCCGGAGGCTTGTCTGCTCACTGTCCTCAAACAGCGTGGAGTGCCTGACTGGTGTCAAGCGACACCATCACTGTTCTATCACACGGAGTCTCCGGTTGAGTCCTTGACAAATATATGTGGAGATGGCGTGCAGCGCTGTTGTCGTGCTGCAACTTGATAGCTATTTCTGATACTGGGTAGGACTAAGGCCTCAAGAGTCTTTGGTACGGGCGACAAAAGCGAAATCGACCTGTACGATTTACGTTTGCTGGCATCCTTGTCTGGCTTCCGTAGCGGGACCACCCTGCCCATTTCCAGACTTCGGGAACAATGAGTGTGGCTAGCGACAAGTTGAGAACTTTAGTGAGATACTCCACTCCCGGCTCATCCAGCTGCTTCAGCATTACCATGGAGACTCCATCAGGGCCCAACGCTTTGAATGATTTAGCGTTCCTGATGGCATTCGCAACATCAGCCATTGTAAACTGTGGTGGTTCATCACCGGCAGGAAGAGATCTGATGCGACGTAATACTCTCCTCTTCGTCCTGTCACATTCGGGGTGCTCGACAAACTGTCGATTGAAATAACTTGCGCATCTCTGCGGGTCAGTCAACGTAACGTCGCCAAACGTGACTGAGGTCCTATCTTCCATCCTTCCAGGGTTCGAGAGTGACTTAACCGGCTCCAATGTTGCAACTCTTCAGATGATTTAACCACTTGTTCCGCTTATGTTCGCCGACCAGCCTGTTAACTTCCAGTTTCAGCTCCCTGACTCTGTGGTCATTGGGGTTGCTGCTGGGAAGTTTGGTCTTACTTCGAGTATTCGACCAGCAGGGATATGGCAAGCGGCTGCAGAAGTGATGATGTCTCGGAACGTCCTTTCCGCTACCCGGATAGGGCAGTTCTCTGAAACGGTGATTGGTAAACTCTCTGCAACTCGGCCAATCAGCTTTCCTATGATTGACGAACGTGCGGCGTTCAGAGGTGATGAAATCGGGTGGTCTGCTAACGGAGACAATTATGGGAAGATGGTCTGATCCAAGGGAAATGACGAGTTGCCAGGTGACGTCATTTATCAGACCAGGTGTCACGATGGTTATGTCTGGCGAACTGTGACACTCTCCTCTAATTCTGTGTGCGTGTTTCATTCGCATACATTTTCGTTTCGACATGTCGACATGTCGCGACATACAAAAACAGGCTGTTAGTATTTTTTACCCTCTTCGTCACGCCAACATCTGACTTACCACATTTTTAGGGCAGGATCATTTTTTAGGAGTATACAAAATCTTAATTTAAAGGTATATTTGGTATATATTGGTTTATAGATCAAACTTAGTGCAGTGCAGAAATTTTTATACGCTCCAGTGTGAAATATTCTGAACTACAAATATAAAATTAATTAAAAAATAGTTCCGTTTCCTCTCCACAATTTCAGGTGAATAGGCCACTAAGAATTCAAATTGGGATTATACCAAAGCGTAGGCCTATATCCACAAAATTTTGTGGATAAGTTTTTTTGTCACTGGGAACCCCAAGTGTCAATTTACAGCAAATGTTGTTTGAGTTTTTAGCTTGAAAATGTAACTAAATAATATAACCTCCAAAACTATGGTGGAGGGCATAAAAATGATTATTTTTTTTTAAGGGGAAGAAAATCCATGTCCTTTGAAGAAAATTCCAATATACTGATAATATTCACATAATTCAATCCAAAAATCCTTTTCTCATATTTTCCTCTCTCGCAAATCTCGAATAGGTTTAATTAATATCCAATATTCAAATCCAAAATAAAATATGTTCGCATATTCTTGTGGTCGCCATCATTAGCCCCTTTTAACATGCATTTACATATTTTTTATTTGATTCTTTTTTCACAAGTTGGGTGGTCTAATTAATCCCAGGCCTACATGCGGCTACTACATATTTAAATTGGAGTTGGTAAAATAAATGACCATCACGAGGGACGACTATGACTACGTAATGAATGGCCTGAACACATACCAAATTAACCAATAAAACACATGAAATTTAAAGAGAAACATAAAATTAAAATAAAAGAAAAACAACAACAGCAAAAGAATAAAAACTAAAATGCTTCCGCACAATTTAAACACCGGCAAACACACACATGAAAACCCGAATCGGTGTTTTACACCCTATAGTATTCGAATTGGTTGGTGGTGGTGGTGTTTGGGAATATGAGTCAAGTTGTCTGGTCATTTAATCAGTAGCCGAAACTCTTCATACAGTAGCCCAACAATCATTTAATGCTATGTTCATGGTACCCACAAGAAGGCTATATTATTTATTCTAAGGACATTCGGCCATAAATAAGAATATTCAAAAATAATACAAAGAAGTTAATGTGTCCATCAAAAGAAAGCGAGAGAATGCAACTACAGATTTATTCATAATTTTAATAATTTGAATTTCACCTGAATAATTCTCAAAAACAAATGACATGTGTTTGTGGACTCCGTTTTGTTCCTTATTTCAAGAGAAATTAATACCACCCAAGGAAAGGTTGTTTTATTTTTCGGGCAGGTAAACACAAAGGCGTGAGCCTACCACACATGACAATGACAACGCCAGTGACTACAAAACACACAAAAATCCTCAATGAATGAATGAATGTAAACAAATTTGACATTTTGTATCATAATGACAATTCTGACATTTCGCATAAATCAGTTGACGAGTTGTTGCTAATGGTATTGCTACTGCTTGTTGTTTTGCTTCTATTTGCTGCAAGGAAACTTATTAAAATATTAGCAAAACTAAATTTCGGTTTTATGTTTAATATTAAAGACACGCAAATATTGTGGCTTCTAAAAGTGTGTTCTTTTCATTTTGATTGGGTATATTAAAAAATTTTGGAAATTGAATTTAAAAAGTTTTTTTAAGAACTAACCAAGGCGAATTTAACAAGGTGATCCAAAAGGCGAATTCAGACCGTAGTCTTCATTTGCTGCCAAACTTTTTGCGCGAAATATCCACAAAAGGTAGAAGAAAACGGTAAAATATTCTTCGCGAAGCTTAAATAAAGATGTTGTACAAAGATATTATGTATAGAAGAGAAATATTTGTTATTTATTTTTGATTAAAAATATATTTTGGCAGCAAATAAAGACATCAGCTGGTATTATTGTATCACCTTCTTTCTTGCACAGTGGCACTAACAACATAATCAATCTCTGGGCAATCTATAGAAACCTAGCTATGTGTCCGTTTTGTGTTAATGCTCTAAAAAATATCCTACATATATTATTTTATTTGGTGTACACGGTGCGCCTAAACCAACTTTAAATGGAAGGTGCTTACACATGGGAAGTTTTTGCCGTTTCTGAAACTACAATATGCATAGAATAGAAAAATCAAAAAACAAAAAAAAAAAACAAGTAAGAAAGTATCAGTCAGCTGAGCCGACAGAGATATACCCTCAGTTAAAAAAAAAGTTAACACAATACTTCTGTAGGTTTTTTAGCTGTTGGGAAAATTTTCCAGGATGGAAAGGGCCGCAAAAAACTACTATTTTTTATTAGTCTATGGATATTTTCCTTACAGACTATATAATTAAATATGTTGTACTTAATTTTCTGAATTTAAATATATTACAAATTTACTTTTCAATTTACAAAGTTTGAGTTAAATCGATTTCTCTCTTAAAGGGTTATTTTACACATTAGCCAGTTTAGGTGGTTCCGGTAGGATTTTCCGGACCTTTTTGGGTCATTATCTCAGGGAGTATGGACTTGCCCACGAAAAAAAAAATTACATCGTCGTAACAGGGGCCGCAAGTGCAACCTGCTGCATCACAAATTATTAAGATCAGAGAGGAGTTGTTAAACTATGCTTTTTTCAAATTTTGTGTGGGAGGTACTCAAATGTGTGGACCGATATAGTCCATATTAGAACTCGATCTATGCCTGAAAGTAATATTACCAATAGCAAAGTTTGACTCAATTCGGTTATTCCCTCCTAAAGTTATCATGCCCACAATCTTGGCGAAAAATTTTGAACCTTTGTGGGGGAGCTACCGGAAGGAGTAGACCGATATGGTCTATCTTCGTACTTAAACTAAGTTTGGACAAAATATTGCAAGACCCAAAATTTTAACCGCATATGTTGATCCGTTCGAGAGTTATCGTGCGCTCCAACTACGACACATGGTATTATATGGGTTGTTTGCACTTTTCGTGCTGATTTCTGAAGAAATATGGACTTGCTCTTGAAAAAATTATATCGTCGTAATGAGGGTAGTGAATACAAGTGGCTGCAACAAAAATCAAAGCGATTCGAGAGCTGGCCTTAAACTGCACTTAAGCAAAATTTTGTGTTGGAGGTACCCGAAAGAGTGAAACAATAGGGTCCATATTGGAACCTCATTTATGTCTGGTAGAAATGTAACGATGTGCAAAGTATGGACTAATTCGGTTACTCCCTTCAAGAGTTATCGTGCGGACAATTTTTCCGAACATTTTTGAACTTTTGTGGGGGAGGTACCTGAAGGAGTGGACCGATATGGCCCATCTTGGAACTTAAATCAAATCTGGACAAAATATTTCGACACCCAAAATTTGAATCGAATCGATTGATCCCTTCGAGAGTTATCGTGCGCGCCAGCCAGACAGACGGACAGACAGACGGACGGACATTGCTAGATCGACTTAAAGTTGTCTGAAACGGATATCGTACAAACATACTTGGGGTCTAAAACCATTATTTCGATACGGGTAAAATGTGCCTCATCGAAATAATGGTTTTATTTTTTATTTTGTCCAAACTTAGTTCAAGTTCGATCGGTCCACTCCTCCCCCACAAAAGTTCGAAAATGTTCAGAAAATTTGTGCGCACGATAACTCTTAGATGAGGTTCCAATATGGACCTAATCAGTCCACGCTTTCGGATACCTCCCACACAAAATTTCGGAAAAGTTCAGTTTAGGACCTGCTCTAGAATCGTTTTGATTTTTGTTGTAGCAACTTATATTCACGGCCCCCCATGTGCCGGTACAAGCTTCATAAGGGGCAAGTCCATACTTCCTGAGAAAATAGCCTGAAAGTTTCAAAAAAACCCCTATGACACCGTGTGTAATGGTTGGAGCGCAAGATAACTCTCGAACGGATTTGCCGATTCGTCCAAACTTAGTTTAAGTTCGAAGATAAGCCATATCGGTCAACCCCTTCGGGTACCTCCCCCACAAAAGTTCAAAAATGTTCGGAAAATTGTGCGCACAATAACTCTTGAAGTGAAGGCCCGATTTGGTCCATACTTTACGCATCCTAAAGTATAAAGTTCTGTTGAAGCAGCATCCATACTTCATTGGAAAACAGCCCGAAAGTTGTAAAAACCCCCTATGGCACCATATGAGGTAGCTGAAGAGCACAATAAAATTTGACCTTTGTCATATTTTGTCCAAACTTAGTTTTACTTCAAAAATGGCCCATATCGGTCCTCTGCAGTTTAGGGTCCAAGTGCAGTTTAGGGTCTGTTCGAATATCCTTTGGAAATTTATACCGATGATGTGCTTTGTGTTCCCGTTTACAGCCACATTATGTTTTCCGTGGACAAGTCCATGCTTCCTGGCATACTGGTCCAACAGGTGTACGATAACCCACTGAAATGACTAGTGGGCGCAATATCTATCGGAAAGATATGACTCTCAAAATAAGATCCACTTCCGTAATGCACAATGTCGGTCCATTCCCTCCTCCGCAAAACTTTTAAACTTTAATCCTAATCCACATTTTTGTCGGCAAGTTCAAATGTCCAAAAAGTGCCACAAAATTCTGAAAAAAAACCTTAAATATATTCGATCTGTCCGTAGATGAAAGTTCCAATTTACATAGGCTGAGGGTATATATCTGTCGGCAAAGCCGACTGATACTTTTTTATACTTCAGGCTAAAAAGGGTATATACAGTCTGTCGCAAAAGTTAGTATACACCGTTGAAAGCAAAATATATTAGGGATAAATATCACTATAACTTATTGAAAACAACAAACAATTAGTTTTTTTAGATAGACAAGAAAGTTGTCTTCCGTAATAACAATTAAAGGTGCGCAATATTTGCATACATTAGCAAATGTAGAGTTCGAATCCCAGAAAGACAAAAATTTATGTCGCAAAAGTTAGTATACTACGGAGAATCCTCGTGGAACTGTGTAAAAAATTCTTGATATTTTTGAACAAAATGAAACTAAATCAGTACTTAAGATCATAAAGAGTATATTAATTGGTTTTAATGGCAGTTATAGTACTTATAGTGACAAGTCCAACGTACACTGGATCGTAAAATCCACAAAAATTGGTCATCTACAAATACAACAACTGTAGCGACAAAATTCCGGGTGTTATGTCTTGTTTATGAATTCTAACGCCTCGAAATGCTCAGAAAAGCTCTAAAGTTTCAACATGGGATGATCATGATCGAGTTTCGACTTGTCCTTTTTGAAAAAGGGGAATTTCTTGAAGAAAACCCATACTTTTGAGGCCGTTGTCCTTTTGAAACATGTAATAATCCTTAATCGTTACACATAGGGACTTTCCTTTTCAGTTAATTTTCTCACAAATTATTTCCCTTTTCACATTCCCACCAAAAATAAATACTAGGAGAACCTCACGTTCTGGCGTAAGTCCTACAGTGATACTCCACCACCACAGAAGGATATGATAGCTAATTTAAAATTTTAATACAGAGCTTTCTCTGCTGCGATAACGCAT
This sequence comes from Musca autumnalis, assembly GCF_047663935.1. Taxonomy (NCBI): domain Eukaryota; kingdom Metazoa; phylum Arthropoda; class Insecta; order Diptera; family Muscidae; genus Musca; species Musca autumnalis. Next base: position 75,660,486 of record NW_027412088.1, read on the forward strand.
GGATTGTGCAAAAACGTTCTGAAAAGCTGTGTTCGCTTCACTTAGGACCAAAATACAACTAAATGCATCAATTAGAAGCAGTTCATTAGACATTAGACACTAGGGACACGAAAAGCATGTCCGATACTGCTAAAAGGCCGGTAGGACAGTATAACTGTAGGGCTTACAACGGACCTTGAGGTTCTCCTACTAGTTAATATTGGTGGGAATATGAAAAGGGGCAACATTTGTTAGAAAATTAACATCTTTGTGTTTATTTCAGCTTTAGTCCATATTTTGTTGTAATTCAATTGTTTGAATAACAACAAAATATTTTAAAGTGGATATGAAATTGATTAGTTGTGGGCGAAGGGTAGGGAATATTATAGTTTCAGTTGTCACCAAACAACTTCATCAGTTCCCTTTTTCGCCGACTCTGTATCGATAAACAGGTCAATAAAGCCATCTAGCAAATTAAATAAAATGAGATATTTGCTGTATGGCCCTAAAGCTGTTTACCCTACAATTTGAGTCGAACTAAAGAATTTCATATCCACCACTGTTTTTATGTCGTCTTTGCTTCGCAAAGAATACGAACATAGGAGTGTTGCTTCAATAAGCGGGGGTAAAAACAACAAGAAAGTTGTTTTTGCATTACGCATTGGTCAACAAGGCCGTGCTGATGCCTAAAATTTAGACCCCAAGTATGTTTGGACGATATTCGTTTCAGACAATTTGGAGTCGATTTAGCCATGTCCGGCCGCCTGTCTGCCTGTCTGTTGGTCTGTCTGGCTGGTGCGCACGATAACTCTCGAAGGAATCAACCGATTCAAACGAAATTTTGGGTATCGTAATATTTTGTCCAAACTTAGTTTAAGTTCGAAGATGGGCCATATCGGTTCACTCCTTCGGGTACCTTCCCCACAAAAGTTCTAAATTTTCCTGTAAAATGGTGTGAACGATAACCCTCGAAGGCAACAATCGATTTCGTCCAAACTTTGCACATCGTATTATTCTTTCCAGACATAGATAGGATTCGAATATGGACTATACCGGTCCACTCCTTCGGGTACCTCCCACACAAAATTGGGATAAAGTGAAGTTTAAGAGCACCTCGCGGATCGTTTTGAAATCTTCTTCAGTATGTTGTCCTTGCGTCTCCCTTTACGACGGTACAATTTTTTGGGCGCATGTCCATACTTTCTGAGATAATGGCCTAAAAGCTCCAAGAAAAGGTTCTTGACGGAACCAACCAAAATGGCAAATCCGCAAGATACTTCTAGCAGGTAGTTTCTGATTGATTCAAACTTTGCACATCGTATTATTTCATCCAGCCATGTATTAGGTTGGAATATGGACTATAACGGTCCACTCCTTCTGGTACCTCCCACACAAAGTTTGGATAGAGTGAAGTTTAAGAGCTCTTCTCGGATCGTTTTGAATTTTTTTCAGCAGGTTGTCCTTGCGGCTCCCTTTACAACGGTACAATTTTTTTCCGCGCAAGTCCATACTTCCTGATATATTGGCCTAAAAATTCCAAGAAACCCTGACAACACAAACCAAAATGGCAAATCTGCAAGATAATCCTCGCAGGGAGTTTCTGATTGGTGCATTTCATCCAGTCATGCATCAGTAGTGGAATTCTATAACTCATTTTTCGAGTTACTACTACTATCGGTAAACTAAATATGCTTATAATTTCGGTAATTATCGATATTTTCCGGTTAACAACCAAAATAAAGTTGTCGCTAAGCCCTACCCATATTAGCAATGTTGTCAACTTTATTGATAATTTTGCGTTTTAATTTTACCGATTTTTGTCGGTAACTCAAAAAATGAGTTACAGAATTCCACTACAGGTTGGAATATGGTCTACATCGGTCCACTCCTTCGGTTACCTTCCGTATACATTTCGGGAAAAGCGAAGTTAAAGCTCCTCTTGGATCGTTTTGATTTTTTCTCAATAGGTTGTCCTATTGACCCCTTTTACAACTGTACAATGTTTTCCGGAGTAAGTCCATACTTCCTGAGACAATGGCCGAAAAGCTCCAAAAATCCTGCCAGCACATACTAAAATGGTTATAGCGGAAGATAACTCTAGAACTTTTTCAAAAATTTCTTCCAAACTTAGTTTAACGTTATTTAATATGCATTTCGAATTCTCTATGCATCAGAAGTTTGCTTACTAAAATTTTTTTACAGTACCCACAGATTCCATGTATATAAATCAAATTCGTGATTATTGTGATTTTTTCAGTGGCTGAGGGTATATCTCCGTCATCATAGCTGACTGATACTGCCTTACTTGTTACTTGTTCATTTAAAGTTAGTTAAGGTGCACCATACACCTTAACTAACTTTAAACTAAAAACGGCTTACCCCTGGGAAGTTTTTTTCGAATTCTGAAACAGCCATGTTCATAGATGAGGAAAATCTAAAAACAAGAAAAAATCGCTGTAGGGATTTTTAAATAAATCGTGGTCAAAGTTCACATTTTTATGTTTATTTTAGGTTTTCGCGATTTTGCTTGGAAACTGCAAGTCCTATCGAAAAAATGTTGTAGCTATGAAAATTCTCTAGAGGATTGACCTTTATGATTTGTTCCTAGGTTTTATCATTTTTGAGATATAGAAGTTCAGGTGACATTTTTAAGTTTTTTTAGGTTTCACGATTTTTTTTGAAAACGGTAATTCTTATCCAAATGGGACTAGAAAAAGACTTAAAGCTGTGAATATTCTCTACAAGATTGTAATTTTCTCCTAGGTTGTACCATTTTTGAGATATATAAGTTTAAGGTGGGAAATTGCAGTCATGACATTGTTGTATAAGGAGGCGATACGGTCAGTGCATTGTCCCAATTTGAACTTCTATATCTTAAAAATGGTAAAACCTACGAAAATATCATAAAGGGCAATATGGTAGAGAATTTTCACAGCTACAATATTTTTTCTAATCCCATTCCGACGGGACCTACAGTTTCCAAGCAAACTCGTCAAAACCTAAAAAAACTTAAAAATGTAAATTTTGACCGCGATTTATTTAAAAAGCGTTCCAGCGATTTTTTGGTTTTCTTATCTATGAACATTGTAGTTTTAGAATCTGCAAATTTCCAGGTGTAAGCACCTTCCATTTAATGTTGGGAACTTCAAATGTCAAATTACAGATAGTTCGGTCAAAAATGCACTAAAGAGTGACCCCCACTTGCAAAGCCTTTTCCAAGAAAACTACTCGCAGAAAAATAAATGCTAGAAATATGTTTGGATCCAAACAAATATTTCTTTGGAACTGATTGCAAACAAATATTTGTGTCCAAACAAATATATGTTTGCAACATTTTGCAACATACCTCCATTTAATATGTTTGGGTACCAACATATTTTTTAAGTTAGAACATATTATTTATGGGTGAAGAGGATTTTTGTCAAAAAGAGTAACAAAAGGGCTCTCGCAGCTGCGGAATGCTGGTTTATAATAAAGAGCTGTGTGTATGGTGTAATGCGTAAAACCCGTGTGTTTCGTGCTTTGTTGTTAACCAACGTAGCAAGCAACGACGAATAGAAAAAAATGGTATTAATTATGTTGGTCTTTTTTCATCAGTGTTCTAGAGAAAATCGTTGAGTAAAGACGGTAAAGTGAGTGAATAAATCAGTGTTTTGTATTTTCTTAAAGAAATTGTGCTTTTTAGTAAATTTAATGTCCAATACATTTTATAATTGAATCAAAAAGCTGAATGGAAATATTTTATTTGGCAAGGAAGAAATCGCAATTAATATTGGTAATTACATCAATACATTTTTCATATACATACATATGTATGTTTGAAATATGGATGTACCTATTTATTACATTATAAAATCATTTGATTCCAGATGCCGATTTCCCGCTGATGATTTCAACTTTGAAGAAAATGTGTTTTATTTCACAACTAAGAAGAAGCGTTCAACGATGTTTCTATATAATTTTTTTCTTTTTAAAAGTGCGACTTTTTATAATTTATTTTATTCAGTTTTTCTTTTATTAAAGTGTGTTATGTATTGCCTTGGAATTTTGTATGTACCTATGTGTCTTTGTTGTTTTTGCTTTTTTTCTATGCCCTTCAATAAAAAACACCACCATTTATAAATGTGTTTACATGTTAGAAATAGCCACTGAGCGCTTGCTGAGAGCAAGTGAGCATACATTTCAATGTGTTTCACATTGACATTCACGCTCCCTTGCTCTCAGAGAGCGCCCACTGGTGCATGGGTTTATTTTTTTGTGGCTTTTGGGTTTGTATTTGTTTGCACCCAAACATATATTTGTTTGCATATATTGTTTGTGGCAATTTACCGTCTACCAAACCCTGTTTTCAATTAAGCGTTTTGCGGTGCCAAATCTAGCTCGAAAACTTATGAACCGATTGCCATACATTTTTGTATGCTTATATAAAACATAATGACCTGTTCCTTCATCGATCGAGTTTTTTTAACTATTAGGTTTTACGAAAATGGTGGAACCAAAAATTCAAAATTTTAATTTTTGACTTAAAAACTGACATATCTTGGTAAAAATAAAACCGATCGATGAAGGACTATATGGCAATCGGTTTATTTAAATAGGCCACTACATTTTTTTCGATTAAGGGAAAGGTCTCTGCTGTGGGCGATAAGAGCGAAATTGATCTATACGATTCGCCTTTGCTGGACACCTTGCCTGCCTCCAGTAGCGGGCCCTCCCTGCTCATTTTCCAGACTTTTGTAATTGTGTGTGTGTGGCTGATGACAGTTTGAGAACTTTAGAGAGATACTCAATTCTTGGATCATACAGCTGTTTCAGCATTACCATGGAGATTCCATCAGGGCCCAAAGCTTTGGATGATTTAGCGTTCCTGATGACTTTCGCAACATCATCCATTGTTATTTCGGTGGTTCATTTACGACAGGAAGAGATCTGATGCGATGTGGCACTCTTCTCTTCGACCTGTCACTCCCGGGGTACTCGACAAACTGTCGATTATAAAAACTTGCGCACCTCTTCGGATCAGTCAGCGTACCTGAGAAGATAGAAATCTTCTTTCTATCCAGGGTTCGAGATGTTGCAACTCTTCAGATGATTTAACCACTTGTTCCGTTTATGTTCACCTGCCAACCCGTTATCTTCCAATGTCAGCTCCCTGACTCTGGGGTCACTGGGGTTGGCACGACGAAGTTCACCACGCTGATTTGCTAATCCCGTCGCATCTGCTGGGAAGTTTGTTCTCACTTTGGGTATTCAACGAGCAGGTTATGTGGCGAGCGGCTGCAGCAGTGATGATGTCTCGGAACGTCCTTTCTGCTACCGGAACCTCAGAGGGTTTGAGCAGATCTCTGAAGCGGTGATTAGTGAACTCTCTGAATCTAAGCCAATTAGCTTTCCCATGATTAACGAAAGTGCGGTGTTCAGAGGTGATAATATCCGAGCGACTGCTGATGGAGACAATTAGGGGCAGATGGTCAGACGCAAGAGAAACGACGGCTTGCCAGGTGAAGTCATTTGTCGGAGCAGATGACACGATGGTTATGTCTGGCTAACTGTGACACTCTCCACTGATTCTGGCAGGAGTGTCTTCATTGACCTTGCAAAACGTAGAGCTATTAGTCTGTTCAGCCAGCGCTACACCTCTCTGGTCGTTTCTAAGAACTGAATGTCACAATTCATGATGAATATTAAGTCCCCAAGACCAGACGGTTATGACCTTGCAAAAGCGGGTTAATTTCGGCTTTATAACCTAGAGTACAGCTATTTATCGGTGGAATATAAACGTTAAGCAACTATACCTCGGCAGTTCCCTCCTGACTGCTACCCTCATGCATTCCATGTGCGTGTCATTAGAGCCAGGCTCTAGCGAGATAGGTCCATGCACCACCGCGACCATGATATTCTTCCTATTTCTTCGATTTTACCTTGGAGTCCATTACAATTGAAGGAAAAACGGGTGCATTTTCGGGGATTGGAACAGCAACGGCTGGTGTTAAGTGCTGCGTGTACGGGTGCTGCTGGGAGGACTGCGGGTGATTCACGTATTCTGATGACCACGACTCAATCGGGGCTGTGTTCACGCAGCATGCAGCAACGTAGCCCTTGTCTTAGTTCGTCATATGGAGGAGTCCATACAACCCCTGAGATGCAGCCACTAGGGGTATCTATTGCATCTCACCAAAGGTTGAGTGTGGTGGATGCGGATGTGACAAACTGAACACATCCATATTGATCGTGGGTATTCCTCCATTTCGGCTTGGACAGCAGAACCCGTATCAGGTATTCAGTGATAGGCTGATCCCAACACAGATACAAATACAAACATGCGTACACTGCGGTGGCAGCCGCTGGCCAAAACACGGGGATTGTGTGGTTCCGGGTCAATCCGGTATCGAAGAACCCGCCGCTGTGGAATTAAAGCTTTTACATAATTGATCATACCAACCTCGTGATTACACACACATTTTATTAGAGTGACAGATTTTAATCATATTTGGCAGACAGACAACATAAACACAATTTGTGCAAAAGATTGTTTTTTGGATATTTTTTGCGGTACGTGACACCTTGTGTGGTGTTTGATATCACTGCTTGTCATTAAAGCCTAAACAAAATCGGCAAAGCATTTCATCCTTTTTTTCTGAAATATTCCAAATACTTCCCCGTTCCCTTAAAGAGGCAACTGCTCTATCACTCTACAATGTCCAAAAATCATATTTAACTGACACTTGATCTTGTGATGTGTCAAATTAAGAGGCTGCAGTTAGTGAATCTGTTGTCCAAATTTCATCCATGCTTCTTCTTCATCTGTGTTAATATGCTTTAATTTAGAAAGATGATCGTGCGACTTTTTTCATGCCCTTGATATTTATTCTTAAAATGCTGCCACTAGGCACCATATGTGTGGATGATGATGGTGTCTGTCCGTCCTTTCGGTTGCTGCTGCCACTCTTGTTGAGGATTGTTGGTGGCAGTGATACCTTTTGTTTGTCATGGATTTAACCTTTTGTACTCCGGCTGATATGAGTCCCAGGTTGGTTGTTCTTATTGTTATTGTGTCATTATGTTGATATTTTCTCAAAATATGACATTGGCGCATACTTAAGTACTTTGAATGACGTAGGCATGAATATTCATCAAGATTATCACCGTCGTCATCGTCCAGAGGGTTCTGGGTCGTTGTCATGATCATGCACATCACCGTCACGATCGAACGCAACAAAATACGTGAATCTGGGTAAATTTGTGTGATTTTTGTGTGGTTCAGTGTTTCAATCTACCAATTCATTCAATCATCCAACCATCCATCCCTTCATACCTCTGTGAGATTATCAGGTGAAGGGGCTCCCAAAATTTTGAAGATTTGAATATCTGCGAGTGTGTGTGAACAGTTTTGTTAGAGGCCACACGTGTTGATGTTGTTTCTTGGATTTGTTTTCTTTCAAGCTGGTGTGGTTGTTGTTGTTGTTGCCTCTTTGTTGCAATCTTAACACGTTCAGGCAGCAAGCAACACGTAGGTGGCTTTTTGTAACATTTGACTTGGCCATTATTGTGGTTGGCTGACGCTTGTTGTTGTAGTTGTTGTCATCATCCTCATTGTGGATTGATTACATTAAGTACTGGTGTGATGTCTTCATATGATGCTTGTTTATTTTATTATCCACAGCAACAGAAAGTAAGCATGTTTTGACATATGGATAAAATCATCCAGATGATGATGATGACGATGATGTGCAGAAATTTGTCTTTAAGGCGCTTCAACAACTTTGGTGGTCCTTAAGTGGGTTAAATTGAATGAAATTTAAAAATGATAACAGCCAAAGAAATGCAATTCTTATTAATTTTATTAAGCAGTTTTGTTAACCAATACTTATGGCAATTTCAAAAACCCTGGAACACACTCTAGAGAAAGTTTGTATAAGTGTCCTGTAAATTTTACCCTATTTGGAAAGAAGAATTATAAGTGTTTCTTTTTCCAACGTATTAGAAAATGGGACGAACAAACAAAAACTAGACTGACTATAATATCATACAGTTCATGTTGGACACTATTCCACAGTATAGTTTTATTAAGTGAGAAATTTGTATACTCTCATCATTAAGGATAACAAGATTATTGTTACGAAATTAAGATTAACTTTTTTCGAGTAGAAGCTGTTTAATTCCCCGATACGATTTGTACCAAATAAAACGCGGGTTCTAACTATTCGTAAACGATTTTACTATGCACATAACTTAAATCTACTAAGCTCACAGCTTTCCTTTACTTCTTTTCTAACGGGCGGTTTTTGTTCGCGCTATGAAATCACTCACCCACCTGCTACCCTCCCATATTTATACTCAAACACTTATGCATAGAATGTTCAATCATCCCTTATGTAGGATGTTCTGTAATCCCAGCTTACAATTTTTTCCGAGGGCTCTGATTTCCCATTTTTTTTCCAAAATTTTCTGAATATTTTTTAGATATTTGTCGATTTCTCTAATATTTTTCTAGAAATTGTACCGATTTTCTAAAACTTTTTTTAAGAATCTCTGCACATTTTCTGAAGAACCTTAAGAATCTCGTTCCGAATTCGTTCCGTTTTCTAATCGATTTTCTAAGGGATTTTTTTGTTCGATTGTTGTCGAAAAACATAATGTTTTTATATAAAATTCGCATATACAGTTTTTGAATTGTTTTATTATAAATGCAACTTCTTCTACTATTAATCACAAAATGATAACAACAGGGAAAATCATTAGGACGTTTGAAATTAGAATCATCCATAAATAGCGCATTAAAAGAAAATTGTCTCTGAGTTGGGGGATATTTGTTCTGTGCTGTGTGTCGGTATCAAAGGCGTCAACGCCCAAGAATTTCTTTCGATTTTTTTCAGAAAATCTAATTTTTTCTTCGAATTTTTCCAGAATTTCTTTCCGAATTCGGACCAATTTTCTTCAAAAAATCTAAATTTTCCACCGAATTTTCCAGATTTTTTTCCGAATTCGGACCGATTTCGTTTCGAAACTCTGATATTTTGTTAGAATTTTCTTAGAAAATTCTTTCCGAATTCGGTGGACACGGCCATACAACTTTTGTACCGAATTCGCAAAGAATTCGGAAAAAAATGTTAGCTGGGATGGCAATCGATTCGCGAATACACATACAAACAGACGAAAGAATGTAAACAAGAAATGGGGCAGAGGTAATAAATACGAGACAGCGTAGAAGGGGTAGTAATAAATGGCCATGAAAAAATGTGAGCGAGGGTACAGCAAAAACTATAGCAAACAAGTAAGAATGACGTAAAGTTCGGCCGGGCCGAAGTTTTTTTACTCTCTACCACGAGTTGTATTTAATTAATATGGTACAAATAGCTTCCTTTAGTTTTTTTTTTTAAACAAGATTTAATACCAAGGACACATCTGTATCTTCTACCCATTCAGAAACTGAAATACAATTTACAGTTATTCCATTTGGACGATGCATATACAACTTTCAGAATACGAACATTTGATCATTTTTTGCGTAGATAGTCCGGTCAAAATAGACATGCGTATAAGGGGGAAATAGCAAAAATTCCCACAAAGCTGAATTTTGGTGGAGAGCTAGGGTTGGCCATTAGAAGCAAAGTCCTAAAAGTCCCCATCGATCCCATGTGTGCAAAACAAGTTATTCGGGGTCAAAGGTCATTTTTGGAGGCATTATTCAGTTTTTTTTAATTTTTCTCAAAAACGGTAATACTTAGCAAAAGCCCGCTAAAGTAAAAGTTGTAGATTAAATAATTGACTACATGATTGGTCCTTATGCTTCTTAAAAAAGATTTACCATTTTCGAGATATCTCGATCTAAAGGTCAAATAAAAAATTAGCCGCGTAAGTACATTATGAGGCGAACCGGTTAAAGTAACAACACTATGTGTTAGATACTTCCGTAAGCTTTCAAACGATATCCACTTTGCAGTAATCGGTTCAGTAGAACCGGGTCTAACCCGGTTTTTAAATTTGGCCTTTCGGGTCTAATAACCGGCGAACCGGATCCGCAACCGTTGAAAATTATAAATTAAAATTAAAAATTAAAATTATTATATATTTCCGTAATCAGCGAAACAAACCCTACCTTCGGACAAAACTTGAAAAAAATCGGAGAGTTTTCGTTGGGATCGTTCCCGTTGGGCTTTCGATTATACATGTGGGTTAAATGGGCTATTTTTGCATAAAATGACTCTAACATTGAATAACTCTACTAAACAGACTCCGATTTTGTTGGAATTTTTTTAAAAGATAGCTATAATTTCGCTCTTCAAGAAAATATATATATTTTTGGGGGACAGACCCGATTACTTCGCTTATTTTAGCCGGTTCGTCTGAATATGTGCATATTTCCCTTATAAGTGCATAAAAATCATGTGTTTTTTAGAACAGCTATATCTCAAGAATGGTTCCTTCTAAGAAAAAAAATGTAAGGGTCAAACTTGTAGATAATTTTTCTGTCTACAATATTTACTTTAGTCACTTTTTGATTAGATCAACCGTTTTGAAAAAATAAATCCGAAAGCCTAAAAACCCTTAAATTTTGACCTTTGACCCCGAATATTTTTTTTTGCACACATGGGATCGATGGGGACTTTTAGGACGTTGCTTCTAATGGCAAACCCTAGCTCTCCACCAAAATTCAGCTTTGTGGGAATTTTTGCAATTTCAATGTCTATTTTGACCGGACTAAGAGGTTTCCTTCCCATTGAGAATTCGAAATACCAAGTTACAGTCTATAAGTGAATTACTTGAGATCGAGATGTATCATAGAACCTTCCAATCTGAGAACCCGCAATACCTCTTGTATGGGGGCCATATTAAAACTTGCATTTATAGACACAATATTCTGCAGGCATGTTTTATACCCATATCGAATACTAAATACCAAATTTTAGCCACTTCGGTAGGATAATATGGTTAAAACTTTAAAAATACCGAAAATCGGGAAGTACCTTATATGGGGGCTATATCAAAACGTGGTCCTATACCGACAACTCTTTAAAGGGTACTGCATTCCTTCCCCACAAAGACAATATACCGAATTGTAGAATAAATACCGAAAAGCAGGAGGTACCGTTCTCTTGCGATGCATCAGAACGTAGATCTATACTGACAAATTTCTAAAGGAAACTGTTGTAGCCACAAAGAAAACTAAATACCAGATTTCTAGTATTTCGGTTAGATAATGGGCTAAACAATTGAGCAATATTACTAACAAATTTCTGGGGGAAAGTTTTGTAGCCCCAAAGGAGTCTTAATACCATTTTCAATACATTACACCAACAGCAATCCACATTCTAGCTTCATCGGTTTTGCCTGGGCGGTGTGATCTGTGTTAGACAATCACTCACTGCCTTCATCACAACTTCAGTACCAAATTTCAAAGTTCAATAGCAAGTGGTACAGAATTCGTACTAAGAGTTGGTTTTTATAACCTCAGTCTGGCCATGTCTGTACGTTTTTCTGTCTGGCTCTCGAAGGGACTAACGTATTGGGTCCAAACTTTAAATTTCGCAATATTTTTCCAGACATACACGCTATTCAGGTTACTCTTTAATCCACTGACGATTTTAAGTCGCTGTCTGAGTTACTACTCCATCGCCCAGCCGCTCCTTTCCCGTATTTATACATGCCCGCTGATACATAGACTGTTCTAGTCTCCTTAACCATAGAATGTTCCACAATGATCACGCGACATGCTAGTGGATTACCAAATACACATACGCACATACATACTCGTATCCAAACAGACGAATTAATGCAAACAACAAATGATAAGCGAGAGGAGCAGGGGTTACAATGAACGACGTCACAATGCAGAAGCATAACTGTATAGCATCCCTGTTCTTTGGTATTGTTGCGGTTACGAAGTTTTTCGGCAAGAAAGAACGCCAAGAAAGAGCGGACAAGAGAGAGCAAATGTTTTGATTTGTTGTTGTTTAGTAGCTTGCGCATATGCAAACATACTAACACACTGTCATAAATTGCCAATGTTTTTAATACATTCACATTTTTGTCTGCACTCTTCTTGGTCGGAAATGCTGTATAGCACAGTCGACCAAGAAGAGGGCACACAAAATTCTCAATATTTGCAACTTTTGACAGTGTGTTAGTAACGTTGTATGCACGCATGCTGCAAAACAAAAACAAATCAAAACATTTGTGTGCTCTTTCGTTGCGTTCGGGTCGTGTGTGTGTGAATTGCCGAAAAACTTCGTAACTTTAACAATATAAAAGCACGACATTGCTGTATAGTCCAAATCATAGCCGACCAAAAAGAGCGAGCGCTTAAATTGTTTATGGGTGGGTAAAATTACACTGACAGAACAGAACAGGGTGATGATTTTCATATTGAGTATGAAATGAAAAACACAGGAAAAAAGTTGTCACGGCGTGTTAGCGTTCAGAGCCAAACATAGTGGTGGGTGTGTGGGTTAGAATCGTCGGCTTTCCTTTTTCATTTGCATTATAGATCATAAAAAAGCTCGATTAATAAATTAAAAAATAAATAAATGAAAGAGAGAGAACTGAAATCGTACAAACATAATAATAGCAAAACAAATATAGAGCACAGCCGACCAAGAAGAGGGCACACAAAATTCTCAATATTTGCAACTTTTGACAGTGTGTTAGTAACGTTGTATGCACCCAGCAAACCAATCGTACCGACATCGTAACGAAATTCGGACGATACGTCCGATATCTGATCCGAAATCGCAACGATATCTTAACGAAAGTTGTATGAAGTGGTTGACATAATTTCGGAACGAAAAATCTTAGCGACATCGGATCGATTTCGGTCCGATTTCGTAACGAAATCTGAAGAAAATCCTTGGGAAATTCGGATAGGAAATTTCTTTCCGACATTCGTTCCAAAATCGGAACGAAATCGGTACAAAATCTGAACTATTTCCTATCCGAAAAATCGTTTAGAAATCTGAACGACTTTGCTTCCGAAATTGTTCAGGCGTGTCGGACATCAGACATTTGGTTTGCTGGGCACGCATGTTGCAAAACAAAAACAAATCAAAACATTTGTGTGCTCTTTCGTTGCGTTCGGGTCGTGTGTGTGTGAATTGCCGAAAAACTTCGTAACTTTAACAATATCAAAGCACGACATTGATATAGAGAAGTAGTGATTGGGATTCTATACAGTAATTGTTGTTGTAAATTTGATTTAAATAAACTAAATGACTAATAAAAATTTACGTTACAATTCAAATTCTTACATTACAAGAATTCGTCTAAATTATCTTAAATCTACCAGTTACTTTCATAACAGTATATTTTTATCGAATTTTCACGCATCCACATGAAAAGGATGCTGACATATTGAAACAAAAACAGAACAGAATTTATACCCGATTTCTCATTTTTGAAATGTAAATGTAGAGTGTGTAATCTTCACAGGATCGCAGCAATCTGCGCTCAAATTCGAAATTTTGTACGTAATTTTTTATGAAAACCCAGTTTTTTGGATTCAATATTCACAATTGCCGTTCTGAATCTAATAAACCCCAGCGCGTTCAATTGATTTTGCTGCAAATTGGTATATTGAGTTTTCAGCAGATAGAAAACTTATGTACAAAATATTTTTAATATAGGTTCGCGTTTTTGGGTAAACCCCATTGAACAGAACCGGCCGATAGGACATATTTTCTAAAGTATTTGGTTGTATTTTGGCATTTTATGTTCTTCGTACAAAACCTATGTGCGAAATATTAGCAACGTAGGTTCGCGTTTTAGTATAGTCCCTATATGACGGGTTCCCTCATTTTAGGTATTTTAAGGGTTAAAGACAAAAATTGCAACCGATTTTGATGCAAATGTAAATATTGAGATGTTAGCCAATAAAACACCTCCTCACACAAAAACTGTCAACACAGGTCCACTTCTGGGTAAAGCCCCACAACCCCACATATCCATTAAGGAGTAAAATATCAACAATTTGTTGTTTTCATTTGTATCTATAATGTTTATTATATTTAGCAGGTCTGTACCATTAATTTTATTAATAATGTCTCAGATTATGTTCAGGTTGGCACTGCATTACAATTTTTAACGTATATTGGTATTTGCCCCACAGCATCTAAAATTGTTGCACTATATGTAAATTACAAACATTTTCAGGTCAATGCTATGAAAAATTGCGAGAGGATTCTTAATTTCGCAAAAATTGTTAAAATTAGTAAGTCCATTTTTTCAAAACACAGCCGCGTTTACTTTCCACTTTTGGAAAATGCAACTAACGCAATGTCTCATGTCATTTTGAAAAATCTTGAATATCATTGAAAACTGCGCGTTTCTGCATCTGTTTTATAGTTTCAAATCTTTCAGATTATATATATCTTAACACGGGACTGTAGGGGGCTCAGTTTTGAAATGTGCACGGAAAATAATAAAAATAATAATTTTGAAAACTTCAAAAATCAATTCTTTCCAATTAAAATTGCATGAAAACTATAAGAGATTTTTTATATTTTTTTTAAAGAGAACCAGTTAAAAAATTTTCAGTCGGCTTTGCCGACAGCCTGTATGAATTGAAACACTTATTTTTCAAAAAAAAAAAAACCTATGAATTTAGGGGGTTTCCAGAATTTTGGGCATATGAACTTGCCGACAAAAAAAGATTTTGGATTAAAGCACAAAAGTTTTGCAGGGGGAGGTACCTAATAGAATGAACCGACATAGACCATTTTGGAAGTGGATCTTATATTTAGAGGCATTCCTCTCCTATAAATAAATAGCGCGCACCAGTTTTTTCAGTTGGTGACCATATAATTTAGACCCACGAAAAACATATTATCGCTGTAAACACTGACACTAGGAGTATCTTGGGTAAAAATGTCCAAAGGATCCTTGAACAGACCCTTAAACAGAAATGTTGAACCCCAAGCAGTGGACCGATAGGACCCATTATATTTTCATTCGATTTGAGTCATTGGATGTACCAAATACGCTATATCTGTGAAATGTTGATGAAATTTAGACAAGTAAGAAAGTATCTGTCGGCTTTGCCGACAGAGATATAACCCCAGCCTATGTGAATTGAAACTTAAATCTTTTATTTATTTAGGGTATTTTCTGCATTTTGTGTCACTTTTTGGACATTTGAACTTGCGGACAAAAATGTGGAGGAGGGAATGGACCGACATAGTGTATTATGGAACTGGATCTTATTTTGAGAGTCATATCTTTTCGATAGATATCGCGCCCAATAGTCATTTCAGTGGGTTATAGACACCTGTTGGACCAGTATGCCAGGAAGCATGGACTTGTCCACGGAAAATATAATATGGCTGTAAACAGGACCATAAAAAACATCATCGCTATAAATTCCCAAAGGATCTCCGAACAGACCCTAAACTGCACTTGGACACAAATGTTGAACTTGTGTGGGGGACGTATCCTAAGGGGAGGACCGATATGGGCCATTTTTGAAGTTAAACTAAGTTTGGACAAAATATGACGAAGGCCAAATTTTGGACCAAATCGGTTTATCAGTTCGAGAGTTATTGTGCTCTCCAGCTACTACATATGGTCCCATAGGGGGTTTTTACAACTTTCGGGCTGTTTTCCCAAGAAGTATGGACTTGCCACTGAAAAAACTTTTACCGTTGTAATTGTGACAGCGATTGCAAGTTGCTTCAACAGAAATCAAAGTTAGACAAGAGCAGGTCTTCAAGTGAACTTATCCGAAATTTTGTGTGGGAGGTACCCCAAGGAATGGAAAAAATATAGTCCATATTCAAACCTGATCTATATCTGGTAGATATATAAGGATGCGTAAAGTATGGACCAAATCGGTCCTTCCCTTCACACAATTTTCCCGAACATTTTTGAACTTTTGTGGGGGAGGTACTTGAAGGAGTGAACCGATATGGCTTATCTTCGAACTTAAACTAAGTTTGGACAAAATATTATGAAGGCCAAATTTTGGATCAAATCGGCAGATCCGTTCGAGAGTTATCTTGAGCTCCAACCACTACACAAGGTGTCATAGGGGTGTTTAGAAATTTACAGGCTATTTTCTCAGGAAGTATGGTTTTGCCCCTGATGGAACTTGTACCGCCGTATGGGGGGCCGTGAATACAAGTTGCTACAACAAAAATCAAAACTATTCGAGAGCAGGTACTAAACTGAACCTTTCCGAATTTTTGTGTGAGAGGTTCCCGAAGCCGTGAACGGATTGAGTCTATATTGGAACCTCATCTAATTGTGGTATAAATTTAACGATGTGCAAAGTATGGACCAAATCGGCTACTTCCTTCAAGAGTTATCGTGCGCACAAATTTTCCGAACATTTTCGAACTTTCTTGGAAGAGGTACAGGAAGGAGTGGGCCGATATAACCCATCTTCGAACTTAAACTAAGTTTGTACAAAATATTGCGAATGCTAAATCGGTATATCCGTTTGAGATTTATCGTGCGGACATATCTAAATCGACACCAAATTGTCTGAAACACATTTCGTCCAAACATACTTGGGATCTAAACCCATTATTTCGATGAGGCACATTTTGCCCGTATGAAAGTGTATATACATACCTTCGTTAGCATAAATGCTGAGGGCATGCAAAAATATGAAACAAAATACAACTTTTAAGTGCATTTTTAAGTCGTTTCGCTGAGTAAATCGCCAAACTGAATATAATTGGATAATTTGTAGTAAAGCGCTTAGGTGACGAAATTCCTTAAAGTTTACTTTCGAAATTCCTTAATGTTCAACTTAACTTCCCATATTTCGCATTGTGCACCGTTGCCACGCAAATAAATTTTCTAACCGATACGTTTTGCAACAAACAAAAAACTTTTAAAAAAAGGACCTAGGGGAGGTAGCCCGCCCCTCCGAAATTCATCCTAATATTTAACCTATTTTCACAATTGGTCATCCCTTTACGTTCTTTGAAATTTTCATTAAAGTCGGTTAAGTACTTTTGCATATATAACGTATTAAAAAAGTGGGCGGGGTCTGATCTTTAGGCCCTAAATAAATAACTAGGGTCGGTCACACAACCACCATTGCCTCGCAAATTTATTTTCTCATCGATACGTTCGTCAATTTTGCTACAATAGCGTTTTTAAAAAATAGACCCCGCTCCCTCCGAAATTCAATTATATAGCCTATTTTCACAACGGGTCATCCCTTTACATTCTCTGAAATTTTCAGGAAAATCGGTTCAGTAGTTTTGGATATATAACATATTTAAAAAATGGGCGTGCTAAAATAGCTTTTTTTGAAAAAGAAGGCATAGGTGAAGTTTCCCGCCCGCTCCGAAATTCAACTAAATGTATAGCCTATTTTCACCACCGGTGTTCCCTGTACATTCTCTGAAATTTTAAAGAAAATCCGTTTCGCCGTTTTTGAGTCCATACGGAACACACATTGTATTTTATATATAAGATATATATTCTTGATCAGGATAAAATTCTAAGACGATCTACCCATGTCCGTCTGTTGTAATCACCTAAGCGTCCGCAATAATTGAAAAAGAACACTAAACTTTGGCACCCGAGTGCCTCGAAGATGGGCTATATAGGTCCACGTTTTGGTATATCCCTCATATAACCGTACCACCTGATTTAAGGTTTTTGAGGATTTTAGCTACATTTGTTGACCGAACCAGCTGAATGTTAACATTGGAAGTTCCCTATGGCCATGAAATTTCACCAGTGGTGAATCACCACTAAAAATTGTTAAGATTGGTCCATATAAAGGTGCCTCCCGATTTAAGGTATTTTGAGAATTTGTGCTACATTTTCTGCCCAAATTGGCTCCAATTTGGCACTTTAGTGTAAAGAGGTAAAAAACTTCTGCACCAAAATGGTGGAGATAGGTGGATCAAGTAATTTGAGGTTTTTAGCAACATTTTTCGTCCGAATTAGCTGCGATTTAATATTTGAGGTTCTCAATGACCAAAAAACTTAACAGTAAAAATTGGCAAGACAGGTCCACGTTTTGGTATAGCCCCCATATAAAAGTATTTTGAGGCATTAAGCTACATTTTCTGGCCGAATATGCTGAAATTTGACATTAAAGGTTCCCAATGAACAAAAAACTTCTCCACTAAATATGCCAAGATAGGTACACGTTTGGGTATTGCCCCAATATAATGGTACATCTCGATTGAAAGTATTTTGAGGTCTTTAGCTACATTTTCTGATCGAATTAGTTGAAATTTAACATTCGACGTTCTCAGTGGTCCTGAAAATTTCCCATTAAAAATCGTCAACACAGATAAATGTTTTGGCATAGCCTCCTTATAAAATCGGGGGATACGATTCTCGGAATTTTGAGGTTTTTAGCTAAAATTTTTAATCGAACTAGATGTAATTTGACACTTGAAGTTTTCAGGCGTCGCTAACTTCTCCTTCAAAACTCGTCAACTTAGGTACATGTTTATGTGTAGCCCCCCATATAACGGCATCCCCCGGTGTTTTCAGGATTTTATCTAAACTTTTTGACCGAACTAGCTGAAATTTGACATTTGAGGTTCTTGCACCTAACAGGAAACTACTTATTCCACTTTAGTACAGAATAAGGTGGAGGGAATAATAAGTTTGGCCTAGCCGAACTTATGTTTTTACATGTTATTATATTAACTCTATCTTTGGGGTCGAAGGTGTAGTGAAGCGTACATACATATCTTATATGTATAAATTATAGCCTCTCCTGCATTACTGTCAACCTCACCGACTAGTGGTGGACCCTGTCTTTAGCAGAGTAGGCTCTGACGACCAACCATTGGCGGTGTAACCATAACACCTGTTTCTAAGAGGAAATGTTTAGGAACCACAACAAAAGTATGGCATGTTCGGAGGCCAGAACTTGCAAGCAAATGTAAAACCTAATCTACCATCGATTACTAAATGTTCACTGATTCGAGTATTTACAAAGAGAAACAATTATCGGAATTATTTGATGACGAATAAACGCTACGTTAAACGGATACGATTTGCACAATGGAATGTGAGGACGCTTTATCAAACTGGAAAATTCGCCGAATTGTCAAGAGAATGTGACAGATTAAATATAAGTGTTTGCGGTCTGAGCGAAGTAAGATGGAACACCAGCGGAGAAGTCCGGAACAATAAGGGTGATGTACTGTTATATTCTGGGATGTCGAACAAGGATGATCCACATATTAGAGGTGTAGGCATATTCTTAAAAAAGCAGCGTACAAGGCACTTATAAATTGGAAAGGTATCTCCGCAAGAATTATTACAGACACCTTAAGAACAAAATGCAATAATATAATAGTTATTCAGTGCTATGGCCCTACGGAGGAGAGTGATCTCACTGAGAAAGAGTGTTTTTACAGTCAGCTGAGCAGTGTACTGGCAAATATACCTAAGAAAAACATAATACTACTACTTGGGGATTTTAGCGCCCAAAATAGGCTCAAACATTGATGGTTTTGAACATGTAATTGGGACTCATGCGCTAGGAAATCGCAACATAAACGGGGAATTGCTGTTTGAGTTGTGTATGAACTTTGACCTTAAGATTGGGGGTTCGCTTTTCCCCCCATAAGCAGAAATATAAAACAACATGGAAAGCACCTAGTGGAAATTACGAAAATCAAATAGACCACATATGTATCTCAAAGAGATGGTGCAACATATTATGCGATGTTCGTCACAAAAGAAGCGCAGAAATTGGTAGCGACCACTACTACTTTTAGCTGAGATAAAACTAAAATTGTTTTATAAACATAATAATCCATCACCTCAGGTGAGAAAATTTGATATTGAAAAACTAAAAATGAGCCAAACCAAAAATATATTTTCAAACAAAGTGAGAGAAATAAACATAAACACCAATGAAATACTGGAAGAAAAATGGAAGCGGTTTAAAGACAATATGGCAGATATATGCAAGGAAGTCTTAGGATTCAAGAGACGGCAACAAGATGCGGAGTGGATGACCAATCTCTCCTGGGATCTTATCGACAAAAGGAAGAACCTAAAGCTTAAAGTGCTCAATGAACAGAAGAATACAAAGCAACATATAAACAATTGAGTAAGGAAATAAAGAAACAGATAAAACGAGACAAACGATATTACTACAATACAATGGGTAGTGAAGCCCAAAATGCAGCAAACAGTGGAAACATAAAAGAGCTCTACAATGTCATTAGAAAGCGAAGTTGAAAAGCTACTCCTCAGACTAATCGTGATGTCTTATTACAGCAAAAGACGACAAATAAAAATTTGGAAAAGGCATTTCGAAAAAACCTTGAATATTAGTCAACATCATCAGGAACAATTTCCATCAAATCCGCAAATTAATATTGAAAATCCTACGCGAAATGAAATTAAAGAAGCTATTGATAGCCTAAAAAATGGAAAAGCCCCTGGAAATGACGGTATACCATCAGAATGTTATAAGGCATGCAGCACAATAATGGCGGATATATTATTTCCTCTATTCAAACAAATATGGAAGGAAGAAAGTATCCCTATGGACTGGAAAGAGCCAATAACAGTAAAACTCCATAAAAATGGTCCTAAGACTAAATGTGGTAACTGGAGAGGCATATCGTTGCTACCATCAATATTACAGATATTTAACAAAATAATATTGAACAGAATAGCAGATCCCTTGGAAAAAATGCTACGAAAAAACCGAGCAGGATTCAGAGCTGGTAACTCATGCATAGATCATATATGCACAACCAGGATTATAATTGAGCAATCGATTGAATACAATGCAAGTTTGTATCTGCCCTTCGTTGATTACGAGAAAGCATTCGATGCCATTAATAGAAGCTACATCTGGGAAGCACTCTCATCGAAAGGGATACCCAGGAAAATTGTGAATATCATAGAAAAGAAATACGAGGGAACAACGTCTAGAGTCTTACACGAGGGCAATGTGAGTGAAGCCTTCGTTACCACCAGTGGAGTACGTCAAGGCTGTACACTATCACCTTTACTCTTTATAACAGTTCTTGACACAGTATTCGAAAACCTAGATTCCGCCCCAACTTGTATTAATTGGAGAATGTTTGACAAACTTGGTGATGTGGAATATGCAGACGACGCCGTATTACTGACAACCACATTTTCGGATATGCAGACCAAGTTAAATGCACTATCTGAGGAGTCTCTCAAAATTGGGCTTAAGATAAACTGCGGAAAAACAAAGACTATGAGAATCAACGCAAACAATAATACCCCGTTTAAAATCTATGACAAAGATATTGAAAATGTAGACCGCTTCGAATACCTCGGTAGCACTTTATCTATATCGGGAGGAACAATTGAAGACGTTGAAAGCCGCATACGAAAAGCGCAAGGTACTTTTGCGTCTCTTGCAAATATCTGGTCTTCGGAAACGATAGATCTAAAAACAAAAGTAGACATATTCAATGCGTGTGTAAAATCTACACTATTATATGGCTCCGAAACTTGGCTCGTCACCAGCAACATCACTAACAAATTGCAGGTTTTCATAAACAGATGCCTCCGTAGACTTTTGAAAATATGGTGGCCGCAAACCATATCAAATGAGCGACTGTGGATAGTTAGAAGGCAGCATGGAATAGGATCCGATATAACCAGAAGAAAATACGGTTGCCTTGGTCATACTTTAAGGAAAAGCGAGGACGAAATTTCCCACTCGGCACTTAGATGGAATCCACAAGGACGTCGCAATAGAGGCAGACCAAGAACTACATGGAGAAGAACAATCATGTCAGAAACTAATCAAACTCTTAATCAATTACAGTATTTAGCGAATGATAGAAACACATGGCGAAACTTTGTAAATAGACTAAGTTTGTAATATGTAAATCATTTATAAACATGTCATAATAAATAAATATTAACTCTCCATTTTTTGGTATATTTCTAATTATTAGACTTAAAAATGCAATTTTTTGGTGCGTTGAACAAATTGTGTTTTTTCTTAATCTACGAGTTATATCAAATATCATTGATGTAGCATCAAACAATATTTTGTTTTTTTTTTTTATTTGCCCATTTTCGTTTTTGATTTTCCAAAATATTGCCCATATTTCTGTCGACAACGGAGACTGATACTTTTTTACTTGTTGTGCATTGCCTTTTATTAACTGGTATAAATATATTTGCATTCAACAGATTTTAAAATAATTACCAATTGAGTATCTTAATACCATTTTTATCAGTCAGGATTAATCATAGTGATTGAAATACATCATTATGTTCGGGCTACTTGTCTCAGCCAAAAGGACATTGACAAACTTGTTTCAATCATACAACAATTTTACAAACATACATACAATTTGTTTTAACACAAAGAACCAACAGACTTTAATTGCTTAATATCCTTTCGTTGTTGTAACTTCAATTAACAAAACTACCGAGGAGAGATGAAAGAAGAATTAGTCAATGGCTTGCCCGACATTGTGATTGAATCAATCATTGAGTGATTGATATGTTGCGTCAGACAAAGAATTACTCATTCAGTTTGAGCGGTTGCTTGGTTCGTTGGCTTCCTTAAACGAGACTGAAGATTAATCCATTCATTGATTCATTCATCCTTTTTTTTCAAATTCGTTCATTAAACAATTAAAAAGATAAAGATCAATCCGTTTTTTTTTTGTGTTTTAATGGATTAATATGCGGAGTGTCATTTTTTTTCTTTGTTGCCGTGGATCTCTTCTCGTGGTTATCGTTGGTTTTTCTTTTTTGGCGACAATGATGTTAAAGGCGTTATTTTAGTTTCAACTTCTTTGATGAAGACTAATTACACGCGTCATTGTGGCGTGGTGTGAGCTGGTTGTCATTTGGTCATGTATCTCTGGTCACTCAAATATGGTTGGATAAATCGCCATAATCTTACAATGTTGCAGTTTACGAACGGAAGATAAATGTCCCTTTATACAGAAACTCAGCAGGTTTTTTAAGGTTTCATTTCCTTTATTTTTATTAATAACGAAAAAACGAAAACTCTTAACATTTAAATGT
This sequence comes from Musca autumnalis, assembly GCF_047663935.1. NCBI lineage: Eukaryota > Metazoa > Arthropoda > Insecta > Diptera > Muscidae > Musca > Musca autumnalis. The sequence continues at coordinate 75,683,436 of NW_027412088.1, forward strand.
TTACTTTACAATTTATACTTAATGCTACGCAATATGGGATACTTGCCTTCGCCGCAAATACCCAACTTATCATCTGTGGTTAAATCAAAGAGAGCCACTCCACCCAGATCTCTTACTCGAGCATAACTGGCTTTATTCGCAGCAGTAGCTGGTTCCTCGAATGATATCCACAAACCATATTCACCATTATCATCGGCATCTCTATAGGCATAGGTGCCATAACGCTTAGTGGGATCTCCAACCTTAAAAACAGGAGCTGCATCACCTTGCAATTCGCGATTTTTGTGGAGCTTTACACAAATCTCTGTCCAACTTAAGAAACCAGGAGTCACGGTTAGATTACCAGCAGGTGCTGGGCCAGCTGCGTGGATTGGTGGAAAACCAGTAAGACCAGATTCTTTGTCCATAATCCAAGCTCTACCATAGGCAGGAACACCCATAATTATTTTATTAAGAGATGACGTGTTATTCAACCAATATTGTATTTGATAATCCGCACTTTGAGCAGGATCACGTTCGTATAGAGGATAAATGGATGCAGTGTAGTCAGCAATCTTGGGATCTCTATCCGGTGTAAGGAAATCAAAGGTGGATAAGGTGACGAAATCCAAATAAGGCATCACCGAGGGTATATCGATAAATACTGAAATTGAATAGAGGGGTAAAATTAGAGTAAACATGTAAAAAAGTATCAGTCGGCTTTGCCGACAGAGATATACCCTCAGCCTGTGCAAATTGAAACATTTTTTTCACAAAAAACGTATGTATTTAGGGGGTTTCAAAATTTTAGTCGTATGAACCGACAAAAATTTTGATTAGGATTAAAGTTCAAAAATTTTGCGGAAAAGGTACTTAAAGGAATGGACTGACATAGACCATGGGGGTGTCATAGGGGGTTTTTACACCCATCGGGCTGTTTTCTCAAGAAGTATGGACTAGCACCTGAAACAACTTTTACCATCGTAATTGAGGCAGCGAATGTAAGTTGCTTCAACAAAAATCAAAGTGATTCAATAGCAGGTCTTAAAGTGAACTTATCCAAAATTTTGTGTGGGTGGTACGGGATGGAGTGGACAAATATAGTCCATATTCGAACCTAATCTATATCTGGTAGATATTATGAGAATGTGGACCAAATCGGTCACTCCCATCAAGAGTTATCGTGCGCACAATTTTTCCGAATATTTTCGAACTTTTGTGGGGTAGGTACCTGAAGGAGTGGACCGATATGGCTTATCTACAAACTTAAAGTAAGTTTGGAAACAATATTACGAAGACCAGATTTTGGCCGGAATCGGCATTTCCGTTCGAGAATTATCTGGCGCTTCCACCCATAAACATGGTGTCATAGGGTTTGTTTTTCAACTTTCAGGCTATTTTTTCAGGAAGTATGGACTTGCCCCTGAGGAAACGTGTACCTTCGTATAGGGGACAGTGAATACAAGATGCTACAACAAAAACCAAGGCGTTTCGAGAGCAGGTCCTAAACTGAACTTTTCCGAAATTTTGTGTGGGAAGTATGGACTTGCCCCTAATGAAACTTACAGCGTCGAATAGAGGACAGCGAATACAACTTTCGTAAACAAAAATCAAAGCGATTCGAGACCAGGTCCTAAACTGAACTTTTCCGAAATTTAGTTTGGAGGTACCCGAAGGGGTGGACCAATTGAGTCCATATTGGAACCTCATATAAGTTTGGTAGAAATTACACGATGCGCAAAGTATAGACCAAATCGGTTATTCCCTACAAGAGTTATCGTGCGCACAAACTTTGCGATATTTTTTGAACATTTGTGGGGGAGGTACCTGAAGGAGTGGACCTATATGGCCCATCTTCGAACTTAAATCGAATCTGGACAAAATATTTCGATACCCAAAATTTGAATCGATTGATCCGTTCGAGAGTTATCGTGCGTACCAGCCTGCCAGACAAACAAACAGACGGACGGACATTGCTAGATCAACTCAAAATTGTCTGAAACCGGATATCGTATAAACATACTTGGGGTCTAAAACCATTATTTCGATGAGGCACATTTTTGGTCGTATCAAAGTGTATATACCCTCTTTAGCCTAAAGGCTGAGGGTATAAATATTAACATGCCGAAATGTTCCGTGTAAAATTAAATTGATATTGATAGAAATTCTTCAAAGCATCTACCAGCCAATCTGCTTCGACGTCATGTGAACCACGAGCTGTACAGCCTATACAACGACATACGCATAAATAAACGCAACGACCCAGCTAAATTTTTTTCCCGAATTCGTTTCAAATTCGTTCAGAATCTCTGAACAAATTTTGGATTCTGATACCGAATTCGGTACGAAAGTTGTATGGACATGGTTACTGAATTCGGAAAGTTTTTCTAAGGAAATTAAAAAAAAATATATTACAGTTTCTCGACGAATTCGGAAGAAAATTCTTGAAAAATTCTGAGTACAAATTAGATTTCTGAAAGAAATCGGTTCGAATTCGGAAAAAATGTATATGCAAATTTTATAACCAATCATTTTGTTTTTCAACGACAACCGGACAAACAAATCCCTTAGAAAATCGATTACAAATCAGAAGGAATTCGGAACGAGAAAATGTGCAGAGATTAAGAAAAAAGTAAAAATTTTAGAAAATCGACCCAATTTCTAGGAATATATTAGAGAAATCGGCAAATTTCTAAAAAATATTCAGAAAATCTCGGAAAAAATAAGAGCCCTCGGAAAAAATTGTTGGCTAGGGAGTTATAAGGTTTGTGTTAGCTAGACCATGTCATGAGAATGAGCGATTGCCATGTCGTGAGAAACATACTTATAAATACGGGTCGCATGCCACTATACGCAGAACTGGAAGGCCAAGGCTTCGGTGAAGTAAACGAATAGAAGATAGAATCAAAAAACACTATATTCAAAATTGGGGAAGAAAAGGAACAAAATGGAGACCATTAGACATGGAGACCCATTAGACCATGTCATGAGAATGAGCGATTGCCATGTCATGAGAAACAGGCTTATAAATACCGGCGGCATGTCACTACACGCAAAACTGAAAGGCCAAGGCTTCGGTGGAGTAAACGAATGGAAGATAGAATCAAAAAACACCACATTCAAAATTGGGGAAGAAAAGGAACAAAATGCAGACCATTGGACATCTTTTTTTGGTTCGACTTATATGACAAATGTTCTCAAGAGGGTCACTTAAGTTAGTAGCTTTAGCAGTTTCGTTTGGGTGTTGGTTGTTGTCACTCAATCATTTTTATACCCTCAGCAGTTTTTGAGGACGTCCGCCTGTGTGTCTGACTGGTACTCACAATAACTCTCGAACAAATCAACAGATTCGGTCCAATATTTGGTATCCGTAATATTTTCCCAAACTTAGATCTCGTTCGAATATGGGTCATATTGATCCATTCTTTCCGGTACCTCCTCCATCACAAGTTCAACAGTTTTAGTCTTATTTGTGCGCACGATGATAAATATGTTCAAGGTAAAAAACTATAAATTAAATTACAACCTGCGTGACAGTTTTTTTTAACGATACCAATGGAAACAAGAACGGCGTTAAGTTCGGCCGGGCCGAACTTGTTATACCCTCCACCACAAGTTGTATTGAAGTAAAATGGAATAATTAGTTTCCTTTCGTGTATGAAGAAGACTTAATACAAAATTTCAGCAATTTCGGTAAAACAATGTGAGGCACCGTTCTATGGGGGCTATTTCAAAACGTCGATCTATACCGACGAACTTCTGACGGAAAGTTTTTAGACTTAAAGAAGACTAAATACCAATTTTCCTATATTTCGGTAAGAGAATGTGGCTAAAACTTAAAAAATACCGAAAATCAAGAAGTAAGCTTCTAAGGGGATATAGGAAGATGTGGACCTATACTGATAATACTCTTCTGGAATATTTTATAACTCTTGGAAGACTAAATAACGAATTTCAGCCATTTCGGTGGGATATTGACGTCAGAATCTTCAGTATTACGAAAATCGGGAGGTACCGTTCTAAGGGGGCTATATCGAAACGTGGACCTATACCGACGAATTTTAGTCGGAAATGGGCAATATGAAAGCGTGGACCTGTACAGACAAATTTCTGGCGAACAGTTGTATATCACATTGAAGACTAAATACCAAATTTCAGCCATTTTGGTGGAATATTGAAGCCACAACCTTCAAAATACGGAAAATCGGGAGGTACCTTTCCATGGGGGATATATGAAGGCGTGGACCTATACCGACAAATATAAAGGGGAAGTTTGAGTACCCCCAACGAAGTCTAAATACCATATTTCAGTCATTTCGGTGGAATATTGAGGCTACAACGTTCAAAATACTTAAAATCGGGAGGTACCGTTCTATGGGGGTTATATGAAGGCATGCACCGACACCGACAAAGTTTTGGGGAAAGTTTTATACCACCAATGTAGACTAAGTACCAAATTTCAGCCATTTCGGTGTGATAATGAAGCTAAAACTTACAAAATACCGAAAATCGGGAGGTACCGTTCTACGGTGGCTATATGAAGGCGTGGACCGACATATCCCATTTTCAATACCAACCATCCTGCAAGTAACAAAAACTTCTGTACCAAATATTGACTCTCTATCTTTAAAATTGCGAGCTGTATATTGATTCCAACAGACAGGCGGACGGACGGACGGACGGACAGACGGACATGGTTAAATCGGCATAGAATTTTATGCTGATCAATAATATATATACTTTATAGGGTCTCCGATGATGTGTTACAAACGGAATGACAAATTTAATTATACCCTCCATATGGTGGAGGGTATAAAAATGGTTTGTTAGATACCTTCCATTTTTCGGTATTTTGAAGATTTTAGTCTCACTATCACACCAAACTGGCTGAAATTTAATTTTAGGCTTCTTTGGGGCTACAGATACAGGTTTTGAGGGTTTTAACAACTGATATTTGGTCATCAATACGGGAATACAACATTCCTATGGAGAAGTGTTGGCATAGATGCAAGTTATAATATAGTCCCCAATAAGAGGTATGTATACCCGAGTTGGGGCATATGTTTAAGGATTTTAGGTAATTTTTCCTCTGTAATTCGAAAAAAAATTTGCACCATATTTCCACATTGTGGTAGTACCCCCATATCACGGTACCTCAGGAGTTTAGTACCTAGAGGACTGTAGCTACATTTTCGACCAAGAATAGCTCTAATTTGCAATTTAAGGTTTCTGGTGCTTACAAATCTTATCCACAAAATACAAAGGTCCACATTTAACGTAATTTCGTACAGCGGGGTTTCAGATTAAAAAGGACAACGATACCGACCAATGCGAAGTCCTTTAAAGGATTTTTTTGGTATTTTGAATTTAAATGGGTAGAAAACCTCCAATCAACAATATAGGTTCATATTTAGGTAACTGATACAGAAAGTGTGCTGAGGATATGGAAAGAGCATTTTTCCAAACTGTTGGTATCCAATAGTAGCGAAGACGACGAAGATACCACAGCCATAATCCCAGAAGATGGTATTGAATGTATACCGCCCAGCCAAGATGAGGTAAAGACAGCAATAAAATCACTGAAGAATAATAAGGCAGCAGGAGCCGATGGCTTACCAGCCGAGCTGTTCAATACCGGAGGTGACTCGCTGATAAGGTGTATACATCAGCTAGTTAACACCATCTGACAGGAAGAAAGCTTACTCGACGATTGGAAAGTAAGTATCCTGTGTACCGTCCACAAGAAAGGATATAAGACTGTATGTTCTAACTATATGGGCATAAGTCTTCTCTCTAATGCCTACAAGATAGTGTCAAGGATAAAGTCAAATCGACCATTGACCAAATATTTACCCTGCCGCAAATCCTGGAGAAGACACAAGAGATGCAGATCGACACCTACCACATTTTTGTCGATTATAAAGCAGCCTTCGACAGCCCTCTACGCCCAAAGATATGCCAAGCCATGTTAAAATTGGAAAGAACCTCTACGAACAATTCAGTACCAAAAGAGGCTTCAAACAAAAATACAGCCTTTCGTGTGACCTGTTCAACATCCTGATGAAAAGGTTATACGGGATGCAAATGTCAATGTCAATGTTACTTGCTTATGCTGATGACATTGACATCATGGGACTATCAGTAAAGGAAGTAATCGATAACTTTAAGAAAGTCGAAGGTGAATCAACAAAAGTGGGCCTGGCGGTAAACGGCGAAAAGACAAAGTTGATGGTGTCTTCGCGCAATGCGTCCATAGAGCTCGGACCAATAGTTGGTTCCTAAAATTTTGAGGTAGTAAAAGACTTCGTATACCTCGGCATACAACAAACAACATCGTTTGTGAAATAAAGAGAAGAATTGAATTGGCCAACATATGCTACTTTGGCTTAGGTAAGCAGTTTAAAAAACAAAGCCAAATATCGTCAAACATAACACTGATACTACCCGTGCTAATGTATGGTTCAGAAGCCTGGGTAATTGCGTAAGCAGATAAGGCAGTGCTTGGTGTGTTTGAGAGAAAAATTCTTCGATAGATCTACGGGCCAATCTGCGTTGACGGTGAATGTAGACGTCGTATGAACCACGAGCTGTATCTGCTATACAACGACATCATTATAGTTAAACGTATCGAGATGCAGCGATTGCGTTGGCTAGGCAACATCATAAGAATGAGCGATGGTGAACCTGCTAAAAGTGCGTATAAATACGTGCCACATGGCGGTAGACGCAGAACTAGCAGGCCAAGGCTTCGATGGAGCAAACAAGTGGAAAACAAGATGGAAAGACGTGGTATTTCAAAAAGCGAGGCAACAAACAAAGGGAATTGGAGATCTTTTCTTAGTTCGGCTGATGGAACAAATGTTCTGTAATGGGCCATCTAAGTAAGTAAGTAAGTATTTTGATATATGGTAACATGGGGGCGCCTTTGTCACTGGGGCGGCTACGCCAGCGCCGATTTTCTCGCAAAATACAAGTGCTAGAAAAAATCCGTTAAAAGCAATATTGTGAGTTTAATGAAGATATATCATCTCCCAAAAGTTGGCAGTTGTGTCATAGGTATGATAGCGAACGCACGCGGTTTTGTGTTTTCAGGGTATTGGGAAAATAATTATGGTAGGTAATTTTTGTGATATCTTCTTTACCTTTTGTGATATCAAAACACATTTTATACCGTTAGAAGACAACTACTGAAAAATATAAATCCCAATAATTCGCATGAAAAAAGGAATTGCAAATGTCAATATATTACTATTATGAAACTATTATCTAAACGTATCTTGTTTTAGTTATATTATGATTTTTGTACCTAAATTCAAGGCACCTACTTCAATTAACCGCTAGAATCGGTTACTTTTTGTGAATTTTAAAATAATTTTTAATTATTCAATAGAAAACATGTTCCTTTTTTGCTTAATGTTGATATTTTAGGAAGAAGTATGGTAAATTACAGTATTAGAGTCCGTTGTAGAATGTTCAATATCGATGGCGAAGCTGCCCCATGGGTGGGGAGGCTTCGCCACTTTTTACACATTTTGTAAATTCTCAAAAATAATATTTTAAAAAGAAAATTATAACCATTTATATATCAAAACTAACCCCCAGTTTTTGTAAAATTTTTTATTCTTTTCACACGAATTGTCAAATTTTGTAGATCGATTTACTCGCCTTAGTGCAAATGTAGACCGCTGATTTTTAATTGAGGGATTCTTTACTAAATAGGGAACGTGTCTACGAAAAATTAGGTCTGTATGTCATCTGGGGCTGAGCTATGGATGCCTAAATTATTACGAATATAGACGAACGAAGAAAAATTAGTTACAAAAATAGGGGGTTATAGTCAAGATATGCTAATATTTGTACCAAAAATAATATTTGAAAAAACTTTAACAGTATCGGTTGAGAACATTTTGAACAAAAACGTGGCGAAGGCGCCCCATGTTACCACAAATGTACCTCATATGAAGGTACCTCCCAAATTTACGTATTTTAAAGGTTGTGCACTAGGGCGACCCATTTTTGTTTTTTTTCTTTTTGAAACTCTTACCCTTAATTTTTTCATTTTATCCAAAACCCAATTTATGTCGACCGCTTGACGTTAACCCGTGTCACCCGAGCGATCTTTGTTTCCATAGTTATTTTTATGTGGCCAATGGTGCATTTTCCCTAAGATTCTCTAAGCGCCGCAATTATGTTAAAATCGATGAAAAAACTTTACCAGCTCATTGTTGTGATTAAACAATTTTGAAAATCGGATAGGATTTTGATTAAGCTCCAATATGCATATTTCGCCGATTTTAGGTATTTTGGGCCCTATATAGATAGCTGTATCAAAATACGATTCGTTTTTTAGCCACAACAATGAACTGATAGTTTTTATCATCATCTTTAGAGAATTTTCGTGAAAATTCACTTTGACCCATAGAAATTACTATGGAAAGACTCGGTTGGCACGGGTTAATTTTAATTGATCGCCATAAAGTTTCACAAATGGAAAACATTAGGGGGAAAGAGTTCCAGTAAAACAATCCAAATGGGATAGCGGTAACATAGTATTTCGGAGTTTGAATGGGTAAAATACATCGATGTCTCATACGAATTAAAACTTGTTCAAAAGAAAGTGATATTCTTGAGTTAGTATATTCCACTTCTCCTAGGAACAAATCTTGACGCGACGGAAGAGCTAAGTACTTTATATTTTACTTCAATACAGCTAGTGGTGGAGAGTTGGGCCGGGCCGAACTGAACGCCGTTCTCATTTGTTATTTTTTAAGTGATAATCTAAATTTATATACATACTAGCAAAGTGCCCGCTACTTCGTATGCGTTAAATATACAAAACAAATAAACAATATATAATATAGAATGGTGGAAACATTTTGTGTACTAATACGAACCACTTTAGTTCGATTTTCGTCACGCCTACACATCAAGAGCATTCCACATTTTTTGAGATATTTTAATTGAGGTTCTCAGCGCAAATACGGCCTAACCCAACAACCGCCATCCTCATTTCCAGCTCTATCTGTTCCCCTAAAACCAATTATAGAACTATTAAGTACTTTACATGTAAATACATAAATACGAACCTCCTCCTATTATTTCAAAATTCCCTTTACACAATAACAAATTGTACCAAATCCTGTGCCATTGACAACTTTTCGTATATTTATGGCACATATTTCTTAAATCGGACGTTATAAGCAAATGATAACAGTAATCTTAATTCCAAATCTCACGAATCCAAATCTATCCGTTCATCCAATACAAAATTGTACCATACATGGAACCATTTCGTACCCCTAAGTGTACCTAATTCCACATTTTAGGATTCGAGCGCTATAATTTCACCCAAATCCTAATTGTACAAAATGTAGTACTTTTTGTAAGCATAAGTACGCATTTCCAAAACTAACCCCAACAGTAATATTAACTCCAAAATTCAAGATTCCAGCTCTAACCGTTCGCTCAAATCCAAGTTGTGCCAAATATACTACCGTTTAGTACTTTTCGTACATATAAGTACGAATTTCAAAAACTTCATCAATCCTACATCCCAAAAGTAATCTTAATTCCAAACTTCAAGATTCCAGCTCTAGCCGTTCGCTCAAATCCAAATTGTACCAAATTTAGTACTTTTCGTACTCATAAGTACGAATTTCAAAAACTACTTCCATATCTCAATCCTACACTCCTACAGTAATCTTAATTCCAAATTTCTTGATTCCAACTCTATCCATTCGCTCAAATCCAAATTGTACCAAATTTAGTACAATTTAGTACTTTTCCTACCCATAACTAAAAATTTCCAAAATTTTATCAATCCTACAATTCAACAGGTATTTTAATTCCAAACTTGAGGATGGCAGCTACATCAAATCACCGAAATCCAAATTGTACCAAATTTAGTACCATTAAGTACTTTTCGTACCCATAAGTACAAATTTCCAAAACTTCTTTCATATCTCAATCCTACACTCCAACAGTAACATTAATTCCAAATTTCTTGATTCCAGCTCTACCCGTTCGCTCAAATCCAAGTTGTACCAAATTAAGTACCGTTTAGTAGTTTTCGTACAATAAGTACGAATTTCCAAAACTTCCTCAATCCTACACCCCAACAGTAATCTTAATTCCAAACTTCAAGATTCCAGCTCTAGCCGTTCGCTCAAATCCAAATTGAACCAAATTTAGTACTTTTCGTACTCATAAGTACGAATTTCCAAAACTTCTTTCATATCTCAATCCTACACTCCAACAGTAATATTAATTCCAAATTTCTTGATTCCAACTCTACCCGTTCGCTCAAATCCAAGTTGTACCAAATTAAGTACCGTTTAGTAGTTTTCGTACAATAAGTACGAATTTCCAAAACTTCCTCAATCCTACACCCCAACAGTAATCTTAATTCAAAACTTCAAGATTCCAGCTCTAGCCGTTCGCTCAAATCCAAATTGTACCAAATTTAGTACTTTTCGTACTCATAAGTACGAATTTCAAAAACTACTTCCATATCTCAATCCTACACTCCTACAGTAATCTTAATTCCAAATTTCTTGATTCCAACTCTATCCATTCGCTCAAATCCAAATTGTACCAAATTTAGTACTTTTCCTACCCATAACTAAAAATTTCCAAAATTTTATCAATCCTACAATTCAACATGTATTTTAATTCCAAACTTGAGGATGGCAGCTACATCAAATCACCGAAATCCAAATTGTACCAAATTTAGTACCATTAAGTACTTTTCGTACCCATAAGTACAAATTTTCAAAACTACCACAGTGCTATGTTCAAACAATAAGCTTAATTCCGAATTTCAGGATTCCAGATATATCCGATAACTCAAATCCAAATTTGGTACCATTTAGTACTATTCGTATCCATAGTACGAATTACCTGTATCAACACACCAACATCAATTTTAATTCCGAATTTCACGATTCCAAATGTATCCTATCACTGAAATCCAAATTGTACCAAATTTAGTACTATTTAGTATTTTTCCTACCCATAACTACAAATTTCCAAAACTTTATCAATCCTACACTCCAACAGTACTCCTTATTCCAAATCTCGGGTTTCCAGCTATATCCGTTCACCAAAATGCAAACTGTACCAAATTTGGTACCATTTAGTACTTTCGTACCCATGAGTACGAATTTCTACAACTACCTCAATCCTACACGCCAACAGTAATCTTAATTCCAAATTTCGGGATTACAGCTGCATCCGATCACAGTAGTCCAAATTGTACCAGATTTGATACCATTTAGTACTTTTCGCATCCAAAGTACGAATTTGCAAACCTCCCTCTTTCAACACTCCAACAGCAATTTTAATTCCGAATTTCACGATTCCAAATGTATCCCATCATTGAAATCTAAATTGTACCAAATTTAGTACTTTTCCTACCCATAACTAAAAATTTCCAAAACTTTATCAATCCTACACTCCAATAGTACTCCTTATTCCAAATCTCGGAATTTCAGCTATATCCGTTCACCCAAATCCAAATTGTACCAAATTTGGTACTATTTAGTACTATTCGTACCCAAGAGTACGAATAACCACAACTACCTCAATCCTACACGCCAACAGTAATCTTAATTCCAAATTTCAGAATTACAGCTGCATCAGATTACCGTAATCAAAATTGTACCAAATTTAGTACAATTTAGTACTTTTTTTCCCATAGGTCCGAATTTCCAAACCTACCTCTATCCAGCACTCCAAAAGTAATCTTAATTTCGAATTTCAGGATTCCAAATGTATCTGATCACCCAAATCCAAATTGTACCAAATTTGGTACCATTTAGTACTTTTCGTTGCCATAAGTACGAATTTCCAAAAGTATCCCAATCCCACACTCCTATAGTAATCTTAATTCCAAATTTCACTATTCCAGCTCTATCCGATCACTTAAATTCATATTGTACCAAATTTGGTACCATTTAGTACTTTTCGTACCCAAAAGTACGAATTTCCAAAATACCTCTATCCTACACCCCGACTGTTCTCCTAATTCTAAATTTCAGGATTCCAGCTGCATCCGTTCCCCCAAATCCAAATTGTACCTTATTTGGTACTATTTAGTACCTTTCGTACCCATATGTACGAATTTCGAAAACTACCTACATATCTCAAACCTATGCTCCAACAGTAATAGTAATTCCAAATTTCAGAATTCCAACTTTATCGGTTCGCCCAAATTCAAATTGTACCAAATTTAGTACCATTTAGTACTATTCGTACACATGAGTACACGTTTTCAAAACCACCTCCTTATATCAACTCATCTTCTAAACCTTGATTTTCATTCCAAATTTCAAGATTTTAGCTCTATCCGTTCACGTAATACCAAATAGTACTAAATTTAGTAACTTTTAGTACTTTTCGTACACTTATAGTTCGAATTTCCAAAAACCATTTGGTACACCTTTCTAACTCTCCATCAGTGAACCCATTCCAAATTTCAGAATTCTAGCTCTTCGCGTTTGCCTAATACAAAGGGTACCATATTTAGTACCTTTTAGTACTTTTAGTACAGTTCTAGTTCGAATTTCCAAAAATCCAGCCTTATCTGACACATTCGGACCAAGAGTGACCCTCACCCAAAATTTCAAGATTCTAGCTTTAGCCGTTTAGTCTGGGCGTTGATTATCAGTCAGTCAGTCAGTCAGTGAGTCAGTGAGTCATCATTACTGAACTCTTTTATAAGTATAGATGTACCTTCTTTCATACTATGCTTAATAACACTTTTTTAACTAATTCTACTTACACTCTGCACTGACATGTGGCAACATGGTCAGCGTTAACATTGCTCCTCTCGACGACAAACTTTGCTGTAGTTCCCTTAAAAATGTGACAAACTGCTCCTTGTGTTCGGCTGCATTTTCATCAACGACTTTTTTGCTCTTAAACCATCCCTTAACTTTATGCCATGCTTTACGGATGCCCGAATGGAACTCTTTAGGGTAATTTTTAGGGAATTGCCAAGCCAAATCTAAACCATCAAAGCCATAGGTGCTAACAAAACTTTGAGCACTATTAATGAAAGCATTTCGATGTGCAATATTTTCCAACAACATTAAATATTTATTTGGTTCATCCAAATCCGAGGGTACATCACGATCACCACCAACTGATAACAACACCCGCAAATGGGCATGTTTACGTTTCAGGGCTGTCACAGCATGATATAGATCAAAGTTGAGGGTACGATCAAGGTTTTTCAATTGAAAAGTTTCTGAGTTGACGCCAGCATAGCCATAGATGAGATAATTGCAGAATTGCATTGCAGGATCAAGTTCCGTTATGGTGGATTGTACTAAAACGAAATTAAAATGAATCGAAAGTATTAGAAATTAACGTGGGAAAATTAATTTTTCCTCAACTCACCATCGGTTATTCGACTTGTATCCAAATAACAAACCATATTTGCTCCACGAACAAGGCATAATTGTATAAGCGTTATACAAATTATTAAAAATATATTTCTTAATTTCATTGTTGCTGTGGGTTATTGCGTTCAAACTTTCCTTTTTTCTTTTTTGTTTGAAAATTATTTTGCGTTTTAAGTTCTAACTTTGCTGACGGCTTGATTCAAACTGAGACCATATTTCTCGGTATACTGTTAGAAATGTTGTTTTAGTTTTGTGTATCTGCTGCTGTTCTAAATATTTGCTGATAATCCGCTACGTTCTTTTGTGTATTTTCGTTCTCAATTCCACAGAATCAAAAACAAATTTCTTATCATTTTGTTTTGTTTACATTGAGAGATGAAGTGAAAACAAAAAACCCGCAAAATTCTGATGTCATTAAATATTCTCAATTTTATTTGAAACTTAAAACGATTAGAATATTTTTAAGTAATAGTTTGTGTTTAAATAGTGGGATCCATTAACATTAACTAGAGATGGAAGGTGATCAAGCAACCACAATTTGTATGGCGCCTTATTTTACAGTTAAACATTAAAGTACATTTTTATTAGTGAATGTTTATTATATTATATGTTTTTTATACGAAAATTCATATAACACCGCGAAATATTCGTCATAGACCCTCCATGTTTTATACCATTTTTCATATCTCGAGGAGATAAAGGGATTTAGCGTACTGTGCCCCTCAGTCCGTCCTTTAAAATTTATAATCAAACTTCATAAAATAGAAGTTTTGTTTGTATTGAATAAATTAATAAAAAATTTAAAAAAAACGTTAAGTTTGTCCGGGCCGAAATTTTTATACCCTCTACCATGAAATATACTAATATGAAATAAATAGTTTTCTTTATGTTAAAAAGGCACTTTCGGTAGAGAAGTTTTGAGCACTGGAAATCCTGGCACCGTTTTATGGGGCTATAACACTACGGACACGTTTTTAATCACTGGGAACCATAAGTACCGAATGACATACAAGTTTGTCCAAAGACGTAATTAACAAGTAGGTTAGGTTAGGGGATGTGCAACCTCTAATTTGAGACTGCGTCACTCGGAGACCATCTGGTCCATTGTGATCATCCGGGGAAAAATGAAGAAAGTGCTGTAAAGAAAAGAAACTAAAGGGAAAAGAGGCAAAAAATAAAAAAGGAAGATATGAAAAAGTAAATGAATTGGGCGGAAAATTATAGAAAAGGAGAAAAAAGTTTGGGTAGAGATGGTTGGTAGAATATTTGAAATACGGTTCACGTGTTCAGGTTGCGCTGTCCCAGCCACTTCAGATTTCGAATGATGTTGTAGATTACAGCAGGTTCCACTATTGAATAGAATGTTAGACACGGTGGAAAGTGAACGCCCACTAATCTATGCCGCCTACGAGCCAGGGCTGGACATCGACAAAGGAGGTGCTCGATCGTCTCCATCTCCTCATCATCCTCACAGAGTCTGCAATAGTCAGTAACATCATCATCCCATTTGATGGTGAAGGTCCTGATATAGCAGTGTCCAGTGATAAATCCAGTCGTTACTCTAACTTCAGCTTTACCCAGGTTCACCAGAGAATTATTTCTTTTGACTGACAGAGATGGCCAAATGGATCTTGACACAATGCACCTAGGTTCATTTTGCCATAATTCACTGGCTCCTTCGACAGAGAACTTTTCAATTCTTTGGAAAAAGTGACAAATGGGCTGGTAGAGGGAATCAGCGATCGCTAGATCTGTAGACTGCGATCCTCGTCTAGCTAATTCATCTGCTCTTTCATTACCCATATAGTCGCAGTGCCCTGGTACCCAGCATAGTCGATAGCCGTTATTTAGCGTTTCCAAGGCTGTTCTACACTTAAGGACGACATCGGACTTGATGTTGCAGGATTTGATGGCTTTAAAAGCCGCTTGACTATCCACAAAGATAGTCACCGGTTGAAAGATTTCTGCATCCAAACTTTTTATCAGTTCCGCTGCCTTCCAAATCGCGAAGATTTCAGCCTGGGAAAACACTACAGTTGCTATCTAGCCTGTAAGCGTACTCAAGACGTAGCCTTTCACAAAGGAACAATCGCGCAAAGGAACAATCGCGCCACAGATTCTGTTCATGTAGCCTTAGGGCACTATGAGCTACCTGACACTTAATGCTGAGGCTCAGAGGCCTTAAGTTCAGCATTGCAGCTTGGGGTGTGCTCCTGGTGGTTCCAGTTATATGAATCGCGGCAGCTCTTTGCACCTTGTCGGTTTTGCACGAAAATGTTTCACTTTAACCCAACAAAACTCCTTGCTGACTGAAATAATTTTTCTCCTAACGTGACCGACACTCTGTATATCCCGATTTGAGAGATTTTGATGGTTTTAGTCTGCTTATTCTTCATATCCTTCTTCCCGTATTTGGCTAAACCTCTTTAAATGGATGCTCTCAATTTATCGGGAGGAACTCAAAGTTGTTTTTCATCGGTTTGCAATTAATTAATATGTATGGAAATTATGTGCATTTAATCGAATATTTAATTAAAACTTTTGTGTATTGTTGCTTACAGCAGCACCCAAACATTAATAAAAATTATCAATTCCTGAGCTTTACAGCTGTCTTTCAAAAAAAAAAAAGGAATTTTTCCTAATTTATGATTGTTGTTAAATATTTGGACATTCGTATGAAGTTGCCAAACACATCATGTCCGTGGATATATTTCAATTTAAATATAAATTATAAACCATATTCATCAGGCCGAGAGACAGACAACAAAGAATTCAAAAAATGCATTAAGTCTTTATTAATCATAAATCTTATCTGGAGGGCGCCCCCTGAAAGAAAGACAAAGTCATACGAAATGCAACAGCCCAAACAACAACCACAGTGTTAAGAAATCAAGATGAAACGTTTATATGAACGATTTGGGCTTTTCGTTGAACGTTAATCGTTAAATATTTTGACATTTGTTGTCATTATTGGTCATTAAAGTTACAAAATAACACAAAGCACGAGATATGAAATTTGAAGAGCAACAGAAGTGAGGCGTTGATGATGACGTTGGCGCATTCGATTCCCTCCTACCGCGTTGAACCATGACTCAGCTATGACAAGAAGGAAAACATGAAGTTGAAGATTTTTTCGTTCGGTTTTGGAAATATTGACATTTGTTGCTGGGAACATCATAAACAGCTGAAGAAATGTGTATAATTATGAAAAATTACTTTAATTTCAGAATTAATTAAAGTCGAATGTAATAAAATTGACAAAATAAATTCATTAATAAAACGAACTACAAAAAAATTCAGAGAAGAAATAACCCTCCAACAGTGACCACCAATAAAATAAATTAACCTCATTATTGAAACACCTCCTAATTGGACAGTTGTTTGGTTGGTGGCCATGGTCATCAAATGAACATTTGAAATAGAGTTGAGGATTGTTGGTGGTGGTTGTTTGTAGTTCCATACTCTAACCATTTGCTTTGCCTAAGCAATTATTCATCCTCCATAGAACCCCTTGTGACAATATTAGGAATATTCAGCCAAAAACTAAACCCACAACACTAAACAGTAGCTATAAATTGTTTGTTGAAAATGTTTTAGCATTTCTTTGAAATGTGTCGACTCATTTAAGGACACATAATGTTTAAACTAATAATTTACTAAGCATTTAGTTAAAACACTCACCTGGCAGTGTGTGACGTTTATGAACCTGTTGTAGAGATCACATTTTACACTTAACATCTCTCTTTCCATTCCGAAATATTTATTTATTAGATGATCTTGATTATCAACCACTAATCATTTGGATGTCGATAGTGAGTTATGCATCTCAGTCTGGGGATGTGGTGGATGCGAATGGCTGTGTTCACAGTGGTTGTGGTTGGTGGTGTAGATCGTTTTTGATAGTGTCACAGTGCACATTAATAACACAAAATATTTCTGCTAAAATCCAATTAACGCAACATACTCACTCACCCGTTGGCTGGCTGCTCCCTAAAACATCGAAATTATATGGACCACACGCATGCTCAAGTGAAATCAAGCCGACTTTATTGTGTGCCTTCAGTTCACAAATGTTTCATAGGAATGCAAACTAACATTGGACAGCAGCCTAACAACTAACCATCATCATTCATTCATACACTGTGCACTCAAATAGCTCCCAAGTGCAACCAGACTTTGAGGCAGGCACACAATGTGGCATTTTATGGATAATTAAACAGCTAAAATGCAAACTTAATAAAGCAAGCAAAACAAAAACTCGGAATCAACATCATTATGCTTACTTACATACTGCATACATATTCGTGTCATTCGTTAGGGAAATGGAAACTATTTTCAAGGAAATCCCTATGGGTATGAAACATATTTCCAAACTGCAACTCTAAGGGAAAAGAAACAAAAGCCAGACAAATTTCTTTGGAAGTAATGATCGTTGTTCTCTCGAGTTTATTCTGGAAATAGCTTATGGAATATTGATATAATAATGGGATAATCAGTTTTAATTAATAAATAATTTATCCTGGAATAAAAATATACTTACTGATGCTTCTGGCTATAACAGGATCTTTGCTCTCGAAGCTGACTTGCACATTAGTCTTCTGTATTTACAATATCCTTTTGATTCTGCTGGTCCGGATCATATAAATCATAGATCGTGAAAATCCATCCACTAGAACGGCGAAAACAGCAACTGCAAAAACCGAAAAATGTGCGTAAAATATTTTTGAAAATATCGCGAATCGCGTTTTCTGTGGATCGTTTCCTTTTCAATGAAGAAACTAACACATCAATGGCGTTTTTGCGAAAACAGTGGTACAAAAAATTTAGTGGCATGGGAGCTTTATCAGATTTATCCCAAAAATAGTGTGCGATGCTACATACACGGTTCTTGATGAATTTTATCGAAATAGGTTTAGATCGATGTATTTTTTCATGGATGATAGTGAAATCAGATGCGCATAAAAAGTGTATGCACTTTGTGCATATTATAAGCGTTATACAATTTGTTGCACACTAAACTGCAGGCGATGCTACATCTTAGCGGCCAAGGTAAATCCTGGCAAATGTGTACAAATTAAATGGGCAGAATGCGCTGTGTTGGTAAACCGCATGTGCATTAGGGTTATGACTTTTTTACAACCTCATATCCCTGTATCATAGCGTGATGAGTTTTGCCATAAGATTACATAAAAACCTCACGCACAAAATGATTTTAAAATTTGAATTTATCAAAATTATGGACAATTTTTCGAAGTCACTGTAAGAAAATATACAATTGAAAATAAACTTTAGAGTCACATGAGATAATTAAACTGACATGACATTTATTTCTTACTAATTTTCTTCAATTCTGAGAATCGTAAAAATTTCGTAAACGCTTTATTTAAAGACATAATTTTTTAACAAAAAACAAAAAATTTAAATTTTTTTCAAAGTGGTTTGTGCATAACATTTTCCAATATTTGAATGAAATAAACATAATTATAGTTATTAGTAGGCTTATATTTATTCATTCGCGCAAAAAAAAATTGAAAAAAAAGTTTATTCATTTCATACATTTTTTCAAAAAATTATATTTTTAAAATCGATTTGTGCGTGAACTTTTTTTATATTTCAATGATTATTAGGCAAAAGTTCATTCATCCCTGCCACAGGAAATCATTTCTGAGAAAAAAATGTCAAAAAGTCATAACCCTAATGTGCATCAAGTGATTTTGAGGATTTCGCTATTTACACGAATTTCAAAATGAACATTATTTAAAGGAACCCAACATTTATTTGAACCATACCCATATCTTCCTCTAGATGTTAGCGCGTATTCGAGGAGTGACTAGAATAAAAAATGTGATTTTTTATGTGAAATTTAACTAAAATGGAAGAATAACTCCGATCTATTTTTCCTAAATTCTCTCAACAAACTCACAAAATAAATTTGAAAATATATTTTTTCTTACAAAAATTTTATCAATTTGCAATTTTTCAGATGCATATAAAGCTTGAATTTTATTAAAATAAGTTGCAAACCACCAATTTTCTTGAATTCCTTTTTGATTTCCACGAAATATTGCAACTTTTTCACTAAAGTTAAGGGACCTCAGTAATTATAAAGTACTTAGGAAGCGTTTTTATACGATTTTTTCTTATAATCAGAATTGAAACCGACATAACTTTGGCGCGCAATAACCAAAATTAGAATCTCAAACATATTTGAAAACGGGAATTTTTTTTCTCAATCCATGTACCAAAAGCCGTTCATGTATCACCTTTCTAATGATTAGACATCGGATTTTAGCATGTTTTTTATTTCTTAACCGATTGGACTCAAATTTTGGATCTAGGCGTTTTGAGGGTCAATTTTTCGATATTTGGGGTCATATCAAAAATATGCAAAAAATATGCAAAAAATATGCAAAATATATGCAAAAAATATGCAAAATATATGCAAAAAATATGCAAAATATGCAAAAAATATGCTAAATATGCAAGTGTTTTTTTGACAAAAATCGTCAATTAAATTTGAAAATCATCAAAAAAGCATTCTAAATTAAGTTTTTTGCCGTTTAACATAGTTTTTTGCAGATTATTATGTTATTGAGACTCTCCAGATATTCCGCCACAGCAATAAATCTAGACTAACAAGACTTAAATCAATTTTCACAAGGTGAGAAAATGTCAAAAAATCCAGCATTCCTATTACAACATAATTTGCTTCCAATACAAATGTAGATAGATAATGGAAAAATTTCAAAAACTCAATCAGAAATGTCAAAATCAACGTGTCCAAATATGGTGATAGTTTCTAATCAGCCAAAATTGTCTAGCAGAAAAACAAAGGAGCTAGAGTTAGTCATCGCTATTTTTGTTTAGATAAAAGTGCAATTTTTTCTAGTTTTTGAAAAAAGGGTTCGTTTTTTAGCGCAAAATGGGAAAAAGTACTAAAGTACCATTTACGATTCCAGGTTCTGGAGTATAACTATAATTAGAAGTATACGTTTTGAATATCCACATATTAGATTTGAATATATTTTATAGTGTTTAGTCCTTTATTCAGTATATACAGACATAAATTGGCAATTTTCAAAAAGCTTTTTTGGAAAAATGCTCTAACTGCCGCTTTAATATTGATGACATGGTTTTAGTTTAATGCACTAAAAATACATAATTTTATAATATCGATCTATATTGTACAACCGCTTAATGCAGAATTGGCAAATGTTCACTCCTCGGCGAAAAGTAATGCATCATTGTTATACCCATCCACGATGAATAATAAGCAAAATGAAGAACGCCTAATGAATAATTAGTGCAAAATGACATCACTTAGAAAAATCACACAAAAGAGTGGTATTGGTAAAATAAATCAAAAACTTTGGAATTGTCTTTAAAATGGCAAAACCACTCACATATTTCTGCTAGAAAAGTATTTGGAATGCTAAAATATATAGTTCATTCATTCCTGCTACAGGAAAATAATTTTGATAACACAGTCGAAAAGTCATAACCCTATAATAATAATAATTATTACCAATGCTTCAAATTTTTACAGTTGTTTAATGGAGAAGTTGTTAAAAAATAGTTTCAGCAACATTTAGTAAAAATTGTCGAGTACAAGGACAAACCTTTTATGACACATTAAGAAAAATATTCGCCGCAATATTAATATTAAATATTAAAGTTGCCAAATGCACTATACACCTAAAAGGCAAAGATTTCAAGGAATATTAATTTACAAAACGATGAAATTCCACATCTGTCTCTAGGTTTGCTTACATCCTGATGTAAACTTTAAAAACGCCAAATTTCTAGCACTACTTTCACAATCCGATTGGCTTTTTTTGGAACAAATACGGGCAATGCCAATAAAAATGTCCGGATTGTCGAGTAAAAAAATCTCACTATTTTTTACACGTAGAGCACTTTCATTTAAGTGTTCGGTATTAGCAATTACAATTTAAAAATGTATTATTATATAACTTCCACGAGTGATTTAATCATATAAAATAATTTATTTTTATTTTTTTTTTTTACAATTCGTTAATTCAAACAATTTGATAATTCGGACACCGCCGAAACCTGTGGTGCAGGGATTATAGCGTATGTACAGTATATATGGGAGCAATATCCAAATCTGAATCGATTCTTACCAAAATAGGGATCGCCCTAGGGCCAAAAAATCCCCAATTTTTTTGCGAATTGCTCTATAAATTTGACCTGTGCTTTGTTTTCAAAAAGACAAGCCGAGATGGATAAGTGCGAACCTATGCAGATCATCAAAAGGAACTGTGGGTCTATTTCGTTTCATTTTGCATGTTGCAAACTCATTCACTATGACATAATACACTTAGGGTATTAAAATATAGTTATCAGTGCAATCATGAATAAAAATTCCGTGCAGAATTTGTTTCCTTTCCCCAATTTCAAATTTTTTTATTTTCGTATTTATACCCAAAAAGGGAATATTTTTGTCGATGCGACTAGAATACGCCATAATGAAACGAATCTAGTAGTTTTCAACTTTTAACAAATACTGATTTTACAAGAATTTCACTTTTTAAAATTATTTTCGGTGTGGAAAATTCAGAGGGAAATATTCACGATGGCACCGTATATATTTTTTATATGTTTTTAATAAAATATCAAAGATTTTATGTAATATTCAATATTTTCTTAGTTTTAATTTCTAGCTCATTTGTTATTCTCTCAGACAATTTTGGCCGAACAGAAACTATCAACATATTTGGATATCTACATTTTGACATTTCTGATTGAGTTTTTTAACACATTTGTATTAGAAAGCAACTTATGTTGTAATAAGAAGGCTGGGTTATAGGAAATTTTCTAAGTCTGTTAGTCCAGATTTATTGCTGTGGCGGAATAATAATTAATAACATGATAATCTGCTAAGAAATCGACGTTTAACGGCAATAAACTTAATTTAGAACACTTTTTGATGACTTTCCAAATTTAATTTGATGATTTTTGTCAAAAAAAAAAATAGTTGCATATTTTGCATATTTTTTGCATATTTTGCATATTTTTTGCATATTTTGCATATTTTTTGCATATTTTGTGCATATGCAAAATATGCATATATGCAAAAAAGTAAAAAATATGAGCCTGCCATTGCATTCAGTTTTCTTCAAAACGAATTTTGGTCCAATCAGAATTTTCGTATCTTTATTAATAAAAAATATGCAAATATGCAAAATCCGATGTCTACTAATGATGTAAAGTAGGTGCTCGTAGGTGATCAAACAACGAAGATATCACAATAGTAGCAAATAAAACCCCAATTTTCATTTTTGCGATTTTAATTATTTTGTCGAATATCACAGCTTTGGTTGAAAACTTTCCAAAAGCAGAGCCTGACTATGAAAGTAGAAGATCCAGTCTTTACAATAATGCAAACTAGGTCGGCGTAGGTAGTCAAATAACGGAGATATCGCAATAGTCGGTAATACATCCCGTTTCTCTATTTTTTTGGAAATGACGCTACAGATCGCAATTTTGATCGAATCGTCACGAAAATTTGAGGGTTAATGGGGGTCTCACAGATGAAGAAGCCTATTGATTTTTGTGATGGTCGGATAATATTTAGGGGTCGGAATGGGCAAACACTTATTTGGAGAAAAGTCAACATTTTTTTTCAAAGCCAATATCTCTGTTTCTTTAAGAGCTATATCTAAAGCAAAACCTGGCAAGGAAAGTAGAAAATATCACCTTTACAACGATGTTAAGTATATTGTCGTAGGTGGTCAAATAACAGAGATATGGCAATAGTCGATAAAGCATCCCATTTTCCGATTTTTTGGTAATCACGCTACAGGTCGCAATTTTGATCGGATCGTCACGAAAGTTTAGGGGTTAATGGGGGTCCCACAGAGGAAGAAGCCTACTGATTTTAATGATGGTCGGATAATATTCAGTGGTCGGAATGGGCAAAAACTTATTTGGAGAAAAGGTCTACGCTTTATTTCAAAGCCAATATCTCTGTTTCTTTAAGAGGTATATCTAAAGCAAAACCTGGCAAGGAAAGTAGAAAATATCACCTTTACAACGATGTAAAGTAGGTTGTCGTAGCTGATCAAACAACAGAGATATCGCAATAGTCGGTCGCAATTTTGATCGGATCGTTACGAATTTTTTGGAAGTGGATGCGGGTCCCACAGAGGAAGAAGGTTAGGTGATGGTCGGATAATATTCAGGAGTCGGAATAAGCGAAAAGCTTATGTGGAGAAAAGCCAACGTTTTTTTCTTATGCGAATATATCCGCTTCTGGTTGGAGTATTCCAAAAGGAATACCCGTCAATGGAAGAAGAAAAGATCTCGTTTATATTGATGCAAAGTATGTTGGCGTAAGTGAGCAAGCCGAGATATTGCAAAATTCAATAATATACCCAATTTTTCCATTTTTTGTAATCACGCTACAAGTTGGAATTTTGATCGGATAGTGACGAAATTTTGGGGGTAGATGGGCGCCCCACACAAGAAGAAGCCTATTGATTTTGGTGATAGACGGATACTATTTAGGGGTCGGAATGGGGAAAACTCATTTGGAGACAAATTCAAAGTTTTATTCTTTGTGAATATATCGGCTTCTAGTAGGGTATTCCAACGGCAAAGCCTGTCAATGTAAGAAGAAAATATTACCTTTACATTGTTCTAAAGCAGGTTGGCTAAGGTGGTCAAACAAGGAAGATACCACAATAGTCGATAATGCATCAAATTCTTCCATTTTTTTATTTTTGATGGTAGTCGGATTATATTCCCTTAAAGAAATGTTTAACAGTGAAAAGCTTTTGCACAGGGGTAGTGGTGTAGGGTATCACATGGTCGGCCCCGTCCCGACTATAGCCTTTGCTCACTTGTTATACAAATGTTTTGGGGTGTTCACTAATAATATTGTCTTTAAAAGAGGAAATTTTAAAAATATCCGTTTAAAAAAAAGTGTGAACTGTGAAAGTCAAATTCCAATTTTTTGAAAAAATGAGACGCTTTTGACCATTAATCGTTAAAAAAAAACTTTTTTAAGGAAAATTCTTTTATTTAAATTAAAAATTTTTAAGTTCAATAAGGCCACAAAAATATATGAAGACTGAATACCAAGTTTCAGTCATTACGGGTGGATAATGTGGCTAAAACCTTCAAAGTGCCGAAAATCGGGAGGTACCGTTCCATGGGGCTATACCAAAATGTTGACCAATGCTCACAATTCTCTGTAGGAATATGTCGCAGCCCTGGCGAAGACTAAATACCAAATATCAGGTACTTCGGTTGGATATTGTGGCTAAAACCTTCAAAATGCTGAAAATCGGGCGATACCGTTCTATCGGGCTATATCACAACGTGGACCTATGCTCATAATTTTTAACAGAAAAGTTTATTTGCCCACTAGGAACCCTCAATGCAAAAAATTCAGCCAATTTTATATAGAGAAACTTAGGCCAAATCTTCAAAATACTGAAAATCGGCAGGTACCGGGTGGGGGCTATATCAAAACGCTGGCCTATGCGCATAATTTTCGTCAGAACATTTCGTTGTCAATGCAAAAATTCAGCCAAGTTGGGCGAAAAACTAAGGTAAAATCTTCAAAATTTCGAAAATAGTGAGGTACGGTTATATGGGGCTATACTAAAACGTTGACTGACCTTCCCTCGACATTGTCAGACAACAATAAGTACTTCTACCAAAATGTATCCACCTACGCCAACCCCCTCTATTTTGGCCCCGTTTAATGAACTACTACTACTAGGGCTACTTCACAATCAGAAGCAACGCGTAGCGCACGAGAGAGAGAGAGAGAGAGAGAAAGTTGTAGGGAGAAAACATCTTTTCTGCAGGATAAAGAATAAGGAAAGAGAATGTTACTGTTGTTATCTAATACTAGCGAAGACGACGAAGATACCAATATGGTCAGTGTGACCAGATTTAAAAAAGTGTTGCAGCTAAATCAGCATGAAAATAATGCTAAAAAATGCTAAAATATTTAAATGCTAAAAAATAATGCTAAATTTAAAAACGTTATTTTTTAATAAAATATACCCTCCACCATTGTATAGTGGGTATATTAAGTTTGTTTTTCCGTTTGCAGCGCATTGAAATAATTATTTGCGGCCCTATATTCATAACAAGAGTAAAATTCTTAGTCGATCTATGCATGTCCGTCCGTCTGTGGTTATCATTCTGGCATCCACAAAAATTGAGATAGGACACAGAATTTTTGGAAAGATCCGTCTTTTGTTTGCAGGCAGGTCAAGTTCGAAGATGGACTATATTATTCCATATTTTGATACAGACCCTATAAAACGGTACCGGCCGATTTCAGGTATAATGCTATTATTGGCTACATTTTCAGGCTGAACTGGCAATGATTTGGTATTTAAGGTTCCAAAAACCTTCTCCACCAAAAGTTGTGGACACAGAGTCCACGTTTTGGAATATTTTTTTAGCTACATCTTCAGACCGATTTAGTTATAGTTTGGTATTAAAAACCTATCTACCAAAAAATGCGGACATAGGTTCATGTTTTTGGAATAGTCCCATATACCGGAACCAACCGATTTCGGGTATCTTTTATGTTTTTAGCTACATTTTCAGACGGAACTAGCCGTAACATAGAATTTAGGGTTGTCAAAAAACGTCTCCATTAAAAATTGGGGACATAGGTCAATGTTTTGGAATAGGCCCCATAAAAAGGTACCGACTGATTTAAATTATTTTTGGGTGTCATTATACCCTATACCACAATGTGGAAAAGGGTATTATAAGTTTGTTTTGGTAAAAATTCATGTAACACCGCGAAATATTCGTCGGAGACCCCCAATGTGGTATACCAATCTTCATATCTCGACGAGATAAAGCGATTTTGAGATGTGTGTCCGTCCGTCAGTCCGTCCGTCCGTCCGTCTGTCCATTATAAATTGTAAACACGCTCCAGGCCGCAATTATGGACCGATCGTCACGAAATTTTGTACGGAGGTCGGGTTCAGATCAGAATAGATCCCTATTCTTATTGGTGATGATCGTGAAATATTTAGCGGGTGAAATGGACCAAAAACATAATATTTATCCAATTTTCTAGCGGCTCTGTAGGTCTCAATAATTGTCCGATTAACGCGCAATTTTAAATAAGGTAAGAGTATATCACAAAGGAGAAGCTTGCAATTTGAGATGGAGATCGGATAATATTTAGAGGGTTAAATGGACCAAAACTTTTGTGTGAAAATTGTGAAAATTTTTAATATGCAGCTTATATCTTAATTCCTGGAAGTGACATTCCGGACAAGTGAGATATACTTGAAAGTGGAACGCTTGACCTTTCAGTTGATGCCAATTATGTTGGTGTGCATGATCAGATAACAGAGTTACAGCCTAATATATTCCGTTATTTGTTTGTAGTGTAATAATAAACTCGCTAGAAGTCGCAATTATGCATCAATAGTCACGAAATTTTGCACCGGGTAAGAGTATAGGTCGAAAAAGATGCCTACTATTTTGAATGATGATCTGATATTCTTTAGCGGGTGAAATGGACCATTACTTTTGTATGAAAAATATAAAATTTTATTTATGGTCGATATTTTAATTCCTTGAGGACATATATATTTCGCAAAGTAGCCTACATATGGGAAAAACTGCTGACCTTTCCTCTGATGTAAATTGCAACAAAGTGTTTGCTAGATAACGGGCCTACTGCCTAATATATAATTGGTTCTATGTAGAGAACCACATTTTTTATCCCATGCTACATATTGTCTCTCCAAAAGTTTGTGTAACACCACGAAATATTTGTCCTAGACCTCTTATTTGGTATGCCAAAATTCATATCTCGACGAGATAAAGCGATTTAGCGATGTATGTCCGTCCATTAAAAATTGTAAGCAAGGCCGCAATTAGGGTCCGATTGTAACGAATTTTTTAAGGAAGTAGGGTTCGGGCCAGAATAAAAATGATTAGTTTTGCTGATGATCGTGAAATGTCCAGGGAATGAAATGGACCAAAAACTAATTTTTAACCAATTTTGTAGCGGCTCTATAGGTCAAAATAATAACCCGCAAAATTTTCAACAAAGTTTGAGTTTATGATGAAGAAGAAGCGTACAAACCAACGTGAAGATCAGATAATACTTAGCGGGTTAAATGGACTGAAACTTTTTTGTGAAATTAGTAGAAACTTCAATAACGTAGCGGCTAAACAACGGAAGTAGTATACTACATAAGTGGGTTTAATTACATTTTAGTTTGTGTGAACTAAATTTTCCTTTCCTGCTACAAAAATGTCTTTGTCATGCTAGATAACTTTTTGGTTTTGGTCATAAGTATTATACATTACATCTCTGATATTTGATAACACTGTGCAACATTTTTAAGGTGATCTTGTGCAAACAATTTGAACTGAAGATTTTTTGAAAGTACAGACCCAAACGCCAAGAAACCCTAGTTGGGTTTTGTTGTGTCAGATCCAGCTCGGATTTTATGGCCCCATCTAAATATGGTTAAATATTGAGTTTTTAAAGAAATTCGGGGCTATATCTCTGAAACCAATGCGAATCTTCTTCTGACCTCAGAAGCAAATTTGTAGGTAAGGACAAGATAACAATATTTGGAGAAAAAATGAACTCGAAAAACTACATTTATTGCCTCAAATTTCAAAATATATGCAAAAATACCACAATTTTTATACATTTCGCACCGTATCTCCAAAACCGTTAATTTTTTCTGAATATTTTCTTTCGGAAAAATATTCCCTGGAATATAATACACAACTCTTCGGAACATGTCATTGTTGTAAAATGCCTCTGTCCCGTTGTTTTCAGTACATTTCTCAACGACGATTTAATAAAAATGTCAATAATGTTGTGAAATCCGAAATGCGAGAATAAACTGTTGGTGTGAACTGTGTTTAAAATACTTGCTGTAAAAGATATGATGCAAAATACCGCTGAAACAACATGAAGTAAGCATTTTAGAGTTTCAGAATGTTCTAAAGAATTGTTGAGAACTTTATTTGGAAGATTTTTGCAAACGGTTACTTGGTTCAACTCCCAATAGTTTAGCCGATACTGACCAGAATTTCAGCAATTATGTAAAATTTTCTATATTTTATAGATTTTGATGCCCTAGATGGAGTTTTTCTTATGTGGTTTCTTCAAAAGATAAGTTCTACTAGTTTATGGCTACAATATTGCTAAAGACAGCAAGGCCAAATTCCTATTCGTTTCTGAGATAAAGGCCTGATAAATGCAAAAAAGTGTAGATTTAGCCCGGTTTAGATGAGGCCATAAAATCCGAACTGGATCTGACAGGACAAAACCCAACTAGGGTTTTTGTAGTCTAAATATGTACTTTCAAAAAATTAATACTAGAAGTTGTTTGCATTTTCAGTGTTGCATAGTGTAATTAAATTTTCACAATCATTGAAAAGAAGTTCCGTGGAGAGTGATTGTCCAGGGATAGTGGTATAGGGTAGCCCATGGTCGGCTCTGTCCGACTATAGACTTTTCTTACTTGTTTTGGTTCAAAGTAGTTAAGCAACTTCTTCACATTAATCACAGTCACATGCACATTTTTGGGCACCATCGGATTTAGTTTATTTTTTACATTTTCGGGCAAAATTGGATGTCATTTGGTATTTAAAGTTCGTAGTAGGTAATAACTTCCCCATCGAAAATTTAGTACATATTCCCATGTTGTGCTAGAGCCCCCATATAACGGTATCGCCCGATTTCATGTAGTTTCAAGTTTTTAGAAGACTGAATTATTAGTACTTGGGGATGCCAGTGGTCAAAAAACTTTTCCACCTAAAATAGTGACATTGGTACTTTCGTAACAAGAAGAAAAACTAACTATACAATATCAATTCTTCTCAATTCAACCAACATTTATCAGATTTTTTATAAAAAAAGTACTACAATATCTCTGATTTCGTGGATAGAATAATGCTAAATTAATATTGAAAAATGCTAAGAAAAATGCTAAATGCTAAATGGAAATTTTGCGGCTAAATACAAAAAAATAATGCTAAATTTAGCTGCGAAAATGCTAAAATGGCCACACTGAATATGTAAACCGGTTGAAGAATAATAAGGCCGCAGAAGCCGATGGCTTGCCAACCGTGCTGTTTAAGACTGGAGGCGACACGTTGATAAGGTGTATGCATCCCCAAGCTAGCACCATCTGCAGGAAGAACGCGTACCCGATGATTGGAACGTGAATATCCCATGTCCTATCCACAAGAAAGGAAATAAGACTATGTGCTTCAATTACAGAGGTATAAGTCTGTTCCCTATTGCATATAAGATAGTAAAGCCTATGGCCAATGAAATAATTGGTCATATGAGTGCGACTTTAGACCTGGCAAATCCACCATTGATATTTACCTTCCGTCAAATCCTGGAAAAGACCAAAAAAAAGCAGATCGACAGCTACCGTCTTTTTGTCGATTATACGCAGCCTTCGACAGTCGCATACGTTCAATGGTATTCCAAGCCATGTTGATTTTGGTATTCCCGCGAATGCCATTCGGCTTTGTAAGACCACATTAAATAATACCCGGTCCTCAGTTAAAATAAAAAAACCTCTACGAACAGTTCACTAGCAAAAGAGGTTTTAGACAAGGAGACAGCCTTTCGTGTGATCTCTTCAACTTGTTGCTGGAAAAGGGTATACGAGATGCAAACGTCAAAAGATATGGCACAATTTACACCAATAGTCACATGCTACTTGCTTATACTGGCAATATAGACATCATGGACCACGTTGATGGTATCGACACGCAATGCGTCCAATTGTGCAATGAGATATGTCTGTGCTTGGTGTGTTCCAGATAGGGTTTTGGGTAGGGAAATCCCGCACCGGGAATTCCCGGGAATTCTCGATTTTTTCGCTACGGGATTTTCCCGGGAAACAAAATCATATTTCCCGGGAAATCGGGAAATATCTTTTCACATTTATCACAACTAATATTGAATTAATGAATAAACTATGCCGGTCACTTTTATAGCATAGAATCAGAATTCGAATAGATTTTACAAACTTAGTTTAAGTTCGAAGATGGGCCATATCGGTGGTCCACTACTTCCAGTACCATCCCCACAAAAGTTCAACAATTATCGCTAAAATGGTACGCACGATAACTCTCGAAGGGAATAACCGAACCGGTCATAATTTTGCATATGGTAATATTAGTTCCAGGCATAGAACGGGTTCCACACAAAATTCGGAAAAAGTGTAGTTTTAGAGCTGCTCTCGGATTGACTTGAATTTTTTTCAGCAATTTGTCTTTACGAGCCCCTTTACGACGGTACAAATTTTGTCAGGAGCAAGTCCATAAATCCTGAGATAATGAAGCTCCAAGAAACCTTGACGACAACAACTAAAATGGCAAGAAATTTAGGAAAAGTGCAGTTTAACAGCTCATCTCAAATCGTTTCGAAATTCTTTCCAATAAATTCTACTTAAAGGCCCTGTTACAACGGCGCAACTTTTGTTGGGAGGGCAAGTGCACTCTTCCTGAAGTAAAAACACAAAATCTCAAAAAAGCCTGCTGATACCAACTACATTGGGTAGTACGTGTGATAACCGTCGAAGGGTGAAATCTCTCACACTCTATCTTTTAAATGGCAACATTTTTTTGTGTGCGGCCCTAATTAAAACGGTATTTTTTTGGGGCAAATCCATACTTCCTAAGAAATTGGCTCAAAAAGTTCCTAGAAACGTCAGAAGTATTGTGTTTGCTTCTTTCTTTAGGTCCTAGGCTGAGGGTATATCTCCGTCGGCACAACTGACTGATACTTTCTTTCTTGTTTCAAACAATCTTAAGCATAAGAATCAAACATACTATTTTCGAGGTCCATAAAATTGGAATTTCTGATCAACAACTTCATTTTTTGAGCCAAATCACTTTCCATAGAGGGATTTCATTAGGTTTGAATAATGGAAATGGTCAGTGTAGGCAAAATACGGGCAACACGGTGCATTTTTCCATATTTTTTCGTTTTTAATCGATAGAGCGAAAACGCGTCATCCATTTTTGAGCCCGCAACTCTTTGAAAGTATTGTATTTCATATAAGTTACTATGGGAAGATAAAAAATCGCGGAAATATTGATCCACTCTGGTGTTTAAAAATTTCCCGGGAAATCCCGGATTCCCGGGAATGGCGATTTTTTTATTCCCGTTTCCCGGGAATGATAAAAACCGGGAAAACCCAAAACCCTAGTTCCAGAGGATAATTCTTCGAAAAATCTGAGTCCACATTGAAGATAAATATCGACGTCTTATGAATCACGAGCTGTATCGCCTTTACAACGACAACAACGATTGTGACCGCACGATGATGACCCCACTAAAAATGCGTATAAATACGGGCCACATGGCTGCACACGCAGTACCAAGACCTCGAGCAAAGACTTCGATTGAGCAAACAAAAAAAAAAAAAATACAAAATCAGAAAACACGATATCACAGATTGGCATGATAAAGCACCAAATAGAGAGGAATAGAGATCTTTTCATAGTTCGGCTTCCATAAGGTCCAGCTAAGTAAGTAACAAGTACGAAAGTATCAGTCAGCTGTGCTGGCGGATATCTACTCTCAGTCACTGACCAAAAATAACAACAACAAAAGCAAACCAAACATAATAATTATGCCGTATAGCTATAGATATATCCAAAGATAGCTATATCCAAATCTGAACCGATTTCGATATAATTTGGCATATTTATTTTTAGACCGAATTAAGTCACTCTTCCTTTTGTATATTACATACGAATGTACAAACGCATAAAACCCGGTACCATAGGGTATAAATTTGAAAATAAATATATCCGTTCAAAAGTTACCTACATGCCTTCTTCAATTCTTAGTTTTACAGTTAGTATTGTTTCTCCAGTTTTACACGACGTCAGGACAGGGTTCATAATTTTTTTTTTTAATTTCTTTCGATTTTTACTTTCTTCGATTAGGATCCATGTAGATCTAGTTATCCATTCTCGTTTCTCTTTAGAGTATCAGGTTATCTTTTATATATTTCCAGAGCTCTTCAATTCCATCAGTTTCGGAATATTGATTGTCTGAAAATTTAATTATTTCATTCATTACAGCTTGTTGGTAATTCAAATTCAGATAATTTAGCAACGTTGAATTTTTTAGATGAACTAGAGTATTGTCACAAAACTTCCATGAAAACTAGGTCACCTCAAAGTGTTGTTCAAGGTGGAAATATGTGGCCCCTAAAATGTGTATTCCGATTTATGCAACTCCCTAACCGTTCAAAATGTTTAAGACCTGGCTTTAAATTCTTTTGAAATTAGCACCACAATTGGCCCTAGAGGTACCGACTTCAAACATATAATTTTAGTTACATATACATATATTATATTTTAACCCAATTCCCAGACAGCCACGGTGCTCTTGAAGCAACTTTAAATGGAAGGTGGTTACACCTGGGATAATTGTAGATAATTTTCACAGCTAACAGATTTTCTCTAGTCCCATTTCCATAAGACTTACCGTTTTCAAGCAAATCGTGAAAACCTAACAAAAGAGTTAAAAATGTGGCCTGAACATCTATATATCTCAAAAATGGTAAAACCTATTAACAAATCATAAAGGTTAATCCTCTAGAGAATTTTCATAGCCAGCACATTTTCTTTAGACCCATTTCGATAGGACATGCGGTTTCCAAGCAAAATCGTAAAAACTTAAAATAAACCTAACAAGTGAGCAAAGGCTATAGTCGGGACGTGGCCGACCATGTGATACCCTACACCACTACCCCTGTGCATAAGCTTTTCACTGGTAAGCATTTCTTTTAGGGAATATAAACCGACTACCACCAAAAATAATATGCCTCTTTGTCTCTGGGACCCCCATAAGCAACCAAAATTTCGTGACCATCCGATCAAAATTACGACCTGTAGCTTGATTGCAAAAAATGGAAGAATTGGATGCATTACCGATATTGTGATATCTCCCTTGTTTGACCACCTTCGCCAACCTGTTTTACACCAATGTAAAGGTAATATTTTCTTCTTCCATTGACAGGCTTTGTCGTTGGAATACCCCTACTAGAAGCCAATATATCCACAAAGAATAAAACTTTGAATTTGTCTCCAAATGAGTTGTTCCCCATTCCGACCCCTAAATATTATCCGGCTATCACCAAAATCAATAGGCTTCTTCCTATGTGGGACCCGCATCAACTTCCAAAAAATTCGTGACGATCCGATTAAAAATGCGACCTGTAGCGTGATTACAAACAAATCGGAAAATGGGATGCATTACCGACTATTGTGATGTCTCTGTTGTTTGAGCAGCTACGACAACTTACTTTACATCGTTGTAAAGGTGATATTTTCTACTTTCCTTGCCAGGTTTTGCTTTTGATATACTCTTAAAGAAACAGAGATATTGGCTTTGAAATAAAACGTAGACCTTTTCTCCAAATAAGTTTTTGCCCATTCCGACCCTTGAATATTATCCGACCATCATTAAAATTAGTAGGCTTCTTCCTCTGTGGGACCCCCATTAACCCCCAAAATTTCGTGACCATCCGATCAAAATTGCAACCTGTAGCGTGATTACAAAAAAATCGGAAAATGGGATGCATTATCGGCTATTGCCATATCTTTGCTATTTGACCACCTACGACAACCTGCTTTACACCGTGATATTTTTTATTTTTTACTTTCCTTGGCAGGTTTTCCTTTAGATATACCTCTTAAAGAAACAGAGATATTGGCTTTGAAATAAAATGTTGACTTTTCTCCAAATAAGTGTTTGCCCATTCCGACCCCTAAATATTATCCGACCATCACCAAAATCAATATGCTTCTTCATCTGTGAGACCCCCATTAACCCTGAAATTTTCGTGAAGATCCGATCAATATTGCGACCTGTAGCGTGATTTCCAAAAAAATAGAAAAATGGGATGTATTACCGACTATTGCAATATCTCCGTTATTTGGTTACCTACGCCGACCTAGTTTGCATAATTGTAAAGACGGGATCATCTACTTTCATAGTCAGGCTTTGCTTTTGCAAAATTTTCAACCAAAGCTGTGATATTTGTCAATATAATTCAAATCGCTAATATGAAAATTGGGGGTTTATTTGCTACTATTGCGATATCTTCGTTGTTTGATCACCTACGAGCACCTACTTTACATCATTAGAAAGGTGATATTTTCTGCTTTCATTGTCACCTTTTTGCTTTTGTTATACCCCGTATAGAAGCTGAGATATTGGCTTTAGAAAAAAACGTTGTATTTTTATCCACCTAAGTGTTTTGTCCTTTCCGACCCCTAAATATTATCCGACCATCACCAAAATCAATAGGGTTCTTCCCCTCCGGGACCCCCATCAACATCCAAAATTTCCTGAGGATCCGATAAAAGTTGCGGCCTGTAGCGTGATTACAAGGTTTAGATGGACAGACGGACGGACACACAGATCGACTCAGCTCGTCGAGACATTCATTTTGATATATATAAGTATGGGTCTACGACCATTATTTCGATGCGTTACAAACTTTTTGGCCAAAACCAATTTATAATACCCTCCCCACATAGTGGTGTAGGGTATAAAAATGTAAATTTTGTCCGCGATTTATTTAAAAATCCCTCCAGCGATATTTTTTGTTTTTGGATTTTTCTCACCTATGAAAATTGCTGTTTCAAAATCTGCAAAAACTTCCCAGGTGTTAGCGGTTTTCACTTAAAGTTAATTAAGGCGCATACTGTCAATGGATTGTCCCAATTTGAACTTCTATATCTCAATAGCGGTAACAGCTATGAAATTATCATAAGGGTCAATCTTGTAGAGAATTTCCATAGCTACAACTAGTCCCGTTTCGATAATACTTCAGGTTTCCAAGCAAAATCGTGAAAACCCAAAAATCCCCAAAAAATGACAAATTGAATCGGGATTTATTTAAAAAGCGCTCCGGCGATTTTTTTTTTTTTTGTTTTTTGATTTTTCTCATCTATGAACATTGTGGTTTCAGAATTAGCAAAAACTTCCCAGGTGTAAGCACCTTCCATTTAAAGTTGCTTCAAGAGCACCGTGTAGCTCATTTTAATGTTCTTAAATAAAAATATCTCTTATTTTTCTTACAAATTAAACAACTTTCCTAATTGTTTCCACTGATGTCTGTCTGAATTTGGCCATCTCAAAGTAACAATTTATCATGACAATAAAACAGATTATCAAAAAAAACTAAGTTCATTTTTTCAACAGCCACCAAAACGTGGGTTTTAAAAAGGCAGCAGCTACAGTACACCAACTCTATTTTCCTTGTATTTGTACGTCAATTAAGTTTCAAACCTCACACTTCCGTTTCCTGCCGGCTAACGATTTACACTCAAAAGTTTTGCTTTCTTTATTTGCTGCTACACAGTGTTTTCATCAACCATACGCCGCCCATTTATTATTGCGAAGAAAGGAGAAGTTAAAATGTTAAAAGAAGAAAATAAAGCGAAAAGAAATCTGGAAAAAAGAAAGTAAAGTGCCTCTAACATACATATCTCAGATTGTCAGTAGTTTAAAGTGTTGAAAGGATAATAGAGGGGTAAACACAACAATATAAAGCCACTAGACTATAACATAGAGTAATTTGCACAATCCGTCTACCAAAGAGGAGGATAATAGACAGTCGTCAGCTTGTTTGTGTAGAACAAAAGGATAAATTTTGCTTGGATGGTTGGCTGATGGCGAAGTAGTGCCATGGTGGGAGGTAGTCTGTGCAAACGTGAATGGAGAGATAACAGCAAACAATTTAACATGGCGCGCAATTTTTCACTTTGTTTCGTTTGTCCTTTTTGTACTGGCGTGTTTCTCTGCTCTCCTCCTGCCAGCTGGATGAATGGATAGATGGTTGGTGTCTGATGTTTCAGTGTTTTATGTATTTTATACTGTTGGTGAATTTTTATAAAGCCAATGTGTTTTTTACTGTTATATTTGAAGAGTTTGCAAGTGTTTCAAACTCACTCCAGGCTCCAGCACTCCATCCCACTCTATCATCACCACCCTCCACTAGAACAGTTGTAATAAATGTGTCGTTTTTCTGGTTGTTGTTGTTGGTCGTGTTTTTTTACTTTTGCAAAATACACAGAATATCAAAATTCAATTCACACCAAGATCACGTTTTTAATTTGAAATTTTACAACACTTGTTTATTTTTTATCGTGATTTTTTTAGCGTTGATTTTATTTTGGAGTGCAAAGCCACCCTTAACGTTATCACTGCACTTGGGGTATGACAAGTAAAAACATTCATAGCTGTTTTTTCGATGGGTAGAAATTCTACTGACAATGACCGTATTGTTTTTTTTCTGTTTTCTTCTGCTGTGGAATTGAATTTGTTACAGGGCTTTTTATGTATTTTTAGCGTAATATATTTTCCATTTTTTTTTTCAGCCAGTGTCCTTTTTATAAGCTTTTGTGTGTTTTTGGTTTTGGGTAGATAGTTGCCTTGGTGGCTGGCAACGTTTATAAAGTGTAACTTTATGATTTCATTTTTTCATTCTATAGTTGTTGGTTCTTTTAAGGGGGTTACCTGAACATTTTGTCGTTTATTGAAAGGATTTTTTATTGAGATTTTTCGTTAAATTAATTTGATTGTCCGGTTTCAGCACGTTCTGTAGATAAAATTTTATTAAAGAAAACTGAACAAATTAATTGTGTAATTTAAGGGACTTAAAAGAATTTAAATTTGGTAGTAAAATATTGGATTTTAGTATAGAAAGGACAATTTCCATTGATTTCTTAAAATGGCAGATAATGTTAACTGAAAAATTCTATTTATACACTACATTTGTGACTTTGAAAATGGAAGATACCAATACACTAACCTCCCGTTAAAAGTACTCGTAGTGAGCTAATTTGTACCGCGCGTTCTCCTACTAGAACGTTAAAACAAGGTTCTGGTGTTGGGCTAGTTACCCAATCCTCCAAAAACATCGTGCTATGAAAAAACTAAGAAAAGAAAAACAAACCCCGCTAAAGTTGACGACTACCGCAAATGTTCTAAAGACCACGACCTGCGAATCCGCACCTCAATGGTTCGGACCCTTTATGGAGAAGAAATAAAAGGAAATACGACGGATTGGGAAAGGCGTAACAACCTAAAGCTGACGCACTGCATTATAGCTGTCATGATTGCAAATTTGTAGTTGGTCGAAGGTTAAAATATCTGGTCTCCTGCATCACCGCAATGAGTGAAAAACTTGCACTGTTAAAGGCTAAATTTTTCAACATCAGCTTTAATTGCGCTCATGCTCTACTTGAAGACAAGGACGGACGAACAGACCAAAGATATATTTTAAGATCACTTAGAAGAAACATATGACTGTTGTCCTGTCCATGACGTTAAAATTATTCCAGGCGATTTTAATGCCAAAATTGGAAAAGAGAATAACTTCGGAAATTCAGTCACCACAGTGAAACATCTGACAATGGTATAAGGCTCATCGACTTCGCAGTGGAAAAAAACATGGTAGTTAGCAGTACCAGATTTAAGCATCTCGACATTCGTAAGGGCATCTAACTGTCATCAGACCAAAAAAACAAGAAACCAAATTTATCACGCTGTGATAGGTGAAAGAAATTCATTGAGCGTGTTTGATAAATGATCGTTCCGAGGAGCAAACAAACGTAGCAAAAAAAAACGACGAACAGACAAACACGGAAGTTGGACATAGATAAGCTGCAATCACAACTTATAGCCACAGCATATTAAACTCAACTGCAGTGTTGCCAGTACTTTTCAGTGCCTTGTCTCCGAAATATGACACATTTGTCAACAAAAAAATTCCCCAAGTCAAATATAGTGAAACATATAATTTTTTACCATCAGTCATAATTATTTGCAACCACATTACGCTAATATAATATTAATCAGGATACAATTTTGTTACGGTGACGTACTTTAAGTCCGCCCATCTGTTGTAATCAATTTAACATTCAAACTAATTCGGATAGGGCGGTGAAATTATAACCGATGTGTATTTCGTCCACAGGCAGGTCAAGTTCACATATGAACTATATCGGTTCAGATTTTTGTACAGCTCACCTATAATTTCACAATTTTGGCATTTTGGCAGTAATATTTTCCAAACAAAACAGTTGCAGTTTATCATTTCAGATTTTTGTAGTCGGTATATGGCAATAACCAAAAATCCTTTACAATTCCATTTAAAAAAAGTTAAAAAAAATTTTGCGAGCACATCTACAATTTTTGGC
This sequence comes from Musca autumnalis, assembly GCF_047663935.1. Taxonomy (NCBI): domain Eukaryota; kingdom Metazoa; phylum Arthropoda; class Insecta; order Diptera; family Muscidae; genus Musca; species Musca autumnalis. Next base: position 75,722,060 of record NW_027412088.1, read on the forward strand.
ATAGAGGTTAAGAAAAAAGTTCTGGTTTCAAATCTGTTCGCGTTCACCAAATTGGACGATGCGCGCAAAATTATAGCGGTTTTTATTCTCATATAAAGAAAAAATATTTAAAAATATCTTATTTGTTGTTATGAGAAAATGTATGCATAAATCGTTAACAGCATTCAATATCTAGTCGTAGATGTTTAAATAGTTATTAAATTTATTATTTTTTCGTGGAAAATCAAAAAATAATAAAACAAGTAAAAAGTATCAGAGATATACCCTCAGCCTGTGCAAATTGAAACACTTTTTTCACAAAAAAATTATGTATTTAGGGGGTTTCAAAATTTTGGTCGTATGAACCGACAAAAATGTTGATTAGGATTAAAGTTAAAAAATTTTGCGGAAAAGGTACTTAAAGGAATGGACCGACATAGGCCATGGGGGTGCCATAGGGGGTTTTTACACCCATCGGGCTGTTTTCTCAAGAAGTATGGACTTACCCCTGAAACAACTTTTACCATCGTAATTGAGGCAGCGAATTGAAGTTGCTTCAACAAAAATCAAAGTGATTCAATAGCAGGTCTTAAAGTGAACTTATCCATAATTTTGTGTTTGAGGTACGGGATGGAGTGGACAAATATAGTCCATATTCGAACCTGATCTATATCTGGTAGATATTATGAGAATGTGGACCAAATCGGTCACTCCCATCAAGAGTTATCGTGCGCACAATTTTTCCGATTCCGATTTTTCCACTCCTGAAGGAGTGGACCGATATGGCTTATCTACAAACTTAAAGTAAGTTTGGAAACAATATTACGAAGACCAAATTTTGGCCGGAATCGGCATTTCCGTTCGAGAATTATCTGGCGCTTCCACCCATAAACATGGTGCCATAGGGTTTGTTTTTCAACTTTCAGGCTATTTTTTCAGTAAGTATGGACTTGCCCCTGAGGAAACGTGTACCATCGTATAGGGGACAGTGAATACAAGATGCTACAACAAAAACAAAGGCGATTCGAGAGCAGGTCCTAAACTGAACATTTCCGAAATTTTGTGTGGGAGGTACTCGAAGGAGTTTACCGATTGAGTCCATATTGGAACCTGATCTAAGTCTGGTAGAAATTTCATAATGTGCGTACGTTTCCCCTAAGGAAACGTGTACCATCGTATAGGGGACAGTGAATACAAGATGCTACAACAAAAACCAAGGCGATTCGAGAGCAGGTCCTAAACTGAACTTTTCCGAAATTTTGTGTGGGAGGTACTCGAAGGATTTACCGATTGAGTCCATATTGGAACCTGATCTAAGTCTGGTAGAAATTTCATAATGTGCAACGTATGGACCAAGAGTTATCGTGCGCACAATTTTGCCGAATATTTTCGAACTTTTTGTGGGGGAGGTACCGGAAGGAGTGGGCCGATATAATCCATCTTTGGACTTGAACTAAGTTTGGACAAAATATTACGAAAGCCAAATTTTGGACCGAATCGGCAGATCCGTTCGAGAGTTATCTTGCGCTCCAACCACTACACACGGTGTCATAGGGTTTTTTATAACTTTCAGGCTATTTTCTCAGGAAGTATGGACTTGTCCCTAATGAAACTTACAGCGTCGTATAAAGGACAGCGAATACAACTTGCGTAAACAAAAATCAAAGCGATTCGAGACCAGGTCCTAAACTAAACTATTCCGAAATTTTGTGTGGGAGGTACCCGAAGGAGTGGACCGATTGAGTCCATATTGGAACCTCATATAAGTTTTGTAGAAATTACACGATGCGCAAAGTATAGACCAAATGGGTTATTCCCTACAAGAGTTATCGTGCACACACGTTTTGAGATAATTTTTTAACATTTGTGGGGGAGGTACCTGAAGGAGTGGACCTATAAGGCCCATCTTCGAACTTAAATCGAATCTGGACAAAATATTTCGATACCCAAAATTTGAACCGAATCGATTGATCCGTTCGAGACTTATCGTGCGCACCAGCCTGCCAGACAGACAGACAGACGGACAGACATTGCTAGATCAACTCAAAATTGTCTGAAACGGATATCGTACAAACATACTTGGGGTCTAAAACCATTATTTCGATGAGGCACATTTGTGGTCGTATCAAAGCGTAAATACCCTCTTTAGCCTAAAGGCTGAGGGTATAAAAATGTTGAAGTAAATCCAAATTATCCTTTCCCATAGTCCGTACAAACCCTCAAAAAATAAATTACAAAATATATATGCGGAATATAGACAATGCGTAAAAAAAAAATAAGATAACAAATTTATAGAGATTGGGTACATAAATTGCTTATTATAGCAACAACAAAAGAGAAAAATTAATGTTGGAAAATATTGTTTCAAATATATTTTTTGGTTTGATTCGAATAATTAGAAAAAAATATTTGGGAGTTCTCCAACTATTTCGCTTAAATCCCATACAATAATTAGTGAGTACTGCTAAAACTTCATCAAGAAATAGGATTTATCATCGTGAAAGCATAGTTGCTTACTGTGATAACTTATAAGGATAGGAAATTAAGAGTAATATTGAAATTACAATCATTCAAAAAATGTAGAAATTAAAAAGCCTATTATTCGCGAATTAGTTAAAATCAGTTGATGCGCATCCGTTTTTGGATACAGCGAATCAATCTCTTTCAATATTTATGCATATTTCGATGTTTAACTCAGCGGTCAAAGTGTGCCGCCAATTGCATCACACAATGCAAAAAACCTTAAATAAATACGTCTATATACACATATTTTAAATAGATTCTTCAATAACCGCGGATGTGCCTCCACATTCTATTTTTGGTAAAAAACCTATATTACGAGTACTCGCGAATCTCTGTAATTTGTGACACGCGTTTTCGCACATATTGTAATCGCGTATAAAGGATTCCATTTATGTAAAAAACTATTAAAGAAAATCGCGGTTTAATACGCCGACTTGTCAGAATACATTTTTGCCGATTTTCGTATTTCCAAGGTATTTATATCCGCGGTTTTAGTGGATGAATTCGATCGCGGAAGGTCTCATTAGGTCCGTCGCGGAAAAAACTAAATTCACGCGGGGTACAAAGGAAATTGAATGACACTTGTAAATTTTAAACGCCAAAAAAGGTTTTTTTGGAAAAATTCACTCATCTAATATTGGCCTTTAGACTCCAATTACTTGGATGCTGTAAGGAGCAAACTCATGAGATATGCATTAAACGACGTAAAATCGCGAGTTCTATAATCCTATTATGTGTTTTGAGTATTAACTTGTTGCGCGTCCGAATTATTAAAAAAATCAAAAACCCCGAAATTCCGGCTTCAAAGTGTCAGCATCAATTTTAGGTGGATGCAGTAGGTATATCGAAAAATGATGCACTAGCATCATATTGACCATGAAGTATTCTTTGAGTCTTTCTTTAAGCATATGTCTATATAATGTAAGGTTAAGCCAGAAATCGGAAGGGAGCATAAAAAAAAAACTTGTTGGCTTCAACCCATTTTTACCTATTTTTCTACATTGATTCCAACACAGCTTCCACGTAATTTAATTTTAATGGTAGACCTTATGGGATTCCTGCTAAAACACTTCATTTTAAAGAATTTCAATCATACTATATAGAATATGTTAACAGTTCGCGAATTCTGAATGAGTGAAACTCGAATTTATCGATTGTAAAACAATTTTGGTTTCCGCCAAATATTGCGAATGTTTGGTGTAGCCCCCATTTAACCACATCGTTCAATGGTTCTCATTAGCAGGTATCTTAAGGAATTTGGCTTTCCCATTTTTAGTTGTCCGACTTTCCTGGCATAAATATTGTACGTAGGTTCATGTTTTGGTATGTCCCCCAAATAACGATACATTCATTTATATGTCTTGGAATCTTTCAATTTTTCATTTGGCATTCAGAGTTAGGATGTCCACTAGAGTTATGCCTTTTTTACAACCTCGTATCCCTGTATGATATTTTGATGAGTTTTTACCTAAGATAGCATTAAATGTGATTCGATAAAAAAGCTTCCTCACAAAAAGCTTTTAAAGTTGTTAGAACTTTTGAAAATTTTTTGAAGTCACTGTAATCAGATATTTCACTGAAAACAATGTATGCGGGCACACGACATAACCAAAATTACATAACCGTTTGTCATTAAAGTTATTTTAGTCATTAATAGTCAAATAGCCTATTCGTGCAACTGGAAATAATTTTTTGAAAAAAATTTGTTTTTTATTTCATAGAATTTTTCCAAAAAAATTTTTTTTAAGTGATTTATGCGGAACATTTTTATACCCTACACCACTATGTGGAAAGGGTATTATAAGTTTGTTTTGGTAAACATTCATGTAACACCGCGAAATATTCGTCGGAGACCCCCAATGTGGTATACCAATCTTCATATCTCGACGAGATAAAGCGATATTGAGATGTGTGTCCGTCCGTCCGTGTGTCCGTCTGTCCATTATAAATTGTAATCAAACTCCAGGCCGCAATTATGGACGAAATTTGGTATCGAGGTCGGTTTAACATCAGAATTGGTGATGATCGTGAAATATTTAGCGGGTGAAATGGACCAAAAACATAATTTTTATCCGATTTTGTAGCTACTCTGTAGGTATCAATAATAGTCCGATCGCATTGAAATTTTATATAAGGTAAGAGAGAGATAAGGTAAGAGAGAGATATGACAAAGAAGAATATTGCAATTTGAGATGGCGATCAGATAATATTTAGAGGGTTAAATGGACCACAACGTTTGTGTGAAAATTGTGAACATTTTTAATATACACCTTATATCTTTTTTCCGGGAAGAGACATTCCGGGCAAGTAAGCTATACTTGGAAGAGGAGGGCTTGACCTTTCTATTGATTTCAATTGTGTTGTTGTACATGATAAGATAACAGAGTTACAGCCTAATATACCCAGTTATTTGTTTGTAGTGATATCATAAACAAGATAGAGTTCGCAATTATAGCTCAATAATCACGAAATTTTGCACGAGGTAAAAGTTTAGGCAGAAGAAGATGCTTACAATTTTGCATGATGATCTGATATTATTTAACGGGTGAAATGGACCATTACTTTTGTATGAAAAATACAAAAACATATTTTTGGTCTATATTTTATTTCCTGGAGGGCATATTCCGGCAATGTAGATTACATATGGAAATAGAACTAGAGAAATAGAATAGATCTTCCCCTTGATGCAAATTGCAATCACGTGTCTGCTAGATAACGGGTCTACTGCTTAATATATAATGTGTTTTGTGTAGAGAAACACATTTTCCTCCCATGCTACAAATTGTCCTTATCATGACAGAAGTCCAGTTTTTGCATTATTGCAAATCACATGAAGCCATAGCGTAATTTTCCAATTGGAGTTTTTATACATATATTGCAGCGACCCCGTGCTTCCACCTTTTTGTCAAAATGTTCTCGATGTCGCTACACTCACAACCCATTTTTGGGATAAATCGGATACAGCTTCCATACCGCTAAACTTGTAATTTTCAAAAACATTTTTCGCATTTTTTTTTAATTTTTGCGGTAGCCTTTTCCGCTGTTCTAGTGGATGGATTTTCACTCTATGATTGATTTATATGATCCGGAACTAAAATATCGCGGGGTACCAGCACACTCAAAAGACTATTGTAAATACTTTACCCAAAAATAGGGTTTTTAGAAAAAAATATTGCACTAAATGTTGGCTTTAGCAGTAAATTACTGTGATGCGGTGTGGACTACATAGTCAATATACATATCAAATTGTGTTCTATCGCGCGCACATGGTCTCAGTCACCCGGCGCCTTTAAATCTATATTTTATAAATTAATTTATAAAATATTTGTAAATAAATAAATAAAATAAATAAATATCAAATTGTGGGTAATCGCGAGTACTTTAATTCTATTATTGGTTTTTTGAAATACCCGACGTGTTTTACCTATTCTTATTCATTACGAGGTCATAACTTCCACGCAAATTAAATTTTGTTGTCAAATTTTTGAGCTTTGTTCAAAAACACTTAATTTGATCAAGCAATAGTTACTGGTAAATTACAATAGTTCGCATATTATAACAGTGCAAACCTTGACTTCATGGAAACTAAATTTTTTGTCTTTCACTCATATATAAGTTTATATCACAATGATATCATCCTGAAAAGTATGGCACAAGTGCACAATTTTTGGACGATAGATCTTCAATAATTTCACAATTGTCCCTTTGACAATTTTTACATAGCATTTGTAGTGTTCAATAAATTGGAGGATTATCATTGTAACTGGGAATATTTGTACTCCAAAAAGGAACCTGATGTTCAGAGAAAATTGCACAAACATTTCCTGGCCAGGCAACACAAATTGTTCAACCCCTCAGTAATGTTGGCGACATTTTCTGATTACTTCAGCCATTTCTCTACAAGTGGTATCTTAAGACACGCCGTTCGTACTCGGCCATAAAATGTAGGTCCCATAGCATTGAACCAATATGAATCGGGGTGCACTCATTAATATGAGAGAAGAGAATTTGTTCCATAAAGGAATTTTGATTTGTTGAAAACTAATTCCCAGGGGTTGTGGTGTAGGGTATCACATGGTCGGCCCCGTCCGACTATAGCCTTTGCTTACTTGTTTTATAATAAAATGGAATAAATGTTGTTTTAGGCATTAATAGAACAAAGTTCATTCATTCTCACTACAGGAAATTATTTTTGAGAAAAAATCTCAAAAAGCCATAACCCTAATGTCCACACTAAAAATAATCGAAATAAGTCCACATTTTGATACAACCTCCATGTAACATATATCCATACATAAGTTTCCACTACATCGACGAAGGGACAAGGGAGACTTCTGTCATATCAATGCGTGCACGTCTATTCATTTTGCCTCAATAATATGGGACCTACTTTTTATCGCCGAGTGCGAACGGCGTGCCTTACGACATCTACATTACACTGAGGGGATTTGATGCTCTGGTCAATGTATGTATTGCAGATAACAGTTCCTCATAATTTCTAGCAATTTATGTTATCAACTGAAACATCTGTACTTTGATACACTTTACCATCAGAAATTCTAAATGTAATCTACGATTTGGTGTATCCCATATAATTTCCCGATTTCAGGTATTTTCAAGTTTTAAGTTACACTTCCCGACCAAATTAGTCTAAATTTGTTATTAAAAGTTTTCAGTTGCTAGAACACAGCTATGCCTACTTAAAATGTTAAGTTAAGTTAAGTTAAGTTAAGGTTTATTGAGACTAATATAAAAAAACATTACAAATGGTATTGTGAAACAAATACATAAATAAAGAAACTTAAAACTATAAGGTATTATTTTAATTTCCATAATATGTTTATGTTAACAAATTGTGATAATGTCGGTGTGAGAAAATGAATACAAAGTTACTTAGAAAATGTGCTTGCTCCCGGCACATCCAGTATCTCGCAGAGCTTTGTCTGCTAGGAAGTTGTAATAATAATAATAATAATAATAATAATAATAATAATAATAATAATAATAATAATAATAATAAAAACATTTACCTTAAAAACTATCTTACAAACTAAATATAAAAAAAAAAAAACTAACCCCTGTGTATACCGGGAGTAGGAGAGTGATAAAGCAAAGCACTATTGTTACCAATTTGTTCATTCATAATGCCAATGGGCGACAAATAATTTGTATTATTCCAATTAAAATTTTCTTCAGAAATCAAGATGTTTTGCATCACGTTACCTTCAAAATTACTAAGTCTTTGAACAAATCTGAATAAAAGATCAAGAGCATAATCCGAAATTTTGGTGATTGAGGAGGACTCATATAAATATTCATTCGAAAATCTTTTATTTTCTGATTTATAATTCTTCCCTATGCATTTCCGAATTATGTTTCTTTCAAAAACCTCCATTTCCCTCATTACTGTAGGCGAAATGGTAAACCATATTGGAAATGCATAGAGAAGAATTGGCCGAATACTAACTTTATATAAAAGTAATTTTGTTTCTACTGGTAAATGCTTGTTACATAATAATTTTGAGAAAGAGTGTTGCATTTTTCTAGCTTTTTGCAGACTCTTTCTAGCATGAACATTAAATTTTAGTAACTTATTAAAATTCACTCCAAGATATTTCACACTATCTTCAAAACAGATTTCATTCCCTTGTAAGAATAGCTTAAGTTCCTTACTCTGTGGGACAACAATATATTTGCATTTACCAGACGGGTTACGTATACATATAGCTTTACTTTTCGATGTATTAATTTTGATTCCCCAGTTCTCATAAAAGGAATTGACGTGCTCTAGGTGTGCACTCACGTGGCTGAGCGCAGCGTCAGGTGATTCACTATGAGCATAGAGCAAGGAATCATCAGCGTAAAGGATTCCTTTATATTCTCCAAATTCGTGAGGAAAATCTGAAATTAATATATTGTAAAGAAGTGGCGACAAAATGGAACCTTGTGGCACACCACAGCTTACACTTCCAGTTGATGACAAATTGTTACTATGAGTAACGCAAAATTTTCTATTAGAAAAAAAACTTTGAATCAATTTAATAAGAGAAGAAGGAAATCCAATTGAAATCATTTTATATAAAATGCTTTTATGATCTGCTCTATCAAAAGCCTTTTCTACATCCAAAGAGACTGCTACTGTACACCTACGTTCTCTTAAATTTTGAACAACATCACTAGAAAATTTTAAAATAGCATGAACTGTCGAATTTCCTTTTTTGAATCCAAATTGACTTTCAGGAATAACGTCATTTCTTATATGTACATTTAGTTTCTTTTTTATAATTTTTTCAAATAATTTTCCTAAATTTGGAAGTAGTGATATATAAATTAAAATGTTTTGAATGTTTTATTTAAATATTCCCGTAAATTGATATTTGGTTTCCTGTAAAAACGATTCAAGGTAGGACCACAATATGTCTCCTTTTATTGCCTTTATTAATATTTCGTTAATTGCCACATTGATCGTGAAGAAAGTAATTTCGGAACAACTCCTTTCAGGGCCTTTTTGTCCGCAAAAATTCCCCATGAAATCCCCAAAATTAGATGGGGTTTCCCCATCATGAAATCGGACGAAAATATATATAGAAGCTTATAATTTTTTTCTAGTCCTAATACCGCCACACATTTCAAATTTCATCAAAATTGAACTAACATAGGGACCAGATATCTAAAATCTGAGAAAAAAATACACGGAAGCTATATTCAAATCTGAACCGATTTCAATATAATTTCGCAAACCTGTTTCTAGCCCGAAATCCGTCACAAATTCCAAATTTAATTGCAAAAATATATATACAACGGGCCAAATTTTGATATTGTTTCGATACGTATGTACACTCCACGTCAGTAGAATAGATCACCTACATTTCTGTTAATGTTGGCTTATTTATCCCGAAGCGGATGTATCTACGTTTTTAATTTTGTAGGGACTTAAAGTCGATAATGTTCCATATAAAACACAGAAAAAATTTTTTCTGATCATTTTTCCGATAGTACTATGAAAAATAGGCATTTATTTTTGGTCATCAGGATAGAACGGTCACTTTATTTTCGCGAATTTTTGAGATATTAACGCCGAGTTTTCTTTCAGTCGATAAAGCGTGGCTTTCTAATCATTTTTCACCAAAGAAAACATATAAATTATTCCGCGGACACGAAAAAACAGATTTAAAGGGTTTAAATTGACAGATATGGGTAACATCTCGGATTTTCAATAGGAGTCGCGCAATTATGTCATATTTCTTCACAATAAGATAGAATATGACACAGGCAACCTCGACGGATACAATCGAGTGCTTCGGATGCTGATAAGATGGAATAAGATGGAATAATAAGATGGAGCATATTTCCAAACCTTTGAATGGCAGACTTGTTCGCGGAAAAAGCATTTTATTGAACAAAACATCAAGGTTCAAGGCAGATTCATTCATTTTGGGATAAATAAGCTAATATTAACAAAAATGTAGGTGTTCTATTCTACTGACGTGGAGTGTATATTAGGTCAATTATAGTAATTTAGATATGGTAAAACAAAACAATTTCCAAAACAACATAAAAACCTACCAATTTAGCCGTTTGAATAGACCAACATTTTGTCTGAAAATTGGTAAAATTGTTAATACAAATATTCCTGGAAGATACGTATCGCCCACATAAGTCATATTTGGAAGAAGAATAACTCTTGACCTTTCCATTGATGCTAATCATGTTAATGTACGTGTAAGATAACAGAGTTATACTCTAATGCTCTATATAAACCATATTCTAGGGCAGCTACTATCATTATTTGAAGTCTGGCAAAAATTGACAGCTCATATTAATAGTAGCTTATCTTAAAGACATGTCCTACATTGGAAAAATATCCCGATGTGGACACTAGTGTCCTAAAATGTTAGGTCATGAAAACATGCATCTCCACAATATGTAAGAAAATATTTTTTAACAAAACAAGTAAGCAAAGGCTATAGTCGGACGGGGCCGACCATGTGATACCCTACACCACAACTTCTAGGAATTAGCTATGTGCAACCACTTTGCACGCTGAATGTCCGGGTATGATTCCCAGGCCTGGCCACATCAAATTTTCAACGGTGGCATAATACGCCTTTGTAATGCTGCCGATATTTCCTGAGTATTTCAGCCATGAAAAACTTCTTTACAAGTGGCAACTTAGGACACGCCTTTCGGATTCGGCGATAAAAAATACGTAACATTGCAGTTTTGTGATTTTCAGGGCATTTCGAAAATAGTTCATTGTGGTTATATTCACATTTTATACCGATAGAAATAACTAATAATGAATAGAAATTCAAATAATTTGCATGCAAACAATTTTATAAATTCCAAATTATTCATATTCAATTACACACCAAATAAGATAATTTAACTCAGCTCCGCTAACGGTGCTATACCCTCAGCATCTGACCATAAAAGAAACAAACACAATAATTATGCCGTATAAAAACTATATATATTTTGTATTTTGCGGGTATCGGAATGTAAGGCTATACCAAATCAATTGTAGTAAGCTAACTTCTAATTTTTGAAAAGTTTAAGAATATTTTTTGTCGGAAATTTTGGACTATTAAATCAGGAAGTATGGACTTATTCCGGAAAAATTGCACCGTTGCAATAGGTACCGTGAAAAGAACCTTCTTCAAAAAATTCAAATAGATCCGAGACTGGTCCTCAAACTGCACTTTTCCCAAATTTTGTGTAGGAGGTACTCAAAGGACGGCACCGATATAGTCCATATTCCAACCTGATGCATTTCTGGATGAAATAATAGGATGTGCAAAGTTTGGACGAATCAGAAAATCCTCTTGATAGCTATCTTGCGGATTTACCATTCTAGTTAGGTTTCTTATTCGTTTTTCAGGGTTTCTTGGACCTTTTCGGCCATAATCTCTGGAGGTATGGACTTGCCATTAAATTTCACTTTTCCAAATTTTGTGTGGGAGGTACTCGAAGGTGTGGACCGATATAGTCTTACCCGTTCTATATCTGAAAGGAATAATATATGGAAAATCGATTTCGCACTTCGACAGTTATCGTTCACACAATTTTTCAGAAAAATTTTGAACTTTTGTGGGGGAGCTGCCCGAAGGAGTGAACCAATATAGCCCATATTCGAAATTAAACTAAGTTTGGGCAAAAACTAAGTCCAAAATTTGGTTCGAATCGGTAGATCCGTTCGGGAGTTATCGTACGCACCAGCCAGCTAGACAGTAAGAGAGACAGATGAACGTACAGGGCTAAATCGACTCCAAAAGTTTGAAATGAATTTCGTCCAACCATACTTGGGGTCTAAAACCATTTCTTATATTAACCTAATAGGTGGCGAAGCGACCCCATGCTGCTATATTTGTATAAAAATTCGATTGGGCAACTGAACTGAAAATTTCTGTCATGATTGAGACAATTTGTAGCATGATAGGAAATTGTGGTTCTCTATACAAAACCGATAATATATTAGGCAGTAGGCCCGTTATCCAGCAGACACATTATTGCAATTCGCATCAGGGGAAATATCAGTATTTATTTTTCCATATCTAGGCTACTTTGCCGGTATATGCCATCATGGAATAAAAATATGGACCAAAAATAAAATTTGTATATTTCATATACAAAAGTAATGGTTCATTTCACCCGCTAAATAATATCGGATCATCATCCAAAATGGTAGGCATCTTCTTCGACCTAAACCCTTACCTCGTGCAAAATTTCGTGACTATTGAGCTATAATTGCGACCTCTTGCGTGTTTGTGATAACACTAAAAACAAAAAACTGGATATATTAAGCTGTAACTCTGTTATCTGATCACGTACATCAACATAACTGAGATCAGTGGAAAGGTCAAGAGATCGTCTTCAAAGTATAGCTTACTTGCCAGGAATGCCAGGACCATTCTTGCGACCTACAGACCCGCTAAAAAATTGGATTAAAATTATGTTTTTGGTCCATTTTACCCGCTAAATATTTCTCTATCATCACCAATAAGAATAGGGATCTATTCTGGCCTGAACCCGACCTCCATACAAAATTTCGTGGCGATCGGTCCATAATTGCGGCCTGGAGCGTGTTTACAATTTATAATGGACAGACGGACGGACGGACACACATCTCAAAATCGCTTTATCTCGTCGAGATATGAAGATTAGTATACCACATTGGGGGTCTCCGACGAATATTTCGCGGTGTTACATGAATTTTTACCAAAACAAACTTATAATACCCTTTTCCACATTGTGGTATAGGGTATAATTAAGCTATTGCCATCTCTTACAAAATTCGTTCAAATGGTTTTCAATACCAAGTAATTTCCAGATATTTTGAGGATTTTTATTCGCATGTTGTACTCACTACATAGGATAAATAACAATTCATTCTGTTCTGACTTTTGGAGTTATTCACAAGAAGTGACTTTTGGAAAGTTCCATCTCACAGTAGTCAGAGTTGCTTGACGTTATACCAGAAATTTGACATTCAGTTTGGATATTTGGCCAATGGATAGAACTATTGTGCTTGGTAAAGAATATAACAGAACTTGCAGTTGATACCAAGGACAGCTGTAATACCAACAAAGTTCACACATATTAAATAGAAATACGCTTCAATAGTTCTTGCAATAAAATTTCTTGAAACCTCCTAAAACCTAAATTTTTTTCCAATCCAATTTCCTTTAACATTTCGAAGACAAATGATGAATAATGATTGCCTTTTTTGTTAACCCGTAGACATTTATTACTTTTATACTCTTCTTCAGCTTGCATTCGCTTCCAATCGCTTTTCTTGGAATGAAGATAAAAAATTACTCATTTCCCTGCCATATTGGTCATAAAAATTGAAACATTATTTTCTATCATTTATCAAGCGAAGAAGGCATTAGCATATAAGAGCAAATTTCGCCAAAAATGTAATGCGTAGTGGCTTTGTTTGGTATGAAAATATTCCCACAAATCTTTTAGTCAAATTTATTAACCACACAGAAAAAGAGAAGTCTTTTTTTTCTTGGAGAAACTCTTTGTCGTCGTCTGCATCTATATCATTGTCGGCGAATAATATGCATTATTGTTGCTTCGCCAATACAATTAGAAAGTGATTGGCAGGAACAACATCATTATTATTATTACATATTGAATTTGTAATACAATAAGAATGGTAATGGTTTAGTAATTTACATTTATTAAGCAATGTTGACTTATGAATATCACTAAATAATGTTAAAATAAAATTAAAATGGAATTCTGAGTGAAATCGGACACCTATACAAAAAGTGATTTTTGATTTCCTTTATTTTTGTTGTAATGATATGCTCGTCAGAAAAATATTTCAGTATATTTCCAGATTTTTTGGACAAACGGTTCCAGAGATATTGCGATATTGCTATATGCTGAGAAAAAACTATTTTTTGTAGTAGAAAAAACTATTTTTTGTATATTTTGTTATTTTATGAGCTATCTAATAAAAAAAAAGTATAAAACAATTTGCACAGTTGGCTTTGGTGCAATTTTGGCGATTTAGTATTTAAAATCAATTTTTTATCAAAGATTGAACTCTTCGATATTCTTAAAAAAAATTTTATTAAACTACGATTAATCACAAACATTTTAAGTCCTAGTGCGATTCGAATAATAACTTTTTAAAATTTTTAGGATTTGTCAATAAAACAAAAAAATACATTTTCTAACATTTGTTTTGTTATTTTATCTAGGAATTTTGAGAAATGTTTAGACATTATTGTTCAAGCCGGACAATAAATTAACTAAATTGACAATCAATTGACCACAGCTTGGGAATTATATAAATGGGCATTCGAGCAGAATAATCTACCAAATATTTAAGTGTTTTTTCTCCAATACAAGATTATTTATTATTTTTACAAAAGAGGATTTGAATTTTGAGATATGCAATGTCTAAACCTATCACGGGCACACAGAAACTTCATTCAGTAATACCTATTAATGCTGGTATAATAATAATTGCAAATCAATTTTCAAAATCGGAAAATAAAGCACTTGTTAAGAGGTTTTCTTCCACGGACTCAAACAAAACCGAATTGGTATAAGAAGACCTCATGGTCTTCTATAAGAAGACCTCATGCTCTTCTATAACAAGACCTCATGGTCTTCTATAAAAAGACCTCATGGTCTTCTTTAAGAAGACCTCATGGTCTTCTATAAGAAGACCTTTTGGTCTTCTATAAGAAGTCCTCATGGTCTTCTATAAGAAGACCTCATGGTCTTCTATAAGAAGACCTCATGGTCTTCTATAAGAAGACCTCATGGTCTTCTATAAGAAGACCTCATGGTCTTCTATGAGAAGACCTCATGGTCTTCTTTAGGAAGACCTCATGGTCTTCTGTAAGAGGACCTCATGGTCTTCTACAAGAATACTTCATGGTCTACTATAAGAAGTCCTCATGGTCTTCTATAAAGAGACCTCATGGTCTTCTAAGAAGACCTCATGGTCTTCTCTAAGAAGACCTCATGGTCTTCTATAAGAAGACCTCATGGTCTTCTCTAAGAAGACCTTATGGTCTTCTCTAAGAAGACCTCATGGTCTTCTATAAGAAGACCTCATGGTCTTCTTTAAGAACACCTCATGGTCTTCTTTAAGAAGACCTCATGGTCTTCTATAAGAACACCTCATGGTTTTCTATAAGAAGACCTCATGGTCTTCTATAAGAACACCTCATGGTCTTCTATAAGAACACCTCATGGTCATCTATAAGAAGACCTCATGGTCTTCTTTAAGAAGACCTCATGGTCTGCTATAAGAAGACCTCATGGTCTTCTATAAGAAGACCTCATGGTCTTCTATAAGAAGACCTCAGGGTCTTCTATAAGAAGACCTCATGGTACTCTATAAGAAGACCTCATGGTCTTCTATAAGAAGACCTCATGGTCTTCTATAAGAAGACCTCATGGTCTTCTATAAGAAGACCTCATGGTCTTCTATAAGAAGACCTCATGGTCTTCTGTAAGAGGACCTTATGGTCTTCTACAAGAACACTTCATGGTCTTCTATAAGAAGCCTCATGGTCTTCTATAAAGAGACCTCATGCTCTTCTATAAGAAGATCTCATGGTCTGCTATAAGAAAACCTCATGGTATTCTATAAGAAAACCTCATGGTATTCTATAAGAAGACCTCATGGTCCTCTATAAGAAGACCTCATGGTCTTCTATAAGAAGACCTCATGGTCTTCTATAAGAAGACCTCATGGTCTTCTATAAGAAGACCTCATGGTCTTCTATAAGAAGACCTCATGGTCTTCTTTAAGAAGACCTCATGGTCTTCTATAAGAAGACCTCATGGTCTTCTATAAGAAGACCTGATGGTCTTCTATAAGAAGACCTGATGGTCTTCTATAAGAAGACTTCATGGTCTTCTATAAGAAGACTTCATGGTCTTCTATAAGAGGACCTCATGGTCTTCTATAAGAGGACCTCATGGTCTTCTATAAGAGGACCTCATGGTCTTCTACAAGAATACTTCATGGTCTTCTATAAGAAGTCCTCATGGTCTTCTATAAGAAGTCCTCATGGTCTTCTATAAAGAGACCTCATGGTCTTCTATAAGAAGACCTCATGGTCTTCTATAAGAAGACCTCATGGTCTTCTATAAGAAGACCTTATGGTCTTCAATAAGAAGACCTCTTGGTTTTCTATAAGAACACCTTATGGTCTTCAATAAGAAGACCTCATGGTCTTCTATAAGAAGACCTCATTGTCTTCTATAAGAAGACCTCATGGTCTTCTATAAGAAGACCTCATGGTCTTCTATAAGAAGACCTCATGGTCTTCTATAAGAAGAACTCATGATCTTCTATAAGAAGAACTCATGATCTTTTATAAGAAGACCTCATGGTCTTCTATAAGAAAACCTCATGGACTTCTTTAAGAAGACCTCATGGTCTTCTTTAAGAAGACCTCATGGTCTTCCTTAAGAAGACCTCATGGTCTTCTTTAAGAAGACCTCATTGTCTTCTTTAAGAAGACCTCATTGTTTTCTTTAAAAAGACCTCATGGTCTTCTATAAGAAGACCTTTGGGTCTTCTATAAGAAGAACTTATGGTCTACTATAAGAAGACCTTTTGGTCTTCTATAAGAAGACCTCATGGTCTTCTTTATGGAGACCTCATGGTCTTCTATAAGAAGACCTCATAGTCTTCTTTAAGGAGACCTCATGGTCTTCTATAAGAAGACCTCATAGTCCTCTATAAGAAGACTTCATGGTCTTCTATAAGAGGACCTCATGGTCTTCTATAAGAAGACCTTATGGTCTTCTAGAAGAAGACCTCGTGGTCTTCTATAAGAAGACCTTATGGTCTTCTAGAAGAAGACCTCATGGTCTTCTATAAGAAGACCTCATGGTCTTCTATATGAAGACCTCATGGTCTTCTATAAGAAGACCTCATGGTCTTCTATAAGAAGAACTCATGGTCTTCTATAAGAAGACCTCATGGTCTTCTTTAAGGAGACCTCATGGTCTTCTATAAGAAGACCTCATAGTCCTCTATAAGAAGACCTCATGGTCTTCTATAAGAAGACTTCATGGTCTTCTATAAGAAGACTTCATGGTCTTCTATAAGAAGACCTCATGGTCTTCTATAAGTAGACCTAATGGTCTTCTATAAGAAGACCTCATGGTCTTCTATAAGAAGACCTTATGGTCTTCTAGAAGAAGACCTCATAGTCTTCTATAAGAAGACCTTATGGTCTTCTAGAAGAAGACCTCATGGTCTTCTATAAGAAGACTTGATGGTCTTCTAGAAGAAGACCTCATGGTCCTCTAGAAGAAGACCTCATGGTCTTCTAGAAGAAGACCTCATGTTCTTCTAGAAGAAGACCTCATGGTCCTCTAGAAGAAGACCTCATGGTCCTCTAGAAGAAGACCTCATGGTCTTCTATAAGAAGACCTCATGGTCTTCTATAAGAAGACCTCATGGTCTTCTATAAGAAGATTTCATGGTCTTCTATAAGAGGACCTCATGGTCTTCTATAAGAGGACCTCATAGTCTTCTATAAGAGGACCTCATGGTCTTCTATAGGAAGACATCATGGTCTTCTATAAGAAGACCTTATGGTCTTCTATAAGAAGACCTCATGGTCTTCTATAAGAAAACCTCATGGTCTTCTTTAAGAAGACCTCATGGTCTTCTTTAAGAAGACCTCATGGTCTTCTTTAAGAAGACCTCATGGTCTTCTTTAAGAAGACCTCAGTGTCTACTTTAAGAAGACCTCATCGTCTTCTATAAGAAAACCTTTTGGTTTTCTATAAGAAGACCTTTTGGTCTTCTATAAGAAGACCTCATGGTTTTCTATAAGAAGACCTCATGGTCTTCTATAAAAAGACCTCATGGTCTTCTATAAGAAGACCTCATGGTCTGCTACAAGAATAATTCAGTCAGTCTGTCTGTCTGGCTGGAACGCACGATAACTCGCGAACAGATCAACCGACTGGGTCTAAAATTTGGCTTTCCTAATATTTTGTCTAAACTTAGTTTAAGTTCGAAGGTGGGTTATATCGATCCACTCCTTCCGGTACCTTCCCCACAAAAGTTCGAAAATGTTCGGAAAATTTGTGCGCACGAGAGATAACTCTAGAACGGAGTAACCGATGTGGTCCATACATTGCACATCTTGAAATTTCTACCAGATTTAGATTCCAATATGGACCCAATCGGTCCACTCCTTCGGGTACCTCCTACACAAAATTTCGGAAAAGTTCAGTTTAAGACCTGCTCTTGGATCGTCTTGATTTTTTTGTATCAGCTTGTATTCGCTGGCCCCATTATGAAGGTATAAGTTTTATGAGAGGCAAGTCCATATATTCTGAGAAAATAGCCAGAAAGGTGTAAAAATCCCGCTTTGACACCATGTTTAGTGGTTGGAACGTACGATAACTCTCGAACGGATTTGTAGATTTGGTCCAAAATTTGCTTTCGTTATATTTTGTCCAAACTTAGTTTAAGTTCGAAGATGGGCCATATCAGTGCACTCCCATGTGTAAATTATGCGCACGATATCTCTTGAAGACAGTAACCGTTTTGATCCATACTTTGCACATCGTAAAACTTCTACGAGACATAGATTGAGATAAAATATGGACTATATATGACAACTCCTTCGGTTACCAAAACTTTCGAAAAATTTCGAAAAAGTGCAATTTAGGACATCCTCCCGAATGGTTTTGATTTTTCTTGAAACACTCAAGTCCACTAATACTATGATACAAGTTTTTTCAGTGGCAAGCCGATACTTGTTGAGAAAATTACCCAAAAGCTGTGTATTGGCTGGTGCTCATTACAACTCTCGAACTGAAAACTACGTTGGTCCACACTTTGCATATTGTAATATTCCTTCGAACATTAGATGAAATTCGAAGATTATGCTTATAGGTCCACTTCTTCCGGTACCTCCCCCACAACAGTTCGAAAATATTCCCAAAAATGGTACGCGCAAAATTTCAGTTGCTCCATTTACAACTGAATCGGTCCAAACTTTGGATCTCCGAATATTTTTTACACTCCTTAGGTACCACCTACACAAATGTTCAACAATTTTGTTTGAGTGCGGTTAAGAGTCTGTTCGAATATCCTTTGGAAATTTTTTTACCGAAGGTACTCCTACTGGCCCTGTTTACAGCGATATTATGTTTTTCGTGGGCAAGTTTGCTGATATAATGGTCCAAAAACTCTAAATTATATGGTGACCGACTGAAATGACTGGTGGGTGGGCGCGATATCTATCGGGAGCATTGAATCTCAAAATAAGACATACTTTCAAAGGTCCATTCCTTTAGGTACCTTCCCCGCAAAATATTTGAGCTTTTATCCTAATCCGTATTTTAGTCGGCAAATGCATACGCCCAAAATTCTCAAAACTCCTTAATAACATTATCTTTTTTTGGAAAAGCTGTCTCAATTCACACAGGCTGGGGGTATATCTATGTCAGCAAAACCGACTGATACTTTTTTACTTGTCTACTCTAGGAAGACCTATATTCTATAAGATCTGTTATATGAAGACATAATGTCTTTCTATAAAACGGCCTCATCGTCTACTATAAGAAGACGTCATGGTCTTCTATAAGACGAATACATCAGGGTTTTTTATAAAAAGAGCTAATGGTCTTCTGCAAGACAACCTCATAGTCCTTAAAAAGGAAACCTCACAATTTTCTATAAATAAATCATTTTCTTGTATAAGAATACTTCATGGTACTGTTTAAGAAGACCTAACAGTCTTCTATATGAAGACCCTACGGTACATGTTAATTTCGTGTTTACGATCATTCTATTAAGATTTACCATTGATGACACCGTTATTTTCATATTTTAAAAATATCGTTCCATTATCCTTTTGAGTCCTTATTACATCTCATCATACAGTGGGGAGATTATATAGAACTCCCTACATAATCAAAATAAATAAAGGCAGCAACCCAATTTCGTTCCTTAAAAATGTAGCGCACAAATGCCGTTTTGTGTTTCTCTTTCTTCTAAATATCTAATTCTTTTGTTTTTAATTTATTCAGCATTATTGCATATGTCCACAAGTTGCATATGTGCAATGTACACGAGTTTATGATGTCTCTTCAGCCTGGTTGGTTGGCTGGCTGACTGTCTGTCTGTCTGCACAATGATGGACTGACGGACTGAAGGCACCATCAAATGGTGCCGCCTTATTAACATTATTTACTATTTGAGTTGTTTAAATGGGCCTTGTTTGCTACTCTGCCGTTTCATTTGCTTCTTCTGCCAGAATTGTTTGTATTTTTATTTGTGGCTAATACCGACGACAGCTTGACTGTCAGGCTTCTCTTCTTCTTCTACTTCGGCAAGTGCTATGTGCATTTTGGAGTTGTGGCACAAAAATGCAAGCAAACTGGCTGACTAAAACAGAGTGGCAGTGCAGTCAAACGATGATTGCAAACAAACGGCAAACGATTAGACGCAATTAAATGCAAATTAATTGCTAGAACTACTAAAAGCTTACAGAATGGAAAAAAAGAAAGAAAAAAACTAAAACGCACTTCCATTCGTTATGAATAACGACAACGAATGAACAGCAAAATAATGAGCCTTGTACGAACGAATTGCTTATGAGGCAGGCTGGCAGTCCATAGTGATGAAGATAATAAACAACAATGAAATCCAACAGAAGAACGAACATCACCATTGAAAATGTTCCTCATCATCAGCATAATGAAGGCGATGAAATTTCATTTTGAATGCCGCATAGAGACAAAATGACTGGTCGTCGGACAGACAGATAGGCAAATAATCATTTTTAGCATTTAATGAAAATTTTACGCAAACCATCATTCTATGGCATTATCTAAGCTTTTTAAGTTTCTGCGTGCCGCCACAGTGTGCGTACGTGCGTGCCTCTCTGTCCGTTCTCCCTCAGTGCCTGATAGCATGGCAGTTTCTTTACAATCGTCGGCGATGGCAATAATGTGCGAATTTTGTGGTAACATAGCTGTGAACTAATGTTGCTGGAATCGACCAAGTGCAACTCGTTGCCAATGTGCATTTGAATGCATATTTTCGTTTTGTTTTTGTTGCATTTTCATTCCATTTGTTGACTGTTTACGCAGTCCGTCTACATAGTTTGTCCTTACACCGTAAACGTCATTGCTGTTAGATTGATTGTTGCTCGGCATTCATTTGAATAGACTTTTTCCACCATTTGCCAAGAACATTTTTGCATTGTAATTATGTGGCTAGTTCTAGTTTCAGTTTTGTGTGTTTTCTATTTCATTTGGACAGTGGAGCTAATTTGTTTGGTTCTATGATCCATGCGGACCATGACCGCTCTTCGGTAGCAGCACGACACTCCTGGTCACACCATAGGTTCCTTGCTGGGGATCCTCATGATCTTCTATAAGACGACCATATGGCATTTTATAAGAAGACCATAACTTCTACTTTATGGTCTCCAAGTACGGCATTCACACTGTATTAGTGTGAATGCTATCCACGCCTGCCTGATAGGCTCGTTGGTCTAGAGGTTCTCTTTTGTACCGTTGGACCTCTCCCTCTCGATCATGAAGATCTCTCCTGACGTGCCTGGGTGGAGGAAGCCTGTCCATTAAATCGTGACAGGGATGCTCACTGCGATAACACCCAAGCAGGTACTGCATAGACAACATCTTATTGTGTTGACGCACCGGTAAAATCTTCGTCTCCTCAGGAAGATGGTCCACTGGTGTCATGAGGAGGTACCCGGTTGCAATCCTCAGGGCAGCATTCTGGCAGGTTTGAATCTTATATCTCAAGTTTTCTTTGTCAGCTCCCCGAGTTCTGCCGGCCAGGGACTTGAGCAACTAGTTCCTACCTCTGATCTTATCACAAATAGTTGTGGCATACGCGGATGACATAAACATGCTATCGAACGTTACACTCAGTATTTTGGGGTAGTTAGTGGTCGGAATCAGTACACCATAGACCAATATGTTCAGTGAGAACCTCATTTCAGCCGTCCACTTGGTGAACAATGTGGCAGTGGATTTAGCGCCGAATATTTTCATACACTAGGTAAGCTATGTAGACACATATGTCACATATGCCATCGACGATAGGACCCGACGCCAATATCGTACAATCCTCCGCATACATCACGATCTCTATGCCGTCTGGAGGGTGTGGAATTTCAGAGAGGTAGAGATTAAACAGTTCCGGAGATATCAGCCCTCCTTGTGGAACTCCCTGTTTCTCCCTACGGGTTTTGGACTTCTGAATTCCACACACGACTGGCGTCCGCACATATGGAGAGTAGTCTTCGGTCGCCCTGCCTTTTCAGGTTCAGTCCTCTACTGATATGTATGGCGTCTAATGCTGTTGCAGTACTATGCATTTTCCGAAATGCATGTTTATGTTGGGCAACTGGAAAGCATCTTCTCATTGTGGGGAGGAGTAGTGCCTCTAGGATCTTTGCTACTGGCGACAGGAGTGAAATCGGCCTGTACGATTCACCTCTGCTGGCATCCCTGCCAGGCTTCAGTAGCTGGACCACCCTGCCAAGTTTCCAGGCTTCTGGTATAATATGTGTGGCTAACAATAGGTTGAGGACACTTGTTAAATACTCAACTCCAGGTTTACCTAACGCTTTGGGTGACTTCGCTTTTCGGATGGCATCCGCAATAACGCTCATCGCAAATTGTGGTGGTACCTCCTCTGCTGGAAGGGCTCTTTTTATATGGCGTAACACACTTCTCTTCGCCCTATCACCCTCGGGGTGCTCTATAAACTGCCGGTTAAAATAACACGCGCACCTCTTTGTTTTGTCATCCTTCTTCTCCGGATTTGAGAGTGATTTAACCGTTGCCCACAATTTACTTAATCCTGCTCCAATGTTGCATTGCTTGAGGTGGTCTAGCCACTTTTTCCGCTTATGTTCGCCTACTAGCCTGTTGACTTCAAGAGTAAGCTCTCTGACTCTTGGGTCTTCAGGGTTCGTACTACGGAGCTCATCACGTTAATTTGCAAGTCCCGCCGCCTCTGCTGGGAAATTTTTTCTTGTTTCAGGTATTCGACCAGCAGGTATGTAGCGAGCGGCTGCTGCAGTGATAATGTACCGGAATGCTTTCTCAGCCAACCGAGGATCTGAGGGAGTGGGCAATTCTCTGAAGCGGTGATTAGTAAATTCTCTGAACCCTTACCAATCGGCTTTCCCATGGGTCAGGAAATTACGGCGTTCAGAGGTTATGAAATCGGGTGGTCTATTTAAGGAGACGATGATAGGGAGGTGATCTGAGCTAAGGGAAATTACGGATTGCCAGGATACGTCATTTATCAGACCTGGTTGGTGATATCTGGCGAGCTGTGGCAGTCTCCTCTAATCCTCGTAGGAACGTCTTCATTCACCGTGCAAAACGTGCAATTTGCTCGGCCGCGCTGTACCCATCTAGCCATTACCTAGAACGGAATGCCAAAGCTCGTGATGAGCATTGAAGTCCCCTAGCACCAGACGGTGCTAAAAGCGAACTAATATCGGGTATATACCGCCGGGCACAGCTATGTACACATTAAGTAGCTCTACTTCGGCAGTACCACACTTTTCTGCTACCCCCATACATTCTACGTATGGGTCACTAGAGACAAGCTCAAGCGATATAGGTCTGTACTGGACAGACTGGTGTATCAGGAAGGCAAGTCCTCCTCTTCCGCTTCTAGTGAGATTCTTCCTCAAAACGTTGTAACCAACGCAAGCAACAGGTGGCGGTGAGCTTTGTTTCTTGGATCGCGGCGACCATGATTTTTTCCGACTCATAAAATCCACAATTTCGCAGACCTTATTGCGGAGACCATTGCAATTGAATTGCACGAATGATGCATTTCCGGGCGGTTGAACAACAACTTCTGGTGTTAGTTGCTGCATTTGTTGTTGTTGGGGAGACTGCGGAGGCGTCTCGTATTCCGACGACGACGTTGACGACGCACCGGCCATGTTCTGACGCAGCAAGCAGCATACCTATCGCTGTAATCCCGGGTGCGACTAAGGCCAGAGCAACCACGAAAATCAACCGGATCTGGCAAACGGAACAGATCTATACTGGCCCGGGGTTCATCTCTATTCCGGCACGGACCAGAAGAGCTCGGAGCAGGCATTCCGGGATAAATTGCCGCTCTGGCAATGGATTGGTTTCTTTGCCTAATACGCACGTCAAAATGAACGTAGGAAATGATAGAACTAGGCTGTTCCGGTCTTAGCCGCTTCCAGGGCTACTGCGATAGGACTTATGTTGCTGCTTGCTGTCGCAGAACATCTCCCAGCGTGTCTCCAACTTTACAGCACAATTGAAACTGTCTCCGCAACAAATTCGACTTTTTAAGTTGGAGAAACTTCATGGTAGCCGCAATGCAGGAAACAAAGCTTACCGTCACCAGCAGCTGGCAACACTACGATAATTGCCACATTTTGCGGAAGGATCGTAAAAAAGAACCTAATGTTTATCGTCGAGTCCGAACGGTGTGTCTTAAGACACTACTTGAAGGGAAGTTTTACGTCGCTGAAATACTCAGGAAATGTCGCAAACATTAGACTTAGGGGTATTTTACCACCGCACAGTGGTTCAGAATCGTTTTTTCCTGGTCAAAAATCTGTAACTTTTGAACGGATAGAGATATTTTCATAATTCTTTTTTTGTTAGACAGATAACACAATCAGCTTTCCGGTGAGTTATAAGCGGTCAAATTCAGTTTGGTAGTTACAGAGGAATTCAATGTCAAAGTTGAACTTTTGAATTTTTTTACTATTTTTCATCAAAATAGCAGTGTTTTTGTGTTCTTATATCTTCTTATGTATTAAAGATGGTCAAACTCCAATAAATAAACATAAATATACCAAAAAAAACAAAAAAAAAATTTTTCGAAAAAAAAATTAAATTTTTTTTCACAAAATTTTCACATAAAAAAATGCAAAAAATTCAAATTTTTTCAAAAATTATAATAAAATGCTCCTTGGGTTTTCATAAAACTTATATAATTCATATGAAAACTCATATACTCCAAAAAATGTGAATTTGTGTAAAAAAGCTGTAATTCATATGGGAATTGGTATGGAAAAACACACATTTTTAGCCATGTAATTTCAATAAATTTAAAAAAGTGTTAAACGGACGGAACGGGACGGGAACAAAAGTATATATAAGCTGAAAGAGGAGACTCTCGGGCATATTTCTGTGGAAACAGAACATTGTTCCATGTTGTTCCACAAAAGTTCTAGTCCACTAAATTTGGAATTTCATAAAATTTAGTACCTGAGGAAAAATAAAATAGCTCATGCCACGGTAATTTGTTTAATTTATTTTTAAAGGCCACAATCCTACCTACCTAAAAAAATAACAACGAACACAATATATGTTATAGTTTCCGAGAAATAGTAATTTCTTTCTCCAGAAGTTTTAAAAAATTACGTCTTTCTCAAACGTGGGAAAATTGTTCGTCTTTAGGGGCACCCCACGCCCCCACCTTCCAATATTTTGACCTAATTTTTTGGTTGCCTTAGTTTCAATATGTTTACTATCGAATCCTATATAGAAATGAAATATCTGTTACAAAACAAAATTTTGATTTTTGGCCAGGAAAATCGTTTCTTGAACCATTGTGCACCGTGTAAACTTCTGAGCCAAACCCCACGGTGGCACCCTACTTATCTTCTAGTCGAATAACCGAAATTATACCAAATTTCCCATCATATGTAATGGGACTTAGCGTGAAGAACTTCGTCGCACGAACTCCGTAGATCCAAGAGTTGGGGAACTTATTTTTGAGCACAATGGCTAGACCACCCGAAGCAATGTAAAATTAAGTACATTTTGGGCAACAGGTTATTCAGTTTCAAAACCGGGAGAGAGCAGGATGATAGGACAGATGTTACTGTCAATGGCGTGGCAGTGACAGATTCGAAGAGGTGAGAGTGTTATGTTAACCGGAAATTTGTAGATCACCTAGACAGTGATAGGGTGTAGAGAAGTGCACTATCGCTCTTTCAAGCCAGGAGATATCACCATAAATTACAATGAAGGATGTTGCAGATGTCATCCGAAACTTGAAATAATTCAAAGTTTTGGGCCAACGCGGAGTCTTAAGCCACTGGATGAACCCGGAGTTGAGTATTTGACAAGTATTCTGAATTAATCACTAGGCACCCATATTGTACAAGATGCCTGGAAAATTGACACGGTGGTGCAGCGGCGATTTCCCCTCCTGTCGCCAATAGCGATGATTCTAGAGGCACTACCCCACCCCATGCCCAACATCAGCATGAATTCCGGAAAATGCATAGAACTATAACAGAATTACAAACCATATCCATACACATCAGTCCAGAACTGGGCCAAAAGAGGCCGTTCGGCCGAACGGTCATGGTGGCTATTTAACTATCGAAGACCTCTGATACCGTCAACCATGCCAAGCGAGGACATAGAGAAGACTTCTCCAGCCGTTTGTAAAATTCAGAAATAAGAAGTCTCATACGCGCATGGTAAAACAGGTTATTCTCCAAGGCTGGTGATATTTCGAAACTGTTTACCCTCTCCCATTCTTCAGATGGTATAGAGGTCGTAATGTATCCGGGTGATTGTTCGATTTTGGCGTAGAATCCTATCGTCGATGACATACCCAGCAAAAATTTGGATCCGGTAGCCCTTACGTAACCCTTTACAAAGTAATGTAAACAAGCTTCTTTTCGCATTACAAGTAATCTGAAAAGTAATGGGTTACTTCTTAAAAAATTTACAAGGTAAACCTACTTACTTTACTCTTTACTCACTAAGTAATGCCGACGGTTGCACAGTGAGTGTGTGTCCGACTATAAATCCTAGGGTTGTGTGTTCAACGCTCACAGTCGGCACGCGAGTTTTTTTAATTAAAAAAATAACAATTCGTAGTGCACATGTGCACTGCACATTTAAGTTCTTAAGCAACCCTTAATAATCGTGTGCGTGGCATAGTGTGTAGTGTCTTTGGCTAGAAATCAGAGGGTTCGTGGGTTCAATTCGGACAGACAGCGAAATAAAATAAAGTAAAATAAAAGTAAGATGTGTGATGAAATTAAAAACAAATTCTCTTCATCAACTGTCTAAAAATAAATTTTTTTTTACCTTACTTTTCAACTTCTAGTAGCCACAGAATAACTAGTTATTCTAGTGGTCATAAAATAACTACAAACTGAGTGCGATATGCCCTTGTAAAAATAATGGGGAAGAAAGGGGGCTTGAGAGTAGTTACGGCTGTGAAAAATCCCTTACGAAACCCATGATTTTGGGAGGACTTTTTTGCTGGGTATGTGTGCTATAGGTGAAATACATATCCACATAGCTGATTTAGCACAGTTCTTCCATCTGAGGAATATGAAAATATCCGCCTCACTGATTAAATAAGGTTGCTGCTGAACATATTAAAACGAAAACTTCTATATCAACGAGCCTATCAGGTACTAATGATTTGCAGTTCAATAATAGGCCCAGCTCCAGTGCCTTCCTGCATCTTGGATTCCTGCATCTTCTTATTGGATTGAAGTTGATTGAAGTGGGAAAGTAATAACCGATGTGACTGCGTCCACCGAAATCAGGTAAGTGCGATGGGCTTAAGACCTTTGCATGTTGAAAGTGTGAAGACTGCCAAGTTCTTGTCTCCCTAAGTATAAAAGCCGTCTTCGCGGCTTAATTCATAGATCACATTCTGATGGACCCAGAGATGAGCAGGGATGCAGCCCTTTGCACGCTTGATAGTTTGGTTAGATGTGCAATATTCTAAAGAGCATGCCACCAAACAAGTCCACTATAGAGTAGGAGGTTGGCAGAACCACTGTTATATAAAGCCAGCGTATGGCCTTTGCTCTGAGGCCGTAGCTTTTACCTATGGAGTTCTTGCAAGAATAGAGTGTCATAAGGTGCTTCTTTTCCGCTCCTCAATGTTCCTTTTTCAACCTGGAGGATGTTCTAGAATTATACCCTTCAAAGGAAATTCTAAGACAACTTCACCCAAGACTGGTAGCTGAAGGTGTAAAGTACGAGTTCCGTATTCGCTGGTTCATTAGCTTGGGCCCAACGTAACAGCTGTACCAAAGCACCATGCATCAAGTCAAGTAAGTTATGTAAGACATCGCCGCTTATCAATATGATCACATCATCAGCATAAACTTCAACCTTCGTTCTTCGCTGGTTGAAGCCCACAAGAATGTAATTTATTAACAGAAGCGGCGCATCCCTGCGAAAATGTATCCTCACGGAACTCTCTCTAGCAAGGATAGAGCAGAATCCATTGTTATAGAGTGCATTATGGATGGATTCAAGCTTTACACTATTGAAGGCCCCCTATCCAGAAAGGCCGCAAGCGTAAAAACTGGAGTTCCAATATCCTCTCAATATGTCCAAGCACAACGTGTAAAGTGGTATCTACTAACTTGTCCTTCATATCCACGTGTTGTGATTTACTTATTTTTGTATAGTTTAATTGAGACCTAACTGCATGATCCAGTAACATTTTCAACGTTTTTAGGAGAAAGGAAGAAATGCTTATAGTATTTAGGTAATGTGTGACTTGGCTTACCCACCTTGGGGATATAAGTCACCGTTACCTCCGTTTATAGACCTGGTATGTACGAGAAACGCAAACAGGCCTTATAAATCTCCTTTACGATTTCTAACACTGGTTTTGCTACATTTTGTAGCATATCGTCCATTTAAGTGCTGGTGTGATAGTCAATCTGTCTATCAGGTGCTCATCCTCCGCAGTCCTGCTTTGATTTGTCTTGTTGGTTGCACTGAGTGAATATTTGCTTGCATTATTATATGATATCCTGACTGCCTCGCGATTTTCATACATGTCTTTTATTTATTTATTTAATCCTCATAACATTTCAGGAGAGTCTTGATCACGACGTTTACAGTTCCCTCGACCTCCTTAGATGAAATCAACCTAAGTGAATTTAACATGTCCCAGTTTGTTCTCCTGAGATTCCTTTAAGGTATCTGTTTCACCTCGGTTGTAGTGAAGAATACCATCTTGTGATCAGAAAAATAACTCTCTTCAAATACCTTACAGTCCCTAACCTCGCTACGCAACACATGCCCTGCATGTGGATTGGGACCGCACGACCCTCTGCATATGGTTAACTGCCTAGTTACACCCACTAAACTGTCTCCTAATTATTTATAGACACAGCCAATCTTGATTGCAAATTTTTTTGTTTTGGACGGTTAGCAGGCGTTTAAGATACCTCCCGCACCACAATGAATAATGTGCCCAATTGACAATATACTGGACTTTGTCATGATATTCCTCGGTATTGCTGTTGTTTTTGCCCAGCATTTCGTGGCGTGGAAGACTACCTTACAAGTGATCACTCTGGCCTTAATCGGCGATAAGATAAACACCCAATATGCATACATATGTATGTGCTGTGTATTACTTATGGGTACTTTACACGATATGTATTTTGCATACGGGTTGCCACTTCTCCCATACAAAATATATATACAAAGTGACAACTCATATGTAAAAACATATCGTGTAAAGTACCCATCACTTAGCTGGCCCATTACATAACATTTGTTCAATTGACCGAACTAAGAAAATATCTCCAATTCGCCCTTTCATCTCTTCATCCACTTGTTTGCGCCCTATATTCTTTGGCCTGCCAATTCTGCGTGCACCGCAATGCGGCCCGAATTTTTACGCCTTTTTAGCGGGTTCATCATCGCTCATCTTATGATATGGCCTAGCCAACGTAATCGTTGCATCTCGATACGTTTATCTTTACTGATGTCGTTGTATAGCTGATACAGCTCGTGGTTCATGCGACGTCGATATTCACCGTTAACGCAGATTGGTCCGTAGATCTTTCGAATAATTTTTCACTCAAACACGCCAAGCACTGCCTTACCTGCTTGCGCAAGTATCCAGGCTTCAGAACCATACATCAGCACGGGTAGTATCAGTGTTTAGTAAAGCGTTATTTTTGTTTGACGAGTTGTGGCGTTGTTTTTAAATAGCATCTGTTGGCCAATACAATTCTCCTTGTTATTTCACTACTGATGTCGACGTCTTTTGCTAACTCAAAATTATAGGAACCATCTTAAACAGTTGGTCCGAGCTCAATGGACGCATTGCATGTCGACACCATCAACTTGGTCTTCTAGCCTATACCCGCCAGACCCACTTTAGCAGATTCTCCTTCGACCTTCATAAAGGTATCGGTTACTTCTTTTACTGATCATCCAATGATGTCTATATCATCAGCATAAGCAAGTAACATGTGGCTTTTGGTGTAGATTGTGCCACTTCTCATATAACCTTTTCTAGCAGGATGTTGAAAAGATCACACGAAAGGCTGTCTCCTTGCCTGAAACCTCTTTTGGTACAAAACTCTTCGGAGAGGTTATTTCCTATTTTAAGTGAAGGTCTTGTGTCAGAGTCATTTTACAAAGCCGAATGAGCTTTGCGGGGATACCAAATTCAGACATGGCTTGGAATACCTTCGAACGTAGCGGGCTGTCGAAGGCTGCTTTATAATCGACAAATAGGTGGTAGGTGTCGATCTGCATCTCTTGGGTCTTCTCCAGGATTTGCCGCAGGGTAAATACCTGGTCGATGGTGGACTTGCCAGGTATAAATTCGCATTGGTAAGGTCCAATTATTTATTTGAGCATGGGCTTCAGTCGTTCGCACAATATCCCTGACATCTTGTAGGCGATAGGGAGAAGACTTATGCCCCTAAGGTTGGAGCATAAAGACTTATCTCCTTTCTTATGGACGCGACACAGGATGCTCAGGTTTCAATCGTTGGGTACGCGTTCTTTCTGCCAGATGGAGCTAACTAGCTGATGCATAGACCTTATCAGCGTGTCGCCTCCGGTTTTAAACAGCTCGGCTCGTAGGCCATCAACTCCTGCTGCCTTATTATTCTTCAGCCGGTTTATTGCTGTCTTTATCTCTTCTTGGCCGGGTGGTATACATTCTATACCATATTGTGGGATTGGATTTGTGGTATCTTCGTCGACTTCGCTACTATTGGATACCAACAGCTAGGAAAAATGCTCTTTCCATATCCTTAGAACACTATCTGTATCAGTCGCCAAATTACCTTGCAGGTCTCTACAGGAGGATGTGCCAATGCCAAAGCTATTAGTTTTATGTTTCACTCTTTGGTAGAATTTTTGAACTTCATTCTCTCTCCTGTACATCTCGATTTGTTCACACTCCCGCTTTTTCATCTCTCTCTTTTTTCTATGGAAAAGACGTTTCTCTTCTCTCCCGATACCTCTCTCGTGCGCTACGCGTTGCTGCTGATTGTAAAGTAACCCTATATGCCGCATTGTTCTATTCGGTAGCAGCACGATAGTCCTGGTCAGAGCTCCGAATACTCGCTCGAATTCCACTCGCGAGTGAAACTCTTTTCGTACCCACCGCCAAACAAAAACCCCACCCCCAAATGAACTAGCCCCACTCCGACCAAACAAATCGGACCCACAAAAAACTACCACCTCCCCCAAATTTTCACTCGCGAGTAAATCGGAGCTCTGCTCCTGGTCATACCATGGATTCCTTGGTGGTGGTCTCTGGTATCCTAGTACTGATTTTCCGGCTGTTTGCAAGGAGTGGGTCCGAGTCTATGTTTGCACCTCGAAACTATCGTACATCCAACACGCTCGAAGCATGTCTACCATCTATCACAACGTGATCAATTTGATTTCTTGTTCTTTGATCTGGCACAGCCAGGTGCCCTTATGAATATGGAGATGCTTAAATCTGGTACTGCTAACTACCATGTTTGTTGCAGCTTCAAAATCTATCAGCCTCATACCTTTGTCAGATATTACGCTGTGGAGACTGAATTTCGCGGCTGTTGGGCCAAAGATATTCTGCTTTCCAATTTTGGCATCAAAATCGCCTAATATAATTTTAATGTCATGGACAGGGTAACGGTCATAAGTTTTTTCTAAGCGCTCGTAAAATATATCTTTGGTCTGTTCGTCCTTGTCTTCAGTGGTAGCATGAGCGCAAATAAAGCTGATGTTGAAGAATTTTGCTTTTAATCGAACTGCAGCAGTTTTAACCTCCGACCAACTACAAACCCGCAGCCAAACTCATGCTTTGTGTCATTGTAGCTATAATACAGTGCGTCACCTTTAGGTGTTGTTGTCACGCCTTTCCCTATCCATCGTATTTCCTGCATTGCAGTAACGTCGGCCTTGTACTTTTCAAGTACATCTGCCAATGCATAAACTGCACCTTCTCTGTAAAGAGTGCGAACATTCCAGGTGCAGATTCGCAGATCATGGTCTTTAAAACGTTTTCTTTTCTTTCCTTTTTTCATAGTAGGCTGCTTTTTTCTAGGGAGGGTTACTAACCCGGCGTCCAAACCCAAGTTTTTAACGGTCTTATGGGTGAACGCGCGGCACATTTTAGCACACTACCTTTAACGGGTGTTAAAGGCCGCTACCCCAGGTGACACCACGGGGAGGTCAGTGTCCATTGAGATGAGAGAGGGGCCAAGATAAATTCTGGACCTTGCCATGTTAAAGCCGGTCAGGACCGTTCCTTGGTATCTTTCATCCCCTGTGTATGTATAGGCAAATGCACATTTGTACAGTTGCAAACAACACTTTATCCCACTGTTCATTCCATAATTACTCACAAATTCGTTTTTGTGGTCGGGTCTCCTTGTTTTAACAAATTTTAGTTCATAAAATGCATAGCTTTTCTGTGGCATAAGTGTTTGTTTGTGTGCGTGTGTTCTTTATTATTGCTGTATGCAGTTATTGTTTATTATTTGTTCTTAATTTCGTTTCCTTCGAGCATTTATTCGAGCAATTCGTATTTTCTCCGTCGGTATTTGGGTTGTAAATTAAAGCTGCAAACTTGGTCGTTCTTAATTTCGTTGTTGTTCTTGTTGTTGGTGCTTCGTGGTGTTGGCTTTAATGGATGGCGTGCGAATTTCAACGCTTGTTTCTGTTGTTTATTTGCTTTGGTAGTTAGTACGTAAGTATGTATGTAGTTGGTTGCTGTTGAATTGTTGGTATTGCATTCGCATGTGGCGATGTTGTCGTCGTCATTGTTGCATATAAAAGGGTAGTTGTTGTATTTCTTGTTATATGATTGTTGTTACAATTTCATTTATTGCAAATTACTGAACAAATAGCATGATGGCACAGGAAAGAAACACACTCTCATATGTAGTTCTTGTAGGCTTAATTTGTACAAATTTTTAATCATTATTTTTCTTTTATGAATTGTCGACAAAAATAAGCTGTCGTGCACACGAATTTTTAAAATAGAATTATTTTGTTATTATACTGCTTTTAAGCACAACTTACTCGTAAGATAGGATTTAGATGTTAGCAATGATTATACCAATGGACACCCTATTTGAGAAGAAAAGAGACAATATTATTTTCACTGAACAAGTGCGAGGGATTGGAAAAGTCATTAGGAAAACCATAAATTGCAGTGAACAACATACTCAATTGGCATCTTGTCTCCAGATTTACTTCAATGGTTCAAAGGCCAGCTAAATTTTGCTTTAAAAGAAATCAGCAGCAATAGATTTGGCCTCGACTCGATCAAAGATACATACATTTCAAGGTCTTATAGGACTGCTTTTTTATTCAGATGTATTATTGATGAATGAACTCAAAACCAGGGTTTCGGAGTCGAGGTATTTTTGACTCGACTCCGACTCCAGACCGGGGTTTTTCAAGACTCCGACCGGCTCCTTCTCCGATTCCTATACCACTAAAATTAATAAAATTTGCACAAATGTCTAACTTGTTCCTATATTTGGCCCATATAGGCTAATTTATTGGCTTTTCCTAACATATTCTTTAGAAAGGGCATTTGTGCTCAACTACGGAACATAAATATGAAGTAACATTTATATCTATATTATTTCTTCTGAATCTTACATTCAAAAAGGGCAACAAAATACAATTTAAAAAGCTTTTGTTGGTTTTTGCGTTTTGTTTTCTTCGTACGAGTAAATTTTGGAAGGAACTCTTCCCCGTGCTTTCAAAATGTGTGAAAATGAAGGGGCAATACAAATCGTTAAAACTGTATGCGGTAAAAATCCATGAAAAGGTTTTAAAGTGGATGTAAGCCAACATTTTAGAATGTTTCGAGAGCCTTAAAAAGCCATTTTTCATGAATTTTATCCAAGAAAACTACGAAACTTTTTTTAGGTTTTCTTCATCTGAAAGAACATAACAAAATATGCTTTCTGAATTTTAATTTGACAAATATCACGATGTTTTGTGGCAAATGGCCGTATACAAAAGCCCTAGTTTTATAAAAGCGTTTTGCGGTGCCAACTCGAAAACTAAACCGATTGCCATGTATTTTTGTGCGCTTATCAAGTACATCAAAATCTAGTCCTTCATCTATCGGTTTTTTAGAAAAAATTAGATTTTACGGAAATGGTGGACAGAAAATTCAATATACTAATGTTTGGCTTAAAAACTGACGTTTTTGTCATAAAACGGGCCAACAAAATATGACATATAAAATCGATCGATGAATTTCTAGATTCTGAAGGACATCAGATTTTTATAGAATCATCTAATAATTAAGATTTTATCTAATTCTCTTCAAAATAGACCTTTATGAGAAGACATGTAGGTCTTCTTACAGAAAACTTTTAGAACTTGTACAGAGGGAAAATCCCTCAAAAATTCAATTCCGCAAACGTTTTAAGGACCATGATAAACATTTATTGCGTATTTGTAGTAAGTCGGATGTTAAAACATCTGATATCTTCTGCATGACTCCGGTATATGAAAGATTTGGCAAAATTAGAATAAAAGCTAAATTTGTTAATAGGCCTGTTCGATAACTTTGCAAGTAAAAAGCATTTGCAAGTTCTTGTAACTACTTGCAAGTACTTCTCAGTTCTCTTTTACTGAACAAGTTTGTTATCGAATAGCATTTTGTAAAAGTTTGTACAAATTTGTACAAACTTTACGGTTATCGTACAGACTTAACATCAGTCTTATCTGCACCCATGCCCCCACCAAAGACAAGAACGAACAGACTAAAGACATCATTTACGAGTGCTTGGAAAAAAGTAGGCAAGTGGTTACGACTTGTGGTAGCTAAAGAGTAACTACTTAGTTATCGTCATTAAGCGGCCAATAAAATACATTCGAACTTCGCTGTAACTAAAACTTCCATATAACGAAGTTGTTCAGGTGATTTTTTTTTTTTTGTTTTTCAAGATTTTGCTTTAAACGACAAGTTTTATTGAAATGAGACTAGAGAAAATTTTATAGCTGTGAAAATTCTCTACAAGATTAGCTTTCGTAATTTTTCCTAGGCTGTATCATTTTATGATATATAAGTTTTCATCGGGACATTGCACTAACTCCATCGCCTGCTTTCAGAAAATTCTAGTCATTAGGGATATAACTTTTTTGCATTTTCCCAAATATCAAAAATACTGGCACATAGCCGTGGGGAACATGTAAAAATATTACGAAATGCGTTGTCACTTTTCCCCTACCGTTAAATACGTTCCCGCACTGATTGCATGCAAAATTTCCTTTACTGTTTATAGTATAAACTTCATACCCTACACCACTATGTGGGGAGGGTATTATATGTTGGTTTTGGCCAAAAAGTTTGTAACGCATCGAAATAATGGTCGTAGACCCATACTTATACGAGTATATACAAAAATGAGTGTCTCGACGAGCTGAGTCGATCTGGCTATGTCCGTCCGTCTGTCCTAAACCTTGTTATCACCCTACAGGTGGCAATTTTCATCCGATCATCACATAATTTTGGGTGTTTATGAAGGGTGAGGGAAGAAGCCTATTGATTTTGGTGATGGTCGGATACTATTCACGGGCCGGAATGACAAAAAACTTATTTGGAGAAAAAGTCAACATTTTATTTCAAAGCGAATATCTCCGTTTCTATAAGGGGCATATCAAAAGCAAAACCTGCTAATGAAAGAATAAAGTATCACCTTTGCAACGATGTAACGTAGGTTGTCGTAGGTGGTCAAACAACGAAGATATCACAATAGCAGCTAATAGAATCCAACTTTTCATTTTTGAGATTTTAATAATAATGACGAATATCACAGTTTTGGTTAGGGACCTTCCAATAGCAAAGTCTGACTATGAAAGTAGAAAATCCCATCTTTACATTTTTCAATTTTTTTTTGTAATCACGCTACACGTTGCAAAATTGAGAGGAAAAAACCTACTGATTTTGATAATGGTCGGATATTATTCAAGGTTCAGAATTTGAAAAAAACTTATTTGGAGAAAAGGCCAACGTTTAATTTCAAAGCGAATATCTCTCTTCTGTAAGAGGTATATCGACAGCAAAACCTGGCAAGTAAAGTAATAAATATCGCCTTTACAACGATGTGAAGTAGGTTGTTAAAGGTGGTCAAAGTACAGGGATATCGCAATAGTCGCTGATGTCCTTTTTTCCATTTTTTGTTCAATCACACTACAGGTCGGAATTTTGATCGGATCCTCACGAAATTTTGAAGGTTGTTGGGGGTCTTACAGAGAAAAAAGCCTATTGATGGTTGGCGTACATCCCACTTTTGCATTTTTTTATTTGAGTTGTAGTGACGATGCGGGTGACGTAGGGGATGGAAGTTACCAAGGAACGGTCCTGACCAGCTTTAAAATGGCAAAGCCTAGGATTTATCTTGGTCCCTCTTTCATCTCAAGTGGACACTGACCTCCCCGTGGTGTCACCTGGGGAACTGCCTTTAACACCCGTTAAAGGTAGTGAGCTAATATGTGCCGCGCGTTCACCCATAAGAATGAAAAAACGAAAGAAAAGAAAAACAAACCCCTCTAAAGTTGACGAACCCCGCAAACGTTTTAAGGACCATGATCTACGAATCTGCAGATAGAATGTTCGCACTCTTTATAGAGAAGGTGCAGTTCACGCATTGGCAGATGTACTTGAAAAGTACAAGGCCGATATTACTGCAATACAGGAAATACGATGGAACGGGAAGGGCGTCACAACACCACCTAAAGGTAACGCACTGTATTATAGCTGCCATGACACAAAGCATGAGTTTGGTTGCGGATTTGTAGTTGGTCGGAGGTTAAAACACCTGGTCTCCAGCTTCATCCCCGTGAATGAAAGACTCGCTGCAATTCGATTAAAAGCAAAATTCTTCAACATCAGCTTTATTTGCGCTCATGCTCCCACTGAAGACAAGGACGAACAGACCAAAGATATATTATACGAGCGCTTAGAAGAAACTTATGACTAGACATCGGATTTTGCATATTTGCATATTTTTTAATAATAAAGATACGAAGGTTCTGATTGGACCAAAATTCGTTTCAAAGAAATCTAAATTCAATGGCAGGGTCATATTTTGTATTTATTTTGCATATTTGCATATTTTGCATATGCACAAAATATGCAAAAAATATGCAAAATATGCAAAAAATATGCAAAATATGCAAAATATGCAAAAAAAATATGCAAAATATGCAAAAAAAATATGCAGAATATGCAAAAAATATGCAGAATATGCAAAAAATATGCAAACAGTTTTTGGCCGAAAATCGTCATAAAAGTCGTAAAATTGACAATTAAAGTTGGAAAAAATCATCAAAACAACTTCAAAGTGTCCTAAATTAGGATTGTTGGCCCTTTAACGTCGCTTTTTTAGCATATTATTGTGCTATTGAGACCCCTTACCACAGAGTGGATATAAAAATATCGTTATATGTATATTGTAATACCATAAAAATATAAAATTTGTTAAATTGTCAAATATTTTATGTAAAACTAGCGGACCCGGCGAACTTCGTCTCGCTATTAAGGAATAAAATTTCATACAAAAACTCAATTTTCGATTTTTCCAATTTTCCAACTTTTCCAGAGAGATTTTCCAAAATTTTCTTCCGTAAAGACCTTCTCCTCGAAAATACGAATAACTGACAAAAAATTTTACAGAAATCGGCCTAGCCGTTCTCATTTTATGAATTACTATACATTTTTTACACCATTTTTATATATATAGATTCAATATTTTCTTTGTTTTAATTTGTTGCATTAGTCTGGTTTTAACTCAAAGGGAAAACATCGATGTCGGATTTTTTATGCGGCACTCCCCTAAAGTTGTTAGTTTGGTTAGATTTTAAGATTGTTAAAGTTTGAGGACCATTGGAATATGTTAACACATGCCACTGGGGCCTCGTAATTAAGAAAATCTTGATTTGTTGGCTATTTGACGACTGCAGCGACCCATATCTATGAAACGGTTAAAGCTATTTGCCCGTGTTATGCATTAAATTAAATGCCATACTTTTCTTGATATTTCTTGCCGAACAACAAAATACCTAAGTAGTACTGAATTTAAGATAATAAAGTCAATGTCCTGAACACGCCTTAGGGTGAAAATGGAGTCTATTGAAAAAAAAACCTTTTTACAGTCTTTTATTTAACTTGTCAGTTTAGTTCAAATCTAGTAACTTATTTTCCACACAGTTGTAGTTGACCAATCGAACTAAAACTTTGCACACTTCTCAGACTTGGATAACAATACATGAATATGAAACCAAAACCAATATGGATCCATTTTTTCTTAGAGCCCCCATATAGCGGTACCACCCGATTTAAAGTATTTTAAGGATTCTGGTTAAATTTTTAGGCCGAATTGGCTATAACTTGGCATTTGGGGTTCCCAATGGTACAGAAACTTCCTCACCAAAAATGTTGGACTCAGGCCAAGGTTTTTCTGAAGCCCCTATATAACGGTACAACACGATTTCAAGTATTTTAATTTTTATCTACATTTTGGCCTAAATTGCCTATAATTTTGTTACGAGGTTCTCAGTGGCCAAACAAATTAAATGCTGAAAAGTTAAAAATAAAAAAATTTGAACAAAATAAGTTACAGTGTTTTATTTATAAATGCTCTTAAAACTAGAAAATAATTTTTAATGATGAAATCTCTCAAATAAAACGCTTGCATTTGAATTAAAAATTCTGGCAATATTAAACGGCAAGCGTTTTATTTGAGAGAATCTATCATTAAAAATTATTTTCTAGTTTTAAGTGCTTTTATAAATAAAACATTGTAACTTATTTTTTATTTCTTCCCATATTATCAAATTTTTGTATTTTACATTTTGTTCATATTTAAATTTATATAAGGGATTGACATAATGTGATTTTGGAGCCATCTGGGTAAACCATACTAACAAAAGAACAACTGCCGAAATTCCCAGAAAAAGCCTACCAGACGTAATCACAGGGGATACTTACCTGTTGTTCAAGAGATTAAGCATTAACTCCGAATTTCTTGAAAAAGATCCTGCAACTTGACCACAGAACATCAATTACCAGGAAGGGTAAAGGATGGTAAACAACTTGAAATTTGTGAACGACATAGCAGAGCAAGGAGTCGAGTTCATCACCAAGTAGTTTTTTCTATTTTCTTTTGCTTGCTTTGTTAAGATATTTGTCGCATTTGGCTCTTTACGGTGGTTTGAACTATCAGATCAAAAAATTAGAGTTGGGTCATCTAGTTCCTAGTTCCTGGTACTAGTTCCAAAGCGTATGAGTTACATCATTAAATATAACGTGTGATAGTAAATATACGCAGTTTGTTCAAAGAAAAAAGGTGGGCCATTGGAACTGCGAAGTGAACGAGATAGTTCCATATAGTTCCTTTGGCACAACTCTACAAACAATGCCAGGCCAACAAGTTCAGGACTAAGATACCACAGATGATTTATCATTTTGTTATTTGTTTTATCTGATATTTGTTTCGTATTTCAATAAATCTTCAAAGCGGTTCAGGTCTTATTTTGGACCTAAAAAATATTTCTGAATTTCGTTTTCACTATTTTTTGTATTAAACTCAATCTATTGTCTGTAATCCTTTTCAACCTCTTGATTATGTTTACCCAATACATCCTATATTATAACTACATAAACATTATCTTGTTCATTATACGTTTTGTAAAATCAATAACCCACACTCTCATTTATAACACTCAGTTGTTGTCTTATAATACAAAATAAATAAACAATATAAAAAACGTTCTAGGCGCGTTAAACCAGGCTCGAAAGATGAAAACACAAAGTCCTTCTACGACCTCTTGTTGTTGGGAAGTCAGCTCGGAAGTAGTTTTAAACATTCTCGCCTATATCGAACATGGATTTGTCAATCGCAAACTATTCTTATAGAAATCGCGTGAATATGTTTGGTTGATGTATGGATGTGCTGCCAAACTTGCAGTCAAAAATCCCTCTCAACAATACTTTTAATAAGTCTGTACGCAGGTACAGAAGCTCCCGACCTAACATCTGCTAAAACTGGTAAAACCCCATTATTCTAGGCATTCAAATACTGCTAAGTCTTGTTGCTCCCCTGAGCTACTGTCAGTTTCAGGAACGCCCAGGAGTTGTTGTTCTTTGGGGACTAACGTTCCTATAAGACACTTTACAGGGGTCCAGCAGCAATGACAATTTCATGGTTAAGAGTTGAAGCCGCGCTTGATTATTTTCGGGACAGATGGTTCTTCAGATTCTACGAAGCGTTTAGCATCAAAAAAGACATAGACCTCATTGAAAATCTATTGAAATACGAAAATATCGACGGAAAAAGAAATAACAAAATGATAAATCACTTGTGGCATCTTAGTCCTGAACTTGTTGGCTTAGCATTGGTTGATCCGACAGTGCAAAACACCGTAAAGAGTCGAATGGCGACAAAAATCTTGACAAAGCAAAGATGAAAACTTCTCCGAAAATATTCGACCCAAACTTACAAGAGAACAACTGTTTGAAACTCATAAAAAAGTCACATTAACTCCGAGTCGAGCTCACCACAGATTACAACCAAGTAGCTCGCTGTACCAAGTAGTCGGCTGTACCCAGATAGGCTCCATTTTCGCCCTAAGGCGTACGTAGTCGGGACACTGGCTTTCTATGTCGAATTCAGTAATACTTACGCATTTTGTTTTTGAACATAAAATTAACAGAATGGCCTTTAAGTTAATGCATAATACGGGCAAATAGCTTTAACCGTTCCACAGATATGGGCCGCCGAGAGAGACGAGATTTTCATAACTTCGAGGCCCCAGTAGCACGTGTTAACTTATTCCAATTGTGCTCAATTGTCAATCTTAATCTTAAATCTATCTAAAATCGAATCTAAGTAAAAAGTTCAGGCGGCAACCCCCGCCTAAAAAAAATCATATACCCTACACCACACGGTCGTAAGAGGTATCAATACATAATAATCTGCTAAAAATCGACGTTAAATGGCCAACAGTCTTAATTTAGGACACTTTAAAGTTTTTTTGATGATTTTTCCAACTTTAATTGTACATTTTACGACTTTAATGACGATTTTCGCCCAAAAACTGTTTGCATATTTTGCATATTTTTTGCATATTCTGCATATTTTT
The DNA here is from genome assembly GCF_047663935.1 of Musca autumnalis. Classification (NCBI taxonomy): domain Eukaryota; kingdom Metazoa; phylum Arthropoda; class Insecta; order Diptera; family Muscidae; genus Musca; species Musca autumnalis. The sequence continues at coordinate 75,763,493 of NW_027412088.1, forward strand.
TTGCATATTTTGCATATTTTTTTGCATATTTTGCATATTTTTTGCATATTTTGCATATTTTTTGCATATTTTGCATATTTTTTTGCATATTTTGCATATTTTTTGGCATATTTTTTGCATATTTTTTGCATATATTTTGCATATATTTTGCATATTTTTTGCATATTTTTGATATGACCCCAAATATCGAAAAATTTACCCTTAAAACGCCTAGATCCAAAATTTGAGTCCAATCGGATAAGAAATAAAAAACATGCAAAAATCCGATGTCTACTTATGACCGTTGCCCTGCCCATGACATTAAAATTATACTAGGATTTAAGCATCTCGATATTCATAAGGGCACCTGGCTGTCGCCAGATCAAAGAACAAGAAATCAAATTGATCACGTTGTGATAGATGGAAGACATGCATCGAGCGTGTTGGATGTACGATAGTTTCGAGGTGCAAACATAGACTCGGACCTCTACCTTGTTGCAGCAAAGGTACGTACCAGATTAAACGTAGCAAATAAAGTGCGAACATACACAACACGGAAGTTGGACATCGGTAAGCTGCAATCACAATAAATAGCCACAGTATATTCCACTCAACTGGCCCAACTGCTTAATCAAAGCACTCCTCGTCCCGATAACATATCAGGACAATGGCAAAACATTGCCCACTCCATGCAAACAGCCGCAAGAGAAAAATGCGGCATATAGGGCTACTTTACAATCAGTAGCAAAGCGTAGCGCACGAGAGAGGTATCGGGAGAAAAGGAGAGAGGAGAAACGTATTTTCCGCAGGAAAAAGAGAGAGATGGGAAAGCAGGAGTGTGAACAAATCGAGATGTACAGGAGACAGAATAATGTCCGACAAATCTACAATAGAGTGAAACATCAAACTGATTGTTTTGGAACTGGCACATCCTCCTGTAGAGACCAGCAAGGTAATCTGGTAACTGAACGCGTACCCGACGATTGGAACCTGAGCATCCTGTGTCCCATCCATAAGAAAGGAGATAAGACTTTATGCACCAACTATAGGGGCATAAGTCTTCTCCCTATCGCCTACAGTATAGTGTCAGGGATATTGTGCGAACGACTAAAGCCCATTGTCAAGGAAATAATTGGACCAGACCAATGCGGCTTTAGACCTGGCAAGTCCACCATAGACCAGATATTTACCCTGCGGCAAATCCTGAAGAATACCCAAGAGATGCAGATCGACACCTACCACCTTTTTGTCGATTATAAAGCAGCCTTCGACAGCCCGCTACGTTCAAAGCTATTCCAAGCAATGCACGATGGGGCCAATAGCAGGTTTTCGAGGCAAAAAGTCAATTTTTGAAGTGAACAATTTGAAAAAAATAATAACGGATTTCGATTGCCAACACTCTGAATCAGTAAAAATAAAAAAATAAATCAATCTGGTAACATCAAATAGCGACATACTGATCTGGCAATGGTGACATATTTTCTTATGCATCATTTTCCGACATTCATTATAAATAAGTAGTGAAAGCATTTTAGGCGCCAAAAAGCACATTTCAACATTTTTATATTTTTTAAACATGGAAAGCTCTTCAATGGGTATGTAAAATAAGATAATGTTAACAAATAATAAAAATGTTATGTGTGGTAAATGTATTTTTGAGTTAAGATGTTATGTCTTTTTTGGAGTATTTTGCTTTGTTATCCATGTGTTCTCTGGAGTATAACTTTTGAGATCTAGGTAGATCTAGGATATTATATATATGTGGTGAAAGGTATTAATGTGTACTATCATTTTGTGAAAAAATTAGCTGCGCCTATCTGCGCCTTTTCATAAAATCTGATTTCAGATGTCGTAATACTTAAAAATATGGACATTTTTATGTGTTGGTTGGCGAATAATCGGAAACCCATTAATGTTACCAATTGGATTTCGGAAAAATTTAATATACGTATATAATAATATATATTTTCAAAGATATCGCAAAGTTTGGCTTTTGTTACGGAATCTTAGCCGATTTTTACTAAATTTGGAACCTTTTTTTATTAACTTAAAACAAACCACAGACAAAACCATGAAATTTGAACATATGTATATAGGGGAGCTATTTCTATATCTGAACCGATTTCAATATAACTTGACAAACTTATTTGTAGTCCAAATTCCGTAACATTTTCCAAATTTTATTGTAATTTGATGGAATTTGCATGCTTGGTCAATCATTTTCCTGAAATCGGGCGAACATATATATGGGAGCTATATCCAATTCTGAACCGATTTCAATATGATTTGCCAAAAATGTTTCTAGACCAAAATCCGTCACACATTTCAAAGTTCATCATGATTGGACATACATAGCGGGATTGGTGCACCAAATACCTAAAATCGGGCGAAAATATATATGGAAGCAATATCAAAATCTGAACCGATTTCAATATAACTTGGCAAACTTATTTGTAGTCCTAATTCCGTGTTATTTTCCAAATCGCATAAAAATTGCGCAGAATTTGCGTGTTTGGTCCATCAATTGCTTGAAATCGGGCGAACATATATACGGCAGCTATATGTATATATGAACCGATATGAACCAAATTTGGCATATTAGTTTCTAAGCCCATTATAAACATCTGTACAAAATTTGGAAGGTCTAGCTTGCCCCAGTGATTTGTTGCCTCGAAAACCTGTCATTGGCCCCATCGTGCAATGTCTGAATTTGGTATCCCCGCAAAGCTCATTCGGCTTTGTAAAATGACTCTAACTGACACAAGATCTTCAGTTAAAATAGGAAAGAACCTCTCCGAAGAGTTTTGTACCAAAAGAGGTTTACGGCAAGAACACAGCCTTTCGTGTGATCTTTTCAACATCCTGCTAGAAAAGCTTATACGAGAGGCAAACCTCAAAAGAAGTGGCACAATCTACACCAATAGCCACATGTTACTTGCACTTAAAGTTGCATTTTTGTTCAATATTTTTTTTTTTTTTTGTTTTGTAAGAAATGTATTTTTTGTTTCATTAAAAAAATGGAGCGGCGCGGACAAGTAGTAAGTCAGTATGCCATGATTTATTTTTCTTAATATTTTACAAAACAATTATGACATTTTACACTTTAAAAAAATGCAAAAAAAAACCTTTATTGTTTTGCTGCAATTTTAGTCGGAAAGAAGTGATTTTTTTTAGTTTTCAAAATTATAATTCTTTTTCCGTGGACATTTCAAAAGTGAGTTCCGTACATTCACGTGTTAAGATATATATAATCTGAAAGATTGGATTCTCCTCTGTTTGTAAAGCCATAAAACGGCTGCGGAAACGTGCGGTCTTCGGAGAAATTCAAGTTTTTTAAATGACTTCGGAAATTTCATTTAATTGCATTTTCCAAAGTGGAAGGTAAGCGCGGCAATGAACGCCATTGTTGACTGTGTTTTGAAGAAATGGACTCACTAATATTAACAAATGATGATTTCTCTTAAATTAAGAATCCTCACGCAATTTTTCATAGTTTTTACTGTAAATGTTGCTGATTTATATATAGAGCCACATTTTTGGATGCTATGGTACAAGTACCAATATATGTTAAAAATTGTAATGCAGTTCCAACCTGAACTTGATCTGAGAGACATTATTAATAAAATTAATGGTACAGACCTGCTAAATACACCAATAAACATTATAGCTACAAATGAAACCAAAAATTATTGACATTTTACTCCTTAATGGATGTGTAGGGTTGTGGGGCTTCACCCAGAAGTGGACCTATTTTGACAGATTTTATGTGAGGATGATGTGTATTCGCTAATATCTTAAAATTTACATTTGCATCAAAATCGGTTGCAATTTTTGTCTTCAACATTTAAAATACCTAACATGAAGGAACCCTTCATATGGGGTCTGCACCAAAAACGCGTATCTACGATGCTAATATTTCGCACAGTGGTTTTCTATCTACGAAGAACTTAAAATGCCAAAATACAACCAAATAGATTGGAAAATGTGTCTGTAACATTTAAAATAGGTCCCATCTACCGGTACCGTGCAATGGGGGCTATACCCAAACGCGAACTTATGTATATTGAAATTATTTTGTACATACGTTTTTTATCCGCTGAAAACTAATTATTAGAATTTGCAGCAAACTCGATTGAAAAGTGAATGTAAAACGTAAAAACGGCAGCCGGTGTTACATGAACGCTACGGGAAACCGCGGTCCTATGTGGCCCAATTTGAGCCAAACACTATCCACTAATATAAGAGACATTTTGTGCAAAATTTTAGGAATCAACGCCCTTTCCTTTAAAAGTTATTAGTAAAGTTACGCTAAAGTGCTCATATTTCGCACTGTGCACCGCCGTAAACACAACAAACGACATCAGTTGTGAAATAAAAAGAAGAATTGTATTGGACAACAGATGCTACTTTGGCTTAAGTAAGCACTTTAAAAACAAAGCCACAACTCGTCAAACAAAAATAACGCTTTACAAAACACTGATACTACCCGTGCTGATGCATGGTTCCGAAGTCTGGGTACTTGCGCAAGCAGATAAGTCAGTGCTTGGCGTGTTTGAGAGAAAAATTCTTCGAAAAATCTACGGACCGATCTGCGCTGACGGTGAATATCGACGTCGTATGAACCACGAGCTGTATCTGCTATACAACGACATCAATATAGTTAAACGTATCGAGATGCAGCGATTGCGCTGGCTAGGCCATATAATAAGAATGAGCGATGATGAACCCGCTAAAAAGGCGTATAAATTCGGGCCACATGGCGGTGCACGCACAATTGGCAGGCCAAAGAATAGATGGCGCAAACAAGTGGATGATGAGATGACAAGGCGCGGTATTCCAAAAAGCGAAGCACGAAACAGAGGGAATTGGAGATCTTTTCTTTGTTCGGTCTATGGAACAAATGTTCTGAAATGGGCCAGCTAAGTAAGTAAGTACTGACGATGCACTTAATCCGTTTCAACAAAATTGACATGTATTAATGAAGACATTCAGACAAAGGTTAGCTATTCCAATTTTAATATTTTGAATTTTACTAGTCAAAAGCTTATGCACAGGGGTAGTGGTGTAGGGTAACATATAGTCGGCGCCGACCCGACTATAGCCTTGGTTCACTTGTTTTTAAGTTAGATCAATATTTAAATGTAGCTAGTGGCCTCATAACTATACAGCCATATTAGAGAGCGTGTGAAAAGTATATCGTCCTGACGATCCATATGCTTTGTCATACGTAGAGTAAAACTAAAAAACAAGTAAGCAAAGGCTATAGTCGGACGGGGCCGACCATGTGATACCCTACACCACAACCTGTAGGAATTAGCTATGTGCAGCCGCCTTGCACGCTGAATGTCCGGGTTCGATTCCCATCAAATTGTCTACGGTGGCAAAATACTCCTTAGTAATGTTGGCGATATTTCCTGAGTATTTTAGCCATGGAAAACGTATCTACAAGTGGCAAATTAGGACACGCCGTTTGGACTCGGCGATAAAAACTAGGTCACATATCAATAACTTAATATGAATCCATTGATATAAGAGAAGCCTCCCTTGTCTTAACTGGGATGTTTGAGGAAAAATATATAAATTATACATTTCTAAATAATATTCAAAAATTGGAAAATTCACTTTGATTAGCCCCTCCTGCTACATCTTCACATTGTCTTTGAATATCAGGTTCCTTTTTGGAATACACCTAAAATAAATATATATACCATGCAATTCGGTATATTTAATAAATGGGAAAATTGCGTGTTTATTGAAGATATATCGTCCAAAAATTGTGCACTTGTGCCTCACATATGCTTCGCAAATAGTTCATTGTGGGCATATATTGTGATATCAAAAATATATTTTACACCGGTAGAAATATCTAACAATAAATAGAAATTCAAAAATTTTGCATGCAAACAAATTTAATTTATAAATCCCAAAATTATTCATATTCAATTATACCGCAAAGAAGATAGTATAAGTCAGCAGCGCTAACGATGATATACCTTCAGCCTCTAAAAATATATTTATTTTGTAACACGAGTTTGCTTCAAAATACGTGGAATCTGTAGGTATCGTAATATGGGGCTATATTAAATCAATTTTAGTAAGCTAAATTCTGGAAATATTTGAGAATTATTTTTTCAGATTTGTAATTTTAGTTGGAGCCAGCAGGGGTTTTTAGAACTTCTGGAGTATTATCTCAGGAAGTATGACTTACCCCGGGAAAGGGACCAGAATAGGGAATGTAAAAAGAACCTTTTTCAAAAAAAAAATATACTAATAATAATAATAAGCAAAAAGATCCGATACGGGTCCTCAAACTGCACTTTTCCCAAATTTTGTGTGGGAGGTACTCGAAGGACGGAGCTATATAGTCCATATTCCGACCTGACACATGACTGGATGAAATAATACGATGTGTAAAGTTTCGACCAATCAGAAAATCCCCTTGAGAGTTAACTTGCGGATTTGCGGTGCAAGTACAATCTGCTGAAAAAAATTCAAAACGATTCGAGAGGACTCTTAAATGTCCCTTTTCCGAATTTTGTGTAGGAGGTACCCTAAGGACCGATATAGTCTTATCCGATCTATATCTGGAAGGAATAATAATATATGGAAAGTTTGGAGCAAATCGATTGCTCACTTCGCCAGTTATCGTTCACACAATTTATCGAAAACAATTTTGAACTTATTTGGGGGAGATGTGGACCGACATAGCCTACATTCTAACTTAAACAAAGTTTGGGCAAAATATCACGTTGTATAAAGTTTGGTTATAATCGGTAGATCCGTTCGAGAGTTATCGTGCGCACTAGCCAGCTGGACATTACGAGAGACAGATGAACGTACAGCGCTAAATAGACTCCAAATTGGCTGAAACGAATTTCGTCCAAATATACTTGGGGTCTAAAACTAATATTTCGATGAGACACATCTTTGGTCGTATTTTGTTTGTATCCCCTTTACCCTAAATCCTGAGGTATAAAATAGGTGACGAGGCGATCCGATGTTGCAATATTTGTATAAAAATCCAATTTGACAACTGAACTGAAAATTTCTCTGTCATGATAGAGACAATTTGTAGCATGGGAGGAAATTGTGGTTCTCTACACAAAACACATTATATATCAGGCAATAGGTGCGTTATCTAGCAGACACATTATTGCAAATTGATCAAGGGAAAGGTCAGTAGTCATAATTCCATATGTAGCCTACTTTGCCGGTATATGCCCTCCAGGAATGAAAATATGGACCAAAGATAAAATTTGTATATTTTTTCATACAAAAGTAATGGTGTATGTCAACCGCTAAATAATATCAGATCACCATGCAAAATTCTAGGCATTTTCTTCAACCTAAACTCTTACCTCGTGCAAAATTTCGTGCCTATTGAGCTATAATTGCGACCTCTAGCGGGCTTATGATTACACTACAAACAAAAAACTGGATATATTAGGCTGTAACTCTGTTATCTGATCACGTACATCAACATAATTGACATCAATGGAAAGATGAAGAGATCGTCTTCCAAATATAACTCACGAGGGGGGAATATGTATTTCAGGAACAAAGATATAAGCTGTCTATTAAAATTTTTCACAATTTTCACACAAAAGTTATGGTCAATTTAACCCTCTAAATATTATCTGATCGCCATCTCAAATTGAAAACTTCTTCTTTGTCATATACTTTTACCTTATTTAAAATTTCGAGGCGATCGGACTATTATTGCGAACTACAGAGCAGCTACAAAATCGGATAAAAATAATGTTTTTGGTCCATTTCACCCGCTAAATATTTCACGATCATCACCAATTAAAATAGCGATCTATTCTGATGTGAAACCGACCTCCATACCAAATTTCGTGACGATCGGTCCATAATTGCGGCCTGGAGTTTGATTACAATTTATAATGGACAGACGGACACACGGACGGACGGACGGACGGACACACACCTCAAGATCGCTTTATCTCGCCGAGATATGAAGATTGGTATACCACATTGGGGGTCTCCGACGAATATTTCCCGGTGTTACATGAATTTTTCCCAAAAAAAACTTATAATACCCTTTCCACATAGTGGTGTAGGGTATAAAAACTGAACGCCGAACAATAAATACAATATGGAAATGACAACGATAAATCCAATAGTAAGCACAAAATGTCTTTTGTTCAAAATTACCTGTTTTTTAACGAATGACTATTACTACTTCTTCGATAAAAAAAATAACGGCAAAAAACAGGACAAAACAAACATTTTTTAAAACTCCATATACTTTTCGAAAATAAGGACTCATTTTTACTAAATTTTAAGTATAACTAGCGCAGTTGACTCTAATCCATTTCAAAATTATCAATTTTGAAGCACAAAAGAATATTACACTTTAAAATAGCAATTTTCGAATTTTCGGTAGTGGCATATAGTAACAGTTACTCCAATAAACGTATTTATTTGTTACAAAATTATTACGCTAATCCATTTAATCCCTTTAAATCAGTCTCATCTGGGCCACTTTGTCCTGTTCAAAATATTAAATAAAGAACATTCTTAAAAAATCTCTACCATGTTGGACATTTTTTCCAATAAGAATATGGTGTGGACAGTTTTGTTTTTCTATCACATGATCTTATTTATCTCATCTTGTTTATTTGTACCAGGAAAACAAAAACAAGTTTTACAATCAAAGGTGATGGCACCATTCCATCACACCAGGAAGTGATGAGCTCCATTGCATTTAGGTAATTAGCAGCTACAGTTTTTTGTCCAATACTGTGAACCAATTACATGTCCAGAATGTTCATCATTATTGGGTGATGGATATTCCACTCTAAATGATGATCAACCGTAATTGTTGTATAAAGAAGTTGTTAATTTATTCTGTCGAAAGAATAAATACATACATACATACATATGTATGTAGTTAGGTATGTGACATGATCATCTGCCATAACGTTAGTCCAGGCGATCCATAATTAACACCTTGACGAGAAAACTATCTTAGCACAGTGTTAATTGTTGATGTCGTTGGTAACAAGAACAACAACAACAACGGAATGGATTTAGTGTCACAAGACTTACATATTTTCGAAGTCAACTGCTAATATTATGTCTCAAAACCTTGTAACTCAATTGAAAGGTATATAACATATTGTATCTTGGAGGAGCCTATCATTAACTATTTGTCTTGTAACAACATAGGTCCTCAAGTACATACATACATGTTTGCATACATACATCTTAGTCTTTAATAAATAAATAAACAAACTAAATAAACTCGAATAGCAAATAACGAATTCAACTTGCCAACAAGCAACATGAATGACCTGAAATTTAAACCCTTTCAATATTTGCATGTGAGGCGCCTCACTATACTGCGAAGCCATGAAGGGTTAAAGAAAAAAACAAGAGTTTGAAATTACTGATGGTTTTACAACTATTTGTCAAGCTTAGCGCCATCACTTAGCACCATAAACACACAACCTGAACCCATCCATCAGTGAGTGCAACAGCAGTCAGCCCATGATGCTTAGATTTCTAGGGCGTTTTTGTTGTGTGTAATGATTAAAGGCTTTAAATAAACAAAGTTGGGAATTTTCACCTCATTGAGAGTTGCTTTTTTTAAGAAAACTCATAGACAAATTGAAAAAATAACACAAAAATAATACTTGAGGTCGATTTGAAGTTCTTCCATTTCGATGAGTTAGAGAGTGCGCGAGGGAAGAAGTGTAGGATGTTGCTACGGAATACATGTTTATTTAGGCCCTGGTTGTTTAGTGTCTAATCATCATCATTTTTATTGGAAGTAACATGGCTGAAATTGTTCGTAACAATATTTTCTTAATAACAAGAAACACTTTTCATTTTGGTGCTCTCTTTTTTTTCTAACACTATTTCATGGTTGTTCTTTATATGAGTTATATGTGTATCAGTTTCTATGTACAACAAACATTAATTTACATATTTATTAAAATTATTAAGAAATTACTGAGACAAGTGGATTTTTAAGACTTCTATAGAAAACAATGTCTATAAGTAGTTGGAGTTTCTTGGGAAATAGAACTATTCTTAGGAGATTCCACGTAATATATTGAATTCGAATTGTACATATGTATGTATATTTGATAAGAATTACCGTGATTTACTTTTATGTTATTTTCAATTTTTTTTCTCCTGAAAAATCTAATCTTACGAAAAGTGTTGTTATTAACATGATTGGGTTAATGTTAATTGTTATACATACACACACTTTCAATTAATTAAGATATTTATTCTCCAATCAAAATTACACTTTGCAAAGAAAATCAATAAAAAATAGTATCCTAGATATAGGTATATGACGAAAAGTCAAAAAAATTTAACATTGATGAAGCCAAGGTTTGCACTGTTATAATTCGCGAAATATTGCAGTGTACCACGAAATATGACCATCGTTGGATCAAACGAAGTGTTTTTGATCAAAGCTCAAAAATGTGGCTAAAAAAGTTAATTTGCGCGGAAGCTTTGACCGCGTAAATGAATAAAAATAGGTAAAAACACGTTGAAGCAAACGAGTTTTTTTACGTTGCGCCAATCGAATGGCGGTTAAACCGTTTATATTACGGATATCTGTTCATTTCACTTTTAAGGTATCACATTTAAAAATCTCCACTACATTCACATTTTATGGATGCTGAAATTTTGAAGCCAGATTTTAGGTGTTTTTTGTATTTTTGATCTAACTGTGATGCGCATTCGGGTATTTCAGAAAACATACAATAGTATCAAAGTACCCGCGATTGCGCGTAAGGCCAAAATTTCAAAAAATAAAAAACAGGCTGAGCCCGGCTTGGATTTGAACCCACGTCCTTGAAAAACATATCAAAAAATGTTGTCATGGCGTGTTAGCGTTCAAAGCCAAAACTCATAACTTCAAAGTCAGCGCAAAAAGCGTTTGTCGTGAAGAAAATACATTTCTGTGGCCAAGTATCCGCGTTAATGTACAAAAACACATTTGCATTTGTAGTCCGGTCAAAATAGAGATTGAAATAGCAAAAATTCCCACACGGCTGAATTTTGGTGGAGAGCTAGGGTTTGCCGTTAGAAACAACGTCCTAAAAGTCCCCATCGATCCCATGTGTGCAAAAAAAGATATTCGGGGTCAAAGGTCAAATTTTAACGGTTTTTAGGTTTTCGGATTTATTTTTTGAAAACGGTTGATCTAATCAAAAAGTGACTAAGGTAAATATTGTAGACAAAAAAATTATCTACAAGTTTGATCTTCCTAGAAGGAACCATTCTTGAGATATAGCTGTTCTAAAAAACACATGATTTTTATGCACTTATAAGGGAAATATGCAAATATTCATACGAACCGGCTAAAATAAGCGAAGTAACCGGGTCTGTCCCCCCAAAAAAATATATTTTCTTGAAGACAGAAATTATAGCTATCTTTTAAAAAAATTCCAACAAAATCGGAGCGTGTTTAGTAGAGTGATTCAATGTTAGAGTCATTTTGTGCAAAAATAGCCCATTTAACCCACATTTATAATCGAAAGCCCAACGGGAACGACCCCAACGAAAACTCTCCGATTTTTTTCAAGTTTTGTCAGAAGGTAGGGTTTGTTGCGCTGATTACGGAAATGTATAATTTTCAACGGTTGCGGATCCGGTTCGCCGGTTATTCGAACCGAAAGGCCAAATTTAAAAACCGGGTTAGACCCGGTTCTACTGAACCGATTACTGCAATGTGGATATCGTTTGAAAGCTTATGAAAGTATTTAACACATAGTGTCATTACTTTAACCGGTTCGCCTCATAATGTACTTACGAGGCTAATTTTTTATTTGACCTTTAGATCGCGATATCTCGAAAATGGTAAGTCTTTTTTAAAAATCCTAAAGACCGCTCTTGTAGACAATTATTAAATCTACAACTTTTATTTTAGCCGGCTTTTGCTAAGTCTTACCGTTTTTGAGAAAAATTAAAAAAACTGAATAATACCTCCAAAAATGACCTTTGACCCCGAATAACTTGTTTTGCACACATGGGATCGGTGGGGACTTTTAGGACGGTGCTTCTAATGGCCAACCCTATCTCTCCACCAAAATTCAGCTTTGTGGGAATTTTTGCTATTTCCCCTTTATACGCATGTCTATTTTGACCGGACTATTGAAAAACGATAAGTTCTAGGACAGAGAAGCCATTACATAGTCGATATGTCCGAAGATTTGCTTTACCACCAATGAAACCAGGTAACGTAATTTGGTGACTATGTGGGTTCGAGTCCTTGGCTTTCCTTTTTCACTTGCAAATAATTTCAGATCATCAAGCTTAACTCTAAACGAGAAAATTATCTTCGCCCTAAAAAATTATCTTCGCCCTAAAAAGGCAAAATTTCAAAAAATTAAACTTTTTTTGTTTTTGTCAAAAAATTATATCTTTAAATAAAAGCGTTTACGACATTTTTACGGTTCTCAGAATTGAAGAAAATTAGTGAGAAATAAATGTTATGTCAGTTTAATTATCTCATGTGACTCCAAAGTTTATTTTCAATTGTAAATCTGCTTACAGTGACTTCAAAAAATTGTCCATAATTTTGATAAATTCAAATTTTAAAATCATTTCGTGCGTGAGGTTCTTTCACCGAAACACCTTTTAATTATGATTTTATGTAATCTTATGGCAAAACTCATCACGCTATAATACAGGGATATGATGTTGTAAAAAAGTCATAACTCTAATATACATACGTATTAAATAACTCAGAAACGCAAGTACTACAATCCTATAAATGATTTCTTGCAAACACTGTTTGCGGAACGCAACTAGAAGGAAGTGCCAAAAAACGCTATAAATTTTGAAATGTAATACGTTAGTGAGATGATCCTTATTTAGTTGGCTTCTACTTTAACTTTGATAGAAAGGTGATATTTTTTAATTTCACTGTCAGGCTTTTGGTATACTCCTTATAGACGCTGTCGGTCGGTAATACATAAAATTTTTCCATTTTTTTTTTTAAATCATGATTTTGGTGATGGTCGGATAATATTCAGGGGTAAAAATTCAACAGCGAATATCTCAGATTCTATAAGTGGTATACCAAAAGCAAGACCTGACAAAGAAAGTAGGAAATATAACCTTTCTAATGATGTGCAGTAGGTTGTCGTAGGTGGTCTAATAACGGAGATATCGCAATAGTCGGCAAAACATCCCATTTTACCATTTTTTTGTAATCACGCTACAAGTCGCAATTTTGATAGGATCGTCACGAAATTTTAGTGGGTAATAGGGCTCACACAGGAAAAAGCATATTGCAAGTTTTTTTCAGTTTGGTGATGGTCGGATACTATTCAAAAGTCGGAATTGGCAAAAACGTAAGTGGACAAAAATTTTAAGTTTTATTCTAATGTGAATTTCTCCGCTTTTAGTAGCCGTATTCCTAATGGAAAGACCGTCAATGCGCTGTCCACAGTAATCAAATATAAAATGAAATATTAATTATTTTGATTCAGGTCGCCTTAAGTCATTTCGTACAAAATCCACATAGGTGAAAACGTTAGTATCTCCCTAAGATAAATGTTTAAGACTGAAAAACTTTTGCACAGGGAATTACATAGTCAGCCCTTTCCGACTATAGCCTTTGCTCACTTGTTATATCTTCCTATTTCTTTTTAATTAATCGTTAAGTTCGGCCGCTCCGAGCTTTTTATACCATCCACTATAAAATATTCTGAACTAAAATGGAATAATTAGTTTTCTTTCCTGTTTACAATTTTGAGGAGGAAATATTTTATGACCACGGATACCCAAATGCCTAAATTAGGTCAAAGAAAGGGGAGAAGTGTAAATTGGTGGAGAAGTTTTGGGACCTCTGGGAACTTCAAATGTCTAAACCGGGAGGTACCGTTATATGGGGGCTATACCAAAACATGGACCTATGTTGACAGATACAAATGGCAAATTACAGATACTTCGATTAAAAATTTTAGCTAAAATACTCAAAATATCGAATATTGGGAGCTACCATTATATGGGGCTTATGACAAAATATAGGCATTTATTGAAAAAATCGAATGAAGAATTTTTTTTGACCACTACGAATCGCAAATTACAGGTAGTTCGGTCAAAAAATGTAGCTAGAATTCTCAGAAGCTGGCAGAAGCGAACGAGTCGCAGGGAATGAACGAATCGAAAGGAGCGAACGAATGACGGGGACAAATAGCAGGAGCGAATAAATTGCAGGGCTGACGACTGTTGTTAGACTCCAGTATTGCTGATGTCAATGTCACATGTCTTCTCTAGTTTCTAAAATTTAATTGTATATATTTTTTTCTAAATACAATTTTTATTTCAAATGTATGAAAAAAAATTAAAAATAACTTTAATAAAAGAATTTATAATTGATTTAAAATGTTTAAGAAAAATAAGTAGTAGCCAATACAAATCGAAATATATTCAACATTTCAACAAAATTTTGCCTGCCGGATGTGTATATAAATATTTTTTGTTTTTAGTAGCCATTACGATTAATGGAAATTAAGCTTATGAAGCTAATTCCGCGATACAAAAGTTTTTGCCCATTTTAAGCTAATGTAAAATTATTTAAAAAATATTTATTTAATTACCATTTCTAAGAAAGCGCCGCAGACGAAAGTCATGCGATTTTTTACAAAAATATTTTCACTTTTTTAAGAAAATAAAAAGTTTTTGTAAAAGTATACAAATACTTTTTGAAAGACGAAAAGCGCCGCAGGCGATAATATTAAAAAAAAACTTTTAAAAAACAACTTTTTTAAAAAATAAAAACTTGTTAAAAAATGAAATGCGCAACAGATGAAAATATTGTTGGAAAAAATCGCGCGATTTTCAAAAACTCTCTTTGCATTGTGGAGACGCATAACAGTGGGAGTAGTTAATTTGGTTTGCATATGCGGCTACAAGAGTTTTTGAATGTTTCTGTTGAATTCGCATTTAAACGAATTCGTCGGTCACCTTTATTCTTGAGCTCGAGTCGTCATAAAATTGGGGAAGAGTTCTTTGCTTCTATGCAAAGAACTAAGAGAACTGACGAGTCCAAGCGGCGTTGGACGAAACTAGTATTCTCTGCCCTTCCCTAAAGTAAATCAATTTAAACTACACCCACTTTAAAAACTCGTTGTTCTTTAAAATTTGAAAACAACAAATATGAGTTTAAGCGGGCTTACTTTAAAAATAAAAAGTAAACACAGATCACAACAAAACTGCCAAAGTGAATGTAAAAAGTTTTTGTAAAAATATGCAAATACCTTCTGAAACACAAAAGCGCCACAGTCGAAAATATTTTTGAAAAAATTCGCGCAATTTTTTACATTTTTAAGAAAATAAAAACTTTTTTAAAAGTATGGAAATACTTTTTGAATAAGGAATAATTAGGAGGGTTGGCGTTTTTTGTTTGGGATGACGACTTCTATTTTGTTTTTCAAAATAGTCAGGCTTAATCCCATAGTCGTTGTTTTAATATTTTATTAAAACAACTTTAATTTATTAGTGGGGAAAAATTGGCGATGTTTACCAAGGGGTAAGGCAGGGAATACTATAGTTTCAGATCTCGCCACAGATCTTCATCAGTTCCCTTATTTCTTGTTTTTCAACAAGAAACTTTTTATACCCAAGTGTCAATTGCTAGCTCAAATAGATACGTGCGCAAAGAAACTTCTAGCAACTTCACTTGCAAACAAATCCAAATTTTTCCCACTGCTATGCGTTCGTCGATTCTCGACGAAAAAGCACATAATTAGTTTGTTGGTATTGCATACTACAGCAATAAACAACATTTTGACGGTGCCCGGTCTCACAATTAGGAGGGTTGGCGTTTTTTGTTTGGGATGACGACTTCTATTTTGTTTTTCAAAATAGTCAGGCTTAATCCCATAGTCGTTGTTTTAATATTTTATTAAAACAACTTTAATTTATTAGTGGGGAAAAATTGGCGATGTTTACCAAGGGGTAAGGCCTTATGTTTACCAAGGGGTAAGGCCTTACCCCTTGGTAAACATCGCCAATTTTTCCCCACTAATAAATTAAAGTTGTTTTAATAAAATATTAAAACAACGACTATGGGATTAAGCCTGACTATTTTGAAAAACAATAAGGAATAATTTAAAAAAAATTAAGTTTCAGTGTTTTATTTAGAAATGCACTTAAAACTAAAAAATAATTTGTCGCTTAGCCTCAATAAATATATTCTTTCTCATGATAGAATCTCTCAAATAAAACGCTTGCATTTAAATTATGAATGGTGGCAAAATTAAACGGCAAGCGTTTTATTTGAGAGATTCTATCATGAGAAAGAATATATTTATTGAGGCTAAGCGACAAATTATTTTTTAGTTTTAAGTGCATTTCTAAATAAAACACTGAAACTTAATTTTTTTAAATTATTCCTTATTTTTAACTTTTTAGTAAATAAATTTTTTTGACCACTGAGAACCCCAAATGCCGAATACAGTCCATTTGAGCAGAAAACGTAGATTAAAATGCTTGAAATTGAGTGGTACCGTTATATGGAGGCCATATTAAACCTTGACCTACGTCCACAATTTTTAGTGGGGAAGTTCCTGGACTATTCAGAACTCCAAATGCCAAGTTACAGCAAATTCGGGCTAAAAATGAAGACAAAATCCCAAAATACCAGACCGGGTGGTGCCGTTATATGGAGGATATAGGAAAAAATGGACCCATATTGGTTTTGGTTTCATATTCATGTATTGGCATCTAAATCTGAAAAATGTGCAAAGTTTTAGTTCGATTGGTCAACTGCAACCGTGCTAAAAATCAGTTACCAGATTTTAAAAGGGGGTCAAGTTAGACACCGTAAAAACACTGTAAGAATGGACCAATATTTGTTTTGATTTCATATTTATGTATTGTCATCCAAATCTGAGAAGTGTGCAAAGTTTAAGTACGATTAGTCACATGCAACTGCGTGAAAAATGAGTTACCAGATTTGTAAAACAAATTAGATAAAACACTGTAAAACAGTGTAAAAATGGACCAATATTGGTTTTGATTTCATATTCATGTATTGTCATTCACATCTGAAAAGTGTGCAAAGTTTTAGTTCGATTGGTAAACTGCAACTGTGTTAAAAATGAGTTACCAGATTTGAACTAAACACACACCAAAGCAAGTTAAATAAAACAATTTAAGAAAATTTTTTTTTAAATTTTTCAATACAATTTTTCCTTTATACCCTGTGAAACATTTGCTATTTTACCAAAACAATACAAAAATACATTTTAAACATCGTTTGTTGTTGTATTTAGGAATTTATCTTAAACATCTTAAAAAGTTCGTAATTTTTCTATTTTGAAAATGGATTACCAGTAAGTGTACCAGCCGGACAATAAGCTAAATAAATTGATAATAAAATGACCACGGTTTGGGAATTACATGTTTATCGCGGAGTCCGAACGGCGTGTCTAAGACACCACTTTTGTAGAGAAGTTTTACATGGCTGAAATACTCAGGAAATGTCGCCAACATTACTGGGGGGTATTTTGAAACCGTCGTTTTTTGTGGGAGTTATGTACGCAAAGCAAAGCGGATATAACGCCCAAAATCATTTTGGGAGTTATGTCCGTGGGTGTTATGTCCGGGCACCGATAAAATAGGGTTTGTTTGTTTGTGGATATAAAATTTAGCGGTCACGTTACACACTAAAGCAATGTAAATGTTTTAAATAAAACTTTATGTAATGAATGAGCAAATTATATAGTTCCTGTTTACCAGAAGTGATTTATGAAATGCATAATTTAGATTTATTTCTCTTCGTTTTGGAATTTTAACATTTCCTTTAGCAATTAAATTTAATATAAAAGATTTTTTAAAAAAAGTATTAGTAGTTTCGAAATCACTGCAAAATCGATGATTTACTTAGTCTATACATTTCGGTAATTGGCCATAACGTCATGCATTAAGATTTTCACAAGCAAAGCTAATTATTGCAAACATTGAGCAATTAATTTTTTGGGGTTTGAATAAATATTAACGCCAACAAGACCAAATAAAAAATTATGAAAAGCAAATAGAGTACATACCATAAATTTTCAAAGAAGACTGCACACGTAAAACCGCCCACTTTTCTCTCCCTCCCGCAACACATTGGATAAACGCAACAAATTAAATAATTTTAACGCCATATAAATCATAACGACCACTGGCGTCAAATGCTGCATGGGATTAACACAACGACCAAGTGGAGTGGTGGTGGAGACTTTTAATTTTCAAACGAATTATGTTTTACACACCAAATCCAAACAAATCGTCAGTCATGTAAGTACATACAATGAAAACTATTACACCATATTTGTAATTGATTAGATCGCTGGCAGCCAGAAGGACAGGGTGTCTGTCTAAGAATCACAAAACATCCATTAAATGCTACTGCTGCTGATGATGATGGGGCAATGGTTATGATAGAAGTGACGTCTGTTGCTCACCACATTGCAGTGCAATTCAATTACACTCATAGGCGGCATATTTTTGCTGTTTAGTCCTGTTTTATTTGCACTATTTGTCGGCTAATTTCCGTATTAATTTATGGCCGCTTAATGGGATTAAAGCCAAAATATATCCAATTAGCAGTCAAAATGAAATGAAAAGAAAACGGCCGGAATGTTTATGTGTCAGCACCCCAAACTGCTGCTGCTGTGGCATGAACGACAACAAACTGCCAATTTATATTGCCATACATTTCAACAACGTCAACGACAAAATGAAAAAAAAAGACAACGAATTGTAAAGAATTTTTATGCATTTTTATTTCATCACGAAAAATAAAGAAAGCAAACAAAAACTAAAATGAAATTGCTTTAAATTAGCCTTCCTTCCCATTGCAATTGCTGGCAGTCGGTCGACTGTTAATGGGAATGCTGTGAATTTTCCATCATTATTATTGGCCATGTTTCACTGTTTCTTTGACGCAGTGATCTATAAGGGGTGGCATTTCAATTTGATTCATTCGTCCGATTTTTTTTTTTTTTTTTTTTTTTTTGCCCGCCAATACTCAGCTGTAAATCGTAGAAAACAAGGCGAAAATTAAACAACATTGTGTTGATTTTTTATTTACAACCGCCGCCAACCAGGAATTAATGACACATCAAAGCATTTTTTTCTCTCCGTTATCTACGAAAAATTGCTGTCAGGCTTATGCCGGTTTTTCGGGGTGGTAAAGCATAAATGGCCAAATCAAAAATTCTCAACTAATTGCTAAATCATATTTAACGCAGAGAAAAATTCGCGAAAAGCGGCAACTAATTAAATGCCAAACTTGTTTATGTGCCTTTGTGGGGAATTGGTTGTGGGCGACTTAGGGGGACACTACGGCAACGATGATAAATAAATATGAAAGATTGCTCCTGTAAGCCGCTTTTGTATAATTCGACCGAGCCAAACTTTTTATTACTTCCACCACGAGTTATATTGAAGCAAAATGTAATTCTCTAGCAGAAATTGCGAGTTGCAAACGACACATTTTGCTCATCATTTTGCAACAGGTTCGCCGACCCAATACTCGTCTTCAGGCTTGTCTTCTGTATTATTATTATTATTATGACATGTTTATAAACGTGTAACATATTATAAAGTTAGTCTATTTACAAAGATTCTCCATTCATTTTTATAATTTGCTATATATTTTAATTGATCGATTGATAAGCTGGTTTCTGTTGTTAGTGTTCCAATGGGAAGTGGGAAATATCAGTTTCGCTTTTTCTTAGAGTGTGGCCGAGCCAGCCATATTTCCTTTGAGTGATTGCAGATTTTATTTCCTGTTGATTTGTTATATTCCAGAGACGTTCGTTAGATATAGTTTGTGGCCACCATATTTCTAATATGTTGGGAAGACATCTGTTTATAAATACTTGAAGTTTATTGGTTATTGTGGTATTGGTAAGCCATGTCTCGGATCCATACAATAGCGTAGATTTCACGCAAGAATTGTCTTCTGTACACACCTTCCAAATTGCTGACTCTTTCTTTAGCCGGTTATTTTCAGCCCCCCAACATCTAATTTTAATATCTGCGTCTTCATAGGCCGCTAACTATGCAACCAATACATCACGCTCCCTCTGCTCTGGCCAATTCTTCACTTAATTTCATCCTTTCTGCCTTCAATGACTTGGCCTCCCGTTCTGCCTCTAGGTTAGTCACTATTAATTCATCCTGGGCTACCATAGACTCCTCAGCCTCACGCAAAATATTCTTGACATGCTCATTTAGAGTATTGGCAAGTTTGACTGCATCTTCCTTTTCGTTTTTATATGATTTCATGGCACCTTTGATTGCCTTGACATCAGCTTCCATTTTATTCATGGCAGCTACCGCGGCTTTGCTTTACATTTCCTCGTTGTCCAATTCTTTCTGCAGGCCACGGATTTCCATTTTGGCCTCTTTATCTCTAATGTGTAGGTCTCTTATTACCTCAGCTTTCTTCAAGTCAATTTAAAGAATCTTGTTCCTGACTCTCAATTTCCCTTCTATAGCATCCGATATTTCGCTATCTACGCACAGGACTTCTATTTTTTACTCCAATGACCGGAGCCTAATGGGTACCACTTTCTCTTTCTTGGTAAACAGTTGAATGATTTTCTCAATTTGCTGCCATATTCGATGCGGCAATCCGCTGAATATCCTCGTACATATAAATGACATCATTGTACTCCTCAGTCTGGGTTTCATTGACTTTTTCAGTAGCCCAGTTGATGAGAACAAGAAATCTCATCACTTCATCTGCAACTTTTGCTGTCATCTCCTTTTGACGCAGCATGGTGAATATATCTTCCCTTAAGAACAATATCCACACCTGGATATTAAAACTTCACCAGATTCCTCGTGCCACAGAATAGGCAAATTGAGGCAAATTCTCAGATATCTTAGTTTTTTGGTGTCTGCCGCTGATCCGGCTCAAGGAACCAATGATAAACCGGGATCTAGATCTTAGAATATACAAGAAGTTGTTTCATTAAAAGTAAAAAATATTCTTAATAACACTGTGCAACATTTTTAAGCTGATCTTGTGCAAACAATTCGAACTGAGGATTTTTTGAAAGTACAGACCCAAACGACAAGAAACCCTAGTTGGGTTTTGTTGTGTCAGATCCAGCTCGGATTTTATGGCCCCATCTAAACATGGTTAAATATTGAGTTTTTAAAGAAATTCGGGGCTATATCTCTGAAACCAATGCGAATCTTCTTCTGACCTCTGAAGCAAATTTTTAGATAAGGACAAGAATAAAATATTTGGAGAAATAATGAACTCGAAAAACTACATTTATTGCCTCAAATTTCAAAATATATGCAAAAATTCCACAATTTTTATACATTTCTCACCGTATCTCCAAAACCGTTAATTTTTTCTGAATATTTTCTTTCGGAAAAATATTCCCTGGAATGTAATACACAACTCTTTGGAACATGTCATTGTTGTAAAATGCCTCTATGCCGTTGTTTTCAGTACATTTTTCAACGACGATTTAATAAAAATGCCAATAATGTAGTGAAATCCGAAATGCGAGAATAAACTGTTGGTGTGAACTGTGTTTGAAATACGTGTTGTAAAAGATATGATGCAAAATACCGCTGACACAATGTGACGTAAGCATTTTAGAGTTTCAGAATGTTCTAAAGAATTGTTGAGAACTTTATTTGGAAGATTTTTGCCAAAGGTTACTTGGTTCAACTCCCAATAGTTTAGCCGATACTGAGCAGAATTTCAGCAATTATGTAAAATTTTCTATATTTTATAGATTTTGATGCCCTAGATGTTAGTTTTTCAAAAGATAAGTTCTACTAGTTTAGGGCTACAATATTGCTAAAGACAGCAAGGTCAAATTCCTATTCGTTTCTGAGATATAGGCCTGATAAATGCAAAAATGTGTAGATTTAGCCCGGTTTAGATGAGGCCATAAAATCCGAACTGGATCTGACAGGACAAAACCCTACTAGGGTTTTTGTAGTCTTAATATGTACTTTCAAAAAATGCATACTAGAAGTTGTTTTCATTTTCAGTGTTGCATAGTGTAACTAAATAGTGAAGCTATTTCGATGCGATAATGACTCTAAAAACTTGAAAATACTTAAAATCGGGAGATAACGTTCTATCGGGGCTATATTAAAAGGTAAAAATTGCGGAGGGTATAACAATTTAAAAAGAAACTGCGGTGTCGGCACAAAGAGGCCACAAAGTCTACCTGCAGTAATAGCCTGTATTTAACTGCACATAAGGGCAGAGATTGGGGACTCCATAATATTCAATTTCTTTATTTTTTACAACAATTAACATTATAGACATAAAACTGATATAAGATAAAAAGTGTTGAACTTTTGCGGAGAAGGTACCTAAATGAATAGGCCGATAAAATTATGAAAAATTCCGAAGAGCACAGTTTGGACCAATGCCAGTCACTACGTTTTAAAGGTATATTGCTTTCGTGCCATCATGTTTGGCAATATGAACTAAGCCAGAACGCGTGGAATAGCTTCCATAAAATTTGCAAACCTATCCTCAAACAACATAAATTGCTCTTGAGTGAAAATTGTATACCTTTGTGGAGGAGGTAACTGACGAAGTGGTCCTATAAACCATCTCAACGCACTGTAATCGAATGCATTGTCTTGATTTAAGAAAATTGTGATCGGCTAAAGTTTATTCAAGTGGTGATATCGTACATCAAATAAGTTACCCTAAGCCGGGTGTTAAGCGACCACGAGCTTATCGGTTTTTTTCAAGGTTTGCAAGGTTTAAACGGAGAATTTATTAAACGGAGAATATCATTAATAGTGGTAAGGAGGCTATGCAATTGTCGACCTCAGTCCTGAGTATGGTAGCAATTACATATATTTGAACGGAGCTTCGTTCAAACCTGGGCGTTCAGTCCCTTCACAAATCAATATCTCATGGAAATACAAACTTTTACTGAAAAACACCCAAAGAACCGGAAAATAATGGATGACTTCACATCATCTTCACTTGGAAACTTCAGGACTATCCTCGACCAAGGCGGCAAAGGAGCAGTCATCCAAAAAGAAGCAGAAACAGAAGAAGACTGTACCCAAACTCTCTGAGAAAAATTTGCTGGGCTCAACTTTCGAAACGCCATGCCAGGGTGATACTGTTGTTGGGCGGAGGGAAACCATTCGACGAAGGTGGAAACGAAAGTGCAGACGAAACAATGATAGGGTCTGTGACAGCGTCAATCACTTCAGTAGCTAGTCCTCAATCGACTAATTCCAAATCGCGAACAGTGGTTGTAAAGAGGACGAGAAGGTAA
Source organism: Musca autumnalis (assembly GCF_047663935.1). NCBI lineage: Eukaryota > Metazoa > Arthropoda > Insecta > Diptera > Muscidae > Musca > Musca autumnalis. Next base: position 75,786,754 of record NW_027412088.1, read on the forward strand.
ATAAGACAATTTGTATAAAATTATTGATAGTGGACTAAGCAGCAATACTTACTATGTTCTCATCAATGGACTATTTTCAAGGGTTTGGAGTCAAACCGGAAAAGACAGAACAAATACTATTCACCAAAAAACGCAAATTTCTCGATTTCCAGTCACCAGTTTGTGACGGAGTTGTATTTGAACTTTCTCCTAAAGCTAAATACATTGGTACGATCCTGAAGCATTTTTTGGTATGGAAATGAAATATGGAGGATCTGACGAAGAAAGGTCTGATTGTACTCTACTCCTGCAAGAATAGTTGGGATAAGCTGGAGACTCAAACCACAAATCACTGGTTGTATGTAACCGTGGTTCTTCCCATCGTAGCCTATGATGGACTGGTGACAAATCCTACTGTCCAAACTATCAAGTGTGCAAAGGGCTGCGTTAATATTGATTATCGGAACAATCAAAAGTACCGCCCTCAGGCGGTTTTGAACGTGATCCTCCGTTACCAACAGTTTCAAACTGCGAGGACGGCTTTTAGAATCCAAGAGTCAGGAATGTGTCGAGTTACGCGACAGTAATCGCACACTAGAGTCAACCAAACAAAAAAAAAACATTTGATCCAGAAACCTTATATATTAAATTTTTTGGCGATCAGTTAAGGTTAACCGTGCCAACCTAGAGATCTTCGTTTCCATAGTAATTTTTATGGGTTCATTATTATGGCTAAACGATTTCTACAAAACATGTGAAAATCGAATCGGATTTTATTATAGCTATATAGGGCCCAAAATGGACCAAATATGCATTAGAAACTATATCAAAATGCGATCCGATTTTGAAAATTTTTGTAGAAATCGTTTTTTCGCCACAAAAATGAACTGGTAAAGTTTTTTCATCGATCGGACCATAATTGTGTCATTTAGAGAATTTTGTTGAAAATACGCCTTTGGCCTCATATAAATTACTATGGAAACAAAGATCGCTAGCTGGGCACCGGTATACCTTAACAGATCGCATTAAAATTTCATATATAAGGTTTTTGGACCGAGTTTGACCCACAGTCAATAATTGTTATAAACAGAGGCATTTGGGCTGAAGGTAACGCTCCTATGGACGTTCTGGCAATATACACAGATGGATCCAAAAATAGGAAAGAACTGGCTCCAGTTTAAGCTATCCTTGATTGCAGAAAGGATCTGTCGTTAACCATTGTGGAAGTCCAGACCATAGTAACATAATGGGAAAGAAATTAGCAGATGAAGATTTACAAATTGATAAATCTGTTAAGCCAATGTGCTACTACATCAGCAAACTTAGTGAGATCTTAGGAAATGCGATGGTCAGAAAACCGGTAGTGACACGCTGATAAGGTGTATGATTCAGCTAGTTAGCACCATCTGGCAGGGCACAATCGCCTATGATCAAAAAAATAAAATAATCAATCATCAAATAATCATACCAATGCGGCTTTAGTCCTGGTAAGTAACGAAAAACAGATCGACACATACCACTTGTTCGTCGTCTTCGATAACCCATTTAGATCAAAGGTGTTTCAAACCAAGTGTGCAAAACTAATACGATGGCATTGGCTGGCAGAAGATCAGCAGTTAAAGTGGGAAATAACCTTTTTAAGCGTTTTAAAACAAAACCAGAGTTATGAGATAAGATGACAGTCTATTGTGTGACCTATTTAAAATCCTACTGGAAAATGCCATACTAGATGCGATCGTATATACGGCCAGAGATAAAAACAGCAATACATATATACAATAAAGAAGTAATGTTACTGACGTACGCAGATGACATACACATAATATGTAGGTCGATCAACGCTACTTGTTTAGATATTCTTGTTTGGCTTATGGAACATAACGTTCTGTTTAGAATATAAAGCCATCTAAGTTAATACGGATATATTTTTTCTTAAAAGTGTAAATAAAACCGCGATAATTTTGGTCCGAAACAACCAAAGATAGGCTCGCAAGCGAATTCGTGCTGTGTTTTTTAACCAGCACATAGCGAAACTAAAAATTTTATTTTTTTATTTATTTATTTTTTGGCAACATTTCCTATATTGAAATTCTACATCGACATAATCATGTCCGTCCGTCTGTGGAAATTAGTCTAGCGGACGAACGGATTGAGGTATGTGGTTCAACTTTTGTCCAATTATATTGTACGTGTCTAGAACCTTTGCAATATAATATAAATACTTTCACAAAAACATTCTATATAGGTCCCCTTTTGGTATTGTCCCCATAGAACGGGTCCGTCCGAATTTCGGTAGTTTTTCAGTTACACCAACCAAGCGACATTACTGAAATCTGATTTCAATATAATTTATCGTGGAGGGTATAAAAAAGTCCGCCCCAGCAAAGCGCGGTTATTACTTCTACCTAACTTATCCTCCACCTGATTGAAAATTATCTAAACAAAATAAAAACATTTAACAAGAAACACATTAAAGCCAATAGAGAATCCAATTGGAGTGATATTGTTCCAACAAGGACATATTTGCTCCAATAGGACTGACATTGGACGTACGTACATATACGCATACATATGTAAATTAATGCATATTTTCTTTACATATGCGCTAATAAATCTTAAAAGTTCATAAAACTTATTTGACTAACAATTTTAAATGCTTTATTTAATATCCATTTGTAACCAATTAAAGACTTGTGTCAATAATGCCACCCGTTTTCTGTCATTGCCAGCCATTCAGCCAGTCAGCAATTTAACTCCAATATGGAAATCATTGTTGGTGCGGCAGGCATCCACGCACTCACTCATCGTCAAAATCAGAGTCACACTTTGCAGCAGCGGCATCCTTTTTATTTGCCGCTGTTAAAATGGAATGCCAATTATTTACGAAACAGCTCATTGCTCATGCTTCGCTAGCACTAGCTATTTTATTTGTGTGCCCCTGTCGCCAATAATTAAAAATAAACTAAAAACACAATTAAATTTTAGTGAAACTTCAATAATGTCGAGGGACCAGATATAGTTGGGGGAACACACTCACACACACGCTCACTCTAAATGATCTACTTATATTTGGGAATTATTGCGGTAGCCATAAATAAATATTCAAATAGTTGACTTAACTTCGAATAATATCGAAACTATGTTGTACAACATGATTGTCAAATTTAGCATAACGAGTATAGGCAGGGAGATAGACCACATATGGTGATGATATAGGGTGGAATGGAAGGGTATTTTAACAAGTAAGTAAAATTCAAATAATTTTGATAAGACAAATGTTTCAAATCCCGCAATGCTGGGTCCTAAGGACAGCTGAAGAAAGAAGGAGAAAAATATAATTACAAAACAGCTATGATGTTACGAGGCACAAGCATGGAATAATTTATTCTCAAAAAGTTTATCCTCGAGAACACAACCCCGGAGTAGATCTCACAACCAAGACTGTTCATACGAAAAATATGTAAACTTTGGCATATATGCATATATGTATATCTACATGAAATACCGCCCGATTTCAGCTATTTTAAGAGTTTTAAAATTTAATAAACTATGTTTTTGGATTTCAGCAAAATCCGAATTAACTACGTTTTTGCATTTCGATTTGATTAAAAAATGCTGCGAATAAAACTCACAATTATGCCCCATTTTTCCACATAACCTCCATATAACACGTGATCCAATTTAACTTTCATCTTTCAAAGTTATGAAGATTTAACCTTTTAAACCACTCACTCCTCCCTAATATTTAAATGTCTAAAATTGACATTGAAACACACAGTTCAGCATTTTTTTTTTCTATGGGGGAAATCCTTTAAAATCTTTTAACGACACGGGTCACATAAGAAACAACTAAAGGCTGCATATCCTCCGCTTTCACACTCCCCTTTCACCCTGCCCCCTATCATAGCATCATAACATTTTAAAGTGATTTATGCCTAAGTGTGATATGATGGCCCATCTTGTGGCAAACACACCACTAGCGACACCACAAAAGTCCCCCACAACATCTCGCCTAGGAGGAAAATCTACTTAAAAATATGTATGTTTTCATCTCTCCGAGAAGCCACTACCAACCAACCACTCTTGCCTTGTGGTAGAAGTGTGAAAGATATTGCAGCATAAATGTGCTAAAGTGTGAGTGTGCGTAAAGTAATAAATCTAGTTAAGTGTTTTTTGCGGCACCGAAATGCCATTTTTAATATGCCTTATAAATAATTTTTTTTGTCGGTCGATGTGTGTGTGTGGCAGATAGTTTAGCACCAAAACTAGGCATCTTTATGCGAAACGCAACCCACCATAATTATCATCATTATTTTCCATATTTCATTGCCAATCGCCACACGCAGCACTCAACTTGGCGGCTAGGCATCAGCAGTATCATTAGTTTTTAGTTCGGCAGATATTTTAGAAGGAAATAGTAATGCACTGCAATAGAAACATGTGTCGACTGAATGGATGATGATGCTGTACGATATATTCGTACTAATGGCTCGTGAGTAGTTTTCAAAGATTTTCCATATCTCGATTAAACTTATAATGTTTTCTTTGCAACATAATAAATTGATATCGAAATTTTGTATTTCATCACATATTATGACTCGTCTTCTCTTATTCGTTTTTCTGACAAACCAGGCGACCATTTTCTTCGAAGTGCTTCTTCCATGATCAACTTTCTTTGTACATATTTGGCTCGTCTTCGAAGACCCTCACGGTCGATAACTCATCACCTGTGACAACTGTTAATGCACTGTGATCCCATTATTTCAAAATATCTTTTCACTAATCAATAAAAGCCTATTTTGGGCGATTGTCAACTTCTGCAGGATCCCACGAGAACAAACTTCTTACCTTTGCAATATCGAATGTATGCTAGTGGAACGAATGTCCAAGGATGCTTCAATCTCAGTTGACGCACGGCATCAATGTTCGCTGGCACAGTGGTAGTTTATGGGCGACCTTTGCGACTTTCGCTTTTGAACGAGAGACAACCACGATGATAATCCATTTCGAAAGTTGTGAAAAATTATCGGACGAAAATGATCACAAGTAAATTCAATTTTTTTTGCAAAATGTTTTTATACCCTCAGTATTCATGCCAACGAGGGTACATAAAACAAGTAAGAACGGCGTTAAGTTCGGGCCGAACTTGTTATACCCTCCACCACAAGTTGTATTGAAGTAAAATGGAATAATTAGTTTCCTTTCGTGTATGAAGAAGACATAATACTAAATTTTAGCAATTTCGGTAAAACAATGTGAGGGGGTTATTTCAAAACGTCGATCTATACCGACAAATTTCTGACGGAAAGTTTTTAGGCTCAAAGAAGAATAAATACCAAATTTCCTATATTTCGGTAAGAGAATGTGGCTAAAACTTAAAAAAACCCGAAAATCAAGTAGTACGCTTCTATGGGGATATAGGAAGACGTGGACCTATACTAATAATACTCTTCTGGAATATTTTATAACTCTTGGAAGACGAATTTCAGCCATTTCGGTTGGATATTGACGTCACAATCTTCAGTATTACGAAAATCCGGATGTACCGTTCTATGGGGGCTATATCGAAACGTGGACTTATACCGACGAATTTTAGTCAGAAATGGGGCAATATGAAAGCGTGGACCTGTAGAGACATATTTCTGGCGAACAGTTTTATATCACATAGAAGACTAAATACCAAATTTCAGCCATTTTGGTAGAATATTGAAGACACAACCTTCGAAATCGGGAGATACCTTTCCATGGGGGCTATATGATGGCGTGGATCTATACCGAAAACTTTAAGGGGGAAGTTTGAGTACCCCCAACAAAGTCTAAATACCAAATTTCAGCCATTTCGGTGGAATATTGAGGCCCCAACGTTCAAAATACCGAAAATCGGGAGGTACTGTTCTATGGGGGCTATATGAAGGCATGGACCGATACCGACAAAGTTCTGGGGGAAAGTTTTATACCACCAACGTAGACTAAGTACCAAATTTCAGCCATTTCGGTGTGATAATGAAGCTAAAAACTTCAAAATGCCGAAAATCGGGAGGTACCGTTCTATGGGGGCTATATGAAGGTGTGGACCGATACCGACAAAATTCTGGGGGGAAAGTTTTATACCCCTAAAGAAGACTACGTAGCAAATTTCAGCCATTTTGGTAGGATAATGAAGCTAACACCTTAAAAATACCGAAAATCGGGAGGTACCGTTCTATGGGGGCTAGATGAAGGTGTGGACCGATATATCCCATTTTCAATACCAACCATCCTGCAAGTAATAAAACATTCTGTACCAAATGTTGACTCTCTATCTTTAAAATTGCGAGCTGTATCTTGATTTCAACAGACAGACAGACGGACGGACAGACGGACAGACGGACATGGTCAAATTTTATGGTCAAATCTTATGCTAGAATTTTATGCTGATCAATAATATATATACATTATAGGGTCTCCGACGAATATTTCGATGTGTTACAAACGGAATGGCAGATTTAATTATACCCTCCATATGGTGGAGGGTATAAAAATAGCGTGAAAGTTGCAAAAAAAAACCCTATGACACCGTGTGTAGTGCAAGACAGTTCTCGAGCTGATATGCCGATTCGGTCCAAAATTTGGACTTCGTATAATTTTGTTCAAACCTAGTTTAAGATCGAAGATAAGCCACATCGATCCACTCATTCAGGTTCCTCCCCCCACAAAAGTTCAAAAGTGTTCGGAAAATTGTGAGCACGATAACTCTTGATGCGACTGACCGATTTGGTCCATATTTTACACATCCTAATATATCAACCAGATATAGATCAGGTTCGAATATGGACTATATTTGTCCACTCCTTCGGGTACCTTCAACACAAAATTTCGGATAAGTTCACTTGAAGACCTGCTATCGAATCACTTTGATTTTTGTTGAAGGAAGTTGCATTCGCTACCTCAATTACGACGGTGCAAGTTTTTTCAGGGGCAAGTCCATACTTATAGAGAAAACAGCCCCAAAGGTGTAAAAACCATTATGGCACCATATAAAGGGTGTCCCAACTATAACTTACTTACTTACTTAGCTGACCCATTGCAGAACATTTGTTCCAGAGACCGAACTAAGAAAAGATCTCCAATTCTCTCTGTTTTTGGCTTCGCTTTTTCGAATACCGCGCCTTTTCATTTCTTCATCCACTTGTATGCTCCATCGAAGCTTAGGCCTCCCGATTCTGCGTGCACCGCCATGTGGCATATATTCATACGCCTTTTTAGCGGGTTCATCATCGCTCATTCTTATGATATGGCCTAGCCAACGCAATCGTTGGATCTCGATACGTTTAACTATATTCATGTCTTTGTATAGCTGATATAGCTCGTGGTTCATACGACGTCGATATTCACCGTCAACGCAAATCCTGTAGATCTTTCGAAGAATTTTCCTCTCAAACACACCAAGCACTGCCTTATCTGCTTGCGCAAGTACCCATGATTCGGATAGGCACAAGCACAGGCAGTATCAGTGTTTTGTATAGTGTTATTTTTGTTTGACGAGATGTGGCTTTGTTTTTAAATTGCTTACTTAAACCATAGTAGCATCTGTTGGCCAATACAATTCTTCTTATTTCACAACTAATGTTGTTTGTTGAGTTTATGGCAGTGCCGAGGTAGACGAAGTCTTCAACTACCTCAAAATTATAGGTACCAACTTCCACAGTTGGTTCGAGCAATCTGGACACTTTGCGCGTCGTTACTATCAATTTGATCTTTTCGCTGTTTACCGCCAGACCCACTTTCGCAGATTATCCTTTGACCTTCTTAAAGGTATCAGTTACTTTCTTTACTGATCGTCCTATGATGTCTGTGTCATCAGCATAAGCAAGTAACATGTGACTGTTGGCGTAAATCGTGTCATTTCTTTTGACATTTGCATCTCGTATTACCTTTTCCAGCAAAATGTTGAATAGGTCACACGAAAGGCTGTCTCCTTGTCTGAAACCTCTTTTGGTACTGAACTGTTGGAAGGGGTTCTTTCCAATTTTAACTGATGACCTAGTGTCAATTAAAGTCATCTTATAAAGCCGGATGAGCTTTGCGGGGATACCAAATTCAGACATTGCATGCCAGGTCTAAAGCCACATTGGTATGGTCCAATTATTTCGTTGACCATTGGCTTTAGTCGTTCGCACAATATCCCTGACATTATCTTATAGGCAATAGGGAGAAGACTTATGCCACTATAGTTGGAGCATATGGTCTTACCTCCTTTCTTGTGGACGGGACCTAGGATGCTCAGGTTCCAATCGTCGGGTACGCGTTCTTCCTGCCAGATGGTGCTAACTAGCTGATGCATACACCTTATCAGCGCGTCGCCTCCTGTTTTAAACAGCTCGGCTGGTAAGCCATCGGCTCCTGCTGCTTTATTATTCTTCAGCCGGTTGATTGCTGTTTTTACCTCATCTTGGCCGGGATTGGATCTGTGGTATCATCGTCTGCGCTACTATTGGATACCAGCAGATTGGAAAAATGTTCCTTCCATATCCTGAGCACGCTATTTGTATCTGTTACCAGATTACCTTGCTGGTCTCTACAGGATGTGCCTGTACCAAAGCCATTTGTTTGATGTTTCACTCTTTGGTAAAATTTTCGGACTTCATTCTGGCTCCTGTACATCTCGATTTTTTCACACTCCCGCTTTTCCATTTCTCTCTTTTTGTTGCGGAAAAGACGTTTCTCCTCTCTCCTTTTCTCCCGATACCTCTCTTGTGCGCTTAAATGGGAAGGTGTGACAAAAATACTTCTAAATAATATATCGAACTGAAATTGTTATCAATGGGTCATAGTGGCCTGAAAGCACTCTAAGTAAAATATTGGTGTCCTAGGTCCAAAATTTCGCGTGGTTGTCATGTAATGAATCATTCTGAATTGAAGTATTTTTCTGTTACCAACACATTTTTCAACCGAATTTGCTGTAATCCGGTACCAAGAGTTTTTAATGCATAGTAAACCTTTCCTGCCAAAAATTGTCAGTATTGGTCCATCATTTGGTATGCTCCTTATATGATTTTATATCGATTTACTTAGGCCGATGTCAACCAAATATTCTAAGCGAATATATTCTTATAATGAACTCAGATTTCAAAACACTATTTTATAAAGAAATGTCATATCGGTCCACTTTTGACCATAGCCGCCATATAGGGTTACCATCCTTTTCTTGGTACTTTATAAGATTTAACCACATTTGTCTGCATAATTACTTGTAATAATGTATTTTTGGTTCTCGGGGGGAAATCTCCGCTTTATAGCGTTAGGGTGTCCCAAAAATAAAATAAGTTATTTGTTAAAGTGATTAGCCCCAAATCTTTTTTTTCGCTAGTTTTTATTATAGCTCTAAGTTACAATGACCATAGAAATGGCTAATAGCACAACAAACATTATATTATAATAAAATTACTTAAAAATATTGCAAAAAAAAAAAAAAATACATTTAGCAACTAAAAAAAGGGAGTTAAACTTTTGGTCATATCAGCCAAAACCGCAAAATTCCCTAAAAAGTCTATACAGTTTCGAAATCTACAGGCGCTAGGCTTCAATTTGGTAATACTGGCCATTCTTGCGAATTTTCGGAAAGTAACTTAAACTTTATGGAAATCCATACACCTATGTTAAATATTTTCATTTTGACCGATATTATAACCAAAATATATGGCAACCCTTGCAATTTAGAGGGATTTTCATAACTAGAAATATGAAGCTAAGATAATTAACTAAATGATTCAGCTTAAGTTAAGACGTTAATAATTATCCTTTGTTTCATAAATTCGCTTAGAATATAAGCATTTTTTCTCACTTTAAATACAATTGTTTCTTCAAAATTAGTCATGATTGTGAGGCTTTTTCTCCTTAAGAACTGCGAAAAATGGAAATACTAAGTTGAGTTTCGAAAAATTTGGAATGTTTTGTGGAAAGGGTATTATAAGTTTGTTTTGGTAAGAATTCATGTAACACCGCGAAATGTTCGTCGGAGACCCCCAATGTGGTATACCAATCTTCATATCTCGGCGAGATAAAGCGATTTTGAGATGTGTGTCCGTCCGTCCGTCTGTGTGTCCGTCTGTCCATTATAAATTGTAATCAAACTCCAGGCCGCAATTATGGACCGATCGTCACGAAATTTGGTATGGAGGTCGGTTTCACATCAGAATAGATCGCTATTTTAATGATGATCGTGAAATATTTAGCGGGTGAAATGGACCAAAAACATAATTTTTATTGGATTTTGTAGGTGCTCTGTAGGTCGCAATAATAGCCCGCTCGCGTCGAAAATTCGAACGAGATAACAGTATATGGCAAAGAAAATGCTTGCAATTTGAAATGGTGATCGGATGATGTTTAGAGGGTTAAATGGACCACAACTTTTGTGTGAAAATTGTGAAATTTTTTTATATACCGGTTATATCTTTATTCGTGGAAGAAACATTCCGGCCACGTAAATAATTTTTGGAAGGCCAACTCTTGCTCTTTCCATTGATACCAATTATGTTGTTTTACGTGGTCAGATAACAGAGTTACAGCCTAATATACCCAGTTTTTTGCTTGTAGTGTAATCATAAGCACGCTAGAGACCGCAATTTTCGCTCAATAGTCACGAAATTTTGCACAAGGTAAGGGTTTAGGTCGAAGAAGATGTATAAAATTTTGGATGAAGAACTGATATTGTCTAGCTGGTGAAATGGACCATTACTTTTGTACGAAACATAAAAAAAAAATTTTTGGTCGATATTTGAATTCCTGGAGGGCATACACCCGCAAAGTCGCCTATATATGGAAAAATAACTACTGACCTTTCCTCTGATGAAAATTGCAATAATATGTGTGTTTGATAACGGGCCTATTGCCTAATATATAATGAGTTTTCTGAAGAAGGCCACATCTTCCTCCCATGCTACAAATTGTCTCTATCATGACAGAGAAATTCCCAGTTTTTTTATTGCGTGGAGCCCTAGCGTATTATTTGTCCAATTGTCCAAAAGTAAAAAATGTAGCAGAAGGGACTAAAGAACGCCAATTTTCAAATTTAAGATCATTTATTAGAAATGTATAATATATAACTGTTCCACTCATATCAGTGAATGTACCCCAATTAATATTAGCTCAGTGATATGTAGACAGCGGAATTTTATAGAACCTCTACTTTTGTCAAATTTTGGGACTGGGCATATTTTTGGCTTCTGATTAAATTGCAATCGAAATATATCACAAAAAAATTCGTGTATTTTTCAAATTTTCGTATGCAATAAATATTTCAATAATATCTTCTAAAATGTTTGTGTGCACATTTTTTCTGTTAAAATTCTCCTCAGACAAGTCAATAAAATAGGGAAATCTGTAACCACAGCCACAAGCTTCAAAACATCGAAAATGGGGAGATATCGTTCTATGGAGGTATATTAAGACTTAGATCTATACCGACAAATTTCAAGTGGAAAATCTATACCCCAACGAAGACTTAATACCAAATTCCAGCCATTTCGGAGGGATATTGAGACCATAAACTACAAAATACAGATAACCTGCAAATTTCAGGTTGAAAGTTGTATACCCGCAACGAACAATTAATAGAACATGTCAGCCATTTGAGTGGGATATTGAGGCTACACCCTTCAAAATGCCGAAAATCGAGAGGTATCTTTCTATGGGAGCTATATGTTGACGCGGACCTATAATGACAAATTTTAAGTGGAAAGTTTTAAACCCCCACGAAGGCTTAATACAAAATGTCAGCCATTTCAGTGGGATACTGAGGCCACAGCCTTCAAAATACCACATATCGGGAGGTACTGTTCTATGGGAGCTATATGAAGACGTGGACCTATACCGATAAATTTCAGGTCGAAAGTTTTATACCCCCAACGGAGATATAATACAAAATTTCGGCCAATTTGTGGGATATTTGGGCCACAAATCCTTGCATATGTTTTTGCATATGTTCATTTTAATGCAAATATGACAAAATATGCAAAAAATAGGTCCAGACTAATTCGTTTTGTTTTATTATAAAAATCCTAACCATATATGCATTTGCATAGGATTACGCTGTCTGATGATATGGGACCTACTGTTTATCGCCGAGTCCGAAAGGCGTGTCGTAAGACACCACTTGTAGAGAAGTTTTTCATGACTGAGATACTCAGGAAATATCGCCAAAATTACTGAGAGGTATTTTGCCATCGTTGAAATTTTGATACCATTGCACCACGTTGGCACCCTATTAGAAATGTCATAACATGGAAATTTTACATTTTCTGATTTTTAAAGAATAGACGTCTTATACATTTAATATGATCAATGCCAAAAAATGATTGCATATCTTCGTTTTTAATATTATGCCACAGAGTGGAGCTATATCAACTTCCTCAAATTTCCATGGTAAAATTATTTATTGGTGCCACGGTGGTTCAATTGTATGCACACCTGCCTTGCACGCTGATGGTCGGGGGTTCGATTTCCGGCCAGCCAACATCAAATTTGCAACGATGGCAAAATATCCCTCAGTTAAGTTGGCGACATTTTTTGAGTATTTCAGGCATGTAAAACTTCCCTACAGGTGATGTCTTAAGACACGCCTTTCGGACTCGGCGATAAACTGTTGGCCCCATATGATTGATGTAATATGAATGGTTGCGTACTCCCTGTCCCTTCTGGGATGTTTGTGGAACAATTATTATATTGTTATTTAAAATCGATGTGATAAGGTGGCAGACTCCACAAAGTTATTTCTTACAATAATATTTGTCCTAAAGGAATTTTGATTTGCTGAAAGCTAATTCGCAGGGTGGTGGTGTAGGGTATTGCATGGTCGGCCCTGTCCGACTATAGCCTTTGCTTACTTGTTAAATTTTTAAAACAATGTCATGAATTTTTTTTTTTTTTTTTTGACTTTTGTGGTTGGGCGCATCCACTGTGCACAGGGAGGTCAGTGTCCACTTAAGATGAGAGATGGACCAAGACAAATCTTGGGGTTTGCCATGTTAAAACCTGTCAGTACCGTTGCTTGGTATCTTTCATACCCTACGTTATGATACATGTGGATATACCCAACGGTGGACAGTTTTTTGTGAAAATGTTTTCTTGCACCAGGAAACACAAAATCCAAAATTACAACCAGTTCGGTGGTCGAATTGCGACTAATACTTTCAAAAATCCGTAGAGTGCGCCGCTGTTTTATATGAGGGCCATACCAAAATGAGGACCAATATAAAAATAATTTTTGGTATGTTTTTTAACTTCTGGAAACACAAAAATCCCAAATTGCAACCAATTCGGAGGTCAAATGGGACTCATGACATCAAAATCTCTTAGAGGTGCGACGCGTCATACCAAAAACGAGGACATTTTTATTCCATTTTCATTCTGACGCTGATTTCCACAGACGGAAGGACATAGCTATATTGATGTAGAAGTACACGCTGATTCAGATTATATATACATATGTATGTACATATATACTTTGTGGGATATAAAATGATTATTTTTAAGAGTTACAAGGGGAATGAAAAACTTGAAATACCCTCCATAATATGGTAAAGGTATACGAAACTAATATTTTCTTCTAATCCAAACAATATGAACTTCTCAATTCCTGCTAGTTTTGTAAGTAAACTAACATTTTAATTTGAAAATAGAAAATTCCCTCTCCATATTGAATTAAACATTTCCTACAGGATATTTAAGATAACAATCGAATATTTATTTAAAACGGAAACAATCACGATTATGTTATTACACATTTCTTCGTCATCTAAAACGATAATCTATCCCACAATCGCCCCTCTATGATAACAATAACCGAATATACACATGTAATTATTATTATTTAATTATGCAATGTGCATGCCCGGTAATTACAAGTAGCCAAACAACAGTGGAACAGTGGCGGGCGGCATATCACACACACTCACTTGATTTCATTGGCAACGTGGTGGGTCCAAACAACTGAAACCAAGACGATCATTACAATTTTATGACATGTAAAAGTGACAATAAAACGTTTCACTCATATTTCTGTCACAAAAATATTTACCTGACAATAATTTCAACTTCCCAAAATCACAAAACGCAAACAACAACAACATTACACCAAAATTATTGGTACTACTGTTCAATTCGTCTTATTTTCTTATAGCCAAGTGTTTGTTTTTGTTGTGGTAGTTGTATTGATACGTGTATCGGATAACGATTAACACTTTAGCCAAAAAACAAAGATCAAAATATCCATAAAATTGACGCCACTTCTTTATAAACATATTCTCTTGTTGTTGTTATTTCTGTTGTGGGTAGTAAGTAGGTGGCAGTGCATAGAAATCTGAAAATGTTCAATTTGCCACACACATCGATGGCTGTGAATTTATAAATCCATAAAAAAGGTTATGATTTTTTTAATTAATTAAATTGTTTGAAAAATGATTGTTGTAAGCTTTGTGTTAACGATGATGGTTTGATGATAGAAGTGTTCCCATGGAGTTCACTATAAAATCGAAGGAAATATAATATACCATGTTTAATGAACATTGTTCATGCACAGAGTAAAACTAATCGACATATGCACATTTATACATAAATACATACGATATTTGATTTTAAAATTGTTTTATAAGTATTTTATTTTAAAATTGATTTTTAGAATTTTATGATTTCAGAAGATTTGTTTTACCTTATTCGTGGTTTAGAACACATTGTTGATTAGCATTAACTTGCATTCCGAAACGAAATTACCTGTAAATTGCCACTTAGACTTGTAGTGCTCAAGAAATTTCTTTCTCCACAAAAAATTGGTCATAGGTCCACGTTTTGGAACAGCCCAATATAAGGGTGCCGCCCGATTTCAGGAATTTTGAAGTCTTGTAGACTTATATAACTATTATCTTTACACAATAACTCGGAATTAATATATTGTTACGAATGTAACTGATAGGTTTAAGTTAGTTTAGTTTAATTTCCGTTAATTTAAAAATTTGAGTTGTAACGTAAAGTTTTTATTACGCAGTTACTTTATTTAAGCAACAACAACTACCATGTAGAATTCTTTTCGTCGTTCTAGCTCTTACTTTACCTTTTATTACTCGTAATGTGCTTTTGTTTGTAATTATCGTTTAGTTGTCATTTCTTATTTCTTGCATTTGTTTGTTGAAGAATATTCCAGAAAATTGGAGGAAAGATTTGCCAAATTCGACGACAACATAGAGGAAAAGTTAGAAGAGAACTCTAGAAAAATTAACGAGAAACTCGAGAACATCACGTTAGTGATTGAAAGGAGAGTAGAAAATGTGGAGGTACAAATTAAAGAGTTGGATAAAAAGATTTTATCTGTTGACGAGAAATTTCTGGCTCAAGATGAGAAGATTCTGGACATAGAAAAGAAAATGTCGGAACTTGAAATCAAAGTTGGTCCAGTGAGAGCTATTCATAACACGTTAAAAATCAAGCCTCCTGTGTTCGATGGCTCTACCTCTTTAAATGTGTTCAAATTACAGTTCGAGACAGTGGCTGCTAGAGACTCTTGCAACGACAAGGTATCACTCCTTATGGCATTGAAGGGTGATGCTGCTGACGTATTGCAGAGTATTCTCGCCGCTTCTAGGAACAACTATGGCGATATAATGGCTGCTCTTGAACGTAAGTACGGTAGTGAACACAAGCAAGAGATCTACCGAATGGAACTGAGGGGAAGAGTCCAGAAGCCAAATGAGACCTTGCAAGACTTCGCGCCAGAGCGGTTGGCGCAGTTGGCATATCCTGGAGAAACACATCCATTGGTGGACCGCATAAAGATTGATACATTTGCTAGTGGTATTCGTGATCCAGAGGTAAAATTTGCGACGTATGCGGCACCGATGGGAACATTTGCAGAAACCGTGTCATTTGCCCTGGCCCAAGAAACCGCGAGGATGCTGGTTAAACCTAAAGCTTACAACGTGCGGCGGCTTGAAGTTGAGGACAACAATTCCCAGACCATGGTCGACCTGCTGAAAGATGCACTAATGCGTGGAAACGAGGTGCTGGCTATAACTGTCGGAAGGCTGGACACATTGCACGAGAACGCAGATTGCGGCAAGCAAGGTCCAGATCCACCTCACCGCCTTCAAAAAGCGACGACCAACTAGTGGCCAAGAATCTGGAAAGAGAGACATCAGGTGAATCACATAAAGTGAATTCCGTTAATCACGAGGCGCCGCTGGCAGAGGATGAAAACGATGGTCCCAAAATTTCTATAGCTATAGTCCAGCAGGAGAATCACAACCTAACGGTTAAAGGTTTCATCAATGGTGTTTGCGTACCTTGACATTGGACACCGGTGCAGCAAAGTCCATTATTAGACCGGATTTGGTAAAAGGGAAAGTATTGCCGTTAAATGGAGTCAAATTGCGGACGGCCACAGGCGAGACTAAGGCCTATCAAAGGCTAAGTATGGGTAGGAAATCGGTAAATTTCGATTTTATAGTGGCCGATATTGTGGACGAAGTTATACTTGGTGTAGACTTCATGATTGCCTTCGATATCAATCTGGAGATAAAACACCGTGTGATGACATGGTCCAATGTGGAAATACCGATAAGTGTGGGCTACAACGAGAAAAGCAAACATCGCCCGAAGGCAGAATCAGGCGAGATTGCCGTCGATGTCAGTACGCTGAAGGTGGAAGCCGCCGACAAATGGCCCGTACTAAAGCGGAAAAATCCCGCAACGAGGGGGAAAAAGCGAGGATGTACGTCGAGGAAAGGTACATCGAAAAGCGGCCGTACAGCAAGGAAGGACAAGTGCGATGAAGACCAGGTGGAACTTAGGAGGGTGACCACAAAGAAAGAGAGTATAACGTCACGATTCCTGGAGAGAAAGCAACGTCGTCCAGAAGAGCAAAAGTCCAAAGCAGATGGCGTAGAGGGTACATCTAAATCGGTTGCTACCACTACGGAACAAGAACTGTGTCTAGCCAAGAGGAACAGGCTTAAGCGGGAGGCAGTGTTACCAATGCCCATACCACCGAGAGGAAACTGTGCCTATTCGAGACGAACAAGCTTAAGCGGGAGGCAATGTTACGAATGTAACTGATAGCTTTAAGTTAGTTTAGTTTAATTTCCGTTAATTTAAAAATTTGAATTGTAACGTAAAGTTTTTATTACGCAGTTACTTTATTTAAGCAACAACAACTACCATGTAGAATTCTCTTCATCGTTCTAGCTCTTACTTTACCTTTTATTATAGCCGATAGCCTCAGATGCTAGTGCTATTTTTTATATAATTTTATTGTAATTTTTTATTATAATAAATATTTGAAATAAATAAATAAATAAAACCTTTTATTAATGTGCTTTTGTTTGTAATTATCGTTTAGTTGTCATTTCTTATTTCTTGCATTTGTTTGTTGTTGTAATTACGTCATTAATGTGCTTGTCCAATTGTATTTGTCTTCCCCCCATGAATGTGATACCAATACTATAAATATTTCTTGTCGAACTTAAGACAGTTTAAAATTTTACTCAGAAATGAAAAAACGTGTAGCATAAGCTAACATGCAATGCAAACTAAAATCATTACGGGGCCCGGGCCCCCCCTCTGGCTACGTTCAAATCAAGGTACAGCTCGCAATTTTTAATATAGATTTGTAATTTTATATTGATGTTTCTATTACTCCTAGGATGTTTGTTATTGCAAATGGGATATATCGGTCCACGTTTTGATATACCTCCCGAAGGTTTTGAAGGTTGTGGTCACAATAGTCTTCAATGGTCAATAGTCTTCATTTGGGGTATAAAACTTTCCATAAGAAATTTTTCGGTATAGGTCTACGCCTTCATATAGCCGCCATATAACGGTAACTTCCGATTTTCGGTATTTTGAAAGTTGTAGCCTCAATATTCCACCAAAAAAAATTTGTCGGTATAGGTCTACGCCTTCATATAGTCCCCATATAACGGTAACTCCCGATTTTCGGTATTTTGAAGGTTTTAGCCTCAGCCGAAATGACTAATGAAATTTGGTTTTTAGTCTTCGTGGGGGTACAAAACTTTCCACCTAAAGTTTTTTGGTATAGGCCCACGTCTTTACATAGCTCCCATAGAGCGGTACATCCCGATTTTCGGTATTTTGAAGAATATGGCCTTGATATACCACCGAAATCGCTGAAATTGGGTTGCTAGTATTCGTTTTGAGCATAAAACTTTCCACCTGAAATTTGTCGGTATAGGTCCACGACTTTATATAGTCTTCATAGAACGGTGTCTTAAATATCCCACCGAAATGACTGAAATTTGGAATTTAGTCTTCGTTGTGTGTCTAAAACTTTTTACCTAAAATTTGTTGTTACAGGTTCATGTCTGCATATAGCCCCCATGGAACGGTACCTCCCAATTTTCGGTATATTTAAGGTTGTGACCTGAATATCCCATCGAAATGGCTGTAATTTGGTTTTAAGTATTCCATATTCCAGAAGAGAATTATCAGTATAGGTCTGCTTTTTCGTATAGCCCGGATAGAATCATACTTAGTCCTCTTTGAGACCAAAAAACTTTCCCAGTAAAGCTGGGAACATATTGGTTGTAATCGGAACATCTTGCTGTTTGTTGATAACTTTTTAAGCCATCGCTACCAATATGTACAAATTGAAGGAGAATAGAGTAGTTTGCTACCAGTAAATCATGGTGTTCCTCAGGGTATCGTGCTGGCCCCACTTCTATATTAGATTTACATAAATGACTTGAAAAACATCCCTTTTAATGGGAAATGGTTTATGTTTGGGGACGAGGTACGTATCGCTCATTTAATCAAAGAGTGGCATAACTCAAAAAACACGTTTTCTGAGTTAGCAATTTCTGTTTTTTCTACTACTTCTACTTTATCTTGTGTCAAATTTTCATGCTGATATCTCCAAAAACACGACGAGTTACAGCTCTTTTACTAGGAGCTTCGCATAATCCAACACAAACGTTTTTTGAGTTTACGTGGGCAGTTCGGAAACTTCTTAGCCTAGCACAAAAAGCGCGGTATAAACAGAAAAAGTTAAGTGTTTTGGAAACTTCCATCTCTGTTATGAACACATGTTAAATTTTGTTTCGATCTGGCAACTCCTTCATATAGAAACACGTGTTCAAAAAAGACGCATCCGCAATTTTTTTACAATGGAAAAATTAGAAATGCGAGCTGTCATTAAATATTTACATAAAAAGGTTTATCGGGACAAGAAATTCATAATGATATGGTGAATGTGTTAGGTGAAAATGCTCCTTCATATGCAACATTAAAAAATTTGGTTGCTGAATTTAAACGTGGTCGTACAAGCATTGAAAGAAGCATTGTCCATTTAATTTTGCATGAAGAACTACAGATGAAAAAGCTTTCAGCAAGGTGGGTGCCGCATTTGTTAACAGTCGTTCAAAAACGCATAAGAATGAACATTCCTCAAGATTGTTTGGATAGTTTTAAGCGAAATAAAATGGATTTTAAGAGTCGTTTCATAACTGTTGATGAGACATGGATCCACAACTATACTCCAGAGACAAAATAACAATCCAAACAATGGACTGAAGCTGGAGGAAGTGTCCCAAAGAAGGCAAAAACAATTCAATCGGCTGGTAAGGTTACGGCAACGGTTTTTTGGGACTTCAAAGATATTTGATTGATTGACTATCTGCAAAAGGGTAAAACAATAAATTCAGAGTACTATTGCAACCTTTTGGATCAATTCAATGTACAAATTCGAGAAAAACGTCCTGGCTTAATCAAGGGATAGAATTGCTAGAAAAGCGTTGGACTAAGTGTATTGAAGTTTCAGGAGATTATATTGAAAAACAAAAATATTTTTGAAAAACTAACTATTCCCTTTCATTGATAGGCTAAGAAGTTTCCGAACCGCCCTCGTATTGCAATTTGCATTAGGGGAAATATCAGTATTTATTTTTCCATATGTAGCCTACTTTGCCGGTATTTGCCATCCAGGAATAAAACTATGGACCAAAAATAAAATTTTTATATTTTTCATACTAAAGTAATGGTCCATATCACCCGCTAAATAATATCGGATCATCATCCAAAATTGTAGGCATCTTCATCGTCTTAAACCCTTACCTCGTGAAAAATTTCGTGACTATTGAGCTATAATTGCGACCTCTAGTGTGCTTATGATTACACTTCAAGCAAAAAACTGGATATATTAGGCTGTAACTCTGTTATCTGACCGCGTAAATCAATATAATTGGCATCAATGGAAAATGCAAGAGTTGGTCTTCCAAATATTATTTACGTGGGCGGAATGTGTCTTCCGGGAATAAAGATATAACCGGTATATAAACAATTTTCACACAAAAGTTATGGTCCATTTAACCCTCTAAACATCATCCGATCACCATTTCAAATTGCAAGCATCTTCTTTGTCATATACTGTTACCTTGTTCGAATTTTCGAGGCCATCGGGATATTATTGCGACCTACAGAGCAGCTACAAAATCGGATAAAAATTATGTTTTTGGTCCATTTCACCCGCTAAATATTTCACGATCATCACCAATTAAAATAGCGATCTATTCTGATGTGAAACCGACCTCCATACCAAATTTCGTGACGATCGGTCCATAATTGCGGCCAGGAGTTTGATTACAATTTATAATGGACAGACGGACACACGGACGGACGGACACACATCTCAAAATCACTTTATCTCGCCGAGATATGAAGATTGGTATACCACATTGGGGGTCTCCGACGAATATTTCGCGGTGTTACATGAATTTTTTCCAAAACAAACTTATAATACCCTTTCCACATAGTGGTGTAGGGTATAATTATGTGGCAATACTTTGTTAATAATTGGTTTCGTTGATTGAGATATAATGGAAATATGCGAATTTTTTACATAAAATGATAAAAAATATGAAATCAAATGTGATGTTGTTAATAAAACAATATTTTTATGATTTTTAAGTGTTTTGGAGTGTTTTTAAGTGACGTGTTTCAAAAAAAAATATATATATATATATAACTAGCGGACCCGGCGAACTTCGTCTCGCTATTAAGGAATTAAATTTCATACAAAAACTCAATTTTCCATTTTTCCAATTTTTCGACTTTTCCAGAGGGATTTTCCAAAATTTTCTTCCGTAAAGACCTTCTCCTCGAAAATGCGAATAACTGACAAAAAATTTTACAGAAATCGGCCTAGCCGTTCTCATTTTATGAATTACTATACATTTTTTACACCATTTATATATATATAGATTTCGCTTGAGAAACCAAAAGTGGTTTCATTCCGGAAAAAAATTCGGTCTTCGGTTTCTGAAGGAGCTAAATATCAATCAATTTCAATTCCACTTTCGATCGGAATTGGTTTCTGTGACATGCGTGTATATGCATTTATTTTAATTCTAATTTTATTACTATGTCTCAAAACAACTGCAAAGGACTTTTCCCAATTTTTATACTACTATGTGGGGAGATTATTATAAGTTAATTTTGGACAAAAAGTTTGTAACGCATCGAAATAGTGGTCGTAGACCCATACATACAGGGACGTACGCAGGGGGGGGGGGGGGCACTGGGGGCCCGGGCCCCCCCCCGAAATGGTTTGGTCGACTAAAATTTTTTGAACTTCATAAACAAATTATTACGTTTTTTCTCTAAAATAAATTTTATTTTTGGAATTTTGAAAAGAAAACTTAGATTGTTCTGAAGGTTATGTACTAAAAATGTACTTTATGAACAAGTTGTCTAAGAAATATTTAAAATTTTTTTGTTTGAATACTCTTTTTGAGAAAAACTTCCAGTAAAATCTGAATATATCTCATCTAATTTCATAATCAAATAATAAAGGCTCGAGGAATTCTGTAATGAATATAAAGGTCTTGAGGCTTTAAACTCATTCTGTATTCAAAAAATGACGAGTTTAGTATTGTGCGGATTCGAAGTGCATGAAAAGACATGTTTACTGGACAAAATGTTCGATATATCAAGTGTTTTCCGTGTAGTATATCTCTAAAACCAATTAGAAAATTGTTTTACTACCTTAGTTTTTTTTATTATTTATTTAATGGAGAAAAATTTATTGTTGTGCGTCATAAAGTGCTAATATCTGCTATAAGTAGCAAAGTTGTAGCTGAAAACAACCATAAACGAAATTAATGCTCAAACATTGGTTAAATGGTATTAAAATCTGCTGTAATTTCGGCCTTTAGGCTAACGATACAAATGTACCTCATCGAAATAATGGCCTTCGACTATATTTCGACAAAAACCGTTTCAAATAATTTGGCGTCGATTTAGCCCGGTTCTTTCGTCAGTTTGACTCGAGCGCATGAGAACTCTCAAGCGGATCAACCAAACTTTAAGTCATATCGGTCCACTCCGTTTTTCCCACAAGCCTACAAAATGTTTCGCTAAAATGGTGCGCACAATAACTCTCGAAGGTCCAAATCGATTTCTTCGGGACATAGATTAGGTTTGGATATGGATTATATCGGTTCTCTCCTTCAGGTATCTCCCACACTAAATTTCAATATCCGATTTTACCGAAACTTTGAACACCCAAGAGGGTCTATATGCGACAACATCTTCGGATACCTCCCTAACAAAATTTCAACATAAGTACAATATAAGGGCTGTTCGAGATTCCATTGGACATTTTGACCAATGCTACTGCTTGCTGTCTTGTTTACAGCGATATTCTATTTTTCGTGGGTAATTCCATGCGTCCTGACATAACGGTTTAAAAGCTCTAAATCTTACCATGACCAACTAAAACGACGGTTTGACACCATAACTATCAAAAGGAATGACTTCCAAAATTAGATCCACTTCCATAATGGACCATTATTTCAGGTATCTTCTCCACAAAAGTGCAAAACTTTTGGGCTCTTATTGAAGTCAATTTTATGAGCTCAACATAAGCATTTATTCGCAACGCCCAAAATCGTGAAGTTTTATACCCAAATGTTTCGATATTTTTGTCGGAATGTTAATACGTCCAAAAAAGGCCATTAAATTCTGAAACTCCCTGACTACACAATTTTTAGGACAAAGATTTTGGTTATGAAGCCCGCATTCGATCTGTCTATAGATTAGAGTCTCAACTCACACAGGCTGAGGTTATATCTATGTCGGCAAACCAACTGATACTTTTTAACTTGTTTTCGAGAAAACAAAATTTTTTATAAGTTTGCCTCCGCTGTGCCGACAGAATTCATAGTCCTTGGAAAGTTTTAAATGTCATCGAGTTCATAAACATCTAATCGTACAATTAAGATAGAAATAAGGCGGAACAACAACCATTGGGATATCAGTTGATGAAGTTTTTCGACATAACCTATTTTGTCAGGACTTAGCTAAAATTTTGCCGAGATCTAATGTAGATTTCGTAGTCTCAAACAGTATTGGGAGTAGAATTCGGAGTCTATGAGTCGTAGTTGGTATCGCCCGTTTCCTGATAATAATGTTTTCTGTTTTTTTCTAAATGTCTGTTCCAGACCTGAAAGAATCTACACACTTTTACTATTAAAAATGTGTAGATTCTTGCAGTACTGGAACATACCATAAATGTAATTTTCTGAATTTTTTAGTCGTCTTGCATGGACTCTATCACTTCTGGTAAAATAGTAAAGTTTTGGTGTTTTTATGACAAAAAAAGAATATTATTTTCTTACAAGAGTTCGGTACAAGTCCAATCTGCACTCGCGGATTCGAGTCACTCTTTTTTTGGAGTTATTTATTTCAATTAATTGTTGGTATACAAATAACATTAATAGGGTTTTTAGATAGATCTTCTAATCAGAGTCAGTCCTCGCGGTAAAAATGTGTTCAATTGATAACTTAATAAGGCAAAAATAAGACAAAACTTTTTTAATGGGACTGAAGTTAATGTGTTATATATGGATATGTACTTTAAAGAAGAAGATATACTGAAAATCTTTGAAATAGAATTGAAAATGCCAAATATGAGCTACTGTGGTTAAAAATTCTGGGATACATTAAAACGTAAACCTACATGGAAAATAGGGAGGAGAATTTGGTTAAAAACATCAAAATACCAAGCGGAATTTTTGTAAGGGGACTATACTGAACGTGTTCTAATATGGTTCGTTTCCATTCTAAACACCCAAGGACTAATTTATTATACTCTGTTCCAAATTTCAAAGTTATATCTGAAATATTGTAAACTCTCTATTGAAATTATATACTTTGTGTCAATATTTCATATAAAATCAACTAAAAACCCTTTGAAATAGGTTCATGCAACGCTACACAACATTTTTTAATTTCATAATTTTTGGTCAATGTGGGCCCCCCCCCCGAAATGAAATCCTGCGTACGTCCCTGCATACATATATGTATATATCAAAATGAATGTCACGACGAGCTGAGTCGATCTGTCCATCTAAACCTTGTAATCACGCTACATGTCGCTATTTTAATCCGATCGTCACCAAATTTTTGGTGTTGATTACGGTCCCGGAGGGGAAGAAGCCTATTGATTTTGGTGATGGTCGGATAATATGCAGGGGTCGTCGTAATGGGCAAAAACTTATTTGTAGAAATAGTCAATATTTTATTTCAAAGCGAATATCTCCGCTTCTATATGGTGTATATCAAAAGCAAAACCTGCTCATGAAAGTAGAAGATATCGCAATAGCCGCTAATAGAACCCAAATTGTCATTTTTACGAATTTAATAATAATGACGAATATCACATCTTTAGTTGGGGACCTTCCAAAAGCAACGTCTGGCTATGAAAGAAGAACATCCCATTTTACAATGATGTAAAGCAGGTTTGCATAGGTGGTCAAATAACGGAGATATCGCAATAATCGGTAATACATCCCATTTTTTTAATTTTTTTGTAATCACGCTACACGTCGCAATATTGATTGAATATTCACGACATTTTGGGTGTTAATGGGGGTCCCGCAGAGGAAAAAACCTATTGATTGTAGAATGTGAAACATAGTTCAAATTCGAAGATAAACCATATCGGTCCACTCCTTCAGGTATTTCTCCCACAAAAGTTAAAAAATGTTCGGAAAAATTGTGCGCACGATAACTTTTGAAGGGAGTAACGGATGTAATCCATACTTTGCACATCTTAATATACCTACCAGATATAAATCAGGTTCGAATATGGACTATATTTGTCTAATCCTTCTGTACCTCTCACACAAAATTTCGGATAAGTTCAGTTTAAGACCTGCTTTCGAATAACTTTGATTTTTAATTGGATTAATCGAGCTAACATGACTTTGATTTTTGTTGAAGCGATTTGCATTCGCTATCTCCATTACGACGGTAAAAGTTTTTTCAGGTGCAAGTCCATATTTCTTGGGAAAACAGCCCAAAAGGTGTAAAAAAAACCCTATGTCACCATATGTGGCGGTCGGAGAGCACGATAACTCTCGAACTGTTCAACCGATTTGGTCCAACATTTGATTTTCGTCATATTATATGCAAACTTAGTTTCATGGGGCAATACCGGTCCACAACTTCCCGTATTTCTCCCCAATATTTAAAAAAAATGTCACTAAAATGCTAGGATGATATCACATGATGGGCAACCAATTTGATCCAAACTTTGGATCTCCTAATATTTTGTCAAAATTTAGTTTAATTTCTAAAATGGCCAATATCAGTCCTCCCCATGGGTACCTCCCCCACAAAAAGTCAACATTTATGTCTTAGTGCAGTTAATTCCTAATCCACATTTTTGTCGGCAACTTCAAATGTCCAAAAAGGGCCACAAAAATTCTGAAGAGACCTTAAATAAATTCGTAAGTTTCCCTTCACATTGGCTGAGGGTATACGAGTATATCTGTCGACAAAGCCGACTGCCACTTTTTTACTTGTTTTATATGAGCTGTACTGACGATGCACTTAAATGATTTTCAACAAAATTTACCTGTATTAATGAAGACATTCAGAGCAAAGGCGATAAGCTATCCCAATTTTAATATTTTGAATTTTACCAGTCAAATCTAATGCACAACGGTAGTGGTGTAGGGTATCACATAGTCTTGGCTCACTTGTTACAAAGTAGAAACTAAAAAATTTCGTTACGTAATGGTACTTTCCTTAAATACCACAAATACAATGTATAGTGGTTCCAGATGTACGAATACGAACTTTGCTACCCACACAGGCGCCATCTATAACTAAATGACGGAATAAATTAAAACATTTTTTTAATCTTTCTTCGTTATAGTAATTCCCATCAATTGTTTCATATTTGCATATAAAATAAAGAATAAATAAATATATTATTCATTTTTGAGGGGTGTACGAATATGAGATTTGCACCTTCTTTCTTTATTTGCAAAATCGGTATTCGAATATAAGCGACCATACAATTGTAGCATATCTCATTTCAATTACATATGTAGATTACAAATGTGATATTTATACCCTACACCACTATGTGGGGAGGGGTATTATAAGTTTGTTTTGGGAAAAATTCATGTAACACCGCGTAATATTCGTCGGAGACCCCCAATGTGGTATACCAATCTTCATATCTCGACGAGATAAAGCGATTTTGAGATGTGTGTCTGTCCATTATAAATTGTAAACACGCTCCAGGCCGCCATTATGGACCGATCGTCACGAAATTTTGCATGGAGGTCGGGTTCAGACCAGAATAGATCCCTATTCTTATTGGTGATGACCGTGAAATATTTAGCGGGTGAAATGAACCAAAAACATAATTTTTATCCGATTTTGTAGCTGCTCTGTTGGTCGCAATAATAGCCCGATCGCCGAAAAAAAAATTCGAACAAGGTAACAGTATATGACAAAGAAGATACTTGCAATTTGAGATGGTGATCGGATGATGTTTAGAGGGTCAAATGGACCAAAACTTTTGTGTGAAAATTGTGAACATTTGTAATATACCGGTTATATCTTTATTCCTGCAAGACACATTCCGCCCACGTAAAGATATATTTGGAAGGCCACCGCTTGGCCTTTCCATTGATACCAATTATGTTGATTTACGTGTTCAGATAACAGAGTTACAGCCTAATATATCCAATTTGTTGCTTGTAGTGTAATCATAACACACTAGTGGTCGCAACTATAGCCCAATAGTCACGATATTTTGCACCAGGTAGGGGTTTAGGTCGAAGAAGATGCCTACAAATTTGGATGATGATCTGATTTTGGTCCATATTTGAATTCCTGGAGGGCATATACCGGCAAAGTCGCCTAAATATGGAAAAGTAACTACTAACCTCTCCAATAATATGCGTGCTTGATAACGGGCCTACTACCTAGTATATAATGAGTTTTGTGAAGAGAACCGCATCTTCCTCCGATGCTACAAATTGTCCCTATCATGACTGAGAAATTCCCAGTTTTTGCAAATTGCGTGGAGCCCTAGCGTATTACTTGTCCATTTGTCCAAAATTTAAACATGTAGCTGAAGGGGCTAAACAACGCCAATTTTCCAAGTTAAGAATATTTATTAAATATGTATAACATATAATTGGTCCACAAACATCCCAGTAGGGACAAGAGACCCTTCTCTCATATCAATGAGTGCACCCCGATTAATATTAGCTCAATGATATGTAGACAGCGGAATTTTATGCAACACCTATTTTTGTCAAATTTTGGGACTGGGCATATTTTTGGCTTCTGAATAAATTCCAATCGAAATATATCACATATGTAAAAAATAGCTAAATGTATAAATAATGCAGATGCAATTATTATTTTTTGCATATGGAAAATTTATGTAAGCAACATATACTTCAATAATACCTTCGAAAATGTTTATGTGTAAATTTTTTCTGTTTGAAATTCACTTCAGACAAGTCAATAAAATAGAGAAATCTGTAACCAGAGCCACAATCTTCAAAATATCGAAAATGAGGAGCTATCGTTCTATGGGAGCTATATGAACGCCTAGACCTATACCGACAAATTTCAGGTGGAAAGTTTAATACCCCCAACGTAGACTTAATACCAAATGTTAGCCATTTTGGAGGGATATTGAGACCATAACCTTCAAAATACAGAAAATCGGTAGGTACTGGCCTTGGGAGCTATATGAAGACGAATACAAAATGTCAGCCATTTCAAACATCAAATTTCCGACGATGGCAAAATATCCCTCAGAAAAGTTGGCGAAATTTTCTGAGTATTTCAGCCACGTAAAACTTATCTACAGGTGGTGTCTTCAGACGTGCCTTTCGGACTCGGCGATAAACAGTAGGACCCATATCATTGGTGTAATATGAATCGTTGTGCACTCCCTGTCACTTCTGGGATGTTTGTGGAACTATTATTATATTATTATTTAAACTTAATGTGATAAGGTTGCAGACTCAAAAAAGTTATTTCTTTCAATGAGTTTAAATGTCCAAAAGGAATTTTGATTTGCTGAAAGCTAATTCGCAGGGTAGTGGTGTAGGGTATCACATGATCGGCCCTGTCCGACTATAGACTTTTCTTACTTGTTTTTTCATGACATTTATAAATTATAGACAATTCTTTCAAAACTGCTTCTATTTCTTGATATACTGAGAAGATTAGCCGTGTTGGTGATATTTGTCCAGTCTTCTATGGGTTTTATCCAAGTCATCTCTTTTCTGCCTCTGGTACGCCATCCTTCAATGGTCATTTAAGTATTGCCTGCAGGAGTTTATACCATTCATGTCGCATGATGTGTCCTAAGAATGCAGTTTTTCGTTTTTTGATGACAGATACAAGTTCTCTCATACTGTACATAAATACACTGACATCTCTTTATTTAGTTTAGTTTTATAAGAATTTAGGAAAAATTTATTAACACGTACAAATTCTGAGATTGAATCAGAATCATATTCAATTTGCGTCTTTAATACAGCACTGCGATTATGCGAGAAATTGTATAACAAGCACTCATCATCAGCGAACATACATAAATTACCCTGCAATAAAATTTATGTTTTTTTTATATTATTTATGTTGAGGTGAGCAGATTATTTAATAAAATAAATAAAAATCGACCATTCCTTGAGTCTCAAACGAGTCAGGCGTCGCCGTTGCGACTTTTCTGTACGATATTTCCATGTGAATACATTTCCCATTATTTTTCCCTATTATAATAAAAAGTCTGATTTATTTTTTTTTTTTCATAATATTTGGTATTTAAATATTTTAGCTTTTTATTGTTGTTTTCAATATTTAATTTTCTTTTAATAATGCTTTTTGTTTTCTTTTCACTTTTCTCTATATGCTATGGACTTAAAATAATAACAAAACATTAAACATAAAATAAAGAACTAACTTAAAATAATAATTATATAAATTACATTAACTAAAAATATATATAATACACACAAATGAAATAAATTAACTTAAAATTTACATAATAAACACTAAACAAAAAATTTATGTATTTTGTTATATTTTATTTTATGTACATGTGAAGAAGTCAAGTGTTAGTTTCTTGTTTTAATATTTTTGAAGATCAACTTTACAATACTATCAGAGAGAGAAAAATAACATTGTTTTTATGTGTTTTTTGTTATTTTCATTAATTATGGTATAAGCTATAACTTGTAAAGGGTGTTGTTTTTGTTGTTGTTTTATGTTTATATAGCATAGTGTTAATATGATAGCTTATAAAATTAAATATACATAAAATTTGACAACGAAAAAAATAATACTTGTTTGTGTGAGAGTTTTTGTTGAGGAGTTTTAAGTTCTTCTTTTTCAACTCACGTTTGCTTCTTCTTGTTTGCTGTCTGTCTTCAAATCAGATGCTCTTTTTTTATACACAATAAAAAAATTTCCATAGATCTTGTTAATCATTTGGTAATAAATTAAAGATTATGGAAATTTTGTTTAAATTTACGGGGAGAGGGGGTTAGATTTGTTTATATTTTCAAAGATGTTGCATAAATTTACAGAAAGCCTGGAGTTTGTTAATAGATTTACAATAACTATATCACAATAATTAAAACTTGCTATTTTAAAATTATAGAACGGAAATTTACAATTTTGTTTTTTGTTTTGTTCTGCGGCTTGTCTCTCTTTCTTTCCTTCCATCAGGAGACACTCTATGTACATTTTGAAGGTATTGCACTAATCTGTTTTCTGGTTATTTTGTTACAAATTTATGGAATTTGTCCATTCATTCTCATTTCCAATTCTTCTTCCTCTTTGGTTAGTGGCACTGTGGTGTGATTATACAAACCCTGGGCCATTAATTGCAAAGCCAGAGGATTTTTGGTGCCAGTTGACTTCTTGATTTTGGCACGTTTATTTTGGAACCAGATTTTAATTTGGGCCTCATTTAAACCCAATTCAGCACTTAATTGTTGGCGTCTCCTTTCAGTTAGATAGCGATTTTCATTAAATTCACGCTGCAATGAAAAAGAAAGAGAAGGCAAATCGTTAGTAAATCAATTATTTAAGGTGGTTTTGAGAGAGCAGACCACAACTAATTGCCAGACAATAAACACAAATCCCTTTGGAAAAGAAAACGTAGAAGAATAGGTTTTCCTTTTTCTTAAAGCGCTTGTTTTTGTTTCTTGTAAAGGCGTTTAGTTGTGGTTTTGAAAACAAGCAGGATATCACAAGAAATGGATAAAAACTGGTTGCCAGCTTACACTAGGTGGTGATGTAAATATTTTGAGTCAAAGAAATAGACAAAAAACAAAAAGTGGAAAATGCGAAACACTCATAAATTTTCAATTCGTTATGAGTAGTCAAAATATATACAAAACACACACACAGGCATATTCGTAGTTGTTGTATGATTTTTTTTTAAATGTCCTTGCTTATTAGTGAGCATATGTTGGGTCTGCTTAATGACTTGCTTTTCTACTTCTTTTTGTCTCCCTTGTCCTTTACGTTTTAAAATGAGCCATGAATTATTCATGGCCTTGAGGTTCGAAATTTTGGAAAATTTAGCTAGCCAATTAACAATAGTTTTGAAAAAAATGAAAATATTTTCTTCACAAGGCAAATTATGAAAATGAAGGTTGCTCAAATTAAATTTTGAAATAATTTTAGAATTTTTTTTCTAAGGGTTGAAATATTTTCTATTTTTTTAATGTTTTCTTTGGGGTTAGGTTAAGCATAGCTTAAACTGAAGCCTAATTTTTAATATTTTTGTGATATCCCTGTTTTTATTTATTTAAAAAATATATATTATTTTATTTATTTTCAAAATACTTACTTTAAGTCTGACCAATTGTTCACCGGAGAATGCAGTTCTTGGTCGTTTTTCATCTGCCGCTTTGGGATCTTTGGGTTGTTTGGGGCGACGGTAACGGGGTCCTAAAAGGAAAACAACACAAAAAAGAAAATAAATATTAATATAAAATTCCAAGTCAATATTTATAATGATATCAATAATTTCTTGAATTCCTTTGCAATCAAAGTAAACCTGTCATAATTCACAATTTCACAAAATTGAGTGGGAGATACCTGAAGATGTCCGCTGAATATTAATTCGAAATTGTCATAACATTGCAATTCGTTTCTAATAATGATTATTTTATTAACAAATGTCCATAGAAGTAGAAGAAATGCTAAAGAAGTAAACAAAAACGTTTTGGCTTTTAAACAATGCCGACGCCATTCACAGTTGACAATAAATGATGACAGCTGTCATGGAGGAAGTGGCTTTTTTCATTTGAAAACATTTTTAAGGGAAAGGAGCAACAAAAGTGGGGGGAGAGGGGGTGGTGGAACAAAAAGGCTCAAAAATGCTTAAAACAGGTGTTTTGAGTAGTGCAAAAGTTAGTTTCAAGCTGCAATCGATGATTTTGAGGTTATATCTTTTAAATTGAGAACTTTTACGAATTAAAAAAATAACTATTAAAAAAAAATTAAAATCTAAATTATAATGAAAATGAAAATGACCAAATTATAATTTTTCTAAGATTTGAAATTTTTACTAATTTTCAGCTTTTTTACTTTTGTAAACTATTTATTTTTTTCTTTAAAAAAAAATTAAAAATTTCAAAAGAGTAATTTTTATTTTTATCAAATGATTCAACTTTTAAATTTTTTTTTTTAAAAAATCTCTTAAAATCAAAAAAATTTTTTGAGGGAAATTTTTATTTTTGCATGAAATTTAAAATTTATTGTGTACTTTAAGTTTTTTCGATGAAATTTAGCAATTCCGGTGAAAAACAAAAATTTTCCTAAAATTTCCCAATAGGGAAATTTTGAGTTTTTAAGCTGAAGTACTTCTATTTTTCTTCTAGATGCTAGAATCATTAAAATTTCAAAAATATTACGATAATTAAAAATTTCCCTTTAAGGGAAATTTTCCTTTCAAGGCATATTTGAGAATTTTTAATAGTTTTAGAATCAAAGATTTTTTGGAATTTAAAATTTCATTAACATTTTAATATATCCTAATGAGAAATTTTAAATTCCCTTAAAAAGAAATTTCGTTAAGGGATTTTTTGTTTTTTTTTTAGCTTCAGATGAATTTGAATATTTCCAAATAATTAATTGCAATAAAAGGACAAAAATATACCCAATAATTTAACAGAAAAAGTTAATAATTTTTTTAATTCAAATTGAAATTTTTAGATGTTCAAAATCGTAACAAAAACAGAAAAATAAATAAATTCCATTAAATTTCGTAAAGTGACATTTAAAATTACTATTAATTTTTGCTTCAAATGATTTTTTGAATATTTCCAAATTTTTAATTGCAATAAAACGAAAATAATTTTTAAAGTGGAAAAAAAATACTTTTTCAAATTCAAAATTTTTGGTATTCAAAATCCCAAAGAAGTTCTTAAAAAAATTCTCCAATAAATGAAATATTTTTTTTAAAAATAATTATTAATTATTATTTTTTCAATCCAAATTTTTTCATATTCAAAATCTTTACCTTAGAAAAATAAAATCCCTCAAAATTTCGAAAAGGGAAATTTTATTTCGTAAAGGAAAATTTTGTATTCCCTTTGAAAATTAATTTCGTTAAGGGAAATTGACAATTTTAAGCATCAAATGATTTGATTATTAATTGCAATAAAAGGAAAAATATCCCCAATAATTTTACAGAAAAAGTTGTTAATTTTTTTTAATTCAAATCGTTGTTCAGAATCGTAACAAAAAAAAAAAAAAATAAATAAATTTCGTAAAGGGAAATTTTATTTATTTTTTTTTTCTGAATATTTTCAATTTTTTAATTGCAATAAAATGAAAATAATTTTTAAAGTGAAAATTAAAATTTTTTGATATTTAAATCCCAAAGAAGCTCTTAGAAAATTATTCTTCAAAAAAAAAAAATTAAATATTTTTTAAAATAATCATAAATTATTATTTTTTAAATCCAATTTTTTCATATTCAAAATTTTAACCTTTGAAAAATAAAATCCATCAAAATTTCGTAAAGGGACATTTTTATTGTTATTGGCTTCAAATGAATTGAATATTTCAAAATTTTTAAAAGCAGTAAAAGGAAATTAATTTTCAAAATGAAGAAATGTACTTTTTCAAATCAAAATTTTTTGATATTAAAAATCTCAAAAAAGTTCTTAGAAAAAATTCTCCAAATAAAGAAATATTTTTTAAATAAAAAATTGAATTTCCATTTCCAAATCTATTAAAAACCACTTTAGTCAAAAACCTTTGTTTCTCAATATTTCCTCACGCTTTACAAACAAAAATCGAGAACATAAATCATAAAACATATTTTTTTCTGTTTATTTCTCCTTCAGCTTCTGCTGCTTCCCTCCATTTTCTAAACATTTTCCCATTGCCATAAATCTGTCATTGATTGTCTATTAAAAAACTATTTAAAATAATAAAAAATCACTTAAAATTAATTTTCCCACTCTTGCGGCTTATCCCCCCAAGCGATCCCCTCCCTCCCTCCTCGTCGTCTCCACAATCAAGCAAGTGATAAAATATCATTTCAAACCCTTTTTGGGGCATTACAATCCTTACGAAGCACGTGTCGAAATGAAAGAAACACACAAAAAACTTGTCGTTGCTTCCCTTCCCCCTCCCCTCTCTCCATCACATCATTCAGCACTTGCTTTTAAAACGTAAGTAAACCTAACCTAGACAATCTTACACAAATCTTAATGAGACCAACAACAACTGACTGACTTCTGCTACCCAAGCAGCATCATTCAACAACATCCCAATGCGCGTTTAAGTAGTTTTTGTTTTGTTTTTCGGTTGGGGGAAGAGACGATATTTCAATATTTTGTCAAACTGCTGATAACAGGCCATGAATGTCATCTGGCCGGAGAGTAAAAATGCATGTGTGTGTCCCGCTTCTGATAACATCAAACGTTGAATGCCGGCCAAACATTTACACTTTTGATGTCATGTTACCGTTGTGTGGTCACAGCAGGACATTTATCTTCCATTTTGTAAAGATTTTTGCCGCTCTTTTTTTTGGGACAATAAAGGTCATCTATGCGACAATAAGATTGGAAATATGTATGTATGGTGTAATTTAAGCGATATTGTCAAAATGACCTTCAAAAGTAGTGACATTTTATCCTGCCAAAAAAATATTGGAAAATGTAGATAGAGAAAACAGAAAATGCCGCAACGGATATGGGAAAAATTAGTAGGACAATTAGAGCCTTGAAATTTGATAAGAAATAACCATTTTAAGATTTGAAAAGAGTGATAGAGAGAGAAACATGTAGAGATATTCGTTTCTTCGCAACGAAGTAAAGTAAATATAAAAAAATTGCATGGGGAATTTATTTCAATTTTGTAACAAATATTCAAAAAGCTAGAAGCGAAATTTTTTGAATCTCAAATACTATTAAGCTTCTCTTCTGAGAAGGAAGAAAACATATAGCGATTTCGTTAACTTCTAAACTAAAAACTTTTGATTTGAATGGAAATCAAATAACGTTACAGTTGGGAAAAATTTGTTGTGAATGTCCCCACAGATTTTTTACTTGTTCTATTTTTAAATATTTAAAGAGGAAGGACATGAATGTTCTCCTCAAAGCTTGAAGAGAGACAAACAAATAAGTAACGATTTCGTTAGCTTCGAAACGAAGAGCTTTTGACTTTCTCGTAAGTAATTTATGTATATCGCTATTCCTATTTATGGTCCTGAACTTCTGAATTTATCTACATAACCTTATATTGGCCTCCCTATTTAAATAACAAAAAACTATAAAATTTAGTTTTACTCACCAGAACTTGGGCGATCACTGTAACGCGTGCAAAACACCCATGCTGGCCACATTTCATTTTTACCCGTCTCCGAATTGGTTGTCGAACCCGTTTCCGACTTTGTATCATCTGAACTTTCCATGCCCGAGTCGCGGCTAATTGCCGACGGTGGTGGTATGGGTTGAGGCGATTGATTTTTACGGCTGGTGGGTGAGGAGTTTTGTGATGAACTTCCCGACGATGATGATGCTGCGGATGAGGGGCAGGTGGAGGATGATGCTGATGATGATCCGGATGCTGTTGAACTCAACGAGGTATTTGGCAATGAGGGTGGTGGGGAGGTCATACTGGCCACTGATGATCCAGATGGTGTTGAGGAGGCAGGTGGTGTTGATAACAGCAAATTATTAGAACCATTTGTGGAGGTGGTTGGAGTTGTTTGACCAATTTGTGAGACAGTTTTGCACAAAGAACCCAAGGCCGATTGTCCCGTGGGTGGTGGTGATGTTAGGGATGGATCTGTTATCAGCTTGTGACCAGCTCCGGGCATAAATTGACCGCCTGTTCTACGCATACGACTCTGTAAGATTTCTTCATGGATCCTTGGATAGGCTGCTGGGTTAAAGCAATTCAAAATATTGGCCCTTTCAATCATCATGGCGGCGGTGGCAGCAGCTGCAGCGGCCTGTTGTTGCCGGCTTAATTCCAATAAATCCACACGTGTAAAGGCTGAGGGAGTTGCTGTCGCGGCCCGGGATTGATCAAATGGCCGGTAAATACTTGATCCTTGTTGATGGGTGGGAGGAAATTGTGTCTGTCTTTCTGTGGGACTGTCATCTTTGTGCTCCACACCACCAAAACGATCACTTAAAATATTGGAAATGGAAAAAGCCAAGGTTGGTTTACTTGACTGCTGATGGGCTGGTGGTGGTATGCGCGACTTATCTTCATCCTCAGTTTCATCGACATCCACATCAATGTCACACTCTTCATCCTCATCTTCTGTGGTGACATTTTGATGATGGAACGAGGAGGATTGTTCGTGGTCACCGGAGAAACTATCACCCATTATGGATTCACTTTCCTCTTCCTTAATGGTCATGGTGGAGGCTGGTGTGGAAGATGTGGTTGAATGGGCACCAGGTGAGACGCTTAAACGGGCCTGGCCATTTATGTCATGGCCATAGGGATGTTGAAAAACACCGGCGGCCAATTGTTGTTGATGTAA
This sequence comes from Musca autumnalis, assembly GCF_047663935.1. NCBI lineage: Eukaryota > Metazoa > Arthropoda > Insecta > Diptera > Muscidae > Musca > Musca autumnalis. Next base: position 75,823,070 of record NW_027412088.1, read on the forward strand.
TTGTTGTAAATGATGTAATTGTTGCAAATGTTGCAATTGTTGTTGCTGATACAAGGAGGCAACTGTGTGGGGCAACATGGCGGCGGCAGCAGCAACTGTGGCGGTGGCAGGATCAACAATACTGGTTTGTGACAAACTCATATCCAAAATAGCCGGATTGTAGTAGGCGGCTGGTTGATGCGTCTGCAGGGGAGAAGCTTGCTGGTTGGTTTGTGGCGATTGAGGTAGACCTGGAGGCGATGGTGCTGATTGGGGACTACAACGATCCTCTAAGGCCATTTGTGGTGGGGTTACACAAAAATGGGTGTGGGACTTTGTGGGGGAATTAATTTTTGTTTGAGAAAAATTAAAACTTTTTCCACTTTTTTTGGTTTGTTTGGCTTGTTTTAAATTTTGATAAACATTTAAATTGCTTTTAAATTTCTTGTGATAACTTTTTCTTAATATTTCACTTAATCACTTAATTTTTTAATGGTGCTTATTTTCTTATAATTTTCTTGTTATAATCAATTTTCGTTTTTAATCCACTTTGCGTAAATTTTCTTGTTATTTTTTGTATTTTAATACCGTTTGTTTTTCTTGTATGTTTTGTGGCGTATTCGTAATACTCTCTTTGACACGTCCGTTCACGTTGAAGTCAACGAGTAAATTAACTAATCACAGTTGCTTAACGTCTTTACCAACTGAAGCAGCAAAGCAAACACGACACTCACACACATTCAGCCGATGTACGCACTCACACCCTTAATTGTGTCTCTTTTTCTTTGAGCTCTCATACCAATTCCATGAGCCAGACAAGGAGGCTGGCCATACCAAATGTGAGAGTGAGAAGGAGAGAGTGATGGTAGGCTTCCAACTGTGATGGAGTATAGCACCAGCTCAATTGAGATTTGTCTTTTGATTGACTTGTGAAGTTTGCAAACGATGATGAGATGATGATGATGTTGGCCACGAAAAAAATTGTTCTTAATTTTTTATTTTAAAGTTCAAAAAATACCGTTGACTTTGAATTTTTATATAAATTTTCCGTTTTTTTGTTTCCTTACGACGACGACCGTACGTTAAGCGCTCACTTGAATTGCTGTGTGTGACACTTACAGATGTCATCTGCAATCTGACAGACGTTTGGCCAATGTTTCTGTTTAGCAGCTCAAATAACGACGTTGGCTGGAAAATTGTAGCAATTTTTGTTTCAGAGTTGCAGTTGGCGGCGCAAGTACTCCCAGTATAAAAAACTACCACTTCCAGTTATTACACGGCTTACTCTGCTAGGAAAAGAAACATAAAATACAACAACAACAATAAGTGTTGTTGGTTCTTTGCAAAAAAAAACACCGTATGGGCTTGTTAGCAAACTTTATGACTTTATTAAAAAAGACAACTGACATTTCTCTTAAGAAATCCCCAATAACAAGGCAACAACAACCCCAAATTAAAGCATCAATTCAATTCGCTGTTTCAGTTACACTCCACAAAACCCATAGGAAAGAAAGAGACAGAACATCGCGCAAGGGGAGGAGTTTCAATTTATTACAGACTACAGTCATACTCTTTTTGCACACATAAAATCCTTTCATTTCCTCCACAACGAGAAAGAGATAAGCATAAATAACGTGAAACATTCCCCTATTTGTTGTTAGGTCCACACAAGCAACTGCCAGCCATTATTGTTGTTGTTGTTGCTGTTGCCATACTCCCCAATTGTCGTCGTCGTTGTCCACTTCGTTTAGCAAGGCAACAACTCAATTATATACAAAGCTCTTGTTACATCAAGAGCCAAAGAAAATTGAAAATTGCCTTTCTCTCTCTATTTCACACTCGCCTCTTCTCTCACTCTATCGCGAACACAAATTAGTTGCTCAAGTCTCTGGGGATTTGTAAATTGCCTTTCTCTCTCTATTTCACACTCGTCTCTTCTCTCACTCTATCGCGAACACAAATTAGTTGCTCAAGTCTCTGGGGATTTGTAACTCTGTGTTGATTTTCTTCTTATTAAGCAAATAATGTTATTGTTACAATTGTCAGAGCGTAAGCGCAAGCAGAGCATAGTTATGTGTGAGTTCTTCATTTGTTTTTGTAATCATCATTCCTCATACGATACGTGGGACAGTGATTGCTGTTGTTGTTGTTTATGCTCCATATACTGCTGTTTTGTGTAACTCTTTTAAGTAAATTTTCTCAGCATTTTCACAGCCAACATTCTTTGTTGCAGTTGTTGTTTTCTCACACACACTCTCACACACTGTAAATGATATTCTCTGCAAAGGTGGGGTTCTTTGCCTTGTTTATTTAACTTGGTATCACAAAGGAGTGAGTGGAGTGAGTGAATTAATGTACGAAGGGGTGTGTGTACGTGTGTTTGACTGACAGGAAAAAATCATCATCATTATGCATAGAGACCCATGGATATCCCATCCATATGAATGTCTGTCAGAATAATCAACGCTTTCGTCGTCGTACTTGTTGTTGTAGTTTGCTATGGATGTCAACAACAACGACAAAAAATAAATTCAGGCACAGAAGAAAAAAACATACAACGTGATGATTTTATTTTAAAATCTCAATATTGAAAATGGGCTTGTTACAGTTGATTTTTTTGCTGTTTTTGTTTCTTTTGTATGGAGTCAAAACACACACGTAAATAAGCTGTCAATTGAGATTGTTATTTTTAATTAAGAGTTTTTAACAAAAATGTGTGGTTTTGGTAGAAATTAATTTTTCAATTGAAAATTTATGTATGTTAAATTGAATATGTTTAAAGATAAAATTGTATCAAATTAAAAATAATAAAAATGTTGATTTTATTTAAATCATTTCAATTAAGAGATTTAATTTTTAAATTGGATTTTGGTAAAACTGGAAATATTTAAGTAAGGTCCTTGACAAAGTAAAATTGATGAACACAAGTAAGAATATAATATAATTTTGGGATTTCACTCAGCGAATAAAAATTAATTTTGTAAAAAAATACTCCGTGAAAGTATATCTACAGTGCGTTGGAAAGTTCTTTGTTCCTCCTACAAGTAAGTTCCGGTCCATACCTACTAGACTGAATTCATTGATAGGGAAATTGCTCCTAATTTTGGTATGTACCAGTAGTTGGCATCTTTTGTATTTGAACTCAAATAACTAAAAATTTCTGTAAAAAAAATGAAAATAATTCTAAAATGCTTCTTTTTCGTAATATTTATAATTTTTTTACATACAAGTTAACTTTTTTTGGAGAATCTGTGGGGGCAGCTATTTCCGGCTACGCCCATGCCTGTAATTATATTAAAATTAACAAATTTTAAATTTTTGTAGTGATGCACAGTGGCCAATTTTCAGAAAAACCTGGCCAAAAATCTATGAAATTAATTCATAAATTTACACTAAATAGTGTGAAATATTATTTATAGAATCCCACTGCGTGTAGTTATGTAAAAATATATACGTTTTTTGTTTAGTATGTGGACATAAAAACAGGTCAAAGTGACCCTATTTGGAAGTTTTTTTTTGTCTCAATTTTTAAGTTGTTTATGAAATTATGATAATATCCAAAATAAACAGCGGGCTTTAAATATTTTCTTGTAATTGTAATGAAAGGTATGTGAAACGTATTTACAATTTTCAGTATCGCCAATAAAGTGCGCGTTTTTTTTTTTTTTTTGAAAAATTGATGTCCCTACTTGTTGATTTTTTCAAGGTAAATTTTTACAATAAATTAAGAAAAAAGTTGTGAATAAGATGGAGTTGGGCTGTGTATCTTATCACTTCATAAAAAGGGAAGAGTTTTTTTACCAATTCCCATCGAAACATCCTGCACATATTTGCACATTTCGTTTTTACGTGGCATTTTGTCTTGCAGATATGTACAGATTTTCTTTGATCCAGAATGTCAGAATATAGTATAGTGTCACTTTCTGGCATTTGGGCATAATTTAGAGTTTTGAAGTATTCTAGGACCTATAGCTCGGTCTGTTTGCTCAGGAAGTATGGACTTGCCCCTAAAAAACTTTTACCATCGTAAATGAGGCAGCGAATGCAAGTTGCTTCAACAAAAATCAAAGTGATTCGGAAGCAGGTCTTAAAGTGAACTTATCCGAAATTTTGTGTGGGAGGTACCAGATGGAGTGGACAAATATAGTCCATATTTGAACCTGATCTATATCTGGTAGATATATCAGGATGTGTAAAGTATAGACCAATTCGGCTACTCCCTTCATGAGTTACCGTACGAACAATTTTTCCGAACATTTTTGAACTTTTGTGGGGGAGGTACCTTAAGGAGTGGACCGATATGGCTTATCTTCAAACTTAGACTATGTTTGGACAAAATATTACTAAGACCATATTTTGGACCGAATCGGCAGATCCGTTCGAGAGTTATCTTGCGCTCCAACCACCTTACACGGTGTCATAGGGGTTTTTTGCAACTTTCATGCTATTTTCTCAGGAAGTATGGACTTGCCCCTGATGAAACTTGTACCGTCGTATGGAGGGCAGTGAATACAACTTGCTAAAACAAAAACCAAAGCGATTCGAGAGATGGCCCTAAACTGAATTTTTCCGAAATTTTGTGTGGGAGGTACCCGAAGGAGTGGACCTATTGAGACCATATTGGAACCTCACATTACTCTGGTAGAAAGTTTACACTATACAAAGCATGGACCAAATCGGTCACTCCCTTCAAGAGTTATCGTGCGCACAAATTTTCCGAACATTTTCGAACTTTCGTGGGGGAGGTACCGGAAGCAGTGGACCGATGTAGCTCATCTTCGAACTTAAACTAAGTTTGGGCAAAATATTACGAAAGCCAAAATTTGAACCGAATCGGTTTATCCGTTCGAGAGTTATCGTGCGCTCCAGCCAGCAGGACAGACAGACAGACGGACGGACATGGCTAGATCGACTCCAAATTGTCTGAAACACATTTCGTCCAAACATACTTGGGGTCTAAAACCATTATTTCGATGAGGCACATTTTCATCGTATCAAAGTGTATATACCCTCCTTAGCCTAAAGGCTGAGGGTATAATAATTTGTGTAAAAATAGGTTTTTTGTTATTTAAAATAATAAAAACGATCAAACGTATAACATTTCTTTACTAAAATACAATGTATTGACTATTGGAACTTGTGATCCCGACAATGGTCAAATGGTGCCGATTACTAGCAAAAAAGCACTATTTTACTAAATTCGCAAATTTTACAAGTATTACACTATGCAACACTGAAAATGCAAACAAATTCTAGTATGGATTTTTTGAAAGTACATATTTAGACTACAAAAACCCTAGTTGGGTTTTGACCTGTCAGATCCAGTTCTGATTTTATGGCCTCATCTAAACCGGGCTAAATCTACACTTTTTTGCATTTATAAAGCCTTTATCTCAGAAACGAATAGGAATTTGGCCTTGCTGTCTTTAGCAATATTGTAGGTCTAAACTAGTAGAACTTATCTTTTGAAATACCCACATCAGAAAAACTCTATCTAGGTAATCAAAATCTATAAAATATAGAAAATTTTACATAATTGCTGAAATTCTGGTTAGTATCGGCTAAATTATTGGGAGTTAAAGCAAGTAACCTATTGCAAAAATCTTCCAAATAAAGTTCTCAACAATTCTTTAGAACATTCTGAAACATCATATCTTTTACAACACGTATTTTAAACACAGTTCACACCAACAGTTTATTCTCGCATTTCGGATTTCACTACAGTATTGACATTTTTATTAAATCGTCGTTGAAAAATGTACTGAAAACAACGGCATAGAGGCATTTTACATCAATGACATGTTCCGAAGAGTTGTGTATTACATTCCAGGGAATATTTTTCCAAAAGAAAATATCCAGATGAAATTAACGGTTTTGGAGATACGGTGGGAAATGTATACAAATTGTGGAATTTTTGCATATATTTTGAAATTTGGTGCAATAAATGTAGTTTATCGAGTTCATTATTTCTCCATATATTTTATTCTTGTCCTTATCTACAAATTTGCTTCAGAGGTCAGAAGAAGATTCGCATTGGTTTCAAAGATATAGCCCCGAATTTCTTTAAAAACTCAATATTTAACCATGTTTAGATGGGGCCATAAAATCCGAGCTGGATCTGACACAACAAAACCCAACTAGGGTTTCTTGTCGTTTGGGTGTGTACTTTCAAAAAATCATCAGTTCGAAGTGTTTGCACAAGATCACCTTAAAAATGTTGCACAGTGTTATAAGAACTAACTCAAAATTTGTTTATTTAATCGCAAAGTTCAAGGTGGCGCAAAAGTAATCCTCCTATCCTCCGATTGACCCCTAATGTCAGTTCTGTTGTGTAGTAAACACATGCGAAATACACGTTGATAAACAATGTTACGCTACACTGTTCCAGAACGCGAAATATTGGTGACTATTTATTTGACCAATAATCGGCACAACGACTTTGGCACAACGTGAATTTCGTCGCAGACGTTTAGCCGCTCGCTTCGAAGAGACTGGCACAACATGAGATGCTGACAGGCATGGTAGACCCCGGAGTATCCGTTCTGTAGAGAATATTGCTGCTGTAGCCGAGGATGTCACGGAAGCGCCTTCGACATAGACCAGACGACGTGCCACGCAAATGGGTATCAGTTGACGGTTTTTACAGCGAATTTTGGTACGATATTTGAAGATGTTTCCTACAAAGTCCAGACGGTGCATCAGCTGTTAAACGCTGACCGCCAATCGCGGCTAACATACGATCAATCCATCCTTTATCACCACCAAGAGGAAAATGATTTTTCATCAAAAATAATCATGAGTGATGAGGCGCTCCAGACTTCTTTTTGTGGGGCTTTTTGAAGTCGCGGGTTTATGTCAACAAGCCTCAGACCCTTTCAGCTTTTAAAGACAATATCCGCCAAGAATGTTAGGACCTATCGCCGGAAGTTTTGGCCAAAGTGATTTAAAATGCCATAAAAAGGGCTCAAATGACAATAAACTGTGGCGGCGGTCATTTATCTGAAATCATACTCTCGACTTGATGTAAAAAAAAAATTTAAAAGACCAAATAAAAATAATCCACAAGAAAAATCAAAGTTTTTAATTTTTTTTTTAAATTACAGCCAAAAAACTTCGGAAGATTACTTTTGCGCCACCTTGTACACGCAGAGAATAGATATTGTAGGAGCAATTATATCTAAGAGCAAAATAGTGTATTTTAAAAATCTGAAAATATATATTGTTGCTACAACAATATATTTTGTGGCATTATGTTTCCTAAAACAAAAGATATGGTTGAAACAACTATATATGTAAAGGCGCCGAAATTGCGTTTCGAAAAAGAGATAACTAAAAACACGAACGTTTTAATTTTCAAATAATAAAAAGCAGAAGCTTTATTGAGTAAATAAATAAATAAATTAAAAAAGGGAAAATAGAAAGAACAGATTACCTGTGTTACGGATGGCGATCGAAAACGAAGTGTCAATAATAATGCCGAAAGGTCGCGTAGGCGCAAAAACAACACTCGTTAGAAAACTCCTAGATGACAGATCAATGTTGTAACAAAAAGGGAGTAGGCAGTTTTCTAACGAGTATGCAAATTAAACACAAAGAAAATAGTGCGAAAAGCGTGCATTTCCAAACAATGCAAATTTAACTGAAATATATTAATTCTTACTTAAACAATATTTATGTTCACATTTTTAAAATACACTATTTTGCTCTTAGAATATGAATGCTCCTACAATATCTCTTCTCTGTGTGTAAACAACATTTGGAAGCAGATAAGCTTCAGTACATTGGAATTGGAAAAATGTACTCGGAATGGCGAAGGAATGAAGTTAGGAAAATCCCTAAAGCGCTTTTTAAAACATTGGACATTTTTCAGGAAAGCTTTTGCGTACCGGAAAAGTTTCGCAGGGCGGCCAGAAATGCTAAATTAGACAGAAAGATGCTAAATAAGATAGGTTTGAGAGGTTCAAACCAGTTAAGAAGGAGATAAATAGCTACAGCATAGACAAAACAAAATATAGACGCCGGAATTTTCTCACCGAGTAGGTTCGGATGAGTTTGATGACAACGCAATTCAATTTAAAACGCAAAAAAAGTTTAACAAATATTTTGTTCGGACAAAAGACTACATGTTAGTTAGTTTTTGATGGAAACTACGCAGATAGAAATATCTAGAAAAATATTGCCATTGAAGTAATTTGAGTTTTATGTTTTGAGTGATTTGACCCCGTAAAATAGAGTAATTCTTCGTACATATTTTGTTTTGTCTATGTCTAAGTAGCTTATGCGCAAGTTACGTACGCGGCTTCCGTCTTCAGTGAAAACATTGCAAGAAGCAAGCAACTGCGAAATCATCTAGCTTAATCGTCAAAGGGAATGCACGATAAGAATCATATCTGCATATAGAATAACTTCAACACCGTCTGCACTGGCCAGCATACCTAACCCTCCGCGAATGGCCGGCATACCACGAAACCGAAGCCAAAAAAGGCTGTTCTAACAATGGCAATCCTCATGGAACAATAGTGTTCCAAATATATGGACTTTTAAAATAATTCCACACGCAGAACCTTAGACAGACAAGAACTATGCGAATAGCCCTTCTAGAAGCGGAGATATTCGCATAAGAATAAAGCGTTGAATATTTCTCCGCATAAGTTTTTTATCCATTCCGGCCCCTTAATACTATCCGACCATCGCCAAAATCAATAAGCCTCTTTTCCTCCGTGACCCCGATCAATTCCCAAAATTTCGTGACGATGGACAGACTGACGGACGGACACACATAGCCACATTGACTCAGCTCATCTAGACATTCATTTTGGTATATACATACGTACGTGTAACTATGTATCTACCACCATTATTTCGAGGTGTTACAAACTTTTGGGCCAAAACCAAGTTATAATACCCTCCCCACATAGTGGTGTAGGGTATAAAATAGAAAGTTTGTAAAAACATATCGCTCATTTACTCAAAGAGTGACACATCTCATAAAATTAAGTTTTGAAAAAAACGCGTTTTAAGTTGCGTATTGAAATTTGACATCCCATCTTAAAAAGAATATTACGCAAAAATTAAATAACTGTTTGAAAAAATCTTTTGTAGAGAGCTAGCCAGATATAAATACTAAATTCCTCTGTAAGATCAAGCATGATACGAACTGTTTAAGACTTCTTAAACTCAAAAAGCTTTTTTGTTGATTTGTGCCTACCTCCTACAAAATAAGCTGTAACTCGTTGAGTTTTAGAGATGTCAACATGAAAATTTGACACAAGATAAAGTAGAAGTCGTAGAAAAAATAGAAATTGCTAACTCAAAAATCGCTTTTTTTTTAGTTATACCACTCTTTGAGTAGATGAGCGATATGTATACCCAGTGTGTATTAGTGTCATGCAGCAATATTGGGTTGATTGTCACAACATTTTGAATGGAAGTCCATTTGCAACCGAAACAGACACTTTTCGCTTTCAAATGATGATAACCGTAAAATATGGAGATATCTTTGGTGCCACTTTAAAAAATCAGATTTTTTAAAACCGCCCTAGTGCACACATTGACATGAGAGAAATCTTCCGTGTCCCTTCGGGGATGTGTATGGGAACATATGTATGTCCCAATTTACATTAGGCGAGTTTACTTGCGGCAATTGTCAGTTTGATGGAGAGAGAGGTGAGGCATATGGTAACCCTTTGCCTCTCAGCCCCCTCTCTCACCTACAAACTGACAATTGCCGCAAGTAAAGTCGCCTAATGTAAATTGGGACTATGTATGTATCTTAGAGGGCATTACAATTGGGTACAATAAAGTCGTAAATACTGGAGATTTTAATTCTAATATTCTTATTGATCAGCCCTATACAAACTTGATGTCAGCAACCAATGTTGAAATTCCAACACACTTCTCATCGACTACTACCACACTGTTTGCATTATTTTTTAACGATCCTTTACACGTTGTTCACTACGACCAGTGTTCTAAGCCATGTTTTTTGAAACACGATTTAATATTCCTTGCTTATGACTTTAATCTAGTTGAAGATAAGCAACCAGGATCTTTTTGAGATTTAGAAATCTCGATTACAATGATATGGATGTAAAATTCTTTCAAATCAATTAAAATGATTTATATGGATGTATTTCGGTAGAGGACCAGCTTGAATTTTTTCAAAATAATATCATTTGTTTATGTAATGAAACAGTTCCTTTTAAAAATATAAGATCTCATTCAAACACAAAGTCCTGGCTTAGTTTATCAATTAAAGCATACATAGCAGATAAATACAGCGTTTATTCTAGATAGAAACGTTATAAGATGCCGGAACTCCATGAATCTTATCGCTTGGTACGAAACATAGTAGTTACCCAAATTAGGAATATTATTTTTCTAGTTTTAGCTCCGATTTTTATACAAAAAACAAATGGAAAGTTATCTAAGACATTGGTGATCATGGGAGATCAAAGACTTCAGGACCCTGTAATGACGATGTGGATGAAATTGATGAACCGACGGTACAAGTTGATTCTTCATTCTATAGTTCACCTGAAGAGTGGGATAATTTATGCAATGAAGAACAATTTGAATGTCGATACATCACGAATGACGAAGTTATAAGGAGTTGATCCGAGATCCATCCGCATACTTCTTCCATGGTTATTGCCTTTTTCACATATTTTTTCCACTCAATTTTGACTTTAAGCATATATCCCAAACTCTGGTATCATGCTACATATACATAATTCCTTTAGTAAAAACAATACAACGTGAATCTTTGCTAACATGGGTCCAGTCTGGTTTCCGTGCTGAACAAAGTTGTAACAGCGCATTGATGCAATTATGTTGATCACCGACCGAGCCAGGGGTCTTTTTTTAATCTTTTTATATATTACTGTCATTCTGTTTCATCACCTTATTAGCTACAAAATATAGCAGTTATGAAAGAGCGGAAAGAGAAGAATTTCCAGGTTTTAAGTTGATGCAAATTACGATTATGTATTTTTGCCACCCAGGTATACTTACCATATGGTACCATATTTTCATTCGCTTTAATACAAACGATAGATAAACATTTTATCGGTTCTATCAGAAAACTAATGATAACTCCAATTTGTTTTTATAAGTACAGTAAAATATCTGAAAACCATTTATACTGATTTCTGTGTATATTGAGAAGTTATTTTCTTAAAGTTAAAAATTTTAAATTATACAGTTCTTAAGCTTGTTAAAGATTATTATTGGGAACACAAAATTAATTACACACTTTAAAAAGCCTTTAATTTAATGAAAGGAGTAAACCCTAATGGCACGAATGAAAGGGGTCAGTTTTGATTTTAGTACAATTATTTGGGTTAATGATGCATTAAAAAAACCTTCAATTAAATTTCAATCAAAATAAAGTACTTATAGACAAGCTGTTTTTCACACAACGTAGTTTTACATTGAAAACACTTTTAACAACAAAAAAAAAAACGGAGTTGGGGGTATCAATTTCACACCCTCACGTTTTGTAATGGGATCAAAATACCATGTTTTTTCAATATTTTTTAATTTATTTTAAATTGATTTTTAATTATTTTCTTTACATTAGTACATACATACATATGTACATACTTACAAACATACATATATGTATCCAAATATATGGCGTGAGATTTTCAATCAATCAAAATAAAAAACCAAAAACAAAATCATTCTTTCAAATTCATTTGCAATTTATTTTAAGATCGCCCTCATCATCATGAACCAACATCACAATAACTGTGATCATTGACCACACAAATCATCATTAAGTGTAATCTAAACTAAAATGTTCAATAATGATGGTTAATTAAATGACATGTTCGTTTTGTTTTAATACTCTTTATATTATATACTTAGGTACATATAAATTGTATGTATGTAAGCCCATGTGTAATTATTGTTTTATTTTCATTTTATATATTGATTTCACTGCTCTTCATAGGGGGTAGCTGTGGTAAATATTAAAGCCAATCATCGAACCGCATCGAAATGATTAATGAACTTTGGATTTTAAAATAAATTGCTTAGTTTTGGTGGATTGTTTTTTTTTTACAAAATTGAAATTATTTGTACGTAATTTGTTGTTTACTCATCTTTTTGTTTGTAATTAGAGGCATGTATGTAATTATATACAGACATAGGTAACTATTTAATTTTTAAACATCTACGGAAACACGCAAAGATTTCATTTCTTGTGAAAAGATTTTTTCCAGTTCAACAGCATTTTTGTGGGCACATGTTTAATATGAACATTAATTATTTTACCTTTGGGTATATTCGACCTTCAGTTGTCATTATCCTAAGGATTTAATTATATTTGTTGTTTAAAGGAAAATCCCTAACCTTTTAACCGTAATGTAACTTCTAAAGTTTAGAAAATTCTTTAAAAGTTCTAGATCAAAATTGTGACATAAGTAAACAAGTAGGAAAGGCGTTAAGTTCGGCCAGGCCGAACTTGTTATACCCTCCACCACGAGTTGTATTGAAGTCAAATGGAACAATTAGTTTCCTTGCGCTTATGAAGAAGACTAAATACCAAATTTCAGCAAGTTCAGTAAAACAATGTGGCTAACCTTCAAAACACCGAATTTCGGGAGTTACCGTTCCATATCAAAACGTCGATCTATAACTACAAATTTCTGGCGGAAAGTTTTTAGAATCAAAGAAGACTAAATCCAAATTTCTGACATTTCGATAAAACCTTCAAAATACCGAAAATCAACAGTACGCTTCTATGGGGGAAAAATTATTTCTTGTTGCACGAATGAATGACCGTTTGCATATTAATGACAAAAATTAAAATATAAATTTAAGCATTTAAAAAGGTCCCACACAATCCACTTTTAATTTTTATGATATATAAAATAAAGTTATATATAATATAACTGATATATATATATATATATATATATATATATATATATATATATATATATATATATATATATATATATATATATATATGGCGAAAAACAAAAATGTTTTACAATCGATGAATCCGAGTTTCACCCATTCAGAATTCGCGGAATGTTAGCATATTCTATATAGTATGATAAACATTCTTTAAAATGATGTGTTTTAGGAGGGATCCCATAATATCGACCATTAAAATTAATTTACGTGGAAGCTGTGTTGGCATCAATGTAGAAAAATAGGTAAAAATGGGTTGAAGCCAACAAGTTTTTTTATGCTCCATTCCGATTTCTGGCTTAACCTTACATTTTATGGACATATGCCCAAAGAAAGACTCAAAGAATACTTCATGTGCAATATGATACTGGTGTATCATTTTTCGATATATCAACTACATCCACCTAAAATTGATGCTGACATTTTGAAGCCGGAATTTCGGGGTTTTTTGAATTTTTTTAATAATCCGGACGCGCAACAAGATAATATTCCAAACTCATAATAGGATTATAAAACTCGTGATTTTACGTCGTTTATGGCTTATCTCATGAGTGTGCTCCTTACAGCATCCTAGTAATTGGAGTCTAAAATCCAATATTTGATGTGTGATTTTTTTTAAAAAACCTATTTTTTGCGTTTAAAATTTACAAGTGTCATTCAATTTCCTTTGTACCCCGAGTGAATTTAGTTTTTTTACGCGACGGACCTAATGAGCCCATCCGCGATCGAATCCATCCACTAAAACCTCGGATATAGATACCCTGAAAATAGGAAAATCAGCAAAAATTTATTTTGACAAATCCGAGTACCAAACCACGATTTTCTTTAAATTTTTTTACGTAAATGGAATCCTTTATACGCGATTACAATATTTGCGAAAACGCGTGTCATAAATTACAGAGATTCGCGAGTAATATAGGATTTTTACCAAAAATAGAAAGTGGAGGCACATCCGCGGTTCTTGAAGAATCTGATTGAAATATGTGTAGATAAACATATTTTTGATGGGTGCTACTGAAACCGGATGCGCATCAAAATCGTATGCAAATTGCGCGATTTTTACCCACTTTAATGTTTTTTGCATGGTGTGATGCAACTGGCGGCACACTTTGACCGCAGAGTGAAACATCGAAGTATGCATAAATATTGAAAGAGATTGATTCGCTGTATCCAAAAACGGATGCGCATCAACTGATTTTAACTTATTCGCGAATAATAGGCTTTTTAATTTACACATTTTTTGAATGATTGTAATTTCAATATTACTCTTAATTTCCTATCTTCACAGTAAGCAAATAAGCTTTCACGATGGTAAACCATATTTCTTGATGAAGTTTTAGTAGTACACATTAATTATTGTATGGGATTTTAGCGAAATAGTTGGAGAACTCCCAAATATTTTTTTAATTTTTCGAATCAAACCAAAAAATATATTTGCAACAATATTTTTCAACAATAAGTTTTTCTCTTTTGTTGTTGCTATAATATGCAATTTATGTAACCAATCTCTATTAATTTGGTATCATATTTTTATACGCATTGTCTAGATTCCGCATATATTTTTTAATTTATTTTTAAGTGTTTGTACGGACTACGGGACAGGATAATTTGGATTTTCTTAAAATTTTTGGTACTATTTGTTGATTTTCCGCGAAAATAATAATAGATTTAATAACTATTTAAACATATACGAATATATATGGAATGCTGTTAACGATTTATGCATAAATTTTCTCATAACAACAAATAAGATATTTTTAAATATTTTTTCTTTATATGAGAATAAAAACCGCCATAACTTTTGCGCGCATCGTCCAATTTTGTGAACGCGAACAGATTTGAAACCAGAATTTTTTTCTTAACCTCTATGCCAAAAATTGTAGATGTGCTCGCAAAAAAATTTTTTAATTTTTTTCAAATGGAATTGCAAAGGATTTTTGTTTTTCGCCATATATATATATGAATAAAGTTGATGTCTTGTGGGTAGAGCCAAAGATATTAACCAACAGGAACATCAATGAGCAGAGAAAAGTGGACTGTATTTTTTTATTTAATTATTCCTCATAGCCAATGAGGAATAATTTGCGGTGAAATGAGAGATGAGAAATAAAACAAATTTATTAGAATATTTTCATAAACGTTATAATTCGTATGGTTTTTATTTCAGTATAAAAATTGGTTAGAGACGAGAAGACGTGCTTACCAGTCGGTTAGTGCAAGAGAAGTGATTTATTAAAAAGACTACTGGTAAAGCAAAGTAAATATTACTTTCGTTCAAGAGAACAAGAGTTGACGAAAGTACAAAGGGAGATGGAAATTAGTAAAATTAAGTATCGTATTATTTAAAATATAAGGAATTCAAAAGATATAACTATGCTAGGTTTACATTGAAGCGAGAATATAAATAAATATATGATACATTTTAGATCATTATAAATTTGTTAAACGAAGTTTAGACAATATATATATATATATATATATATATATATATATATATATATATATATATATATATATATATATATATATATATATGTAATGACTAGCTGAACCCGGTGCGCTTCGCTACCCCGAATAAGGTACATTATAAAGCAATGCCAATAATTAAATTAACTTTAAATGCTACCATTTTTATACCCTCAGCCTTTAGGCTATGAAGGGTATATACACTTTCATACGGGCAAAATGTGCCTCATCGAAATAATGGTTTTAGACAACAAGTATGTTTGGACGAAATGTGTTTCAGACAATTTGGAGTCGATTGAGCAATGTCCGTCCGTCTGTCTGTCTGCCTGTCTGGCTGGCTGGAGCGCACGATAACTCTCGAAGGGATGAACCGATTCGGTTCAAAATTTGGCTTTCGTAATATTTTGTCCAAACTTAGTTTAAGTTCGAAGATGTATTATATGAGTCCACTCCTTCCGGTACCTCCCCCACAAAAGTTCGAAAATGTTCGGAAAATTTGTACGCACGATAACTCTTGAAGGGTGTAACCGATTTAATCCATACTTTGCCCATCGTGGAGCGTGTACCAGACTTAGATCTGGTTTTAATATGGACTCAATCGGTCCACTCCGTCGGGTACCTCCCACACAAAATTTTGGAAAAGTTCAGTTTAGGAACATCTCTCGAATCGCTTTGATTTTTGCTTTAGCAACTTGTATTCACTGCCCTCCATACGACGGTATAAGTTTCATCAGGGGCAAGTCCATACTTCCTGAGAAAATAGCCTGAAAGTTGCAAAAAACCCCTATGAAACCGTGTGAGGAGGTTGGAGGGCAAAATAACTCTCGAACAGGTCTGCCGATTCGGTCCAAAGTTTGGCCTTAGTAATATTTTGTCCAAACATAGTTTAAGTTCGAAGATAAGCCATATCGGTCCACTCCTTCAGGTACCTCCCCCACAAAAGTTCAAAAATGTTCGGAAAAATTGTGCGTACGATAACTCTTGAAGATAGTGGCCGAATTGGTCCATACTTTACACATCCTAATATATCTACCAGGTATGGATCAGGTTCAAATATGGACTATATTTGTCCACGCCATCCGGTACCTCCCACTCAAAATTTCGGATACATGTTCACTTTAAGACCTGCATTCGAATCACTTTGATATTTGTTGAAGCAACTTGCATTGCTGCCTCAATTGCGATGGTAAAAGTTGTTTCAGGGGCAAGTTCATACTTCTTGAGCAAACATCCCTGAAGTTCTAAAAAACCCCTATGGTACCATATGTAGTGGCTGGAGATCCATTCTTTTTAGTATCTCCTCCGCAAAACTTTTGATATTAAATCCTAATCAACATTTTTGTCAGTTCAAACGCCCAACATTTTTAAAACTCCCTAAATACATGCGTTTTTTGGAAAAAAATTGTTTCAATATACACAGGCTGAGGGTATATCTCTGTCGGCAAAGCCGACTGATACTTTTTTACTTGTTTAATATTCCAATGCATAAATATAGGATGGAGGCGTTTTCTACCTGTTCAGTGCTGTGTATGGAGCTTATGACATGGTATTTTTGTATGGAGCAAGAGGTAACGCTCCTCCTAAATCCTTTCCAACAATAGGTACTCCTACGTAGGTCACATTTACAAATTTCATATACTCTTACACAATTTCGACAGATTGGATGTAGATCCCCCTTTCAAAAAGAGAATTAATATAAGAATAATGTTTAAATTTATTTTACTCATGGGAGTAATATTTTTCAAGAGCGATAACTTCACTTGTATTGTTAGTTTTTACTCCAATAATGATTTAGAAATGTCATAAGAAAAATATAGGTAACTATTTGTTTTTCACTCATCCCTCTTAAGAAGGATATGTAGTATTTAGTATATGCAGCCTTGGTTAATTCCTTTCTGACACGCAAACTATAATGATGACTTTTACTGACATCAAAATCGCTCCCTTTAACAACGAATCAGAAATTCAATATTTTATTATTATCCTTTATTTATACGCGCGTGATATTTTTTAAATAAACGGACAACCTGAAATCTGAACCGATTTTACAATAATTTGGCACACATTTTACAAATCTTGACAGATTTCAATATAACTTTTCAAAGCATCAAATACATATTGGACATACATAGCGTGTTGGGTGTATCAAATACATCAAATAGACCGAAAATATATATCTGAGCTATATCCAAATCTTAACCGATTTCAGTATAATTTGGCATTGTTATTTCCACATCAAATTCCGGCACACACTGCCGAAAATATATATGGGAGCTATATCTATATAATTTGGCATACTTATTTCTAAATCTTTTGCCGCCACACATCCAAATTTTCAACGTGGAGTTTCAAAGATTCATAAAGCCAATGTTACTTTCAGGCGATGTAACAATGGGAGCTATATCCAAATCTGAACCGATTTCAATATAATCTGGCATTCTTATTTCTACACCAAATTCCGTCACACAATCTAAATTTCAATGAAAACGAAATGTATTATATTATATGCCTGTATTATATAACTACTTAAAGCCGAACATAGTACGACATCACTTAAGAATATGTTTTTCATAGTCAAAATGCGAACATTTTATAGAGGGGATTCGCCATCGTCAAAAAATGTGATATTCTGACGATGACAATTTGACGATTTTATACCATGAAATAACGATTTTCACGTTAGCCAAAATTGAATGAAATAAAACAAGATAACTATTTTTTAACCAACATTTAACGAAAGAATTTAAAGAAAACGATGTTGCAACCTCAATTTTATGAGCTTTCTATGTTCAATTACCAGCCATATTGGTTATATTTAGGTACATATCTGGAATACAGGTAGTTTTAGATTTTTGCTTCACATTCGTATTATATCAGCTGAAAATTTTCGTTTATGTAAAAGTTTTTACTGCTGTGAGTTATATATATTATATTGTCAGTTTCATTGTCATAACTATAAGCGAAAAATTCACATTAAGCGACAACCAAACCTATGATTTTATTCCAAGAAAAAAGGAACGATTTCAATAGTTAGCTTAACCCACATAGTGGCGAGAATTTTTTTTTTAAGTTTTAATGAAAATGATATTCTAGAGACTTTTTAAGCATTTTTTAAGACACAACTATTTCCCCAAAAACGTACAGTTTTCCTATAATTGGGCATTCTTTTAAAAATGCCGAAAACTTCGAATTGTAATAACTATGGTGTATACGTACATGACAATCCCTTGGTTTTCGATGGAATAATACTCTTATTACATTCCTAACAAATTGCTGAATTTTTATTATTAAATTTACTTAGTATATAGAGATTTTTCATCAAAGTCGAAAATTTCAAAAAGTCGATTTTTTTAAATGCGTGAAAATTCATAGGCCATGAAACTTTATAAGCTTGGAATGATAAATAACACATAAAACTTTAAAAAAATGCAAAAAACCGCACAAAAAATGCGAAAATACTTGAATTTTACCTCAATTTTTGCAACCATTTTTTGTGACGTTTAAACAAACAGTGGCTTTAAGTTGGTTAAAACTGACATTTTGTTTAATCATAAAACGGACAAAAAATAATAAAAGATGTATGAAGGACTAAATTTTGATTTGCTTAATAAGCCCACAAAAAATAAATGACAAACTGCACCGAATGTCGTTTCGAGAAACAACAGGATTTTAGTTTCTAGGCTACATACAAATCACAATAAATGTTTCGCTTCCAACGCTCATATCTTAGGCAATATTGTTCCGATCGACTTCAATTTTATCATATATTCTATGCTACTTTAAAGTAAGCCAGTACAATTTTCGATTTTCTTAAATTTACAAGTGAAGGTTACCCCTAAATAAAATTCAATTAGAAAATGCCTTTTTTAAAAGCAAAAAATTCAATATTTTGCATTCAAAGCACAATAAATTCTTCGCTTCCAACGATCATATCTTAGACAATTTTGTTCCGATCGACTTCAATTTAATCATATATTCTATGCTACTCTAAAATAAGCCAGAACAATTTTCAATTTTCTGAAATTTACATGTGGGGGAGGTCACCCCTAAATAAAATTCAATTAGAAAATACCTGTTTTTAAAAGCATAAAAATCAATATTTTGCATTCAAAAGTGAACAAAATGCATATAGTGCAGTGTAGATACACATATTTTTACATTTTATGTTGATGTTGGTGCTAAAAATACAGACCCAAAAGAAAGTAACTCAATAAAACCTTTAAAAACTCAATATCGATATTAATATGCATTTCATTCAATACTATCTCCATTTTATAACCAAAAACCAAACTGGACCACAATTTTCCAACATTCCTATTCGATAATCAATATTCATTGCTCCATTACGAAAGTGTCATGATACGCATAAATTTCAATTAAAACGAATATCTCTCCCCAAAAAAGGAAAAAGAAACAGTTAATCCAATATTTTCCAACTGTACCCAACAAACCAAAACACCACCTAACCAAACAATGTAACATAATTAGTTTGTGCGTAAAAAACCATAACCAAAAAATGTAATTAACATATTAACATATTTTTTCCATTTACTGGTCAAAGCCCGAATGAAAATGAAGACGGGGAAAAAAGGTTTTACTCAAAATTAAAAAATCAATTTTAATTACAACCATACAAGGCAGACAGATGATGCAGGCCAACATCAAATGAAATGAATGCACTCAGCCAAGATGAAAATATATAAAAAATCAGTATTGATAACCTTAAGTATGGTTTCACACACAGCAAAAAACAACAAGAAACATAAACTTCTCGGCTCAATTACCAAGGCATAAAACCCCAAAGCGATGTCTTAAAACAGCTGAAATCCAGAGTACTAAAGACACGCTCTCTGACAAATTTATTACCCAGGCAAAGGCGAGCGGAAAAGAAACAAAAAACAACAAACAGGCACTCTGAGAAAATTAAATGAAGAACCAGCAGAAAACAACCAAACAAAAAACCCAACAACTATGGTAAATGAAATAATCAATTTAGTTTTGAAAAGTTAATTTTCATCAATATGTTCTTAATGAACATTCGTACATACAGCCACACAAACATATGGCCAAAAGTAAACACTTCAACCACCACATTAACAAAACCTGGGGCAGCTGCAGCAAAACTACATCGCTCACTAAAAGTGGGATAAAGATAGCATATGTAGAAGATGGTTACAAGAAAGAGATATAAAATAAACAACAATAAGAAAAATTATATGCTAGTCAGCCATTAAATAAAAACGTTGCCCCTATGGAAGGTTTTGAACACTCTGTAAAGAGCCGCAAAATTACCCCTCACACTTGCTGTTAGCAAGACAAGGATGGTAATAGTAAATGACAGAGAAAAACAAATGGAAAATCTTGTTCGAAAATTCGAAATTGGAAGGCAATAAACTAAAGTGGAATTCGAAATACTGGAAATTGTACATTGGTAAAATGTTTTGGTGGGTGTGCGAAAGAGAGGGCAGAACAACATATTTTATTTTCCCCTATTATTCTGTATAAGTGGGGAAATGAGGTCTTCTTGTTCTTCACCTTAGTTCCAGCGCTTTAGGTTATTCCAGTTTTGGACATTGCAACAGGGCCAAATTAGGTTTTATGTGTACCACTTTTCTTCACCGAAAACCGACGGCTTTTGTAGTTTTTGAATGAAATTAATAAGGCAAAAATTAAAGGAAACTCTACGGTTGTACCATTTTTTAAATTTGAGCACAATATTTGGGACAATCTGCAATTGTAGATAATGGTCAGATAATATTTAGAGGTTTAAATGGACCAAAACTTTTGTGTGAAAATTGGTAAAATTTTTAGTATAATGACTATATCTTTATTGCTGGAACACATATTCCACCCACGTAAGTTATATTTGAAAGTGAAACTCTGGACCTTTCCATTGATTCAAATTATGTTGATGTTCGTGGTCAGATAACAGAATTACAGCTTATTTATTCAGGGATCCCACAGTTTTAATTGTGTAGTGTAATAATAATCACGCTAGATAGGTGTCGCAGTTATAGCTCAACACTGAAAAATTTTTGCACGAGGTAAGAGTTTTCGTCAAGGAGAATGCCAATTGTCTTGGATAATAATAGGATAGTAGTCAGCGGGTGAAATTGACCCTAATTTTTGTGGGAAAAATATTCAAATTTACTTCTTGTTCCATATTATGAATTCTTGGGGGCATGTTTCGACAAATTAGGAACGCGAAAATTGAAAACTAACTCTTGACCTTTCCGCTGATGCATATTGTAGCAATATATCGGTTAAATAACAGAACTACTATTGCCGAACATATACTCGTAAGTGGGTTACTTTATCGTGCTGGAAAATGTCGCAATCATTATGGAAAAGTTTTCAAATCATGATAAAGAAATTCCCAGTTTTTTTTTTAAATTGATATAAATTACAATTCTGTACTGTGTCTGAAGTTTGTGTACCACATTTGTAAAAAGCAATGCAATACCCCGAAATACTAGTCGTTTTATACCTCATCCTTTAGGCTAACGATTGTTTTTACACTTTGGTACGACCAAATATGTGTCTAATCGAAATAATTGTTTTAAACTCCAAGTATGTAGATATATTCGGCGGAAATTCGTTTCAGACAATTTGGAGTCGATTTAGCCTGTCTGGCTGGTGCATTCAAATTTTGAAGTTCGTAATATTTTTCTCGATATTAGTTTAAGTTCGGAAATGGGCCATATGGACCACTCCATCTTCGCACGCAAAAGTTCACAATCGATTTTGTCCCAACTTTGCAAAACATATTATTTTTTCATAGACATAGAGTTGGAATATGGACTATATCGACCGACCTGCGGGTACCTCACACACAAAATTTGGGAAAATATATTCTATTATATATATTCTATTTGCTGTCAGAGGCTGTGTTTATAGCTCAGCACAGCGGTAAAAGTGGTCTAATGTTATTTTTGAATTCTTTTAGTTTCATTCTTAATAAAAATTTTAAAACAAAATATAACGTGTCGCAATATTATAAAATAAATTCTCAAGACAAGTGGTGTAGGGTATCACATGGTTGGCCCGTCCGACTATAGCCCTCTCTTACGTGTTTTTCATATAAGAATAAAATAAACCGTGTATTAACCCTACGGTCAATAACCGGGTACAAATTTACCTTTTTGAAAATAAAATTGCTGTCAAATCTTTAATAATAGAGATATTTACATGAAACTTGGAGCAAATGAAGAGGAGGTGTTTTTACTCAGGATCACGTTTAGAAACGATATATATTTCCGATTTATAGATATGTTATAGCCCCCTACATCTTTTTAGTACATAGATAAATAACCGGGTACATTTGTACCCATTTAAAAATAACGCTATAACACGTTGAAAAAATGAGATATTCATGCGGGGTTTTCCGCATAGTGGTCTGTAAAGATGCCAGTTATTATTTTAAATTGAAATTGGTGCATATGTGAAGAAAAAAAATGCTGAAAAAAGCACTTGGAATTGTATTTCTTCAAAAACTTGCCTATTATTTTGTCTATATCTTTTTTATATGAAACTTAAAGTGCACGGTGTGCCTTAACAAATTTAAATGGAAGGTGCTTACACCTCGGAAGTTTTTGCTGATTCCGAAACTACAATGCTCAAAGATGAGAAATATCAAGAAACAAAAAAAAAAAAATCGCCGGAGGGATTTTAAAATAAATCGTGATTTAAGTTCACATTTTTCGGGGTTCTTTAGGTTTTCACGATTTAGCTTGGAAACCGCTAGTTCTATGTAAATGGGTCTAAAAAAATGTTGTAGCAGAGAAAATTCTCCACAAGATTGTCCTTTATGATATTTTTTAGGTTTTACCGTTTTTGAGATATGGAAGTTCAAATTGGGACAATGCACTGACTGTATCGTCCCCTTATAAAACAATATTATGCACAGTGCCCCTTAACTAACTTTTAATGGAAACCGCTTACACATGGGATGTTTTTGCGGATTCTGAAACAGCAATAAGAAAAATAAAAAAAACAGAAAAAATCGCTGGAGGGATTTTAAAACGGCAAACAGCTTTTCCACACAGATCACATATTTCCCGGGTTTTCTCTAATCAAGAATTGTGAGATTTTCACTAGATTTGTAATGCAAAAACAAATTTTTATTCAGCATGTCCCATATGACTCTTATATCTGCTGCCATAGCTGCCATATAATATGGGCCCTTTCTAAGCTTAGAACACATTTGAATGTACTTGCTTTAGACATAATTTCAGTTTTGTTATCGGACATTAGCGTCCCCTAAATCAAACACATGTTTGACTGAATGTTGAGGGACGTTTTTTCCATAAAGGGTCATCTTTAGCTGTAAAGCACACTGTTCCACTATCTTCATCAATATCACTCTGTCAGTCAATTTCACTATCATCCTTTAGTTCTTCAAAAGCAAAACTATCCCCTTCAAACATATATTTGGGACCTTACGTCGGATACCTCATTAAACAAAAATTGTAAAACAGTGGCGGTTACTGACATTTTTAGTTCATCGAGAAGGTGCTACGGTGCGTAGGGCCACAAAAAGTTTCATATAAAAATTAATGCCCACTCCAAAGATATAAACCAAATGATATGCGATTTTTTTTTTTAAGAAATACCATTTCAAGGGCTTTTTTTAGCAATTTTCTTCACATGTGCATAAATTTCGGATTTAAAATTATAGCTGGCATCCTTACAGACCAATCTGCAAAAAACCCCTCAAAAATATCTCATTTTTTCAACGAGTTACAGCGTTATTTTAAATGGGTACAAATGTACCCGGTTATTGATCTACGTATACTTTTTTGGTTATTGACCGTAGGGTTAATAAATGTAGGAAAAAATTTCACGTAGTCGGGGTCGAGTTTTTTTTTAACTCAGACTCCGACTTCGACTCCAGCAAAATTGCTCTACTCCAGCTCCGAAACCATGTATTTGACAAAACACATTTTTGCAGATTTTCCTATTTTCAAGGCATCTACATATATCCACCGTTTTAGTGGATGGATGCGAACGCGTCGCGTAAAAAACTAAATTCACCCTCAAAAAATAGTTTTTTTTTATTTACGCATCAAATTTACTACTTTGTACTCCAATTACTACTAGGATGTTGTACAGAGCACACTCATGAGATAAACACCAAAGAGACAAAAATCACGAGTTCTGTAATCCTATTATCCGTTTTAATATTTTACAGTTTCGCGTGCCGATTATTAAAAAAAATTCAAAAAACCTCGAAATTATGGCTTCAAAATATCAGCATTAATTTAAGGTGGATGCAGTAGATATATTGGAAAATCATACCCTAGTACCATGTTGCCTATGGAGTATTCTTTGATTCCTTCTTTGGGCAAGGGCCCATGAAATGTAAGGTTAAGTCAGAAATCGGAAAGGATCATACAACAACCTTTTTGGCTTCAACCCATTTTCTACATTGATGCCCACACAGCATCCACGTAAATTGTTTTTTAATGGTCGATATTATGAAACCCAAAGGTATATTCTACAAGCGCCTAGAGAGAGCATATGATATTAAGATTGTTCTAGGAGATTTTAATGCTAAAATTGGGAAAGAAAATATTTTTGGTCCCACGATCGGAAAGTTCAGCCTTAATGAAGTAACATCCGACAACGGAAGGAGGCTGATCGATTTTGCAGCGGCAAAAACAACGGAAGGAGGCTGATCGATTTTGCAGCGGCAAAAAACATGGTAGTGGGCAGTACCAGATTCCAACACCTCGACATACACAAGGCCACGTGGATATCCCCTGATAGGAAAACAAGAAACCAGATCGATCATGTCGTGATAGACGGAAGACACTCGTGCAATGTGTTAGATGTCCGACCGATTCGAGGAGCGAACATCGATTCGGAACATTTCCTTGTAGCAGCAATGGTACGCACTCGCCTTAATGATGCGGCAAAAGTGCGATCTAACATAGGACGGAAGCTGGATGTAGAGAAGCTGCAGACACAACTGATAGCACAAGCCGCTCAACTGACTCAAATGCTGGAAGACGGCATTCCTTGTCCCGAGAATGTGGAAGCGCAGTGTGCTTGGGTACCAAAAACCACCACCTAAAAATCTATGGTACTGAAAAAGAACGCGGCATACAGAGCAACCCTGCATTCAGTAGCAACACGAAGCGCGAAAGATAAATATCGGAAAAAGAGGAAAGAGGAGAAGCGTATTTTCAGAAGAAAAAAGAAAGAGCAGGAAAAACGTGAGCGTGAGATACTCGAGATGTTCAGGAGTCAGAATGAAGTCCGCAAATTTTACCAGAGTGTAAACACCAGACTGAAGGGTATGGTGCAGGCACATTCTCCTGCAAAGATCATGAAGGGAATCTGGTAACTGATACAGATAGCGTACTGAGGATCTGAAAGGAGCATTTCATGAAGCTCTTAGTATCGAATATGGGCGGCGATGAAGATACACCAGAACCAATCGCAAACGACGACGTTGAATGTCTTCCACCTAGCCAAAGCGAGGGGTTATGACAGCAATTAATCGGCTGAAAAATAATAAAGCAGCAGGAACTGATTGGCTGTCCGCCGAACTGTTCAAGACCGGTGGCGAAATGCTGATAAGGAGTATGTATCAGTTAATTACCGAAATTTGGGAGGAAGAGAGCATACCCAACGATTGGAACCTCAGCCTCCTATGTCCCGTACACAAGAAAGGAGACAAGACGGTGTGTACAAACTACAGAGGCATAAGTCTGCTCCCAATCGCATACAAAGTGCTGTCGAGTGTACTGTGTGAACGTTTAAAACCCATAGTCAATAACATAATCGGGTCATACCAATGCGGTTTTAGACTTGGCAAATCGACAATTGGCCAAATCTTCACAATGCGCCAAATACTGGAGAAGACCCACGGAAGACAGATCGACACATGCTACCTGTTTGACGACTATAAGGTCATCGATCAAAGGTGTTCCAAGCCCTGCAAAACTTATAAGATTATGCAAGATGACATTGGCTAATACAAGATCAGCTGTTAAAGTAGGAATGAACCTCTCGGAACCTTTTGAAACAAAACGAGGTTTCAGGCAAGGTGACAGTCTATCGTGTGACCTATTTAACATTCTATTGGAATAAGGATATAATGTTACTTTCCTGCGCAGATGATATTGATATAATAGGTCGATAAACTCGATCCGTAACAGCCACCTTTGCGAAAATTGAAAAAGAGTCTGCCAGAGTGGGTCTGGCAGTCAACGGCGATAAGACAAAGTTTATGATATCAAAACGCAAGACGTCCAGTAGACTGATGTTCAGTACTAAAGTTTTGAGGTAGTAAATGACTTTGATTATCTCAGCACCACCATAAATAAACCGAACAACATCAGTTTTTAAATCAAAAGAAGAATAATATTGGCCAACACATGCTACTTTGGTCTAAGTAAACAGTTTAAAAGTAAAACCACCTCTCGTCAAACAAAACTTACACTCTACCATTCACTGATACTAGCCGTACTTAGGTATGGATCCGAAGCATGGGTACTTGCGAAAGCAGATGAGGCAGAACTTGGCGTGTTTGAGAGAAAAATTCTTCGAAAGATTTAAGGGCCAATATGCGTTGACGGTGAATACCGACGTCGTATGAACCACGAGCTATACCAGCCGACTGACATCGATATAGTAAAACGTATGGAACTACAACGATTGCGTTGGCTTGGCCATGTCAGCAGGATGGATAAAGATGCTCCCGCCAAAAAGGCATTTGAATACGAGCCACTCGACGGTATACGCCCCAAGAGAAGGCCAAAACTCCGATGGAAAGACAAAGTTAAAGAAGATATCACAAAACATGGCGTCCAAAATTGGAGAAGTAAAGCGAAAGATCGGTGCGTTTGGAAATCTATTCTTAGTTCGGCTTATGGAACAAGACGTTCTGTTTAATATAAAAGCCATCTAAGTAATTATGAAACCCTTCCTACAACACTTTGGTTTTAAAGAAATTCAGTCATATTATATACAATATGATAAAAGTTCGGGAATTTTGATTCGGATTCATCGATTGTAAAACTTTTTTTTGGCTTTTACCATATCTCTGTCGGAAACCCGTCGAACCTTTTTTATTTTTATTAAATATCTATCAGAGCACCGACGAATAATGGTTCAGAAATCGATTTTCCTGGTCAAACTCCCAGTTTCTAAACTTTAGTGAAATTCCAACTTAAGGTGAGTAGAACTTTTAGGGAACAGCATGGAACAAGGTTTGGTATTGGCAGAAATATGCCTGAGAGTGTCCTCATTAACAAAAGTATACCTTTGAAATTTGAATTTATTGAAATTACATGGTTAAAATGTGTATTAAAACAGCTTATTTTACACAAATGGACATTTCTTTAAGTATATGAGGTTCAATATGAGTTATATGTTTTTTATGAAAACCTAGGAGAACTTTGTTTTAATTTTAGAACAAATTGCGTAATGCAAAAACAACTTTCTTGTTGTTTTTACCCCCGCTTATTGAAGCAACACTCCTATGTTAGTATTCTTTGCGAAGCAAAGACGACATAAAAACAGTGGTGGATATGAAATTCTTTAGTTCGACTCAAATTGTAGGGTAATCAGTTTTAGGGCCATATAGCAAATTTCTCATTTTATTTAATTTGCTAGATGGCTTTATTGACCTGTTTATCGATACAGAGTTGGCGAAAAAGGGAACTGATGAAGTTGTTTGGTGACAACTGAAACTATAGTATTCCCTACCCTTCGCCCGCAACTAATCAATTTCATATCCACTTTAAAATATTTTGTTGTTATTCAAACAATTGAATTACAACAAATTTAAAATTTTTTTAAATGTACATCTTTGTGTTTATTTCAGCTTGAGTCCATATTTTGTTGTATTCAAGTATTTGAATAACAACAAAATGTTTTACAGTGGATATGAAATTGATTAGTTGCGGGCGGAGGGTAGGGAATACTATAGTTTCAGTTGTCACCAAACAACTTCATCAGTTCCCTTTTCCGCCGACTCTGTATCGATAAACAGGTCAATAAGCCCATCCAGCAAATTAAACAAAATGAGAAATTTGCTATATGGCCCTAAAGCTGATTACCCTACAATTTGAGTCGAACTAAAGAACTCAAGCTGAAATAAACACAAAGATGTAAAATTCTGCAGTCCAACAATAATAAACGCCAACAACAATAATAGGCATCAGCACGGCCTTGTTGATCAATGCGTAATGCAAAAACAACAACTTTCTCGTTGTTTTACCCCCGCTTATTGAAGCAACACTCCTATGTTCGTATTCTTTGCAAAGCAAAGACGACATAAAAACAGTGGTGGATATGAAATTCTTTAGTTCGACTCAAATTGTAGG
This sequence comes from Musca autumnalis, assembly GCF_047663935.1. Classification (NCBI taxonomy): domain Eukaryota; kingdom Metazoa; phylum Arthropoda; class Insecta; order Diptera; family Muscidae; genus Musca; species Musca autumnalis. The sequence goes on from NW_027412088.1 coordinate 75,851,776, forward strand.
GTAATCAGTTTTAGGGCCATATAGCAAATTTCTCATTTTGTTTAATTTGCTGGATGGGCTTATTGACCTGTTTATCGATACAGAGTCGACGGAAAAGGGAACTGATGAAGTTGTTTGGTGACAACTGAAACTATAGTATTCCCTACCCTCCGCCCGCAACTAATCAATTTCATATCCACTGTAAAACATTTTGTTGTTATTCAAATACTTGAATACAACAAAATATGGACTCAAGCTGAAATAAACACAAAGATGTAAAATTCTGCAGTCCAACAATAAAAAACGCCAACAACAATTTTTTTAAATATTTTTTTTTTGTTTTTTTTTTTTTTTAATTTGTACATTTTACTTGCAAAAGTTCAAATTTAGTCAGTTTTTTAAACACCTATAGATCAAAAAATAGTTAAGTTTGATAAAAATCCTTTTCAATATTTATTGAAGGTCTAATTGTGGATTTTGATAGAATATTTTTTCATATTTCCGTGGATCTCTAAAATCATGAAGAAGATATATTTTCCACACCTATCAGAACGATAATTGTTGAATTTTAAACATTATTTTACTTGATCTATCAGATCGTGGACGTTGAAAGAATATTTGATTCATACACATATATTGAAATGAAAAATATTTTCAACGTGTATTTTTACAGTATATTTTTTACATCTATCAAAGCTAGATTTTGAAAGCAAAAAATTATGCCATCTATCAGAGCCATATCCATTGATTTTTAAGCAAAGTATATCACCAGGGCTATAATCGTAGATTTTAGATGACATATTTCCTCATCTCTCTGAGCTATAATTGTGGGTCAAACTAAATATTTTCAGCATCTACCAGAGGTATTCTTACATCTACAATCTACAAATTTTTTTCTAGATTTGTGGTTTTTTAAAGAACAATTTTTCCTCAGCTAGAATATGTATGTGTGGAAAATGTTCCCAATAACAATATTATAGCCCTGGTAATCTTGTTATTAAAAGAACATTTTCAGCACCTATCCTAGCTGTTACCATGGATTTTTAAAGAAAATAAAACCAGGAACCTTCCGCAAAAATACATTACATACATATGAATCTTCAAGTTGCAATGTTAATTATTAGGATATGCAAATAATCAGGTCTCTAAAATTATACCCTTGGCAATGATGGTGGTGGTTGTTTCCACATTGTTTCCTATAAATTTCCTTCACACTAACTGGCCCCTGCATTCATAGAATAAGCGTCTTATTTCAAGTGTATTTATTTCAATGACTGTTATTTTTTTCCTCGATGTTTGTCGACTTAAATGTAGATAACTCCCAAAACCAGAATGAAGCACTTGAATGTTGGTGTTGTTGCTCAAGTTGTTTAAATAAAAAGATAAATAAATTGCTAGTTTGGTTCTATGAAGGGGGGAGAAACTACCACGTTAAACCCTTCTAGATTCCTCTCGCTAAATTGAAATGGTAATAAATGGAATGAAGTAAAGCAAATAGAACAACAACATCAACAACAGCAACAAAAGTCAAGTAAAATATCATTTAGACAGCCGACAATCAGGCAGCAAGGAAAACAGTCACTCAGTCAAGCAGCCAGGCAGCCAGCAACGTCAGCAACGCTTATTTAGTGTGAACGCGTGAATTTTTCTGTTTGCACTTCTGTTTAACGTTTAATTTTCATTTTCATATCGGGTACAGCCAAACACATACTTATGTATATACATATACATTTTTTAGTACGTACATATGTATATACATATTTATGTATGAATGTACGTATATTGCTGCTGTTTGACTGAATTGATATTTTGCCCGTTTGCTTTAGTTTTTTTTTTTCATTTTCACATGGTGGTATTTTTTATCTCTTTGTTTTTATCTTGTTATCATCCACTTCATTCCGTCAATCCATCTATTCATCAGCATAGCCAGAGCCAGCCATCCATCCATACAGCCATAAGTTTATGTGGTTGTTTTTGTTGGTGTAGTTCAGTAGTAATGGGAATATTTTTGATGATGATTATGGTTGTTGATTGTGTGGTGGTTGATTTTGTTTACTCTGTCGTTCATCCATAAGGGAAGCACTTTTTGGCTTCTTAATTTTTAGTTTTGCGGTTTCGGCATTTGCTCAATTTTTGTTTGTTTGCAGATAATCTCTCATCCATTGAATTTGTTTGTGGTCTAATTTAAATTGGGTAATTTAAATCCGGCTATACATTAATTACATTAAACGCTTTTGCTTTGGGATTTTAATTTAAAAGATGTCGCAGACACCATCAACAAAAATGGTCATCAAGATTTTAATAGGCCCTGGCTTTGGAGAAAAAAAAACAAAAGACTTAAGCAACAAACATGGCGTAATTTATGCATTTATCAGAGATCGCAAAGGTTAGGTAGGCTTCGTTTTCAATTTTTTTGGAAATCTTCAGTAATCTCTAAACGTTACTTATTTTTTACAGTGTTTTATTTAACTTGCTTTATTTCAGGTCTGTTTAATTCAAATCTAGTAACTCATTTTTAACACAGTTGCAGCTAACCAATCGCACTAAAACTTTGCACAATTTTTTGGATGACAATACATGAATATGAAACCAAAACCAATATGGGGTCCATTTTTCCTCTAGCCCCCATATAGTGGTACCACTCGATTTCAGGTTTTTTGAGAATTTTATCTTCATTTTTAGCCCGAGTTGGCTGTAACTTGGCATTTGGAGTTCCCAATGGTAAAGAAACTTCCGCACCAAAAATGTTGGACATAGTTCGTTTTGGTATGCAACGATTGCGTTGGCTAGGCCATATTATAAGAATGAGCTATGATGAACCTGCTAACAAGGCGTTTAAATACGGACCACATGGCGGTATACGCAGAACTGGAAGGCCAAGGCTTCAATGGAGCGAACAAGTGGAAAAAGAGATGGAAAAAGAGACGGTATTCCAAAAAGCGAAGCAACAAACAGAGAGAATTGGAGATCTTTTCTTAGTTCGGTACCACCCGATTTCAGGTATTTTGAGGATTTTATCTTCATTCTTAGCATAAATTGGCTGTAACTTGGCAATTCCCAATTTTACAGACATTACCCCCCAAAAATTGTGGATATATGTCTAGGTTTTGGTATAGCCCCCATATAACGGTAAAAATAAAAAATAGTTAAAAAAATTAAGCTACAGTGTTTACACCCTCAACATTTATGCCTCACACACAAAATTTCGGAAAAGTTTAGTTTAGGACCTGCTCTCGAATCGCTTTGATGTTTGTTGTAACAACTTGTATTCACTGCCCCCCATACGACGGTACAATTTTCATCAGGGGCAAGTCCAAACTTCCTGAGAAAATAGCCTGAAAGATGCACAAAAAACCCCTATGACACCGTTTGTAGTGGTTGGAGAGCAAGATAACTCTCGAACTGATCTGCCGATTGGTTCCAATAGTAGGCCTTCGCAATATTTTTTTCGGTCCACAAAAAAGTTCAAAACTGTTAAGAAAATTGTGCCCACGATAACTCTTAAAGGGAGTGACCGATTTGGTCCATACTTTACACATCCTAATATATCTACCAGATATAGATAATGTTCGAAAATGGACTACATTCGTCCACTCCTTCGAGTACCTCCCGCACAAAATTTCGGATAAGTTTACTTTAAGACCTGCTCTCGAATCTCTTTGATTTTTGTTGAAACTACTTGCATTTGTTGCCCTAAAAAAATCCCTATGGCACCGTATGTAGTTGCTGGAGAGCACAAGTAGTATATTCTTCGTCATGGTGGAACCTCTCAAATAAAACTTTTGCATTTAAATTAAAAATGATGACAAAATTAAACGGCAAGCGTTTTATTTGAGAGATTCCATCATGAAGAAGAATATAATAACGAGGGTTTTGTCTAAGGCTGAGGTGAGTTCAGTCGCAGCCAGGGTCAACTCAAGGACACACGAAACCTTAAGTGATAACACGAGTGATGACAATTCAATTCTTTATTATCACCCCTTGGTGCTTAATTTATGATTAACATGTGGATACTTATGTAGTAAATGCAATCATATATGGTGGTTATTCGTCTCAGCTGGGTGGAGCCTTACTGTGGGCTCGTAGTCAATAGTCTTCGGGCGACACGAGAAAGAGTGATGTTGGTAAAGCTGTGGTTGTAGCGGTGTTGGATTGATCGTACCCAGTGGTAGTGGTCGTTACGTTGATGCTTGGCTGTAGTACTCGCACCCATCGACTCGGCTTGTTTGGCTTCTGGGTTTTGTAGTCGTGTTGATTCGACTCGGGTTGATGGTATTCGGCTTGGTGTAGTCGTGTTGAAGCGATTCGGGCTGATGTCTTCGGGTTGATGATACTCGGCTTAGTGCAGTCGTGTTGAAGCGACTCGGCTTGTTATATTCCGGTTGATGTGGTCGTATTGAAGCGACTCGGGTTGATGCTACTCGGCATGGTGTAGTTGTGTTGAAGCGACTCGGGCTGGTGTCTTCGGGTTGATGATACTCGGCTTAGTGTAGTCGTGTTGAAGCGATTCGGGCTGATGTCTTCGGGTTGATGATACTCGGCTTAGTTCAGTCGTATTGAAGCGACTCGGCTTGTTATATTCGGGTTGATGTGGTCGTGTTGAAGCAACTCGACTTGTGGTATTCGGATTGATGACACTCGGCTTGGTGTAATCGGGTTGGTGTGATTGTGTCTATGACCCTCGGCTCGGGCTGATGATACTCGGTTAAGTGTCGTCGGCTTGGTGTGACGTGTTGATAACCCTCGGCTCGGGCTGATGATACTCGGCTAGGTGTCGTCGGCTTTGTGCGATCCCGTTGTGATTCTCGGCTTTGGATTCGGCTGTGGCAGTCGGGTTGGTGGTTCTCGTTGGGCCCCTTAGGTTTAGTCAGCCTGGAACGAGAAGACGATCGTATTTAGAGGAGAGCGAACGAGTCGGGGAAGCGAACGAATCGCGGAAGCGAACGGGTCGCGGAAGCGAACGGGTCGCGGAAGCGAAGGAGCCGCGGAAGCTAACGAATCGCGGAAGCGAACGAGTCGCGGAAGCGAACGAATCGCAGGAAGCTTCGGTTATGTTGGGTACCAGGCGACTGCGGACACTGCCACACGTCAACTTCGTATATCCTCGGTTAACTCCAGCACTTCACCACTTCTGGTGTCCAAAACCGAAATACTTATGTGGGTAGCAAAAGGAAGCGAATGAGAATTATATTCACACACTGTGGAAATGATTCTCATTTATATGCACCGAAGTAAAATAATTCCATTACATCGAGTGTTATGACTGAGGGTATTTTATGAAGATTGCAGAGTATGTATTGACCAATGGTAAATTCATAGATAGCGGGACTCGTAGAAATATGCACATTAAGGTGGGGCATATAATGAGGTGGGTTAACCACAAAATAAAATATTTTTAAGGAAAAGAAATAAATGTAATGGTCACGTTACAATATGCTACTTGAATACTAAGCAAAAAATCATTTTCTAGATTTTAGTGCTTTTGTAAATAAAACACTGTAGCTTAATTTTTTTAATTACTCTTTTTGTGGCAGAATCACTTACTTAGGGTTTGACATTTTAAAAACAATTTAAGAAAATATTTTTGGTTATCTCAGCAAGGTGGTTACAAAACAGAGGAAATCGAACAAGTTTGATAAAATACAGATATTTTCCACAGAGAGTTTTTCAGCCACACTTTCTCTGGATACTTCTAAAATAGAAACTCATTTAAATGTTGTTCTTAGGGTATTCCTTCTGCTCACTTTGCTTTGAAGAATTTTTTTCTTCCCATTTTCCCTTACAAAAAGAAATTCACATCCACTTTTCTTTTTTAAAAAACTCAATTATAATTCCATTATTAATTTAATAGAAAATTATTCTTCAAATGAAAGTGAAATTTCAAAAATTTCTCTGCTTAAAAAAATAATTAAACAAACATTAACATTTCGCCAAACCATTACGGCAATCTTCGCAAAAAAATATATAAACAACAAACCAAGTGAAATTTCCATTTAAATATTAACTACTAAAATATAACAATATTTTATTTTTTTATTTTTCAATCTCAGCAAAGTTGTTGACTGCTTAAATATAGTTGTAAAAACAGATTTTAACTACCTTAACTAATTAAGTTTCACAAATTAGACAAACGGGTAGAAGAAAAAAAAACGCTAAAACAAAATCACTTAAGCTCAACACTTTAGCAAAACGATCATAAAACGTTGCTAATCGTAAAGTCTTAATAGATTTAGTTCGAAATAGATATTTAACAATAAAAACGATCAAATTTCATTTGATACCATAAACAACAAGACATTTGTATTTCGTCGAAAACTTGTTTAAAAAACAAACAATGAAATTATTTAATATTCGTAGCGAATTTTGAATGTGATTATTTAAACTTATGGTGTGTAGAAGATGAGTTCATTTTCAGCTTTTAAAAATGAACTGGACTGGTATTACTCTTTTGGATCATTAAGCGAAAAAAGTTAATTGGTTTTTATACCCTACTAGCGGACCCGGCGAACTTCGTCTCGCTATTAAGGAATAAAATTTCATACAAAAACTTAATTTTCGATTTTTCCAATTTTCCGATCTTTCCAGAGGGATTTTCCAAAATTTTCTTCCGCAAAGACCTTCTCCTCGAAAATGCGAATAACTGACAAAAAATTTTACAGAAATCGGCCTAGCCGTTCTCATTTTATGAATTACTATACATTTTTTACACCATTTTTATATATATAGATACCACAATGTCGAAAAGGGTATTATAAGTTTGTTTTGGTAAAAATTCATGTAACACCGCGAAATATTCGTCGGAGACCCCCAATGTGGTATACCAATCTTCATATCTCGACGAGATAAAGCGATTTTGAGATGTGTGTCTGTCCGTCCGTCCGTCCATCCGTCCGTCCGTCCGTCTGTCCATTATAAATTGTAAACACGCTCCAGGCCGCAATTATGGACCGATCGTCACGAAATTTTGTATGGAGGTCGGGTCCAGATCAGAATAGATCCCTATTCTTATTGGTGATGATCGAGAAATATTAAGCGGGTGAAATGGACCAAAAACAAAATTTTTATCCAATTTTGTAGCGGCTCTGTATGTCGCAATTATAGTCCGATCGCCTCGAAATATAATATAATGTAAGATTATATGACAAAGAAGAAGGTTGCAATTTGAAGTGGTGATCGGATAATGTTTAGAGGGTTAAATGGACCACAACTTTTGTGTGAAAATTGTGAAAATTTTTAATATACCGGTAATATCTTTATTCCTGGACCACACATTCCGCCCACATAAATAATTTTTGGAAGGACAGCTCTTGCCCTTTCCATTGATGCCAATTATGTTGATTTATGTGGTCAGATAACAGAGTTACAGCCTAATATATCGAGTGTTTTGCTTGTAATGTAATCAAAAGCATACTAGAGGTCGCAATTATAGATCAAAAGTCACGAAATTTTGCACGAGGTAGGGGTTTAGGTCGAAGAAGATGCCTAAAATTTTTGATGATGATCTGATATTATTTAGCGGGTACAATGGACCATTACTTTTGTATGTTAAATAAAAAAATTTTTGTTTTTGGTCCATATTTGAATCCCTGGAGGCCATATACCGGCAAAGTCGCCTATATATGAAAAATTAACTACCGATCTTTCCTCTGATGAAAATTGCAATAATATGTGTGCTTGGTAACGGACCTACTACCTAAGATATAATGAGTTTTGTGAAGAGAACCACATCTTCCTCCCATGCTACAAATTTTCTCTATCATGGCAGACAAATTCCCAGTTCTTACAAATTGCGTGGAACCCTATCATATTACCTGTCCAATTGTTCAAAATTTAAAGATGTAGCAGAAATTGCTAAACAACGCCAATTTTCAAATTTAAGAATATTTCTTAAAATGTACTGTATATAATTGTTCCACAAACATTCCAGTAGGGACAAGGAAGCCTTCTCTCATATCAATGAGAGCACCCCGATTAATATCAGCTCAATGATATGTAGACAGCGTAATTTTATGCAACACCTATTTTTGTAAAATTTGCATATTTTTGGCTTCTAATTAAATTCTAATCGAAATATATCACATATGCAAAAATATGCGAAATATATAAATTATGCATATGCAAATATTATTTTTGCATATGGAAAATTTCTGTATTTCACATATTTTCGTATGCTACATATATTTCAATAATATCTTCTAAAATGTTTACGTGTACATTTTTCTGTTTGAAATTCACTTCAGACAAGTCAATAAAATAGAGAAATCTATAACCAGAGCCACAATCTTCAAAATGTCGAAAATGGGGAGCTTTCGTTGTATGGGAGCTATATGAACGCCTAGACCTATACCGACAAATAACAGATGGAAAGTTTAATCCCCCCAATGAAGACTTAATACCAAATTTTAGCCAATTCGGAGGGATATTGAGACCATAACCTTCAAAGTACAGAAAATCGATAGGTTCTGGTTATGGGAGCTATATGAAGACGTTGACATTTAACGACAAATTTCAGGTGGAAAGTTTTTTACCTCCAACGAAGACTGAATACAAAATGTCAGCCACTTCAGTTTGATATTGAGGCCACAACCTTCAAAATACCGGATATCGGGAGGTACGGTTCTATGGGAGCTATATGAAGACCTGGACCTATACCGATAAATTTCAGGTCGAAAATTGTGATGAACGAATACTTAATACAAACTTTCAGCCAATTCGATGGGATATTTAGGGCACAAAGTCATGCATATGGTTTAGCAAATATGTCAAAATATGCAAAAAATTAGGTCCAGACTAAATTTCCGTTCTAAAATTACTTATTGGTGCCACCATAGTACAATTGTTTGCACACCCGCCTTGCACGCTGAAGGTCGGGCGTTCGATTCCCGGCCAGCAAACATCAAATTTCCAACGATGGCAAAATACCCCTCAGTAAAGTTGGCGACATTTTCTGAGTATTGCAACCATGTACTCAACTACAGGTGGTGTTTTAAGACATGCCTTTCGGACTCGGCGATAAACAGTAGGCCCCATACTATTGCTGTAATATGAATCGTGGTGCACGCCCTGTCCCTTCTGTGATGTTTGTGGAACAATTATTATATTGTTATTTAAACTTAATGTGATAAGGTTGCAGACTCCAAAAATTTATTTCTTACAATTAGCTTATTTGTCCAAAAGAAACTTTGATTTGCTGAAAGCTAACTCGCAGGGTAGTGGTGTAGGGTATCGTATGGTCGGCCCTGTCCGACTATAGCCTTTGCTTACTTGTTTTATAAGAAAAAAGTTTTGTTAAATTTTAACAAATTACATTAGGGGACACCATAAAACATATGTTAGAAATAAACAATTGTAAATTTAAAAGTAAACTAGTATTAGTCGGTTTTGCCGACAGATATATACCCTAAGCCTGTGTGAATTGAAACTTTAATCTATGGACAGATCGTACGCCGCCTACGCAACTAAAATCCTCTCCCCCAAAAATTAGGTATTTATAGGGGTTTCGGATTTTTGTGCCCCCTTTTTGGACATTTGAGGTACTTGAAGGAATGGACTGACATAGTCCACTTATCTGAATATTTTTGCAGTTTTTTGGAGGAGGTAACGGGGATGTTGACCGATAAGCACCATCTTCGAACTTTATCCAATATTCACAGAAATAATAATCTATGCAAAGTTTGGACCAACGCAGTATCCGCAACGCACTTCGAGTTATCATGCGCTCCAGCCACTATACTATTTTCTCAGGAAGCATGGACGTGCCCCTTAAAAAATTGTACCCTCGGAATAGAGGCCTAGAACACAAACTGGTAAAAAAAACAAGTAAAACAATCGTCTAGTTCGGCGGGGTCGAACTTTTTATACCCTATACATTCTAAACTATGGAATGGAATAGTTAGTTTCCTTTCCGGTTTAAAATTTTATTGTGAGAAGATTTTCGACCACGAATATACAGAAAGTGTGAACTTATGTGGACAATTTTTGGTGCAGAAGTTTTGTGATCACTGGGAACCTCAAAAGTGAAAATTGCAGATAGTTCGGTCAATAAATGTACCTAAATTTCTCAAAACACAGAAAATCGGGAGGTACCGTTATATGTGGGCTATACCAAAATATGGACTTATGTCTATAATTTTTGATGGAAAATTTTTATGACTATTGGGAACCTCTAATGTCAAATTACGGGAAGTTCAGTTAAAAAAGTAGCTACAACCCTCAAAATACCGAAATTCGGAAGGTACCGTTATATGGGATATGCCAGGAGTTTTCAAAATATACGTCAATGTCAATGTCAAACTACAGCTAATTCGGTCTAAAAATGTGGCTAAAATCGTAAAAATACGTGAAATCTGGCGGTACCGTTACATGGGGGCTACCTAGGCCCACAATTTTTGGTGGAGAAATTTATTGACTGCAAGGAACCTCAAATGTCAAATTATGGGTAGTTCAGTCAAAACCCTCAAAATACACAAAATATGAAGGTGGTGGAGAAATTTCGTGATTGCAGGGATTGCCAAATTCCAAATTAAAATTATGGTTAGTTTAGTCAAAAATGTTGCTAAAATAAAATCAGGAGGTACCGTTATATGAGGGCTATAGCAAAACATGGACCTATGTCGATAATTTTTGATGGAAAAATTGTGTGACTTCTTGGAGCCTTTAATGTTAAATTACGGGAAGTTCAGTCAAAAATGTAGGAAAAACCTTCAAAATACCGATAATCGGGAGGTACAAAATATAGACCTATGTTGTCAAAAAGTTTTGGGACCTCAGGGAATATAAAATATCGGTCAAACAATGTAGCTAAAGCCCTCAAAATACCGAAAATCGAAGGATACCATTATCATGGACCTATATAGTTCATATTCGAAACTGATCTATGTCTGGAGGAAATATTACGATGTACAAAGCGAGGACCTAATCGGTTGTTCCCTTCAGGAGTAATCGTGCAAACCTTTTTAGCCAAAAAGGTTGAACTTTTGTGAGGTGGTAAGTACCCGAGGGAGTGGACCGATATGGCCAGTCAACGAACTCGGTATATGTTTGGACAAAATATTACTAGATGCAAAGTTTGGGCCAAATCCGTTGGTCGATTCGAGAGTTATCGTGCACTTCAGCCAGCCCGACAGACCGACAGAACTGACATGGCTAAATCGACTGTAAATTGTCTGAGGCGGATTTTGCTGTCAATCGACCGTATAACGATGACGTTCACTATAAAATCTGAGCAAGTACTGCAACAAGATCATGTCATTGTTTTGCTGTACTGGAAGAATCGTCCCCTCCGCATGCAGATTGTCTACTGATGGTTCTCAGGGAGGCGTTTTGATGTTACACTTATATTCTCGGACCACGGAGGTGCCGCATACTGTACCACAGACTAGCCAAAAGTGTTATATGTGATAAACAAGGTAGCTTTATCTGCAACGCGACTGCTGCAGGCTTTGCATTTAAGTGCCTTTTTCCTACATCTCAACATGTCGCAGATTGCTGCGGCATGCATGAAATACTCTCAAGTGTGTCTTTGGGTAGTTAGTAATCGGAATTCCGTTACCATCAGCTCAGTGCTCATCTCCATGGTCTGTGCAGTGAACACAGTGGCTCAGCGTTTAAAAAGGTGGTAAGATCGACCAAAAGTTACCCGATGATCCAAAGATCCTGGAAGGGGAAGTCTTCGACTTCTTGTTGCTGACTTCCACGTACGACTGGCGTTTACATATATAATTGTTTATCTAACCGGAGAATGGTCTACTCGATGTCCTCAAATATCGTGGAGTGCTTCAAAGTAACGTAGGGGTTTGTTTTGCTTGAGTTCTCAAGGAAAGTGCAGCGCTGTTATAGTGCTGTACTGCATATCGAACCCATGCTGATGATCGGCAACAGGATAATTATTTATAATGCTGGAGCTCAATAATTTTTGCTATTTGGGAATAGGCCAAAATGGGACTTTACGATTCATCCTTTCCTTGTTTAAGTAGAAAGACCCTGCCTATTTTGCAGTCTTCGGGTACAATGCCGTTGGTTAGGGACATGTTAAAAACTTTGATGAGAAACTCAACACCAGATTCATTTAGTTGCTTCAGCATTACCATGATAATGACTTAACGCTATGGATGATTTGGCATTCCTAATGGCATTCGCAACATAATCCATAGTAAATTGTGGTGGTTACTCCTCAGCAGAAAGAGAGGTAATATTCTACTCTTAGACTTTTCACTCCCGGGGTGGTCGACAAATTTTCGGTTCAAATATCTTGCGTAACTCTTCATATGGTCACCAAAAGTGACAAATGTCCTAAATTCCCAGCGCTCGACAGTGACATAAACATTAATTTATTCTTGCTCTTCAGACAATCTAGCCACTTATTCCGCTTGTACCCACCCACCAATCAGTTAACTTAAAGCGTTACCTCCCTTACTCTGGGATCACACGAGGTTGCTCGATGAACCTCATACTGACTACGTTTATTATAAATGCTTGGTAAATATAAATATGCACAGCGAGCGGATGCAGCAGTGATTATGTCGCAGGATGTCCTATCTCCTACCCAAACATGAGAAAGGTTGAGCAGTTCTCTGAAGCGGTGATTGGTAAACTCTCTGAAATGAGGTCAATGAGCTTTCTCATAATTGATGAAAGTAAGACCTTCGGAGGTGATGAAGTCGGGCTGTCTGCAGATGGAGACAACTATAGGAAGATCGTCCAACCAAATAGACACGATGGTTATGTCTGGTGAGCTGTGGCACTCTCCGCTAATTTTGATTGGATTGTCCTCATTGGTAGTTTAAAACGTACGGTTATCAATCTGTTCAGCCAACGCTATACCCCTCTGGTTATTACCTGGGACCGAATGCCACTACAGATAACGATCATCCACACCTAACTGATATCCCCAAACATTTAATGTACGTGTCATTAGAGCCAGGTCCAATCGAAATAGGTCTGTATTCAACAGACTGTTGCACCAGGTAAGCTAGCTCCTAACTTTATTTCTCATGCTATCCAGATACATATTTTCTAGGTACGTTGTAAGCAGTAGTTCTTCTTGAGTTTAATTTTCTGCAACGCCGCGACCTTGATGTTTTTTTCGACTCATAAATTCTACTATTTTCTCGATTTTACCTCGTAGTCCATTGACATTGAATTGCAGAAAGGATGTATTTTCAGGGTTAGAGTAGCTATGGTGTTGAGTGCTACGTATGCGGTTGCTATTGTGTTCAAGCATCATGCGATCACATATTCGCCGTCGTAGTCCCTCACATGGACAAGTCCAGAGCAAACTCTGACATGCATTAACTTCCTACATTAATTGCATTGGTTGCTGATATGACAAACTGATCACATGTATATTGGTCCTGGGTCCGGGCACTGAATAAGATAATCCGGAGCACGAATTTCCGGATATGCTGCTCCCACCACCCAAAACGCGATATAAATACAGCCGCTGAATTTGTGGTTGCTGGCCAGAACACGCACGTTGCATGGTTCGGGTCAATCCGCTGCTTGTCTAGGAATCGTGCCAGGACACTGAAGTATTTCGAAGGCCCGGGGACCAATGCGACGATGTATTAATCTTGATTGGTGACAAAATGGTAGCAAATGTATGGTCGGGTCTTATGTAAGGTGCTCATTGTCGACGATATCTACGAGGGTTGCACGATAACTTTCTGGCTTAACAATGAAAACGCGAATATTTACCATCAAAAATAGTTTTATTTTTTTTTTCTTGATTTATATACTTTTTCATGCGCTCAAACCAATTGTTGAAGCACTTTTTCCACTTCGATTGAGACACATCCAGAACATGGTCTTTGAAAGCTGCAAAAACACCTTCTGACGTCGAAAACTGTTGATTACGCCTTTTTTCTTGATGTGCGGGAACCAAATGAAATCATTGGCTGCCATGTCAGGGCGGATGACGCGGATGACCCATCAATTCGACGTTTTGTCCGGCCAAACAGGCGCTGGTTTGTATCGATGTGTGAGAGCGTCATGGTGCGCAATGATTCGCATTCTCTTGTTCTCTTTTCTAATTTCTCAGGAGACTTCAGGCGAAGAAATTGTAGTGTACCACTCAGAATTAACCGTCCTACGTTCCTGAAGCCATGTTCAGTTTTGCCGAAGTAACCGACGAAGTGCTTCATTCATGAACAACCTTCATTGGATTTGGCTCGCCTTCGAAGACCCACACGATCGATTGCTGTTATGTTTCGGGCTCATACGCATAGATCTAAGAGTCGTCGTCTGTGACGATCTTACAAATGTCGTTTGAAAACCGCGATCGTATTTATTCACAATTTTTTTGCACCAATCGACCAGAACCTTTTTTAGCGATTGTCCAATTGTGCTGTATCTAACGAGAAACCCCAATTTCTGCGGTCAGGTGTTCATGATTATCAAATGTTAGTTGGTGGAAGAAATGCAGAAGGATGCATCTATCTCACGGTATATAAAATGACGATCTTGCATTATCCGTTCACGCACTGTTTAATTTTTTCTGGCACAACGGCCGTTTTAGGGCGACCCTCACGACCTTCGTTTTTTTAGCGAGTGCCGGCCACGATTGAATTCATTAAACCAGTTTTGCATAGGATGGTCCCTTATCGACATACAAAGACTTTGTTTGATCGATGCACTCTTGCAGTGAATATCCACGATGACATTTGTAAAAAATGATCGGACGAAAATGTTCACAAGTAAATTCAATTTTTTCAAGTCGCTATAAACAACACGACAAATGGTCGTATGTCAAACTGTCCTGAGTACGGTTAGGCTAAACTTTCGAACAAAAATCTCAACTGGCGTCTGGCAACATGCAGTGTTACCTAGGCCAGAAAGTTATCGTGCAACCCCCGTACTGACTGATGTGTGAACACGTGGCAACTTCCTAACAGTAATCTAACCTAAATTGTCATAACTGTGATGTAGGGTATATAAAACAAACATCAATAATGTAATGATACTACATAACGACAGTCTACAATTTAGCCATAAAGACCACGACTTAAGTTTAACATTGCTAATCACCAACATTCTCTTGCAAATTATATTCTTTGACTTAAGCCAAAAAATCCACAGGCATAATCCAACCAAGAAACGTCAACAAGTTCATTAACATTTTAACCCGTGTGTTAACACTTGAGGGGTAAAATTTTGAGCCACAAACCAAACCAACACTCCAGCATCAGCACTGTTAACAAGCTCCAAAGAAGAATTCCAAGCCAACAAACCATCACCTCAATGTAATAAATAAAACCCCTTCTAAGCATTCTATGATAAATGATGGCTAAAGTTTTAAAATCAAGTTTTATATTGTTGTTGTTGTATGAGTTTGGAGAGGGAGTTATACAATGATAGATTCCTCAAAATGTTATGATCATGCTTCTTGTGGCTGGTATTCTTTTTTTGAAGAAAAATAAAAAATCTTGTGAATTTCCTTGATGTTAACCAAGGTTCATGAATAGACTGCATTTTTTCCTAATATGAAAATAGCCTTTGGCTTTTCCTTGTATGGGGGAAGTTCTACGTCAATCGTTAAATGTTAGAGTTGTTTTTATGTGTTTTATGTGACTCCACACATACATTCATATGAAGGGAAAATATTTGTAGAAGTGTAGGTGGCATTACACGAGAAATAAAAATAAGTCCGTTAGTCTGTAAACAATATGTTTTGAAAATCCACAGTAATTTTCTGAAGGTTAACGGAAAAATAATGTTTGCAAATAAAAAATATTTCATATAAAAGATGTATGAATTATTAGTCGGCCTTGCTGACAGACTGTGACTGTAAAAACAAAAATAACAGGAGCGGTGATCATAAAAGAGTTAAGAACAGATCATTGATTTTAAAAAAAAATATCCTTTTTTGTAGGTGGCAAAAACTTCTGCAGTTTTTAGGGTCAATTTTTACACCTTTGTGGGGTAGGTACAGCGTTGCCGACAGTTTTTGATCGGAAATCGTCAAAAAAATCGTCAAATCGTCAACAAAATTTGGAAAATCGTCAAAAAATCGTCATCATGATCCAAAACTAGGTTTGGTTACCGTTTAATGCGATTTTTTAGCCGATAGGTTTGTCAATGAGACTGACAACATAAAATATACAACCCACAGCAATAAACATAACCCAATCTCACTTAAAGGGTTGTCCCTAGTTGGGCAGACCAAAAAAAATAATTTTCTTGAATTGTTTTCAGAGAAACTACCAAAATTTTTTTAGAAAGTTCGTTCATCAAGAAAGAAAGTGCACATCTTATACTACTTTTGGTATTTTCGTTGTTGAAAAAGATTGCAAAGTCTTGTGGTAAATGGCTATCTGCTAAACCCTTTTTTGTAAAAGCGTTTTGCGATGCCATCGATGACTCGAAAACGGATGGGTCGATTATCGTACATGTTTGTAAGCATTTTAATAACCTATTAATCTTGCCTTAAGGCGAAACAGAATATTAAACAAACTTTTTTATAAAAAAAAATTAACTGTCAAAGTCAAAATTTCGATTTTAACGAAAAAAATTGACTGTTTTTTTTTTTTTTGTCAAAAGGACAAGCCTTTTATTTATTTAATAAGCTCACCAAACCATGTGAAGATCGGTGAATTCGGTTTCGAGCTATCGTTGGCACCGACTTCAATAATGTCATTTCGAGAAAAATGCGTTTAAAGTATCTATGCTACATACAAATCTCAAGCAATTGTTCCCTTCTTGATTTTTTGCGGCATACTCTACACTACCTGTACTTCAAAATAAGCATTTTTTTTAAGTGACAAGTAATGGTAACCCCTTAGGTACCGCTTTAAAACAGCTTTCAGAAGATGATAGTTTTCCCCTTGTTTTTCTAGTTTGCAGTAATGCATCAAGGTAAAGCTGGGTACACATTGCCAGTTATGAATGACAGATTAGCTCAAACATCGCTTGCTTGACACTGTGACCGCCCATGTTTGTCGGTACACGTACATTTGGTTGATGGGCAGTCGAAAATTGACAAAAACTCTCATTAAAGAGGACATGGGTCGGAAGTATTATATCTCGAAAAATTTTAAAAGTAGATTTTCATTCATTAAGAATCCTACATGAAAATTTTCAGCTGATGTAAATAAAAGATGAGGCAAATACTATGAAAATACCTCTATTCCAGATATGTGCCTAAATAAAGCCAATCCGTCTCGAAATTGTTTAAAAACATTAAAATAGCTCATGAAACCGAGTATGGAATATTGCTTCCCTTAAAGACTTTCGTGAAATTCTGGTCAAAATATAGTTATCATGTGTTATTTCATGCAATTCGGGATTACGTGAAAAATCGTCATTTTGGACCATAAAATCGTCAAATCGTCATTTTTCAATTTTAGGCCAAAAAATCGTCAAAATGACGATAAATCGTCAAATTCGGCAACACTGGGTAGGTATCATAAACAGTGGGCCTAATTTTTCCACTGACAAACCAAATCAACAGAATTTGCCCAGAATAAAATTATAATATTGTAACAAAAACTACTTCAAACGTTAGTGCGAGATATGTATGAAGGGGTGCCCTGAATATTCCATATCTCAGGAAGTAAAACCTTCCCCTAGCAAAAATATATATGTATAGAATGTTGTAGTTATGTTTACGTGGCTACTTACATGCAATAATCCATCTTGGAACAGAACTTAATTTTTAGCAGTCGTCTCTTTGGAAAATTTTCCAATTTGCCAACAGGTCATTTGAGTTGGCCACTATAGATTTTTTTGAGCTTTTGGTTCATTATGTTAGGAAGGCTTGCCCACGAAACAGAAAACTTATATCCTTGTAATCAAATATCATCCATTTCAAAAAGATTAAAATTTCAAAACAATCTTCCAACAGCCCACAAACTGTACTTAACCAACATTTTGGAAAGCGTTATCCAATATAGGCTCCTTTCGATTATTGCGACCACGAGCCATTTAAGTTGGCCATAGTAGGATCTTCTACTGCTTTTGGATCGTTATGTCTGGAAGCATGGACTTGCCAACGAAACATATTATGTCGCTGTAAACTTGACCACAAGGAGTACCTTCCGTAAATATTTCAAAACTATTCACGAACAGAACTTAAAATGCATTAGGCTAAAGTTTTGAATTTTTGTAAGAAAGGTGCCCGAAGGTAATGTCCGACATGAACCTTCTTGGACTATCATATACGATTGAGAAAAAATTATCATATGCAAAGTTTCGCCCAAATGCGATACACAATTCGTAAGTAATCGTGACCATCACCGATGTAGCCAGGGTGATGACCGAAATTTTGTAGATATTTCTTGTATATTTTACTCACAAAACATCAAATTTTGTCCGTAGGGTCGCTCGAAATGGTGTCAAGATGCATTTCTGACCATCAGTAGTTTCAGTTAGGGCAGGCAGGTTTTTGTAGAGCTGTTCGACCATTATCTCAGGGAGTATGGACTTGCCCCCGAAAAAAGTGAACCGCGATTCGAGACATGTCCTTAAATTATGCTTTTTTGAAAATATTTGAAAATCCGTGTGGAATATTCTCGAGGTACCGATATAGTCCATATTCGAACATGATCTATGTCTGGAAGAAATATTACGAGAACCAAAGATGGAGAACTCAAGCAACATATCTTCTAGTCAACACGCTTACTTTAAAGGGAGCTCAACAGACACAGCCCTTCACGAAGTCGTTAGGACTATTGGGAAGTCCTTACAGCACAAAGAATAAACCTTATCCTCATTTCTGGATATAGAAGACGCCTTCAGCAACGTTAGCAGTAGTTCAGCAATAGAGCAGGCTCTATATAACTTCGGCGCAGAATCATTCATCAGTAGCTGGATAACCACCATGCTGCAGAGTAGGGTCATTAAGTTAAAGCAAGTAAATCGAGGAAGTCCATAGGAAGGTGTGATCTCACCTATAAAACATTCAACCAGAAATTTGTCGGTATAAGTCTATGTCTTCATATAGCCCAGATAGAACGGTTTCAACAGATTTTTAGTATTTTGAGGGCTTCAGCGTCATTATCAAACCGAAATGGATGATATTTGGCATGTACTTTTCGTTGAGGGTATAAAAGAGTCCAGTATAGGTCCACGTTTTCATATAGCCCTATAGAAGGGTTCTTCTTGATTTTCCTTATTTTGAAGGTTGTGGCCTCAATATCTATCGAATTCGCTGAAATTTGGCATTTAGTCTTCATTAGGAGTATATGAAGTTCCACCTAGAATTAGTAAGTATAGGTCCACATTTTCATATAGTTCCCATGGAACGGTATCGCCATATTTTCAGTATTTTGAAGGTTATGGCCTTAATATCCCACCGAAATGGATGAAATTTAGTATTTAGTTCGTTGGGGTATATGACTTTCTACCATTTTTTCGCATAGATCTACGTTTTCACTTAGGTCCCACAGAACGGTCCCTTCCTGATTTTGTATTCGGTTTGCGTTTAGTCTTCGTTAAGAGTATACAACTTTTCACCTGAAATTTTTGGTGTAGGTCCATGTCTTCATGATGCAGGCGACAGAAAATTTTAATAAAGTTTTCTTTAAATTGGTTATCTAAGTCTTGGAAGTTTATTGTTACAAATTTCAAGCACCAAATTCTCCATTTTATATAAACAGTCCTATCGATAAATCTAAGAATAGGAGAATACTTCAAAGATATAATACTGAAAGTCATTGCTTTTATACGCTACCGAAACTTAACAGTATTTTAATTATAATCATGCAAATATCCTTGCGATCTCCAACATAACAAACGCATGTTAGTCGCTAGTCCTTATTATTCCAAATGTAACTTGTAACTTCGACTCCATCACGCATTTTGTCATAACCAACGCTACTGAAATTTTTTGTTACTTAATTGTTGTGAAATCTTTGAGACATTGCTTACAAAAGTATACACGCGACGGTCATGTATGTATTTGTCTTTAAATTGGTATCCAAGTCAAGGTTCTACATGATTCGTTATTTACAATTCGACAATCCTTGAAAGGATATACGCGAAAGTCTTTAATATAGTACGAGGAGAAATAGAAAAGTTTGCGACCAAGGCAACATGCAGTGTCGCCAGGCGTCATTTGACTTTTTTTGGAAACTTTGACAGTTTTTAGTCTAAGCGTACTCAGGACAGTTTGACATACTACCATCTGTTGGGTTGTTTACAGTGGCTTCATTGAGGCACCTCCAAAACATGGTTTTTGAACGCTTTTCCAGCATTTTTCGCGTTCATACGCATAGTTCCATGATTCGTCACCTGGATCCATTTTATAAAAGACTTTCCGAAGCACCGCGATCGTATTTTTTCGAAATTTCTTGCGCCGATCAACACGGGATCCGACGAGAAAATCCCTATTTTGGGCGCCAAGTGTTCATGCAATATCAAATGTTAGTTGTTGGAATAAATTCCCAAGGATGCCTCAATCTCACGGTACATAATATGGCGCTCTTGCATTATCCGTTCACGCACGGCTGTCACAACGG
Organism: Musca autumnalis; assembly: GCF_047663935.1. Lineage (NCBI taxonomy): Eukaryota > Metazoa > Arthropoda > Insecta > Diptera > Muscidae > Musca > Musca autumnalis. The sequence continues at coordinate 75,872,208 of NW_027412088.1, forward strand.
CCGTTTTTGCACGACCCTCACGAACTTCGTTCTTATGGCGAGTGTTGGCCACGATTAAATTCATTAAACCAGATTTTCATAGTGCGATATACAAAGATTTAATTTGATCGATGCACTCTTGCCACGTCCACGTCAAAAGTTGTGAAAAATAATGGGACACAATGTTCACAAGTAAATTCCATTTTTTGCGAAGAGATTTTTTCAAGTCACTGTAAACAACACAAGCCATGCTCGTATGCCAAACTGTCCTGAGTACGCATAGGCTAAAAACTGTCAAACTTAAAAAAAAAAAATCAAATGCGTGTTGTCCCCTCGTATTCATTAAATTCTTTTTCAATGTCAAGGTCTTGGAACTTTAATTACACTGTGCAACAAAATGGAGGTGAAAGTCTGGGGCCCGGAAAATTCCTCTTGCGGAAGAAAGGCTTTGGTGAGTACATTAAGATCCCCGAAGGACAGATCCGCCGTGAGTCGAAATTCCGCGTTATGGCGTAAAAATCGATTAGTTGTCAATGAGAGCCGCTAATTCCTGATGCCTTACAGGGTCTAAATCAAAAACTTCATCACGCCATAACGCGAAAGTTCGACTCACGGGAGATTTGTTCTTTGGGATTCTTATCATCTTCAAAAGAAATTATCTGTGCCCCAAAATTTGTGTTCACAGTGTTATAAGAAACTAAATACTTCATGGGTAAAAAATTTACATTTTGTACCGAAAAACATACAAGTAGAAGAATCCTTGAACAATCTGATTCTATCCTTTAATAGAAGTCTTTGCTGTTTCAGACTACCGGAACCTTCAGGCATCCTTTTGAAAATATCCTTGGGGTCTCCAAAATAACAAAGGGATGACATTCGTGCGCCTGTAATTATTTCAAATGTATCCTTTATCTTTTAATCCAACATATATTTTGCAAAAACAAACGCTACTGAAATTGTTTGAAACTTAATTGCTTGCGAAATCCTTGAGACACTGCTTTCAAAAAGGATACACGCGACTGTCATTTATATACTTGTTCTTAAATTGATTCCCAAGTAAAGGTCCAAGGTGATATTTTTTTAAATAAAGTGAAGCGAAGCCAATTTACAAACGTTAGAACTCGACTAATTTTTGCAATTCTATGTCAAGGTCATGGAACTTAGATTTTTAGAAATCAAATGTTTCAAGCGTATAAAGTTCAAATTTTATACAAACAAATGCTACCGATAGACTTAAAAATAGAGCCCGTCTGGTACTATCCTTGAGTAAAAACCATTGCTTCTGTAGGCTACGAGAGCACAACTCAGAAATAATTTCAATCATATACATGAAAATATCCTTGCTATTTCCAACATAAAACGCAGGTCAGTCGCTCTTCTTTAATTATTGCAAGTGTATCCTTTATCCTTGACTCCAACATATATTTGGTCAAAACAAATGCTACTGAAGTTTTTTGAACTTAACTACTTCCGAAATCCTTGAGATATCGCTAACAAAAGGATACGCGCGACAGTCATTTATATATGTTTCTTTAAATTAATTCCATGTCAAGGCCGTACAAAATGTTTTTATTTGAAATAAAATATATCAAGCGTGAAAAATTTTCAACTGGCCATGCTTGAAAGGATACACGCGACAGTCAATAATATATTTTTCTTTAAGTAGATCTCAAAGTCAAGGTCCCACACGATTTTTTCTTTGAAATACTGACAAGCTTTACAATTCGAGAATCCTTGAAAGGATACACACTAGGGTTATGACTTTTTGATATTTTTTTCTCAAAAATGATTTCCTGTAGCAGGGATGAATGAACTTTTGCCTAATAATCATTACGCTATCGTTTATTCTATTGAAATATAAAAAAAGTTCACGCACAAATCGATTTTAAAACAAGTAAGCCAAGGCTATAGTCGGACGGAGCCGACCATGCAATACCCTACACCTTTACTTTTGGGAACTAGCTTTCCACAGATCAACATTTCCAACATAATAATTGTTTCGCCTTATTGCAATTTTCATCAGGGGGGAAGATCAGTAGTAGAGATGGGCGCGTGCCAAAGAAATTAGGCACGAACATGCACGAACACGAAGCAAAATTTTTATGCACATTCACGCACAAACACGGCGTTTTTCGAGAAGGCACGAACACGCACGAAATTACACGAAATTACAAAAGCAGTAAGGAAAGGATCAAAGTCGGGCGGGGCCGACTATATAATACCCTACACCACAGTGAATATGTAAAATATGTATGGGACTAAATCCAAATCAGAACAGATTTCGATATAATTTTTCACATTTATTTGTAGACCAAATTCCGTCACATAGTCCAATTTCATCAAAATCGGACAAATATAGCCTGTTTCAAATCTGAACCGATTTCTATAAAATTTGGCACACTGATTTCTAGACTAAAATTTTCAGACCAAATTTCATTGAAATCGGACATATATAGCGTTTTTCTTGAACCAAATTCCTTAAATCGGGCGAAGATATATATGGGGGCTATATTCAAATCTGAACCGATTTTTGCCAAAATAAATAGCGTTCGTCCTTTTGCCAAAAAACTATCTTCACCAATTACCACAAGGTGGTGTAGGGTATAAAAAGGAGAAGTCGATATAGGTGTACATTTGCTTTTAAAAAATATTCATATGTACTTCTAATTTTTCTATTCTTATTTCAAAACCATTTTTTTGTCCAAGTTAGAACTCAAAAGTCTAGTACGGCTTTCGTTGAGAATATTTCCAGATGTGGAAAAAATCTCTCGCTCGTTGCTGAGCTGATGGGTATAGCCAAAAATTATCTGGCTAATTGTTCTAAATATTTTAGATTAGGCTGTTTCCAAAAGTTTAAAACATCAGTCGGGCTAGATACGACACTCGATAATATGTATCAATTTCTGTATCAACTTTTTCATTTTTCGTCTTTTTGCCATTTTGATCCAAAAACTTTGATAATTAGTGTAAATGTGGCATTGTAATTTCCTGCTCATCATATGTTCTCACTTTGTATATCAAGTAACATTGCTTTTACATTATCTAATAAAAAATCATCTTCTTATAGCTCATTTAGATATGACTTCATTAGCCGGATTTAGTGCATTATCAGGTTTCATTTGCTAAATCCGGTCAAAATCTACCAGACAAAAATAAATCCTCGTATACAACTCTGTTTTTAGCAACATGTCGCTAGAAAATACAAAAAGTTGCAAGCTGGGACAAGAAACAAGGTAGGTGAATTGCCATTACAAAAATGTCAAAATGTGTAAACGATACGAAAAAAATAAATTTGATTTGATACCAAGACAAATATTTGCAATGTTTAAACGATAGAATAATTCTTTATTTGCTCATAAGTTAGCATTAGTATCATAATAAGCTAGCATTTTCAATATTAAACAATCAGTTAATCTTGCTTTTGTAGCAAAATACTCTTACAGCCAGTTTCTGCATGTCGAAAGAAGAATGTGTGCGAATGAAACACGTCCAAACTCTTGTGTGTTTTTCAATTCTTTTTTTGTTTTGAAGCAAAAGCAAATGTAAAATTATTTCGAAAACTAAAGTTTGGACGTGTTTCATTCGCACACATTCTTCTTTCGACATACAGAAACAGTCTGTTAATCTCACTCTGGACTTGGTATATGCTCTCAAGTATATACATATGTTGAATTCCAACGTGTTCTTATATCTTGTTTTAACATTTTCGACAATTTGTTGTTCAGCTCCGAGTGTTTAAAATATTTCACAACGTTTTTTGGGCAGTCAATCAGTTTTCTCAAATCGGGAAGAGTATGTTTTTTAATAACATCATCCATAACAAATAATAGAGTCAGATAAACATCCGATTTGCAAAGAGAGTATATTGCGTTAACCCTCATAGTAGTTTTTGTATTTGCTTCTCTCATGAACAAAACAAATGGCAAACAATCATCATCTTTTTTCACTCATACTCTGGCCCCTCCATAACAAAACGGCAATAAGTACCAGACTGCAAAAACGAAGCAAATAATTTTAGGAATATTTTGGTCTGTTTCTTGTTTGATGTTCGTGTTTAGTAAGGTATCTTGCACGACTTCTAAAGGGAGACCAAAAATTTAGCACGATCGTGTCACATAGTGCAGATCGTGTTTAGTCGTGTCGTGCAAAACCGTGTCGAACAAAAAAACACGATCACGCACGGCCAAAAATGCATTCCGGCACGACACGCACAAACACGGCGTTTTTCGAGAAGGCACGAACACGCACTACTCACGACACGACACGCGCCCACCTCTAATCAGTAGTTCTATTTTCAGTCTACTTTGCCGGTATATGCCCTCCAGGAAATAAAATATAGACCAAAAATATTTTTTTTTTTTGTATTTTTCATACAAAAGTAATGGTCCATTTCACCCGCTAAATAATATCAGATCATCATCCAAAATTATAGGCATCTTCCTGTACCTAACTCCCAACCTCGTGCAAAATTTTGTGATTATTGTGGTATAATTGCGACCTCTAGCGTGTTTATGATTACACTACAAACAAATAACAGGGTATATTAGGCTGTAACTCTGTTATCTTATCATGTACACCAATACAATTGACATCAATAGAAAGGTCAAGCGTTCCTCTTTCAAGTATAGCTTACTTGCCCGGAATGTCTCTTCCAAGAATGAAGATATAAGCTGTATACTAAAAATTTTCACAATTTTCACACAAAAGTTTTGGTCCATTTAACCCTCTAAATATTATCTGATCGCCATCTCAAATTGCAAGCTACTTCTTCGTCATATACTCTTACCTTATTTAAAATTTCGAAGTGATCTGACTATTATTGCGACCTACAGAGCAGCTACAAAATCTGATAAAAATTATGTTTTTGGTCCATTTCACCCGCTAAACATTTCACGATCATCACCAATTTAAATAGCGATCTATTTTGATGTGAAACCCACTCCATACAAAATTTCGTGACCATCGGTACGTAATTGCGGCCTGGAGTTTGATTACAATTTATAATGGACAGACGGACACACGGACGGACGGACGGACGGACGGAGGGACGGACACACATCTCAAAATCGCTTTATCTTGCCGAGATATGAAGATTGGTATACCACATTGGGGGTCTTCGACGAATATTTCGCGGTGTTACATGAATTTTTACCAAAACAAACTTATAATACCCTTTCCACATAGTGGTGTAGGGTATAAATATAATTTTTTGAAAAAATATATGAAATGAAAAAATTTTTTTTTCAAAAATTATTTTTTGTTGCACTAATGATTAACTATAAGCCTACTAATAACTATAATAATGTTTATTTCATTCAAATACTGAAGAAAGTCATGCACAAACCACTTTGAACAATTTTAAATTTCTTGTTTTTTGTTAAAAAATTATATCTTTAAATAAAAGCGTTTACGACATTTTTACGATTCTCAGAATTGAAGAAAATTAGTGAGAAGTAAATGTTATGTCAGTTTAATTATCCCATGTGACTAAAGTTTAATTTCAATTGTATATCTGCTTACAGTGACTTCAAAAAATTGTACATAATTTTCATAAATTCAAATTTTAAAATCATTTTGCGCGTGAGGTTTTTTCACCGAATCACCTTATAATTATGAGTTTATGTAATCTTATGGCAAAACTAATCACGCTATGATACAGGGATATGAGGTTGTAAAAAAGTCATAACCCTAATACACACGGCTGACATTTTTATATATTATTTCTTACATTTCCATTCCATGCTAAGGTCGTGAAACTTTAATTATTAGAAATTAGAAAAAGAAAAAAATCATTAAAAGGCCCAAAACTGTGTTGCCATGTTAAGATATATACCCTTGAGTAAAACTCATTGCTTTTGTAGGCTACCGAATCTTAAATACCGCCTAAAAAGAATTTCAATCATATTCATGAAAATATGCTTGTATATAGTCGCTCGCCCTTAATTATTCCAAATGTAACTTGTATCCATGAAGTTTTTATCCCTTAATTATTTCGAAGTCCTTGAGACATCGCTTACTAACAGATGCACGCGACAGTCATTTATATACTTGTCTTGTCTAAATTAATTCCAAAGTCACGGTCCTACAAGATTCGTTATTTTGTAAACTACCGGTTCTTAAGACAGGTTTTCAGTCATGCCCAGGAAAATATCCTTGGGATCTCCAACATAACAAACGCATGGCAGTCGTGTGTCCGTAATTATTCCAAATGTATCCTTTATCCTTGACTCCCACATATATTTTGTCCAAACAAACGCTACTGAAGTTTTTTGAACTTAACTACTTGCGAGATCCTTGAGATATCGCTAACAAAAGGATACGCGCGACAGTCATTTGTAAATATTTCATTAAATTAATTCCAAGTCAAGGCCCTACAAGGAAAGGATACACGCGACAGCTATTATTATTATTATTTCTTCAATTCTTATACCATGTCAAGGTCTTTGAACTTTAATTATTAGAAATAAAATATTTCAAGCGTGAAAAATCCACATTTTATACAAACAAATGCTACCGATCAACTTAATAATAGAATAATAAAAAAAATCCTTGAAAGGCCCAACGCTACGTTCCCACGTTAAGGTATATATCCTTGAGTAAAAGTAATTTCTTTTCTAGGCTACCGAAACTTAAGTGCCACCCAAGTAATGAGAAAACATTTCATCAAATAGCGATCTCAAAGAAAACAACCTTGGAATTTTTCATAAAATCTGACACACGCCTCAAATGACTAGTCAAGGTTTTTCATTATTCTAAAATCTTCCCTAAGAAGTGAGTCTTCAGATCCATTAATGTCGTTACACCTTATTTTCCTTTAGAGAAAATACGAATTAATTCAGGGTCAGAAAAAATTAATGGATATTATCCTTTGAGCAAATATTAACTTTCAAGGACGCACAAAATACAGTTCTTTCTTTCCTACAAATCAAGGCTACTCTTAGAGTCTTTCAGTAATTCACAACTACTGTTAGTAACAGCTTCTGCAGTAAGACAAACATGAGTTCATTGCCAACAGAACAAAGATATCCTGTGGTGTTGCAACGATAGTTATAAAAGTTAACTAACCTTCATATCTAAAAGGTCATTGCATTTGAGTGAATGACTGGCCAGGCCTATGCACAAATACATAGACAACGACAAACTGAGTGTGCCTAAAAACCACAATATTATTTAACAAAAAAAAAAAAAACATTCTGCCAACAATGACTGAGAGATATAGAGGAGGTAGTAACATGCATCCTGTTTGTAATACACACTCCCAGTATGAATCCTTAGGAAGTTGTTGTTGTTATTGTGCACATTGCAGAAGGCTGCCTTTGAGAGCACATAACAATTAGTTCATATTATATGATTTCTTTAATCCTTGTACATTTTCGCATAACAGAGTTAAAAAGGGTGGGCTATGTGAGGATTTATGACTTTCATGCCATTTGCTTTAATATTATTTGAAGATTTTACAGAGTTGCACAGATTGGCCCACAAATATTTACATGCAATAAGCATTTCGGTTAGTGCGAAAATATGTAATCCTTTAAGTTTTTGCAAAGGATCTGTTATGGTCCGTGGTTCTGAAGATTTAAAAAGATTTATACAAGATTTCTGTTGCTCTTGGCCAAAGAGAGTTGGAAGAATTTTCACACATTTTGATGTTTTTATAACCTGTTTTTAGCTACGATGGCTATTTAACCTAACACGAGTATGAGTTTTAAGAGAACCAATCGTAACAATACCAAATTTGCCTCAAAGTAAATTATTCCATCTAAATCTGGAACAATTTTAATAAGGAAAAAATTATACTCTCCATCAAATAATATAAAAACACAACAAAAATTATCTGGCCACTGCGGACCCTAAACGTCAAAACTTAAGGAAAATGTTTTTAAATCTTAAAAAAACTGAATTAGGTTGGTTATATGTGGAATATGCCAAAATTTGGAGTGATATACCCCAAAACACGCATTTGTGCAACATGTTAAAAATAGAAGAATGCTATATAGGGATTGTATAAACTTTTAGCAAAATTTATTGCTTTTGTTAGCTACCGAAATTCAAGTGCTCTGGGTGGCCCCGACTTTTACATTCTTAAAAATATCCTTGGAATCTCCAACATAACAAACGTATTCCCGTCGCACGCCTTTAATTATTTCAAATATGATTTTATCCTTGACTCCATTATATATTTTCTCAAAAAACAAACGCTACTGAAGTTTTTGGAACTAAATTACTTGCGAAGTCCTTGAGACATTGCTTACAAAAGGATGCACGCGTCAGTCATTTATTTATTTGTTTCTAAATGGATTTTTAAGTCAAGGTCATACAAGGTGTTTTATTTTAAATAAAATATATGAAGCGTATAAAACTGGCAAAACATTATAATTTAAGAATCCTTGAACGGACTTTGGCGTCATAAATTAATTTGTTGGGATGCTACTATAGAGGGACTGACGGAAGAACGGCAAATTAGTAGCTCGACTCAGAATTGTATATCTTTTTGTGGATGCATATGATCACTGCTAAAAATATACACACCATTGTTTTCACAATCCGATATGTCTGATGAGCTAAATAACCACCAGTGAAACGATCGTAGGATATCTATTGTATATGTGGGCTCAATTAAATAAATAAATTAATTAATTAAAAATGTATAAATACCTTCGTCCTAATTAGACAACAGCACGATTACGGCTGAGATTTGAACTTAGGGTTCTAAGCCCCCTCCAATCTTCCGAACTGGAAGACATAATTCAATTCAAGAAGGAAATAACATTCGGTTATATACCTGTATGTATTGAAAATGAAGATAGGCACTAGATTGACTAGACAGAAAAAAGGCTTCAAAAATATACAGTAATACGATTCGCTTGATGGGCTGAATAACTACCAGCGATCAATACAACTCCCCCTAGGTCATATTAGCTCAATTTATTAAATTGATTAGAAATATGTGTCATTGATATAAGTTCTGATATGGATTACAGCAGTCCAATTTTCGGCAGGGGATGGAAGAATCCTTAGGAACGGTCCTGACCGGCTTTAACATGACAAAGTCCAGGATTTATCTTGGTCCCTCATTCATCTCAAGTGGACACAGACCTCCCCGTGGTGTCACCTGGGGTAGCTGCCTTTAACACCCGTTAAAGGTATTGAGCTAAAATGTGCCGCGCGTTCACCCATAAGAACCTTAAAAACTTGGGTTTGGGCGCCGGGTTAGTAACACTCTCCTAGAAAAAGCAGCATACTACGAAACAAGTAAGAAAAGGCTATCGTCGGACGGGGCCGACCTTGTGATACCCTACACCTTTACCCCTGGGAATTAGCTTTCCACATATCAAAATTTCTTTATGGAACAAATAAACTTATTGTAAGAAGTAACTTTGTGCATTCTGGTACCGTATCACACCAAGCTTAAATAATAATATAATAATGGTTTCACGAACATCCTAGAAAGGACAAGGGAGACTTCTCTCATATCAACGAGTGAGAGTACTCCGAAACAAACCCCCCTAAAGTTGACGAACCCCGGAAACGTTTTAAGGACCATGATCTGCGAATTTGCACCTGGAATGTTCGCTCTCTTTATAGAGAAGGCGCATTGGCAGATGTACTTGAAAAGTACAAGGCCGACATTACTGCCATACAGGAAATACGATGGATTGGGAAAGGCGTCACAACAACACCTAAAGGTGACGCACTGTATTATAGATTCCATGACACAAAGCATGAGTTTGGTTGCGGATTTGTAGTTGGTCGGAGGTTAATGCCAAAATTTGAAAGGAGAATATCTTTGGCCCACCAATCGGGAAATTCAGTCTCCACAGTGAAACATCTGACAATGGTATGACACTGATACACTTTGTACCTTCAAAAACATGGTAGTTAGCAGTACCAGATTTAAGCATCTCGACATTCATTAGGGCACCTGGCTGTCTCTAGATCAAAGAACAAGTAATCAAATTGATCATGTTGTGATAGATGGAAGACATTCATCGAGCGTGTTGGATGTACGATCGTTCCGAGGAGCAAACATAGATTCGGACCACTACCTTGTTGCAGCAAAGGTACGTACCCCTCTAAACGTTGCAAATAAAGCACGAACAGATAGCCACAGCATATTCCACTCAATTACCCCAACTGCTTACTCAAAGTACTCCTCGTTCCGATAACATATTAGCACAATGGCAAAATATTGCCCACACCATGCAAACAGACGCAAAATCCATATTTGGATATCAGAAACCTCCACCAAGGAATCCATGGTATGACGAGGAGTGTCGTGCTGCTACCGAAGAGAAAAATGCGGCATATTGGGCTACTATACAATCAGTAGCAACACGTAGCGCACGAGAGAGGTATCGGGAGAAAAGGAGAGAGGAGAAACGTCTTTTCCGCAGGAAAAAGAGAGAAATGGAAAGACGGGAGTGTGAAAAAATCGAGATGTACAGGAGCCAGAATGAAGTCCGAAAGTTCTACCAAAGAGTGAAACATCACCTCCTGTAGAGACCAGCAAGGTAATTTGGTAACTGATAAAGATAGTTTGCTCAGGATATGGAAAGAACATTTCTCCAAATTGTTGGTATCCGATAGTAGCGAAGACGGCGAAGATACCACAGATCCACTCCCAGAAGATGATATTGAATGTATACCGCCCAGCCAAGATGAGGAAAAGACAGCAATAAGTCGGCTGAAGAATAATAAGGCAGCAGGAGCCGATGGCTTACCAACCGATCTGTACAAAACCGGATGCGACACGCTGATAAGATGTATTCATCAGCTAGTTAGCACCATCTGGCAGTAAGAACGAGTACTCGACGATTGTAACCTGAGCATCCTGTGCCCTGTCCACAAGAAAGGGGATAAGACTGTATGCTCTAACTATGACTAAAGCCTATGGTCAATGTAATAATTGGGCCATACCAATGCGGCTTTAGACCTGGCGAGTCCACCATCGACCAGATATTTACCCTACGGCAAATTCTGGAGAAGACCCACTTACCAACTTTTTGTTGATTACAATGCAGTCTTCGACAGCCCCCTACGTTCAAAGGTATTCCAAGCCATGTCTGAATTTGATATCCCTGCAAAGCTCATCCGGCTTTGTAGAATGACATTAACTGGTACTCGATCGTCTGTTAAAATAGGAAATAAACTCTCCGAAGAGTTTGGTACCAAAAGAGGTTTCAGACAAGGTGATGGCCTCTCGTGTGATCTTTCCAACATTCTGCTGGAAAAGGTTATACGAGATGCGAAGGTGAAAAGAAGTGACACAATATATACAAACAGCCATATGTTACTTGCTTATACCAATGACATTGACATCATAGGAAGTAACTGATACCTTTGAAAAAGTCGAAAGGGAATCTGATAAAGTGGGTCTAGCGGTAAACGGCGAGCAGACAAAGTTAATGGTGTTGTCGCGCAATGCGTCCATAGAGATCGGCCCAACTCTTGACGTTGGTTTCTATAATTTTGAGGTAGTAAAGGACTTCGTCTATCTCGGCACAGCCGTAAACACAACCAACAACATCAGTTGTGAAATACGAAGAAGAATAGTGTTGGCCAACAGATGCTACTTCGGGCTGAGTAAGCAGTTTAGGAATAATGCCAAACAAAAACAACGCTTTACAAAACACTTGCCCAGGCAGACAAGGCAGTGCTTGGTGTGTTTGAGAGAAAAATTCTTGGAAAGACCTATGGACCAATTTGCGTTGGCGGTGAATATCGATCGACGTCGTATGAACCACGAGCTGTATCTGCTATATAACGACATCAGTATAGATAAATGACATCAGTATAGATATAAGAATGAGCGATGATGAACCCGCTAAAAAGGCAGAAATGGTAGGCCAAAGAATAGATGGCGCAAACTAGTGGATGAAGAGATGGCAAGGCGCGGTATTCATTAAACAGAGATAGTTGGAAATTTTTTCTTAGTTCGGCTTATGGAACAAATGTTCTGTAATGGTCCAGACAAGTAAGTTTTTGATGGTTAATATTCCTAATATTACACCTTGGTGAGAATCGCGTTTTCTTTTTCTCTTAATTACTACAAGAATGTCGTGTGTCACATTTTTGTTTATTTGACCTCGTTCAAAATTGTCAAGAAAATTTTCGCGTTGTTGTCTACTTAAAGTAATCTTGCGACCTTGCCTATATCTGACGTATTATTTTACAAATTTATAGTTCAAAAACATGTCTCTAAGATCTGTCTGTCATTGAGTTGTCACAAAACTTATGCATAATGAGACAAACGTATCTAATTATCTCATAATATCTTTCAAAAATTGGCTCATTAAGAAGAAGACATTTGCTAAAATCAAATATTCAAATAAAAACTAACAACTTTTTAATGCCTTAAACCATACCTCATAAAAATCTATCTAATTAAAGACAACAGTTGTATAACTAAGCCAAGGGGCTTTAAAATGTCAAATATTATTTTATATACAAGAAATATTGACATTTTTGACATTCATTGCATTCAATAATTAATATTAAAATATTGCAATCACCAATTTTTACGATTTTTGTATTTTATTTTATGTATTCTACTGTGAACATATTCCTCCCTTTAGAGCAGAACTGAACGTAACGTTTCTAAATTCCATTTTTGGGGTTAAGGGAATTACATGTTTCATATTAGACGCAATCTTTAAAGTGTTCATAATAACGGTATATAAGTTTGAAGATAGACATGAACATTAATTTCTGTGTGTTGCGAATATCTGCCTGGAACAACCACAACAAATATTTTCAGCTCATTTACATTTGGAAACCACTGTAACACAAAATTAAAATATGAATTGTCAAACAAAAGACTTAAGACACAAACCTGAAAAGTAATATTTCTTCATTTCAGATTTCAACACAATTTATCACAATTAAATGCCATTTAATTAACTTAATTTATTCTGCCATTCACTATTTGCAATAAAAAACGCCCACAAACATGCAATTAATTGCTAAAGTTTACTTTAGATCACACACAGCACTTTGGCACAAGATCACCGTGATGAAGTTTCTCATGCCAAATGTTTGAATATTCAAAGTTGTTGCTGATGTTGTTGTTGGCATTGTTTGTTTGTTCTATAGAAAAATGACTCTCTTTGCAACGTTCAGTTTTATTTAATTGCAGTTGTTTAGCAATTAATTACTTTATAAATCAAAAAGCAATTAATTTGCGTTTCACAGGCACGACGACAGACAGCATCGGCACCAGCACTGTAAAACAACATTATTAAATGACAACAATTTCGTTTAATAATGATTTTTTGTTCTTTTTAATAAAAATGTTCAAGTTTTGATTAAAATGACACCTATTTTGCATCTCCATTACAGCTGGTCCAGTGGGTAATGCAATGCAGATTAAGAGATGCAGTATGCCAAAGTGAGTCTTGGATGAGAGCACGAACTGCATAAACATTTTAAATAATGTTTTTACTTTTAATAGCTTAATTAAAACTGGAAGAGTGTTAAGTTGGGCTTTTAAGCAATTGGGATGTAAATTCAAAATGAGCATACAGTAATAATTTTGAATGTTTTAAAAATAACCAAGTGCTTAAAGACATTCATATTCAGTGAAGTCGATCAAACCGACGTAGTCCATTTAATAGTGGGTCTCATTTTATGAGACACTTGCTCCAGTTATTTCAATTGGTAACGATACTTTAGAGCTTTTCTACTATTTTGTCAGGAAGCATGGACTCATGATAAACATTAAATCGCTGTAAACATGACCACAAAGGGTATCTTTGGGAAAATTTCCAAGGAGTAGTCAAAAAGACTTTAAACTGCATTGTGAACTTTTGTAAGGTAGGTACCCTATGAAGTGGGCCGATGTTCAAACTTAAACTAAGTTTGGACAAAAAGCAAAAAGTTTTTGTGGAGGAGGTTCCAGTAGGAGTGGACTGATAAGAACTATCTTTGCACTTTATCTAAGATTCGCCGAAAAATTACAATACCCAAACGCAGTATCCTGTTTGAATGTAGTTCTGCGTACAAGCCACTGCACATGTTGGTCTTTACAGTTTCCGTGTCATTTTCTTCGGAAGTATAGATTTGCCCTTGAAAAAGCTTGAAGCGCTGTAAAAGGGGCCCTGAGAACAACCAGTTGCAATAAAATCAAAAAGATTCGTCAGGGGTCCTTATCTCTTTTTTCCCCAAATTGTATGTGTGAGAAGTACCCGGAGGAGCAGACTGATATAGTTCATGTTCGAACTTGATCTATGTCTAGTAGAAATATGACGGTGTACGTAGCACAGTGGTTCAGAATCGTTTTTTCCTGGTCAAAATTCTGTAACTTTTGAACGGATAGAGATATTTTCATAATATTTGTTGGACAGATATCATAATAAGAGATTTTTGGCAGCCGTAACTACTCTCAAACCCCCTTTCTTCCCCATTATTTTTACAAGGACATGTCGCACTCAGTTTGTAGTTATTTTATGACCACTAGAATAACTACCCAGCAAAATGTTCGATGCCAAAGATGCCATTCAATCATGGGTGCAAGTGATGGCATGTCATCTTTTTAGCATCTTCATCGATGAATTTTATATGAGCATGGACCCCAAAAGATTCTATTCATTTTTGAACCCAAAGCGTGTCATTTACACCAATGCTTTTTCATGTCATTTTCACCAATGCTTTGGCTTGTCATTTCACCAATGCTTTGGCATGTCATTTTCACCAACCCTTTTGCAATGACATTATCATTACGACGAGAGTTTTAACAAAGTTGTTTGTGATTTCGAGTCTCCGACAACATCAAACCTATTGTAAATAATTAATCTTATATATTTAGAACAAGTAAGAAAAGCGTTAAGTTCGGCCGGGCCGAACTTTTTATACCCTCCACCACAAATTTCAGCCATTTCGGTGGATTAATGTGACCACAACCCTCAAAAAACCGAAATTCGGAAGGTACCGTTCTATGGGGGCTATATGATGGCGTGGACCTATACCTACAAATTTCTGGGGGAAAGTTTTATAAGCCTAAAGAAGACTAAATACCAGATTTCAGCCATCTCGGTGTGATAATGAGGCTAAAACCTTCAAAATATCGAAAATCGGGAGATATCGTATTATGGGGGCTATATCAACACGTGGACCTATATAAATATTGTATGGTAGAAATGTTTCTTAGCCTATGGAAACACAAATACAAAGTTACAACCGATTCTTTGGTCAAATGGGTCTGATACATTCAAAATATATTAAAATGACGCGTACTTTATATGGTGCCTTATATGGGGCTATACCAAAACTTGGACCTATATAACCCAACTTTGGTAGGAATGTTTTTTGGCCTCTGGAGACACAAAATACCAAATTACAACCAATTCTGTGGTCAAATGGGACTAATACATTCAAAATATATTAAAATGACGCGTACTTTACATGGTGCCTTATATGGGGCTTTACCAAAACGTGGAATGTTCGGTTGCACCGAACTTATTATATACCCTACCATGAAATATTCTGACCTCAAGTGGAATAATTTGTTTCCTTTCCTGCCCACGATACCATTCGGAGATGTTTTTTGACCACTAAGAACTCCAAATAGCAAATTACAAACAATTCGAACCGAAAATGTAGATAAAACCTCAAAATAACTGAAATAGGGAGGTACCGTAATATGAGGGTTATACCGAAACCTGGACCTAAGACCACAATTTTTGGCGCAGAAGGTTTTTGATCTTTGAGAACTCCAAATGGCAAATTACAACCAATTCGGGCCGAAAATGTTGATAAAATCTTCAAAATACCTCTAATCGGGAGGTACCGTAATATGAGGGCTATACCGAAACATGGACCTAGGACCACAATTTTTGGCTCAGAAGGTTTTTGATCATTGAGAACTCCAAATGGCAAATTACAACCAATTCGGGCCGAAAATGTTGATAAAATCTTCAAAATACCTGAAATCAGGAGGTACCTCTACATGGGGGCTATAGGAAAAACTGGACCCATATTGATGATTTTTTGGCTAGAGTATTTTTTACTTATTTTTAGCATATACTGAAAAAATCAGATTGATCCGACGATTATAAATATTTTTGTCGCACCTTCCCATTAGAGTTGTATAGTTCATGAACGAACTAGTTCAATTGAACGATTCATTGAATAGAGCGTATGAACTAGATCAGTCGATATAGTTCATTATAGTTCAATAGTTCACTGAACTATAATCAGTCAGCGACCGTACGATCAACGAACGAACGATTCACAATCTAGTTCAACATGTCGTTCACATATGCATAAAGTTACGCCGTCGTCAGTGTTAAGTGATGCCTTCGTAATTTGATGAGTTTGTTTACGTTTTGGATCAAGGTACAATGAATAGCTGTTCGAAAGTGAAGATTTCTTCAAAAACACAACAAATTCCCATATTGAATGTGCCTTGTTCTGAAAAAAATAAAAAGAAACACACCCACACAAAGCTTTTTCACATTGATAAGATTTTTGTTATTGTTTGTTTCTATTTGGTGTATGTATGTGTTTGATTGAACGATTATGATCCGAATGAATGAACTGGATAGTGAACTATGAACTAGATTACTGAACTAGTTCAGTTAAAAGAGCTGAACTATTGAACTAGATCTTTCAAATGAACTAGATTGTACAACTCTACTTCCCATACAAGTGGGACCACTGTGTAGTGTTTTTTTAAATAAAAAATAACAGTTCGTTGTGCACATGTGCACTGCACATTTAAGTTCTTAAGCAACCCTTAATATTCGTGTGCGTGGCATAGTGTGTAGTGTCTTTGGCTAGAAATCACAGGGTTCGTGGGTTCAATTCGGGCAGACAGCGAAATAAAATAAAGTAAAATAAAAGTAAGAAGTGTGATGAAATTAAAAACAAATTCTCTACATCAACTGTTCTAAAAATAGAATTTTTTCACCTTACTTTTCAACATCTAGTGGCCACAGAATAACTACCCAGCAAAATTTGAAGGAAGGGGTTCCATGCGATGACGTGATTTCATGGCATCTTTTGCATTGGTTCAAACGAAGTCGTGAAAGATCCGATCTTTTCATTAGCCTTTGAACCAATGCAAAGGAAGTCGTGAAAGATCCGATCTTTTCATCAGCATTTGAACCCAATGTGTTTTGATTTATACACATTTTTATACCCTCCACCATAGGATGGGGGTATATTAAGTTTGTCACTACGTTTGTAACTACTCGAAATAATCATAGTAGACCCCGCAAAGTATATATATTCTTGATCAGCGTGCAATTCTACATCGATATAGCCATGTCCGTCCGTCTGTGGAAATCACTCTAGCGTCCGAACGGATTGACGTAGGTTGATGAAACTTTGGGAAAATATATTATATGTACGTAGGACTTTTGGTATTGAAAGCGGGCTATGTAGGTCCACGCTTTCGTATAGCCCCCATACAAAATGACGCGTGACGCGTCGTCGTTTTAAGGAATTTTTAAGATATTTGGCCCATTTTACCACCGAATTGGTTGTAATGTGGTACTTTGTGTCTCCAGAGGCCAAAAAATATTCCTACCAAAGTTGGGTTATATAGGTCCACGTTTTGGTATAGCCCCCATATAAGGCCCCATATAAAGTACGCGTCATTTTAATATATTTTGAATGTATTAGACCCATTTGACCACAGAACTGGTTGTAATTTAATATTTTGTGTCTTCAGAGGTCAGAAAACATTCCTACCAAAGTTGGGTTATATAGGTCCACGTTTTGGTATAGCCCCCACATAAGGCCCCTTATAAAGTACGCGTCATTTTAATATATTTTGAATGTATTAGACCCATTTGACCAAAGAATCGGTTGTAACTTTGTATTTTGTGTTTCCAGAGGCTAAGAAACATTTCTACCATAAAATGTTTATATAGGTCCACGTGTTGATATAGCCCCCATAATACGATATCTCCCGATTTTCGATATTTTGAAGGTTTTAGCCTCATTATCACACCGAGATGGCTGAAATCTGGTATTTAGTCTTCTTTAGGCTTATAAAACTTTCCCCCAGAAATTTGTAGCTATAGGTCCACGCCATCATATAGCCCCCATAGAACGGTACCTTCCGAATTTCGGTTTTTTGAGGGTTGTGGTCACATTAATCCACCGAAATGGCTGAAATTTGTGGTGGAGGGTATAAAAAGTTCGGCCCGGCCGAACTTAACGCTTTTCTTACTTGTTCTAAATATATAAGATTAATTATTTACAATAGGTTTGATGTTGTCGGAGACTCGAAATCACAAACAACTTTGTTAAAACTCTCGTCGTAATGATAATGTCATTGCAAAAGGGTTGGTGAAAATGACATGCCAAAGCATTGGTGAAATGACAAGCCAAAGCATTGGTGAAAATGACATGAAAAAGCATTGGTGTAAATGACACGCTTTGGGTTCAAAAATGAATAGAATCTTTTGGGGTCCATGCTCATATAAAATTCATCGATGAAGATGCTAAAAAGATGACATGCCATCACTTGCACCCATGATTGAATGGCATCTTTGGCATCGAACATTTTGCTGGGTAGTTATTCTAGTGGTCATAAAATAACTACAAACTGGAATGTTTTTTGGCCTCTGGAGACACAAAATACCAAATTACAACCAATTCTGTGGTCAAATGGGACTAATACATTCAAAATATATTAAAATGACGCGTACTTTACATGGTGCCTTATATGGGGCTTTACCAAAACGTGGACCTATATAACCCAACTTTGGTAGGAATGTTTTTTGGCCTCTGGAGACACAAAGTACCAAATTACAACCTATTCGGTGGTAAAATGGGACAAATATCTTAAAAATTCCTTAAAACGACGACGCGTCACGCGTCATTTTGTATGGGGGCTATACGAAAGCGTGGACCTACATAGCCCGCTTTCAATACCAAAAGTCCTACGTACATATAATATATTTTCCCAAAGTTTCATCAACCTACGTCAATCCGTTCGGACGCTAGAGTGATTTCCACAGACGGACGGACATGGCTATATCGATGTAGAATTGCACGCTGATCAAGAATATATATACTTTGCGGGGTCTACTATGATTATTTCGAGTAGTTACAAACGTAGTGACAAACTTAATATACCCCCATCCTATGGTGGAGGGTATAAAAATGTGTATAAATCAAAACACATTGGGTTCAAATGCTGATGAAAAGATCGGATCTTTCACGACTTCCTTTGCATTGGTTCAAAGGCTAATGAAAAGATCGGATCTTTCACGACTTCGTTTGAACCAATGCAAAAGATGCCATGAAATCACGTCATCGCATGGAACCCCTTCCTTCAAATTTTGCTGGGTAGTTATTCTGTGGCCACTAGATGTTGAAAAGTAAGGTGAAAAAATTCTATTTTTAGAACAGTTGATGTAGAGAATTTGTTTTTAATTTCATCACACTTCTTACTTTTATTTTACTTTATTTTATTTCGCTGTCTGCCCGAATTGAACCCACGAACCCTGTGATTTCTAGCCAAGGACACTACACACTATGCCACGCACACGAATATTAAGGGTTGCTTAAGAACTTAAATGTGCAGTGCACATGTGCACAACGAACTGTTATTTTTTATTTAAAAAAACACTACACAGTGGTCCCACTTGTATGGGAAGGTGCGACAAAAATATTTATAATCGTCGGATCAATCTGATTTTTTCAGTATATGCTAAAAATAAGTAAAAAATACTCTAGCCAAAAAATCATCAATATGGGTCCAGTTTTTCCTATAGCCCCCATGTAGAGGTACCTCCTGATTTCAGGTATTTTGAAGATTTTATCAACATTTTCGGCCCGAATTGGTTGTAATTTGCCATTTGGAGTTCTCAATGATCAAAAACCTTCTGAGCCAAAAATTGTGGTCCTAGGTCCATGTTTCGGTATAGCCCTCATATTACGGTACCTCCCGATTAGAGGTATTTTGAAGATTTTATCAACATTTTCGGCCCGAATTGGTTGTAATTTGCCATTTGGAGTTCTCAAAGATCAAAAACCTTCTGCGCCAAAAATTGTGGTCTTAGGTCCAGGTTTCGGTATAACCCTCATATTACGGTACCTCCCTATTTCAGTTATTTTGAGGTTTTATCTACATTTTCGGTTCGAATTGTTTGTAATTTGCTATTTGGAGTTCTTAGTGGTCAAAAAACATCTCCGAATGGTATCGTGGGCAGGAAAGGAAACAAATTATTCCACTTGAGGTCAGAATATTTCATGGTAGGGTATATAATAAGTTCGGTGCAACCGAACTTTACATTTTTATTGTTTTTCATATTATATGTAGCATCATACATCAAAAATGTATAATATATGTAAAAAAATGAACTCATAAGTAGATCCCAAAACAAAAATGTCTAAATCTTTAAAGAAAAACACCAAAACAAACAATTAAAACACAAAACTAAGAAGAAACTGTAAAAACAGAAATACCGCATATTCACTGAATCGCCAGAGGCATCGTCAGTATTTTAAATGTCACACACGGAAATGCAAATATATGCAGCTGGAACCAAATTTTTTGTAAACTTGACGCTATTTCGAACATTCTTCAACAAATTTGGAGAGTGGCGAAGGTTGGCGAAGTTAGTAAAACTCAACTTAAATTTTTAGGACTTGGAAAAAAATCCACAAAAAAGTATTATAAAAAATGTGATTTCCAGCATATTTAATTTGTAAAAATTTTTATGTTAAAGTTATTAGAAAACCTTGTACTAAAACTTCCATTTCGAAAAAATAATTTTATCCTTTGAATTTTGAGTTACTTGCCTCGTAAGAAGTCACAATCTTACTGATGTTTTAAAGTGTTTAAGATATCATACGTAAATGTCAACTTCTTCTGTTTTGTTTTGTTAAATACCGTTATAAATTAAAAAAACAGTGCTGGAATATTAAAATATGATATGTTTAGAGACAATTTGCTGAATTGTCGCTGAGATTTGCTGATATCGATTTTTCGATTTTTGTCGCAGGTTGGGACCAGTGTGCACTCGCGTGCCAACGGTGAGCGTTGAACACACAACCCTCGGATTTGTAGTCGGACACACACACTCTGTGCCACCGTCCTCATTACTTAGTGAGGAACAAAGTAAGTAGGTTTACCTTGTAAATTTTTTAAGAAGTAACCCATTACCTTTCAGATTACTTGTAATGCGAAAAGAAGCTTGTTTACATTACTTTGTAAAGGGTTACGTAATGACTACCGGATCCACATTTTTGCCGGGAAGCTTTCAGATGAATTATAAACGGTCATATTAGGTCTGGAAGTTGCAGAGAAATTCAAGGTCAAAGCTAAACTTTTGAGTTCTTTACTATTTTTCATCAAAATATCAGTGTTTTTGTGTTTTTTATACCTTCCTATATATTAAAGATGGTCAAACACAAATAACTAAACTATGAAAATACCAAAATCCTAAAAAATCGAAAAAAAAATCAAAAATGTTTTTAAAGACATTTTTTTCAAAAATTTACAAAAAATTTAATTTTTTTTTCAAAAATTAAAACAAAAATTCTCCTTGGGTTTTCATAAAACTTTTATAGCTCGAATAAAAACTCATATACTCAAAAAATGTCCATTTGTGTAAAAAATCTGTAATTCTATGGGAAACGGTATGAAAAAAACTCACGTTTTTACCCCTGTAATTTCAATAAATTTAAAAAAGTGTTAAACGGACGGAACGGCCCGTGAACAGAAGTATATATGAGCTGAAAGAGGAGAGCTTTAGGAATCTTTCTGTGAAAACAGAACATTGTTCCATGTTGTTCCACAAATCTTCTAGTCCACTAAATTTGGAATTTCATAAAATTTGGTACCTGAGGAAAAATAAAATATCTCATGTTGTGTAAACGCTACGGCAATTTATTGAACCAATATCTGTTATAGCTTCCGCGAAATAGCTATTTCTTTCTCCAGAAATTTGCAAAAATTACGTATTTCCCAAAATTTGGAAAAATTTTTGTTTTTAGGTGCACCCCACGCCCACACCTTCCAATATTTGGACCTAATTTTTTGGTTTCCTTAGTTTCACTATGGTTACTATCGAATCCCATATAGAAATGAAATATCTTTGTTTGATACCTTCGAAAGTTATCGTGCGCATAATTTCTGCAAACAATTTTGAACTTTTGGTGGGGGCGACCCGCCGTGTAGGGATAGGTAAGTCGACTTTCGATTAGTCGAGTTTTTGCAGTCAAAAGTCTACAAATCGTAGTAGACTTTTGTCTGGAGGGAAAATCGCATAATCGATTATCTTGTGATCGATTTTCGAGTTTGCCCATAGATTGTTGACTTGGCGGTTGTACGCTTTGTGCGGTCTTACAGTTTCAAAAGAAAACTCGAAAATCGACGAACAGTCGATTATAATCGATTTTCTGCGGTTATGAAAAAGTCGAAAGTCGAGTTTTACGAGAACTGAAATAATCGCCAGATGGAAAAATCGCATTTTTAGTTTTAAACTAAAATCGAATCGTCGAAAAATCGATTATTGCTTTTCATTGCCTATCCCTACCTGCGCACCAGCCAGGCAGACGGACATGGCTAAATAAATTTATATAAATAACAAGTAAGCCAAGGCTATAGTCGGACGGGGCCGACCATGTGATACCCTACACCTTTACCACTGGGAATTAGCTTTTCACAAAGCAAAATTTCTTTGTGAAACAAATAAACTTATTGTAAGAAATAACTTTGTGGATTCTGGTACCGTATCACACCAAGCTTAAATATTATAATAAGTGTTTCACAAACATCTCAGAAGGGACAAGGGAGACTTATCTCACATCAATGAGTGAGTGTACCCCGATTCATATTCGCTCAATGATGTGGGACCCACAGCCTATCTCCGAGTCCGAACGGCGTGCCCTAAAACACCACTTGTAGAGAAGTTTTATATGGCTGCAATACTCAGAAAATGTCGGAAACCTTACTGAAGGATATTTTGCCACAGTTGAAAATTTGATTTTGCCTAGCTGGGGAATCGTTTTGCGAAAAGGTGGCAAAGCGACCCATGTATAAATGTTATTTGCAATAATGCAAAAACTGGGAATAGAAAAATGTGGTTCTCTACCCAAAACACATTATATATTAAGCAGTAAGCCCGTTATCAAGCAGACACGTGATTGCAATTTGCATCAGGGGGAAGATCAGTAGTTCTATTTCCATATGTAGTCTACTTTGCCGGCATATGTACTCAAGGAAATAAAATATATACCAAAATTAGTTTTTTTTGTATTTTTCATACAAAAGTAATGGTCCATTTCACCCGCTAAATCATAGCAGATCGTCATCCAAAATTATAAGCATCATCTTCTACCTAAACTTTTACCTCGTGCAAAATTTCGTGATTATTGAGCTATAATTGCGAACTGTAGCGTGTTTATGATAACACTACAAACAAATAACTGGGTATATTAGGCTGTAACTCTGTTATCTTGTCGTGTACACCAACACAATTGAAATCAATAGAAAGGTCAAGCGTTCCTCTTCCAAACATAGCTTACTTGCCCGGAATGTCTCTTCCAGGAAAAAAGATATAAGCTGTATATTAACATTTTTCACACAAAAGTTGTGGTCCATTTAACCCTCTAAATATTATCCGATCGTCATCTCAAATTGCAAGCTTCTTCATTGTCATATTATCTTACTATTATTGCGACCTACAGAGCAGCTACAAAATCGGATAAAAATTATGTTTTTGGTCCATTTCACCCGCTAAATATTTCACGATCATCACGAATTAAAATAGCGATCTTTTCTGATGTGACCTCCGACCTCTATACCAAATTTCGTGACGATTGGTCCATAATTGCGGCCTGGAGTTTGATTACAATTTATAATGGACAGACGGACACACGGACGGACGGACACACATCTCAAAATCGCTTTATCTCGTCTCCGACGAATATTTCGCGGTGTTACATGAATTTTTACCAAAACAAACTTATAATACCCTTTCCACATAGTGGTGTAGGGTATAAAAATCAAATGTCTTTCGTTGGTAATGGCATCAGTTGAGAACGGCTGGACTGCTTTGGATATTTGGTTTTGTGAACTGTTCGCCATAACCCGATTTAGGTTTTTTAGGGAAAGAAACCACGTCCACTTTTAAGCCCACTTTTTTCAATTTTCAATTCTAATATTTTCTACAAAAACTACTACAGGGATGGCCCCCGGTTAAAATAAGCTACAAATTTTGTTGAATTTCGGAGGGGCGGGGTACTTCCCCGTTTTTAGGACCCATATACTTGACCACGTTCACTTTTTAAAATATGTAACATCTACAAAACTACTGAACCGAATTTCCTGAAATTTTCAGGGAATGTACGGGGATGGCGCCCGGTGAAAATAGGATGCATATCTTCCTGAACTTCAAAGGGGCGGGGTACTTCCTTTTGCCTTAATATCTTTATGAATAAAAATCAAATGCCGTCATAACCCAACTTAGGTTTTTATGGAAAGAAAATTTTACTTTTTTCAATTTTGAATTTAATGTTTTTTTTTGCAATTACCAATTTACATCAAAAGCTCGATGTTTGCCGTTGTTTCGGAGGAGGTGGGGTACCTTTCCCATGCCTTTCTTTTAAACGCTATATGTGTTAGCCAAACTTATGATTACATCGGTTTCAGCATACATTTTGGGGGCAATGTGGTTGTGTGTACCCTAGGTACATATTTGGAGCCAAAATACCGGACCACGCCCACTTTTTTAAATCCCAGCAAAATATTTGTAGCCAAAGAAGTAGTTGAATCATGAGTGCAAGTGATTTCGGACTACATCTTTTTACGTGAAAGAAATCACGATATTTACAAGGGCTTGGTGCAGTGAGGATACTGTCTAATTTGCATCTTATGCATACTTTTTGCATTAGTTCTTTGAAGTGAATAAATATACATTCCATGGAATGTATTTTGAATCGATTTTTCGGTTCATTTAAAAATTGGTTCGCAAGTAGGCATTTCGACTATATGGAAGAAGAAGGATTTTCATTGATTTGAAGACATCAGGGTCATTTGAAAAAATTATTTAAAAGAGTTGTGATAACTTTTAATTAATATTTATGGCATGTTTCTGTGCTGCCAGTTTTTGGCGATTTGTTTGCCAAATGGCCTCTAGTTTTCTCTTTTTATCGCTTGTGTTTGTCTATAAATAGAACGCTTTCTTTCTTTTTTCAAATTTCTGGCAACCGTGGTCTGTTTCTCTTGGATGATTCGAATTAAAATTCGTTCAAATTACTACAAAACTCATGTTTTTGTAGTACATATTTGTTTGTCCCAATTTACATTGGGCGAGTTTCACTGCGGCATGTTTCTTGTTCCCTTTTAAAATTGCCTTCTGCGTCTACACACGGAATTCTTTTCCGGCAAGTCTTGTTTTCAAAACAATGAAAGTAAGATATGAAAAATATAAAAGGAATTGCCTAAAAATTGCCAGTACGATAATTTTTTTTCCAATTCCATTCCCCTAAGTACCAATCTACATTGGGCAAGTTTACTTGCGGCAAGTCTCTGTTCGCTGGAGAGACACGTAAGGGAAGGAAAATGGAAAAAATGGTAATTAAGATCTAAAATTGACTGCATCCTAGCTGCACCATGCCCTTATAAAAATCATGACTTCTTTCACGTAAAAAGACATAGTCACTTGCACTCATGATTCAACTACTACAAAGACGTAGTCCGACAATTCTTGCTCTCATGATTATCTTTTTGGATTCAAAGATTTTGCTGAGTAATTAAAATAACATAAAATAAATTGTTTTTTGTGTTCTAAAGAATTTTGTATACAAAAAGTACCTGTAAACATAACTAAAATGTGTAAATTTTATGAAATGGATTCAAATCGGACATTGTCAAAATGTGAAGAACGGAATGTATTTTTCATGACTCTGCATGGACTGTTTCTATAAAAGCCATTCAATCACTACTTCACATAGAACAACTTCAAATAAATTTTTCTGGGATATGTTATATGTATCTTGACAACTGAATACCACGTCCACTGTTTTCAATACATTATTTTTCCAAAACTAATGAACTAAATTTCATGAAATTTTCAGAAAATGTTCAGCAATGTCCCGTGTTCCAAAATGCTATATACTTGTAGACGAATTTCGGGGGCCTGTTGTTTTTTGGAGACAACGGTGGTTGCGCCTTCGATCGAGAAAAACGATATATTTACAAATTTCCTTAAATGGCGAGGTTCAACGCTCCATTAGCCATGAAAACTAAAACATATATGTAAGTCTCAATAAGCGGGAGAATTCGACATAACCATTTTTTTAACTTTTATAATTAGATCGCTTTAGGATAAAGACAGGAGACATGGACGATAATAAATCCTAAACAGCATCACTGGGCGAAAAAATCCGACAAAGTCCGTAAGAGAAAAGAAAGGTAAAACACTATTACGACCTTTGCCGGTATCTACAATACGCTACGTTTGTCTATTATAGTATTTATTTTTTTAACCGATTTAAGAGGTATATTTTATAATACTCTTTTAGAACTCTATTTTGAATTTTATATTTGTCTTGTTTCTTAGAGGCTTCATACTTAAATTGTACTTAAAGTCAGCACATCTCATTGTCCTTGTTACAGCTAATGACAGTCGTGTGCCTTACGTTTTGTCAAGGCTTTTCTGACAATTTTAATTTGTAAAGACATCGATAGTCATTATTAATTTTTGCAAATAATGTCCTTGACAATCTTTATTAGTGTCGTGTGGCAGGTCAATATAGTCATATTCATTTACGATTTCCTCTATTTAACATTGACCTCGTGTAATTGGCCAAGGCCGAGACCTTAATTATAGTACGTATAGTGCCAGTTGAGTATCCTCTTATTTTAAAAAGTATGTCCTTGTTTAGGTGAATTACTGTCGTGTGGGAGTTAAATAGTTAAAAAATTGTGTCATTACCAGAGCAAGTAAAAAATATCAGTCAATTTGCTAACACTCCTAGTTTGTTAATATGTATTTATCTATCATACCTTATTTAATAAAAAGAGACATCGTCGGTGGCATTAGAATTTTCGGACCTTTAAGGACCAGGAAAACAGCGCCAACGCTCCTTTCGCATTTAATCTTACTCTCCTGATTTATAAAAACATATTTTTTATTGGTTTTTATAACTTTCGGGTCACTATCTAGCGACGTATGGACTTCTAAGATAATACAATTGTCACGTTGTTGTGAAGCAATCAGGGAATAATTACGTTAAAAATTATAAAACTTTTCGAAAGCTGTGCTTAAAGTGCAGAAAAGGGCAAAACTTTTAACTTCTGTGCACAAAAAAAAAAAACAGTTCTGATTGGTGTACTGTAGGGTTTTGTGGACAAGTCGGTGTTCGAATTACCAACATTCCTAAATAAGACAATACATATTTCTTGTACAGTAAAATACCTAGGAGTAATTCTGGATAGGAAACTTAAATGGAAACACCATAATGAGGAAAGGACTAACAAACACACAAAAATACAATGTGAAAATATTGCAAAAAGTCCAAAGAACATGTTGCCTAATCATTAGCGGGGCTGTGAGGACTACACCAACCAGGGCCTTAGAGACCATTTTGTTTGTACACCCAATAGAAATTCAAGTAACGTATGAAGCAGCCATCGCAGCTGCAAGGCCAAAGTCGATGAGCGAGTGGATCGCAAAAGACCACCAAATATCAAAGCATACTACGGGTCACAACAGGTGAGTCCATAAATCAAATAGTATCAGACCGTATATCTCTAACAAGTGAAGTAGTGAAGTGTTAATACCAGACAGAGACAGAGCCCTACCACATATTCCCACTGGAAGCTGAGGATTTACGGATGGGACAGTGCTAGGGAAGAGAACGGGATTGTGTCCCTATATCATAGACCAGGAACCAGAATGTCTCTCCGACTGTCGGATCATAATAAGATCCTCCTTTAAGCGTAAATCCGAGCGACATTAGGGTGTGTGAACTGTTCCAACACTCGCACAAAGCCAACCACTGCATACATCCTGATGGATAGTAAAGCAGTTAGTAGAGCTATAACAAACAGTACGGTGAAATCCAGAACTGCCTTGGAGTTGTTGATTCTATAAACAACTACTCCCAAAATGGTACGGTAAACATTATAGGGGTACCAGGGCATATTTGGATTAATCGTAACGAGATAGCAAACTCCTTGGCAAAACACACCAGGGAACAACCCACCGTCAGTCTAGATAACGCCAAGCCTCTAAAAGTGATATGTAAAGAGCTAAAGACATGGGAAGAAATGCACATATATCCCTCTGGAGAAATCCAGACGAGGATGGAACAAGAGACCTACTATTACTGAGTAAAATATACATGAGTAGACTGACAGGTATTCTTACAGGACACATAGGGCTATAAGCGCATCTACACAAAATATGATGTTCAGAAAACAGTGAATGCGGAGAGGATGACGAAACGTTGGAATTCATATGTGATTGTCAGCCTTTCATAAATCTGAGAAACCAGCTACTGAGGAAATATATAGTACAAGGGCTCGACCGAATGTTTGCCGAACATTTCGAAGCTGGAAACTTTGATCTTGTGGTTCTCTAAATAAAGGACAAAATGGAGATTGAAGCGAGATAGAAGGTCGTAATGGCGGGAATATCTTTATCCATCCTGCTGACATGACCTAGCCAGCGCAATCGTTGTAGCTTGATACGTTTTATTATTGGTCGGTTGGTACAACTTGTGGTTCACCTTCAAAGCATATTGGTCTATAATATTTTCAAGGAATTGTTCACCCAAACATACCGAGTTCTCCCTCATATGCTTACGCTATGTCTCATAAAAAGTAAGTTTTGTTTAACAAGAGGTGGTTTTACTTTTAAACTGTTTACATAGACCAAAGCTGCATCTGTTGGCCAATATTATTTTTCTCTTTATTTTGAAACTGCAGTTTTCTGGTTTATTTAGTCTTATCGTCGTTTACTGATAGACCCTCTTTGGCATACTATTTTTCAATTTTCCCAAAAGGTGACTGCTACGGCTCGTTTTGATCAACCTATGATGTCAATGTCATCTTCTTACGTCAGTAACATTATTTTTATATTATATATAGTGCTATTTATACCCTCAGCCTTTATATACAACCTGATACGACCAAAAACTGGTTTAGACTCCAAGCATGTTTGGACGAAATTAGTTTCAGACAGCCATGACCGTCCGTCTGTTTGTCTGGCTGGTGCGGGTCCAAAATTTGGCATTATTAATATTTTCTCCAAAACTTAGTTTAAGTTCGAAGATGGGCCATATCGGTCCACTCCTTCCGGTACCTCCATCACAAAAGTTCAAACATTTTAACTAAAATAGTGCGCACGATAACTCTCGAAGCGGGTAACTGAATTGGTCATAACTTTGCATATGGAAATATTATTTCCAGGTATAGATCGGGTTCGAGTATGGACGATATCGGTCCATTCCTTCGAGTACTCCCACACAAAATTGGGAAAAAAGTTCGGATCGTTTTGAAATTTGTTCATTGTTGTCTTTGCGGTCCCTTTTTTTCGGAGAACAAGTCCATACTTCCTGAGATAATGGCCTAAAAGCTTCAAGAAAGCTTGACGGCACCAACTAAAATGGCAAGTGCGCAAGATAGCTCTCGCAGGGAGTTTCTGATTGGTGTACATCGTATTATTTCATCTAGTCATGTGTCAGGTTGGAATGCAGGCTCGTCATTCAAAACCGGGAAAGTACAGATTAACAGGTCGTCTCGGATGGTTTTGAAATTTTCTGCAACAAATTCTTCTTGGGGTCCTTGTTACGACGGATCAACAAGCCCAAACTAAAAAAGCTTGCCGGCATTATCTAAACTAAGTAATGCACAAGACAACTCTCGAAGGCAGAACCAAGTTTGTCGAAACTTTATACATCATATTATTTCTTACAGAATATTGAATACATCGGACCACACCTTCGGGTACCTCCCACACAAAGTTTGGAAAGAGTGCAGTTTAAGGACTCGTCTGGGATCGTTTTTAAATTTTAGGCAACCTGTTGTGAATGCGGCCCTAGTTAAGACAGTACAAATTTTTCGGGGCCAAATCCATACTTCCTGTGAAATTGGTTCAAAATCTCGAAAAAACCCTATGAACGTCAGAAGCATTGTGTTTGCTTCCTTTTTTAGGTCCAAGACTGAGGGTATATATCTGTCTGTGTAGCTTACTTTCTTACTTGGTTTATCGATGCTTGTGTACACATTTACATCTCGTATGACTTTTCAAACAATATGTTAAAGAGGCCATGCGATAGGCGGACACCTTGTCTGAAACCTCGGTTGGTACTGAAGGTTCCGGAGAGTTTTTTCCTATATTAATTGTTTATATCGTATCTGTAAATGTTATTCTGCTGACAAGTTGGGATTGTGTTGATCAGTTTTTCATTGTCTTCTCTGGGGTGAAGGTTTGGTCTACTGTAGATTTCTTACGTCTAATGTCGCATTGGAAACCCCCGATTATTCCACTGGCCTAGGATTTAGTCGGATACACAATGCGCCCGACAGCACAAACCCTACAGAGCCATAAACATCCTACCCATAACTTGTCTTGTCTCTTTTTTTGTGCACTGGACACAGCACACTAAGGTTCCAAACCAATTCCAAATATTGCTAATAAACTGATGCATTGTTGTTATCAGCATATCGACACTGGTATTGAACAGTTCAACAAGGAGCCCATCAGCTCCTGCTGCCTTGTTGTTCTTGATCCGATTAATTTCGGTACTGGGTTCACTTTATCTAGATGGTAAACACTCAATGGTGCAAAACATTCGGCTTCACTTTTTCACTTTCACTCTATCCAAATTACCTGGTAATAAGTATTTAGAACATTGCTCAACTCTCATTGCTAATCTAATATACTAATAGGACATTAGGTACAAAACAATTTAATTAAAACCAGGTCTATTTCGGAACATTATGATCTCGATTATGATGGATGGTTAAAAAATATATCAAATTTTTTAGACATTTCATAAAACTATTCTTCATACTAAGCGTTTAAGATTGGCCATTCCTATAAATAAGTGTATATCCTTTATGAAGGTCACATGGTAGACGACTACCTTTAATTGTCTTTAAAATATGCTAAAATGTTAAAACCTTGACTTTTGAATAATAATACCAAAAGCACTACTAAAAGCCTTTCCTCTATTACTTCCATAGTGAGTCTTTAAAAATTAACTACTATTTAAAAAAATTGACTTCGTGTCAAGTCGAAAAGTGTATATCCTTGAGAACTCCAACAAGGGCGGTCGCATGGCAGTCGCATGCCTTTAATGAGACAAATCACATCCTTGACATTACTTCTGAACTTTTTCAACTGAGCACCATGTGTAAAGTCCTTGAAAAGTCGAAAATGGATATATTTTTTCACAAAACTACAAGTCAAGGTCGTTGAAATTTATAAAATTCAAATTAAAGCGTAAAAATCTAAACAAATGCTACCGATTACATTTACAATATAAAGGGCTATTTTCCGACAACAACAACTGATTTCAAATACCCTTGAATTAATGTTATTCTCTCTAACATTTAATGACCACCCAAGTAATGAGAATGAGTTATAAAAAACTCGCAATTATTGGCAAAATGTCCTTCAAGAGACACACAGAAACTGACACACGACTGATTTAGTTCCAGCTATTTAATATAGTCAAGGTTTTGTGCTTCTTGTAATATTAACTTAAGACGTCTAGAGTTTATAACATTAATGTCGTTACAGTCAATTTCCATTAATACTCGTAATGTTGAATTAATTCAGGGTCAAAAAAAGTTACTTTGAGGAAACATCAATATTGAAGGACACACATTTCTCCTTTTTTAAAACTGATTTAGAAAGAGAGTCAAGGTTGTTGTGAGTTTAACTAAACTACTATTAACAACAGCTTCTGCAGTATGAGAAAAACATGACGATTGCTGTCAAATGGCACAAAGAGATCCTGCGGTGTTGCACAGATAAATGTTTGTTATGTTAGTTTACAACGAGAAGAATATTTTGGCAGAAAGTGTTTTAAAGTCGTAAAGTACATTTATGGCAATTATGAATGACTGGAGTTGGAATACCCACACATTTATTTCTACCTACAGTTATATATGTACCAACTGCCTGTGTGTTAAAACCACAAACTCATTTAGAAGGATATCCGAACTACGCAGGGAGTAGCAGTATTTTACACATACAAAACATACTCTGTTTGAGACTTGCAAATATGCGTCTTCAACAAATGTTTTAGTTCCCTATAAACAGTCCATATTTTATGACTTCCTTTATCCTGGAGAATATTCTGTATTTTTGCAATTCACCTTAATCCTGATCTTATGAATTCTCATGCTTTGCGGTTTAATGAAATTTAAAAATTTGTTTTCTTGTCAGTGTCTTCGAACTGCATTGGGCTGAGAAAGTATATCAAACCAAAATATTTACAAGCAATAACCACAATGCTGGTCACAAAAAAACAGCATTCCCTTGGCTTGCAATTATTTACGCTGGTAAATGTTTGTTCAATTTGTTTGCAAACTTAGCTTGGCGTATTTCTTAAAGGATACCTCATATTATTGGTAGATGGCTTATTTCCATTTGATTTGGTCGATTTACGCTTCGAATGTTTTGAAAAATTTACAGACTGTCAGGATTGGTGTTAGTCAAATGACTTTTTATACCCCCAGCATTTATGCTAACGAGGGTATATACACTTTCATACGGGCAAAATGTGCCTCATCGAACTAATGGTTTTAGACCCCAAGTATGTTTGGACGAAATGTATTTCAGACAATTTGGAGTCTATTGAGCAATGTCCGTCCGTCTGTCTGTCTGGCTGGCTGGAGCGCACGATAACTCTCGAATGGATCAACCGATTCGGTCAAACATTTGGCTTTAAGTTCGAAGACGGGCTATATCGGTCCACTCCTTACGGTACATCCCCCACAAAAGTTCGAAAATGTTCGGAAAATTTATGCGCACGATAACTCTTGAAGGAAGTAACAGGTTTGATCCAGCCTTTACAAATCGTGAAATTTCTACCAGACTTAGATGAGGTTCCAATATGGACTCAATCGGCCCACTCCTTCGGCTACCTCCCATACAAAATTTCGGATAAGTTCAGATTAGGACCTGCTTTCGAATCGCTTTGATTTTTGTTGCAGCAACTTGTATTCACTGCCCCCCATACGACGGTACAAGTTTCATCGGGGGCAAGTCCATACTTCCTGAGAAAATAGCCTGAAAGATGCAAAAGGCCCCTATGACACTGTGTGTAGTGGTTGGAGCGCATGATAACTCTCGAATGGATCAACCGATTCGGTCAAACATTTGGCCTTCGCAATATTTTGTCGAAACATAGATTAAATTCGAAGATAAGCCATATCGGTCCACTCCATCAGGAACGTCCCCAACAAAAGTTCAAAAATGTTCGGACAATTTGTTCGTACGGTAACTCTTGAAGGGAGTGGCCGAATTGGTCCGTACTTAGCACATCCTAATATATCTACCAGATATAGATCAGGTTCAAATATGAACTATATTTGTCCACTCCAGCCGGTACCTCTTATACAAAATTTCGGATAAGTTCATTTTAAGACCTGATATCGAATCACTTTGATTTTGTTGAAGCAACTTGCATTCGCTGCCTCAATTACGATAGTAAAGGTATTTTCAGGGGCCAGTGCATACTTCTTGAGCAAACAGCCCGAAGGGTGTTAAAACCCCCTATGACACCATTTTTGTCGGTTTAAACACCCAAATTTTTTAAAACCCCCTAAGTACATACGTTTTTTTGAAACAAATTGTTGCAATATACACAGGCTGAGGGTATATCTCGGTCGGCAAAGCCGACTGATACTTTTTTTACTTGTTAGAAGAAGTCGTTCAGAATGCTTTTTCCATATTTTGAAGAGCCATTAATCAAAAAAAAAAAACATTGTTCCACACCATCCCATACGGGACAAGGGAGACTTCTCTCATATCAATGAGTGCACCCCGATTCATATTTAGCTCAATGATATGGCACCTACTGTTTATCGCCGAGTCCGAACGGCGTGTCTTGAGACACCACTTGTGGAGAAGTTTTTCAAGGCTGGAATACACAGGAAATGTCGCCAACATTGCTGAGGGGTATTTTGCCACTGCTGAAAAATGTTTGATGTTGCCTGGTCGGGGAATCGAACCCACGACCTTCTGCGTGCAAGGCGGGCGTGCATACCATTGCACCACGGTGGCACCCATAGAGTCATTAATCACATCTTGTTAATTCTAGTAAAAGAACGTTATGTTCGCCCGAGCCGAACTTTTCTTTCTTGCCCACAATTTTAGATGGATACATTTCATGACTACGGATACCCTAATGCTTAAATAAGGTCAACAAATGTTTCTAAAAATGTCTTCAATCGGGTGTCACCTTTATATGGGGGCTAGGTTAAAAAAATTTAGGTACAAAAAATGTAGATGATATTTTCAAAATACCGAAAATCGGAGGATATCGTTGTATGGGGGCTAAAATGCTTATTTTATGATTACTTTATAGGGTCGCAAATGATTATATCAATGCGTTACAAACGGAAAAACAAAACTAATATACATACTTCGCATACTATGGTGGAGGGCACCGACGCAGCCAAGGGGGAAGTGTTGAAGATCCCGACCAGTTTGGACGCAATATGGTCCACTTCCTTCTGTAGTAGGGCCGGGAAGATCTGGTCTGGTCCAGCTGCTTTGTATGGTGAAAAGCTCGTGATGGCTTGTTTGACCATTGAGCTGTCGATTTTTGGTGCATCAGAAGGAGTAAACACATTCATTTGATGTCTCGGTGCCACCACGGCTGGCTGGTTCGACGGGAAGGACGTTTTCATAAGAAGGCCTAGAGTTTCTTCTGTTGTTTCCACCCTTCTTCCATTTTCATCGACCATTTGCTCGGTCTGTGTATGGGTTTTCGATAGAAACTTCTTAATTTTCGAAACGTCGTTTACGCCTTCCTTGTAATGTTGTTTTATTCATTTAATTTGGCTGGTAATTGTTCCAGAATACAGTTGCTTTTTTACGTTTTGCTCTATTATAAAATCTACGGACCTCCTTGCCCTTGTTTCGAGTTTCCCCTGTAATCTAGGGGTTTTCGTAGGCGGATTTTCTTTCTCGAAGGAGACAACTTTCTTCGAATGACCACACTAGTGCCTCGGCTAACTTGTGGGCATTTCTGACTATGTCATCCTTACTTAAGCATTCCTTATCTGCTTGTCCTAGTCTTTCTTTTACTCGCTTTCCGAATTCAGCCCAATTTGTCTTGGATTTGTTTCGAAAGGTTATCGGGTTTGGAGGTGACCTCGCTATTTTAAATCTAATATACCTATTGTCTGAGAAGGTGTATTCCTCTAAGACACTCCACTCATATACCTCGTTTATTAGATTCTCTGCACATATCGTTATATCTAGTACTTCCTCCCTAATTCTACAAACAAAAATTGGTGTATTTTCCTGTGTTAAGTATAATCAGGTCATTAGTATTTAATAGACAGCGGAATTCTATGCAACCTCTATTTTTGGTCCGATTCATGTCAAATTTTGGGACTGGGCATATTTTTGGCTTCTGATTAAATTGCAATCGAAACATATGACATATGCAAAATTATACAAAATGCATTGATTTTTGGATATGCAAAATTTATGTATTTTACATATTTTCTTATGCAACAAATATTGCAGTAATAGGTACAAAAATGTTTGTATGTACAATTTTTCTGTTATTAATTTTATTTAAAATGCCGAAAATCGGGAGGTATCGTTCTATGGGGGCTATATTTATGAAGGCCTAAACCAAAACCGACAAATTTTAGGTGGAAAGTTGCGTACCCCCAAGGAAGACATAATGCCAAATTTCAGCCATTTTGGCGGGATATTGAGACCACAACTTTCATGGACCTATATCGACAAATTTCAAGTCGAAAGTTGTATACCCCCAAGGAAGACTTAATACCAAATTTCACCCATTTCGGAGGGATATTGAGGCCACAAACCTTCTAAAAACCAGAAATCCGGAGGTACCGTTCTATGGGGGCTATATGAAGACGTGGGCCTATACCGACAAATTTCAAGTAGAAAGTTTTAATCCCCCAACGAAGGCTTAATACCAAATTTCACCCGTTTCCGAGGGATATTGAGGCCATAACCTTCTAAATACCAGAAATCCGGAGGTACCGTTCTATGGGGGCTATATGAAGACGTGGGCCTATACCGACAAATTTCAGGTGGAAAGTTTTATTCATCCAAGGAAGACTTAATACCAAATTTTAGCCATTTCGGACTGATATTGAGGCCACAACCTTCAAAATAACAGAAATCCAGAGGTGCCGTTCTATGGGAGCTATATGAAGACGTGGACCTATATCGAGAAATTTCAGGTGGAAAGTTGTGTACTCCCAAGGAAGACTTAATACCAATTTTCAGCCATTTCGGAGGGATATTGAGGCCCCAACTTTCAAAATACCGAAAAACGGGAGGTACCATTCTGTGGGGGCTACATGAAGACGTGGACCTATACTGATAAATTTCAGGTGGAAAGTTTTATACTCCCAACGAAGACTTTATACAAAATGTCAGCCATTTATGTGTGATGTTGGTACCACTACCTTCAAAATATCGGAAATCGGGAGGTACCGTTCTATGGGGGCTTTATGAAGACGTGGACCCATGCGGACAAATTACAGGTGGAAAGTTTCATACCCCTAACGAAAACTTAATACCACATTTCAGTCATTTCTGTGGGATTTTTAGACCACAAATCCTTGTATATATTTTTGCATATGGTTTTGCAAATGCTCATTTTATGCAAATATGTAAAAATATGAACGTATGCAAAATATGCAAAATTTTCTGGGCCTAGTTCGTTTTATTTTGTGATAAATCTGTCTAATCCGATTTTCGCTACGACCATCCTAACCATATATGCATTTGCATAGGATTCAGCTGTCAAGTATTCAAGTAGTCTATAAGGGCTTGACCCCTTTTGTTAGTGTTAGTACTACCCCACGAGATGTGGTGTGAGTTAGCATCGCTACATCCCAGCCAACAATTTTTGCCGATGGCTCTGATATCAGATTTTTTTCCGAGATTTCGTAACCTTTCTTTCCGATTATTTTCCGAGTGCTCTGCACAATCTCGGAAGGGAAATTTTGATTTGTTTTCTTTCCGATTAGTTTCCGAGTACTCTGCACATAATCTGAAAGAATTTTTGATCTGTGTATTTTTCTCGCGAGCAAAAATCCCGAACTCTGGTTGAGAGTTGATTGTATACAAACAACGCCAGCGGCAAGGGAAATTTCTTTGCTTTGTTTGCATGCTGTACCTTGTTTTTTAGTTATTTCGCAGCAGTTAAGTGAGTAAGACGTAGCGGAACAAATTATTGTGTGTTTTAAAACAAATTAAAATTGGAAGTTTGCATACACATTTTGTAAAAAGCTGTTTATAATAACAAATATTGTTAATTCTATTTTAGATACGCCAAA
This sequence comes from Musca autumnalis, assembly GCF_047663935.1. Taxonomy (NCBI): domain Eukaryota; kingdom Metazoa; phylum Arthropoda; class Insecta; order Diptera; family Muscidae; genus Musca; species Musca autumnalis. The sequence goes on from NW_027412088.1 coordinate 75,909,673, forward strand.
TAAAGAACAACATCGTGATGACACATGGAAACTTTATTAGGAAAAGTTGTGTTTTATAATTTTGCAAACACACAATATCAGCGGGCAGCAGCAATGAATACTATTAAATACAACTTGTGAAGATGATGAAATAAAGAATAAAAAATTCGCATTAAACATCCGAACATTTTCCGAAATATAAATCACCGGAATTTTTTCCGATTTTCGCATAAAACCTTACGAAAATATTCAGATTTTTTCCATATATCGGATAAAATATCCGATAATCTTCCGATTTTTTTCCGAATATCGGATCAAACATCCGATAATCTTCCGATTTTTTTCCGAATATCGGATCAAACATCCGATAATCTTCCGATTTTTTACCGAATATCCGATAATTTTCCGATTTTTTTTCCGAATATCGGATGAAACATCCGATAATCTTCCGAATTTTTTCCGATTTTCGAATGTTCCTTCCGAGTTTTTTCCGAAATTGTGCAGATAATCGAAAGTTCCCTTAAAATTTCCCTTTTTTTCATTCGAGTTTTTTTGCGAATTCGTTCAGAATTCGGAAAGAAACTCTAATATTCCTTCCGATTTTTTTCCGATAAAACTTTCCGAATTCGTGGGCACCTTCACACAATTTTGTTCCGATTTCTGAACGAATTCGACATCAGAATCGCATACTTGTGCAGAGTTTCGTTCCGAATTCGGAAAAAAATCGGAAAAAATTGTTAGCTGGGATGCTAGTACTTCGTTATCTGTTTGCTTGATCCTTCTCATCAGGCAGGTATAGTGGCGCTAGGTATATGTTCCCATTCCCCTGCTTCAATACTGTGACGTCCGACGATGACAACTCTGGAGAAAAAAGCATACGTTTTTGTGGCATATAATGCAGGTCCTCGGACGGGATCCTGTATGTGGATGAACAGTCGATAATTTCTATGGTTCAGTCCAGAAACTTTGTTTTTTATGGTCCAAGGTTCTTGGACTAAACCAATAAGTATCTTACCTTTAGTGATTTTATACATCAGGGCTAGTGTTGCCGTTTCGCTCCGATGGAGGTTGATCTGGATGACCTCAGTCATTAGTCCTCCAGTAGGTTGGCTTCCAGGGAGTGGCTGATTTCATCTGCTCCTCCCTCTTTTGTGTCTTTTGGTGGTTTGACCTCTTTGTTGTGTGTTTTGGCATTCCCCTCCTCACCAACTCTTGCCTTTCCTATCTTGAAGTAGACTGAGTTCGAGACGAAATAAATAAGGCAATATCCTTGAGAAAGTCGCATGGTAGACAAATGCTTTAATTAGAATATGGTTAGAGGTAGTTTACACTAGCTATCAATGTCATATGACATGAAATAAAAACATTCCATATCTACCCACACAGGCAATGTGGAGACGTAATTTCACTGCATTTTTGCTGGTGTAGACACAAAAAGTAAGTGACGTAAATGACGTTAGCGACTTTACAACGATGTAAAATTTCAGCACATATGACAATGATACATAGTGTAAACAATAGGGTTATTACTTTCTGAAATTTTTTTCTCAAAAAGGATTTTCTGTAGTGAGAATGAATGAACTTTTGCCTACTAATGCCTAAAATAACATTCACTCCATTTTTTTAGAAAAAAAGTTCCGCACAAACCACTTTGATTTTTTTTTTTGAAAAAATATGGAATGAAAAAAATTTGTTTTCTCAAAAAATTATTTCCTATTGCACGAATGAATGACGTTTTGCCTATTAATGACTAAAATAACTTTTATTTCACATAAATATTGAAAAAAGTCCCGCACATTTTTGTGATATATGAAATGATGTTATATAATATAAAATGAAATATATGTACATATGTAATAATACGACCATAAAAATGAGAAACCAACGATTATGTCTTGTGCCCCTATACCTTGTTTTCAGTTAAATACATATCTGCTTATAGTGACTTCAAAAAATGGTCAAAAGTTCTGAAGAATAAAAACTTTAAAAGCTTTTGCGCGGAAGCTTTTTTTTATCGAATCACTTTATAATTAAGATTTTATGTAATCTTATGTAGAAACTCATCACGCTATGATACAGGGATATGAAGTTGTAAAAAAGTCATAACCCTAGTAAACAACCTCTTAATATAAGATACTCCTTGATATCCTTGAAAGAAGTCAGTTATAAATTCAAAGTCTATATCCTTGGGAACTCCAACCAGGACGGTCGCATGGCAGTCGCACGCCTTTAATGAGGTTGAAATATATTCTTCTTAGGCAAATCACATCCTTGACTTTACTACAAAAATTTTCACCTGAGCACCATATGGAAAGTCCTTGAAAAATCGAAACTGAATATATTTTTTCACAAAACGACAAGTCAAGGTTCCTGAATCTTATAAAATTCGAATTAAAGCGTAAAAATTCAAACAAATGCTACCGATCACATTTACAATATAAAGGGCTATTTTTCGACTACAACTACTGATTCCAAATACCCTTGAATTAATGTTAATTTTTCTAAAACTGTCGAAATTTAATGACCAACCAAATGATGAGAATAAGTTATAAAAGTCACTCGCAACAATTTACAAAAATGTCCTTCAAAATACATAAGACTGATTTAGTTGCAGATATTTAATATAGTCAAGGTTTTATATTTTTGTTGCATTAACTTATGACATCTACAGTTTATAACATTAACGTCGTTACAGTCGATTTTCATTAATAGTGTCAAATTAATTCAGGGTCAAAAATTATCCTTTGAGAAAATATAAATTTCGAAGGACACACATTGCTCCTCTTTAAAAACAATTCTACAGGAACAAAAGTCAAGGTTGTTGGTAGTTAAACTAACTGTTAACAACAGCTTCTGCAGTATGAGAAAAACATGACGATAATTGTCAAATTGCACAAAGAGATCCTGTGGTGTTGCACAGATAAACGTTTGTTATGTTTGTTTATAACTTGAAGAACTTGTCCTTAAATACATTTATGAATGACTGGACACTGAATATGCACACACATTTTTTTCTACCTACCGTCATAGACCAACCGTCTGTGTGTTAAAACCACAAACTCATTTAGAAGGATATCCGAACTACGCGGGGAGTTGTAGCATTTTACAACAAACTTTTTAAGATTTGTTAAGATGTGTCTTCAACAAATGTTATAGTTGCCTTCAAGCAGTCCATATTTTATGACTTTCTTAATCCTGGAGAAAATCTTGTAATGTACATATCCATCTCAATCCCTGATTTTATGACTTTTCATGCTTTGCGGTTTAATGAAATTTAACAATTTTCCAGTTTCCTTCCTTGTTTCCTTTTCAATGTTTTGAAATGGGCTGACAAAGTATATCAAACCAAAATATTTACAACCAATAACCACAATGGTGGTCAGAAGAAAATCAGCATTTCTATGGTTGGCAATTATTTACGCTGGCCATTGTTTGTTCAATTTGTTTGCAAACTTCCTTTGTCTAAAACACCTTATGGTTTGCTTCCATTTGATTTGGTTGATCTTCTCTTCGAATGTTTTGAATATATGGTAACATGGGGCGGCTTCGCCACTGGGGAGCCTTCGCCATCGCCGATTTTCTTGAAAACTACAATTGCTAGAAAAAAGGCGTTGAAGGGAATATTGTGAGTTTAACGAAGATCTATCATCTCCCAAAAGTTGGCATTCGTGTCATAGATATGATTGCGGATACACGCGGTTTTGTGTTTTCAGGGTAATTACGAAAAAAATAATGGAAGGTATATTTTGTGACAAATTCTTAACTTTTTGTGATATCAAAAATATGTTTTATGCAGATGAAAGACAGCTACTAAAGAATAGAAATCTCATCAATTCTTATGAAAAAAGTAATTACAAATGTCAATATATTCATATTATGTAATACGTTGGGGGTGGGGCGCCTACGCCATGATAGGGGTGTGGTGGATTAATGTGATAAATTTGCCAGGTTTAATTTAAATTCTTTATGCCATAGATATACCACACTATAATATGAAGTTAAAAACGAATATTATGCTAAACGTATATTATTTTAGTAAAATTATGATTTTTGTACCTAAATTCAAGTACGTACTTCAATTAAGTGCTAAAATCGCTTTCTTTTTGTGAACTTTAGAATCAGTTCTGATTATTCAACAGAAAACATGTTCCTTTTTTCATAATGTTGATATTTTTGGAAGAAGTATGGTAAATTACAGTTCTAGAGTCCGTTGATTAATGGCCCATATTGATGGCGAAGCTACCCCATGGGTGGGGCGGCTTTGCCACTTTTTAGACATTTTGTAAATTCTCAAAAATTATATTTTAAAAACAAAATTATAATCATCTATATATCAAAACTTATAGCCAAGATATGCTAATATTTTTACCAAAAATAAAATTTGAAAAAACTTTAACGGTGTCGATATGGCAATATTTTGAACAAAAACGTGGCGAAGGCGCCCCATGTTACCATATACAATATATTACACGCAGAGAAAAAAATATGTTTGATCCAACAATATTCCAAGAGCAAAATATGTATTGTTAACATATTGTTGGATTCCTCATGTAGTATTGTAAATCCAAAAATAGTTTGTGTCAACTGAACAATATTTCTCTCTTTTCTTCGAAAATTTGTTTCTCTTCTCTCGCTATTCGATGCCGTGTTGAAAAAACAATTTTGGTGAGTTGTGGTGTGTTTATATGACATGCTGCCTTTACCTTTGTTTTTGTGTGTATGTACTTGTGAGACTCTTGTTTTTATTTGTTTCTGTTTTGTTTCATTCTTCTTTCCTTTTCATGTTTGTTATGGTGTTTAATTATTCCTTATGTTGTGGTGGGTTCTTGTGGCTTTTTGTTTGTCTTTGTTGTCAGCCAATGCAGCAAACCATGTATTGTGTTCATCAATGATTGCAATATTATACGCGACATTTATATCCAAGTTATGCGAAAAGTGTATATGAGAAGTATATGCACTCAAATCAAAAATTTCTGGGCTGGTTTTCTGTATTGACAATACTTTTTGTAAACAAAATTAGATTATGATAGTTCCTACAATCGGTATTGTTAACGATTTTAACAATATTGCGGAAATTCGAAAGTTGTTTTTGGAACCAAAACATATATTTTTGTTCCAACAAAAGCGAAAAATATTTTTTCTCTGCGTGTAGAACGATGACATCTTTACTGTGAGAGTCGAACTGAAGCAAAGATGATGAGTAGAAATATGAGTGGTTGTTAGAAAAAAATTAACTTTCATATCATGCAATAATATTTGTTGTTAATGGTGTTAGCCTGAGACTTCTTTATAAGAAGTCGTTCAGAATGAATTTTCCATTTATAGAATACCTTAAGAAAGCTTTTTTACTACGGGAAACCTTTAAGGGGGCTTTATTCTCCATTTTGGGAATATATGTTTTAACATTGAAAGTTCCAGAACTTATCTGGGTTCTTTTTCCATGTCAAGTTGGCTAGCTAACTAATGCCGCAAAATACGTTCCTCCCATGGGTTTCAGCATTGGATTGGTAACCCACCCGTGAAAAAAAAAACATTTAAAACCTAGGAATAAAAAAAATAAACTCCCTATATACAGTATTATCTGTCTGTCAGGAAATGCAACAGACAGATCAAGGCTATTCCGTTCAATTTATCCGATAAAGTGGAATAGCAATTGCAAGGAATAGCCCACAACATTCGAACTGCAGCAAAATGTATAATTGGGTCTAAAACTAACACTTAAAATCCATGGTACTATCAGGCGTGTCGTAAGGCTACTGAAGAGAAGAGCGTAGCATACAATACAACCCTGCAGTCGATAGCAACACGAAGATCCAAGAAAAGACATTGGGAGGGGAGAGCATAGAGGAATAATCAAAAGGAATAAGAAAGGGCAGAAAAAATCTGAACGGAAGAAACTCGAAATTTTCAGGAGTTAAAGTCCAAACATTTTACCAAAGTGTAAAACACCACACTGCAGTGTGGTTCCGCCCGTGGAGAAAAATCGAAAAATTCATATCGACAAATTTGACAGCGATTGAAATAAATATTCTCCAAACACATTACATTTTTATTATCCAGTATTATTTTTGCCAATTTACAGCGGTAATATGCCAAGTTAAGTCGAAGAAGTTGAGATTTGTATGTGGTACCTTAAAAACGAAAAAAGATCCGCAAAGCATTTGTAGCTTATGAGTGAAATTATAAAAAAATGAAGAGGTAAATGTACAATTTCCAAAATGAAACTTATAGTTGATGGCATTGACAATATTATTAGGAAAAAACAAATTCAAAATTCGTTTTCTAAGTTCCTTAAAAATAAATTCTTTGTAAATGACTTTTTGTGCTATTTTTAATATCATTCCTATAAATTTATGCTGAATTTTTCTAATGTTGGCCCCCTAAGGGCAAGTTTTAAATACATAGGAAAGTCTCTACTTTACGATAAAAAGAAATCCAGCTGCCACCATCTGCCACCCTGTAAGTTATTCCCCTTACACCACGCCTGTAAAGTTGCCAAAATTCCGAAAATCGGGAGGTACGTTTATATGAGGGGTGACGTAGGGGATGGAAGATACCAAGCAACGGTCCTGACCGGTTTTAACATGGCAAAGCCCAGGATTTATCTTGGTCCCTCTTTCATCTCAAGTGGACACTGACCTCCCCGTGGTGTCACCTGGGGAACTGCCTTTAACACCCTTTAAAGGTAGTGAGCTAACATGTGCCGCGCGTTCACCCATAAGAACGTTAAAAACTTGGGTTTGGGCGTCGGGTTAGTAACCCTCCCCTAGAAAAAAACAGCCTACTATGAAAAAACGAAAGAAAAGAAAAACAAACCCCTCTAAAGTTGACGAACCCCGCAAACGTTTTAAGGACCATGATCTGCGAATCTGCACCTGGAATGTTCGCACTCTTTATAGAGAAGGTGCAGTCTTCGCATTGGCAGACGTACTTGAAAAGTACAAGACCGATATTACTGCCATACAGGAAATACGATGGATTGGGAAAGGCGTCACAACAACACCTAAAGGTGACGCACTGTATTATAGCTGCCATGACGTAAAGCATGAGTTTGGTTGTGGATTCGTAGTTAGTCGGAGACTAAAACATCTGGTATCCAGCTTCACCCCAGTGAATGAAAGACTTGCTGCAATTCGAATAAAAGCTAAATTCTTCAACATCAGCTTTATTTGCGTTCATGCTCCCACTGAAGAAAAGGACGAACAGACCAAAGATATATTTTACGAGCGCTTAGAAGAAACATATGACCGTTGCCCTGCCCATGACATTAAAATCATTCTAGGCGATTTTAATGCCAAAATTGGAAAGGAGAATATCTTTGGCCCAACAGTCGGGAAATTCAGTCTCCACAGTGAAACATCTGACAATGGTATGAGGCTGATAGACTTTGCAGCTGCAAAGAACATGGTAGTTAGCAGTACCAGATTTAATCATCTCGATATTCATAAGGGCACCTGGCTGTCTCCAGATCAGAAAACAAGAAACCAAATTGATCATGTTGTGATAGATGGAAGACATTCATCGAGCGTGTTGGATGTACGATCGTTCCGAGGCGCAAACATTGATTCGGACCACTACCTTGTTGCAGCAAAGGTACGCACCCGCTTAAACGTAGCAAACAAAGTACGAACAGACACAACACGAAAGTTAGACATCGGTAAGCTGCAATCACAACAGATAGCCACAGCATATTCCACTCAACTAGCCCAATTGCTTAATCAAAGCACTCCTCATCCCGATAACATATCAGCGCAATGAAAAAGCATTGCCCACTCCATGCAAACAGCCGTAAAATCCATACTTGGATACCAGAGACCTCCACCAAGGAATCCATGGTATGATGAGGAGTGTCGTGCTGCCACCGAAGAGAAAAATGCGGCATATAAGGCTACTTTACAATCCGTAGCAACGCGTAGCGCACGAGAGAGATACAGGGAGAAAAGGAGAGAGGAGAAACGTCTTTTCCGCAGGAAAAAGAGAGAGAGGGAAAAGCGGGAGTGTGAAACAATCGAGATGTACAGGAGCCAGAATGAAGTCCGAAAATTCTACCAAAGAGTCAAGCATCAAACTGATGGCTTTGGTACAGGCACATCCTCCTGTAGAGACCAGCAAGGTAATTTGGTAACTGATACAGATAGTGTACTCAGGATATGGAAAGAACATTTTTCAAATCTGTTGGTATCCAATAGCAGCGAAGACGACGAAGATACCACAGTCCCAATCCCAGAAGATGGTATTGAATGTATACCGCCCAGCCAAGATGAGGTAAAGACTACAATAAATCGGCTGAAGAATAATAAAGCAGCGGGAGCCGATGGGTTACCAGCCGAGCTGTTTAAAACCGGAGGCGACGCGCTGATAAGGTGTGTGCATCAGCTAGTTAGCACCATCTGGCAGGAAGAACGCGTACCTGACGATTGGAACCTGAGCATCCTATGTCCCGTCCACAAGAAAGGAGATAAGACTGTATGCTCCAACTATAGGGGCATAAGTCTTCTCCCTATTGCCTATAAGATAGTGTCAGGGATATTGTGCGAACGACTAAAGCCAATGGTCAACGAAATAATTGGACCATACCAATGTGACTTTAGACCTGGCAAGTCCACAATTGACCAGATATTTACCCTGCGGCAAATCCTAGAGAAGACCCAAGAGATGCAGATCGACACATTTCACCTTTTTGTCGATTATAAAGCAGCATTCGACAGTCCCCTCCGATCAAAGGTATTCCACGCAATGTCTGAATTTGGTATCCCCGCAAAGCTCACACAACAAACAACATCAGTTGTGAAATAAGAAGAAGAATTGTTTTGGCCAACACATGCTACTATGGTCTAAGTAAGCAATTTAAAAACAAAGCCACATCTCGTCAAACAAAAATAACACTATACAAAACGCTGATACTACCCGTGCTAATGTATGGCTCCGAAGCATGGGTACTTGCGCAAGCAGATAAGGCAGTGCTTGGTGTGTTTGAGAGGAAATTTCTTCGAAAGATCTACGAGTCGATTTGCGTTGAAGGTGAATATCGACGTCGTTTGAACCACGAGCTATATAATCTATACAAAGACATGCATATAGTTAAACGTATCGAGATGCAACGATTGCGTTGGCTAGGCCATATCATAAGAATGAACGATGATGAACCCGCTAAAAAGGCGTATGAATACATGCCACATGGCGGTGCACGCAGAATCGGCAGGCCTAAGCTTCGATGGAGCATACAAGTGGATGAAGAAATGAAAAGGCGCGGTATTCCAAAAAGTCAAGCGAAAAACAGAGAGGAATGTAGATCTTTTCTTAGTTCGGTCTATGGAACAAATATTCTGTAATGGGCCAACTAAGTAAGTAAGTAATATGCCAAGTTAAGTCGAAGAAGTTGAGATTTGTATGTGGTACCTTAAAAACGAAAAAAGATCCGCAAAGCATTTGTAGCTTATGAGTGAAATTATAAAAAAATGAAGAGGTAAATGTACAATTTCCAAAATGAAACTTAAGTTGATGGCATTGACATTATTATTGGGAAAAAACAAATTCAAATTTCGTTTTCTAAGTTCCTTAAAAATAAATTCTTTGTAAATGACTTTTTGTGCTATTTTTAATATCATTCCTATAAATTTATGCTGAATTTTTCTAATGTTGGCCCCCTAAGGGCAAGTTTTAAATACAGGGGAAAGTCTCTACTTTACGATAAAAAGAAATCCAGCTGCCACCCTGTAAGTTATTCCCCTTACAACACGCCTGTAAAATCGCCAAAATTCCGAAAATCGGGAGGTACGTTTATATGAGAGCTATACCAAAACGTGAACTTATATTGAAAATTTTTTACAAGGAGGTACGGTGTTCCCTCAGGACTTAAAATTCAAAATGACAGCCAAATCGGTTGGAAAATTTGGCTAAAATCTTCAAAATACCGAATATCGGGAGGTACGTGTATATGGGAGCTATACCTTGACTTGGACCTATATTGAACATTTTTTGCACGGACGTATGATCTTCCCTCCGAAGTCAAAATACAAAATTACAGCCAACTCGGTTAGAAAATCTGGCTAAAATCGTCAAAATACCGAATATAGTGGTGGTGGTACGTTTATATGGGAGCTATACCTAAACGTGGACCTATATTGAATATTTCTTGCAAGGTGGTATATTGTGCCCTCGGAACACAAAATGCAAAATTACAGCCAAATCGACTGGAAAATTTGGCTAAAATCGTCAAAATATAAAAAATCGGTGGGTACCTTTATATGGGGACTACACCCAAATGTGGACCTACATCCATTAAATTTGTTTTTCTCCCTTCTGGGCTTGTTATAAAACTATGTTTAAAATTTCGAGGCTTTAACTCGATTAGAACTATTTTTGGCACACCTTTCCATACAAGTGGGACCACTGTGCACTGAAGGGTATGGTGCAGGGACATTTTGTTTTACAGATGATGAAGAGAATAGGGTAACTGACACGGATAGCGTACTTAGGATTTATAAGGATGTTCGATGCATAAAACTTGATAAAATGTTTTATGCATCGAACATGGGAGCGATGAAGATACCCCACTGAGGACAATAAGCCCGACGAGAGGAAAAAACACAACACTACTGCCTCTTCAACAATAAAACGTCCCTTCAATGAAGTTGTTAAGGACGACCTGATGGTTGCCGTGGCTAACGACAAGAAGGGAAAGCTGTCCCCTATCACCCCTGCGGAACGGGGCATGGTAGAAACTAAATTGTCAGAACAAGTTATGGAACATGTTTTCACAAACGAAGATTCTCCCGTGCCTCATTTAGACTCAAGCGAGGTTCATCGTGGCTACAGGGTAATCACATGCATGGACGAGTTCTCAAAGGGATTCTTGGAAAAATGTATGGCTAAGATCAGCCGTGCATGGGAAGACATCAGCCTGCGGTTGATCCCAGCCCAAGAAATCCCAATAAGACCTCGTGCCAGAGTTTGGCTGCCCAAGATAGATTGTGACGGCCCGAATCTACTACAAGGTCTTGCGAGGATGAACAAGGATGTTCCAATGGACGATTTGTCCGTAATCGCCACTGAACCCCCGAACAATAACAGCATGAGTTTGGTTCTCTCTATAACAGAGGCCGGAGTGGAGGCAGTAGAGAGACTCGTCAACAAACTGTTCTTTGGCGTGAGGGAAGCCAAAGTAAAGATACTAAGATCGCATGGCCCGAACGGAGAAGACGATGCAGATGACATCGACGATGCCGGAAAGCTGCTAGATAATATGCAGCTAGAGGGGCCATCAACATCATACTCACAATAAGATGATGCTCAAGGTCGTGCAGATCAATCTGAAGCACTCTAGAGTCGCTTCAGATAACCTGCGGATCCTTTTAGTAGAAGAGGATCTTGACATAGGCATCATCCAAGAACCCTACGTTTACGAAAAGGAAGTAAAGGGTCTTAATAGCAGAGGATATAAAACATTATACATGAAGGATAACGGTAAGCCTAGATCATGTCTAATTGTTAAAAATAAAATAAACGCATTTTTATGTTATGTTGCAAAAGTGGAACTGGACAACGGCAAGCAGTTCTTTATTGCCTCTTGCTACATGGCCCACTCAAGGGAAGCCCCACCAAGCGAGGTCTGGAGCGCCATGGAGGCCATACACCCACTCAACACCATCATCATTGGCTGCGATGCAAACGCAAGGCATACCCTATGTGGCAGCACAGAAACGAACGACAGAGGTGAGTCAGTTCTAGACTTTATTAATACTAACAATCTTACCGTATGTAATAGAGGTACTAACCCAAATTTGTATTTCCAAGCTCGGATAACTTTAGTGGGTGGCAGGAGGTCATTGATCTCACACTGGTATCCGATAAAAAATCGTTCTCAGATCACAATTGGATACTATTCAATATATCAGAAAAAGCAACGTCAATTAAATGCTTTCGTAACCCGAAAAGAACGAACTGGGAGAAGTTCAATAGGGTTTTGCGGGACAAACTACCCAGCATTCCACACAAAAGCGATACTACAGCGGGTATAGATAAAGCTGTATCTATTTTGGAGAAATCTCTAGATACAGCTTTTAAAGTATCATGTCCTAGGACGCGCTCGAAAAAGCACTATCCACCATGGTGGACATCCGAGCTCTCTAAACTGCGTAAACAGTCACGGAAAGCTTTCAACGACAGCTACCAAAGCGGATCCTGGCAGCCATACAAGGATAAGCTAAAGGAGTTCAAAAAGGCCATGGCCAGAGCGAAAAAGCAATCATGGATTGAATTTTGCGGAGCACTAGACAGCACCAACGATACAGCCAGACTAAGCAAAGTTATGGCAAAAGGACACTCGAATCCCACATATATAAAGAGAAACAACGGCACATGGTCTGATAACTCAGCCGAATCTCTTGAAATTCTGCTTACGACGCATTTCCCTGGCTGCTCTGATAGAACCAGCGAAGTGCAATCCAATACTAATACAGATATAAACGATACTGAAGTCGATAAGATAATAAGTCCGAGTAAAGTTACATGGGCTATTAACAGCTTCTCTCCCTACAAATCTCCGGGGCCAGATGGTATCATACCAAAAATGCTGCAAAGTACGGAGACCATAATAAATCCTTGGCTAGTGTACATTTATAGTAGATGTATATCCCTTAATTACGTTGCTGCGAGTTGGAGACAGGTCAAAGTTGTCTTCATACCCAAAGCAGGAAAACGTAGTCATGAAAATGCTAAAGACTTCAGACCCATAAGCCTTTCATCATTTCTACTTAAGACGCTCGAAAGACTCATCGACGTGCATATTCGAGAAAAGATGGATAACTCAAACAACACATCTTCCAGTCAACACGCCTACATAAAGGGACGCTCGACAGATACAGCCCTACACGAAGTCGTTAGGACTATCGAGAAATCCTTAGAACATAAACAATACACCTTGGCTGCTTTTCTTGATATAGAAGGTGCCTTCAATAATGTCAGTACAACAGCAATAAAACAAGCTCTAGATAACTTTGGCGTGGAATCATTCATCAGTAGCTGGATAACCACCATGCTGCAAAGTAGAGTTATTACTGCCTCACTAGGAAACAGTACGCTGTCAAAGCCCGAAAACAGAGGAACTCCACAGGGAGGAGTTATATCCCCAATGCTTTGGCTCCTTGTCATCAACGAAATCCTTATCAAACTTGACCATATGGGGATTAAAGTGGTTGCTTATGCGGACGATGTGGTAATACTCGTATCTGGTTTGTTCCCATCCGTGATAAGTGACATCATGAACGGGGCCCTGAAATCACTAGATACTTGGGCCACAAGCTGTGGACTGGGTGTGAATCCAGGGAAAACTGAGATGGTACTATTCACCACAAAGACCAAATATTCAATACCTAATCTACCACGACTAAGAGGTCAAGAAATACCTCTATCAGATCACGCCAAGTACCTAGGCGTCATCCTAGATTCAAAGCTATCATGGAAACGTAACATGGAACATCGTGATCACAAAGCAACCGTTGCATACTACAAGTGTCGCAAAATGTTTGGGAGCCGTTGGGGCCTTAAACCTAAAATGGTGTTATGGATGTACCAGTATAATAAGACCAATTCTCACATATGGAGCACTAGTATGGTGGCCAGCAGTGGACAAGAAAACTACGCTGCTGGCTCTAGGAATATGGAGCGATAGAGCCTACGGACATGCGTGCGTGCTTCACAAACTACCAAAAGAAATAGCAACTACTGCTGATTACTGCGCTCCTACAATGACTTTTGATCAGCCTTTTGAAGTCAAATTTCCAAGCAGGAAAGAATGAAATAATGGATCACCAATGACAGGTCATGACATCAAAGTATACACAGATGGTTCCAAGATGAAATGTGGAGTCGGTTCTGGTGTCTTCTCATATGATGCAAATATATCTACATCCATAAAGCTACCTGACGACTGCAGTGTTTTTCAGGCGGAGATACTGGCCATAAAGGAAGCTTGTTTTATTCTCTTACAACTCCACATACCAAACTCGATAGGAATTTTTGTCGACAGTCAAGCGGCACTCCTTGCACTAAAATCAAACTAATTGAGGCTATAAAGTGTAGCCACCACGTAAACCAACCAACCCCACAAACAATCCCAGACGAAGGTATTGACCAAACCAAAGTGAGGTCTTGACTACAATTCCTAGAAAGAAGGGTCTTATGGGTTGCTGATATTACGCATTGTTTTGTATCTACCATGAAAGGAGACACAAGCTTGATGTTAGACTTGTCTCCAGATTCACTCTGATATATAAGAGAATTGCCATAGTCGGTATAAAAGCAAAGTTTCTCTACATCAGTTCCATCTGCGCCCAAGTCACCACCACAGAGGACTATGTAAATTCCAAGGACATATTCTACGATTGCTAGGGAGAGCATATGACCACTGCCTAAGTTTTGAGGACACGCAACTCCCGAATTACCACAGACCGCTTCACTCGGAGACCTGTGGTCATTGCTTGTTGAAATTGAGGGCGAAGATGAAGAAGTTCTTTGGTTTATGCTGAAATAGATTAAGTGTTTTTGCCTACCCAGTGAGCAACAAGGGATTTCTACAAAGTAAATGTACGTCCTTCTCCATTTCTTCTGCATTTCCACATTATCTACAGTAGTCCCATATTAATGTTAGAGATCTAACCCTACAGTGATCCGTAATAGGCACCACCGTAACTTATCGAGGGAAAAAGTTTTACGTTGGGAGATCGCGGGTTTGCCTTCTAAAGGTAGATCTCAGGAAATTTGCCGATTTAGTAGCACATCGGTTGCCTAACAGATTCATCAATCGGTAAATTGATCGATTTAGCTAGTTCAATTGTCCTGGTACTGTTATCGACTCAAGCTTGCTCTCTATTATGTTTAAGGCCTTCACATGTCCAACCTGTGAAGCTCACCACGCCCGCTTGAAACTGGAAAAACATATACAGAAGTTGGAAATCCAGGATCACAGGTGTACCGTATTTCCAAGTGTCCAAGTCACCATAAATTATGATGGGCAGAACTTCAGTTACATACAACCAGTGTATGACTTATGGTGTGAGTCACAAACTTTTGCCAATAGAATTCTGGCAGGTTCTGGTAGAGTGCAATAGGACATCTTTGTCCGTTCCTCGATATCTCTATTTCACGTAAAGCGATGTCCCGGATTGCATTGAGGTATTAAGCATAAAGAGAATGTTCTAATGCAATTTCATGCAAAATTGGTGGCTCGAAATTGGGAACTTACGGAATAGGGTCGCTTCGATTATTGCCTCTGTAGACTTCCTAAATTAGCATCCTAATCAGTACTGAGTATCATTTTACTGACTATGTTATATGATCTCCTAACTTCTTTACGTAGAGTAGCTAACTGTTTGCTCCAACAACGCAGTTGATATTTCCTTCCCGGGTTGGTGTTTGGACAGGAGGCCTCATTGAAATTCAGGAGAGTTTTGGTGAGGAATTGGAATTTATCCCAATCCGTTCTCCCTTGTTTTCTATGGGGACTCTGCCTGGATCCAAATATAGAGTATTATCCTGTTAACCGAGAATGAAAACTTTTCATATTATCATTTCTTTATATCGCTTTGGTAAGAGTTTTCTCATTACAACATGTACCTTCTCACAGAGATGTTACGCATTTCTCAAGTCTCTGAACATAAGCTAAGTAACTACAGTACATCTCATACAATTTGCTCTTTCAGTCGCTACAGTTTCCCCAAATTTGAACATCTTTTTCACAATCCCCGGTGTTTACAAAACATTTGGTATTTTGTAATCAAGCGTAAATATCTTAGATACAAATTGAAAGCAAACATAAGGTGTCTTAAGCCATTGAGACCACACATAACATCTTTAAAAAATCCTTTAAGAAGTTAACTGAAGGAAGTTTGCAAACAAAACAATGGTCAGCGTAAATAATTGCAAACCATAGAAATGTTGATTTTCTTCTGACCACCATTGTGGTTATTGCTTGTAAATATTTTGGTTTGATATACTTCGCCAGCCCATTTCATGGCCTGCGACTAAAACACTAAAGGAAGGACACTGTAAAATTGTTAAATTTCATTAAACCGCAAAGCATGAAAAGTCATAAAACCACGGATAGAGATCACTTTCAGACTAGGCTTAAGAAAAGAAAAACAAACACACACATTCTTAGATTACAGGATATGCCCAAGGATTAAGACCGTCATAAAGCATACTCAGCTAGCAGTCTGAGTAGACAACGTATGATTTGTTGTTGCAAAACGTTACTCCCTGTGTTGTTCGGATCTCCTTTAAAATGAGTTTGTGGTTTTAACACGCAGGCAGTTGGTCTATTTGTACATACCTGATTGCAATTTAAACTTCTCCTACATTTATGAACGAACCTTCACTTATTACAAGACATTCTGAATAAAATATCCTTCATATTGTTAATAGATAAACTGTGTAACACCATGTGCATTTTTTGAACAAATTTGACAATGAAGTTTATGTTTGTCATACTGCAGAAGTCTCTTTTACTTCGACCTTGACTATCTTTAGCAATTATGGAGAATAGGAAAATTGTATATCCTCTAATATTGTTATTTTCTTGAAGGGTCAGTCTTGAAAATAGGGTATAACGACATTAATATTATAAACTATAAATGTCTTGAGAAATTTCTGTACCCAAATTTGAAACCTTGATCATAATAAATTGCTGGAACTAAATCGCTCGTGTGTCAGCTAATAATTTCTCTTCTAAAGGACAATTTATTCTCAAACTTTGGTGGTTCTTACATTTCGGTAGCCATAAAGAAATATTGACTTTTTTTTAGATGGCTTTTATATTAAACAGAACGTCTTGTTCCATAAGCCGAACTAAGAATAGATTTCCAAACGCACCGATCTTTTACTTTACTTCTCCAATTTTGGATGCCATGTTCTGTGATATCTTCTTCAACTTGGTCCTTCCATCGGAGTTTTGGCCTTCCCTTGGGGCGTATACCGTCGAGTATCTCGTATTCAAATGCCTTTTTGGTGGGGGCATATTTATCCATCCTGCTGACATGACCAAGCCAACGCAATCGTTGTAGTTTGATATGTTTTACTATATCGACGTAGGTCGGCTGGTATAGCTCGTGGTTCATACGACGTCGGTATTCACCGTCAACGCATATTGGTCCATAAATCTTTCTAAGAATTTTTCTCTCAAACATACCAAGTTCTGCTTCATCTGCTTTCGCAAATACCCATGCTTCAGATCCATACATAAGTACGGGTAGTATCAGTGTCTGGTAGAGCGTAAGTTTGTTTGACTTTTAAACTGTTTACTTAGACCAAAGTAGCATCTGTTGGCCAATATTATTCTTCTCTTTATTTCAAGGCTTATATTGTTGGTTTTATTTATGGCGGTGCCGAGGTAGATAAAGTCATTTACTATCTCAAATTTATAATTATCAACATCCACAGTTGGTCCGAGTCTACTGGACGATTTGCGTGTTGATAGCATAAACTTCGTCTTATCGCCGTTGACTGTAAGACCCACTTTGGCAGACTCTTTTTCAATTTTTGCAAAGGTGGCTGTTACGGCTCGCGCTGATCTACCTATTATGTCTATGTCATCTGCGTATGCAAGCAACATTACATCTTTATTGTATATCGTGCTTTGTCTCTGGCCGTATATATATTCGCATCTCGTATGACCTTTTCCAGTAGGATATTAAATAGGTCACACGATAGACTGTCACCTCGTTTTGTGTTGAAAGGCTCGGAGAGGTTCTTTCCTATTTTAACCGCTGATATTGTATCCGCCAATGTCATCCTGCATAGTCGAATTAGTTTTGCAGGGATGCCAAACTCAGACATGGCTTGAAACACCTTCGCTCTAATTGGGCTGTCGAACGCTGCCTTATAGTCGACGAATAGGTGGTATGTGTCGATCTGTCTTTCGTGGGTCTTCTCCAATATTTGGCGCAGTGTAAAGATTTGGTCAATTGTCGACTTACCAGGTCTAAAACCGCATTGGTATGACCCGATTATTTCACTGACGATGGGTTTTAACCGTTCACACAGTATGCTCGACAACACTTTATATGCGATGGGAAGGAGACTTATACCCCGGTAATTTGCACAAACCGTCTTGTCTCCTTTCTTATGTACGGGACATAGTAGGCTGAGGTTCCAATCGTTGGGTATGCTTTCTTCCTGCCAAATTTCGCAAATTAGCTGATGCATACTCCTTACCAGCATTTCGCCACCGGTCTTGAACAGTTGGGCGGGAAGTCCATCAGCTCTTGCTGCCTTATTGTTTTTCAGCCGATTAATGGCTGTTGTAACCTCGCTTTGGCTAGGTGGTAGACATTCAACATTGTCATTTACGATTGGTTCTGGGGTATCTTCATCGACATCCATATTCGATACCAAAAGCGGCAGTCTGAAGGGAGTGGGCTATTCTTTGCCAACGTGCTTCTACATTATCGGGACAAGAAGTGCTGTTTTCCAGCATGCGAGTCAGTTGAGCGGAGTAGGCTTGTGTTGTCTGTTGTGTTTGCAGCTTCTCGATATCCAGCTTCCGTCCTGTGTTAGATCGCACTTTTGCCGCAACATTAAGATGAGTTACACTGGATAAGTGTCTTCCATCTATCACAACATGATCAATCTGATTTGTTGTTTTCCCATCCGGGGATATCCACGTAGCCTTGTGTATGTCGAGGTGTGGGAATCTGGTGCTGCTCACTACCATGTTCTTTGCCGCTGCAAAATCCATCAGGCTCATTCCGTTGTCGGATGTTACCTCATGAAGGCTGAATTTGCCGACCGTGGGACCGAATATATTTTCCCTTCCAATTTTAGCATTAAAATCTCCTAGAACAATCTTAATGTCATGGCCAGGGCAGCGGTCATATACTCTCTCTAGGTGCTCGTACAATATATCCTTGGTCTGTTCGTCTTTCTCTTCGGTAGGAGCATGGGCGCAGATGAGACTGATGTTAAAAAACTTTGCTTTTAAACGGATTGTGGCAATTCTCTCATCAACCGGAGTAAAACTGGATACAAGATTTTTAAGCCTCCGGTTTACCTAGCTCATGCTTCGTTTCATGGCAGCTATAATACTGTTACGAATGTAACTGATAGGTTTATGTTAGTTTAGTTTAATTTCCGTTAATTGAAAAATTTGAATTGTAACGTAAAGTTTTTATTACGCAGTTACTTTATTTAAGCAACAACAACTACCATGTAGAACTCTCTTCATCATTCTAGTCGTTACATTACCTTTTGTTAATGTTCTTTTGTTTGTTTTGTTTTGCAACAATAATGTAATTATCGTTTAGTTCCTACTTCTTGTATTTCGTGTAGTTGTTTGTTGTTGTAGTTACGTCATTACTGTGCTTGTATGTATGTGAGTATGGATGTTCGCTTAGTGCGAATGTGCGTCTGTGTGTTCGCTGCACAGATTCGAGTTGTTGCCATATTTCTAGATATTTCTAGACCAAGGAGATTTTGGGTATAAATAGAGTTACGAATGGCAACATTGAGTTGAGTTGTGTTTTAAGCGTTGAACTGAACAGATCGGTTAAAGAATAGCTGCGTGCTAACTAGAGACTTGCTGTGTGCTTAGTAATTAAAGTCGGTTTCGAATAAGTGTAATAAAGTAAATAAAGCATTGTAGAAACGTAATCTAAAACGAACCCTGTTTTATTTGGTACAAATCGTATCGGGGAATAAAACAACGTCTACACGGACATTAGTTAAATCTAATTCCGTAACAATTGGTGTCAGCAGTGAGATTACGATCATCCTACAATGAAGTTTAAGGATCTACGAGTGGAAGACTTGAAGAAGGAGCTAAGTAAGTTGGAGTTGTGTTCTACTGGCAACAAGGCCGAACTACAAAAACGCTTGTTGGAAGAGTTCGAGCGCCGTGGAATGAACATAGATGAATATGAGTTCGACGGTAAGGAGGAAGTCGAGTTACCCGCAAAGGGCGAATCCACTGTTGAGGAAGTTTCATCGGTAGCTGCCAGGGGTGACGATTTGAAATCAATGCTGGCTATGATGATGCTGGAAATGAAATCTGACAACAGTAAAATGATGGAGAAATTAGATGCTAAAATGGAAGAAAATTCCAGAAAGAGCGAAGAAACTTCCAGACTTGTGATGGAAATGAAAGCAGAAAATTGTCGAATGGTTGAAGAAAATTCCAGTAAAATGATGGAGAAATTAGATGCTAAAATGGAAGAAAATTCCAGAAAGAGTGAAGAATATTCCAGAAAATTGGAGGAAAGATTTGCCAAATTCGACGACAACTTAGAGGAAAAGTTAGAAGAGAACTCTAGAAAAATCGCTAAGGGCATGGAAGAGAAACTAGAGGTAAATTCAAGAACAATTAACGAGAAACTCGAGAACATCACGATGGTGATTGAAAAGAGAGTAGAAAACGTGGAGGTACAAATTAAAGAGTTGGATAAAAAGATTTTGTCTGTTGACGAGAAATTTCTGGGTCAAGATGAGAAGATTCTGGGCATAGAGAGGAAAATGTCGGAACTGGAAATCAAAGGTGGTCCAGTGAGAGCTATTCATAACACGATAAAAATCAAGCCTCCAGTGTTCGACGGCTCTACCTCTTTAAATGTGTTCAAATTACAGTTCGAGACATTGGCTGCTAGAGATTCTTGGAACGACAACGACAAAGCGGTATCACTCCTGATGGCATTGAAAGGTGATGCTGCTGACGTATTACAGAGTATTCCCGCCGCTTCTAGGAACAGTTATGGAGATATTATGGCTGCTCTTGAACGTAGGTACGGTAGTGAACCCAAGCAAGAGATCTGCCGAATGGAACTGAGGGGAAGAGTCCAGAAGCCAAATGAGACTTTACAAGACTTTGCGGCTGATATAGAGCGGTTGGCGCAGTTGGCATATCCAGGAGAGACACATCCATTGGTGGACCGCATAAAGATTGAGACATTTGCAAGTGGTATTCATGATCCAGAGATAAAATTTGCGACGTATGCGGCACCGATAGGAACATTTGCAGAAACCGTGTCCTTTGCCCTGGCCCAAGAAACCGCGATGATGCTGGTGAAACCTAAAGCTTACAACGTGAGGAGGCTGCAAGTTGAGGACAACAATTCCCAGACCGTTGTCGACCTGCTGAAAGATGCACTGATGAGTGTGAAACGAGGGGCTGCTAGAACGAAAAAGACTTGTTATAACTGTCGTAAAGCTGGACACATTGCACGAGAATGCATATTGGAACGACCAAGGCCCAGATCAACCTCACCGCCTTCAAAAAGCGACGTCCAACCGGTGGCCAAGAATCTGGAAAGAGAGATATCAGGTGAATCAAATAAAATGAATTCCGTCGATCACGAGGCGCCGCTGGCAGAGGATGAAAACGATGGTCCCACAATTTCTATAGCCATAGTCCAGCAGAAGAACCACAACTTAACGGTGAAAGGCTTCGTCAATGGTGTATTGCGTACCTTGACATTGGACACCGGTGCAACAAAGTCCATTATTAGACCGGATTTGGTAAAAGGGAAGGTATTGCCGTTAAATGGAGTCAAATTGCGGACGGCCACAGGCGAGACTACAACGGTGCATGGAAAGGCCTACCAAAGGCTGAGCATGGGTAGAAAATCGGTAAATTTCGATTTTATGGTGGCCGATATTGTGGACGAAGTTATACATGGTGTAGACTTCATGATTGCCTTCGATATAAACCTGGACATAAAGCACCGTGTGATGACTTGGTCCAATGTGGAAATACCGATTAATGTGGGCTACAAAGAGAAGAAAAGCATGGGTCGTCCTAGCGCAGAATCTGACGAAATCGCTGTAGATGTTCGTACGCTGAAGGTGGAAGCCGCCGAAAAATGGCCAGTACGAAAGCGGAAAAATCTCGCAACGAGGAGGAAAAAGCGAAAATGTACGTCGAGAAAACGTCCATCGAAAAGCGTCCGTACAACAAGGAAGGACAAGTCCGATGAAGACCAGGTGGCACTTAAGAAGGTGACCACAAAGAAAGAAGGTATAACGTCAAGATTCCTGGAGAGAAAGCAACGTCGTCCACAAGAGCAGAAGTCCAGAGCTGACGCAGTAGAGGGTACATCTAAATCGGTTGCCACCACTACGGAGCGAGAACTGCGTCTAGTCCAGAAGAGCAGGCTTAAGCGGGAGGCAGTGTTACCAATGCCCATACCACAGAGAGGGAACTGTGCCTATTCGGGACGAACAGGCTTAAGCGGGAGGCAATGTTACGAATGTAACTGATAGGTTTATGTTAGTTTAGTTTAATTTCCGTTAATTGAAAAATTTGAATTGTAACGTAAAGTTTTTATTACGCAGTTACTTTATTTAAGCAACAACAACTACCATGTAGAACTCTCTTCATCATTCTAGTCGTTACATTACCTTTTGTTAATGTTCTTTTGTTTGTTTTGTTTTGCAACAATAATGTAATTATCGTTTAGTTCCTACTTCTTGTATTTCGTGTAGTTGTTTGTTGTTGTAGTTACGTCATTACTGTGCTTGTATGTATGTGAGTATGGATGTTCGCTTAGTGCGAATGTGCGTCTGTGTGTTCGCTGCACAGATTCGAGTTGTTGCCATATTTCTAGATATTTCTAGACCAAGGAGATTTTGGGTATAAATAGAGTTACGAATGGCAACATTGAGTTGAGTTGTGTTTTAAGCGTTGAACTGAACAGATCGGTTAAAGAATAGCTGCGTGCTAACTAGAGACTTGCTGTGTGCTTAGTAATTAAAGTCGGTTTCGAATAAGTGTAATAAAGTAAATAAAGCATTGTAGAAACGTAATCTAAAACGAACCCTGTTTTATTTGGTACAAATCGTATCGGGGAATAAAACAACGTCTACACGGACATTAGTTAAATCTAATTCCGTAACAATACATTGCGTAATCGTTTGTGATCTTTACGTCTGCCCGATTCCAGCGCACTTCCTGTAAGGCGATAATATCAGCATTGTACTTGTCAAGTACATCCGCCAATGCGTAAACCGCACCTACTCTGTAAAGAGTCCTGACATTCCAGGTGCAGATTCGCAGATCATGGTACTTAATACGTTTGCGGGGGTCGTCAACTTTAGAGGGGTTTGTTTTTCTTCTTTTTCTTTGTTTTTTCATAGTAAGCTGTTTTGACGGGGTGAGTTACTAGCCCAACGCCCAACCCAAGTTTTTATCGTTCTTATGGGTGAACGCGCGGCACATGTTAGCTCACTACTTTTAACGGGTGTTAAAGGCAGCTCCCCAGGTGACACCACGGGGAGGTCAGTGTCCACTTGAGATGAAAGAGGGACCAAGATAAGTCCTGGGCTTTGCCATGTTATAGCCGGTCAAGACCGTTCCTTGGTATAATTCATCCCCTACGTCACCCCTTTATTGACTTTAGTTCAAGGATATTTGTAATACGTGGGAATATGAATGATGTTGACAGCACTTGTTTTCTATATGGATGTCACGCTTGAAATTTATGAATTTCTCAAAGCTGTCCGATATCTTTTAAATGTCGCGAAAATGATTATATAATACTTTAATAATTATTATCGTCACAGTACACAAGCATTTCATATACTGCACGTACTCTTAAAACCAACAAAGATCGTCTGAAATAGCTGATGCCGATAAAAATCTAATTTTAAATCATAAATCTTAGTCGATTAAAAAAATTGAAGCAAAAGAATTAAAAAATCGTATAATTCGGCCGGACCGAACTTTTATACCATCGACCATAAAATAATGGAATAATTAGTTACCATTCCTGTCCAAAATTTTGGGTACAGAAGTTTTTCGAACACGAATGTATATTCCAAATGCCTAAATAAGGTCAGAAAATATCAAAAATAACTTCAATCTGGTTGAACCTCTATATGGGAGCTATATAATAGTGCAAATCTATGTTTGAAGTTCTGGGAACCTCATATGTCAAGTTACATATAGTTCGGTCAACAAATTTAGGTAAGTTGTTCAAAACTCGTAAAATGTGGAGGTATGGTTTTATGGGGGCTATACCAAAACATATATTTACAATTTTTGGGGGAGAAGTTTCGTGACTGCAGGGAACCTCAAATGTAAAATTACACTGTGCGACACGAAAAAATTAACTACATACACATAAGAAGACACGTGTCTCGGCGTTTTTCCCTGTTACTTCGAATTTCTCGGTTATGGGCCCCCAAAGACCTGAGGCTTTGATGTCAAAAAAGACCATTTGTGGCTCATATCTTCTAAAAGGCTAAGAATTTTGGTTTACTCGTCGATGCAAAGTTGTAGCTCTCATCTTAAAGAATAATAATTGTGAAGACATAAAATCCATTCAACCTTATCTTCAAGGTCAAAATCGTTAAGGTCAAGTTTCCGTTATAATTTTTTCTCAGATTTTGGCCTACAGATATCAAACCGATCAAAATTGAATCAAACAACCAACTACAAAAATGTACATTAGATCTCAATAAACAACTTTCTAGAACATACGAACCCCGCAGAAATGGTTCTTAAAGGTCAAAATATCAAAACAAATGCAATTTTTATTTTCTTTTTTCGGTTTCTGCTCCATAGAAATTAAACCATTCAAAATTCAAGAAAACATTCAACCACAATAATGTAGCGAATATATCAGTATACAACTTTGTGGAACATCAGAGCCCACTACGAACTGTTCTTAAAGGTCAAAATAGCAAAAAACTTTAGAAAATATTCGATTTTTATACCCTCCACCATAGTATGGAGGGTATATTAAGTTTGTCATTTCGTTTGTAACACATCGAACTAATCATTTGCGACCCTATAAAGTATATATATTCTTGATCAGGATAAAATTCTAAGACGATCTAGCCATGTCCGTCTGTCCGTCCGTCTGTTGTAATCACTCTACCGTCCGCAATAATTGAGATAGAGTGCTGAAATTTTGCACCCGAGGGTCTTTTTTCCATAGGCAGGTCAAGTTCGAAGATGGGCTATATCGGTCCACTATTTGGTATAGCCCCCATATAACGGTACCTCCGGATTTGAGGTATTTTGACGTTCTTCGCCACATTTGCAGACCGAATTAGCTATAATTTGGCATTTGGGGTTCCTAGTGATCAGCAAACTTATATCCCAAATGATATGGACATAGGTCCATGTTTTGGTATAATCCCCATATAACGGTACCTCCCGATTTTCGGTATTTTGAGAATTTTAGCCACAATTTTTAACCGAACTATCTGCAATTTGACATTGGAGGTTTTCAGTGGTCATGAAACATCTCCACGAAACATCGTCAATATAGGTCCATGTTTTGGTATAGCCCCCATATATCGGTACCTTCCGATTTTCGGTATTTTGAGAATTTTATCAAAAATTTTTGACCGAACTAGCTGTAATTTGTCATTTGAGGTTCTCAGTGGTCATGAAATATCTCCACCAAACATCTTCAACATAGGTCCATGTTTTGGTATAGCCTCCATATAACGGTACCTCCCGATTTTTGGTATTTTGAGAATTTTAGCCAAAATTTGTAACCGAACTATGTGCAATTTGACATTTCTCCATCCTAACATCGTCAACATAGGTCAATGTTTTGGAATGGTATTTTGAGCATTTTAGTTACAATTTTTAAACGAACTAGCTGTAATTTGACATTTGAGGTTCTCAGTGGTCGTGAAACATCTCCACGAAACATCGTCAACATAGGTCCATGTTTTGGTATAGCCCCATATATCGGTACCTCCCGATTTTCGGTATTTTGAGAATTTTAGCTACAATTTTTAACCGAAATAGCTGTAATTTGACATATGAAGTTCTCAGTGGTCATAAAACATCTCCAACGAAACATCGCCAACATAGGTCTATGTTTTGGTATAGCCCCTATATAACGGTATCTCCCTATTTTCGGTATTTTGAGAATTTTAGCTGCAATTTTTAACCGAACTAGCTGTAATGGTCGGTATTTTGAGAATTTTAGCTACAATTTTGTCTAATCAAAAATAATCGTCAATATAGGTCCATGTTTTGGTATATCCCACCATATAACTGTACCTCCCGATTTTCGGGAATTTTCAGTGGTCACGAAATTTCTTCACTAAAATTCGTCAATATGGGTCCATTTTTGAGGATCTACATTGTTTTGATGAAACTACCCTCAATTTGACTCTTGAAGTTCCCTGCAGCTATAAAACTTTTCCGCCAAAAAATTTAAAGATAGGTTGACTCTTTGATATAGCCCCGTTGGTGGTACCTTTCACCTAGCTGAACACATTTTTTTAGATTAGATTATGGCTTACAGGATCTCTTGAAAAAACTTCATCACGCCATAACGCGGAAGTTCGACTCACGGCGGATCTGTCCTTCGGGTTTTTTAATGTACACACACCAAGGGCTTTCATTTCCAAAAAGAATTATCCCTGCCCCAACATTTGTGTTCACAGTGTAATTTAAGCAATAGTGGGAGGCAGTAGGAATTTATCCATTGTCGAAAAGTTGTTCCACCTAAAATTAGATTAGATTAGATTAGATTAGATTAGATTAGATTAGATTAGATTAGATTAGATTAGATTAGATTAGATTAGATTAGATTAGATTAGATTAGATTAGATTAGATTAGATTAGATTAGATTAGATTAGATTAGATTAGATTAGATTAGATTAGATTAGATTAGATTAGATTAGATTAGATTAGATTAGATTAGATTAGATTAGATTAGATTAGATTAGATTAGATTAGATTAGATTAGATTAGATTAGATTAGATTAGATTAGATTAGATTAGATTAGATTAGATTAGATTAGATTAGATTAGATTAGATTAGATTAGATTAGATTAGATTAGATTAGATTAGATTAGATTAGATTAGATTAGATTAGATTAGATTAGATTAGATTAGATTAGATTAGATTAGATTAGATTAGATTAGATTAGATTAGATTAGATTAGATTAGATTAGATTAGATTAGATTAGATTAGATTAGATTAGATTAGATTAGATTAGATTAGATTAGATTAGATTAGATTAGATTAGATTAGATTAGATTAGATTAGATTAGATTAGATTAGATTAGATTAGATAACACTGTGCAACAAAATTTAGGTGAAAGTCTGGGGCACGGAAAATTCCTCTTGGGGAAGAAAGGCCTTGGGGAGTATATTATGAACCCCGAAGGACAGATCCGCCGTGAGTCGAACTTCCGCGTTATGGCGTGATAAAATTTTTGATAGAGACCCTGTGGGCCATCAGGAAATAGCGTTGTATCTTTGTTCACTGTGGCTTAAGTGCTCTACAAAAAAACAAACAAAGATATAATGCTAATTGATGATGGCTTACAGGGTCTCTTGAAAAAACTTCATCACGCCATAACGCGGAAGTTCGACTCACGGCGGATCTGTCCTTCGGGTTTTTTAATGTACACACACCAAGGGCTTTCATTTCCAAAAAGAATTATCCCTGCCCCAACATTTGTGTTCACAGTGTAATTTAAGCAATAGTGGGAGGCAGTAGGAATTTATCCATTGTCGAAAAGTTGTTCCACCTAAAATTGTGAAAGGAACTTAACGACTTTTTACTTGTTATACTTTTTTCTTCGATTCTGGTCCATAGATACCGAACCGTTCAAAATTCAAGAATACAAGCAACTATAAAAATGTACCTAAGATCTCAGTTAACTACTTCCTGGAACATAGGAACATTCTAGGAACGGTCCTTCATGTTCAAAATTCACTAACAATTTTATTATGGTTAATGCTCAGGTCTGGAAATAACAAACTGTTCAACACTCTAGAAAATTTGAAAGGTTAGTTATTTACGGACCTGACCAGAAAAGAATGAGTAAAACTAATAAATGTGATGCAACAGTTCCCAGGCCAGGCAACAGCATATTTTAAAGGGTGGTAAAATACCCCTCAGTAATGTTGGTGACATTTCCTGTGTATTTCAGCCACCACTCTACAAGTGGTGTCTTAGGACACGCCGTTCGGACTCGGCGATAAACTGTAGGTCCCATATCATTGAGCTAATATAAATCGGGGTGCACTCAATGATATGAGAGAAGACCCCCTTGTCCCGCATGGGATGTTTGTGGAACAATTATATATGTAGATCCCATATCATTGAGCTTATATCAATCGGATGAGGCAAAAAGTTTGAAAATACTTGTATTCCAGGTATGTACCTAAATGTAGCCAATTCGTCTAGAAATTGCTGTAAAACATTATAAAAAGCTTATAAAATCGAGTTTGGAACATTGTTTTCCTTAAAGTTTATCGTGAAATTTTGGTCAAAATATAGTTATTGTCTTTTATTTCATGCATATCTGGTTTACATGAAAAATCGACTAGAAAAATTTGGACCTTCAAATCGTCAAAATGACGATAAATCGTCAAATTCGGCAACACTGCTCTGAGTTCATGTAATTCAGAAGTACTGTTGTTGCTTCTGCAAGTGACGGGTGAACATAAGGTCAATGACAAAGTGAAACAAAATCATTTCTGTGTTTTGATGTTTGGCTAGATCAGTTGCTCATTCGTTGTTATAATGAGGTAAATGACCTTCAAGAATGTAGGAAGGATTTTAACACTCATGGCTACAGAGAATGGTTAACATAAAATGCACCACAACAACTGTGTGTGTTCGAAAACCACAAAATAATTTACAAAGATATCCTGCAAATATAGAGGTAGCAGTAACATTCGTACTTTTTGCAACTACTCACTCACAGGCGGAGTTCCTACTGTGTTAAGGGCTACACTTGCTTAACTTCCTTCTTTTTCTGTGTGTTTTTGGGTTCGTGAATTGTGAAGGCTGTCTATCGGAGCACATAACAATCAGTTCATGTTTTATGACTTTCTTCTCGGGGATTGGTGTGTATATCCTGTGTTTATTTTTCCTTCTTTCTTATCCTTGTAAATCCTTGTTACCTTAAGTATAATCTGTGTTAGTTGTTTTATGACTGACTTTTCATGCTTTGCGGTTTAATTAAATTTAAAGATTTTACAGAGTCTTCCTTCCTTCTATTGTTGTTTTGAGAAAGAGGCTGTTAAACTATATCAAACCAAAATATTTACAAGCAATAACCACAATGGTGGTCAGAAGTAAATCAGCATTTCTAGGGTTCGCAATTATTTACGCTGACCAATGTTTGTTTGCAAACTTCCTTTAGCCCATTTTTCATAAGCAATTTGTTAAGGTTGTCTTAAGACACCTTGTTGTTGATAAGTTTAGCATCTTGAAGATAAATATTTTGGAGATGGTAGTAAATTAACATGTGTTAGGTAGGCGGAAAATCCTCTAAATCTGTTACTTTATGAAATTCCTTGAATATGTGTCAAGATTGTCTAAGAGTGGGGATAAGCTGTAGAGAAACTGATTCATAGAGTAAATCTTAGGTAAGGAGTCTGTTTTGTTTTGAGCATTTTAATCTGGAACTGTATGGACACCAATTTGAGTTCCACCTGTGAGTGAGCTAAACGGAGTTCTAGCTGTAGAACTGGAATTAGTGCTAGTGGAACAACCAGCTTAAATACTAGTTTGGACACTAGAAGGCGTACAACGGGATGGGGCACTATAGGGAATGCTAGTCGCAATACAGGATTAACAAGTAGAATAACATTAGTGTTAGCATAAGCACTAGTTGAAGTTATGATGAATGAAAAGCTAGAGATAGGTAGAGTAGCGAGAGATATTACCTTTCAGATTGACTTCGATACCTCAAAACCGGTTACGTCTTGCCATTTCCTTAGTGTTTTCTCTGTGTAGAGCTTACGGAGTTTGCTAAGGAAGAAGCAAAGCGGTGGCTTGAATCACTTCTCCACCTGAAGGCCCGAGGAAAAAAGTAACGGCTATATTGCAAGTTTTTAAGATGAACCTACAGCTTTGAAAAATCATAGATTTAATAGTGAATGATCCTAACGTCTTTAGAGCAGCCTGTCTATCCAAGTATACCGTGACTATTCTATCCGCAATGTCTGCCGTTCCATTTATTAGTTCTAAGGCCTTGAATACTGCAAACACTTCTGCCAGAAAAAAACACCACACGTGTCGTTAAGTTCGCCAGATTTTCAGTTCTTCACAACACACACCAGCTCACGTGCCTTCTTCCATATTTGATCCATCACTGAATATGGATAGGCTATCAGAAAGTGGTATGTTTGTAAGTCAACTATCAACGATGGTTAAGAATAAAGTCCCTTAAAGAGGAAGCAATCGTATAAGCTTCCTTGGTATACTAAGGGGCTAAAAAAGCTGAAAAATCTGCGCATAACCGCTTTATTAAATCAGGCAATAAAGAAGATCAAATAAAGTTTGTCCATTATCAACGGGAATTTAGTGTTTTAAATAAATTTCTGGCTGTCGCCAGATCAAAGAACAAGAAATCAAATTGATCACGTTTTGATAGATGGAAGACATTCATCAAGCGTGTTGGATGTACGATCGTTCCGAGGTGCAAACATAGACTCGGAACACCACCTTGTTACAGTAAAGGTACGTACCAGATTAAACATAGCAAACAAAGTGCGAACAGACACAACACGTAAGTTGGACATCAGTAAGCTGCTATCACAACAGATAGCCACAGCATATTCCACTCAACTGGACCAACTGCTTAATCCAAGCACTCCAAGTCCCGATAACATATCAGGACAATGTCAAAACATTGCCCACTCCATGCAAACAGCCGCAAAATCAGTACTTGGATACCAGAGACCTCCACCAAGGAATGCATGGTATGACCAGGAGTGTCGTGCTGTTACCGAAGAGAAAAATGCGGCATATAGGGCTACTTTACAATCAGTAGCAACGCGTAGCGCACGAGAGAGGTATCGGGAGAAAATGAGAGAGGAGAAACGTCTTTTCCGCAGGAAAAAGAGAGAGATGGAAAAGCGGGAGTGTGAACAAATCGAGATGTACAAGAGACAGAATGAAGTCCAAAAATTCTACCAAAGAGTGAAACATCAAACTGATGGCTTTGGCACTGACACATCCTCCTGTAGAGATAAGCAAGGTAATCTGGTAACTGATACAGATAGTATGCTAAGGATATGAAAATAGCATTTTTCCAAACTGTTGGTATCCAATAGTAGCGAAGTCGACGGAGATACCACAGATCCAGTCCCAGACGATGGTACTGAATGTATACCACCCGGCCAAGATGAGGTAAAGACAGCAATAAACCGGCTAAAGAATAATAAGGCAGCAGGAGCAGATGGCCTACTAGCCGAGCTGTTTAAAACCGGAGGCGACACGCTGATAAGGTGTATGCATCAGCTAGTTAGCTTCATCTGGCAGGAAGAAAGCGTACCCGACGATTGGAACCTGAGCATCCTGTGTCCCGTCCATAGAAAGGAGATAAGACTTTATGCTCCAACTAAAGGGGCATAAGTCTTCTCCCTATCGCCTACAAGATAGTGTTAGGGATATTGTGCGAACGACTACAGCCATGGTCAACGAAATAATTGGACCATACCAATGCGGCTTTAGACCTGGCAATTTCACCATTGACCGGATATTTACCCTGCGGCAAAGAAGACCCAAGAGATGCAGATCGACACCTACCACCTTTTTGTCGATTATAACGCAGCCTTCGACAGCCCGCTACGTTCAAAGGTATTCCAAGCCATGTCTGAATTTGGCTTTGTAAAATTACTCTAACTGACACAAGATCTTCAGTTAAAATAGCAAAGAACCTCTCCGAAGAGTTTCTCAGGAAAGGAGACAGCCTTTCGTGTGATCTTTTCAACATCCTGCTAGAAAAGGTTATACGAGAGGCAAACGTCAAATAAAGTGGCACAATCTTCACCAATAGCCACATATAACTTGCTTATGTTGATGATATAGACATCAGGGTGCGATCAGTAAAAGAAGTAACCGATACCTATATGAAGGTCGAAGGAGAATTTGCTAAAGTAGGTCTGGCGGTAAAGGACGAGAAGACCAAGTTGATGGTGTCGACGCGCAATGCGTACATTGAGATAGGACCAACTGTTGACCAAACGACATCAGTTGTGAAATAAAAAGAAGAATTATATTGGCCAACATATGCTGCTTTGGCTTAACCCATTTCGTACTTGGTGTGCGATTTTTCGAACAGTTAAATCACTTCTTTTCAAAAAATATTTATGGATGAAAAAGGTTAAATTGTAAACAAGTTTTTGTATATGTATAAAGTCTAATATGTCAGCAAATAAAAAAAATGTTGCCTTGACAACCCCCATCCCCCTCGATGTTAAGGGTAGATTTTTGAAACCTATATTTTTGGATACATTTTAAATTAATGTTAAAAAAATATAAAAAACATGAAATTAAAAAAGTAATCATGGGGAATTATAAGCAATATATGTGGCCGTTTCACAAAATATAGAGAACTTGATTTCAATCCAAAACGCGGACCAGTGCTGACACATTTTGGGGAAAAGTTGTGTATGTTCAAACCAAAGCCACAACTCGTCAAACAAAAATAAGGCTTTACAAAACACTGATACTACCCGTGCTGATGTATGGTTCCGAAGCCTGGGTACTTGCGCAAGCAGATAAGGCAGTGCTTGGCGTGTTTGAGAGAAAAATTCTTCGAAAGATCTACGGACCAATCTGCGTTGACGGTGAATATCGACGTCGTATACAACGACATCAATATAGTTAAACGTATCGAAATGCAGCGATTGCGTTGGCTAGGCCATATAATAAGAATGAGCGATGATGAACCCGCTAAAAAGGCGTATAAATTCGGGCCACGTGGCGGTGAACGCAGAATTGGCAGGCCAAAGAATAGATTGCGCTATCAAGTGGATGAAGAGATGACAAGGCGCGGTATTCCAGAAAGCACTAAACAGAGAGAATTGGAGATATTTTCTTAGTTCGATCTATGGAACAAATGTTCTGTAATGGGCCAGCTAAGTAAGTAAGTACATACATTTCTGTAAAAGCAGTATATTCTCTCTAAAGAAAATTAAATTAAAGAAAATACAAATCATTTTTGTTCCTTCGTGAAGTAAAAGCGTAAAACTTCGGACATACCTGCAACAGTTTAATTCAATAATTCCATTTCACAATGTGGCCAAGATGTTGTCAACATGTTTTCCAGCTTTTTCAATCTATTTTGAGTCATCGGCAATGTTTAATAGAATACCTGTCAATTTAAGTTTTACTTTAAATGGACAAATTTGTATATGTGAAGATGATATTGGGTCCACCTTGACCAAAAATCATCATAGTTGCAAATGTTGTGTAGCGTTAGGTAAAGCTATTTGAAAAGGTTTTTGGTTGATTTTATATACAACACTAGCAAAGTGCCCGCTACTTCGTATGCGGAAAGGATATAAAAAACAAATAAACAATATATAATATGGAAATGGCGAACACTCAAAATTAACAGCGAGACCAACATTGCACACCAATACCCACACTATATCCAAAAAATACAGATTCCAGCACTGTCCCTACACCCAATAGTACGATTTTCCAAAACTACCTCAATCCTTCACTTCACCAGTAATCTTAATTCCAAAAACAGGATTCCAGCGCTATCGGTGCACTCAAATTCAAATTGTAGCATTTGGTATATTTCGTGCCCATAAGTACGAATTTTCAAAACTACTTCCATTCTACCCTCCAACTGTAGCCTTAATTCAAAATTTCCGGATTCCAGCTCTATCCGTTCAACCTAAATCCAAATTGTACCAAATTTAGTACTTTTCGTACCAATAAGTACGAATTTTTAAAACTACATCCATTTTACTCTCCAACAGTAGCCTTAGTTCACAATTTCAGGATTCCAACTCTATACGTTCGCCCAAAATCCAAATTGTACCAAATTTAGTACCATTTAGTACTTTTCGTACCCATAAGTACGAATTTTCAAAACTACTTCCATTCTACCCTCCAACTGTAGCCTTAATTCAAAATTTCCGGATTCCAGCTCTATCCGTTCAACCTAAATCCAAATTGTACCAAATTTAGTACCATTTAGTACTTTTCGTACCCATAAGTACGAATTTTCAAAACTACTTCCATTCTACCCTCCAACTCTAGCCTTAATTCAAAATTTCCGGATTCCAGCTCTATCCGTTCAACCTAAATCCAAATTGTACTAAATTTAGTACTTTTCGTACCCATAAGTACGAATTTTTAAAACTACATCCATTTTACTCTCCAACAGTAGCCTTAGTTCAAAATTTCAGGATTCCAGCTCTATACGTTCGCCCAAAATCCAAATTGTACCAAATTTAGTACCATTTAGTACTTTTCGTACCCATAAGTACGAATTTTCAAAACTACTTCCATTCTACCCTCCAACTGTAGCCTTAATTCAAAATTTCTGGATTCCAGCTCTATCCGTTCAACCAAAATCCAAATTGTACCAAATTTAGTACTTTTCGTACCCATAAGTACGAATTTTTAAAACTACATCCATTTTACTATCCAACAGTAGCCTTAGTTCAAAATTTCAGGATTCCAGCTCTATACGTTCGCCCAAATCATAATTGTACCAAATTTAGTACAATTTAGTACTTTTCGTACCCATAAGTACGAATTTTCAAAACTACTTCTATTCTACCCTCCAACTGTAGCCTTAATTCAAAATTTCGGGATTCCAGCTCTATCCGTTCAACCTAAATCCAAATTGTACCAAATTTAGTACTTTTCGTACCCATAAGTACGAATTTTTAAAACTACATCCATTTTACTCTCCAACAGTAGCCTTAGTTCGAAATTTCAAGATTCCAACTCTATACTTTCGCCCAAAATCCAAATTGTACCAAATTTAGTACAATTTAGTACTTTTCGTACCCATAAGTACGAATTTTCAAAACTACTTCCATTCTACCCTCCAACTGTAGCCTTAATTGAAATTTTCAGGATTCCAGCTCTATCCGTTCAACCTAAATCCAAATTGTACCAAATTTAGTACTTTTCGTACCCATAAGTACGAATTTTTAAAACTACATCCATTTTACTCTCCAACAGTAGCCTTAGTTCGAAATTTCAAGATTCCAACTCTATACTTTCGCCCAAAATCCAAATTGTACCAAATTTAGTACAATTTAGTACTTTTCGTACCCATAAGTACGAATTTTCAAAACTACTTCCATTCTACCCTCCAACTGTAGCCTTAATTGAAAATTTCAGGATTCCAGCTCTATCCGTTGAACCTAAATCTAAATTGTACCAAATTTAGTACCATTTAGTACTTTCCGTACCCATAAGTACGAATTTTTAAAACTACGTTCATTCTACTCTCCAACAGTAGCCTTAATTCAAAATTTCAGGATTCCAGCCCTATCCGTTCGCCCAAATCATAATTGTACCAAATTTAGTACCATTTAGTACTTTTCGTACACATGTGTACACTTTTCCTAAACCACCTCCTTATGTCAACCGTACGTTTTAACATTGATTCTCACACCAAATTTCAATCTTTAATCTTTATCCATTCACAAAATACGAATTGGTACCAAATTTAGTACACTTTAGTACTTTTCGTACACCTATAGTTCGAATTTCCAAAAACCCTTTAGCACATCTTTCCTACACCCCATCAGTGACCTTCATTCCAAATTTCAAAGTTCTAGCTGTACCGGTTCGCCAAATACAAACGGTACCATATTTAGTACCTTTTAGTACTTTTCGTACCCTTCCAGTTCGAATTTCCAAAAACCAAGCCTTATCTGTCACCTTCGGACCAAGAGTGACCCTCACCCAAAATTTCATGATTCTAGCTTCAGCCGTTTCGTCTGGGCGTTGATGAATCAATCAGTCAGTCAGTGAATCAGTCACTCTACTCTTTTATTAATATAGATTAACACAAAGTATATAAATTATATAGAGAGTATTCACAAATTTTAGATACTACTCTTTGGATGTATTGAAATGAAAATGAACCATTTCCGAATCGAAAGTATTACCTAATTTTTAAAAATATTGTCAGTAATATGAATTTGGAAATACTCGTTGTAGAAAGTAGTCAAAATAGATCCACGTGTGAATACAGGGATTGCATTCGCGAATATAACGAATGGAGATATACAGTGTTTAAGTGGCGGAGGATATAAACACTTCGGACCGAACATAACGACTTTTCTTCTTCTTTAAAGTACATATTCATATATTTTACACTAACTTCCTTCTGTGACCCCCCCCCCTCCAGCGTACGTCCCTGGTGCTTGTGTATCAAAGCATGACCATATCTTTTAAATAAGACCTAAGCAATCACGTAAAGTACTTCCATAATATGGAAAAACAAGTGAGCACAGGCTATAGTCGGGACAGGGCCGACTATGTGATACCCTATGACTTAAGGTAAACTGAACCAAAATAATTAATATTTTTATTTTATATTTAACTACTGTCGACATCTTCTTGGTACTGATTGAAAGTTTTGCTCGTCTTTTAGATTAGCATTTAACATGTCTTTAATACAACAAATAGAAGCAGAAGCATAAAATTCCATAAATTGGAAATTGGGATATCCCATCGTCTGTATCAACATCACAAGCATTTCAACAAATTTTGGTAACGCAATCGGAAGCATTTTAAAGCTCAGAAACGCATCCAACGCACTGTTAAAGCGCATCCAACCAAAGCTGAGATACTAGTCAGTACAATTCAAATAAAACAATGGGTAAGTGGGATGTGCGCTAACCTATTTTGCACCATAATGATGATGAAA
Source organism: Musca autumnalis (assembly GCF_047663935.1). NCBI lineage: Eukaryota > Metazoa > Arthropoda > Insecta > Diptera > Muscidae > Musca > Musca autumnalis. Next base: position 75,946,277 of record NW_027412088.1, read on the forward strand.
TTTTCCTCATCCATTGGCGGGCTTTCCTTTTGGAAAACACCTACTAAAAGCGGAGAAATTCACGTAAGAATAAAACTTTGAATTTTTGTCCACATAAGTTTTTTTTGTCCATTTCTACTCTTGAATATTATCCGACCGTCGCCAAACTCAATAAATTTCTTCCTCTCTGGGAGCCCTATTAATCACCAATATCGTGACGATCCAATCAAAATTGCGACCTGTAGCGTGAGTACAAAAAATTGAAAAAAATGAATGCATTACCGACTATTGCGATATCTCCGTGTTTTTGGTCAGCTAAGTCAACAAACTTTTCATTATTGTAAAGATGGGATTTTCTGCTTTCATAGTCAGACTTTGTTAATGGAAGGGCCCCAACCAAAGCTGTGATATTCGTCATTATTATTAAAATCGCAAAAATGAAAAGTTTTGTTCTATTAGCGGCTATTGCGATATCTTCGTTGTTTGACCTACGACAACCTTCGTTACATCGTTGCAAAGGTGATATTTTCTACTTTCATTAGCAGGTTTAGCTTTTGATATACCCCATATAGAAGCGGAGATATTTGCTTTGAATAAAATGTTGACTTTTTTTCTCCAAATAAGTTTTTTGCCCATTCCGACCCCTGAATATTATCCGACCATCGCCAAAATCAATAATCTTCTTCCCCTCCGATACCTTCATCAACACCCAAAATTTGGTGACGATCCTAGCAAAATTGCGACCTGTAGCGTGTTTACAAGGTTTAGATGGACAGACGGACGGACAAGCAGATCTACTCAGCTCGTCGAGACAATCATTTTGGTATATATAAGTATTTGCCTACGGCCATTATTTCGCTGCGTTACAAACGTTTTGGCCAAAACCAACTTATAATACACTCCCCACATAGTGGTGTAGGGTAAAATAAATAGACAGCGGAATTTTATGCAACCCCTATTTTTGGTACGATTCATGTCAAATTTTGGGACGCGGCATATTTTTGGCTTCTGATTAAATTGCAATCGAAACATATGACATATGCAAAATTATGCAAAATGCATAAATTTTTGCATATGCAAAATTTATGCATTTTACATATTTGCTTATGCAACAAATATTTCAATAATAGGTACAAATATGTTTGTATGTACAATTTTTCTGTTTAAAATTCTTTAAAGACAATTCAATAAAATAGAGATATGTATAACCACAGCCTCAACCTTCAAAATACCGAAAATCGGGAGATATCGTTCCATGGGGGCTATATAAAGGCCTGAACCTAAACCGACAAATTTTTGGTGGAAAGTTGTTTACGCCCAAGGAAGAGTTAATACCACATTTCAGCCATTTTGGTGTGATATTGAGGCCACAGCCTTCAAAAAACGGCAAACCGGGAGGTACCGTAGTATTGGGGGCTATATAAAGACGTGGACATATACCGACAAATTTCAGGTGGAAAGTTTAATATCTCCAAGAAAGACTTAGTACCAAATTTTAGCCATTTCGGAGGTTTATTGAGGCCACAACTTTCAGAATAAAAGAAATCTGGAGGTACCGTTCTATGGGGGCTATATGAAGACGTGGATCTATGTCGAGAAATTTCAGGTGGAAAGTTGTGTACCTCCAAGGAAAACTAAATACCGTTTTTGAGGGATATTGAGGACACAACCTTCTAAATACCACAAATTCGGAGATACCGGTACAAGGGGGCTATATGAAGAAGTGAACCTATATCAAGCAATTTCAGTTGGAAAATTTTATACCTCCAAGGAAGACTTACAACCAAATTTCAGTCATTACGGTGGCTACAACTTTCAAAATATCGAAAATCGGGAGGTACCGTTCTACGGGGGCTATATGAAGACGTGGACCTATACTGAAAAATTTCAGGTGGAAAGTTTTATACTCCCAACGAAGACTTTATACAAAATGTCAGCCATTTAAGTGTGATGTTGAGGCCACAACCTTCAAAATATCGGAAATCGGGAGGTACCGTTCTATGGGGGCTATATGAAGCCGTGGACCCATTCGGACAAATTTCAGGTGTAAAGTTTCATACCCCTAACGAAGACTTAATACCACATTTCTGCCATTTTGGTGGGATTTTTAGACCACATATCCTTGTACATATTTTTGCATATGGTTTTGCATATGCTCATTTTATGCAAATATGTAAACATATGTAAAAATATGCAAAATGCAAAAATTGCTGGGCCTAATTTGTTTTATTTTGTGATAAAACGAGTTCCTGTCTAATCAGATTTTCTCTACGACCATCCTAACCATATGCATTTGTATAGGATTCCGCTGTCTAATAATAAATTATAAAAAATAAAAGAATTGTGAAAACAATTATTAAAATTTTTTTGTGCATGAACCTATAACCTTTAAATATTTGAAATGTCATAAGACTTAGAGTCTATGGTCGTTAGATATAAAATGATATTAATCAATTATTTATTTTAGAACAAAGATGACAGTATTTTTAATACATATATAATGTTATATTTCGTATTGTGATAATTATCTTATTCTTCGTAGGTAAAATTTTTTAAACAGAATTTTTTAAACAGGAAAGAAAAACAACCAATTCTCTTCAAATATATTTTTAACGGAATAAAAAAGTATCTTCTGGCCAAGTCAGTCAATACAATTAATTATGATTTATTAATTGAGGATTTTGCACACCATTATCACAGATTAAATACAGAATATACAAAAAGTATATTAAAAAATAAACAAAAAATTTATTTTTTTGTTAAACCTGTGACAACGGTTAGCATTCAAAACATTTTATAAAAAAATGTTTAAATTAATTTGTTTGCGTTTGTTTGAGTTGGCTTGTGTCTGTTGTTATGTTATCAAAATCACAACATTAGCACAAGTTCTTTCAATTTTGAAACAATCAATCAAAACCATATTTTTTATGTTAGGAAAATTAATAGCTATTCATGAGTGGTGTACAATTAATATGTCGTATTATATCGTAATGATTGATACAAAAACATATGTACGAATATGAACAATATATTATAATCGATTAGAATATTATTTTAATAGAGGGGGTACAACATTAATTCGAAGTTTGTACACTTCAAATATTCAAACAATGATATCTTTAATTTTAAGTATTCAAAATGGCAGAGTTTCGAAAAACTCTCAATTGCTATATCTCCTTGTTGTAATTTATGACTATAAGAAATTGATTTATAATATTAATTCTAAAGTCAATATTGGCAATTAAATGAAGAATATTTGGTTACTTTACATGGTGCGCCTTAACTAATTTTAAATGAAACTTGCTTATACCTGGAAAGTTTTTGCGGATTCTGAAACTACAATGTTAATAGATGAGAAAAATCAAAAAACAAAAAAAAAAATTGTGTTAGGGATTTTTAAATAAATCGTGGTCAAAATTCACATTTTTGGGGTTTGTTTAGGTTTTCACGATTTTGCCGATTTTGGAAACCGCAAGTCTTATCGAAATGTGATTAAAAGAAATGTTGTAACAGTGAAAAATCTGTACAAGATTGACCTTTATGTTATTTTCGTAGTTTTTATCATTTTTGAGATATAAAAGTTCAAATTGGGACAATGTACTTACTGTATCGCCTCCTTATAAATAGTGTCGTGTATGGTGCGCCTTAACAAACTTTAAATGAAAACAGCTTACACCTGGGAAATTTTTGCGGATTCTGAAACAGCAATGTTCATAGATGAGAAAAATCCAAAAACTAGAAAAAATCGATGGAGAGATTTTTAAATAAATAAATAGCGGTCAAAGTTCACTTTTTTGGGGTTTTTAGGTTTTCACGATTTTTCTTGAAAACGGCAAGTCCTATCGAAATGGGAATAAAGAAAATATTGTAGAGCATTTTCACTGGTATAACATTTTCTTCAGTCCAATTTCCATAGAACTTGCGGTTACTAAGCAAAATAGTGTACGCCTTCATGAATTGACGGCGATTTATTTAAAAAGCGCTCCTGCGATTTTTTCTTATTTTTCGATTTTTCTCATCTATTAACATTGTAGTTTCAGAGTCCGCAAAAACTTCCCAGATATAAGCACATTTCATTTAGTTAAGGTGCATCGTGTTCACTATTAGTGAGCTTTTTCGAAGCTCCAAATGTACACCCACATTAATATCTCTTAGCTATGCTATAATTTACTTATTAAAAACAAGTTTAATAATCTTTTTTATTTGTTTTTTTTTTTTTCTAGTGTGATTTTTAAACAAATGACATATGTTAAAATCACAAATAATTATCGATGATTTGACTGCTGTCTTGTGGTCGATCATTAATTTTCAAAAGAAGACATAATTATTGCTCATTAAGATTTTGAGTCAAATATAATTTTTCGATGCAAATTATTTCAATGATTTAAAATGGAAAGTGATAAATATTTGTGTCTGCAAATTTGGCAATGAGGAAGAAGATATAATTGTGAAATTTTTGCATATAATTTAGCGAATAAAATACAATAAATAATGGAATCAAATGGAAGTTAGATAGGAACGGTTGAAAAAGAAGAATTAAGAAAACATAATTAATATTAAAATGTTAGAAAACTGTAAATTTAATTAAACGGAAAGTAGATACCTTATGAAACCCTAGCTCCGTATGCTACATATCATGACGGGAAGCGGGATGCAACTTTCTTTGACCAACAACATAAATTGTATACCATATTATGTAATGAAAGTTGTTAAGTTTCTACAGTAGACTGGGATCTCATATATACCATGACGCGAGTATATACTTAGTTAGCTTCTACGTCACTTAGACACCTTTAGTCCACTCCTACCATAACGCATGTATTCTTTACGTTACAATACGAGGGCTGCACGAAAACTATCTGGCAGTACCGCGTATTGCCAGGCACCATTTGAAAATTTCTTTGGAAAGTTTGACAGTTTTTAGCCTAGACGTACTCAGGACAGTCTGTTGTTCGACCATGTGATGTTTTGTTTACAGAGACTTGTAAAAATCACTTTGCAAAAAAATTGAATTTACTAGTAAACCTTTTCGTCCAAGAATTTTTCACAAATTTCGACGTGGAAAATCACGACAAAAATGCATCGATAATCTTTGTATGACGATAAAGGGCCATCCTATAGGACTATGAAAAACTGGTTTAATGAGTAATGGCCGGCCCTCGTCAAAAAACTAAGGTCGTCGGGTCGCCCAGACGACGAATCTAGGATCTATGCTTAGGAGCGTCTTCATTGTTAGGCCAGATAGTAATCGTTCAGCCCTCGTATATAAACAACACAAATCAATTTCAATGTTAATTCATCGAGCGCTGAAAACCATCGAAGCCGTTGTTGTTGGCAAATAAGTTCGTTTGTATATTTCATGAACTTATCTGGTTATGGTTTCTCTGTGTCCAATTTACAATTTCTACAACATGAACCGGCTGGAATCAGGAGACAGGTGAGTGATGTTAGCAGGGCAGCTAAACAAATGCAGGTGTCGTACGGTCCCAATCTACATGCAGTCATGTGCCGTGCCATCAATTCGAACCTAACATGTTAGTGATGTTAGCAGGGCAGCTAAACAAATGCAGGTGTCGTACGGTCCCAATCTACATGCAGTCATGTGCCGTGCCATCAATTCGAACCTAACATGAAATGATGCGGCTGCATCGTCCTAATCTAAACTTGGCACGTCTCCTGAGTGCGTGAGTGGAGGAATCCTGTACATTAGATCGTAGATGGGATGCTTACGGAAGTAACACCCAACATCTTTCTGTGCTAATGCATTGGAAAACTCTTCTCCTCATAAAGATGGTTCACTGGTGTCATGATGTGGCACCCTGTTGTAGTCCTCAGAGCGAAATTCTAAGCAGTGTGACAGTGGATTTAGCGGCGGCTATTTTTATATTCCTTATATGGTAAGCACGTATGCCATGCACCTAGAAGGTCTGGGGTTCAATCCCACAACAGAACATCAAAATTCGGCGGTGGCAAATCCCCCCATGTTGGCTTGCACTGTCTGAATATTTCCGCCATGAACAACTTCTCTACAAGTGGTGTCGTAAGACACGCCATTCGGATTCGAGGATAAAAGTATGTCCCATATCAGTGGGCCAATATGTATCGGCATGCATTCACTGCTATGAGAAAAGTCTCCCTTGTCCCTTCGGGAATGTTGTGGAAACATATGTACATATGTATGCCATATGAAAGAAGCTTACTAAGTCAACTATTAGTCCGGTCAAAATAGACATGCGTATAAGGGGGAAATAGCAAAAATTCCCACAAAGCTGAATTTTGGTGGAGAGCTAGGGTTAGCCATTAGAAGCAACGTCCTAAAAGTCCCCATCGATCCCATGTGTGCAAAACAAGTTATTCGGGGTCAAAGGTCATTTTTGGAGGAATTATTCAGTTTTTTTTAATTTTCCTCAAAAACGGTAAGACTTAGCAAAAGCCGGCTAAAGTAAAAGTTGTAGATTCAATAATTGTCTATAAGAATGGTCTTTATGATACTAAAAAAATACTTACCATTTTCGAGATATCGCGATCTAAAGGTCAAATAAAAAATTAGCCGCGTAAGTACATTATCAGGCGAACCGGTTAAAGTAACGACACTATGTGGTAGATACTTCCGTAAGCTTTCAGACGATATCCACTTTGCAGGAATCGGTTTAGTAGATCCGGGTCTAACCCGGTTTTTAAATTTGGCCTTTCGGGTCGAATAACCGGCGAACCGGATCCGCAACCGTTGAAAATTATACATTTCCGTAATCAGCGCAACAAACCTTACCTTCGGACAAAACTTGAAAAAAAATCGGAGAGTTTTCGTTGGGGTCGTTCCCTTTGGGCTTTCGATTACACATGTGGGTTAAATGGGCTATTTTTGCATAAAATGGCTCTAACATTGAATAACTCTACTAAACAAGCTCCGATTTTGTTGGAATTTTTTTTAGAAGATAGCTATAATCTCACTCTTCAAGAAAATATATATATTTTTGGGGGACAGACCCGATTACTTCGCTTATTTTAGCCGGTTCGTCTGAATATGTGCATATTTCCCTTATAAGTGCATAAAAATCATGTGTTTTTTAGAACAGCTATATCTCAAAAATGGTTCCTTCTAGGAAAAAAATTATAAAGGTCAAACTTGTAGATAATTTTTCTGTCTACAATATTTACTTTAGTCACTTTTTGATTAGATCAACCGTTATCAAAAAATAAATCCGAAAACCAAAAAACCCTTAAAATTTGACCTTTGACCCCGAATAATTTTTTTTGCACACATGGGATCGATGGGGACTTTTAGGACGTTGCTTCTAATGGCAAACTCTAGCTCTCCACCAAAATTCAGCTTTGTGGGAATTTTTGCTATTTCAATGTCTATTTTGACCGGACTATATGTAGATAGTACCTGACACCAAGATCGTACAATCATCCGCATACGTTAAAAGCTCTATGCCGTCTGGAGGGTGTGGAATTTTAAAATTTTAGATGTTAAAGAATTCCGTAGATATCACCAAACAGATCTTCGAATTTTTACTTCTTACTTACTTCCAACTTCTTGCCATGATCAAGAGTCACCATAACTGTTCGGTCGCATAGCCTATTCTGTTTCAGTCTTCTACTGATATATGTGGATATGCTTTCACCATTAACACCAGTTAAATTTAACGAGCTAACATATGCCGAGCTTTCACTCATAAGAGCGTTAAAAGCTTGGGATGGGCTATGGGCTAGCACCCACTCCTACTAAAAACATATTTAAATAAAAAACAAAGAAAACCCTAACCCCCTAAAGTTGATGACCACAGCGAACGTATTGAAATGTTCGGACTCCTTACTCACTGGTACATGTAGCTGTATCATAGCTGCCATGACGTAAATCATGAGTTTGGTTACGGATTTGTAGTTGGTCGGAGGTTATAACATCAGGTCTCAAACTTCACCCCATTGAATTAAAAACTTGCTACAATTGGGATAAAAGCACTACATACATTTTTCAACATCGGTTTTATTTGCGCTTCCAATGAAGACAAGGACGGATATATCGAAGATATATTTTACGAACTCTTAGAAGAAACATGTTTTAATGTCAAGATTGGAAAGCAGAATGTCTTTGGCCCAACAGTCGGGAAATTCAGTCTCCACAGTGAAATATCTTCAAAGGAATGAGGCTGATAGACTTCGCAGCGGCAAAAACGTAGTAGTTAGCCGTACCAGATTTAAGAATCTTGACATTCGAAAGTCGCCTGGCTGTCTCCAGATCAGAAAACAAGAAATCAAATTGTTCACGTTGTGATAGATGGAAGACATTCATAGAGCGTGTTGAATGTACGTTCGTTCTGAGGAGCAAACATGGACTTGTACCTCCACCTTGCTGCGACAAAGGTACTCACCAGTATAAACGTTGCAAATAAAGCACGAATAGACACAACGCGGAAGTTTTACAATGGGAAGCTGCAATCACAACTGATAGGCACAGTATATTCCTCTCAATTCGAAGTGCTACTCCTTGTTCCGATAACGTATTAGAACAGTAACAAAGTATTGCCCACTCCATGCAAACATCAGCCATACCCATACTTGGATACCAGAGATCTCCACAATGGAACCTATGGTATGATCAAGAGTGTCGTACTGCTACTGAAGAGAAAAGTGCGGCTATGTAGGGCTACTATACGATCAGTAGCAATCCCAGAAGATTTAATGTGTTTCGTCCGGCCAAGATGAGGTAAAGACAGCAGTAAACCGGCTGAAGGTTAATAAGGCAACAGGAGCCGATGGCTTACCAGCCTTGCAGTTAAACACTGGAGGTGGCAGGAAGAACACGTACCCGACGATTGGATTGGATTGGGATCCTCAATCCCACGGCAGCGGGTTCTTTCGTACCGGATTGGCCCGAAACCATTGTGTTTCGGCCAGCGGCTGCCAACCCAGCAAAAAACCTATGCTTATACGTAGGTTTCTAGCTGCTACAACAACAACAACAACGATTGGATCCTGAACATCCTGTATCCCGTCCACAAGAAAGGAGGTACTAGTGTGTGATCTAACTATAGAGTAGGGGTGCTCTTCTTTGCAAAGACAATGTATTAAACGATCCCACTGAGTTACCTTTGCATTTGCTTTTCTCCCTCACGCACACTCTACGTGAACAAAAACAAACGATAAACATTATTTCGTTGTTGCTTTTTTTCACTAAAGCCTATGGTCAACAAATAATTGGGCATGCCAATGCGAATTTAAAAATGGGAAATCTCGCATTGACCAAATACGTGGAAAATACTGGAAAAGCCCAAGAGATCCAGATTGACACTTACCAGCAGCGATTATAAAGAAGCATCCGACAGCCCCTTCAAAAGTATGCTAAGGGATGTCTGAATTTGATATCTCCGCAAAACTCATTCGTCATTGTAAGACGATATTAACTGATACCCGATCCTACGTCAAAATAGGCAAAAACCTCTCCGAACATTTTGGTACCCATAGAGATTTCAGACCAGGAGACAGCCTTTCGTGTGAACTTCTATATCTCAAAAACCTAGGCAAAAATCATAAATGTCGATCTTGTGGAGAATTTTAACAGCTTTAAGATTTTCTGTACTCCCATTTCGATAAGACCTGCCGTTTCAAGCAAAATCCTGAAACCCTAAAAAAACAATGCTAATGTGAACTTTGATGGCGAATTATTTAAAAATTCCTCTGGCGATTTTTTGTTTGTTTTCCATTTTATGTTACTTCAGACGCACCGTGGGAATCTTTGTAAAACTAAAGACTTAAGAAACGAACTTGTACACAATTTTTAAAAACTTTCTTAAACCCCTTTCCAACTCCATTTTAAAATAGAAAATTTAAAACTATTTTAATGACAATACTATAACCCCCACGCACAAAACACCTGACCATGGCGAAAGAAGAAAGGCGTGACCCAATCAAAGGTGCGTTTTATACCTGAAATAAAATGGACCAAAAATCATGGCTGCAAAGGTGACATTTTCTTTTGTTTTCCCTTTGTTTATTAAGCCTTTAGATACGTCACTTCAATTAATGCAAATGAATGCTAGATTTTATAGCTCAACATAAAGCCAACAATGGCGATGACATTGGCTGTCTCAACATGTTACAGATTGGAAAAATCAAAATATTATTGCTTTCCATCTGTTTTTATTTTCAATAGCCATTATTTAGATATGAAATTTATGTATCATTTTACATAAGAAAGCATTTCTTTATTTTTTTATTGGAGTCTATATAAAACGTATCGCCGCCTATCAGAGAAAATTATTTCTTCACTAAGACAGGTTATTGGCTTCATTAGATGCATAATCACCAATAAGAACAACAACAACCATTGAAAATGGGAAAATGATTCGTTCATTTGATCACATTGGTTACATTCGGGTATTACCTTTTGCCTTTTAAGGGTTATTTTAGGTTTTGAAAATTAAATTAAGAGACGGACGTATAAATTGATTCCTCTCCTATGTGGTTTTAGTTGTGGTAGAGTTTGTTTCGGTATTTTCTTTTGGTGGGTTTTTTGTTGTTTTTTATTCTTATGGTTTTTTTGGGTGCCAGAGTGATAAATTGTTTTAATTTGTTTTAGATGTTTATGGTGTTGGTGTTATGTGTTAGTTTTCTTTCGTTTCAAATTGTGTTGCCCTACCTTCGGCTTAGCCCAACCATCTTTAATTCTTTCAAATTTCATTTTTATGACCGTAAATTAGTTACTTTTCGTTGTTGGTTAGTTTATTTATTTTATGAGAAGATCGTGTGCTTCCTAAGTCTGTCCAAATTTTTTACCTTAATGTGATTTTATATACATATATACATGATTATGTATTTATACATAGAAAGCTGTTGTGATCTCAAATTTCATGTTCTATGAAATTAAGCACATTTTCCTAAAAAACAACAAAAGAAAGAAACAAAAAATATTGAGACCCCTACCTATGTATGTACTGTGGCCATTGACTCATTAACCCCCACTCCATGAGCCATCAACCCAACCAGCCTTTTGTGAACGGAAATTATAAAATCCCATCATAAAAAGAGCTTTGTAATCATTTGAACTTAATTGAATATTAGTTCAAAGATGGTGTTTCTGGGTTTTATAGGTTCTTAGGTTACTTAGCCTATTTTTTATTGTGACACCATTGTTGTTGCTTTTGGTGTTGATGATGATAATAATGATGGGAGTGCGGTGATTAAGGTAGCCATGTTTGTAGTTTCTTCGTTGAAACTTTACCACAATTACACTGTAAAAGAATTTCTTCTTTAATGTGATTACCAAGAAATGTCACCTGATTTGTTTTTTTTTTGCGGTGAAGTCGTTTAAAATGAATAATTATAAAATAATGTTGTGTTGTGACTAATTTAGGAACAGGTTAGATATGGGAATTTGATTTAATGGTATGGTATTTTCACCTGTTACTTTCTTAGAAATAAAGTATTTTTTGATTATGAGGAAGCTTATACCAACTATATTTAAGCAAAATACACATTGATCAAAATCGACAGTCATCGTGGTGTATTTTCTTTATTTATAGCTAAACAAACATTTCTACTTACCAGAAAACTGTCCTAAAAGTAGGATTACTGTCATTCAAACTGATAGTGTGTACTCCTTGTTTAGATTCGACAGATGCGATGCTCAATTTGGATGTAGTTCACCTAACTTCAATGCTTGTGATGACAGAAAGCAGCAAAGTATCTTGGTTCGTCTTTCATCTCAGGTTAACACTACACTAGGTTAACACCACACTTCCTGATGATAACGAAAAAGTTAATATGATATGTACTCATGCACCTGATAAATCTGATATCTCACACTTACTGACGTTCTTGGAACTGCCAGGCCGATATTACAGAATTACAGAAAGTTCGAATATGGACTGTATCGGCCCATTATAAAAGGTACCTCCCCACAAAAGTTCAATATTTGTGTTTAAGTGTAGTTTAGGGTGTGTACGAGATCATTTGGAAGTATATACCGATGTTACTCCTTGTAGTCTTGTTTACAGATTTATTATGTTTTTAGTGAGCAAGTCCATGCTTTCTATCACGGTGGTTCGGAAGACTTTTTAGCTTTAATCCAAATATACATATATATATTTTTGTCGGCAAGTTAATACTTCCAAAAGGGCTACAAAATCTGAAACCCTGATCTGATTTCGGTTGCGTATTAAGAAGACTTGTCAACAAAATTAAAAAAGTTGGTTGATTCATTTGAAATTTTTTCAACTCAAATTGTCGAATTATTTTCAAATCCGGAAATAGCACTGCTCAACAAAATCGAAAAAGTTGAATGTTTCAACCGAAGTTGTTGTTGTTTCTAAATGAAATTGGCGAGCTATTTTCAAATCTGGTCACGATTTTTCTCCATCAGCTCTTGTTCTTGAGATATAGCTCAAAATCGGTTTTTACGAGTTTTACCCAGAATTTGGTTATTTTCGGATACAAACAAATATTTTTTTCGGGTTTTCCGACACTAATATATTAAGAAGATGTTGTACGCTCTATACAAAACGTTTTTTGAAATAATTATGGCGAGTATTTATCAAAAAGTATAGAAAACATACGATGAATCTTGTAAAAATTGCATATTTTGAGTACTTTAAGCTGCAATTACGTCATCGGGGGAAGTCATAGAAGCTTCATATGGCATTCCGGATATGCTCAGGTTGTCTGTTATATAGTCCTATATTCAAATATTTAATATAAAGTTCATATCGCCCACGATTCACCCATAACCTAAAAATCGTCATGAAGGCTTAAAACACTAAGAAACAGCTGTCTGGTGCTGGGATATAGCTTAGAACGCTCCCAAAGGGATCATGCCCATTTCCTCCACCCCTTTGGAAGTGGAAAGGGTCAGATCTCCCGAGGAACACCCCAAAGCCTACGAAGAAAAAACGAGGTCGACACCTTCAAAATTTTCGAGCGAATATCGTCAAGGACCACGCAAGGAGACTCTTTTGAGAATCCTTAGGCAGAGGGCGACAAAGCGAGCTCGAACGTGAGGAACGGGTGCCCGGACGCAGAATCAACTACAGAGCCTAGGGATATTGCCGGCAAAATAGGAAGAAGACTGCGTTGACTTGTAAGGAGCCGCCTTCTTACGCCAAGGTAGCAAGGAAACTACACAGGGGCTAACTCTGCTATATACTAGCACTGTGTGCCTTAACCAAATCTAAATGGAAGGTGCTTACACCTGGAAAGTTTTTGCAGATTCTGAAACTACAATGCTCATAGAGAGAAATATCAAGAAACAAAAAAATCGCCGAAGCGATTTTCAAATAAATCGCAATTTAAGTTCACATTTTTAGGGGTTCTTTAGGTTTTCACGATTTTGTTTGGAAACCGCGAGTCCTATGTAAATGAGCCTAAGGTAAATGTTGTAGCTGTAAAAATTCTCCACAAGATTGACCTTCATGATATTTTCGTAGGTTTTACCGTTTTTGAGATATAGAAGTTCAAATTGAGACAATGTGCTGACTGTATCGCATCCTTATAAAACAATATGATGCTCAGTGCGCCTTAACTAACTTTTGATGAAAACCGCTTACACATGGGAAGATTTCGCGGATTCTGAAACAGAAATGTTCATAGATAAGAAAAATAAAGGAAACAGAAAAAATCGCAGGAGGGATTTTTAAATAAATCGCGATCAAAATCCGCAAGTCGTATCGAAATGAGTCTAAAGAAAATGTTGTAGCTGTTGAAATTCTCTACAAGACTGGCCATTAGGTTTTTCGTAGGTTTTACCATTTTTGAGATATAGAGGTTCAGTTCAAATTTTTAGGTTTTTATCTTAAGTCTTCAAGATTTAGCTTGGAAACCGCAAGTCATATCAAAATGGGACTAATGGAAATGTTGAAGCTGTGAAAATTCTCTACAAGATTGGTTGATTTATTTTTTCTAAGTTGTATCTTAAGTCTTCAAGATTTAGCTTGGAAACCGCAAGTCATATCAAAATGGGACTAATGGAAATGTTGAAGCTGTGAAAATTCTCTACAAGATTGGTTGATTTATTTTTTCTAAGTTGTACCATTTTCAAGATATACATGTTTAATTTGGGAAATTGCCGTAATGACATTGTTTTATAAGGAGGCGATACAGTCAGTACATTGTCTCAATTTGAACTTCTATATCTCAAAAACGATAAAACCTACGAAAATGTCATAAAAATCAATCTTGTGGAAAATTTTCACGGCTACAATATTTTCTTTAGGCTCATTTATGTAGGACTCGCGGTTTCCAAGCAAAAATGTGAAAATCTAAAGAACCCCTGAAAATGCGAACTTAAATCGCGATTTATTTGAAAATCCCTCCGGCGATTTTTTTTGTTTCTTGATATTTCTCATCTATGAGCATTGTAGTTTCAGAATCTGCAAAAACTTCTCAGGTGTAAGCACCTTTCATTTAAAATTAGTTAAGGCCCACCGTGCTAGTATATACCAATATTAGTTCGGGCAAGCTACCCAATAACTATCTTCAACCCGTTAAGGAATTTGGATCCTGTCAAAATCTTTGGTCGCCAAAAGAAGACATTTTACGTAAAGAGATTGGAAGACTACCACGGAGAGGAGCATAATGGCTGTACTCTCATTGTGGTCGAAATTGATCATCTCTCTATGACCAGTCCACTTCAAAGCGGGAAAGAAGAGTATCGTCGTGGACGTGGAAGCCAAAATTAACGGCGAGGAGGTATAACCCAAGAACCCTAAATACTGAATGACCAATGATCGAGATCATTCAGATAAACCTCCATCGGAGCGAGACCATGCAACCATGGATCTGATGTAGTTAAATAGTATGGGTAAAATACACACTTGCTTAATCTAGAACCTTGGGCTATTCAGAACAAGGTCTCTGGAGTAAATCATATAAATTACAAACTTCTTTATTCAAATACGACAAAAAGGCAAAATTTTAAAATAAATAAAATCAGCTGAGCCAGGCTAGTGTTTGAACCCACGTCCTTGAAAAACACAGGAAAAAAGTGTTGTCACGGCGTGTTAGCGTTCAAAGCCAAACTTATAACTTTCAAAGGAAGCGCTAGGCGTTTGTCATGAAAGCACAACTAAATGGGAAAATCCTCATTGTTGTTGTAAAAAAAAAACAAAACAAAAATGCATTTGAAAGAGGAAAAGTTGGAGGACAACGAAGCCGCTCCACATCCGATATGTCTGACGAGCCTTTACCGAAGGCGAAACATGCATGTCACATAGTGGTGGGTGTGTGGGTTCGAATCGTCGGCTTTTCTTTTTCACTTGCATTATAGATCATAAAGCTGGATTTAAAAAAAATTAATACTAAAAATGATCTTCGCCTAAAAAGGCAAAATTTTCAAACTTATGTTTTCGTTTATCTCCAGAGTTGTCAACATTGGACGCAATTGTTCTGAAGCAGGGGAATGGTAATATATACCTTGCGTCAGTATATATACCATTCGACTCACCGACACTACCACCTACGTCGAAAATACAGCGGCTGTTGTGCATAAAATGTGCATGCCGGTGATAAATGAACAGATTTGAATCAATATTCAGAACTCTAGTAGTTCCTATTTATTACACGTTTAGGATGTAACTAAATATTTAATGATAGCAAATTTCGAATTTTTAAATTTTAAAGTAAAATTACAGCTGATTGTCACTTCTACTTTCTTTAATATACCTTGAATTTATTTATGTTAAATACCATGTTTTTATTTAATAAATATATAATTTAAGCACAAAATTATGTGTTTTCCGTATCTTCTCGGTAATCCAGACAATTCGGTAATTCGGACACCGCCTAAACATGTGGTGTCCGGATTTCGAGATTATACTGTATATCATTTTATATGATATATAATTTTAATTTATGTATCATATCACTTAACAGTGGTTTGTGCAGGCCCTTTTTTATACCCTCCACCATAGTATGGAGGGTATATTAAGTTTGTTTTTCCGTTTGTAACGCATTGAAATACTCATTTGCGACCCTATAAAGTATATATATTCTTGATCGGGGTAAAATTCTGAGTCGATCTGTCCGTCCGTCCGTCTGTGGTAATCACTCTAGCATCCACAAAAATGGAGATAGGACGCTGAAATTTTGGGAAAATGCCTCTTTTGTTTGCAGGCAGGTCAAGTTCGATGATGGGCTATATCGGTCCACGTTTTGGTATAGCCCCCATATAACGGTACCCCCCGATTTACGGTATTTTGCCGTTTTTAGCTAAATTTTCAGACCGATTTAGCTATAATTTGACATTTAGGGTTCCTAAGTGTCAATAAACTTATATAACAAAAGTTGTGGACATAGGTCTACGTTTTGGTATAGCCCCCATATAACGGTACCCCCCGATTTACGGTATTTTGACGTTTTTAGCTACATTTTCAGACCGATTTAGCTCTAATTTGACATTTAGGGTTCCTAAGCGTCACTAAACTTATATAACAAAAGTTGTGGACATAGGCCCACGTTTTGGTATAGGCCCCATATAATGGCACCCCCCGATTTACTGTATTTTGACGCTTTTAGCTACATTTTCAGACCGATGTAGCTATAATTTGACATTTAGGGTTCTTAAGTGTAAATAAACTTATATAACAAAAGTTGTGCACATAGGTCCACGTTTTGGTATAGCCCCCATATAACGGTACCCCCCGATTAACGGTATTTTGCCGTTTTTAGCTACATTTTCAGACCGATTTAGCTCTAATTTGACATTTAGGGCTCTAAAGCGTCACTAAACTTATATAACAAAACTTGTGGACATAGGTCCACGTTTTGGTATAGCCCCCATATAACGGTACCCCCGATTTACGGTATTTTGACGCTTTTACCTATATTTTCAGACCGATTTAGCTCTAATTTGACATTTAGGGCTCTTAAGCGTCACTAAACTTATATAACAAAACTTGTGGACATAGGTCCACGTTTTGGTATAGCCCCCATATAACGTTACCGCCCGATTTCAGGTATTTTGAAGTTTTAAGGCACATTTCTACACCGAATTAGCTATAATTTGATATTTAGGGTTTTTAGTGACCAAAAAAACTTATATTCGAAAAAATTATAAACATAGGTACATGTTTTGGTATAGCCCCATATAACGGTACCTCCCGATTTTCGGTATTTTGAGATTTTTACCTACAAGTTTTAACCGAATTAGCTGTAATTTGAACATTTGACATTTGAAGTTCTTAGTGGTCACCACACCTCTCCACCAAAATTGCCTGAAATTTTGGGAAAATGCGTCTTTTGTTTGCAGGCAGGTCAAGTGCGATGATGGGCTATATCGGTCCACGTTTTGGTATAGCCCCCATATAACGGTACCCCCCCCGATTTATGGTATTTTGACGTTTTAGCTACATTTTCAGACTGCTGTAGCTATAATTTGACATTTAGGGTTCTTAGGTATCAATAAACTTATATAACAAAACTTGTGGGCATAGGTCCAAAAATTGTCAAGAAAGGTCGATGTATTGATAAAGCCCCCATATAAAAGTACCTCCCGATTTTCAGTAATTTGATAATTTTAGCTACAATATTAAACCGAACTAGTAGTAATTTGACATTTGAAGTTCTTAGTGGTCACAACACCTCTCCATCAAAAATTGTCAACATAGGTCCATGTTCGGATATAGCTCCCATATAACGGTACCTCCCAATTTTCAGTAATTTTGCAATTTTAGCAACAATTTTCAACCGAACTAATTGTAATTTGACATTTGAAGGTTGTAGTGGTCACCACACATCTGCATCAACAATTTACAACATAGCCCCAATATAACAATACTTCCCGATTTTCGGTACTTTGAGGATTTTACTTAAAATGTTTAACCAACGTAGGTCCATGTTTTGGTATAGCCCCAAAACAAACCTCCCAATTTTCCGTACCTTAGATTTATTTTTTGGACGAACTTTCTGTAATTTGAAGTTTAAAAGCCAACAAAAATTCTGCAACAGAAATTGTTCATTTAGGTTCATATTTTCGTGTAGCCCACATACTTCTGAACTAGCTGTTAATGACATTTGAAGTTCCCACGCTATGTACCGATTTTCGGTATTTTGAGGATTTTAGCTGCAATTTTTAACCGAATGAGGAGTTATTTGACATTAAAGGCTCCCATCAAAAACTGTCAACATAGGTCCATGTTTTATTATAACCCCTATATAACGGTACCTCCCAATTTCTAGGCCACCAATAATTGTCAACATACATAGTTAGATAAAGGTACCATAAAAAGGGCCTCCCGAATGAAGCATTTTATGCACATTATCTGACATTTTATCGTACCCCCTTTAAGTTGGGGACAGGAATGGAAACTAATTATTCCATTTTAGTTCAGAATATTTTATGGTGGAGGGTATGACAAGTTCGGCCCGGCCGAACTTAACGCTTTTTTACTTGTTTAATATTTAAATGAAATAAAAGTTATTATTATCAATAAAAGGCAAAAGGAAATATTTTTTTTTCATTTTATAAAATTAATAAAACGTTATTTTAGTCATTAGTAGATTTTGGGGTCGGGAATTCCCGAATTTTTTTGGACTATAGGCTCCATATGGGATTTCAATCCAAATATGATACGCTGGCTGTTCAGAAGTGTATTTAGACCTATTCTAACACAGGCATCAGTAGTCTTGTGGACAAAAAGTTCAACGAATGTGCTGCTGAAGCGTATGCGGTGCAATGAGGCTTACTCTAACTAGGGCACTAGAAACTATTCCCTATATGCATCCAATATAAATTCAGATAAGGTATGAAGCGGCCGTCGCAGGCTTACGATTTAAGGCGATGGACGAGTATACCTAAAACAGTAGAAGTTGCCTCACGTAAAATATTAATGCCTGACAAAAATTTGTTGATTTGTTGACGGGACTCTGGTATAAATGCCTACTCGAAACTGTTGATACACACACGGCTGCACCCTAGGTGGGAAAACGGCATTGGTACTTTTCATTGAAGAATCAGAGACGGAAATCTCTCTTCGTTTGCCGATTCACAACACAGTCCATGAAGCGAAAATCTGGGCCATTGCTTAATGTTAACTCGAGGCTGTCGTGGATTGTAAAAATTCGATCAATCTATTCTCAACATTATATTTAGACTTTGTCAATTACCTATATCTCCCAAAAGCCATGCTTTTAGGCTCGTAAGAAAACACTCGTTTTTTTCCGAAAGTAATATTGATTCGTATGAAGTTCCTAGGAGTGTACGTTATGTCATGGTCGGCTTGTCTCTACTATAACCCTTGCTTACACGTTTTTCAGTAATTTGACCGCAGTTTACACGCAATATATTATTTTAAGATATGTATCACTTCGTGAATCATGCTAAAACAGTTAACTTTATCAAAATGTTCGCTCAGTACAATAATTCAAAATATGTATGTGCGTATGGTAAATTTGTACGTAAAGCCCGATATGTACATTGTAGATTACATGTATTTAATTAAACTTATAATATAAAAATATTTCAAATTTTTCCAACTAATGTTCATGGAAACATTTCTAATAAATTTCCAAGAAACCCGGCCTGGCGAAACTATGCAGGTGTTCGTTCTTAACTATTTTATTTTTCAATTGAGTCGTGATTGCTAACAAAACTATCAATTGTTCATTATAAACTTACTTAAATTAAAGGTCAACAAAGAAGTTTCTTTTTCTTCGTCAAGTAATCATTATATTGGGGAAACAATTTCAATTACATGTCCATTCTACGCTATGCATTGATTTGGCCACAAGAAATCATCAATATTTTTTGTTGTTGTTGTATGAATTATAAAACATGTCAATTCCCTGAAGCAACTGTCTGGTGATTGGTAATTTAAGTTGTGTAGACAGACAGAGGTCAAGCAAAGGACACAACTAACAAAAATGTATTTCTCTTTTTTTTTAACAACGAACAACAAAAGGTTAACAAAGTTCATGGCACCTAAGCTAAGGGAGAAAGATTTGTTGTGCAAACATTTTTATTATTAAACGATGTGGAGAGGACTGACAATTTTGGATTGCATTTATGTTTTTTCTTTCCCGTTTTGTTTCAATTTCTTAGAATTTTGTGAAACTTTAGCGGTAATAAATATTTCAAGTGTTGTAAGAAAAAAATTAAGGAGGTATGAATGTGAAATGTGGGTTATATTACACTGGTCAACACGACTACTTTTTGGTACTTTCATACGATAATCTAAACACGCAAAGGTTATAGTCGGGAAGGACACGTTGTAATGCCCTACACCACTAGTCCAGTATGTTATTCGCCACCCTGTTCTATAATTCGAGATGACTAAGGCAAACTGAATCAAAAACAAGTAAAAAAGCATTAAGTTCGGCCGGGCCGAACTTTTCATACCCTCCACCATAAAATATTATGAACTAAAATGGAATAATTAGTTTTCATTCCTGTCCCCAACTTTAAGTAAGTACGTTAAAATGTCAGATAATGTACATAAAATGCCTCATTAGGGAGGCCCTTTTTTATGGTGCCTATATCTAATTATGTATGTTGACAATTTTTGGTGGGCTAGAAATTGGGAGGTACCATTATATAGGGGTTATAATAAAAAAAAGACATGGACCTATGTTGATAGTTTTTGATGGGAGCCTTTAATGTCAAATAACTCCTAATTCGGTTAAAAATTGCAGCTAGAATCCTCAAAATACTGAAAATCGGTACATAACGTGGGAACTTCAAAAGACATTAACAGCTAGTTCGGAGGTATGTGGGCTATACGAAAATATGAACTTAAAAAAACAATTTTTGTTGCAGAATTTTTGTTGGCTTCTAAATTTCAAATTACAGAAAGTTCTCCAAAAAATAAAGCTAAGGTACGGAAAATCGGGAGGTTTGTTTTGGGACTATACCAAAACATGGACCTACGTTTGTTAAACATTTTAAGTAAAATCCTCAAAATATCGAAAATCAGGAAGTATCGTTATATTGGGGCTATGTTCACAATTGTTGATGCAGATGTGTGGTGACCACTACAACCTTCAAATGTCAAATTACAGTTAGTTCGATTAAAAATTGTAGCTAAAATTGCAAAATTACTGAAAATTGGGAGGTACCGTTATATGGGAGCTATATCCAAACATGGACCTATGTTGAAAAATGTTGATGGAGAGATGTTGTGACCACTAAGAACTTCAAATGTCAAATTACTGCTAGTTCGGTGTAATATTGTAGCTAAAATCATCAAATTACTGAAAATCGGGAGGTACCGTTATATGGGGGCTTTATCAATACATCGACCTTTCTTGACAATTTTTGGTGGAGAGGTGTGGTGTCCACTAGGAATTTCAAATGTCAAATATTCAAATTACAGATAATTCGGTTAAAACATGTAGGTAAAATTCTCAAAATACCGAAAATCGGGAGGTACCGTTATATGGGGGAAATGTGACTTAAAACGTCAAAATACTTCAAATCGGGCGGTAACGTTATATGGGGGCTATTCCAAAACATTGATCTATGTCCACTAGTTTTGTTATATAAGTTTATTGAATCGGTCTGAAAATGTAGCTAAAAACGTCAAAATACCGCAAATCCGGAGGTACTGTTATATGGGAACTATACCAAAACGTGGACTTATGTCCACAACTTTTGTTATATAAGTTTATTGACACTTATGAACCCTAAATGTCAAATTATAGCTAAATCGGTCTGAAAATGTAGATAAAAACGTCAAAATATCGTAAATTTGAGGGTACCGTTATAGGGGGACTATACACCGGTCTGAAAATTTAGCTAAAAACGTCAAAATACCGTAAATCGGGGGGTACCCTTATATGGGGGCTATACCAAAACGTGGACCTATATCCACAAGTTTTGTTATATAAGTTTATTGACACTTAAGAACCCTAAATGTCAAATTATAGCTAAATCGGTCTGAAAATGTAGCTAAAAACGTCAAAATACCGTAAATCGGGGGGTACCGTTATATGAGGGCTATACCAAAACGTGGACCTATGTCCACAACGTTTGTTTTATAAGTTTATTGACACTTAAGAACCCTAAATTGCAAATAATAACTAAATCGGTCAGAAAATGTAGCTAAAAACGTCAAAATACCCTAAATCGGGGGGTACCATTATATGGGGGCTATACCAAAACGTGGACCTATGTCCACAAGTTTTGTTATATAAGTTTATTGGCACTTAAGAACCCTAAATGTCAAATTATAGCTAAATCGGTCTGAAAATGTAGCTAAAAACGTCAAAATACCGTAAATCGGGGTGTACCGTTATATGGGGGATATACCAAAACGTGAACCTGTGTCCACAACTTTTGTTATTTACGTTTATTGACACTTAAGAACCCTAAATGTCAAATTATAGCTAAATCGGTCTGAAAATGTAGCTGAAAACGTCAAAATACCGTAAATCGGGGGGTACCGTTATATGGGGGCTATACCAAAACGTGGACCTATGTCCACAACTTTTGTTATATCAGTTTATTGACACTTAAGAACCCTAAATGTCAAATTATAGCAAAATCGGTATGAAAATATAGCTAAAAACGTCAAAATACCGTAAATCGGGGGGTACCGTTATATGGGGGCTATACCAAAACGTGGACCGATATAGCCCATCATCGAACTTGACCTGCCTGCAAACAAAAGACGCATTTTCCCAAAATTTCAGCGTCCTATCTCCATTTTTGTGGATGCTAGAGTGATTACCACAGACGGACGGACGGACGGACGTGCACAGATCGACTCACAATTTTACCCTGATCAAGAATATATATACTTTATAGGGTCGCAAATGAGTATTTCAATGCGTTACAAACGGAAAAACAAACTTAATATACCCTCCATACTATGGTGGAGGGTATAATAATAAAATTGAGATAACTAAGCTCATTTTGGGGTGACGTAAGTGATGAAAGATACCATACGCTCCTGACCGGCTTTAACATGGAAAATCGCAGGACTTATATTGGTCTCTCTTTCATCTGAAGTCAACATTAACCTCAGTTGGTGATTTTAACTCTGCTTAGAGCTAACATGTGCTTTGCGTTTACCCACAAGAACGATAAAAAACTTGAATTGGGCTTTTGGCTTGTAAACCACCCGTATAGAAATTATCATATTCCGAGGGGAGCTAGAAAAGTTTAAGGCCTAAAAATGAAAACGCGAATATGACACATAAATTCCTCGTTTTGTCCGGTCAAACAGACACTGGTTTAAATCGATGTGTGAGAGCTCGCATTCTCTTGTTCGTTTTTCGAATTTCAGGCAACCGAATTATAATGTACCACTCAGAATTAACCGTCCAATTTTTCATAAGCCGTATAGTAGCCACATGGTCAGTTTAGCTGAAGAAATAGGCGACCATTTGCTTCGAAGTTCTTTTTCCATTTTCCATGAACAATTTTCATTGCATTTGGCTCGCCTTCGAAGACCCCTACGGTCGGTTGCTGTTTTGTTTCGGGCTCATACGCATCTTATAAAAGTCCTTTGAAGACACCCGATCGTATTTATTCACAATTTCTTTGCACCAATCGACAAGGCCCATTTTTTGAGTGATTGTCAAATATCATATGTTAGTTGGTGGAAGGATACGTCTACTAACGGTATATGACATGGTGACCTTGCATTATCCGTTCACACACGGTTTTATTCTTTTCTGGCACAGCGTCCGATTTTGGGCGATCCTCACGACTTTCGTTCAAATTGACTTTTTTCAAAACGCTGTAACAACACATGATCTTATGTCAAACTGGCCTGAGTACGCTTAGGCTAAAAACTGTCAAACTTTCCAAAAATGTCAAGTGCCGCCTAGGCCAGAAACTTTTCTAGTTCCCCTCGCATGAATAAGCAATGTGAAACAAACCCCTCTAATGCTAACGAATCTGCACCTGGAATGTTTGCACTCTTTATAAGGAAGTTGCAGCTAACGCATTGGTAGATGTACTTGTAAAGTACAGGGCCGATCTATCTGCCATATAGGAAAGACGTTACAACTACTCTTAAGGGTGACACCATGAAATAAAGCATAAGTTTGTTTGTATATTTGTAGTTAGTCGGAAGTTAAAAAATGGTCTCCAGCTTCACCCCGGTGAATGAAAGACTTGTTGCAATTCGGATGAAGGCTAAATTTTTCAACGTCAGTTTTATTTGCGCTCATGCTGTAGGGACATAATACATATTTTTGTACTTTTTATAAATATGTACTTTGAAATTGTTAATGTATTTTCATCAAGTTAGCTTTGAATAATTATATTGAATTTTCCATATTTGTTCATTTTTAATTGTATGTC
Source organism: Musca autumnalis (assembly GCF_047663935.1). Taxonomy (NCBI): domain Eukaryota; kingdom Metazoa; phylum Arthropoda; class Insecta; order Diptera; family Muscidae; genus Musca; species Musca autumnalis. Next base: position 75,970,497 of record NW_027412088.1, read on the forward strand.
ATTCGATAAAAACTTATTATTAAATAAACACGTTTCTACAAAATATAAAATCGTGTCCCTACAATGCTACCACCAAAGATATATTTTACAGAGGCTTACAAGAAACATATGACCGTTGTCCTGCCAATGACATTAACATTATTCTAGGCTATTTTTATGCCAAACCTTTTTTCAATCTCCACGTACGAAAACCAGATTTATGCATCTAGACATTCATAAGGGCAACTGGGAGTCAACAGACCAAAAAACAAGAAATCAAATTGATCACGTTGTGACAGATGGAATACATTCAGCGATCTTGTTGGATGTACGATCGTTCCGAAGGCCCAAACATAGACTCGAACCACCACCACCAAAGGTACATACCCGATTATACGTCGCAACTAAAATGCGAACAGATACAACTCTGAAGGCGGACATGCAATCACAATAGATTGGCACAGCATATTCCACTCAACTCGCCGAATTGCTTGATCAAAGCCCTCCTCGTCCCGACACAGTGGCAAAGTATTGACCATTCCATGCAAATAGCCGCAAAATCAGTACTTGGATACTAAAGACCACAACCAAGGAAACCATGGTCTGACCACGGTGTGTCGTGCTGCTACCGAAGAGAAGAATGCGACATATATAGCTACTCTGCAATCAGTAGCAACGCGTAGCGCATGAGAGAGGTATCGAGAGAAAAAGGAGAGGGGAGAAACTCCTTTTCCCAGGGAAAAAGAAGCAACTGTAAAAGCGAAAAGGTAAAAAAATTAGATATAGAGAAGCCAGAATGAAGTCCGAAAATTCCACCAAAAAGCGGAACATCAAACTGATGGCATTGGTACAGATACATCCTGCTGTAGATATAAGCAAGGTAATCTGGTAACAGATACAGTTAGTGGGCCCAGGATATGGAAAGAGCATTTTAGCAAACTGTTGGTATCCAATAATAGCAACGACGACGAAGATATCAGAAGATGGTATTGAGTGTACACCGCCCGGCCAAGATGAGGTGGGGAACAATAATCCGGCTGAAGAATAATAAGGCAGCAGTAACCGATGGTTTTTAAAGCCGGAAGCAATACGCAGATAATGTGTATCTTGTTCGTACCATCTGGTAGGAAGAACTTGTACCCTACGATTGGAACTTGATCGTCTTGTGTCCTGTCCACAAGAAGGGAGATAAGACTGTGTGCTCTAACTATAGGGGCATACGTCCGCTCCCTATTGAACGACTAAAGCCAATGGTGAATGAAATGATTGGGCAACACCAATGCTGGCTTATACTTGGAAAATTCAACATCGACCACATATTTTCATTGCGGCAAATCTTGAAAAAGACCCAAGAGATTTACTATCATTTCGTCGATTATAAAGCAGCCATCAACAACCTGTTATGTTTAAAGTTATTTCAAGTCATGCCTGAATTTGGTATTACTGCAAAGCTCATTTGGCTTTGTAAGAGGAAATCAACTGATACCCGGTCCTTAGTTAAGAACCTCTCCGAACTGTTTAGTACCAAAGGAATTTCAGACAGGTCAGTTGCCTATACCTATGACATTGACATCATGGGTCGATCAGGAAAAGACGTAACTGACACCTTTAAAAAGTCGAAAGTTTGTCGGTTTTTTAACCGAACAACCTGCATTTGACACTTGAGGTTCCCGGTGGTCACAAACGTGCTCTACATATCGGCGTTGTCATACTTAAGTGTTCCATACGCAATTTGCCCGTTTTGAGATAATCGTATTTTAACGACAAAGTGACAAAAATATTTTCCCATCCTAGGTTCCTAGTGGTCACAAAATGTTTCTACTAAAAATTGTCAACATAGGTGTATATTTTGGTATATGGTCACAAAACGTCTCCAGTATAAATTGTCAACATATGTTCACGTTTTGGTATAGCCCCCATATAATGGTAGCTCCCAATTTTAGGTACTTTGAGAATCTTTGCAACATTTTTTGCGGAACTACCTTTCATTTCACATTTGAAGTTTCCAGTGGCTATAAAACTGCTCCTCAAAAACTTGTCAATGTTGGTCCATGTTTTGGTATAGCCCCCATATAACGGTACCTCCCGATTAAAGTATTTTGTGACCAAAATTTCTACTCCAAAAATTTTCAAATTAGCTTCATGTTTTTGTATAGGCCCATTGAACGGCACTTCGTTTTTACGTATTTTGGGGATTTTTGTAACATTTGTTTACCGAAATACCTGTAATTTAACATGTGAGCTTCTCAGTGGTCTTAAAACTTCTCCACCAAAAATTTTCAACATAGGTCAATTTTTCTATATAGGCCCATGGCGGTATCTCCCGCTTTTCGGTATATTGAAGGTTTTAGCCACATTATTCTCTCCCAAATTGTTTAGACTCCGTTGGAGTTATAACATATTTCTGCACATAATTGTCGGTTAAAGTTCATGTTGTATTATAGCTCCTGTTGTCCTCCTACCGACATTCAGTATTTTTTTTTACTTTTAGCCACATTATCCAACCGAATTGGCTGAAATCTGGTTCCAATATAAGTTATGGCGGAGGATACAAAAAGGTCGGCCCTTTTTTTGGTACAATGGCACAGATGGTAAATCTCTATCAGCAAAGGTGACTGATATATTTTTGCTTACTTTAGTTTGTATAAGGAGGGCTTTAGACCTTTGGGCTTTCAGGGAGTATGGCAATTTCCACAAAAAATACTGTTATTTTTGACGTAAATGCAGCTGTAACATGCTCTCTTTTCGTTGAAAAAATTCTGAAAATTTCAAGCAAAATCGTTCATTTCGTGTAACCGGTTATTGTTAGAAGGCGAAGTTAATCATATGTTGTTGAATATCCACTCTGAGGGTAATTTGGCTCATGATTTTCCTCAAAGCTTATATTTGATAATCGCCTAGCCAGGTAGTTGTCTCTTTTGGATAACGGTGAGGTTGAATATATTGAAGGTGATGTCGACTGTTCCTTCAGCAACTCGAGTGAGCCACAAAACTTTGTTATTCGCACAGCCAGTAAGGAATATAAGGTTTTAAGGCTTCCTGTGAAATATCGGTCTGCTGTGCCCGTGAACTGAAAAAGGTTTTTCCAAATACATGGATGTACATTTCGAACGTGCCGACAAACGTAACGAGGAAGATTATAATGACGGATTTGGTCTTAACATACATAATTTGTATGGGGCCAAAGGTGCATTTTCGCGAAAATCCTCTAAAAGACACATATTTCGTCCAATAGATGAAAAAACTTTAACAGTTCATTGTTGTGGTTAAAAAGCGATATGTACAAAAATTCATGGTAATAGGTTAATAACTTCCGGTGCCCCCTGGCCGATCTTTAATTCCATAGTACATATTTTGTACGGGGGCCAAAGGAAATATTGAATATTAATATTATTAAATAGATCGCGGTCAAAGTTCACATTTTTAGGTTCTTTTAGGTTTTCACGATTGGAAACCGCAAGATCAATCAAAATGGAATTAGAGAAAACGATGTAGCTGTGAAAATTCTCTACTAGATTGACCTGTATTATATTTTCGTAGGTTTTACCATTTTTGAGGCAGACAAATTGAATTGGTACAGTGCACTGTGGTTTAGCTTGTACGGGAGAGAGCGACAAAAATATTTCTAATCAAGATATCGATCTGAAAATTTTACAGTACACTACTAGTGAATAGAAGATAATTTTCCGTAAACTTCGTCAGGATTGGTCCACTTTTAGGTATAGACCCCCCATAACGGTAATTACAGTTTTTAATTATTTCAAGATTTTGTCTATATTTTCAAAGTGAATTCGCTGTAATTTAACATTTTTACGATAGATTTGAATAGTTACAATCATAATTTGTAGACATCGATTTTTTTATTTTTGTCGCGGGCTGGGACCACAGTGCAGTGCACTGCCTGTATCGCCTCCTTATAAAACAATGTCATGACTGTAATTTTCCAACTTAAAATTATATATCTCAAAAATGGTACAACCTTGGTACAACCTTGGTACAACAAAATTACAAAAGCCAATCTTGTAGAGAATTTCCACAGCTGTAAGATTTTCTCTAGCCCCATTTCGATAAGCCTTGCTATTCTCAAGCAAAATAGCGAAAACCTAACAAAAAACCTAAAAATGTGACTTGAGCTTCTATATCTCAAAAATGGTAAAACATTGGAACAAATCATTAAGGTTAATCCAGTAGAGAATTTTTACAGCTACAAGATTTTCTTTAGACACATTTAGATATGACTTGCGGTTTCCAAGCAAAAGAGCGAAAACCTAAAATTAACCAAAGAATATGAAATTTGACTGTGATTTATTTAAAAATCCCTGCAGCGTTTTTTTTGTTTTTGGATTTTTCTCATCTGTGAACATTGCTGTTTCAGAATCCTCAATAACTTCCCAGGTGTAAGCGGTTCTCATTTAAAGTTAGTCAAGGCGCACCTTACATGTCATTGTTTTATAAGAAGGAGATACAGTCAGTGCATTGCCCAAATTTGATCTTCTATATCTCAATAACGGTAAAACCTACGAAAATATCATAAAGGTCAATCATGTATAGCATTTTCGCAGTTACAACATGTTTTCTGATTCCATTTCGATAGGATTTGCGGTTTCCAAACAAAATCGTGAAAACCTAAACAACTCTAAACATGGAACTTAGACCCCGATTTATTTAAAAAGCGCTCCGGCTATTTTTTTAATTGTTCTCATCTATGAACATTGTAGTTCCGGAATCCGCAAAAACTTCCCAGGTGTAAGCACCTTCCATTTATAGTTGGTTTAGGTGCACCGTATGGGGTTATTACCATACAAATGCATCAACATAATACAGTTATCATGATCGTAATCTCTAATGTTGGCACATCCTAGGTAAATAAGGATTTTCACTATACTTCCCTGAAGGTAGGAAATTAACATACTAATCTTCGTATTTCAACCTTATTTTAAAGAATTGCACGTGACTGCGACCACTGTTACAGTAGTAATTGTATTTTCAACATCCACATAAAAAGTAATGCAAAACCTTTTGGTATAACATTACGTACAAATATATGAACATGAATAAATGCTATTTTTATATTTTATTTTTTAGTTTCAGCTCTTGGCAAAAGATATGTTTATTGTCATCGATATGATTTGGCAAAAAAAAAGTCTTGTATATGCCAGTGTAAAAGATACAGCTCAACGACCATCGGTCCTTACGTTGTTCAATCTAAAATGGTATCGATTTCAATCGCTTTTTATATGGTTATGTCCTACCATATTTATTAATAACTGGCAAATAATAATTTTACTTTACTTGAAAATTTTCCACGAAATTTCATTTCCTCAACTTTATGTAATTGTTTACTTCGCTTAATACAATTTATTGCTACACATTTTCTGCATTTTTTATTCTTTACATATTCGTGATAATTGCCTTATAATTTGTTAATGTTCAATTTAGTAGTACTCATCGTCAAATTAGGATGATTGAAAGTTAGTTGTAACTGCCTTAATCTAGATATTAACTGGTTTTGAAAGTAGCTAATAAATAATTATGGAATCAAATCGAAAATAATGATAATCAACATTTCCGTTGATTGGTTGCAAAGTGATAAATATCTAGATTGTTCAGCAAAAAAAAAAAAAAATAAACACATGATCATGAAATTGCTACTAAGTGTTGGACTTGTTGCCTAGTCATTTCAGCACAAATAGATAAAGAAATGAAATGTATATAAAATTATGATGTGTTTGGAATTCCAAATAGGTATTTCCATAATAAATTGTAACAAACATTTTAATGAAAATGGTAAAAACAATCTAGATCAACTGCAACTACATTTTGTGGAACTGGTATTCAAACCATTTTTAATTATGATAGTGTGAGTCCTTATTTTACTGACGATGATGGCGATGATGATGATGATATTTCATGTTATAAATACCTTGTTCCTCTTCATATGGTTCCTCATATAAAACATAAATTGCGGCCCACATATTTGCAAATGATTTAATATACACGTACTTGTATGTAAGTAAGGTAATATCTGTAGACTTGTAAGCCACTACCATGTGCCATATACAAACACATTCATGTAATTATTGATATAACTTTATATGAAAGGAATAGTTTGTTCAGTATACAGTTGTATTAAGGTATGGAAAACGATTGCCTGCATTGTATAATAGGATACATTGGTGGTACATGGAGGGTAATAACCTTGGGCAATGGACATTGATAAACAAGTAAAACGTTTCAGTCGGTTTTTTCTACAGTAAAGACACATATAGATATAAAGGGTTAGAAATCTGTTCTTAGTTCGGTTTATGGAACAAATGTTTTGTGTACGATTACCCAAGTGAGTTACTGAGCCGATGCAATCCCACGGCGGCCGGTTCTATGCACCGGATTGGCTCGGAGGAACCTTCGACATGGGGCCCCACCTTAACAATTATGTGTTTGTGTTCGTGTATTTTTTTCACCATGGGAGCGGCTATTTATCCCGGAATGCGGATAGAGATGAAACAAGGGCCATACGTCTGTTGCGTAGGCCAGATCCCCATTCACCACATATCAACATCAGTAATGGATGCAGGGCACCGATACACCCTGGCCCTTGTCGCACCCTGCGATAGGTATGTAGATGCTTGCTGCGCAAGAATATTTCCCAGCGTGTCTCCAACTTCGTCGTCATCGTAATACGAGACACGCCAACAGTCTCCCCAACTGCAACAATCGCAGCATTTTACACCACAAGTTGGTTTTCAGCGTCCCGGAAATCCATCATTCATGCAATTCAATAAGGTCAGCGAAATTGTGGAATTTATGAGTCGGAAAAACATCATGGTCGCCGCGATCCAGGAAACAAAGCTCTCCGTGCTACAAGTCACGGTGCAACGATGCGATGGTTACAACGTGGCTACAACAATAAGAAGCAAGGAGGAGGACGGACTTGCCTTCCAAATACACCAGTCTGTCCAGTACAGACCTATCACGCTTGAGCTTGACTCTAGTGACCCATACATGGAATGTAAAGTGTGGTACTTCCGAGTTAGAGCTACTTATTGTGTACACGCCCTCGAAGAATAGGTATGCCCCATGTTATATGCCCGATATTAGTTTGCTGGTTAGATGGCAATAACAGTATGATGATAGGGGACTACAATGCCCATCATGAACATTGGCATTACGTCTTAGGAAATGACCAGAGTGGTACAGCGCTGGTCAAGCAAATTAATAGTTCCACGATTTGCTTGTTGAATGACGACGCTCCGACGAGGATAAGATGAAATTGCCACAGCTCGCCAGATATGACCATTGTGACACCAAGTCTGATAAATGACCTTCCTATCATCGTCTCCGTAAATAGACCACCCGACTTCATAACATCTGATCATCGCTTTAGAGAGCTGCCCATTCCCTAAGACCCTCGGGTAGCGTAGAAAACTTTCCAGGACATCATCATTTAATTGCAGCAGCCGCTCCTAGGTCGAATATCCGAATTCAGACCAATTTTAACCCCGAGAGTCATAGGGCAGTAGTGTGCTACGCAGTATAAGGCACCATGACGAGGAGTTACCACGTAACAAGTGTCCTCAATATACCAGAAGCCTGGAAAGTTGGGAAGCTGGTCCCACAAATATTCTAGATGCACTACTTCTCCCCACGATCAAAAGCTGTTTTCCAGTCGCCCAGCATCAACATGGATTCCGAAAAATGCATAGCATTGCACGCCATATCTACACATATTAGTCGGCGACTGAAGCAGAATAGGCCGTGCGACCGAACAGTCGTGGTGGCTCTTGGCCTTGGCGATATCTCCGGGACTGTTTAACCTCAATCTTTCTGAATTTCACATCCTCCAGACGGCATAGAGATCGTAATGTATGGGGATGATTGTACTCTCTTAGCATCGGGTCCTATCGTCAATGACATATGTATGTATGTGATAGCTTAAATGTCTACATTGGAGTGACCAAAAACCGGTGCCAACCTAGCGATTTTTATTTCCATAGTAATTTGTATAGGCCGAAGGCAAATGCTGTAAAATGCCACAACTATCGTCCGATTGATGAAAAAACTTTACCAGTTTATTATTGTGGCTAACAAACGATTTTGATATAGCGGATTTTGATTTTGATATTGCTCTAATATGTATAGTTGGCCAATTTTGGGTATTTTGGGCCCAATATAGCTATATCAAAATTCCATCCGATTTTCAAAATATTTTGTAGAAATAGTTTTTTAACCACAATATTGAACTGGTAAAGGTTTTTCATCGATAGGACCATAATTGCGGAATTTAGAGAATTTTCGTAAAAATGCACCTTTGGCACCAAATAAATTACGATGGAAACAAAAATGGATAGGTTGGCGCAGGTTAAGCTTAACCGATCGCCAGAAAATTTCATATATAAAATTTTTGAATCAAATGGAAAAAATTGCAAAACAAAAACAATTTTTTGGGTCACTCTAGTCTACCTTCCATCTAAGGAATATGAAAATATTCACCGCTTAATCTACTGCCACACTGTTCACAACTTGTACGCCTGAAATGATTGGTCGATTGTGTCCTGATTCCGACTACGAACTACACCAAAATATGGGATGTAACGTTCGATAGCATGTTTAAGTCGTCCGAGCAAGCCACATCACTTATGGTGCTGTCAAAGAAACCTTGTTGATCTCTTACCTATTGCGTGGTATGCAAATGTTATCCCTACACAGAGGAAGAATTGTTAGTCCTGCCAGAATGCCGCCTTGAGGACTGCAACAGGGTGCCTCCTCATGACAACAGTTTACAATCTTCTACCGGTGCATCGATGTCATAATTTAATGGTCAGGTTTCCCCCACCCAAGCAAGTCAGCAGAGATCTTTATGATCTAGAGCGAAATGTCTAAAGTAATAAACGTGAACCTCTACACCAACGAGCATACCAGGCAGACTTGGATATCATTCAAACTGATGCAGTCGCACAGGCAATACAGAGATACAGTGTGAATGTCGTACTTGTGGACCACCTCCCATCCATCGAAGCAGACAAATGATAGCTGCCAAGACAAATACTAGTGGTTTTAGCCCAGTTAAGTTCCAGACGATGCAGATGCCTCAATTCGCATTGGGCCCGGGTTTGTATTTGTTTGCACCCAAACATACAATTTGTTTGCACCCAAACATACAATTTGTTTGCACCCAAACATATATTTGTTTGCAGGACGCAAACATATGTTATGTTTGGGACTGCTTGCAAACAAATATATGTTTGCTGCAAAATATGTTTGGGACATATGTTAGAGAGGCCTTTTTTCTGTGTGTAGCCTTGTGGATTCCTGACGGGCATGGGGTATATATATATATATAACAAAGCGGTTATGCTTCTCTTGTTATTTGATGCTGCATTGTTATCCTCCTAAGAACTATCCGTCACAATGGACAAAATTTGATGTTTTGTGAATAAAATATACAAAAAATATCTAAAAACAAGTAAGAAAAGTCTATAATCGGACGGAGCCGACCATGGGATACCCTATACCACTATCCCTGGAGAATCGCTCTCCACGGAACTTCTTTTCAATGATTGTGAAAATTTAATTATCAAATATCAGAGATGTAATGTATAATACTTATGAAAAAAAACCAAAAAGTTTTCTAGCATGACAAAGACATTTTTGTAGCAGGAAAGGAAAATTTTGTTCACAAAAACTAAAATATATTGAAACCCACCTTTGTAGTACTACTACTTCCATTGTTTAACCGCTACGTTATTGAAATTTTTACCAATTTCACACGCTTCAGTCCATTTAACCCCCTAAGTACTATCTGATCTTCACGATGGTTTGTACGCTTCTTCTTCATCATAAACTCAAACATTGTTTAAAATTTTGCGGGTTATTATTTTGACCTACAGAGCCGCTACAAAATTGGTTAATATGTTGTTCTTGGTCCATTTCATCCCCTGAACATTTCATAATCATCACCAAAAACTAGTCATTTCTATTCTGACCCGAACCATAGTTGCGGCCTTAAGCTTGTTTACAATTTTTAATGGACGGACACACATCGCTAAATCGCTTTATCTTGTCGAGATATGAATTTTGGCATACCAAATAAGAGGTCTATGACGAACTTTTGGAGAGACAATATGTAGCATGGGATAAAAATGTGGTTCTCTACAGAGAACCCATTATATATTAGGCAGTAAGCCCGTTATCTAGCAAACACTTTATTGCAATTTACATCCGAGGAAAGGTCAGTAGTTTTTTTCCATATGTAGGCTACTTTGCGAAATATATATGTCCTCAAGAAATTAAAATATCGACCAAAAATAAAATTTTTATATTTTTCATACAAAAGTAATGGTCAATTTCACCCGCTAAAGAATATCAGATCATCATTCAAAATTGTAGGCATCTTTTTCGACCTATACTCTTACCCGGTGCAAAATTTCGTGACTATTGATGTATAATTGCGACTTCTAGCGAGTTTATTATTACACTACAAACAAATAACGGAATATATTAGGCTGTAACTCTGTTATCTGATCATGCACACCAACATAATTGGCATCAATTGAAAGGTCAAGCGTTCCACTTTCAAGTATATCTCACTTGTCCGGAATGTCACTTCCAGGAATTAAGATATAAGCTGTATATTAAAATTTTTCACAATTTTCACACAAAAGTTTTGGTCCATTTAACCCTCTAAATATTATCCGATCGCCATCTCAAATTGCAAGCTTCTCCTTTGTGATATACTCTTACCTTATTTAAAATTACGCGTTGATCGGACTATTATTGAGACCTACAGAGCCGCTAGAAAATTGGATAAATATTATGTTTTTAGTCCATTTCACCCGCTAAATATTTCACGATCATCACCAATAAGAATAGGGATCTATTCTGATCTGAACCCGACCTCCATACAAAATTTCGTGACGATCGGTCCATAATTGCGGCCTGGAGCGTGTTTACAATTTATAATGGACAGACGGACGGACGGACGGACTGACGGACGGACACACATCTCAAAATCGCTTTATCTCGTCGAGATATGAAGAATGGTATACCACATTGGGGGTCTCCGACGAATATTTCGCGGTGTTACATGAATTTTTACCAAAACAAACTTATAATACCCTTTTCCACATTGTGGTATAGGGTATAATTAATAACTGTGCACTGGAAATGGCCAGAGTTGGACGGGGCCGGCGCTATGATACCCAACACCACTCTAATTAGATTGACATTAAATCGATTGAAAATATGGTGAAAACCAAATTACCTTTACAATTACATTTGAAAAAAAAATTAAAAAAAAACAAGTAAAAAAAGTATCAGTCGCCAGAGATATACCCTCAGCCTGTGTGGATTGAAATAATTCACAAAACGCCCCCCCACCTTCCAAAAGAAAAAAATTGTATTTAGGGGGGTTTTCAAAACATTGGGCGTATGAACCGACAAAAGTATTGATAGAATAAAAGCTCACAAATTTGCGATAGATAGGGCTTTTTATCACACTAGCCTACGAAAAACATAATATCGCTGTTAAAAAGGGCCACAGGGACAAAGGATCTTCGAACCACACAAAAATGTTGAACATTTGTGTGGGTGGCACTACAAGGATTGGACAGATAGGGCCCAAATTTGAACATAAACTAAGTTTCGACAATATTTAGAGATCCAAAGTTTTGACCAACTCGGTTTCTACGAAGGAGTGTAACCATAAGTACCACCATCGAATTTCATCTAAAATTCGCAGAAATATTACATATGGTGCCATAGGGGTTTTTACAACTTTCGGGCTGTTTTCTCAAGAAATATGGACTTGCCCCTGATAAAAACTTTTACTACCGTAATTGAGGTGGTGGCAGGTACCGGAAGTAGTGGACCGATTGACTCCATATTGGAACCTCATCTAAGTCTGATAAAAATGTCACGATGTGCAAAGTATGGACCAAATCGGTTACTTCCTTCAAGAGTTGTCGTGCACACAATTTTTCCGAACATTTCCGAACTTCCGATATAACCCATCTTCGAACATAAACTAAGTTTGGACAAAATATTACGAAAACCAAATTTTGGACCGAATCGATTGATCCGTTCGATAGTTATCGCGTGCTCCAACCAGCCAGACAGAAAGACAGACGGAGGACATGGCTTAATAAACTCCAAATTTTCTGAAACACATTTCATGAGGCACATTTTGCCCGTATAAAAGTGTATATACCCTGGATAGCAATAAAAATTTGCGAGTACATCTACTATTTTTTGAATAGAGGTTATTACAAAATTTTGGTCTCAAAACTGTTCGCGCGCGCAAAAGTTATAGCGGTTTTCATTCTCTAATAAAGAAAAAATATTTTAAAATTTCTTATTTGTTGTGGACATTTTAAAAGTGATTTCCGTACTTTCACGTGCTAAGTTATATATAATCTTAAATATTGGATCCTCCTCTGTTCGGAAAGCTGTAAAACAGATACGGGAAGGCGCGGGTTTCAGAGATATTCAAGTTCTTTTAAAATGTCTTCTGATTTTTCATTTAATTGAATTTTCCAAAAGTGGAAACAAGAACCGAAAATTGACAAAATTGTATCCTATTTCTTGGAAAAAATGGGCTCGCCAGCACTAACAAATGATGAACTACGTACCATAAGGTCAACTATTACTAATTTGGTTTATAGAATAAAGATACTGTGGATTCAATCTTCGCGAAACTTAAAGACATTTCCGATGAAAAGTTCTAGTTGGGTTAAACACAAGGTTCCGTTTCCAAAGACCGTTGATAATTTATCGAATGCAACAAGACGCAAAAAGGAATTTAAGGATTGACATCCAAAAGTGTAAATGAGAAAAGTTCATAACCTTGTAAAGTCTTGCACTCAAGAGGAGGTAGGCAATGCCACTTCAACTAAACTATACCAATCTGGAAAAAGAAGTTCGGCAGCGATCGGCAAGGAACTGGCGCTCGGTTCTCCGGAAAGGGGGTAATAAGATGAAAAAGGCTTTAATTTCGTCTTCAAAAAGTTCAGCAAAATTATATACAGACCAGGCGTTAGCACTTATTAGTGATGCGAACTGCGAACGATGAACATTAAAGAAATACAGTGCCGCTCACTTGAATAGAACCCCCCACTAAATTTTATTCAACCTCAATTTTTTACGATTTATATAAGATATGAAGTGTTTAAGTTATTTTATATTTTGTGTCATGTGTTTTGAGTAAACTTAGTCATTCATCTGCATTCAAATCCGATTTATATAAGAATTACACATCGAAAATCAAATAAAGTCAAAAATTCAAGTTAAAAATTTGGCTCACTTGAATAGAACCCCCCTTTAAAACTTGGCTATACAGAAATATTGTTTCAGAATATCGATGCATATATACTCTATATTGAAAACGAAGTACTTTCAATAAAATTCAATATAAGTACATCGCTCCTGATTAAGGATACAGCCGTATAACCTGCTGTGGCAAGGATTCTTTCAAATATCATGTGTAATGCCTAGTAAGGCTTGCCTTATTCCCTCAACAAGTTAATTTTTAGAAGCATTTTGGAGAATTAAGTTGTTAAGGAAAAAGGTAAGCCTTGCTAGGCATTACACATGATATATGAACGAATCCTTGTCACAGCAGGTTATACGGGTATATCCTTAATCAGGAGCGGTGTACTTATATTGAATTTTATTGAAAGTACTTCGTTTTCAATATAGAGTATATATGTCTCGATATTCTAATACAATCTTTCTGTATAGCCAAGTTTTAAAGGGGGGTTCTATTTGGTTTTCGATGTGTAATTCTTACATAAATCGGATTTGAATGCAAGTGAATGTCTAAGTTTACTCAAAACACATGACACATAATATAAAAGAACTTAAACACTTCATATCTTGTATAAATCGGAAAAAATTGAGGTTGAATAAAATTTGGTGGGGGGTTCTATTCAAGTGGGTGGCACTGTAATTCATTAAAAACAGTATTAAAAAAAATCAAATATTGTTTATTTCAAAATGTAAGTTAAATATATATGTATGTATACATGTTATTTGGGCCACACCATAGCATGGACCAATGCTACTAAGTAAACTACTAAATACCTATATCACACCGTGGACCTACCTCCATAATATTTCACATAGAGGTAGTCTATATACTAAGAACATAAAATGGGAATGTATAATCAAATAGCATGGAAACTGTGACGTCAATACTTAAAATATGTCATTCCGAGCGGTACAGTTCAATGGGTTTGCATCCTCTGAAACCTCAATATACTAATTTGCAGCAAAATCCGTTGAATACAAAAACAAGTAAAAAAGTATCAGTCGGCTTTGCCGACAGAGATATACCCTCAGCCTGTGCAAATTGAAACACTTTTTTCACAAAAAACTTATGTATTTAGGGAGTTTCAAAATTTTGGTCGTATGAACCGACAAAAATGTTGATTAGGATTAAAGTTCAAAAATTTTGCGGAAAAGGTACTTAAAGGAATGGACCGACATAGACCATGAGGGTGCCATTGGGGTTTTTACACCCTTCGGGCTGTTTTCTCAAGAAGTATGTACTTGCCCCTGAAACAACTTTTACCATAGTAATTGAGGCAGCGAATGTAAGTTGCTTCAACAAAAATCAAAGTGATTCAATAGCAGGTCTTAAAGTGAACTTATCCAAAATTTTGTGTGGGAGGTACGGGATGGAGTGGACAAATATAGTCCATATTCGAACCTGATCTATATCTGGTAGATATTATGAGAATGTGTAAAGTATGGACCAAATCAGTCACTCCATCAAGAGTTATCGTGCGCACAATTTTTCCGAAAATTTTTGAACTTTTGTGGGGTACGTACCTGAAGGAGTGGACCGATATGGCTTATCTACGAACTTAAAGTAAGTTTGGAAACAATATTACGAAGGCCAAATTTTGGTCAGAATCGACATTTCCGTTCGAGAATTATCTTGCGCTTCCACCCATAAACATGGTGTCATAGGGTTTGTTTTTCAACTTTCAGGCTATTTGTTCAGGAAGTATGGACTTGTACCTTCGTATAGGGGACAGTGAATACAAGATGTTACAACAAAAACCAAGGCGGTTCGAGAGAGTCCTAAACTGAACTTTTCCGAAGTTTTGTGTGGGAGGAGTTTTCCGATTGAGTGCATATTGGAACCTCATCTAAGTCTGGTAGAAATTTCGTAATGTGCAAATTATGGACCAAATCGGTTACTTCCTTCAAGAGTTATCGTATGCACAAATTTTCCGAACATTTTCGAACTTTTGTGGGGGAGGTACCGGAAGGAGTGGACCGATATAATCCATCTTTGAACTTGAACTAAGTTTGGACAAAATATTACAAAAGCCAAATTTTGGACCGAATCGGCAGATCCGTTCGGGAGTTATCTTGCGCTCCAACCACTACACACGGTGTCATAGGGTTTTTTGTAACTTTCAGGCTATTTTCTCAGGAAGTATGGACTTGCCCCTAATGAAACTTACAGCGTCGTATAGAGGACAGCGAACACAACTTGCGTAAATAAAAATCAAAGCGATTCGAGACCAGGTCCTAAACTGAACTTTTCCGAAATTTTGTGTGGGAGGTACCCGAAGGAGTAGACCAATTGAGTCCATATTGGAACCTCATATAAGTTTGGTAGAAATTACACGATGTGCAAAGTATGGACCAAATCGGTTATTCCCTTCGAGAGTTATGGTACGCACAAGTTTTGCGACAATTTTTGAACATTTGTGGGGGAGATACCTGAAGGAGTGGACCTATATGGCCCATCTTCGAACTTAAATCGAATCTGGACAAAATATTTCGATACCCAAAATTTTAACCGAATAGATTAATCCGTTCGAGAGTTATCGTGCGCACCAGCCTGCCAGACAGACAGACGGACGGACATTGCTAGATCTACTCAAAATTGTCTGAAACGGATATCGTACAAACATATTTGGGGTCTAAAACCATTATTTCGATGAGGCACATTTTTGGTCGTATCAAAGTGTAAATACCCTCTTTAGCCTAAAGGCTGAGGGTATAAAAAAACGGTCGCGGGTCTATCTGACTCATATTTAGCCCCATGCTACCCACTTATATAAGAATCATATTTGCAACATTTTAGTAACCTAGCTAACAAAACAGAAAAAGTTTATTGTTAAAATATTATTCCAAATATATTTTGGTTCGATTAGAAAAATTAGGCAAAAGTATTTGAGAGTTCTTCAACTATTTCGCTAAAATCACATACAATAATTAATGTGTACTGCTTAAACTTCATCAAGAAATATGGTATACCATCGCGAAAGCTTAACTGCTTACTGTGATAACTTATAAGGATAGGAAATTAAGAGTAATATTGAAATTACAATCATTCAAAAAATATGAAAATTAAAAAGCCTGTTTCGATGTTTTACTCAGCGCCATGGTGTGCCATGGTGTGCCATCAGTTGCATCTGTTTCATTTGCTCCTATCAAAAATACGTCAATATACACCTAGTTCAAATAGATTCTTCAAGAACCGCGGATGTGCCTCCACTTTCTATTTGTGGTTAAGACCCATATTATTCGCGTATCTGTATATTTTATGATCGCGCATAAAGTATTCCATTTATGTAAAAATTTTTAAAAAAAATCGAGGTTTAGTACGCGGATTTGTCAAAATATATTTCTGCTGATTTTCCTATTTCCAAGATATCTATATCCGCGGTTTTAGTGGATGGATTCGATCGCGGAAGGGCTCATTAGATCCGTCACGCAAAAAAACTAAATTCACGCGGGGTTCAAAGGTGATTGAATGATAATAAAATAAATTTTAAACGCAAAAATAGGTTTTTTAAAAAATTCACGGATCAAATTTTGGCCTTTAGACCCCAATTACTAGGATACTGTAAGGAGCACACTTATGAGATATATGGAATATTATCTTATTGCGCTTCCGGATTATCAACAAAACTAAAAAAACCCGAAATTCCGGCTTAAAAATGTCAGCATCAATTTAAGGTGGATGCAGTCGATATATCGAAAAATCATACACCAGTATCATGCCGCCCATGAAGTATTCTGTGATTCTTGCTTTGGGCATAGGTCTATAACATGTAAGGTTAAGCCAGAAATCGGAAAGGAACATAAAAAACTTGTTGGCTTCAACCCATTTTTACCCACTTTTCTACATTGATGCCAACACACTTCGTTTTAAATAATTTCAGTCATACTATATAGAATATGTCAACAGTTCGCGAATTTTGAATGGCTGAAACTCGGATTCATCTATTGTAAAACATTTTTGGTTTTTACCACATACCCTCGTTAGCATAAATACTGAGGGTATAAGAAATATCAATGCAATATTAGATGTGTTATTGGTGGGCCTTATTTTACAAATTTGGTGTACAATAAACATCAAATCGGAGGAAAAATGAGCATGGGAGACAAATCCAAATCTGAACCAATATAACTTGGCAAACTTATTTCTAGTTCGAATTCCGTAACATATTCCAAATGTCATCAAAATGGGCCAGCATTTTCGTATTTGGCCCACCAATAACATGAAATCGGGCGAACATGTATATGGGAGCTGTATCCAAATCTGAACCGATTTCGATATGATTTGCCAAATTTTAAATTTCAACAAAATTGGACATATGTACATAGCGTGATTGATGCACCAAATAACAAAAAATTGGGCGAAAATATATGTGAGGGCTATGTCCAAATCTGAACCAATTTCAATATAACAAGGCAAACTTATTTCTAGGCCGAATTCCGTCGAATTTCCCAAATTTCATCATACATCGACAGAATTTGAGTGTTTGGTCCATTAAATTTTTTTAAAATGGGGCCAACATATATATTGGAGCTACATATATCCATATATGAACCGATATTTACCAAATTTGGCAGATTCGTTTCTAAGCCCATTATAACACTTATACACGGAATTTTGAAGGCCTAGCTTGTCCCTGTGATTTGCCTACATTGCTGTGTACGTCCTTGATAGGTGGTGTAGGATAAATCTATGTTATTGGTTTGCCCTTTGTCTGATTCGCAGGCCAGGCGGATGGTGATGCGGACATAACAACTGAAAAAAATTGTGATTTCAGGATTCCTCCTGAGACCAGGAATTTTTTTAATGTCAGCGATGAGTAGCAGCATATTTTGCTGATATGAAGAATACGATGTATGAAGTAGAGTTGCTGAGTTGACAATCATTGGCCGAAATTTCCTCTTTTGACATTTTTGTTTTAGCTTGTCTACTGGCAAACGTTTTCCACTTTTATTTGTGAAAAAGTTAACGAATATTCAATACAACCTAATGTCCCTCGTTCTGTAGATGGTTGTTACCAATTGTACGCGTGTGTGTATGTAGTTTTTGTGATGGTAGTATTACTTTGTACGTGTGGTACATGAAATTGAAGTGTTAACACATTTATTACTTATTGAGTTGACTTAAAATATCAATTAACACATACGTGATTATGGCCAGCACTTACTCCCCGAAGAAGTGTGCGGTGAAGTGAGTGGTGCGTTGCCACAAGCAAACGTAGACCTCAACATTTGCTTTTCATGTTCAAAACTAAATTATGCTTAAATTGCATTGGCATCGTCATTGCGTTAAGCCGGTGTTCACTCGTTTGGTGTGCTGACAGCCGCCAACAAGCCATGCCGTTGGTATACAAATGTATCCGCGTATCTGATTTAGTCTGATTTACTAGCCATAGAAGGCTAAATAGTTTCTGGCCGGAATTTCTTGTGCCGGGCCTACAAGAAAAAGACACCAGAAGAGGAAGAAGGCGGGGGACATGAAACTTGTTTAGAAATGATTTATCATTTGTTTCTTGTTAAAATGGTTGTTGTTGCTGCTGCTGTTGTCTTTTATTTGCCATTGTTGTAATTGATTTTAGTCTTATTTTTAATTATTTAATAACATTTTTGTTGACGGGTAATTTTCATTTTTTGTTTGTTTGTAATTTTTGCTTAGTTAACTTTTAAATATTTCCAGTAGCTTTAATTTGAACAAAACAGAAATAAATTTTGTAGCAAATAGTTTTTTGTTCGAGCTTTTGGAAAAATACCACAACAATTAATTTGAAGTTATGTAGGAAAGTTAACACATCTGGCCAGGTCGGATACTTTGTAATGACTTTAATCACTTGTTGAGGTGGTGGTGAGCTGATAATACGACCGACAACAATCTGTGTTAAGTTAAGACAAAATAGTTTTAATCTTTTTTAGGGGTAGAAAAATGCAATTCTTGAGATATTGTAAATAGATTAGATGTTGATAAAGAGGAAAAAAACTGTGTGGGATTAATAAATTGCCAAATTTGTAAATTGATTATGTAACCATGTGTTTTTCAGGCATTTTAGTGAGTTAATAATATCGTTGCGTTTTTTTCTTTTAAGAAATGATTTTTAATGAAATTGTATGAATTGTGCGTATATATTGAGGCAATAGCAAGACAATTTAAAGTGTGATACAATTTACTGTAAAATGGCATATGCTGAGGCTGAGTGGAAGTGAAACTTTAACTGGATTATTGTATTTCAATTGTGAATAGTACATAATATACACATAGGTGACGTAGAGGATGGAAGATACCAAGCAACGGTCCTGACCGGTTTTAACATGGCAAAGCCCAGGATTTATCTTGGTCCCTCTTTCATCCCAAGTGGACACTGACCTCCCCGTGGTGTCACCTGGGGAACTGCCTTTAGCACCCGTTAAAGGTAGTGAGCTAGCATGTGCCGCGCGTTCACCCATAAGAACGTTAAAAACTTGGGTTTGGGCGTGGGGTTAGTAACCCTCCCCTAGAAAAAACAGCCTACTATGAAAAAACGAAAGAAAAGAAAAACAAACCCCTCTAAAGTTGACGACCCCCGCAAACGTTTTAAGGACCATGATCTGCGAATCTGCACCTGGAATGTTCGCACTCTTTATAGAGAAGGTGCAGTTTACGCGCTGGCAGATGTACTTGAAAAGTACAAGGCCGACATTACTGCCATACAGGAAATACGATGGATTGGGAAAGGCGTCACAACAACACCTAAAGGTGACGCACTGTATCATAGCTGCCATGACGTAAAGCATGAGTTTGGTTGCGGATTTGTAGTTGGTCAGAGGTTAAAACATCTGGTCTCCAGCTTCACCCCAGTGAATGAAAGACTTGCTACAATTCGATTAAAAGCAAAATTCTTCAACATCAGCTTTATCTGCGCTCATGCTCCAACCGAAGACAAGGACGAACAGACCAAAGATATATTCTACGAGCGCTTAGAAGAAACATATGACCGTTGTCCTGCCTATGACATTAAAATTGTTCTAGGCGATTTTAATGCCAAAATTGGAAAGGAGAATATCTTTGGACAAACAGTCGGGAAATTCAGTCTACATAGTGAAACATCAGACAATGGAATGAGGCTGATAGACTTCGCAGCGGCAAAAAACATGGTAGTTAGTAGTACCAGATTTAAGCATCTCGATATTCATAAGGGCACTTGGCTGTCTCCAGACCAAAGAACAATAAATCAAATTGATCACGTTGTGATAGATGGAAGACATTCATCGAGCGTGTTGGATGCACGATCGTTCCGAGGAGCAAACATAGATTCGGACCATTACCTCGTTGCAGCAAAGGTACGTACCCGTCTAAACGTTGCAAATAAAGCACGGACAGACACAACACGAAAGTTGGACATCGCTAAGCTGCAAACACAACAGATAGCCACAGCATATTCCACTCAACTGACCCAATTGCTTAATGAAAGCGCTTCTCGTCCCGATAACATATCAGCACAATGGCAAAATATTGCCCACTCCATGCAAACTGCAGCAAAATCAGTACTTGGATACCATAGACCTCCACCAAAGAATCCATGGTATGACCAGGAGTGCCGTGCTGCTACCGAAGAAAAAAATGCGGCATATATGGCTACTTTACAATCAGTAGCAACGCGTAGCGCACGAGAGTGGTATCGGGAGAAAAGGAGAGAGGAGAAACGTCTTTTCCGCAGGAAAAAGAGAGAGATGGAAAAGAGGGAGTGTGAACAAATAGAGATGTACAGGAGACAGAACGAAGTCCGAAAATTCTACCAAAGAGTGAAGCATCAAATTGATGGCTTTGGTACAGGCATATCTCCCTGTAGAGACCAACAAGGTAATTTGGTAACTGATACAGATAGTGTGCTCAGGATATGGAAAGAACATTTTTCCAAACTGTTGGTATCCGATAGCAGTGAAGACGGCGAAGATACCACAGATGCAATCCCAGAAGATGGTATTGAATGTATACCGCCCAGCCAAGATGAGGTAAGGACAGCAATAAACCGGCTAAAGAATAATAAGGCGGCAGGAGCAGATGGCCTATCAGCCGAGCTGTTCAAAACCGGAGGCGACACGCTGATAAGGTGTATGCATCAGCTAGTTAGCACCATCGGCAGGAAGAACGCGTACCCGACGATTGGAACGTGAGCATCCTATGTCCAGTCCACAAGAAGGGTGATATGACTGTGTGCTCCAATTACAGGGGCATAAGTCTGCTCCCTATTGCATATAAGATAGTATCTGGCATATTGTGTGAGAGACTAAAGCCTATGGTCAATGAAATTATTGGACCCTATCAGTGCGGCTTTAGACCTGGCAAATCCACCATTGACCAGATATTTACCTTGAGACAAATCCTGGAAAAGACCCAAGAAATGCAGATTGACACCTTCCATCTTTTCGTCGATTATAAAGCAGCATTCGACAGCCCTATACATTCAAAGGTGTGCCAAGCCATGTCTGATTTTGGTTATTGTTGGTTTACAAGACCAATGTTTTTGTTAAACTATTAAAACTAATGTTAATAATTTTAAATTGATGTTTACGTAGAATTTTATCTATTATAGGAGTATTTACTTTTGTTTCTAATCGAAAGCATTTATTGTCTATATTATTAAGATTAGAATATATTGTTTTAAGATTATTTCTTTTATTATTTGTATATTTAAATATATATAATTATGAGAATTTTTTAGAATAATATTTTTAACTTTTAGAGTATGTGAAGGATCTTTAGGACTTTCAATTTTAGTTTCAATAATTCGTACACATGGAAATGATTATTTTCAAAAATTTAATATTTTACAATGTTAAAAATTATTTTTATAATTTTATTTTTATTTCCATTATGTTTTATTAAAAATTCATATTGAATGATTTTGGTATTCCTGCAAAGCTCATTCGGCTTTGTAGAATGACATTAACTGAGACGAGATCCTCAGTTAAAATAGGAAAGATCCTCTCCGAAGAGTTTATTACCAAAAGAGGTTTCAGGCAAGGAGACGGCCTGTCGTGTGATCTATTCAACATCCTGCTGGAAAAGGTCATACGAGACGCGAAGGTCAAAAGAAATGGAACGATATACACGAACAGCCATATGTTACTAGCTTATGCCGACGACATTGACATCATGGGTCGATCGGTAAAGAAAGTAACTGACACCTTTACAAAAGTCGAAAGAGAATCTGCTAAAGTTGGTCTGGCAGTAAACGGCGAAAAAACCAAGTTGATGGTATCGACGCGTAATATTTCCACAAACCCCGCACAATTTGTGAATGTTGGTACCTACAATTTTGAGGTAGTAAAGGACTTCGTCTACCTCGGCACAGCCATAAACACAACAAATAACATCAGTTGTGAAATACGAAGAAGAATAGTGTTGGCTAACAGATGCTACTTTGGGCTGAGTAAGCAGTTTAGGAATAAAGCCACCTGCCGTCAAACAAAAGTAACACTTTACAAAACACTGATACTACCCGTGCTAATGTATGGTTCCGAAGCATGGGTACTTGCTCAAGCAGATAAGGCAGTGCTTGGTTTGTTCGAGAGAAAAATTCTTCGAAAGATCTACGGGCCAATCTGTGTTGACGGCGAATATCGGCGTCGTATAAACAGCGAGCTGTACCAACTATACAATGACATCAATGTAGTTGAACAAATCGAGATACAACGATTGCGATGGCTAGGCCATGTTATAATAATGAGTGATGATGAACCCGCTAAAAAGGCGTATAAATACGGGCCGCATGGAGGTTCTCGCAGATTTTGAAGGCCAAAGCTTCGTTGGAGCGAACAAGTGAAACCCAGATTAGGAAAATACAGCAGCAAACAGAGAGGATTGGAGATTTTTTCTTAGTTCGGCTTATGGAACAAATGTTCTGTAAAAGGCCAGCTAATTAAGTAAGTAATACACATAGACCTTAAAGAAAAATCAGTGGTAAGAAAATTTATAAGAAACAAGTAAGCAAAGCTTATCATCGGAATTGGAGCCACTATGTGATACCTTACATATATAAAAAACTCAAAAAACTGGGCCAACATTAGCGATAAAATTTGTATGCATTTAAAAATTAAAGGCCTCTGAAAACTATGACTAAAGAATGTGAAGTTGCATGGAATTGAAATTATACCTGTTTGATGTTTAACATTTTTGTTCGAACTTATCAAATGAAATGAAATTATATTACAGACCGTTTAATAGTTTTAAAATTATCAATAACAAGTAAAAAAAGTATCTGAGATATACTCTCACGAACAATATAGAATCGAATGCAATCAAAATCCGTTTCCCCAATAAATAGGTATAAGGGAATTTTCGGATTTTGTGGCCCTTTTTGAGTCAATTCTTTTCGAAGCATGGACTTGCCCGCGAAAAACATAATATCGCTGTATACAGGACCCCAAGGATTGGCATTGGTAAAATTTTTCAATGGATCTTCGAAGAGATTCTAAACTGTACTTAAACGAAAATGTTGAACTTTTGTGGGATAGGCACCCTAAGGTGAAGACTGACCATTTTCGAAGTTAATCTACATTTGGACAAAATATGACGAGGTCCACAGTTTGTTCCGTTCAATAGATACAATTTTACTGACTTTTTAACTTTTGGGGGAGGTGCCGGAAAGTATGGACCCATATTGCCAATTTTTGAACCTAAACTGGACCAAATATTACGAAGGCCAAAATTTGGACCAAGTCGGCTCTTCCGTTCAAGAATTGTCGTGTGCTCCAGCCACCACTCATGGTGCCATAAGGGTTTTTTTATACCCTCCGCCATAGGATGGGGGTATATTAAGTTTGTCACTCCGTTTGTAACTACTTGACAATGAATATTGTCGACCCCAAAAACTATATATATTCTTGATCAGCGTGCAATTCTACATCGATATAGCCATGTCCGTCCGTCTGTCCGTCTGTGGAAATCACTATAGCGTCCGAACGGATTGACGTAGGTGGATGAAATTTTGGGAAAATCTATTATTTGTACGTAGGACTTTTGGTATTGAAAGCGGGCTATGTAGGTCCACGCTTTCGTATAGCCCCCATACAAAATGACGCGTCGTCGTTTTAAGGAATTTTTAAGATATTTGTCCCATTTTGCCACCGAAGTGGCTGTAATTTGGTATTTTGTGTCTCCAGAGGCCAAAAAACATTCCTACCAAAGTTGGTTTATATAGGTCTACGTTTTGGTATACCTCCGTATAACGCCCCATATAAAGTACGCGTCATTTTAATATATTTTGAATGTATTAGTCCCATTTGACAACAGAATCGGTTGTAACTTAGTATTTTGTGTTTCCAGAGGCTAAGAAATATTTCTTCCATAAAATGTTTATATAGGTCCACGTTTTGATATAGCCCCCATAGGACGATATATCCCGATTTTCGGTATTTTGAAGGTTTTGGCCTCATTATCACACCGAGATGGCTGAAATTTGGAATTTAGTCTTCGTTGGGGGTATAGATCTTTCCCCCAGAAATTTGTAGGTATAGGTCCACGCCATAATATAGCCCCCATAGAACGGTATCTTCCGATTTTCGGTATTTTGAAGGTTGTGGCCACATTAATCCACCGAAATGGCTGAAATTTTTGGTGGAGGGTATAAAAAGTTCGGCCCAACCGAAGTTAATGCTTTTCCTACTTGTTTTTGAAAAACTTGTACCGTGGGGCAGCGAATACAAGTTGTTCCAACAAAAATCAAAGGGATCCGAGGGTAGCTCTTAAACTGCACTTTTCCGAAGTTTTGTGTGGGAGATAACCGAAGGAGTGGTCGATATTCGAACCTGATCTATGTCACGTAGAAATATCACTATTTGCCAAGTATGGACCAAATCGGATACTACCTTCGGGAATTATCGTGCTTACCATCTAAGCGAAAAGTTTTTAATTAATTTCTCGTTGGAAATCGAGCTTGATGATCAATAATTCATATGAAAAAGGAAAGCCGGCTTATTGATCATCAAGCTCGATTTCCAACGAGAATTTAATTAAAAATTAATACTAAAAATGATCTTCCCTAAAAAGGCAAAATTATCAAATAAAGAAAAGTTTTGAACTTTTGTGAGCTAGGTGGACTGATATAGGCCGAGGTGGACCGATATGGTCCATCTTCGATCTTAAACTAAGTTCGGACGACGGCCAAATTTTTGACCGAATCGGCTGATTCGCTAGAGAGTTATAGTGCGCTCCAGCCACTACACTTGGTGCAAAAGGGCATAAAGGCATTTCCTTACACTGCACTTATGTGTGACATTTTACCATTTTGTGACGGAGGTACCGATATAATCCATCCATCACTCCTTTTGATAGTTACTGTGCCCCAAGGACGTACGCAGGGTGTTTTCAAGGGCGATGACTTTTTCAAGGTGTGATATCTCTGGAACCCTTAGTAAACAAATCTGCAAATATATTTAAATGTTTTGCTCAAGAGCAGATCAACCCAGGAAAAAATAAACGAAATCAAAAGCCACTTTTTGCAAAAGTGTCCGATTTCACTCAGAATTTACCGAATTTCTAACTCTACATTTTCGAATTTTGGATAGAGTGGGTGAGATATGATTTCTTCATCCCATCGAAGTATTCGTTTTACCGTCAAGAGGATTGCTATTAACATACATTTTTAGTAATAAGTTTAAGTATTACATTGTAAGTTTGAATATTATATTGTCAGAAAATTAGTGGTACTGCTATAGGTCCATATGTCGTTTTTTTTTTTTGCCTTCACCATAGTATGGAGGTTATATAAAGTTTGTTTTTCCGTTTGTAACGCACAGATATAATCATGTGCGAACCAATGTCGACCCCGCAATAATAGAATTAGAATTCTATATTTTGGCATTTTTCCATCGGTTTGAAGATGGGCTTTACGGTCCACTTTTTGTTATAGCCCCCATATAACGGTAACTCCCGAGTTTTGGTATTTTGAGTTTTTTAGCTACATTTTTTAACTGAACTAGCTGCAATTTGTCATTCTCAGTGTTGGCCACCTCTCCAGCTAATCGTGTTTGTATAAATATTTGGGTGTAATTTGACAGTTAGGGTTCACAGTCATCCAAAAACGTCTCGTATAATGGTATCTCTCGATTGCAACTATAGTGAAGTTTTCCGACCGAATTAGCTATTACTTGGAGTGGTTATCCAGGCTTATCCACCTAAAATTTTGAATATAGGATCGGGCGATGTGGTTATATGTGGGCTATATATAACCACACTTTTGTTCCAAACTTGCTGTTGCTGGTAATTAGTACTCCAAGCGGTCAGACAACTTCCTATTTATTTCAACTGGTTCATAATATTTCATGGTGGAAGGTATAAAAGCTCGGCCCGGCCGCCATACCACTCATCTTCGGTCTTGTGACTTTTTCTTCCTCAGATGAAATTGACGGTGGATGGTGGTCTCCCAGCACATTAATTACAGTGTACTTTCGGATGGCGCAGTAGACTGCATCTATGTTAGCATTTAGTCCTGACGTATGTATAAGCTTGTTGATCTAGAGGCTATTTTTTATCTCCGAACCTCTTTCTCTAAGTCATGAAGATCTCGCCTTAATTGCCTTGATTCACAGTCCCTATACATAAGTCAAGGTACTGGATCGAATGCATTTCATTGTGCCAACGAACGGGAATGATCTTCCCCTTCTCATGTAGACCATTAATTGGTGACATGAGGAGTCATCCTGTTGCAGTTCTTTGGGTAGCATTTTGACAAGTTTGGAGTTTCTTTCACTGAGTATCATTAACATTAGCAGACCGCGCTGGTCCTGCATAGTTTACCACATACCAGCTTATCGCATTGAATGCGGTCAACAGATACCGTTCTATGGGTGCTACAAGCCATTTCGGTGTATTATTGGCGTGGACCTGTACCGACAAATTTCCGGGGGAAAGTTTTATACTCCCAACCAAGACTAAATGCCAAATTTCAGCCAAGTTTCTGGGGTACAGTTTTATACCCAACGAAGACTAGATACAAATTTCAGCCATTTCAGAGGAATATTGAGGCCACAACCTTCAAAACACCGAAAATCGGGAGGTGCGTTCTGTGGGGCCTATTTGAAGGCGTGGACCTATACTGACAAATTTCATATGGAACTTTTAATACCCCAAATTAAGACCAAATACCAAATTTCAGCCATTTCGGTGGATTATTGTGGTCACAACCTTCAAAATACCGAAAATCGGGAGGTTCCGACAAATTTCTGGGGGAAAGTTGTATACCCCCAACGAAGACTAAATACTAAATTTCAGCAATTTCTGAGGAATATTGGGGCCGAAACACCGAAAATGAGGAGGTACGTTCTGTGGGGGCTATTTGAAGGCGTGGACCTATGCTGACAAATTTCGTATGGAACGTTTAATACCCCAAATGAAGATCAAATATCAAATCAAAATTAGGAGGCACCGTTCTATGGGGGCTATATGAAGTCGTGAATCTATACCGAACATATTTCTGGGGGAAAGTTTTTTACCCCCAACGAAGATTAAGTACCAAATTTCAGTCATTTCGGTGTTATAATGAGAGTAAAACCTTCAAAATACCGAGAATTGGGTGGTACCGTTCTATGGGGGCTATATCAAATCGGACCGATATAGCCCATTTGCAATACTAAACATCCTAGGAGTAATAGAAACTTCTATACTAAATTACAAAGTTCTATCTTATTTCGATGTGTTACAAAAGGAATGAAAATTTCATTATACCCTTCATATTATGGTGGAGGGTATACAAATCATACGAACGGCAACCTGATCACGCTATATGTCAGATTAGCTTGCTCGCCTCACTTTTTGGTAGAATTTTTTCTAAGCATCACATTTTTTCACACTACCGCTTTCCCATTTCGTATTGGGTCAGAATTGAATTTCCAAAATAGAATATCTTCCCGGCATACAATAATGAGGACATCACAACCTGCTTCTGCTTAACTGTTCGTTAAGGACAAGTCCCTGAAATAGTAATTGGAGAAAATTTAGAGCCAACATCTGAATCGGAAAAATTCTCTACATGAGAAGTGATTATTTGTGTTCCAGCGCACTTAGCAATAGAACGCCGACCTCATGTCTGAGTCTTTTCAGTTGAAAACATACCTAAATTCTCCACAGTTCTGACTTCTTTCGTATGAAGTTTCCTCTGTTTTTATACCCCCACTAATAAGTTTTAAACTCATTTTCACACAGAAATTGCTTAAATTCCATATTAAGTCTTCGTTGGGGGCTACAAAACTTTTCCTCATAAAATTGGAGCACATGTTCTCGATTTTATATAGCTCACCATATAACTGTACCGCCCGATTTTAGGTAATTACAAAGAATTGAACCTCATTATCCAACCGAAATAGCTGATATTTGGTACTTAATTTTCGTGGGGGTTATAAAATATTCCCTTTGAGAATGTTTGGTACAGGTCCACGTTTTGTTATACCGAATTCGGTATTTTGAACGTTTTAGTCATTATGCAACTTATCCCGCTGGAAATGGTCTGTACAGGTTCACATTTTGATTTAGCCCCCATAAAACGATACTGCCCGATTTTCGGTATTTTCATTTTTTCCGCATTTTCGTTCAGAAATTGTTAAAAATCGGTCACTGGTCTTTGTTTCGGTCTTTTCGCAGTAATACCTTAAAGAAGAATTGCCTTTTCAGCTAATACCATACTGGAATTAAAAGAATGAAATATGATCCTTAACAAAAATATTAACATGATGGCTAATAAAGAAGAATATTTTCTTCGAATTCGAATTGATATCCTCGGTAGTGTTTGATAAAATCAACATCAATAGTTCCCACAACAAAGTCTACACCAAAAGCTAACAGGGGTAAATAAGTAATACAATCATCACCACCGCACACTTAAGTACTCGAATTGCCAAAGGAGGTAGAGGAAGCCAAAGGTTGTTAAATATCGAAGTAGCAAAACAATGCAAGAAAAAAAAAACAACCTTCAAATGCTTGGAATTTATGTAGATGATGAAAATGTTGATGACCATTGCTGCAGTCGTTGTCGCAGTTAGTGTTTCACTTCTTCTTACCTTGGGAATGTGTAGTAAAGTTGTTGGGTGTTGGTTGTGGTGTTAGGCTCATTGTGTCCTATCCTGTCGTTTGCTGGCAACATGTTGTTGTTGATTTTAAGAATAACATTTTTTTCTTGATTTGCCCACTAAGCAGCCGCATCAACAACATCATCATCTTCTCAAAGGAAGTGAACCTAAGCAGATGTAGAAGCTGTTGAATTTCTTGTGATTGCAGTTTGGCCAACAACCATCAGAGTATTAAGTCTTTGGACCACACACGTTGATTTTCGTTTATAATTTAAAACTGCTACATGCCAGTAGTACTGCTCTCAACGCGTTTCTACTTCAATGTTGTTGTTTTTTCTTTTTTTGTAGAAGGCTGTTGTAGCAGCCAACAAGCTTTTCTTGTTATTGTTGCAAGGGAAATTGATGATGGTATGAAATTCAGTTAACATTAAACAACAGCAACAACATTGCCACCACCACCATCAGCAGCAGCATCATCATCATCATTGCAACGAAAACGACAGCAATCCCAAATTCCTTTAACAAAATTCAATGCCTTTTAGGATTTTTTTTGGTTTTGGTGGCTTTTTCCCCAACTCTAAAGGAAACAAAAATCATGGGAATTCTGGCAGTTTAGTTTACATCAGGAGGATATGGTAAAAGGATTGCCAAGATACGAATAGATTTTTTTTTCAGTAGAAATTAAAGTCATTTCTGTTATCAAGTAATGACGCTCTGCAATACGTATAAGCCAGAACGACTTTATTTCCATTACAAAAAAATATGAGGTTATGTTATGAGTTCTTTACACAAAGTCGGCAATCAAGTAATAAAAAATAAGTTAATTTGCAGTTTACCAGTTTTGCAGTCATTAAAACGATTGCTTAAGGAAGCTCCGTCGGTTCCAAACTGAATCAGAGTAAAAAATCATCACATAGACGTAAAAATAAAAAAAATAAAAACAAGTAAAAAAGTATCAGTCGGCTTTGCCTATATGAATCGAAACTTTAATATACGTATTTTGGCTCTTTTTGGACATTTGAACTTGCCGACAGAAATGTGGATTATGATTAAAGTTTAAAATTTTGCAGAGGAGGTACTTGAAAGAATGGACCGATAGTCCATAATGGAAGTTGATCTTATTTTGGGGGTCATATCTTTTAGATTAATATAGCGCTCACTAGTCACTTTAGTAGGTCATAGTATAACATTTGGATCAGTATGCCAGGAAGCATGAACTTGTCCACGGAAAACATAATCTCGCTGTAAGCGGGACCATAACGAACAGCATCGGTATTTATTTTCCAAGGATCTTCGAACAGACCCTAAACTGCATTTCGACATAAATATTGAACTTTTGTGGGGGAGGTACTCTAAGGAGAGGACCGATATGGACCATTTAAGAAGTTAAATTAAATTTTAGAAAATTGTGCACCAAATTGGTTGGTGCATATCATTCTAGTGACATTTTTTGAATATTGGGGGAAATACCGATATTGCCCAGCTAAGTTTGGACAAAATATGACGAAAACCAAATTTTGTACCAAATCGGTTGATCCGTTCGAGAGTTGTCTTGCGCTCCAACTACTACACACGGTATCATAGGTGTTTTTTGCACCTTTCAGGCTATTTCTCAAGAAGTATGGACTTGCATCTGAAAAAACTTTTGCCTTCAACTTCAAAGTGATTCGAGAGCGAGCCTTAAAGTGAATTTATCCGAAATTTTGCGTAGTATGTACCCGAAGGAGTGGACAAATATAGTTCATATTCAAACCTGATCTATATCTGGTAAACATATTACGATGTGTAAAGTATGGACCAAATCGGTCACACCACTCAAGAGTTATCGTGTGCACAATTTTTCGGAATATTTTTGAATTTTTGTGGGGGAGGTACCTGAAGAAGTGGACCGATATAGCTTGTCATCGAACATAAATTAAGTTTGGACAAAATATTACGAAGGCCAAATTTTGGACCGAATCGGCAGATCCGTTCGAGTGTTATCTTGCTCTCCACCCAGACAGACAGACGGACAGACATTGCTAAATCGACTCCAAAATGTCTGAATGGATTTCGTCCAAACATACTTGGGGTCTAAAACCATTATTTCCATGAGGCACATTTTGCCCGTATGAAAGCGGTATATACGCTTAGCATAAATGCTGAGGGTATAAAAATCAGTAATGCATATCTTTATAAAAGTAGAGAACTGCTGGAATTGAGTTTGTGGTTAACCGAAAAATTTCTATACATCCAATAAAAATTGAATTCTTTAAGAAAAATCCCATCGGCGATCAAGTCACGAGCGAAGACAAGGCCGAGCAGGAAATATGACCGAGGTTCCTTCTCTCCACGACATTTCAATTACATATTTGAGACTAAATTTAAACACAGATGGGCAGAAGATATCTTAAATGTAGTCTCTACAGTAAAACATCCGGCAACACTGATTGATTCCTTCCCCGATTCAACGGAGCGAATAGGAGCTTACATAACACGTTAGCTGGATATTTAAAATAAAAACATAATTTACACAAGCGGAGCGGCTTTTGACCTTGAAAATATATGTACTATTGAAGCACATTTTTGAGAATAGTTAAAAGAAGCAGATCTATACTTGCCATTTTTCCGCTCATAAGATGCCTTCGAGAGTCCTAAATCCAAATGTATTCCAAGCCATATCTGAATTTGATATACATAACATTCTCGAAAGATCAAGACGAGCTAAACGAATCCCCGAACTGCAGCCTATCAGGGGGTTACCAGCTCCATGGTCACATATGGTCCGATTTTCCAAAAAACCCTGGCCAAAAATCGAAAAAAAAATTATCAATTTACACCAAAAAGGGTCAGATATTGTTTATAGGATCCCAGTGCGTGTAGTTATGAAAAAATATATACATTTCTTGTTTAAGAAGTGGGTATAAAAGCAGGTCGAAGTGACCATATTTTGAATTTTTTTTCAATATTTAAGTTGTTTATAAATCCATGATAATATGTAAAATAAACAACGGTTATTAAATATTTTCTTTTTGTAATTGTAACGAAAGGTATGTCAAACGTATTTAAGATGTTCAGTGTCGCCAATGAATTGTGTGTTCTTTAATAACTGATGTCCGTACTTGTTAATTTTTTTCAAGATCAATTTTCACAATAACTTATAAAAATAGTTGTGAGTAAGATCGGGTTGGGCCGTGTAATTTATCATTTCATAAAAAAGGAAGGGTTTTTTACCAATTTCCATCGAAACATCCTGCACATATTTGCACTGTTTGTTTTTATGTGATATTTTGTCTTGCAGGTATGTACAGATTTTCTTTCATTCAGAATTCAGAATATAGTATAGGGTCACTTTCTGGCGTTTGGGTATAATTTGGAGTTTTGGTATATTCTAAGACCTATAGTAAAATTTTATGGCGAACATATTTCTAGAATATTTTGGACTGATCCGATCACATTTTATAGGAGATTTTAAAGATTTGTGGAAAAAGGGACCAAAAGGACCCCTTTTATGACTCGCACGAGGGTTAATTAAAAAAATATATATTCCTCGCATTCCTGTCAGTATAGTTAACAAAGACATTATCCACCTAAAGTGCAAGGAATCCAAGTGATCTTAAATCAAATATTTCCAAAACTGGAGAAATGGTAGAAGCTTGCAACCCTATTTTAGTTTCTTGGTTTTTTGGCAAAATTGATACCGATATTTTCTTGGTATGTAATGCAAGTAGAGATTTCTTTTCTTTGGTAACTTATAGTGAAATTTAGCAGAGAACACTTTTGTCTTTGACGGCATTCTTCTAAAATGATGCTTTGTATGACAAATTTTGCCAAAACTCACATGAAGTACGCTCTTAGCCCTAAAATATGTTTATAATTTTGCATATTTCTGGAGTTTAGGTAAGGTATAGAGTTTTGGTGTATTCTAGGACCCATAGTAAAAATTGATGGCGAACAAATTTGTAGAATATTTTGATCCGATAAGATTACATTATATAGGAGGAGGGACCAAAAAGACTCCTTAAATGACCGCCTGAGGGTTAAATAATATCAAAAATGTAATCAGCGGCCGGAAAAACATAAGAACCAAAGGTTAGGTCAAAATGTATTCATTTTTAGAGTTTTGGCCAGGTTTTTCGGAAAATCGAACTCTGTACATGGGTCTGAAACTTGAACTTGGTTAAGAAATCCAACCAGAAGTCTCTTTTCTAGTATATCAGATGGTGTAGAGACACCATCACTGATACCAGCAGTGAGTACGCTAAGTTCATGCCATTGTGGTGATTAGAATACTCCATCACACTTATGCTACGTTCTCCATATTCACTAATCGTTCCTAACTTATCACGCAGTTGGTGACCAGTCCCAAATTGACAGACCTTACCCTCTTTACCACAAGGGTATTGAAGCTCATATTGTGTATGGCATTGGTGCCTACCGAATAGACATTGAAGCTCTGTGCTCCAAGTAAGCCAAAAGGTCGTGGGCCGACGCATTTACACCTGCTCCCGTACAATGATGTGCCATGGTTAGAGCCGTCAAGGCGAGAATCATGATGTTGTAGCAGCATAGGATATTCTTGTAAGTTTATTCTTCTGCTTAAACTGGCTCCATCCCCACCTCTAATTACTGGGGTTACTTGAGTAGGTTTTGCAGGGCAGTTCAGATGGTGCTGTCGTCAGGTCCTGTACCGCATACTGGGCAAATTTTTCAACTGTGTCATTAATAATTACCCTATAGTAATTTAGACGGATACAACACCTCGAGCGTAGTTGAGGCAATACTACTCTGGTTTGCCGTGGCAGCTGACGCTCCTAAGCTGCGATAAATGGGGGATGTTCTCCGAGGATTGCATACACACGATAGTGGTTGGCATCGGCTACTACATCTGTATGAATGCTATTCAAACATGCTTGATAGGCTTGCTGATCTAGGCGCTCTCTCTTGTAACGATCGACATCTCTTTCTAGATCTTGAAGGCCTTCCTGACATGACTAGGTGGGGTTCCTATTCACCACATTGTAATTAGGATGGCTCTCACGGTAACACCCAAACATGTAATGCAACGAGAGCATGCTATTGTGTTGCTGTACTCAAAGAATCGTTGTCTCATCATGTAGATGGTCCACTGGAAGACATGAGGAGATACCGCGTTGCAGTTCTCATTGCGGCGTTCTGAGGGATTTGATTATTTTTTATCACGTTGCACTTATATTCGGGGACCGTGGTCCGACCTATCGCGTTATATATGGCCAACAAGGCCTCTTTATCTGCATCCCAATTGCTGCCGACCGGGGATTTGAGGGTCTTGTTCCTACGACTTGGCTTGTCGCAGATAGCTGTGAATGTGCCCCTAACATCTTGGGGTAGTTAGTGGTCGAAATTGAACAGAGTGGTCGTAGATTTAGTCGCAGATATCTACATATTCCTCGTGTGGAAGAAGGTGGTAAGATCAGTCAAATAGGAGTTCAGCCTTCATCAAATGACATAAGGGATGGTACCCAAGGTTATACAATCGTCCACTCCCCCCAATCGGCTAATCAGCAACTGGATAGATATTTCTGACACTGGGGAGGAGTAAAGCCCTAAGAGTCTTTGTTACGGTCAAAGAAGTTAAATCGGTCTGTACGATTCCCCTTTGCTGGCATCCTTTCCTCGCGACGATGGGTGGCTACCGACAGTTTGAGAACTTTGGTTATATACTCGACTCCCGGCTCATCCAGCTGTTCCAATGGTACCATAGAGATTGTAACATCAAGCATTGTAAATTGTAGTGATTCCTCCTCGGTAGGAAGAGATCTAATGCGACGTAGTACTCTTCTTCTCGCCCTGTCACTCAGGGAATGCAGGACAAACTGTTGACTGTTAACTTGTTCAACACCTTGGATCAGTCAGCGTAACGTAGCCAAACGTGACTGAGGTCCTATTTTCTTTTTTTCCAGGGTTCGATAGTGACTTAACCGTTGTCCAAAATTTATTTTTCTGGCTCCAATGTTACAATTTTTCTGATTATTTAGGCACTTGTTCCGCTGGCTCGACGAAGCTCATTTCGATCATTTTCCAAACCCGTCCCCTTTTCTGGGAAATTTGGTCTCACTTTTGGTATTCGGCCAACAGGTATATAGAGAGCGGATGCAGAAGTGATGATGTCTCTGAACCTCCTCTCTACTACTCTAACATCAGAAGGGTTGGCAGATCTCTGAAGCGGTTAAACTAGGACAATCAGCTTTCTGGTGATTGATAAAAGTTCGGCCTTCAGAGGTAATGACTTGGGGAGGTCTGTTGATGGGAGATGGTCAGACTCAAGAGAAACGACGACGTTGCCAGGTGACGTCATTTGTAGACCAGGTGGCACAAATGTTATATCTGGCAAACTTTGACACTCTCCGCTAAGTCTGATAGACGCGTCCTTATTCCGAGGGCCGAATGCCAAAACCATGATGAGCATGACCAGTCTGTTATGATCTTCCATAAGCGGGCTAGTATTGAGCCTATGAACTGGATTACAGCTATTTATAGGTAGGTATACGTTAGGCAACTCTGATAACCCCATACATTCTATGGCTCAAGCGAGATAGGTCTATATTGAACAGACTGGTACAATAGGAAAGCAAATTCCCCCTCTCCATATCTGATGAGATCTTCTTCAGTATGTTGTCATCATCACAAGGCTGTAAGCTGCAGTTGTTGTTGAGCTTGGTTTCTTGCATTTCCGCTCCCATGATATTCTTCAGAATCATAAAATCCACTATTTCCTTGATCTTGCCTTGGAGTCCATTACAATTAAATTTCAAAAAGGATGCATTTCAGGGATTGGAACAACAACGACTGGTATTAAGTGCTGTATGTGCGGCTGCTGTTTTTGGGGGGACTGCGTGGGAGTCTAGTATTCTGATGATAATGACGACGACGATTCTCTGGGGGGTAGGGCTCACGGTTCCGAGATCTTCATGAGCCTGGAGCGAACTTTTACTGAAATGACTTCTAGGCTAATAGTGCAACTGCCATCGCCCTATTAAAACCTACGAAGTTTTGTAGAACACTCTCAGTTCTGTCACCACCAGGGTGCATATGAAAATACAGGCTTGTCCTGGTTTATACGGGTCCGACTCTGAATTTTTTTGTAAGGATTTTGCGCCTCGCTGCTTGCATAGCCTACCATAGGGCTGCAAAACGTAACCTAATAGCGGATTGTACTGAGATAGCGGCTTCAAGTATGGACCCAATTACAATAAATACCAATAACGCAAACGATGAAGTAGAAGAAAAACGGCACGAGCAGCACGTTCAAACCCTGCAAAACGTAACTTCATAGCGGATTGTACTGAGATAACGGCTCCAAGTATGGACCCAGTTACAATAAATACCAATAACGCTAACAATGAAGTAGAAGAAAAACGGCACGAACAGCACGTTCAAACCCTGCGAATGTCAAAACGCTCTCCGAGCAAGGTAGTAATCGCCAATACGAGCTTGTTTCTAAAAAGAAACAACAAGGGCGATCAAAATAGAGAAGACAATGAAAAACATATTGCTCGCTTAATATTTGAAAAATATTTCGTTAAACTCAGAAACAAGCTGAGTATAGATAAGTATATATAGAGATAAAGTATATATAGACCCATGTTTTGGTACAGGCCCAGTATAACGTCATCTGACGTAATTAGGTATGATTTGGCATTCACAGCCTTGTGTGTATATAGAAAATGATTTAACAAAAGATTTTAGAAAAGCTACTAACAACGAGATGGCAACCCATCCCCGCCATTGCGCACAGAAACATTGTTTCTTTCGTAAAACATGTTTCAATATATTTGCATGCTGCATTGTTGTGGGCATTACAAGGACTCAATGGTTTTGTTTCACAACCTTAATGAGTACTACTCCTTGCGGAATATATGATGCGGTGTTTTGGTTTTATTTTAGTACAACATACATACATACTCGTATATGTTCATCAGCAGCAAAATATTCGAGAAACATGTTTTTCGAAATAAGCTTTTAACACCTTGAGACAAGGAGGCAAAACATCAAATTTAAATTGAAATTGAATACTTGGAATGATTGTCTCCATAACCAAATATGGTGGATACAAAATATTTATCATGGGGAGCAGTGAATTGTTTACGGCGTGTGTATGTGTGATGGGAATAGTGTGACTGCTGTTGCTTTTGGAGGATACTTTAGATAACAAGGCTTTTAATTCCATTTCATCAATTTAAAGATTTGTCGCATTAACCTTGTTTGTGGTCATAGAATCGAATCAGAACATAATGACAAAAGAAAAAACAACTTGTGTGTTCTTCTCTCTGTTTTTAACCAAAACGTCATTACACATTGCCACACACCTTTTGTGTGGTTAAAATGTGATAAGCCAAGGGAAAACAAGGCATTTGTATTTTTTTTTATTTATTGTCATTTGTCTTTACTACTTACCGACAACTGTCGGATTGTGTGATTCTCCGGACGTATCAATGGCCTTTAATGATACAAAATTAACCTCAGCAGCCTTTAAATAACCCCAAAACAATAAGATTACACAGCACTGCAGCAGTTTGTCAAGTGTAGCTTCTAATATCAGTTCTTATCTTCGTTGGTGTTGTTTTATTTTACAAAAAAAATTGGAGGTTTCTTGTGTGCGCCTTATTGGAGATTTTCGGTTAATAGATGCGGTTAGACGCTTTTTGTTTTGACCCAAATCATAGATGAGAAATTTAACCCTTCTCTCTATTCTAAACATATTTCATGGAGACAAACTGGTTGCACTTCTGCTGCCTGCTGGTGTTGCTGAGTGACAATAAAAGTCCCTTTTGATAAGAATTTAACCACAATTAATGTTCTTGGGGATTTGTTGGAGGGACCAAAACGCTTTCATGGCGACAATAAAATGACAAAATTTATTCCATCTATGAAACAATGAAATGAGATATTTTTGGTGTTCATATTTGTGATACCCTACAATCGGCACGGTGTGCCTTAACCAAATTTAAATGGAAGGTGCTTACACCTGGGAAGTTTATGCAGATTCTGAAACTACAAAAAAACTACAAAACGACGAAACCTACGAAAGTTTCATAAAGGTCAATCCTATGGAGAATTTTCACAGCTACAACATTTTCTTTAGGCCCATTTACATAGGACTCGCGGTTTCCAAGCAAAATCGTGAAAACCTAAAGAACCCCTAAAAATGTGAACTTACATCGCGATTTATTTGAAAATCCCTCCGGCGATTTTTTTGTTTCTTGATATTTCTCATCTATGAGCATTGTAGTTTCAGAATCTGCAAAAACTTCCCAGGTGTAAGCACCTTCCATTTAAAACTAGTTAAGGCGCACCGTGTCGGGGTTTGTGGCATTAAAATTTTTGAATGATTGAAAATATATTTGTCCCATCTCTAAAAAATTGTTATGGTTTTAACCACTGTACATTAGGGTTATAGCTTTTCTTCGGCGTAGACTGTCAACCCACCCTCCTGAGAATACAATGGAGCTTATTTTCAGCCCCTATTAAGCTCGAATTGAGAGCCTAATGTATCATGGCTTCAAGGATAAATTTGATGTCTTAGGTTACATTCAAGTCCCTTTATATTTTCTTATTCTGTGAAGTTAATTGAGTCAGTTTACAGTGGTTCCAGCCCGCGATAAAAATCGAAAAACCTATATCAACATACTTGTAATCTCGCCAATTAGGCTCTAAACATATTAAAATTTCAACATACAGCATTGTTCTTGAATTATTTACTTACTTCGGTAGAGGGAACATTTGCCCCATAAGCTAAACTAAGAATCCGGGTAAAATTCTGAGTCTGAGCCATATTCGTCTATTGTAATCATTTTAGAGTCGGCAATAATTGAGCTAGAACGCTATATATTTGCAACCGAGTGTCTTTTTCCATAGACAGGCCAAGTTCTAAAAGTGGATATATCAGTGCACATTTTGGTATAGGCCACATATATCGGGACCGCACTATTTTCGGAATTTTGAGGAATGTAACAAACTTTTTTGGCCGAAGTCCATGTCTTGGTACCTATAGCGATACCTCCCGATTTTACTTATTTTGAAGATATTAGCAACTTTTGTCCCTGTAATTTGACATTTCAGGTTCCCAGTGGCCACAAAACTTCTCCACTAAAAATTGTCAACATAGGTCCATGGTATGGTACAGCCCCAATATAACGGTACCTCCAAAGTTTAAGTATTTTTAAGATATTATGTACATTATTTGATCGAACTACGTGTAATTAGACATTTGTGGTTCCCAAAGGTTAAAAACGTTCTTCACGGAAAAGTGTTAACATAGGTCAATTATTTGGTATAGCCTCCATATAACCGCATATGCCGATTTTCAGTATTTTGAGGATTTTATGTACATTTTGTTACCTGTAATTTGACATTTGAGGTCCCCAGTGTTCAAATTTCTTCACCAAAAATTGTCCATACCATGTAGCCACGGTATAACGGTACCTCGCGACTACACTGTGAACACAAATTTTGGTGCAGAGATAATTCCTTTCAGAGACGAAAGCCCTTGGTGAGTATATTGAGAATTTCCGCGTTATGGCGTGATGAAGTTTTTGCTAGAGACCCTGTAAGGCATCAGAAATTAGCGTTATATCTTTGTTCACTGTTGTTTTAGCTTATTTTTAAGATAACATGTCTGCAGTCAAATCGAATGAGGATTATTTTCGTGGAGTACTTCGACCTTCTAACTCGCTTCCTTCAATGTCCTTTTCGTCCTTTATTTTAAGAGCCGCTATAAAATTGCCACAAGATGACGTTTTCCAGCATCGACATGTTCTGCAAAAATGTCGCCCAGAAAATTTTAGGTATGGCTTTCATTGACAACTAATTGTGCATTTACCCTGTTTTTGTTCAGAAAAAGACTATAGTTTGTTTTTATACCCTACACCACTATGTGGGGAGGGTATTATAAGTTGGTTTTGGCCAAAAAGTTTGTAACGCATCGAAATAATGGTCGTAGACCCATACTTATATATACCAAAATGAATGTCTCGACGAGCTGAGTCGATCTGGCTATGTGTGTCCGTCCGTCAGTCCGTCCGTCCGTCCGTCTGTCCGTCTGTCCGTCTGTCCATCTAAACCTTGTAATCACGCTACAGGTCGCAATTTTGATCGGATCGTCACGAAATTTTGCAAGTTGATGGGGGTCCCGGAGGGGAAGAAGCCTATTGATTTTGGTGATGGTCGGATAATATTTAGGGGTCGGGAAGGGCAAAAAACTTAGGTGGATAAAAATACAACGTTTTTTTCCAAAGCGAATATCTCAGCTTCTGTATGGGGTATAACAAAAGCAAAACCTGACAATTAAAGTAGAAAATATCACCTTTCTAATGATGTAAAGTAGGTGCTCGTAGGTGATCAAACAACGAAGATATCACAATAGTAACAAATAAAACCCCAATTTTGATTTTTGCGATTTTAATTATATTGACGGATATCACAGCTTTAGTTGTAAAATTTCCAAAAGCAAAGCCTGACTATGAAAGTAGAAGATCCTGTCTTTACAATGATGCAACCTAGGTCGGCGTAGGTAACCAAATGACGGAGATATCGCAATAGTCGGTAATACATCCCACCTTTCTATTTTTTTGGAAATCACCCTACAGGTCGCAATTTTGATCGGATCGTCACGAAAATTTGAGGGTTAATGGGGGTCTCACAGATGATTTTGGTGATGGTCGGATAATATTTAGAGGTCGGAATGGGCAAACACTTATTTGGAGAAACGTCAACATTTTATTTCAAAGCCAATATCTCTGTTTCTTTAAGAGGTATATCAAAAGCAAAACTAGGCAAGGAAACTACAAAATATCACCTTTACAACGATGTAAGGTAGGTTGTCGTAGTTGGTCAAATAGCAGAGATATGGCAATAGTCGACAATGCATCCCATTTTCCGATTTTTTTGTAATCACGCTACAGGTCGCAATTTTGATCGGATCGTTACGAAATTTTGGGGGTTAATGAGGGTCCCAAAGAGAAAGAAGCCTATTGATTTTGATGATGGTCGGATAATATTCAGGGGTCGGAATGGGCAAAACACTTATTTGGAGAAAGGTCAACGTTTTATTTCAAAGCCAATATCTCTGTTTCTTTTAGAGGTATATCTAAAGCAAAACCTAGCAAGGAAAGTAGAAAATATCACCTTTACAACGATGTAAAGTAGGTTGTCGTAGGTGGTCAAATAGCAGAGATATCGCAATAGTCGGTAATGCATCCCATTTTCTGATTTGCTTGTAGTCACGCTACAGGTAGCAATTTTGATCGGATCGTCAAGAATTTTTTGGGAGTGGATGCGGGTCCCGCAGAGGAAGAAGCCTATTTAGTTTGGTGATGGTCGGATAATATTCAGGAGTCGGAGTAAGCGAAAAGCTTATGTGGAGGAAAGTCAACGTTTTTTTCTTATGCGAATATCTCCGCTTCTGGTTGGAGTATTCCAACAGGAATACCCGTCAATGGAAGAAGAAAAGATTTGAGTTTATATTGATGCAAAGTATGTTGGCGTAAGTGAGCAAACCGAGATATTGCAAAATTCAGTAATAAACCCAATTTTTCCATTTTTTTGTAATCACGCTACAAGTTGGAATTTTGATCGTATGGTGACGAAATTTTGCGGGTAGATGGGGGCCCCACAGAGGAAGAAGCCTATTGATTTTGGTGATAGTCGGATAATATTTAGGGGTCGGAATGGGGAAAAACTCATTTGGAGACAAATTCAAAGTTTTATTCTTTGTGAATATATCGGCTTCTAGTACTGGTATTCCAACGGCAAAGCATGTAAATGGAAGAAGAAAATATTACCTTTACATTGGTGTAAAGCAGGTTGGCGAAGGTGGTCAAACAAGGGAGATACCACAATAGTCGATAATGCATCGAATTCTTCCATTTTTTGCAATCAAGCTACAGGTCGTAATTTTGATCGGATTGTCACGAAATTTTGGTTGCTTAAGAGGCATATTATTTTTGGTGGTAGTCGGATTATATTCCCTAAAAGAAATGTTTAGCAGTGAAAAGCTTATGCAAAGGGGTAGTGGTGTAGGGTATCACATGGTCGGCCCCATCCCGACTATAGCCTTTGCTCACTTGTTTGTATATTCTTTACAGAACATACAAAAACGCAAAACACAATTTTTTCTGAGCAAACAGGGGTAAATGTCACAAATGACTATAAAAACGCGACAAAACCGATTAGTTGTCAATGAGAGCCGTACCTAAAATTTTCTGAGCAACATTTTTGCAGAACATTTCGAAACTGAAAAACGTCAACTTGTGGCACTTTTATAGCGGCTCTTAAAATAAAGGACGAAAAGGATATTGAAGGAAGCGAGTTAGAAGGTCGAAGTGCCCTTCGAAAAAAATCCTCATTCGATACGACTGAAGATGTGTCATTTCAAAAATAAGCTAAAGCAACAGTGAACAAAGATATAACGATAATTTCTGACGGCTTACAGGGTCTCTAGCAAAAACTTCATCACGCCATAACGCGGAAGTTCGACTCACGGCGGATCTGTCCTTAGGTGTTCTTAATATACTCACTAAGGCCTTTCTTCCTCAAGAGGAATTTTCCGTGCCCCAGACTTTCACCTCCATTTTGTTGCACAGTGTTATTGGTATTTTGAAGATTTTACCTACTTTTTTCACCGAACCAACAGCAATTTTACATTTGAGATTCCAAGTGGAATAAAAATTCTTCACCAAAATTTGTCTTCGTGGGTCCATGTTTTGGTATAGCCTCCATAAAATGTTACCGCGCAATTTCAGGTATGCTGATGTTCTTGTCAAAGATTTCGACCCGATTTTGATATAATTTGGCCGAACCTAACGATTGTTCTTATTTTAAAAGAGATATTTGTTTTGTTTATGGCGGTCTCGAGGTGGATTAAGTCTCTAACTATCTTTTAATTATAAATACTAACTTCCGCAGGTAAAGAGGTCACAAAAAGATTGTCTCATTGTCTGAAACCTCAAACTATTTGGAGAAGATCTTTCCTATTTGACTTGAAGGCTTGGTATGAAGTCATGCGATCTTCCCCCAAAATTTGGACAATTGGACAAATTGATAGTATTGTCGAAGTTTGATTTGTAAT
Source organism: Musca autumnalis (assembly GCF_047663935.1). Classification (NCBI taxonomy): domain Eukaryota; kingdom Metazoa; phylum Arthropoda; class Insecta; order Diptera; family Muscidae; genus Musca; species Musca autumnalis. The sequence continues at coordinate 76,013,896 of NW_027412088.1, forward strand.
CAGCAAAAAGAATGTAAGTGTCTATCTGCCTATGAAATGGGCACACAGTCTTATCTTCTTTTTTTGTGGATGGAACATTAGGTCATATCCAGATATTTACCTTCCGACAAATCCTGAAAAAGACCTTATTTTTTGTGTTTCCTCATGTCAGATGGTACTAACTTGCTGATGCATACATCTTGTCTCCGGCCTTGAACACCTCGGCTGGTAAACCTCTCTAACGAGGTCTTGTCGTAGGCTTGGGTAGACTTAGTCGTCTCCAGGGTCGCCATAAGGGAACACTAAATCTTGCGGAATAATAAGACGAGTAATCTCCCTTTCCTGGGGGTTAAATAGGATATTTATTGATGTAAAACTAATTTATAATCTACTGATGTTTAAATACGATAAGAAGTGTTTAAATAGCAACTGGTAGATCGGATAATTGACTGGGGTATCGGCAACTTGGATTCAGTATTTGCGGTTGTAGCTGGTGGAGTGGTAGGACCAAACGACTCGTTATTAGGTCCGGATACGGATTCGCGGACGTGTTGGAGCTGGATGACTCGATGTACAGTAATAGACGGAAGAACGACCGGCTTGGGGATTCGACGCTAGATAGGAGATGATTTGATGATCATCGGGGACTTGGTGATTCGCCGTTCGGTAGTAGGCGATCTGAAGATAATCGGGAAATCGATGATTCGCTGTTCGGTAGTAGGCGATTTGAAGATAATCGGGAATTCGATGATTCGCTTTTCGGTAGTAGGTGATTTGAAGATAATCGGGAACTCGGTGATTGGTTGTTCGGTAGTAGGCGATTTGAAGATAATCGGGAACTCGTTGATTCGCTGTTTGGTAGTAGCCGATTTGAAGATAATCGGGAAAACGGTGATTCGCGTTGTAGATGTTCAGCCACTCGGGGTTTGTATGTGTTCGGCCACTCTGTGATTCGTGTCATAGATGTTCGACCGCTCGGCGTTCGTATGGTTGCTCGGAGCCTCGGCTCTCGTGTTGTAGGGGTTCGGTGTGCTCACACTCCCGCATTTTTATATCTCTCTCTTTCTTACAAAAATGACATTTCCCCTCTCTCCTACGCTCGACTCCGCTATTAAGCGCAATACTTTGTTACTGATGATAGAGTAGCCTTATATCCCACATTCTTCTATTCTGTGTGTCTTTGGAGGAGCCCTTAAATATATAATATATATTCTGTGTAAAATCTACGACTCTGACAGACAGTACGATTCCAAAAATAAACTTATGAAAGGAATAGTGCAAGCACTGTTAAGCATTACACGTGATTATGAAAGGAAATTGTGCGATTCCTTGCCAACGCAGGATATAGGGGTGTATCCTTAATCTGGAGGGATATACTTTTACTGAATATTACTGAAATTATTTCGTTTTTAATATAGAGTGAATGTGCGTCGATATTCTACTACAATCTTTATGTATACCCAAGTTGTTAGGGGGGGGGGGGGGTCCTATTCAAATGACGCAATTTTTTTACATGAATTTTTGACTTTATTTTCCTTTCGTCGTATAATTCTTATATAAATCAGATATGAATACAAATGAATGACGAAGTTTACTCCAAACACTTAAAACTAAATATAAAAAATCTTCAACACTTCATATTTTGCATAATTCCGGAAAAAATTAAGGTTGGAAAAAAATGTGTAGGGTGTCCTATTCAAGTGACGGGCAGTGTAAGAATGGACTTTGCGGTTGTTTGTATGGAGTGGGCAATGCTATGGCTCTGCTCTGATATATCATCGGAACTAGTAGTGTGTTCATTAAGCTTTTAGTCAAATTGAGTAGAATATGCTGTGGCTATCAGTTGCGATTGCTTTCCGATGTCCAACTTCCCTGTTGCGTCTATTCGTACTTGATTCGCGACATTTAATCGGGTACGTAACTTTGCTGCAATAAGATAGTGGTCTGAGTCCATGTTAGCTCCTCAGATTGTTCGTATCTGGAACAATCCATCTATCACAGCCTAATCAATTTAATTTCTTCATTTGGTGACAGTCACGTGAAAGCCCTAGTGAATATGGAGGTGATTAAATTTGGTGTTGTAACTACCATTTTTTACAGCTGCAAAGTCAATCAGCCCTGTTCCGTTGTCAGGTGTTTCATTGTGGATATTAATTGTCCCGACTGTATTTTCCTTTTCAGTTTTTACATTAAAATCGCCTGGAATAATTTTAATGTCAAGCGCAGGACACCGGTCAATATTAGCATCATTGTTATGGAACCTAATTTTTTATCGCCGAGTCCGAAAGGCGTGTCTTACGACAACCCTTGCAGAGAAGTTTTTCATGGATGAAATACTCAGGAAATGCAAGGCAATATTACTCTGAGGGGATTTGCTAACACCGAAAATTTTGATGTTCTGGTCAGGGATTGAACCGCATTCTTTCTGAGTGCGAATCGGACGTGTTTATCACTGCACCACAGTGGCTGCTGCAACCAAACTCGGGCCTTATATTTTGATAGCTATAGTGCAGTGAGTCATCTATAGCTGTTGTTGTGACACATTCTTCATGCCATCGTATATCCTGTATGGCGACAACTGTTAGCTCACTACCTTCCGGGGGTATTAAAGGCAGTTGCCCATCCACTTTGGGGGAAAGAAGGACCACGATAAGTCCTGTAGTGCGATTCTTTAACTAATTTTTTGAATTACCGACAAAAATCGGTAAAATGCTTATAATTTCGCTAATTAACGATATTTTGCGGTAAGTTAACGACAAAAAAATAGTAGTCGTAAAGTTCTACCGGTAGGAAGAGTGTTGTCGAGTTTTATTTGAACTTTTCATTAATAATTTTCCGTCTTAATTTTGCCAATTTTTGTCGGTAACTGAAAAATGAGTTAGAGAATCGCACTACTGGACTCTGCCTTATTAAAGCCGCCCTGTAGTGGAATTTTGTAACTCATTTTCTGAGTTACCGACAAAAATCGATAACATTAAAACTCACAATTATGAAGGAAAATTCTCAATAGAAGTAGACAGCACTGTTACTATCGGTAGCATTTAGCAACAGCTTTATTTAGTTTGTTAACTTACCGACAAATTTCGTTAATTACCGAAATTATAAGCATTTTTGATTTACCGATGTTTGTCGGTAATTCGAAAAATGAGTTACAGAATTCCACTACAGGCCCGTTCTTTGATATCGACACCCTTCCACTTTTTATTGGGCAGTGTCACGTTGCGGACCCCTATTTATTGTTAAGTATCTCTATATCACATCCAAGTCGTCGGCAATCAAATTTGTAAATAGATCTGATGAAGCTACCATATTATGAAGAAAATAGACCTTTAATTATCTACGTTGCAAAGTGAATTATTGTTATAATTTTTGCTAAAGAAATTTCCTTGCAGCCCTCATTGATAGCACATCTGGGGACAGTTCTGATGATTTCCCCACTGCTTTTATCTGATAGAATATATTCATTATTGATGTACATTTTACGGTATTTTGTAAAATATTTATAACACAAACATAATCACTTTGAGTATTATTTAAGATTTTCAGACTTCACCACAAACAGTTGGATAAACTTAACATGTCTTCCATTTCCTTGTGAAGGGTCCACAAAAGACTACATCACAAAACAATTGACAAATGCATGAAAAATGACACCACAGCAACAGGTTGCCGTCCAACCAACCAACATTTATTCCTCTGCCCACTACTAACCAACAACCGGCACATATTTAAGATATGACCAAGAAAATCACTACCATTCCAATCGAAATGCACACAGCAAAAGAAACAATTCACAGCCGCACAATCAGCGATGATCATTTATATTGGTCGTTGACATTTTACAAACCTAAAGCATTAAATGGGTAGGAGAAGAAAGAAGATACCATTTCTTCCAGCATCAACATATGTAAGAACGGAGAGTGATAAAACAACAACAGCAACAACAAACCAAAACAATAAAAAGAAAAATGGGTCTGGACTTTATAGTGACCCCTACTGAAGTGGCACAATAGCATTGAAAATACATTAAACTTGAAACCACAAGAACACCTGAAAACGAGTTATGGGCATTATTTACTTTTGAGGGGGGAGATGGTTCATGATTTCGGGCATCATAAATAATAGGTATTTGTTTGGTTGCAGTTGATAATTTTTAAAACAGTGGTTCCATTTATGGGCTTTTTCTGATTTTCACTTAGCAGGGACAATAGGAGATTTCTCTCGTATCAAATAATCCTGCCTGATTATATTTTGAACTTAATAATATGAGACCACTATCGTCCATTTCAAATCATAGTACCAAAGAACTGATAGAGAAATTTAGCATGGATATATATATTAGGGAAATGGATCAAACATTCTACAATTTCTGCGAGAAACATTTCCTCTCCTTCAGTGATATGCAGCCTTTGGTGGATGGTGCAAATTACTTATAATAATTTTCAATACCTGTGGAAAGTCCCTCACATTGATTTTGGCTTCCTGTGCCACAGAGAGTTAGTTATTCGGTCCCACACATTTTCTTCGCTCTGCTGACCTTTGCAGGTGCATTCATATCCTGTACCACAGAGAGGCTATGTTTTCACCACAGAAACTTTGGTGCCGTGCCCTCTTTATGTCCACCGCAGATATTTGTTCTCCTACCTTCCACAGAGGAATAAGAGTTGATATAAATTAGCCTATGAGTGATGTACATAACAACAGTCCTTAAGTGATCTATCCCGATGATCGTCGAAGTGAAGCGAAATCAATTACTTGATTACAAAATCTGAAGGGGACCGCTTTGAGTCATATCTGGAGAGGAATCTAAATTACAATACTTATGGAATAGTAAACAAGTAAGAACTACGTTAAGTTCGGACGGGCCGTAATTGTTATACCCTCCACCACGAATGTATGGAAGTAATGGAACAATTAGTTTCCTTTCGTTTACGAAGAAGACTAAATACCGGTAAAACAATGTGGCTAACCTTAAAAATACCCAAATTTGGGGGGTACCGTTCTATGGGAGCTGTATCAAAACATCGATCTATACCTACACATTTCTGGCGGAAAGTTTTTAGACTCAAAGAAGACTACATACCAAGTTTCTGTCATTCCGGTGGGCTATTCCAAAAAGTAGATCTACGACCACAATTTTTGGTGGATAATTTTGTAACCACTGAGAACCATATATATCTAATCAATATAATTAATCCCACGGCGGGCGATTCTATTGACTCGGAGGAATCTTCTAGCAGGCCCCGTCACCTCAACAATTATATGTTTGTGTTCGCGTATTTTTTACCATGGGAGCCTCAGGCCAGATCCGCATCCACCATATGTCAACAATGGTGAGATGTAAGGGATGTAGAGCATGGGTGCACTTCCGAGGGTGATCTGGCATCATTCATACAATTAAATTGTAAAGTTCTCCACAATCAGGCGAAGTTGCAAAATTTATGAATCGAAAAAACCTTGGTCGCCGCCCTCCACGAAACAAAGCTCACCGCAATGTTGTGATGGTTACAACGTTCTGTGGAAGGATCGCATACGAAGCGGAGAAGGGGGACTTGCCTTCCTAATACTCCAATCTGTTCAGTACAGAACTATCTCTTTTGAGCTTGACTCTATTGATACAAACATGGAATGTATGGGGCCAGCAGTAATGTGTGGTCCTGCCAACGTTGGGCTGCGAAATGTGTACAAAACGCCGATGAATAGCTGTACCCTTCGTTATATGCTCGCTTTTAAAGGGCAATAACCGTCGTCTGGTGCTAGGGGCCATCGATGCTTAACATAAGCTTTGGCATTACGTCATTGATAATAACGTTTTGCATGATGAATAAAGACGAGAGCTGAACATTCCCTCAGATCCTCGGATAGCTAAGAAAACTTTCCGGGACAACATCACTTCAGCAGTCGTTCACTACATACCGATATCCGACTACATTTTCTAGCAGACCGTCACCTCTGTCAAATAAGCGTGATGACCTTCGACGTACGAAGCCTGAAGACCTAGTAGGCGAACATAAGCGGAAAAAGTGACTAGGCCAACTGAAGCAATACAACATTGTGGGCAACGGTTAAACCACTCCCGAATGAGGGAAAGAAAGATGATAGAACGGCACCTACTTAAACGGCATGACAGTAAGTAGCCTGGCAATTTTTGGAGCACCCGGAGTGAGAGGACGAAGAGGAGTGTGCGACGCCGTATAAGAAGAGCCCTCCCAGCCAAGGATGTACCACCACAATTTATGATGAGCGATGTTGCAGACGTCATCCGAAACGCGAAATCATCTGCACACGGAATATCAATTGTAATGCTTAAGCAACTGGATAAACTCGAGTATTTAACAAGTGTCCCCTACCTATCGTTAGCCACCCATATTGTACCAGAAGCCTGGAAAGTTGGCAAGGTGGCCCCGCTACTGAACCCTGGCAAGTATGCCAGCAGAGGTGAATCTTATCGACCGATTTCACTTCTGTTGCCTGTAGCAAAGATTCGAGAGGCACTATTGCTCTCCACGATGAGAAGCAGTTTTCCAGTTGTCCAACATCAACATGGATTCCGGAAAATGCATAGTGCTACAACAGCACTACACGTTATTACGAAAATCGGGAGGTACCGTTCTATGGGGGCTTTATCGAAACGTGGAGGAGTGTGCTACGCCGTATAAGAAGAGCCCTCCCAGCCAAGGATGTACCACCACAATTTATGATGAGCGATGTTGCAGACGTCATCCGAAACGCGAAATCATCTAAAGCGTTGGACGCACACGTAATATCAATTGTAATGCTTAAGCAACTGGATAAACTCGTGTTTTTAACAAGCCTGGAAAGTTGGCAAGGTGGCCCCCGCACTGAACCCTGGCAAGTACGTCAGCATACTTGAATCTTACAGACCGATTTCACTCCTGTTGCCTGTAAAAGATTCGAGAGGCACTATTCCTCTCCACGATGAGAAGCACTTTTCCAGTTGTCCAGCATCAACATGGATTCCGGAAAATGCATAGTACTACAACAGCATTACACATTATTACGAAAATCGGGAGGTACCGTTCTATGGGGGCTTTATTGAATCGTGGACCTATACCGACGAAATTCAGTCGGTAAGTGTTTACTTCCAACGTAGACTAAATACCAAGTCTCAGTCATTTCGGTGGGTTGTTGTGGCAACAACTTTCAAAATACCGAAAATCGGGAGGTACCGTTCTAGGGGGGCTATATGAAGGAGTGGACCTATGCCGGCAAATTTCATATGGAAAGTTTTATACCTCAAATGAGAACTAAATACCAAATTTCAGCAATTTCGGAGGAATATTGAGGCCACAACCTTCAAAATACCCGAAAATCAGGTACAAAACAAAATTCTTGGGGGGGGGGGGGCGGATTTTATACCCCCAACGAAGGCTAAGACCAAATTTCATCCATTTCGGTGCGATAATGAAGCTAAAACCTTCAAAATACCGAAAATCGGGTGGTACCGTTCTATGGGGGCTGTGTTTAGGCGTGCACGTGTACCAACAAATTTCTGGGAGGAAAGTTTTATACCCCCAACGAAGACTAAATGCCAAATGCTCTAAATGGTCTATGGGGGCTATATGAAGACGTGGACCTATACCGAAAATGTTAGAGGGGAAAGTTGAATACCCCCAACGAAGACTAAACACCAAGTTTCTGCCATTTTAATGGATTATTGTGGCCATAACCTGCAAAATACCGAAAATCGGGAGGTACCGTTCTATGGGGGCTATATGAAGGCGTGGATCTGTACCGACAAATTTCTGGGGGAAAGTTTCGTACCTCAATCGAAGACTAAATACCAAATTTCAGCCATTTCGAAGGAATATTGAGGGCTCAACCTTCAAAATACCGAAAATCGGGAGGTACCGTTCTATGGGGGCTATATGAAGGCGTGGACCCATACGAACAAAATTCTAGGGGAAAGTTGTATACCCCCAACGAAGACTAAGTAGCAAATTTCAGCCATTTCGGTGTGATAATGAAGCTAAAACTTTCAAAATACCGAAAATCGGGTAGTACAGTTCTATGGGCGCTATATCAAAACATGGCGGTCCATTTGCAATACCAAACATCTTAGGAGTAATAGAAACTTCTATACCAAAATACAAAGCCCTATCTTAAAAATTGCCAGCTGTATCTTGATTTCAACAGACCGACAGACGGACATTGTTATATCGACTTAGAATTTTACCCTGATCAAGAATATAAATACTTTATATACGATGAATATTTCGATGTGTTACAAACGGAATGACAAATTTAATTATACCCTCTATATTATGGTGGAAGGTATAAAAATATCTGAAATCGAGTGGTACCGTTATACGTGGCTATACCCAAACACGGACTTATACAGACAGTTTTTCTTATAAAATTGATTCCTTACCTCTGGAAACACAAAATATCAAATTACAGTCAATTCGGAGGTTAAATGGGACTTATACAATCAAAATTCCTTAAAGTGACGCGTCGCGTTAGACGGGGGCTACATCAAAAAACAATTGTTGGTAGAAGTGTTTTTGATTCTCTGACAACACAAACTACAACCAATTCGATGGTCAAATTGGTCTAATACCTCTAAAATTCCTTAAAGCGTCGATGCGTCACTTTATATGGGGGGTTACACCAAAACGTGTAATAGTCTGAGAATCCTTGAAACACCCTGTTATTTTAACTCCACCATTTTAATTCTTCTTAAGAAAACCACTGTTTATTTGAATACTAGTATCATTAGGTATTTATGTCACTTCCCCTGCATTAGATAATAAAAAAAAACAAATATTTGTTTCTACCCGCACATCAGTTGGTCAGTCAGTAGTGGTCCCCTTCTTAGTGTGAGTATTTTATGGTTATTTAACCGGTATCTCATTTGACACTAATGTCCTGTTCTAATGTGACATCTAAGCTGTTCTAATCTGCCGACATTTTACCTTTTCCCCCTTCTTTTTCTACACTTTATGGCTGGTCATTGATGTCGTCAAAGTCTCTCTCGGCTTTGTTTTAGATTAAATTTACTACCTTGTCGGTTAGTTTTAGTAGGTATCCTCTGCTTTACATTTCGGCATAGTATGATGGACATTTAGGACAATGTAAAGGGACAGACAAACGGGTTTAGTACTTGGTAATGATGCTGATGGTTGGTTGGCTGACTGGCTGGCAGTCAGGTTGGTTTGTTTGTAGTAAAACTAAGCACCGCATAGCTGCTGCCGCTGCTGCTGCTGGCCATCAGTAAAGAATAATGATGGTGCTGTAACATTGGTTAGCTATTTGTTTAATGTCGTGCCTATCGTTTGTCGCACTGTCACATTCGTTGGTCACAAACAATGTATTGATGTGTGTTTAACCAACCACACGGGTCCCATTTTTAGTTCATAATTTACGATTCATTTGTTTTCCCCCACGCTGTTAGTTTAATGTTGTAACTCGTCTTTTGTTTTTAACTCGCGACCTGCCTGCCGGTGACGTTTTCTTTACCCTTTTTAAGGCTTAAAGTGCGTTCATGTGTTACCGACAGGTTAACATCAGCGATAGTAGACCACTAACTGACTGACTCTAGATTGTTGGTTGGTGGCTAAAGGCTGACTGCCACTCTGCTGCTGCTGTTGTTGTCTGTCGTCTAGTGGTTCTGGTTGCTGCATCTTGATGCTTCCAGAGTTGCAACAGTCACGTACATGTAACATACCTACATACATAAGTAATGGTAAGTGATCCTTTTTGTTTCTGACAGATCATTATCATATCACCTGAGCATTTACTCATTATTTGACACTTTATTTGTGTGGTGTAAGAAAATTATTTATCCACTGACAGGTTAGTTCTAGCTGATTTTGCTGCTCATTAGCTTGAAGCACTGAAAATTGGTGTGAAAAAACGCTAATTAGTTGCCAGTTGTCCAACAAAGTTGAATTTTTAATGCAATTTGTGTGTTCTTTAAAGTAGAAAAAAATATATAAACGATGATAGATCATAGTTAAGGAAGAGATTGTGTTTGTGGGTAAGTTGTTCCTTGTCGCTTGGATGTTCTACAGAAGTAACATTGGGAACGATAACCGTGATAAATGGTCAACATGGGTAAAATTTAGAATTCATAAAAGAACTGAAGAGGATTTTAAATGAGAAGATCCCTCTTTGAAATATAGAAAAAACTGGAAAGATAAATTAAGGAACGATTCGTATGATATCAGTAAATACCTTATGCTTATATCATATCACGGGAGGCCCTAAATGAATATTACGAGGTTTAATAAACTTAATGATATGTTTAGTAATGGCAACAAAGACAACAGCAATGTCTTTGTTGTCATTATTTTATATATAACTTAATAACAATTTCAACTCCATATAATGATCATGTCAATATGGTTCATTATTTGTCATAGTCATCAAACAACTTCTAATGCTTTTAACCACTTCCAGTGTAAATTTTAATCATTGTGGAATTAAGAATTTTGTATTTAAACACCATTGAACACATAAATATGGAGCAAACAAGAATTGAATACTGTTAAACACAAGAATAGAATACTAGAAAAGGAAATTTTTCTAAACTGTCAATATTGCCATTTTATGTTGGAAAATTATTCTATTAACAAACGAAAAGAATTACTAAACATCGCCATAAAAAGTTTATGGGCATGCAATTGATACGCGCTCCCATTTATTGCAATATACATAACTAAGATGCATGCATTTTTCCAGTTGGAGCAGCATTTTGATTGGACAGATACATATGCTTTTCACGTGAAATGATTATAGCATTGTGACTTCTTTATACATACATGTATGTATGTATGTACATTAAGGTTATAACTTTTTTGAATTTTTTTGCAAAAATCAAAAATACCACCACATAGTCGAGTAGAACTTGGAATAATATGAAGAAAAGCGTTGTCACTTTTCCCCTACAGTTAAAAAAGTTCCCACGCCGATTGCAATAGAATTTGTCGTTGCAGTTATTTCTTTGAATTTTCTCATTGTGACAGGAAATCGTTCTGAAATATTATTATTGAAACTAAACATAATCTTCGATACTGGACCACACTTTATTAGTCTAATACATTATTTTCACCAAAAGCGCCTGGAAAAATTCAAATTCTGTAAAAACTTGTGCAAAGAAATACTCATAACCCATTTAGCGCAGACAATTATTTTTTTTTTTTTTGAGAAAAAATTTAAAATTGTATTTGAAAATAATATTTTTGAAACTTTAAGCATTTTTAACAAATTACTTTTTTCTCTAAAACGTATAAGTTTGGAGGGTTATATAGGTGTATTTTTATATGCCAATACCTTGGTTTTTGATTGAGAAAATACTCTTACTACATTCCTAACAAATCCCTGACTTTATATGAATCTGTTATTTATGATTAAACTTTTATCGCATATTTAAATTTTTCATCAAAAGTTGAAAATTACAAAAAAATAGATTTTTTTGAATAGCTTGGGTTTTAGGCCAATTGCGTAGAAATGCATAGTTCAAATGAAGCTTTATAAGCTTGAAATGACAGATAACATACACTCCGGTTCATCTGAATAGAACCAATATTTGCCTACAAATGCCGTTATATCTGACGATAGGAGAGGAATTGTAATATATGTATTTGTGTGGACATGTAGAGTATATAGTAGCCGATATTTTCAATACCTACCATGTTTCACATATGCGTTATAACGGTACGTTTTACTCGCTTTCTGAAAAAATTTCAAAATATTAGCATGCTTTAATGGTTCACCAGGATAGAACCACCCTAAGAATTTACACAAATCCTTTGTCAAATGTGGTAAATGTTTACAGAAAACTGATTATAATTATAAATAAAGGCCGTGAGTGTTGATTGCCAAAAAATATTATGCAAAAGATTTGTATTAGGGTCTTGGAATTTGATGAAAATCGATGCTTAAAGCTCCAAAAATATTCATATAAAGAATGCGGTAGAAACAATTTATAAAGTCAAAAATTTATACTGAATTATGTTCAAAATGTTCAAGACTTCTGAGTGCGAAACAGAGGAAATATGGTAAAGATAACTCAAATTTCTACCATTCCAATCCAAAAATTGATATTTGATCTCAAGAAAGTGAATGCAAATCGATGGGTTCCCCCAAGTTTCGTTGGCTGTGGACATCTACAGGTCCAAGAAATAAAGAAGATATCGCATGACATGAAAAGCACAGAAACATAGGACCTCTTTTTTGTGTAATTACGGATCAGAAATATTTTTTCGGTACTTATACCATTAGTTAAAGATGTCTGAACACCATAACCATCAAAATTAAATCCTTCCCTTTCGAAAAAATTACGCCTGCCTTCCCCTATCGCTAAGTTGTTTCTTCACATCAAATGTCTTAGAACCTTTTGAAATTCCAAGGACTTGATTGTGAAATGGAGCTTTCGGCGGTGGGAGTTTCCTTATGTTTTGGAACTATAGATGTCCACAGCCAACGAAACTGGGTGGAACACAACGATTTGCATTCTCTTTCCTGAGTTAAAATATCAAATTTTGGATTGGAAAGGTAGAAATTTGAGTTATCTTTACCATATTTCCTCTGTTTTGGACTCATAAACCTATCAAATGTGACATTTTTGTAACTTTATTGTAGTCTTGAAAATTTTTAACATAATTCAGAATAACATTTTGACTTTATAAATTGTTTCTACCGATTTCTTCATATGTATATGTTTTGCAGCTTTAAGCTTCGATTTTCATCAAATTTCAAGACCCTAATACAAATTTTTTGCACAATATTATAAATAGTTTTTTGTAAAAGTTTACTATACCTGACAAAGGATTTGTGTATATTCTTAGAGTGGTTATATCCTGGTGAACCATTAAAGCATGCTGATATTTTGAAATTTTTTCATAAAGCGAGTAAAAAGTACCGTTATAACGCATATGTGAAACATGTTAGGTATTGAAAATATCGGCAACTATATACTCTACATGTCCATAGAAATATAATTTACAATTCCTCTCCTATCGTCAGATATAACGGTATTTGTGGGCAAATGTTGGCTGGTTCTATTCAGATGAACCGTAGTGAACAATACTATAACAAATTACAAAAAATCCCACAAAAATATTCGAAAAAACCAGAGTTTTACAAATTTTTTGAAACCATTTTTAAAAGACCAGTGGCTTTATGTGGGTTTATATCGGTTCAATTAGAAACATTTTTTTTTTGTTATCTTATAAGCTATATAATACAAAACATAAAAAAATTGCACAGTGGACTTTTATGCAATTTTCGCGATTTAAAATTTAAACAAGTAAGAAAAGCGTTAAGTTCGGTCGGGCCGAACTTTTTATATCCTCCACCACAAATTTCAGCCATTTCGGTGGATTAATGTGGCCACAACCTTCAAAGTACCGAAGTTCGGAAGGTACCGTTCTATGGGGGCTATATGATGGTGTGGACCTATACCTACAAATTTCTGGGGAAAAGTTTTATACGCCTAAAGAAGACTAAATACCAAATTTCAGCCATCTCGGTGTGATAATGAGGCTAAAACGTTCAAAATATCGAAAATCGGGAGATATTGTATTATGGGGGCTATATCAACACGTGGACCTATATAAACATTTTATGATAGAAATGTTTCTTAGCCTCTAGAAACACAAAATACAAAGTTACAACCGATTCTTTGGTTAAGTGGGTCTAATACATTCAAAATATATTAAAATGACGCGTACTTTATAAGGGGCTTTATGTGGGGGCTATACCAAAACGTGGACCTATATAACCCAACTTTGGTAGGAATGTTTTCTGGCCTCTGAAGACACAAAATACCAAATTACAACCAATTCTGTGGTCAAATGGGTCTAATACATTCAAAATATATTAAAATGACGCGTACTTTATATGGGGCCTTATATGGGGGCTATACCAAAACGTGGACCTATATAACCCAACTTTGGTAGGAATATTTTTTGGCCTCTGGAGACACAAGGTACAAAATTACAACCAATTCGGTGGTAAAATGGGCCAAATATCTTTAAAATTCCTTAAAACGACGACGCGTCACGCGTCATTTTGTATGGGGGCTATACGAAAGCGTAGACCTACATAGCCCACTTTCAATACCAAAAGTCCTACGTAAATATAACATATTTTCCCAAAATGTCATCAACCTACGTCAATCCGTTCGGACGCTAGAGTGATTTCCACAGACGGACAGACGGACGGACATTGCTATATCGATGTAGAATTGCACGCTGATCAAGAATATATATACTTTGTGGGGTCTACAATGATTATTTCGAGTAGTTACAAACGTAGTGACAAACTTAATATACCCCCATCCTATGGTGGAGGGTATAAAAAATTTTTATCAATGATTGTACTCTTCGATTTTCCTGAATTTTGTTTTTTATTAAACTACGATTAATTACAAATCATTAAGTCCTATTTGGTAGTGGAATTCGACTGATTACTATTTTTTTTAAATTTGTCAAGAAATGCGTAAAAAGTGTTATTTTACAAAACAAACAAAAAAAAAATAAATCTATATATATAAAAAAGGATGATGTTAGTTACTACGCTTATAACTTAAGAACGGCTGAACAGATTTTGACAATTCGCACCAATTCGAAATGGTCTCATGGCAGAAAAGGATAAAACCTAAAAAAATCGCGAAAATCTGCGAAAAATTTGCAAAAATATTTTTTGAAGAAAGTAATTTTTTCCACACATTCCTATCGAGCTTCGCCTTTGGAGTATACCGTGACCCCTTTTTTGACAGTTTTTGGCGAAAATTGTATATGCCTTTGTTTTTTAATTTTTAAAAGTTGTATAGAAATTTTGTTTTCACAATCAAATCGATTTTCATTTATTTTCAAGCATCTTTTTAGGAAATCAACAGCGAAAAAATCGTTAAAAGGAGATAGTTTAGCTTAGAGTTTGTAAAGATTAAAGATTGGAGATGATAACGCCGAAAGTGGTTTCACAGTTGTGAGGAAAACAGTACAAAGTCCACAAAATTGGCAAATGATTTCAAAAATCATGAGCTCGGAGGTATTTTTATTGGAAGTGAGGTTATGGCATATATGTATTCTTTTAAAGTAAAAACATCTTCGAAAGATCAACTTCCGATTTATGTCATATAAAATGTGAGCAGTACCAGATATATATTGAGACTGCCTAGGTCCTGTCATGATACTAAAAAATGATGTCCTTACTGAAAAGGAGTATGAATTCAATCAGTTTAGTTCCCGCAGAGCTGGTAGGCACTTCCAAATTGTCAAATACATTCATACTTATGTATGTATATTAAAAAAGTATAGTACATATTCAAAATTGTAAAGAAAAAAGCAAGAAATCGGAGGCACTGGAGATTTTTTTGGTCGAATTATATGACAAATATTCTGCATTGGGCAACATAGGTAAGTAAATATGTATTAACCGATAATTAGTTTGTGATAGTAATTTGACTATGTTACTTACAAAGCTTCGAGTCAGAAGTTTTTATCTTTTTATCTTTATATTTTCCAGGATGGAAGGGCCGCAAAAAACTACATGTTGCAACAAAATTCAGAATGATCCAAGACGAGTACATTTTTTCCAAACTTTGGGTAGGGTGTACCCATAGGAGTGATCGGATGTAGTACATATTCGGACCTAATACAAATCTGTAGGAAATATTTTTTTTCTTTATTAGTCTATGGATATTTTCCTTACAGACTATATTATTAAATATGTTGTACTTAATTTTCTGAATTTAAATATATTACAATTTTACTTTTCAATTTACAAAGTTTGAGCTAAATGGATTTCTCTCTTAAAGGGTTATTTTAGACATTAGCCAGTTTAGGTGGTGCCGGTAGGATTTTCTGGACCTTTTTGGGTCATTATCTCAGGAAGTATGGACTTTCCCACGAAAAAAAATTACAACGTCGTAACAGGGGCCGCAAGTGCAACCTGCTGCGTCACAAATCAATAAGATCAGAGAGGAGTTGCTAAACTATAATTTTTCCAAATTTTGTGTGGGAAGTACTCAAATAAGTGGACCGATATAGTCCATATTAGAACTCGATCTATGCCTGAAAGTAATATTACCAATTTCAAAGTTTGGCTCAATTCGGTTATTCCCTCCTGGAGTTATCATGCCCACAATCTTGGCGAAAAATGTTGAACCTTTGTGGGGGAGGTACCGGAAGGAGTGGACCGATATGGTCTATCTTCGAATTTAAACTAAGTTTGGACAAAATATTGAAAGACCCAAAATTTTAACCAAATATGTTTATCCGTTCGAGAGTTATCGTGCACTCCAACTACGACACATGGTATTATATGGGTTGTTTGCAGTTTTCGTGCTGATTTCTGAGGATATATGGACTTGCTCCTGAAAAAAATTATATCGTCGTAATGGAGGTAGTGAATACAATTGGCTGCAACAAATATCAAAGCGATTCGAGAGCAGGCCTTAAACTACACTTAAGCAACATTTTGTGTGGGAGGTACCCGAAAGAGTGAACCAATAGGGTCCATATTGGAACCTCATCTATGTCTGTTAGAAATGTCACGATGTGCAAAGTATGGACTATTCGGTTACTCCCTTCAAGAGTTATCGTGCGGACAATTTTTCCGAACATTTTTGAACTTTTGTGGGGGAGGTACCTGAAGGAGTGGACCGATATGGCCCATCTTCGAACTTAAATCAAATCTGGACAAAATATTTCGATACCCAAAGTTTGAACCGAATCGATTGATCCGTTCGAGAGTTATCGTGCGCACCAGCCAGACGGACAGACAGACAGACAGACGGACGGACATTGCTAGATCGACTCAAAATTGTCTGAAACTGATATCGTACAAACATACTTGGGGTCTAAAACCATTATTTCGATGAGGCACATTTTTGGCCGTATCAAAGTGTAAATACCCTCTTTAGCCTAAAGGCTGAGGGTATAAAAAATATTGGCAATTGAGGTGTTAGCAATAATAGTGTTATTGGTTTGAACTAAAGCCATCAAGTTCAGTACCTAACAGACTGCGAGACGAAGTTCGCCGGGTCCCCTAGTAAATAAATAAGTAAAAAGTATCAGTCGGCTTTGCCGACAGAGATATACCCTAAGCTTATGTGAATTAAAACTTTCATCTACGGTCAGATTGAATGTATTTAAGGTATATTCAGTATTTTGTAGACATTTAAACTTGAGGACGAAAATGTGGATTAGCATTAAAGTACAAAAGTGTTACAGAGGAGGTACTCAAAGAAACCGACCTCCATTATGGAAGTTGATCTTATTTTGGAAGTCATATCTTTTCGACCCCTAGTCATTTCAGTGGGTCATCGTATAACTTTTGGACCAGTATGCCATGAAGCATGGACTTGTTCACGGAAAATATAATATCGCTGTAAACAGGACCGCAACGAACAGCATCGGTATACACTTCCAAAGAGTCTTCGAACAGACCTTAAACTGCACTTAGACACAAATGTTGAACTTTTGTGGGGGAAGTATAGTAAGGAGAGGATCGATCTGTTCGAGAGTAATCTTGCGTTCCATCCACACCACACATTGTCATAGGGTTTTTTCCATCCTTCAGGCTATTTTCGCAGGAGGTATGGACTTGCTCCTGATGAAACTTGTACCATTGTATTGGGGCAGTGAATACAAGTTGTTACAACAAAACCCGAAGCGATTCGAAACTTTGTGTGGTAGGTACCCGAAGGAGTGGACAGATTGAGTCCATACTAAAACTTCATCTGGTAGAAATTTCACGGTGTGCAAAGTATGCACCAAATCGGTTACTCCCTTCAAGAGTTATCGTGCGCACAAATTTTCCGAACATTTTCGAACTTTTGTGGGGGAGGTACCGGAAGGAGTGGACCGACATAACCCATCTTCGAACTTAAACTAAGTTTGGACAAAATATTACGAGTACCAAAGTTCGGATCAAATCGGTTTATCAGTTCGAAATTTATTATGCGCACAACCCAATCAGACAGACCGACAGACAGGCGAACAGGCCTGAAGCGACTCCATATTGTCCGAAATGGATTTTGTCCAAACATACTTGGGTTCTAAAACAATATTTAGCGATTGGTGAGATCTTAAAAGTATTATTCACATTTTTACCGGTTCTTGTGTTAGTGTAATACGAAATAATGTTTTCTAATTACTGCATAATTTTTTGGACCCAACAATATATCCATTCCCAAATTATTGCAGACTCGGCCAATTTTACTATTGCCATTCCGGAATTTAGATATTCTTAATATGTAGCACCATTTCCAATTGCCAAGAAAAGAAGTTGATAACAATACAAATATGGTTCAATGATATTGTTGCAGCCTTATTTCCTTCACCCAGTGGCATATGTATGTGTGTATGATGTGTTTAACCATAATATCCATCATCAGCAAAATTGGCAGCATGACAATGATGATGACCATGAATTGATTGCGTGCAATTTTTTTAGTTTGTTTTGTCATTTCACATTAGAAGTTGGAGAAAAGAAAAACCTTCATATTGTTACCAAACAATATCAACCATCAAATTTGAAATGTGAATGATCTTAGAATGCATAATGCACTTGGATGCAAACGCAATTATTGTCCACTGTGGGTTAAATATGGTTCAGATTTGAAGAAAATTAAAAAAAATGATGATGTCTTTCAAAGAAAGACGAAATATCGAATAAAACAAGTAAAAAAGTATCAGTCGGCTTTGCCAACCGAGAAATACCCCCAGCCAGGGTGACATTTAAATTTGCCGAACATAGTCGGTTATGGAAGTGAATCTTATTTTGTGAATCATATCATTTCGAAAGATATCGCGCCCGCTAGTCATTTCAGTGGGTCTTAGTATATCGTTTGGACCAGTACACCAGGAAGGATGGACTTGTCCATGAAAAATAATAATATCGCTTTAAACAGGACCGCAACGAACAGCATTGGTATCTTCGAACAGATCCTAATTTGACTTCGATAAAAGCGTAAACGTTTTGCACTTTTGCGGAGAATATACCTGAAAGGATGGACTGATATAGTCCATTTTGGAAGTGGACCTAATTTCGGAATTCATTCTTTTATAATTATCGTATCAAGACGTAATTTTAGTTGGTTACCGTAAGATTTAGAGCTTTTGGACCATTATGTCAAGACCGCAGGGTCGAACAGCCCATAAACTGCACTTATGTTGAACTTTTGTGAGGGAGGTATCCGAAGATGTTGTCCCATATAGACCATCTTGGTACTTGGCACATCCTCCTGTAGGGACGAGCAAGGTAGTCTGATAACATATACAGATAGTGTGATCAATGTTATTTCTCTAAAATCTGTACGAGTAGAATATTTCTTTGGGTAATAGCATGCGTTATGATTTAATATTATTATTTGACAAGTAAAAAAGTATCAGTCGGCTTTGCCGACAGAGATATACCCTCAGGCTGTGTATATTGAAACAATTTTTTCCCAAAACACGTATGTATTTAGTGGGTTTTAACAATTTTGGGCGTTTGAACCGACAAAAAAGTTGATTAGGATTAAAGATCAAAAGTTATGCGGAGGAGATACTAAAAGGAATGGATCGACATTGACCGTTATGGAAGTGGATCTCCAGCCACTACATATGGTGCCGTAGGGGGGTTTTTACACTCTTCGGGCTGTTTGCTCAAGAAGTATGGACTTGCCCCTAAAAAACTCTTCCCTTCGTAATTGAGGCAGCGAATGCAAGTTGCTTCAACAAAAATCAAAGTGATTCGATATGAGGTCTTAAAGTGAACTTATCCGAAATTTAGTGTGGGAGGTACCGGATGGAGTGGACAAATATAGTCCATATTTGAACCTGATCCATATCTGGTAGATATATTAGGATGTGTAAAGTATAGACCAATTCGGCAACTCCCCTCAATAGTTACCGTACGAACAATTTTTCCGAACATTTTTGAACTTTTGTGGGGGAGGTACCTGAAGGAGTGGACCGATATGGCTTATCTTCAAACTTAAACTATGTTTGGACAAAATATTACTAAGGCCATATTTTGGGCCGAATCGGCAGATCCGTTCGAGAGTTATCTTGAGCTCCAACCCCTCACACGGTGTCATAGGGGTTTTTTGCAACTTTCATTATATTTTCTCAGGAGGTATGGACTTGCCCCTGATGGTACTTGTACCGTCGTATGGAGGGCAGTGAATACAAGTTTCTAAAACAAAAATCAAAGCGATTCGAGAGATGGCCCTAAACTGAACTTTTCTGAAATTTTGTGTGGGAGGTACCCGAAGGAGTGGACCTATTGATACCATATTAGAACCTCATATTACCCTGGTAGAAGGTTTACGCTATACAAAGTATGGACCAAATCGGTCACTCCCTTCAAGAGTTATCGTGCGCACAAACTTTCCGAACATTTTCGAACTTTTGTGGGGGAGGTACCGGAAGGAGTGGACCGATATAGCCCATCTTCGAACTTAAACTAAGTTTGGGCAAAATATTACGAAAGCCAAAATTTGAACCGAATCGATTCATCCGTTCGAGAGTTATCGTGCGCTCCAGCCAGCAGGACAGACAGACGGACGGACATGGCTAGATCGACTCCAAATTGTCTGAAACACATTTCGTCCAAACATACTTGGGGTCTAAAACCATTATTTCGATTAGGCACATTTTCATCGTATCAAAGTGTATATGGTAATATTCAAAAAAGTTTTACAATCGTTGAAGTTGAGGTTCACCATTTAATAAGTCGCGAACTGTTAATATATTTTATAAAATATGAATACATTTATATATATTGAAGTGTTTTAGCTACGATCTCATAATATGGACCATAACAAATAATTTTCGTGGAAGCTGCGCTGGTGGTAATATAAAAAAATGGGAAAAATGTGTTGAAGTTTACAAGTTTTTTTGTGTTCTTTCTTGATTTCTGGCCAAACCACGGAAAATTCAAACCTATGCTCAAAGAATGAACTAAAGAATACCCCTTAGGCAATATGGTTCTAGTGTATGACTTTTCGATATATACACTGTATCCCCCTAAAATCGATGCTGACATTTTGAAGTTTTGATTTCAGTGTTTTTCGAATTTTTCTTATAATTAGATGGTGCAACTAGATAATAATCGAAACTAGTTTATAGGATTGTAGAACTCGCGATTCCACGTCGTTCGATGTATATCTCATGAGTGTGCTCCGTACAGCTTCCTAGTAATAGAAGTCCAAAGGCGAAAATTTGGTCCGTAAATTTTCTGAAAAAACTTATTTTTTGGCTTTAAAATTTACTACTGTCGTACAGGTACCCCTGAACCCTGCGTGATTTTAGTTTTTTTACGTGCCGGATCTAATGAGCTCTTCCGCGGTCAAATCCATCCACTAAAACGCCGGATATAGATACCTTGAAAGTAGGAAAATCTGCAAAAATATATTTTGACAATTCCGCGAATTGAACCGCGATTTTCTTTGATTATTTTTACATAAATGTAATCCTTTATACGCGATTATTATATTTGCCAAAAAGGTGTGTCACAAATTACAAAGATTCGGGAGTAATATCCCTATTTATCCCAAAATAGAATTTGGTGGCACATCCGCAGTTCTTGACGAATCTGTCTAAAATAATTTATATTGACGTATTTTTAATAGGGGGCCATTGAAATCGGATGCACCTTATAATCATATGCACATCGCGTAATTTTTGCCCACTTGAAGGTTTTTTGAATAGTAAGATGCAACTGATGGCACACTTTGGCCGCTGAATGAAACATGGGAAAATCCATGCATATTGATAGACATGGACTCCCTGTATCCGAAAAGCACATGCACCCCAACTGATTTCAACGGATTCGCGAATTACACGCCTTTTAATTTTTGTGTTTTTTCTTTGGTTGTAATTTCAATATTACTCTCTACTTCTTATTTCTATAGCTTATCACAGAAAGCAAATATACTTTCACGATGACTAATTACTTTTCTAGTAGAAGTTTAAGCAAAATACTTCAGGATTTGGATCGAAATTTAGCGAAATAATAGAATAACTCCCAACATTTATTTTTCAAATTTTTCGTATTTAACCAAAAATATATTTTTGAAATAATTTCCAACAATAAGTTTCCGTTCTTTGTTGTTGCTGTAATATGCAAGTTATAAACGCGATCTTTATAATTTTGGTCTCACATTTTTCTAGGCGTTGTCTAGATTCTGTACGTATTTTTAAATTATTTTTTTAGAGATTTTTTGGACTTTGATTTAGAATAAATTAAATTTATTCCAAGATTTCTTCAATATTTTTTGATTTACCGCGAAAATAAAAATAAATTTAGCAACTATTTTAGCATCTACGGATAGATATCACATTCTGCTAACGATTCATATATACATGTTCTTATTACAACTCAATAGGAATTTTTAAATATTTTTTCTTTACAAGAGAGTAAAACCGCATATAACTTTTGAGTGCAGCATCCAATTTTGTGAACGCGAACAGATTTGAAACCACGATTTTTTTCTTAACCCATGTACCAAAAATGGCGGATGTGCTCGCCAAAAAAGTTTTTAATTTTTTTTCTATGTAATTGTAAAGGAAATTTGAAATTTACCATATACCCTCCATAGCCTAGAGGCTGAGGGTATAATAATGAATAAATAAAAACCACAACCATCCAAGACCTCGAGCTCGTTTTATTACATTTAAAATATAAAAAAAAAACTTTAAACAAAGTTAACCCATATTAAAACTTTTCTACGACACGACCTTCGTACTCGGCTATAAAAAATAGTTCCAGTTATGAATGCGGAAACATATCGTCCGCTCGTCGGAAAATGTCGTAAATCCACTGTTTTTGGAAATCACGTTTTTTGTTACAGAATGATAGTACAAGTCAAAACACGTCATATAATATAAAAATGGAGTTATGTCGCGTTTTTCTATATGTTTTGCCCTTGCCGGAAAAGGTCGTAAGTCCATAGGAAAATGTATATTTTAAAATAATAATACGCCTAATGTAGTTCACATATAATGTTTAACGTCATCCATGGTTGGGGTACATTGCAAAGAACTATACTACACATTTGGATGATTCTAAGATGATATTTGGCGGAACCATCGTATTGGCGGGTCATTGTATAACTTTTGGACCAGTACTCGTATACCAGGAAGCATGCACTTGTCTACGGAAAACAGAATATCGCTTTAAACAGGACCACAACGAACAGCATCGGTATAATATAACGAGCCGTTTTATCCAAGGCTGAGGTTAGCTCAGCCGTAGCCGGGGCCAACTTAAGGACCCACGAACCTGAAGTAAGAACAACAGTTAATTGTGCTTCAATGCTTTATTGATACAATTACGTAAATATGAGTATTCAATAGTTTTCAGATTAGTTGGAGATGTAGTATATGTATGTATGTTTGTTGGCTGATGTTACGGTGGATACTGTCGGCTCGATGGTGATCGGGTTGATAAGATCGTTCGATGACAATCATGTTGTTACTGTCGGCTCGGTGGTAATCGGGTGTGGGGCTCGGATTAGTGCTATTCGGTTGGATGTTGACTCGGAAGCCGTCGGATGTGTTGCTCGGCTTGGTGTATTCGGTTGTTGGTGGCTCGACGACGATCGTCGGTTGTGTTGCGCGGCTCTGGGGTAATCGGATGTCGTCGGTTCGTTGGATACTGTCGGCTCGTTGGCACTCGTCGGGTGTGTTGCTCGGCTCTGGGGAAAACGGATGCTGTCGGCTCGTTGGAAGTCGTCGGCAACACTCGTCTCGGTATTACTCAGGTCTGCAATCGACTGGGTGACGTTCGGGTGAATGATGGTACTCGGCTGTGTGACGATCGGTTGTGCTACTCTGTAAAGAGAAGAGTCGGTAATAGTTAGATAACGGAGTGAAAGAGTCGCGAGGAGCGAACGAATCGCAAGGAGCGAACGGATCGCAGGGCCGACGGCTGTTGATAAATTCGGTTCAAGTGACTGTGGTCAATGCCACACGTCTTATCTTGTACTTCTTTTAACACCATCACTGGACAAATTCAGCGACGAAAATTAAACATCTTATCCGCCTGGGTTTTCGAAGTGAATGAGAATTATTTTTAAGGCGAGTCAACCAGTCAATACACTGAAGTTTAAATAATGTATGAATAGAGTTGTAATTATGCATTATGCAGGAGGCAGCGGTGTAATGTAGCGGCCACGTTACAATACATATACGTTACACTTGGACACAAATGTTGAACTTTTGTCGGGGAGGTAACCTAAGGAGAGGACCAATATGGGCCATTTTAGAACTTAAACTAAATTCGGACAAAATATTAGGAGATCCACAGTTTGGATCAAATTTGTTGCCCCGTTCAAGAGATATCGTGTATAACATTTTAGTGACCTTTTTTAAAAGATTGGGGGAAGTACCAGAAGTTATGGACCGATATTGTCCATCTTTGAACTGAAACTAAATTTTGACAACAAAATGACGAAGGCCAAATTTTAGACCAAATTGGTTCGAGAGTTATCGTGCCCTCCAGCAACTACATATGGTGCCATTTGGGTTTTTTTTACACCTTTCGGGCTGTTTTCTCAAGCAGTATGGACTTGGCCCTGAAGAAAACGTTAACCGTCGTAATTGAGGCAGCAAATGCAAGTTGCTTCAACAAAAATCAAAGTTATTCAAGCGCAGGTCTTAAAGTGAATTTATCCAAAATATTGTGTGGGAGGTACTCGAAGGAGTGGCTAATATATAGACCATATTCGAACCTGATCTATATCTGAGGTTGGACAATATATTACGAGGGCAAAATTTTGTAGCGAATCGAAAAAACCGTCGAGAGTTATCTTGCGCTCCAACCACTACACACGGTGTCATAGAGGTTTTTTGCCCAAAAATCAAAGCGATTAGAGAGCAGGTTCTAAACTGAAATTTTCCTAAAGTTGTGTGGGGGGTACCCAAAGGAGTGGACCGATTGAGTCCATATTGGAATCTGATCTGAGTCTGGTAGAAATTTCACGACGTGCAAAGTATTGAGGTAAATTGGTTACTCCCTTCAAGAGTTATCGTGCGCACAAATTTTCCGAACATTTTGGAACTTTTGTGGGGGAGGTACTGAAGGAGTAGACCGATATGGCCCATCTTCGAACTTAAACTAAATTTGGACAAAATATTACGATAGCCAAATTTTGGAACAAATCGGCTCATCCGTTTGAGAATTATCGTGCGCACCAGCCAGCCAGACAGACGGACGGACATTGCTAAATCGACTCCAAATTGTCTGAAACACATTTCGTCCAAACATACTTGGTGCCTAAAACCATTATTTCTATTCTATTTATTTCTAGCCTAAAGGCTGTGGGTATAATTATCAATTTTTACCCAAAAGTTTTGGTCCATTAATTTCATGTAAAATTATTAGCTTCTTCATTCTTTAGATTTCGCGCCGATAGGAATATTATTGCGATCGGGTAAAAATTTTGGGTTTGGTCGATTTCACACCTTACGATCATAACCAACATCTAATAGGGTCACATCTGGTCGGAACCCGACTTCTCCACAAAATTTCGTTTCGATCGGTCCATAATAGAGGCCTGGAGTTTTATTACAATTGTTAATATATGAAAAAATGGCAAGGGGAGAGGGCGACGAATACTACGCGATGTTACACGAATGTTGGACAAAAAAACACTTATAATACCCTTTCCACATTGTTGTATAAAGTATAAATATTTTATTTTAAAAAATCCGTAAATTGTAGGTAAAGGTTGTAAGTCTCTGCAAAAGTACAAAACTGTACAAAGAAAAGGTCGTAAGTCCAAAGACATCTAATTATCTCCCTACTTACTTACTTACTTAGCTGGCCCATTACAGAACATTTGTTCTATAGGCCGAACTAAGAAGAGATCTCCATTCCTCTCTATTTGTTGCTTCGCACTCTGGAATACCGCGCCTTTTCATCTCATCATCCATTTGTTTGCGCCATCTATTCTTTGGCCTGCCAATTCTGCGTGCACCGCCAAGCGGTCCGTATTTATAACCTTTTTAGCGGGTTCATCATCGCTCATTCTTATGATATGGCCTAGCCAACGCAATCGCTGCATCTCGATACGTTTAACAATATTGATGTCGTTGTATAGCAGATACAGCTCGTGGTTCATGCGACGTCGATATTCACCGTCAACGCAGATTGGTCCGTAGATCTTTCGAAGAATTTTTCTCTCAAACACACCAAGCACTGTCATGTCTGCTTGCGCAAGTACCCAGGCTTCGGAGCCATACATCAGCACGGGTAGTATCAGTGTTTTGTAGAGCGTTATTTTTGTTTGACAAGATGTGGCTTTGTTTTTAAACTGCTTACTTAAACCAAAGTAGCATCTGTTGGCCAATACAATTCTTCTTTTTATTTCACAACTGATGTCGTTTGTTGTGTTTACGGAGGTGCCGAGGTAGACGAAGTCTTTAACTACCTCAATATTATAGGAACCAACTTCCACAGTCGGTCCGAGCTCAATGGACGCATTGCGCGTCGACACCATTTACCGCCAGACCCACTTTAGCAGATTTTCCTTCGACCTTTATAAAGGTATCAGTTACTTCTTTTACTGTTCGGCCCATGATGTCTATATCATCAGCATAAGCAAGTAACATGTGACTATTGGTGTAGATTGTGTCA
The DNA here is from genome assembly GCF_047663935.1 of Musca autumnalis. Taxonomy (NCBI): domain Eukaryota; kingdom Metazoa; phylum Arthropoda; class Insecta; order Diptera; family Muscidae; genus Musca; species Musca autumnalis. Next base: position 76,040,476 of record NW_027412088.1, read on the forward strand.
CTTCTTTTGACGTTTGCCTCTCGTATAACCTTTTCTAGCAGGATGTTGAAGAGGTCACACGAAAGGCTGTCTCCTTGTCTGAAACCTCTTTTGGTACCAAACTCTTGGAGAGGTTCTTTCCTATTTTAACTGAGGACCTCGTGTCAGTTAAAGTCATTTTATAAAGCCGGATGAGCTTTGCGGAGATACCAAATTCAGACATGGCTTGGAATACCTTTGAACGCAGCGGGCTGTCGAAGGCTGCTTTATAATCGACAAAAAGGTGGTAGTTGTCGATTTGCATCTCTTGGGTCATCTTCAGGATTTGCCGCAGGGTAAATATCTGGTCAATGGTGGACTTGTCAGGTCTAAAGCCGCATTGGGCACAGGATACTCAGGTTCCAATCGTCGGGTACTCGTTCTTCCTGCCAGATGGTGGTAACTAGCTGATGAATACACCTTATCAGCGTGTCGCCTGCGGTTTTGAACAGCTCGGCTGGTAAGCCTTCGGCACCTGCTGCCTTATTATTCTTCAGCCGATTTATTGCTGTCTTTACCTCATCTTGGCTAAGCGGTATATATTCAATACCATCTTCTGGGATTGGGACTGTGGTATCTTCGTCATCTTCGCTGCTATTGGATACCAACAGATTTGACAAATGTTCTTTCTATATCCTGCGTACACTATCTGTATCAGTTACCAAATTACCTTGCTGGTCTCTACAGGAGGATGTGCCTGTACCAAAGCCATCAGTTTGATGCTTGACTCTTTGGTAGAATTTTCGGACTTCATTCTGGCTCCTGTACATCTCGATTTTTTCACACTCCCGCTTTTCTATCTCTCTCTTTTTCCTGCGGAAAAGACGTTTCTCCCCTCTCCTTTCCTCCCTGTATCTCTCTCATGCGCTACGCGTTGCTACGGATTGTAAAGTAGCCCTATATGCCGCATTTTTCTCTTCGGTGGCAGCACGACACTCCTGATCATACCATGGATTCCTTGGTGGAGGTCTCTGGTATCCAAGTATGGATTTTGCGGCTGTTTGCATGGAGTGAGCAACAATGCTTTGCCATTGCGCTGATATGTTATCGGGACGAGGAGTGCTTTGATTAAGCAATTGGGCTAGTTGAGTGGAATATGCTGTGGCTATCTGTTGTGATTGCAGTTTACCGATGTCTTACTTTCGTGTTGTGTTTGTTCGTACTTTGTCTGCTACGTTTATGCGGGTGCGTACCTTTGCTGCAACAAGGTAGTGATCCGAATCAATGTTTGCGCCTCGGAACGATCGTACATCCAACACGCTCGATGAATTTCTTCCATCTATCACAACATGATCAATTTGGTTTCTTGTTTTCTGATCTGGAGACAGCCAAGTGCCCTTATGAATATCGAGATGATTAAATCTGGTATTGCTAACTACCATGTTTTTTGCAGCTGCAAAGTCTATCAGCCTCATACCATTGTCAGATATTTCACTATGGAGACTGAATTTCCCGACTGTTGGGCCAAAGATATTCTCCTTTCCAATTTTGGCATTAAAATCGCCTAGAATGATTTTAATGTCATGGGCAGGGCAACGGTCATATGTTTCTTCTAAGCGCTCGTAAAATATATCTTTGGTCTGTTCGTCCTTTTCTTCAGTGGGAGCATCAGCGCAAATAAAGCTGATGTTGAAGAATTTAGCTTTTATTCGAATTGCAGCAAGTCTTTCATTCACTGCGGTCAAGCTGGATACCAGATGTTTTAGTCCCCGACTAACTACGAATCCACAACCAAACTCATGCTTTACGTAATGGCAGCTTTAATACAGTGCGTCACCTTTAGGTGTTGTTGTGACGCCTTTCCCAATCCATCGTATTTCCTGTATGGCAGTAATATCGGTCTTGTACTTTTCAAGTACGTCTGCCAAAGCGAAGACTGCACCTTCCCTATAAAGAGTGCGAACATTCCAGGTGCAGATTCGCAGATCATGGTCCTTAAAACGTTTGCGGGGTTCGTCAACTTTAGAGGGGTTTGTTTTTCTTTCTCCCTAACGCAATGGAATTTGATCAAACAAAATACATGTATTGAAGCGGAATAAATAAGCGAAGAATACTGACTTTACCACCTTAATAAAATCTTTAATACAGAATGCGCTGGAATGTGTTTTCTTCCTCCTGAAAATTGTATGAAAAGGGACTTACGACCTTTTCCGACGAGGCAGACGATACGTAACCCACCGAGAAACATTTTTGTGCTCAACAATAGTTTTTCATCATTCCTTAATCTTTCAATGAGTTAAAGATGTATTAAGTTGTTAGTATAGGGTTCTTCTATCCTTATTAAAAAAATCAGTCTTATAAGCTTCTAATAAGCTTTACTTATAGTACACTTTTTTACACCTTCTTCTATCCCATAGTGCATAATGCAAAAAAATACTAATTGACATTCAACAATTGCCATTGACATTGTTCCGCACTGCATGCTGCACAATTACCACTAAAGGCAATCCAATCTACCCATCCGGACATTTGAAGAATTGGTGATTGGTGATTTTTTTAGGAATAATCGTTGAACATGCGTGACTCTTTCAAGGTAGCAGCAGCCACAGCTTTACTTTAAATGTGAGCTCTTTAAAAATACATTTCAAATGTATCATCAGTCGACATTGGAACGAGAAGAGAATACAGACATACTGAATCTTATGAGATCCATTCTAATACGAATGTTGTAACACCGCTGGTAAACTAATCTCAAGGGCTTTTACAGAAAAACCACCTTGACAAAGTCAAGGATTCTTCATTCTGTTCTTTATTGTAAAAGTCATTCCTGCTGTATCATACGTATGTATGTGCATATAGTTGTTAATGGATTAGTAATAACAACTTGTTGCAGCAGCAGTTGCAGCGTGATGTTTTTTCTGTTGATACATGTATGTATGTGACTGCGATGAATTTGTAAGATTAGCTATGAAATAAGTAAAATGCGGAACCACCATATACCACGCGTATGCATAACATATCACAGGTGAAGAACAGAATGACTATGTATGGGTATCTCTTATTTTACTGTGTTCTCGGTTGTTATGGTTTTTAGTCAGGTTCAAGTTCACGTACAAGTCTTTAACAAAGATTAGTACTCTTATACGTGGTGAAATTGAGCGACACACGACCATCAGTCTAATTTGAATTACAAGGAAACACAGTGGCACGTGCAAGTTTAGGGTACATATTTCCTTTTTAAGGGAATTTTAGTGATGAAAAAGTGAGGTTAATAAATATTAAATATCCAAATCGACGTGGTGGGTATTTGGCTACTCAAAAATATTCATTATCACTTTTACATAGGCGATATCTATCGAAAAGAAATGACTCCTAAAATGATATCCACTTTTAAAAAGAACCTTCAGGTATCTCATCCGCAACACTTTAATGCTAATATATTTTTGTCGGCAAGTACATAACTCCAAAAAAGGCCACAAAATCTGAAAATCCCTTAATGCAGAATTATTGGGTAAAAGGATTTCGGTTGAGTAGCCGGTATTCGATTCCATATTGTCAATAGATGAAAGTTTCGATTCATACAGGCTGAGGGTATATGGACATTTTTTTTTTGAAAATTTAACATAGTTGAAGTCAAGGTTTACCCGTTTATAACTCGCGAATTGTGATTGTCTATTATACAAATTAAATGCTTTTGGATAAAATGAAATGTTTTTAGTCTTGGCAAAAAATATTGGCCTTAAAATTTAATTTGCGTGTGTAAATGCGTTGAAGCCAACTTGTCTTTTTTTTTGTCTTCTCTCGATTTGTGGTTAAACCGCACTTTTCCCGGTTTCCTTTCAAAGTAAAAGTAGAAGCGAACTAAACATCATCTTACCAATGTATAACTTTTCAAAAATTGATCTACGTCTACCATTAAATGGTGCTGATATTTTGAAACCAGATTTTAAGTGTTTTTTGAAATTTTCTTCTAATTTCGTTCCGCAAACAGGTTTTTCAAACAATTATGTATAGGAATGTAGAACTCGCGATTCCGGGTTATTTGATTGTATGTGTTCTGAATGTAGTCTACACAGCTTTACAGAAATCTGTATCCAAATACAAACATTTTGTGCGAACATTATTCTTAAAATTATATCGCGCATTTTATGGCGTTTTCAGGGGGTTGCTTCCACTGCAATGAAAAAACTAGTGCAGTATCTTCGTTTTTGCTTAAGCAGAGATTTAAAAACTACACTGCTAAGGGAGCTATATTAATTTTATCCCAAAACAGAGTGCGTGATGCTACCTACATCCACGGTTCTTGATTGATCACCTTGAAATGACATAAATCATTAGGTGACACTGAAACCTGATGCGGAACAAAATTGTATGCACTTTCGAACAAAAGTTCGAAAATGTTCGGAAATTTTGTGCGCACGATAACTCTTGAAGGGAGTAACCGATTTGGTCCATGCTTTGCCCATCGTGAAATGTGTACCGGACTTAGATAAGGTTTTAATATGGAGTCAATCGGTCTACTCCTTCGGGGACCTCCCTCACCATATTTCGGAAAAGTTCAGTTTAGGACCTGCTCTCGAATCGCTTTGATTTTTGTTGTAGCAACTTGTATTCACTGCCCCCCATACGACGGTACAAGTTTCATCAGGGGCAAGTCTATACTTTCTGAGAAAATTGCCTGAAAGGTGCAAAAAACCCTATGACAGCGTGTGTAGTGGTTGGAGCACAAGATAACTCTCGAACGAATCTGCCGATTCGGTCCAAAATGTGAATTTCGTACTATTTTCTGCAACCTTAGTTTATGTTCGAAAATAAGCCATATCAGTCCCCTCCTTCAGGTACCTCCCCCACAAAAGTTCAAAAATGTGCGCACGATAACCCTTTATGGGAAAGACCGATTTGGTTCATACTTTACACATCCTAAAATATGTACCAGATATGGGTCAGGTTCGAATATGGACTATATTTGTCCACTCCTTCGGGTACCCCCCACACACATTTTTGGATAAATACACTTTAAGACCTGCTCTCGAATCAATTTGATTTTTGTTGTAGCTATTTGCATTCGCTGCCTCAATTACGACAATAAAAGTGTTTTCAGGTTCAAGTCCATAATTCTTGAGAAAACAGTCCGAATGTTGTAAAAACCCCCTATGGCACCATACGTAGTGGCTGGAGAGCTCGAACCGAATACTACGTTCGTCCACACTTTGAATATCGTAATATTTCTTCGAATATTAGATGAAATTCGAAGAAAGTGCTTATACATAGGTCCACTCCTTCCGGTACCTGCCCCATAAAAGTTCGAAAATATTCGCTAGACGTAGCAACCGATTTGGTCCAAACTTTGGATCTCTAAATATTGTCGAAACTTAGTTTATATTCAAACTTGGGCCCTATCTGTCCGATCCTTTGGGTACCACCCACACAAATGTTTAACATCTTTGTGTGGTTAAGGGACTGGTCGAGGATCCTTCCTGTTTATAGCGATATTATGTTTTTCGTATGATAGTATGGTAAAAAAGCCCTATCTATCGATATTCCCGCAAATTTTTGCGCTTTAATCCTATCCATATTTTTGTCGGTTCATACGCCCAAAATTTTGAATACGTTTTTTTGGGCAAAAAGTATTTCAATCCACACAGGCTTAGGGTATATCTCTGTCGGCAAAGCCAACTGATACTTTTTTACTTGTTAAATGCTAAGATGCAGCCGATGCTACATCTTACAGTCCAAATTATATTTCAAAAAATATATACAACTTAAAAGATATTGATTTTGATAAATACGCAAATGCACATATTTTAAAAATGCATATAAATTAAAACGGTTTATTTGAAATCTATTTCGGTTTAAGAAGCCTAATGATTTATCTCAACAAACTTTTCCTCAAACTCCGCCCATTTTCTTGGAAGTTTCAGGAAATCTAATAGAAGTACTCTTTTAGATTTTGTCCAATGCTTTCAACTCTAGAACGCATGTGAAAACTATTTTTTCAAACCAAAATTTATTTTTCGTTATCCAATTATAAGTATCATTATAATTTTGGTCTTATTTGATTCCCCGTGAAGTTTTTATTTAGAACTAATTTTTTGTCATTTTTGACGGTTAAGTTGACCTAATTTTGAAAAAAGTCGGATTACATTTAAAATTTTGTCAATTTTTTGTAAAATCCGCGAATATTGAGTAACATTTTACACTCACTACTCACTGACGTCCCTTCGTGATAACTTTTAAGTGACAATTGTGTTCCTTAAACAATTGGCGTTTTTTTAATAATTTTTTCTTAAAAGAAGAAATAAAACCGCGATAACTTTTTTCCGCAACAACCAACAATTTGCTCGCGAGCGGATTTGTACAGGGGAGTTTTACCCAAAAATTCAATTCAATAATTGGCAATATTCCCCATATACTCGTATCTATCGGCAGACACGATAAATACTTTTTTACTTGTTGAACTTTATTTGTAATGACGAATATCCACGGGTTGGTTTGTGGCATTTAAACAAAGGGGATCAATATTAAAGAAGAAGGTCTTCTTTAAATTGGTCCTACTTATGTTATCAAAAGTGGCCATATACTAGAGGTATAGATTTTAAAGTCCCCCTAGGGACACCACTCACAGGTTCGTATTGGTTTCATGGATATAGTCCCTATATGTTCTAAAAAGTCAATATAAACAAACCGGGTATTCAATGTGCTAGGCGGGTGTGCTCACCATTGCATGGTGGCACCCCCAGTATAAAATAAAAAATAAAATTATTCCCTAATTACCACTGTGCCTTCCAATAATCACCGTCGTCTCAGTCATTGTCCATTAAATCGCTAGTTTTGTTCTCTGCATTGAGATTTATGTGGCCGACTGTGAAGCCTTGTAAATGTCAGTTGTATTTATAATTGTCATCATCTTTTAAATGTCATTAAACATTATTATTAGTAATCGGTAAATACTTTTGTATATGTATGTATGTTTGTGGACACAGAAGCAAAATGAAGTTGAAGCTGAAGGTAATTTTCTCAAAATTGACATTCTACATAGCAACTCAGTGTGTGTGTGTGTGTGTCTGTATATCTTCGATCACTTGATGTCCTTAGAGAATGTCACGTCTTCGTAATGGTTTCGTTGTTGTTGTTGTTGCAACAAAACTATTGTTAGTGGCGGTTTGTTTTATTGTTCTACTTGTTGATTCTGTCAAAGTGACAGCATAACATGTAAAAAGTTCTGTTCCACTCTCGATACTCTTTTCAATTAAATTCAAAGTTAACTTAAATGACACATGTTGAACGCTGTTCAAATCTCATTTGGATCAATGATCTCATCAAGACATATACGGTAAACATATAACAAAAGAATCTTTTTGTAAATGTTACGTGACTAAAGTGATGTAACTTCTTGGTTGGTTTTGTTGTTTAATTCAAGGGAAAAAGATATTATTCAATGTATGTATATGAGAGGTGCTCTTTAAGTATTATTTGACATGCTCTTGTCTTTTCAAAACATACGGATTATATTGTTTTTGGTTACCTATTTCCCTTCAAATGAGGATTTATGACAGTTTTGACAACTAATTTAGATGAAAAGGTCGAGGTGAGATGTCAAATAATTAATTGATTTGTTCGAAGGGGGGTTGATTGATATGTAGCTGACTTGAATGTCGTGTGAGGTGTAGTTATTGTTTCATTGAATGAAATATTTGTTGACTTTATTGAGTTTTTAAAAATGTTTTGTTCCAAATATTCATACAAAATGGTGTGTTATAAGTTTTTGTGGGCCAAGATTTTTTACAGCAACGACACCTTTGCCACACACGAAGATAATATAATTGTTCCACAAACATCCCAGACGGGACAGGGGAGACTTCCCTCATTACAATGAGTGCACCCCGATTCATAATTAGCTCAATGATATGAGGCCTACTGTTTATCGCCGAGTCCGAAAGGCGTGTCTTACGACACCACTTTATAGAGAAGTTATACATGGCTGAAATACTCAGAAAATGTCGCCAACATTACTGAGGGGTATTTTGCCATCGTTGAAAATGTTGAAGTTGCCTGGCCGGGGAATTGAACCCACGACCTTCGGCGTGCAAGGCGGGAGTGCATACCATTGCACCACGGTGGCACCCCAAGATTAGTCAATCTATAATTTTTATTTATTTGTTTTTATTTGATAATGATTCCGGCTTAATTGTGCGGTTAGTAGAGTTTGAACCTGTCCAATGTCTCGATATGTTTAATTATTTTGTCTATTTTTGATCTGAGAGTTTCCAGTTAACTCTTTTAGGGAATACCTGGTTTAGTACAAGCATTACGTATTAGAGCAGATAACTAAATTTACATAGAGTTCAAAGATGTTCATTCCTGCCGGTAACTCCCCTAAAAACGCTTTAATTTGAGGACTATATTGTTTGCGTTTGGATTACACCGATTAATTCCTTTTTCGGGATGCCCATAATTCTCGATATAAGATTTCGAAAATTAATAACAATCCTTACATAGATATTTAAGTTGTTGTTGTTGTTGTAACCATATTTTATATCTTGTATACTCGTATTTCTTCTCTGGCTCTGGGCCTATCTCCAGTTCTACGAATGTAACTGCTTCGATGGGATGTAACCACATATCTACTGGAGTTAGTTGAGTAGGTTTGGCAGGACAGTTGTAGTGCGGGCCTGTGCCACCGAACCTTGCCTTATAGGAATTTAGACGGCTTCACCATCTCGGGCGTAGTTGAGCCAAAACTATTTTATTTGTAGTGGCAATTTACGCTCTTCAGTTGCGATAGATGGGGAATGTTCTCCGAGGATCGCATTCACACGATAGTTGTTCATGGCATCTACGACTGCATCCATGTGAATGCTATTTAAAGCTTCTTGATAGGCTTGTTTATTTAAGGGTTCTTTCTTGTAACGATGGACTTCTCTTTCTAGATCATGAAGATCCTTTCTAACTTGTCTGGGTGGGGGACATATCCACCATTTGGTGATTAGGATGGCTCTAACGGTAACACCCGCGCAAGTACTGCAAAGAAAGCATCCTAGTGTGTTGCTGTACTGAATGAATATTTGTCTCCTCATGTAGATGGTCCACCCAAGACATTAAAAGCACCCCGACGCAGTTCTCTTTCGGCATTCGGTATGACAGGATTGAATATTTTTTCATCGCTTTGCCCTAATATTCGCGAATCAAACTGGCGTCGCATAGCTTACCACAGACCGACCTATGGCGCTTTTTTTTATCTGTATCCCAAGTACTGCCGGCTAGGGACTTGGGGACTTTGTGGCATTCGCGGACGACATGAACATGCTCTCGAATGTGACGTCTTTTGATAAGTCAGGAGCCACCATCACTGTTCTATCACACGGCTTGCTCATGTTGAGTCCTTGACTAATATGTGTAGAGATGGCGTTCTGTGCTGCTTACGGAATCCATGCTGAGGATCGGCAACTGGATAGTAATTTCTGACGTTGCGGATGGTTTTTGCTACAGGAGGATCTTTGCAATAGCGAAATTGAACTTTACGATTCACCTTTGCTGTCATCCATCCTGCTCAATTTCCAACTTCGGAAACGACGTGTGTGACTAGTGATAGGTTGAGAACTTTAGTGAGATAATCGTCTCCCGGCACATCTAGCTGTTTTAGCATTATCATGGAGATTCCAAAGACCCAACGCTTTGTATGATTTAGCGTTCATGAAGACATTCCAGCATCATCCACTGTAAATTGTGGGGGTTAATCCTTGACAGGAAGGTGTTCGACAAACTGTCTATTAATATAACTCGCGCATCTCTTCGGATCCGTCGCCAAATGTGACAGAGATCCTATCTTATTTCTTTCAAGAGTTCGAGAGTGACTTAACCGTTGCGCTCAATTCACTTACTCCGGCTCCAACATTGCAACTCTTCAGATGATTTATTCATTTGTTCTGCTTATGCTCACCTATCAACCTGTTAACTTTCAGTGTCAGTTCCATGACTCTGGGGTCACTGGGGTTGGCACACCAAAGTTCCTCACGCTCATTTGCTAATCCTGTGGTCTCTCAATTGATGTATTCGACCAGCAGGTATAGAATTTCAAGACTACTTGTTTGGCTATACTTGTTTGGGTATACACTCCCGCGACGGCCGGTTCTATGCACCGGATTGACTCGGAGGAATCTTCGACCAGGGGCCGTCACCTCAACAATTATGTGTTTGTGTTCGTGTATTTTTTTCACCATGGGAGCGGCAATTTATCCCGGAATGTCTGCTCCGAGCTCTTCTGGTCCGTGCCGGGATAGAAATGAACCCCGGGCCAGTATGGATCTGTTCCGTTTGCCAGATCCGCATCCACCACATGTCAACAATGGTGAGATGTAATTGATGTATGGAATGGGTGCATTTTCGTGGGTGCTCTGGCCTTAGTAGCACCCGGGATTACAGCGACAGTAATGTTGCTGCTTGCTGCGTCAGCGCATCACCCAGTGCGTCTTCTACGTCGTCGTCTGACTCATCGTCGTCGTCGGAATACGAGACGCCCCCGCAGTCTCCCCAACAACAACAACAAATGCAGCATCTAACACCACATGTTGTTGTTCAACGGCCCGGAAATGCATCATTCCTGCAATTCAATTGCAACGGTCTCCGCAATAAGGTCAGTGAAATTGTGGACTTTATGAGTCGGAAAAACATCATGGTCGCCGCGATCCAGGAAACAAAGCTCACCGCCACCTGTAGCTTACGTTGTGATGGTTACAACGTTTTGCGGAAGGATCGCACAAGAAGCGGAGGAGGAGGACTTGCCTTCCTTTATGTGTCGGAAAAACATCATGGTCGCCGCGATCCAGGAAACAAAGCTCACCGCCACCTGTAGCTTACGTTGTGATGGTTACAACGTTTTGCGGAAGGATCGCACAAGAAGCGGAGGAGGAGGACTTGCCTTCCTAATACACCAGTCTGTTCAGTACAGACCTATCTCGCTTGAGCTTGGCTCTAGTGACCCATACATGGAGTGTATGGGGGTAGCAGTAAAGTGTGGTACTGCCGAGGTAGAGCTGCTTAATGTGTACATACCGCCGATGAATAGCTGTGCCCGACGTTATATGCCCAACATTAGTTCGCTGTTAGAGGGCGATAACCGTCTGGTGCTAGGGGACTTCAATGCTCATCATGAGCTTTGGCACTCCGTCCTAGGTAATGACCAGCGGGGTACAGCGCTGGCAGAGCAAATCGATAGCTCCACGTTTTGCACGGTGAATGAAGACGCTCCTACGAGGATTAGAGGAAACTGCCACAGCTCGCCAGATATCACCATTGTGGCACCAAGTCTGATAATTGACGTAACCTGGCAATCCGTCATTTCCCTTAGTTCGGACCGACTCCCTATCATCGTCTCCGTAAACAGACCACCCGACTTCATAACCTCTGAACGCCGTACTTTCCTGAACCATGATAAAGCTGATTGGCAAGGTTTCAGAGAATTTACCAATCACCGCTTCAGTCAATTGCCCACCCCCTCAGATCCTCGGGTAGCTGAGAGAACTTTTCGAGACATCATCACTAAAGCAGCCGCACGCTACATACCTGCTGGTCGAATACCCGAATTAAGACCAGCAGAGGCGACGGGACTAGCAAATGAACGTGATGAGCTTCGTCGTACGAACCCCGAAGACCCAAGAGTTAGAGAACTTACTCTTGAAGTCAACAGGCTAGTGGGCGAACATAAGCGGAAAAAGTGGCTAGACCATCTGAAGCAGTGCAACATTGGTGCAGGAATAAGTAAATTGTGGGCAACGGTTAAATCACTCTCGATTCCGGAAAAGAAGGATGACAGAACGGCGGTTACTTTCAACGGCGTGACAGTAACTGACCCAAAGAGGTGCGCGTGTTATTTTAACCGGCAGTTCATAGAGCACCCCGAGAGTGATAGGGCGAAGAGAAGTGTGCTACGCCGTATAAGAAGAACTCTTCCAGCCGAGGAGGTACCACCACAATTTACGATGAGCGATGTTGCAGATGCCATCCGAAACGCTAAATCATCCAAAGCGTTGGGCCCGCACCGAATATCGATGGTAATGCTTATGCAGCTGGATGAACCTGGAGTTGAGTATTTAACAAGTGTTCTCAACCTATCGTTAGCCACCCATGTTGTACCGGATGCCTGGAAAGTTGGCAGGGTGGTCCCGCTACTGAAGCCTGGCAAGGATGCCAGCAGAGGTGAAACGTACAGGCCGATTTCACTCCTGTCGCCAGTAGCAAAGATCCTAGAGGCGCTACTCCTCCCCACGTTGAGAAGGTGTTTTCCAGTTGCCCAACATCAACATGGATTTCGGAAAATGCATAGTACTACAACATCATTAGACGCCATATCCACACATATCAGTAGAGGACTGAACCAGAAAAGGCCGTGCGACCGAACAGACATGGTGGCTCTTGACCTATCGAAGGCCTTCGATACCGTCAACCATGCCAAGCTGTTCGAGGATATAGAGAAAACTAATCTCCAGCCATGTTTGAAACGTTGGGTAATCAACTATATGTGTGGACGCCAGTCGTTTGTAGAATTCAGAAACAAGAAGTCCAAAACCCGTAGAGTGAAACAGGGAGTTCCCCAAGGAGGGGTGATATCTCCGGAACTGTTTAACCTCTACCTTTCTGAAATTCCACACCCTCCAGACGGCATAGAGATCGTGATGTATGCGGATGATTGTACGAGCTTGGCGTCGGGTCCTATCGTCGATGACATATGTGATAGGTTAAATGTCTACATAGCTGACCTAGTGCAGTTCTTCCATCTGAGGAATATGAAAATATCCGCCGCTAAATCCACAGCCACGCTGTTCACCACATGGACGGCCGAGATGAGGCTCCCACTGAACATATTGGTCGATGGTGCACTGATTCCGACCACCAACTACCCTAAAATACTGGGTGTAACGTTCGATAGCATCTTCAAGTCGTCCGCGCATGCCACAGCTATTTGCAATAAGATCAGAAGTAGGAACAAGGTTCTCAAGTCGCTGGCCGGCAGCACTTGGGGTGCTGATAAAGAAACCTTGTTGACCACCTACAATGCAATAGGTCGGTCTGTAGTAAGCTATGCGGCGCCAGCGTGGTCCGCAAAGGTTAGCGCATCGCAGTGGAAGAAGATTCAAACCTGCCAGAATGCCGCACTGAGGACTGCAACAGGGTGCCTCCTCATGACACCAGTGGACCATCTTCATGAGGAGGCGAAGGTTTTACCGGTGCGTCAGCACAATAAGATGTTGTCGATGCAGTACCTGCTTGGGTGTTACCGCAGTGAGCATCCCTGTCACGATTTAATGGACAGGCGCCCCCCCACCCAGGCACGTCAGGAGAGACCTTCATGATCTAGAGAGAGAGGTCCAAAGGTATAAAAGAGAACCGCTAGATCAACGAGCCTATCAGGCAGGCTTGAATCGCATTCACACCAACATGGTTGCGCAAGCAGTACGAAGATACAGTGTGAATGCCGTACTTGGATACCATCCCCCATCCATCGCAGCAGAAGAACGACAGCTGCCAAGGCAAACAACAACAACAACCAGCAGGTATATGACGAGCGGGTGCAGCAGTGATGATGTTTCGGAACGTCATCTCTGCAACCCGAACATCGGAAGGGTTGGGCAGGTCTCTGAAGCGGTGATTACTGTCAAATGAAAAATATTACAAAAGAAAATATTTTTCATTTAAAATTTTCATAGAACTAGAATCCAGCCCCAGGTGACACGATGGTTATGTATGGCGAATTGTGACATTCTCCGGTTATTCTGGTAGGGGCGTCCTCATTGACCTTGTAAAACGTAGAGCTGGCAGTCTGCTCAGTTGATACTTTACCCCTTTGGTCGTTTCCGAGGACTAAATTCCACAACTCATGACGAGTATTAAAGCCACCAAGACCAGACGGTTATGACCTTCCAAATGCGAGCCATTGCACGATGGGGCCAATAGCAGGTTTTCGAGGCAAAAAGTCAATTATTGAAGTTAACAATTTGAAAAAATAATAACGGATTTCGATTGCCAACACTCTGAATCACTAAAAATAAAAAAATAAATCAATCTGGTAACATCACATAGCGACATACTGATCTGGCTATGGTGACATATTTTCTTATGCATCATTTTCCGACATTCATTATAAATAAGTAGTGAAAGCATTTTAGGCGCCAAAAGGAACATTTCAACATTTTTATATTTTTTACACATGGAAAGCTCTTCAATGGATATGTAAAATAAGATAGTGTTAACAAATAATAAAAATGTTATGCGTGGTAAATGTATTTTTGAGTTAAGATGTTATGTCTTTTTTGGAGTATTTTGCTTTGTTATCCATGTGTTCTCTGGAGTATAACTTTTGAGATCTAGGTAGATCTAGGATATTATAAATATATGTTGTGAAATGTATTAATGTGTACTATCATTTTGTGAAAAAATTAGCTGCGCCCAGCTGCGCCTTTTCATAAAAAGCTGATTTCAGATGTCGTAATAGTTAAAAATATGGACATTTTTATTTTTTGGTTGGAGAATAATCTGAAACCCATTAATGTTATCAATTGGATTTCGGAAAAATTTAATAGATGTATATAATAATATATAATTTCCAAGATATCGCAGACAAACTTTGGCTTTTGTAGTGGAATCTTAGCCGATTTTTACTAAATTTGGAACCTTGTTTTATTAACTTATAACAAACCACAGACAAAACCATGAAATTTGAACATATGTATATAGGGGAGCTATTTCTATATCTGAACCGATTTCAATATAACTTGAAAAACTTATTTGTAGTCCGAATTCAGTAACATTTTCTAAATTTTATTGTAATTTGATGGAATTTGCATGCTTGGTGAATCATTTGCCTGAAATATATATGGGAGCTATATCCAATTCTGAACCGATTTCAATATGATATGCCAAAAATGTTTCTATACAAAAATCCGTCACACATTTCAAATTTCATCAAGATTGGACATACATAGCGGGATTGGTGACCAAATACCTAAAATCGGGCGAAAATATATATGGGAGCAATATCAAAATCTGAACCGATTTCAATATAACTTGGCAAACTTATTTGTAGTCCTAATTCCGTGGTATGTCCCAAATCGCATAAAAATTGGGCAGAATTTGCGTGTTTGGTCCATCAATTGCTTGAAATCGGACGAACATATATACGGGAGCTATATGTATATATGAACCGATATGAACCAAATTTGGCATATTAGTTTCTAAGCCCATTATAAACATCTGTACAAAATTTAGAAGGTCTAGCTTGCCCCAGTGATTTGTTGCCTCGAAAAACTGTCATTGGCCCCATCGTGCATTGTTGGGCTTATAACCAGTAGTACAGCTACTTATGGTTGGTTGTATATACTCAGCAACTCTACCTCGGCAGTTCCACATCTGACTGCTACCCCCAACATTCCATGTACGGGTCATTAGAGCCAAGCTCAATCGAGGAAGATCCGTACTGAACAGAGTTGTGAGAGAGGTGCGATCCTTCCTCAGTACGTTGTAACCATTACAACGCTGCAAGTTGTAGTTGTTGTTGAGCTTAGTTTCGTGCACCGGAAAAAAGGATGCATTTGCAAGGATTAGAACAATAACGGTAGCTGTAAAGTGCTGCACGTATGACTACTGTTTGATGGCGACAACGACGGCACACTACGGGCTGTGTTCACGCTGCATGCAGCAACATTGTCCCTTTTGAAGTCTCTCGCAGGGACGAGTCCAGAACAAACCCAGTTTTTGACCGAACTAGCAAGTAATTTGATATTTGTGGTTTCCAGTGGTCCCACAACTTCTCCATCAAAAATTGTGTTTTAGTATAGCCCCCCATATACTGGTAGATCCCGATTTTCGGTATTTTTCAGAATTTTTACTATATATTCTTACCGAACTACTTGTAATTTGACATTTGAGATTCCAGTGGTCACAAAACTTCTCCACCAAAACCTCTCAACATATATCCATGGTACGACCCGATTTTAGGTATTTTGATGGTATTATCTAGGTCTAAAATTTAATATTTTAGGTTCCAGGTCACTAAAGATCTCCACAAAAAAATTACAACATTAGTCCAAACTTTGACATAGCCACCACATAAATGTAATATTATAATAATTGTTCCACAAACATCCCAGATTGGACATGGGAGACTTCTCTCACATATAGGTACGGCGTGATTTAAGACATTGTTGGAAAATAACTTTTTACTTGGTTTTTCTGTGGAAAAGACGTTTCTCCTCCCTTCTTTTCTCCCTATGGCACTTTCGTGTGCTACGTGTTGGCGCTAATAGAAGTATGAGTTATTACCTTTAGGTGCATCAATCTAGTCCATATGAGGCGCTCAACGCCAAAACGGCCTAACACACATGCCCAATAAACTCAAAGTGACTATAAAGATTTATAGAGAAGGTGCAGTTTACGCATTGGCAGATGTACTTGACAAGTACAAGGCCGACATTACTGCCATTCAGGAAATTCGATGGATTGGGAAAGGCGTCACAACAACACCGAAAGGTGACGCACTGTATTATAGCTGCCATGACACAAAGCATGAGTTTGGTTGCGGATTTGTAGTTGGTCGGAGGTTAAAACATCTGGTCTCCAGCTTCACCCCAGTGAATGAGAGACTCGCTGCAATTCGATTAACAGCAAAATTCTTCAACATCAGCTTTATTTGCGCTCATGCTCCCACTGAAGACAAGGACGAACAGACCAAAGATATCTTTTACGAGCGCTTAGAAGAAACTTATGACCGTTGTCCTGCCCATGACATTAAAATTATTCTAGGCGATTTTAATGTCAAAATTGGAAGGGAGAATATCTTTGGCCCAACAGTCGGGACTGATAGACTTTGCAGCTGCAAAAAACATGGTGGTTGGCAGTACCAGTTTTAAGCATCTCGATATTCATAAAGGCACCTGGCTGTCGCAATCGAAAGATGGAAGACATGCATCGAGCGTGCTAGATGTACGATCGTTTCGAGGTGCAAACATAGACTCGGACCACTACCTTGTTGCAGCAAAGGTACGTACCAGATTAAATGTAGCAAACAAATTGCGAACATACACAACACGGAAATGGACATCGGTAAGCTGCAATCACAACAGATAGCCACAGCATATTCCACTCAACTGGCCTTATTACTTAATCTATAACATATCAGGACAATGGCAAAACATTGCCCACTCCATGCAAACAGCCGCAAAATCAGTACTTGGATACCAGAGAATTCCATCAAGGAATCCATGGTATGACCAGGAGTGTCGTGGTGCTACCGAAGAGAAAAATGCGACATATAGGGATACTTTAGAATCAGTAGCAAGGCGTAGAACATGAGAGAGGTATCGGGAGAAAAGGAGAGAGGAGAAAAGTCTTTTCCGCAGGAAAAAGAGAGAGAGAGAGCGTGAACAAATCGAGATGTACAGGAGACAGCATGAAGTCCGAAAATTCTACCTAAGAGTGAAACATCCAACTGATGGCTTTGGCACTGGCACATCCTTCTGTAGAGACCAGCAAGGTAATTTGGTAACTGATGCAGATAGTGTGCTAAGGATGTGGAAAGGACATATTTCCAAACTGTTGGTATCCAATAGTGGCGAAGTCGACGAAGATACCACAGATCCAATCCCAGAAGATGGTATTAAATATATGGCACCCAGCCAAAATGAGGTAAAGACAGCAATAAACCGGCTGAAGAATAATAAGGCAGCAGGAGCCGATAGCCTACCAGCCGAGCTGTTTAAAACCGGAGGCGACAAGCTGATAAGGTGTATGCATCAGCTAGTTAGCTCCATCTGGCAGGAAGAACGCGTACCCTACGATTGGAACCTGAGCATCCTGTGTCCCGTCCATAAGAAAGAAGATAAGACTTTATGCTCCAACTATAGGGGCATAAGTCTTCTCCCTATCGCCTACAAGATAGTGTCAGTGATATTGTGCGAACGACTAAAGCCCATGGTCAGACCAGACCAGATATTTACCCTGCGGAAAATCCTGGAGAAGAGCCAAGAGATGCAGATCGACACCTACCTCTTTTTTGTCGAACCTCTCCGAAGAGTTTTGTACCAAAAGAGGTTTCAGGCAAGGAGACAGCCTGTCATGCGATCTTTTCAACATCCTGCTAGAAAAGGTTATACGAGGTGCAAACGACAAAAGAAGTGACACAATCTACACTAATAGCCACATGTTACTTGCTTATGCTGATGATATAGACATCATGGGACGATCAGTAAAAGAAGTGACCGATATCTTTATGAAGGTCGCAGAATAATCTGCTTAAGTAGGTCTGGCTGTAAACGGTGAGAAGACCAAGTTAATGGTGTCGACGCGCAATGCGTCCATTGATCTCGGACCAACTGTTGAAGTTTGTTCCTATAATTTTGAGGTAGTAAAAGACTTCGAATACCTCGGCACCGCTGTAAACACAACAAACGACCTCAGT
Source organism: Musca autumnalis (assembly GCF_047663935.1). Lineage (NCBI taxonomy): Eukaryota > Metazoa > Arthropoda > Insecta > Diptera > Muscidae > Musca > Musca autumnalis. The sequence continues at coordinate 76,058,882 of NW_027412088.1, forward strand.
TGTGAAATAAAAAGAAGCATTATATTGGCCAACAAATGCTACTTTGGCTTAAGTAAGCACTTTAAAAACAAAGCCACAACTCGTCAAACGAAAATAACGCTTTACAAAACACTGATACTACCCGTGCTGATGTATGGTTCCGAAGCCTAGGTACTTGCGCAAGCAGATAAAGTAGTGATTGGCGTGTTTGAGAGAAAAATTCTTCGAAAGATCTACTGAACATCGAGCTGTATCAGCTATACAACGACATCAGTATAGATAAACGTATCGAGATGCAGCGATTGCGTTGGCTAGGCCATATCATAAGAATGAGCGATGAAGAACCCGCTAAACAGGCGTGTGAATTCGGGCCACGTGGCGCTGCAGGCAGAATTGGCAGGCCAAAGAATAGATGGCGGTGGATGAAGAGATAATAGGGCACGGAATTCCAGTAAGCGAAACACTAAACTGAGAAAATTGGAGATCTTTTCTTAGTTCGGGCTATTGAACAAATGTTCTGTAATGGGCCAGCTAAGTAAGTAAGACTATAAAGATCGGATCGGATCTGGTATGGTTTTTTTTGCCTCGAAATGATCGTGCGTCCAACACACTTCCTTCGATCTATCACAACATGATCAGTGGTTGACATAGGTCCATGTTTTAGAATAGTCCCCATAGTCTACTTTTTTGGTTCAAAATATTTCATTTCAAATATTTCCATTTTGCAACTGGTACACCTAGTTCCGGATTGCAGCGAATTCGGTTGAACAATATATCCGTACATGTAAAGTACCACAATTCAGGACGACTAGTTATATGGGAACTACACGAAAACGTAGACCTAGGACTCCAATATTTTTGTTAGAGTGTTTCAGGTCACGAGGTCCCATTCATAAAAATTTTAGTTCGATATATTATCTAGAAGTATTTTTGTCACACCTTCCCATGTAAGTGTGACCACTGTGCAATGGTCCCTAAATCGTAAATGCACCAATGGGGATCGTTTTCGTTTTTCATAGTAGTATTTTTTTATTTGTTTGGGTTACTGACCCACCTCTATACCCCTTCATTTCTGATCAGGGCTTGACTCAGTTAGTCATCTACTCATAGAAACCTAAGTAGCCAAATAGTACCTCCATAGAAAAATGAGTTAAATATATTTAATATCTGCAAAAATATTGTTTATGTACACATTAAAATGAAACCTCCAAATTGAACACCCTATCCACAATCAGTAACAAAAAAAACAACAACATCATTTTTATATCTATCATCACAATTCCATTTCATGTCATTCATTCATCGCAGCTACTAATCCCTCATACCGTTGCCAATTGTTATGAATTTGCTTGTCAAAATATGGTTTTTTGAATAAATTTAAAGTGTCAATTAGCCTGTCACTTCCCTGCCGCTTGACCGACCATAAACAAATCCGAAAAGTAGTCATAAACAAAGGTATTTTATTGTTATTTATTTCCATTTATTGTTCGCGCATACCTACCTACCGTTTCTAAGAAAATAGTCATGTCATGTTTCGCATGTCCAAATGACAAAAGAAACAAAACAAAAAACGTATACATTTTTTAATTAAATCTTTATTTCTTGTGTAAAACGCAAAATTGATTTTACGGCTTTAGATTTCAATTCCAAATACAAAGCTTAGATTCAAATAGTTTCAAATTGGTCCAATCTTAACAAAAGCCTGTATTTGGGAAAGGTAAAGAGTGAACACCGGTACAGTAGCTTTGTTTGGCGGTTTTTCTGTCATAACCAATGACGTTATATGACTGACATACTATCAAAGAAACGACAAAGGTGAGAGGTGCCGCCGTCACATTCGCTAGGTTGTGTCAAAATTTTATTAACGAATGTAGGTGGTCTTTTTTATTAATTGAGCCTTTGCCACTGCCACCGTGTGGAGTGTTTATGGCGTTGATTGATCTCCTCTTTTTTCGGTTTTGTTCAAATTGTGTGTTCGGTTGAGATATTGGATTTTGGTGTTAATTAGCTGCTGTGTAAATCATCACCGGCCAACTGTGAATTTGAAATTGTATTTCTGTTTGATTGCTTTTTTCGAAAAATTGATTTTTTCGTTAGAATTTATTGTGCTTTTCTGTAATCATTCAAAATAAGCTGCAATTTCTTAAGAAATTATATTGCGTTGCTCATCATAAAAGTTGAGAGCATTAAATTTGGATGGTCTTCCAAGCCTATAAAGCAATAAAATTATGAAAATTTGTCTAATAAAGTCATAAATCATATACGTTTCGTGTGGGATTCCATTTTGTATAATTTGCCAGAGATTAAATGTGAGCTAAAATTAACAGAATATTGAAAATGTTTAACCATTATATAAGATAGGATATATATGACCGAACGTGTGAGGTATAAACCAATATCAACATCGTGGCCCAAGAAATGCCGCCACAAAGCAACGTTACGGTCCAAAGGAAAAACTACAAAAATTCATGTTAAGGGCTGAGGTAGCTAAAACATACTGGGAACAAAATCAAAAGTACCGGTCATCTTTGCCCGCAGAGATATACTCCCAGGCTGTGCAAGATTCACTTTTGGCAGTTTTGTTAAGATGTGTATTATTTTATTGTTGTAAAATATAATATATTTTTTTCCTTATTACAAAACAGGATTTGAAATACATGAGTTTATGTAGCCCCAGCGCCACATGGACATTTTTGGGGCAATTATAAAAAGTTAACACTTCATTTTCAAAGAATATAAAAGTGATAAACAAATAAAACAGGCTTGTTATAAGAAAAAGTAAAAGGTTATATTACATTAGAAGCATTTCGATACCGTTCAAAAGATATAATTTTAAATTAGATTTAAAACTGCAGATTTTGGCAACATCTTTGATGCTTTGTGGAAGATGGTTATATTCAGAAGAACCGTCATATTCAATACGTTGCTTAGTAATTTCTAGTCTACATCTCCTAATGTGAAGATTTGAAAAATTTCTGCTATTAAATCTAGTTTGATTTTGAGAAAATGTAAGAACGTGATAACCAATATTTTTTAGTGATTTAAACATGTACGTTTATAATTACATTTTGTTATGGCCTTTACAAAATGCAATTATAACGTATTGGCAGAATAGTTTTAGATATGTTCTTAAATAATAAGTTCGTTGAATACGTACGTGGAATATTGTAAACAATTCGCAGAGCTTTGTTTTGAGATCGCTGTAAGGACTTGAAATCACTATTCTTTTTATAAGCATCAATCATGGGCAAATATTTATAATGACTATGGATGCGGGCATTATATAACAATAATTTAGTTTTTCCATCAAATTTGGTTTTAAATTTATAGAGCAATCCGATAGCAGGAGTAACTTTCGAATTTAAATTTTTCAAATGGGAATTCCGTGATAGGTTAAATTGAGTGTTCATATTCGTTTGGAGATATAAAACAATCTGTATAGTATGGTTGGTACAGGTACAAGTTTTTAGAATATCCTTCATAAAACGATACCTGAACTCGCAAGGTTTTTAGCCACATTATTCAACCGAAATGGCTTGATTTGGTATTTAGTCTCCACTGGAGACATCAAATACTTCTGCAGAGAATTATTGGTATACGTAAGTCCAAGTTCTGATGTGGCTACCATAACTCTCTACCGATTTTCGATATGTTTCGTTTTAGTATCATTATCCCTACAATTTAGTATTTAGTCTTCGTTGTGGGTATTCCCGCGTATAATTTTCGGTACCGGTTCAAGTTTTTTATTTAGCCTTCATGGAACAGTTCCTCCCGACTCTTTGTATTTTAGTCTCCCTTGGAGGTATAAAATATTTCGGTAGATTGTCGATATAGGTCCACGTTTTGATATAGCTCCCATAAACCATACCACACGATTTTTTGGGGATTTTGATTGTTATAATATAATTTATGGAGAAAGGTATAGAAGAATCTACACACAAAATTGCATCAAATTCGGTCCAACACAATAACGACACATACACAAAAGCCTTTGATTGTGACAAGCTACATTTTAAATTATCGGGATTGTACTAAATGTGGGGTTAATTTTACTAAAATTAAGGATACTATCCATAATTTTACAATTGCGAAAAATTGGGCTGACCGCGACAATCTACTTCTAGCAATTTTAAAACAATACGTAAAAAAATATATTGGATTCGCTTTTTCTTAATTTTGTGTGGGAGAGGTACCCCGGCCCCTCCATTTAGCCCTTTAAAAAATCACTTACGACCTATTCTCAGACCTAAAAACTTCACATACAAAATTTCATCAAATTCAGTCCAGCCGTTTCGGAGAAGTTCAATTTCGAACACCGTGACAGGAGAATTTTATATATAGATACACGGAAGAAAAAAGGCCTCTCTAACATACACTACCGCTCACTTGAATAGAACCCCCCTGCAAAATTTTTTTCAACCTCCATTTTTTCCGAATTATACAAGATATGAAATTTTTAAGTTTTATTATATTTTGCTTCATGTGTTTGGAGTAAACGTAGTCATTCATTTGCATTCAAATCAAATTTTTATAAGAATTATGCAAGGAAAAAAAAAATAAAGTCAAGAATTGAAGAAAAAAAAATTGACTCATTTGAATAGAACCCCCCTTTAAAACTTGGGAATACAAAAAGATTGTAGTAGAATATCGATGCATATTTACTCTATATTGAAAACGAAGTACTTTCAGTAATATTCAGTAAAAGTATATCCCTCCTGATTAAGGATACACCCGTATATCCTACTTTGACAAGGATTCTGTAAATAATCAGGTGTAATGCCCAACAAAGCTTGCTTTTTTCATTCAACAAGTTTATTTTTGGAAGCGTGCTGTCTCCTATAGACGTATATTTTACGCATAAATCATTCCCATACATTTTAGAGAATATTTACCACTGTAGAATATGGCGGATCCGCAAGGATTTTCGCATTTCTTTTCAAAATTTTAAGTTGTTATGACTCGAAGTGTACAAAAGTTTATAAAATCGTGATGAAATTTCCACACGGGATATTCAAAAATGTTACTCACTACTGGATATGTCTGTTTCAGAACTCCTTTATAAATTGCCGTACGCATTAATGTGAAGTAAATTGACGCTCATGACCTTAATAATTAGTAACGCCTTCCAGCAAAATAAAAGCACAGTCATCGCTACAGAAACAATTTAGAAGACGCGAAAAAAATAGTTCCATAGTTATGCAATTGTTTACTTAATAAAGATAGTCCTTACTAGTTATGAAGGACATGGGCGTCAATTTCTTTCACCCTAAATGCGCACGACAATTTACAAAGGAGTTCTGAAACAGACATATCCAGTAGTGAGTAACATTTTTGGATATCCCGTGTGGAAATTTCATCACGATTTTATAAACTTTTGTACACTTCGAGTCATAACAACTTAAAATTTTGAAAAGAAATGCGAAAATCCTTGCGGATCCGCCATATTCTACAGTGGTAAATATTCTCTAAAATGTATGGGAATGATTTATGCGTAAAATATACGTCTATAGGAGACAGCACGCTTCCAAAAATAAACTTGTTGAATGAAAAAACCAAGCTTTGTTGGGCATTACACCTGATTATTTACAGAATCCTTGTCAAAGCAGGATATACGGGTGTATCCTTAATCAGGAGGGATATACATTTACTGAATATTACTGAAAGTACTTCGTTTTCAATATAGAGAAAATATGCATCGATATTCTACTACAATCTTTCTGTATTCTTTATAATTTCATATCTTGTATAATTTGGAAAAAATGGAGGTTGAAAAAAATGTTGCAGGGGGGTTCTATTCAATTGAGCGGTAGTGTATGTCCCAGACATATTTTTCAGCAAACATATATTTGTTTGCAATCAGTCCCAAACATAAGATTTGTTTTGGTCCTGCAAACAAATATATGTTTGGGTGCAAACAAATTATATGTTTGGGTGCAAACAAATACAAAACCCAAAAGCCACAAAAAAAACACCATTGGGCGCTTACTGAGAGCAAGGGAGCGTAAATTTCAATGTAAAACATATTGAAATGTTTGCTCACTTGCTCTCAGTAAGCGCTCACTGGCTATCTCTAACATATACACACATTTATAAATGGTGGTGGTTTATTGGTTATATAATGTAATAAATAGGTACATCCATATTTCAAATATACATGCATATGTATGTAAATGAAAAATTTATTCATGTAATTACCAATATTAAATGCGATTTCTTCATTGTTCAATAAAGTATTTCCATTCAGCGTATTGATTCTATTATAAAATTTCCATTTATAAAATGTATTGGTCATTTAATTTACTAAAAAGCACCATTTCTTTAAGAAAACAAACAAAAACACTGATTTATTCACTCACTTTACCGTCTTCACTCAACGATTGTATTTAGAACAATGAAGAAAAAAGAACAACATAATTAATAGCATCCTTTTCTTTCCCTTTTCGCTTGCTACGTTGGCTAACAACAACAAAGCACGAAACACACATGTTTTAACGCATACACACTAGGGTTATGACTTTTTGACATTTTTCCTCAAAAATGATTTCCTGTAGCAGAGATGAATGAACCTTTGCCTATTAATCACTATGCTATCGTTTATTCCATAGAAATATAAAAAAAGTTCACGCACAAATCGATTTTAAAAAAATAATTTTTTGAAAAAATATATGAAACGAAAAAAAAATTTTTTTCAAAAAATTATTTTTTGTTGCACGAATGAATAAATATAAGCCTACTAATAACTATAATAACGTTTATTTCATTCAAATATTAAAAAAGTAGCGAAAAAAGTCACTTTGAAAAAATTTTAAATTTTTTGATTTTTGTTAAAAAGTTATATTTTTGAATAAAAGCGTTTACGACATTTTTACGATCCTCAGAATTAAAGAAAAATAGTGAGAAATAAATTTTACGTCATTTTAATTATCTCATGTGGCTCTAAAACTTATTTTCAATTATATATCTGTTTTCAGTGACTTCAAAAAATTGTCCATAATTTTATTAAATTCAAATTTTAAAATCATTTTGTGCGTGAGGTTTTTTCACCGAATCACCTTATAATTAAGATTTTATGTAATCTTATGCCAAAACTCATCACGCTATGATACAGGGATATGAGGTTGTAAAAAAGTCATAACCCTAATACACACCACCAAAAAACGAAGCTTTTTCACCCTCCTCTCTTCGGTTCGGCGTCTTCTATCACACCATACACACAGCTCTTTATTATAAAACAGCATTCCGCAGTCGCAAGAGCCCTGTTGTTACTCCCTTTGACAAAAATCCTCTCTCCACCCATAAAAAATATGTTCTAACATAAAAAATATGTTGGTACCCAAACAAATAAAATTTAGATATGTTACAAAATGTGGAAAACATATATTTGTTTGGACACAAAAAAATTATGTTTGGATCCAAACATATATTTGTTTGCAATCAATCCCCAACAAATATTTGTTTGGATCCAAACATATTTCTTACATATATGTATTTTTCTGCGTGTACGAGCTATAGACACATTAGAGATGGACAGTGGGTAAATACCCGGTAAATTGGGTAAATACCAATTTGTGGGTATTTATTTGGGTATTTACTATATGAATCGCCAATACTACACTTTACACCCTAGGTTGTGAAATCGTTTCAAAATGTATAGTTTTACAATACTTTATACAAGTGGGTAAATACCCGAGTATTTACCCAAATGTTGGGTAAAAACTCTATAATTGCCGAACCACTTGACGTAGCCTGACGAAATTTGGCTCAAATCTTACTTGTATCAAGAGAACATCTGGTATTGAAATGGGGTCTCTGGGTCCATGTTTTGATATAGCCCCCATATAACCGTACCTCCCGATTTAATACCTTTAATGCTATTGATATAACATCGATTTGAGCCAAATTTTGTTAGCCTACGTCAAGTGGTTCGTCAGTTAAAGAGTTTTTACCCACTTTTGGGTAAATACTCGAAATCGGGATGCCCTTATATGTGGGCTATAAGAAAACGTGAACCTACGTTGACAAATGTTTGCAAGGATATTTTATACTCACTGAGGACTCACTGTGCCAAATTACAGCCAATTTGGTTGTAAAATGTGGCTAATAGGTGAAAAATACCTTAAATCGGGAGGTACGGCTATATGAGGGCTATATCAAAACATGGACCCAGGGACTCCATTTTCAATACCTTTAATACTATTGATATAAGAAAGTTTTGAGCAAAATTTCGTCAGCCTACGTCAAGTGGTTCGACAGTTAAAGAGTTTTTACCCAACATTTGGGTAAATACTCGGGTATTTATTTACCCACTTGTTTAAAGTATTGTAAAACTGTCTATTTTTAAAGGATTTCACAACCTATACCCAAGAATTGGGTGTAAGATGTTGTATTTGCGATTCAATATATTAAATACCCAAATAAATGCCCACAAATGGTATTTACCTGGTGAATACCATCTCTAAGACACATAATACTCTCCGGGGATATGAAGTGCCAATTCATAACGAATTCATATAGGGATTATACCAAAACAAGGACCAATATAGCACAGACAGAAAAATGGACGGTCGAGAGAATTGTATGCTACACATGACCTCCAGTGACATTCTTGCTTATTTAGACTATAGCTAACCTATTGGACCAAATATGAATTGAAACGTCGATTGATCCTTTTCCATATAAAGGCTTTAATTCGGTTTAGAACCCGACTTCCCTTAGCTCATTCACCTATAATAAACAGCAAAGGCAAATCACATTTAAATCACCAACTAACTGCACTTATCAATTGAGTCCTTTAACCTTATGTTACAATTAAACGCGATCCATGCTCAAAATTAAATCACTTCAGTTGTCCAGCGTCGTTCCTCTAATTTTTGTTTAGTTTCTCCGATTTGTTTGGTCTGGTCATGGCCAGTGTTGCTGTTGTTTTTGTAACTTGTTGCAATTTACAACGCAACAGCCAAACAATTGTCTACTTCACGCAAACCTTTAAAATGTACTGATTGCGACTTTTAATGCGCGTTTATTGTGCATATCAGAGAACATCATCTGAGAGAGTCGGCCAACAGACATCAGAACAACGGCACAATAAATAAAACAACAACGTAACAGCAGCGAAACGCGAAAAACGATCATCATTGCTTAACAACTACTTGCACATGGGGGCACCCAAGTTTTGGGTTTCTACATTTAGCAGATGAAGCAAAGCAGTGGAAGTACTAATGTCTTCGGGATGAGGAACAACTTTGACTTACAAACAATACCAAATCGTCACAAGAAGTCAGTCAAACACACAAACATACACACCTTTAGTGGCAAAAAGAAAAAAAATTAACCAAACAGGCCAGTCCTGTATCCTTAGCCCAATCATCAAGGCAATTATGATGTGGCTGCAGCACCAGCCGTTACTGATGACTACAACAACGACCACGACTACAACGAGGACGACAACGATGATGATGATCATCATGATCAAAACATTGCGAAATCTTTAAACCCAAATCGTCAACGTCTTGGGTGGTCTCGAACCATTTCAGCGGCACAGCATCAAAGTACCTCGAACTTGCCAAACGATGATGCTTAAGCCCAACAAACAACCAACAACACCACCACCAAACATCAAACCAATTTTTTGCGCATGCCCAAAAGCCATCGACTTTTGTTGTTCGTTTCAGACCTTAAGGTTTGGTGCTGCTGGCCTTTACTCCATCCATCCCAATCCAGTGCACTGGGAATCCAAATGTAAAAAAGAAGAGCATTCACTCACATCACAGGCATTAAATGAAATGATCGTTGAAATTCTTTGGAATATTTCTCCTCGGCTTGTGCATTTGGAAGGAAAAATCAGTCAGTTGGCCTACACAGAATAAAGGGACCCCAATGTTGTTTGTTTGGTGTTTCACAGGAATTCACAAATGAATTGCGTCTTGTTTTTCGCCGCTTAGAACCCAGACCCATCGTCTGAAAATGAAACTTAACCAATTCAGCTGCTGAGTGAGCGAGCGTGTTTCTCGTCTGCCAATGAAGTTGAAAAAATAATAAATTTAATTTCTTATGAAGAACAACAACCCCAGCGACACAACTAACAACTTACATCTGCAAATGGACAGAGAGTGAGAGAGAGAGGAAGGAATAAGTCCCTGGAATAGATATGAACCACCAAACTACAGATGCAAAATGAAAAACTCCATAGATAGAGTAAATTTTTTGAAAATATGCAAAAATCCGCAGGCAAGATAGGGATTTCGAAACAGGGGTTTTTAACTCTTTTATTTTTTTAATTATTTTATAAGCTTTCGACTTAGTTTTATCATGCACCTTTGATTCTATTCTATAGATCATGAGCTCCATAAATATGAAGCACTTTTGATCTATTCTATACGTTATTAGCTTAACATATGAATATTTTTATAAAATCTATAGATCGCGAACTCCATCTATGGATCAATAGATCATGAGCCCCATGTATGGAGCTTTTGATTTATTCGATAGATCATGGGTACCATCTGTGGAGCTTTTGCTCTATTTTATAGACCAAGAGCTTCATATATGGAGCTTTTCATGTATTCTATAGATCCTTTCTCCATATATGAAGCTTTTTATAGATTCTATAGATCATGACCTCCACATTTAGAGCATTTGATCTATCCCATAGACCATGAGCCCTATACATGGAGCTCTTGATCTATTATATAAATCATTAATTTCAACTATGAAGCTTTTGATCTATTCTATAGATCATGAGCTCCATCTGGGAGCTTTAGCCCTATCGTATAGATCACAAACTCAATCTATGGAGCTTTCGATATACTTTATAAATCAGGAGCTCCATCTGAAGAGCTTCTGATCTATATTATAGGTCATGAACTCTATCTGAGGAACTTTTGATCTATTTTATAGATCATGACCTCCATCTTGAGAAGATTTTGATCTATTTTTTAGACAATAAGATCATGAGCTCCATCTGAAGAGCTTTGGTTCTATATTATAGATCACGAGCTCAATATGAGGAGTTTTTGATCTCCTTTAGACCACGAGCACTGGTAGCTTTAGCCCTATCTTGTAGATCACTAGCTCAATCTGAGGAGCTTTCGATCTATTTTATAAATCATGAGCTCCATCTGAGGAGCTTTTGATCTATTTTTTAGGTCAAGAACTCCATCTGAGGAGCTTTTGATCTATTTTATAGATCATGACCTCCATCTTGGGAAGATTTTGATCTATTTTTAGACAATAAGATCATGAGCTCCATCTGAGGAGCTTTTTTTCTATTTTATAGATCAAGAGCTCCATCTGAGGAGCTTTTGATCTCTTTTTTAGACCACGAGCTTTATCTGAGGGGCTGTTGATCTATTTCATAGGTCATAAGCTACATCTGAAGCATTTTAATCCTTTTTATAGACTATGAGCTCTATTTGAAGAGCTTTTGATCTATTTTATACATCATGACCTCCATCTGAAGAGCTTTTGATATATTTTATAGATCACTAGCTTTAACTATGTAGCTTTTGATCTATTTTATAGGTCATAAGCTAAAGCTGAGAATTTGTAATCCTTTTTATAGATCATGAGCTCTGTTTGAGGAGCTTTTGATCTATTCTATAGATCATGAGCTCCATCTTTGGAGCTTTTGCTCTATCTTATAGATCACGATCTCCATCTGAGGAGCTTTTGATCTATTTTATAGATCCTGAGCTCCATCTGAGGAGCTTTTGATCTATTTTATAGATCCTGAGCTTAATCTGAGGAGCTTTTGATCTCTTTTTTAGATACTGATCTCCATCTGAGGAGCTTTTAATCTATTCTATAGGCCATGGCCTTCATCTAAGGAGCTTTTGATCTGTTCTTTAGATCCATAGATGAAGGATCTTTCGATCTACTCTATAGATCATGAGGTCCATCTATGGATCTTTGATCTATTTTATAGATCATGAACTCCATCCATGGATGATCTCTTCTTTAAATTAAGAGCTTCATCTATGGAGCTTTTCATCTATTCTATAGATCAGGGGCTCCATCTCTTGGCCTTGATCTAGTCGATAGATCATGAGCTCCATCTCTATAGATTTCGATCTCTTCTATAGAACATAGGTTCCACCTATGGAGCTTTTGATCTATTCTATAGATCATGAGCCCCATATGAGGAGCTTTTGATCTATTCTATAGATCAATAGCTCAATCTATGGATCTATTCTGTAGATCATGTGCTCCATCTATGGAGCTTTTGATCTATTCTATAGATCATGAGCTCCATCTATGGAGCTTTTGATCCATTCTAAGGATCATGAGCTACATCTATGGAGCTTTTTATCTATTCTATAGATCATGAGCTCCATCTATGCAGCTTTTGATCTATTCTATAGATCATGAGCTCCATCTATGGAGCTTTTGATCTATTCTATAGATCATGAGCTCCATCTATGGAGCTTTTGATCTATTCTATAGATCATGAGCTCCATCTATGGAGCTTTTGATCTATTCTATAGATCATGAGCTCCATCTATGGAGCTTTTGATCTATTCTATAGATCATGAGCTCCATCTATGGAGCTTTTGATCTTTTCTATAGATCATGAGCTCCATCTATGGAGCTTTTGATCTATTCTATAGATCATGAGCTCCATCTATGGAGCTTTTGATCTATTCTGTAGATCATGACCTCCATCTGAGGAGCTTTTAATCTATTCTATAGGCCATGGCCTTCATCTAAGGAGCTTTTGATCTGTTCTTTAGATCCATAGATGAAGGATCTTTCGATCTACTCTATAGATCATGAGTTCCATCTATGGATCTTTGATCTATTTCATAGATCATGAACGCCATCCATGGATGATCTCTTCTTTAAATTTTGATCTCTTCTTTAAATTAAGAGCTTCATCTATGGAGCTTTTCATCTATTCTATAGATCAGGTGCTCCATCTCTTGGCCTTGATCTAGTCGATAGATCATGAGCTCCATCTCTATAGATTTTGATCTCTTCTATAAAACATAGGTTCCACCTATGGAGCTTTTGATCTATTCTATAGATCATGAGCCCCATATGAGGAGCTTTTGATCTATTCTATAGATCAAGAGCTCAATCTATGGATCTATTCTGTAGATCATGTGTTCCATCTATGGAGCTTTTGATCTATTCTATAGATCATGAGCTCCATCTATGGAGCTTTTGATCCATTCTAAGGATCATGAGCTACATCTATGGAGCTTTTTATCTATTCTATAGATCATGAGCTCCATCTATGGAGCTTTTGATCTATTCTATAGATCATGAGCTCCATCTATGGAGCTTTTGATGTATTCTATAGATCATGAGCTCCATCTATGCAGCTTTTGATCTATTCTATAGATCATGAGCTCCATCTATGCAGCTTTTGATCTATTCTATAGATCATGAGCTCCATCTATGGAGCTTTTGATCTCTTCTATAGATCATGAGCTCCATCTATGGAGCTTTTGATCTATTCTATAGATCATGAGCTCCATCTATGGAGCTTTTGATCTATTCTATAGATCATGAGCTCCATCTATGGAGCTTTTGATCTTTTCTATAGATCATGAGCTCCATCTATGGAGCTTTTGATCTATTCTATAGATCATGAGCTCCATCTATGGAGCTTTTGGTCCATTCTAAGGATCATGAGCTACATCTATGGAGCTTTTTATCTATTCTATAGATCATGAGCTCCATCTATGGAGCTTTTGATCTATTCTATAGATCATGAGCTGTTACAACTGATCTATTCTATAGATCATGAGCTCCATATATGGTGCTTTTGATCTATTTTGTAGATCATTATGTCCATATATGGATCTTTTAATCTATTATCCATCTATGGAGCTTTTGATCTATAAATCATTAACTAGATATTTTATATAGAATCTCTTTCTCTAACTGCATTCCCTATTTGTAGGCTGTCGCACAAGCGGCAGCTTACATTTGTTTTTGCTAGTATATTGTAATCTAAAACTAATAGGCTTTGATGTGCGGTACTTTGATTTCTGATCTTTGGGAAAGTCACTCACTTTAATGTATGCAATTGTGAGTCAATGAAGTCAACTTTAAGGCCACAATACACAATTTTATGTTAACATTTTTCTTTTGCGATTTTCTTGACCATTGCCAATTGTGCTTATTTCTATTTTGATCTTTGATCTATTTGATCTATTCTATAGATCATGAGCTCCATCTATGGAGCTTTTGATCTTTTCTATAGATCATGAGCTCCATCTATGGAGCTTTTGATCTATTCTATAGATCATGAGCTCCATCTATGGAGCTTTTGATCTATTCTGTAGATCATGACCTCCATCTGAGGAGCTTTTAATCTATTCTATAGGCCATGGCCTTCATCTAAGGAGCTTTTGATCTGTTCTTTAGATCCATAGATGAAGGATCTTTCGATCTACTCTATAGATCATGAGTTCCATCTATGGATCTTTGATCTATTTCATAGATCATGAACGCCATCCATGGATGATCTCTTCTTTAAATTTTGATCTCTTCTTTAAATTAAGAGCTTCATCTATGGAGCTTTTCATCTATTCTATAGATCAGGTGCTCCATCTCTTGGCCTTGATCTAGTCGATAGATCATGAGCTCCATCTCTATAGATTTTGATCTCTTCTATAAAACATAGGTTCCACCTATGGAGCTTTTGATCTATTCTATAGATCATGAGCCCCATATGAGGAGCTTTTGATCTATTCTATAGATCAAGAGCTCAATCTATGGATCTATTCTGTAGATCATGTGTTCCATCTATGGAGCTTTTGATCTATTCTATAGATCATGAGCTCCATCTATGGAGCTTTTGATCCATTCTAAGGATCATGAGCTACATCTATGGAGCTTTTTATCTATTCTATAGATCATGAGCTCCATCTATGGAGCTTTTGATCTATTCTATAGATCATGAGCTCCATCTATGGAGCTTTTGATGTATTCTATAGATCATGAGCTCCATCTATGCAGCTTTTGATCTATTCTATAGATCATGAGCTCCATCTATGCAGCTTTTGATCTATTCTATAGATCATGAGCTCCATCTATGGAGCTTTTGATCTCTTCTATAGATCATGAGCTCCATCTATGGAGCTTTTGATCTATTCTATAGATCATGAGCTCCATCTATGGAGCTTTTGATCTTTTCTATAGATCATGAGCTCCATCTATGGAGCTTTTGATCTATTCTATAGATCATGAGCTCCATCTATGGAGCTTTTGATCTATTCTATAGATCATGAGCTCCATCTATGGAGCTTTTGGTCCATTCTAAGGATCATGAGCTACATCTATGGAGCTTTTTATCTATTCTATAGATCATGAGCTCCATCTATGGAGCTTTTGATCTATTCTATAGATCATGAGCTGTTACAACTGATCTATTCTATAGATCATGAGCTCCATATATGGTGCTTTTGATCTATTTTGTAGATCATTATGTCCATATATGGATCTTTTAATCTATTATCCATCTATGGAGCTTTTGATCTATAAATCATTAACTAGATATTTTATATAGAATCTCTTTCTCTAACTGCATTCCCTATTTGTAGGCTGTCGCACAAGCGGCAGCTTACATTTGTTTTTGCTAGTATATTGTAATCTAAAACTAATAGGCTTTGATGTGCGGTACTTTGATTTCTGATCTTTGGGAAAGTCACTCACTTTAATGTATGCAATTGTGAGTCAATGAAGTCAACTTTAAGGCCACAATACACAATTTTATGTTAACATTTTTCTTTTGCGATTTTCTTGACCATTGCCAATTGTGCTTATTTCTATTTTGACTGCATAATAGGAAACAATAGTGGATTTTAAAACCGGTCGTAATACAAGGTTAGGGAAATGATTCTTTAAATCGTGGTCTTGAGGATCTCAAAAGGACTCAAGAAGTTGTATTACTGTTAAAAATTTAACCCATTTCAGAATTGTGGTAGAAAAATATTCCGATATTTGATGCATGGGTTTGTAGTGGAACTAGTATTTTATCAAAATTAAGTAACTTTTTTTTCTTTTGGCTAATGGTACCACTGATGTTATTCCACCCTCTTTGTTTACTTCTTATCTTGTTTTTATTTTGTCGTTCATTGCTGCTGCGGCATTGTTGTATGCTGTTTTCCTGGCATTGATGTTGTTATTGTTTGCAAACGCAGAAAGAACCTTTGAACAGTGACTAATTTCATGGACATTGAAATCGCATTTTCGACATGTTACCCAACAGTTAAACAGAACAGACGCTAAGACATTGGAAAAGTTTTGGTAAGAAAATAAACTTGAACCAGGAACCAAATTATGGTAACACATAGAGCAGTAGGCCACTAATGTTAAGTTTGGTATTTCTTGGCATAATACTTGCCAATATTGCCAGTAAATCTTAAAAACGAAGAAGAACAGACGACGTTCTCGTACATACTTTTTTTGTTAGCTACGCGTCACTTTGTCTGCTAAATAATGACCATGAAAAAACGGCGAAATTGAAACTAAAGTTCAGGGGATATTGTATATAAAGTAATTCTTCTTTAATATAATAGTGAAAAACATGTCTCGCTTTTGTAAGGATAATATATTATGATTATGCCTATTATACATCCAAGTTGAAGATGTGATCTAGAATAAAAAAATTGATCTCAAATGCAAATAATCTGTATTAGGGTTTGAGCTTTGAGCTCATGGTGTCAATATGATAGGTAACATATTCATCTCTTTATATAAAAACCATTTGCATAATCGGCTAAGAGTCAAACACATCTTTTTTTTACTGAAGCTGCAAAAAGTTCTGCACAAAGTGGTCTCTGCAAGCAGCCAATATTTCTTGTTGCTGTGAGTTGGACAACGGTTTTTATGGCTTTTATATAAAAGAGCTTGTAAAACATTTATTGAAATTAATCATGATTTCGAATGTTGTAACACTAGTCGCATCATATTTCTTCTCAATCTCCCTACCTTGTCGTTGAATGTTTTTGGCATCGCAGAACATTTTTGTGTAAATCTTTCTCCGGTTTTGCTTTGTAAGAACTAAACATCTCCGTTCGAGTTGTAATAGTATTAGGTCTATTAGTTGTTATTGGATTCTAAATGCCGCTTTAAACATGGAATTACTTTTGGTTTGTTTGTTGTGTTTTGGTTTGGTCAACTCGCCATTGTTTGTGTTAACGTCTTTTTGAGATATTGCCGACTCAATTTATATGAATGCGTTTTTTTTGTTTGTTTCGTAGTTACTTGTCTTTGGATTATTGTATTCTATGAGTGTGAGCTCTTGATTAATTGTACCATAGAATTTATGAGATATTATTTACAAGAATTTTACATCATTTTTCTTAAGTGAGGTTTTAAGGTGAGATTTAATGCCTGTGATCATTTGTTATCGTGATGAAGATTTTAGTTTCTAGATGTTTGTATAGAAATAACTATAACATAAGGAAATAAATGTAAATGTTATTTTCGCAGATATAACCGGCGTAATTCCTGTCACATCAATTAGCCTCGAATCGGTTAAAGTAAGACCATAACAGAAATATTCCGAAATGTCGCTACCATCATTTATGGGCTTGCCACCGCTGACAAACGTCGTTATTTCGAGCATCCGGATAACATAAAAATTATATCCATGGTTGGTTAAGCCTCTTTGCGTGATTGTGATTGCATTTCATGACTATTTTACACATGTAAAACTTCTTTCCAAATCGTGACGCATTTTCTTCGAGACACCGTTCCGACTCGTCTCTTGATTCCGTTTCGTGGTTATTGTATTGGTTATGGGTACTTTACACGATATGTTATTTTACACATGCGTTGTCACTTTGCATATACATTTTGTATATAAAAAGTGACAACCCATATGTAAAAAACATATCGTGTAAAGTACCCATTAAAGGGAAGGTTAGGTTTAAGAATGTGCCAGCATCTAATAATATAGTGACTGCTTCACTCGGAGACCTTTGGTACATTATATTCATCTTGGATAGGTTTGAAGATTACGATGATAATATTCTATGGTTATTGTTTGATGAACTGAGAATGAAGAAGTTTTGCGATATTTTGGTGTTGTTGATCGATGTTTCGCACTGAAACAGATAGAGATAACAAAGTTGAGTTGTTATATGTTTTGCAATGACAGTTTTTTGACAAATTTAACAAGTATTAAAAAAAATAATTAAAAAAGTTAAGTCACAGTGTTTTATTTATAAATGCACTAAAAGCTAGAAAATATAATATGTATAAGACATACCGTGTACAAACCCCTTAATGGTATATCGAATTTGCTCACGGCTCTTTCATATCTAGAGAGCGTGTAAACCAAAATTAAAGCCTTTTTTTTATTTATTATTGTCTTTTTAGGACGAAGGCCATTATTTATGAAAGTTTTTAATTAATTAATTGGATTAATCGAGCTAATATGGCCTAAGGAGTTTTTTGTATTGAAAAATGAATTCTAGCGAAATACCACACACTCAACCATTACGCTACGATCGTTTCGCCTGGTGGTTTAAGCCAGGCTCATCAGGCGTATTTGAATGCTAATGGCTAGAAGACAAAGGCTGATTTTGATAACTTCTATTTATACAAACATTTTTACAATTTTGTAATTATGAAGTATTTATGGAAGTCTTTTTCTTTATCAAGTCACCCTAGTGTCTTGTCTAGGAATCATTTTCTCAATACATACACATATACAATCGAAGGGGGGTTTCCTTCATGAATTGTAATGCCTTCAGTTTTTGAAGTTTTGGATATCATGTCGACTAGTTTTGTTGATATGATACATTGGCATCATGTCGACTAGTTTGTTGATATGATACATTGGCAGTGGCTTAGAACGCTGAGATCTCGACAACATTGTCTGTTTGTTGGAGAGAACCCAGGTTCAAACCTCAGCCGGGGCAGCCGGGCTCTGCTGTGAAGATTTTTATTTATTATTGTCTTTTTAGGACGAAGGCCATTATTTATGAAAGTTTTTAATTAATTAATTGGATTAATCGAGCTAATATGGCCTAAGGAGTTTTTTGTATTGAAAAATTAATTCAAATACGCCTGATGAGCCTGGCTTAAACCACCAGGCGAAACGATCGTAGCGTAATGGTTGAGTGTGTGGTATTTCGCTAGAATTCATTTTTCAATACAAAAAACTCCTTAGGCCATATTAGCTCGATTAATCCAATTAATTAATTAAAAACTTTCATAAATAATGGCCTTCGTCCTAAAAAGACAATAATAAATAAAAATATTCACAGCAGAGCCCGGCTGCCCCGGCTGAGGTTTGAACCTGGGTTCTCTCCAACAAACAGACAATGTTGTCGAGATCTCAGCGTTCTAAGCCACTGCCAATGTATCATATCAACAAACTAGTCGACATGATGCCAATGTATCATATCAACAAAACTAGTCGACATGATATCCAAAACTTCAAAAACTGAAGGCATTACAATTCATGAAGGAAACCCCCCTTCGATTGTATATGTGTATGTATTGAGAAAATGATTCCTAGACAAGACACTAGGGTGACTTGATAAAGAAAAAGACTTCCATAAATACTTCATAATTACAAAATTGTAAAAATGTTTGTATAAATAGAAGTTATCAAAATCAGCCTTTGTCTTCTAGCCATTAGCATTTAAATACGCCTGATGAGCCTGGCTTAAACCACCAGGCGAAACGATCGTAGCGTAATGGTTGAGTGTGTGGTATTTCGCTAGAATTCATTTTTCAATACAAAAAACTCCTTAGGCCATATTAGCTCGATTAATCCAATTAATTAATTAAAGCCATTTTCATAAATTTTTTCCAAGAAAACTAATGTAGTTTTTTGGTTGATATTTTTTCTAAAAGATCACATTTTAATCTACTTTTTTTCTTGTTGAAAAATATTGTGCAGTTTTGTGGCAAACCCTGTTTTTATTAAAGCCTTTTGCCGTGCCAGCTCTAGCTCGAAAACTAATGAACCGATTGCCACATATTTTTATAACCTCCACCATACAATGGGGGGTACATTAAGTTTGTCATTTCGTTTTTGACTCATCGAAATAATTATTTTAAACTCCACAAACTATAAATATTCTTTATCAACGTGCAATTCTACATCGATATAGCAATTTCCGTTCGTCTGTCCGTATGTGGAAATCACTCTAGCGTCCGAACGGATTGAAGTAGGTGGATAAAATGTTAGTAAAATCTATTGTAGGTACGTATAACTTTTGGTATTCAAAATGGGCTATATAGGTCCACGGTTTGTCCAGGTAGTTACTGTCCCAGTAAGCACCCTAAACGCACTTGAAATTCATTTACGTAACTTTTTACACTTGCAATAATGGCTCACCATCCCAGAATTTAACCCGCCATAACTCAAAGGTTCGACTCACGGCGGATCTGCTCTTCAGGGTTCTGTATATCCTCACCAAGGGCTTTCACCTCCAAAAAGAATTTTCCACCCCCCGAGGTCATGATCATATTTTTTCCCGCACAGAAATGTATCCTCACAAACGTTAAGAAACGGTTCAAAAAACGGTTTTTTTCTTGTTCCAGCACCATAACCGCTTAAAACGTCTAATGCATCTAGTCATATCTGATTTGCAATTTTAATAGCTTTCTAATGATATACATATACGGTTAGTCGGTTCATAAAAACCGGATAAAAATTCGATTTTAATATCAGAATAACCGGTTCCATAATTCGGATATCCGGATCTTTATTCCAAAAAATAATGAAATTAACGTGCTTAGCAAAACGAGATCCAACTGTTTTAATGACTCCGAGAATTCTAGGTCATCAATAGGTTAACAATAATATATTGAAATAAATAGATATAGGGCTGTCTGAGCAAATTCGGGTAAAAGTGAAAAACGACCGCTTAAACATGATTTTATCGATTTTATGTCTTTGGGAACCGTACCTAAAATCTTCCGAGCGACATTTTTGTAGAATACTCCGAAGCTGAAAAATTTGATCTTGTGCCACTTTATTACGGTTCTTGAAATAAAGGACGAAAACGACATTGAATGAAGCGAGTTAGAAGGTCGAAATGTTCTACAAACAAGTAAAAAAGTATCAGTCGGCTTTGCCGACAGAGATATACCCTCAGCCTGTGTATATTGAAAAAATTTTTTCCCAAAAAACGAATGTATTTAGGGTTAAGGGGTTTTAGAAATTTTGGGCGTTTGAACCGACAAAAATGTTTTAAAGGAATGGATCGACATTGACCATTATGGAAGTGGATCTCCAGCCACTAAATATGGTGCCTATCGGGTTTTTACACCCTTCGGGCTGTTTGCTCAAGAAGTATAGACTTGCCCCTGGAACAAAAATCAAAGTGATTCGATATCAGGTCTTAAAGTAAACTTATCCGAAATTTTGTGTGGGAGGTACCGGATGGAGTAGACAAATATGGTCCTTATTTGAACCTGATCTATATCTGGTAGATATATTAGGATGTGTAAAGTATGGACCAATTCGGCCACTCCCTTCTAGAGTTACCGCACGAACAATTTTTCCGAACATTTTTGAACTTTTGTGGGGGAGGTACCTGAAGGAGTGGACCGATATAGATTATCTTCGAACTTAAACTATGTTTGGACAAAATATTACTAAAGCCAAATGTTGGACCGAATCGGCAGATCCGTTCTAGAGTTATCTTGCGCTCCAACCACCTCACACGGTGTCATAGGGGTTTTTTGCAACTTTCATGCTATTTTCTCAGGAAGTATGGACTTGCCCCTAATGAAACTTGTACTGTGGTATGGGGGGCAATGAATACAAGTTGCAAAGACAAAAACCAAAGCGAGTCGAGAGATGGCCCTAAACTGAACTTTTCCGAAATTTGGTGTGGGAGGTACCCGAAGGAGTGCACCCATTAAGTCCTGTCTGGTACACATTTCAAGATATGCAAAGTATGGACCAAATCGGTTACTCCCTTCAAGAGCTATCGTGCGCACAAATTTTCCGAACATTTTCGAACTTTTGTGGGGGAGGTACCGGAAGTAATGGACCCATATAGCCCATCTTAGAACTTAAACTAAGTTTGGGCAAAATATTACGAAAGCCAAACTTTTAACCGAATCGGTTCATCCGTTCGAGAGTTATCGTGCGCTCCAGCCAGACAGACAGACGGACGGACATTGCTCAATCGACTTCAAATTGTCTGAAACACATTTCATCCAAACATACTTGGGATCTAAAACCATTATTTCGATGAGGCACATTTTGACCGTATGAAAGTGTATATACCTCGTTAGCATGCTGAGGGTATAAAAAATCCTCATTTGATTTTACTGAAGACTTGTCATCTTAAATATAAGCTTAAATAACAGCGAACAAAGATATAACGCTGATTCCAGATGGCTTTTAGGGTCTCCAGCAAAATGTTCATCACGCCATATCGCAAAAGTTCGACTCACGGCGAATCTTTCCTTCGGGGTTCTGTATATACTCACCAAGGGCTTTCATCTCCAATAGGAATTTCCCCCTCCCCCCCCCAAAAATGTCGGTTCACAGTGATTTTACAACCTCCTATCCCTGTATGATATTTTGATGAGTTTTTACCTAAGATTGCATAAAAACTTAATTATAAAGTAATTCAATAAAATAAAGCTTCCGAACAAAAAGCTTTTAAAGTTTTTATTTTTCAGAATTTTTGACAATTTTTTGAAGTCACTATAAGCAGACATTTCACAGAAAACAATGTATGGGGCCACACGACATAACCAATATGACATAACTGTTTGTTGCTCACTAATTTTATCGCATTATAACATATATATCATCTATATATATAAAAATGAAATTTGTTTGTCTGTCTGTTTGTTTGTTTGTTTGTGCCTTATAGACTCGAAAACCGCTGAACAGATCTTACTGAAATGTTTAGGGTACATTGCTACATGGCCTGGAATGAAAATAGGCTATATCATTTTTAGAAATTTCGCGTTGATCTGGAGATATAGCATCAAAACCGGAGGTACCTCCAAAAAATTTAGATTTTGTATGCAAATATCTTTAGAACTGTTACAGATACAATCTCCAAATTTTGTATGCGTGACGAAGTTTGATGTAGAAATAAACTTACCAAATTATATTCAAATCGGTTCAGATTTGGATATAGCTCACACATACATATATTTTCTTCCGATTTCCTTATTTTATGTACCAAACATGCTATTTATGTCCAATTTCGATGAAATTTGGAATGTGTGACGGAACTTGGTCTGGAAATAAACGTGCCAATTTATATCAAAATCGGTTCAGATTTGGATATAGCTCCCATACACATATATTTTCGGCCGATTTCCTTATTTTATGCACCAAACACGCTATATATGTCCAATTACGCTGAAATTTTGGATTTCTCAGGGAAACTGTTCTAGAAATAAATGTGCCAGATTATATTGAGATTGATTCAGATTTGGATATAGCTCCCATACACATATATTTTCGGCCGATTTCCTTATTTTATGCACCAAACACGCTATATATGTCCACTTTCGCTGAAATTTGGAGGGTCTGACGGAATTTGTTCTAGAAATAAACGTGCTAAATTATATAAATATCGGTTAAGATTTGAATATAGCTCCCATATATATTTTCACCGATTTCCTGTATTTTATGCACCAAGCACGCTATATATGTCCAATTTCGCTGAAATTTGAAATGTGTAACGGAATTTGGTCTAGACATAAATGTGCCGAATTTTATCGAAATCGGTTCAGATTTGGATATAGCTCCCATATATATTTTGGCCGATTTTCCGCATTTGATGCACCAAACACGCTATATACGTCCAATTTCGCTGAAATTTGGAATGTGTAACGGAATTTGGTCTAGGCATAAATGTGCCGAATTATATCGAAAACGGTTCAGATTTGGATATAGCTCCAATATATATTTTCGGCCGATTTTCCACATTTTAAGCACCAAACACGCTGTATATGTTCAATTTCGCTGAAATTTGGAGGGTCTGACGGAATTTGTTCCAGAAATAAATGTGCTAATTTATATAGAGATCGGTTCAGATTTGAATATAGCTCCTGTATATATTTTCGGCCGATTTTCTGTAGTTTATGCACAAAGCACGCTATATATGTCCAATTTCGCTGAAATTTGGAATGTGTTACAGAACTTGGTCTAGAAATAAATGTGCCAAATTATATCGAAATCGGTTCAGATTTGGATATAGCTCCTGTATATATTTTCGGCCGATTTCCTGTATTTTATGAACCAAACTCGCTATTTATGTCCAATTTCGGTGAAATTTGGAATGCGTAACGGGATTTGGTCTAGACATAAATGTGCCAAATCATATCGAAATCGGTTCAGATTGGATAATGCTCCTATCTATATTTTTGGCCGATTTTCTGTACTTGATACTCTAAACACGCTATTTGTGTCCAATGTCGCTGAAATTTGGGACGTCTCTCGGAATTTGTTCCAAAAATAAATATGCCAAATTATATCGAGACCGGTTCAGATTTGGACACATGTACAATTTCACTGAAATTTGGAAAGCGTGACGCAATTCGTTCTAGAAATAAATGGGACAATTTATATCGAAATCGGTTAAGATTTGAATATAGCTCCCATATATATTTTCGGCCGATTTTCTGTATTTTATGCACAAAATGTAAATGTTAGACGGGATATGGTCTAAAAATAAAGTTGACGAATTATATCGAGAGCGGTTCATATAGGAATAGCTATCCCATATATATTTTCGGTCCATTTCATGTTTTTGTTACGTATGTTCAATTTCAATGAAATTTTGAAGACTTAGCAGTCAGTAAAAGTCATCATTATTTACAGAAGTACTTATAGTCGGGAAGGAATTGACCAAGGCTTCAGCTATTAAGTATCATGTCTTTGAGAGACTTCTTAAGATTTATGTTTTATTATGATATATATTAGGAATATGATATATTAGGCGGAAAGGCTTTCGGAGGAGTGTTACCTCCTGAAACATACAAAAATACCATAGTAGCTCCATATCAACCCTGAATAGGTATATAACGCCTTCATATCTCCTATATTTATTCGTTAAAATATTAAAAACGTTAAATTAATTATGGCATTCCATTATATTTTATCGTAGTCGGGGCAGCAAAGCGCACCGGGTTCAGCTAGTTTTATATAATATATAAACTTTTTTTATATATCATAAAAATTAAAAGTGGTTTGTGCGGGACCTTTTTTAAAATTTTAATGGAATTAAAGTTATTTTAGTCATTAAAGCCAAAAGGCCATTTATTCGTGTAACAGGAAATAATTTTTGTATAATTTATTTTTTTTTTTATTTCATAGAATTTTTTCAAAAACTTTTTTCAAGGTGGTTTGTGCGGAACCGTTTTTATAATAAAATGTAATGAATATTATTTTAGGCATTAATAGGCAAAATGTCATTCATTCTCAAATCATATTTGAGAAAAAGTTTCAAAAAGTCCTAACCCTAAGGTCCACGTTTTGGTATAGCGCCATAGGACGGTACCTACCGCTTTTCGGTATTTTGAAAGCTTTAGTTATATTAACCTACCAAAATAACTGCAATTTGATATTTAGTATTCTTATGGGCAACAAATCGCTCCCCCGAAAATTTGTCGGTATAGGTCCACGTTTTGATATAGTCCCCATAGAAGGTGCCTCCCGATTATCGGTATATTGAAGGTTTTAGCCTGATTTCTACGCCGATATGGCTAAAATTAAGTCTTCTTTGGAACTACAAAACTTTTCCCCAGAAATTTGTCAGTATAGTTCCATGTTTTGGTATAGCCCCCATACAAATGTGCTTTCCGGTTTTCTGTACTATAAAATCTCATAATCACACCGAAATTGCTGAAATTTGGTATTTAGTCTTCTTCGGAACTACAAAACTTTCCACTAGAAAATTGTCGGTAGCGGTCCACATTTTGAAGAGCTTCATACTTTCATAAACGAAAGGAAACTAATTGTTCCATTTTTGTTCATTACAACTTTTGGTGGAGGGTATAAAAATGTTCGGCCCGGCCGATCTTAACGCCTTTCTTACTTGTTGTATGCGTATTTAGGACAAAAAGGTCTAGTCTTTAATCGACCGATTAAAAAAAATAGATTTTACGGAAATGGTGGAACCAAAAATCAAAATTTCAATTTCTTGCTTAAAAACTGACGTTTTGGACAAAAAACGGTAAAAAATTTCGTTTTCAAAAAAACACGTTTTAAAGTACCAATGAATTTTTTTACCAGATATTCTATGCTACTTGTACTTTAAAATAGGCCAATAAAATTTCTTTTCCTAATTCTCTTTCTTTTCGATTTTCTGAAATTTACAAGTGGAGGTAAGTATAAAGTGTATTTTGCAACTTTACTGACAAAAATGCGAGGAATATTTTTGTTATAAAAATTAAACCTTGTGTTGGTCATTAAAGTGATTAGGGGATCTTTAGGGTTAATTTTTACTTTTTTCAAAAATCGTTACCCAAAAAAGTTGTCGTATTCGATCAAAATATTCTTCGAAAATTGTTTGCTATAAAATTTTACTATAGGTCTCAGAATACATCAAAACTCTAAATTTTACCTAAAGGCCAGGAAGTGACGATATACTACTACATTCTTCTGAATCAAATCGAAAATCTGTATATACCTGCAAGACAATATGCCGCATATTAATTGAAATTGGTAAAAAATACTTCCATTTTTAAGAATTGATGCTTTAAATAGCCAAAGTTGGCTCAACTCAAATTTAGGACATTGGTATGTTAAGTCCGGCACTTTCAGTCAGCTCATTTCCTTGGTACCTGTCACTAACTTGCAAGCAAAACTTGATCATTTTTAAGGCACTTTTGCTATGGGTTTTGTGGTGTAAAACGTAAACAGATTTCTTCTCAGGCTATTTGACTTGTTATTGATGACAATTTTCCACACACCTTAAACATTTCAAACAAGTATTGCATTTTCTATTGTAAACAGTTCCACCTCTTAAATTCAAAATCAAAAATGGGATGAACACAAAGTCGCAACATTGTTGCATGTTAATATAGAAACTGAATTTAGTTATTTTCCAATATGTTTCACATGAAGTGATTGTCGTATACCAAACCCTGAATAAACATAAGAAAAACTTTGCGGTAAAATCTGATAAAAAGGCAGAAGTTAGCCTTTAATGAATATTTATAAAAAAAACGTTGGAGTATATTTTTCACTTCAGAAAATGTATTGCCAATACATGCAGACCTTAACATAAACACATTAATCATTGGCCTTTTTTGTTTTTTTGAAAAAAAAAGAGTTAGGTACGCTAGTGTCTTCAATTACAGAAATACAAAATGAGTTGTATATTAACATGAAAATGTCAAACATGATAGGTTCTTCTCATTTTCCCTTTTTGTATTTTGCCGCTACAAGTGTTTTTTCCCTTAAATTACCGTAAAAAGCATAGCATATGCCATTTTATCATACTCAAAATGAGTATTGGACATTGTGGCCATAAAACATATAGTTTTATTTACTGTTGTCCTTTGGAGGCATTTTCGGTTTTTATTTTGTATTTTTCATGCCAAGTTTTTTCTTTAACATAATTAACTTGAAACGAATCCGTTGGTCTTAATGTGAACGAAATACAGATAAAATGAATGTGAACATTTAAAATGGAAAATACATTGGTTTCATTTTGGACTACAATACAAAAACTCCTCTAACCAATATAAGCCACTTTAAAGGGAAACTTCAAAATAAGCCATAAATTAAGGTGAATATGTGAATATTAAATGGATGAGAAGAATGATTCTTTTCCCTGCTGAGTACAGTGGTATTTTTTGCAACACATAAAAATACAATTAAAATGGAAATGGTAGAACAATTAAAATTCGAAGAGGCTTTAGGAGGACGTACTATTCAAGCAGTGGCGGATGTACATTAAATGTACAATGTATGTATATGTATATTACCGCCTTATCGGGTAGTCCCGTGTAATGATAAAAGGTGTCCAACCAGCCCACACTGGTCCCAACCTGCGACATAAATCGAAAAACCGATATCAGCAAATCTCTGCGACAACTCAGCAAATTGTCTCTAAACATATCACATTTTAATATTCCAGCACTGTTTTTGTAATTCATAACGGTATTTAACACAAAAAAAAAACAGAAGAAGTTGACATTTACGTATGATCTCTTAATCTCATCAGTAAGGTTGTGACTTCTTACAAGGCAAGTAACTCAAAATGGAAAGGATAAATTTATTTTTTTTCCGAAATTGAAATTTTTGGAACAAGTTTTTCTAATTACTTTTACATAAAAATTTGTTCACATTATTCGCATAAAATAGGCTGGAAATCACATTTTTATAACACTTTTTTGTGGATTTTTTTTTCAAGTCCTAAAAATTGAAGTTGAATTTTACTAACTTTGCCATCCTTCGCCACTCTCCGATTTTTTTTCAAATGTTCGAAATAGTGTCAAGTTTACAAAAAATTTGGTTCCAGCTGCATATATTTGCATTTCCGTGTGTGACATTAAAAATACTGACGATGCTTTCGGTCGTTTCAGTGAATATACCGTGTTACTGTATTCTCAGTTTCTTTTTTTGTGTTTTAATTGTTTGTTTTGATTTTTTCTTTAAAGCTTTAGACATTTTTGTTTTGAGATCTACTTATTAGTGATTTTTTTACATTTGTATATTTTTGATATATGTATGATGATGTATAAATAATAAGTAAAAATGTAAAGTTCGGTCGCACCTACCATGAAATATTCTGACCTGAAAAGGAATAATTTGTTTCCTGTCCACGATACCAGTCGGAGACGTTTTTTGACCACTAAGAACTCCAAATAGCAAATTACAACCAATTCGAACCGAAAATGTAGATAAAACCTCAAAATAACTGAAATATGGAGGTACCGTAATGTGAGGGCTATACCGAAACCTGGAGCTAAGAACACAATTTTTGATCATTGAGAACTACAAATGGCAAATTACAACCAAGTCGGGAGGTACTGTAATATGAGGCCTATACCGAAACCTGGACCTAAGACCACAATTTTTGGCGCAGAAGGTTTTTGATAATTGAGAACTCGAAATACAACCAATTCAGGCCGAAAATGTTGATAAAATCTTCAAAATACCTGAAATTGGGTGGTACCGCTACATGGGGGCTATAGGAAAAACTGGACTGATGATTTTATGGCCAAAGTAGTTTTTACTTATTTTTAGCATATACTGAACAAATCAGATTGATCCGACGATTATAAATATTTTTGTCGCACCTTCCTATACAAGTGGGACCACTGTGCAGCGTTGCCTACAGTTTTTGATCGGAAATCGTCAAATCGTCAACAAAATTTGGAAAATCGTCAACATGTTCCAAAACTAGGTTTGGTTACCGTTTAATGCGATTTTTTCGATGATAGTTTTGTCATCGAGACTGACAACATAATATATTTAAGCCACAACAAAATCCGCAATAAATCTTACCCAATCTGACTTAAATACCGCTAAAAAACACCTTTTATAAGACGATAGTTTTCCATATGGTTATCGTGTTGGCAATAATACAGCAAGGTAAAGCGGGGTACACATTGCCAGCTTTGAATGACGGCTTAGCTCAAATATCGCTTACTTCACAGTGTAATCGTCCATGTTAGTCGGTACACGTAAATTTTGGTTGTTGGGCGTACGTGAAAAATCGCCATTTTAGACCATAAAATCGTCAAATCGTCATCTTTCAATTTTGGGTAAAAAATCGTCAATGTCATATTTGGCAACGCTGGTCACAACAGCACCTTTATCTGAGGCCTTGTATTACACTGTAAAACAAAAAGAATAATTACAAGATAATTCGGCCAGATTACGAAAGAGGACCGAAAAAAGAAGACTCGTGTATCGGCGTTTTGAAAGTGTACGTCGGGAAGTAACCTAAATAGGCGTAGCCTATTTCTACAGGTTTTTAAATAGTTGACATCAGATTCCTTGGAATCCTTGCATTTTAGGTATAAGGTGTCTTTAACAATATTACAGAAAACAATGCGGGGTATCTTGTTGTGAAAAAAAGTAACCATGAGGGTTACTAAAAGGGTCTTGTTGGTCCCTTTTTTCAAAAACGTTTAAAAACTCCTTTAAAATATGATCGTATCAGATCAAAATATTCTACAAAATTATTTGTCATAAAATTTTACTGTAAGTCCCCGAATACACCAAAACTCTAAATCGTACCTAAACGCCAGGAATCTGAAAAAATTAAAATCACGTTTTAGGGTTAATGTTGTACTTTATGTGAGTTTATTAAGTTTTGTCCCACAAAACTTCATTCTAGATAGAAGACGTCAAAGACAAAAATATTCTCCATCAAATTTCAATATAAGTTGCCGAAACAATGAAATATGTAATTACAATATATTTACAATATATATGAAGAAAATATATACATCAAGTTTGGCAACATAACACCCAAATATTTTTTTTTTATACCCTACACCACAATGTGGAAAGGGTATTATAAGCAAAGGCTATAGTCGGACAGGGCCGACAATACGATACTCTACACCACTACCCTTGCGAGTTAGCTTCAGCAAATCAAAGTTTCTTTTGGACAAATAAGCTCATTGTAAGAAATAAATTTTTGGAGTCTGCAACCTTATCACATTAAGCAATAGTATGGGGCCTACTGTTTATCGCCGAGTCCGAAAGGCATGTCTTAAAACACCACCTGTAGAGAAGTTGTACATGGTTGAAATACTCAGAAAATTTCGCCAACTTTACTGAGGGGTATTTTGCCATCGTTGGAAATTTGATGTTTGCTGGACGGGAATCGAACGCCCGACCTTCAGTGTGCAAGGCGGGTGTGCAAACAATTGTACCATGGTGGCACCAATAAGTAATTTTAGAACGGACATTTAGTCTGGACCCAATTTTTTGCATATTTTGACATATTTCCTAAACCATATGCAAGACTTTGTGTCCTAAATATCCCATCGAATTGGCTGAAAGTTTGTATTAAGTATTCGTTCATCAACGAAATTTATCGGTATAGGTCCAGGTCTTCATATAGCTCCCATAGAACCGTACCTCCCGATATCCGGTATTTTGAAGGTTGTGGCCTCAATATCAAACTTAAATGGCTGACATTTTGTATTCAGCCTTCGTTGGAGGTAAAAAAACGTTCCACCTGAAATTTGTCGTTATATGTCCACGTCTTCATATAGCTCCCATAACCAGAACCTACCGATTTTCTGTACTGTGAAGGTTATGGTCTCAATATCCCTCCGAATTGGCTAAAATTTGGTATTAAGTCTTTATTGGGGGTATTAAACATTCCATCTGAAATTTGTCGGTATAGGTCTAGGCGTTCATATAGCCCCCATACAACGAAAGCTCCCCATTTTCGACATTTTGAAGATTGGGGCTCTGGTTACAGATTTCTCTATTTTATTGACTTGTCTGAAGTGAATTTCAAACAGAAAAATGTACACATAAACATTTTACAAGATATTATTGAAATATATGTAGCATACGAAAATATGTGAAATGCAGAAATTTTCCCTATGCAAAAATAATATTTGCATATGCATAATTTATACATTTCGCATATTTTTGCATATGTGATATATTTCGATTGGAATTTAATTAGAAGCCAAAAATATGCAAATTTTACAAAAATAGGTGTTGCATAAAATTCCGCTGTCTGCATATCATTGAGCTGATATTAATCGGGGTGCTCTCATTGATATGAGAGAAGGCTCCCTTGTCCCTACTAGGATGTTTGTGGAACAATTATATACAGTACATTTTAAGAAATATTCTTAAATTTGAAAATTGGCGTTGTTTAGCAATTTCTGCTACAGCTTTAAATTTTGGGCAAATGGACAGGTAATATGATAGGGTTCCACGCAATTTGTAAGAACTGGGAATTTGTCTGTCTTGATAGAGACAATTTGTAGCATGGGAGGAAGATGTGGTTCTCTTCGCAAAACTCATTATATCTTAGGTAGTAGGTCCGTAACCAAGCACACATATTATTGCAATTTTCATCAGAGGAAAGATCGGTAGTTAATTTTTCATATATAGACGACTTTGCCAGTATATTGCCTCCAGGGATTCAAATATGGACCAAAAAATAATTTTTTTTTTATTTAGCATACAAAAGTGATGGTCCATTGGACCCGCTAAATAATATCAGATCATCATCAAAAATTGTAGGCATCTTCTTCGACCTAAACCCCTACCTCGTGCAAAATTTCGTGACTATTGATCTACAATTGCGACCTCTAGTATGCTTTGGATTACATTACAAGCAAAACACTGGGTATATTAGGATGTAACTGTGTTATCTGACCACATAAATCAACATAAGTTGAAAGGGCAAGAGTTGTCCTTCCAAATATTATTTATGTGGGCGGAATGTGTGGTCCAGGAATAAAGATATTACCGGTATATTAAAAATTTTCACAATTTTCACACAAAAGTTGTGGTCCATTTAACCCTCTAAACATCATCCGTTCACCATCTCAAATTGCAAGCTTCTTCTTTGTCATATAATCTTACATTATTTAAATTTTCAAAGCGATCGGACTATAATTGCGACATACAGAGCCGCTACAAAATCGGATAAAAATTTTGTTTTTGGTCCATTTCACCCGCTAAATATTTCTCGATCATCATCAATAAGAATAGGGATCTATTCTGGCCTGAACCCGACCTCCATACAAAATTTCGTGACGATCGTTCCATAATTGCGGCCTGGAGCGTGTTTACAATTTATAATGGACAGACGGACGGACGGACACACATCTCAAAATCGCTTTATCTCGTCGAGATATGAAGATTGGTATACCACATTGGGGGTCTCCGACGAATATTTCGCGGTGTTACATGAATTTTTACCAAAATGATAACCCAGATCAGACTCTGTAAAATTACGTTATTTAGTACTATAAACTAAAATAAGTCATAGGTTCCTGATATTGTATGTGGAAATGCGGGGATAGTATATGGCTATTGTCCAGTGAATATATCCAGCATATGAGTCCTTACATCCATGAGTTCGACATGGTCCTAAGTACTAAGGAGTACCGATATGGCAAATCTTTGAACTTAATCTAATTTTGGACAACATTTATGAGGGCCAAATTATTAACCGAATCAGTTGATCCGAAAGTTTTCGTACGCTGAAACCAGCCAGTCAGTTCTGTTTCCTGGATCTCGGCGACCATGATGTTTCCCGGACTCATTAAGTTTATAATTTCGTTGATTTTGTTGTGGAGACCGTTGCATTCACTGGCAAGAAATAAGCATTTCTAAAGCTTCGAATAACAGCATGTGGTGTAAGATGCTGCGTTGGTTGTTATTGTTGGGGCGAGTATGGTATTCACGGCGATAAAGTTGGAGATTCATTGAGATGTTTTCGCGCAGCAATCAGCAACATAACTCCTATTGCTGTAGTCCTGGATATGGCCAATGCCGGAGCAGCCTCGAGAGTGTACTAATTCTCATCCATTACACATGACCGATGTTAATATGTGTTGTGTGCGAATTTTTTTCTATTAGCTAAATAGCTAAATCGACATCAAATTCAATTTAAAACGGATTTGGTCCAAAAAATATAACTGGGGAATAAAAACATCATTCGATGTGGCACATTTTGGTCGTATGAAATTGAATATATCTATCATTCTGTCAAAAGAAAATTGAGAACACTTCAATATATACCACTGTTCAGTTGCATATGTTGTTGTATGTATGTACATAATGCGAGCACTCCATTAGCCTTTAGCATCCCATAACCCAAAACGAGAAACTCAACCCATTCCAGCAGAACAACAAAAACCGAATGAAATAATATTGAATCCTATGGAAAAAAGCAACATATCTATCTGCTCATATTGATACCTGAATGGGCTACCTGGTCGGTCAATGGTTGAATGTTGGACGTTTGGATGGTATAATTTAAGCGGCATGATCCCTCAAATACACCATCGCCACCATCTCTAAGAAAAGACAACTCCAGCACCCTGAAATACAAATATACAACAGGCAGGCGTTGCTCAAAAAGACAGACCTTAAAACCAGTCCTCTTAATTCGTGAGTTGGACAACCAAAAAATATACAGAGCATTATATTGGCCGTACATTTATCGATTCGTCTGTATGTTTGTCTGTCTGGCCGATTGTCTGCTTTTAGTTTTTACCTTTGTTTTGGATCATTTATTTACACACATTTTAGGGATACTAACAAAAACAACAACAACAAAAATTGATGTCTACCTTTGCGTTTGGGGTGTTTGTTTGTTCGTTTGTTTGTATGGATGTGTGTGCGCTCGTGTGTTTATTGTAGATTGATGCGCACCTGGTGCTTATTGACTCCGCCCTAAAACCCATCTTTAAATTCCAATCAACCAAAGAACCAACCAACTAAAAACCAATGCATCTGTACACATTTGTAAGCCAAACGAAAATGCATTGATACAAATACGTATGTACGTATGAACGTGTATATGTATATTTGTTGCACGAAATACAGATGCACTTGGTGCTGTTCGATTTCATGGATTCACGTTTCTTTTCTGATGAAGTTACCTACCAAAAAGTCAGCTTTTTTTTCTTAACCTATGGCCAAAGAAGTTACTCTATTAAGTTCTTTAGTTTTTCTGGACCTACGAAGTGTATTCTTTTACCTTTTTCAAATTGACTTTGGCGTTCTTTTTTGTGCTTCATTATTGTTGCTGGTTTTTTTCATGATCGTTATGGTAATTTGTAGATTGCCTTATAAACGTTTGAATATGGAGGGGTTTCTGTATATTTTTTTGCTTCGTGGATATCATTTCATTATTATGGTTATGTGGAGTTTTCGAGTTTTTAGTTATGACTCTATTGCTGTTGTTTCTTTCTTAATTTATCCATAATTGAAAAATCGTGTAAGAATAAAGCAATTATATTTCAAACTTTAAAACTGTTTTTGAGAGTATGTTTTTCCTCCGGATAGAAAAAAACGAACATCAGGTAAGATTTTTTTGTATCAAAAATGTTTATAACCCACCATCCCGTAGCTCTCAGCTATGCCTTTGCCAAAGGGCGGAAGAGTAATATTTGTATAAATTTAGGGAGGAATTGACTGAAAAAGTCAAATCTTTCTGTTATTTTAACAGCATACTGTTGTTGTTGTATTAACCCTAATACATACATACATATGTTCGTTCGAATATCTTTTCAGTTATCTGCTTTTGGTTCCTCTGTATCCCGACACGCGAGATGGTTTAGATGCATCACTGGACCTTCACTCTAGATCATGAAGGAGACATTCTGAGGTGACTGGATGGGGAGATGAGGTACTGCATCGAGAACATTCTGTTGCGATGGTCCAATGGTTTCAAGGGGAGGCAATCTCCTGCAGTCCCTAGGTCGGCATTCGGACAAGTTTAAATATTCTTCCACTACGTAGCGCAAACATATGCTTACCAGGGTAATGACTTTTATGCGGGGAAAAACCTCACGCTCAAAATTATTTTAAAATTTTAATTTCAGAGTTATGGTCAAATTTTTGAAGTCACTGTAAACAGATATATAATTGAAAATAAACTTTGGGGCCACATAAGATAACCAAAATTACATAAAATTTGTTTCTCATTAATTTTCTTTAATTCTGAGAATCATAAAAAATATCGTAAATGCTTTTTTCAGAGATATAATTAAAAAAATCAAATTTTTTCAAAGTGGTTTGAGCATGACCTTTTTCAATATTTGAATGGAATAAACGTTATTTTAGTTATTAGTAGGATTAAGTTTATATTTTTGTGTAAAAGGAAATACTTTTTGAGCATTTTTACATTTCATAAATTTAAAAAAAAAAAATATTTATTTAAAATCGATCACGGTGCGCCTTAACTAACTTTAAATGAAAGGTGCTTACACAACAACAATGTTAATAGATGAGAAAAATCAAAAAACGAACAAAATCGCCGAAGGGATTTTGAAATAAATCTTGGTCAACGTCCAAATTTTTAAAACTTTATTATGTTTTCACGATAGTACTCGGAAATCGCAGGTCCTATTGAAATGAGATTAAAGAAAATGTTGTAGCAGTGCAAATTCTCTACAAGATTGACCACTATGACTATTTCCTAGGGTTTACAATTTGTGAGGTATAGAAGTTCAAATTGGGACAATGCACTGACTGTATCGCCTCCTTATAAAACAATGTCATGAAGGGTGCACCATAACTAACTTTAAATGAAAACCGCTTACACCTGGAAAGTTTTTGCGGATTCTGAAACAGCAATATTCATAGATGAGAAAAACCAAAAACAAGAAAACCGTGAAAACATAATTTAATTTATTTGAAAATCAATCCGGCGATTTTTTTGTTTCTTTTTTTTTTGATTTTTCTCATCTATGAACATTGTAGTTTCAGAATCAGCAAAAACTTCCCAAGTGTAAGCGCTCTTCATTTAAAATAAGTTAAGGCGCACCGCGATCTCTTTTAACTTTTTATATTTCAATGGAATACAAGTTATTTTAGTGATTAATAGGCAAAAATACATTCATCCGTGCTACAGGAAATCATTTTTAAGAAAAAATGTCGAACAGTCATAAAACTAATGTATACACATTGAATGCGCATAGCTTACCAAAGAATGGCCTATTGCTTTGTGCTGATCTTGTCGCATATAGCTGCACTGCTCGCAACGTTGCAAGTTAATGGTGACAGCGACTTTTGTTACCTGGATCGCGACGTCCATGATATTTCTCCGACTTTGTTGTTGAGACCGTTGCAATTGATTTCCAAAAAATCGTTGGAGGAAACGATATACATATATATCAGTTCACACCTTCGGGTACCTCCCACCCGAAATTTCCACGAAACAACTTATCGCTTTCCACTTTGCACTTATCAAAAAGTGTTCCACAAAATTACTTTTTACTTTCCTTTGTACTTAGGAAATTTGACTATCACTGTTCTCTTTCGCAAAGTGGTTGAGGATGTTGAACTATAGCTCCACTCTTTGGCATAATATTATATTTTTTGGTATTGATCTTTAAAAATCAGAAAATGTAAAATTTCCATGCTATGACAATAAGGTGCCAGCGTAGTGCAATGGTATTAAATTTTCAACGGTGGCAAAATACCTCTCAGTAATGTTGGCGACATTTCCTGAGTATATCAGCCATGAACAACTTCTCTAAAAGTGGTGTCTTAGGACACGCCGTTCGGACTCGGCGATAAACAGTAGGTCCCATATCATCAGATAGCGGAATCCTATGCATGCATTTGGAATGCCGTAGAGGTAATATGATTAGACAAAAACTCGTTTTATAACAAAATGAAACGAATTAGTCTGGACCTATTTGTTTGCATATTTTGACATATTAGCATAAAATGAACATATGCAAAACCATATGCAAGGATTTGTGGCCTATGTATCCCACCGAATTGACTGAAATTTTGTATTAAGTCTTCGTTGGGGGTATAAAATATTCGACCTAAAATGTATCGCTATAGGTGCACGTCTTCATATAGCTCCCGTAGAACAGCAACTTTCGATATCCAATATTTTGAAGGTTGTGGCCTCAATATACCACTGAAATGGCTGACATTTTGTATTAAGTCTTCGTTGGGGTATAAAACTTTCCACCCGAAATTTGTGGGTATAGGTCCGCGTCTACATATAGCTCTTATAGAACGGTACCTCTCGATTTCGGCATTTTTAAGCTTGTGGCCTCAATATCCCTCTAAAATGGCTGATATGTTTTATTAAGTATTCGTTGGGGGTATAAAACTTTCGACCTGAAATTTGTCGGTATAGGTCCAGGTCTTCATATAGCTCCCATAGAACAATACCTACTGATTTTCTGCATTTTGAAGGTTGTGGCCTCAATATCCCTCCGAAATGGATGAAATTTGGTACTAAGTCTTCGAGGGGCGTATTGAACCTTCCTCCTGAAATTTGTATACCCTTAGCCTTAAGGCTAAAGAGGGTATTAACACGTTGATACGACCAAAAATGTGTCTCATCGAAGTAATTGTTTTAGACCCCAAGTATGTTTGTACGATATCCGTTTCAGATAATTTTGAGTAGATCTAGCAATGTCCGTCCGTCTGTCTGTCTTGCTGGTGCGCACGATAACTCTCGAACGGATCAATCGATTCGGTTCAAATTTTGGGTATCGAAAAATTTTGTCCAGATTTAATTTAAGTTCGAAGATGGGTTATATCGGTCCACTCCTTCCGGTACCTCCCCCACAAAAGTTCGAAAATGTTCGAAAAATTTGTGCGCACGATAACTCTTGAAGGGAGTAACCGATTTGTCCCAC
The DNA here is from genome assembly GCF_047663935.1 of Musca autumnalis. Taxonomy (NCBI): domain Eukaryota; kingdom Metazoa; phylum Arthropoda; class Insecta; order Diptera; family Muscidae; genus Musca; species Musca autumnalis. Next base: position 76,097,108 of record NW_027412088.1, read on the forward strand.
ACTTTCTTCATCGTGAAAGTTCAAATAGACTAAGATGAAGTTACAATATGGACTCAATCAGTCCACTCCTTCTGGTACATCCCACACAAAATTTCGGAAAAGTTCAGTTTAGGACCTGGTCACGAATCGCGTTGATTTTTGTTGTAACAACTTGTATTCGCAAAAAAAACCCATGACACCGTGTGTAGTGGATGGAGCGCAAGATAAATCTCGAACGGATCTGCCAATTCGGCCATAGTTTAAGTTCGAAGATACGAGTAAACCATATCGGTCCACTCCTTTAGGTACCTCCCTCACAAAAGTTCAAAAATGTTCGGAAAAATTATGGGCACGATAACTCTTGAAGGGAGTGACCGATGTAAATCATACTCTGCATCTACCAGATATAGACCAGGTTCGAATACTACTACTACTCTACTCCTTTTGGTACCTCCCACACACAATTTCGGATAAGTTCACTTTAAGACCTGCTCTCGAATCACTTTGATTTTTGTTGAAGCGATTTGCATTCGCTACCTCCATTACGACGGTAAAAGCTTTTTTCTGGGGCAAGTCCATATTTCTTGGTCCATATTTCCCGAAAGATGTAAAAAACCCTATGTCACCATATGTGGCTCTCGAACTGTTCTACCGATTTGGTGCAACATTTGGTCTTCGTCATATTTTATCCAAACTTAGTTTCATGGGACCCATATCGGTCCTTCCTAAGGGTACCTCCCCCAAAAAAGTTCAACATTTGTGTTAATTCCTAATCCACATTTTTGTCGGCAAGTTCAAATGTTCAAAAAGGGCCACAAAATTCTGAAGAAACCCTAAATACATTCAATCTGTCCGTAGATAAAAGTTTCAATTCACATTGGCTGAGGGTATATCTCAGTCGGCAAAGCCGACTGACACATTTTTACTTGTTCGGTATAGGTTTAAGCCTTCATATACATACATAGCTTCCATAGAACGATAGCTCCCCATTTTCAATATTTTGAAGGTTGTGGCTGTGGTTACAGATTTCTATGTTTATTGACTTGTCTGAAGAGAATTTTAAACAGAAAAAATGTACACATAAACATTTTAGAAGATATCATTGAAATATTTATTGCATACGAAATTGTTGCATACGAAAATATGTAAAATACATAATATTTGGATATACACAATTTATACATTATCCATATTTTTGGGTATGTGATATATTTCGATTCGAATTTAATCAGAAGCCAAAAATATGCCCAGTCCCAAAATTTGACAAATAGAGAGTTAGCATAAAATTCCGCGGTCTACATATCATTGAGCTAATATAAATCGGGGTGCACTCACTGATATGAGAGAAGGCTTCCTTGTCCCTACTGGGATGTTTGTGGAACAATTATATATTATACATTTCTAATAAATGTTCTTAAATTAGAAAATTGGCTCCACGCAATTTGCAAAAACTGGGAATTTCTCTGTAATGATAGAGACAATTTGTAGCATGAGAGGAAGAGGTGGTTCTCTTCACAAAACTCATTATATTTTAGGCAGTTCTCTTCACAAAACTCATTATATTTTAGGCAGTAGGCCCGTTATCAAACACACATATTATTGCAATTTTCATCAGATGTAAGGTGAATAGTTATATTTCCATATATAGGCGACTTTGCCGGTATATGCCCTCCAGGAATTCAAATATGGACGAAAAATAAAATGATTTTATTTTTCATACAAAAGACATGGTCGATTTCACCCGCTAAATAATATCAGATCATCATCCAACATTTTAGGCATCTTCTTCGACCTAAACCCTTACCTCGTGCAAAATTTCGTGACTACAGAGCTATAGTTGCGGTCTCTATTGTGCTTATGATTACACTACAAGCAAAAAACTGGATATATTAGGCTGTAACTCTGTTATCTGAACGCGTAAATCAACATAAATGGTATCAATGGAAAGGGCAGGAGGTGGCCCTCTAAATATTATTTACTTTGGCGGAATGTGTCTTGCAGGAATAAAGATATAACCGGTATATTACAAATTTTAACACAAAAGTTTTGGTCCATATGACCCTCTAAACATCACCCGATCACCATCTCAAATTGCAAGCATCTTCTTTGTCATATACTGTTACCTTGTTCGAATTTTTGCGGCGATCGGGCTATTATTGCGACCCGCTAAATATTTCACGATCATCACCAATAAAAATAGGGATCTATTCTGGTCTGAACGCGACCTCCATGCAAAATTTCGTGACGATCGGTCCATAGTTGGGGCCTGGAGCGTGTTTACAATTTATAATGGACAGACGGACGGACGGACGGACAGACATACATCTCAAAATCGCTTTATCTCGTCGAGATATGAAGATTGGTATACCACATTGGGAGTCTCCGACGAATATTTCGCGGTGTTACATGAATTTTTCCCAAAACAAACTTATAATACCCCTCCCAACATAGTGGTGTAGGGTATAATAATATGAAAATAAAATGAAAATAAAAATAAGATAAAATTAAAATAAAAAAATAAATAAAAATAAAATAAAAATAAAATGAAATAAAATAAAAATAATATCAAATAAAAATAAAATAAAAATTAAATAAAATAAAAATAAAATAAAAATAAAGTAAAATAAAATAATTACAAGTAAAATAAAATAATGAAGTAAAAATAAAATAAAATACTCTGAAATATAGTTTAGTCTAAGGGATTTGTGGGGTGATTCGGAGGTTGGAATTTCGGAATGGGGTGGTTCGCAGGGTCGAAGTTCGGAGGTTGGAAATTCGGAATGGTGTTGTTCGCAGGGTGAAAGTTCAGAAGGGTGTGGTTCGCAAGGTGGAAGTTCTGAATGCGATGGTTCTGAGGGTGGAAGTTGGGAGAGGGAAATTCAGTGGGGGTGGATCCTTATAATTTTTTGTCATTACCGTGTTTTCAATTTCTCAGAACAAAATCTCCCTTCGTAATTTATATTTTAACAATGTACATTGGCAATGAGACCGTTTAACCCGCAAATTTTAGGCAAACTTAACAACATTTGGTCTGCTAAAACAAAATGCAAAGTTTTCTGTGGAACGAAAGAACACAATTTTTTTGCAAAATCTTAGCAAAATACACTTAGCAGTTACAACCTCTCACTTAGCATAAGAGGACGTTTGTGGAACAGAAATAAAAAAGAGAGAACATTTTTTTTTGAAACTCACCTTATCATTAGCAACTTATCACTTATCAAAAATAAGGGTTCTGTGGAACTGAAAAATTTACGAATTGTCAAAAATATTGCTAAGTGCAAAATAAAAAGTTGATAAGTTCTTTCGTGGAATCTCTTTTGTTTTCTCCGCAGAAACTTTTATTCGTTGCCCCCATTACGACGGGGACAAGTCCATACTTCCTGAGAAAATGGCCCGTATGCTCTAAAAAAACCCCTTCAACTACCATATGTAGTGGCTGGTGCACACGACAAGCTTCGAACTGGGTTGTGTCAAAATCCAGATTTAGTTTATGTTCAAAAATGGGTCATATCGTTCCACTACTTAGGGTAGGTCCCTCACAAAAGTTCAACATTTTTGTTTAACTACAGTTTAAGGTATGTTTGAGGATTCCCTGCAAATGTTTAATGAAGGTACTTGTTGTGGCCCTGTTTACAGCGATATTATATTTTCCGTGGCAAGTCCACGATTCCTGATTTTTTGGTCCAAAGGCCCTAAATTGTACGCTATATTTACCGAAAGTAATAAAAATAATGAAGTGTACCACCCACGCAACTCGTTTGATCTTTAATCCATATTTAATACTCGACAAATTCATACTCGTACGTACAAAATTCTGAAAATCCCTAAATACATACTTTTTAGAATGAAAAGGGCTTCAACTCACACAGGCTGGGGGTGGATACTTTTTTACTTGTTTCTGCTTAAATTAGCTCTGGATCAATCCCCAGGTCCAAGGTTGTAATTACAAAGCTTCTGGAGTTCGTGCATTGAAAAGATTTGGCAGGGCAATCGATAATGTGAAATGTGTCCGCAGGACAGATGTTTTGCACGGAGTCATCACGGTGACGATACCATACCCTGCCGAATTTAGTTGAGCCCTAGCTACACTAGTGTGTTGCGTGGCTGAAAAGTGCAGTTTACGACCTGCTCTCGAAACTCTTTTGTTTTCTCCGCATACACTTGTATTCGATGCCCCCATTACGACGGTGGCAAGTCCATATTTCCTGAGAAAATGGCCCGTATGCTGTAAAAAACTGCTTCAACCACCATATGTAGTGGCTGGTTCACACGACAAGTTTCGAACTGGATATTGGGTTGTTCGAAATTGTTTGCATGTGGTAATATTTCTGCAAAACTTAGAATGTACTAAACTAAAGCATGCCATGACCCCTTAGAATCATTGGGACATTCAGTTCAGTCCATGTGATGAAAAGAGTGGACGTAGATTTAGTGGCAAGGGAAAAAGGAGGGATGGGATCGATTAAATACGTGTTTAACCTATCACAAAAGACGTTATGGAAGATACTCGACGCCAAGATCGTACAATCATGGTTTCAGGCTATAACAAATAAAGTTACGGAAGGTAAAGGTAAAGTTAAAGTTTAAAGAGTTCCGGTGATATCACTTCACCTTGGCGAAATCTTTTTTTCACTCTACAAGGCTTCGAATGCTTGTTCCTGAATTCCACGTAAGACTGGCTGGAGAGTAGTCTGCTCGATGCGATCAAACAGTATAGAGTGTTTGACAATATCAAAGGTTTCTGATAGAGCTAGGGACACCAACACTCTCCTCGACTCATATGTGTGTGGAAATAGAGTGCAGCGCTGTTGCAATGCGGTGCTGCTTACGAAACCCATGCTGATGATTGTCATCATTGGATAGCTATTTCTGACCTTTCTAGAATGGACTTAAGAGAATTTGGTCTGTATGATCGGTTGTCTATGTCAGTCCATCCACCAAATTTCAGACAAGATGTATGTGACTAGCGACATGTTTCAGCAATACCATGGAGATGCCGTCCGGACCAAACGGTTTTAATGATATAGATTCCTAATGGCATTGACAACATAGCATAACACATTGTTAGTTGTGTTGATTCCTCCTCGACAGGAAGAGATCTAATTCGAAGTAGTACAATTCACTTCGTCCCATCACTTCCGGAGTGCTTTAAAATAAGTTGAGAACATCTTCGGATCAGGTCTTATCTACCTTCTTCTCAAGGTTCGAGAGAGAGGTCCGTTAATTTGCCTTTCCAAACGCGTGTTAATCTTGGACCTACAACATGAAGGTCACAGAACCTGGCGTCACAGGAGTTTGATCGACGAAGGTCATTTATTAGTCCCACGACTTCTGCTTGGAAATTTGGTCTCACTTCGAATAAAAGTAAGTTTGGGCTGTTATCTGAAGCGGTAATTGGTGAATTCTCTGAAAGTAGCCAATATGCTTCCCCATGAGTTATGAGAGTGTGGCGTTTGAGAGCGTGGCGGGTAGTCTGCAGATGGAGACGATTATACGGAGATAGTCTGACCCAAGAGAACGGGCTGGTATATATTGCCGTGATATATACGTTAAGCATTATTACTTCCGACCAAATGCCACAGCTCATGAACTTTATAAAATTTCCCTAAGATCAGACAATTGTGACTTTCCAAACGCGTGTTAATCTTGGACCTACAACCTGAAGGTCAGAAAACTTGGCGGCACAGGAGTTTGATCGACGAAGGTCATTTGTTAGTCCCATGGCTTCTGCTTGGAAATTTGGTCTCACTTCGGGTATTTGGCCAGCATATGTATAGCGCCCAACTACAGCAGTGATGATGTTCCGAAACGTAATCTCTGTTAATCCTACTGGATTGAAGTTGAAGTCGGGCGATCTGATGCTGATGGAGACAATTAAAGAGTGATAATCTGACCCAAGGCAAACTGATATACATGTTAAGCAACTTTACCCCGGCAGTTCCACACCTGATTGCTGCTCCCATACATCCCATCACGGGTCATTACAAGCAGATTGAAGCGAGATCGGTCTGTAGTGATCAGACTTTTGCAACAGGTAAGCTAGTTACCCACCTATATTTCTTGAGCGATCCTTAGTCAGTACGTAAGATGAAGTAGAGCTCGGTTTCCTGCACCGCCGAGACTTTGATACTCTTCCGACTCATTAGTTCACTATTTACTTAATCTTACCTCGGCATTCATTGCAATTAATCTAAGTGCTAGTACCTCACATGGATAAGTCCAAAGTATCCCTTGAGATGCACCAACTTCTGAAAATTTAGCATCTCACCGAATCTTGATAGTGAATGGTTTCGTGCCGCCATATGATTAAAAAAATATCAGATGATCTCAAACAGATGGAGAAAAAAGTATGTAAAAATGATTCAGCTGACAAGGTTACAAAATAATTTTGCTAGAAGAAAGTTCATGGAAGCATCTGACAACCTGATCCGAGCATAAAAATCTGCAATTTGTTATGAAATCAAGTTGAATCAGAATTTATCCAAAACATATTTCCAAAAAACTCATTTAAAAAATTTTTCAATTGTATATTGGTGCAAACTTCTATGAACGTGCAAAAAAATCATTTTTTTGGTCCAAAGGTGTTTAATTTCAAATAGTTAAGAGATAAGCGAAGGCAATCATTAGTAATTATTGTAAATATTGAATGACTTAACGGCTAATCCAAGCAATCTGTTCTAAACCCTTATTTCATTACTAAGAAAAAAGTTCTCATTATCAAGCACACATCAAAGCTTAATGCTAAGTGCATTGATAATCCGTTGTTTCCTTTAACATAACATCATTAGCTTCAAATCCTTCTACAAAGCTTTCAAGTGCACATGCGCACACTTAGCTAATCATAAACAGAATAAATTGTTTGGAATGGCCGGCCGGCTGCAATGTTAATCATGCGCCGCCTTAAGATTCAAACTCGCCAACAAAAGGGGCTACAGATGCTTTATTAACCCATTAGTGCATAGCGTCCGTTTAAACGGACGTTTTTATTTCTTACGCCAATTCTTTATTTAGGCTGATGCACTGAATAAAACTGTTTGGGATGATTAAAAACATATCACAATTTATAACTATGAAGTGAATCCCACCAAATTTCAAGTTTTTAGTGCTTGTTTATTACAAAAAATGAGAAAAATGTTAAAATTCATTGTTTTCTGTATATGTTAACTCTATAATATTCGTTACGACGTAAAATATGACATGATTTACTTCAATCAAAGCCAAATATGATGTCAAAGGAGTAAATGAACCTATCTCAAATACAACAAGCAACGCCAAACCAAGAACAGTAACAAAATATATCACACACAAAGTGTTCTAATTACATAGCGTCCGATTTAACGGACGGTCTGTAAAACATACGATAATTTATAAATGACAAAAGTTGTTCTTGAAATGTTTTATTTATCTTACTACTATTCTAAAACAAACAAAAAGTATGAATAAATGTCGCCAGGGAACTTCATGCATTAATGGGTTAATAAAACAAAAACAACAACGACAAAAGCCATGACGATTACTATACAATGAAGAAAAAAAAACGGGCAAGGAGAATATAACCACAAACCAAAAGACCACGAACATGGCAGCAAAAGATGAGTGAGTGTTTGCTTATTGCCGCAGGCATCAAAAGTGTTGGTTGCACTTTAATAGCCATAATGGCGGGCACGATTTATGTTTCAATTTTGTTCAACTATAAAAGCAAAAACAAACCAATTCAATTTCATTACAGCAACACCACAAACATTAAGGAGGAGAACGAAAACAAAAAGGAAACACAGCGTGCACAACATCATCAACAACAAACCTTGCAAGTTGAGAGAGATACCCCAGCTACACCAAGGTAATGAATGCATGGAAAAAAGGTTTTTGCGCATGCGCTTTTTATAATGAAATATGTAATAACAACGTGATATAAAGCTATGGTTACCATTACATTATTATTTTCTTTTCAGATGCAAACACTGCGCCACACCATACCACAACCACCATCACCGCCATTGTTTCTGCAGCTCAAATATCTTAACCCGTTCCTAATAATGCAAAACTACTCGTTTGAATGGAATTAAGTGATGTGTTTTTGGTATTCCTTAAAGAGCATTTACTTTGCAGGATATAATGAGACACTGAGAAGAATGTAGAAGGGTTGGTTTTAAATTTTCTTTTTGAAGATTTTTTTCCTTTGTTATTCCACTTGGGAACATAGGGCTTCTACAAGATTGTTCCAACTTATTCTATCGTTACATAATATTTTGATATCATCTAAAGTTGTGTTTGCTTTTTTCAGCTCATTGAGTATGGTTCTGCGCCATGTAATTTTTGGGCGGCCAGGGCGTCTGCGTCTGGGTTCAATTCCACAGCCATCCTGGAGGCATTTGTTGACGAATACCTGGAGTTTTTGTGTTATGGCGTTTGTTACGGGCCAAGTTTCGGTTCTGTAAAGCAATGTGGATTTCACACATGCATTAAACAAACGCAGTTTTGTTTTATACGATATTTTGTTTGATCGCCAAGTTTTGCTGAGTCTTCCGAAAGCGGATCTAGCTTTCTTAAGTCTATTGTCAACATCCTCTTCTACACCATTTTCTGATGAAATAGTAACCCCGAGGTAGCAAAAATTGTCTACATATTTTAAGGTTTTGTTTTTGATATTAAATGCGTTGTCGGTGGTGGTATTTATTCGCATTACCTCTGTTTTATCAATGTTTATTTCCAGTCCAGCTTTGTTTGCAAGCACAGTCAGGTCGTCCAGTTTACTTTGCATATCGCTGAATTTATGGGACAAGACATATATCGTCCGCGAAGTCCTGGTCTTCAAGGCGATTGTTGAAACCCCATACAATGCCACGTTTCTTTTCGCATATTTTAATCATAATTTCATCGAAAACTACTGCAAATAAGAGAGGAGAGAGAGGGCATCCTTGTTTAACCCTTGCATTGGTATAAAAGGATTCGCTTTTTCTGCCTCTGTGTAGAACGCAAGTTTCTGCATTATTGTATAGGCCTTGGATTAATTTAATTAATTTCATAGACACGCCTTTCGCTTTTAGTGCGTTCCATATTTCAGACCTTCTTATCGAGTCAAAGGCTTTTTTGAAGTCTACGAAAACTAAGAAAGAGGCGTTCTCCATTCTAGCGTATGTTCAATAATTATTCGTAGAGTGTTTGTTTGGGGATTTAAGGGTCACAAAAGCATTTATAAGGGAACAAATTGGACAGAGAAAATCCAGAACTAAAACTTGACTTTTACCAAAAAAAAAATGAAAATGATTAAGCAAAGTCCATATGTTCATTAGATATGTCCTCTTAGAAATTCGAAGTACTGGACCAACAATAACTACAAAATCTGTATTTATTTGAAGATGACAAATTCTCCTATGACATAAATGAATTTTAAATGAAATTTAATTATATTATAGGCCTTGCATATTAAAAACCTTATTTAGTTTCATTTATTTTATAAAAGGAAAGGCTTCGTTTCCATTATGTTAAGGCTTATTCCTTGGAGAAGCACAATATCTTAACTGAATATAATCACTTTATATTGATAATTTTCGGGGTGGAGGTTTTCTATCCATTTGAGATTCCAAATTCCCACGTTACAACCACTGCAGCTGGATCTTCTGGGAACACAAAATTACAATTAAAAAGTGTGACTAAAATCTTCAACCAAATTTAAATGGGGTGGGCACTACTGTAGGGGCTATACCAAAACGTGGACCTAAATTGCCAGATTTTTTGCAAGAGATATTTTGTACCCCTAGCGAAGACAAAATAAAATATTAAATTTCATTTATTATTGTTGAATAATGTGGCTAAAACTTTCAAAATATCGAAAATCGGGAGTACAGTTCTCCTGTTTCGACACGTGGACCTGTACCGAGAAATTGCTGGAGGATAGTTTTTTATCTCCAACGAAGACTTATTACGAAAATTTCAGTCATTTCGGTTGAATAATTTGGCTAAAACTTTCAAAGTACCGAAAATCGGGAGGTACTGTTCGCTGGGATATTGAGGCCACAACCTTCAAAATACCCTAAATCGGGAGGTATCCTTCTATGGGGACTATATGAAATCATCAACCTGAAAAAAATACCCGAAATCGACGACTAAATGCCAAATTTCATCCATTTCGGTTTGATAATGACGCTAAAACCTTAAAAATGCCGAAGGTACCCTTTTTATGAGGGCTATATGAAGACGTGGGCCAATAAAGGCAAATTTCTAGTGGAAAGTTTTGTACCCCCAATGAAGACTAAATACCAAATTTCAGCCATTTCTGGGTTATATTGATGTCACAAGCTATAAAATACCGAAAATCGAGAGGTACCGTTCTATGGGGGAAACATCATATTCTCCATCTATGCCAAATTATAAAGATCTATCTTAAATATTGCGAGGTGTATCTTGATTTCTACAAACAGACGGACAGGCGGACATCGATCTAGGATTCTATGCTGATCAGGAGTTTATATGTATACTACTTAATTGTAAGGTGATTTGGTGAAAAAATCTCACGCACAAAATTATTTTAAATGTTGAATTTTTCAGAATAATGGGCAATATTTTTCTAAGTGGTTGCAGATATATAATTGAAAATAAACTTAAGAGCTATATGAGATAGCTCAAAATGACTTATTTTTTCACTAATTTTCTTTAATACTGAGAATCAATAAAATGTAGTAAACTTTTTTTTTAATTTAATTGAAAAATTGATATCTAGCGAAGTCCTACACACACACACACATCAACCACTATGCGAAGATCGTTTCGTTAGCTGGTTAGGCTAACATCATCAGGCATATTAGATGTTGTTGTTGCTAGACAATTTTCGCCATTTGGAGCTCCTATTTATACATCCAAGATTGCAATTTTGCATTTTTTTTTTTTTTGAAAGAAATAGTTGTTTAACATAAGAAAAAGAATAAAAAAATCAAAGAGCATGACTTTTTTAATATTTGAATGGAACAAACGTTATTTTAGTTATTAGTAGGTTAAGTTATTAGTAAGTTTATTCATTCGTGCAACAGGAAAACATTTATGAAAAAACAAATCTTTATATATAAAACTCAATTGTCGTTTGTTGGTAATTGAATCAGTTGAAAACGGCTAGAGCGATTTGGATAATTCTTTGCGGAAATGTTAGTCATAGTCCAGTTTAGGTTTTTATGCAAAGAAAAATTGGCCACGCCCACTTTTCCGCCCACTTTTATAAATATGTTATACCTACGGAACTACTCAATAGATTTTCCTGAAATTTACAGGGAACGTAGAGTGATGGCCCCCGGTTGAAATAGGCTACATATTTGGTTGAATTTCGGATCGGGCGGGGTACCTCCCCTATGAACTTTTTGTAAAAATGCAATATTTGCAACAATTACAAATGTATCGCCTTGAAAATTAATTTCCGAGTCAATGGCGATTGTGTCTCCGACCTTACGTGATTATTTGGGGCATTAAGACTGGACAACGCCCACTTTTTTAAATATGTTATATCTACGAAACTACTAAATCGATTTTCCTGATACTTTCAGCGAATGTTCAGGGTTTGTCCCCGATAAAAATAGGCTACATATTTTTTGACTTTCGGATCGGGCGGGTACCTCCCCTATGCCCTATTTTTGTAAAAATGCAATATGTATCGGTTTGGGAATTTATTTGCGAGTCAATGGTGATTGTGTCTCCAACCTTACGTACTTATTTTGTGACTTAAGATCCGACCACGCTCACTTTCTAATTAGGTTATATCTACAGGGAATTTTTAAGAAAATCGCGATTTGTCTAAACTTATAAATCTTTATAAATAAAAATCAAATATCGTTCGTTGGTAATAGCATCAGTTGAGAACGGCTGGACCGATTTTCGACTTGGGTTTCTATGCAAAGAAAATTTGACCATGCCCACTTTTACGCCCACTTTTTAAATTTTCTATTTTTATAATTTCTACAAAAACTACTGTACCGATTTCCTGAAATAATTGCCAGGGAATGTACAAACAAATGTACAAATTCAGTTGAATTTCGGAAAGGGCGGGGAACTTCCCCTATACCCTACTTTTTAAAAATGTTATATTTACAATAATTACGAATGTATCTATTTGGAAGTTAATTTGCGAGACAATTGTGGTTGTGTCTCCGACCTTACCTACTTTTTTAGGAACCACAGACTTGACCATACCCACTTTTTAAAATATGTTACATCTACAAAACTACTGAACCGATATTCGTGAAAATGTCAGGGAATGTATAGGCATATTTTCTTGAATATTGAAGAGGGCATATTTAAAAAAACGCCTTACCTTTATGAATAAAAATCAAATGCTGTCATAACCCAACTTAGGTTTTTTGGAAAGAAAAGTTTACCCCGCCCCCGAAAACAGGTTACATATTTTATTGAATTCCAGAGGGGCGGTGTACCTCCCCTATGCGATATTTAAAAAAAAAAAAAAGTTATATTTGCAAAAATTATGTATGTATCGGAATAAAAATTTATGGATTAATCTACAATCTAGGTACTTCTTTGGGGCCTATAGGCCCGACCAAGCCTGTTTTTTTTTAGTATGTCATAACTCCAATACTACTGAAGGGATTTCCATACAATTTGCTGCAAAAGCTCAATGTTTGCCGTTGTTATGTGGGGTACCTTCCCCATGTCTTTCTGTTAAACGCTATATGTATAAGCCAAACTTATGATTATATCGGTTTCAGCATACATTTTGGTAGGCAATGAAGTTGTGTGCACCCTAGGACCGGACCAGGCCCACTTTTTTTAGTATGTTATATCTTATGACCACGCCCACTCTTTTCAAAACGTTATTTTTCCAAAACTACTGAACCTAATTTTCAGAAAATATTCAGGAATGTCCCGTGGTCCAAAATGCTATATATTTGTAGACAAATTTCGGGGCCTATTATTTTATAATCGGTGTATTTGTTAAACTTATGAGTGCATCAGGTTGCAAATTAGTTTTCGAGACAACGGTGGTTGTCCCCCGATCAAGAAAAACTATATATTTACAAATGCACTTAAATGGTGAGGTTCAACGGTCCATCAGCCATGAAAAGCTAAAACATATACGTCTAAATAAGCGGGAGAATTCGATTTAATCATTTTTTTAACTTTTATTATAAGATCGCTTTAGGATAAAGACAGTGACATGGACGATAATAAGTCCTAAAAGGCACAAATGGGCGAAAAATCCGACAAAGTCCGTAAGAGAAAAGAAAGGTTACAGACAAAATCTGTTGATAAATTTAAAATCCTTCTCGGTTTGACAATAGACCGAAGAAGTGAGGTAGAAAATACCTACTGTAGGAGAATGGCTGCTTGAGCCAGAGCGAAATAAAAACACAGTAAAAAGTTTCTTTTAAAATTACAAATTGTCACTGGGGCAACTTTATTATACATCAAATTATAATTAAATATAATTGGTAAATATTTCTGCTCCCGATGGGACACTTAAACTATTAATTAAAATATAAAACTTAATTTAACAATGTAAACGGTTTATTGTTAATCGCGATTTAGGTTGGTTTTGTTAACAAGCGCTTTAAGTTATTTAACGCAGCACGGCAGAAACGAAAAACTTTTTGTTTATTATTTAATGCAGCAAGGCAGATGAAAGCAAAGAGACTGATATTTGAATAAGAATAAACAAACAGCATAACTAGGCAGCATCGATCTTATTTACTGTCGCTGCTTTCGTTACATTGTCGCTCACTGGTTAATTAGGGTAAATAGATAAATAGAGAAATTAACCGAAGTAAATAATGTGTGAGCGACAACAACAACAATAACAATGCATAGCCAAACAGAGGCAGCAAACGGAGATCAGTGTCCACATGCTTGGCCTTGAACCGATGAGGACACGATTGAAAACGGAATAGAAAATTAGAATATTTTAATGCATGTAGGGATGCCAGTTTGAGAAATGTAAATGCATATATGGGCAAATCGAATAATTTCATGGAAATAATAAATAAATATTAAAGAAATAATAAATTATAGAAATTAAATAAATTAATAATGACAATAAAATTAAATGATAGTAATAATTACAGACTAAAATAATAATGAAATAAATTAATAAAAATAATGACTTTTGCTCCAACATTCCCCCGCACAAAGAACAACTGTTCTTGACCATGGTGTAGTAGAGTAGATGATGAGGTGTTTTATTTGGTTTCAGAGATAACCAAGCTGTGCCTCTGCTCACAGCAACTCTTATTTTGATCTTTAGGGGGATGAAAATCTCCTTGAAGACGCCGAAGAACGACCTTTGAGGCGGGACGCCTGTTGATTTGGCCGTTAGACATGAAGCAGGTGATGCATTGCTGTTGAATTTAGCACGATGATCGGTAGACAAATTCCAGAATCTTCTCTTGACATGGGCCTGTATCTGGGTTAGACTTCCATGTATTGTCTTCTCATGAGATTCTGCAAATATTAGAAGAGATAAAAGACTATGTTTTGACCAAAGGATGGGATTTTTAAAATCGTAGTGATACTTAGCTTTTTGAAGTCCGCCGCCAACACGCAATACGCCATCATCGTCCAGAAAGGGGAAAAGTTGTGCAATTTGGCTCCTGGAATGTATGCTTCTTCCTTCTTCTAGCTGTTGCATGTCCTCAGGGAAATCGACTTCTTGTGACATCAGAACAATACTTTGTAGCGCAGTTTTCAATTCCGTCGCTCGGAGAAAGCCAGTAGAACGGAGTTTGTGCCCATTTTTATGTTGAAGAAAACGCACGAGATATGCCAGTACTCGAGTTAATCTTGTTAGATAGGAATATTTGGATAAAAGCTCCGGATAATTGGAGACCGTAGACAAGTTCACATTCAGGGATGATTTCCGCTTTTCGACATTCGTTTCAAAAGAGTTTTCTGGCAGCTTGGGCCTGAGAGATCGGGGCATGGAGAGCCAGATTGGATCAGACCACCAGAGGGAACGTTGAACTAACTCAGCAGACGAAATACCACGGGAAGCGTAGTTAGCAGGGCTGTCGTGAGTTGACAAATAGTGCCATTGGGATATGTTGGTATGTCGTTGGACTTCATCCACTCTGTTTCCGATGAATGAAATCCATCTTGTAGATTCGCCTCTGAGCCAGTACAAGACAGAAATGCTATCAGTCCAGTAATATACATTTGGTTCGCCTTGATTGAGAACATTTGCGCCTTCAAGAAAGTCTTCAGGGATAGGAGACAGAAGTTCTGACGCGTTAGATGTCCATTTGCGCAAATTTAATCTTCCAGCAGAGAGTAGTTGGGCCAAATGTTGGTGTAGAAAGGTTGCTTCTGAATCAAAGCCGGAAATAATATCATCTACGTTGGTATCAGTTTTCAAAATCGTACAGGCTTCTGGATAAGTTTCGATTTCATCTTCTGCCAATTGATGGAGAACTCCAATGGACAGGTACGGAGCCGAAAAAGTGCCATCAGTTCGAAGTTTACATATGTAAATACTAGAGTCCGAACTTCGCCATGATATTTGCTGAAACTGCTGACGACTTTCTGTTACTCTAATCGGGAGGAACAGTTTCTTGAGATGACAATGATTGATAATTGTCGGCAAATAGTCTTGCAAATCAGGTACGGGGAAAACTTCCTCATTTAATGAAGAAGAATGAAGTATTTTTCTGCTGAACTTCCTATATTCTGCGGCAAATGTTGGATCTTTAAAGAATTTAATTTCGACTTGATTAAGTCGTTTCAAAGTGCTGAAGTCGCTGTGTTTGAAAAGGGGGGAAGATTTACCGAGAAGTTGTGACCTTAAGGGTAAGGCTAGAATATGTACTCCATAGGTGCCACGAGCATAATTTTCCTTGAAGAACTTCTTACTAGTCATTTCGTCAGAGATCACTTTTCGAGGTTTTATGAGTTCTTCTTGTTCCATTGCTTCGAATTGTTTGTTCAAAGAGCACAAATTAATGTTGATTGTTTGAGCATAAGAAATTTCAGATGTAGGACCAGAAACTATCCATCCGAAATGGGTAAGTTGGAGAAAAATGCCTTTGTCGAATTTCTTTTGTTGAGGAAGTAAAATGTCTCCATATAAATCACCGCCAATAAGTAAATCTATCGGATCGTTCTTATCGAAGTCAGGATCGGCTAGAGAAAATTCTGCTAAAGAAGGCAATTTATTTCTGTCCACTGGACCAGTACAATAATTGTTCAAAGAGGGCATGACGTAAGCCTGACTTCTTAGTTCAAAGCCAGCTTCATAATGAGACGTAAGTTTGAATTTCACAAATTCTTTTACAACAACTGTTTCACCACCTACACCAGTGATTCGAGCAAATGTTTTGTGTTTTTTGAGATGCAGAAGTTGAGAAGCGCTTTCAGTAATCAATGTGGCCTGGGCTCCTTGATCCAGAATGGCCCTCAACTTAAAATTTCCAAATTCGCTTTTGACTATAACGCGAATAGTTGCTAGCAACACCTGAGGCATAACTGTAGTACTCAACAGAGATAAATTGACATTTGAATTCCCAGCAGAGGAAGAAGAATCTACAGAATCATTACGATTTCCCGCAGTATTAGAAATATTGGCTTGATTTTGAGTTGTGTAGTCGTTATGTATAATCGTATGATGAGGAAGATTGCATAATTTACAACGATTTGAGGATTTACAATCATTCGAGATATGGCCAAAGTTCAGACAATTACGACAGATTTTCTTAGAGTTGATAAACTCACGCTTAGAGGAAGAGGACATAGCAGCAAATTTAAAACACTTGTATAGAAAATGGCGTTTCCCACAGCAGGGACAATTATCGTCATTCACAGCAGCCATATTTACACGACGATTTTGAGTCATTCTTTGAGAGTTGAAGGAGTTTGAGTTATGCGGCTTGAATTGTGGCTTTTCTGTGCTCTCCGTGTATTCAGCAATCGATTCTAACGTGCGAAATGTCGTTTCGAGAAAATTATACAACTCTGAGATTTTAGGAATTTCTGTGGCTGCCTTTAATGATTGCTCCCATTCTTTACATGTTTGTAGGTCTAATTTACTGACCGTAATGTGGATGAGAAGTGGATCCCAATTGGAACAATCAATGCCTAATGTGCTCAACAGAGCCAAGCTATTTCTTGTTGAGTCAAGAAGAGTTTTAATGCTTTCGCAAGAACCATTTGATTTCGGAATACTAAGTAATTTTCGTAAAACAGTGTCAGCAATTTTACGTTTATTATGATATCTTTTATCCAATGCATCCCAGGCCAGAGCATAGCTCGTTTCAGAAGCAGGGTATTCATTGACGATGGACAATGGAGTATCTCGGCAAGAATTTTTTAAGAAATAGTATTTTTGGACATTGGATAAACTTTGGTTGTTGTGCACCATGGAAATAAACATATCTCTATAAGAGATCCAATTCAGATAATCACCAGAAAATGTGGGAATGTCTATCTTCGGAAGACGAATATCGGGTAAAACAGAATTATTCCTTTGAGAAGAACTTGAGGCATGAAAAGTGGAGTGAAAATTCGGAGAATTAGGAGGGCGATATTCAGCAATGAAATCTAGTAATTTTCCTTTACCACTGAGGTAAACTTTAAAAAAGGAATAATGCACATCCTCTTTAAAATATGGGACATCTTCAGGGTTAATTGACTTGTCCCGAATGGCATCAAAAAGCTGTTCATGATTTGCCTCAAACGTTTTTTCAATTTCATCAATTTTGTCCAGACAACTTTGACACAAACCGCGAGTTTTTTCACCGTCGGGCAATTTATCGAAGTCAGACACTATTCGCTGCACGCGGCTCAATAAAATTTGCTGATCTTCGATGGCTCTCGAGTAATCTTCCATTTTGAATTCAGATGTAGACAAACAAAAATGTATTGCAAATTATATTTCCAAAAACACCGGCAAATGTTCATAAATTTCGATTGAAATGTTTATCAGTTTCTCACCAGTATGAGGCAAATAGATGTAGTGGTTGACACAAAAGGATCAATAAACACGGTAGAAATAATTTTATTTCAAAGCAAACTGTCACTTGAGTTTCCAAAAAGAATTTTTATTTTTTGTCTCCAGCACAAATGGAATGAATTTCACTGTTTTTGTGTTTATTGAGTAATTTTTATTTTAATTTTAGTTAAATTTCGGTATAGTAGAATATGAATTTTCTCTTTTTTCGCAGTTTTGTTTCTTAAGTTACGTTTTTTTCTCATTAAAATAGTTTAATTAACATTTTGTAATAATTTTGTTGACCAACTGTATGTCAAGTTTTTTTCAGCACAGTATTATTTATATTCTATTAATTTTTCCCAGCACAGGGGTAGATAAAAAGTTCACAATTTTTCCAGTTTGATTTTAGAAAACTATTTTAATATTTTGTTGGAACACTGTATTCTCCAATTTGTAATCAATAAAATGTTCATAGTTGTGAGTAAGATTAGATTAATTTTATTGCATTAAGATTTTTTAGTGTAAGATACATTTTTTTTTAATTTTCATGAAGTTAATTTTGCACAAAATGTTCACTGAATGTTATTTTTTTTTAGTTTTAGTTGTTGGGAATATGCACTGTTCTTTGTTTCTTTGTTCATAATTCCCGGGTTTCGGCACCATTAAAATGTAGGAGAATGGCTGCTTGAGCCAGAGCGAAATAAAAACACAGTAAAAAGTTTCTTTTAAAATTACAAATTGTCACTGGGGCAACTTTATTATACATCAAATTATAATTAAATATAATTGGTAAATATTTCTGCTCCCGATGGGACACTTAAACTATTAATTAAAATATAAAACTTAATTTAACAATGTAAACGGTTTATTGTTAATCGCGATTTAGGTTGGTTTTGTTAACAAGCGCTTTAAGTTATTTAACGCAGCACGGCAGAAACGAAAAACTTTTTGTTTATTATTTAATGCAGCAAGGCAGATGAAAGCAAAGAGACTGATATTTGAATAAGAATAAACAAACAGCATAACTAGGCAGCATCGATCTTATTTACTGTCGCTGCTTTCGTTACATTGTCGCTCACTGGTTAATTAGGGTAAATAGATAAATAGAGAAATTAACCGAAGTAAATAATGTGTGAGCGACAACAACAACAATAACAATGCATAGCCAAACAGAGGCAGCAAACGGAGATCAGTGTCCACATGCTTGGCCTTGAACCGATGAGGACACGATTGAAAACGGAATAGAAAATTAGAATATTTTAATGCATGTAGGGATGCCAGTTTGAGAAATGTAAATGCATATATGGGCAAATCGAATAATTTCATGGAAATAATAAATAAATATTAAAGAAATAATAAATTATAGAAATTAAATAAATTAATAATGACAATAAAATTAAATGATAGTAATAATTACAGACTAAAATAATAATGAAATAAATTAATAAAAATAATGACTTTTGCTCCAACACCTACTTTTGAATTAAAACTCATTACGACGGGCCAGCAACGCGGACCGGGGTCTGCTAGTATTTCATATATTTTTCAAAACATTTTTTTCGAGATAGAGTTGGCACCGCAAAATGGGGGCCACCACTTAATTTAGTGTATACCGCCCACCAAGATAAAGTAAAGACAGCAATAAACCAAGTGAAGAATAATTAAGCCGCTGGAGCTGATGGCTTACAAGTCGAACTGTTCAAGACGGGAGACGACATGCTGATAAGTGTCTGCAATTCGGCAGAAGGAACGAGTCCATAAGAAAGGAGATAATATGCACCCTATTGCATACATTGTAGTGTCTTGTATATTGGGCGAACGACGAAGCCTAAGGTCAATGAAATAATGGGGCCATATGAGTGTGGCCTCAGACCTGTCAATTTCACCATTGACCAGATATTTATCTGGCCACAAATATAGGAAAGGACCTAAGCATACAGATCGACACTTACAATTTCTTTCCGCAACAGTCATTTGACCCGAAACGTTGAAAGGTATTCCAAGTGATGTCTGATTTTGATATTCCCCTAAAGCTCATTCAGCTTTGTAGCTTACATTTATTCCTTTAAACTCCTATAAGGAACATAGGGCTTTGTAATATAACGTTAACTAATACCCGGTGCTCAGTTAACATAGAAAAATAGCCACTTCGAACAGTAGAGTACTTTATAAAACTCTGACACTACCTGTTGGCGTGATACCACTGAGAGTCGATAGCTCGGGATGAAAAGAGAATAAAATTCGATTCGAGGTGCGAACATCGATTCGGACCATTTCCTTGTACACGCAAAAAAAACGGCCTCTCTAACATATGTCCCAAACATATTTTGCAGCAAACATATATATGTTTGCAACAGTCCCAAACATAATATATGTTTGGGTCTGCAAACATACATATGTTTGGGTGCAAAGATATTTATGTTTGGGTGCAAAGATATTTATGTTTGGGTGCAAAAATGATTGAAATAATTTGTAAATAGTCACACTTTTAAAAAGGAAAAATATATAGAAACGTAATTGAACGCTTCTCCTTAGCTGTGAAATAAAACAAATTGTCCTCATAGTTGAAATCATCAGCGGGGAATCGGTATCTAGAATCAAATGATTATGTAATGTATTATTTCAAATATACATAAGTATGTATGCAATTACCAATATTAAATGCGATTTCTTCCTTGTCCAATAAAATAATTCCATTCAACTTTCCGATTCAATTATAAAATGTATTGGGCATTTAATTTACTAAAAACACAATTTCTTTAAGAAAACACAAAACACTGATTAATTCACTCACTTTACCGTCTTGACGCTACGCTGGCAACTAAAACACTGAAGAAAGAAAAAACAAAATAATTCATACCATTTCTTCTTATCCACTACGTTGGTTAACAACAACAAAACAAGAAACACACGAGTTTGACGCATACACGCCATCAAAGCACCAAAGCCCCCTTCTTCGCTTCTACGTCTTCTATTATACAATACACACAGCTCTTCATTATAAAAGAGCATTCCACAGCCGCGAGAGCACTGTTATTACTCTCGTTGACAAACATCCTCTCTCCACCCATGAAAAAAATGTTCTAACATAAAAAATATGTTTTACCCAAACATATCAAATTGAGATATGTTACAAAATGTTGCAAACATATTTTTGTTTGGACCCAAACATATTATGTTTGGATCCAAACATATAATTGTTTGCAACCGGTCCCAAACATATATTTGTTTGGATCCAAACATCTTTCTAACATAAATTTTTCTGCGTGTAGCAGCCAAGGTACGCACTCGTCTTAATGTTGCGGCAAAAGTGCGATCTAACACAGGACGGAAGCTGGATGTCGAGAAGCTGCAAACACAACAGACAGCACAAGCCTACTCCGCTCAACTGACTCGCATGCTGGAAAACAGCACTCCTTGTCCCGATAATGTAGAAGCACGGGTACCAAAAACCTCCACCTAAAAATGTATGGTACGATCAGGAGTGTCGTAAAGCTACAGAAGAAAAGAACGCGGCATATAGAGCAACACTGCATTCAGTAGCAACACGAAGAACGAAAGAAACTTATCGGGAGAAGAGGAGAGAGGAAATGCGTATTTTCAGGAGAAAAAAGAAGGAGCAAGAAAAACGTGAGCGTGAGAAACTCGATATGTTCAGGAGTCAGAATGAAGTCCGACAATTGTACCAGAGTGAAAACACCTGACTGAAGGATATTCTGCTGCAAAGATGACCAAGGGAATCTGGTAACTGATACAGATAGCGTACTGAGGATCTGTAAGGAGCACTTTATGAAGCTTTTGGTGGAGGTGGCAAAATGCTGGTAAGGAGTATGCATCAGCTAATTTGCGAAATTTTGCAGGAAGAAAGCATACCCAACGATTGAAATCTCAGCCTACTATGCCCCGTACATAAGAAAGGAGACAAAACGGTTTGTGCAAATTACCGAGGTATAAGTCTCCTTTCCATCGCATATAAAGTGCTGTCGAGCATACTGTGTGAACGGTTAAAACCCATGGTCAATGAAATAATCGGGTCATACCAATGCGGTTTTAGACCTGGTAAGTCGACAATTGACAAAATCTTCACACTGCGGCAAATATTGGAGAAGACCCACGAAAGACATATCGACACATACCACCTATTCGTCGACTATAAGGCCGCGTTCGACAGCCCAATTAGAGCAAAGGTGTTTCAAGCCATGTCTGAGTTTGGCATCCCTGCAAAACTAATTCGACTATGCAGGATGACATTGGCTGACACAAGATCAGCGGTTACAATAGGAAAGAGCCTCTCCGAGCCTTTCAACACAAAACGAGGTTTCACACAAGGTGACAGTCTATCGTGTGACCTATTTAATATCCTACTGGAAAAGGTCATACGAGATGCGCATATATATACGGCCAGAGACAAAAACAGCTCGATATACAATAAAGATGTAATGTTGCTTGCATACGCAGATGACATAGACATAAAAGGTAGATCAGCGCGAGCCGTAACAGCCACCTTTTCAAAAATTGAAAAAGAGTCTGCCAAAGTGGGTCTGGCAGTCAACGGCGATAAGACGAAGTTTATGCTGTCAACACGCAAGTCGTCCAGTAGACTCGGACCAACTGTGGATGTTGATAATTATAATTTTGAGATAGTAAATGACTTTATCTACCTCGGCACCGCCATAAGTAAAACCAACAATATAAGCATTGAAATAAAGAGATGAATAATATTGGCCAACAGATGCTACTTTGGTCTAAATAAACAGTTTAAAAGCAAAACCACCTCTCGTCAAACAAAACTTACACTTTACCGGACACTGATACTACCCGTTCTTTTGTATGGATCTGAAGCATGGGTACTTGCAAAAGCAGATGAGGCAGAACTTGGCGTGTTTGAGAGAAAAATTATTCGAAAGATTTATGGACCAATATACGTTGAAGGTGAATACCGACGTCGTATGAACCACGAGCTATACCAGCCGACCGACATCGATATAGTAAAACGTATCGAACTACAACGATTGCGTTGGTTTGGCCATGTCAGCAGGATGGATAAAGATGCCCCCGCCAAAAAGGCATTTGAATACGAGCCACTCGACGGTATACGCCCCAAGGGAGGGCCAAAACTCCGATGGAAAGACCAAGTTGAAGAAGATATCACAAAACATGGCGTCCAAAATTGGAGAAGTAAGGCGAAAGATCGATGCGTTTGGAAATCTATTCTTAGTTCGGCTTATGGAACAAGACGTTCTGTTTAGTATAAAAGCCCTCTAAGTAAGTAGTTGCCGGTGGGCAGAATAACGTTAACAAGGCCGTGACATCAACTACGATCGCAGCATTGGAAAGCGAATACGGCTTCCAGGAGAGTGAGTAGAAAAGAGCAAGCTCTCTTCTACACTAGGCGAATACGGCTCCTAGAAGAAGTGCAGAGAAGATATCCCCATAGGGCTCATAAGAGCGGCCAATTAGCGTGGTTAATTGGAATGCTCAGAAGGGGAAACAAAGTATCGAACATATACATTGGCGTAACTTATGTATCGAACTTATACACTACCCGTGCTAAGGTATGATTCCGAAGTCAACGAAGTCAATTTTTAGAAAAGTCACCAGGTATTTTGACAGTTAATATGATTTGGCATTTGTTGCTTCATATATCTTTCTATATGTTTTCTATTTCCTCACATATCTCTTTCTATATGTTTTCTATTTCCCTCCAAAATGTGTGTGGTATAACAACCCGACTGCCTATAATAATACCCTACATATGTTTAATAAATGCTGTCTGAGAAATTCAATAAAGCATTTATTATACACATGCATATTCGGTCGTAACTCACTGTTAATTCTGGACGTCTATAAAGTCTTCCTTATGGTCTTGTATAAATACTCCCTTTTGATCGGGTATAAAGACTCCTTTATAAAGATTTTTTCCGGGTCGTCTTTCTTCCCGCCTATACATTCTACATACTCGATTAGGAAACCGTGTACAAAGACTCACTTCATCGTCTGTAGAAACTCTTTCTGATTCCCTATGAAAACTCTGGTGGTCTATATCGTCTTTGAAGACTCGTTTGTAGTCGTTTATAAATACCACGTTGTTATGGTATTTCGAGACTTCCTCCTTGGCGTCTATAAAGACTCGATTCTGATCGTATATAAAAATTCCCTTCTGGTAGTCTATATAACCTGCACTGTGATGATCTTGAAAATTCCCTCTGGCTTCAGCTCATCTATAAAGACTTAATTTTGGCGGTTTAAAAACTATTTCTGGTCGTGTATGAAAACATATCTAATTGTCTGTAAAGATTCTTCAGCCTGGTTATTGTAAAGACTCCCTTCTGATCATCTATTCAGCCATCTTTAAAGATTCTCTTCTGTTCTTCTATAAAGCCTCCATTTTGGCCAACTATAATAAGATTCCTCTTGAAATTCATAATGAGATTCTTCTGGTCATCTATAAGGACTCCACACCAGTCGTTTACATAGAAATACCCCTTTTATTTCGTCTATAAAAACTTTTATGGTCGTCTACAAAAAAATATTACTGATCGTTCATATAAAACTATATTCTGGTAGTCTGTAGGGCCTCCCTTCTGTTTATAAGAACTCCTCTCTGGTCGTTTACAAAGACTATCTACCGACTGCTCTCTGGTCGTCCATAACAATATAATCCAATAGTTTACATAGTCCTCTTTCAAACCGTTTATACCCTCCGCCCATAGTATGGAGGGTATATTAAGTTAGTTTTTCAGTATGTAACGTATTGAAATAATTGTTTTAAACACATATTTTCTTGATCATCGTAAAATTCAAAGTCGATCAAGCCATACCCGTTCGTATGTTGTAATTACACTATCTTCCGAATTGAGATAGAGCACTAATGGCTATATCGGTTTTCGTTTTCGTATAGTCTCCACATAACGGCACTGTCCAATTTTCGATACTTTGAAGTTTTTAGCAATATTTTCTGACCAAATAAGCTGTATTTTGATATCTATGGTTTCCAGTAAACAAAAAACTTATCCACCAAAAGTTATGGGCATAGTTCCACAATTTGATATTGCCGCCATTTAAGGCTACATCCAACTTTTCGATATTTTTAATTATTTTTTACTTGTTAAATCCATTTCTTATTGTCTATAAATTCTTCCTTTCAGTTGTTGTTTTGTTCGTCTAATAAGACTCCCTACTGGATGTCTATAAAGGCTGTCTTTTGGTCGATTACAATGTTTTTTCTCCTGCCGTCTTGAATTATTCTGGTACTTATAAAGGTGGTTGTAGCACTCAATTGTAATTTTTAAAAGAGAAACCCCAAGTCGCCTTCTTACGATTATTACGATTTATCCGTTTTTAGATACATACACAATTTTTATGTTTCATGGTTAAGGATAAACTTTTGGTGCTTTATCCTTCCTGCTGGTTTCATGAGGTCATTTTCTCTCTGTGCACTACTTCACCGACGTGTACTTTTTGTAAATTTGCCACGTAGAAAAATTTACAATATACTGGCTAATATTGTGTGTACGTGTCTTATAATCGCGTGGTATAAAGGTTAACACTTACAAATAACAACACTATAAAGAAAATTGTACCCAAAAACTCAAATCATTCATTGCAGACATTTATGCCGAAACATTAATATTTCAAACTCGTATGGAGGGAACGAACAATAACGGCCTATAAGAAAACACAGGTATTTGTTCATATATAAAAAGCATAATTGCAACGAAATGCAAAGAAGACAAAGAAATTGTTTTAACTCCTCTTATTAAAATAATAAAAAGTTATGATTATTTTCATTACAAACAATCATGAGAGATCAAAAAAACTAAACGGACGATGAATGAATAGTTGGACAAAACAAACGAGCCATGGCCAATGGGTAATCGGTATTGCTGAAAGGGGGGATAATATATCTTTTAAAATAACTCATAAATTTTTATAATTTAATCTTTTGTAAAACAATTTCTACTACGAACCAAACGCTGTGAAATTATTTTAATAGCAGGCTGACTGACTGGTCTCGTCTGTAAACTTGCTAAGTAGCTTGTAACCGCAATGGTATGGAGGCAGTTCCATTGAAGCCTGTTATCGCCAATGTAATAAGACTGTCGGCAAGGAAATTATTTTGCTTTATTAAAAAAATGGAGGTGTGGTAAATATTTTCAATAAACTCCTTTGATTAATACATTGTTTTTTTTTCATAAGAAAAAATTATACATTGAAATTTAATTTGGAAGTAATTACAGAAATTCTGAGAACAAAGTAAATAAGACAAGAAAAAGTCGTTAAGTTCGGCCGGGCCGAACTTTTTATACCCTCCACCATAAAATAGTCTTAATTAAAATGGAATAATTAGGGTCCTTTCACAATTTTAGGTGGAACAACTTTTCGACAATGGATAGACTCTTACTGCCTCCCACTATTGCTTAAATTACACTGTGAACACAAATGTTGGGGGCAAAGATAATATCTTTTGGAGATGAAAGCCCTTGGTGTGTGTATATTAAAAACCCCGAAGGACAGATGCGCCGTGAGTCGAACTTCCGCCTTATGGCGTGATGAAGTTTTTGCAAGAGACCCTGTAAGCCATCATAAACCAAACGCTGTGAAATTATTTTAATAGCAGGCTGACTGACTGGTCTCGTCTGTAAACTTGCTAAGTAGCTTGTAACCGCAATGGTATGGAGGCAGTTCCATTGAAGCCTGTTATCGCCAATGTAATAAGACTGTCGGCAAGGAAATTATTTTGCTTTATTAAAAAAAATGGAGGTGTGGTAAATATTTTCAATAAACTCCTTTGATTAATACATTGTTTTTTTTTTCATAAGAAAAAATTATACATTGAAATTTAATTTGGAAGTAATTACAGAAATTCTGAGAACAAAGTAAATAAGACAAGAAAAAGTAGTTAAGTTCGGCCGGGCCGAACTTTTTATACCCTCCACCATAAAATAGTCTTAATTAAAATGGAATAATTAGGGTCCTTTCACAATTTTAGGTGGAACAACTTTTCGACAATGGATAGACTCTTACTGCCTCCCACTATTGCTTAAATTACACTGTGAACACAAATGTTGGGGGCAGAGATAATATCTTTTGGAGATGAAAGCCCTTGGTGTGTGTATATTAAAAACCCCGAAGGACAGATGCGCCGTGAGTCGAACTTCCGCCTTATGGCGTGATGAAGTTTTTGCAAGAGACCCTGTAAGCCATCATAAATTAGCATTATATCTTTGTTTGTTGTTTTTGTAGAGCACTTAAGCAACAGTGAACAAAGATATAACGCTAATTCCTGATGGCCCGCAGGGTCTCTAACAAAAATTTCATCACGCCATAACGCGGATGTTCGACTCATGGCGGATCTGTCCTTCGGGGTTTTTAATATACACACACCAAGGGCTTTCATCTCCAAAAGATATTATCTCTGCCCCCAACATTTGTGTTCACAGTGTAATTTAAGCAAGGCCTTTCTTCCCCAAGAGGGATTTTCCGTGCCCCAGACTTTCACCTCCATTTTGTTGCACAGTATTATCTAATCTAATCTAAAAAAATGTGTTCAGCTAGGTGAAAGGTACCACCTGCGGGGCTATATCAAAGAGTCAACCTATCTTTAAATTTTTTGGCGGAAAAGTTTTATAGCTGCAGGGAACTTCAAGAGTCAAATTGAGGGTAGTTTCATCAAAACAATGTAGACCCTCAAAAATGACCCATGTTGAAGAATTTTAGTGAACAAATTTCGTGACCACTGAAAATTCCCGAAAATCGGGAGGTACAGTTATATGGGGGGATATACCAAAACAGGGACCTATATTGACGATTATTTTTGAAAGACAAAATTGTAGCTAAAATTCTCAAAATACCGATCATTACAGCTAGTTCGGTTAAAAACTGTAGCTAAAACTCTCAAAATACCGAAAATTGGGAGGTACCGTTATATGGGGGCTATACCAAAACATGGACCTATGTTGACGATGTTTGCTGGAGATGTTCCATGACCACTGAGAACCTCAAATGCCAAATTGCAGATAGTTCGGTTACAAATTGTGGCTAAAATTCTCAAAATGCCGAAAATCGGGAGGTACCGTTATATGGGGGCTATACCAAAACATGGACCTATGTTGACGATGTTTACTTACTTACTTACTTAGCTGGCCCATTACAGAACATTTGTTCTATAGGCCGAACTAAGAAGAGATCTCCATTCCTCTCTATTTGTTGCTTTGCTCTCTGGAATACCGCGCCTTTTCATCTCAACATCCACTTGTTTGCGCCATCTATTCCTTGGCCTGCCAATTCTGCGTGCACCGCCATGTGGCATGTATTCATACGCCTTTTTAGCGGGTTCATCATCGCTCATTCTTATGATATGGCCTAGCCAACGCAATCGCTGCATCTCGATACGTTTAACAATATTGATGTCGTTGTATAGCAGATACAGCTCGTGGTTCATGCGACGTCGATATTCACCGTCAACGCAGATTGGTCCGTAGATCTTTCGAAGAATTTTTCTCTCAAACACACCAAGCACTGCCATGTCTGCTTGCGCAAGTACCCAGGCTTCGGAGCCATACATCAGCACGGGTAGTATCAGTGTTTTGTAGAGCGTTATTTTTGTTTGACGAGATGTGGCTTTGTTTTTAAACTGCTTACTTAATCCAAAGTAGCATCTGTTGGCCAATACAATTCTTCTTTTTATTTCACAACTGATGTCGTTTGTTGTGTTGACGGAGGTGCCGAGGTAGACGAAGTCTTTTACTACCTCAATATTATAGGAACCAACTTCCACAGTCGGTCCGAGCTCAATGGACGCATTGCGCGTCGACACCATCAACTTGGTCTTCTCACCGTTTACCGCCAGACCCACTTTAGCAGATTCTCCTTCGACCTTTATAAAGGTATCAGTTACTTCTTTTACTGATCGACCCATGATGTCTATATCATCAGCATAAGCAAGTAACATGTGACTATTGGTGTAGATTGTGCCACTTCTTTTGACGTTTGCCTCTCGTATAACCTTTTCTAGCAGGATGTTGAAGAGGTCACACGAAAGGCTGTCTCCTTGTCTGAAACCTCTTTTGGTACCAAACTCTTCGGAGAGGTTCTTTCCTATTTTAACTGAGGACCTCGTGTCAGTTAAAGTCATTTTACAAAGCCGGATGAGCTTTGCGGGAATACCAAATTCAGACATGGCTTGGAATACCTTTGAGCGCAGCGGACTGTCGAAGGCTGCTTTATAATCGACAAAAAGGTGGTAGGTGTCGATCTGCATCTCTTGGGTCTTCTCCAGGATTTGCCGCAGGGTAAATATCTGGTCAATGGTGGACTTGCCAGGTCTAAAGCCGCATTGGTATGGTCCAATAATCTCGTTGACCATTGGCTTTAGTCGTTCGCACAATATCCCTGACACGATCTTGTAGGCAATAGGGAGTAGACTTATGCCCCTATAGTTAGAGCATACAGTCTTATCTCCCTTCTTGTGGACGGGGCACAGGATACTCAGGTTCCAATCGTCGGGTACTCGTTCTTCCTGCCAGATGGTGCTAACTAGCTGATGAATACACCTTATCAGCGTGTCGCCTCCGGTTTTGAACAGCTCGGCTGGTAAGCCATCGGCCCCTGCTGCCTTATTATTCTTCAGCCGATTTATTGCTGTCTTTACCTCATCTTGGCTGGGCAGTATACATTCAATATCATCTTCTGGGATTGGGACTGTGGTATCTTCGTCTTCTTCGCTGCTATTGGATACCAACAGATTTGAAAAATGTTCTTTCCATATCCTGAGTATACTATCTGTATCAGTTACCAAATTACCTTGCTGGTCTCTACAGGAGGATGTGCCTGTACCAAAGCCATCAGTTTGATGCTTGACTCTTTGGTAGAATTTTCGGACTTCATTCTGGCTCCTGTACATCTCGATTTTTTCACACTCCCGCTTTTCCATCTCTCTCTTTTTCCTGCGGAAAAGACGTTTCTCCTCTCTCCTTTTCTCCCTGTATCTCTCTCGTGCGCTACGCGTTGCTACGGATTGTAAAGTAGCCTTATATGCCGCATTTTTCTCTTCGGTGGCAGCACGACACTCCTCATCATACCATGGATTCCTTGGTGGAGGTCTCTGGTATCCAAGTATGGATTTTGCGGCTGTTTGCATGGAGTGGGCAATGCTTTGCCATTGCGCTGATATGTTATCGGGATGAGGAGGGCTTTGATTAAGCAATTGGGCTAGTTGAGTGGAATATGCCGTGGCTATCTGTTGTGATTGCAGCTTACCGATGTCTAACTTTCGTGTTGTGTCTGCTCGTACTTTGTTTGCTACGTTTAAGCGGGTGCGTACCTTTGCTGCAACAAGGTAGTGGTCCGAATCAATATTTGCGCCTCGGAACGATCGTACATCCAACACGCTCGATGAATGTCTTCCATCTATCACAACATGATCAATTTGGTTTCTTGTTTTCTGATCTGGAGACAGCCAGGTGCCCTTATGAATATCGAGATGATTAAATCTGGTACTGCTAACTACCATGTTTTTTGCAGCTGCAAAGTCTATCAGTCTCATACCATTGTCAGATGTTTCACTGTGGAGACTGAATTTCCCGACTGTTGGGCCAAAGATATTCTCCTTTCCAATTTTGGCATTAAAATCGCCTAGAATGATTTTAATGTCATGGGCAGGGCAACGGTCATATGTTTCTTCTAAGCACTCGTAAAATATATCTTTGGTCTGTTCGTCCTTTTCTTCAGTGGGAGCATGAGCGCAAATAAAGCTGATGTTGAAGAATTTAGCTTTTATTCGAATTGCAGCAAGTCTTTCATTCACTGGAGTGAAGCTGGATACAAGATGTTTTAGTCTCCGACTAACAACGAATCCACAACCAAACTCATGCTTTACGTCATGGCAGCTATAATACAGTGCGTCACCTTTAGGTGTTGTTGTGACGCCTTTCCCAATCCATCGTATTTCCTGTATGGCAGTAATATCGGTCTTGTACTTTTCAAGTACGTCTGCCAATGCGAAGACTGCACCTTCTCTATAAAGAGTGCGAACATTCCAGGTGCAGATTCGCAGATCATGGTCCTTAAAACGTTTGCGGGGTTCGTCAACTTTAGAGGGGTTTGTTTTTCTTTTCTTTCGTTTTTTCATAGTAGGCTGTTTTTTCTAGGGGAGGGTTACTAACCCGACGCCCAAACCCAAGTTTTTAACGTTCTTATGGGTGAACGCGCGGCACATGTTAGCTCACTACCTTTAACGGGTGTTAAAGGCAGTTCCCCAGGTGACACCACGGGGAGGTCAGTGTCCACTTGGGATGAAAGAGGGACCAAGATAAATCCTGGGCTTTGCCATGTTAAAACCGGTCAGGACCGTTCCTTGGTATCTTCCATCCCCTACGTCACCCAACGATGTTTACAGGAGATATTTCATGACCACTGAGAACCTCAAATGGCAAATTACAGCTAGTTCGGTTAAAAATTGTGGCTAAAATTCTCAAAATACCGAAGATCGGGAGGTACCGTTATATGGGGACTATACCAAAACTTGGACCTATGCCCATATCCTTTGGGTTATAAGTTTGTTGATCACTAGGAACCCTAAGTGCCAAGTTATAGCTAATTCGGTCTGCAAATGTGACGAAGAACGTCAAAATACCTCAAATCCGGAGGTACCGTTATATGGGGGCTATACCAAAGAGTGGACCGATATAGCCCATCTTCGAACTTGACCTGCCTATGGAAAAAAGGCCCTCGGGTGCAAAATTTCAGCACTCTATCTCAATTATTGCGGACGCTAGAGTGATTAAAACAGACGGACAGACGGACGGACGGACATTGCTAGATCGTCTTAGAATTTTATCCTGATCAAAAATATATATACTTTATAGGGTCGCAAATGATTAGTTCGATGTGTTACAAACGGAATGACAAACTTAATATACCCTACATACTATGGTGGAGGGTATAAAAATTTGAAATATTGTATGTTGAAAAACATATATTAAATATTTAATATTAAATAATATTGTAATATGTACATCCGTGAAGCAAAATCTATATAAATAAAAATCAAATGTCGTTCGGTGCTAATGGCATAAGTTGAGAACGGCTGGACCGATTTGGATAATTCTTTCTTCTTGTAAAATGTGCGCCATAACCAGATTTAGGTTTTTACGCACACTTTTACACTGACTTTTGCACACACTTTTACACTCACTTTTTTTAAATTTTTATCTTTTCTACAAAAACTACTGAACCGATTTTCCTGAAATTGCAGGGAATGTACATGGATGGCCCCCGGTTAAATAGGCTACAAATTTAGTTGAAGTTCGGAAGGGGCGGGGTACTTCTCCTATACCCTACATACATACATATGATCCCACAACATCCCCGAAGGTACAAGGGAGACTTCTCTTTTACACTCACTTTTTTCAATTTTAAATTTTTATTTTTATTTTATTTTTTTAAATTTTCAGGGAATGTACAGGGATCGCCCCCGGTGAAAATAGGCTATAAATGTATTTTAATTACGAATGTATCGGTTTGAATATTAATTTGAGAGACAATTGTGGTGTGTCTGCGATCTAACCAACTTTTTTAGGGCCCAAAGACTTAACCACGCCCACTTTTTAAAATGTGTTATATCTACAAAACTACTGAACCGATTGGCCTCCGGAGAAAATAGGATGCATATTTTCTTGAATTTCGAAGTGGGCGGAGTACTTCCCTTTGCAATATTTAAAAAAAACGCCATATCTTCATGAATAAAAATCAAATCCCGTCATAACCCAACTTAGGTTTTTATGGAAAGAATTTTCCTTTCAATTTTAATTTTAAATTTAAAGTTTTTCTGCAAAAACTACTGAACCGATTTGCTTAAAATTGTCAGGGATATACAGGGATGGCTCCCGAAAATAGGCTACATATTTTATTGAAATCCAGAGGGGACAGGGTACCTCCACTATGCGATATTAAAAAAACACTATATTTGTAAAAATGTATCGGTTTAAAAATTTACAGATTAATCTACAATGTAGTACTTTTTTGGGGCCTGTTTTTTAATGTTATATCTCCAATACTACTGAACCGATTTCCATCAAATTTGCAGCAAAAGCTCAATGTTTGCCGTTGTTATGTATATTTTATGAATTTTGAGGTACTTATTGTTTTATAATCGCTATATTTGCCAAAGTTATGAGTGCATCGGCTTGCAAATTAATTTTCGAGTCAACGGTGGTTCTTCCCCCGATCAAGGAAAACGATATATTTACTTAAATGGTGAGGTACAACGGTCCATCAACCATGACAAACTAAAACATATAAGTCTCAATAAGTGGGAGAATTCGACTTAACCATTTTTTTTAATTTTAAAATTAGATCGCTTTAGGATAACGACAGGGGACATGGACGAAAATAAATCCTAAAGAAAAGAGAGGTTTCAGGCAAAATTTTTTGGTAAATGATTGTCTAAGTCTGGAGTTTCCCCCATTGGCTTAACTTCATCACTTTCCTCTTTGCAGAGAAAAATGTTTACAAAACGCACTGACAGCTTGCAAAATTAACTGATCGCTACCAATATCATGATTTCATCCCGGCGAAGGGAATTATCAGTTGGCTTTTCAGTTTTTGAAATGATGAATTTTTAGTGAAAACCTGAACTCTTTAAGCATCGAGTATTCTCATGTTAATGAGAATGATGCTCACTTTTCGGCTTTCCCAAAAAACACCAGAACAAAATATTTGCAAGCTGACAGCACGATTCAACTAAGAAATCATCGATTTCTGTTAAGTTGAAATAACATCAACACAGTTACCTGTGAGTATGTCGTTGGAATTTTATTTACAAAATTCCGTTTTGCGCGAGCCTTCGCTGTTTTGTGTTTGTTTTGTTTTAGTTGAAGATTCAATCATATGATTGTCTAAGTCTGGAGTTTCCCCCATTGGCTTAACTTCATCACTTTCCTCTTTGCAGAGAAAAATGTTTTTTGGTAAATTTAAAATCCTCCTTGGTTCGACAATGGAAATATCACGACTTTTTTATAGGTATATTTTTATTGCTCTATCCCTTCTAGTTTCGGAGATATCACGACTTTTTATAGGTATATTTTTAATGCTGTATCCCTTCTAGTTTCGGAGATATCACGACTTATCTATAATTGTACTTTTAATGCTCTATCTCTTCTAGTTTCGGAGATCTTACGACTTTTCTATAATTGTACTTTTAATGTTCTACCTCTTCTAGTTTCGGAGATATCACGACTTTTCTATAAGTGTACTTTTAATGCTCTATCTCTGCTAATTTCGGAGATATCACAACTTTTCTATAAGTGCACTTTTAATGCTCTATCTCCTGTAGTTTCGGAGATATTATAACTTTTCTATAAGTGTAATTTTAATGCTTTATCTCTTCTACTTTCGGAGATATCACGACTTTTCTATAAGTGTAATTTTAATGCTCTATCTCTTCTAGGTTCGCAGATATCACGACTTCCCTATAGGTGTACTTTTAATGCTCTATCTCTTCTAGTTTCGGAGATATCACGACTTTTCTATAAGTGTACTTTTTATGCTCTATCTCATCTAGTTTCAGAGATATCACGACTTTTTTTAGGTGTACTTTTAATGCTCTATCTCTTCTTGTTTCGGAGATTTCACGACTTTTCTATAAGCGTACTTTTAATGCTCTATCTCTTCTAGTTTCGGAGATATTACGTCTTTTCTATAAGTGTACTTTTAATGCTCTATCTCTTCTAGTTTCGGAGATATTACGTCTTTTCTATAAGTGTACTTTTAATGCTCTATCTCTTCTAGTTTCGGAGATATCACGACTTTTCTATAAGTGTACTTTTAATGCTCTATCTCTTCTAGTTTCGGAGATATCACGACTTTTCTATAAGTGTACTTTTAATGCTCTATCTCTTCTAGTTTCGGAGATATCACGACTTTTCTATGAGTGTACTTTTTATGCTCTATCTCATCTAGTTTCAGAGATATCACGACTTTTTTTAGGTGTACTTTTAATGCTCTATCTCTTCTTGTTTCGGAGATTTCACGACTTTTCTATAAGCGTACTTTTAATGCTCTATCTCTTTTAGTTTCGGAGATATCACGACTTTTCTATGAGTGTACTTTTAATGCTCTATCTCTTCTTGTTTCGGAGATATCACGACTTTTCTATAAGTGTACTTTAAATGCTCTATCTCTTCTAGTTTCGGAGATATCACGACTTTTTTATAGGTGTACTTTTAATGCTCTATCTCTTCTACTTTCGGAGATATCACGACTTTTCTATAAGTGTACTTTTAATGCTCTATCTCTTCTAGTTTCGGAGATATCACTACTTTTCTATACGTGCACTTTTAATGCTCTATCTCTTCTAGTTTCGGAGATATCACAATTTTTTTATAGGTGTGCTTTTAATGCTCTCTCTTCTACTTTCGGAGATATCACGACTTTTTTATAGGTGTACTTTAAATGCTCTATCTCTTCTAGTTTCGGAGATATCACGACTTTTGTATAGGTGTACTTTTAATGCTCTATCTCTTCTACTTTCGGAGATATCACGACTTTTCTATAAGTGTACTTTTAATGCTCTATCTCTTCTAGTTTCGGAGATATCACTACTTTTCTATACGTGCACTTTTAATGCTCTTTCTCTTCTAGTTTCGGAGATATCACGACTTTTTTATAGGTGTTCTTTTAATGCTCTATCTCTTCTAGTTTCGGAGATATCACGATTTTTCTATAAGTGTACTTTTAATGCTCTATCTCTTCTAATTTCGGAGATATCACGACTGTTTTATAGGTGTACTTTTAATGCTCTATCTCTTCTAGTTTCGGAGATATCACAATTTTTTTATAGGTGTGTTTTTAATGCTCTCTCTTCTACTTTCGGAGATATTACGACTGTTTTATAGGTGTACTTTTAATGCTCTATCTCTTCTAGTTTCGGTGATATCCCGACTTTTTTATAGGTGTACTTTTAATGCTCTATCTCTTCTAGTTTCGGAGATATCACGACTTTTTTATAGGTGTACTTTTAATGCTCTATCTCTTCTAGTTTCGGAGATATCACTACTTTCCTACAAGTGTACTTTTAATGCTCTATCTCTTCTAGTTTCGGAAATATCACGACATTTTTATAGGTGTACTTTTAATGCTCTCTCTCTCTTCTAGTTTCGGAGATATCACGATTTTCCTATAAGTGTACTTTTAATGCTCTATCTCTTCTAGTTTCGGAGATATCACGACTTTATTTTAGGTGTACTTTTAATGCTCTATCTCTTCTAGTTTCGGAGATATCACGACTTTTCTATAAGTGTAGTGTTAATGCTCTATGTCTTCTAGTTTCGGAGATATCACGACTTTTCTATAAGTGCACTTTTAATGCTCTATATCTTCTAGTTTCGGAGATATCAAGACTTTTTTATAGGAGTACTTTTAATGCTCTATCTCTTTCAGTTTCGGAGATATCACGACTTTTCTATAAGTGCACTTTTAATGCTCTTTCTCTTCTAGTTTCGGAGATATCACGACTTTTTTTATTGGTGCACTCTTAATGCTCTATCTCTTCTAGTTTCGGAGATATCACGACTTTTAATGCTCTATTTCTTCTAGTTTCAGAGATATCACGACTTTTTTATAGGTGGACTTGTAATGCTCTATCTCTTCTAGTTTCCGAGATATCACGACTTTGCTATAAGTGTACTTTTAATGCTCTTTCTCTTCTAGTCTCAGAGATATCACGAATTTTATTTAAGTGCTCTTTTAATGCTCTATCTCCTCTAGTTTCGCAGATATCATGACTTTTCTATAAGTGTACTTTTAAGGCTCTACCTCCTCTAGTTTCAAAGATATCACGACTATTCTATAAGTGTAATTTTAATGCTCTATCTCTTCTAGGTTCGCAGATATCACGACTTCCCTATAGGTGTACTTTTAATGCTCTATCTCTTCTAGTTTCGGAGATATCACGACTTTCTCTAAGTGTACTTTTAATGCTCTATCTCTTCTAGTTTCGGAGATATCACGACTTTTTTATAGGTGTACTTTTAATGCTCTATCTCTTCTAGTTTCGGAGATATCACGACTTTTCTATAAGTGTACTTTTAATGCTCTAACTCTTCTAGTTTCGGAGATATCACGACTTTTCTATAAGTGTACTTTTAATGCTCTAGTTCTTCTAGTTTCGGAGATATCACGACTTTTTCTAAGTGTACTTTTAATGCTCTATCTCTTCTAGTTTCAGAGATATCACGACTTTTTTATAGGTGTACTTTTAATGCTCTATGTCTTCTAGTTTCGGAGATATCACGACTTTTTTATAGTGTACTTTTAATGCTCTATCTCGTCTAGTTTCGGAGGTATCACGACTTTTCTATAAGCGTACTTTTAATGCTCTATCTCTTATAGTTTCGGAGATATCACGACTTTTTTATAAGTGTACTTTTAATGCTCTATCTCTTCTAGTTTCGG
The DNA here is from genome assembly GCF_047663935.1 of Musca autumnalis. Taxonomy (NCBI): domain Eukaryota; kingdom Metazoa; phylum Arthropoda; class Insecta; order Diptera; family Muscidae; genus Musca; species Musca autumnalis. Next base: position 76,134,453 of record NW_027412088.1, read on the forward strand.
AGATATCACGGCTTTTTTATAGGTGTACTTTAAATGCTCTATCTCTTCTAGTTTCGGAGATATCACGACTTTTTTATAGGTGTACTTTTAATGCTCTATCTCTTCTAGTTTCGGAGATATCACTACTTTCCTACAAGTGTACTTTTAATGCTCTATCTCTTCTAGTTTCGGAGATATCAGGACTTTTTTATAGGTGTACTTTAAATGCTCTATCTCTTCTAGTTTCGGAGATATCACGACTTTTGTATAGGTGTACTTTTAATGCTCTATCTCTTCTACTTTCGGAGATATCACGACTTTTCTATAAGTGTACTTTTAATGCTCTATCTCTTCTTGTTTCGGAGATTTCACGACTTTTCTATAAGCGTACTTTTAATGCTCTATCTCTTTTAGTTTCGGAGATATCACGACTTTTCTATGAGTGTACTTTTAATGCTCTATCTCTTCTTGTTTCGGAGATATCACGACTTTTCTATAAGTGTACTTTAAATGCTCTATCTCTTCTAGTTTCGGAGATATCACGACTTTTTTATAGGTGTACTTTTAATGCTCTATCTCTTCTACTTTCGGAGATATCACGACTTTTCTATAAGTGTACTTTTAATGCTCTATCTCTTCTAGTTTCGGAGATATCACTACTTTTCTATACGTGCACTTTTAATGCTCTATCTCTTCTAGTTTCGGAGATATCACAATTTTTTTATAGGTGTGCTTTTAATGCTCTCTCTTCTACTTTCGGAGATATCACGACTTTTTTATAGGTGTACTTTAAATGCTCTATCTCTTCTAGTTTCGGAGATATCACGACTTTTGTATAGGTGTACTTTTAATGCTCTATCTCTTCTACTTTCGGAGATATCACGACTTTTCTATAAGTGTACTTTTAATGCTCTATCTCTTCTAGTTTCGGAGATATCACTACTTTTCTATACGTGCACTTTTAATGCTCTTTCTCTTCTAGTTTCGGAGATATCACGACTTTTTTATAGGTGTTCTTTTAATGCTCTATCTCTTCTAGTTTCGGAGATATCACGATTTTTCTATAAGTGTACTTTTAATGCTCTATCTCTTCTAATTTCGGAGATATCACGACTGTTTTATAGGTGTACTTTTAATGCTCTATCTCTTCTAGTTTCGGAGATATCACAATTTTTTTATAGGTGTGTTTTTAATGCTCTCTCTTCTACTTTCGGAGATATTACGACTGTTTTATAGGTGTACTTTTAATGCTCTATCTCTTCTAGTTTCGGTGATATCCCGACTTTTTTATAGGTGTACTTTTAATGCTCTATCTCTTCTAGTTTCGGAGATATCACGACTTTTTTATAGGTGTACTTTTAATGCTCTATCTCTTCTAGTTTCGGAGATATCACTACTTTCCTACAAGTGTACTTTTAATGCTCTATCTCTTCTAGTTTCGGAAATATCACGACATTTTTATAGGTGTACTTTTAATGCTCTCTCTCTCTTCTAGTTTCGGAGATATCACGATTTTCCTATAAGTGTACTTTTAATGCTCTATCTCTTCTAGTTTCGGAGATATCACGACTTTATTTTAGGTGTACTTTTAATGCTCTATCTCTTCTAGTTTCGGAGATATCACGACTTTTCTATAAGTGTAGTGTTAATGCTCTATGTCTTCTAGTTTCGGAGATATCACGACTTTTCTATAAGTGCACTTTTAATGCTCTATCTCTTCTAGTTTCGGAGATATCACCAATATGTTATAGGTGTACTTTTAATGCTCTATATCTTCTAGTTTCGGAGATATCAAGACTTTTTTATAGGAGTACTTTTAATGCTCTATCTCTTTCAGTTTCGGAGATATCACGACTTTTCTATAAGTGCACTTTTAATGCTCTTTCTCTTCTAGTTTCGGAGATATCACGACTTTTAATGCTCTATTTCTTCTAGTTTCAGAGATATCACGACTTTTTTATAGGTGGACTTGTAATGCTCTATCTCTTCTAGTTTCCGAGATATCACGACTTTGCTATAAGTGTACTTTTAATGCTCTTTCTCTTCTAGTCTCAGAGATATCACGAATTTTATTTAAGTGCTCTTTTAATGCTCTATCTCCTCTAGTTTCGCAGATATCATGACTTTTCTATAAGTGTACTTTTAAGGCTCTACCTCCTCTAGTTTCAAAGATATCACGACTATTCTATAAGTGTAATTTTAATGCTCTATCTCTTCTAGGTTCGCAGATATCACGACTTCCCTATAGGTGTACTTTTAATGCTCTATCTCTTCTAGTTTCGGAGATATCACGACTTTCTCTAAGTGTACTTTTAATGCTCTATCTCTTCTAGTTTCGGAGATATCACGACTTTTTTATAGGTGTACTTTTAATGCTCTATCTCTTCTAGTTTCGGAGATATCACGACTTTTCTATAAGTGTACTTTTAATGCTCTAACTCTTCTAGTTTCGGAGATATCACGACTTTTCTATAAGTGTACTTTTAATGCTCTAGTTCTTCTAGTTTCGGAGATATCACGACTTTTTCTAAGTGTACTTTTAATGCTCTATCTCTTCTAGTTTCAGAGATATCACGACTTTTTTATAGGTGTACTTTTAATGCTCTATGTCTTCTAGTTTCGGAGATATCACGACTTTTTTATAGTGTACTTTTAATGCTCTATCTCGTCTAGTTTCGGAGGTATCACGACTTTTCTATAAGCGTACTTTTAATGCTCTATCTCTTATAGTTTCGGAGATATCACGACTTTTTTATAAGTGTACTTTTAATGCTCTATCTCTTCTAGTTTCGGAGATATCACGGCTTTTTTATAGGTGTACTTTAAATGCTCTATCTCTTCTAGTTTCGGAGATATCACGACTTTTTTATAGGTGTACTTTTAATGCTCTATCTCTTCTAGTTTCGGAGATATCACTACTTTCCTACAAGTGTACTTTTAATGCTCTATCTCTTCTAGTTTCGGAGATATCAGGACTTTTTTATAGGTGTACTTTAAATGCTCTATCTCTTCTAGTTTCGGAGATACCACGACTTTTTTGTAGGTGTACTTTTAATGCTCTATCTCTTCTAGTTTCGGAGATATCACGACTTTTTTAGGTGTACTTTATATGCTCTATCTCTTCTAGTTTCGGAGATACCACGACTTTTTTGTAGGTGTACTTTTAATGCTCTATCTCTTCTTGTTTCGGAGATATCACGACTTTTTATAGGTGTACTTTTAATGCTCTTCTTCTTCTATAAGTGTTCTTTTAATGCTCTATCTCTTCTAGTTTCGCAAATATCACGACTTTTCTATAAGTGTACTTTAATTGCTCTATCTCTTCTAGTTTCAGAGATATCACGACTTTTCTATAAGTGCACTTTTAATGCACTATCTCTTCTAGTTTCGGAGATATCACGACTTTTTTGTTGGTGTACTTTTAATGCTCTATCTCTTCTAGTTTTGGAGATATCACGACTTTTCTATAAGTGTACTTTAAATGCTCTATCTCTTCTAGTTTCGGAGATATCACGACTTTTTTGTAGGTGTACTTTTAATGCTCTATCTCTTCTAGTTTTGGAGATATCACGATTTTCCTATAAGTGTACTTTTAATGATCAATCTCTTCTAGTTTCGGAGATATCACGACTTTTCTATAAGTGTACTTTTAATGCTCTTTCTCTTCTAGTTTCGGAGATATCACGACTTTTTTTATAGGTGTACTTTTAATGCTCTATTTCTTCTAGTTTCGGAGATATTACGACTTTTTTATAGGTGTACTTTTAATGCTCAATCTATTCTAGTTTCGGAGATATCACGACTTTTCTATAAGTGTACTTTTAATGCTCTATCTCTTCTAGTTTCGGAGATATCAACACTTTTTTATAGGTGTACTTTTAATGCTCTATCTCTTCTAGTTTCGGAGATATCACGAATTTTCTATAAGTGTACTTTTAATGCTCAATCTATTCTAGTTTCGTAGATATCACGACTTTTATATAAGTGTACTTTTAATGCTCTATCTCTTCTAGTTTCAGAGATATCACGACTTTTCTATAAGTGTACTTTTAATGCTCTATCTCTTCTAGTTTCGTAGATATCACGACTTTTATATAAGTGTACTTTTAATGCTCTATCTCTTCTAGTTTTGTAGATATCACGACTTTTCTATAAGTGTACTTTTAATGCTCTATCTCTTCTAGTTTCAGAGATATCACGACTTTTCTATAAGTGTACTTTTAATGCTCTATCTCTTCTAGTTTCGTAGATATCACGACTTTTATATAAGTGTACTTTTAATGCTCTATCTCTTCTAGTTTCGTAGATATCACAACTTTTCTATAAGTATACTTTTAATGCTCTATCTCTTCTAGTTTCGGAGATATCACGACTTTTCTATAAGTGTACTTTTAATGCTCTATCTCTTCTAGTTTCAGAGATATCACGATTTTATATGAGTGTACTTTTAAGCATTCTATGATGAGATCATATATTTATTGAAAACGACGAAATCCCACGAAATAAACATTATACAAGGCGATTTCAACGCAAAAGTTGGAGAAGAACCTGTATCAGGTGTAACAGGAAATTATGGACTTGGAAATCGAAATGAAAGAGGAGATAGACTCATTCAACTATGCCAAGAATATAAAATGAAAATAACGAACACATTTTTCTGTCTTCCAAAAAGAAGACTATATACTTGGAAATCTCCACAAGATCGGAAAGATAACATCGTGAGGAATCAAATAGATTATATAATCATAAATAAACGGTTTTTCTCTTGCATAAAGAAAACATCGACATATCCAGGAGCTGATGTACCATCCGATCATAATCTCTTAATGACGAAAATGTGCTGCAAAATATCCCTATCAAAGAAAAAAATTGGGCGAAAAAAATTTGCTGTTGAAAAACTGGATAACCACGATACACACACAATTGTGAAGCAACATATAAATCGTGAACTACACAATATTAACAGAGATGATGTAGAGAGCATTTGGTATTCTATCAAGCACTCATTAAAATTTATTGCCAGCAACAATCTAGGAAACTACAAAAAACCTAAAAATAAAGAATGGATGACGAACGACATACTCAAATTAATGGAAGAACGTCGAAAGTACAAACATACAAATTATGAATTATATTTTGAGCTTCATAGAGAAATACAATCGACAATACGCATTGCAAAAATTGAGCACTTAAATAGTCAATGTCAGGAAATTGAACGTCTCCAACAGCGTCACGATGACTTCAATTTACACAAAAGACTTAAGGAAGCCGCTGGAGTACGATTTAAGTCAATACCGAAAGTACTATACGTTAACAACAAAGCTGTCTTTGATACAAATGAAAAGAAAATAGTGTGGAGCGAATACATAAGACAGATATTTAATGACAATAACCGATCGGTCAACGTTCCAGATAACCAACAATCGCTCACTGGGAACCCAATCACTAAATCTGAGGTGGAATGTGCAATAAAATTACTACGTAATAAAAAAAGCTGTGGACCAGACGAAATTCCCTCCGAATTGTTAAAATTAATAGATGACGAAAACCTACAGCTTTTGGTAGTGCTATTTAATTACATACAGTTTGTCAAATAATTGTTTTCGAACCAAGAAAACTAACATTTTTCTGTATTAATTTATAAAAAAATTACTGATAATTGTGATAAAAATGTCGGGTTTTTTGCAAAAATTAGTTGGACAAATTTTTTAAGACAAGATAGGATGTATAAATAAAAAATTAACCCACGTAGTCCAACAAAAAATAACGAAAACTAATAACTACATATAATGCAAGTTGTCAAATAAATGTTTTCGAAGTGTAATGGAGGTTCCAATATACCCCATATTTTCGGTAAATACTTGAAAATCAGGACAATTTATGAATTTTATTTTTAACAGGGAGTGACTTCTAGCAAGTATCAACAATATTAGGCATCGAATGTCCGTACTAGGGGGGTTACCATATGGACCAAAGGAGTACCAGGCCATATTACATGTAAACAGAGTCCCGTAGGTTTTAAACCGGGAATATCTGAAAACTAAGACATTTTATGAGTTTCTTTAGTTCACTAGGATGGATTGCCATCAACTAAAATAAATATTACCTTCAGAATAATTAAATCAGGAGGGTTGTCAGATGTACGAAAAAGGTACCAGGTTATATAAACAGTAAATGAGACCACCAGAATCCATAACCAGGGCTTAAGATTTGTTTATTCAACTCAAATTTAATTAATGGATAAGACAATTCCCTGAAACAAACCAAAATATGACATACAAGTACAAATATCGCTTAGAAATACATATGCAAGATATTGTCAGTCTATACTGATTTTATAATAGACATTCGATTTCAACTGTTTAGAGCCAGTTCAGAAGAATTCTCTAAGTCTTTTGGCTTCCGTGGTAACATTGAAGCATTATCTTGCCGTCAGCATTATTTTTCCTTTAAAAAATATGCTACAGTAGTACTGCAGAGTACACGAAATGAGTCCAATAGGTCGTAGTGGGCATTTCTGAAAATTGTCGAAATCTGTAACCCATACATTTCTAAGCAATATTTGTCTCTTACTGCGATATTTCCGATAGTTTCGTGAAATGTTATTACCTCTTAATTAATATTAAATGAAACAACAAACTTTGGTGCCCTGTTTTGAGACACAGGTGATCTCGTTTACTGTTTATAGAACCCGGTACCTTTTTCGTACATCTGGCAACCCTCCTGATTTAATTATTCTGAAGGTAATATTTATTTTAGTTGATGGAAATCCATCCTAGTGAACTAAAAAATCTTATAAAAGGTCTTATTTTTCAGATATTCCCGGTTTAAACCCTACAGGACCCTGTTTACATGTAATATGACCTGGTACTCCCTTGGTCCATATGGTAACCCCCCTAGTACAGACATTCGATGCCTAATAATGTTGATACTTGTTAGTAGTCACTCCGTGTTAAAAATAAAATTCATAAATTGTCCTGATTTTCAAGTATTTACCGAAAATATGGGGTATATTGGAACCTCCATTACATTTCGAAAACATTTATTTGACAACTTGCATTACATGTAGTGATTGGTTTTCGATATTTTTTGTTGGACTACGTGGGTTAATTTTTTATTTATACATCCTATCTTGTCTTAAATAAGTCGTCCAACTAATTTTTGCAACAAACCCGACATTTTTATCAAAATTATCAGTAATTTTTTCATAAATTAATACAGAAAAATGTTAGTTCTCTTGTTTCGAAAACAATTACTTGACAAACTGTATATGACTCAGGCCGATATCCTCAAGACTGGCTGAAATCAACTTTCATCACAATTCCAAAGAAAAGCCACCCAAGACAATGTAGCGACTACAGACTTATAAGTTTAATGAGCCACGCTCTCAAAATTTTTCTAAGAATCATTCACTCCAGAATTTATAAAAAATGTGAAGAAGCCATGGGACTATCTCAATTTGGATTTAAAGAAGGCATGGGTACAAGAGAAGCCCTACTCTCTATTCAAGTGTTAATACAGAAATGCAGAAATGTACATAAAGATGTTTACCTATGTTTTGTGGATTACGAAAAAGCCTTCGACACCGTACAACATGACAAAATGGTGGAAATCCTCACATCTATTGGCATCCAAGGAAAAGAATTACAATGCATCAAGCAATTATATTGGAACCAAACAGCACAAGTCGACATTAATGGAGAACTGACAGAATGCATTGCAATATCGAAAGGAGTTAGACAGGGTTGTATATTGTCGCCATTATTATTCAATATCTATACCGAAAGAATTTTTGAAGAATCAATGTCCAACGCTCGTAAAGGCGTATATATTGGTGGAAAATTCGTCAACAATATCAGATATGCAGATGATACCACTTTAATTGCGAGTAGTGTATCAGAACTACAATTTCTTTTGAGTCGGCTAAATTCCTATAGCGAAAAGTATGGGTTAAAGATTAATATATCAAAAACTAAATATATGGTGATAACCAGGTCTAGAAACCAAAGTACAACCGAAATATATATAAATAATACACATATCGATAAAGTACAGAACTTTAAATATCTTGGCGTCAAAATAAATGAAAACTGGGACAACTCGAAAGAAATACGATGCAGAATTGAAATGGCAAGAGATGCATTTTTCAAATACAAAAATATTTTATGTAGTCATGACATAAATATGGAAACAAAAATACGATTTATTAAAACTTATGTCTGGTCGGTTCTGCTGTACGGCTCAGAAGTATGGACACTAAAAACCGCTGAAATAAAGAAATTGGAAGCCTTTGAAATGTGGATCTACCGTCGTATCCTAAAAATTCCATGGACACATCTAACACCAAATTTTGTGGTTCTTTCAAGAGTTAACCGTCAACGGGAACTCATTGGAACAATAAAAAGAAGAAAAACATCATATCTTGGACATGTAATGAGGAACGCAAAATACAATCTGCTCCAAACCATAATCACTGGAACAATAGAAGGGAAGCCATCCAGAGGACGGAAAGAAATATCATGGATTGACAATATTCTTAAATGGACCGGCATTGGAAATATCTCAACCCTACTGAGTGAAGCCAGAAATAGAGACGCCTTTATGGAGATCATGGAAAATATATGAACATACCTTAAAATTTGTAACAGATAATTATATATAATTGTATTGGTCGCTTATATTCGGAGATCGAATATGCAAATAAAGAAGAAGAAGTACTTTTAATGCTCTATCTCTTCTAGTTTCGGAGATATCACGATTTTATATAAGTGTACTTTTAATGCTCTATCTCTTCTAGTTTCGGAGATATCACGACTTTTTATAGGTGTACTTTAAATGTTCTAACTCTTCTAGTTTCGGAGATATCACGACTTTTTATAGGTGTACTTTTAATGCTCTATCTCTTCTAGTTTCGGAGATATCACGACTTTTTTATAGGTATACTTTTAATGCTCTATCTCTTCTAGTTTCGGAGATATCACGACTTTTTTATAGGTGTACTTTAAATGCTCTATCTCTTCTAGTTTCGGAGATATCACGACTTTTCTATAAGTGTACTTTTAATGCTCTATCTCTTCTAGTTTCGGAGATATCACGACTTTTTTACAGGTGTACTTTTAATGCTCTATCTCTTCTTCACGACTTTTTATTGGTGTATTTTTAATGCTCTATCTCTTCTAGTTTCGGAGACATCACGACTTTTTTATAGGTGTACTTTTAATGCTCTATCTCTTCTAGTTTCGGAGATATCACGACTTTTCTATAAGTGTACTTTTAATGCTCTATCTCTTCTAGTTTCGGAGATATCACGACTTTTATATAAGTGTACTTTTAATGCTTTATCTCTTCTAGTTTCGGAGATATCACGACTTTTCTATAAGTGTACTTTTAATGCTCTATCTCTTCTAGTTTCGGAGATATCACGACTTTTTTATAGGTGTACTTTTAATGCTCTATCTCTTCTAGTTTCGGAGATTTCACGACTTTTTATAGGTGTATTTTTAATGCTCTATCTCTTCTAGTTGCGGAGATATCACGACTTTTCTATAAGTGTACTTTAAATGCTCTATCTCTTCTAGTTTCGGATATATCACGACTTTTCTATAAGTGTACTTTTAATGCTCTATCTCTTCTAGTTTCGAAGATATCACGACTTTTTTATAGGTGTACTTTTAATGCTCTATCTCTTCTAGTTTCGGAGGTATCACGACTTTTCTATAAGTGTACTTTTAATGCTCTATCTCTTCTAGTTTCGGAGATATCACGACTTTTATATAAGTGTACTTTTAATGCTTTATCTCTTCTAGTTTCGGAGATATCACGACTTTTCTATAAGTGTACTTTTAATGCTCTATCTCTTCTAGTTTCGGAGATATCACGACTTTTCTATAAGTGTACATTTAATGCTCTATCTCTTCTAGTTTCGGAGATATCACGACTTTTCTATAAGTGTACTTTTAATGCTCTATCTCTTTTAGTTTCGGAGATATCACGTCTTTTCTCTAAGTGTACTTTTAATGCTCTATCTCTTCTAGTTTCGGAGATATCACGACTTTTTTATAGGTGTACTTTTAATGCTCTATCTCTTCTAGTTTCGGAGATTTCACGACTTTTTATAGGTGTATTTTTAATGCTCTATCTCTTCTAGTTTCGGAGATTTCACGACTTTTTATAGGTGTACTTTTAATGCTCTATCTCTTCTAGTTTCGGAGATTTCACGACTTTTTTATAGGTGTATTTTTAATGCTCTATCTCTTCTAGTTTCGGAAATATCACGACTTTTTTATAGGTGTACTTTTAATGCTCTATCTCTTTTAGTTTCGGAGATATCACGACTCTTCTATAAGTGTACTTTTAATGCTCTATCTCTTCTAGTTTCGGAGATATCACGACTTTTATATAAGTGTACTTTTAATGCTCTATCTCTTCTAGTTTCGGAGATATCACGACTTTTTTATAGGTGTATTTTTAATGCTCTATCTCTTCTAGTTTCGGAGATATCACGACTTTTATATAAGTGTACTTTTAATGCTCTATCTTTTCTAGTTTCGGCGATTTCACGACTTTTTTATAGGTGTATTTTTAATGCTCTATCTCTTCTAGTTTCGGAGATATCACGACTTTTTTTTATAGGTGTACTTTTAATCCTCTGTCTCTTCTAGTTTCGGAGATATGACGACTTTTTTATAGGTGTACTTTTTAATGCTCTATCTCTTCTAGTTTCGGAGATATCGCGACTTTTCTATAAGTGTACTTTTAATGCTCTATCTCTTCTAGTTTCGGAGATATCACGACTTTTTTGTAGGTGTAATTTAAATGCTCTATCTCTTCTAGTTTCGGAGATATCACGACTTTTTTATAGGTGTACTTTTAATGCTCTATCTCTTCTAGTTTCGGAGATATTACGACTTTTCTATAAGTGTAATTTTAATGCTCTATCTCTTCTAGTTTCGGAGATATCACGACTTTTCTATAGGTGTACTTTTAATGCTCTATCTCTTCTAGTTTCGGAGATATCACGACTTTTCTATAAGTGTAATTTTAATGCTCTATCCCTTCTAGTTTCGGAGATATCACGACTTTTATATAAGTGTACTTTTAATGCTCTATCTCTTCTAGTTTCGGAGATATCACGACTTTTCTATAGGTGTACTTTTAATGCTCTATCTCTTCTAGTTTCGGAGATTTCACGACTTTTTATAGGTGTATTTTTAATGCTCTATCTCTTCTAGTTTCGGAGATATCACGACTTTTCTATAAGTGTACTTTTAATGCTCTATCTCTTCTAGTTTCGGAGATTTCACGACTTTTTATAGGTGTATTTTTAATGCTCTATCTCTTCTAGTTTCGGAGATATCACGACTTTTCTATAAGTGTACTTTTAATGCTCTATCTCTTCTAGTTTCGGAGATATCACGACTTTTTTATAGGTGTACTTTTAATGCTCTATCTCTTCTAGTTTCGGAGATATCACGACTTTTCTATAAGTGTACTTTTAATGCTCTATCTCTTCTAGTTTCGGAGATATCACGACTTTTTATAGGTGTACTTTTAATGCTCTATCTCTTCTAGTTTCGGAGATATCACGACTTTTATATAAGTGTACTTTTAATGATCTATCTCTTCTAGTTTCGGAGATATCACGACTTTTCTATAAGTGTACTTTTAATGCTCTATCTCTTCTAGTTTCGGAGATATCACGACTTTTATATAAGTGTACTTTTAATGCTCTATCTCTTCTAGTTTCGGAGATATCACGACTTTTCTATAGGTGTACTTTTAATGCTCTATCTCTTCTAGTTTCGGAGATTTCACGACTTTTTATAGGTGTATTTTTAATGCTCTACCTCTTTTAGTTTCGGAGGTATCACGACTTTTCTATAAGTGTACTTTTAATGCTCTATCTCTTCTAGTTTCGGAGATATCACGACTTTTTTATAGGTGTACTTTTAATGCTCTATCTCTTCTAGTTTCGGAGATATCACGACTTTTTTATAGGTGTATTTTTAATGCTCTATCTCTTCTAGTTTCGGAGATTTCACGACTTTTTATAGGTGTATTTTTAATGCTCTATCTCTTCTAGTTTCGGAGATATCACGACTTTTTTATAGGTGTACTTTTAATGCTCTATCTCTTCTAGTTTCGGAGATATCACGACTTTTCTATAAGTGTACTTTTAATGCTCTATCTCTTCTAGTTTCGGAGATATCACGACTTTTTTATAGGTGTATTTTTAATGCTCTATCTCTTCTAGTTTCGGAGATTTCACGACTTTTTATAGGTGTATTTTTAATGCTCTATCTCTTCTAGTTTCGGAGGTATCACGACTTTTCTATAAGTGTACTTTTAATGCTCTATCTCTTCTAGTTTCGGAGATATCACGACTTTTTTATAGGTGTACTTTTAATGCTCTACCTCTTCTAGTTTCGGAGGTATCACGACTTTTCTATAAGTGTACTTTTAATGCTCTATCTCTTCTAGTTTCGGAGATATCACGACTTTTTTATAGGTGTACTTTTAATGCTCTATCTCTTCTAGTTTCGGAGATATCACGACTTTTTTATAGGTGTATTTTTAATGCTCTATCTCTTCTAGTTTCGGAGATTTCACGACTTTTTATAGGTGTATTTTTAATGCTCTATCTCTTCTAGTTTCGGAGATATCACGACTTTTTTATAGGTGTACTTTTAATGCTCTATCTCTTCTAGTTTCGGAGATATCACGACTTTTCTATAAGTGTACTTTTAATGCTCTATCTCTTCTAGTTTCGGAGATATCACGACTTTTCTATAAGTGTACTTTTAATGCTCTATCTCTTCTAGTTTCGGAGATGTCACGACTTTTTTATAGGTGTATTTTTAATGCTCTACCTCTTCTAGTTTCGGAGGTATCACGACTTTCCTATAAGTGTACTTTTAATGCTCTATCTCTTTTAGTTTCGGAGATATCACGACTTTTTTATAGGTGTACTTTTAATGCTCTACCTCTTCTAGTTTCGGAGGTATCACGACTTTTCTATAAGTGTACTTTTAATGCTCTATCTCTTCTAGTTTCGGAGATATCACGACTTTTTTATAGGTGTACTTTTAATGCTCTATCTCTTCTAGTTTCGGAGATTTCACGACTTTTTATAGGTGTATTTTTAATGCTGTATCTCTTCTAGTTTCGGAGATATCACGACTTTTTTATAGGTGTACTTTTAATGCTCTATCTCTTCTAGTTTCGGAGATATCACGACTTTTTTATAGGTGTACTTTTAATGCTCTATCTCTTCTAGTTTCGGAGATATCACGACTTTTCTCTAAGTGTACTTTTAATGCTCTATCTCTTCTAGTTTCGGAGGTATCACGACTTTTCTATAAGTGTACTTTTAATGCTCTATCTCTTCTAGTTTCGGAGATATCACGACTTTTTTATAGGTGTACTTTTAATGCTCTATCTCTTCTAGTTTCGGAGATATCACGACTTTTTATAGGTGTACTTTTAATGCTCTACCTCTTCTAGTTTCGGAGATTTCACGACTTTTTATAGGTGTATTTTTAATGCTCTATCTCTTCTAGTTTCGGAGATGTCACGACTTTTTTATAGGTGTACTTTTAATGCTCTATCTCTCCTAGTTTCGGAGATATCACGACTTTTCTATAAGTGTACTTTTAATGCTCTATCTCTTCTAGTTTCGGAGATATCACGACTTTTTATAGGTGTACTTTTAATGCTCTATCTCTTCTAGTTTCGGAGGTATCACGACTTTTATACAAGTGTACTTTTAATGCTCTATCTCTTCTAGTTTCGGAGATATCACCACTTTTTATAGGTGTACTTTTAATGCTCTATCTCTTCTAGTTTCGGAGATATCACGACTTTTTTATAGGTGAACTTTTAATGCTCTATCTCTTCTAGTTTCGGAGATATCACGACTTTTCTATAAGTGTACTTTTAATGCTCTATCTCTTCTAGTTTCGGAGATATCACCACTTTTTATAGGTGTACTTTTAATGCTCTATCTCTTCTAGTTTCGGAGATATCACGACTTTTTTATAGGTGTACTTTTAATGCTCCATCTCTTCTAGTTTCGGAGATATCACGACTTTTTTTATAGGTGTATTTTTAATGCTCTATCTCTTCTAGTTTCGGATATATCATCACTTTTTATAGGTGTACTTTTAATGCTCTATCTCTTCTAGTTTCGGAGATATCACGACTTTTTTTATAGGTGTACTTTTAATGCTCTATCTCTTCTAGTTTCGGAGATATCATCACTTTTTATAGGTGTACTTTTAATGCTCTATCTCTTCTAGTTTCGGAGATATCACGACTTTTTTATAGGTGTACTTTTAATGCTCTATCTCTTCTAGTTTCGGAGATATCATCACTTTTTATAGGTGTACTTTTAATGCTCTATCTCTTCTAGTTTCGGAAATATCACGACTTTTTTATAGGTGTACTTTTAATGCTCTATCTCTTCTAGTTTCGGAGATATCACGACTTTTTTTATAGGTGTACTTTTAATGCTCTATCTCTTCTAGTTTCGGAGATATCACGACTTTTTTATAGGTGTACTTTAAATGCTCTATCTCTTCTAGTTTCGGAAATATCACGACTTTTTTATAGGTGTACTTTTAATGATCTATCTCTTCTAGTTTCGGAGATATCACGACTTTTTTTATAGGTGTACTTTTAATGCTCTATCTCTTCTAGTTTCGGAGATATCACGACTTTTCTATAAGTGTACTTTTAATGCTCTATCTCTTCTAGTTTCGGAGATATCATCACTTTTTATAGGTGTACTGTTAATGCTCTATTTCTTCTAGTTTCGGAGATATCGCGACTTTTCTATAAGTGTACTTTTAATGCTCTATCTCTTCTAGTTTCGGAGATATCACTACTTTTTTATAGGTGAACTTAAAATGTTCTATCTCTTCTAATTTCGGAGAAATCACGACTTTTCTATAAATGTACTTTTAATGCTCTACCTCTTCTAGTTTCGGAGATATCACGACTTTTTTATAGGTGTACTTTTAATGCTCTACCTCTTCTAGTTTCGGAGATATCACGACTTTTTTATAGGTGTACTTTAAATGCTCTATCTCTTCTAGTTTCGGAGATATCACGACTTTTTGATAGGTGTACTTTTAATGCACTATCTCTTCTAGTTTCGGAGATATCACGACTTTTTTATAGGTGTACTTTTAATGCACTATCTCTTCTAGTTTCGGAGATATCACGACTTTTTTATAGGTGTACTTTTAATGCTCTACCTCTTCTAGTTTCGGATATATCACGACTTTTTTATAGGTGTACTTTAAATGCTCTATCTCTTCTAGTTTCGGAGATATCACGACTTTTTAATAGGTGTACTTTTAATGCACTATCTCTTCTAGTTTCGGAGATATCACGACTTTTTTATAGGTGTACTTTTAATGCTCTATCTCTTCTAGTTTCGGAGATATCACGACTTTTTAATAGGTGTACTTTTAATGCACTATCTCTTCTAGTTTCGGAGATATCACGACTTTTTTATAGGTGTACTTTTAATGCTCTATCTCTTCTAGTTTCGGAGATATCACGACTTTTTAATAGGTGTACTTTTAATGCTCTATCTCTTCTAGTTTTGGAGATATTACGACTTTTCTATAAGTGTACTTTTAATGCTCTATCTCTTCTAGTTTCGGAGATATCACGACTTTTCAATAAGTGTACTTCTAATGCTCTATCTCTTCTAGTTTCGGAGATATCACGACTTTTCTATAATTGTACTTCTAATGCTCTATCTCTTCTAGTCGATATCACGACTTTTCTATAAGTGTACTTTTAATGCTCTATCTCTTCTAGTTTCGGAGATTTCACGACATTTTTATAGGTGTATTTTTAATGCTCTATCTCTTCTAGTTTCGGAGATATCACGACTTTTTTATAGGTGTACTTTTAATGCTCTATCTCTTCTAGTTTCGGAGATATCACGACTTTTTTTAGGTGTAATTTTAATGCTCTATCTCTTCTAGTTTTGGAGATATCACGACTTTTTTAGGTGTACTTTTAATGCTCTATCTCTTCTAGTTTCGGAGATATCACGACTTTTCTATAAGTGTACTTTAAATGCTCTATCTCTTCTAGTTTCGGAAATATAACGAAATTTTTATAGGTGTCCTTTAATGCTCTGTCTCTTCTAGTTTCGAAGATATCACGACTTTTCTATAAGTGTACTTTTAATGCTCTATCTCTTCTAGTTTCGGAGATATCACGACTTTTCTCTAAGTTTACTTTTAATGCTCTATCTCTTCTAGTTTCGGAGATATCACGACTTTTCTATAAGTGTACTTTTATTGCTCTATCTCTTCTAATTTCGGAGATATCACCACTTTTTTATAGGTGTACTTTTAATGCTCTATCTCTTCTAGTTTCGGAGATATCGCAACTTTTCTATAAGTGTACTTTTAATGCTCTATCTCTTCTAGTTTCGGAGATATCACGACTTTTTTTAGGTGTAATTTTAATGCTCTATCTCTTCTAGTTTCGGAGATATCACGACTTTTTAGGTGTACTTTTAATGCTCTATCTCTTCTAGTTTCGGAGATATCACGACTTTTCTATAAGTCTACTTTTAATGCTCTATCTCTATATCACGACTTTTCTATAAGTGTACTTTTAATGCTCTATCTCTTCTAGTTTCGGAGATATCACGACTTTTCTATGAGTGTACTTTTAATGCTCTATCTCTTCTAGTTTCGGAGATATCACGACTTTTCTATGAGTGTACTTTTAATGCTCTATCTCTTCTAGTTTCGGAGATATCACGACTCTTTTTATAGGTGTACTTTTAATGCTCTATCTCTTCTAGTTTCGGAAATATCACGACTTTTCTATAAGTGTACTTTAAATGGTCTATCTCTTCTAGTTTCGGAAATATAACGAAATTTTTATAGGTGTACTTTTAATGCTATATCTCTTCTAGTTTCGGAGATATCACGACTTTTCTATAAGTTTACTTTTAATGCTCTATCTCTTCTAATTTCGGAGACTTTTTTTATAGGTGTACTTTTAATGCTCTATCTCTTCAAGTTTTGGAGATATCACGACTTTTTTATAGGTGTACTTTTAATGCTCTATCTCTTCTAGTTTCGGAAATATCACAACTTTTCTATAAGTGTACTTTTAATGCTCTATCTCTTCTAGTTTCGGAGATATCACGACTTTTTTATAGGTGTACTTTTAATGCTCTATCTCTTCTAGTTTCGAAGATATCACGACTTTTCTATAAGTGTACTTTTAATGCTCTATCTCTTCTAGTTTCGGAGATATCACGACTTTTTTATAGGTGTACTTTTAATGCTCTATCTCTTCTAGTTTCGGAAATATCACAACTTTTCTATAAGTGTACTTTTAATGCTCTATCTCTTCTAGTTTCGGAGATATCACGACTTTTTTATAGGTGTACTTTAAATGCTCTATCTCTTCTAGTTTCGGAAATATCACAACTTTTCTATAAGTGTACTTTTAATGCTCTATCTCTTCTAGTTTCGGAGATATCACGACTTTTTTATAGGTGTACTTTAAATGCTCTATCTCTTCTAGTTTCGGAAATATCACAACTTTTCTATAAGTGTACTTTTAATGCTCTATCTCTTCTAGTTTCGGAGATATCACGACTTTTTTATAGGTGTACTTTAAATGCTCTATCTCTTCTAGTTTCGGAGATATCACGACTTTTCTATAAGTGTACTTTTAATGCTCTATCTCTGCTAGTTTCGGAGATATCACGACTTTTTTATAGGTGTACTTTTAATGCTCTATCTCTGCTAGTTTCGGAGATATCACGACTTTTCTATAAGTGCACTTTTAATGCTCTATCTCTTCTAGCTTCGGAGATATCACGACTTTTTTATAGGTGTACTTTTAATGCTCTATCTCTTCTAGTTTCGGAGATATCACGACTTTTCTATATGTGTACTTTTAATGCTCTATCTCTGCTAGTTTCGGAGATATCACGACTTTATTATAGGTGTACTTTTATTGCTCGTGAAGAGACTGTTTTATAGGTGTACTTTTAATGCTCTATCTCTTCTAGTTTCGGAGATATCACGACTTTTCTATGAGTGTACTTTTAATGCTCTATCTCTTCTAGTTTCGGAGATATAACGACTTTTCTATGAGTGTACTTTTAATGCTCTATCTCTTCTAGTTTCGGAGATATCACGACTTTTTTTATAGGTGTACTTTTAATGCTCTATCTCTTCAAGTTTCGGAGATATCACGACTTTTTTATAGGTGTACTTTTAATGCTCTATCTCTTCTAGTTTCGAAGATATCACGACTTTTCTATAAGTGTACTTTTAATGCTCTATCTCTTCTAGTTTCGGAGATATCACGACTTTTTTATAGGTGTACTTTAAATGCTCTATCTCTTCTAGTTTCGGAAATATCACAACTTTTCTATAAGTGTACTTTTAATGCTCTATCTCTTCTAGTTTCGGAGATATCACGACTTTTTTATAGGTGTACTTTTAATGCTCTATCTCTTCTAGTTTCGGAGATATCACGACTTTTCTATAAGTGTACTTTTAATGCTCTATCTCTGCTAGTTTCGGAGATATCACGACTTTTTTATAGGTGTACTTTTAATGCTCTATCTCTTCTAGTTTCGGAGATATCACGACGTTTCTATAAGTGCACTTTTAATGCTCTATCTCTTCTAGCTTCGGAGATATCACGACTTTTTTATAGGTGTACTTTTAATGCTCTATCTCTTCTAGTTTCGGAGATATCACGACTTTTCTATATGTGTACTTTTAATGCTCTATCTCTGCTAGTTTCGGAGATATCACGACTTTATTATAGGTGTACTTTTATTGCTCTATCTCTTCTAGTTTCGGAGATATCACGACTTTTTTATAGGTGTACTTTTAATGCTCTATCTCTTCTAGTTTCGGAGATATCACGACTTTTCTATATGTGTACTTTTAATGCTCTATCTCTGCTAGTTTCGGAGATATCACGACTTTATTATAGGTGTACTTTTAATGCTCTATCTCTTCTAGTTTCGGAGATATCACGACTTTTTTATAGGTGTACTTTTAATGCTCTATCTCTTCTAGTTTCGGAGATATCACGACTTTTCTATAAGTGTACTTTTAATGCTCTATCTCTGCTAGTTTCGGAGATATCACGACTTTTCTATAAGTGCACTTTTAATGCTCTATCTCTTCTAGCTTCGGAGATATCACGACTTTTTTATAGGTGTACTTTTAATGCTCTATCTCTTCTAGTTTCGGAGATATCACGACTTTTCTATATGTGTACTTTTAATGCTCTATCTCTGCTAGTTTCGGAGATATCACGACTTTATTATAGGTGTACTTTTATTGCTCGTGAAGAGACTGTTTTATAGGTGTACTTTTAATGCTCTATCTCTTCTAGTTTCGGAGATATCACGACTTTTCTATGAGTGTACTTTTAATGCTCTATCTCTGCTAGTTTCGGAGATATCACGACTTTTTTATAGGTGTACTTTTAATGCTCTATCTCTGCTAGTTTCGGAGATATCACGACTTTTCTATAAGTGCACTTTTAATGCTCTATCTCTTCCAGTGTCGTCTATATCACGACTTTTCTATAAGTGTACTTTTAATGCTCTATCTCTTCTAGTTTCGGAGATATCACGACTTTTTTATAGGTGTACTTTTAATGCTCTATCTCTTCTAGTTTCGGAGATATCACGACTTTTCTATAAGTGTACTTTTAATGCTCTATCTCTGCTAGTTTCGGAGATATCACGACTTTTTTATAGGTGTACTTTTAATGCTCTATCTCTGCTAGTTTCGGAGATATCACGACTTTTCTATAAGTGCACTTTTAATGCTCTATCTCTTCCAGTGTCGTCTATATCACGACTTTTCTATAAGTGTACTTTTAATGCTCTATCTCTTCTAGTTTCGGAGATATCACGACTTTTTTATAGGTGTACTTTTAATGCTCTATCTCTTCTAGTTTCGGAGATATCACGACTTTTCTATAAGTGTACTTTTAATGCTCTATCTCTGCTAGTTTCGGAGATATTACGACTTTTTTATAGGTGTACTTTTAATGCTCTATCTCTGCTAGTTTCGGAGATATCACGACTTTTCTATAAGTGCACTTTTAATGCTCTATCTCTTCCAGTGTCGTCTATATCACGACTTTTCTATAAGTGTACTTTTAATGCTCTATCTCTTCTAGCTTCGAAGATATCACGACTTTTTTATAGGTGTACTTTTAATGCTCTATCTCTTCTAGTTTCGGAGATATCACGACTTTTCTATAAGTGTACTTTTAATGCTCTATCTCTGCTAGTTTCGGAGATATCACGACTTTATTATAGGTGTACTTTTATTGCTCGTGAAGAGACTGTTTTATAGGTGTACTTTTAATGCTCTATCTCTTCAAGTTTCGGAGATATCACGACTTTTTTATAGGTGTACTTTTAATGCTCTATTTCTTCTAGTTTCGGAGATATCACGACTTTTTTAATAGGTGTACTTTTAATGCTCTATCTCTTCTAGTTTCGGAGATATCACGACTTTTCTATAAGTGTACTTTTAATGCTCTATCTCTGCTAGTTTCGGAGATATCACGACTTTATTATAGTCTCTTATTGCTCGTGAAGAGACTGTTTTTTAGGTGTACTTTTAATGCTCTATTTCTTCTAGTTTCGGAGATATCACGACTGTTTTATAGGTGTACTTTTAATGCTCTATCTCTTCAAATTTCGGAGATATCAAGACTTTTCTATAAATGCACTTTTAATGCTCTATCTCTTCTAGTTTCGGAGATATCACGACTTTTTTATAGGTGTACTTTTAATGCTCTATCTCTTCTAGTTTCGGAGATATCACGACTTTTTTATAGGTGTACTTTTAATGCTCTATCTCTGCTAGTTTCGGAGATATCACGACTTTTTATAGGTGTACTTTTATTGCTCTATCTCTGCTAGTTTTGGAGATATCACGACTTTTCTTTAAGTGTACTTTTAATGCTCTATCTCTTCTAGTTTCGGAGATATCGCGACTTTTCTATAAATGCACTTTAAATGCTCTATCTCTTCTAGTTTCGGAGATATCACGACTTTTTTATAGGTGTACTTTTAATGCTCTATCTCTTCTAGTTTTGGAGATATTACGACTTTTCTATAAGTGTACATTTAGTGCTCTATTTCTTCTAGTTTCGGAGATATCACGACTGTTTTATAGGTGTACTTTTAATGCTCTATCTCTTCTAGTTTCGGAGATATCACGACTTTTCTATAATTGTACTTTTAATGCTCTATCTCTTCAAGTTTCCGAGATATCAAGACTTTTCTATAAATGCACATTTAATGCTCTATCTCTTCTAGTTTCGGAGATATCACGACTTTTTTAGGTGTAATTTTAATGCTCTATCTCTTCTAGTTTCGGAGATATCACGACTTTTTTAGGTGTACTTTAAATGCTCTATCTCTTCTAGTTTCGGAGATATCACGACTCTTCTATAAGTCTTCTTTTAATGCTCTATCTCTTCTAGTTTCGGAGATATCACGACTTTTCTATAAGTGTATTTTTAATGCTCTATCTCTTCTTGTTTCGGAAATATCACGAAATTTTTATAGGTGTACTTTTAGTGCTCTATCTCTTCTAGTTTCGGAGATATCACGACTTTTCTATAAGTGTACTTTTAATGCTCTATCTCTTCTAGTTTCGGAGATATCACGACTTTTCTATAAGTGTACTTTTAATGCTCTATCTCTTCTAGTTTCGGAGATATCACGACTGTTTTATAGGTGTACTTTAAATGATCTATCTCTTCTGGTTTCGGAGATATATCGACTTTATTATAGGTGTACTTTTATTGCTCTATCTCTTCTAGTTTCGGAAATATCACGACTTTTCTATAAGTGTACTTTTAATGCTCTATCTCTTCTAGTTTCGGAGATATCACGACTTTTCTATAATTGTACCCTTAATGCTCTATTTCTTTTAGTTTCGGAGATATCACGACTTTTTTATAGGTGTACTTTAAATGCTCTATGTCTTCTAGTTTCGGAGATATCACGACTTTTTTTATAGGTGTACTATTATTGCTATATCTCTTCTAGTTTCGGAGATATCACGACGTTTCTATAAGTGTACTTTTAATGATCTATCTCTTCTAGATTCGGAGATATCACGACCTTTTTATAGGTGTACTTTTAATGCTCTATATCTTCTAGTTTCGGAGTTATCACGACTTTTCTATAAGTGTACTTTTAATGCTCTATCTCTTCTAGTTTCGGAGATTTAACGACTTTTTTTATAGGTGTACTTTAAATGCTCTATCTCTTCTAGTTTCGGAGATAACACGACTTTTTTATAGGTGTACTTTTAATGCTCCATCTCTTCTAGTTTCGGAGATATCACGACTTTTCTATAAGTGTACGTATGATGCTTTATCTCTTCTAGTTTCGAAGATATAACGACTTTTCTATAAGTGTACTTTTAATGCTCTATCTCTTTAGTTTCGGAGATATCACGAATTTTTTATAGGTGTACTTTTAATGCTCTATCTCTTCTAGTGTCGGAGATATCACGGCTTTTCTATAAGTGTACTTTTAATGCTCTATCTCTTCTAGTTTCGGATATATCACGACTTTTTTATAGGTGTACTTTTAATGCTCTATCTCTTCTACAGTGCCCGGCATAATTATTTTTACAAAATTTACATTTGTCTTAAAAGGCATATAATTATTGCTAGCATTCATATAACGGGATATGAACAGCTTAGGGTTTTTCTTTATCCTCTCAGCTAAATAAAAATTAGTGGATCAAAAAATTCCAGGTTTATTTGTGATTAGGTAGGCGAATGTTAAAAAGGGAGGCAAACGCGAAACGGCATAAGTATTTTGACATGTCATAATTATGCAGGCATGTCACAGAAACGAATTCCGATCGAAAGTGGAATTGATTCCGTATTTAGCTTCTTCAGAAAACGAAAAACGAAAAATTTTTCGGAATGAAACCACTTTTGATTTTGCAAACGGAATTGTATTTTTATTTTGTTTAAATCTGCCACTTTAAAACACTCTAAAAACACTTAGAAATAATTAAAATGTTGTTTTATTAACAAATTTACATTTAATTTCGCATTTAAAATAAATAATTAAGTTTTTTGACTTCAAAAATCGATCGGAATCTAAAGAAGCTAAGACAAAAACGATCGAAATGAAATTTCGGAATTGCAACAATTCCGATCGGAATCTGTGACATGCCTGATGTTACTTTTGGTACTTAATCGAACTTTTTGGTAACAACATTAATTAATTTATCTAAATTATTAACATTTAAGAAAAAATGTATCTAAGACTGTCAACTTAGATTTCTAATTAAAATAGGGAATGTTGGTGTCAAAAATTGTAGTAAAATTTAAAATTACAGTTTCGGTGATAAATGTAGCTAATGTTTAGACATTGCTACAATTATCTATTTATTTTGTAACGAATAAATCTCAAAATACTGAAAACGCTGTAAATATGCGCGATCTACGCAGAAAATGTGAAATTACAGAAGTTGCTTTCCTGTAAGTAGAGAAGAATTGCAAATCTAATCTTACTTAAGAACACAAATCCTCATCTTCTGAGCAATTTCGACGTCAAAGCAAACTCTCTATTAAGACTAGAACCTCTAAATATTAGAAAAAATCAATTTGAAGTCATTTTTGCTATTCTACTCGGATGATAAATCATAGCCACAATTAGGTATTCAATCAAAATCATTTGCACCCCATCAATCTTGTGGTAGAGCATATTGCTGTCTGATAAAAATATATTTGAACATAATTCATTTTAAAATACACTTTTCAGTAAGCTTGAGTCAAAAAACCGCCAAAAAGTTTGATATCTTAGTGAAATACATGTCCTTCTGATCCTATTGCCATGCCCAAATATTCCCATGCATCAGAATAGGTTGATCCACCATTTAAAATACTGTGATATTTAATTTTTATCGATAATGCTGTGGAAAAATGTTCTTACTCTCATTAAAAAGTGGAGATCCGCAAAATATTCCGAGATAATGGGAGAAAACCATCGAAAATGTTGTTTAATGATAAATCTCTTCAATATCCCTAAATCCTTGAAATATCGATCCGTAAATGGGTCCATAATGGTACAGATGTGTGTGAAACATATTATTTTTACTTATTTATTTTTACAGTAACTAATAATAATCATAAGTATAATTTCATGTTCACACGAGAGTTTCAATTACGTTGCTCGCCTGTCGGACGACGTACACGAATTAACCCGTTTCCACGACACCATTCGTAATTAACAGAAACATAAACAAAATTTCCTTCATTTTTGTTTCCTTGTTTTCACGAAAATTTGAACCGAAAACACATAAAATACGAGGGCGGTTCGGAAACTTCTTAGCCTATCAATGAAAGAGAATAATTAGTTTTTCAAAAATATTTTTATTTTTCAATATAATCTCCTGAAACTTCAATACACTTAGTCCAACGCTTTTCTAGCAATTCTGTCGCTTGATTAAAATAGTTTTCCTCAAGGTCTTCAAAATAGTGGTTTACAACTGTAATTGCATCTTCATTTGAGGTAAAACGCTTGCCAGCAAGGAATTGTTTTAGATTTGGGAACAAGTAAAAGTCACTGGGAGCTAAATCAGGAGAATAAGGTGGGTGGTCAAGCAACTCGTACTTTAATTCGTTGATTTTAGCCATTGTTAAAATACTCTTGCGCTGGTGCGTTGTCTTGATGAAAAATATTTTTTTTGTGTTGTAAGCCATGATGTTTTTCTCGAATTTGTACATTTAATTGATCCAAAAGTTTCCAATAGTACTCTGAATTTATTGTTTTACCCTTTTGCAGATAGTCAATCAATAAAATACCTTTGAAGTCCCAAAAACCCGTTGCCATAACCTTACCAGCCGATTGAATTGTTTTTGCCTTCTTTGGGGCACTTCCTCTTTTGTCTCTGGAGTGTAGTGGTGGATTCATGTCTCATCAACAGTTATGAAACGACGCTTAAAATCCATTTTATTTCGCTTAAAACGATCCAAACAAGCTTGAGAAATGTTCATTCTTATGCGTTTTTGATCGACTGTTAACAAATGCGGCACCCATCTTGCAGAAAGCTTTTTCATCTGTGGTTCTTCATGCAAAATTAAATGGACTCGATCATTTGAGATGCCCATGATATTAGCAATTTCACGCACTTTTATTCGTCGATCATTTAATATAATATCATGCACTTTGGTTACAATTTCTGTTGTTGTTGCTGTTTTTGGACGTCCACTACGTGGTTCATCTTCAATGCTTGTACGACCACGTTTAAATTCAGCAACCCAATTTTTTACTGTTGTATATGAAGGAGCACTTTCACCTAACAAATTTCAAATTTTTGCATTGTAAAAAAAATTGCGGATGCGTCTTTTTTGAACACCAGTTTCTATATGAAGGAGTTGCCAGATCGAAACAAAATTTAACATGTGTTCATAACAGAGATGGAAATTTCCAAAACACTTAACCTTTTTCTGTTTATACCGCGCTTTTTGTGCTAGGCTAAGAAGTTTCCGAACTGCCCTCGTATGAACATTGTAGTTTCAGAATCCGCAAAAAACTTCCCAGGTGTAAGCAACTTTCATTTAAAATTATTTAAGGCGCATCGTGTGAAGTAAAGGTTCACTTTTTTGTCTTTGGATCTATCTTTCTATATCAGAAGATATTTCCATCCAGGCTGCCCTCCCTTCCCACTATATTGTGTCAGGAATGTTCGTAGCGATATCCCCCAATCAGGTACAGCATCGGCAATATCATCATTGTGCTGAGGAAGCGATATAACCTTCACCTCCTGTTGCATGGCTAACACCTTGGCGCAGCAAAATGTTTAAAAGACCCACCTATTGGTTTGTAGTTGGTAAACGAGGTGTCTTTTCCTGCATGCCAAGTTCTTCCAGCTAGCGACTTGTGCACATTCTTCTTATTTTATCGCCAATAACAGCTGCCTGAGCAGATGACTTAAATTAGCTGTAGAACGTTACACCCAATATTTTAGTGTAGTTGCTGGTCCGGCACTATCGACTGATATGTTCAGGAGGGAGCTTCATTTCAGCAGTCAAGCAGTCGGATATTTTCGTATTCCCCATATTCAAGAACTGCACTAAAATAGTTAATTGTGTAGACATTTACAGCCTGTTAATGTATTTTGTTAAGAAACGCAAAAGAAAAACTTCCAAACTCGTTTGTGTTTTTCAAATTGTTTATTTGTTTTGAAGCAAAAGCAATAAAAATTCAAATTTGAAATTTATTGAAACTTTTTACGAATCATTAAAGGAATTACAAACATAAATTAGAGATATTTAAAACTATAATATGTATATTATTTTAATAACAATAAAAGGCATTCAACTCGTGTTTCTATACCCTACGCCACACTGTGGTAAGGGGTATT
The DNA here is from genome assembly GCF_047663935.1 of Musca autumnalis. NCBI lineage: Eukaryota > Metazoa > Arthropoda > Insecta > Diptera > Muscidae > Musca > Musca autumnalis. The sequence continues at coordinate 76,160,879 of NW_027412088.1, forward strand.
ATGTGCTTGTACATTTGTATGTAACATGCATAAGGAAAAGAGATAGACCCATAGTTCCTTCTATTGATATGCATAGAATCACTTTCTGAGTCGATTTATGCATGTCCGTCCGACGGTCAGTCCGTTCGCAACGTACAGGTCGCACTTGTTGTCCGATTTGGCTTGGGCCAGATCATTTTTTTTAGCCGTCGGAAGAACGCTATTGCTTTTGGTGAAAATCGGTTCAGATTTGGATATAACTCCCATATATATTTTCGTCCGATTTGAGGTATTTGATGCACCAAACACGCTATATCTGTCCAATTTAGGAATTTATGACGGAATTAGGTCTATAAATAAGTGTACCAAATTATATCAAATCGGTTCAGATTTGGATGTGGCTCCCATATATATTTTCGTCCGATTTGACGTATTTGCTGCACCAAACACGCTATATACCTCCGATTTTGATGAAATTTGGCATGTGTGACTGATTTCGGTTTAAAAATAAATGAGCCAAACTACAAATCGGTTCAGATTTGGATATAGCTCCCATATATATTTTCGGCCGATTTGACGTATTTGCTGCACCAAACAAGCTATTTACGTCCAATTTTGATGAAATTTGGAATGTGTGACTGAATTTGGTCTAGAAATAAGTGTACCAACTTATATCGAAATCGGTTAAGATTTGGATATTGCTCCTATGTATATTTTCGCCCGATTTGTCCAATTTTGATGAAATTTGGAATGTGTGACGGAATTTTCTCTAGTAATAATTGTACCATATTATATAGGAATCAGCTCAAATTGATATATATCTCCTATATTTTACATATTCACAGTGGTGTAGGTTATCATATAGTCGGCCCCGACCGACTATGATCCTTTCCTTACTGGTTAATAATATGGTAAACAATATTTAAAGTTTAAAATAAGAGATACCACGCTAACTCATTACGGGAAACCCCCTATAATTAGTCGAAGCTAAAGCAATGGAAATAATACTTCAAAAACTAAAGTTTGGATGTACTCATTCTCATTAGTTTTCTTATCGGCGTACATAAACCTATCACGTCATTTATCAAATCCGATGCCGCAATGGTCATGTCTGGCGAGCTGTGGTAGGTAATCTACTCTCACTCTGGTCTACGTTCACCGTGCAAAATGCGGAGCTATCAATTTCCCTCTAGGATTGAGAGCCAAGTGAGTGTAGATTTTAGAGTGGTATTAAAATTCGAAGTAGGATTTTTTTATGCGGCACCATCCTCAAATGTTTAGTTTTGTTAAATCGGAATATATTAACACGTTTCCGTAGTAATTTTTATGGGGCCAAAGGCGAATTTTCACGAAATCGCTCTACAAACCACATTTATTGTCACTTACGGATTCAGGAAAAATATTATTTTAAAAATCCACGAGCCCTTATGGTTCCAACCAAAACATTTTTTAAAATCCACGTGCTGCTAAGTAGGAAATTACATTGTCAGATGTTTCATTGGGCATTTGGGCTAAAAAGAGTATATATTTTATACATTTTGATATATTTTATACATTTTTGAAAATGTGCTCCATCGAAATAATGGTTTTAAACCAGGGTTGCTCACAAAAATAATGTAAACATTTTGGAACAACATCTGGCAACTATGACAGCTATGACATGGACCTTTTTAAAAATATATTACTTTTTTATTAATTTTCTCGTTTAGAGTTAAGCTTGATGATCGGAAGTTATTTGCAAGTGAAAAAGGAAAGCCAAGGACTCGAACCCACATAGTCACCAAATTACGTTACCTGGTTTCATTGGTGGTAAAGCAAATCTTCGGACGTATCGACTATGTAATGGCTTCTTTGTCCTAGAACTTATCGTTTTTCAAATGCAAATGTGTTTTGTACATTTACGCGGATACTTGTCCACAGAAATGTATTTTCTTCACGACAAACGATTTTTTAGCGCTGCCTTTGAAGTTATGAGTTTTGGCTTTGAACGCTAACATGCCGTGACAACATTTTTTGATATGTTTTCAAGGACGTGGGTTCAAATCCCAGCCGGGCTCAGCCTGGTTTTTATTTTTTGAAATTTTGCCTGTAAGGACGAAGATCATTTTTAATGATTTTTTATTAATTTTCTCGTTTAGAGTTAAGCTTGATGATCGGAAATTATTTGCAAGTGAAAAAGGAAAGCCAAGGACTCGAACCCACATAGTCACCAAATTACGTTACCTGGTTTCATTGGTGGTAAATCAAATCTTCGGACGTATCGACTATGTAATGCCTTCCAAAAAAGAACGCTATAAGATCTATATTAAAAAATTTACCAATTTTCAGAAAAAATAGATTTTTTTAATCCGCTAAATTGGTTGGATTTTAGGTTGTTTTGGAGATTGTTTTGTTTCCCCAAGCCTATTTTGCATCATAAGATAATCGGGACCTTTGTTCATGTCATTTTGTATTAACAGCATAAAACAATTCTTACCGTAAACCCCCTCCAGAGGGGAAAAGGTGGAGAATGTTACGCTCGTGGTTTCTTAAAACACTCTTCGCAGCAGCAGCTTAAAGCTGTAACCGGCGCATTGGCTTGATTTTTACACTCTAAATATTTTAGGCCACTTTCTCCATACATGTTGATCCACTGTGCATCTGTAGAAAAGTGTTATACACTACTCGGCTGATAATGACGGCTCGGCTAGACTCATGAGCACACCAACGCACCAAGTCTGTTGTTTTAGTTCTTCGACCTGGTTTTTAAACATGCTCGTGGTCTGTGGGTATTATAACTTTCCCTACGGTAAGTGAAGACGGTATTCTGTTATAATCCGATCGTCCCAATTGGCATGTTCTTTATTTTCTCCCAGTAGTGGTTTCCATGGTCATTGTATATGTTTTGAACTTATATATATCCAGTCCTTGCAAATTTGACATGCAAGACCTTTGCTTTTTCTCACACTCCATAAAGATTCCAAGATTTCTTTCCATTCCAGTTAACAATAGCCATGATTGACCATTATAATTTTCAAAAGACAGCCTCAATTATTGCATGATTTTCTGAAAGAAAAAAAAAAATAATAAATTGGGATGGTAACAACAATATTCCTTGACAGAGTAGGAGGAATTGGGGGAGGAAGAGAAAAAAAAACAATGATGATATCCAACATCCAATTGAAAATGTTATAGAAACACGCAATGACCACATTTTCTTCATTTCTAAAGCTTTGAGCTTCAAATTTTTGCTTTGTACAATCTCTGAGTTTTGAAAATCATTATTTTCAAATCTTTACTTTATGATTTGTTTATGGGCCATTGTTGCTGTTGCCGTAGACATTGTAGAAAAAATAGAAATAACGCAAACATTAGATCGACTAGCCAGCCGTACGTAGGCTACGTCCACTTTATCACCCACCATAACGCCAACATCATAGACAAGGAATTGTTTTTTTTTCACAATTTTCACTTAATTTTCATGGTACCCCGTTATACCACCTCTGACAATGTGGGTTGGCAAATGTTGAGACAAAGGAGTCGGGCACTCCGCAGCCAATATTTAACAAAATATACGAGGGCGTTTGTGTGTAAAAAGGAGTTTTAACTTATCGCCTTAGACAAATAGGCGGTCTATGTGAATGAACCGCCAAATATCAGGATTTAAGCCATACTCAAATCAAACAAAATTGCCTAGACTTACAAGTCGAAGGAAAAGAATTTGGGGGATAAACGCTTCGAATCTCCAAATAAGCCAACGACTTAAATTGAGCAGTTGATGCCTAAGCCTGTGGAAATTTGCGTTGTGTTTTTAGTCTTGGTCTTTATTCAATTCAATTCGCTACGATTTAATCGCCTAATCATAATGGTCGGATTACATTGCGGCACGTAAAATAACTTAACCGGTATTTAACCTCTGTGGCCGTGTGTTTTCTTTGAATACATTGGCTGTTTGGCATAGCTGGCTCTGGCTCTGAGTGGCCAAATTTGCTAAGCATCTCTGTTGGCTATTGGTATTTTACGCCAGCAAACGCCGCCAAATAGCCAAAATGCAATTCAATCGCCTGATGATGGCCTGTTGTTTCGAACGTTTGTCCGTCCATCCACTGGTTAAAGCTTATTTTGTTTGCGTTTTTTTCCTGCCGAGATTATCCATAAATATGGTCTTTGCTAAGCACCAACCAACCAATTCCATTGAATGCGAATTAGGCGATTATTCATATGCTGGCCAAAATATAGCAAGAAACATAAAATCTATTGAGACGTACATACTTGTTCGTAAATATGTAATAGTGTTGCTGATGTTGATGATTTTTTTTCTTACTTTCAAAGGATGATTAGTTACTGCTGCAATATTCTCAAGACTTGGCCAGAGTTGCTTGGAGTTATAAAACTCTCAAAACAAAATGTTATTGCATGTTATTTATAAGATTAATGATGGTTTTTTGCTCAGGGGTCCTTAGGTGCCAGATAAGAAGTTAGACGACGGCAATTTGATCATTGATCTTTTTCAAGCGGGTAATTGTGAAAATATACACGAGAAAAACGAGCAACACAAAACGAACAAACCAAAAGATAATCCTAATAATTTCATATTGTTCGGAGAAACAAAACAATGCCTCAAAAATTATGGTGGATTGTATTCGGTTTGCTTGATAACAAATTGTAAATATTTGGTTAATTATCTCACGTCATAATTTTGAGGAAATTATTTTTTATACATGAAAAAACTAAAAAAATAAGGGGGAAAGATTGGGAAGGAGAGATTCTTAAATTGGTGATGTTTGAAACTCTGAGTTCTCAATGTGTGAAATACTTTCAAATCGCCACTTACGTATCTACAACAGATTTTTTTTTTTTTTAATTCGAACCTAGTGTCAAGGTTTTGGCCTTTACTCCTAATAACACCAATTTGTTCCTCCACCTGATTTTAAAACGACGTTACTTGCCTTTCTCTTCAATTTTGGTGTGATTGTCTTCCCTAGCGTTTCCATCAAAGTGTTTTGGAGCACATCCATCCGTTCCCAAAAAATAAATTCTCTAGTTCAATCACGTTTAACTGTCATTGTCGACGACTAACTCTTAACACTCATGGTTTGGACAATGTATGAATTCACCGCCAGCGCAGATTTGAACAAAAATTAGTCAAAAAGTGTCTCTCAAACTGCAAGTACTGGACAAAAGTACTGCTCGGTCCAAAATATAATCTATTGAGCATTATTATTAATCCTTATCGATACGTATGTTTTGAGGGATATTCGACATCAACAATTATACGTATGGTATACGTTACTGTACTTTTCAGGCATATGTCCTACAATCTCAAGGACATATGCCTGAAAAGTACAGTAACGTATACCATACGTATAATTGTTGATGTCGAATATCCCTCAAACATGTTTTAATCCGTGCAGAAATAGATAATGAAGGCATTTTCTGTCTGCTGATTATGGTTATAACATTTTGGGGAATTATAGGAAAGTATGGGACTTTATTTTCCAGACAAAACTATTTGCGAAACCACGAAAGTTAAAATGTTAGCAGATTAAACCCCAGGTTCTCAGGCCAAACTTTTTTAAACACTCTTATAGGTATAAAACCTTTACTAAAAACAATGAGTCCCCAAAATTTTGCGCTATATTTCGCAAGGTTAAAGATACTGCTTTGAAATTTGATGGAGACCTTTGGAATACAAAATTTTGGTGATTTCGGTCAACTTCTTGGTATAGTCTCTATATAAGCCCAGCAAAAATTCGGATCCTTTAGTCATTATCTAACCCTTACAAAGTAATGTAACAAGAAAAACTACTTATTTCACTACTTACTAAGTAGGGAGTGCGATGTGACAGAGCGTGTGTGTCCGACTACAAATCATAGGGTTGTGTGTTCAACACTCACTGTCGGCACCATAATATGGAGGGTATAATTAAATTTGTCATTCCGTTTGTACCACATCGGAATATTCATCGAAGACACTCTAAAGTATGTATATTCTTGATCAGGGTAAAATTCTAAGTCGATATAACCATGTCCATCTGTCCGTCCGTGGGTCTGTTTAAATCAAGATACGGCTCGCAATTTTTAGGATAGAGCTTTGTAATTTGATATAGAATTTTCTATTACACCTAGGATGTTTGGTATTGCAAATGGGCTATATCGGTCCACGTTTTGATATAGCCCCCATAGAACTGTACCACCCGATTTTCGGTATTTTGAAGGTTTTAGCTTCATTATCACACCGAAATGGCTTAAATTTGGTACTTAGTCTTCGTTGGGGTTAAAAAATTAGCCCCCATAGAACGGTACCTCCGGGTTTACGGTATTTTAAGTTTTTCCACCAAAATTTTTGAAATTTGAACGGTACCCATAGAACGGTACCTCCGGGCTTACGGTTCGTTGAAGTTTTTGCCATCAATATTCCACCGAAATTGTTGAAATTTGCAATATTAAATTTGTCGGTATAGGTTCACGCCTTCATATAGCCCCCATGGAACAATACCTCCCGATTTTCGGTATTTGGAAGGTTGTGGACTCAATATTCCTTCGAAATGTTTGAAATTTGGTACTTAGTCTTCGTTGGATTTCCGGTATTTTAATGTTTGTGGCATCAATATTATACCGAAATTGTTAAAATTTGGTATTTAGTCTTCATATGGGATATAAAACTTTCCATATGAAATTTGTCGGTACAGGTCCACGCCTTCATATGGCACCCATAGAACAATACCTCCCGATTTTCGGTATTTTGCAGGTTGTGACCTCAATATTCCTCCGAAATGGTATTTGGTATTGGTATCTAGTCTTTATTGGGGGTATTTAACTTTCCCCTCTAAATTTGTCGGTATAAGTCCACACGCCTTCATAGAGGCCCATAGAGCGGACATCCCAAAGTTCGCCTTCATATTGCCCTTATAGAACGGTACATCCCCCGATTTTCGGTATTTTTAAGACCAGCCACCGAAATGGCTGAAATTTGGCATATATTCTACGTTGGAGGTTAAGGCTTTTCCGACTAAAATTTGTCGGTATAGGTCCATGTTTCGATATAGCCCCCATAGAATGGTACCTTCCGATTTTCGTAATTTTGCGGGTTGTGACGTCAATATCACACTGAAATGACTGAAATTTGTTATTTACTTTTCCATGGGGTTATATAACATTATCAGTATACGTCTTTCTATATCCCCCATAGAAGCGTGACTCTTGATTTTCGGTATTTTGAAGGTTTAAGCCACATTATCTTACCGAAATATCGGAAATTTGGTATTTAGTCTTTTTTGAGTCTGAAAACTATCCGCCAGAAATTGTTCGGTATAGATCGAAGTTTTGATATAGCCCCCATAGAACTGTACCTCCCCAATTTCGGTATTTTGAAATTGATGAAATTTGGTATTTAGTCTTCTTTATAAACGAAAAGAAACTAATTGTTCAATTTTACTTCTATAAAACTCGTGGTGGAGGGTATAACAAATTCGGCCCGGCCGAACCTAGCGCCGTTCCTAATTGTTTTTCAACATCTTGTGTCCATAGAATAACTAGTTATTCTAGAGGTTATAGAATAACTAGTTATTCAGTGCGACATGCCTTTGCTAAAATAAGAGGTTAGAAGGTTAAAGTACTATAATAATCCATTATTTGGTAATGAATTTTTTTTCGCTGGTAGGGTATATACAATTTTCAAGTATGTATAATGGAGGGTATACCCAGACTTCAAGTATGTATAAGGGCTATAAAAAAGTTTGGCCAGAGACTACAAAACCCTTTTGGGCTTTACATCTAATAACCGAATACTGTCACCAACACTTGGAACTTTCCACCCCTAGATTGGATGTTGCTTAGTGTAATTAACGTTGGAACATCCTGGGTAATGATCAGATGGTTGCTTATCTGAATCACAGGGAAGCTGAGAGAGATCATAATGATCGTAGCCATTCGCTATATATGTACCTGCTGGACGTATACTAGGAATGAAACCGAATTTTTATGAAGCGACAGGACTAGCAAACGAGGGCACAAGGGTTAAGGAACTTCCTCTCCAATCCAACAAACAGGGTATACAAGGTATACAGCACTAGTAAACATTGGATATGCTGAAGGATACGAAGAGGGAAAGAAGGATACGTGTAATATTTTAATCCCAAAATGACAGGACGAAGAGGATTGTGCTACGTCATCAGGAGATACAATGCAGCCCAGGAGGTACAACGAAATTTACGAGCAGCTGTATTGCAAATTCCATCCAAAACGCGAAATCATCAGCGTTGGGCCCACAATTGGTCTATGGGCCTACTTAAGTACTAACGGTGATTTTATCTCCGGAAAGGCAAGTCACACATTACCTACTTCGGCTTAATCCAGCGCGTTTTTGCCGGCCAAAACGTGGAATCTATGGGTCATCCGCCATGCAGCCCTGGCATGGCACCCTGTACATCTCGTGTTGTCGAACTTCATTTATATCTTGTTCTTAGGCAATATCACCGTCTTTAGGTTAGAGTTGCTACTGAATGCAGAGTAGCTGCATTCTTATCTTCTGTAGCAAGTGAAGGCCTCTGGCATCCATGTATGGATTTTGAGGCTGAGGATTTGTATTTGGGCACCTTATTTGGAGATCAGCGGTCCATGTAGTTTATCCTGAAAAGAAACAAAAGGATTGGAAGGTCGGGAAAAGAGGTAGAAGAAGAGTAGTTAAACAGAAAGGTAGAGTAGAATATGGGGTTAAATGAACTAGTTGAGTCTAGGATGACCTGCAATAGGTTAACAAGGCCGAGAAAAGAAGTAAGAGAGGGAGAGTTATTGGCGTTGTTGTGACGTCTTTTCCAAACCAATCGTATTTGCTGTATCGCAGTACCGGCTTTGTACTTCGCAAGTGCAACTACCAGTTCGTAAACTGCACCTTCTCAATAAAGAGGCAGAACTTTCAATGGTAAGATTCGCAGATCGTGATTGCGGAGTTAGTCAACTTTGTGAGGGGAAGATTATGAAAAATTCTATTTAAGGATCCCAAGTCCATAGATAGCGACGGTTCGAGGACTAACGATGGAGCCACTGGTTTTACTCTCTGGGATTCACTTTCCCGGTTGCGCGGACCTTAATACTGACTTGCCTACAGCCTGTCATAATCAATCACTGACTCAAGAGAATGAACAGCTGATAGATTGATTGATCCCAAGATTTCATTTAACAGCTTTTAGCTATACAAATTCCGGGATGCTATGGACCAGCTATGCCTCAGAAGGCCTGTCTTCGTTTCTTGCTCATACCAAGCCTATGAAAAGAGGTTAAGGTGACCTACATCCCCGAAGTGGGGAAGCCAAGGGAGACACTACCAAAAAACTATAGACCAATTAGTCTTTCTTCCTTTCTATTTAAGTCATTGGAAAAGTTACTGGTGGTGGAAATCTGGGCACAATTAGATTACAAAAGTAAGAAAAGCCTTAAGTTCGACCGGGCCGAACTATTTATACTCTCCACCAAGAACTGTATTGAAGTGAAAAGGACCAATTAGTTTAATTTCGTTTTATTACAGGAGTAGTACTTATATTTCAACTGATAATACTCCCTTCAAAACAAGGACCAATATTTACAATTTTCCAAATTGAGCGAAATACATAAATTTGGGCAATACGACTAGACGTAAACCTGGATATTCTGGATTTGGATAGTTAACAACATCGGGAGCACCGTTCTATGGAGGCTGTATAAAACGTTGACCTGTACCGATAAATTTATGGAGGAAAGTTTCGTAACTTCTGCGAAGACTAAATACCAAATTTCAGTTATTCCCGTTGAATAATGTGGCTAAAGCTTTCAAAATACCGATAATTGGGAGCGACCTGTATAAAAACATGGAGCAATACCGAAAATTTTCAGGTGGAAAGTTGTATACAACCAACGAAGACTAAGTATCAACTTGCAGCCATTTCGGTGATATAATGTGGCTAAAACCTTCAATATACCTAAAATTCGGATATCCCGTAAAAGGGAGATACATGAAAACGTGGGCGTATACCGACAAATTTCTGAGGGAAATTTTTGTAGCACAGGAGAAGACAAAATACCAAATTTCAGCCACTTCGGTGGAATAATGAGGCTAAAACCTTCAAAATAACGAAAATCGGGCGGTACCGTTCTATGGGAGCTATACGAAGACGTTGACTTATATCGACCAATATCACGTGGAAAGTTTTAAACCCTCAACGAAGACGATGTACCAAATTTTAGCCCTTCAAAACACCAAAAATTGGGATTTTGGAAGGATAATATAGCTAAAACCTTCAAAAATACAGAAAATTGGGAGATTGTTTACTAGGCCGGGGCGATTTGTGTGGAAGGAAAAACCCTCAATGAGCCCTTCGCGTTTCTGATTTCTGATTGGATATCTTTGCATATAATAACCAAACCATTGAGATTTGCTATCCACGAATTAAGACCTCTCTAGTATATCGATATCGATATATTTTTCGAAAAATATCGATAAATGACACTGTGCTACAAAAGTTGACCAGAAAAATATTCAAGTGTTCTGTTGCAAACGAAAATACCTTTGGTTCGTTTGGGTCACTTCGTTTTATTATTTTATAACAGTAAAGGTAGTGAAAATCTGGGTTTCTTACATTTTCAAATTTAAACGGGCATATCTTCTTTTTTCAGACCAAAACTGCCTGAAGAAGCATTCCAATACTTTTGTGATGTACTAGAGAGTTTTTAAGTATTGTGTTGGCTACAATTTTGGTCCGTGTGTTGAATAGCAAATCACAATGGTTTGGCTGTTATATGCCAAAATATCCAAAACACGTCAATAAAAAACTTCAAGTCAAAATCGGGAGGCTCGATTTTCATCGTAGTCATATGGTCCAGTGGACTTTTTTGCTCAGTTCAACCCCAGGAATAAAAAACGCGAAGGGCCCATTAAGGTTTTCAAATCGCCCAGGCCTATTGTATACCCTTAAAGAAGACTTACTACCACATTTCAGTCATTTCGGTGGGATATTGAGGTCACAACCTTCGAAATACCAAAAATCAGGAAGTATCGTTCTATGGGGGCTATATGAAGACGTGGCCCTATACCGACAAATTTCCGCTGGAAAGTTGGGGGTATACAACGAAGACTAAATGCCAAATTTCAGCCATTTCGGTGGAATGTTGAGGCCACAACCTTCAAAATACCGAATATAGGGAATTACCTATACTAAGGCGTGGACCTGTACCGACAAATTTCATATGGAAAGTTTTATATCCCCAATGAAAACTAAGTTCCAAATTTCAGCAATTTCGGTGGAATATTGAGGCCACAACCTTCAAAATACTGAAAATTGGGAGGTACCGTTCTTTGGGGGTTATATTAAGGCGTAGACCCATACCGACAAATTGATAGGGAAAAGTTGAAAAACCCCAATGAAGACTAAGTACCAAATTTTAGGCATTTCGATTGATGATTGTGGCCATGACCTTCAAAATACCGAAAATCGGGAGGTACCGTTATTTGAGGGCTATATGAAGGCGTAGACCCATACCGAGGAATTGATAGGGAAAAGTTGGAAAACCCCAATGAAGACTAAGTACCAAATTTCAGGCATTTCGATTGATGATTGTGACCGTTCTATGGTGGCCAAATTAAGGCGTGGACCTGTACCGACAAATTTCTGGGGGAAAGTTTTATTCCCCCCAAACTAAATACCAAATTTCAGCCATTTTGGTTGGGGTGCCACCCCACTCGGGGGTTCGATTCCCCGGCCAGGCAACATCAAACATTTTTCAACGGTGGCAAAATACACCTCAGTAATGTTGGCGACATTTCCTGAGTATTTCAGCCTTGAAAAACTTCTCCACAAGTGGTGTCTTAAGACACGCCGTTCGGACTCGGCGATAAACAGTAGGTCCCATATCATTGAGCTAAATATGAATCGGGGTGCACTCATTGATATGAGAGAAGTCTCCCTTGTCCCCTATGGGATGTTGTGGAACAATGTTTTTGTTTTTTGTGGTTGAATATTGAGGCAACAACCTTCAAAATACCGAAAATTGGGAGAAACCGTTCTATGGGAGCTATATGAAGGCGTGGACCTATCCCAACAAAATTTTGGGGGAAAGTTTCCTACCCCCAACGAAGACTAAGTCCGCATTTCAGCCATTTTGGTTGAATATTGAGGCAACAACCTTCAAAATACCGAAAATCGGGAGGTACCGTTCTATGTGAGCTATATGAAGACGTGGACCTATACCGACAAAATATTGGGGGAAAGTTTTCTACCTCCAACGAAGACTAAGTACCCAATTTCAGCCATTTCGGTGTGATGATGAAGCTAAAACCTTCAAAATACCGGAAAACGGGTGGTACCGTTCTATGAGGGCTATGTCAAAACGTGGACCGATATAGCCCATTTGCAATACCAAACATCCTAGGAGTAATATAAATTTCTATACAAAATAACAAAGCTCTATCCTAAAAATTGCGAGCTGTATCTTGATTTCAACAGACGGACATGGTTGTATGGACTTAGAATTGTACCCTGATCTAGAATATGTATACTTTATAGGGTCTCCGACGAATATTTCGATGTGTTACAATGACAAACTGTGGGACAATGTGGGGCTAAATATTTATGTTTTGAGGAGAATATTTTATTTTCTCAGTTAGATGTCCTCAAAAAAACGGGATAGAACCAAAAATATATGGCAAAGCCCATTAACAGAGGATTGTTTAACCGTATTAGTATGGATCTGACTTTGTCGTTAGAAAATAAACCCCATACATGGCAACAAATTGTGAAGAATTGTTTTGTTTTCGTTGAAATCCAAGCAAATATTACACTATTTTATTTAGAAGATAAGTTGGCACTATTTTGGTCCTTCCAAAAGGATATGAACAGTAACAATCTGGATTATAATCTGTAGGAAAATCAAAGAAATTACGGTACAGAAGTTCTGGCCGTTCTCTAAGATTGTGCGTTGTTCCTAGACTATGACAAATTAAACAAATTGGGAACTAAGTTCAATAAGGCAACTACAGTATTCTGATTACCTGGATCTCCATCCTCTGGATATACAGGTCAATTAAATCAATTGGTATTGCTCGGTAAGTCGATAAGAGAGAAGTCTCCCTTGTCCCTTCAGGGATGTTTGTGGAACAATTATATATATATATATATATATATATATATATATATATATATATATATATATTGCTCGATAAAACAGTTCCACTGATTTCATCGATTAGATGGCGTCTCATTCTTAAACCTAACCTATGGTGAATGATACATAAATCTTCAGGGAGCGAACATTTTATTTTTAGATGAAAAAATACCTTTACCAACAATTAATTCTTACATTCCACTCAACTATCAAACAAATTATTGATATACATATGTATTCTCGAAATTCCTTTAAATCAAAATATTGAAACACAAACTAATCGATCTTTAATTTAATTGAATTTTTCATATGCCTCGAGGCCACCCTGCCAGCTACAAATGTGTTATTGATATCATCGAACTCTGGCTATAATATTTTGACCAAAACGCATTAGTAACATCTTTCCTAATAGTAAACAAAATAGACACACAGACAACCAAACACACATCCCACCTTGTATTGTAATGTGCCTTAAGGCGTTGTTAATACCAGCTTTAATGGTCAAGAGTCTGCTGGCCTTAAATGCGTTAATATCCTGCTGGGCACTCGTAACAAAATATTTCCATAACAAACAAAATTGTTTTGAAACACTTTTAAATTGGTTGGCACTAAATAACCAATCCTTGGACTATTGGCTCATTTAAACTAATTACGGACATTTGTTTGTTTATTTGTTTTTTTGCTAAGGGAGGATGGATAATTGCTCCGTCTGTTGTCTGTGCCTGCCCCTGTAAAAATACAAGAAAATAACAAAAAAAACACCTTTGATTGGAAATACATGTGTTGTGGCCAACAATTGTTTTGCACTACTTTAATGTCGGTTAGTTTGTCCGTTTATTGGTTGGTTAGTTGCTAGATATCAGCCAACTCTTACTCACGTTTTCTTTTTCATTCGGATTCACAAAAATGGAATCAAGTTCAAAAATCTCTTTAAAAATAACCAACAAAGGCAAAATTTGGACATTTTTTCCTAAGCGAGAAGTAAACTAAAGGTGATCTTAAATCTCTCTCTTATTCTGTTAATCGTAACTATTGATGTTAAAACGTTTGACTTACAGCTCCCTGGCATTGGCTTAAGCTTTGGTTTACTTTATATTTGCTTTTGCTTCTGTTTGTCTTTGAATTTCAAGCCAATTAGTTTGTTAGTCAAAAGGATGTATTGTTAGTAGTGGTTGTTGTTGTTGCTTCTACTCGAAAGCTGTTGTCTTAAATCGCTTTAACATAGTTGACTTTTAAACGTGTTTATATTAATTAAATGCTGACTGACTTCAAACTATTTTTACTAATTAGTTGACATCCCGTATAAGGGGTTAGCTACCGCCGCTTCTACTGGTGCTGTTGTTGTTACTGATTATCGTTTTAATGTCAGCTTATAAAGTCTTGAAGGCATCAATGAATTGTATTGGAAATAAATTTACACTGAGGACTTGATGTACGTATCCAATTCGTATAATATAAGTGTTAAAAGTTTAGAATTATGCTGAAGAATCATACCACTATACGTATATGGAAGATATTTCCATTAGGCAGCCAATTTCGTACATTGTATTTTGTACTAAAATGTGGCTTGACCCTAAGAAATCTTACATATCGCCGACAATCCCACGGCGACCGGTTCTATGCACCGGATTGACTCGGAAGAATCTTCGACCAGGGGCCTTCACCTCAACAATCATGAGTTTGTGTTCGTGTATATTTTTCACCATGGGAGCCGCAATTTATCCCTGAATGCCTGCTCCGAGCACTTTTGGTCTGTGCCAGGATAGAGATGAACCCCGTGCCAGTATGAATCTTTTCCGTTTGCCAGATCCGCATCCACAAACTGTCATTATCGGTGAAATGTAATGTGCTCTGGCCTTAGTCGCACCCGGGATTACAGCGATGGGTATGTTGCTGCTTACTGCGACAGAACATCGTCCAGTGTGTCATCAACTTCGTCTTCCGACTGTTCGTCGTCGTCGGAATACGAGACGCCACCGCAGTCTCCACAACAACAAGAATCGCAGCATCTAACATTACAAGTTGTTGTTCAACGGCCCGAAAATGGATCATTCCTCCAATACAAAAAGGTCAGCGAAGTTGTGGACTTTATGAGTCGGAAAAAAACATCATGGTTGCCTTGATGCAGGAAACAAAGCACACGGCCACCAGTTGCTTGCAACGTTGTGATGGGTACAATGTGTTGCGGAAGGATCGTACAAGAAGCGTACAAGAAGGAGGAAGACCAGTCTGGTCAGTACAGATCTATCTCGCTTGACCTTGACTCCAGTGACCAATACATGGAATGTATGTGGGTAGCAGTAAAGTGTGGTACTGCCGTGGTAGAGGATTAGAGGATATTGTCACAGCTCGACAGATATCACAATTGTGGCACCAGTTCTGATAAATGTCGTATCCTGGCAACCCGTAAAATCCCTTGGCTCGGACCAACTTACTATCGTCATCTCCGTAAATAGACCACCCGACGTCATAACCTCTGAACGCCGTACTTTCCTGAACAATGGGAAAGCTGATTGGCAAGGGTTTAGAGATTTTACCAATCACCGCTTCAGAAAGCTGTCCATTCCCTTAGAGAGCTGTGAGAACTTTCTGGGACATCATCACTGCAGCTCGCTACATACCTGCTGGTCGAACACCCGAAATAAGACCAAATTTATAAGCAGAGGCAACGGGCCTACGGACCCTGAAGGCTCGAGAGTTATAGAGCTTACTCTTGAAGTCAACAAGCTAGTAGGCGAACTTATCGAAGGCCTTCGATACCGTCCACCAATCCAAGTTGTTCGAGGATATAGAGAAGACTACGTTCCAACCGTGTTTGAAACTTTGGATAATCAACTGTATGTGTGAACGCCAGTCGTTTGTGGAATTCAGAAACAAGAAGTCCAAAACCCATAGTGTGAAAGAGGGAAATCCCCAAGGAGAGGTAATATCACCGGAATTGTTTAAATTGTTGAAATTCCACACCCTCCTGACGGCATAGAAATCGTAATGTATACGCATGATTATACGATCTTGGCGTCGGGTCAAATTGTTCTATTGTGTCCTGTTTCAGACCACTAACTACCCCAAAATATTGCATATTTAAGTCGTCGGCACAAGCCGCAGGTCGGTCTGTGGTAAGCTATGTAGCGCCAGTGTGGTATGCAAATGATAGCGCTACGCATTCAAACCTGCCAGAATGTCACACTGAGAACTGCAACCGGGTGCCTCATCATGATATTAGTCGACCATCTTCATGAGAAGACGAAAGTTTTATCGGTGCATTAGCACAACAACAAGAAGTTACCCTGCTTGTGTGTTATCGCAGTGAGCATACCATGATTTAATGGACAGGCATCCCCACCCAGGCACGTCAGAAGGAGCTCTAGACCAACGAACTTATCGGGCAGGTTTTAGTAGCATTCAAAATGATGTTGAATTAAACAGGAAGTACAAAGGAATAGAGTGAGTACCATACTCGAAAACAACCTCCCGTGTATCGTACCAGAAGAACGCCAGCTGCCAACCCAAGCACGAGTGGTTTTAGCCCAGTTAAGATTCGGATGATGCAGCTACCCTAATTCATATTGGGCGCGAATTGGTGCGACGATACCCTACACATGCCCTGCATGTGGATTGGGACCAGACGATACGCTGCAGTTCGGGTTGCAGAATTTTTGAGTTTGGATATAGAGGAACCAGAACCAGATAACTGAAATAATACACGAACCAATATATCTGCGTAGCTACAACAACAACTGTTATCCCGTTTTGACGTTAGACATGTAAACCTAGAGTGACCTGTAATAGGCCACACAGTGATTTTCATCCCTAACTTATCGAGTGAGTGAAGAGATGTGGTTCTAAGTTAGGAGATCGCAGCCCAGATTCTTTTGGATGTCCTGAATCCAGGTTCCATAAGTTATCTACGGTGTACCTTCTCAAATTAGACCTTATGATTTTGCTGATGTCGTAGCTCATTAGTGGCCCAACAGACTCATTAGTTGGTAGATCGATTGACTTGGAGCCACCTCGAAATAGTTCATCTGTATTTCTGCAATCAAGCCTTAATGGTCGCCCGACTATCGACATATGTACATATATAGTCCCAAAGTCTGCTTGGAAGACGCTACAGCTATCGTTCAGATTAAATTAGTTTTTGATTAATTTTCCCAATAAGACCGGCGCCAGTGCCCTCTTCCATCTTGAATCCATCTATGTAATATACACATTCAGACCATCCAGAGGAGAGTTACATTCAGACCAAAAGTCCATGCTTAGAACGATTACAGAGAGTGAAACAAACCTGAAGGAGGTGGGCATATAATTGCTTAAGTTTTTTCTGTGGTCTTATTCAAGCTGACTATCAATTTAGTTTAGGACCTTCGTAGGTCCAAAATATGAAACCCGCGACGATACTGACTCTCGGAGACTAAAAACCGTCTTCGCCGTCCGAAATGTACTAGAATATCCAAAGTTTGGAGATCCAGGACGATGTTCTGAACTGTCTGAGGAGTGCTATTGATTGTCCTGTTAATCAAAATTGAGGTAGCCCTTTGCATACTTGATAGTTTGTGCTTTGATAATGTCGTATTTCCAAGTGCTTGTCACCAGTAAGTCTTTCACATGTTAGTTGGGCCGAACCACGGCTACATACATAACTTTCCCAATGGAGTTCTTGGAGGAGACAATAATAAATTTCTTCGTGCGCTCCTCCGTATTCATTTTCCATGTCAAACGATTGTCTAGGTATGTATTGAGGCATTAAGCTTCCGGAGCAAATACCAATGCGATTCCGTCCAAACTGGAGCACCTTGCAGAAGGTACTACTACATGACGAGCATAATTAATTGAAGCATTACTGATATTGTATCATACGGTCCTAGTACTGACGTAGCCAGGGCGGCGACCTGGGGACCAAAATTTTCACAAAAATTAAAATTTTGTCCACTGAGTTTCGGGTCCTTATATAGTAACTTGCGAGACCTGGCCACGTTATTTACTTCCTCTATAGAATCTTTAAAACTGGCCAAGGACTTCCGCTTAGCTTTCTTGATTTCAATCTTGTTCTTATTGGAATTTAGCTTGTAAGCATCCCAATCAGAGTTTCTTCTTACTAGATTTTCTAGATGCTTTACGAAGTGCAGCAAGTCTGGAGAGTTTTGGTCAGGACATCTACAGCTCAATCGACATCCTCCACTGTGTGAAACAAATATTTGCCTTCTATTTTGAAACCGTTAGCGCCCAGGGAAATGTTAGGTCATTACTCCACCCATGTGGTGATGTCATCACTACTAAAATTAGATAGAGGAATTTCGGCTAAACCTAGTATACTTTCCAGTTCCATGGAAGTCGAAGGTGCCTATACTGAGTTGATCATCCCACTCGGAATATCAGCAATAGTTACGACCGATATGTTACTGCCTTCGCAAAGAGAGTCAATCGCATTTATTGCCTTATTCTCACCGCTAATGACCTTCACTTCTTTGTATAGACTGACCGAGCTGTTAATCGCTTTTATTCACAGCGTCTGGGTTGAGGAAGTGTTTGGACGATCCCCGAATAGCAACCAATGACTATCACTGATACACCCATTGGGATCAACCTTGTCAATGATATCCAGGCTTAGATCAATTTGAACAATCCGTCGCACAGCATTGCCAACATGCTTTGGGTTCAACGAGCATGGTTTCTGCGAAAAACTAGATTTCACAATGTCCTTCCTTGTCATTCCAGACGTACAATGATTCTGCATAGATACACTGACGGACGATATTTTGGTTTCTACAGTAGTTCCTGGTTACCGAGTCATGTGACACAGACGAATGGATCGGGTGTGACAGCGCCAACTTCTTCGCGGTGGGTTGCTGTTCCTCAGACGACGTTATACTCTTCACAACCAATAGTTGTGATTTCGAATTGGCCGACTGAAGACTAGCGAGCTTTGTGGCTGACGCTGTCACAGACCCTCTGTCTGAGATAATTTGTTTACACTCTTTGCTTTTTTTGCTTCTTCTCAGTTTTTAGAAGACTGCCACTTAGCCGCTTTGGTCGAAGAAGTATGAACAAGAAATTCCCTTGGCCGTAACATCCTTAGGGGCCCCGACAGGTGTTCTTGATGTGGGTATTTCGCTGGTAGGATGTTTTCTCTTAGTTATATGAGGATAGTTTCTCTAGAACTTCCTCACAAACTTGAGGATCGATCTTATTAGCTGAAATTCCCTTTCGATGATGGTACTGCACCATGTAACTGCCGTTCGGTACTCAATTGGTGTTCCTTCATCTTCTCAAGAATTATATAAATAATGTTTGCAAAGATAACGAAGTGATCTCTCAGGCTATACATTGGCATTGTATGTATGTATATATCCTATGTTGTTAAATTATTTTTCACAAATCATTTATGCTATTTTGTTTCCGGTTGTTAAAATTCCGTTAAAAGAGTCATCACAGTTAATAAAGTATGCATTTTCCTAAAGTGCTTTAGCAAATTTGTTTTAGACACGGCAACTAACATTGATTTCACATGTCATTTGAATGGCAATAGACTTTTTCTTAAGTCTAAGACTGGAAAGGAAGCTTGCCAATACTGTCTGTGTTCAGACTCTTATCAGTTTTCAGTCTAATTTAATGGTGGGGGTAATTGAATGGTTTTAAAGTTTCACTTGAGAAAAGTTTCCTTAACCCCATTTCAACGACCGAACAAAGTTGCATCGAAACATTTTCATATTAAAATGTTTTAACATTTAAATGACTTGCCATTAGTTGTGTGTCTTTCGTTTCCAAAAAAACACGACATAAAATACATTATGAAGGTAGGTAGGTCTTCTTGAACAGAGTATAACACCATATCAACCCACCATAAAACCTGATATTAAATTTAATTAAAATATTAAAAATGCTATAATTAAATTGCATTTAGTTGTAACATTTTTTGGGTTGCTGAATTAACTTAAATTTCATAATAACATATTGAACTTTAGTGTTTTTCGTTGGGGCTGTGTTCTCTGGTGTGATTAATGGCCAAATTATACCACCACAAGTTAGTAATGGCAGTAGACAAAATGGAGGGCTGTCTGTCAAACAGCCCAGAAAAATATGCAACACCAACATTTGTTATAACACATAACACTCCACCCTTATGTTAAACAATGTAGAGTATGTAGTAGCCGATGGCCATAATCATTCTAAAATTGCCAAAATATGTAAATGATTTTCGAGTTTCCAATATGATGTAAGATAACTATATGTGGTATGTAGGATTTCAGGGGGCACCGAAGATGGCTTATGCTGCACTGTGGAAGAAAAGGATCTTTTAAGCATTCATTGGACATTTGACCCCTAAAAATAATAAGTTATTTTAGCTGATAGCCCTAGTCGCTAGTGTTTTTAGCTATACGTTTTTTTATAATTTTTAATTGTAATAAATATTAAAATAAATAAATCTTTATAAATAAAAATCAAATGTCGTTCGTTGGTAATAGCATCAGTTGAGAACGGCTGGGCCGATAAGGAGAATCTTTTTGTGAGATGTTCGCCATAACCAGACTTAGGTTTTTATGCAAAGAAAATTTGACCATGCCCACTTTTTTTCAATTTATCTTTTCTACAAAAACTACTGAACCAATTTTTTTTTAAATTGTCAGAGGATGTACAGCTATGGCCCCCAGTTAAAATGGGCTAAAAATGTTGTTGAATTTCGCAGGGGTGGGGTACTTCCCCTATACCTTTAAAATTCTATATCTTTATAAATAAAAATCAAATGTCGTTCGTTAGCAATGGCATCAGTTGAGAATGGCTGAACCGATTGGGATAAGTCTTTTGTGAAATGTTCGCCATACCCCGACTTTGGTTTTTGTGCAAAGAAAATTTTACCAAGCCCACTTTTTTAATTTTTTAATTTTTACATTTTCTACAAAAACTACAGAACCGATTTTTTTTTCGAAATTGTCAGGGAATGTACAGGGGTGGCCCCCGTTTGAAATAGGACATATAATTTGTTGAATTTCGAATTTCGGGGTACTTCCCCTATACGCTATTTCTTTAAAAATGCTATATTTACAACAATTACGAATGTATCGGTTTGGAAATTAATTTGCGAAACAATTGTAATTGTGTCTCCGACCTTACCTACTTATTTGGAACCTAAAAACTTGACCATGCCCACTTTTTAAAATATGTTACATCTAAAAAACTACTGAACCAATTTTCTTGAAATTGTCAGGGAATGTACAGGGATTGCCTCCGAAACAGGCTATACATTTTATTTAATTTCACACGGGGCGCGGTACCTCCCCTTCTGCCACCTGGAGACAAGTTTCACCTTTCGGTTGACCACGGTAACACCCGAGCAAGTACTGCAACGAAAGCATATTGCTGTACTGGAAGAATCTTTGTCTCCTGATGTATAAAGTACACTGATGACATGAGGAGGCACCCTGTTGCAGTTCTCAGGGCAGCATTCTTACAGGTTTGAATATTTTTCCATCGCGTAGCACTTTTATTTGCGGACCATACTGGCGTATATGTGAGCAACAAGGTTTCTATATCTGCACCCCAAGTGCTGCCGGCTAGGGATTTGAGGACCTTGTTCCTACAACTCATCGTGTCGCAGATAGCAGTGACATTTGCGAATTAATTGCACATTGTGAAATTTCTACCAGACGTAGATAAGATTCCAATATGGACTCTATCGGTCCACTCCTTCGGGTACCTTCCATACAAAATTTCGGGAAAAACGGTTTAGGACCTCCTCTCTAACTGTTTTTATTTTTTTTTGTAACAACTTGTATTCGCTGCCACCATTACGACGGTACAAGTTTTATCAGGGGCAGGTCCACACTTCCTGAGAAAATAATCAGAAAGTTTTAAAAAATCCCTTTGGAGCCATGTGTAGTGGTTGGAGCGCACAATGACTCTCGAACAGATCAGCCAATTCGCTCTAAAATTTGGCGTTCATGATATTTTGTCCAAACTTAGTTTAAGTTAGTCTACTCCTCCAGGTACTTCTCCAAAAAAGTTTGAAAATGTTCGGAAGAATTGTGCGCACTATAATTGTTGAAGGGAGTAACCGATTTGGTCCATACGTTTTGTACTTTTCGTATCATAATATTTCTACGGGACATAGATCAGGTTTGAATATGGACAATATAGGTCCACTCCTTAGAGTACTTCCCACACAAAATTTGTAAAGAGTGCAGTTTAAGGCCTGCTCTCAATTTGTTTTTCTTCTTTTTGTAACAACTTGTATTCGCTTCCTCCATTACGACAGTACACGTTTTTTTTTCAGAAGAAAGTTCACACGCAGAGAAAAAAATATGTTT
Organism: Musca autumnalis; assembly: GCF_047663935.1. Lineage (NCBI taxonomy): Eukaryota > Metazoa > Arthropoda > Insecta > Diptera > Muscidae > Musca > Musca autumnalis. The sequence goes on from NW_027412088.1 coordinate 76,183,273, forward strand.
GATCCAACAATATTCCAAGAGCAAAATATGTATTGTTAACATATTGTTGGATTCCTCATGTAGTATTGTAAATCCAAAAATAGTTTGTGTCAACTGAACAATATTTCTCTCTTTTCTTCGAAAATTTGTTTCTCTTCTCTCGCTATTCGATGCCGTGTTGAAAAAACAATTTTGGTGAGTTGTGGTGTGTTTGTATGACATGCTGCCTTTACCTTTGTTTTTGTGTGCATGTACTTGTGAGACTCTTGTTTTTATTTGTTTCATTCTTCTTTCCTTTTCATGTTTGTTATGGTGTTTAATTATTCCTTATGTTGTGGTGGGTTCTTGTGGCTTTTTGTTTGTCTTTGTTGTCAGCCAATGCAGCAAACCATGTATTGTGTTCATCAATGATTGCAATATTATACGCGACATTTATATCCAAGTTATGCGAAAAGTGTATATGAGAAGTATATGCACTCAAATCAAAAATTTCTGGGCTGGTTTTCTGTATTGACAATACTTTTTGTAAACAAAATTAGATTATGATAGTTCCTACAATCGGTATTGTTAACGATTTTAACAATAGTGCGGAAATTCGAAAGTTGTTTTTGTTTTCTATGTTTGGAACAAAAGATGGTATTTTTGGATTTGGATTACAATGTTTGAACAAAACAAATACATTTTTGGAACCAAAACAGATATTTTTGTTCCAACAAAAGCGAAAAATATTTTTTCTCTGCGTGCATACTTCCTAAGAAAATAGTCAGAAAAGTTTGAAATACCCCTATGGCACCATGTGTGGTGGCTATAGCGCACGATAACTCTAGAACGGTCCAAAATCTGGACTTCGAACCTCTTTGATTTTTGTTGTAACAATTTCAGGTACAAGTCCTTACTTCTTTAGATAATGGCCCAAATGTTCCAAAACAGCCTGCCGCCACCAACAAACTGGGTAGTACGTAAGATAACCCTCGAAGGGAGAAACCGATTTGTCCAAACGTTGTACACCGTATTATATAGACGTCAGAAATATTGTGTGTTACTTATTTTCTTTAGGTCCGAGGCTGAGTGTATATCTCTGTCGGCAAAGCCGACTGATACTTTTTAGTTGTCTTTAGTCCCATTTGTATAGGGCTTGCGGTTTCCAATCAAAATCGTGAAAACCTAAAAAACCGAAAATGCGAACTTTGCCTTCGATTTATTTGAAAAGCATTCCGGCAATTTTTTTGTTTTTTTGGTTTTTGTCATCTATGATAATTGTAGTTTCAGAATCCACAAACACTTCCCAATTACAAACACCATTGATTTAAAGTTAGTTCAGTTAATTTTTCCGAATGTGCCCCACAGAATTTAAAATATGCCCCAAAAATTGTATTTAGATATTTTTCCGACAACAAATTATGGTTAATTTCGCCCAATAAACACTATCCGATCATTATGCAAAGTTACCTCGTGCAATTAACACAAATTAAGCTATGTGATCTCTGTATATATTAGGCTGCAACTCTGTTATCTGACAACGTACATGAACATAATTGGCTTCAATGGAAAGTTCAGCAGTTCCTTTTCTGAATTTAACTTAGGTGTATGGGACATATCTTCCAAGAATAAAGTTATAGCCGTTATATTAAAAATTTTAAAAATTTTCACACAAAAGTTCTGCTCCATTTAATCCTTTAAATATTATATCATAATCACGTTAAATTACAAGCTACTTCTTTGTCATGAACCCAAACCTTACATAAAATATATCGATCAGACTACCATTGCGACATTTAGAGCCGCTACAAAATTGGATAAAAATTTAGTTGTTGGCCCATTTCAGGCGCTAAATATTTCACGATCATCACCAAAAACCATTGGGATAGATTCTGGTCTGAACCCCCGATTTCCATACAAAATCCCGTGAAGATTGATCCATAATTGCGGCCTGTAGTTTGATCTCAAAATCGCTTTATCTCGTCGAAATATGAATTTTGGTATACCACATGGATCTACGACGAATATTTCGCGGTGTTACATGGTTTTATCGAAAAACAAACTTATAATATGTCTCAACGAGCTAAGTCGATCTGGCTATGTGTGTCCGTCCACCGGTCTGTCCATCTTAACATTTTAATCACGCTACAGGTCGCAATTTTGATCGAATCGTCACGAAATTTTGTGGGTTGAGGGGGCCTTAGTTGAAGAAGTCTATTGATTTTGGTGATGGTCGGATATTACTCAGGAGTCGGAATGAGCAAGAAACTTATGTGGGGAAAAAGTCAACGTGCATATTTTTTATGGGTGGAGAGGATTTTTGTGAAAGAGAGTAACAACAGGGCTGGTTTATAATAAAGAGCTGTGTGCATGGTGTAGAAGCCCAGCAAACCAATCGTACCGATATCGTAACGAAATCGGAACAAATTTCGGACGTAACGTCCGATATCTGATCCGAAATCGTAACGATATCTTAACGAAATTTGTATGAAGTGGTTGACATAATTTCGGAACGAAATGTAGGAGCGAAATCGGATCGATTTCGGTCAGAATTCGCAACGAAATCGGAAGAAAATCCTTGGGAAATTCGGAATTCGAATTTTTTCCTCCGAATTTTCGTACAGATTTCTGAACGATTTCCGAATAATGTCGTATGAAAATCTGAGGTACCTTCCGAACTTTTGTAAAGATTTCTGAACGATTTTGGAATAATTTCGTATGATTATCAAAGGAACAAATTTTTCTCTGATGCATCTTTTTTATTGATAAATTTTCTTTGTTATGTTTTTTATTGGAAGATTATAATTTCAAAGATATCTAATGATTTTCACTGTTATTATCATTTTGTAGTTATAGTAGAACAATGTAAACTTTGTGTACGAATATATTGAGTCTATCAGCACTAGCTTGAATTATTATATGTTGCATTTATATTTAAAATATTTACAAAATGAATATGCGAATTTTATAACCAACCATTTTGTTTTTCGACAACAAACTAAAATGTTTCTTGTTAGATATATACAAAAGGTGGTTGTTGTGCGAAGGGAAATTTGTTTCCGACATATCGATCCGAATTCGTAACGAAATCGGAAGAAAAACATTAGCAAATTCGAAGGGAAATTTACTTCCGACAATTTCTCCGAAATCGGAACGAAATCTGAACGAATTCCCCTACGAAAAATCTTATAGAAATCGATACGAAATCTGAACGATTTTTCTTCCGAAATTGTTCCGATATGTCGAACATCCGACATTTGGTTTGCTGGGAGGAGACGCAGAAGTTTTGTGATGTGTATGCGTAAAACACGTGTGTTTCATGCTTTGTTGTTGTTAACTAACGTAGCAAGCGAAGAGGAAAAGAAAAAAATTGTATTAATTATGTTGGTCTTTTTTTTCAGTGTTCTAGAGACAATCGTTGACATTTTATTATTGAATCAAAAAGGTGAATGGAAATATTGTACAAAGACATAAATACAACTAAGACATGACAAAATGCATGCAACAAAAAAATGTTTACGAAACTTTGTATAGAAACATTACCCTTAACAGGTTGCAGTTAATTCAAAATCGCAACCAAGGAGGAACATTTCATGTAATGGTATCAGAAACGAAATTTATGAATTGAAGGATCTATTCAAGAATAATTCTATGTCAATTGGATCGGTAAATTCGGTTAAATACGTAAAAATGTATAAAAGAAAAAAATGTTATATCACCATATCGTGATATAACATTATGTTAAATTCAAAAGCCATTCACTGAAGAATGATAGCAAAAAAAATGTCTTATCTTGTTGTATTTATGTCTTTGTATTGTATTGGAGAAGGAAGACTTTTTCATATACAGGGTGCGGCTAAAGTAACTTTATGATTTGTTTTTTAAATAACTATTGAATAGAATGAAAAAAGAAACAAAAAAATTATGATTAAAAGAAAGTTTATTTTATGTTATTTTTTACATTAATTATGAAAAATAATATCAGTTAAATGAGAACCGTTTTCTCTAACGCAAAAATGTGCTCTTTTTATGGCATTTTCCATAACTTTGCGGTGATGCCACACCAAACGGTAACACGAATTGCGTGTAAAGATTTCTGATGAAGATTTTTGGGATCCCCAAAATCTGTTGTTTTGTTTATTTACGAAACCGTTCAAGTGAAAATGCGCTTCGTCGGTCATCATTAAATTTGACAAAAAAATTTCATTTTGATCAACGAGATTTAAAACTGCTCTAGCATATTCCAAGCGCAATACGAAGTCCTCAGGATTTAGTTTTTGGACTAGTTGGATTTTGTAAGGGAAGAGGTGCAAATCGTGTTTTAAAATTCGCCGAAGAGTGCGGTCAGAAAGCTGCAAGCTGGGAAGATCGTCTTCTCGTTGATGTCTCCGGATTTTCTTCGACGCTCTGTTGCACAGCATCAATATTTTCGGCCGATCTGCCAGTTCGAGGTCTGCCCGTACGTCTTGAATCTCCGACAGTCCCATATTCAGCAAAATTATTCACCAACGAACGAATGGTTGGACCCGTTGGAGCAGTTCTTACACCATAAAATCTTCTGTATGCACGTTGAATATTAATTATCGAAAGATGATTTTCAATGAATAGAAAAACAATCTTAGTTCTTTGCGCAATTGTATAGCGTACCATTTTTAAATATTCTCCCAAGTTTAATTTCTGAAATAGGAAAAAAGAAAAAGTTAAATACTCGCAAGCAAAGAAGTTACAATTGTTTTACATCATATATGTTGTAACTTTAGCCGCACCCTGTACATACATACATACATGTTTGCATCCAAACATATAATTTGTTTGCACCCAACCATATAATTTGTTTGCGCCCAAACATATATTTGTTTGCAGGAGCCAAACATATGTTATGTTTGGCACTGCTTGCATTCCATTGTTGTAAATTGTCTCGTATCCGTGGCAGGTATATGCATTTGAGAGAGGTATTTGAGACAGAAATGGGAGTGTTAAAGAGAAAGCTTCTTGGAAAGGCCTTTTGACCAAACTGAGAAATGTGTCATCGACTTTGGATTAATTCTTATAAAATCAAAATTCAGACTCAATGTGTGCGACTCTTTGACAACTCTTAACCACTGTATTACGCTTATTGCGTATAACATTATGCGTATAAAATTTGGAAATTTAACACACCTTCCAAAATTCAATATTTGTGACTTTGTGAAACATATACCACAATATCAAATTATAATTTTATTAAATAATAACCAGAAATGAAACTTGATAACGAAATTATTTCCTTTTGTTCGTTTTTATTATTGCAGCCACAATAAGAACAATATTTAGAAAGAACATAACACCATACTTCACACTCATATGCCTAACAAAGGTAGTCATTTTTAATTTCCTCAAAAGCAGAAAAGCAAAATTTTTTTCAATCATGGTGGTGGTTGGTGTAAGGATTGCCTCAAAATGGTGTTCGCTGGTGTTCGGTTGACTTTCCTCCTTAGGTGATGGTGGTGTTGCATTAACAACGTTTTCATTAAATTAAATGATACCAGGCACTTAAATAAATTATTTAATAAGCATATAGTCAAGTCTTTGCCAACTATAACAATTACATATAAATAAGGTCTGATGTTTAGTATAATGAAGTAAATTAAGTTAAAACATATTATAGAGATTTTTTTCATGGCCCATTGCGATGATGGCTATCATTGTTGTTTATAAGGCCAGAACACCATGCTATCGACATCATCAAGATTATGATTGTCAGTCATACCATGGCGGCTATGACTTATCCAACCAAGCAATCAACCACCATCCCATCCATTCAGCTAGTCATCCATCCACTCATCTATCTGAGGAAATATTATGTGATGGGTGTTATTATGTGGCCTTTTAATATTCAATATACAGGTCTTTATAGTTTCACGTCTTTGCTTAGCTTTTCTTTCTTTTTCCACTAATTTCCAGGGCCGTACAGATCATCAACTTATGATACCATGGCCACATTTAGCAATGAGGTTAATTTAGAAGAAAAACTGTTATGTCTTAAAGGCGGTTTAAATTTAGTTTTAATGAATGCTTCACAGCAAAAGAAGTCATAACAGTTAGTTTATCTACTTGAAGGTGGAGAAAATTTCCTTCATGATATTCATGACTTAGATAAATGTTGTGAGTACAAATTCCAAGAACAATAATTATATTATTGTGGCTGCAGTGAGGTGTGAAAGTCATTTAGATAAGGTGGGAGAGAAAATTACAGTTGGCTCTTTTATATTAGAGTCTGTTATAAAAGAAGTGCAGTAGAACAATTTGTATATAAGCGATTGTGGCAATGAATTCTGAAATCAAAAGATTGGAATATTTATACAATGGAAATACATATTTTAAATGATATAAGGGCAAGGAGAACCATAGTATATATGCATTACACATGAGATTGTTACGTTTTTAAACAAACTATAAAATTCCACGCTTATGGACTTTCTTTTGCTCCTCCAAAGAATCTTAACAAATCCATGTTTAAAGTCCTCCTTTTTTCCTCCATAAAAATCTTTAAAAAATCAAGGCCTATAATCATTCTTTGTTCCTTGAAAATTTTTTTAAAAAATCCACGCTTATGGTCCTCCTTTCTTCCTCCAAAGAATCCTAAAAAATTCATGCTTATGCTCCTCCTTTGTTCCTCCGAAAAATCTTAAAAAATGCATGCTTATGCTCCTCCTTTGTTCCTCCAAAGAATCTTAAAAAATCCACACGTATGGTCCTCCTTTGTTCCTCCAAAGAATCTTAAGAATCCTCGCATATGGTCCTTCCTTGTTCCGCCAAAGAATCTTAAAAAATTAACGCTTATGGTCTTCCATTGTTGCTCCAAAGAATCTTAAAAAACATACTCCTATGGTCCTCCTTTCTTCCTCCAAAGAATACTAAAAATCTACGATTATGATCCTCCTTTGTTCCTCCAAAGAATCTTAAATAATCCACGCTTTTAGTCCTCCTTAATTTCTCTAACGAATCTTAACAAATCCACGCTTACGGCCCTCCTTCGTTCCGCCAATGAATCTTAAATAATCCACGCTTATAGTCCTCCTTAATTACTCCAAAGAATCTTAAAAAATCCACGCTTATAGTCCTCCATAATTCCTCCAAAGAATCTTAAAAAATCGACGCTTGTGGTCCTCCTTCGTTCCGACGAGCAATCTTAAAAAATCATCGCTTATGGTCTTCCATTGTTTCTCCAAAGAATTTTTAAAAAAATTCACGCTTATGATCCTCCTTTGTTTCTCCACAGAATCTCATGGTCCACCTTTGTTTCTCCAAATAATCTTATAAAATCCACGCTAATGGTCCTCCTTCGTTCCTCCAAAGAATCATTAAAAAATCCAGGATTATGGTCGTCTTTTGTTCCTCGAAGGATCTTAAAAACCTACGCTTATGGTCCTTCTTTGTTCCTCCAAAGAATCTTAAATAATCAACGCTTATATTCCTCCTTAATTCCTCCAAAGAATCTTAAAAAATCCACGCTTATGGTCTTCCTCCAAAGAATCTTAAAAAACCTACGCTTATATTCCTCTTTCTTCCTCCAAAGAATCTTAAAAATCTACGCTTATGGTCCTCCTTTGTTCCTCAAAAAATCTTTAATAATCCACGCTTAATGTCCTTCTTCATTCCTCCAAAAAAATCTTTAAAAATCCACGCTTACGGTCACCCTTCGTTCCGCCAAAGAAACTTAAAAAAATCACCGCTTATGGTCTTCCTTTGTTCCTACAAAGAATCTTAAATAATCCATGCTTATAGTCCTCCTTAATTCCTTCAAAGAATCTTAAAAAATCTACGCTTATGGTCCTCCTTACTTAATTTTTTCTTCCAAAGAATCTTAAAAAATCCACTCTTATGGCCCTTCTTTGTTCCTCTAAAGAATCATTAAAAAATCCAATTTTATGGTCGTCCTTTGTTCCAGCAAGGATCTTAAAAACCTACGCTTATGGTCCTTCTTTGTTCCTCCAAATAATCCTAAAAACAAATCGCTTATAGTCCTTCTTAGTTCCTCCAACGTATCTTAAAAAAATCCACGCTTACAGTTCTCCTTAGTTGCTCCATATAATCCTAAAAAATCCACGCTTATTGTCCTCTACTGTTCCTCCAACAAATCTTAAAAAAATTCACGCTTATAGTCCTCCTTAGTTGCTCCACATAATCTTAAAAAATCCACGCTTATGGTCCTCTATTGTTCCTCCAAAGAATCATTAAAAAATCCACGCTTATGGTCCTCCTTTGTTCCTCCATAGAATCATTAAAAATCCACGCTTATGGTCCTCCTTTGTTCCTCCAAAGAATCTTAAAAAATCCACCCTTATTGCCCTCATTAGTTCCTGCAAAGAATCATAAAAAATCCACGCTTATGATCCTCCTTTGCTCCTCCAAAGAATCTTAAAAATCCACGCTTATGGTTCTCCTTTGTTCCTCCAAAGAATCTTAAAAAATCCACCCTTATTGCCCTCATTAGTTCCTGCAAAGAATCATAAAAAATCCACGCATATGATCCTCCTTTGTTCCTCCAAGGAATCTTAAAATATCCATGCTTATGGTCTTCCTTTGTTCCTCCAAAGAATTTAAAAATTCACGCTTATGGTCCTTCTTTGTTCTTCCAAAGAACCATTAACAAATCCAAGCATATCGTCCTCCTTTGTTCCTCCAAAGAATCTTAAAAAATCCACCCTTATTGCCCTCATTAGTTCCTGCAAAGAATCATAAAAAATCCACGCTTATGATCCTCCTTAATTCCTCCAAAGAATCGTAAAAAATCCACACTTATGGTCCTTCTTTGTTCCTCTAAAGAATCTTATAAAAATACACGCTTATAGTCCTTTTTAGTTCCTCCAACAAATCTTAAAAAATCCACGCTTATAGTCCTCCATAGTTCCTCCAAAAAATCATTAAAAAATCTACGTTTATGATCCTCTTCTGTTCCTCTAAAGAATCTTAAAAACGCACACTTATGGACCTCCTTTGTTCTTCCAAAGAATCTTAAAAAATCCACGCTTATGGTCCACCTTCGTGCCGCCAAAGAATCTTAAAAATCCATGCTTATAGTCCCCTTGGGTGACGGACTTTAACATGGCAAAGCCCAGGATTTATCTTGGTTCCTCTTTCATCTCAAGCGGACACTCACTTCCCCGTATTGTCACATGGGGAGCTACCTTTAAAGGTAGTGAACTAACATGTGCTTGCGTCGGGTTAGTAAACCTCCCCTAGAAAAAGTCAGCCTACTACGAAAAAAATAAAGAAAAGAAAACCCCTCAAAAGTTGATGGCCCCCGCAAACGATTTAAGGACCATGATTTGCGAATATGCTCCTGGAATATTCGCACCCTTACAGAGAAGATGTAGTTTACGCATAGGTAGATGTACTTGAAAAGTACAAAGCCGACATTACTGTCATACAGGAAAGCGTCACGCAACACCTAAAGGTGACACACTGTATTATAGCTGCCATGACACAAAGCATAAGTTCGGTTGCGGATTTGTAGTTGATCGGAGGTTAAAGCATCTGGTCTCCAGCTTCACCCCAGTAAATGAAAGGCTTGGCACACTACGGATAAAAACAAAATTCTACAACATTAGCTTTATTTGCGCTCATGCTCCAACCGAAGGCAAGAACGAACAAGCCAAATATATATTCTACGAACGCTTAGACGAAACATATGACCGTTGTCCTTCCCATGACATTAAAATTGTTCTAGGCGCATCAGATATTAACTCTGCGGGAAATACTGGAAAATACTCAAAAGGTGCAGATCGCAACTTATCATCTTTTGTTGATTACACAGTGCTACAGTGAAAATTTGCAGGGGTTCTAATGCATAAATTCGCTTTTGTGGGAGTACACAGAAGACGAAAATACCTTTGGTTTCTTTGGGTCACTTCGGTTTTTTATTTTATAACGGTAAATGTAGTGAAAAATGGGCTTTCTTGGATTTTCAACTTTAAATGGACATTACTACTTTTTTCCACAACCGATTTGCACACACTGTATTTCATTATAAAGGGGAGACTAATGCCTTTCAAACAAGCCATAGATTTTTAAAATTGGTTAACAAATAGCTAATTAATAGTGGTTTTAGTGTGACAAAAACGCATTAAAAAATAGTAAAATGTTTTTCCTTGTGCTCTAGGCTGCGTAAACGACACCTAACCGTACAATTATTTACTGCTAACTAATAGGAAATTTAGTTGGCTTTCCAAAATGGGAAAAACTAACAAAATCCGTTGAAAAATGAATGCGTTATGACATTTTTTGTGTTTCAACTTTTTAGTTTTTTTCATATTTTCCTTTATAAAACATTGATATCTTGTGCGTAATTGTTAAGCAGGATAATCACAATTAGAATCATACATGCTAAGATACCCATCTTTTATAAAGGAAAATATGAAAAAAAACCAAAAAGTTGAAACACAAAAAATGCCATAACGCATTCATTTTTCTACCGATTTCCTTGGTTTTTCCCATTTTGGAAAGCCAACTAAATTTCCTACTTGCTAACAGTAAATAATTGTACCGTTAGGTGTCGTTTACGCAGCCTAGAGCACAAGGAAAAACGTTTTACTGTTTTTTAATGCGTTTTTGTCACACTTAAACCACTATTACTTAGCCATTTGTTAACCGATTTTAAAAATCTATGGCTTGTTCGAAAGGCATTACTCTCCCCTTTATAATGAAAAACAGTGTGTGCAAATCGGTTGTGGAAAAAAGAAGAAATGTCCGTTTAAATTTGAAAATCCAAGAAAGCCCATTTTCACTACATTTACCGTTATAAAATGAAAAACCGAAGTGACCCAAAAAAACCAAAGGTATTTTCGTCTTCTGTGGACTCCCGCAAAACCGAATTTATGCATCAGAAATCCTGCAAAAAAATTTTGTCCACTTTTGTATCACAGTGTTATAGAGAAGCTTTCGTCTGTGCTTATCCCCGTCTTTATTAGATACTTGGTCCTCAGTTAAATAAGGAAAGGACCTCTCTGAACAGTTCAGTACCAAAATAGGTTTAAGACAAGTAGAAATCTTTTCCAATGAAACCTTCAACATCCTGCTGGAAAAGGTTATACGAGATGCAAACGTCAAAAAATGGCACAATATAGACCAAAAACTACATGTTACTTGCTTACGTTGACGATACTGACATCATGGTCGATCAGTAATAGAAGTAACTGATACCTTTAAGGAAAAAATACAAACAACATCAGTTGTGGAAGAAGAATAGTATTGGCCAACAGGTGATACTTTGCAGTTTAAAAACAAAGCCACATCTCGTCATCCAAAAATAACACAATACAAATCACTGATACTACTCGTGCTAATGTATGGTTCCGAAGCTTACGTACCCAGCAAACCAACTGTTGGATGTTCGACACATCTAAAAACTTTCGGCAACAAAATCGTTCTGCTTTCGTTCCGATTCCTGTACGATTTTTTGTAGGGGAATTAATTAAATTTTCGTTCCGAATTCGAAGCGAATGTCGGAAGTACATTTCCCTTCAAATATATCAATGTTTTCTTGTGATTTCGGTAAGAATTCGGAGCGAAGTATTGGAAACAAATTTCCCTTCGCAAAACAACCACCATCATCACTGCCGTCCCAACAAACCAAATGTCGGATGTCCGTAAAGTCTGAACAATTTCGGAAGCAAAATCATTCAGATTTCGTTCAGATTTCTAAACGATTTTTCGGAGGGGAAATACTTCAGATTTTGTACCAATTTCGTTCCGATATCGGAGCGAATGTCGGAAATAAATTTCTGTTCCAAATTTCCCAAGGATTTTCTTTATATTTCGTTCCGAAATCGATCCGATTTCGCTCCGACATTTCGTTCCGAAATTATTTCAACTACTTCATACAACTTTCGTTAAGATATCGTTACGATTTCGGATCCGACATCGGACGTAGCGTTCGAAGTTTGTTCCGATTTCGTTACGATGTCAGTACGATTGATTTGCTGGGGGTATATCATCACTTTGTGTATGTATCTACCCGGCAAACCAGTCGTACCGACATCGTAACAAAATTCGGAAGCTACGTCCGATGTCGGGTACGATGAGGTGGTTGACATAATTTCGGATCGAAATGTCAGAGCGACGTCGGATCGATTTCGGCATGAAATCTGAAGAAAATCCTTGGGAAATTCGGAAAGAAACATTTGCTCTGATATCGGAACAAAATCGGTACAAAATCTGAACTATTTCCCCTCCTAAAAATCGCATAGAAATCGAAACGAAATCTGAGGGATTTTCCTTCCGAATGGCGTCAAAGAAGAAATGTTTTCCTTCGACATTCATACGATTTTTCCGAAATCTTTCGATCCGATTTCGCTCCAACACTTCTTTCCGAAATTATGTCAACCACTTCATACTACTTTCGTTAAGATATTGCTACGATTTCGGATCCGACATGATCAAGTTCGAAAATTAACTTCAACGATTCACTCTCTCAGGTACCTCTCAAACCACATATCCTTGGAAATCTCAAACCCGGAATATTAGCCACAAATGTTCTCAAAAACACTACAATAACAAAATGTTTTTGTTGTAAAAAGTATGCCATTCACAGAGTACTTCCTAATTTTTTTAACATTTGTGATCCCGAAACTGACCTGAAACTTATGGATCTATATGGAATCTATTCTGCCTAATTCCGGTTCTACGATCGTTTTACAATTCTTCCAGACATTTCAGTCTTAATTGTAACGTTGTACATTAGATATTGGCCTAAAACTTTTAATTTTATACGCGGTATTTGGTTTTTCATCATTGGAACAACCAGATCTACTCATTTGGGAACCACTCTGGGTTTATTAGAAAAGTTGTGATGTGAAACAAATTAACAACTTCAAATAATCTACTTCTTCATTTAAGTTTTATTTTTGCTTCTTTTTTCTAGTTGATCATCTACCAGTGTTGGTAGCCATTTCATTGAAAATATTTTTCTGTGGTAACCTATGAAACACTCATAATTTCAAAATACCCCACATTTCAAATGAAACCCAAAACATAGACTTCAAAAGATAACCAAAACATAATTAAAAACCTTAAATTATGCACAAATAGTTCCGAGGAAATTTTGCGGTAAAATATTGTTAACACTTTCATCTCTTCAGTTGGTCTCTGCCCAAGATGTTACTCATTTTACGCCCCATCGAAACATCATCATACACTTGTTACAGAATCATCCATATGTTCTGTCGATACAACTGCTATTTTAGAGATCATTTACATTATCCCATGAACTGCCAAAGCCAGTGCATCCTCATTATCTTCGGCACAACAACAACAACCGACAAAACAAACCTCAAAGAAAAATAATGAGTAGAAAAAACTAGACCACCCAATTGGAATTGAAGGCAACAATCATTTGGTGGTGGTGTAATCACCCACAATCTTAATGTAATGTTGGTCAGTTAGTAAAATGATCCCTTTTTTGTTGTTTTGTACAAGCGTCTACGTCTTCTGTTCGTAGTATGTTGTACCTCTATCAATTACTCCCAGTGTGTAGTCATTCAGCATAGGACAACTTGTTGTGGTAATCTTTTGTTGTTAATGGTGTTTTCTTCTTTTTTGGATGCTTGGTGGTAGTGTTTGTTGTGATGTTTTATGTCCATTATGGTGATACTCAACTCCATATGAATCTTTTGTCGGCAAAATTTTTGTTTTTGGATTTCATTTCATTTGTACCATTTATATCTTTGCTTCATCTTTTGTTGTTCTTGTTGTTGTTGCTTGTGGTGGTGTTTGGGTTCCTTCGTCCATTTATCCATCCATCTTCAGCTCCTTTTTTTCTTGTTGTGGTCCATTATTGGTGTTGTTTGTTTGTGGTGTTGTGTAATGTTTTGATCACTGCCGACATAATTGTTTTGACAACAACAAACACCACAAAAAACATTAACAAGGCATATATCACCCCCTGTCCGAAAGGGGGATTCACTTTAACAATTCAAAAGTAGCCCAAAAGAAACAGAAAAGGACATTCATCTCTCACAACAGTGTGTGGTGGCATGGCGAGAGTCTAGTCTGGCGATCACCAGTAAAAATAAATGTATAGCATATCCAGCTAAAGGCGAACAAATGGTACCCATTGTACAATTTTTGTCTAGTGAGTGAACAGTGGGAAAAATAAAAGCGATAGAAAAAAATTGGAAAAAAAAACTGAAAAGCTTGCTGTGCAACAAATTTATTTGTTTATATATTTCATTTACCGAGCTTGGCTCTTACAGATTACATGCAATTATTAGTAACTAGTTATATATTATTAATAATTTCCATAATATCTTTCTTTTACTTATTTTTATTAACATTAATATCAATTAAATTGGCAACATTATTAAACAAACGTATACATTGAGTTAAAGGCTCATTCAATCCATAGTTTGTTCAATGAAATTGTATTGAAAATAAATGTTGATCTCTTTAGTTTCGAGGGGGTACATAGAATGGTAGAAGATTTAATAATTCAGGGGAATTAATATTCGAATCCAATATATCTTTTATAAAAAGTGGGTAAATATAACTTCTACAATATCAGTGAGTGTGGCGCTATTCGATTTTAGTAGCTCAATGGTATTGGACTTCTAATAAAGAAGTTATACATGTCTGAAATACTCATGGAATAAGGCCAACATTTTGCTTAGTAGTCGCTATGTGGGCCACCATTTCATGATTTATAAAAAAATTTTAAAATTACAGACTAAATGGATATCTGAAGCATTGTGGCGTTTTTTTATTGGGATAGCGTTTGCAATTTTGTTTTTTCAAAATAGTCTGGCTTAATCCCATTGTTGTTGTTTTAATATTTTAAAACAACTATTTTATTAGTGGAAAAGATTTGGCATTGTTCGCCAAGGGGTAAGGCAGGGAATACTATAGTTTCGATCCACGCCACTGGATCTCATCAGTTCCCTTGTTTCTTGTTTGTGGATATTCTCCACCGAAGTTATTTTTCAATAACTTCTTCAACAAGAAACTTTTTTTACCCAAACATCAATCGTCAGCTCGAAGTATAAAGGTAAGCAAAGAAAAAAGTTCAATGAGAAGTTTTTCCTTGGCAACCTCATACAACTCCGACGAAAGTGTCTGCGAAACAATTCAAACCTCTTCCACTTGTATGTGTCGTCGAATTTAGACGAATGCACACACCAAAATTTGGTTGGTCTGCTTTACAGCAAAAACAACACACGTCGTGCCAGTGTCTTCAATTTGAAGCATTGTGGCGTTTTTTTATTGGGATAGCGTTTGCAATTTTGTTTTTTCAAAATAGTCTGGCTTAATCCCATTGTTGTTGTTTTAATATTTTAAAACAAATATTTTATTAGTGGAAAAGATTTGGCATTGTTCGCCAAGGGGTAAGGCAGGGAATACTATAGTTTCGATCCACGCCACTGGATCTCATCAGTTCCCTTGTTTCTTGTTTGTGGATATTCTCCACCGAAGTTATTTTTCAATAACTTCTTCAACAAGAAACTTTTTTTACCCAAACATCAATCGTCAGCTCGAAGTATAAAGGTAAGCAAAGAAAAAAGTTCAATGAGAAGTTTTTCCTTGGCAACCTCATACAACTCCGACGAAAGTGTCTGCGAAACAATTCAAACCTCTTCCACTTGTATGTGTCGTCGAATTTAGACGAATGCACACACCAAAATTTGGTTGGTCTGCTTTACAGCAAAAACAACACACGTCGTGCCAGTGTCTTCAATTTGAAGCATTGTGGCGTTTTTTTATTGGGATAGCGTTTGCAATTTTGTTTTTTCAAAATAGTCTGGCTTAATCCCATTGTTGTTGTTTTAATATTTTAAAACAACTCTTTTATTAGTGGAAAAGATTTGACACTTTCGTCGGAGTTGTATGAGGTTGCCAAGGAAAAACTTCTCATTGAACTTTTTTCTTTGCTTACCTTTATACTTCGAGCTGACGATTGATGTTTGGGTAAAAAAAGTTTCTTGTTGAAGAAGTTATTGAAAAATAACTTCGGTGGAGAATATCCACAAACAAGAAACAAGGGAACTGATGAGATCCAGTGGCGTGGATCGAAACTATAGTATTCCCTGCCTTACCCCTTGGCGAACAATGCCAAATCTTTTCCACTAATAAAATAGTTGTTTTAAAATATTAAAACAACAACAATGGGATTAAGCCAGACTATTTTGAAAAAACAAAATTGCAAACGCTATCCCAATAAAAAAAAAACGCCACAATGCTTCAAATTGAAGACACTGGCACGACGTGTGTTGTTTTTGCTGTAAAGCAGACCAACCAAATTTTGGTGTGTGCATTCGTCTAAATTCGACGACACATACAAGTGGAAGAGGTTTGAATTGTTTCGCAGACACTTTCGTCGGAGTTGTATGAGGTTGCCAAGGAAAAACTTCTCATTGAACTTTTTTCTTTGCTTACCTTTATACTTCGAGCTGACGATTGATGTTTGGGTAAAAAAGTTTCTTGTTGAAGAAGTTATTGAAAAATAACTTCGGTGGAGAATATCCACAAACAAGAAACAAGGGAACTGATGAGATCCAGTGGCGTGGATCGAAACTATAGTATTCCCTGCCTTACCCCTTGGCGAACAATGCCAAATCTTTTCCACTAATGAAATAGTTGTTTTAAAATATTAAATGGATATCTATTAAAAAATCCGCGACTTGTTAATGATTAAAAAAATCCAGGAATTGCTTACTATTCAAAATAGTATGAAAAAACTACGATTAGCTCAAGTTTCATAAAGATATTAAAAAAAACCGAGACTTGCACAAAATTCAAAAACTAATAAAAACCTAAAAACCCCTTGAAATGCCGACTTGAATCGCGATTTATTCAAAAAGCGCTCCGCGGATTTTTTTTTTGATTTTTCCCATCTATGAACATTGTAGTTTTGTTTCAGAATCCGCAAAAACTTCTGAGGTGTAAGCACATTTCACTTAAAGTCACACGGTGCTCGATCCGCGACTTGTTATGATTAAGAAACATTTTTAGAAAATCCATGGCTGAAATATGCATGGAATGCAGCCAACATTTCCCTTAATTGTCGATAATGGTGGCCTCCATTTGTTGATTTATAAACAAGTTTAAAATTATGGACTTAATGGATAATTGAAAAATATATTTTAAAAAAATCATCGACTTGTTCATGATTCAAAAAATATTAAAAAAGTTGACGCTTAGCTCAAGTCGCAAAAACATTTTAAAAAGTACGCAAAAACAACTAGTTTCAAAAAAAAATATTTTTTTTAAAAAATCCAAGCAAAGCTCAAATTACTCAAAAATATTTTTGAAAAAATCCAAGAATATCTCACTTTTCAAAATATTTTTTAAAAACTCAAATATATTTAAAAAAAAAAAATGCGAGACTTGCACAAGTTTAAAACTCATATTTCATGATCCAAGAAATATTAAAAAAATATTTAAAAAAATTACACCTGATGATGCAAAAATATTCAAACAATAGTTTTATAAAATATCCTCGCAGAATCCAAAAATATTAAAAAATCAACGCCTAGTTCATGATCAAAAAAAAATATTTTAAATTATAAAATATTAAAAAAATCCAAGAAACATATTTTTAAAAAATATTAAAAAAGTCCAAAAAATATTTTCATGAAAGTAAAAAAAAATTTAAAAATTCCACGCCCATTATCAAAAAAAAAAAGAAAAATAAATCAAAAATATTAAAAAATCCCATATTAAAAAAAAACAACAAAAATATTTTTAAAAAATTCACGCCTTGCTCATTATCCAAAAAATATTCAATAATAAATCCAAAATATTAAAAAAATCCCATATTAGAAAAAAACAAAAATATTTTTAAAAAATCCACACCTTGCTCATTATCCAAAAAATATTCAAAAATAAATCCAAAATATTACAAAAAATTCCATATTAAAAAAAAAACAAAAACAATTTTAAAAAAATCTACGCCTTGTCCATTATCCAAAAAATATTCAAAAATAAATCCAAAATATTAAAAAAATCCCATATTAAAAAAAAACAAAAATATTTTTAAAAAACCCACGCCTTGCCCATTATCAAAAAAAATATATATTAAAAATAAATCCAAAATATTAAAAAAATCCCGTATTAAAAAAAAAAAAAATTAAAAATCCACGCCTTGTCCATTACCAGAAAAAAAAAATATATATATATTAAAAATAAATCCAAAATATTAAAAAAATCCCATATTCAAAAAAAAAAAAAACAAAAATATTTTTAAAAAAATCCACGCCTTGCTCATTATCCAAAAAATATTCAAAAATAAATACAAAATATTAAAAAATCCCATATTAAAGAAAAACAAAAATATTTTTAAACCATTAGGAAAAGACCAAGGTCGGGCGGGGCCGACTATGTAATACCCTACACCAGTCGAAATATGTAAAAATGGAATAATTAGTATACATCCCAATACGCAAATTGGAGCCATATTTGGGGAAAATAGTTAAAATACCTAAAATCGGGAGGTACCGTTATATGGGGGCTACAAAAAAACATGGACCTATCTTAACAATTTTAAGTGGCGAAATTTCGTGGCCACTGGGAACCACATATGTAAAACTTCAGCTAGTTCAAGCAAAAAATGTGGCTAAGATCCCTAAAATACCTTAAATCGGGAGGTATCGTTATATGGGGACTATACCGAACCGTGGACCTATCTTGACATTTTTTAGTGGAGCAATTTCGCGGCCATTGAGAACCTCAAATGTAAAATTTCAGCTAGTTTGGGCAAAAAATGTGGCTAAGATCCATAAAATACCTTAAATCGGGAGGTATCGTTATATGGGAACTATACCGAACTGTGGACCTATCTTGACAATTTTTAGTGGAGCAATTTCGCGGCCATTGGGAACCTCAAATGTAAAATTTCAGCTTGTTTGGGCAACAAATGCGGCTAAGATCCTTAAAATACCTTAAATAGGGAGGTACCGTTATATGGGGGCTATACCAAAACTTGGACCGATATAGCCCATCTTCGAACTTGATCTTCCGACGGCTAAAAAAATGGTATTCCCCAATTTTCAGCGAAATCGGTCAACAAATGCGACCTGTATGTTGCGAACGGACGGACGGACGGACGGACATGCATTAATGGACTCAGAAAGTGATTCTATGTATATCCCTAGAAGGAACTATGGGTCTCTCTCGCTTCCTTTTGTATGTTACATACAAATGCACTAACACATAATACCCCTTACCACATAGTGGTGTAGGGTATAAAAATCCACGCCTTGCTCATTATCTAAAAAATAAATCCAAAATATTAAAAAAAAAACAAAAATATTTTTAAAAAATCCACGCCTTCCCCATTATCCAAAAAATATTTAAAAATAAATCCAAAATATTAAAAAAATCCCATATTCAAAAAAAAAAACAAAAATATTTTTAAAAAATCCACGCCTTCCCCATTATCCAAAAAATTTTCAAAAAAAAAAAATTCAAAGTATTAAAAAAATCCCATATTCAAAAAAAAAACAAAAATATTTTTAAAAAATCCACGCCTTCCCCATTATCCAAAAAATTTTCAAAAAAAAAATCCAAAGTATTAAAAAAATCCCATATTCAAAAAAAAAAAACAAAAATATTTTTAAAAAATCCACGCCTTGCCCATTATCCAAAAAATATTCAAACAAAAAACCCAAAATATTAAAAAAAAACAAAGATATTTTTAAAAAATCCACGCCTTGCTCATTATCCAAAAAATAAAAAAATATTACAAAACGTCCATATTTAAAAATATCTAGAAATATTTTTGAATATTAAAAAATACCACATTTAAAAAAAATCAAAAAATATGTATGATCAAATACACGTCTTGCTCATGATCCAAAGAATATTCAAACAATATTAAAAAAATCACACCATATGATGCAGAAATATTGAAACATTTGTTCGTTAAAAAAATCATCGCCTTCCTCATGATCCAAAAAATATTCACACAATATTTTGAAAAATTCCACGTCTTACCCGTACTTTAAAAAAATATTTTTAAAACAATCCCCACCTTGCCCATGATCCAAAAAATATTCAGAAGATGTTAAAAAAACATGACCCAAAGAATCCAAAAATATAAAAAAAACAAAAATCAATATTAAAAAAATCCAAGAAATATATATTTTTATAAGTTAAAAAAATATTCTAATAAATATTTTTATGAAAGTCAAAAATATTTTTAAAAAATCCACGCCTTGCGCACTATCCAGAAAACTTTTAAATATAAATCCAAAATATTAAAGGATCCCACATTAAAAGAAAGAAAAACATAACAAAAGTAGGTTTAAAAAAATACACGCCTTGCTCACTCAAAAATATTTTTAAAAAAATACACGCCTTGCTCATTCAAAAATATTTTTTAAAAAAAAAATACTCGCCTAGCTCATTCAAAAATATTTTTAAAAACCACGACCAATGGATGGAGGTCATGATCGAAAAAATATTCAAAAAATATGTTTAAACAACGCCTTGCTCATGATCCAAAAATATATTTAGAAATATGCCTTGCTCATGATGGGAGAATAATCACAAAATATTTTTTTTTAATCCACGCCTTTTATAAAAAATCCAAGCATTGGCGATGATAAACAAAAATTATATAAAAAAATCCACGGCTTGGTGGTTATTAATAAACATTTTTACAAAATTTAAGCCTTGGAGATGATAAAAAATACACGCTGAATGATTGAAAAATACATTTTGTATTTACAATCATGTGATTTATTAAAAATCCGTATTTTTAAAAAATATTTTAATAAATCCATGATTTGTGGATGATTGAAAAAATATGTTTTTAAAATAGGTTGATCACAAAATATTGAATTTAAAAATCTATGAAATATGATGAAAACTCGAGGAAATAGCACGTCTTGTGGATGATAGAAAACGTAAGAAACTTTAAAAAAATATAATTAAAAAAATATTTTTAATTTTAAATTTAGGAGGATGCAAAAAATGTATCATTTTGTTTAATTTTCTGGTCACTAATATTGATCTGTTGATCTACACGGCAATTGTCTCTTATAACAAAAATGAAGGGATGAGGATGCGTGGCTACATCCGAAGCTATAGTCTTCTCTGTATCCAAACGAAGTAATCCGATCCGATTTTCACAATTTTTTGTAGGATTCGTTTTTTAGCCACCACAATGAACTCTTAAAGTTATTTTATGGGCCTTTAGTGAATTTTCGTGAAAATTCACCTCTTTAACCCCATACAAATTAACGTTAAGCGATGGCCATCAAATTTCATATATAAGGTATTTGGATCAAACTGAAAAAAATTAGGGTAAAGGAGTACTAAAAAAATTTTATTTGGGTCGCCCTAACATGCATATATAAATAGTTTTCGCACCACTGTTCCACATAAGTTATGGTGAATTAAACGTACTTTATCTGTCAAAAAGTGATGTAATAAATGGATTATTTTTTTCTCCCTTCTTCCCCTGCCGTTTTATTACAAGATGATGGGACCCATGGTTTTTTTTCAACTTATGTACGAACGTATTTGTTTTTTCCTCAGTGTCTGCTTCTTAACAATTGTATATCCTGACCATTTTGTACAAAATCATGTTGTAAGTATTTATCATCATTAAAGGATTTGCTGTGATAGTTCTGTTTTGATGTTTGGTAAATAAATACAAATGTACATACAACAAGTGAAAGTGAAACCCAATAACAACAGGTCATGACCACTATTGCAGAGAATGCCCACATACAAATGTATGTGTGTATGTTTAGCTGTATGTCGGCAAATCCCGCCAAAATCAAAGGATCAACAGGGTGTCCAATTTTTTTTTATCTAAATAGTTCTTTTAGGGTTTGATTTATTTGACTGACAAATACATTGGCCTTCTTATTGTCCTTTGGTTCTTTGTTTTTATGAAAAATTACACCTATTAGGAACTATTATCTAAAATCAATGACGTTTTGGAAAAACACAATGGTGTTTTCCTACACAAGAAGACAAGAATTGTGCATTGATGGCAGTTTGACTCAAGACTCGTTAAAGGTTTAGTCTTAGTGCAGTGAAGTTGCTGAAAGTGACTTGTATCAAACAAATCCGTGACTTGTATCTAAATCCCGCAGAGAATAGCTTTCGAAAGATTTTCTAAAATTCGAGCCAATTAGCACAATTTTTAAAAAAAGATCGTAAGTAATATGGATTTTGGCAATCCTTTTGGTGGGAGAACCTCTAAGCAAAAAGTGGTGAAAATAGATCCACGTTCGAATACAGAGATTGCATTCGCGAATATGTCAAATAGAGATATACAGTGTTTGCAGGATATAAAAAGTACGGCCCGAACATAACGCATTTTCTTCTTTAAAGTACATATCCAGATATCACACACTAACTTCAGTCCCATTAAAAACAGTTTTGTATTATTGTAAGAAAATCATTTTCTTTAATGGCATAAAAACACCAAAACTTAACTATTTGACCAGAAGCGATAGAGTCCGTAAAAGCCAACTAAAAATTTAGAAAATTGCATTAAAAAAGAAAACATTTTATCAGGAGCCGGGCGATGCAATCTACGACTCATAGACTCCGAATCCAACTCGCAGTCTACATGACTGGCTTTCGTAATTTTTTCCTAGGTTGTACAATTTTTGAGATATATAAGTGTAATATAGGAAATTGCAGTCATGGCATTGATTTATAAGGAGACGATACAGTCAGTGAATTGAAACCTACTAAAATATCACAAAGGATGATGTTGTAGAACATTTTCACTGCTACACCATTTTCTTTAGTTCCATTTTGATAGGGCTAGCGGTTTCCCAGCAAAATCATCAAAATCGTCAAAAACTAAAAACCCCAAAAATGTAAATTTTTACCGTGATTCATTTAAAAAGAGCTCCGGCGATTTTTTATTTTTTGATTTTTCTCATCTATGAACACCAAACCCAGGTGTAAGCTTTTTTCATTTAAAGTTGGTTCAAGAGCGCCGTGATATACAATACAAATTACAGCAGATTTTAATACCATATAACCCAAGGTTGAGCATTAATTCCGTTTACGGTCGTTTTCAGCTACAAATTTGTTACTGATAGTGCATGATATTTATAGCAGATGTTATCACTTTATGATGCACAACAATAAATTTTTCTCCATTATTTTCTCCCAATATTTAACAACAAGTTGATATACGATTTCTGTCGAATATAAAGTAGCCTTCTACAGTCGTTCCTAGCCGTGTCCGAATTTGGTATTCCTCAAAAAGGCCCTTTAGGCTCTGTAGGATGACACTAACTGATACCCGGTCCTCAGTTAAAATAGGAAAGAACTTCTTGGAACAGTTTAATACCAAAAGAGGTTTCAGAACAAGGAGGCAGCTTTTGTGTGATCAATTTAACTTTCTGCTTGAAAAGTTTATACGAGATGCAAACAATAAAAGAAATGGCAGAAAATACCCCAATAGCCAAATGTAACTTACTTGGGTCTGGCAGTAAACAGAGACAAGACCAAGTTGATTTTATTGACGCACAATGTGTCTATAGAACTCGAAACAACTGTGGAAGTTGGTACCAATAATTTTGAGGTAGTTAAGGACTTCGTCTACTTTGGCACCGCCATAAACACATCAAACAACTTCAGTTGTAAAGTACATACATACGTATGTTCCCACAACATCCATGAAGGGAAAAGGGAGGCTTCGCTCATATCAATGAGAGATCCGATTCAGTATGGCTCAATAATATGGGACCTAGTTTTTATCGTGGGGTCCGAACGGCATTTCCTACAAAACCACTTGTATAGAAGTTTTTCATGCCTTAAATACTCAGGAAATGTAAGCCAGCATTAAACAGAGGTGATCTTCCAACGCAGACAATTTTGATGTTTGGTCAGGAATAGAACTGCTGAGCTTCTGAGCTCTGGACCTGCTTACCACTGCATCACGCTGGCTCCCGTCAATTGTGAAGTACGAAGAGGAATAATATTGGCCACATTTTGTCAAACAAATCCGTGTATTGCATGGTTCCGAAGCCTGGGTACTTGCGCAGGCTAATAAAGTAGTTATTGGTGTATTTGAGAGAATTTTTTTCGAAAAACTTACGGGCCAATATGCGTTGACGGTGAATATCGACGTCGTATGAACCACTAGCTGTATACGACGACGTAAGTATAATTAAACGTATCGAGGTACGAAGATTGCGTTAGCTAAGCCATGTCATAAGAATGAGTGATGATGATGAAAAAGGCGTATAAATATGAGCCACATGTCGGTAAACTCCGAACTGGAAGACGATTGTTTCAGTGGAGTAAACAAGTGGAAGACGAGATCGAAGTAATACCGTATTCCAAACTGCAGAAGTAATCCAACATAAAGAGAGAAATCGAAATATTTTCTTAGCTCGGCCTATAGGAAAAATGTTCTGCAGAGAGCCACCTATGTAAGCAAGTCTTTGAGATCATGTCCACAACAGTTAAGGGGAAACCAATATTTAGGACCATTCCTACTCCAGGTTGTAACTGAATGCTATAATTACACCCTCCACCATAATATGGATGGTATAATTAAATTTATTCTTGATTAGGGTAAAATTCTAAGTCGATATAACCATTTCCGTCTGTCCGTCCGTCCGTCTGTTGAAATCAAGATACAGCTGGCAATTTTTAAGATAGAGCTTTGTATTTTGGTATTGAAGTTTCTATTACTCCTAAGGTATTTGTTATTGCACATGGGCTATATCGGTGCACGTTTTGATATAGCCCCCCATAGAACGGTACCACCCGATTTTCGGTATTTTGCAGGTTTTAGCCTCATTATCACACAAAAATGACTGAAATTTGGTACTTAGTCTTCGTTGGGGGTATAAAACTTTCCGCCAGAAACTTGTCGGTAGAGGTCCACGCCTTCATATAGCCCCATAGAACGGTACCTCCCGGTTTTCGGTATTTGAATGTTGTGGCCTCAATATTCCACCGAAATGGCTGAAATTTAGGTATTTGGTCTTCATTTGGGGTTTTAAACGTTTCATATGGAATTTGTCGGTATAAGTCCACGCCTTAATATTGTCCCCCTAGAACGGCAACTCCCGATTTGGGTAATTCTGAATGAATGTAAAAGTTGGTTTGAAGGTTTTACCGAAATATCGGAAATTTCGTATTTAGTCTTCTTTGAGTCTAAAAACTTTCCGTCAGAAATTTGTAGGTATAGATCGACGTTTTGATATGGCACCCATGGAACGGTACCTCCCGAATTTCGATATTTTGAAGGTTAGAAACATTGTTTTACCGAAGTTGCTGAAATTTGGTATTTAGTCGTCTTCATAAACCAAAGGATACTAATTTTTCCATTTTACTTCAATACAACTCGTGGTGGAGGCTATAACAAGTGCGACCTGGCCGAACTTAACGCCGTTCTTACTTGTTATACCCCCTCAGTATATATGCTAACGAGGGTATATACACTTTCATACGGGCAAAATGTGCATCATCGAAATAATGGTTTCAAAATGTGCATCATCGAAATAATGGTTTCAGACCCCAAGTATGTTTGGACGAAATCCGTTTCAGACAATTTGGAGTTGATTTAGCCATGTCCGTCCGTCTGTCTGTCTGGCTGGCTGGAGCGCACGATAACTCTCGAATGGATCAACCGATTCGGTCCAAAATTTGGCTTTCGTAATATTTTGTTCAAACTTAGTTATATAGGCTATATCGGCCCACCCCTTCCGGTACAAAAGTTCTAAAATGTTCGGAAAATTTGTGCGAACCATAACTCTCTAAGGGAGGAAGCAATTTGATCCAAACTTTGCACATCTGTTCTGTTGCATCAACTTGTATTGACTGCCGCCTATACGCCGGTACAAGTTTCATCAGGGGCAAGTCCATACTGCCTGAGAAAATAGCCTGAAAGGTGCAAAAAACCCTATGATACAGTGTGTAGTGGTTAGAGCGCAAGATAAATCTCGAACGGATCTGCCGATTCGGTCCAAAGTTTGGCCTTCGTAATATTATGTCCAAACATAGTTAAAGTTCGAAGATAAGCCATATCGGTCCACTCCTTTAGGTACCTCCCGCACAAATGTTCAAAAATTGTCGGGAAAATTGTGCGCAAAATAACTCCTGAAGGGTGTGGCCGATTTGGTCCATACTTTCAGGTTCGAATATGGACTTTATTTGTCGACTTCTTCGGGTACCTATCACACTAAAATTTGGATTAGTTCACTTTAGGACCTGCTTCCGAATCGCTTTGAATTTTGTTGCAGCAACTTGCATTTGCTGCTTCAATTACGACGGTAAACGCTTTTTTAGGGGCAAGTCCATACTTCTTGAGAAAACAGCCCGAAAGGTGTAAAAACCCCTATGGCACCATATGCAGTGGCTGGAGAACATCATAACTCTCGAACTAATCCCCCGATTTGGTCCAAAAATTTGGCCATCGTCATATTTTGTCCAAACTTCAGTTTCAGTTCGAAGATGCGTAATACCACCGGTACACAGCATCCGGTGCTTCCCCCTACAATGTCATTTAAATGGTATGTACTATGTCTCTTGAACGGGTCAACCAATTTAGTCCAAACTTTGGATCTCCTAACATTTTGTCCAAATTTAATTAAACTTCTAAAATGACCCATATCGGTCCTCTCCTTTGGATACCTCCCCACAAAAGTTCAACATTTGTGTCCATGTGCAGTTTAGGGTCTGTTCGGAATCCTTTGGAAATGCATACCGAGGCTGTTCGATATGGTCCTATTTACAGCGATATTATGTTTTCTGTGGACAAGTCCATGCTTGCTGGCATACCGAATTCCTGCGTAGATGTCTTGTTTCTTTATCTCGTAAAATAACTTACTTACAGCGTTAGCCTAATTAAAAGTATTATTTACCGTGCACCTGGACGAAACAAATATTTTACTGTTTCCGTTTATTCAATTTTATATTGCCTGAATTAAAAAAAAAACTATCTCTCTGATGATACTGCAATTGTTTGACCAGCAATTTAATGCTTTGTCTGGGTTATTTTCTATTAAATTACTTCATCGCAAAGCAAAACAAATAAAGGTTCTACCTTCTGCTGCTGACGTCTAACCGTTAGCCTATGGTATCTAAACAAAGTTATAAATTAAAAAGTCTGAAGGAAATGAAAGAAAAAAATTGTGAAACACGGACAGCTGCTTTAATTGTTATTCTCTTCCACTGAAAATTGTTCTCCAATATTGAGCGGGGTTTAATAATCAAAAATATTTTGAAGAATCTTTATCTTGGTTTTGATTTGATTCGCATAACGCGACCACAAACCACAAAGTAAAACATTCATTATACGATCAAAGTTGATCATATCATCCCGGTGGCTGTTGACAGCCCACAATACAAAATAAACACCAATCATTGGCGGCAAAGGCATCATCAGCAGCCGCAGTATCATCGGACATTGAACATAACTATCAACATGAAATAAATTCTTTATAACCACAACCTCTTCTAATTGTTTCGCTTATAAAGCCATCCAGCATAGCTGCAGCATCCATGTTTTAATCCTCGTCAAAATAATCATCTGCTTTGTCATGATCGTTGGTTATTACGAAAATTAAGGTTTGTGTTGAAAAAATCTCAGCAATTAAATACACAGTATTTAAAAGTATAAAATAATCTCAGGGAAACGTATTTGATGTAGATCATAATGCCCAAAAATATTGGGTTTTATGTCCGATGTTATATGGTGGACATAACTCCCAACAAGTTTTGGTAGTTACATGCATATGTATGTCCGAGCTCATTGACAGACATAAGTCCTAAATTAATTTTGGGAGTTATGTCCGTGGGCGTAATATCTGAGCACCGGCCTGCCATATAGATGTTACTCAAGACTGTGACGGTAACATGGAACGTGTTCGTAAAGCTAAGGTCCCTATAATAACTTACAGGTATTTTTACAAGGGAGTGGTGCCAAGGCTAACCCTAGAATGTCCCTATCAGATTCGTTTCTTTATCGTAAATTGACTACTATCCTTAAATTGTAGGTTATTTTGAAATCACAGTCGTCTTAAAAAAAATCATCCGAATTATAAAAACATAAAATTATCGAACATACAAAAAGACAGACATTGACATGACATTCAAGTCGATTGGTCTCCGAGTCTATAATATCTAAAACATCAAAAGTAGTAAGTAAAACTTTTAGAATACGACAACAACAACATGGAATGGGAGCTCAAAGCATCCAAAGATGAATCCAAAAAAACTAAGAAATAATCACCAACTAACTTCAAACATGGTGGATGACAGGCAAGAAACAGCTACAGTATCCCAAAAGATGCAAGCGAAACCACCACCATCAGCACAACAAAAACAAATTGGCTGAAGTTTTACGCGCATGCGTATGGCAGTTGATGTGGATCTTAAAGCGCTATTAAAGCCGTCTTGGTGATGATGGCGTTGGTGCTGTTGATTGTGGCTGTGTTTTAGGTTGTTGTTGTTGTGGTTGTTTTTTGTTTGAGGTTGCCT
Source organism: Musca autumnalis (assembly GCF_047663935.1). Classification (NCBI taxonomy): domain Eukaryota; kingdom Metazoa; phylum Arthropoda; class Insecta; order Diptera; family Muscidae; genus Musca; species Musca autumnalis. The sequence goes on from NW_027412088.1 coordinate 76,211,677, forward strand.
TTTTTAAGTATCATCGTCATCAACGTTTGATTGCTTTTTTATGTTGATGCGTTCATTTTGAAAATTGCTCTGATTTCTGGTTTACTTCTTAACGAAAGGTGGTCTAACTTTGTTTGTGGTTGAGGCGTGGTATGAGCAGCAGCTAATGGAACGGACGTTCAAAGTTTTTTTAATGCATCACAGCTCGAAGAAGTTCTTTTATGGTTAACGGCGTAACTGACATTTTGTTTTGTGGTCGTTGTTTTTCATCTCTGTTGATCAAGACCACAACAACATCATCAACCGATGAGCTGATCCGTTGTTTCATAAAATATTCAATACAAACTTGAGGTTTGGCAGGGAATAGACCTGCCATGAACATTGTAAATGCATCATAATCATCTTTATCATCATGAAAACGCTTTATGATGAAATTATTAACATTTGATGAGTGCAAGACGATCACTAATAGCCGCTGTTCGCATGTAGGCGCAGCCACTACTTACTTTGGATAAATGAAGCATCCATCCATTCGCCTTCTAGCTTTATCCATTAACTTTAGACTACCTAGAGTTGGAAGTTAATTAAGCAACTAAATCGAACACCATAAGAATAATAAGAAGAATGTGGAAAAAACGTATAACAAAAAAAAATTGAAGTTGCAGAATTGATGGCATTCATTAGAGTTTCCGTTTTTTTTTTTTTTTTTTTTTTTTTTGAATAAAGTGCGTTAAGACGTACATACTTAATAAAATATGGGGTTTTTGGACTCACACACATTGAACATTATAACACTGTACAACGAAATTTAAACTCTTTTAAAGTTACAAGAAAAAAATCGGCCAAGTTATGAAAGAGGGACGAAATGTCTCCAACATTTCGTTTATTAGCGTTTTAAATTTTTCTTTTAACTTTTCCATTTTTAAAAAATTGCGAAATATTGGAATTATGAAAATATAAAAATAAAAAAAAACTTATGACCTCAAGCTCAAAGAAGAATTTTATTTATCTTTTCCATTTTATTTACTATACCCTACACCACTATGTGGAAAGGGTATTATTATTAAGTTTGTTTTGGGAAAAAATCATGTAACACCGCGAAATATTATTCGTAGACCGCCAATGTTGTATACCAATCTTCATATCTCGTCGAGATGAAGCGATTTTTAGATGTGTGTCCGTCCATTATAAATAGTAATCCAACTCCAGGCCGCAATTATTGACCGATCGTCACGAAATTTTGCATGTAGGTCGGGTTTAGACCAGAATAGACAACTATTGTTATTGGGGATGATCGTGAAATATTTAGCTGGTGAAATGGACTTGAAATTTGTGTGATACCCTTGGTCAAATGTAATGTAATACCTATAAAATTGGTCGTTTTTTCATTTAATGATTGGGTAAAAATCAGCGAAAACTACTTCTACTTCGTTTGATATTTCTTTTTTTATACAAATGTTAATTTTGAAAAAAAAAAACATTGTATCTATGTATATGGGCAATATTTTTGAAAATTTAACATAGTTGAAGCCAAGGTTTAGCCTTTAACAACTCGCGAAATGTGGTTGAATATTATACAAATTAAATGCTTTCGGATAAAATGAAATATTTTTAGACTTGGCAAAAAATATTGGCCTTAAAAGTTAATTTGCGTACAAGCTGTGGCTAAATTTATGCTAAATAATGGGTTAAAATGGGTTGAAGCCAACGTGTTTTTTTCTTGTTTTCTCTCGATTTGTGATTTAAAAAAAAATGATGCTGACACTTTGAAGCCAGATTTTAAGAGTTTTTTGAAATTTTCTTCTAAATTCGTTCCACAAACAGGTTTTTCAAAAAAATCGTATATAGGATTGTAGATCTCGCGATTCTGAGTTATTTGGTATATGTGTCGTGAATGTAGCCTACGCAGCTTCACAGAAATCTGCATTCAAATACGAAAATTTTGTGCGAACATTTTTCTAAAAATCATATTTTTCGGGCCTTATTTTTACAATTGTCATTCGATTTACTCGTACTTGATTGCAAATTTTAGATTGCGGATCTAATAAATCTTTACTCGTGAAATTCCATCTACTAAAACGCGAGATACAAGAAATTCCAAGGTAGGAAAATCACCTAGAATTGTTTTCGAAAATATCGCGCATTTTATCGCGTATTCTGGGGGCTGTTTCTACTGCAATGAAAAAACTAGTGCAGCAACTTCGTTTTTGTGGAAACAGAGATTTAAAAACTTCACTGATAAGGGAGCTACATTAATTTTATCCCAAAAAATAGTGTGTGATGCTACATCCACGGTTCCTGATTGATCGCCTTGAGATAGATATATATCGATGTAGACTTTCGTGGTGACACTGAAACCGGATGCGGAACAAAATGTATTGTACCTTGCACATATTAGACATGTTTTATAGGTTTTTTAATGCTTAGATGCAGCCCATGCTACATCTAAGCATCCAAGTTATATTTCGAGAAATATACGGGGGCGGTTCGGAAACTTCTTAGCCTATCAATGAAAGAGAATAGTTAGTTTTTCAAACATATTTTTATTTTTCAATATAATCTCCTGAAACTTTAATACACTTAGTCCAACGCTTTTCTAGCAATTCTATCCCTTGATTAAAATAGGTTTCCTCAAGGTCTTAAAAATAGTTGTTTACAACTGTAATAGCATCTTCATTTGAGGTAAAACGCTTGCAGCAAGGCATTTTTTTAGATTTGGGAACCAGTAAAATTCACTGGGAGCTAAATCAGGAGAATAAGGTGGGTGGTCAAGCAACTCGTACTTTAATTCGTTGATTTTAGCCATTGTTAAAACACTCTTGTGCGCTGGTGCGTTGTCTTGATGAAAAATTATTTTTTTGTGTTGTAAGCCAGGACGTTTTTCTCGAATTTGTACATTTAATTGATCCAAACGGTTGCAATAGTACTCTGAATTTATTGTTTTACCCTTTTGCAGATAGTCAATCAATAAAATACCTTTGAAGTCACAAAAAACCGTTGCCATAACCTTACCAGCCGATTGAATTGTTTTTGCCTTCTTTGGGGCACTTCCTCCAGCTTCAGTCCATTGTTTGGATTGTTCTTTTGTCTCTGGAGTATAGTGGTGGATCCATGTCTCATCAACAGTTATGAAACGACGCTTAAAATCCATTTTATTTCGCTTAAAACGATCCAAACAAGCTTGAGAAATGTTCATTCTTATGCGTTTTTGATCGACTGTTAACAAATGCGGCACCCATCTTGCAGAAAGCTTTTTCATCTGTAGTTCTTCATGCAAAATTAAATGCACTCGATCATTTGAGATGCCCATGATATTAGCAATTTCACGCACTTTTATTCGTCGATCATTTAATACCATATCATGCACTTTGGCTACAATTTCTGTTGTTGTTGCTGTTTTTGGACGTCCACTACGTGGTTAATCTTCAATGCGTTTAAATTCAGCAACCCAATTTTTTACTGTTGCATATGAAGGAGCACTTTGAACTAACACATTCACCATATCATTATGAATTTCTTGTCCCGATAAACCTTTTTTATTTAAATATTTAATGACAGCACGCATTTCTAATTTTTCCATTGTAAAAAAATTGCGGATGCGTCTTTTTTGAACACCTGTTTCTATATGAAGGAGTTGCCAGATCGAAACAAAATTTAACATGTGTTCATAACAGAGATGGAAGTTTCCAAAACACTTAACTTTTTTCTGTTTATACCGCGCTTTTTGTGCTAGGCTAAGAAGTTTCCGAAGTTTTAAAAGATATGGTCTTGTTGTACCTGAAAGGGGCAAAACGATTTTGATAATTACGCGATTTACACATATTTTAATAATGCATACAAGTTAAAGCGGTTTAATGACTTATATTAGTACTCCTATATAATTTTTCCAATATTTTCAACTTTAGAATGCATGTGAAAACTATTATTCCAAACCAAAATTTGGTTTTTTTGTAACACAAATATGTGCTTAATATCCTAACTACTATCCCGATGATTATAGGTTTGGCCTCATTTGATTCCCCGCGGAGTATTTATTTAAAACTGTTATTTTTTTGTAATTTTTGACGGGTAAATGGACCTATTTTTTTTTAAAAAAAATCGGATTACATTTAAGATTTTGTCAATTTTTTGTAAATTCGGCGAATGCTGAGTAACATTTTACAAATATTATGCAATCTACTTAATGACGTCACTTCGTGGTAACTTTTTAGTGACAATTGTGCTCAGTAAAATAATTAGCGTTTTTAAAATAATTTTTTCTTAAAAGAAGAAATAAAACCGCGATAACATTTGTCCGCAACAACCAACAATCTACTCGCGAGCGGATTTGTACTGGGGAATTTTTTTCTTAGCCTATGTACCAATAATCTTTAATGTAGCGCGAAAAGAAAAAAATACATTTTTTGGAAATGGAATATGAAATAATTGGCAACAATTCCCATATACCCTCGTAAGCATAAATGTTGAGGGTATAAAAATGTCAGTCTTCCGGTGGGATATTGACGTCACAACCTTCAGAAATCGGGAGATACCGTTCTAGGCGGGCTATATCGAAACGTGTACATATACCGACGAATTTCAGTTAGAAAGGCTCCTACCTCCAACAAAGACTAAATACCAAATTACAGCCATTTCGGTGGATTATTGTGGCCACAACCCTCAAAAAAACCGAGAGGGGGCAATATGAAGGCGTGGGCCTATACCGACAAATTTCTGGGAGAAAGTTCTATACCCCCAACGAAGACTTTACACCAAATTTCAGCCATTTCTGAGGAACATTGAGGCCACAACCTTCAAAACACCGAAAATCGGGATGTAGGTTCTATGGGGGTTATATGAAGGCGTGGACCTATAGCGACAAATTTCATATGAAATGTTTAGTACCTCAAATGAAGTCCAAACACCACATTTCTGCCATTTCGGTGGAATATTGGGGCCACAACCTTCAAAATACCGGAAATGGGGAGGTACCGTCCTATGGGGGCTATACTAAGGCGTGGACCTGTACCGACAAGTTTCTGGGAGAAAGTTTTATACCCATAACGAAGTCTAAATACCAAATTTCAGCCATTTCTGAGGAATATTGAGGCCACAACCTTCAAAACACCGAAAATCAGCAGGTACCGTTCTTTGTGGGCTATACTAAGGCGTGGACCTGTACTGACAAGTTTCTGGGAGAAAGTTTTATACCCATAACGAAGACTTAATACCAAATTTAAGCCATTTCCGTGTGATAATGAGGATAAAACATTCAAAATATCGAAAATCGGGTGGTACAATTCTATGGGGGCTATATGAAAAGGTTGACCGATAAAGCCTAGTTGCAATACCAAATATCCTAGGAGTAACAGAAACTTCTGTAACAAATTACAAAGCTCTATCTTAAAAATTGCTAGCTGTATCTTGATTTCAACAGACGGACGGACAAACGGACATGGTTGTATCGACTTAGAATTTTACCCTTATCAAGAATATATATATACTTTATAGGGTCTCCGATGAATATTTCGATGTGTTACAAACTGACAACTTTAATTATACCCTCCATATTTTTTTATATGTATTTCAAAGTAATAAACATTATTTTAGTGATTAATAAAGAAAAGTGCATTCATCTGTGCGACACGAAATCATTTTTGAGACAAAATGTCGAAAGGTCATAGCCCTAGTGTACTTCCTTCGCACTTATTTTGACAAAATTTGGAGACTGTATCCGTTACCATTCTAAAGATATTCGCATAGAAAATCGAAATTTATAGGAGGTACCTCAACTTATGATGCTATGTAGATGACGCATCACCGCGAAATTTCAAAAGTTATTATAGCCTTTTGATTGCTTGAGTGGAGTATTCCTATAGCCTTTGTTACATTAAGGCGATGCTGTAATATACTCTCAACATTATACTCTCAACAGTTCAGCGGTTTTTGAGTTATTAAGGTACAAACAAACGGACATACATTTTATCTGTTTTATATATAGCATTTCCAGATTAAATGAAACCTTTTTCATATTAAATGAAACCTTTTCCAAATTAAATGAAACATTTTCCAAATTAAACGAAACCTTTTCCAAATTAAATGAAACCTTTTCCAAAATAAATGAAACCTTTTCCAACGGAAATGAACCCTTTTCCAATTGAAATGAAACCTTTTCCATTTGAAATGAAACTTTTTCCAAATTAAATGAAACCTTTATTTTTTATTATAAGGAACTTGAAACTAATATCGATTTTTATTGTTTTAAATAAAAATGTTAACATCAATTGATGTAATTAAAACAAGTATAGTTACATAGGTATGTATTTGTGAATAAACCTTACAGTAGTGGGATTTTTTAACTCATTTTTACCTATACCGACAAAAATCGGTAAAATTAAATCGCAAAATTATTATTGACAATTTTCAATAAAAGTTGGCATCAATGTTGCTGTCGGTAAAGGTTAGCGACTACTTTTTATTCATCTTTAACTTAATCGTTAATTACCGAAATTATGGGCATTTTAATTTTAACGACTTTTGTCGGTAAGGACAACAATGTGTTACAGAATCTCACTACAGGTATCATTGTTTTTTTTTTCGACTCTTTTTTAGCACTTATTTCATAATTTTAACTTTATTTTTATCAATAAACGAAAAACAAAAGCTGAAATTCTTGATTGTTTTGTTAAATATAGATCTGGAAATGAGAAATATATCAATTGACTATGTTAACATAATACTTTTCTTACGTAGTCAGTCCCTTCAGTTTCCTGCTTGGGAAATTTCAATACAATCGCCTTTTCGAACAATCTGATTTTTCTGTTGAATGCTGCGCTCTATCGCCTCAGTTATGTTATGGCCAGATGAAGAATCTCGAAGTTCAGTTGTAGCGCAGCATTTTATTTTTGAAAATGCATTCTAAATCGGTTGAACTTTGGGAATATGGCTGCAGGAATTTAAGTTGATATCTGTTTAATTCTAATAAAGTTCTTATGTCATTCCTCATACGTATTTGCTGATTATCCATTATCAGAAATGAGTTTTCTAAGTCTGGTGTAATCTTCCTCAAAATACCTTCTATAAATTGTTTGAATTTGTCTGCATTCACACTTAAACTTGAAATTATATTATGGTACACAAAACCCCCGATTTTATTTACTGCCATTAGAGTTACATATCGATCTTATAATGAAAGCAGCACAGTTTGAGAATTAAATCCACTATACGAGTATTAAATGTTCCCTTTGTTGAAGTATCCATCTTGGAAAATACCGAGCCTTTTTTTTCTTAACTCCGACGTTTTCGGCTCGTTCTATTTCGACTGAGGCTGTTTTAAAGTAATTTTAAATTTCCGTATTTCATTTTTTGGAAAACATAGTTTTTTATTGTTAAGACTGAAGAAAAAACTATGAAATAATAACTCAAAAAACAAAAAAAAAAATAATAAATTAAAAAACAATAGTATCTGTAACGGTTATTCACAAATACATTCCTATATAACTATATTTGTTATAATAACATCAATTGATGTTATTATTATTTTATTTTAAAACAATAAAAATCAGTATCAGTTTAATGTTCATTATAATAAAAAAAGGTTTCATTTAATTTGGAAAAAGTTTCATTTCCGTTGGAAAAGGTTTCATTTCAATTGGAAAAGGTTTCATTTCAATTGGAAAAGGTTTCATTTCCGTTGGAAAAGGTTTCATTTAATTTGGAAAAGGTTTCGTTTAATTTGGAAAAGGTTTCATTTAATTTGGAAAAGGTTTCATTTAATTTGGAAAAGGTTTCATTTAATCTGGAAATGCTATATATATAGAAAAAATATCGACGCCTTACTTGTCAACCTCGTATCTTAAAAAATAAAATAATAAAACGATGCATTTTTTGATACATTGGTGATTTTGTAAGTGTTCTAATGCAGTTATTATAAAATTCCATAATAATTGGATTTAAACTTTTAATCGCTCGATGTACCAAAAAATGATGGTTTGTTATCTCTCCTTAAAAACATTTTTACGAGGTTAAGGAAGTAAGGCATTGATATGTAGGGTGGAGGTTTTTTTTCCGTGTAGGCGGTGTTAGACCTGAATATAACATACTAGCAAAATGCCCGCTACTTCGTATGCGGAAAGGGTATAAAAACAAATAACAATATATAATATGAAAATGGAGAATTTTAATCAATATTTATTTTAGTACTGTTCGTCCCTTTTTAGTTCGATTATCTCACCTTTACACATTAACAGCGAGACAAACGTTGCAATACTCACTCTAACTCCAAAACATACATATTCCAGCGCAGTCCCTACACCCAACAAATTGAGTACACTTATAGCACGTTTTTCGACGACATGTCTTAATCCTACACTAATTTTAATACAATATAAAAACAGTAATCGTAGTTCTAAATCTCAAGATTCCAGGTGTATCCGTTCATCCAACTCCAAACTGTATCATTTCGTATTCTTCGTACCCATTAGTAAGGTTTTCGAAAACTACCTCAATTCTTCACTTAAACAGTAATCTCAATTCCACATTTTAGGATTTCAACTCTATCCGTTCATACAAATCCAAATTGTACCAAATTTAGTACCATTTAGTACTTTTCGTACCCATAAGTACAAATTTTCAAAACTATCTCAGTGCTATGTTCAAACAATAACCTTAATTCCAAATTTCAGGATGCAAGATATATCCGATCACTCAAATCCAAATTTGGTACCATTTAGTACTATTCGTAATAAAAGTACGAATTTCTAAACCTACCTCTATCAACACCCCAACATCAATTTTAATTCCCAATTTCACGGTTCCAAATGTATCCTATCAATGAAAGCCAAATTGTACCATATTTAGTACCATTTAGTACTTATCCAACCAATAACTAAAAATTTCCACAACTTTGTCAATGCTACACTCCAACAGTACTCCTTATTTTAAATCTCGGGATTTCAGTTATATCCGTCCACCCAAATCCAAATTGTACCAAATCTTGTACCTTAGTATTATTCGTACCCATGAGTACGAATTTCCACAATTACCTCAATCCTACACGCCAACAGTAACCTTAATTCCAAATTTCAGGATTACAGCCGCATCCAATCACTGCAATCCAAATTGTACCAAATTTGGTACCAAACCTACTTCTATCAACACTCTAACAGTAATCGTAATTCCGAATTTCAGGATTCCAAATGTATCCGATCACACAAATTAAAATTGTACCAAATTTGGTACCATTTAGTACTTTTCGTACCCTTAACTAAACATTTCAAAAACATCATCAATTCTACACACCAACAGTAATCCTTATTCCGAATCTCGGGATTCCAGCTATATCCGTTCACACAAATCCAAATTGTACCAGATTTGGTACCATTTAGTACTTTTCGTACTCATTAGTAAAAATTTTCAAAACTACCTCAGTGCTAAGTTCAAACAATAAGCTTAATTCCGAATTTCAGGATTCCAGATAGATCCGATAACTCAAATCCAAATTTTGTACCATTTAGTACTATTCGTATCCAAAGTACGAATTTCCAAACCTACCTCTATCAACACTCCAACATCAATTTAAATTCCGAATCTCGCGATTCCAAATGTATCCTATCACTGAAATCCAAATTGTAACAAATTTAGTACCATTTAGTACTTTTCCCACTGATAACTAAAAATTTCCAAACCTTCATCAATCCTACACTTCAACAGCATTCCTTATTCCAAATCTCGGGATTCCAGCTATATCAGTTCACTCAAATCCAAATTGTACCGAATTTTGTACAATTTGTACCCATGAGTACGAATTTCCACAACTACCTCAATCCTACACGCCAACAGTAATCTTAATTCCAAATTTCAGGATTACAAGTGCATCCGATCACCGTAATCCAAATTGTACCAAATTTAGTACCATTTAGTACTTTTTGTTCCCATAGGTCCGAATTTCCAAACCTACCTCTATCCAATACTCCAACAGTAATCATAATTTCTAATTTCAGGATTCTAAATGTATCCGATCACCCAAATCCAAATTGTACCAAATTTGGTACCATATAGTACTTTTCGTAGCCATAAGTACGCATTTTCACAAGTATCCCAATCCCACACTCCAATAGTAATCGTAATTTCAAATTTCACCATTCCTGCTCTATCCGATCACTTAAATTCATATTGTACTAAATTTGGTATCATTTAGTACTTTTCGTACCCAAAAGTACGAATTTGCAAAATACCTCTATCCTACACTCCGACTGTAATCCTAATTCTAAATTTCAGGATTCCAGGTCCATCCGTTCCCCCAAATCCAAATTGTACCTTATTTGGTACTATTTAGTACCTTCCGTACCCATATGTACGAATTTCGAAAACTACCTCCATATCTCATACCTACACTCCAACAGTAATAGTAATTCTAAATTTCAGAATTCCAACTTTATCGGTTCGCCCAAATTCCCATTTACCCAATTTAGTACTATTCGTACACATGAGTACACATTTTCAAAACCACCTCCTAATATCAACTTATCTTCTAAGTTTTGATTTTCATTCCAAATTTCAAGATTTTAGCTCTGTCCGTTCACGTTATACCAAATGGTACTAAATTTAGTAACTTTTAGTACTTTTCGTACACTTATAGTTCGAATTTCCAAAAACCCTTTGGTACACCTTTCTAACTCTAAATCAGTGAACCTCATTCCAAATTTTAGAATTCTAGCTCTTCGCGTTTGCCTAATACTAAGGGTACCATATTTAGTACCTTTTAGTACTTTTCGTACTGTTCTAGTTCGAATTTCCAAAAACCGAGCCTTATCTGACCTATTCGGACCATGAGTGACTCTCACCCAAAATTTCAAGATTCTAGCTCCAGCCGTTTAGCCTGGGCGTTGATTATCAGTCAGTGAGTCAGTGAGTCATCATTACTGAACTCTTTTATAAGTATAGATATATAAATTGGCGAAAAAGGATTTTGTTCGCTTCGCTTTTGTTCTCACCTGTTCTGTACTCTGGATTTCCTCGCCAATATCCTTAATCTACACTTATATACAAAAACCATGAATAGAAATGTTAAGTTTTAATTATAGTTTCAAGGCCAACGAGTGTTTTCGAATCCTTAACTATAGTAGTAAATGCATCTTCTTCTCATTCAATTCAATAACATCAACATTGTCTCATAATTTTTGTGATTTGTCTTTTTTTAATCTTTAAATCCTAAAAAACTATTTCCTTCAAAAACATTCCTAGATGCGTGTGTGGTCCTTGTCGGTCGGCACGTTTGAACTTTGTGTTTAGTAATGTTTGCAGTTAAGAAGTCAAATGACCTTATTCCCATAACAATAAATGCAATTATAGGCCAAACATAAACAAACAATTAAATCTAAAAAGGAGTTTCGACTTTCTTTCAGAAAATGCAGAAGTAGAGAAGAAGGAGACCACAATCCAATTCAAAACAATAAATTCTTAAGGACACACACACACTGCACTCTGCAGTCACTTAAACAAGCCGCCAAAAATTAAATGACATTCACACAATGAACTCAATCCGATCAAGAAAAAAAAACACCACAATAAGGATAACAACAAAAACAAAAGGAAATAGGGAGGAAACAAACGATGACTCCCTAGAGGCAGGAGGTCTGTTCTACACGACACACAAACACAACACCTTAAATACCAAATTGTTACAAAACATTTTGCCTTTAAGTCAATTACAATAATCTTAACAAACAAGATAAATATCAGTTGCCAAAACAGATAGAATTCCTTGTTTTGTTTGGGTACTAAAATGGATTTTGTGTGGCATTGAAGCTTGGCTGGTTTTGGCAAAGGCCAACAATTTTCAGGCTCTTCCTTTGCTAACAAAATAAATAATGAATTGCAAGCAAGCAATTTTTGCTAATCCTCATGTAATCTCCTTAAGATGTTCAAGTCAATCTCTTTAACTTGATGGACATGTGGACATGAGGTTTAACACATAACATATGAAACAGTGTGTACTCTCAGCTAAGAATTCGAGCTAGCAGCATATGTCAGCGAATGAATAATTTTTGTGAAAACAGCATGGGAGCACGCTTCTACTTAACGTGAGACTAAGGCGTTGCGCAAGCTCATTTGATATTTTCTTGAGTTTATTGAAATATTTTAACAAGTTTGAAACACTTCTCGGTTAGAGATGCAACACAAACTATTTGGGTGGTCCAAACGTTAACAATGTTGAATACTTATAAATTAAGAGACTTTAGTAAAATCAATTTCAGATTATGCATTAGGGTTATGACTTTTTGACATTTTTCCTCAAAAATGATTTCCTGTAGCAGGGATGAATGAACTTTTGCCTATTAATCACTATGCTATCGTTTATTCCATTGAAATATAAAAAAAGTTCACGCACAAATCGATTTTAAAAAAATAATTTTTTGAAAAAATTTATGAAATGAAAAAAAAATTTTTCAAAAAATTATTTTTTGTTGCACGAATGAATAAATATAAGCCTACTAATAACTATAATAACGTTTATTTCATTCAAATATTAAAAAAAGTCGCGAAAAAAGTCACTTTGAAAAAATTTTAATTTTTTTGTTTTTTGTTAAAAAATTGTATTTTTGAATAAAAGCGTCTACGACATTTTTACAATTCTCAGAATTGAAGAAAAATAGTGAGAAATAAATTTAATGTCATTTTAATTATCTCATGTGGCTCTAAAGTTTATTTTCAATTATATATCTGTTTTCAGTGACGTCAAAAAATTGTCCATAATTTTGATAAATTCAAATTTTAAAATCATTTTGTGCGTCAGGTTTTTTCACCGAATCACCTTATAATTAAGATTTTATGTAATCTTATGGCAAAACTCATCACGCTATGATACAGGGATATGAGGTTGTAAAAAAGTCATAACCCTATTATGCATACAAAGGTGTTATGCCGTTAATAATGTTTCATGGGAAAACAAGTTGTAGAACGAAAACCTCAGTAATTTCATGGTGCGAAATAAAACAAAAAATAACCATCTAGATCACAGCTATAACAATGGTCGATAGACTAGCGACGTTGCTCAGTATAATCCCATGAATCAGAAACGCAAATTAATTGAAAAACAATTTTTATTTAAAAATGTTGCCTATTAGGGCGAAGATCATTTTTATACCCTACATAGTGGTGGAAAGGGTATTATAAGTTTGTTTTGGAAAAAAATCATGTAACACCGCGAAATATTCGTCGGAGACCCCCAATGTGGTACACTAATCTTCATATCTCGGCGGCATAAAGCGATTTTGAGATGTGTGTCCGTCTGTCCGTCCGTTTGCCCATTATAAATTGTAATCAAACTCCACGCTACAATTATAGACCGATCGTTATGAAATTTTGCATGGAGGTCGGGTTCGGACCAGAATAGACACCTATTTTTATTGGTGATGATCGTGAAATAATTAGCGGGTGAAATGGACCACAAACATAATTTTTATCCGATTTTGTAGCTGCTCTGTTGGTCGCAATAATAGCCAAATCGCGTCGAAAATTCGAACAAGGTAACATTATATGACAAAGAAGATGCTTGCAATTTGAGACGGTGATCGGATGTTGTATAGAGCGTTAAATGGACCACAACTTTTGTGTGAAAATGTTTAAAATACCGGTTATATCTTTATTCCTGGAAGACACATTCCGCCCACGTAAATAATATTTGGAAGGCCAACGCTTGCCCTTTCAAAAGAGTTACAGCCTAATATATCCAGTTTTTTGATTGTAGTGTAATCATGAGCACAGTAGAGGTCGCAATTATAGTTCAATAGTCACGAAATTTTGCATTAGGTAAGGGTGCAGGTCGAAGAAGATGCCTAAAATGTTGGATGATGGTCTGATGTTATTTAGCCGGTGAAATGGACCATTACTTTTGTATAAAAAATAAAAACATTTTATTTTTGGTCCATATTTGAATTCCTGGAGGGCATAAACCGGCAAAGTCGCTTGTATGTGGAAAAATAACTACTGACCTTTCCTCTGATGAAAATTGCAATAATATGCGTGCTTGATAACGGGCCTCCTGCCTAATATATAATGAGTTTTGTGAAGAGAACCACATCTTCCTCGCATGCTACAAATTGTCTCTTGTCTTGCGTGGAGCCCTAGCGTATTACTTGTCCAATTGTCCAAAATTTAAAGATGTAGCAGAAGGGGTAAACAACGTCAATTTTCCAATTTAAGAATATTTATTGGAAATGTATAATATATAATTGTTCCACAAACACCCCAGTAGGGTCAAGGGAGCCTTCTCTCATATCAATGAATGCACTCCGATTAATATTAGCTCAATGATATGTAGACACGGAATTTTATGCAACCCCTATTTTTGTCAAATTTTGGAACTGAGCATACTTTTGGCTTCTGATTAAATTCCAATCGAAATATATAACATATGCAAATATATGCAAAATGTATAACTTATGTATATGCAAAAATAATTTTTTGCATATGCAAAATTTATTTATTTTACATATTATCGTATGCAATAAATATTTCAATAATATCTTCTTTCTAAAATGTTTATGTGTACATTTTTCTGTTTAAAATTCTCTTCAGACAATCGTCAAAATGTCGAAAATTGGGAGATGTCTGAAGGCCTAGACCTATACCAATTAATGTCAGGTCGAAAGTTTAGTACCCCAACGAAGACTTAATACCAAATTTCAGCCATTTCGGAGGGATATTGGGACCATAACCTTCAAAATACAGAAAATCGGTGGGTACTGTTCTATGGAAGCTATATGAAGACGTGAACCTATACCGACAAACTTCAGGACGAAAGTTTTATACCCCAAACGAAGACTTAATACACCATTTCAGCCATTTGAATGGGATATGGAGGCCACAACCTTCAAAATGCCGAAAATCGAGAGGTACCATTCTATGGGAGCTATATGCAGACGCGGACCTATACTGACAAATTTCTGGTGGAAAGTTTTATACCCTCAACGAAGACTTAATACAAAAAGTCAGCCATTTCAGTGGGGGACATTGAGGCCACAACTGAAGACGTGGACCTATACCGATAAATTTCAGGTCGAAAGTTTTATTCCCCAACGAAGACTTAATACAAAATTTCAGTCAATTCGGTGGGATATTTAGGTCACAAATCCTTGCATATGGCTTTGCGTATGTGTCTAAATATGCAAAAAATTAGGTCCAGACTAATTCGTTTTAATTTGTTTTAAAATGAGTTTTTGTCTAATCACATTACCTTTACGACATTCCAAACCATATATGCATTTGCATAGGATTCCCCTGTCTAATGATATGGGACCTACTGTTTATCGCCGAGTCCGAACGGCGTGTCCTAAGACACCACTTGTGGAAAAGTTTTTCATGACTGAGATACTCAGAAAATGTGGCCAACATTACTGAAAGGTATTTTGCCACCGTTGAAAGTTTGATATCAGTGCACCACGCTGACACCCTATTAGAAATGATTCAGATTTTTAAAGAATAGACGCCCTATACATTTAATATGATCAATACCAAAAAAATCATAAAGTATCTTCGTTTCTAACAGTATTCCATAGAGTGGAGCTATATTTCAACTTCCTCAATTTTCATGGTAAAATTATTTATTGGTGCCACCGTGGTACAATTGTATGCCTTGCACGCTGATGGTCGGGGGTACGATTCCGGGCCAGCCAACATCAAATTTCCAACGATTGCAAAATAACCCTCAGTAAAGTTGGCGACATTTTCTGAGTATTTCAGTCATGTCAAACTTGTCTACCGGTGGTGTCTTAAGACACGACTTTCGGACTCGGCGATAAGCTGTAGTATGCACCATATCTTTTATGTAATATGAATCGTGGTTCACTCCCTGTCCCTTCTGGGATGTTTGTGGAACAATTATTATATTGTTATTTCAACTTGATGTGATAAGGTAGGGTATCGCATGGTCGACCCTGTCCGACTATAGCCTTTGCTTACATGTTAATATTCATTTTAATTAATTTCTTTAGAGTCGAGCTTAATGGCCAATGATGCTAGTGAAAAATCAAAGCCGAAGTTTCGAACCCACACAACTACCACCATGTGACATTTTTCGCCTTTGGTAGAGGCTCTTCAGACATATAGGCTGGGGAGCGGCAATAGGCAAAATTTTCAAATAAAAATAAAATCAGTTTGAGCCAGACATGGAAAAAGTGTTGTCACGGCGTGTTAGCGTTCAGAGCCAAACTCACAACTTTCAAAGACGCTAAGCGTTTGTCATGAAAGCCATACAATGATTGAACAAATATTCAGCGTTGTAAAAAAACAAATTGCATTTGAAAGAAGAAAAGTTAAACCAAAAGTTGAACCAAGTACCTTTTGCAAAAATCTTCCAAATAAAGTTCTCAACAATTATTTAGAACATCCTGAAACTTTAAAATGCTTACTTCATGTTGTTTCAGCGGTATTTTGCATAATATCTTTCACTACATTATTGTCATTTTTATTAAATCGTCGTTGAAGAATGTACTGAAAACAACGGCATAGAGACATTTTACAACAATGACATGTTCTGAAGAATTGTGTATTATATTCTAGGAAAAGAAAATATTCAGAAAAAATTAACGGTTTTGGAGATACGGTGCGAAATGTATAAAAATTGTGGAATTTTTGCATATATTTTGAAATTTGAGGCAATAAATGTAGTTTTTCGAGTTCATTATTTCTCCAAATATTTTATACTTGTACTTATTTACAAATTTACTTCAGAGGACAGAAGAAGATTCGCATTGGTTTCAGAGATATAGCCCCGAATTTCTTTAAAAACACAATATTTAACCATGTTTAGATGGGGCCATAAAATCCGAGCTGGATTTGACACAACGAAACCCAACTAGAGTTTCTTGTCGTTTGGGTCTGTACTTTCAAAAAATCCTCAGCTCGAATTGTTTGCACTGTATCACCTTAAAAATGTTGCACTGTGCCTATTCAACAGTGTGTACGGAAATTAAACCCTACATTTCCTGCAGTGGACCGATGTAGACCTTCCTTGATCTTCATCTAAGTATGGGAGATATATTAAAATATCTAATGTTAGGATCATGTAGATCTTGTCCGTACGGTTGCTTTTAGCTTTCAAGTTATTATCTCCGGTAGTATAGACTTGTCTATGAAACAAGAAAAAACTATGAGTCGGCTTTGCTAACAGAGGTATACCCTCAGCTTGGGTAAATTAAAACTTGCATCTTGCGACAGATCGAATGCTGGCTACACAACCAAAATCCTTTTCCCCAAAAAAAATCATTTAAGGGATTTTTCAAAATTTTGGATTTGGAATAAAGATCAAAAGTGTTTCAGAGGAGGTACCTGAGGAAATGGATCGGCATAGTCCATTTCGGAAATCATTCCTTTCAATAGATATCGCGCCCAACAGGCACTTCAGTTTGTAACCGTATTATTTAGAGCATTGGGACTATTATATCAGGAAGCATGGACTTGAACTCGAAAATCGCTGTAAACGGTACCACAAAGAGTACCTTCGGCAAAAGTTTCAACAAGATCCTCGAACTGCATTTAACAAAAATCTTAAACTTTTGGGGGGAAGGTACCGTAAGAAGTGGACCCATATAGTCTATTTTCGAACTCAAATTATGTAAAAACAAGTAAGAAAAGCCTATAGTCGGACGGAGCCAACCATGGGATACCTTATACCACTATCCCTGGACAATCGCTCTCCACGGAACTTCTTTTCAATGATTGTGAAAATTTAATTATCAAATATCAGAGATGTAATGTATAATACTTATGACCAAAACCAAAAGGTTACCTAGCATGACAAAGACATTTTTGTAGCAGGAAAGGAAAATTTAGTTCACACAAACTAAAATGTAATGACACCCACTTATGTAGTAAAACAACTTCCGTTGTTTAACCACTACGTTATTGAAATTTTTACCAATTTCACACAAAAGTTTTAGTCCATTTAACCCGCTAAGTATTATGTGATCTTCACGTTGGTTTGTGCGCTTCTTCTTCATCATAAACTCAAACTTTGTTTAAAATTTTGCGTATTATTATTTTGACCTACAGAGCCGCTACAAAATTGGTTAAAATTTTGTTTTTGGTCCATTTCATCCCCTGAACATTTCACGATCATCACCAAAAACTAATCAAATTCGTTATAATCGGTCCATAATTGCGGCCTTAAGCTTGTTTACAATTTTTAATGGACGGACACACATCGCTAAATCGCTTTATCTCGTCGAGATATGAATTTCGGCACACCAAATAAGGGGTCTAGGACAAATATTTCGTGGTGTTACATAAACTTTTGGAGAGACAATAAGTAGCATGGGATAAAAATGTGGTTCTCTACACAGAACCCATTATATATTAGGCAGTAGGCCCGTTATCTAGCAAACACTTTATTGCAATTGACATCAGAGGAAAGGTCTGTAGTTTTTTCCATATGTAGGCTACTTTGCGAAATATATATGTCCTCAAGGAATTAAAATATCGACCAAAAATAAAATTTTTATATTTTTCATACAAAAGTAATGGTCCATTTCACCCGCTAAAGAATATCATCATTCAAAATTGTAGGCATCTTTTTTTGTCGAATTATCTGACAAATATTCGTTATCGGGCGACATAAATAGGTAAATACTTATTAAACGGTAATTAGTTTTTGATATTAATTTGACTATATTATTTACGTCGAAATTAAATATAGGGTGACCAAGTAATCGACAACAGTCACGTGTTAGTGTGACAAAACTTCAAGCATCCGAAACACATAAAGAACAGCAACTAATAGAATAGCTCTGCTAACAAGGATCAATGTACGAAGTACTGGATTGTGCAGTCTCAGTCAAAATTCAATTACAGCATTTGTCCGTGTTACCAGAACCATTGCACCGAATTCGGGAGATCGCGTTAAACAGAGAAGTCAGAAAATAAGCAGACGAAGGTGGTTACCTGATAACGATAGGATCCCTCTGCTCAAAATAAGTTAATTGATTAAAACGCAAATTTAAATAAGCATTAAATTCAAATTCCTACGGTCGCATTCCTTCCTTCGTATTCAATTGCTTGAGTGAAATATCGTGTTCAGTGACGAAAACAAGAATTGCAGAAAACAATCGATTATGAAACGAATAGTGGCGTTATGATATTATTTTGCTTCAATTGTGCTACCAAATATTTTTATTTACATCGCAAACCGTGTTGCCTAATTTGTTCGCGGCTATTGTCAGTTTATAGGAGAGAGAGTCGAGGAAAATAGGAACACTTTGCTTATCAGTACCTTCTCTCTTCGTCAAACTGACAATTGTCGAAAGTACAATTGTCTAATGTGCATCTGCTTCAAATATCGTCCTAAACAATTCAAAACAAAGAAATATTTACCATTGAACAAGGTGATAGCAATAATAGTATTATAGGTGATAGCAATAATAGTATTATAGTTCTGTACCTAACAAACTGCGAGACGAAGTTCGCCGGGTCCCCTAGTAGGGTATAAAAATTAAATATTAACTTTAAGTTCATATGCATTTTTCATTTCATAAAATAAATTATAATTGATTTAAAATTTTTAAGAAAATTAAGTACAAAATAAGTAGTTGCCATCACAAAATTTTCCTTCAAACCTATTTTAAACGAAAAATTCTGCCTACAGGAAAAAAAACAAGAAAAAACGAAAATCGCCGCAGGGGTAAATATTTTTAAACAAATCGCGACGTTAAAAAGTTTTTGTAAAAATATTCAAATACTTTCTGAAAAACGAAATGCACCGCAGGCGAAAATATTTTTGAAAAAATCGCGCGATTTTTTACAAAAAATATTTTCACAATTTAAGAATATAAAAAGTTTATGTAAAAATATTCAAATACTTTCTGAAAAACAAAAAGGACCGCAGTCGAAAATATTTTTAAAAAAATATCGCGCGATTTTTTATAAAAATATTTTCACAATTTAAGAAGATAAAAAGTTTTTGTAATAATATTCGAAAATTTTTACAAAAATATTTTCACAATTTAAGGAACGTAAAAAGTTTTTGTAAAAATATTCAAATAAATTCAGAAAGACGAAAGCGCCGCAGGCGATAATATTTTTGATAACAATATTCACGATTTTTTACAAAAATATTTTCACAATTTAAGAAAATAAAAAGTTTTTGTAAAAATATTCAAACACTTTCTTAGAAATAAAAAGCGCCGCAGGCGAAAATATTTTTGAAAAAAACCGCGCGATTTTTTACAAAAATATTTTCACAATTTAAGAAAATAAAAAGATTTTGTAAAAATATTGAAATACTTTCTCAAAAATAAAAAGCGCCGCAGACGAAAATATTTTTGAAAAAAGTCTCGCGATTTTTTACAAAAATATTTTCACAATTTAGGAGGATAAAAAGGTTTTGTAAAAATATTCGCGATATTTTACAAAAATATTTTTACAATTTAAGAAAATATATAAAAATGTTCAAATAAATTTTGAAAAACGAAAGCGGAGCTGGCGATAATACTTAAAAAAAATCGCTCGATTTTTTACAAAAATTTTTTAACAATTTAAGAAGATAAGTGTTTGTAAAAATATTCAAATACTTTCTGAAAAACGAAATGCGCCGAAGGCGAAAATATTTCTGAAAAAATCGGGCGATTTTCTTAACAAATATTTTTTTACAATTTATAACTCCTCCTAACTGCTACTTACATAATTTCGGGCATAATTGGTTGGCACTTAGCCCTTCTCAAATGTATAATTCCGCTTACATTCTAACTCCTACTCTTAAATTAAAAAATATATAACTATAAATTTCAAAACTAAGCAAAGAAATAATTTATAAATTAAGAAAAATCGTTGGGAGTTATGTCCGCGATTTGTTTGGGTGTTATGTCCGCTTTGCTTCACGGACATAACTCCCAACGAATTTTGGGAGTTATGTCCGCAAAGCACAGCGGACATAACGCCCAAAGTCATTTTGGGAGTTATGTCTGGGCACCCATTTACTTACCTCAGGTTACCATTTTTATCATTTGTTACCATTTTTATAGATTTTTTGACAATGAAGAAAAAAATGAACAAGAACAGAAGAAAAAAAGCGAACGGCGACAAAACTAAATTAAAAACTGTGAAATAAAAGGAGAAAAGTGAATTTTTTTGTTTCTTTTTGACATTGCTACCAGATCTACCATTTTTTTGTACCTTTACTTTTCTGGTAAAACTGGTCATGAGTGAGCAATTTTGACTTTTCTCTTTTACCACTTTTACTATTAAAAAGTAAAGGAACATAGCTATTACTAGATCCAAAATCTATGGGAAGATCAACTATCGGTTGCATAATCAAAATCATTTTCCTAATAATTATGTATTTAAAAAGTTTTCAGATGCTGTGGCCTGTTTTGGAAGTACGTACTTGCCGACAATAGTATATACATATTTGGATTAAAGCTGAAAAGTGTTGCGGACGAGATACCTGAAGGAATGCATCGGCATGGTCCATTTTGGAAGTGGATCTTATTTTGTGAGTAATTTATTTTCGATAGATAGATTGCCCTCCAATCATTTCAGCTAGTCACCATACAACTTAGAGGTTTTGGACCACTACATCAGGAAGCATGGACTTGTCCATGAAAAACTTAATATCGCTGTAAGCAGGATCACAAGGAGTTAGCGATACGTTAGGAACTTTTGTGGGGGAGGTACCCAAAGGAGTGGACCGATCTTCGAACTTATAGTAAGTTTGGTCAAAATATTACGAATGCCAAATTTTGCGCTCCGACCAATACGTATAGTGCTATAGGGGTTATTTAGAACTTTCGGGCCATTTGCCCTGAAAAAAACATGTACTGTCGTAATGGGGACAGCAAAAATCGGTGTCTACAATACAAATGAAAACGATTTTAGAGCTTAAACATATTCGAACTTTAACTAAGATTTGCAGAAAGATTACGATGTGCAATGTGTGGACCAACACGATAACTGCCTACGAGAGTTACTGTGCGCACCATTTTACCAAAAAGTTTTGAACTTTTGTGGAGGATATATCGAAAGATGTGGACCGATATTGCCCATCTTCAAAGCGGACCCTTTTCAATATTTAAATGGAATAAAAGTTATTTTAGTCATTAATAGGCAACAGGAAATATTTTTTTTTTCAAAATAAATTGTTGGTCCTTTCATAATATTGTTTAAAAAAGTTTTTTTTATTGTTTAAAAAAGTTTTTTTTTTTTGTTAAATTGTTTTCTGCGTGACCTTTTTCAATACTTAATTAGAATAAACGTTATTTTAGTAATTAATAGACAAAAGTTCATTCATTCCCGCTACGGGAAATAATTTTTGAGAAAAAAGTTAATCTTAAATACTGAGGGTATAAAAACAATACTACTGGACCAATTTAGTGCAGAATGTTTATATTAAAGTGTGCTACATTTTTTACATTTATGCTCTCTTTCCCTTACCATTCATTTTTAACAAATTTGTACATGAGAATTATAGTAAAACATTTCTTACACTATGAGACACGAAAATTATTAAACATATTTTGACACCGCAGCGTGATAAAAGACCAAAAATAAAAAGACACGTGTCCCGGCGTTTTTACCTATCACTTCAACTTTCGCGGTTATGGGCTCCCAAAGACCTGAGCCTTTGATGTCAAAAGGGATCATTTTGTCAGGCACTTCTAAACCGCTAAGAATGTAGTTTTACTCGTGAAAGCAAAGTTGTAGCCATCGTGCTAAAGAATAATAATTGTGAACACATAACAACCATTCAACCTCATCTTCAAGGTGAAAATCGTCAAGGCCAAATGTCCATTATAATTTTTTCTCGGATTTTTGTCTGTAGATATCAAACCGATCAAAAGTGAAGCAAACAACCAACTAGGAAAATGTTCCTTAGATCTTATTAAACAACTTTCTAAAACATACGAAGTCTGTTGAAACGGTTCTTAATGGCCAAAATATGGTTAATAAACCATGACTCAAAAAATGACACACAGTGGTCTAGGTCTCCACTTAAAAGAAATAGAAATCGAAATCTATATTTAAATGTAAATTCCATTTCAATACTAAACAGCAAACATATGATTATAAACTTCTCAGTGGCTTATTTATATTAACATTGCACCAAAAAGCCTTTGACCTCATTTAAATATTGCTAATTAAATTTAATTACAATGCTTAAATCAATTTTATCACGCACTTTTATGATTCCATAATTTTACAAAATAAAAAATATTATAGCCGAGTATTTTTAAGTCTTATCTGGCATCATTATTTAATTTCATTTCATTTAATACCTCACCTCGCTCGTAATTCATTTTTTGACGAATGATAGCTGCGGCGAGACAACCTACTGCTGCGTTTTGGGTTCTTTTCTTTGCACGCTCAAATGAGTGAACCGAACAAATTAACAAATTTAATGAATAAAATGTCAAAACATTTGGACAGTTATTTCAGACGTTGTTAAGACAGCAAGACATTGTATTAAGGCAATATTTTCAAATTAACATTTCTTTGAATACAAAAACCGAAAAAAAGAAAAATAAAATTATGAAAGCGCATATGGCATTGTTAAGAAAGGAGTTAAAGGAATCTACAGCAGCAGCTTGAAGATGTAGATCAATTTGTTTTTATGTTGCTTTTTTGTTTGTTTGTTTCAATGTACATGCATACAAATTTATGATGTCATAAAAATTTATATCCAATAAGATGATGATAACGAGCAAAAGAAAACCGAACAACTTTCATTCCAGCAATCAGCCAGCCATCCATACCATATGTCATTGTTGGTGGGTTATCAGGCAAAAAACAAAAGAAATGTAACCAATCTACAAATGTTTAAATTACAATATGAATCGAACATTTTTTTCGTTCTCATCGACCATTGGAAAACTCCAGTCGTAAGATAAAGATCAGCGGCTGCCCGAGTCGTAAAGTATTTCAACAAAATGTCATGCTATTGGTTGAATACCAGGATTCAACCCTCAAAATACACAACACACAACAACGGTTATATACTTATGTATGTATATAAATGTAAGTGCAATTTGTAAATGGTGCTGTTGCATTTAGCCATCAATGTCTGTCAATCGATACACCTGTTATAGAATTCCTGATGTTTTTATATGTATGCCTTGTTATATAAATAGGCTTACGAGTATTGTTCAGTAAGGGGTAACTAAGCTAATTTTCCAATCAATAAAATAAGTCATGTTACTGACACAAGGTGAAACTGACAAAATACCTTTACACAACTGTTGGATGTTTACATTTTGATGGCAGACTTAACCATTTTAACCTTGTTAGGATCGACACACATTTTACAGGGAGTCAGTTTATAGTATCGATACATCATTATACCCTGAGTTTTTAGACTAAAGAGGGCATTACACACTTCAATACTATTAAAATTAGCCTCATTGAAGTAATTGTTCTAGTCCCGGAGTACATATGTTTGGACGAAATCCGTTTCAAGAAATTAGGAATTGATTTACCCACTTCCTTCCGTCTGTTTGGCAGCCTGTAGCGTACCATAACTCTCGAACGGATCAACCGATTCGGTTCATAATTTGACCCTCGTAATAGTTTGTTTTCAAACTTAGATCAAGATCGAAGATGAGCCATAGGTTAGGTTAGATTTAAGGATCTGCAGCCAGCTAATAGTATAGGTGAACTATGGAGAAAACAAGCTTTCGAGAGAATTGATGTGTTGTTGATTGTTTTACTGCAAATAGACAGAAGAAACATTTCATGGCTTGGATTAGGATGTCCAAAGATTTGATAGCAAGAACTACGTTCAAGGCGACCTGAGGAGTGATTTGAATCGAGCCGATAATCAGTATAGATGCAGTCCTTTACACACTTCATAGTTTAGACAATAATGCTTTATTCGCAAGTGCTTGCCACGGAAGAAGTCCACCATAGGTTATCGTAGACGCAACATCGGTTACATACAGGCAGTCTATGATTTATGGTCTCCGTCTCAGTAACTTTTCCCAATTGAGTTCTTGCAAAATTAGAGTGCAATATGTCTTTTCTTCGTCCGCTTCTCGATATTCCTTTTCCATGTCAGACATCCTAGTCTTCTCTAGCTTACTACAAAACCATTACAATTGGCCCAGTTTGTAAGTTGTCACGGTGCTCTTGAAACAATTTTAAATGGAAGGTGCTTACACCTCGGAAGTTTTTGCGGATTCTGAAACTACAATGTTCATAGATGAGAATAATCAAAAAACAAAAAAAATCGCCGGAGCGCTTTTTAAATAAATCGCGCTTTAAGTTGAAATTTTTAGGGTTTTTTTAAGTTTTCGCGATTTTGCTTATCATTTCGTATCAAAATCGTACTAAAACAAATGTTGTAGCTATGAAAATTCTCTACAAGATCGACCTTTATGGTATTTTCGTAGTTTTTACCATTTTTGAGATATAGAAGTTCAACTTGGGACAATGCACTGACTGTATCGCCCCCTTATAAAACAGTGTCATGTAGGGTGCGCCTTAACTAACTTTTGATGAAAACCGCTTACACAGGGAAAGTTTTTGTGAATTCTGAATCAGCAGTGTTCATAGATGAGAAAAATCCAAAAACAAGAAAAAATCGGTGTAGGGATTTTTAAATAAATCGCGGTCAAAATGCACATTTTCAGGTGTTTTCTAGGTTTTTACGATTTTGCTTGAAAACCGCAAGTCCAATCGAAATGGAGCTAAAGAAAATGTTGTAGCTGTCAAAATTCTCTAGAGGATTGACTTTGTCATTTGTTCCCAGCTTGTACCATTTTTGAGATAAGGAAGCTCAGTTTACATTTTTAGTTTTTTTTTTTGTTAGGGTTTCGCGAATTTGCTTGAATACGGTAAGTCGTATCGACATGTGACCTGAGAAAATCTTAAAGCTGCGAAAATTCTCTACAAGACTGGCTTAAGTAACTTATCCTTTGTTGTAACATTTTTTTAGATATAAAAGTTTAAGTTGGGAATTTGCAGTCATGACATTGTTTTATAAGGGGGCGATACAGAATTGAATTGAATTTGAATTGTCCCAATTTGAACTTCTATATCTCAAAAACGGTAAAACCGACGAGAATATTATAAAGGTCAATCTTGTAGAGAATTTTCATATCTACAACATTTGCTTTAGTCCCATTTTGATAGGAAATGTGGTTTCTAAGCAAAATCGCGAAAACCTAAACAACCCCTAAAAATGTCAACTTAAATCGCGATTTATTTAAAAAGCGCTCCGGCGATTTTTTTTGTTTTGTGATTGTTCTCATCTATAAACACTGTAGTTTCAGAATCCGCAAAAATTTCCGAGGTGTAAGCACCTTCCATTTAAAATTGTTTCAAGAGCACCGTGTTGTACAAGAGCACATAACAAGAGATCGATAGGGTTGTTAAAATTTATCAGCACTACTACGACACACCCTATGTTTTCAGCCGATAGAAACACACAAGAATCTAATTTATCAGTAGAAGCCCTAGCAGAGATTAGAGTAACCACATACACACACATTAGTACTGACTCTGTTGCATTCTGAAGCATTGTATTATACAATCCGGTCCCGGTGATTTGTAAGGCTGGAAGCAGTTATTCGCCCATTGATGTCTTGAGAGGCTAGTTAATCTCTCTACATGCTGTTCACCTTTGCAGTACGGAGTTGAATGTAACTGGTTGAAGGCAGGACACCATCAAAATCCGCACAACTGGGAAAGTAAACTCTTATCAGATTGAGAGTCTCTAGTCCAGAGTTAGCTCCCTCGACTTCCTCGACTGTGTGAAAGCTATTGCTACCGCAGAATTTTGAAGCCGTTAGGGCTCTAATTTTATACCAGTCCCTTCTCCTTTGACTTCTATGGGGACTTTGTATTACTCCAAATATAAAGATTTGGAAGAGTATCATGCGGAGATTCGAGAAGGAACACTTTTAATTTTGAAATGTGTTGTTGGACTCACTTCTGACATTTGTGTCACTGCTTCCCCAGTGAAAGTGGTGGCCATTTGCATCGCACCCAAAAATAAACCAGCATATGCTCCCCAGTTCCTCCAGAAGCTCCTGCCTGACCTTGTCTGGTGGGTCGAGGTCCTCATAAGACTGTAAATCAGTTCAGCAGGTCTGCTCCACCCTCCTTCCATTCGTACCGTACTGATCTCACCTCTACTGTAATCAGACAGAAAGATTAAATTAAGTTTTTTAGCCTCTATACAAGCTATCATCTTATCCCAATTTAAAGCGGAGAAGACGGTATGGGTCTTGCCGCTAAGTCTGCTCACCTTATTTTTGTACAAATAAGGTTCTCGGAGCTGCTTCCTTTGTATTGGTGCTTTGGAAGGATTCGGAAACATAACCTTTCTAGCCCGAAGTCTAGCATCCTCCCCCTTGACTTCTTAGATAGTCCTCCAAAGACTTGTCGACTTGACCTTTGAGTCCATTCCTTAGGGTACCTCCCTCACAATAAATATGTTCGAGGGTCTTTTTGAAATGTTTACCGAAGCTACTCCTTATGGTCCTGTTTTTCTTGGGCAAGTCTGTGCTTCCCGAAATAATGGTACAAAGGCTCTACATATATAATGTTTGTGTAGCCGATATTCGATATGACGGACAGGCTGAGGGTATATTTCAGTCGACTTATACTTTTTTCTTCCTTGTCGGGTTTTCGAAATGAAACAGACTGCAGCAGGGATTTACGTATTGGATCGCACATTCTGCTACCAAAACATGAGAAGAATCGGGCATTTATCTGAAGCAGTAATTGGTGAAGGTCATCGGTTCGATTCTCCGGCCAGTAAACATCAAATTTTTAACGGTGGCAACATACCCCTCATTAATGTTAGCGACATTTCCTGAGTATTTCAGCCATGTAAACTTCTACACGGAGTGTCTTAAGACACACCGTTCGGACTCGGCGATAAACAGTAGGTCACATATCATTGAGCTAATATGAATCGGATTGCACTCATTAATATGAGAGAAGTCTCCCTTGTCTCGTCTGGAATGTGTGTGGAACAATTACATTATTATGTAGTAATTGGTGAACTCTCTGAAACTACGATTGATGAAAGTGCGGCGTTCAGAGCCGTTGAAGTCGGGCGGTCTGTTGAAGCAGATAATTATAGGGAGGTGGTCTGACCCAAAAGAAACGACGGGTTGTCAGATGACGTTATTTGTCAGGCCAAGTGACACAATGGTTATGTCCGACGATCTGTGACATTCTACAATTATTTTCATAAGATCGTCCTCATTTACCCTGCAAAATGTAGAACTAGCACTCTACTCAGCCAGCTCTATACCCCTCTGATCCTTACCTAGGATGGAATACCACAACCCATGATGTACATTAAAATCCCCTAAGACCAGTCGGTTATGGCCTTTAAAAATCGGCATGATGTTGGACATATAATCGGCTGCTGGGAGCCACGTATTCTGCTGAAGTCGACATCTATTTGAATCTCATCGATGCTTGAGTGTGGTAGATGGTGAGTAACATAAAGAGCATATCCATATTATCCTCAGTCCCAACACAGACCAAACGATTTCGGAAATGGTATTCGGGGATTTGCTACTCTGGACACAGAAAAACGCATGTACATTGAGGTAATAGGCGCTGGCCATAACAAGGATGTTGTGTGGTTCTGGGTATCGATGAACCCGACGTCGTAGTTCTTCTTTAATTTGCACTATAGAATAAAAGCCTATTGCGAAATCTTTGTATTTTGAAAATTACAGAAACTACTTTACTACTCACTGTCAGTTTTTCGAATTCGATACCTGACATAAAATATTCATCCTTAGGATGACGTCAAACATGTGACGCGCAAAACTTCCACCCATAGGAATGTATAAAACATGGGTTGAGGAGTCGGTTTGGTAAACAGCACATAATGCAATATAAGCAAGGGCTAAACTCGAGACGGACAGACAATCCAAGAATAAAATTGTCCTTATTAAGGAATGTATGTCGCTATTTTTGGCAACTAAAAGGTAAAGAAGTTACGACCTTTAATAGTCAAAGATTAACTAATTATTTTAGTGGCGACGCACGGTGGTCGATACCGCGCGAAATTATTAACTTGAAAACGAATTGAGATATGTTACTGAAATTTTGCACAAACACAGCCTGTGTCTGTGGGTAATAATGTGTCAAATATGAATAATATCGGCTAATGTTTTGGTAAAGCACCCATATAAGGGTACCTTCCGATTTTCCGTATTTGGAGGATTTAGGTCACATTTTCGTTGCAAATTAGTTGTAATTTTGTACTTAGGGTTCCTAGTGGTCTCAAAACATTTCCACCAAAAATTATGGACATGGGTGCACGTTTTGATATAGTCCCCATGTAACCGTACCTCCCGATTTAAGGTATTTTGAATATCATGACCACATTTTTCAACCGACTTGGATGTTATTTTGAATTCCGTGTTCTCACTGAGTGTAAAATCTTTTTACAAAACATTTTCAATGTGTGGACTTATGTTTTGATGTATCCCTCTTTTATGGTACACCCGATTCACTGAATTTTTACTTGTTATCCCATATTTATTACCGAATTTAGCAATAATATGGTATTTTAGGGTCTCCGGGGGTAGAACTCCTCCTTGCAAAAACTCCTCATGATAGGTCCATATTTTGATATCGCTCACATACAAATGCCCAGCTAAATTAGTATTAATTTCAAGCAAAATCCCATATTTTAAAAGTGCAATTTAATTTCCTAGAAAATAATCGGCCAAGTTTACAAGATGCACTCTATAGAAAAAGCGCGTTCAACCAATAAAACCCTATAAAAATTTAATTTTTTGAAAATTTATTGCTATATAAATATGTACCTCCTGACACAAAGCAATTTTTTTAAAATTTAAGCCACACCCTCCGCTATCAATTAAAAATAAATTTTGTTCAGTTTTATTACGAATTCATTTAACATTTAAACAAATTTTATTTTAAAATCTGATGCAAAAAAAATGTCTTGTATTTGATATTGAATAACTGAGTGAGTATTTACAACAACAAAAACGAAAAAAAACAAAATTTTTGTCAGCAAAGTGTCTGTAATCGATACAATGGAAAATATTTCACAATTTTATAGTTTGATTTTTGGACTTTCGCGCCGCTAGATCAGTGGTTTCGACCAGTGTGCGGCGTGTCCTTGTTAGTAAGAACATTTGTAATGAGTTGTATGCAGGGATTTTACGTCATACACACTTAGACTTACATATGGTACAAGTCCAATGACTGAAGAACGATTTTCTTCTTTATGTACATACCTAATTTTATACATATGTACATATAGAATACATATACATAATGGGTATATACAATTTTTCTTCTTTAGCCAATCTTACAACATATACATACATATATCCCATTATCCCCCTTTTATATTCTTAATTATTACTCTCCATTTGACATTTTTCCTACGTCCATCTACACATTGTTCATTTTCAGGTCTTTCTTCTCTTTCATTTTTTTTTCTTTTCAAATATCCAAATTCGTTCTTGGTTTTTATAGGCTACTTTTCTTCAACCCATTGACTCTGTTTTACGGCCTTTTTCGTTTTGGGCTTGATCTTCATTGGGCATTACTGTGACATGGCTAAATTTGTCGGTGTTTGATCCGTATCTAAAACATTTATCTATCTTATTGAGCCTCTGCGGTGGACAACATAAACATATTTGAGGGACGGGCGGACGGACAAGGAAATAGACCCAATCGACACGGTCACAACAAACAACACTGTCGATCTGGCAGGCAGACATAATATTGAATGCATCGACCAACCAGCCAGTCTTACAACAAGTCGTCGTACATATTTTATGGCTTTGGAAACCAATGGGGGGTAAACAATTAAACGCTTTAACAGTCATTTAACAATATTTATAGACCACAAAAAAGCGGTAAAATAACTTTTAAGTCCAGCGTTTTTGTTTAAGGAATAGGTATAAAAAAGACAAAAATAACACAGACCAAATGTTTAAAAAACCATCTTCCATGAAAATGGGAGTTCAAATGCATCAGAGCCTCTTTTGCACGACAAAATACAATTGTCTCCTTTTTTCGGTTATGTTTTGAAGCATTTTCTTTGTGACGAATCCTAAAGATCATCTTCGAAACCTTACAAAAATATTTTCATTGGTAAGTATTAATTTATCACCTGTAACAGTGTCAAATTATGCTATCAACGAATCTCTAGATCCTAATCATGCCTTGGAATGTTGAAAGAATTCAAGTGCAAAGAGATATTTACATTAAGATAAATAATAGTCAGACTGTTGAAAATATATTTATAGTATATTTATTACAAAATTTAGATAACAAAACATGTAAAAGATATTTGGTTTTGTTAGAAGATACTTGTTTTAAGTATTCATATAATATTTTCAATCTCGGAAGTTATTGAGAATTATGTACAGTCAATGTCAACATTGTGTCAACATCAAACCCTCTTATTGTCTTGAATGCAGAAAGCAATAATTGTCGTGAACATTCTCAAAATCCGTGAATTAAATTTTCAATATTTATAAATAAGGATGTTTCGAGTAAATGAACGATATGGTATTTCATATTTCATTCCCACCCATTATTTTTACAAGGGCATGTCGCGCGAAATGTCTGGTTATTTTCTAACCACTGAAATAAGTATTCAGAATCTACTCAATATCTACTTATTTCAGTGGTAACAAAATAACCAGATAATTCGCGCGACATGCCCTTGTTAAATAATGGGTGGGAAAGGAGGTTTGTAATGAGGATTTTTGCTTGGTAGATCCGATAAAAACCGTACCGTCTACTACATACTTCCGTAGTTATACATTTTATTTGTTGTCTTCTAACAAAAATATTGGAAATAAATTTATCATACTAGAATAGCATTCCCAATTTCTATACACATATGTACTAGGATTATAACTATTTTTTGCAATTTTTACAAATATCAAAAATACCATCGCATAGCCGTGTAAAGCATGAAAAACTACTATGAAATATGGGTTCTCTATCCCGAAAAAAGTTTCCGCACTAAGTGCGTTGAAGTTCAACAATGCATTATTTAATTTTATTTGTTATAATGACATATTTCTAACAAGTGGGAAAAGGCTATAGTCGGTACGGGGCCGACTATGTGATACCCTACACCACTACCTCTGTGCATAATCTTTTCACTCGAAAACATTTCTTTTAGAGAGATACGAAAGTTTTCACCTATATGGCTTTTATACCAAATGACTTAAGGCGAACTGAACCAAAATAATTAATATTTAATTTTATATTTGACTACTATCGACATCACCAACATCAATAGGCTTCTATCTCTGTGAGAAAATTTCGTGATGATCTGATCAAAATTCCGACCTGTAGTGTGATATCAGAAAAAGTGGAAAAAAGGAATGCATTGCCGACTATTGCGATATCTCTATTGTATGACCACCTACGCCAACCTACTTTGCATAATTTTAAAGATTCGATTTTCTACTTTCTCAGTCAGGCTTTGTTTTTAGAAAGTCCCCAACCAAAGGTGTGATATCCGTCATTATTATTAAAATCGCAAAAATGAAAAGTTGGGTTCTATTAACGACTAATGCGATATCTTCGTTGTTTGACCACCTACGACAACCTACGTTACATCGTTATAAAGGTGAAAGAGGAAAATTTTCATTGCTTTTTTTTGATTTTTGTATACCCCTTATAGACTCTGAGATATTTGCTTTGGAATAAAATGTTAGATTTTTCTCCAAATAATTTTTTTGCTCATAACGACCCCTAAATATTATCCGACCATGACCAAAATCAATAGGCGTCTTCTCCTGATCGTGACGATCCGATCAAAATTGCGACCTGTAGCGTGATTTCCAAAACAATAGAAAAATGGGATGTATTACCGACTATTGCGATATCTCCGTTATTTGGTTACCTACGCCGACCTAGTTTGCATCATTGTAAAGATGGGATCTTCTACTTTCGTCATTATAATTAAAATCGCAAAAATGAAAATTTGGGTTTTATTTGCTACTATTGCGATATCTTCGTTGTTTGATCACCTACGAGAACCTACTTTACATCATTAGAAAGGTGATATATTTTACTTTCATAGTCAGATTTTGCTTTTAGTATATCCCATATAGAACCTGAGATATTCGCTTTGGACCGACCATCACCAAAATCAATAGGCTTCTTCGCCTCCGGGACCCCCATCAACATCCAAAATTTCGTGACGATCCGATCAAAATTGCGACCTGTAGCGTGATTACAAGGTTTAGACGGACAGACGGACGGACTGCCGGACGGACACACACAGCCAGATCGACTCAGCTTGTGGTGTGCGCATATTTAAGGGTTAAGCGTTATAATAATAAGAAGAAGAACAAATATTCATGTCATCAGCAACAGCTGTTTTCAGATAAATTGGAAAAAATGTCAAAAGGGGGAAACAAAGAGGGAGAGAAAAAGTTTTGTCAAAGGAGGAATTTCCTGGCTAGAGATAAAAAAATCTTTCTTTTTGGATTTGAGCCCTGAAGAAGATTGGATGTGTGGTCACCAGGCAAAGAAAAAAAAAACAAAACAACAGTGATATGCTTGCTTGATTGAAACTTTTATTGAATATAAAGTAAACACATAAAAACTACAACTAAATAAATATACTTAAGACTAAAATTCCTGGAACGAAAAAGACTTTAAACCTGAAAAGAAAATAGAATAAAAAATTATTAAAACTCCTGAAAAGAAAGAAAAGGTTAAAATACGTAAATCCTGAAAAGAAAAGAGAAAAAAAGACAAAAAAAAGGTTCCTGAAAAGAAAATTAAAAAAACTTAAATCCTAAAAAAAAGGGATAAAATAAATTAAGTAATAAAATATCAAAACTGAGATTTTACATGCACAAATATAAAGACTAAGTTAAATTAAAGCAAATGCAACTGAACATTAAACAAAGTTAAACAAGATTAAAACTAAATTAACAATATTGTAATAAGCAGCCGCAACTCCTGGTACCACACCCAACACCCATCCAATCCGTCGTGGGAGGCGCAGAATTCATGGCATGTCCAGCCCGGCTTGCCTTTTGGTATAATTCCCACACTCACACTTATACTGCTCCACTCAGACAGACAGATGTATGACCAGCTCATAGTTACATTCCGGGTAGCATAAAAAGATAAAAAAAAAGAAGGAAAATATTAGTGAGAAAAGGGTAACAAGTGTTTAGTTTTTTTTGCATGTTCCTACCTTTAGCAGCTTATTGGGTAGATAATCCTTGTACTCGTGTTTGAGCTCAGACTAGGGTTATAGGGACGTCAGTGGTAATCTCGACGCTCAGAGTGGGAGTGTCATCTACATTTGTTGTCCTTTCTGAAACTAGAAAAAAAGGAAGAGAATTTAATGTATATATATATAAAATTTACTCCTGGAATATAATTAGATGCTAAATACGTACATTACGACTACTTACCTTACAAATACTCACCTTACGAAAACGCATACTTACCTTGGGGAATACTCCCGATCCATCGCCAGTACCTCTGCTCGGGAAAGCCGCAGATCGTTACCTCATCCAGTCCTCACCTAAAAAGAAGGAAGAAGAAGCATAAAATTAGTTGTTTAAATATACATATTGATTTTTTTGAATTTTGATTTAATAGTAGTTTAGCGTTGCAATTATGAATCGTCTCGGTAACGTAAAATGAAAGGATTCACAATAAGAATGATATTTTTGTAACTGAAAATGGAAGTTAATAAAAACTATTGTAATGTTTATTGAAATTTTGTGATTTTTCATAATGGCTAACTAAGAGAATTCAAAGGTAAGAAAACTTAGACGAAAACAGGTGGTGTAAAGTAGGGGTATTCCAATATGATTAGGGGAATGGGAATACCATGGTGGGGTGGGATTTCTCCGGCGTTATTAACAACTAACCAGCGCCATGAAACTAATCATAACCAATAATCAAGTCCGTTTACATTCTCGTACGACATTGTTGCCATAAACTTTTGTATTATTATCCAACCTGGCAATAGAAAATGTTTTTTTTTGTCCACTCTGCTGAGAAGCTCGTTCACCAGCAAGAACTACGGCCCCAAAGGCTGAGCTAACGTCCGGGTGAATAACGACTTGCCAGTAACAGCGGTGAACAGTTTCTTGCTCCAAAAGCAGAGGTCCCTTAGGACAGGACAAAAATGGCGCCCAACGTGGGGCCTGAGTAATCAGGTGTCCTACTTCTGTTTTTTTTAATGCCACTCCTTACGCTGTCCTACGTCCTGGGTGTTTGGACACTCCAGGCCCGGTGGGTGGGTTTGTGATGAGTCACAACCGAGAGCGGGGTGTTCGACCTCAGAGGGGTAGGATGGGGTTGGGATGGCAATGTTCTTCTTTTCATGAAGAGTTGTAAGTCCCGATTTGCATACCTCTGTGTTAAAGTAACAGATCGGTAGCGACGAGTCTGAAAGTAAGGAGAATATACGGATAGTTTCTGTAACTAGTGTAAATAGCCCAAACTGATTTGATGACCTGTCTGTCCGGCTAAAGTACTATCGTTTCAGGCTACCAGACAAGGGAGTCCTGGTTCACTCAATAAGAGTGATCCAGTTGTCCTCGAGTTTTTTCCGCTAGGGAACAAATCAGTCCCGAATTTCATTTTTTTTATTTTGGCAACAAGTCGTGAAGATAAAAGAAAGAAATTTGAACATTTACCGGTTGGAGGCCGAGTGAGTGTTTTTACAATATACGTATTTTTCCGTGTGCATGTTTTTTAGGACATGGTATGGTTTTTTTTGATTAGTTAGTTAAACCACCTGTGAAAGTCTAAGTTTTCGAAGCCTGTAGTATCGATAATTGTGTTGGTATCCGATATAATTCAGCCATAATAGAGAGAAAGATTTAGTTTTTTTTTATATAATTAGTAGAGACATTGACTTCGAGGATAATTTTTGTTTTGTAAGGGATTTGAAACTCGTACGCAATTAAGGAAGATTCTGAAAAGTCAGTTTTATATTTGATTATTCCGGTCTTTATATTTTACTTTTATATTGTACGTGAGTTGGTGTTCGGTTGAGATTCTTGGCAGTAAAACAGGTTATCCTTATCGGGGGTACAGAGATAGGCTTCGTGATTTCGGAGTTAGAGTAGAGGGATGAAAACTCGAGCCAAGTCGTATGAAGTAGATGATAGTGTCCCAAACGGTTCCAGCATGGCTACGAATATGACCACGGTAACAACGGATAGTGCCGGGATTGCAACCACGGCGGCAACAGCATTAGGCGCAAATACCACGATGGTGGGGGGAGGAGGTCTGGCGTCGGCAACGTCAAGCCCAGCCCAATCAGAACACGGGTCGGTCTCGTCAGTGGTGGGAGCTACGCCGGAAAGCCCCGATTTTAGCAGCATTACAGCGCAGAACATTCGGCAGGCGGCGCGTGAGCAGAGGAGTCGGGTACCTCTAGAGCGGGACGAGGAATCCGCAGTGGACCCTCTATTACGAGAGGTTATCAATTCGGCAGTTAAGGTAGGGCAAGGGGAACTAATAAAGCTATTGAATGAGAAGTTAACCATACTAGTGCCGCAGCTGGTGCAGAAGACCTTAGGAGATACAGACTCCGCACAGAATACCAGCCGCCCTACCCAAACTGGAAACAAGGCCAATCAAGAAGCTGAAAGACAGACTGGTTCGGCATTCCAAAGTGCCGAACAATGGTCCCAGGAAAATGGGCAACCAAACCCACAAAGTTCTCCTCCACAAATTCCTCCACTTCAGGCGTCACAATTTCCTCCATCGCAACCGCCACAATATCCTCCACAACAGCCACAACCAATTCCGCCACCACAACAACCACAACCAATTCCGCCACCACAACAATATCCTCCACAACAGCCACAACCAATTCCACCACCACAACGATATCCTCCACCACAGCCACAACAATATCCACCATCACAGCTCTATCCAACAAGTTGGACCCAGTGGGAGCAGCCGCCGGCAAATAACGGCCCACCGCTACCACCGCAGCAAGTGCCACCTACAGCGTATGCAGGGTATGGCTTTGGGCGAAATTATATTGATAAATGGAAGTTGAAGTTTGATGGGTCTGCCAAGTCAATAACAGCCGAAGACTTTATATTTCGTTTGGAGCAGCTGAAGGAAGATTATGGGTGTAGCGACGAGGATGTTTTAGTGAAATTCCCGCAACTGTTGGAGGGGGCTGCGGAAGGTTGGTACTGGATGCAACGTCGATTAGGACGATTGAACAGTTTCCAAGCTCTCAAACAGTCATTTTTGGCACAATTTAGGAAATTTGAAAGCGATTTTTATGTGCAGCGAAAAATGATGGATCGTCGGCAGGGATCACAAGAGGTGTTCGAGGACTATTACAACGCGATGCTGCAATTGCGCCACCAGCAGAGGGAGCCGATGGAGGAGCGCATGTTCATCGACATGATGAAAAACAACCTGAAGCCCAGTATGGCATCTTTGATTTTCCCGGTAAAGATATACGGTTTGCAACATTTCAGAGAAGAATGCCGGAAAGCCGAGCAACTTTTGGGGTATCAGCGCCAGGCCACTCAGGTCAACAGACAGCAATATGTTCCCCGAGTTCACTCCCTCGAATATGGAGCTCCCGAGGAATGGGAAGTGGATGCAATATCGAGGCAATCAAATTACCTATGCTGGAACTGCCGGGAGAAAGGGCACGGGTTCATGAATTGCCCGTCTGCCACTCGCAACTTGTTTTGCTACGGCTGTGGGTTGGAAAAAGTAGCAAAGCCAAACTGTCCAAGATGCCAGGGAAACCAGCAGACCGGTACGGCGAAGGGGATAGCACGTCCGGCTCAGCCGAATCCCCGTTAGCGAACCCTGAGGAGCAGAAGGGACTAGGAATTAGGATTCTTGAAAGGAATAGAGATAGTGTAGAGGAGAATGAAGATTTTGCAGCTAGATTTAAGAAAATTAAACCCTGGCCTGTCCGTCTGCGGGAATATGAGGCGGCTAAGGAAAAGATTTTTAATGGAATTGGCATGAAAGATTTAGACAGTAGAGATCATGAAGTAATAGAAGATAGGTTAGATGCTGAGAATACTGAAGTAGATGAATTAATAACAATGAATTTCAATACAGTAGTAAATAGATTTAAGGGAAATGAATTGGTAGGAATAAGAACAGCGAGGAAGAACGCTAATTTAGGTAGGATTAAGAGAATTGAGAGAGCTAGAAAGAGGTTTAGAGATAGAAAGAAGACAAGGCACCAGATCGCAGAGGCGAAGTTATATGAAGGAAAGGATACACGATTGTATGCACGGATAGAAATCGGTTCTGAAGAGGTTGAAGGGCTATTGGATAGTGGGGCCACTGTCACTTGTCTAGGGAGAGGAGGAGTCGAACTGGCAGAACGTGCCAGTATTCCAATATATCCCTATCGATCCCTGATTAAGACTGCCGATGGTACCTCCCACCAAGTTGTAGGAAGAATTCGCACTAGCATCAGGTTAAATAAAATAGAGAAAGAAGTGGAATTCTTTATAGTTCCAACCTTGAGCAGAGCACTCTATCTAGGAGTTGACTTCATGAGGTCATTTAGGATGTTAGCTGCCATCGAATGCTTGTCAATGGAAGACGAAATGGGGGCGGAGGCCGTTGATCCAACGATGCACACGCTTTCTGAAGGAGATAAACAGCGATTAGAGGAAGTAATCGCACAGTTTCCCTCGTTCGTTGATTTGGGCTTGGGCAAAACCAGTTTAGAGACCCACTATATTGACACGGCAGATGCAGAGCCGGTAAAGCAAAGGCACTACCCAGTTTCGCCCGCTGTTCAGGCCCTGATGTTTGCGGAGCTGGATAGAATGCTTGACATGAAGGTCATTGAGCCAAGCCAGAGTCCATGGAATAGTCCTGTTACCTTGGTGCGCAAGGGCATTAAGAACAGGCTATGCCTGGACGCTAGGAAACTCAATGCCCTGACTGTTAAGGATGCCTATCCACTCCCAAATATCGAGGGTCTGCTAAGTAGGCTGGGGGATACTCATTTCATCTCAAGCGTGGATTTAAAGGATGCTTTCTGGCAAATCCCGCTTGAGATGAAAAGTCGAGAGAAGACGGCGTTTACTGTCCCTGGAAGGCCCTTATATCACTATACCGTCATGCCTTTTGGGCTGTGTAATGCGGCCCAAAGGTTATGTCGGTTGATGGATAAGGTCATTCCAGGGCACCTCCGTGAGAGAGTATTCGTTTACTTGGACGATCTGCTCATAGTGGCGCCTGATCTCGAGACTCACCTAAGCCTTCTGCGAGAAGTGGCTGGCCTTTTGAAAAGAGCTAATTTGACTATTAACGTGGGAAAATCGAAGTTTTGCTTCAGAGAATTGAGGTACCTAGGGTATATTGTGGGCGGAGGGCAATTAAAAGTGGACCCAGAGAAGGTGTCGGCCATTCTTAACTGCAGTTACCCTAAAAATGCTCGACAGGTCAGAAGGTTTACAGGGATGACAGGCTGGTACCGCCGATTTATTGCGGACTATGCAACTCTAGCGGCACCAATATTCTCTACACTCAAAAAAGGGCGGTCGTTCGAATTTGGAGACGAAGCTAAGGCAGCATTTGAAAAGCTGAAACATGCCCTGACACAAAGCCCAGTGTTACAGCATCCAGATTTCCAAAGACACTTTTACGTGCAGTGCGATGCCTCGGATCTGGGAATTGGCGGAGTTCTCTTCCAAAAAGACGAAGAGGGAGGAGAGCATCCGGTGGCATACATGTCGCAGAAGTTGACTCCAGCCCAGAAAAACTATTCGGTAACAGAGCGAGAGTGCCTAGCCGTCGTGATGGCAATAAAGAAGTTCCGGCCTTATATAGAACTCATGCCGTTTACTGTCATCACTGACCACTCGTCTCTGAAATGGCTAATGACGAATAAAGAGCTAAGTGGGCGATTAGCTAGGTGGAGTCTTCTTCTGCAAAGCCATTCATTTGAAATCGAACACCGTCGAGGAACTCAAAATGTGGTACCGGATGTTCTCTCTCGATATAATCTAGAAGAACTTGTGGACCAGATGGAAAGTCTAGTAGACCTAGGGGCTGGGGACTTTAAAAATGATGAGAATGTGGCGAAAATCCAGACAATCGAGCAGAACCAAGACTGCCTTCCAGATTTGATGGTCAAAGATGGTTATATCTACAAGAGAACGATTCCGGTTACGGTGGATATACCTCATGAAGACTTTGTCTGGAAGCTCTGGGTTCTGGCGACCTTGACGTCAAAGGCCATAGAACTAGCTCACAATTCCCCAACAGCAGCTCATGGTGGTTTCCATAAAACGCTGAAGCGCCTCAAACAGTTATATTACTGGCCAAGCATGAGTGTGCAAGTGAGGGAATTCGTGAGAAATTGCACTATCTGCAAAGAGTCTAAGGCCAATTATCAGAATATGCAGCAGCCAATGAATACAAATATACCATTTGGAAGACCCTTCCAGAAGATCTACGTAGACTTCTTGGGCCCGTATGTGAGATCAAAAGCGAATAATTCGTTTATATTCATTGTGCTGGATCACGTCACGAAGTTCGTTTTGCTGAAACCCTTAGCTAAAGCCAACTCCAAAAGTGTAATTAAATTTTTAATGGACGAAGTTTTCCATAAATTTGGAGTCCCTGAAATCTTGACGTCAGATAACGGCCAACAGTTTGTAGGGAAAGACTTTACGGCGTTCTTAGAGGCATATGGGGTTAAACACTTCAAAACTGGATTGTATTCCCCACAGGCCAATCAGTCAGAGCGCGTAAATCAGTCCATACTGGCAGCAATCAGGTCTTATCTGAAAGAGGATCAGCGAGATTGGGATCAAAACCTATCCGCTATAGAGTGTGCTCTCCGATCCGCGGTTCACACTTCAATAGGGATGACTCCATATTTTGCATTATTTGGCAGCAATATGATTACACATGGAAGTGTGTATAGATTGGCTAAACAGCTCGAAA
Organism: Musca autumnalis; assembly: GCF_047663935.1. Classification (NCBI taxonomy): domain Eukaryota; kingdom Metazoa; phylum Arthropoda; class Insecta; order Diptera; family Muscidae; genus Musca; species Musca autumnalis. Next base: position 76,252,552 of record NW_027412088.1, read on the forward strand.
GCATGAATGACCCAGAATTTAATGCTTTGGCCAAAGATTCGAAGTTGGAGTTAATTAGAAACGAGGTTAGGAAAAATTTAGAGAGAAGCCACAATTCCAGAGCAAAGAAATATAATATACGGTCACGAAAAGTTAAGTTTGTTCCTGGTCAAGAGATTTACCATCGAAACCACCAACTTAGCGATTTTAGTAAGAACATTAATGCGAAGTTGAGTAAAAAATTTGTCAAATGCCGAGTAGTACGCGCTGTAGGTAACTGCCTATATGAATTAGAGGATTTGAAGGGAAAGTCTCTGGGTGTATACCATACTCGCGACCTCAAGCAGTAAGAGCCAAGAAGGATAACCAGTTTTGCTGGAAACGAATCAAAAAGACATCGACAGTTATCATCCACATAATTAGTAGAGCTTTTAAGCCTGAATAGCAACCCAGTGTGAAAGGAAATCTCCCCGAAGTAGCAATCAAAAATCGCAAATTCGAATTTATGCGTTTACTTCACGATCTCATTGGCAAAACGCTTTGCCTTGAACATACTTGCTTTCTCATCAGAGGTAACCAGTCTTCGGAAGCCAGCAACAGAAGTCAGAAATGTAAAGTCAGAATACGAAGAGAAGCATCCCATGTTAGGCGACTCAAACTTTTAATTACGATTCTTGAGCTGTCACGTTGTGACTGTCGTTGACCATTGGTGCATTTCCCTTCTTGGTATACAGATATAACACATTATGCATATATTTATATAATACATATATATATATATGCACCTATGTAACATATGTACACCTATACCCATTTGAAACCAGTGACACAAGGCAGGGAATTGTTGTACACAAGGTCGCGGATCTGTCATTCATCGATTTATGTAGTTAGAGTCTGTAAACAGGGAAGACAGGATCAAACACACATGGATGTGTTTGAAATAACAACGTATCCGACATTCTGACGAAAGTTGGAGGTCTCGTTGGTGATACACCGGTGGTAGAGAAGCGAAGAAATAGGCGCAAAATTTTTTCAAAGCGCTTTGGTTGTTTGTTTTTGCCGTTTGGTGAGATTATCCATAAATATTTTGTCTTATTGGGAAATGCTACGTGGAGGGAAGTCCAATAAAAAAACGTGGATCAATATTTAGGACAATGTGCCCCTATAGTTACAGAATTTCTTAAGACAAATATACGAGACATATTTCTTCAAAGTTTCGTAGGTGTAGCGCTTTTTGCTCGATGAATATAACATATTATATAGTAGAAGAAAATACATAAAATTGCTAATACGAACCTTATTCTTTCAACACATATATCATTTACCAACCAGTATTATGTAATACTCAAAATATCCATAAAACAGCAAATTTTCTTCCAGATGGTTAAGAGCGATTTCATTCACAAGCATACAGACAAACAATAAACCCGTGAGTAGAAAACAGTACCCAATAAAATGTCGTTAATCTGTTACTTCTTTTAATAATAGATACGATAGGAGAGTACACCACTTTACACTTCTTTTCCATTTCGTACTCCATATTTTAATGGCATGGTTAAAGATATCAAACGATCAAGGAACTGATTTATGAATGGGTTTTCCACTTGATTTATATCTTTCGGATTGAGCTGGTGTTGTAACGTCATTGGAGTGACTAGCATAATTCACCCCACGCAAAAAAAACTCACATCATAACATACTTGTTTCATATACAGATTTACAGTTCATGCTTGCTTTTAGGCTCTTGTAAACAGACCTTAATAAGCTTCAACGTGCCAATATATTGTTATACGATGGTTCATGAACGATATGAGGGTTACACCTTTTCTTGCTCACAATGATTTATCAGAAAACAAACCAGCACATATTTTTTGTCTTCCTTGGTTTGAATTCATATCACCTAAGAACCCTTTGTGTTTGAAGGGTAAGAAGACACCTGAAGCCCATCAGGACTGTGATCATAATGTATAGTCTTGTAGTCCAGAGACCCACAAGTAACCTTTCAAAATTCACAATTGTACCCATTAGAAAAAATAAGGACACTTAAATGGATTCAATGGTGTTGTCAAAGTCGGATAAGTTCATAAACGAAAACAGTAGATGCCAAGAAAAAAATACGTGTTCTGGAGTTAGATGCTCAGTGTTGATCCAATACACATCAGCACCATTTATATTAATACAATAAGTCATAAATTTAAAGTACACATTTCACATACTCGTGAATATACATATTTATACAAGAATCTTCCTCGTCCAGAGCTTACCATCTTCAGGACACTGTATACCATTCATAGTTATCTAAGACCGAATTATTAGTCAAATTGGTTTCACTGACAAATCGTATAGATAGTAAAATACGATTAAATCAGCAGATTAATCTGTCTGACAATGTAAACTTGAATAAAATATTTTCATTCTAATCAGAACATTGGGGGAGTTTTTTTTTCCTTTTTGAGATAACTGGTGCTATTTTGCTTTCCTAATGTTTCCTTTATTGATGTTCCATTTGAAATTCCCGACATACATTTCTTTTTACATTCCCCCCCCCCCCCCCCCTTTACCTGCTGACAGTTACTTATATCCATAACTGCAGGATTAAGATGTGTTTTTATTAAAAACTTTTTTTTATACTTTTTGGAATGTATCCTTTTTAAAATTAACAGCGTTTTCCTTATTAGGTCAGGAAACTTTAGGAAAATCTGTCATTTTACCAGGACAGATCGGTGAAATAATAATCAAGAATGATTTTGCAGGTTATACCCAGGCCAAATTTCCCTCTGTAGATGCAAATATGCGAGACAGCTCTAACCAAAGTTTCATAGTTACCACGCTTTTTGTTCTGGTGAAATATGTAAACTTTTCTAAGACTGTGTACATTGTTATAATATGACATGGCAGGAAAAAAAACCAATGAATTTATAAATACAAACCTTTTCTTTGTCATCACCAATCCCATTGCCAAATGGTATCCCAATACAAAGAAGACCCAAGATCACAGAGCAACAATATTTTCTTCAAATAGGATATAGTGTAATTTCATTCCATAATATATTGCAGACAAACATTAAACAAGTAAATAAACCATGTTTCCCCAGAACACGTTAGTAATTCCATACATTTTTCCATTTCGCACATATAACAGGTATACCCTACTTTTCCTTTTATTTTTGAATTCGTGGCCAATATTTTTGCCTCATGAATAAAAATATAAAAGCCTCAACCATTTGTTTTTCCACTTGGTCATATATGCGATTGTTTTGTAGGATCGGAGTTTAGCGTCTTCATAAATAAAACTGGCAGTCATGATGCATATACATATATATTTGCAATTTTCACAAACTAATACCAAGAAGTTTTTTTCTTTTTAAACATTTTATTGGCAAACTGTATGTAGGCACATATATTTCCGCCCATAGTTCTTGCTACCTTTCAAAACACAAACATATATAGTTGATTGGGATAAATTATAGGGTAAATAACCGGCTGAACAACTGTCTCTTCAATAGTCCTGATGACGCAGTTGTCTTAATCAACGAGACAAAACAGATTCAGCTTGCTTATAAAATTTATGGCTTCAAAAATTTGTGACAATAGAAATTTCGTTTCATTTTAAACCTGTAATAAAAAGAACATAGGACAGTTTTGCGCTCCTTACAAATCCTTTAGACCCAAATCGATGTCATTGGAGAGGATTTTTTAAATTTTATTTATAACCTGTCCTAAGAATGTTTTCTTAAGGTTCCCATTATTCAATATGTTCTTTGGCGTATTTAGTTTTATACACTCACCAAAATATAAAAAAATGTTATAAATTCATGTATAAATTTTAAGTTGTATCTGTTCTATCTGTTATTATTATGCATAGAATGGATTTGAAACGACAAAATAATGGTAAATAAACATAAACGGCAATATTTGGAATGATATTTGTCCGACAATAAACCTGATTTGGAACTTTTTGTAGAGATTTTCATATTTTTATGGTCATAATAGGCAAAATGAGCCTCAATTATGATACCGATCATTTAAACGCCATCATAGAAAATAGTTTCACAAAAAAAGGACGCAAACCTTGATTATTTCTCCATATTCCGTTTGGGGTTTTTCTTTATTATTGATTTGTATGCTTATGGTCGTTCCACCCTTATAAACATATGACATTTCGCCCATTTGTTTTCACCTTTTATTTTGCAATTTTCGATTTCGGATGGGAATCAGTAAGGCCATGTTTATATTATAGCCTTTTGCAGGGTTAACCTTCTTTATGAGGATTTGTTTGACGTATATGTAATGGAATTGACATTTAAAACCCAGCGGGTTTGTTAAATCCGGTTATATATAAACGTACTATAATATCCATATAAATTCGAAAGTTTATTTTGTTGGGACGTATCAAGAGTATTTTCTCCATGAAAACTACACATCAAAACAGGTTACGGCTAAAGATGTGCTTAGAATGTAACAAGGATGTAATTTGCATAATATTGTTTGAAGTTTTCTCACAAATATATTACTTGGCTGATCCTTTGAATTGTGGTTATCGAGATTCTACTGTATACTGTAAACACATACCTGTGGTTCCGTTTGCGTTTGGAATTTGTGAAGTGGTGCCGCAGGTTGGCAACTACATAAAGACACAATAGAAAGAAATGTATTTCTTTATGAAGGAAAATGTGTCTCGCACCTTCCAGTATCCACCGGCAATAAATGATATGCATAGCTTGATTTGATAACATTGATTTTTTCACACTTTCATTTCATTTTCACTTAAATTCGCATATTTTAGCTTTCCATTGATTCTGCCATTCATAATGATGTCTTCATTGATATTTTCGACAGCAACGCGCACCAACACACACACAAACGACACGACCGAAGCACTTTCATTTACAAATTTTCTTTTCCTTTAAAAATTAATTTAAATTTTTGAGTTTTTCTTTCACCGCGTGGCACTTAATTTAGTAAATACCGTTTTACAATAAATAATCTCTAGATCTTTTTCACTATTTGCGTTTAATTTAATTTTTGCACTACGAACTCACACACGACCGACCGAACGAGAAAATTACGCGTACTATAATGCTTCTTCTAGTTGGGGGACGCTCATAGTTACTATGAATTGACATTATATGCCAATTAGAAAATAGGGTAGCTCGTACTGGTCGATTTGTCGAAGTCGAGCGTATTAAGGGGGTTCGTTCTATGTCATGTCACGTTTACACCGAGATAAGTAAATCATGATGTTTTAATTCAATTTAGAATATCACTCCACTTTCTGTTGTCGCACCTCTTTCCCTCCTATCCTTTGATAAGGACATCGGCAGGATAGTGGGGTTTGTGGTGTGCGCATATTTAAGGGTTAAGCGTTATAATAATAAGAAGAAGAACAAATATTCATGTCATCAGCAACAGCTGTTTTCAGATAAATTGGAAAAAATGTCAAAAGGGGGAAACAAAGAGGGAGAGAAAAAGTTTTGTCAAAGGAGGAATTTCCTGGCTAGAGATAAAAAAATCTTTCTTTTTGGATTTGAGCCCTGAAGAAGATTGGATGTGTGGTCACCAGGCAAAGAAAAAAAAAACAAAACAACAGTGATATGCTTGCTTGATTGAAACTTTTATTGAATATAAAGTAAACACATAAAAACTACAACTAAATAAATATACTTAAGACTAAAATTCCTGGAACGAAAAAGACTTTAAACCTGAAAAGAAAATAGAATAAAAAATTATTAAAACTCCTGAAAAGAAAGAAAAGGTTAAAATACGTAAATCCTGAAAAGAAAAGAGAAAAAAAGACAAAAAAAAGGTTCCTGAAAAGAAAATTAAAAAAACTTAAATCCTAAAAAAAAGGGATAAAATAAATTAAGTAATAAAATATCAAAACTGAGATTTTACATGCACAAATATAAAGACTAAGTTAAATTAAAGCAAATGCAACTGAACATTAAACAAAGTTAAACAAGATTAAAACTAAATTAACAATATTGTAATAAGCAGCCGCAACTCCTGGTACCACACCCAACACCCATCCAATCCGTCGTGGGAGGCGCAGAATTCATGGCATGTCCAGCCCGGCTTGCCTTTTGGTATAATTCCCACACTCACACTTATACTGCTCCACTCAGACAGACAGATGTATGACCAGCTCATAGTTACATTCCGGGTAGCATAAAAAGATAAAAAAAAAGAAGGAAAATATTAGTGAGAAAAGGGTAACAAGTGTTTAGTTTTTTTTTTGCATGTTCCTACCTTTAGCAGCTTATTGGGTAGATAATCCTTGTACTCGTGTTTGAGCTCAGACTAGGGTTATAGGGACGTCAGTGGTAATCTCGACGCTCAGAGTGGGAGTGTCATCTACATTTGTTGTCCTTTCTGAAACTAGAAAAAAAGGAAGAGAATTTAATGTATATATATATAAAATTTACTCCTGGAATATAATTAGATGCTAAATACGTACATTACGACTACTTACCTTACAAATACTCACCTTACGAAAACGCATACTTACCTTGGGGAATACTCCCGATCCATCGCCAGTACCTCTGCTCGGGAAAGCCGCAGATCGTTACCTCATCCAGTCCTCACCTAAAAAGAAGGAAGAAGAAGCATAAAATTAGTTGTTTAAATATACATATTGATTTTTTTGAATTTTGATTTAATAGTAGTTTAGCGTTGCAATTATGAATCGTCTCGGTAACGTAAAATGAAAGGATTCACAATAAGAATGATATTTTTGTAACTGAAAATGGAAGTTAATAAAAACTATTGTAATGTTTATTGAAATTTTGTGATTTTTCATAATGGCTAACTAAGAGAATTCAAAGGTAAGAAAACTTAGACGAAAACAGGTGGTGTAAAGTAGGGGTATTCCAATATGATTAGGGGAATGGGAATACCATGGTGGGGTGGGATTTCTCCGGCGTTATTAACAACTAACCAGCGCCATGAAACTAATCATAACCAATAATCAAGTCCGTTTACATTCTCGTACGACATTGTTGCCATAAACTTTTGTATTATTATCCAACCTGGCAATAGAAAATGTTTTTTTTGTCCACTCTGCTGAGAAGCTCGTTCACCAGCAAGAACTACGGCCCCAAAGGCTGAGCTAACGTCCGGGTGAATAACGACTTGCCAGTAACAGCGGTGAACAGTTTCTTGCTCCAAAAGCAGAGGTCCCTTAGGACAGGACAAGCTCGTCGAGACATTCATTTTGGTATATATAAGTATGGGTCTACGACCATTATTTCGATGAGTTACAAACTTTTTGGCCAAAACCAACTTATAATACCCTCCCCACATAGTGGTGTAGGGTATAAAAATTGTAGCAGAGTGAATGTTTGTATAAAATGTGATCAAACGCATGGACAAGGTGAATGCAAATTTGTGTCTAGCGAGGAAAATAAGCCTTATTGTGCTAATTGCAAAACGACTGGACATCCTTCTAATTACAGGGGTTGTCCTGCATATAAAGAGTATGTAAGGAAAAGGGAAGAAATTAAGTCACATACGAGGGAAAAACAAATTTCTAACTAAAAATAATGTTATGAATATTTTTGGGTCTATAGAACCTAGACGAACATTTGCAGATTGTTTTACTGATTCGACTAAAATCAGACACAAGCCGCCCTTAATTGAAGAATTTTTGAAAATTGCAAACTCTATTTGTCAACCTGATACTCCGACATTAGAAGACAAAATAGAAATTTTAGAACTTTAAAAAAAGAAGAGGCAAAAAGTCAATGTCTAGAAATTCTAGAAGACATTAAACATAAATATTGGTCGTAATTCTCTCACATTTAACGTTAGGTCACTTAGAGAAGTGAGCCGGAGAATTAAAATGACAAACATACTAAATGCAAACAAAATTTATTTTGGTTTTATACAAGAAACGCATTTAAGAGATAATCATAGAGTTACACTAGAAAATTACACATTCATTAGAGACAACAGCTCACAAGGTGTTGCTATAACTTTAAAAAAGTCATATAAATTGCGTAGGGTTCAGGTATAGGTTTTAATTTCCCAAGCTTGTTTTTTTTAAGTATTAACATTGTTTTAGATGGTATTAAACGGAATATATTAATTGGATCAATTTATATATCTTGCAATGCAGATCGGGCGCTCTGTATAATGCTTCCCAACATTTTTACGGATTAGTAATAGGTGGTGATTTTAACTCTAGGCATTCCTCTTGGGGTGACACATTAAACAATGTAAATGGCAATATCTTACATACATGTCTTCAACAATCGGTAGATTTTGTAAGAATCTCAGATACAATTCCATCTTTTCCTAATGGAGGAAAAGACCACTTCTTAGTAAGTACAAATTTGGTTGATGCAGTGTCACGAAATTTTCATATAAATACACTACCTACGTTTTCGGATCATTTTCCCCTCAAATTAAATTTAAAGTTATCTTCCATATCAATACTCCTAAATCCACCAAGATATTATACGTCATATAAAAATACTAATTGGAACACCTTCCTAGATGATGTAAGAGATGAGTTACTGATAAATTTTCCCAATCCAAACATAAATTTTTCTAACTCTGAAATTGATAATAATATCGAAAATTTATCTAATGTTACAAGTTGCAACCAGACCGGACACGCTGAAAGCATAAATGTAAACAAAAGTTTAAGAAAATAAAACCGGGACCTAGACCACGTAAAACAGTATATAATATCATCGGTTACAAAAGAAAAGTTAATATTAATAGATTATCCGTGAATGGAATTATTATAGAAGACAATTCCGTAGAATGCGAATGTTTAAAACTATACTTTGGTAATGTGTATAATCATTTGCCTACAAGTGAAACCATTAGCGAAATGGAGAATGTTGTCAGTAGTTATGTAGCCAATGAGTCTAATATAAAGAGTGTTTTTTTTAAGCCCGATAGAACTAGAAATTGTAAAAAATAACACAAAAAATTAAATTGTAATCAAATTTTTTTTATTCGAAAGACCAATACGTGACATTAACATTTGAAAATGATTTCGGGCATATGGGCACCGCGGCTGTTCTTGACGAAGTGCATTCTGGACGTCCAATTTTTGGCCACTTTTTCGAGCACTGCTGGCCGTATGTCACGAATAACACGAACAATGCTGGCCTCCAAGGCATCAATTGTTGCTGGTTTATCAGCATAAACCAGTGACTTCACGTAGCCCCACAGGAAATAATCGAGAGGTGTCAAATGGCACGACCTTGGAGGCCAATTGACAGGTCCACTTCTGGAAATCAACTTATCGCCAAATTTTGATTTCAATAAGTCGATGGTTGCGTTCGCCGTATGGCACGTAGCGCCATCCTGTTGAAACTTCATCTCCTCCGGATCAATTTCATACATATTTTCAAACAAAAAATCATTGATCATGGTGCGGTAACGATCTCCATTGACCGTAACGCGAGCTCCGGCCTCATTTTTGAAGAAATAAGGTCCGATGATGCCACCAGCGTGAAAACCGCACCATACGGTGCATTTTTCTGGATGTAATGGAGTCTGTAGGGTCTCTTGTGGATTGGTCTCACTCCATATGCGGCAATTTTGCTTATTAACAAACCCGTTAAGCCAAAAATGCGCCTCATCGCTGAACACAATTTTGCGGTAAAACAACGGGTCGAATCGACGACTGATTTTCAAAGTAAATTTGGATAATTTCGTAGCGTTGTTCAAGCGTGAGTCTATTCATTATGATTTGTCAGAGTATACTGAAACAAATAAAAAAAAAGTTTCATCAAAATTTAATTTTTTGTGTTACTTTTTACAATTTAAAGTTCTATCTAGCTTAAAAAAACACCCTTTATTTACTTTTAATGTTACTGAAACATCGCTTAATAATATGGGAAACCCTAGATTAACAACAATGGATGAAATTTCCGGCATTTGCAAGGACATAAATAATAAGAAATCCTGTGGACTAGACAGTGTATCCAATTTTATAATTAACAAGTAAAAAAGTATCAGTCGGCTTTGCCGACAGAGATATACCCTCAGCCTGTGTATATTGAAACAACTTTTTCCCAAAAAACGTATGTATTTAGGGGGTTTTAAAAATGTTGGGCCTTTGAATCGACAAAAATGTTGATTAGGATTAAAGATCAAAAGTTTTGCGGAGGAGATACTAAAAGGAATGGATCGGCATTGACCATTATGGAAGTGGATCTCAAGGCACTACATATGGTGTGGGGGAGGAGTGGACCGATATGGCATATCTTAGAACTTAAACTATGTTTGGACAAAAAACTATTAAGGCCAGATTTTGGAGCGAATCGGCAGATCCGTTCAAGAGTTATCTTGCGCTCCAAACACCTCACACGGTGTCATAGGAGTTTTTTTGCAACTTTCAGGCAATTTTCTCAGGAAGTATGGACTTGCCCCTGATGAAGTATGGACTTGCCCCTGATCTATATCTGGTAGAAATATCAGGATGTGTAAAGTATACCAATTCGGCCACTCCCTTCAAGAGTTGCCGTAGGAACAATTTTTCCGAACATTTTTGAACATTTGTGGGGGAGGTACCTGAAGGAGTGGACCGATATGGCTTATCTTTGAACTTAAACTATGTTTGGACAAAAAACTACTAAGGCCAAATTTTGGACCGAATCGGCAGATCCGTTCAAGAGTTATCTTGCGCTCCAAACACCTCACACGGTGTCATAGTAGTTTTTTTTTGCAACTTTCAGGCAATTTTCTCAGGAAGTATGGACTTGCCCCTGATGAAACTTGTACCGTCGTATGGGGGGCCGTGAATACAAGTTGCTAAAACAAAAATCAAAGCGATTTGAGAGATGGCCCTAAACTGAACTTTTCCGAAATTTTGTGTGGGAGGTACCCGAATTAGAGGACCGATTGGGTCCATATTGAAACCTTATCCAAGCATGGTACACATTTCCCGATGGGCAAAGTGTGGACCAAATCGGTTACTGCCTTCAAGAGTTATCGTGCAGACAAATTTTCCGAAAATTTTCGAACTTTTGTGGGGGAGGTACCGGAAGGAGTGGACCGATATAGCCCATCTTCGAACTAAAACTAAGTTTGGTCAAAATATTACGAAAGCCAACATTTGAACTGCATCGGTTCATCCTTTCGAGAGTTATCGTGCGCTCCAGCCAGCCAGACAGACTGACAAACGGACGGACATTGCTCAATCGACTCCAAATTGTCTGAAACACATTTCGTCCGAACATACTTGGAGTCTAAAACCATTATTTCGATGAGGCACATTTTGTCCGTATGAAAGTGTATATACCCTTTCTAGCCTAAAGGCTGAGGGTATAACTAGCCTAAAGGCTGAGGGTATAAAAAGCTCCCTGCTAAAGTTGTAGAATATATAACTATCTTTATATATAAAACTCAATTGTCGTTTGTTGGTAATTGAATCAGTTGAAAACGGCTAGAGCGATTTGGATAATTTTTTGTGGAAATGTTAGTCATAGTCCAGTTTAGGTTTTTATGCAAAGAAAAATTGGCCACGCCCACTTTTCCGCCCACTTTTATAAATATGTTATATCTACGGAACTACTCAATAGATTGAAATTTGCAGGGAAAGTAGAGTGATGGCCCCCGGTTGAAATAGGCTACATATATGGTTGAATTTCGGATCGGGCGGGGTACCTCCCCTATGCCCTATTTTTGTAAAAATGCAATATTTGCAACAATTACAAATGTATCGCCTTGAAAATTAATTTCCGAGTCAATGGCGATTGTATCTCCGACCTTACGTGCTTATTTGGGGCATTAAGACTGGACAACGCCCACTTTTTTAAATATGTTATATCTACGAAACTACTAATTCGATTTTCCTGAAACTTTCAGCGAATGTACAGGGTTGGTCCCCGATAAAAATAGGCTACATATTTTTTGACTTTCGGATCGGGCGGGTACCTCCCCTATGCCCTATTTTTGTAAAAATGCAATATTTGCAACAAATACGAATGTATCGGTTTGGGAATTTATTTGCGAGTCAATGGCGATTGTGTCTCCAACCTTACGTACTTATTCTGTGACTTAAGATCCGACCACGCTCACTTTCTAATTAGGTTATATCTACAGGGGATTTTCAAGAAAATCGAGATTTGTCTAAACTTTTAAATCTTTATAAATAAAAATCAAATGTCGTTCGTTGGTAATGGCATCAGTTAAGAACGGCTGGACCGATTTTCGACTTGGATTTTTATGCAAAGAAAATTTGACCATGCCCACTTTTACGCCCACTTTTTTCAATTTTCTATTTTTATCATTTCTACAAAAACTACTGAACCGATTTTCCTGGGAATGTACAGAGATGGTCCCCGATTAAAATAGGCTACAAATTCAGTTGAATTTCGGAAAGGGCGGGGAACTTCCCCTATACCCTACTTTTTTAAAAATGTTATATTTACAATAATTACGAATGTATCTATTTGGAAGTTAATTTGCGAGACAATTGTGGTTGTGTCTCCGACCTTACCTACTTTTTTAGGAACCACAGACTTGACCATACCCACTTTTTAAAATATGTTACATCTACAAAACTACTGAACCGATATTCGTGAAAATGTCAGGGAATGTACAGACATATTTTCTTGAATTTTGAAAAGGGCATATTTAAAAAAAACGCCTTACCTTTATGAATAAAAATCAAATGCTGTCATAACCCAACTTAGGTTAGGAAAACAGGTTACATATCCCACCTTCCCTATATAAAAAAACGTTATATTTGCAAAAATTATGTATGTATCGGAATAAAAATTTACGGATTAATCTACAATCTAGGTACTTCTTTGGGGCCTATAGGCCCGACCAAGCCTGATTTTTTTAGTATGTCATAACTCCAATACTACTGAAGGGATTTCCATAAAATTTGCAGCAAAAGCTCAATGTTTGCAGTTGTTATGTGGGGTACCTTCCCCATGCCTTTCTGTTAAACGCTATATGTATAACCCAAACTTATGATTATATCGGTTTCAGCATACATGTTGGTAGGCAATGAAGTTATGTGCACCCTAGGACCAGGCCCACTTTTTTTAATATGTTATATCTTGAAAACTGATGACCACGCCCACTCTTTTCAAAACATTATTTTTCCAAAACTACTGAACCTAATTTTCAGAAAATATTCAGGAATATCCCGTGGTCCAAAATGATATATATTTGTAGACAAATTTCGGGGCCAATTATTTTATAATCGGTGTATTTGTTAAACTTATGAGTGCATCAGGTTGCAAATTAGTTTTCGAGACAACGGTGGTTGTCCCCCGATCAAGAAAAACTATATATTTACAAATGTACTTAAATGGTGAGGTTCAACGGTCCATCAGCCATGAAATGCTAAAACATATAGGTATAAATAAGCGGGAGAATTCGATTTAATCATTTTTTTAACTTTTATTACTAGATCGCTTTAGGATAAAGACAGTGACATGGACGATAATAAATCCTAAAAGGCACAAATTGGCGAAACATCCGACAAAGTCCGTAAGAGAAAAGAAAGGTTACAGACAAAATCTGTTGATAAATTTAAAATCCTTCTCGGTTTGACAATGGACCGAAGAAGTGTGGTAGAAAATACCTACTTTTGAATTAAAACTCATTACGACGGGCCAGCAACGCGGACCGGGATCTGCTAGTTATATTTAATAATTGTCTGAACAACTCCTATTTGCCAAATAAATGGAAAATTTCTAAAATAGTCCCTGTGGTGAAAAAGCAAAACAATTTTGAAATTAACAATTTAAGACCCATTTCTCTACTGTCTAATTTAGGAAAGTTACTCGAGCGAATTGTTCGTATTAAGATGGATCATGGGATTAGTACATCATATATCCCAGAACTTCAATTCGGTTTTAAAGCAGGTCATTCTAAGACGGACGCTCTTCTGAAATTTCAAAACGATATTGTTTGTAAACTGCGAGAACGGAAGTGTACGGTAGCTCTCTCACTGGATGTCGAAGAGGCTTTTGATCACATATCACACATAGGAATTTTGTACCAGATGGTTCAAATTCGCTTTGACCCATTTGTTATTAAATTATTTTACAGTTTTTTCTCAAATAGAAAGTTTTGCGGGCAATTTCATCACGTAACATCTGGGTTAGGGGACGTTAAATGTGGCGTTCCTCAGGGATCTATCTTGGCGCCACACTTATATAGTATATTTATGTATGATATCCCTCATATAGATACGGATTCTTGTGGGATCCTATATGCTGATGATTCCCTTCTATATGCTCACGATGAGTCACCCCACACGGCATTGTGCAAAGTGAAACATCACTTAGAAAAAGTTTCAAGGTTTTACCATGATTGGGGCATCAAAATTAATCCTGCTAAAACCGGGGCAATATGCATAAGGAACGCTTCCGGGAAATGCAAAAGAACTGTTGTTCCCGAAAGTAAATCTTTAAAATTATCTCTAAATGGGGTTGATATTACTGTGGGAAAAACTATGAAATATTTAGACATTACATTTAATAATTTATTAAAATTTAATAAACATGCCAGACAGGTTTTAGGAATGGCATGTAATATACATGGGTCTTTTTCTAGAATATTGACAAATAAAGATCTTCCAACTAAGACCAAATTACTGTTATATAAAACAAGTATAAGACCAGTTTTTATGTATGCTTTTCCCATATGGTTTAACATATCCCCTGTAGTTATCGGTGAAATTGAAATTTTGGAACGAAAAGTTCTTAGACACTGTATTGGGAAATATTTTGAATCAAACAATAAACGCTAATAGGCTAATTTATGGGGAATCCAACATTACACCTGTTGGTTTATAGGTTTGTGACATTATTTCAAAATTTATTCAGTGAATTCGCGATCATGAAGACAGCTACATATCACTCATCTATGACACACAAAAACACTATTGCTGGTGTAATACAAATTATTTGTTTCCAATTGGATATATAAATGAAATGCCTCCGAACTTTGACATTAATGTCAATATTCGGTATGCATTTTACGAAAAAGCTTTATCTGTTACACACAGGGGGAAACACGCAGACTGTTTATTTTGATATATATTTCCTTTAATTTTTGTTAGTTTTTTTATTTTAGTTTGTAAGTTTAATTAGGTTTTAACACTTAAAACATTGTATTCCCGGGAGCAAGGAATTTTAAATTTCGTCATGATTTACTCGTGTACTTTTTACTTATTCAGTAAAAGCACGGTGCTGTATACACAATATATTGTAAATTTTGATCATACATTATAATCTTAAGTTTTAACAACTCTATCTAATTATAACGTTTGTAAAAGAAAGGCTCAATAAATTTAATCTTAATCTAAATCTTGTTATAATGACACATACGCTTTTCATAATGATAGTTTAAATTTAATTTAAAATCAATATCAAACCCTTCTGGACCAATTTGTTATCAAATCGCGACATTTCAGATAATTTAATGCATCTTTGACAATATTTCAATTTTTGTCTTTGTGCATTTGTATGTAACATACAAAAGGAAACGAAATAGACGCATAGTTCCATTTGGGGATATATATATAATCACTTTCTGAGTCGATTTATGCATGTCCGTCCGTCTGTCCATGTATTTTTGTTCGCAACGTACAGGTCACATTTTTTGTCCGATTCAGCTGAAAATTGGGGACTACAATCAAATCAGTGCATCGATCAATTTAAATCTTTGTATGTTGATGAAGGGCCATCTTATAGCACTATGAAAAGCTGGTTTGATGAATTCAATCGTGGCCGACACTGGCCAAAAAATGAAGGTCGTGAGGGTCGCCCAAAATCGGCCTTTGTAACAGAAAAAAAATTAAGCCGTGGGTGAACGAATAATACAAGAGTGTCATGTTATATACCGTGAGATAGAGGCATCCTTGGACTTTTCTTCGACCAACTAACATTTGATATTTCATGGACACTTGGTCGCAAAAATGGATTTTTCTCGTTAGATCCAGCAAAACTGGACAATCGCTCAAAAAGAGGCCTTTGTGGATTCGTGCAAAGAAATTGTTACTAAAACAATCTCTGTGCTTGAAACGACGTTTATAAGATTGTCACAGACGACGAATCTTGAATCTACGCTTATGAGTCCAAACCAAAACAGGAATCGACAGTTTAAGTCTTCGAAAGCAAACCAAATCCAACGAAAGTTGTTCATGTAAGAAGCACTTCGAAGCAAATGGTCGCCTGTTTCTTCGGCAAAACTGAGCATGTGGCGACTATACTACTTCATAAATGTAGGACGGTTAATTTTGAGTGTTTTCCTGAAGTCACCTGAGAAATTCGAAAAACGAACCAGAGAAGACGAACATATTCTGCATCATGACAATGCGAGCTCTCACGCATCGATTCAAACCAGCTCCTGTTTGACCGGACAAAACGTGGAATTGATGGGCCATCCGCGATACAGCCCCGACTGGCGATTCAACGACTTCATTTGATTCCAATATATCAAGAAAAAAGGCGAGGTTGACGATTTGTGTCGCCAGAAAAAGCTGTTGAAACGTTCAAAAACCATGTTTTGGAGGTGTCTCAATCGGAGTGGCAAAAGTGCTTCAACAATTAGTTTGAGCTCATGAAAGCGAATATAAATCATGCTGGAGACTACTTAAGAAAACAATAAAACTATTTTTGATGATAAATATTCGCGTTTTCATTGTTAGGCCAGATAGTTATTGTGCAGCCCTCGTAGGGCCGAAGCTGCATTTTCACGAAAATTCTCTAAAATCCGCATTTGTGACACAATCGACGAAAATATTTTGCCAGTTCATTGTTGTGACTAAAAAACGAATACTACAAAAAATTGTGAAAATTATATGGGATTTTGATAAAGCTGCGACAGGCCGAATTTAGGTATTTTGGACCCTTTATAGCTATATCGAAATCTGATCCGATTTTCACAAGTTTTTGTAGGATTCGTTTTATGCTGATCCAAGTCAATGATTGCTCCTCGGAACGATTGTGCATCCAACACGCTCGACCAAATTGATTTCTTGTCTTTTGATCTGGTGACAGTCAGGTGCCCTTATGAATGGCGGGATGCATAAATCTGGTACTGCTAACTATCATGTTTTTTGCCGCTGCGAAGTTTATGCACCTCATTCTACTGTCAGATGTTTCACTGTGGAGACTGACTGTTGCCCAAGATATTCTACTTTCCAATTTTGGCATTAAAGTCTCCTAGAACAAGTAAAAAAGTGTCAGTCGGCTTTGCCGACAGAGATATACCCTCAGCCTGTATATATTGAAATAATTTTTCCCAAAAAACCGTATGTATTTAGGGGTTTTTAAAAATATTGGAAATTTGAACCGACAAAAATGTTCATTAGGATTAGAGATCAAAAGTTTCGCGGAGGAGCTACTAAAAGGAATGGATCTACATTGACCATTATGGAAGTGGATTTCCAGCCACTACATATGGGGGGGCTTTTACACCCTTCGGGATGTTTGCTCAAGAAATATGGACTTGCCCCTGAAAAAACGTTTACGATCGTAATTGAGGCAGCGAATGCAAGTTGCTTCAACAAAAATCAAAGTGATTCCATATCAGGTCTTAAAGAGAACTTATCCGAAATTTTGTGTGGGAGGTACCGGATGGAGTGGACAAATATAATTCATATTTGAACTTGATTTATATCTAGTAGATATATTAGGATGTGTAAAGTATAGACCAATTCGACCACTCCCTTCAAGAGTTACCGTATGAACAAATTTTCCAAACATTTTTGAACTTTTGTGGGGGAGGTGCCTGAAGGAGTGGACCGATATGGCTTATCTACAAACGTAAACTATGTTTGGACAAAATGTTACTAACGCCAAATTTTGGACCGAATCGGCAGATCCGTTCTAGAGTTATCTTGCGCTCCAACCGCCTCACACGGTGTCATACGGGTTTTTTGCACCTTTCAGGCTATATTCTCAGGAAGTATGGACATGCCCCTAATGAAACTTGTACCGTCGTATGGAGGGCGGTGAATAAAAGTTGCTAAAACAAAAATCGGAGCGATTCGAGAGATGGCCTTAAACTGAACTTTTCGCAAATTTTGTGTGGGAGGTACCCGAAGGAGTGGGCCGATTGAGTCCATATTGAAACATTATCTAAGTCTGGTGCACACTTTACGATGGGCAAAGTATGGACCAAATCGGTTACTCCCTTCAAGAGTTATCGTGCGCACAAAATTTCCGAACATTTTCGAACTTTTGTGGGGGAGGTACCGGAAGGAGTGGACCGATATAGCCCATCTTCGAACTTAAACTAAGTTTGGGCAAGATATTGCGAAAGCCAAAATTTGAACCGAATTGGTTCATCCGTTCGAGAGTTATCGTGCGCTCCAGCCAGCCAGACAGACAGACAGACGGACGGACATTGCTCAATCGACTCCAAATTGTCTGAAACACATTTGGTCCAAACATACTTGGGGTCTAAAACCATTATTTCGATGAGGCACATTTTGCCCGTATGAAAGTGTATATACCCTCGTTAGCATAAATGCTGAGGGTATAAAAACTTAGTATCATGAGTAGGCCTCTTCCTTCTTGTCTTTGGTGGGAGTATAGTCGCAAGTAAAACTAATGTTGAAAATTTTAGATTTTATCCGAAGTGTAGCAAGTCCTTCACTAACCGAGAAGCTGGAGATCTGATGTATTAACCACCGATCAACTACAAATCCTCTACCCGACTCATGCTTAATGTCATGGCAGCTATATAAAGTGCATTACCTTTACGAGTACATATGGTTTTGACTCCTTTTCTAATTCATCGTATTTACTGTATGGCAATAATATCGGCCTAGTACTTTTCAGTGCGGAAACTGCATCTTTTCTACAAAGAGTCCGAACATTTCAGGTACAGATTCGCACATCATGGTTCTTAAACGTTTATGTGGGTAGTCAACATTATAAGGTTTTTTTCTTCCTTTTTTGGGTTTACATGTCCAATGCCCAACACCGGTTTTTAACGTTGTACGCGCGACGCATGTAAGCACACAACGGGTGTAAAAGTCAGCTCCTCAGGGACAACACGGCAAGCTCAGTGTCCATATGAGATAAATGTGGGACCAAGATAAGTCCAGGGCTTTGCCATGTTAAAGCTGGCCAGGGACGGTGATTGGCATCATGCATCCCCTACGTCACCACTTATAAGAGACTATTCTTCCATTTTTGAATTTCCAACAAATTTAGATTCTTTCATAACTTTATTCGTGTTTCCATCAGAAAAATTTTATAAAATTCGATCCTCCTCCTCAAAAACAATACTCATCACACATTTATAATATTTGAAAGCAAAAAGAGATTATCGTGCTATAATTATAACAATAACAACTGGGAATAAAACTTATATGGCATACGATTTGGTAACATCTGCCTCATTATTTGTTCTAATTAAATAAACCCAAAGAAAATTAATAAATAAACGAAGACAACGGAACACAATCAAGATGACTTTGCTGCTAATAGCCGAAATAAAAGAAATCAAGGAAATGCCAAGGCAGGGAAACAAAAAGACCAACTGTCGCATGACACATGTCTAGGATATTTAGGCGAAAACATGGCGAGGACATTTATAAGAAATAAGAAAACTTTTTTCTATTTGGTAACACCCAAGAAAACGAAAAAAAAACTAACACAAAACACATTTTTTATTCCCTCTCTTTGTTTCCCCATCCCTTGATAGCAACATCATTAGTAGCATGCGGGCTAACTAATGGCATGTCCTATTGTGGCCACAGGATTGGTGGAGAGATGGCAAATGATCGTGTGTAAGCTATTATTAATAATACTAAGCGTATGTGTGTACATGTGTGTTTGCACAATTGTGTCGTAATAATATTTGACATAAATTTGTAGAAAACAATAAATCCATGAAGATGAACGAACGAACACACAAATGACATTGTCCCCAGTAGCAGAATAGTAGTTTTGCTAATACACTCAACTGCATTGTTTGGCAAGCGGCAGCAGAAGTATTACAGCATCATCATCTACTGATGTCAGCTCGCAATAGAAAGAGAACTAACGAACGACGACATATTACATTGACAATTCCCCTGAGGGCAGATGTGCAACATCATCACAAACTATTCTCATAAATAGTCGTAAAACTCAACTAAATCCAGCACAAGAATGAAATCAAATCATACAGTGGTTTAAGAGATCCGGATGAGGACTGTGCGATGTAATAGACTCTATTCAAAGAATTATGAAGAAACTAATTATAACACTAAAAAAGACTACAAAAGCCTCTTAAACTTTTAGTGCTAGAAGTGTATGAAAGAGTGACCCTAAATATGGAGACATTTCGGGGTTTCTATCTCATAATGTATTGGCTTCCCCTAGATACATACTACGGCATGAAAAGGTTGGTCCAATGTCATTCACTCGGCTCGATAGTTATCGTGCCCACTAGCCATTTTAGTTGGCACCGTAGTTTGTTATAGCTGGTATGTTGTACAGTTGGTGCAGCTCGACTTCGATATTAACTGTCAACACAAATTGACCAGTAGATATTTTGAAGGATTTCTCTCTCGAACACACCAAGAATCGCCTCATCTGCTTGCGGAAGTATCCATGCTTCGGAACCATACATTAGCACGGGTCTTGTAAAGGTACCGAGATATATGAAAACTTTAACTGCCTCAAAATTATAAATACCAACTTCCATATTTGGCCCGAGATGTGTTATGTTCGTCGATAGCTTCGTTTATTCAAAATTGTCCCACAAAACATAATTTTAGAGAGATGACGTCAAAAACAAAAATACTCTTCGTCAAATTTCACTATGGGCCACCAAAGAAATGAAATGTCTATTTATATTATATATCAAGAAAATATCAGTATAATTTTTGCTGAAAAAAAAACATGAACATTTTTCCCAATTTTTTGATGACATTATAATAAAAAAACTTGGTTCTAGCTGAAAAGTGTCAAAAAAAGAAAAATTCTTCACAAAATTTCACTATAAGTTTCAGAATAAACAATTTATCTTGGTATACTATTTTCTTAAGAAAATTAGATTACAAATTTATATATTTTAGAATGAAATTATTTGTTCTAATTTTGGACTCTTAATTTTAAATAATTCCATACTGGATCAAAATCTAACAAAATCCTTCACTTTCTGGGGATATGGTAAAAAAAAACAATTGTTCCAAATCAAATTTCACTCTGAGGCTCTGATTACAAAAAATCTGCTGCGATGTAAACTTAAACAAGTAAGAAAAGCGTTAAGTTCGGACGGGCCGAACTTTTTATACCCTCCACCACGAACTGTATTGAAGTGAATAGGAACAATTAGTTTTATTTCGTTCATGAAAGTACTAAACTCTTCCTTTTATTGCAGAAGTAGAACATACATATATCTGAACTGATAATACTCCCTTCAAAACAGTTAATATTGGGCGACATTTTTGTTGTTTCCAAAACATGGGCCAATATTTACAATTTTCCGAATTGAGCGAAATACATAAAATTGGGCAAAACCGACTAGACCTAAACCTTGATATTCTGAATTTGGATAGTTAACAACATCGGGAGCGCCGTTCTATGGAGGCTGTATAAAACGTTAACCTGCACCGATAAATTTCTGGAAGAAAATTTCGTAACTCCAATGAAGACTAAATACCAAATTTCAGTTATTCCCATTGAATATTTGGGAGGGATACTGATACTTCTCTTCTGCAATATTTTATACATACATGGCAATTTAAATACTAAATTTCAGTCATATCGGTGGTATATTGAGGCCACAACTATGAGGGTATTTGACGTCGACCTATACCGGCACATTTCAGCTGGAATGTTTCATACCTCTATCAAAAACTTAATATCAAATATCAGCTATTTTGGTGGAGAACGAGCTATATGTAGAAAATCGGGAGGTACCGTTCTATTGGGGCTATATGAAGACATGGACCTGAATTTTGAAAGTTCCTGTTAGCGAAAATTTCTTATTTAGCAAAGACGTAAACCTTATTTTAGACTTACATTACTGATGAACTAATGTTCATTACTATATTTTAATTAAAATGACGTAAGACTTCTAGGCCAATGTCTAGGCCACAGTTAATATATGTTCAAAACAATGGATATATTTATAATCGCATATATTTTAGGGTGTATCATTTATCAAATAATTCACAACTACAGTCAATGTTATGTAATTCAGTGATATCACCTCGGTAATACCAAAAGAAAGAGTATACAATCGGAAACCTTAGGAATATCTTAACATTTAATTATGTTGTTTACATGGAATGTTAAGAACCTTTCCTTTGTTTCCACTCCAAGGAGATGGGATTAGTAGAGAATTGATTTATCCAGAGGGAACGTTCGGATATCATGGCGTTATCCAGTAGAATTTTTTTATTTACAGGTATATTTAGGAGTTATATAAATAAAGGAAAAAACGCCGAGACACGTGTCTTCTTTTTTGTCTTTATCACGGTGCCGTGTCCGAATATGGTCAATTTCGGAAATCCAATCGTTGTTATTGTCATAAAGAAACCAATTGTAGTTATTTCCCTAAGTATATTTTGGTGTCCAATCGTAGATCTTATCGCCAAGAATTTCTGAAGGCTGATAGTGGTTTTCTTGATAGAGAACTAATGCTGAGCAATAGTGAGTCTATCCATGATGAAATTCTAGCACCCAATCGCGGAACAATCGTCGGACTTCTCTTATAGAAATTCCTATTGTTTGATCTTCTCATAAGTTGATCAGGAACTAGGAAAACTCTGGCAACCAGTCTTGAATTCTTTTAAAATGAAATTCCAGCGCCAATCCAAGGTCTATACATGTATACATTCTTTTACCAAAAATTCATAAACACATTTTTTTTCCAATCTTCATTTTTCTCGAGCAGATCAACCAAATTTTGATCAACTTCAAATATGGGCAATATCGATCCAATCTTTCGATATCCTTCCTCGGAGTATTTCTAAAATTTTCAGAGAAGTGCAGTTTAAAACCTCTTTGGATTATTATTAAATATGGATTCACTTACTTTATGCTAATAATTTAGTTATAAGAAAAATATGAAATTAATAAATTAATAAACAAAAATACCTCTCGGGAAATGCTTTGCTTTTTTGCAACAAGCGTTCTCGGGTCCCCTATTACTACAGTACAAGTTTTTTCAGGGGCAAGTTCATACTTCCAGAGAAAATGGCCCGAAATCATGTGTAGTGGTTGGGGCGCACGACAACTTTCGAACCGGATACTGCGTTGGTCCAAACTTTGTTTATCGCGATATTTCTGCGAGCCTTATATAAAGTTCGAAGATTGTGATTTTCGGTCTACTCCTTCTGGTATTTTCCCTCAAATTTCAAGAATTTTAGCTAAAGCGGTATGTGCGATTTTTCTTGAATGGAGCAACAGATTTGGACCAAACATTGGATTTAGTAATATTTTGTCCAAACTTAGTTTAAGCTCGAAAATGAACCACATTGGTAATAAACTGAAATGACTGGTGGGCGCAATATCTTTTAAAAGGAATGACCCCCAAAACTATGTTGGCCCGGTCCATTTCTTCAGGTACCTTCTCCGCAACACTTGTGATCAATGATAAAATCCATATTTTGTTGGCAAGTTCATACGTCCGCAAATGGCTACACAATTCTGAAAATCTCCTAATACATAGCTTTGGGTTAAGGGATTTTGGTTGAGTAGCCGTTGTTCCATCCGTCCATAGATAAAAGTTTCAGTTCACACAGGCTCAGGGTATATTAATGTCCACAAAACCGGCTGATACTTGTTGCGAATTTGACGATGAAGGATCTGTTCCCGACCAGTTTTTTTTTTTTTATTTCGTTTGTCATCACAAAGTCCTTTGTCGAAAAGGAAAAAGGGACATTTCTAAAAATGTGTATCCATTGAAAGTACTTCCCAAAATACATTTCAATGAGTAATCGACAGAAAAATCCCTGAAGATGAAATTCAATATAATTTCGAAATATTGGAAATAATATGCAATATATAAAATATAAACTTTAACCTCAATAATCTTGATTTTACTATCATTCGAAAGATCGAACAAAACATAAAAATACGACAGAAAAATCTTTTTTTGTACAATAGGCATTTACTAATTTGTAGCAAGAGACCAGTTTCAAATAATCTCAACGGGCGACACTGCGGTGGAATTCACATTATACACTCCGGTTCATCTGAATAGAACCAGTCAATATTTGTCTATAAATACCGTTATATCTGACGAAAGGAGAGGAATTGTAAATTTTTAATTTTGTGGACATGTAGAGTATATAGTAGCCGATATTTTCAATACCTAACATGTTTCACATATGCGTTATAACGGTACTTTTCACCCGCTTTATGAAAAAATTTCAAAATATAAGCATTTTTTAATGGTTCACCAGGATAGAACCACCCTAAGAATTTCCACAAATCCTTTGTTAGATGTGGTAAACTTCAACAAAAAACTATTTATAATTATAAATAAATGCCGTGAGAGTTAATTGCTATCAAATATTGTGCAAAAATGTGTATTAGGAATTTGATGAAAATCGAGGCTTAGAATTCCAAAAAATATTTTTATGAAGAAATCGGTAGAAACAATTTATAAAGACAAAATTTTATACTGAACTAGCTGAACCCGGTGCGCTTAGCTGCCCCGACTACGATAAAATATAATGGAATGCATAATTATATTAACGTTTTTAATATTTTAATGAATAAATATAGGAGATATGAAGGCGTTATATACCTCTTCAGGGTTGTTATGGAGCTACTATGGTATTTTTGTATGTTTCAGGAGGTAACACTCCTCCGAAAGCCTTTCCGCCTATAGGTATTCCTAATCTACATCATAATAAAAGATTAATCTTAAGAAGTCTCTCAAAGTCATGATACTTAATAGCTGTAGCCTTGGTCAATTCCTTCCCGACTATAAGTACTTCTGTAAATAATGATGACTTTTACTGACTGCTAAATCTTCAAAATTTCATTGAAATTTAACATACGTAATAAAATCATAAAATCGATCGAAAATATATATGGGATCTACATATATTCCTATATGAACCGATCTCGATATAATTTGACAAATTTATTTTTAGCCTAATCCCGTCTCACATTCCAAATTTCATTGAAATTGAACAAAAACATAGCGTGTTTTGTGCATAAAATCAGCCGAAAATATATATGGGAGCTATATTCAAATCTGAACCGATTTTGATATATTTGTCCCATTTATTTTTAGTACGAATTCCGTCACGCTTTCCAAATTTCAGTGAAATTGGACATATGTAGTGTGTCCAAATCTGAACCGGTGTCGATATAATTTGGCACATTTATTTTTGGAACAAATTCCCTCAAACTTCTCAAATGTCAGCGACATTGGACACATATAGCGTGTTTGAAGCATCAAATATAGGAAATCGGCCGAAAATACATATAGGAGCAATATCCAAATCTGAACCGATTTCGATATGATTTGGCACATTTATGTCTAGACCAAATCCGGTTACGCATTCCAAATTTCACCGAAATTGGACATATATAGCGAGTTTGGTGCATAAAATACAGGAAATCGGCCGAAAATATATAAGGAGCTATATCCAAATCTGAACCGATATCGATATGATTTGGCACATTTCTGTCTAGACCAAATCCGGTTACGCATTCCAATTTTCACCGAAATTGGACATATATAGCGAGTTTGGTGCATAAAATACAGGAAATCGGCCGAAAATATATAAGGAGCTATAATCTGAACCGATCTGTATTTAACTTAGCACATTTATTTCTACAACAAATTCCGTCAGACCCTCCAAATTTCAGCGAAATTGAACATTATTTTTGGAACAAATTCCGTCAAACTTCTCAAATGTCAGCGACATTGGACACATATAGCGTGTTTGGTGCATCAAATGTGGAAAATCGGCCAAAAATATATATATAAGCTATATCCAAATCTGAACCGATTTCGATATAATTCGGCACAGTTATGCCTAGAACAAATCCCGTTACGCATTCCAAATTTCACCGAAATTGGACATATATAGCGAGTTTGTGCATAAAATACAGGAAATCGGCCGAAAATATATACAGGAGTAATATCCAAATCCGAACCGATTTCGATATAATTTGGAACATTTATTGCTAGACCAAGTTCTGTAACACATTCCAAATGTCAGCGAAATTGGACATTAGGGTTATGACTTTTTTACAACCTCATATCCCTGTATCATAGC
Source organism: Musca autumnalis (assembly GCF_047663935.1). Lineage (NCBI taxonomy): Eukaryota > Metazoa > Arthropoda > Insecta > Diptera > Muscidae > Musca > Musca autumnalis. The sequence goes on from NW_027412088.1 coordinate 76,278,716, forward strand.
GTGATGAGTTTTGCCATAAGATTACATAAAATCTTAATTATAAGGTGATTCGGTGAAAAAACCTCACGCACAAAATGATTTTAAAATTTGAATTTATCAAAATTATGGACAATTTTTTGAAGTCACTGAAAACAGATATATAATTGAAAATAAACTTTAGAACCACATGAGACAATTAAAATGAAATAACATTTATTTCTCACTATTTTTCTTCAATTCTGAGAATCGTAAAAATGTCGTAAACGCTTTAATTCTAAAATATAATTTTTTAACAAAAAACAAAAATTTAAAAAAAAAAAAAAATTAAAATTTTTTCAAAGTGACTTTTTTCGCGACTTTTTTAATATTTTAATGAAATAAACGTTATTATAGTTATAAGTAGGCTTATATTTATTCATTCGTGCAACAAAAAATAATTTTTTGAAAAAAAATTTTTTTTCATTTCATATATTTTTTCAAAAAATTATTTTTTTAAAATCGATTTGTGCGTGAACTTTTTTTATATTTCAATGGAATAAACGATAGCATTGTGATTAATAGGCAAAAGTTCATTCATCCCTGCTACAGGAAATCATTTTTGAGGAAAAATGTCAAAAAGTCATAACCCTATTGGACATATATAGCGTGCTTGGTGCATAAAGTACAGGAAATCGGCCGAAAATATATCTGGGAGCTATATTCAAATCTGAACCGATCACTATATAATTTAGCACATTTATTTCTAGAACAAATTCCGTCAAACCCTCCAAATTTCAGCGAAATTGGACATATATAGCGTGTTTGGTGCATCAAATGTGGAAAATCGGCCGAAAATATATATTGGAGCTATATCCAAATCTGAACCGATTTCGATATAATTCGGCACATTTATGTCTAGACCAAATTCCGTTACACATTCCAAATTTCAGCGAAAGTGGACATATATACAGTGTTTGGTACATCAAATGCGGAAAATCGGCCGAAAATATATATGGGAGCTATGTCAAATCTGAACCGATTTCGATATAATTTGGCACATTTATTTCTAGACCAAGTTCTGTAACACATTCCAAATTTCAGCGAAATTGGACATATATAGCGTGCTTGGTGCATAAAATACAGGAAATCGGCCGAAAATATATATTGGAGCTATATCCAAATCTGAACCAATCTCAATAAAATTTGGCACATTTATTTCTTGAACAAATTCCATCAGCGAAATTGGACATATATAGCGTGTTTGGTGCATAAAATAAGGAAGTCGGCGGAAAATATATGTGTATGGGAGCTATATCCAAATCTGAACCGATTTTGATATAATTTGGCACATTTATTTCTAGAAGAAATTCCGTCAGAAATTCAAAATTTTAGCGAAATTGGACATATATAGCATGTTTGGTACATAAATAAGGAAATCGGCCGAAAATATATGTATGTGGGAGCTATATCCAAATCTGAACCGATTTGAATATTATTTGGTAAATTTATTTCTGCATCAAATTCCGTCACACAAACAAAATTTGGAGATTGTAACTGTAACAGTTCTAAAGATATTTGCATACAAAATCTAAATTTTTTGGAGGCACCTCCGGTTTTGATGTTATATCTCCAGAACAATGCGAAATTTCAAAAAATGATATAGCCTATTTTCATTCCTGGTCATGTAGCAATGAACCCTAAAAATTTCAGTAAGATCTGTTCAGCGGTTTTTGAGTCTATAAGGCACAAACAAACAAACAAACAAACAAACAAACAAACAAACGTACAAACAAATTTCAATTTTATATATATAGATTATGTTCAAAATTTTCTATACTACAATAAAATTACAAAAAAGTCACATTTGATAGGTTTATGAGTCCGAAACAGAGGAAATATGGTAAAGTTAATTCAAAATTCTACCTTTCCAATCCAAAATTTGATATTTTATCTCAGGAAAGTGAATGCAAATCGATGGGTTTCACTCATTTTCGTTGGCTGTGGACATCTACAGGTCCAAAAAATAAAGAAAATTCCACCGCCGAACGCTGCATGTCAACATCAAGGGCTTTGATTTAGAAGATGTCGCATGACAAGAAAAGCACAGAAACATAGGCGCTATTTTTTGTGTAATAACGGATCAGAAATATTTTTCGGTACTTATACTATGAGGAAAAGATGTGTGAACATCATAACCATCACAATTAAACCCTTTCCTTTCGAAAAAAATGACGTCTGCCTTTCGATATCGCTAAGCTGTTTCTTCACATCAAATGTCTTAGAACCTTTTGAAATACCAAGGACTTGATGGTGATGGAGCGTTCGGCGGTGGAATTTTCTTTATTTTCCCAGGAAACTGGGTGGGACCCACCAAATTTTGGACCAAATCGGTTGATCAGTTCGAGGGTTATCGTGCTCTCCAGCCACTACATATGGTGCCATAGGGGTTTTTTACAACTTTCGGGCTATTTTCTCAAGAAATATGGACTCGCCCCTAAAAAAACTTTTACCGTCGTAATTGGACAGCGAGTGCAAGTTGCTGCGATAAAAATTAAAGTGATTCGAGCGCAGGTCTTAAAGTGAACTTATCCGAAACTTTGTGTGGGAGGTACGCGAATTAGTGGACAAATATAGTCTATATTCAAACATGATCTATATCTGGCAGATATATTCGGATGCATAAAGTATGAACCAAATCGGTCCTTCCTTCAAGAGTTATCGTGCGCACAATTTTGAACTTTTGTGGGGGAGGTACCTGAAGGATTGAACCGATATGGCTTATCTTCGAACTTAAACTAAGTTTGGACAAAATATTGCGAAAGCCAAATTTTGGACGAAATCGGTTCATCCCTTCGAGAGTTATCGTGTGCTCCAACCACCTCACACGGTGTCATAGGGTTTTTTTGCAACTTTCAGGCTAATTTCTCAGAAAGTGTGGACTTGCCCCTATTGAAACTTGTACCATCGTATGGAGGGCAGTGAATACAAGTTGCTAAAACAAAAATCAGAGCGATTCGAGAGATGGACCTAAACTGAACTTTTCCCAAATTTTGTTTGGGAGGTACCCGAAGGTGTAGGCCGATTGAGTCTATATTAAAACATTATCTAAGTCTGGTACACATTTTACGATGGGCAACGTATGGACCAAATCGTTTACTCCCTTCAAGAGTTATCGTGCGCACAAATTTTGCGAACATTTTCGAACTTTTGTGGGGGAGGTACCGGAAGGAGTGGACCGATATTGCCCACTTTCGAACTTAAACCAAGTTTGGGCAAAATATTACGAAAGCCAAAATTTGAACCGAATCGGTTCATCCGTTCGAGAGTTATCGTGCGCTCCAGCCAGCCAGCCAGACAGACTTACGGACATTGCTCAATCGACTCCAAATTGTCTGAAACACATTTCGTCCAAACATACTTGGGGTCTAAAACCATTATTTCGATGAGGCACATTTTGTCCGTATGAAAGTCTATATACCCTCGTTAGCATAAATGCTGAGGGTATAAAAAATGGTCGATATAGCTTTTTGCAATTTTCAAACATAATAAAAAATTTGTAATTGCTATGATGTTCAAAATAGTTCATTACAAATCGTGTTAGAAACTATATACAAAAATTTAAAACCACAAATATTAAGCAACGATTTTATCTTTTATTGTTGAATTGCTCTTATCAAAAATTTCAAAAACAAAAGAAGAAAGAATATTTTTTCTAGATGTTGTTTATAAGCCCAAGTATTGGACGTAATATGCAACAAACGTTCAATAAATACAAATAAACATCTTGTTCTGAACTAAGTAACACTTGCAGTCAGCCTAAAATTACGAATTAACGCTAAAACAACACCTTAAAACTTAACAACAACTATGTGGAAAATTGCTCAAAGAGACTAACGTGTTCATTAGTCTTTATACTTTCAAATATGTTGGACCATAAGTATACCAATGTAGTTAAATAATTCTCTGTAATATTTCCTCTAAATACTGTACATATTTCTTGAAAAATTTAAAACATTTAAAAAAAATTGTCTTCAAAAATTAAAAAAAAATGTGTAGCATAAGCTAATATCCTATGGGATTGAAAATCATTTCGGGGGGGGCCCTGGCTACGTCGGTGAATGGGACTAATACATTCAAAATATCTTAAAGTGAAGTGTACTACATACATATATATGGGGCGTTATATGGGGGCTCTACCAAAACGTGGACTTATATAAACAAACTTTGGTAGAAATGTTTTTTAGCCTCTGAAGACAAAAAATACCAAATTACAGCCAATTCGATGCTCAAATGGGATTAATACATTCAAAATATCTTAAAATGACGCGTACTATATATGGGGCGTTATATGGGGTCTATACCAAAACGTGGACCTATGTAAACATTTTATGATAGATATGTTGCTCTTGAAACGCAAAATGCAAAGTTACAACCGATTCTGTGGTCAAATAGGACTAATACATACAAAATATCTTAAAATGACGCGTACTATATATGGGGCCTTATATGGGGGCTATACCAAAACATGGACCTATATAAACAAAATTAGGTAGAAATATTTTTTAGCCTCTGGAGACACAAAATACCAAATTACAACCAGTTCGGTGGTCAAATGGGACAAATATCCAAAAATTGCCTTAAAACGACGACGCGTTACGCGTCACTTTGTATGGGACTACATAGCCCGCTTTCAATGCCAAAAGTCCTACATACATATTATAGATTTTACCGAAATTTCATCCACCTACTTCAATCCGTTCGGAAGCTAGAGTGATTTCCACAGACGGACAGACAGAGGGACATGGCTATATCGATGTAGAATTGCACGCTGATCAAGAATTATATAGTTTGTGGGGTATACAATGATTATTTCGAGTAGTTACAAACGGAGTGACAAACTTAATGTACCCCCCATCCTATGGTGGAGGGTATAAAAACGCCGATACCCTCCACCATAATATGGAGGGTATAATTAAACTTGTCATTCCATTTGTAACACATCGAAATATTCATCGGAGACCCTATAGAGCATATATATTCTTGATCAGGGTAAAATTCTAAGTCGATCTAACTATGTCCGTCTGTCCGTCTCTCTGTCCGTCCGTTCGTCTGTTGAAATCGAGATACAGCTCACAATTTTTAAGATACAGGTTTGTAATTTGGTGTAGGAGTTTCTATTAATCCTAGGATGTTTGGTATTGCAAATGGGCAACATCGGTCCCCGCCTTTATATAGACCCCATAGAACGGTACCACCAGATTTTCGGTATTTTGAAGGTGTTGGCCTCATTATCACACCGAAATGGCTCAAATTTGGTACATAGTCTACTTTGGGCGTATACAGTTTTCCCCCAGAATTTGGTCGGTATCGGTGCTCGCCTTAATGTAGACTCCATATAACGGTACCACTCGATTTTCGGTACTTTGAAGGACTTAGCTTCATTATCACACCGAAATGGCTGAAATACCTCCCGATTTTCGGTATTTTGAAGGGTATGTCCTCAATATTACACCGAAATGGCTGAAATTTGGTATATAACCTTTGTTGTGATTATAAAATTTCCCCCTTTAAATTTGTCAGTATACACCCACTCCTTCAGCCTTAATATTACCCCGAAATAGCTGAAATTTGGTATTTAGACTTCCCTTTAAATTTGTCGGTGTAGAATTGTACCTCCCGATTTTCGGTATTTTGAAGGTTGTGGCCTCAATATTCCTCCGAAATGGCGTCCAAAATTTGGCTTTCATAATATTCTGCCCAAACTTAGTTTAAGTTCGAAGATGGGTTATATAGGACCACTCCTTCCAGTACCTCCTAAATAAAAGTTCGAAAATGTTCGGAAAATTTGTGCGCACGACATCTCTTGAAAGGAGCAACCGATGTGGTCCATACTTTGCACATCTTGAAATTTTTACCAGACTTAGATGAGGTTCCTATAAGGACTCAATCGCTCCACTCCTTCGGGTACCTCCCACACAAAATTTCGTAAAAGTTCAATATAGGACCAGCTTTCGAATCGCTTTGATTTTTGTTGTAACAACTTGTATTCATCGCCCCCCATACGACGGAACAAGTTGCATCTGGGGCAGGTCCATACTTCCTGAGAAAGAAGCTTGAAAGTGGCAAAAAAGTACCCTATGACCTCTCGAACTCTCTCGAACTGATCTGCTGATTCGGTCTAAAATTTGACCTTCGTAATATTTTGTCCAAACTTAATTTAAGTTCGAAGATAAGACATATCGGTCCACTCCTCCCCCACAAAAGTTCGAAAATGTTCGGAAAACTTGTGCGCACGACAACTATTGAAGGGAGTGACTGATTTGGTCCATACTTTACACATTCTAATATATCTAGCAGATGTATATCAGGTTTCAGTATTGACTATATTTGGCCACTCCTTCGGGTACCTCCCACACAAAAAATTTCGGATAAGTTCACTTTAAGATCTGCTCTAGAATCACTTTGATTTCTGTTGAAGCAACTTGCATTCGCTGCCTCAATTACGACGGTAAAAGCTTTTTCAGGTGCAAGTCAATACTTATTGAGAAAACAGCCCAAAAGGTGTAAATACTCCAATGGCATCATATGTAGTCGCTGGAGAGCACGATAACTCCCAAACTGATTTACCGATTTGTTCCAAAATTTGGCCTTCGTCATATTTTGTCCAAACTTAGTTTCAGTTCGAAGATGGGAAACAACTTCCGGTACTTCCGTTCAGTATTTACAAAAATGTCACTAAAATAGTATGCACGATTGAACGGGGCAACCAATTTGGTCCAAACTTTAGATCTCCTAATATTTTGTCCAAATTTTGTTTAACTTCTAAAATGGCCAATATCGATCTTCTTATGGTACCTCCCCCACAAAAGTCGATCTATCCGTAGATGAAAGTTTCAATTCACATAGGCTGAGGGAATATCTCTGTCGGCAAAGTCGACTTTTTTACTTGTTTTCAATATTTCTAACCACGGTATCTCACTCATGGAATGTTCGCTTGTGACTTATGGAATTAAATTATAGGCAATAAACCAAACTAACAGATTGGCAAAAACAATATTACATAACATAATAACGCCAATGACAATATGATGTAAAAATCAATAACATTTTTGTGTTCTATTGTTAACACAAGCAGAAAAAAACTGTAATGGTTTATGGTAAAAATACGTATGTATTTAAGTATGTATGTGACGAGGTGCAATAATAAAAATAAGGACATACTTCTTTATAAACAGATATTGATAAGCCTATCAGGTGGAATAGACACATACAATTTAGGGGTTCGAACCTTGACAGAACATAATCACATTTTCTGTCGTGGTTGTTCTGGTCATATTTGTTATTTACTTAATTAGGTGGTTTTGATAGAGAATATTTGTCTCATAAGACGAATATATTCTTCAAATCCTTCCGATCATTTACTTCGTCCTACCAATTTTGAATGCCACGCTTTTCGATATTATTGGCCACTTCTTAACTCCATCGGGGTCCTGTAGTGGAATTCTGTAACTTTTTGCTGGGCATATACCTGTAAAAATAAAACATAAAACACTTCATTTTGATCACAAACTTGCCAAACATGTAAAATGAAAAAATTTACTTTTAATTTTAATCGATTTTTTGGGGAAAAAGTTTTTAACGTTTTCCCAAACTTATCACGAATCCATCGATGAATAAAAATATTCTACTGTATTTGAGACAATACGCAATTCTGCAGTGAAACATTACAATCTGTTGGACAGAAAAACTCAATTTTTTCATATCTTGTAACAAAAAGCATTCAAGCAAACACACAACCTCATACATGACAACAAATAATGACAGAATGTTTGAAAACTAAATCCAAACAATTTTCAATAAAAACATGACAAAATATTTTTATGATTCTGAGGATTTACAACAACGGCAAATGTACAATAGCAGCATACAGGAGGATCGGTAGATGGTCAACACAGTACACTCCTTCAAAGTAGCAGCAGTAGCGGCAAAAAGTGGCAGCAGTGGCTAATGACTGCAAACTATACAAAAACGGAACGCATTTAGACCACAGTCACCACATTGTCACTGATAAATTTTTAAGGAAACCAAATCTCAAATCAATAACTGGCAGACTGTCATTTAGTCAGTTACAGTGGCATTATGGTAACTGTGTCGTTTCATTATTTAATGAATAGTGAGAGCCACATGTTTTGCCTTCTTTTTTTGCTTGGGACAATTATTATTTGTCGCACACAAATTGCCTTTTGCTTGGTAGAGAGTCTGTCTGTATGTCCGTTTACGCTTGTGGTAACAACTGTTGCAGTTTTTTTAAACCACAAGGATTTCATATTTAGCCCTTAATGTGGTGTTTTGCTGACTTTGCAAAATTACCAACAAAGAGTAAGAAAACTGCATTGTTTTCTTATTTTAACATCCTGTGGTCCTCTATGACTTCTGTGTGTGGTTTAGGCCATAGTTTTTGTCCTGAAATTAGATTTTAAAACATAATTTGATTTTACCGCAACGATTTTCTTTTCTTGATTTCTTCTTTGGAGGTTCTTTTCCATTGTTTTTCTACTACAGTGGCCCGAACCACAGGATGTGTTTTGTTGTTTGTCCTTTGTCTTAGCAAATAGCGGTGTGCAAAATCCATTTGTACACTTGGCAGGAGTCCATTGCTTGTCTAAGGAACTGTTTTTATTGAATTTTTCCTTACTTAACGTCGTTTTGTTAATTTTTTTTCTTCAACCAAAACAAATCATTTCTTGGTTAACCATAAAAGGAACAATGTGCCATTATAAGGCTTGAACATGGGCACATGAATGTAAGGCCAATGTTTACAGGAAGGCGTTTTTATTGGAACCGTTTTGTTGTTTTATTTTGTTTGCAAAACATAAAACATTGTTAAATAGAATTTGAAATTCATTCTGAATTCGCAATTTCATTGAGTATTTTTTTAAGTTTCGAGAAAACAGGAAAATAATATTGTTCGGAGAATTTTCTACTTCTACAATCAATTTCAATCCATCAAATTTAACACTTGCATAAAAATCGATTCAATGGAACTAGTTTGGTATTTTCGATATTGAATAATGAATGATATGCAATTGTATAGGATACTTGTGGGATATACCACAAAGTGGACCAATGTCTACAATTCTTGATGGAGAATTTCTACCTATTGGGAAACAAAAATACCGAAAGACATCCAGTCTTGAACGAAAATAATGATAACAAGTGAAAAAGTATCATTCGGCTTTGCCGACAGAGGTATGTCCTCAGCCTGTGTGCATTGAAACATCTTTTTCCCAAAAAAGGTATATATTTAGGGTGTCTTCAGAATTTTGGGCGAATGAACAAAGATATGGATTAGGACAATATTTCAAAAGTTTTTCATGGGGAGTTACCTAAAGCAATGGACCGACATATTCCATTTTGGAAGTGTGACTTATTTTGGGAGTCATTCCCCTCGATAGGACCAGTATATCCGGAAACATGGACTTGCCACGAAAAACATCATATCGCTGTAAACAGGGCAATTTAAAAATTTCCAAAGGATTCTCGCACATACCCCTGGCCGCACTTAAGTTGATCATTTGAGTGGGTGGTACCCAAAGGAATGGACCAATAGGGCCAACTTTTGAACATAAACTAAGTTTGGACAAGTTTCGAGATTCAAAGTTTGGGTGGGAATATTTTCGTACTTTTGTGGGGGAGGTACCGGAAGGAGTGCACCTATGGCACGACCAACCCAGTATTCGGTTCTAGAGTTGTCCTGCGCACCAGCCACTACACATGCTTGCCATAGGGTTTTTTACAGTTTCGCGTCATTTTCTCAAGAAGTATGGACTTGCCACTGGGGCCTTGAGTGCATCAAAACAAATTCTAGAAAACAATTCGAGAGGAGGTCCTAATCTGCACTTTTCCGAAATTTGGTGTGGGAGGTATCCGAAGGACTTGACATATATAGTCCATATTTTAATCGGATCTATGTCTCGCAGAAATATTACGATGTCCAAAGTATGGACCAAATCGGTTACTGCCTTCCAGAGTTATCGTGCGCACCATTTTAGCGAAAGTTTTGAACTTTTGTGGGGGAGGTACCGAAAGAAGTGGACCGATAAGGCCCATCTTAGAACTTGATTTAAATTTAGGCAAAATTTTACGATTGCCAAATTTTGGATCAATTGGTTTATCCGTTCGAGAGTTACCGCGCGCTCCACCCACAACACATGGTGCCATAGCGGGTTTTTACAGTTTTCAGGCCATTTGGACAAAATATTTGTACCTTCAAAGTTTGGACCAAATCGGGTGCTCCATTTATGAGATATTGCGCTTACAATTTTAGGGAATATTTTCGAAATTTTGTAGCGGCTGTACCGGAAGGAGTAGACCTATAGGTACCACCTTAGATTTTCATCTATTTGTACCTTCAAAGTTTGGACCAAATCGGGTGCTCCATTTATGAGATATTGCGCTTACAATTTTAGGGAATATTTTCGAAATTTTGTAGCGGCTGTACCGGAAGGAGTAGACCTATAGGTACCACCTTAGATTTTCATCTAGTGTTCGAAGAAATATAACGATATGCAAAATGTGGACCAACTCAGTATTCGGTTCGAGAATTCTCCTGCAAACCAGCCACTACACATGGTTGCCATAGGGGTTTTTTACAGTTTCGCGTCATTTTCTCAAGAACTATGGACTTGCCACTGGGGCCTTGAGTGCAACAAAGCAAATTCGAGAAGAGGTCCTAATCTGCACTTTTCCGAAATTTGGTGTGGGAAGTAGTTGACATATATAGTCCTATTTTAATTGGATCTATGTCTCGTAGAAATATTACGATGTCCAAAGTATGGACCAAATCGGTAACTGCCTTCCAGAGTTATCGTGGCCACCATTTTAACGAAAAGTTTTGTGGGGGAGGTACCCAAAGGAGTGGACCGATAAGGCCCATCTTAGAACTTGATTTAAATTTGGCAAAAGTTTACGATTGCCAAATTTTGGATCAAATTGGTTTATCCGTTCGAGAGTTACCGCGCGCTCCACCCACAAAACATGGTGCCATAGCGGGTTTTTACAGCTTTCTGGTCATTTTCTCAGGCCGTATGGACTTGCTCCTGAAAAGACTTGCACCATCGTATTGAGGCAGCGAATACAAGTTGTTACAACAAAAATCAAAAGGATTGGAGAGGAGGCATTTAAATGCACTACTCCGAAATTTTGTGTGGGAGGTACCGAAGGAGTGAACCGATATAGTCCATATTCGACAATTTTGTGGGGCGGTACCCGAGCGAGTGGCCCGTCTTCGAACTTAAACTAAGTTTGGACAAAATATTACCAAGGCCAAAATTTGGACCAAATTGGTTTATCCGTTCGAGAGTTATCGTGCGCTCCAGCCAGACAGGTATTGCTAAATCGACTCCAAATTGTATGAAACGGATTTCATCCAAACATACATACTTGGGGTCTAAAACCATTATTTTGATGAGGTACATTTTGGCAGTATGAAAATGTATATACCCTCGTTAGCATAAATGCGGAGGGTATAAAAACTAAAAACCCGTAAATCTGTGGTACCATACCAAAACATGGACCTATGACAATTTTTTATGGAGAAGCTTTGTGACCACTGGGAACGTCAAATGTCAAATTACAGGTAGTTCGGTCAAAAAATGTAGCTAAATACGTAAAATCGGTAAGTACCGTTATATGGGATCTATACCAAAACGTGGACCTTGGTTGACAATTCTTGGTGGAGAAGTTTTGTGAACGCTGGGAACTTTAAGTTACAGCTATTTCGGTCGAAAAATGTATCAAAAATTCTCAAAATATCTAAAATCGGGAAGAACCGTTATTTGGAGTCGATACTAAAACATGTGACAACTAGGAACCTCAAATGTCAAATTATAGGTAGTTCGGCCAAAAACTGTGGTAGCAAAATTCTCAAAATACCTCGTACCTAAAATCGGAAGGTATCGTTATATGGTGGGCTATACCACAACATGGATTTATGTTGACCATTTTTGATCGAGATGTTTTTGACTACTAGGAACCTCAAGCTTCCAAAAATGTAGCAGAAATCCTCAAAATACCTAAAATACTGAGGAGGTACCGTTATATGGGGCTATACCAAAACGTGGGCCGATATAGTCCATTTATAGCTAGGCTGATTACAACAGATGGAAATTGGTAGATCGTCTCAGAATGTTATCCTGATCAAAAATTTATTTTGCACGATGAACGAACACGCTCCTACGTGAACAAGAGGCTATTACTACAGTTCACCAGACATCACCATTGTGACACCCTGTCTGAAAAATGACGTGTCCTGGCAATTCGTAATTTCACTAAGATCAGACCATCTTCCTACCATCGACACTTTTAACAGACCACCCATCTTCATATCCTTCGACTTGAGTATTCGGGACTTGAGTATTTGGCAAATGTACCCGGCCTGATCAATGACGTGTTCTGGTAAACGGAATTTTTTTCTTAGATCAAACCATCATCCTTGAGTATTTGGTAAGTGTCCACAATTTATCATTAGGTATCCATATAGGACCAGAATTTGGCAGAGTGATCTCGCTACTGAAGTTAGGCCAGGATGTCAGCAGACCAGAATCATAGAGTTCGGTTTCCCCCTGCCGTAAGGTTCCTAGAGGCACTACTCCTCCCCATGATGCGAAGCTCTTTTTTTAGCATCAGCACGGATTCCGAAAATGAATAATACCACAACAACATTACACGCCATATTCACAGATATCGGTCGAGGTCATTGTGGCTTTTTGCCTATCAGATGCCTCCGATACCGGCTACCATGACAAGCTTTTCGATGATATGGAGAAATTTCTTTCTGTCCATCAGTGTTTGAATCGTTGGATTATCATTATGGACGACAGTCGTTAGTGCAATTCAGAAATAGGAAGAGTGAAACAGGGAGGCCTCCTCCTCATGCTCATGAAGCTTTTATCGCACCACCAGATGTTGTCTATGCAGTACCCTGCCACGATCTAGTGGACAGGCTGGAGCCACCCAGGCACGTCAGGAGAGATCTTCATGATCTGGAGAGGGAGGTACATAGGTACAAGCGAGAACCTCCTGTTTAACAAACCGACCAGGCAGGCTTAAATACCACTCACACTGATGCAGTTGCACATGCAGTACAGTGCGAATGCCATACTCAGAGACCAACCCGATCCATCGCAGTAAAACAACGTCAGCTGTCATGGCAAACACAAGTGGTACGAGTAGCACCATAGCCAACACATTGTCTGCATGTGTATTGGTGCCGCACGACACTATGCACTTGCTCGTTTACCCAGATAAACCCACTCATCTGTCACTTGATTCTTTATGAACACAGCCAGTCCTAGATGCAGAATTTTTGGATCTAGACACACACTAAGAAAGATATACGAACGAACATATTTGTGTTGCTGCAACAAATTACTTACTTAGTTGCCCATTACAGAACATTTGTTCCCTAAGCCGAGCTAAGAAAAGATTCCTCTCTGTTTGTTGCATCGCTTTTTGGTATACCACGCTTTTCGATCCGGTATCCACTTGTTTGCCGCATCGAAGCCTTGGCCTGCCAAACCTTCGTGTACTGCCATGGTATTTATATGACTTTTTAGCGGGTTCATCATCGCTCATTCTTATGACATGGCCTAGCCAACGCAATCCTTCTATCTCGTTACGTTTAACTATACTGATGTCATTGTATAGCAGATACAGCTCGTGGTTCATATGACTTCGGTATTCACCGTCAACCTAGATTAGCCGGTAAATATTTCGAAGAATTTTTCTCTCAAAACCATACATTAGCACGGGTAGTATCAGTGTTTTGTAAAGATTTACTTTTCTTTAACGAGATGTGGATATGTTTTTAAACTGTTTACTTAAGCCAAAGTAGCATCTGATGGCCAATACAATTCTTCTTTCACAAATGTTGTTGTTTGTTGTGTTTACGGAGGTACCGAGGTTGATGAAGTCTTTCACTATCACAATATTATAGCAACCAACTTCAACAGTTGGTCCGGAGCTCTATGGACGCATTGGGCGTCGACACTATGAATTTGGTTTTGCCGCCGTTTATCGCCAGACCCACTTTAGCTGATTCTCCTGCGACCTTCATAAATGTATCAGTTACTTCTTCTACTGATCGTCCTATGATGTCTATGTCATCAGCATAAGTAAGTAACATGTGGCGATTGGTGTATATTGTGTCATTTCTTTTAACGTTTGTCTCTCGTATAAACTTTTACAGCAGGATGGAGGACACGAAAGTCTGACTCCTTGTCTGAAACCCCTTTTGCTATTAAACTGTTATATTTCAACTAAGGACCGGGTATCAGTTAAAGTTATTTTACGAATTCAGACACTGCTTGGAATACCTTTGAACGTAGGGGGCTGTCGAAGGCTGCTTTACAATCAACCAAAAGGTGGTAATGGTCTGCATCTCTTGGGTCTTCTCCAGGATTTGCCGCAGGCTAAATATCTGGTCAATGGTGGGCTTGACAGGTCTAAAGCCGCATTGGTATTGCCCAATTATTTCGTTGACCATAGGATTTAGTCGTTCGCAAAAAATCCCTGACTATAGCATGAAGGCAATAGGGTGGAGACTTATGTCCCTATAGTTAGAGAATACAGTCTTATCCCCTTTCTTGATGACGGGACACAGGATGCTCACGTTCCAATCGTCGGGTACGCGTTCTTCCTACCAGATGTTACTAACTAGCTTATGCACCTTATCAGCGTATCGCCCCCGGTTTTAAACAGCTTGGCTGATAGGACATCGGCTCATGCTGCCTTATTATGTTTCAGCCGGTTTATTGCTGTTTTTACCTCATCTTGGCCGGGCAGTATTCATTCAACACCATCTTCTGGAATTGGATCTGTGGTATCTTCATCTTCATTCGCTAGTATTGGATACCAACAGTTAAGAAAAGTGCTCTTTCCATATCCTTAAGCATTATCTGTATCAGTTACCAAATTACCTTGCTGGTCTCTGCAGGAGGGTGTGCCTGTTACAAAACCATCAGTTCGACGTTTCAGGCATTGGTAGAATTTTCGGACTTCATTTTGGATCCTGTACATCTCGATTTTTTCACACTCCCGCATTTAAATTTCTCTCTTTTTCCTGCGGAAAATACGTTTCTCCTTTCTGCTTTTCTCCCAATACCTCTCTCGTGCGCTACGCGTTGCTACAGATTGTAAAGTAGCCCTATATATCGCATATTTTTCTTCGGTAGTAGCACGACACTCCTAGTCATACCATGGATTCCTTGGTGGAGGTCTCTGGTATCCACCTATGAATTTTGCAGATGTTTGCATGGAGTGGCCAATATTTTGCCATTGTGCTGATATGTTATCGGGTGCTTTGATTGAGCAACTAGGCCAGTTGAGTGGACTATTCTGTGGCTATCTGTTGTGACTGCAGCTTACCGATGTCCAACTTCCGTGTTGTGTCTGTTCGTACTTTATTTGCTACGTTTAATCTGGTACGTAGCTTTGCTGCAACAAGGTGGTGCTCTGTGTTTGCACGTCGGAACGATCGTACATCTAACACGCTGTTATTTTGACGTCTTTCTCTAAAAGATTGCGAATATTCCAGGTGCAGATTCGCAGATCATGGTCCTTAAAACGTTTACGGGGATCGTCGACTTTAGAGGGGTTAGTTTTTCTTTTCCTTTGTTATACCCTCCACCATAATATGGAGGGTATAATTAAATTTGTCATTCCGTTTGTAACACATCGAAATATTCATCAGAGACCCTATAAGGTATATATTTTCTTAATCAGGATACAATTCGATATAACCATGTCTGTCTGTCCGTCCATCCGACTGTTGAAATCAAGACTTACTTACTTACTTAGCTGGCTCATTACAGAACATTTGTTCCATAGACCGAACTAAGAAAAGATCTCCAATTCTCTCTGTTTCGTGCTTCGCTTTTTGGAATACCGCGCCTTGTTATCTCTTCATCCACTTATTTGCGCCATCTATTCTTTGGCCTGCCAATTCTGCGAGCACCACCACGTGGCCCGAATTTATACGCCTTTTTAGCGGGTTCATCATCGCCCATTCTTATTATATGGCCTAGCCAACGCAATCGCTGCATCTCGATACGTTTAACAATATTGATGTCGTTGTATAGCAGATACAGCTCGTGGTTCATGCGACGTCGATATTCACCGTCAACGCAGATCGGTCCGTAGATCTTTCGAAGAATTTTTCTCTCAAACACGCCAAGCACTGCCTTATCTGCTTGCGCAAGTACCCAGGCTTCGGAACCATACGAGTTGTGGCTTTGTTTTTAAAGTGCTTACTTAAGCCAAAGTAGCATGTGTTGGCTAATATAATTCTTCTTTTTATTTCACAACTGATGTCGTTTGTTGTGTTTACGGCGGTGCCGAGGAATACGAAGTCTTTTACTACCTCAAAATTATAGGAACCAACTTCAACAGTTGGTCCGTTCTCAATGGACGCATGCCCGTCGACACCATCAGCTTGGTCTTCTCGCCGCTTACCGCCAGACCCACTTTAGCAGATTCTCCTTCGACCTTCATAAAGGTATCGGTTACTTTTGTTTTTCTTTTCTTTCGTTTTTTCATAGTAGGCTGTTTTTTCTAGGGGAGGGTAACTAACCCGACGCCCACACCCAAGTTTTTAACGTTCTTATGGGTGAATGCGCGGCACATGTTAGCTCACTACCTTTAACGGGTGTTAAAGCTGTTCCCCAGGTGACTCCACGTGGAGGTCAGTGTCCACTTGAGATGAAAGAGGGACCAAGATAAATCCTGGGCTTTGCCATGTTAAAGCCGGTCAGGACCGTTCCTTGGTATCTTCCATCCCCTACGTACCCTAAATCAATATACAGCTCGCAATTTTGTTGTGGCCTCAATATTCCACCGAAATGGCAGAATTCGGTATTTAGTTTTCATTTGGGGTATAAACTTTACATTTGTAAGGTGTAGGTCCACGCCTTTATATAGCCCCCATAGAACGGTACCTCCCGAGTTTTAGTATTTTTAAGGTTGCGGTCTCAATGTTACCCAGAAATGGCTGAAATTTTTTATTTAGTCTTCGTCGGTGGTTTAAAACTTTGACCCAGAAATGTGTCGATACATAGTAATAATCTATATGTATATATAAAAGAGCAGTGAGGTGAGTGACTGACTGATTCATCACCACCCAGGCGAAACGGCTAAAGAGTGCTAAAAGATACAAAAATTGGTACATTTAGTATTTGCTATATAGTACAGAATTTTTTTTAATTTCTGTGAAACGTGGATTTTTATGCCCATTTTGAATGCCGAAAATTTTGGGGACCTATTCGGGTTGTTGGCCCCTTAAGCTAGAACCTTGAATTGTAAATGTTTAGTGTTTTAGGGTTCGTACTGGAAGGGAATCCTCTGTTAGTGAAGGAGTTAAACCAGAAATCAAGTCTGAAATTTGCAATATGAGTCGCTGTTGGTTTATGTCTGTGATATGAAGTCGTAGTTTTGAAAATTCAAAATAAAAAATATGGTAGGTGGGCATTTCCAAGGTTATGGCCTCAATAATCCATCCAAATGTCTGAAATTTGGTATTTAGTCTTCGTGGGGGTATTCAACTTTCCCCTCTAAGTATGTCGGTATAGGTCTACGCCTTCATATGCCTCCCGTAGAACGGTATTTTGAAGGTTGTGCCTCAACATTCCACAGAAATGGCTGAAATTTGGTTTTTCGTCTACGTTGGGGGTGCAAAACTTTTCACCTGCAATTTCTAGGTATAGGACCACTCATCCATATTGCCCCCATAAAAGTGTACCTTCCGATTTTCGATATTTTGAAGGTTGTGGCTTAAATATTCCACCGAAATGGCTGAAATTTGGTATTTAGTCTTCATTGGGGGTATTCAACTTTTCCATATTTGTTATACCGACATAACCCCCATAGAACGGTACATCCCAATTTTCTGTATTTTTAAGTTTGTGGCCTCGTTGGGGGTTCAGAACTTTCCACCTGAAATTTGTAGGTATAGGTTTACGCCTTCATATTGCCCCCATAGAACTGTATAACTGGAATTAGGTATGTAGTCTTTTTTGTTCTTATAAAAATTTGGCTGTACAGGTCCGCGCCTTCATATAGCACCCATAAAACTGTACATCCCGAATTTCGGTATTTTGAAAGTTAGCGACACTGTTTTACCGAAATTGCTGGAATTTGGTATTTAATTGTTCAGTGTTACTTCAAGACAACTCGTGGTGTACAACGAGTTCGGTCGGGCCAAAGTTAATGCCATTCTTAATTGTTTTTCATAGTAAGTTGCTCTTTGGAGGAGTGGGTTATTAGTCCAACCCATGTTGTTAACGCGAGGCACATGTTAGCTCGCTACCTTTAACGATGTTAAACGCAGCTTCCCAGGTGACACCAAGGGGAGGTCAGTGTCCACTTGTGATAAAAGAGGGACTAAGATGAATCCTAGGCTTTGTCATGTTAAAGCCGATCAGGACCTTTGCTTGGTACCTGTCATCCCCTACGTCACAGCAACAATAACTGTATTAAAATACTCAAAGGTAATGATAATGTACATCCCTAGACCTTGGAGAGTTAACGTGTTACCAGATTTAAAACCGTTATCCCTGCTATTGCACATCAACGCAATCTATTAAAAAATACGGCATGAATCAAAACAAACAATCGAATTCGTTATATGGAAACTTTATTCGTTTTCAGACTCGTGAAATACATGCATAAGAGATAATACATACGTTAGAGCTATCACTCCTAACATTTTAATATTCTAACAAATGGAAACTCTATGTACATACTGAACATAATTTAAATAAGAGAGACAACAAATTACCACCGAACATTCCACCTCATTATCAGCAATGACAGTGCCAAAAAACATGTCATTTGATTTTTTTGCCACAAATCAACTTCCGCCCATTGCAACCCTCTAAACACCCCATTGAAAAAAGTTGCAGCTTCCATACTCACATCGCAACCATAAATCAAAACATACTCAAACAAAAGGATGTTCCGTGTTTTTGTTAGATAGGGTTTTGATCCACGAGGGAAAAAAGTATCATAACTGCTAAAGCAAATACTATAGACCGCCATATCCCTTTTGTCTGTTTGTTTATTATTTTGTAAATCCTTAGAGAATAGATTTAGTCACGCTAATAAACTCCCATTGAAATTGCCAAACAGTCAAAATAGATGTCTCTTCTGGGAAAACATGAAGCGCTCTAAATTTCCGCAATCATAAATTGTCTTCTAACTGGTTTTTGGCCATAGTGCTGCTGGTGGTGGTTGTGGTGGCAATAAAAAAGGGGTGTGTATGAAAAATGAGAAATTCCAAAGTGGGGAGTATTTTTGTCACTCTAAGCCCTTGAGCCTTCAAAACGATGTAATGGGTTGTTCAAGTGAATGACATAATCAGCTCATAATCAAAATATTACATTTGAACGCTAGGAAAAGCCGCGGCGCTGTTTGTCCTTTTGTTATCCGATTTGACGTTGTAGGATTATGAAAATTGAAAAGATTTTATTTATTGTGGTTTACGAATGGTGAGAATTTGCAATTTTTGCTTTTTCCGCTTCCGGGGGGAAAGACAAAACGATTTGTAATGCTTGTAAAGATTTTGTATAAATTTGTAATTTTGATGAGATTGTTGAATATTTCTACGTATTTTCGTGGATATGGATAATCTGAAGTGGAAATATAAAATAGAATATTGTTTTACAGAAACCGTTACAAAATGCGTAGAGCGAATGCACAGCGATCGCTGTCATTTCAGTTTCGAATTTTTTTGAGATTAATGTCGATAAGTTCAAGTTTCTCTGAAATTAATACCAATTAGTATTAACAACTAGACATTGAAAACATAGAAGGAAAACACCAAATGGGGTGTAACTATTCATATTCCCAACTAATTGCAATTTAAGGTAAAAAAAATTTGCTCAAGTGGATTTTATGACTACGGGACTATTGGTATTAATAATGTTAGGTTAAAGGGAGCGTAGCTGTCGCAGTACCGAGCTTCTTCACACGTAGACTTTGAGGTCCATTGTATTCATCCTAATATAGTGATGAAAAAGAATATATAGAAAATATATACTGTGAACAGAAAGACTATATTACACAATATAAAAAAGATATTGAAATATCACGGTGTTCTTAAAGCAACATTAAATGGAAAGTGCTTACACCTGGGAAGTTTTTGCGGATTCTGAAACTACAAAGTTCATAGATGAGAAAAATAAAAAAACAAAAAAAAATTGCCGGAGCGCTTTTTAAATAAATCGCGATTCAAGTTGACATTTTTAGGGGTTTTTTAGGTTTTCACGATTTTGCTTGGAAACTGCAAGTCCTATCAATATAGGACTTAAGAATATATTGTAGCTATAAAAATTCTCTACAAGAATGGACCATATGATATTCCCGTAGGTTTTACCTTTATTGAGATATAGAAGTCCAAATTGGTACAATGCATTGACTGTATCGTCTCCTTATAAAACAAGGTCGTGACTGCAATTTCCCAAGTTAAACTTATATATCTCAAAAATGGTACAATCTAGGAAAAAATTACGAAAACCAATCTTATAGAACATTTTCACAGCTATAAGATTTTCTTAAACCCCATTTCGGTATGACTTGCGGTTTCCAAGCAAAATCGCGAAAACCTAAAATTAACCTAAAAATGTGAATTTTGACAGCGATTTATTTAAAAATCCCTCCAGCTACATTTTCTTGTTTTTGGATTTTTCTCACCTATGAACATTGTTGTTCATAGGTGATGGAAGATACCAAGCAACGGTCCTGACTGGTTTTAACATGGCAAAGCCCAGGATTTATCTTGGTCCCTCTTTCATCCCAAGTGGACACTGACCTCCCCGTGGTGTCACATGGGGAACTGCCTTTAACACCCGTTAAAGGTAGTGAGCTAACATGTGCCGCGCGTTCACCCATAAGAACGTTAAAAAACTTGGGTTTGGGCGTCGGGCTTTGTAGTTGGTCAGAGGTTAAAACATCTGGTCTCCAGCTTCACCCCAGTGAACGAAAGACTTGCTACAATTCGATTAAAAACAAAATTCTTCAACATCACCTTTATCTGCGCTCATGCTCCAACCGAAGACAAGGACGAACAGACCAAAGATATATTCTACGAGCGCTTAGAAGAAACATATGACCGTTGTCCTGTCCATAACATTAAAATTGTTCTAGGCGATTTTAATGCCAAAATTGGAAAGGAGAATATCTTTGGACAAACAGTCGGGAAATTCAGTCTACATAGTGAAACATCAGACAATGGAATGAGGCTGATAGACTTCGCAGCGGCAAAAAACATGGTAGTTAGCAGTACCAGATTTAATCATCTCGATATTCATAAGGGCACTTGGCTGTCTCCAGACCAAAGAACAATAAATCAAATTGATCACGTTGTGATAGATGGAAGACATTCATCGAGCGTGTTGGATGTACGATCGTTCCGAGGAGCAAACATAGATTCGGACCATTACCTCGTTGCAGCAAAGGTACGTACCCGTCTTAACGTTGCAAATAAAGCACGGACAGACACAACACGAAAGTTGGACATCGCTAAGCTGCAAACACAACAGATAGCCACATCATATTCCACTCAACTGACCCAATTGCTTAATGAAAGCGCTTCTCGTCCCGATAACATATCAGCACAATGGCAAAATATTGCCCACTCCATGCCGCAAAATCAGTACTTGGATACCAGAGACCTCCACCAAAGAATCCATGGTAAGACCAGGAGTGCCGTGCTGCTACCGAAGAAAAAATGCGGCATATATGGCTACTTTACAATCAGTAGCAACGCGTAGCGCACGAGAGAGGTATCGGGAGAAAAGGAGAGAGGAGAAACGTCTTTTCCGCAGGAAAAAGAGAGTGATGGAAAAGAGGGAGTGTGAACAAATAGAGATGTACAGAACGAAGTCCGAAAATTCTACCAAAGAGTGAAGCATTAAACTGATGGTAATTTGGTAACTGATACAGATAGTGTGCTCAGGATATGGAAAGAACATTTTTCCAAACTGTTGGTATCCGATAGCAGTGAAGACGGCGAAGATATCACAGATCCAATCCCAGAAGATGGTATTGAATGTATACCGCCCAACCAAGATGAGGTAAGGACAGCAATAAACCGGCTAAAGAATAATAAGGCGGCAGGAGCAGATGGCCTACCAGCCGAGCTGTTCAAAACCGGAGGCGACACGATGATAAGGTGTAATCATCAGCTAGTTAGCACCATCTGGCAGGAAGAACGCGTACCCGATGAAAGGAACGTGAGCATCCTATGTCCAGTCCACAAGAAGGGTGATAAGACTGTGTGCTCCAATTACAGGGGCATAAGTCTGCTCCCTATTGCATATAAGATAGTATCTGGCATATTGTGTGAGAGACTAAAGCCTATGGTCAATGAAATTATTGGACCCTATCAGTGCGGCTTTAGACCTGGCAAATCCACTATTGACCAGATATTTACCTTGAGACAAATCATGGAAAAGACCCAAGAAATGCAGATCGACACCTTCCATCTTTTCGTCGATTATAAAGCAGCATTCGACAGCCCTATACGTTCAAAGGAGTTCCAAGCCATGTCTGATTTTGGTATTCCTGCAAAGCTCATTCGGCTTTGTAGAATGACATTAACTGAGACGAGATCCTCAGTTAAAATAGGAAAGAACCTCTCCGAAGAGTTTATTACCAAAAGAGGTTTCAGACAAGGAGACGGCCTGTCGTGTGATCTATTCAACATCCTGCTGCGAAGGTCAAAAGAAATGGAACGATATACACGAACAGCCATATGTTACTGGCTTATGCCGACGACATTGACATCATGGGTCGATCGGTATAGGAAGTAACTGACACCTTTACAAAAGTCGAAAAGAATCTGCTAAAGTTGGTCTGGCAGTAAACGGCGAAAAAACCAAGTTGATGGTATCGAAGCGTAATATTTTCACAAACCCCGCACCATTTGTGAATGTTGGTACCTACAATTTTGAGGTAGTAAAGGACTTCGTCTACCTCGGCACCGCCATAAACACAACAAATAAAATCAGTTGTGAAATACGAAGAAGAATAGTGTTGGCTAACAGATGCTACTTTGGGCTGAGTAAGCAGTTTAGGAATAAAGCCACCTCTCGTCAAACAAAAGTGACACTTTACAAAACACTGATACTACCCGTGCTAATGTATGGTTCCGAAGCATGGGTACTTGCTGAAGCAGATAAGGCAGTGCTTGGTGTGTTCGAGAGAAAAATTCTTCGAAAGATCTACGGGTCAATCTGTGTCGTATGAACAACGAGCTGTACCAACTATACAATGACATCAATGTAGTTGAACAAATCGAGATACAACGATTGCGATGGCTAGGCCATGTTATAAGAATGAGTGATGATGAACCCGCAAAAAAGGCGTATAAATACCGGCCGCATGGAGGTTCTCGCAGATCTGGAAGGCCAAAGCTTCGTTGGAGCGAACAAGTGAAACGAGATATCAGTAAGCTACATATCCCAGATTGAGAAAATACAGCAGCAAACAGAGAGGATTGGAGATTTTTTCTTAGTTCGGCTTATGGAACAAATGTTCTGTAAAAGGCAGCTAAGTAAGTAAGTAACATTGCTGTTTCAAAATCCGCAAAAACTTCCCAGGTGTAAGCGGTTTTCACTTAAAGTTAGTTAAGGGGCACCAAGGTTTATTATTTTAGATTTGGCTAGCCTTATTCCGATATATTTGTTCTAGCTGCTGCGTACAAAGATTGCTTAATTGTTTTGTCGACGGTTGACTCCGCTCCTCAACGTGACAGTTCATCCTCAATTTCTTAGGTACTTAGCTTGGTGATTCTATCCTGCATTGGTAGGGTGAATGTTTCGACTTTATTCTTGTTCACGACCAGAACCCGTTCCGTTTTTGATGGGTTCACCATAGGGACATTGTTGTGTCTCCATCTTGATAGTTTGACTAGAGCTCCTTGCACAGGTTCCGATAGAGTTTTTGGAAACTTGTCGCTAATCATGTTCATTAAATTCATTAAGTATTTCGTTTATCACCAGAAGCCACAGTGGAGGTCACCACCTTGTGATGTGCCCCTGGAGACAGACTTCCGAAAGGAACTCTCACCGATTTTGATTATTCTGCTGCTGAGCATCCCGTCAATCCAATTCCAAGTATTTGAAAGCATGGCTCTGATTCCAAAGTCTACCAGCTTCTCTAAGGTTTTTTAAAGAAAGAAAGAAAAAAAGCATGAAAGAAAGAAATAAAGAATGAAAAAAAAGGCTGATAGCACTATGCAACACTGAAAATGCAAGCAACTTCTAGTATGCATTTTTTGAAAGTACATATTTAGACTGCAAAAACCGTAGTAGGGTTTTGTCCTGTCAGATCCAGTTTGGATTTTATGGGTTCATCTAAACCGGGCTAAATCTACCCTTTTTTGCATTTATCAGGCCTTTATCTCAGAAACGAATAGGAATTTGGCCTTGCTTTCTTTAACAATATTGTAGTTCTAGACTAGTAGAAATTATCTTTTGAAATAACCACATAAGAAAAACTCCATCTAGGGCATCAAAATCTATAAAATATAGAAAATTTTACATAATTGCTGAAATTTTGGTCAGTATCGGCAAAACTATTGGGAGTTGAACCAAGTAACCTTTTGCAAAAATCTTCTAAATAAAGTTCTTAACAATTCTTTAGAACATTCTGAAACTCTAAAATGCTTACTTCATGTTGTTTCAGCGGTATTTTACTTCATATGTAAAAGATATGACGTATGTAAAAGATACACGTATTTCAAACACAGTTCACACCAACAGTTTAATCTCGCATTTCGGATTTCACTACATTATTGACAATTTTATTAAATCGTCGTTGAAAAATGTACTGAAAACAACGGCACAGAGGCATTTTACAACAATGACATGTTCTGAAGAGTTGTGTACTACATTCCAGTGAATAATTTTCCAAAAGAAAATATTCAGAAAAAATTAACGGTTTTGGAGATACGGTGCGAAATGTATAAAAATTGTGGAATTTTGGCATATATTTTGAAATTTGAGGCAATAAATGTAGTTTTTTGAGTTCATTATTTCTCCAAATATTTTATTCTCGTCCTTTTCTACAAATTTGCTTCAGAGGTCAGAAGAAGATTCGCATTGGTTTCAGAGATATAGCCCCGAATTTCTTTAAAAACTCAATATTTAACCATGTTTAGATGGGGCCATAAAATCCGAGCTGGATCTGACACAACAAAACCCAACTAGGGTTTCTTGTCGTTTGGGTCTGTACGTTCAAAAAATCCTCAGCTCGAATTGTTTGCACAAGATCACTTTAAAAATGTTGCACAGTGTAGATCTATATTAATAGGATGTGTATGACGTGATATCCTCGTTTTGGAGATGTGTGTATGATTTGTATGACTTCCCTCCATTGAACCGGCGATAACACAGCTACGTTCTAAAAATATGTTCAAAATGTGGGCTCAATTCTTCCGATTCCTTATGCAACATTGCCGAAATTAAACATCTGGTTCGTGGTAATTAAAGGATTTTAAAGCGTTTATTGCCCTTGCTATTCTTGGACAACTTATGATATCCTTAATGACACTGCCTTCACCTGGTTGCATGCGATTTAAGGTGTTATGGCCACTTATTGAGCATGCAAAATGAAATTTTTTCATGATTTTTAAAAGAAATCTACCAAATTTTTTAGAAGATTTTGTTTTTATCTGATAGCTCACACCTTAAGCTACTTTTGGATTTTTTTCGTGGAAAAATATCGCACAATTTTCCTACAAATGGCCGCCTACGGATTTTACTTAGGTTTTTTAGTTCCCCTCGTAGTCTTCGTTGGGGGTATAAAACATTCTTGCAGAGAATTGTCGGTATATGTTTCACGTTTCCATATAGTCATAGAACAGTACCGCCCGAGTTTCGGTATTGTGAAGATTTTAGCCACATTATTCAACAGAAATATAAAACATTCCTTAAGATATTGTCGGTACTAATCCACGTTTTGATAATGCCCTCATAGAACCGTACCTAATGATTTACATTATTCTGAAGTATTTTATCACTTTATCGAATCCAAAAGGGTAACTTTTCGTACCCTTCCGGTTTTCCATAAACCCAGGCAGTCTCTCCACCAAGAGTACTTCACACTCCAAATTTCAGGGTTCTAATCTTTGTCACAGTTCTTCATGGCTGAAATACTCAGGAAATGTCGCCAGCATTACTGAGGGGGAATTTTGCCACCGTTGTAAATTTGATGTTGCTTGGTCTGGGATTCGAACCGCAGACCTTATGAGTGCAAGGCGGACGTGCTAACCATTGCACCACGGTGGCCCCTACAAGTGGTGTCGTAAGACACGCCGTTCGGACTCGGCGATAAACTGTAGGTCCCATATCATTGAGCCAATATGAATCGGCGTGCACTCATTGATATGAGAGAAGTCTCCCTTGTTCCTTCAGGAATGTTGTGGGAACATATGTATGTATGTATGTAATCTTTGTCACACACCTCTACACCAACAATAACCCACATTCCAAACGTCATGGTTCTTACCTAACCTCCTCCTTGCAGACCAAGAATAATGATCATCGCAATATTTCCAAGTTCTAGGTTTTACCAGTCGGTCAATTTCAAGTTGTACAGAGTTCGTGTAAAAGGTAATTTTCGTGCTATTATAGTACGAAGTTAATAAAAATTCATTCACATCTCTATACTTCACCCCAAAAGAGATCCCATCAGCTGATAGCAAATTCAAGAATCCATAAAGATAGGAAATATATAAACTACCCAGCAAAATTTTAGGGAAGGGGTTCCATGCAATGACGTGATTTTATGGCATCTTTTGCATTGGTTTAAACGAAGTCGTGAAACATTCGATCTTTTCATCAGCATTTGAACCCATGCAAAGGAAGTCGTAAAAGATCCGATCTTTTCATCAGCATTTGAACCCATTCCATCGATCCAATAGAGATAAATTTTGTTCTAAATATATAAGTTTAATTAGTTACAATAGGCTTGATGTTGTCGGAGACTCGAAATCACAACCAACGTTGTTAAAACTCTCGTCGTAGTGATAATGTCATTGCAAAGGATTGATGAAAATGACACGCCAAAGCATTGGAGAAAATGACATGCCAAACCATTGGTGAAAATGACATGTCAAAGCATTGATGTAAATGACATCCTTTCATCCAAAAATGAGTAGAATCTTTTGGGGTCCACGCTCAGATAAAATTCATCGATGAAGATGCTAAAAAGATGACATGCCAGATCACGTTCACCCATGATTGAATGGCATCTTTGGCATCGAACATTTTGCTGGATAATCCTTTCGAATGATACACTTTCATTGTTATATAAACTATAGACAACGAAAAGTATAGACACCAAAAGCTTTTAACGGTGCGCCTTAACTAACATTAAATGAAAACCGTTTACACCTTGGAAGTTTTTGCGGATTCTGAAACTACAATATTCATAGATGAGAAAAATCAAAAAAATCGGCGGAGGGATTTTCAAATAAATCGCGGTCAAAGTTCACATTTTTAGGGCTTTTTAAGTTTTTACGATCTTGCTTGGAAACCGCAAGTCCTATTGTCACTAGCAAGATTGACTTTTATGGCTTTTTCCTAGGTTTTACTATTTTTGAGATATAGAAGTTCAAATTTGGACAATGCAATGACAGTATCGCCTCCTTATAAAACAATGTCATGTACGGTGCGCCTTAACTAAATAATTTTTTGCGGTTTCTGAAACAGTAAAGGTCATAGATGAGAAAAAGCTAAAAACAAGAAAAAAAGCTGGAGTGATTTTTAAATAATTCGCTGTCAACGTTCAGATTTTTTTAATTAATTATCTTTCGAGTTGAGCTCTTAGGCCTTTAGAGATACATTGAAAAATTAGGAGTCTACCGAAGTCCCACGCTTCCAACCATTACACTACGTTTCACGGGTGGTAAAGCAGATCTTTAGGTGTATTATGATGTTGTTGTTGTGGCAGACGAAGGCAAAGCTTGGAAACTAGTATATATATCGCACTTTATTAGATAAATGTATATGCGAAATTATGTCAGTTCCTATAGTCCTGCTTGGTAATCCCATTTTTCAATGTTCACAAATACTATGGTAAGTTTTATTCCTACATCATTAGTAATTGCTCTTCTATATCAGAAGATTTTATTTTTATGATTTGATCATCAATTATTTGTCTACTTAAGTTTTGACAAGTTGATGGTGGCTTAGAACGCTAAGACGCCGGCAACCTTGACTCTCAGTTGTCGGAGACCCAGGTTCGAATCCCAGCCTGGCTCATGCTGAAAATCAGATTTTTAGGTTTTCAGGATTTTGCTTGGAAGCGTCAAATCGTATCGAAATGGGACTAAAGAAAGTGTTGTAGAGGATTTACACTGCTACAACATTCCTGAAAACCTAAAATAAACGCAGTGAAAGATTTATTTAAAAATCCCTCCAGCGACTTGATTTATCTCATCTATGAACTTCTTAGATGTAAGCACCTTCCATCTAAAGTCGGTTCAAGAGCACTGTGTAATGTGTGTTTTTTACAAGTATTTATATACTCCTGCTTAAAACAAAGTAGAACTTTGTTTTTTAAAAAATAATCCTGTCAAATGAAATAATTTCAAACATTTCATATTGTTTCAGTTTGATAATATGTTTGTTGTCGTTGCCATTTATTTCCCTGTGTCTGCCTTACAAAAGAGGAACAAAAGCGACAATCAAACAAAACTCTAGAAAAAAATGATAAAAACACTTTCAACACGCAAGCATTATTCATGCCACTAACATTGCAAACACAACAAGAAAAACATAATAATCATATGCCACACTCTGTGGTATGATGATAATCCTATAGAGCCGGCCTAAAAATAAGGATATGACGTCCAATATTTTGTTACCCCAACGGCATTGTTTTCTAAGCCATTTGAAAATATGTATGTATGTATGTGCACTGTGAACGTAGCATGTGAGATGGTTTTTATTTGGCATTTCCTTTATTTCTTCCATAGTGGCAAATAATTCTCGGAAATGTATAACAAATGTTAGATGACAACATAAATATGGAATTTTTAAACTTTGTTAATTAATAATGACTCACAATTAGGTTTCGTGAAAACCAACCGGAGCCACATTTCTTTGTAATTAGATATCGAAAGAAGGCTAGCTCTAATCTTCGGATTGCACTAATTCATAAGAGAGAAGTCTTTACATGACAACCCCCCGGAACCCAAACTCTTTCTTTTTGCATATTTACGTCCCCAATTCTCACAAATAAGCCTCATAAAAATTTTAAGCCCATATCTAGTTACGCGATTCCTTAAGTTTCGTCCGCCTCAAATTATCTGCTAAGAGTCAATTAAAAATTTCCTCCGGTTTATAAAGTTTTTAATTGACCCCCCAGACCAGAATCTGCCACAATAACCATAAACATAAACCACAGAACAGACATCAAAACAACAAAATAATCGAAATCCCACAAAAAAAGAAGAAGGAGTTGATTGGTTTTATACAGCTTTTACGCGCTTTTTGTTGATAAAATTAAGTGGAGTTAGTTGAAAACTTTATTATCATGATAGGACCAATCCAGCGACCAGTCATCAAAAACGGCAACTGTCAACGTCATCATCATGAAAAAATCTAAATTAAAAAATATACAGAAGTTGAGACTGAAGAAGGAAAAAAAGCTCAGAAATCAGTAATGGCTAAATGAAACTTTATACAATCATAAACTCACAATATTACTCCTTTTGGGATACTAGTGGTATTTATTGTGTATGTGAGTGTAATTTTGTATTTTATTCTCAAAAAACTTGAATTGGCAGATACAAAATACATACATATAAACACACATTTCTGATGAAAACAAAGGAATACCGAATATTAAACATGTATTAACCCTTTAAGTGATACAGAATAGTAAGCTTACAAATACAACATTAATTTAGTACATACATTTGAAAATACTGTGCTGCTCAAAATATTTGCAACTCAGATGCCTATATCAACTAAAACTATTTTTAGGGACATTTTGTGTTTTGAAATAAATTTATTTTTGTAAATTGATTCATTATTGACCCTACCTACAAGATTTACAAATGATTATTCAGCTTTTAACACTTATGTTACAAAAATGTGAGAAATATCGGAAGATCGCGTGTTTTAGCCTGCTCAGAACATTTGCAACACCGTGGTTCGAATATCTTTTACTTTTCTTTTTGATGAGTTTTTTGTATTGATTGTCATAAGATTGTTTTTGATCAGAAGAAAGAGACAAAAAGCTTTCATAAGGAATACATTTTATACCGCCTATGTTTAATTTTGACAGACAAGTATGCCGAAAACAAGACATGTCTAATTTTTTGCAAAAATGTTTATTTGTGAAAAATAAACGTAAGAACAGTATAATATTTAAAATTGAGCAAAATACTAAAGTCGCATTAAGATTCCAGAAGCTGAATGGACAACTATATCTCTTGCAGGGGATAACCAAATAATGATGCGAATTACAATTATTAAGTAAATCTCTCAGAGGTCATCAACAGATGTTGAAGAAAGGCTTAACACCGATAAAGCTATACAAAACCCTCCGATAGATATCATGGATACCGGTGTACCAATATAGGCAAATTTTAGGAAAACAGTAATTTCCAGGAAAAATTCAATTTTCGGAAAAGGTCGTAAGTCCACTTTTTTTGGAAATCGCGCTTTTCTTACAGGATGATAGTACAAGTCAAAACACGTCGTATGATACAAAGAAAATGGTAGTATGTCGCGTTTTTCTATATATTTTGCCCTTGTCGGAAAAGGTCGTAAGTCCACAAAACGTACAAATTTGAGTACGAAAAGGTCGTAAGTCCACAGGAAAATGTATATTTTAAAATAAAACTACAGCTAATGTAGTTCAGATATAATGTTTAGCGTCATCCATGGTTGGTGTACAATGTAAAGAACTAGCCTACACCTTTAGATGATAATCGGGTGATATTTGGCGGATCCTGTGGACAAAACTTTTGAACAAAAATGTGATAAATTCTATATTGCAATGAAAATTTACATTTGAAATCTATTTTCCCCTATAAGCGAACTGATTATGAAAGATGGACTTCTGGCCTTTTCATTGATACAAATTGGGATGCTGTATATGTTCAAATACCTCATATATTGAAAAATTTGTAAAAAAAAACAACAAATTTTTACTGTTTTTACTGTCGTATATCCTACTTAACTTTATCAACTGGTAATTTGTGGTTTTTCTAGGGACATTTATTCAGATAACGAGATTAGTTTGTATTCTGAATTCAATAAAGTAATACCTTCTAACGGACGGGTAATTGCAATATTTATATTATTAAATGATTCTAAAATAATAATTGATTGAAATGTTATTAAACTAAGAAGACATAATGGTTTTTGCTAACAAAGAGCAGTATGAATTTGGAATGCAATTAGACGATGGTGTCATGGTTCTGGTTCCCTATTGTTTTTCACGGTAATTCTGAAAGCTCTGATGATAAACTTCCTAAACGCAGGAAGACATTACATGTTGAAGATTCTACATGGTTTGCAGACAAAAACAAAAGATGCAGGGAGTTGGACGGAATTAATCATGAAATTTAATTGAAGGAAAAGGTCGTAAGGCAAAAATACAAGGTCGTAAGTACAACGTGTCATGTTTTATATTGAATATAAGTCGAACCGGTCCACGTTGCTGTCCCTTGAAACAGTTTATGTTACCTTTTCTTATGTCAATTATATTTTTTGCATCGCAAATTAGTTGGGATATGCAAGTGACTATAAATAACAAGTAAGAACGTCGTTAAATGTGGTCAGACCGAACTTGTTATACCCTCCACCATGAGTTGTATTAAATCTTACTTCAATTAGTTTCCTTTCGTTTATGAAGTAGACTAAATACATACCAAATTTCAGCAATTTCGGTAAAACAATGTGGCTAACCTTCAAAATACCGAAATTCGGGAGGCACCGTTCTATGGGGCTATAGGAAGGCGTGGACCTATATACACACAGAGAAGAGATATTGTTGGAACAATCATATTCTAATAACAAAATAGTGTATTTTAAAAATATGAAAATATATATTGTTGTTTCAACCATATATTTTTTATTAGGAAACATGATGACACAAAATATATTGTTGCGCCAACAATACATATTTTAAGAATTTTAAAATACACTATTTTGTTCTTAGAATATGATTGTTCCAACAATATTTTTTCTCTGCGTTTAGACGAAATTTATGGGAGAAAGTTTTATACCCCAAACGATGGCTATACCAAATGTTAGTCATACCGGAAATCGGGAGGTACCGTTCTATGGGGGCGATATGAAGGCGTCAATAACAAACATCCTCGAAGTAATAGAAACTTCTACACCAAACCACGAAGATCTATGTTAAAAATTGCGAGCTGTACTTAACTACAAAAGAAGAACAGACTGTCATGGTTATACCGACCTAGAATTTTACTCTGATAACGAATATATATAATTTATAGGGTCTCCGCTGAATATATCGATATGTTACAAACTGAATGACAAATTTAATTATACCCGCCATATTATGGTGGAGGGTATAAAAATCTTCAGAAATGTTGGTGTCGATATGCAATTTTAACATACCGCCAAATAACTGATGACTTGAGGCATGCCGACTGTGTCCACCTTCTTAAAATGTATCTTATATACCTGATAAAACTATAGCTATCCATATGTTGCCTTCTAATCTAAACACTTGCTTTTTTTTAAATAGGGCCTGCCCCCGCCCCTCCGAAATTCAAAAAATATAAAGCCTATTTTCACCTCGGTTGTTCTTTGTACATTCTCTGAAATTTTCAAAAAAATCGGTTCAGCCGTTTTTCAGTCTATGCGGAACATACAAACATTCACACATTGTCTTTTATATAAGATTTCACCCAAAAGTTTTGGTCCATTAAACCCGCTAATAATTATCCCATCACCATGTTAAATTGCGCTTATTCTTTGTCTAAAACTCAAATCATTCTTAAAATGTCGCTCCGATCGGAATATTACTGCGATCTACAGGACAGCTACAAAGTTGGGAAAAATTGTGGATTTGGTCCATTTCACACCTTTCGATCATAACCAACTTCTAATGGGGTCAATTCTGGTCGGAACCCGACCTCTCCACAGAATTTCGTGACGATTGGTCCAAAATTGAGGCCTAGAGTTTTATTACAATTGTTAATGGATGGACGGACGCACATAGCTAGATCGCTTTATCTCGTCAAGATATGAAAAAATGGCAAGGGGAGGGAGTCTACGACGAATACCTCGCGATGTTACACGAATATTGGACAAAACAAACTTTTAATACTCTTTCCACATTGTTTTGTAAAGTATAAAAATGTTATTTTAAAAACGTCCGTAAATTGTAGGAAAAGGTCGTAAGTCCCTACAAAAATACAAAACTGTACCAGGAAAAAGTCGTAAGTCCAAAGGCATCCAATTATCTCCCAAACGCGACGGAATTTTATCAAACAAAGTGCAGGTATTAAAGCGGAATAAATAAACGAAGAATTCTGCCTTTACCACCATAATAAAATCTTTAATACAGAAAGCGCTGGAATGTTTTTTCTTCCTCCTGAGAATTTATTGAGAGGGACTTACGACCTTTTCCGACGGAGCAGACGATATACATTTTGCCAAAAATTTTTGGAATTGTTTTTGGAATTGTAAAACCGTGTTCTTTTTGTCGGCTTACATCAATATGTAACTCTGATGGACTCTACACTTTTAAATATCGAATAAAACATTGTATTTAAAAATTATCCTTAGAGACAGTATTCCAAAGGATATATTAATTTATTTAAGCTTTGTTCCAGAACTAACAAGTAAAAAAGTATCAGTCGGCTTAGTCGACAGAAATATACCCTCAGCCTGTGTAAATTCAAACACTTTTTTCCCCAAAAAAACGTATGTATTTTGGGGGGTTTTCAAAATTTTGGGCCTATGAACCGACAAAAAAATTTGATTAGGATTAAAGTTTGAAAGTTTTGCGGAGGAGGTAGTTAAAGGAATGGACCGACATAGGCCATGGCGGTGCCATAGGGGGTTTTTACACGATTCGGGATGTTTTCTCAAGAATTATGGACTTGCCCCTGAAAAAACTTTTACCATCGTAACTGAGGCAGCGAATGTAAGTTGCTTCAACAAAGATCAAAGTGATTCGATAGCAGGTCTTAAAGTAAACTTTTCCGAACCCGAAGGAGTGGAGCGATTGAGTCCATATTGGAACCTGATCTAAGCCTGGTATAAATTTCACAATGTGCAATGTACGGACCAAATCGTTTACTTCCTTTAAGAGTTATCGTGCGCACAAATTTTCCCAACATTTCCGAACTTTTGTGGGGGAGGTACTGGATGGAGTGGACAAATATAGTCTATATTCGAACCTGATCTGTATCTGGTAGATATATTAGGATATGTAAACTATGGACCAAATCGGCCACTCCATGCAAGAGTTATCGTGAGCACAATTTTTCCGAACATTTTTGAACATTTCTAGGGGAGGTACGAAACGATTATCGATCCCATAGTATATTAGCTTATGCTACACATTTTTTTTAATTATTGAATAACATTTTAAAATGTTTGAAATGTTTCAAGAAATATGTAAAGTATTTGGAGGATGTATTACACAGAATTATTTAACTACATTGGTATACTTATTGTCCAACATATTTTAAAGTATAAAGACTAATGAACACGTTAGGCTTTTTGAGCAATTTTCCGCATAGTTGTTGTTAAGTATTCGTAATTTTAGGCTGACTGCAAATGTTACTGAGTACGGAACAAGATGTTTACTTGTATTTGTTGAACATTTGTTGTATATTACGTCCAATACTTTGGCTTATAAACAACATCTAGAAAAAACATTCTTACGATCTTTTGTTTTTAAAATTTTTGTTAAGATCAACTCAACAATAAAAGCAACGATTTTGCTTAATTTTGTGGTTTTAAATTTTTGTATATAGTTTCTAACACGTTTTTGTAATTAACTATTTTAAAAATCATAACAATTACAAATTCTTTATTATGTTTGAAATTTGCAAAAATAAAAACCTTTTTTATGATATAATTCTGTTCCACCGCAGTGTCGCCCGTTGAGATTATTTGAAACTGGTCTCTTGCTACAAATTAGTAAACGCCTATTGTACAAAAAAAGGATTTTTCTGTCGTATTTTTATGTTTTGTTCGACCTTTCAAATAATAATAAAATCAAGATTATTGAGATTAAAGTTTATATTTTATTTATTGCATATTATTTCCAATATTTCGAAATTACATTGAATTTCATCTTCAGTAAACAGTGAGCAAAGGCTACAGTCGGGACGGACCCGACCATTCAGTACCCTACCCCACTACGCCTGTGCATAAGCTTTTCACTGGTAAACATTTCTTTTAGGGAATATAATCCGACATAACATGCCTCTTTCTGCCTGGGACCCCCATAAGCAACCAAAATTTCGTGACCATCCGATCAAAATTACGACCTGTAGCGTGATTAAAAGGTTTAGATGGACAGACGGACGGACGGACACACGTAGCCAGATCGACTCAGCTCGTCGAGACATTAATTTTGGCATATATAAGTATGGGTATGCGACCATTATTTCGATGCGTTACAAACTTTTTGGCCAAAACCAACTTATAATACCCTCCCCACATAGTGGTGTAGGGTATAAAAAACTGGTCGGAAACAGATTCTTCTTCGTCAAAATCTCAACAAGTATCAGTCGGCTTTGCGGACAGGAATATACCCTGAGCCTGTGTGAACTGAAACTTTCAATTATGGACAGATCGAACAACGGCTACATAACCTAAATCCCTTAACCCAATGCTATGTATTAGGAGATTTTCAGAATTGTGTAGCCATTTGCGGACGTATGTATGAACTTGCCAACAAAATATAGATTTCATTATTGATCACAAGTGTTGTGGAGAAGGTACCTGAAGAAATGGACCGGACCAACATTGTTTATTTTGAAGGTAGATATTATTTTGGACCAACGCAGTATCCGGTTCGAAAGTTGTCGTACGCACATGGTAGGTGCGGTAGGTGTTCTTTACAGCTTTCGGGCCATTTTGTCTAGAAGTATGGACTTGTCCCTGAAAAAACTTGTACTGTAGTAATAGGGGACCCGAGAACGCTTGTTGCAAAAAAGCAAAGCGGTTATTTATTTCATATTTTTACTTATAACTAAATTATTAGCATAAAGGAAGTGAAATCATATTTACAAATTATCCAGAGAGGTCTTAAACTGCACTTGTCTGAAAATTTTAGAAATACTCTGTGGAACGATATCGAAAGAATGGATCGATATTGTCCATATTCGAAGTTCATCGAAATTTGGACAAAATATCACGAAGGCCAACTTTTGGACAGAATCGGTTGATCTGTTCGAGAATTATCGTGTTCTCCAGGCAGCCACCCAGATGGATGAACATAGCTAAGGGGAAAACTATCATCTTGTGAAAGGTTTTTTATTGCTGAGGGTTTTATATCTTATGTTGCCAGTCTCGTTGACAAAACTATCAGCGAAAAAATCGCATTAAACGGTAACCAAACCTAGTTTTGGAACATGTTGACGATTTTCCAAATGTTATGACGATTTGACGATTTTTTTGTCGATTTCCGAATAAAAATTGTAGGCAACGCTGCCTTCAAACCATTATTTCGATGAGGCACATTTTAACTAAAGGCTGAGAATATAAAAAATGTAGATTGGGGAAAATAAGGTTTACGTCGTTGCTAAATAACAAATTTTCGCTAACATGAACTTTCAAAATTTTGGTCAGGTGGTTGTATGGACCCGGACCCAATCGTTTACTTCCTTTAAGAGTTATCGTGCGCACAAATTTTCCGAACATTTCCGAACTTTTGTGGGAGAGGTACCGGAAGGAGTGGGCCGATATAACCCATCTTCGAAACTAAACTAAGTTTGGACAAAATATTACGAAAGCCAAATTTTGGACCGAATGGGTTGATCCGTTCCAGAGTTATCGTGCGCTCCAGCCAGACAGACGGACGGACATTGCTCAATCGACTCCAAATTGTCTGAAACACATTTCGTCCAAACATACTTGGGGTCTAAAACCATTATTTCGATGAAGCACATTTTGCCCGTATGAAAGTGTATATACCCCACGGTGCTCTTGAAACAAATTTAAATGGAATGTGCTTACACCAGGGAAATTTTTTCGGATTCTGAAACTACAATGTTCATAGATGAGAAAGATCAAAAAACAAAAAAAAAAATCGCCGGAGCGATGGGGTCTAAAACCATTATTTCGATGAGGCACATTTTGCCCGTATGAAAGTGTATATACCCCACGGTGCTCTTGAAACAAATTTAAATGGAATGTGCTTACACCTGGGAAATTTTTTCGGATTCTGAAACTACAATGTTCATAGATGAGAAAGATCAAAAAACAAAAAAAATCGCCGGAGCGCTTTTTAAATAAATCGCGATTTGAGTTGACATTTTTGGGGTTGTTTAGGTTTTCACAATTTTGCTTAGAACCCTCGAGTCCTATCAAAATGGGACAAAAATGAAAATTCTTTACAAGATCGACTTTTATGGTGTTTTCGTATTTTTTAACATTTTTGAGCAATTGGGACAATGTACTGACTGTATCGCCCTCTATAAAACAATGTCATGAAGGATGCGCCTTAACTAACTTTTGATGAAAACCGCTTACACAGGGGAAGTTTTTGTGAATTCTGAAACAGCAATGTTCATAGCTGAGAAAAATCCAAAAACAAGAAAAAATCGATGTAGGGATTTTTAAATAAATCGCGATCAAAATTCACATTTTTAGGTGTTTTTTAGGTTTTCACGATTTTGCTTGGAAACCGCAAGTCCAATCGAAATGGAGCTAAAGAAAATGTTGTAGCTGTGAAAATTCTCCAGAGGATTGACGTTTATCATTTGTTCCCAGCCTGTACCATTTTTGAGATAAAGAAGCTCAGTTTACATTTTTAGGTTTTTTTGTTAGGGTTTCGCGATTTGGGACCTGAGAAAATCTTAAAGCTGTGAAAATTCTCTACAAGACTGGCTTAACTAACTTATCCTAAGTTGTACCATTTTTCAGATATATAAGTTTAAGTTGGGAATTTGCAGTCATGACATTGTTTTATAAGGAGGCGATACAGAATTGAATTGAATTTGAATTGTCCCAATTTGAACTTTTATATCTCAAAATCGGTAAAACCGACGAGAACACCGCGAAGGTCAATCTTGAAGAGAATTTTCATAGCTCCAAATTTTTTTTTATTCCCATTTTGAAAGGTCTTGCGGCTTCTACGCAAAATCGTGAAAACCTAAACAACCTCTAAAACTGTCAACTTAAATCGCGATATATTTAAAAAGCGCTCCGGCGATTTTTTTTTGTTTTTTGATTTTTCTCATCTATAAACATTGTAGTTTCAAAATCCGCAAAAACTTCCGAGGTGTAAGCACCTTCCATTTAAAATTGTTTGAAGAGCACCGTGACCCTCGTTAGCATAAATGCTGAGGGTATAACAAATGTGTTGAAGCTAGAGATTGTTTTTACGTTTTCATAAAATTTTCGTGGCAAATTACGGATTCCCCAAAGTAAAAGTAAACGAAATGAAAATTACTCTTTTAATGCACCACTTTTAAAAATTACCAGTATATCTACCTCTTGCACAGCAATTCTTTCAGATGGTAAAATTTAGTGCCATATTTTTTTAACTGGGACCACAAGATATTTCTTTACGTTCCCGATAATAAACATCCTGAAATTACTATCTTAGAAAAAATTGAGAAAAATGTTTTGAAGAGACATCACCTCGTATAGGGGCAGTCAACCCAGCGACAACATGTTCGTCCATATTTTTAATTCGGTAGCAGTATGTCCCAGGGTGTCTGAATTAAAACTCAAATTTTTAAATTAATGAAAATTCATTTAAATTAATTTAAATCCACCAGTTACTTTCATAAATATACATTTTGGAATTGGCCTGACCTTCTTAGGGTGGTACAGCTATAGGTATTATGTTGCTTCGTGCTCGCCAGAGAATCTTCTTCGTCTTCGGATTATGAAACTCCACTGCAATCTCACCAACAGCAGTACCAATCACAGTCACTAACACCGAGTACTGTTGTTCCAGTTCACATGGATGGTACGAGAAGTGGGTGTGGTGATATTGCAATTATATTACATCGTCTGTCTAGCACAGATCAGTGAAGTCTAGAACTCCCACCGATTAACAGCTGTGTACCGCTTTGGTGCTAGGAGATATTAATGCCTATCATAAGCTATGACATTCAATTCTAGGAAATGACCTAGAAATGGCTGAGCAGATAGATTGTACCACATTTTGCAATGTGACTGCCGTAGTCCGATTGACATATCAATCGCATCACCTGGTCGGACGAATGACAGACTTTGGCAACCCGTCATTTCCCAATTTCCCTATCCCCATCTCCATCAATAGACCAACCAACATCATAATTTCTGAATGCCGTACTTTCCTTAGCCATGAGAAGGAAAAAAAATTTAAGAATCCAAGTAGCTGAGCAACGTCTTCAATTTATGAAAATTGAGCTGCGTGGCCCTGCTTCTGAAGCCAGGCAATCTCACTTGTGCCACCAATAACGAATATTTTGAGCATCAGAGCGTGCCATCCAGTTGCACATCATCAACACCATATTAGCCGTGCTCTCAACTGGACTAACTTTTATTTAACATTTGAGGTTCCCAGTGATCAAAAAAATTTCAACATAGGTCCACACTTTGATATAGCCTCATATAAAGATGCTGCACAGTGTCGCCGCAGTGGAAAAAATTGAAAAACGAGATGTTAACTTGTAAATATGTTTATGTTTTTTCTTACAGTAAACACATAAGATACGATGAATCCCAAAGAATTTTGTCGATACGTGCATCCATATTGAAGTTATAGGTCTTCAAATATGAAAAATATTTCCCAGGTAATCTAAAGTGATAATCATATGAAAATTAGATGAAATTAAAAGAACTTTTTCTGAAAATTTTGTTGACAAAATTAAGAGTTTTGTATGAGGATTCGATGTGTGGTCTATAAATAAAGGGTGTTTTGTTTTAGGCTAGATAGAACTTTAAATTGTAAAAAGTAACACAAAAAATTAAATTTTGATGAAAGTTTTTTTTTATTTGTTTCAGTATACTCTGACAAATCATCATGAATAGACTCACGCTTGAACAACGCTACGAAATTATCCAAATTTACTTTGAAAATCAGTCGTCGATTCGCGCAACTTATACACGACTTCGTCATTTGCGATGAGGCGCATTTTTGGCTTAACGGGTTTGTTAATAAGCAAAATTGCCGCATATGGAGTGAGACCAATCCACAAGAGACCCTACAGACTCCATTACATCCAGAAAAATGCACCGTATGGTGCGGTTTTCACGCTGGTGGCATCATCGGACCTTATTTCTTCAAAAATGAGGCCGGAGCTCGCGTTACTGTCAATGTAGATCGTTACCGCACCATGATCAATGATTTTTTGTTTGAAAATATGGATGACATTGATCCGGAGGAGATGTGGTTTCAACAGGATGGCGCTACGTGCCATACGGCGAACGCAACCATCGACTTATTGAAATCAAAATTTGGCGATAAGTTGATTTCGAGAAGTGGACCTGTCAATTGGCCTCCAAAGTCGTGCGATTTGACACTTCTCGATTATTTCCTGTAGGGCTACGTGAAGTCACTGGTTTATGCTGATAAACCAGCAGCAATTGATGCCTTGGAGACCAGCATTGTTCGTGTTATTCGTGACATACGGCCAGCAGTGCTCGAAAAAGTGGCCAAAAATTGGACGTCCAGAATGCACTTCGTCAAGAACAGCCGCGGTGCCCATATGCCCGAAATCATTTTCAAATGTTAATGTCACGTATTGATCTTTCGAATAAAAAAAAATTTTGATTACAATTTAATTTTTTGTGTTATTTTTTACAATTTCAAGTTCTATCGGGCTTAAAAACACCCTGTATAAAATTTTAGTACAAAAAGTTGACATCAATTGGACATGGCAAAGTACCGTTATCAAGAATTAAAAATATAAATTTGATAAAAAATACAAATTATTGATTTTTTTATTTGAGAATTTTGCCTATTAAGGCGAAGATCATTTTTAATATTAATGTTACAACCAGCCGTCCACATCCAACAGATTTAGTGTGTTATCAACTATGGAAAATGAAGCAGATCAAGCTGAACCGAATCAACCAGAACCAAATCAAGCTGTACCAAAACCGCCACCAATTTTTATTCCGGACGTCAAGAATGTTACTAAAATGTTGGATAGTATAAATAAAATGATTCCAGTTGAAGATTTTAATTTTAAATCTCTTCTGAAAGGTGAAGTTCGTCTAATGATAAAAAATGTTGATTCGTACAGAAAAGTAATTAAGCACTTTGATAGTAACAATATATGCTATCATACTTATCAACTGAAAACGGAAAGAGCTTACAGGGTAGTAATTAAAAATTTACATTACACCACCGATGTATCGGATATAAAAGCCTTTTTAATGAGTAAAGGTCACGATGTAAGGAGCGTACGTAACATAATTAGCAGAAAAACCAAGGAGCCTTTACCCATGTTCTTCGTTGATTTGGACCCCAAAAGTAACAATAAAGAGATTTACAATATTACTGGCATATTCAATAACATTGTTACTATTGAACCCCCAAGAAAATTTGACGACTTAGTGCAATGCTTTAGATGTCAAGAATTTGGACACACAAAATCATACTGCCGTAAACCTTTTAGGTGCGTTAAATGTGGTTTAGGTCATCCCACATTAGAATGTAATAAACCAGAAAATACCGCACCTAAATGTTTGCACTGCTTGAACACCCATACAGCTAGTTACAAAGGATGCCCGATTTACCAAAAACTGGTTCAAAAGAAGTCTGCTCCCGTGTATTCTAAACGTAACGAAACTACTTATGAAGATAACACCATGCCCAACCAGACTTCAGATAACTTTGTGTCATATGCCCAAGCCGTAAAAGGTCAAAGCACGGGAGAAATAAATTTGTTAAGCAAGATAGAATCTTTGCTAACGAAACAAATAGAAATGACAAATTCTTTAATGAATATGATGACATTGCTAATGTCAAAATTATGCAAGTAGATTTGATCATTGCTGAGTGGAATGCCAATGGCATTTCAAATCATAGAAATGAAATAGAATTATTCCTTCATAAAAATTTTATAGATATTCTACTTATTTCTGAAACTCATTTTACAAGCAAATCATACTTCAGAATTAAAGATTATGACATTATAACAGCGAATCATCCAGATAACCGAGCCCATGGAGGTGCAGCTATAATTATTAAATCTAAAATTATATACGAAGAAGCGGAGCCAATCTTAGAATCTTTTATGCAGGCAGCTGGTGTTAATATAATATGCGAAAATTCAAAAGTATCTATTTACTCCGTTTATCTTCCTCCTCGATTTAATTTAAAATGTATACAATATGAAAATTTCTTCAAAAATCTTGGAAACAAATTCATCGTCGGTGGCGATTTCAATGCCAAACATACTTGGTGGGGATCTCGGCTATCAAACCCCAAAGGAAGAGAACTGTATAAATGCA
Organism: Musca autumnalis; assembly: GCF_047663935.1. Lineage (NCBI taxonomy): Eukaryota > Metazoa > Arthropoda > Insecta > Diptera > Muscidae > Musca > Musca autumnalis. The sequence continues at coordinate 76,321,369 of NW_027412088.1, forward strand.
TCGCTTTAAACCATTACGAAGTTTTGTCAACTGGTAGTCCTACATATTGGCCTGCAGACCCAAATAAAATTCCCGATCTAATAGATTTTTTCATCTACTCAGGAATATGCCAGTCAATGCTAAGTATAAACGCATGTTATGATTTAGACTCAGATCACAGTCCAATTATTCTTAACTTTAGTACAAGAAATGTTCATAAACATAAACATAAAACATTAATTACATCAAAAACCAACATACCTATGGTACAACATCACATTGAACAACACCTAAATTTAAATATCCCGATTAAATCCGGAAAGGAATTGGAAAATGCTATAGAACATTTAACACAAGTCATACACAATGCTACAAATCTATACACTCCCGATAAAATTGATCTAAATTCCACAAACTTTTATGTTACGGCTGAAATACGATCAATGATAAGAGAAAAGAGACGATTGCGCAGAATTTGGCAAAATTCGAGACACCCAATGGACAAAACAAATTTAAACAGAGCTTCAAATCGGCTTAAAAGCCTTCTAAGTGACTACAAAAACCAATCAATTGGAAGCTTCTTAAGTAATTTAAGCCCAGATGAAAGTAACGAGCACAGTTTATGGAGAGCAACAAAATATCTTAAGAGACCTCAAAAGAGAAATGTGCCTATAAAACATTCAAATGGAAATTGGTGTAGATCAAACAAGGACAAAGCTGAGGCGTTTAAAGACCACTTGGTGAATTCCTTTACACCTTTTGATTTATGTAGTCCCCAACAAAATAAATTAATTTCCGATTTTTTGGATGTTCCATGCCAAATGAGTCGCCCTATTAAACATTTTACGTTTAGTGAAGTTTGTAAGGAAATTAAAAATCTAAAGAAAAAAACACCAGGGTCAGACTTAGTTGATCACAAAGTCATAAGATTGCTTCCAAAGAAGGGTGTGGTGTTCCTAACGACAATTTATAATTCTATTATGAGGCTGTCCCATTTTCCAGTGCAATGGAAATGTGCTAAAATAATTATGATACCAAAACCTGGCAAACCTGAAAACCTGTTATCATCGTATAGGCCTATAAGTTTATTGTCCATATTTTCTAAACTGTTCGAAAAATTGTTTCGAAAGCGACTTCTTCCGATTTTAAATAATATAAATATTATGCCAGATCATCAGTTTGGATTCAGAGAAAATCACGGAACACCTGAGCAGTGTCATAGACTGGTGAAGGTTATAAGAGATTGTTTGGAATGTAAGCAGTTCTGTTCTGCAGCCTTTCTGGATATCAAACAGGCGTTTGATAGGGTTTGGCATCAAGGCTTGTTATATAAACTAAAAATGTTATTACCTGCTCCTTTTTATTTACTTTTAAATTCATATCTGAATGGAAGAACATTTTATGTACACATCAATGATAAAGAATCTAATTTTGGCGTCATTAAAGCTGGTGTACCACAAGGTAGTGTTTTAGGTCCTGTTTTATATACGCTTTATACAGCAGATATGCCCGTAAGAAATGAGACTATGATTGCTACTTATGCAGATGATACTGCCGTTCTTGCTATTAAAGATGATCCTTCTTCAGCTACTGACTTACTCCAAACACATCTGAATGATATCGAGAAATGGTTTAATAACTGGAATATTGGAGTCAATACTGAAAAATCTGTGCATGTTACATTTTCCTTAAGGAAAGGAAACTGTCCTTCTCCAAAATTGAATGGACTTACAATTCCTTCTGCGGATTGTGTTAAATATCTCGGTCTGCACCTTGATAGAAAACTTAACTGGAAAAATCATATAACATATAAGAGACAGCAACTAGATCTGAAGACTAAAAGAATGTTCTGGCTTCTTGGTCCAAAATCAAAACTGAGCCTGAATAACAAATTACTACTGTATAAGACCATTCTAAAGCCTATTTGGACATATGGAGTACAACTATGGGGAACAGCCAGCAATTCTAATATTGAGATACTTCAACGATATCAATCAAAGACGCTTAGATTGATTACGGGTGCTCCTTGGTTTCTTAATAATAACGCGATTCATAGAGATTTAAACATAAATAAAATTACAGATGAAATTAAAAAAATTAGTACTACGTATCTTAACAGATTAAGTAACCATTCGAATGTGTTAGCAATTAATCTATTAGATGACACAGATGAAATTAGAAGACTAAAACGAAGACATGTTTTAGACCTCCCATTTATTTAATGAGTTTCATAAAATATGTAATCTGAAATTAAAATTGTAATATGTATTTATTGTTAAATCCACTGGGGTTTAACAATTCTGTTATATTGTAGTAATTATTAAATTTGCTGAATGTTTCTTGTAAATAGATTGCAAATAAAAAGAATAAATAAAAAAAAAAAAAAAAAAAAAAAATATTAATGTTTATACCCTCAGCCTTTAGGCTAAGGAGGGTATATACACTTTGATACGATGAAAATGTGCCTCATCGAAATAATAGTTTTAGACCCCAAGTATGTTTGGACGAAATGTGTTTCAGACAATTTGGAATCGATCTAGCCATGTCCGTCCGCACGATAACTCTCGAACGGATTAACCGATTCGGTCCAAATTTGGCCATCGTAATATTTTGTCCAAACTTAGTTTAAGTTCGAAGATGGGTTATATTGGTCCACTCCTTCAGGTACCTCCCCCACAAAAGTTCGAAAATGTTCGGAAAATTTGAGCGGACGATAACTCTTGAAGGGAGTAACCGATTTGGTCCATACTTTGTATATCGTAAATTTTCTAACAGGGTTAGATAAGGTTCCAATAAGGAATCGATCGGTCCACTCCTTCGGGTACCTCCCACACAAAATTTCGGAAAAGTTCTGTTTAGGACCAGTTCACGAATCGCTTTGATTTTTGTTGTAGCAACTTGTATTCACCGCCCCCTATACGACGGTGCAAGTTTCATCTGGAGGAAGTCCATACTTCCTAAAAAAATAGCATGAAACCCCGCGAAAAACCCCTATGACACCGTATGTATGTTTGAGCGCAAATAACTCTCGGACGGATCTGCCGATTCAGTCCAAAATTTGGCTTTCGTAATACATTGTCTAAACATAGTTTACGTTCGAAGCTAATCCAAATCAGTCCATTCCTCCAGGTACCTTAAAAAATATTCTGAAAAATTGTGCGCACGATAACTCTTGAATTGAGTGAACGATTTGGTCCATACTTTACACATCTTAATACATCTACCAGACATAGATCAGGTTTAAATATGGAATATATTTGTCCACCCCCTCTGGTACCTCCCCCACAAAATTTCGAATAGGTTCACTTTAAGACCTGCTCTCGAGACACTTTGATTTCTGTTGAAGCAACTTGTATTCGCTACCTCAATTACGACGAAAAATTGTTTTTCAGGGGCATGTCCGTACTTCTTGAGGAAACAGCCCGAAAGGTTTATATGTAGTTGCTGGAGAGCATGAGAACTTCTTCTTCCCGTTAGGGTACCTCCCCCACAAAAGTTCAACATTCGTGGCGACATGCAGTTTAGGGTCTCTTCGCAGATGCTTTTTAAATCAATGCCGACGCTGTTCATTGTGGTCCTGCTGTTTACAGTCATATTATGTTTTCCGTGGACAAGTCCATGCTTCCTGGCATACTGGTTCAAAAGTTATAAGATGACCCACTGAAATGACTAGTGTGCCCAATATATATCAAAGATATGACTCTCAAAATCAGATCCACTTCCTATGTCGTCTATTCCTTTAAGTAGCCCCTCCGCAAAACTTTAATCCTAATCCACATTATCGTCGGCAAGTTCAAAGGTACAAAATGGCCACAAAATTCAGAGAAGACCCGAAATATATTCGATCTGTCCGTAGATTAATATTTCAATTCACATAGGCTGAGGATATATCTCTGTCGGCAAAGCCGACTGATACTTTTTTGTTAATTAATTTTTCGTTAGAAACGAGCTTATGATCAATGATGCGAGTGAAAAAGGAAAGCCAACGATACGAACCCACACAAACACCACTATGTGACATGACATGTTTCGCCTTGGGTAGAGGCTCCTCAGACATATCGGCTGTGGGGCGGCTTCGATATCATCTAACTGTTTCTCTTAATATTTCGTAGGGTAAATCTTTTGATTGCCACCTATTGCCAACTTGGCTCTTGGTTTCCGTTAATTGGACATCTCTTCCGAAGCGAAATGTGTACAAACTTTCTGCCCATCCTAGCAAACTTCTGAGATATGTCAATATTTTAAAGAAACTATACCTTTACTTTTATGTAATGACTGTGTTGCAGCTTCATTTTAACATAGAAGAAGTTGACCTAGATTGACGAATTTGTGTACAAAAACTTATGAGAGCATGGTGATAAACAAAATTCAAATTTTGGTCTATATCGGTTCAGATTTGCAAATAGCACCCATATATATCCAAACCCAAACCGATTTTTGTCAAAATTGGTAAAACTGAAAAAGGGCCTAAAAATATTCCATGTTGAATTTGAAGGCTAGTTATCAAAAAATGATTTATAGCAAAATCGGTGAAAGATATACATATAGGGACTATATACAAATCTGAACCGATTGTTGTCAAAATCGTTGTTGTAAAACTGATCAGTGGCCTAAGCAAATATCGCATACTAAATTTGAATGCTATTCGATTAAAATTGACCGAGTTATAGCAAAATCGGGAAAAGATATATGAAGCATTGTGGCGTTTTTTTATTGGGATAGCGTTTGCAATTTTGTTTTTTTTTTTCAAAATAGTCTGGCTTAATCCCATTGAAACAATTAAAACAACTATTTTATTAGTGGAAAAGATTTGGCATTGTTCGCCAAGGGGTAAGGCAGGGAATACTATAGTTTCGATCCACGCCACTGGATCTCATCAGTTCCCTTGTTTCTTGTTTGTGGATATTCTCCACCGAAGTTATTTTTCAATAACTTCTTCAACAAGAAACGTTTTATACCCAAACATCAATCGTCAGCTCGAAGTATAAAGGTAAGCAAAGAAAAAAGTTCAATGAGAAGTTTTTCCTTGGCAACCTCATACAACTCCGACAAAAGTGTCTGCGAAACAATTCAAATCTCTTCCACTTGTGTGTGTTGTCGAATTTCGACAAATGCACACACCAAAAATTTGGTTGGTCTGCTTTACAGCAAAAACAACACAAGTCGTGCCAGTGTCTTCAATTTGAAGCATTGTGGCGTTTTTTTATTTTTGATAGCGTTTGCAATTTTGTTTTTTTTTTTTCAAAATAGTCTGGCTTAATCCCATTGTTGTTGTTTTAATATTTTAAAACAACTATTTTATTAGTGGAAAAGATTTGGCATTGGCACCAAATTTTTGGTGTGTGCATTTGTCGAAATTCGACAACACACACAAGTGGAAGAGATTTGAATTGTTTCGCAGACACTTTCGTCGGAGTTGTATGAGGTTGCCAAGGAAAAACTTCTCATTGAACTTTTTTCTTTGCTTACCTTTATACTTCGAGCTGACGATTGATGTTTGGGTATAAAACGTTTCTTGTTGAAGAAGTTATTGAAAAATAACTTCGGTGGAGAATATCCACAAACAAGAAACAAGGGAACTGATGAGATCCAGTGGCGTGGATCGAAACTATAGTATTCCCTGCCTTACCCCTTGGCGAACAATGCCAAATCTTTTCCACTAATAAAATAGTTGTTTTAAAATATTAAAACAACAACAATGGGATTAAGCCAGACTATTTTGGAAAAAAAAACAAAATTGCAAACGCTATCCCAATAAAAAAACGCCACAATGCTTCAAATTGAAGACACTGGCACGACTTGTGTTGTTTTTGCTGTAAAGCAGACCAACCAAATTTTTGGTGTGTGCATTTGTCGAAATTCGACAACACACACAAGTGGAAGAGATTTGAATTGTTTCGCAGACACTTTCGTCGGAGTTGTATGAGGTTGCCAAGGAAAAACTTCTCATTGAACTTTTTTCTTTGCTTACCTTTATATTTCGAGCTGACGATTGATGTTTGGGTATAAAACGTTTCTTGTTGAAGAAGTTATTGAAAAATAACTTCGGTGGAGAATATCCACAAACAAGAAACAAGGGAACTGATGAGATCCAGTGGCGTGGATCGAAACTATAGTATTCCCTGCCTTACCCCTTGGCGAACAATGCCAAATCTTTTCCACTAATAAAATAGTTGTTTTAAAATATTAAAACAACAACAATGGGATTAAGCCAGACTATTTTGGAAAAAAAAAAACAAAATTGCAAACGCTATCCCAATAAAAAAACGCCACAATGCTTCAAATTGAAGACACTGGCACGACTTGTGTTGTTTTTGCTGTAAAGCAGACCAACCAAATTTTTGGTGTGTGCATTTGTCGAAATTCGACAACACACACAAGTGGAAGAGATTTGAATTGTTTCGCAGACACTTTCGTCGGAGTTGTATGAGGTTGCCAAGGAAAAACTTCTCATTGAACTTTTTTCTTTGCTTACCTTTATACTTCGAGCTGACGATTGATGTTTGGGTATAAAACGTTTCTTGTTGAAGAAGTTATTGAAAAATAACTTCGGTGGAGAATATCCACAAACAAGAAACAAGGGAACTGATGAGATCCAGTGGCGTGGATCGAAACTATAGTATTCCCTGCCTTACCCCTTGGCGAACAATGCCAAATCTTTTCCACTAATAAAATAGTTGTTTTAAAATATTAAAACAACAACAATGGGATTAAGCCAGACTATTTTGGAAAAAAAAACAAAATTGCAAACGCTATCCCAATAAAAAAACGCCACAATGCTTCAAATTGAAGACACTGGCACGACTTGTGTTGTTTTTGCTGTAAAGCAGACCAACCAAATTTTTGGTGTGTGCATTTGTCGAAATTCGACAACACACACAAGTGGAAGAGATTTGAATTGTTTCGCAGACACTTTCGTCGGAGTTGTATGAGGTTGCCAAGGAAAAACTTCTCATTGAACTTTTTTCTTTGCTTACCTTTATACTTCGAGCTGACGATTGATGTTTGGGTATAAAACGTTTCTTGTTGAAGAAGTTATTGAAAAATAACTTCGGTGGAGAATATCCACAAACAAGAAACAAGGGAACTGATGAGATCCAGTGGCGTGGATCGAAACTATAGTATTCCCTGCCTTACCCCTTGGCGAACAATGCCAAATCTTTTCCACTAATAAAATAGTTGTTTTAAAATATTAAAACAACAACAATGGGATTAAGCCAGACTATTTTGGAAAAAAAAACAAAAAAGGGAAAAGATATATATGGTGGCTATATTCAAATCTGAACTGATTTTTGTGAAGATCGGTAAAACTACTTAGTCGGCCAAGAAAATTACGCATATTAAATTTGAAGACTATTCGATAGTCCGGGGCGATTTGTATGGAAGGAAAAAAGTGATAGTGGGCGCCTGGAGTTTCTGATTCTTGGGATTGTACTGAGCAAAAAAGTCCACTAGACCATATGTCTACGGTGAAAATCGAGCCCCCGGATTTTGACTTGAAAGTTTTTTCAAGGATATCTTGGCCAAACCATATCTCAGAAACTTGACCTATCCTGAAAATTTCCTTTTGCGTTCTTAGTACACTCACCAAGGGCTTTCATCTCCAAAAGGAAATTTCCACCCACTGGCTTTGAGTCAAATTTTGTAGCACAGTGTAATTTATCGATATTTTCCGAAAAATATGCACATTCTCGGGGCCATAACTGCCTGAAGGAGCGTTCCAATGCTTTTGCGATGTACAACAGAGTTCTTAATTATTGTCTTGGCTACAATTTTTGTCTTTGTGTTGGATCTAAAATCTAAATGGTTTGGCTGTTACATACATGCCATAATATCCAAAAAACCTTGAAAAAAACTTCAAGTCAAAATCCGGGGGCTCCATTTTCACCGCAGACATATGGTCTAGTGGACTTTTTTGCTCAGTACAATCCCAATAATCAGAAAATCCAGGCGCCCGTGGTTGTGTTCAAATCGCCCCACTCTACTATTCGATCAAAATTGACCGAGTTATAACAAAATCGGGGAATGATATATATGGAGGCAATATCCAAATCAGACCCGATATGGACCAAAGTTGAAATTTTTCATTCCAATGCCATAATAAGTCATTGTGCAAAAATTCATCAAGCTGCGTCAACTCCTTCTAATTTTATCCACTTTTGTATGGAAGCGGCAACACTGTGTGCAGCCGATTGAAGACCTTTTTAGATATATCTTCTGGCCTAATTTAGACATTTAATATTGAGGACAGAAAATAACACTAATTATTCCATTCCAGTTTAGTAATATTTTACAGTGGAGGATATAAAAAGTTCGGCCCGGCCGAACTTAACTTACACCTCCTAATATTTATTTCAAACTTTGATCAAGACCGAAAGTTGGCTTGGTCGGTCTCCACGTCAATCACCTCCCCTACAAAAGTTCAACATTTTTTTCTGTTGAGAGCTTTTTAATGGTTGTTAAGGATCATTATGAATTTGCTTAGTCCTTTTGGGTATATATTTTCATGGAGATTTCTATACTTCCAGACTACCCGAGTGGCAAGGACGCTCTATAAACATATGCATACATACATATGTTCCCACAAACGTCACCCCAAGGGACAAGGGAGAGTTCTCTCATATCATATCACATTATTCATATTAGCTCAATGACTTGGGACTTTTATAGTCGTGTCAGAACGGGGTGTTTTAGGACATCACTTGTAAAGATATTTTACATGGCTGAAATATTCAGCATAACAAAACTATAACGTTTTCGTGGCCAAGTCCACATTTCCTGATATAATGACACAAAACTCTAAAATGGCAGATGGTGTACACGATAACTATCGAAAGAAGTGACTGATATTTGCCTAAGCTTTGCTCTAAAATTTAGAATAAGTTCTGAGATGGAATGTATTGGACAACTCTTTTGAGTTCCATCTCCACAAAAGTTCCACATTTCCGTCCTGATTACAATAATATATTTTAATCGAAGGCTAATCCAAAAAAATCCCAAAAATGTAATTAAAAATTGTGCTTTTGTAAGAAATTTGGAAAATTACATGTTATTCGCATATCCGCTGTCAGGCGAGACAATCTATGATCACATCTTAATACACATCCCGCACAAAAGTTCAAATGTTTTGCTCTTAAGTTCAACTTTTTATTGCAGATTGTGTTTGTGGTCTCTATAACAGCGATATAATTATATTCACGATGATCCCTTGATAATAGAGGCAATTTAGAATTGTTGACTCTGCTAATGGGATTCCGTATTTTTTGAAATTCCTCGGAATATTAAATACGTACCTTCCAGTTGTCCTAATTACCCTCCATTCCGTAGCGTTTACGTTTTTGATAATTATTTTTTCTGTGTTTTTTCAGAGACCCCTTTTACCAATGGGTTAAATCAACTATATAACAAACAACAACAAAAACCTATATCACTGATATCGAGCATCTTCATCCTTGCATGCCATATTGATGACTTTCAGTCCCTCCAACTCAATGTTTTCACCATAAAATCACACACATCCTTAGTTTCAGTTTCTGGGACACAATGGCAAAGAGCCATTTAAATTCTTAATAAACTTGCTGTAGATTTGATTGTTTTTTGTTCTACTAAAACAGTCAGCACTCCATTGGCTTAAAAAGAAAACAAAAAACCAAATATAAGGATCTTTAGACAAGACACAAAGGAAACATCAAAAGCTGAGGATACTCAGCAGAGACACAACAAAAAACTTGCTACGAGTTTATTAAAAGCAAGCGAAACTACGAATAACCGAAAAATCTTAAATGCATATGGCGGCGGCGGAACAGTACAACAAAAACAAAAGATTTATTCATACAAAAGGAAATGTTTGTCGAGAAGATGACCAATGCATGTTAAACATTGATCGTGAATTTGTACGATGCATAGCCATCGTCGTATGGGGATACATCATTATCATCATTGTCGTTAGTTCAAAAAAAGAACAGCAACTTTAGCTTTTGGGCAGGGTGCCCATACAAAAAAAGAGTCACATTGGTAAACGACAATATATGACCGTTTGCGGTAACAACAGCATAAATATCAAACTTAACATTGCCGTTGCATCATTGAAATCAGTTCATCTTCATCTTCTTAAAATGATCATCGCAACACAATGGAAGACAATAAAATATGCTGCAATCTTTTTCTGTGTCGTTTTTGAAAACAATTCCAGACAATACAGCTTTTGTTTTATATGTGTGTGCATTTTAGTTAAGCAGTGATTTAGGATTTTTGATTTACAAACATTTGTTTTGTTAGACATTTGTAGAGTTTCTTTTTCTTATTTTTTAAAACATAAAAGTGTATTGGAGTCACAAATATCTCCATACAAATTTCCATTAGATTTGTCTTCTCCATTCTTTGTTAAAATTAAAAAAAATACTTAAATTTATATCGAACAAATCTCATCTGTTTTTCCAACGGACCACTTTTGAACTTTCTCTTTATGAGTTTTGGAATTTTAAATTTTTTATGTAAACTAAAACTTTATTGATGGTCCTAATTTCAAGATCAGCGGCGTGTGATATGACACTTTTTTGTCGACTTTAACTCCATAAAATTGTAAACATAATACTCAATTTCGAATGCTGACCAATGAAGATCTTATGTCTTCAAATAAAATCATGTATTAATATAAATATGTAGATGAATATACAACGTCTGTACATGTATTTATGTCTAGACGCCATTAGCATAATTTATATATTTGCATATTATTTATGGAATTTTATTGCTCGAAATATAGATAGAAACATATTATTTGAAATATATTATAATATAACATCTTTTATAGAGTCAGAAAGAAAAATATATTGACTGTGATATATATTTTTATAACAATTAAAAAATGATCATGACAAGTCGTCAATATATGCATTCCAATATTAGTCACCAGATAAAGTAATCTGTAAAAAAGTAATAAGTATTAAAAACAAGTTTTAAAATTTCAGGAAACTGTGAGTAAAAATATAGCTTTAAAAGGTAAAAATTGGGTTTGCCGACAAAAATATGCCGCCGGCCATTGCACAGCGTTCCCAGTTGCATAGCTCATAGTGATTCCTGTCCAAAACGATAGACACTTGGTGGTGAATAAACAATTTTCATACAAAAACTTTATTCAAAAAAAAATAAATAAATAAATAATATTATTTTAGTATGCGAGATTTTTTATTGATTTAGTATGCGAGATTTGATATTGATTTATTATTAATTTACAGGTCGTTGGGTCCTTGAATTTTTTTTTCTTAAAAAACCCACGTTCATTCGAATTTAGATTCTTGAAAAATATTCTTTAAAAAATACACGCTTATTGGTCTTTGGGTGCTTGAAAAATATTATTTAAAAAATCCACGTTTATTGATCTTTAAAAAATCCACGTTTATTGGTCTTTGGGTGCTTGAAAAATATTATTTAAAAAATCCACGTTTATTGGTCTTTAAAAAATCCACGTTTATTGGTCTTTGGGTGCTTGAAAAATATTATTTAAAAAATCCACGTTTATTGGTCTTTGGGTGCTTGAAAAATATTATTTAAAAAATCCACGTTTATTGGTCTTTGGGTGCTTGAAAAATATTATTTAAAAAATCCACGTTTATTGGTCTTTGGGTGCTTGAAAAATATTATTTAAAAAATCCACGCTTATTGGTCTTTGGGTGCTTGAAAAATATTATTTAAAAAATCCACGTTTATTGGTCTTTGGGTGCTTGAAAAATATTATTTAAAAAATCCACGTTTATTGGTTTTTGGGTGCTTGAAAAATATTATTTAAAAAATCCACGTTTATTGGTCTTTGGGTGCTTGAAAAATATTATTTAAAAAATCCACGTTTATTGGTCTTTGGGTGCTTGAAAAATATTATTTAAAAAATCCACGTCAATTGGCTTTTGGGTGCGTGAAAAATATTACTTAAAAATCCACGTTAATTGGCCTTTGGGTGCTTGAAAAATATTATTTAAAAAATCCACGTCAATTGGCCTTTGGGTGCGTGAAAAATATTATTTAAAAATCCACGTTAATTGGCCTTTGGGTGCTTGAAAAATATTATTTAAAAAATATTGTTTAAAAATCCACGTTTATTGGGCATTGGGTCCTTGAAAAATATTCTTTAAAAAATCCACGTTTATTGGGCATTGGGTCCTTGAAAAATATTCTTTAAAAAAGCCACGTTTATTGGGCATTGGGTCCTTGAAAAATATTCTTTAAAAAATCCACGTTTATTGGGCATTGGGTCCTTGAAAAATATTCTTTAAAAAATCCACGTTTATTGGGCATTGGGTCCTTGAAAAATATTCTTTAAAAAATCCACGTTTATTGGGCATTGGGTCCTTGAAAAATATTCTTTAAAAAATCCACGTTTATTGGGCATTGGGTCCTTGAAAAATATTCTTTAAAAAATCCACGTTTATTGGGCATTGGGTCCTTGAAAAATATTCTTTAAAAAATCCACGTTTATTGGGCATTGGGTCCTTGAAAAATATTCTTTAAAAAATCCACGTTTATTGGGCATTGGGTCCTTGAAAAATATTCTTTAAAAAATCCACGTTTATTGGGCATTGGGTCCTTGAAAAATATTCTTTAAAAAATCCACGTTTATTGGGCATTGGGTCCTTGAAAAATATTCTTTAAAAAATCCACGTTTATTGGGCATTGGGTCCTTGAAAAATATTCTTTAAAAAATCCACGTTTATTGGGCATTGGGTCCTTGAAAAATATTCTTTAAAAAATCCACGTTTATTGGGCATTGGGTCCTTAAAAAATCCACGTTTATTGGGCATTGGGTCCTTAAAAAAATCCACGTTTATTGGGCATTGGGTCCTTGAAAAATATTCTTTAAAAAATCCACGTTTATTGGGCATTGGGTCCTTGAAAAATATTCTTTAAAAAATCCACGTTTATTGGGCATTGGGTCCTTGAAAAATATTCTTTAAAAAATCCACGTTTATTGGGCATTGGGTCCTTGAAAAATATTCTTTAAAAAATCCACGTTTATTGGGCATTGGGTCCTTGAAAAATATTCTTTAAAAAATCCACGTTTATTGGGCATTGGGTCCTTGAAAAATATTCTTTAAAAAATCCACGTTTATTGGGCATTGGGTCCTTGAAAAATATTCTTTAAAAAATCCACGTTTATTGGGCATTGGGTCCTTGAAAAATATTCTTTAAAAAATCCACGTTTATTGGGCATTGGGTCCTTGAAAAATATTCTTTAAAAAATCCACGTTTATTGGGCATTGGGTCCTTGAAAAATATTCTTTAAAAAATCCACGTTTATTGGGCATTGGGTCCTTGAAAAATATTCTTTAAAAAATCCACGTTTATTGGGCATTGGGTCCTTGAAAAATATTCTTTAAAAAATCCACGTTTATTGGGCATTGGGTCCTTGAAAAATATTCTTTAAAAAATCCACGTTTATTGGGCATTGGGTCCTTGAAAAATATTCTTTAAAAAATTCACGTTTATTGGGCATTGGGTCCTTGAAAAATATTCTTTAAAAAATCCACGTTTATTGGGCATTGGGTCCTTGAAAAATATTCTTTAAAAAATTCACGTTTATTGGGCATTGGGTCCTTGAAAAATATTCTTTAAAAAATCCACGTTTATTGGGCATTGGGTCCTTGAAAAATATTCTTTAAAAAATCCACGTTTATTGGGCATTGGGTCCTTGAAAAATATTCTTTAAAAAATCCACGTTTATTGGGCATTGGGTCCTTGAAAAATATTCTTTAAAAAATCCACGTTTATTGGGCATTGGGTCCTTGAAAAATATTCTTTAAAAAATCCACGTTTATTGGGCATTGGGTCCTTGAAAAATATTCTTTAAAAAATTCACGTTTATTGGGCATTGGGTCCTTGAAAAATATTCTTTAAAAAATCCACGTTTATTGGGCATTGGGTCCTTGAAAAATATTCTTTAAAAAATTCACGTTTATTGGGCATTGGGTCCTTGAAAAATATTCTTTAAAAAATCCACGTTTATTGGGCATTGGGTCCTTGAAAAATATTCTTTAAAAAATTCACGTTTATTGGGCATTGGGTCCTTGAAAAATATTCTTTAAAAAATCCACGTTTATTGGGCATTGGGTCCTTGAAAAATATTCTTTAAAAAATCCACGTTTATTGGGCATTGGGTCCTTGAAAAATATTCTTTAAAAAATCCACGTTTATTGGGCATTGGGTCCTTGAAAAATATTCTTTAAAAAATCCACGTTTATTGGGCATTGGGTCCTTGAAAAATATTCTTTAAAAAATCCACGTTTATTGGGCATTGGGTCCTTGAAAAATATTCTTTAAAAAATCCACGTTTATTGGGCATTGGGTCCTTGAAAAATATTCTTTAAAAAATCCACGTTTATTGGGCATTGGGTCCTTGAAAAATATTCTTTAAAAAATTCACGTTTATTGGGCATTGGGTCCTTGAAAAATATTCTTTAAAAAATCCACGTTTATTGGGCATTGGGTCCTTGAAAAATATTCTTTAAAAAATTCACGTTTATTGGGCATTGGGTCCTTGAAAAATATTCTTTAAAAAATCCACGTTTATTGGGCATTGGGTCCTTGAAAAATATTCTTTAAAAAATCCACGTTTATTGGGCATTGGGTCCTTGAAAAATATTCTTTAAAAAATCCACGTTTATTGGGCATTGGGTCCTTGAAAAATATTCTTTAAAAAATCCACGTTTATTGGGCATTGGGTCCTTGAAAAATATTCTTTAAAAAATCCACGTTTATTGGGCATTGGGTCCTTGAAAAATATTCTTTAAAAAATCCACGTTTATTGGGCATTGGGTCCTTGAAAAATATTCTTTAAAAAATTCACGTTTATTGGGCATTGGGTCCTTGAAAAATATTCTTTAAAAAATCCACGTTTATTGGGCATTGGGTCCTTGAAAAATATTCTTTAAAAAATCCACGTTTATTGGGCATTGGGTCCTTGAAAAATATTCTTTAAAAAATCCACGTTTATTGGGCATTGGGTCCTTGAAAAATATTCTTTAAAAAATCCACGTTTATTGGGCATTGGGTCCTTGAAAAATATTCTTTAAAAAATCCACGTTTATTGGGCATTGGGTCCTTGAAAAATATTCTTTAAAAAATCCACGTTTATTGGGCATTGGGTCCTTGAAAAATATTCTTTAAAAAATCCACGTTTATTGGGCATTGGGTCCTTGAAAAATATTCTTTAAAAAATCCACGTTTATTGGGCATTGGGTCCTTGAAAAATATTCTTTAAAAAATCCACGTTTATTGGGCATTGGGTCCTTGAAAAATATTCTTTAAAAAATCCACGTTTATTGGGCATTGGGTCCTTGAAAAATATTCTTTAAAAAATCCACGTTTATTGGGCATTGGGTCCTTGAAAAATATTCTTTAAAAAATCCACGTTTATTGGGCATTGGGTCCTTGAAAAATATTCTTTAAAAAATCAACGTTTATTGGGCATTGGGTCCTTGAAAAATATTCTTTAAAAAATCCACGTTTATTGGGCATTGGGTCCTTGAAAAATATTCTTTAAAAAATCCACGTTTATTGGGCATTGGGTCCTTGAAAAATATTCTTTAAAAAATCCACGTTTATTGGGCATTGGGTCCTTGAAAAATATTCTTTAAAAAATCCACGTTTATTGGGCATTGGGTCCTTGAAAAATATTCTTTAAAAAATCCACGTTTATTGGGCATTGGGTCCTTGAAAAATATTCTTTAAAAAATCCACGTTTATTGGGCATTGGGTCCTTGAAAAATATTCTTTAAAAAATCCACGTTTATTGGGCATTGGGTCCTTGAAAAATATTCTTTAAAAAATCCACGTTTATTGGGCATTGGGTCCTTAAAAAATATTCTTTAAAAAATCCACGTTTATTGGGCATTGGGTCCTTAAAAAATATTCTTTAAAAAATCCACGTTTATTGGGCATTGGGTCCTTGAAAAATATTCTTTAAAAAATCCACGTTTATTGGGCATTGGGTCCTTGAAAAATATTCTTTAAAAAATCCACGTTTATTGGGCATTGGGTCCTTGAAAAATATTCTTTAAAAAATCCACGTTTATTGGGCATTGGATCCTTGAAAAATATTCTTTAAAAAATCCACGTTTATTGGGCATTGGGTCCTTGAAAAATATTCTTTAAAAAATCCACGTTTATTGGGCATTGGGTCCTTGAAAAATATTCTTTAAAAAATCCACGTTTATTGGGCATTGGGTCCTTGAAAAATATTCTTTAAAAAATCCACGTTTATTGGGCATTGGGTCCTTGAAAAATATTCTTTAAAAAATCCACGTTTATTGGGCATTGGGTCCTTGAAAAATATTCTTTAAAAAATCCACGTTTATTGGGCATTGGGTCCTTGAAAAATATTCTTTAAAAAATCCACGTTTATTGGGCATTGGGTCCTTGAAAAATATTCTTTAAAAAATCCACGTTCATTGGGCATTGAGTCCTTGAAAAATATTCTTTAAAAAATCCACGTTTATTGGGAATTGGGTCCTTGAAAAATATTCTTTAAAAAAGCCACGTTTATTGGGCATTGGGTCCTTGAAAAATATTCTTTAAAAAATCCACGTTTATTGGGCATTGGGTCCTTGAAAAATATTCTTTAAAAAATCCACGTTTATTGGTAATTGGGTCCTTGAAAAATATTCTTTAAAAAAGCCACGTTTATTGGGCATTGGGTCCTTGAAAAATATTCTTTAAAAAATCCACGTTTATTGGGCATTGGGTCCTTGAAAAATATTCTTTAAAAAATCCACGTTTATTGGGCATTGGGTCCTTGAAAAATATTCTTTAAAAAATCCACGTTTATTGGGCATTGGGTCCTTGAAAAATATTCTTTAAAAAATCCACGTTTATTGGGCATTGGGTCCTTGAAAAATATTCTTTAAAAAATCCACGTTTATTGGGCATTGGGTCCTTGAAAAATATTCTTTAAAAAATCCACGTTTATTGGGCATTGGGTCCTTGAAAAATATTCTTTAAAAAATCCACGTTTATTGGGCATTGGGTCCTTGAAAAATATTCTTTAAAAAATCCACGTTTATTGGGCATTGGGTCCTTGAAAAATATTCTTTAAAAAATCCACGTTTATTGGGCATTGGGTCCTTGAAAAATATTCTTTAAAAAATCCACGTTTATTGGGCATTGGGTCCTTGAAAAATATTCTTTAAAAAATCCACGTTTATTGGGCATTGGGTCCTTGAAAAATATTCTTTAAAAAATCCACGTTTATTGGGCATTGGGTCCTTGAAAAATATTCTTTAAAAAATCCACGTTTATTGGGCATTGGGTCCTTAAAAAATCCACGTTTAGTGGGCATTGGGTCCTTAAAAAAATCCACGTTTATTGGGCATTGGGTCCTTGAAAAATATTCTTTAAAAAATCCACGTTTATTGGGCATTGGGTCCTTGAAAAATATTCTTTAAAAAATCCACGTTTATTGGGCATTGGGTCCTTGAAAAATATTCTTTAAAAAATCCACGTTTATTGGGCATTGGGTCCTTGAAAAATATTCTTTAAAAAATCCACGTTTATTGGGCATTGGGTCCTTGAAAAATATTCTTTAAAAAATCCACGTTTATTGGGCATTGGGTCCTTGAAAAATATTCTTTAAAAAATCCACGTTTATTGGGCATTGGGTCCTTGAAAAATATTCTTTAAAAAATCCACGTTTATTGGGCATTGGGTCCTTGAAAAATATTCTTTAAAAAATCCACGTTTATTGGGCATTGGGTCCTTGAAAAATATTCTTTAAAAAATCCACGTTTATTGGGCATTGGGTCCTTGAAAAATATTCTTTAAAAAATCCACGTTTATTGGGCATTAAGTCCTTGAAAAATATTCTTTAAAAAATCCACGTTTATTGGGCATTGGGTCCTTGAAAAATATTCTTTAAAAAATCCACGTTTATTGGGCATTGGGTCCTTGAAAAATATTCTTTAAAAAATCCACGTTTATTGGGCATTGGGTCCTTGAAAAATATTCTTTAAAAAATCCACGTTTATTGGGCATTGGGTCCTTGAAAAATATTCTTTAAAAAATCCACGTTTATTGGGCATTGGGTCCTTGAAAAATATTCTTTAAAAAATCCACGTTTATTGGGCATTGGGTCCTTGAAAAATATTCTTTAAAAAATCCACGTTTATTGGGCATTGGGTCCTTGAAAAATATTCTTTAAAAAATCCACGTTTATTGGGCATTGGGTCCTTGAAAAATATTCTTTAAAAAATCCACGTTTATTGGGCATTGGGTCCTTGAAAAATATTCTTTAAAAAATCCACGTTTATTGGGCATTGGGTCCTTGAAAAATATTCTTTAAAAAATCCACGTTTATTGGGCATTGGGTCCTTGAAAAATATTCTTTAAAAAATCCACGTTTATTGGGCATTGGGTCCTTGAAAAATATTCTTTAAAAAATCCACGTTTATTGGGCATTGGGTCCTTGAAAAATATTCTTTAAAAAATCCACGTTTATTGGGCATTGGGTCCTTGAAAAATATTCTTTAAAAAATCCACGTTTATTGGGCATTGGGTCCTTGAAAAATATTCTTTAAAAAATCCACGTTTATTGGGCATTGGGTCCTTGAAAAATATTCTTTAAAAAATCCACGTTTATTGGGCATTGGGTCCTTAAAAAATATTCTTTAAAAAATCCACGTTTATTGGGCATTGGGTCCTTGAAAAATATTCTTTAAAAAATCCACGTTTATTGGGCATTGGGTCCTTGAAAAATATTCTTTAAAAAATCCACGTTTATTGGGCATTGGGTCCTTGAAAAATATTCTTTAAAAAATCCACGTTTATTGGGCATTGGGTCCTTGAAAAATATTCTTTAAAAAATCCACGTTTATTGGGCATTGGATCCTTGAAAAATATTCTTTAAAAAATCCACGTTTATTGGGCATTGGGTCCTTGAAAAATATTCTTTAAAAAATCCACGTTTATTGGGCATTGGGTCCTTGAAAAATATTCTTTAAAAAATCCACGTTTATTGGGCATTGGGTCCTTGAAAAATATTCTTTAAAAAATCCACGTTTATTGGGCATTGGGTCCTTGAAAAATATTCTTTAAAAAATCCACGTTTATTGGGCATTGGGTCCTTGAAAAATATTCTTTAAAAAATCCACGTTTATTGGGCATTGGGTCCTTGAAAAATATTCTTTAAAAAATCCACGTTTATTGGGCATTGGGTCCTTGAAAAATATTATTTAAAAAATCCACGTTTATTGGTCTTTGGGTGCTTGAAAAATATTATTTAAAAAATCCACGTTTGGGTCTTTGGGTGCTTGAAAAATATTATTTAAAAAATCCACGTTTATTGGTCTTTGGGTGCCTGAAAAATATTGTTTAAAAAATCCACGTTTATTAGTATTTGGGTGCTTGAAAAATATTGTTTAAAAAATCCACGTTTATTAGTATTTGGGTGCTTGAAAAATATTATTTAAAAAATCCACGTTTATTGGTCTTTGGGTGCTTGAAAAATAATATTTAAAAAATCCACGTTTATTGGTCTTTGGGTGCTTGAAAAATATTATTTAAAAAATCCACGTTTATTGGTCTTTGGGTGCTTGAAAAATAATATTTAAAAAATCCACGTTTATTGGTCTTTGGGTGCTTGAAAAATAATATTTAAAAAATCCACGTTTATTGGTCTTTGGGTGCTTGAAAAATATTATTTAAAAAATCCAAGTTTATTGGTCTTTGGGTGCTTGAAAAATATTATTCAAAATATCCACGTTTATTGGCCTTTGGGTGCTTGAAAAATATTCTTTAAAAAATCCACGTTTATTGGTCTTTGGGTGCTTGAAAAATATTGTTTAAAAAATCCAAGTTTATTGGTCTTTGGGTGCTTGAAAAATATTGTTTAAAAAATCCAGGTTTATTGGTCTTTGGATGCTTGAAAAATATTGTTTAAAAAATCCACGTTTATTGGTCTTTGGGTGCTTGAAAAATATTGTTTAAAAAATCCACGTTTATTGGTCTTTGGATGCTTGAAAAATATTGTTTAAAAAATCCACGTTTATTGGTCTTAGGGTCCATGAAAAATATTTTTTAAAAAATCCACGTTTCTTTGTCTTAAGGTCCTTGACAAATATTTTTTAAAAAATCCACGTTTATTGGTCTTTGGGTGCTTGAAAAATATTGTTTAAAAAATCCAGGTTTATTGGTCTTTGGGTGCTTGAAAAATATTGTTTAAAAAATCCAGGTTTATTGGTCTTTGGATGCTTGAAAAATATTATTTAAAAAATCCACGTTTATTGGTCTTTGGGTGCTTGAAAAATATTGTTTAAAAAATCCACGTTAATTGGTCTTTGGGTACTTGAAAAATATTATTTAAAAAATCCACGTTTATTGGTCTTTGGGTGCTTGAAAAATATTGTTTAAAAAATCCACGTTTATTGGTCTTTGGGTGCTTGAAAAATATTATTTAAAAAATCCACGTTTATTGGTCTTTGGGTGCTTGAAAAATATTGTTTAAAAAATCCACGTTTATTGGTCTTTGGGTGCTTGAAAAATATTATTTAAAAAATCCACGTTTATTGGTCTTTGGGTGCTTGAAAAATATTGTTTAAAAAATCCACGTTTATTGGTCTTTGGGTGCTTGAAAAATATTGTTTAAAAAATCCACGTTTATTGGTCTTTGGGTGCTTGAAAAATATTGTTTAAAAAATCCACGTTTATTGGTCTTTGGGTGCTTGAAAAATATTGTTTAAAAAATCCACGTTTATTGGTCTTTGGGTGCTTGAAAAATATTGTTTAAAAAATCCACGTTTATTGGTCTTTGGGTGCTTGAAAAATATTGTTTAAAAAATCCACGTTAATTGGTCTTTGGGTACTTGAAAAATATTATTTAAAAAATCCACGTTTATTGGTCTTTGGGTGCTTGAAAAATATTGTTTAAAAAATCCACGTTTATTGGTCTTTGGGTGCTTGAAAAATATTGTTTAAAAAATCCAGGTTTATTGGTCTTTGGATGCTTGAAAAATATTATTTAAAAAATCCACGTTTATTGGTCTTTGGGTGCTTGAAAAATATTGTTTAAAAAATCCACGTTAATTGGTCTTTGGGTACTTGAAAAATATTATTTAAAAAATCCACGTTTATTGGTCTTTGGGTGCTTGAAAAATATTGTTTAAAAAATCCACGTTTATTGGTCTTTGGGTGCTTGAAAAATATTATTTAAAAAATCCACGTTTATTGGTCTTTGGGTGCTTGAAAAATATTGTTTAAAAAATCCACGTTTATTGGTCTTTGGGTGCTTGAAAAATATTATTTAAAAAATCCACGTTTATTGGTCTTTGGGTGCTTGAAAAATATTGTTTAAAAAATCCACGTTTATTGGTCTTTGGGTGCTTGAAAAATATTGTTTAAAAAATCCACGTTTATTGGTCTTTGGGTGCTTGAAAAATATTGTTTAAAAAATCCACGTTTATTGGTCTTTGGGTGCTTGAAAAATATTGTTTAAAAAATCCACGTTTATTGGTCTTTGGGTGCTTGAAAAATATTGTTTAAAAAATCCACGTTTATTGGTCTTTGGGTGCTTGAAAAATATTGTTTAAAAAATCCACGTTTGTTTGTCTTAGGGTACTTAAAAAATATTTTTTAAAAAATCCACGTTAATGGTCTTAGGGTCCATGAAAAATATTTTAAAAAAAATCCACGTTTGTTTGTCTTAGGGTCCTTAAAAAATATTTTTTAAAAAATCCACGTTTATTGGTCTTTGGGTGCTTCAAAAATATTTTTTAAAAAATACACGTTTATTTGTCTTAGGGTCCTTGAAAATATTCTTTGTAAAATCCACGTTTATTTGTCGTAGGGTGATTGAAAATATTCTTTGTAAAATCCACGTTAATTGGTCTTTGGGTGCTTGAAAAATATTATTTAAAAATCCACGTTTATTGGTCTTTGGGTGCTTGAAAAATATTATTTAAAAAATCCACGTTTATTGGTCTTTGGGTGCTTGAAAAATATTGTTTAAAAAATCCACGTTTATTGGTCTTTGGGTGCTTGAAAAATATTATTTAAAAAATCCACGTTTATTGGTCTTTGGATGCTTGAAAAATATTATTTAAAAAATCCACGTTTATTGGTCTTTGGGTGCTTGAAAAATATTATTTAAAAAATCCACGTTTATTGGTCTTTGGGTGCTTGAAAAATATTATTTAAAAAATCCACGTTTATTGGGGTTTGGGTGCTTGAAGAATATTGTTTAAAATATCCAAGTTTAATGGTCT
This sequence comes from Musca autumnalis, assembly GCF_047663935.1. Lineage (NCBI taxonomy): Eukaryota > Metazoa > Arthropoda > Insecta > Diptera > Muscidae > Musca > Musca autumnalis. The sequence continues at coordinate 76,343,589 of NW_027412088.1, forward strand.
TTGGGTGCTTGAAAAATATTATTTAAAAAATCAACGTTTATTGGGGTTTGGGTGCTTGAAGAATATTGTTTAAAATATCCAAGTTTAATGGTCTTTGGGTGCTTGAAAAATATTGTTTAAAAAATCCACGTTTATTGGTCTTTGGGTGCTTGAAAAATATTGTTTAAAAAATCCACGTTTATTGGTCTTTGGGTGCTTGAAAAATATTGTTTAAAAAATCCACGTTTATTGGTCTTTGGGTGCTTGAAAAATATTGTTTAAAAAATCCACGTTTATTGGTCTTTGGGTGCTTGAAAAATATTGTTTAAAAAATCCACGTTTGTTTGTCTTAGGGTACTTAAAAAATATTTTTTAAAAAATCCACGTTAATGGTCTTAGGGTCCATGAAAAATATTTTAAAAAAAATCCACGTTTGTTTGTCTTAGGGTCCTTAAAAAATATTTTTTAAAAAATCCACGTTTATTGGTCTTTGGGTGCTTCAAAAATATTTTTTAAAAAATACACGTTTATTTGTCTTAGGGTCCTTGAAAATATTCTTTGTAAAATCCACGTTTATTTGTCGTAGGGTGATTGAAAATATTCTTTGTAAAATCCACGTTAATTGGTCTTTGGGTGCTTGAAAAATATTATTTAAAAATCCACGTTTATTGGTCTTTGGGTGCTTGAAAAATATTATTTAAAAAATCCACGTTTATTGGTCTTTGGGTGCTTGAAAAATATTGTTTAAAAAATCCACGTTTATTGGTCTTTGGGTGCTTGAAAAATATTATTTAAAAAATCCACGTTTATTGGTCTTTGGATGCTTGAAAAATATTATTTAAAAAATCCACGTTTATTGGTCTTTGGGTGCTTGAAAAATATTATTTAAAAAATCCACGTTTATTGGTCTTTGGGTGCTTGAAAAATATTATTTAAAAAATCCACGTTTATTGGGGTTTGGGTGCTTGAAGAATATTGTTTAAAATATCCAAGTTTAATGGTCTTTGGGTGCTTGAAAAATATTATTTAAAAAATCAACGTTTATTGGGGTTTGGGTGCTTGAAGAATATTGTTTAAAATATCCAAGTTTAATGGTCTTTGGGTGCTTGAAAAATATTGTTTAAAAAATCCACGTTTATTGGTCTTTGGGTGCTTGAAAAATATTGTTTAAAAAATCCACGTTTATTGGTCTTTGGGTGCTTGAAAAATATTGTTTAAAAAATCCACGTTTATTGGTCTTTGGGTGCTTGAAAAATATTATTATTAAAAATCCACTTTTATTGGTTTTTGGGTGCTTGAAAAATATTATTTAAAAAAATCCACGTTTATTGATCTTTGGGTGCTTGAAAAATATTATTTAAAAAATCCACGTTCATTGGTCTTTGGGTGCTTGAAAAGTATTGTTTAAAAAATCCTTGTTTATTGGTCTTTGGGTGCTTGAAAAATATTGGTTAAAAAATACACGTTTATTTGTCTTTGGGTCTTAGAAAAACATTCTTTAAAAAACAAGTTCATTGGTTTTTGGATCCTTGAAAAATATTCTTATCGGCCACTTTCCTTAAAACATAGTCTTAAGGAAATACACATTCATTAGTCTTTAGATCCTTGAAAAATATTCTTAAAAAAATCTACGTTATTGGTCTTTGGGTCCTTAAAAAAAATATTCATGAAAAAATACCTAAAATCGGGAGATACCGCTCTTTGAGGGCTACATCAAAACGTGGGCCTACATGGAATCGGGCGGTACCGTTATATGGCAGCTATACCCAAACGTGGACCTAAGTATACAGGCAGTTTTTGAGAAAATGGTTTTAATATATCTCTAAACATAAAAACATAATTTTATGCGATTTTGTAGCTGGTCTGCAGTGAATTAAAATATTTTAACCAAAAATACCCCTTTCTCGTAAAAATACAAGTTTTACAAAAAAGTTTTATTATTGCAAATAAATTTTTTAACTTCCCTCCACCCATAAAAATGCAGCTCCTGTTCTTCAATGTCATCAATTTCCATTTAGTAGCCGGAGAATAAGCCACTCATCCATCAACTTTTTTGGAAGAAATGTTCAAACGATTAATTGTAGCCATACCTTTCCCTCTACCATTGTCAGTTAGATTAATTCAATACCAAAATTGAAAACCAATCACATTGTTTTGTTGTTGTTTCTGTTGCTGGAATGTGGCAGAAGACACACAACATTTATTAACCACCACCATCATCGCCATTATAATCATCACCTTTTTAAACACAAACGCTGTAATAGCCATCATTGTTGCTGCTGCCACTGCTACCATGACCATCATCAAATGTAACCCTCATTCAATGAAACACCATACAAGGAGGAAGACAAGACGCCATAATGATGAAATGGCATAAATTCAATAAAAATCATGTAATTCGAGGAGTAAACATTTCAACTCAAACTCATCTGGATTTGTTTTTTACATTGTCATCGTGTTTGGTAGGCAGCTCCATGATTGTGGCCACCGCCACCATCATCATCAATTTTATCGGAGCCTTTCCATTTTTTCGCCGTTGACAGTCTGACATAAAACGGAAGCTTTTGGGTAGCTGTTCCTTTACTTTAGACTTGTCATCGTCATTGTAGACGCTTATTTCTTCTTCTCCATCTTGTTCTACATTTCTGAGTTCTTAGTGATATTTGCTTTTGTGATTTTTCTTTTTGTTTGATCCCATTACCAGATGTTTTGTAAAGCGTTAACAAAGAATCCATCAATTCGTGATATTCACACACTACTTAAGGTGATGGGTACATGACCGAATACTATAATGGCATCACATTTCAAAGTAGATGAAAATGCTATTATTATAGATTGAACATTGGTGCGCATTAAGAATGGCATTTACTGGTCATGATTTTATGATGAGGTATATAAAATATAAGTATAAACTAAGTTTTCCATTAAATAAAGCACAAAAATCGAAGTAAAAATCGATTAGACTGGATACATAATCTTTCCACCGCAGATATCCTAAACACACAAAATCGAAGGTCCAAGGTAAGCTCACATTTGTGATATTTTCAGCAGTCGTATTAAAGTTATAACTTAATAGTCCAACTTCTATAGCTGATTGCATCTAATATTCGGCCTTTCTAATTAATTTAAAATTTCATTATAATTAAATTCCAAGAATTCCATAAATACCTTCAACTACTATCCTACCCCATGTGAAGAAACATCATTCTAAAATGTCCACCATAATAGAATGATTCATTTTATTGGACATAATCATTGGTTGTTTAGTTGGTTGGTCATTCATTTAATAAATGTCATATATATTAATAAACTTCCCTTCCCCCTGCAGAATTGAAACTTTTTCTAATTACACTGGTCAACAGGACTTTTGTTTCAACCGAATTTGCAGTTGTTTCTAGATGAAATCGGCGAGTTATTTTCAAATCCGGTCCCGGTTTTTCTCCATCAGCTCTTGTTTTTGAGATATAGCTCAAAATCGGTTTTTACGAGTTTAACTCAGACTTTCGTTATTTTCGGATACAAACAAATATTTTTTGTGGGTTTTTCGACATTAATATATTAAGGAGATGTTGTACGCTCGATACAAATCGTTTTTGAAATAGTTATGGTGAGTATATATCAAAAAAATATAGAAAATATACGACGGACCTTGTAAAAATTGCTTATTTTGAGTACTTTTAGCTGTAATTTCGTCATCGGGAGAAGTCATAGGATCTTCATATGGTACTCCGGATATGCTTAGGGTGTCTACTATATAATCCAGTATTCAAATGTACAATATAAAGTTCATAGCCCCCATGGTTCGGCCATAACCTAAAAATCGCCATGAAGACTGCTAAAGGGAAATAACTTACCAGTGATATCATTACCACATAAACCATTTACTTTTCAATGGCAGTCTTCATGATGATTTTTAGGTTATGGTCGAATCATGGGCGGTATGAACTTTATATTATATATTTGAATACTGGACTATATAGTAGACACCCTAAGCATATCCGCATTGCCATATGAAGATCCTATGACTTCCCCCGATGACGTAATTATAGCTTAAATTACTCAAAATAAGCAATTTTTACAAGGTCCGTCGTATATTTTCTATATTTTTTTGATATATACTCACCATAACTATTTCAAAAACGATTTATATCGAGCGTACAACATCTCCTTAATATATTAATGTCGAAAAACCCACAAAAAAATATTTGTTTGTATCCGAAAATAACGAAAGTCTGGGTTAAACTCGTAAAAACCGATTTTGAGCTATATCTCAAAAACAAGAGCTGATGGAGAAAAACCGGCACCGGATTTGAAAATAACTCGCCGATTTCATCTAGAAACAACTGCAACTTCGTCTGAAACATTCAACTTTTTCAATTTTGTTGAGCAGTGTTATCTGACGAACACAAACTCTCCAACCGGAGTGGTTAATAATTTACCAATTTAAAACAGTGCACTGAACTAACAAAACATATAATTTAATTAGTTAGAACCATAATTAAACTACCCGTATACGACACAGCTAACTCAACTGACGTAGGCAATTAGAGAATGTTTCCTCCCCTTTTTTTCAATGAAAATTGTTCCATGAAAATTTTCAAATATTTTAATCTAGCCATTGTAGACTTCTCTTCCTTTTGATAGTTTGTTTTTCAACGTTCTATACTCGGCAAATGCAATTACTACCACCATTACAAAATTGCTATTTTTCAAGTATCATGTACTAGAGTTATGTAATGTTAACGTTATAGTAATGGATTTGAGAACGATGTGAAAGCATATGCCTGTTAATATTTTATTATTAATGTTAATATTTTATTTTGTTAAGACATGGACATCCCTACCTAGCAAAATAAATTGGAAGTAGTGCTAGTTATTTCACGACATGTTCTGAAACAGTTCAAACTGAGCCGTGAATAAAGCACTCCATTCCCTACATTGTAACCGCATTCGGATGGTATCCAACCAATGACATCCATTTCTCACATTTTAATACATTTAGCAGTGGTTTAAAGATCTCTACAAGTATGTCAGTTTGTACATCCCTGCAAGCAGCGACATCTATGTATTTTTCCAAACACAGAAAATCTCACACGCTTTTCATTATACATTTCCAAAAGTTTCATATAAAATAGAATAAGAAAATCTTATTAATGGGATACCGTGGGAGTACATGTCGAAATCTGAACTGGTGATGGGAAGACAATATAAAAATCCCTTTAGCAGATGAAGAACTGGTCAGCTTGTATTAAATGGAGAGCAGAGTAAGAAAACTAAAGTTTCTCAGGCATCGGCACATAAGAAGCCTCGCCGGCTGACGAGGATGTAAGGGTTGAAATACTCAGGAATATTTAAGCCATGTAAAAATTCTCTACAAAGTGGTGTCGTAAGACACGCCGCACAGTGGTTCAGAATAATTTTTCCGTGGTAAAAACTCTGTAACTTTTGAACGGGCTGAGATATTTTCATAATTCTATAATTCAGATAATTTCATAATTCAGATAACATAATCAGCTTTTCGATGCATTCGAATTCGGTCTATTAGTTGCAGAGGAATTCAAGGTCATCAAAATATGAGTGTTTTTGAGTTTTTCATATGTTCTAACTACTTAAACAAGGTCAAACACCAATAAAACCAGCAAAAAAAGTCCTACCAAAATCATGGGTTTCGTAAGGGATTTTTGGCAGCCGTAACTACTCGCGCACCCCCTTTCTTCTCCATTATTTTTACAAGGGCATGTCGCACTCAGTTTGTAGTTATTTTTTGACCACTAGAATGTCTAGTTATTCTGCGGCGACTAGAAGTTGAAAAGTAAGGTGAAAAAAAATCTATTTTTAGACAGTAGATGTAGAGAATTTGTTTTTAATTTCATCACACATCTTACTTTTATTTTACTTTATTTTATTTCTCTGATTTCTAGCCAAAGACACTACACACTATGCCACGCACACGAATATTAAGGGTTGCTTAAGAACTTAAATGTGCAGTGCACATGTGCACCACGAACTGTTATTTTTTAATTAAAACAAGTAAGAACGTCGTTAAGTTCGGCCGGGCCGAACTTGTTATACCCTCCACCACAAGTTGCATTGAAGTAAAATGGAATAATTAGTTTCCTTTCGTGTATGAAGAAGACTTAATACTAAATTTCAGCAATTTCGGTAAAACAATGTGAGGCACCATTCTATGGGGGCTATTTCAAAACGTCGATCTATACCGACAAATTTCTGACGGAAAGTTTTTAGTCTCAAAAAAGACTAAATACCAAATTTCCTATATTTCGGTAAGAGAACGTGGCTAAAACTAAAAAAATACCGAAAATCAAGAAGTAAGCTTCTATGGGGATATAGGAAGACGTGGACCTATACTGATAATACTCTTCTGGGATATTTTATAACTCTTGGAAGACGAAATAACGAATTTCAGCCATTTCGGTTGGATATTGACGTCACAATCTTCAGTATTACGAAAATCCGGAGGTACCGTTCTATGGGGGCTATATCGAAACGTGGACTTATTCCGACGAATTTTAGTCAGAAATGGGGCAATATGAAAGCGTGGACCTGTACAGACATATTTCTGGCGAACAGTTTTATATCACATTAAAGACTAAATAGCAAATTTCAGCCATTTTGGTGGAATATTGAAGACACAACCTTCAAAATACGAAAAATCGGGAGGTACCTTTCCATGGGGGCTATATGAAGGCATGGACCTATACCGACAAATTTAAAGGGGAAGTTTGAGTACCCCAAACGAAGTCTTAACACCAAATTTCAGCCATTTCGGTGGAATATTGAGGCCACAACGTTCAAAATACCGAAAATCGGGAGGTACCGTTCTATGGGGGCTATATGAAGGCATGGACCGATACCGACAAAGTTCTTGGAGAAAATTTTATACCACCAACGTAGACTAAGCACCAAATTTCAGCCATTTTGGTAGGATAATGAAGCTAAAACCTTAAAAATACCGCAAATCGGGAGGTACCGTTCTATGAGGACTATATGAAGGTGTGGACCGATACCGACAAAATTCTAGGGGAAAGTTTTATACCCCTAAGGAAGACTACGTTCCAAAGTTCAGCCATTTTGGTAGGATAATGAAGCTAAAACCTTAAAAATACCGAAAATCGGGAGGTACCGTTCTATGGGGGCTATATGAAGGTGTGGACCGATACCGACAAAATTCTGGGGGAAAGTTTTATACCCCTAAAGAAGACTATGTACCAAATTTCAGCCATTTTGGTAGGATAATAAAGCTAAAACCCTAAAAATACCAAAAATCGGGATGTACCGTTCTATGGGGGCTATATGAAGGTGTGGACCGATACCGACAAAATTCTGGGGAAAAGTTTTATACCCTTAAAGAAGACTACGTACCAAATTTTATCCATTTTGGTAGGATAATGAAGCTAAAACCTTAAAAATAGCGAAAATCGGGAGGTACCGTTCTATGGGGGCTATATCAAAACGTGGACCGATATATCCCATTTTCAATACCAACCATCCTGCAAGTAATAAAACTTCTTTACCAAATTTTGACTCTCTATCTTTAAAATGGCAAGCTGTATCTTGATTTCAACAGACAGACAGACGGACGGACTGACGGACATGGTCAAATCGACATAGAATTTTATGCTGATCAATAATATATATACTTTATAGGGTCTCCGACGAATATTTCGATGTGTTACAAACGGAATGACAAATTTAATTATACCCTCCATATGGTGGAGGGTATAAAAAAACTCGCGTGCCGACGGTGAGCGTTGAACACACAACCCTAGGATTTATTAAAAAAATCCTCCTTGGGTTTACATAAAACTCATATAACTGTATAATTTATATGGAAAACGGTATAGAAAAAACATACCTTTTTTCCCATGTAGTTTCAAAAAATTTTAAAAAGTGTTAAACGGACGGAACTGTTCTCTTACAAAAGTATATATGAGGAAAAGTCAAAAATTTTTAATATTCCATTTAAAAAAAATTAAACATTTTTTTGAAGGTGCATGAATGATTTTTGGTACATGGATTGAGAAAAAAATTCCCATTCTCAAATCTGTTCGAGATACTAATTTTGGTTATTGCGCGCAAAATTTATAGCGGTTTCAATTCTGATTATAAAAAAAATCTTATAAAACGCTATTCATTATATTGAGAAACAGCGTTAATTTATGGCTTCCTAAATACTGTGAGTTTACTGAGGTCCCATAACTTTAGTGAAAAAGTTGTACAATTTCGCGGAAATTAAGAAAGAATTCAAAAAAATTGCTTGTTTTAAAAAAATTTAAGCTGTTTATGCATCGGAAAAATATTTTAAAACATATGTACTTATTCGCGACGACTCAAATGAACCCAAAAATATACAAATCTGTTAAGTGGTTTTCATATTATAGCTAAAACAAAAAAATATATTGAGGTAAGTTATACAATTTTTGTAAGAGAAAATATTTTTTCAAATTTATTTTGTGACTTAGGTGAAGGAAATGTAAGAAAATTAGGTCGGAGTTATTCTTCTATTTCAGTTAAATTTCACGCAAAAAATCACATTTTTTATTCTAATCATTTCTCGAGTACACTCTAACATCTAGCGTAAGATATGGGTAACGTTCAACTAAATGTTGCGTTTCTTTGAATGCGGTATAATCTTCAAATAAAACTGTATCGGGTAATGTTCATTTTGAAATGCGTGTAAATCGCGAAGTCCACAAAATCACTTGATGCGCATGCGGTTTATCAATACGGCGAATTCTTCTCTTTTAATTTATACACATTTGCCAGGATTTACTTTGGCGGCTAAGATGTAGCATCGCCTGGAGCGTAGTGTGCAAAAAACGGTATAACGCTTATAATTTGCACAAAGTGCATACACTTTTTATGCGCATCCGATTTCACTATCAACCGTGGATAAATACATCGATCTAATCCTATTTCGATCAAATCCATCAAGATCTGTGGATGTAACATCACACACTATTTTTGGGATTTCGCACATTTTCGGTTTTTGCAGTTGCTGTTTTCGCCGTTCTAGTGGATGGATTTTCACGATCTATGATTTTTATGATTCGGACCGTCAAAAAAGAAAAATATATCTTGGGGTCCCAGCACTTTCAAAAGGATATTGTAAATACTGTACCCAAAAAATAGGGTTTTTCAAAAAAATATCGCACTAAATGTTGACCTTTGGCAGTGGATTACTGTGATGCTGTCTGGGCTACATAAATTATGCGTAATCGCATACTTTGATTCTATTATATGCTTTCTGAAATACCCGAATGCGCGTCGCATTTAGATCAAAAATATAAAAAAAACACCTAAAATCTGGCTTCAAAATGTCAGCATTCATAAAAGGTGGATGTAGTGGAGATTTTGAAATGTGATACATTAGAAGTGTAATCTTCATTTTGTATTCTTCTACTTTTACTTTGGACAGATATCCGTAATTTAAACGGTTTAACCACCAATCGAATAACAAGGTCAAAAAACTCGTTTGCTTCAACGTGTTTTTACCTATTTTTATTCATTTACGCGGTCATAGCTTCCGCGCAAATAAACTTTTTTAGCCACATTTTTGAGCTTTGATTAAAAACACTTCGTTTGATCCAACTATGGTCATATTTCGTGGTACACTGCAATATTTCGCGAATTATAACAATGCAAACCTTGGCTTCATCAATATTAAATTTTTTTGACTTTTCGTCATATATTTATATATACATATATAGACTGAAAGAGGACACTCTCGGGCATCATTCTGGGAAAACGGAATTTAATTCCAAGCTGTTCCCTAAAAGTTCTTGTCCACTAAATTTGGAGTTTCACTAAAATTTAGTACCTGAGGAAAAATAAAATAACACCCACGCTAGGGTAAGTTATTGAAACAGTAGGAACCTACCTAAAAAACGAACACAATATCTGATATAGTTTCAGAGAAATAGCTTCAAAATTTGCAAAAATTACGTATTTTCCAAAATTGCGAAAAAATTGTGGTATTTTGAAAAAATGTCAATAATATGACCTAATTTTTGGTTTCCTTAGATTCAATATGTGTAGTAAACATTGTTTACTATCTGATCCCATATGGAAATTAACAATCGGTGGCGACAAAATATTGGGGTTTTGACCAGGAAAATCGATTCCTGAACCACTGTGCGCTGTTCGAACTCGGTAATAAACAGTAGGTCCCATATCAATGAGCTAATGTAAATCGCGGGGTGCACTCATTGATATGAGATATGACTACCTTTTCCCATCTGGGATGTTTATGGAACAATTGTATAAAAATAAAAGAAGAAAAAGGCAATCTAGTTCGAAATTGGCTCTCTTTTATTTGTAACTATAATGCCAGAAATGAAGCTGAGCAAGAAGCCAGTCGACGAGGCTTCAAGCGAGGGCTGCACGATAACATCCTAGCTTATGCAACACTGCATGTTGCCAGTCGACATTTAACATTTCTACTGAAAAGTTTGACAGTTTTTAGCCTAAACGTACTCAGGACAGTTTGGCATACTCTTACACCTGGGAAATTTTTGTGGATTTTATAACAGCAATGTTCATAGATGAGAAAAATCCAAAAACAAACAAAAAATCGTTAGAGGGATTTGTAAATTAATAACTGTCAAAGGTCACATTTTTATATCCTCCACGATAATATGGAGGGTATAATTAATTTTGTCATTCCGTTTTTAACACATCGAAAAATTTATCGGAGACCCTAGAAAGTATATATATTCTTCATCAGGGTAAAATTCTAAGTCGATATAACCATGTCAGTCTGCCCGTCCGTCTGTTGAAATCAATATACAGCTCGCAATTTTTAAGATAGAGCTTTGTAATTTGGTAGAGAAGTTTCTTTTACTCCTAGGATGTTTGGTACTGCAAATGGGCTATATCGCTCCACGTTTTGATATAGCCCCCATATAAAGATACCACCCGATTTTCGGTATTTTTAAGATTTTGGCTTTATAATTACACAGAAATGACTGAAATTTCCCCCATAATTTTGTCGGTATAGATCCACGCCCTCATATAGCCTCCATAGCACGGTACCTCCCAATTTTCGGTATTTTGAAGGTTGTGGCCTCAATATTCCTCCTAAATTCTTAAAGTTTGGTATTTAGTCTTCGCTGGAGGTATAAAACTTTCACTCAGAATTTTGTCAGTAGAGGTCCACGCCTTCATATAGCCCCCATATGGCCCCCATAGAACGGTACCTCCTGATTTTCGGTATTTTGAAGGTTGTGGCATCAATATTCCTACAAAATGGCTAAAATTTTGTACTTAGTCTTTGTTTTGTGGTATAAAACTTTCCCCCAGATATTTTTCGGTACAGGTCCACGCCTTAATATAAGTCCATAGAATGGTATCTCTCGAATTTCGGTATTTTGAATGTTATGACCAGAATTCGTTTGGAGTATTCAACTTTCCCCTCTAATTTTGTCGGTATAGGTCCACGCCTTGAACTAAACCTCCCGATTTTCGGTATTTTGAAGGTTATTGCTTCAATATTCCACCGAATTGGATGAATTTTGGTGTTTAGTCGTCATTTGGGATATAAAAATTTCCATATAAAATTTGTCGGTATAGGTCCAAGCCTTAATATAGCCCCCATAGTACGGTACCTCTAGATTTTCGTTATTCTAAAGGTTGTGACGTCAATATACCACCGAAATGACTGAATTTGGTTATAAAGTATTCCTGAAAAGAATTATTTGTACAAGTTCACGTCTTCATTTTTTTAAGTTTAAGTTTTAGCCCATTATCTTACCGAGATATCGGAATTTCGGTAATTAGTCTTCTTTGAGTCTAAAAATTTTCGGCAAGAATTTGTAGGTATAGATTGACAAATTTTTTTGAAATTTGGTAATTTGTCTTTTTCAGTAACGAAAGGACACTATTTGTTCCATTTTACTTCAATACAACTTGTGGTGGAGGGTATAACAAGTTCGGCCCAGCCGAACTTAACGTCGTTCTTACTTGTTAGGTTTATTTTAGATTTTCAAGACAAGCCTTGGAAACAGCAAGTGATATCGAGATGGGATTAGAAAAAGCATTGTAGCTGTGAAAATTCTCTACAGACTTGACATTTATGATAGAGGTTTAACCATTCTTGAGATATAGAAGTTCAGGTAACAATTTTAGGTTTTTTGTAAGGTTTTCACGATTTGCTTGAAAACGGTAATTCCTGTCGAAGTAGGACTAGAGAAAATCGTATAACTGTGAAATTTCTCTACAATACTGGCTTTCACAATTTTTTCCTAGGTTGTACCATTTTTATACCCTATACCACAATGTGGAAAAGGGTATTATAAGTTTGTTTTGGTAAAAATTCATGTAACACCGCGAAATATTCGTCGGAGACCCCCAATGTGGTATACCAATCTTCATATCTCGACGAGATAAAGCGATTTTGAGATGTGTGTCCGTCCGTCCGTCCGTCTGTCCATTATAAATTGTAAACACGCTCCAGGCCGCAATTATGGACCGATCGTCACGAAATTTTGTATGGAGGTCGGGTTCAGATCAGAATAGATCCCTATTCTTATTGGTAATGATCGCGAAATATTTAGCGGGTGAAATGGACCAAAAACATAATATTTATCCAATTTTCTAGCGGCTCTGTAGGTCTCAATAATAGTCCGATCAACGCGTAATTTTAAATAAGGTAAGAGTATATCACAAAGGAGAAGCTTGCAATTTGAGATGGCGATCGGATAATATTTAGAGGGTTAAATGGAACAAAACTTTTGTGTGAAAATTGTGAAAATTTTTAATATACAGCTTATATCTTAATTCCTGGAAGTGACATTCCGGACAAGTGAGATATACTTGAAAGTGGAACGCTTGACCTTTCAATTGATGCCAATTATGTTGGTGTGCATGATCAGATAACAGAGTTACAGCCTAATATATTCCGTTATTTGTTTGTAGTGTAATAATAAACTCGCTAGATGTCGCAATTATACATCAATAGTCACGAAATTTTGCACCGGGTAAGAGTATAGGTCGAAAAAGATGCCTACAATTTTGAATGATGATCTGATGTTCTTTAGCGGGTGAAATGGAACATTACATTACATATAAAATTTTATTTATGGTCGATATTTTAATTCCTTGAGGACATATATATATTTCGCAAAGTAGCCTACATATGGGAAAAACTACTGACCTTTCCTCTGATGTAAATTGCAATAAAGTGTGTGGTAGATAACGGGCCTACTGCCTAATATATAATGGGTTCTGTGTAGAGAACCTCATTTTTATCCCATGCTACATATTGTCTCTCCAAAAGTTTATGTAACACCACATAGCGGTTAAACAACGGAAGTAGTAGTACTACATAAGTGGGTTTTATTACATTTTAGTTTGTGTGAACTAAATTTTCCTTTCCTGCTACAAAAATGTCTTTGTCATGCTAGATAACTTTTTGGTTTTGGTCATAAGTATTATACAATTCATCTCTGATATTTGATAATTAAATTTTCACAATCATTGAAAAGAAGTTCTGTGGAGAGCGATTGTCCAGGGATAGTGGTATAGGGTATCCCATGGTCGGCTCCGTCCGACTATAGACTTTTCTTACTTGTTAGATATATACATTTAAGTTGGGAAATTGCAGTCATGACATTGTGTTATAAGGAGACGATACAGTCAGTGAATTGTCCCAATTTGAAAATCTATATCTCAAAAAATGTAAAAACTACGAAAATAACATAAAAGAAATCATGTAGAGAATTTTCACTGCTACAACTTCTTTAATTCCATTTTAATAGGGCTTGCGGTTTCAAATGAAAATCGTAGAAACCTAAAAACCCCTAAAAATGTGAGATTTATTTAAAAAGCGCTCCGGCGATTTTTTTATTCTTCTCATCTATTAACATTGTAGTAAGAATTCGCAAAAACTTTTCAGGTGTAAGCGCCTTGCATTTAAAGTTTGTACAAGAGCACCGTGACTGATGTTGAAGAATTTAACTTTTATTCGAATTTTCGACAGTCATTGATCTATCGCGGTGAAACTAGAGACAAGCTCTTCAGATAACTATAAATCCAAAGGTAAATTCGCGTCTCATGGCAGCTGTGGTATCATACACCACCATTATTGCGGTTGTTTTGTTCGTCGTATTTCTTGTATGACAGTGATATCGTCCCTTGTACTCATGAAATAGGTTTGGCAGTGCGCGAACTGCACCATTAGGTTTTGTCAACATTTGGGGTATTCGTTTTTCGTTTTCTTTCTATTTTCATGGTAGTAAGGCTTTTCACAAGGGTGGGTTATAAACACTTCTCCATTATCGCCTGGATTTGGGGCTCTTAGTACAGGGTCAAATTTCGAAGAAATGTATATTTAAATAGCTCATGAATATCCGTTTTCGGCATCTATAAAAAGTCATGAATTTAAAGGGAAATGTTTTGCATGGGCCAAAACCAGTACGATTTTTCCCTAACGGTCCCAGTTCATTTCCACCTTACAAAAACCAGTGTTCGGAAACAAACAGTACCTTATCATAAGGTACCGTACATGTACACAAACACTAAAAAAAATTATAAAGTTTATGTAGACGTACACAAACATTAAAAATCCATTTTAGTGTTTGTGTACGTGTACCCAACGAGATTCGAAAAGTTCGTCAAACAAACATGTTTTGTACGCAACCTCCATCGTAATGTAACAACCACGTACCCAACCGAAAAGGTTGCGTACATCAGTGCGTACATTAAAAAACCACGTAGAGTACATCATAATGTACCTTCAGAAAGAAAGTGTTGGTAGCGTACACTTACATTTGTTTGGTTAATAAGGTATTAAAAATATAAACTTTAATTTTTGTGGAATATATACAAATGAAATACAAGTAAATATAAATGAATATGTATCTTCAATTAATTAGGACTATAAATGTCATTATTTAAATGTCATAAATACTTATGCAAGAAGTTAGTAATGCCTAAACAAAACGCTCTCATCGAATATATAAAATCTTGACATTTTTTAAAAGGGTTGCTATAGGGCTGTAATTTATGGAGGAGTTTTTTATTATTAAAAATCGTATCATTTGTATTGTGAAAACAGGTGGCATTTTAAAATTTTAGCATCGAAGAACAGTTTCAAGTAAGTTGTTTTCAATATCAACATCATCTTACAAAAATAAATGCTACAACACCACAATAAGAATTACTTTTTGCTTTTTTGTGTTTTTCCTATTTATGAATTGCCGTTGAGGTAACCACGGACTGGTACCTATGATATAATTATAAGTATAATTTATGGAAAATTTCGCGAAACCCCTTTGGAATAGTTGCAGGTAATTAAATTTTTTAAGAGAATTCATTTTTTGCAAACTGTATATGCAAAAGAACCCCCGCAAATGCTATTTAGTTCATTTTTAAACGTTAAGTGGAAAATAATTATAAAAATGCCAAGACCAACAAATATTGTTCTTCGTGATATATTCAGTACAAACGAATCAAATCAAACAGTGTGTAATTTACAAAATTTCGTCAACAATGTTTTAAATTGGCATTCCGCAAATTTAGAGCGACATTTGAAAAATGTGCATCCCGATTTGTATGCGTACTATATTGATCAAAAGCGGGAAAACGTAAAAGAAAAAAGTGACATCAAAGTATTATTAAAAAAGTGTGAATCCCAAAAACATTGAAACAGCATTGGTGGAACTGTTTACAAAAAAAAAAAAAAAAATGGACGTACTTTACATATGGACGAAGATAAAGCCTACAAAGTTCTTAAAGAACCTGTTTTGAGTGTAGTCGGGATAACGGTAAATGAACATAACGTAATGGAACGATTTATAGTTTTCTCAAAAAATATTAAAACGGGAATCTCAAACGATCTTAAAGGGATATTATTTTCCCTTAAGATGGATGTCGCAACAAGGCTGGACTTAAGTATGCTGTTTAATACATTAAACATGGTAAAATCGTTGTTAAAACGTTGGCTATAAAGGAACTTAGATAAAATCACACTTCTAAATATTTAAAAACAGTTGTATTGGATGTTCTAAAGGAATATGATGTTGATTTACGTAATATTTTAACGATTACAACCGACAACGGATCAAATATGCTCAAAACTGTACGAATCCTGAACTCTGAAATGCAATTGTCGATAGATAATGATGCCGTGGATTTCGAAGAAGATGAAGATTATATCGATTGGCGAATAGCATTTGACACAATTGAATCAATTGATTTTAACATCTCATCGAACACAATTACTAGCATTCGTTGTGGTGCTCACACTCTCCAACTGTGTGTAAACGAACTAAAAAGATTTTAAATTTTCAAAGAAGTGAACTCTACAAAAAACCTATCATTGATTGTGCAACACGTTGGAATTTAACAAATAAAATGATTGAAAGAATCCTGGAAATGAGGGATATTATAAATACACTAAGCAAGGATTATCCTGATTTATTTCTTGAATCTGAAGAATGGTCTTTCACAACTGAATTCTTGGGACTATTTATTTACAATGCTACCATTAAGTTACAAAGCGAACAGTTGCGCTATAGAGAACGTCATTTCAAATTGACGCTTTACCGGATAGCAACATGAAAACCCTTCTCAAGGAGTCCTTGAAGATAAGAAAGGATAAACTTTTAGAAAATGAACTGTTTAACGCAGCTGTGTTCTTGGATCCACGAATCAAAGTATGCTTAACTTGTGAACAAAAACAAAGGGCGAAGAGCTACATACTATCGTTATATAAACCCATGAAGTCAACAGAAGCTAAGTTTGCTTAAGTTAACCAAATCAATGCATATTTATTTATATCAATCATCTTTTATGTTTCAGAACACAATACAAGCCACCCAATATTAGAGGAAACTCCATCACCGAGCAGACCACATGCAGCCAAATCTTTTTCCGAGTATCTGCAAATGATAGATCCTGCCACAGAAATTCCGAGTTCATCTAATTTACACAATTTAGAAGCTGATTTTGCCACTTATGTGCTGCAATCAAGATTGCGACTAAATGAAAATATAATAGCATTTTGGTACTCTCAGAATACCATCATAAGTGAGATTTATAATATTGTACAGGTAATACCGTCAACCCAATTAAGTGTGGAACGCTTATTTTCTGCTATGAAATACATATTATCTGGTCAGCGCAACCGCATGTCAGCAACAAATCTTGAACATATGTATATTAATGGTAAAAGTCAATGGGGATTTCAATTATGAAAGTTGAGCTTTCTCACATGTTAATCTTTCATATATTCGTTAATTTTTTATAAAATAAATAAATGTTTTCATATTTACTGGTTAAATATAAATATATATCAGCAAAAATTTCTAAAATCGTCTTTTCCATTTCAAAAAAAATCAACAAAAAAATTGTGATACTACATCTATGATTTTTGGTACATAGATTAAGACAAAAATCGTCATTCCAAATCTGTTTTCGTTACCAACTTTGATCGTTGTGCGCAAAAGATTAGACCGTTTAATTATGCAAATTAGGAAAAATTCTAAAAAAATCGCGGCTTAATATAGTAAGCAGTTATATCCTATTTTCGTTAATTGAATACGCAACCTTTGCGATGATGCAAAAAAAAAAAATTCGAAAAGTTGCAATGGATTCGCGAAAAATTAAATTTGTTAAATATTTTCACGTATTTACAAACATATTTTTGAAACAATAGCGCTTATACTTACAAAAAATATATAAAAAAAATTATAGCAGCATCCAGACATTGTGAGGAATAAAATGAAACCTAAGTCGTGAAGTTTGGAGCTACAGTATTCATGTTATTTGCAAAAATACAAAGAAAATATGACGAAAAAAATAAAAATCATGTTATTCTAATTTTATTTTTTATAGTTTTGTTGAAGAAAAAATGTTTGAGTTCTTCGTCATTGTCGTCCAAATTTCACTCAATAATGAAGATATTCCGTTGCAACAAATTTTTCGCTTATAGTTTTCCTATTGGCGAACATTTTTAGAACATTATATTAAATCACAAGGAGTTCCAATTGTGGCATAACATTAAAATAATGTTATATTGAATAAACCAACATTTGAAACGCATAAAAACCGCGTAATAGTGAAAATGACATGATGCGCATCCGATTTTCCAACACAGCGAATCAATTCCTTTTATTTGGTGTACAGTTTGTGAAATTCTATTTGGCGGCCACGATGTAGCGTCTGTTGCATATTAGGGCGCAAAATACAGTTAGATGGTCATAATTTCCACGAAGTTCATTTACATTTTATGCGCATCCAATTTCGATGATAACCTTTAAAAATACATCATTTGATGTCGTTTCATTGCGATCCATCAGGAACCGTGGATGTAGCATCGCACTCAGATTTTAGAAAAAATCTATTATATCTCCGGATTCGCGAACGTTTTTCAATATCTCTTTTCGCACATTTGAAATATGCGTTTCGCTCTATTTATCTAAGTAGGAATAACACATCTAAAACGCGTCTAAATACGCGATATTTTCAAAAACATTTTTTGCAGATTTTCGAAATTTGAGGGGTATCATATCCGCCGTTCTAGTGGATGGATTTAGACGCGCAAAGGCTTGTTACATCCAGAACGTAAAAAACTAAATTCACGCGGGTTTCCACTGAAATCGAATGGCATTTGTAAATTTTGAATCCCAAAAACTGTTTTTTTAGAAAAACTTAGGCACAAAAATTTCGACTTTAAGCTGAGATTGTTGTGAACCTTTGAAGGCTACACGCCCGAGTTATACATCAAAAAATGCGTAATCGCGAGTACTACAATCTCATATTCAGTTTTTAAACGAGTACAGTTGCGCGTCCCGATTAGAGCAAAAATTCAAAAAACCCAATTTTTCATTCTTCAAAATGTCAGCATCCGTTTGAGATTGATGCATTGCTTATATTAAAAAATCATACATTAGGAACTTCATCTCTGAAGTGTATTCATTAACTTCTTCTTTGAACATTATACTCTACATTGTATTGTAAAGCCGCTAGTTGAAAATTGACTTAAAAAACCTCGTTTCTTTCAACGATTTTTTCCTATTTTTTTACATTAAAACGACTGCAGCTTACGTTCAAATTATTATTTTAAGAAACCCATCGGTGAATCGGGCTAAAACAGTTTATTTTACCTAAATTCGTTCAAAAGTTACGGTATATTACAACAATTCGCGAGTTACAATACCCCATACCTCAGTTTCAACATAAGTAAATTTTCTACAAAAAAGGCCGATATCAAGCTTTTTGTAGAAAATTAAGTTATGTTGAAACTGAGGTATGGGGTATTGTAACTCGCGATCAGTTTTACTATACCATAACTTTTGACCGCATTTCGGTAAAATAAACTGTTTTAGCCCGATTCACCGAGGGGTTTCTTAAAATAATAAATTGAGCGGAAGCTGTGGTCGTACTAATGTAAAAAAATCGGAAAAAATCGCTGAATTAAACGAGTTTCATTATGTTATTTTCCAATTATTGGTTTTACAACACAATGTAGAGCTTAATGTTCAAAGGAGAAGTTAAAGAGTACACTTCAAGGTTGAAGTTTCTAATGTATGTTTTTTTAATATATCCACTGTATCTACCTCAAACGGATGCTGACATTTTGAAGACTGAAAAATGGGGTTTTTTGAATTTTTGCTCTAATCGGGACGCGCAGCTGGATTTCCCTAAAAGCTTATTATTTGATTGTAGTACTCGCGATTTCGCATTTTTTAATGTATAACATGAGGGTGCAGTCCTCACAGGATCACAGTAATCTGCGTCCAAACACGAAATTTTTGTGCGTAAATTTTTCTGAAAAACCTATTTTTTTGGTTTAAAATTTACAAACGTCATTCGGTTTCCGTGGAAACCCGCGTAAATTTAGTTTTTTTACGTTCTAAATCTAACAAGCCACGACGCGTAAAAATCCACCCACTAGATCGGCGGATATGATACCCCTCAAATTTCGAAAATTTGCAAAAAATTATTTTGAAAATATCGCATATTAAAACGCGTTTTGGCTGTGTCAGTTCTACTTAAACAAATAGATCGATACGAGTGTTTAAATTGCGCGAAAACAGATATTTAAAAACTCTCGTAAATCCAGAGATATAATAGATTTCTAAAAATTGAGGGCGATGCTACATCCACGGTTCTCGATGGATCGCATTGAAACGGCATAGAATGTGGTATTTTTGAATGGTGATTATTGAATCGGATGCGCATAAAATGTAAATGAACTTCGCGGAAATTATGAACATTTTACTGTATTGTGCACCTTAATATGCAGCAGATGCTACATCGTGGCCGCCAAATAGAATTTGACAAACTGTACATCAAATAAAAGGGATTGATTCGCTGTGTTGGAAAATCGGATGCGCATAATGTCATTTTCATAATTACGCGGTTTATATGCCTCTCAAATGTTGTAATATTCAATATAAAATTATTTTAATGTTTTGCCACAATTGGAATTCCTTGTGATTTAATATAAGGTTCTAATAATATTATCCAATAGGAAAACTATAAGCGAAAAATTTGTTACAACGGAATATCATCATTATTGCGTGAAATTTTCACGAAAATGCCGAAGAACTCAAAAATTGTTTCTCCAACTTTTCCTATAAAACCATAAAAAAATAAAATTAGAATAATATGATTTTAATTTTTTCCTAATATTTTCTTCGTATTTTTGCAAATAACATGAATACTAGGGTTATGACTTTTTGACATTTTTCCTCAAAAATGATTTCCTGTAGCAGGGATGAATGAACTTTTGCCTATTAATCACTATGCTATCGTTTATTCCATTGAAATATAAAAAAGTTCACGCACAAATCGATTTTAAAAAAATAATTTTTTGAAAAAATATATGAAATGAAAAAAAATTTTTTCAAAAAATTATTTTTTGTTGCACGAATGAATAAATATAAGCCTACTAATAACTATAATAACGTTTATTTCATTCAAATATTAAAAAAGTCGCGAAAAAAGTCACTTTGAAAAAATTTAAATTTTTTTGTTTTTTGTTAAAAAATTGTATTTTTGAATAAAAGCGTTTACGACATTTTTACGATTCTCAGAATTAAAGAAAAACAGTGAGATATAAATTTTATGTCATTTTAATTATCTCATGTGGCTCTAAAGTTTATTTTCAATTATATATCTGTTTTCAGTGACTTCAAAAATTGTCCATAATTTTGATAAATTCAAAATTTAAAATCATTTTGTGCGTGAGGTTTTTTCACCGAATCACCTTATAATTAAGATTTTATGTAATCTTATGGCAAAACTCATCACGCTATGTGTATCATATGATATGAGGTTGTAAAAAGGTCATAACCCTAATGAATACTATAGCTCCAACCTTCACAACTTAGGTTTCATTTTATTCCTCAAAATGTCTGGATGCTGTTATAATTTTTTTATATATTTTTCGTAAGTATGAGCGCTATTGTTGTTTTAAAAATATGTTTGTTAATACCTGAAATTATTTAACAAATTTGATTTTTCGCGAATCCATTTAGACTTTGCTATTATTTTTTGCATCATCGCAAAGGTTACGAATTCAGTTAACGATAATAGGATATAACAGCTAACTATATTAAATCGCGATTTTTTTAGAATTTTTTCTAATTATCATAATTAAAACGGTCATATATTTTGCGCGCAACGATCAAAGTTAGTAACGAAAACAGATTTGGAATGCAGATTTTTTCTTAATCTATGTACCAAAAATCATTGATGTAGTATCAAAAAATTTGTTTTATTTTTTTGAAATGGAAAAGACAATTTTAGATATTTTCCTGATATACTTTTGTATTTTATTTATGCGATATTCACTCTTATTTTTATGGTTGTATTTTTCCTCATGCCATTCATATTTAGTATTTCTTTATAAACATCACTCAGGTGTACGCAACCTCTTCATAAACATCACTCAAGTGTACGCAACCTCTATTTGTTTTTAGGGTACATAATGATGTACGCTACGTGGTTTTTTAATGTACACGCAACATTTATAACGTACGTACCCAACCATTTCGGTTGGGTACGTGGTTGTTACTTTACAATGGTGGTTGCGTACCAAACATGTACGCTACGATTTTCGTTGGGTTCATGTACACAAACGCTAAATTTTTTTTTAAAGTTTGTGTACATGTACGGTACCTTATCGTAGTGTAACTTTTCATGATAGGTACGCTACAAAACGTTATTGTACGGTACCTTAATGTAAGTTTTCGAACGCTGACAACAACAACTTGTACTTACCCTAATATGGCTAGTCATAAATGTAACATTTGTTGTTCCGGTACTCACAACACTTGAGATAATTAAATTAAAGTTTTATGTTTAAAAACCCGACAACAACAAGTACTAGTGAATTAGATTTAACGGTGGTTACAATGAGTAAATAAATCAAAAAATTATATTTGAAGTTGCTACTGTGTGCTGCGTATGTAGGTCTTTTGACTTCCTTTGTAATGTTGTAATTCTATGTTGGTGGTACCAACATTATTTTTAGGGTCGTTAACTTACCCCCTGTTTGGTAAGAGAATATGGACTAATTAAAAGTTGTTGTTATTGTTTTCACTTCTCCCAACCAGCATCGTTAACACCACACACACACACATACTTTATTCCTATTCACATTAAACATTTTGTTTTATGATTTTGAGTTTGGAAAATTGAAATTAGATGTTCAAATGAATTTTAAGAAATAATAAAACATGGCGTTTCAAAACTCTACTAAAAGTTTTTTGAATGGGAAAAGGAAAAAGCGAAAATATGGAGTAGTTGATTTCGTTTAAACCGGAAATTCATTAACATTCAACATAAACAACAAGACGTTGTGACATTTGTTTGATTTCAGTTAGACACAGATGCCTTATTAGAATTTTTAACTGTGAGCTAATTTGTTTGGCCCGTTTTCTCACATTGCACAAAATCAATAATAAATTCTAAATTCTGCCTGCTAATTTTTGCACAAACTTCCTCACAAAAAATGGGACCTTGGGGCTTCGAAGTTGCCCCTTTCCTAATATAGGTGTATGTGCATTTGTAAGTTGGTAAATGTGTATTTAACCTATGTATAAGGTTAAATATGTTTGCCATCAATATTTTTCACATCATTTTCAATTTGCAAGTCACCTATAACAAGTAATTAGGGTTGCAAAATACCAAGTCGAAGGTGGTATTAGGCCATATTTGTTTTCTTTCTAGGCTGGTCATTTCGTTTGATCGTCACGGGCGGCCATTGCCCAAGAGGAAACGTTAAAGCTTGCGTGCTAAAAATGATTTTTTTCATTTCTGTTTTCACTGTAATTTGGTTTGATTTTTTATGGGGTTCGTCTATTGGGCGGCTATACGCGAAGTAAATAAATGTGTGAGTATTAGCTGTTTGTGTTATGGCTGGCACCGTTGTTGCTGTTGGTTTTTATATTTAACTTAATTACCCTTATTATGAGTTTAGTGGCATTCATATTGGGGAGTTCTATGGTCTATGTTTAGTTAATTAAATAGATATGCCCACTATTTTGTGGCATTCGTTATGCAAGACGAGACGGCGGACGAGTAGAAGCTTGTAGCCGATAATTGAATGAAGTGGGCTGAGAAGGGGTGAATATTGGGTGGTCCAATTAGTTTTTCAATTAGCATGAAAAGTTGTTAAAACACACGAATGTCAATAAACTTGTAAAATTATATAACTAGAACATTTTTTATTATACCCTCAGCCTTTAGGCTAAGGAGGGTATATACACTTTGATACGATGAAAATGTGCCTCATCGAAATAATGGTTTTAGACCCCAAGTATGTTTGGACGAAATGTGTTTCAGACAATTTTGAGTCGATCTAGCCATGTCCGTCCGTCTGTCTGTCTGTCTGTCCTGCTGGCTGGAGCGCACGATAACTCTCGAACGGATGAACGGATTTGGTTCAAATTTTGGCTTTCGTAATATTTTGCCCAAACTTAGTTTAAGTTCGAAGATGAGCTACATCGGTCCACTCCTTCCGGTACCTCCCCCACAAAAGTTCGAAAATGTTCGGAAAGTTTGTGCGCACGATAACTCTTGAAGGGAGTGACCGATTTGGTCCATACTTTGTATAGCGTAAACATTCTACCAGGGTAATATGAGGTTCCAATATGGTCTCAATAGGTCCACTCCTTCGGGTACCTCCACACAAAATTTTAGGGCCATCTCTCGAATCGCTTTGATTTTTGTTTTAGCAACTTGTATTCACTGCCCTCCATATGACGGTGCAAGTTTAATCAGGGGCAAGTCCATACTTCCTGAGAAAATAGCATGAAAGTTGCAAAAAACCCCTATGACACCGTGTGAGGTGGCTGGAGCGCAAGATAACTCTCGAACGGATCTGCCGATTCGGTCCAAAATATGGCCTTAGTAATATTTTGTCCATACATAGTTTAAGTTTGAAGATAGGCCATATCGGTCCACTCCTTCAGGTACCTCCCCCACAAAAGTTCAAAAATGTTCGGAAAAATTTTTCGTACGGTAACTCATGAAGGGAGTGGCCGAATTGGTCTATACTTTACACATCCTAATATATCTACCAGATATAGATCAGGTTCAAATATGGACTATGCTTGTCCACTCCATCCGGTACCTCCCACACATAATTTCGTATAAGTTCACTTTAAGACCTAATATCGACTTACTTTGATTTTTGTTGAAGCAACTTGCATTCGCTGCCTCAATTACGATATTAAAAGTTTTTTTAGGGGCAAGTCCAACTTCTTGAGCAAACAGCCCGTATAGTGTAAAAACTCGCTATGGCACCATATGTTGTCGCTGGAGATCCACTTCCATAACGGTCAATGCCGATCCATTCCTTTTAGTATCTCCTACGCAAAACTTTTGATCTTTAATCCTAATCGACATTTTTGTCGGTTCAAACGGGAAAAAAAATTGTTGCAATATACACATGCTGAGGGTATATCTCTGTCGGCAAAGCCGACTGATACGTTTTTACTTGTTTCTTTTTGAAATTAGTCGACGTAATCTTAAATATTTAATTAAACGATTTTTAAACGTTTCAGTGAATTATGAACAAAATAAGGAAATTATAAATGTCAACTTTGCCAAAGATTCATGCGAGGCTGATTCAGTTAGGACCATACATCTTCCAAGAAATCGTCGAAATAAATATTTTATGTACTTTTAGAAAGAATCAATTTTTGTAAATTTTCGGCAGAAATGTGTCCTTTTTATGGTTGTGGTGGCACTTACTACAAGCAGTAATTGTGCTATCAAAAATAAAAAAAATATTAAGTAGGCTAAGAATTATTCCTATGTGAAAAATGTAAACAAAAATATTTTCATAAAATAAAATTTAGTTTTGTAAAGGGTGTTTTTTTATGCTAGATAGAACTTTAAATTGTAAAAAGTAACACAAAAAATTAAATTTTGATGAAACTTTTTTTATTTGTTTCAGTATACTCTGACAAATCATCATGAATAGACCCACGCTTGAACAACGCTACGAAATTATCCAAATTTACTTTGAAAATCAGTCGTCGATTCGCGAAACTTATAGACGACTTCGTCATTTGTATGGCGTTCAGCGATGAGGCGCATTTTTGGCTTAACAGGTTTGTTAATAAGCAAAATTGCCGCATATGGAGTTAGACCAATCCACATGAGACCCTACAGACTCCATTACATCCAGAAAAATGCACCGTATGGTGCGGTTTTCACGCTGGTGGCATCATCGGACGTTATTTCTTCAAAAATGAGGCCGGAGCTCGTGTTACGGTCAATGGAGATCGTTACCGCACCATGATCAATGATTTTTTGTTTGAAAATATGGATGACATTGATCCGGAGGAGATGTGGTTTCAACAGGATGGCGCTACGTGCCATACGGCGAACGCAACCATCGACTTATTGAAATCAAAATTTGGCGATAAGTTGATTTCGAGAAGTGGCCTCCAAGGTCGTGCGATTTGACACCTCTCGATTATCTCCTGTGGGGCTACGTGAAGTCACTGGTTTATGCTGATAAACCAGCAACAATTGATGCCTTGGAGGCCAGCATTGTTCGTGTTATTCGTGACATACGGCCAGCAGTGCTCGAAAAAGTGGCCAAAAATTGGACGTCCAGAATGCACTTCGTCAAGAACAGCCGCGGTGCCCATTTGCCCGGAATCATTTTCAAATGTTAATGTCACGTATTGATCTTTCGAATAAAAAAAATTTGATTACAATTTAATTTTTTGTGTTATTTTTTACAATTTCAAGTTCTATCGGGCTTAAAAAAAACACCCTTTATTTAAAACATTGGTGACCCCGAACGGAAGAAATTCAAACATTTTGAAATATGTCAACCGAAAAAAAAAATCAGTGGAAATATCCCGAGTTGCGGTGCGCGTTCCTCCATTTTGGCGACAAAATCCAAAGCTTTCGTTTATCCAATTGTAATCCCAATTTGTAACGGCAGGAACACCTTGCGACAAAATAAAATTCCACACGTTTGTTGGGTCCATCGAAAGCAACATCCTAAGTCACGTGAGCCATGTTTTGGAGAATCCCCCAGCGAAGGACAAATATGAAACGCTCAAGAAGACATTGCTGAACGAATTTATGGAATCGGGAGAAAAGAGGCTACGGCAATTATTGGAAAACGTATGTATTAGTGACAAAAAGCCCTCCGGATTGTTGAGAGAAATGCGAGAATTGGCAAGCGGAAAAGTGTCTGAAGAGCTTTTGAAGACATTGTGGATTCAACGCTTACCTCAAACTACAAGAGCTATATTGTCGGTGAGCGAATATAGAATTAATAAATTAGCAATAAAATCCATGACCAATCGGATGCCGCTGGTGTAGTCAAAGAGGTTTCAACAAGCGACAACGATCGATTGCAATTTCTTGAAAGGCAGGTATCTGAACTTTTAAAAAAGGTCGATAGTTTGACAGTAAAAGGAAATAGTAGAAACAAAACGAATTATGTCCGCTCAAGAAGCAATTCCCGAACAAGATCATCCATATGCTGGTACCACTTCAAGTTTGGCAAGAAGGCTACAAAATGTCAGTCGCCCTGCTCCTTCAAACCATCGGAAACCAATTAGGCACCTCATCTACGGTGACGGATGAGAGTGGCATACAGATAAGTCGCCTGTTCTGTACTGGAGCCGACATTTCATTTATACCACCGACGAGTGAAGATAAAAAGTGTCCACAGAAATCATTTGTGTTGTATGCAGCAAATAATACGAAAATACGAACGTATGGAACAAAAGTTGAAAATTGTAACAATTGGTCTTCGACGAAAATTTCTCTGGCCTTTTATTGTTGCTGATGTCGCACAGCCAATAATTGGATCAGACTTTTTGAAACATTTTGGACTTCTTGTAGATGTTAAAAATAATCAGCTTATTGATTCAACGATGAACCTTATAGTGCCCAGTTATTGTTCCAGGGAACAGAATTTAACGCTGGAGGCAATTTCGATTAAACATCATATAACACATCATATTGATACGAAAGAACCAGTAGTTTCCGTTAAGGCACGGAGATTATCTCCTGAAAAACTCAAAATCGCTAAAGATGAATTCGAATACATGATGCAGTTGGGAATATGCAGACCATCACGAAGTCCTTGGGAGAGTCCATTACATATGGTTCCCGATCGTTACCCGGTAGCGAATATCCAGGACTTCGGATATATGATATATAAAGTATTTTCCAAAATTGAATTTGGTCAAAGTGTACTTTCAGATTCCTGTAGCTGAGGAAGACATCCCAAATTCTGCGATAATTACGCCCTTGGGATTGTTTGAATTTACAAGTATGCCACTTGGTCTCACGAACGCTGCGCAAACATTCCAACGCTTTATTAATGAGGTTTTACGAGGACTTGACTTCTGTTTCGCTTATATTGGTGATATACTCGTCGTGTCTGAAAATGAAGAAAAAAAATCATCTCTGGCAAATATTCTCCCGGTTACAAGAATATGGCGTAACTATCAACAGTGAAAAAAGCGAATTTGGCAAGAATTCTCTTGAATTTTTGGGATACTGTGTTACTCCAGATGGCCTTTTTCCAAGTCCAGAACGTATTTTCTCCAGTATACATTACCCCAAACAGTTAATGAATTAAGTCGATTCTTGGGAATGATCAATTTTTATACCCTACTGTGGTAAGGGGTATTATGTCTTTGTGCATTTGTATATAACATACAAAAGGAAACGAAATAGACCCATAGTTCCTTTTAGGGATTTACATAGAATCACTTTCTGAGTCGATTTATGCATGTCCGTCTGTCCATGTATTTTTGTTCGCAACGTACAGTTCGCATTTGTTGTCCGATTCAGCTGAAAATTGGGGAATATAATTTTTTTTAGGAAGAACGCTATTGCTTTTGGTGAAAATCGGTTCAGATTTGGAATAGCTCCCATATATATTTTCGCCCGATTTCACGTATTTGCACGCTATACATATATGTTTTACTTCGATGAAATATGGAATGTGTGACTGATTTCGGTCTAAAAATAAATGTGCCAAATTACATCGAATTCGGTTCAGATTTGGATATAGCTCCCATATATATTTCCGGCCGATTTGACATATTTGCTGCACCAAATATGCTATATTCGCCCGATTTTGATGAAATTTGGAATGTGTGACTGAATTCGGTCTCCCATATATACTTTCGCCCGATTTCACGTACATACATATTTTCTGCCCCAAACACACAATATCTGTTCAATTTTAATGAAATTTGGAATGTGTATATATTTTACATATTCACAGTGGTGTAGGGTATCATAAAGTCGGCCCAGCCCGGCTATGATCCTTTGCTTACTGGTTTTTAAATTCCGTTTCACTTAAAGACAAAATTATTAGGTTCTTAAAACGTCCACAAAAATATACGAAGATCGACCCATCCGTTTTTGAGCTATCGTTGGCACCGCAAAACGCTTTTACAAACAAGTAAGAACGGGGTTAAGTTCGGCCAGGCCGAACTTGTTATACCCTCCACCTCGAGTTGTATTGAAGTAAAATGGAACAATTAGTTTTCTTTCGTTTATGAGGAAGACTAAATACCAAATTTCAGCAAGTTCGGTAAAACAATGTGGCTAAACTTCAAGATACCAAAATTCGGGTCGAAAGTTGTTATACTAAAAGAAGACTAACTACAAAATTTCCGATATTTCGGTAAAACCTTCAAAATATCGAAAATCAAGAGGTACGCTTCTATGGAGGATATAGGA
Source organism: Musca autumnalis (assembly GCF_047663935.1). NCBI lineage: Eukaryota > Metazoa > Arthropoda > Insecta > Diptera > Muscidae > Musca > Musca autumnalis. Next base: position 76,372,782 of record NW_027412088.1, read on the forward strand.
ACCCGCGGGCCTACACTGATAATTCTCTTCTGGAATATTTTATAATCCCATGGAAGACTAAATAACAAATTTCAGTCTTCCGATGGGATATTGACGTAACAACTTTCAGAATTACGAAAATCGGAAGGTACCGATCTATGGGGGCTATATCGAAACGTGGATCTATACCGACCAATTCTAAATACCAAATTTCAGCCATTTCGGTGGGAGTGCTGTAGGCACAATCTTCAAAATACGGAAAATCGGGAGGTACCGTTCTATGTGAAGACGTGGACCTATACCAACAAAATTCTGGGAGAAAGTTTAACACCCCAACGAAGACTAAGTACCAAGTTTCAACCATTTCGGTGTGATAATGAGACTAAAACCTTCAAAATACCGAAAATCGGGCGGTACCGTTCTATGGTGGCTATACGAAGGCATGGACCTATACCGACAAATTTCATATGGAACGTTTCATAACCCAAAAGGAAGACCAAATACCAAGTTTCAGCCATTTCGGTGAAATATTAAGACCACAACCTTCAAAATACCGGAAAAAGGGAGACACCGCTCTATGGGGGCTATACTAAGACGTGGACCGGTACCGACAAATTTCTGAGGGAAAGTTTTATACCCCCAACGAAGACAAAATACCAAATTTCAGTTATTTCGGTGTGATTATGAGGCTAAAACCTTGAAAATACCGGTGGTACCGTGGACCTATACCGACAAATTTCATATGGAACGTTTAATACTCCCAAATACCAAATTTCAGCCATTTTGGTGGATAATTGTGGCCACAATCTTCAAAATACCGAAAATCGGGAGGTACCGTTCTATGGGGGCTATATGAATGCGTGGACCTATACCAAAAAATTTCTAAGGGAAAGTTTTATACCACCAACGAAGACTAAGTACCAAATTTCAGCCATTTCGGTGTGATAATGAGGCTAAAACCTTCAAAATACCGAAAATCGGGTGGTACCGTTCTATGGGGGCTATATCAAAACGTGGACGATATAGCCCATTTGCAATACCAAAATTGCGAGCTGAATCTTGATTTCAACAGACGGACGGACGGATGGACAGATTTATATCGACTTAGAATTTTACCCTGATCAAGAATATATATACTTTATAGGGTATCCGATGTATATTTCGATGTGTTACAAACGAAATAAAAAATTTAATTATACCCTCCTTATTATGGTGGAAGGTATAAAAAAGGGTTTCGCAGATAGCCATTTACCAGAAAACTATGCAATATTTATCAACAACAAAAATTCCAGAAGTAGTTTAAATTAGAAGTAGTAGAAAAAAATTAAAATTATTGGAAATTTCTAAAAAAATTATGAAAAATTAGTTTTTTTTGTCTGCACATCTAGGAATAACCCCTTTATGCACTCAAACCTATTGTTGAAGCCATTTTTCCACTCCTATTGAGACTCCTGCAAAATATTACTTTTGAAGGCTTTTACAGCATCTTCTGGCGACGAAAATCGTTGACCACGCCTTTTTTCTTGATATGCTGGAATCACATAAAGTCACTGGATTCCCAGTCAGGGCATGACCCATCAATTTCACGTTTTGTCTGGTCAAAAAGGCGTTGGTTTAAATCGATGTGTGAGAGGTCGCATTGTCATAATGCAGAATGATTCGTCAGGAGACTTCAGGTGAACAAATTGTAGTGTATCACTCAGAATTAACCGTCCGTATAGTAACCACAATTTAACAATTTAATTCGATTGATACACTCTTGCCGCTGAATTTGTGAAAAATTATCGGACATAAATGCTCACAAGTAAATGCATTTTTTATGCAAAGTGATTTTTTCACGTCACTGTTTTGAGTACGTTTAGGCTAAAATGACAGTAATGATACAATGGATAACTTTTAAGTGTTGTTGGGGCGTTATTACCTATCCACTGCATATTCTGCATGACAGTAATATCGGTCTTGTACCTTGCAATATACATCCGGTGCCTAAACTTCTATATAAAGAGTTCGAACATTTTAGCTGCATATTCGCTTGTCATGGTCCTTTGAGGGGATCAACATTACAGATTTTTGTTTTTTTTTTTCTTCGTTTTTCACAGTAGTGAGTGAGCCAACGCCTAACTCATGACTATTTACGGTAAACGTGGTCTTAGTTTGTATGGTTCGCAAAATACTCGCTTATTTATTCCATTGTTCATGTACCCTTGGACATTTCCTCAGAGGCTCTGCTCCCAGATCTTCCAAGTTGTCTGCGGCTTACTATATTCACAGCTGCCAGTATAACTTCTGGGTTTTGCACTATCCGCAACCAATTGACACGTCCGACAGCATCACAAAACCAAAAAATAAATAATACATATGTATGTTGTTTAATGGTAACATCCTGATGGTCCATTAAATTTATACACGTGCCACTTCCTTGGAGGAAGTGATACAATGACAATTTATTTCTAATAACTGTTTAGAAAAAAATCAATTTCTCCCTTGTGTTTTTTATTGAAAGCACATAAATTGTCACATATTTCATTATGTCTCTCGAGTTGTTTTTTTTTCTAATTTCTATTCGTTTTACAATCTGCCAACATTTGTTGCAATTGCAAAAAAACTACAACTACAACAAATGTCATCAAAAACCGTGATCGAGCTAAGCATTGTTAGCTTTCTAAAAACAAATCGTAACAGATTTTTGCCACTTACATGGGGGGTTTACAACAATACGACTTCATGACACAGATGATGAGGATGGGAATGACGATAACTACGGCTTGGCTGACTGCTAATGGTGTTGATGAGGAGGCACAAAGTAAGTGAGTAGCTAGCTAACTGGCTACATTGCTAACTGCCATTGCACGTTGTAGTGGATGCATGTGGCATGTTAGATATGCTTTCAACCACTCGTTAACACTTTGTTTACATAAAAATATTTCCCGGACACTTGAAGCAAAACAATGGCAACAAACGAAATACTAACAATTGCAGTTGGTTTTGGGGTGATTGCAACAATGGGACCACAAGCAGGAAAACAGACCGCAGAAACCACAAAATAGATATTCCTATTGCAAAAGACAAGAAGCCTTACCACCACCATCATCATCGCCACCACACAAAACAGCAACAATGGGAGTTATTATAACAACAACAGCAATAACAAGGATAAATAGCATACAAAAACCTTAACCACAACTACACCCGCCCTTTTAAACAAGTCCATCCATATGCACAACAACAACGAGACATAGCAAGGCTTAATCAACACCGTGTAGAGAGAAGTAGATGAAATAAATCCTCCATTATCTCAATAGACTTCATCCACATGTTGAAGTTCCACAGAGACTACACAGCCAGTTGGCCACGACCATGAACAATTCTGAAGAAGGGTATCGAATGTGAATTGAAAATTTTATCATATATTAACACATTTCAATGAACAGTGGTTAAAAATGATAGGTGTTAATAAATGATATTTTCATGGCATTGGGTAGTAGAAGTTTTAAGCTCACGACCTTGATACGATCACAAATGTACCTCTTTGAAATAATGGTTCTGAACCGCATGTATGTTTGGACGAAATCCCTTTCAATTTGTTGTTGTTGCAACGCAAATATTTTCGCCCGTGTATCATTTTCAGCTGCTTAGCCAAGGTTCCTCCGAGTCTAGTTTCAAAAATTCTGCAACCTGGACTGGCTGCGTACAAAAAGATTTAGGAGACGGGTGAGGGTATTTAGCTAGGTACGTAAATAATTGCAGCATGCAATGGATAGGGGTACTGCATTCACACTGTACTACATTATATGAATGCTGAATGCCTGATAGGCTTCTTGAGCTGGATGTTCTCGATTGTGCCTTTGGATATCTCTAGCAGATCGGCCTATTGTTTTGTAGGAGTTAAACAAGGTTTATTTGTTTGCACCCCAAGTGCAGCCAGCCAACACTTTGGGACCTTGTTCTTACTTCTGAACCTGTCATAAATACACTGCCGCTCACTTGAATAAAACCCCCCTACAAAATGTTGTTCAACCTCAATTTTTTCCGAATTGTACAAGATATGAGGTTTTTAAGTTTTATTATATTTTGCTTCATGTGTTTGGAGTAAACTTAGTCATTCATTTATATTCAAATCCAATTTGTATAAGAGTTATACAAGAAAACAAAATAAAGTCAAAAAATTAAGTACAAAATTTGGCTCATTTGAATAGAACCCCCTTTAAAACTTGGAAAAACAGAAAGATTGTATTAGAATATCGATGCGTATTCACTCTATATTGAAAACGAAGTACTTTCAGTAATATTCAGTAAAAGTATATCCCTCCTGATTAAGGATACACCCGTATAACCTGCTTTGGCAAGGATTCTTTAAATAATCAGGTTTAATGTCTAACAAAGCTTGATTTTTTCTTTCAACAAGTTTATTTTTGGAAGCGTAAATATAGAACGCTTCCTCTTACTGTCTTAGACTTCTTAGTTCTGAATACCACAAACGACTGGCGTCTACACGTATAGATATAACACTTCAACTGCAGCGGTTGACGATAACGAAGGCCTTCGACAGGTCAAGAATCGCCGTAACCTGAAGCCAACATCGTTCAATCAACACCATACATTTGATCTATATGCTGTCTGGGGAGTGTGGAGAAAGGTATTGGTTAAACAGTTTCGGAGATATCACACTGCTTTTGGGAACTCCCTGTTTCACTCCAACGTTCCAAACGCGGCTGGAGAGATGTCTTTTCTAATTCCTCGAACAGCATGGCATGGTTCCGGCATCCACGCTAATATTAAGCAACAGGGCGAATGTGGCGACTCTAGAATCTTCACTTCAGTCGCCTATGCTGGTGTACTTGCCTGGCTTCAGTAGCGGGACCACACTGTCAACTTTCCAGGCTTCTGGTAAAATATGGGTGGCTAACGATAAATTAAATACTCAACTCCGGCTTTATCCAGTTCCTTAAGCATTACCATTGATATTCCGTGTTGGCCCTGCGCTTTGGATGATTTCGGGTGACATCTGTAACATTGCCCATCATAAACTGTGGTGGTATCTCCTCGGCTGGAAGAGCACTTCTCATACGGGGTGCTCTTTAAACTGCAGGTCACGCTATTGACAGTAACAGACGGTCTATCATCCTTCTTTTCCGGATTCGAGAGTGATTTAACCGTTGCCCACAATATACTTAACCCTGCGCCAATGTTGCATTGCTTCAGGTGGTTTAGCCACTTTTTCCGTTTATGTTTGCCTATTTGGGTCTTCGTAGGACGAAGGTATGTAGCCTGCGGCTGCTGCAGTGATGATGTTCCGGAAAGTTCTCTCAGTTACCCGAGGATATGCTAAATTCGATGAACCCTTGCCAATCAGCTTTCCCTTTGTTCGGAAGTTATGATGTCGGGTGGTCTATTTATAGAGATTATAAATGGAAGGTGATCTGAGCCAAGGAAAATTATGGGTTGTCAGGATACGTCATTTATCATACCTGGTGCCACAATATCTGGCGAGCAGTGGCAATCTCCTCTCATCCTCGTAAGAGTGTTTTCATTCACCGAGCAAAACTATCAATTTGCCAGCGCTGTACCCCTCTGGTCATTATCTAGGACGGAATGCAAAAGCTCATGATGGACATTGAAGTCCCCAGACGGTTATTACTCTCCCAAAGGCAAACTAATATACTAATGTTATTCATCGGCGGTATTTACACATTCAAAAAATATACCTCCGCACTTCCACACTTCACTGCTACTCCCATACATTCCATGTATGGGTCAATAGAGTCAAGCGAAAAGGGTCTTTACTGGACAGACTGGTGTATTAGGAAGCAAAATCCTCCTTCTCCATTTCTTGTACGATGCTTTCGCAAAATGTTGTAACCATAGCAACGTTGCAAGCTACAGGTGACATTGATCTTTATTTCCTGGATCGCAAAGTACATAACGTTTTTTCGACTCATAAAATCTACAATTTCGTTGCATTACTATGGAGACCGGTGCATTTTAATTGCAGAACGATGGTGTTCCGGGACGTTGAACAACAAATTGTGGTATTAGATGCTGCGCTTGTTTTTGTTGGAGAGAGCGTGGGTGTCTCTCATTCCGCACCATGGTTCAGAAATCGATTTTCGTGGTCAAGCCCCCATTTTTTGTCGTTCTATACGGGATTTGATAGTAATCTTATTGAAACTATTGAGACCAAAAAATTAGGTCAAAATATTGAAAGGTGTGGGTGTGGCATGGTGAAAGAAATATGCAAATACAAACAAATAATTTTTGAGGTGTGAGCTCCAGGTCGAAAATTCGGTGCAATCCGGTGCATAGAACCGGACGTTGTGGGGTTGTGGTCCATTGTAGCCGATTTAGCCTGGCTGGGGCGTCCGATAATTCTCGAACGCACCAATCGACTTAGTCAAAACTTTGTACCAAACTTAGATCGTGTTTGGAGATGGGCCGTATCGTTCCACTCCTTCGGGTACCTCCCCCAATGAAGTTCCATTTTTTTCGCTAAATGGGGAGCACCATACCGATTTTTTCAATAATTTTCACATCGTAATATTCCTTCCTGACACCAACAGAAATTACTGATGAGTCCGATATCTAAGGAAATGAGTATCTGATGTGGAAGGAATTTTGTCAAATGGCTTCCAAATGTACTTCAAGTTGCAAGACGGTCTATATCGGGCAAACACTTTCAGATACCTTACCCCTTTCTGGTTGTGATTGAAACGATATAATTTTTTCGTGGGCAAGTCCATTGTTCATGACATAATGACAAACTAAAACTTCGATGAGTATAGAAAGGAATAACATCCAAAATGGATCATATCAGTCCATTACATCTGGTGATTGAAATAATCGTTATTTGATATTTGAGGTTACCAGTGGTCACAAAACTTCTCCATAAAAATTGTCAAAATTGTCATGTTTTGGTATAGCCACCATACTACGGTACCTCCCGATTTTCGGTACGGCTTTGGCTACAGCTTTTCACAGAACTACCCGTAATTTGACATTTGAAGTTTCCAGTGATCACAAAACTTCTCCATCAAAAATGTTCGACGTATGTCCATGCTTTGGTATGTCACCATATAACAATACCTCTCATTGTTCGATATTTTAAAAGTTTTACCTACATTTTTGACTGAACTACCCATAATTTGACATTTGAGGTTCGTGCAGTCACTAAACGTCTCCATCAAAAATTGCCAACATAGATCCATGGTTTGTCCGATCTTAGGTATTTTGAAGATTTTAGCTACATTTTTTTACTGAACAACCTGTTATTCGACATTTGAGATTCCCTACAGTCAGGAAACTTCTCCACCAAAAATGTACAACATTGGTCTAAACCTTGATATAGCCCCCATATAAAGGTAACGCCCGATTGGAGACATGTTTAGATACATTTTCTGACCTAATTTAGGCATTTGGGGTTTCGGTAACGAAAAGGTTCTCCACCTAAGCCTGTGGACGGGAAAGAAAACTAATTATTCCATTTTAGTTCAGCATACTTTATGGTGGAGGATATAATAAGTTCGGCCTGTCCGAAATTAACGATCGTTTACTTGTTAAGATTAGGATCTGTTCCCAGTACTTTTGGATCCACCACCTCTGTTTCTGTTTTTTTCTTGTACAGCCATAAGCTGATGATATTTAGCAGTCGGCCGACTGATTCTTGTTTTCCTTTTTATTCCTCATTTTCCACAAAAAAAAATAAAAAACAATACATAAATTCCTAATACAACCACTGTGCAGCCGTGGAAAATTGTACATATGTTGCATTATGTTAACGTTTTGTAACAACATATCAATATTTGGCCATTTTGTATTTAAACAATAATGAAGTGACTACTATCAAACTCTAGTCTAACCACAACCCCAGCCAGCATGGCTTAAGGAGGTGATGATGACGATGGTGGTGGCAGTTGCCATAGCCTTTGTGTATTTCTACGTGCATATATACATATGTATGTATGTATGTATATTTTTCAATGTTTCTATGAACGATGACAGCAGTAAAATAGATAATCCTGCGCAACAGCAGGATGATAAAGGAAATAATGCTTTCACCACAACTACTTTGGCAAATCAACTCATATGTTGTGCTAAACGAGGCAATTTTTTTGGTCTGTGTGTTTTTTAGGTGCTTCGTCCTAAAGAATGGCAGAATTCTACCAATAAGAGTACACATAAAGTACAAAAAAAGAAACTCATAAGAATCTCCAGTATTCTATCGAGATGTGGTTTTATTTTATAGGTATTATTTCAAATGCTTAGTTAACATATTTTTGAGAACTGTGGTTTGGATGTTCATAAAATGCAAGAATAAATTCAAAATCCTGACAGTGACTCACACAAAATTTATCATGGATATTTCATAAAAAACTCAGAAAAAAACTCCGACCTGGGGTCTGAGAATTTTTTTCTATAGAAAAAAACTCCGACCTGGGGTCTGAGAATTTTTTTCTATAGAAAAAAACTCCGACCTGGGGTCTGAGAATTTTTTTCTATAGAAAAAAACTCCGACCTTGGGTCTGAGAATTTTTTTCTATAGAAAAAAACTCCGACCTGGGGTCTGAGAATTTTTTTCTATAGAAAAAAACTCCGACCTGGGGTCTGAGAATTTTTTTCTATAGAAAAAAACTTCGACTTGGGGTCTGAGAATTTTTTTCTATAGAAAAAAACTTCGACCTGGGGTCTGAGAATTTTTTTCTATAGAAAAAAACTCCGACCTGGGGTCTGAGATTTTTTTTCTATAGAAAAGAACTCCGACCTGGGGTCTGAGATTTTTTTCTATAGAAAAAAACTCCGACCTGGGGTCTGAGAATTTTTTCTATAGAAAAAAACTCCGACCTGGGGTCTGAGAATTTTTTCTATAGAAAAAAACTCCGACCTGGGGTCTGAGAATTTTTTCTATAGAAAAAAACTCCGACCTGGGGTCTGAGAAAAAAACTCCGACGTGGGGTCTGAGAATTTTTTTCTATAGCAAAAAACTCCGACCTGGGGTCTGAGAATTTTTTTCTATAGAAAAACTCCGACCTGGGGTCTGAGAATTTTTTTCTATAGAAAAAAACCCCCGACCAGGGGTCTGAGAATTTTTTTCTATAGAAAAAACCCCCGACGTGGGGTCTGAGCATTTTTTTCTATAGAAAAAACCCCCGACCTGGGGTCTGAGAATTTTTTTCTATAGAAAAAAACTCCGACCTGGGGTCTGAGAATTTTTTTCTATAGAAAAAAACTCCGACCTGGGGTCTGAGAATTTTTTTCTATAGAAAAAAACTCCGACCTGGGGTCTGAGAATTTTTTTCTATAGAAAAAAACTCCGACCTGGGGTCTGAGAATTTTTTTCTATAGAAAAAAACTCCGACCTGGGGTCTGAGAATTTTTTTCTATAGAAAAAAACTCCGACCTGGGGTCTGAGAATTTTTTTCTATAGAAAAAAACTCCGACCTGGGGTCTGAGAATTTTTTTCTATAGAAAAAAACTCCGACCTGGGGTCTGAGAATTTTTTTCTATAGAAAAAAACTCCGACCTGGGGTCTGAGAATTTTTTTCTATAGAAAAAAACTCCGACCTGGGGTCTGAGAATTTTTTTCTATAGAAAAAAACTCCGACCTGGGGTCTGAGAATTTTTTTCTATAGAAAAAAAACTCCGACCTGGGGTCTGAGAATTTTTTTCTATAGAAAAAAAAACTCCGACCTGGAGTCTGAGAATTTTTTTCTATAGAAAAAAAACTCCGACCTGGGGTCTGTGAATTTTTTTCTATAGAAAATAAACTCCGACCTGGGGTCTGAGAATTTTTTCTATAGAAAAAACTCCAACCTGGGTCTGAGAAATTTTTTCTATAGAAAAAAACTCCTCCTTCTATAGAAAAAAACTCCGACCTGTGGTCTGAGAATTTTTTTCTATAGAAAAAAACTCCGACCTGGGGTCTGAGAATTTTTTTCTATAGAAAAAAACTCCGACCTGGGGTCTGAGAATTTTTTTCTATAGAAAAAAACTCCGACCTGGGGTCTGAGAATTTTTTTCTATAGAAAAAAACTCCGACCTGGGGTCTGAAAATATTTTTCTATAGAAAAAAACTCCGACCTGGGGTCTGAGAATTTTTCTATAGAAAAAAACTCCGACCTGGGGTCTGAGAATTTTTTTCTATAGAAAAAAACTCCGACCTGGGGTCTGAGAATTTTTTTCTATAGAAAAAAACTTCGACCTGGGTTCTGAGAATTTTTTTCTATAGAAAAAACTCCGACCTGGTGTCTGAGAATTTTTTTCTATAGAAAAATAATCCGACCTGAGGTCTGAGAATTTTTTTCTATAGAAAAAAACTCCGACCTGGGGTCTGAGAATTTTTTTTCTATAGAAAAAAACTCCGACCTGGGTTCTGAGAATTTTTTTCTATAGAAAAAAACTCCGACCTGGGTTCTAAGAATTTTTTTCTATAGAAAAAAACTCCGACCTGGGGTCTGAGAATTTTTTTCTATAGAAAAAAACTCCGACCTGGCGTCTGAGAATTTTTTTCTATAGAAAAAAACTCCGACCTGGGGTCTGAGAATTTTTTTCTATAGAAAAAAACTCCGACGTGGGGTCTAAGAATTTTTTTCTATAGAAAAAAACTCCGACGTGGGGTCTGAGAATTTTTTTCTATAGAAAAAAACTCCGACGTGGGGTCTGAGAATTTTTTTCTATAGAAAAAAACTCCAACGTGGGTCTGAGAATTTTTTTCTATAGAAAAAAACTCCAACGTGGGTCTGAGAATTTTTTTCTATAGAAAAAAACTCCGACGTGGGGTCTGAGAATTTTTTTCTATAGAAAAAACTCCGACCTGGTGTCTGAGAATTTTTTCTATAGAAAAAAAAACTCCGACCTGGGGTCTGAGAATTTTTTTCTATAGAAAAAAAATCCGACCTGGGGTCTGAAAATTTTTTTCTATAGAAAAAAACTCAGACCTGGTGTCTGAGAATTTTTTCTATAGAAAAAAACTCAGACCTGGTGTCTGAGAATTTTTTCTATAGAAAAAAACTCCGACTGGGGTCTGAGAATTTTTTCTATAGAAAAAAACTCCGACCTGGGGTCTGAGAATTTTTTTCTATAGAAAAAAACTCCGACCTGGGGTCTGAGAATTTTTTTCTATAGAAAAAAACTCCGACCTGGGGTCTGAGAATTTTTTTCTATAGAAAAAAACTCCGACCTGGGGTCTGAGAATTTTTTTCTATAGAAAAAAACTCCGACCTGGGGTCTGAGAATTTTTTTCTATAGAAAAAAACTCCGACCTGGGGTCTGAGAATTTTTTTCTATAGAAAAAAACTCCGACCTGGGGTCTGAGAATTTTTTTCTATAGAAAAAAACTCCGACCTGGGGTCTGAGAATTTTTTTCTATAGAAAAAAACTCCGACCTGGGGTCTGAGAATTTTTTTCTATAGAAAAAAACTCCGACCTGGGGTCTGAGAATTTTTTTCTATAGAAAAAAACTCCGACCTGGGGTCTGAGAATTTTTTTCTATAGAAAAAAACTCCGACCTGGGGTCTGAGAATTTTTTTCTATAGAAAAAAACTCCGACCTGGGGTCTGAGAATTTTTTTCTATAGAAAAAAACTCCGACCTGGGGTCTGAGAATTTTTTTCTATAGAATAAAACTCCGAGCTCTCCAGTCACTACATATGGTGTCATAGGGGTTTTTTACAACTTTCGTGCTGTTTTTTCAAGAAGTATGGACTTGCCCCTGAAAAAACGTTTACTGTCGTAATTGACACAGCGTATGGAAGTTGCTTCAACAAAAATAAAAGTAATTCGAGAGCTGGTCCTAAAGTGAATTTATCCAAAATTTTGTGTGGGAGGTACCCGAAGGAGTGTACAAATATAGTCCATATTCGAACCTGATTCGAGTGCAGGACCTAAACTGAACTTTTCTGAAATTTTGTGTGGGAGATTACCGAAGGAGTGTACGGATTGGGTCCATTTTCGAACCGCATCTAAGTCTAGTAGAAATTTCACGATGTGCAAAGTAGGGACCAAATCGGTTACTCCCTTCAAGAGTTGCCGTGCGCACAAAATTTCCGAACATTTCCGAAGTTTTGTGGGGGAGGTACCGGAAGGAGTGGACCGATATAACCCACCTCCGAACTTGAACTATGTTTGAACAAAATGTTACGAAAGCCAAATTTTAGACCGAATCGGTTGATCCGTTCGAGAGTTATTGTGCGCTCCAGCCAAACATACTTGGGGTCTAAAACCTTTATTTCGATGAGGGACATTTTGCCCGTATGAAAGTGTATAGACCCTCGTTAGCATAAATGCTGAGGGTATAAAAATTATACCTACTATCTAAAATGGCTGGTGTTCACGAAGTTTCGACCCAGATTCGATTCAAACCTGGCATATCGTAATATTTCTTTTATCCTTACATCAGGTTCGAAATTGAACTAGCCGGACTTTGGATTAAACAAAATGGTGCTGATTGCAAAGATTTATTTTTTATTCAGGTATTATATACCGCAGGTTGTCTGCGTATTCCCGATTGCATCGATTCCATATATTCGGATATACGGGCCTATAAAATTCTGAAAAATCGTACATCCACCAATCAAAACAGTTTTTTTCGTATTTGGGATTGTATATGCGTATCCGGTCTGTACCTGAAATATTGAGCACCAGTTGCTTTCGCCAAAATTAAAAAAGTCAATTATCTTCTAGTAAGTCCCTAATCGAAGCCAAGTTAGTCGCTAATAACCTTATCAACGATACTTCAAAAAAGCATGATTTGCAGACATTCTTAAGGAAAATACCTATCAGCAAATATATCGAGTAACATTCCAAAACCTTATATCGTGTCCAATAGCAATGACCTGCTGGGATATTAAAATTTTACCTACCTACATTTATATTATTTATTCAATAAGAAAAGAAAAACTATCAAGCAACCATCTGTCATTTTATTCAATATCTACAAAGCCATAAAACTTATACACATCTCATTAAGAATAACGTTTTACAACTTTGTTCATATGTTACGCTCTTCTTTCCACTTTTCTTTGAATGTTATTAAAATGAAATAAATTCATTTGGAATATATACGAATCATCAACACACGACAAAGAGGAGGAGTTAGAGAATTTTTGTCTATAGAAAAGAACTCCGATCTGGAGTCTGAGAAATTTTTTCTGTAGAAAAAAACTCCGACCTGGGGTCTGAGAATTTTTTTCTATAGAAAAAACTCCGACCTGGTGTCTGGGAATTTTTTCCTATAGAAAAAAACTCCGACCTGGGGTCTGAGAAGTTTTTTCTGTAGAAAAAAACTCCGACCTATAGCAAAAAAGCACCGACCTGGGGTCTGAGAATTTTTTTCTATAGAAAAAAGCACCGACCTGGGGTGTGCGAATTTTTTTTTTTTATAGAAAACAAATTTTGAGATTTTTTTTTCTATAGAAAAAAAATCCGACCTGGGGTCTGAGAATTTTTTTCTATAGAAAAAAACTCCGACCTGTTCTAACGAATTTGGTATTCAATTGTCAATTGTATTGCGAAGATACATAAGCACCGTGGCTCTTTTGCGTTTGTCTTTTTGGTAAAGGAATAACGAATATGGTCATACTTGTCCTATTTTTATTTTCCGAGAAAAGATTTAAGAAAAAATCACGTCTCACCCCTCTCAGACTACTGTCATAACATTCTTTCGGGAACTTCACTACATGATTTCAACTTCAGAGGTGAAGAGGCAATGATAGAGTTGATTTAGAGTCCTTTTGTGTCTATTTCTATTACATTTTCAATGTGATTTGAAATCCATATTTCTTTCTGTATGAAATTAGAAACATTTGTTTTTATTGCTTACCAACATACATACTTTCAAATATTATTTTTTATAAACCCATTTTTTGTAGAACTTTTTTATTATACGGTTACATGAGGGTGGTGGTCACGGCCCCCTTTGGAAATGACAATCATGTTAGAGGTTAGCATGATATTAGTTTGAAAACAAATGTATTACAACAAAGCAAAGAGGGATAGTCTTACAAGCAGATTACAAATGTAGGATTAGAAATATGCCCACATATAGAGATTTGTATTACAACCACCAAAATGTGGTAGAACCGACCAACCACAAATGGTGTTTATTGGCGACATACAATCGACCATGCTTACATTCACAGATATGATAAATGTCTTTAATAATAAAAAAGAAAATTGCCACAATGCTGGCGCAGCAGCATCAGCACAAATTCGTAGAAATGTAATGATACGAGTATACATATGTACATATGTATATTTTCACATACACGTTCATTGCTTTTATGTTAGAAATCATTAGAGATGAAACGAATTTTGTGTTCTATGTTTTTTTTTATTCTTTTTCTGGGTGTTTGGCAAAAGTAATTCAATACAAATGTTACCACTTCACAAATAAACCAAGGAAGAAAAGCTTGTCTATCTGTTTTAGTTGTCGTGGCGTTAGATGCCATCCCAAAGATAATAAATGGATGTTATACACGTTTCTAACTCCTCCTCTTTGTCGTGTGTTGATGATTCGTATATATTCCAAATGAATTTATTTCATTTTAATAACATTCAAAGAAAAGTGGAAAGAAGAGCGTAACATATGAACAAAGTTGTAAAACGTTATTCTTAATGAGATGTGTATAAGTTTTATGGCTTTGTAGATATTGAATAAAATGACAGATGGTTGCTTGATAGTTTTTCTTTTCTTATTGAATAAATAATATAAATGTAGGTAGGTAAAATTATAATATCCCAGCAGGCCATTGCTATTGGACACGATATAAGGTTTTGGAATGTTACTCGATATATTTGCTGATATTTTCTTTAAGAATGTCTGCAAATCATGCTTTTTTGAAGTATCTTTGATAATGTTATTAGCGATTAACTTAGCTTCGATTAGGGACTTACTAGAAGATAATTGACGTTTTTTTAATTTTGGCGAAAACAACTGATGCTCAATATTTCAGGGACTGACCGGCTACTCAAATAGAATCCCAAATACGAAAAAAACTGTTTTGATTGGTGGATATACGATTTTTCAGAATTTTATTTTATATATCATATCCAAATATATGGAATCGTTATAATCAGGAATACACAGACAACCTGCGGTATGTGATACCTAAAGTACATCTTTGTAATCAGTACCATTTTGCTTAATCCGAAATCCGATTGGTTCAATTTCGAACCTGATGTAAGGATAAAGAAATATTACGATATCCCAAGTTTGAATCTAATCTGGGTCGAATCTTCGTGCCCACCAGCCATTTTAGATGGTAGTTCTACAGTTTCTATACCAACAGCATTTATGCTAACGAGGGTATATCCACTTTCATACGGGCAAAATGTGCCTCATCGAAATAATGGTTTTAGACCCCAAGTATGTTTGGACGAAATTTGTTTCAGAAAATTTGGAGTCGAGTCTGTTTGTCCGATTTGGTCCAAAATTTAGCTTTCGCAATATTTTGTCCAAACTTAGTTTAAGTTTGAAGATGGGTTATATCGGTCCACTCCTTCCGGTACCTCCCCCACAAAAGTTCGAAAATGTTCGGAAAATTTGTGCGCACAATAACTCTTGAAGGGAGTAACCGATGTGGTCCATATTTTGCACATCGTGACATTTCTACCAAACTTAGATGAGGTTCCAATAGGGACTCAATCGGTCCACGCCTTCGTATACCTCCAACACTAAAGTTCTGTTTAGGTCCTGCTCTCGAATCGTTTTGATTTTTGTTGTAACAACTTGTATTTACGGCCCCCCATACGACGGTATAAGTTTTATCATGGGCAAGTCCATACTTCCTGAGAAAGCAGCCCGAACGGTACAAAAAACCCGTATGACACCGTGTATAGTGGTTGGAGCGCAAGATAACTCTCGAACGGATCTGCCGATTCGGTCCAAAATTTGGCCTTCGTAATATTTTGTTCAAACTTAGTTTGAGGTCGAAGATAAGCCATATCGGTCCACTCCTTCGGGTACCTCCCCTACAAAAGTTCAAAAATGTTCGGAAAAATTGTGCGCACGATAATTCTTGAAAGGAGTGACCGATTTGGTCTATACTTTATATAATATAATTGTTCCACAAACATCCCATACGGGACAAGGGAGACTTCTCTCATATCAATGAGTGCACCCCGATTCATATTAGCTCAATGATATGGGACCTACAGTTTTTCACCGAGTCCGAACGGCGTGTCTTAAGACACCAATTTGTAGAGAAGTTTTACATGGCTGAAATACTCAGGAAATGTCGGCAACATTACTGAGGGGTATTTTGCCACCGTTGAAAAGTGTTTTGATGTTGACTGGCCGGGGAATCGAACTCACGACCTTCAGCGTGCAATGCGGGTGTGCATACCATTGCACCACGGTGGCACCCGGTCTATACTTTACACATCCCAATATTTCTACCAGATATAGATCAGTTTCGAATATGGACTATATTTGTATACTCCTTCGGGTACCTCCCACACAACATTTTGGATAAATTCACTTTAGGACCAGCTCTCGAATCACTTTGATTTTTGTTGAAGCAAGTTGCATTCGCTGCCTCAATTACGACAGTAAAAGTTTTTTCGGGGCAAGTCCATACTTCTTGAAAAAACAGCACGAAAGTTGTAAAAAACCTATGGCACCATATGTAGCGGCTGGAGAGCTCGAATGGAATACTGCGTTGGTCCACTTGTTTTACTTGTTTCTTTGGCTTCTTTCACATTAACTCGGGAAGCATGGACTTGCCCACTTTGTAATTAGGATCACGAGTAATGCATCTGATACAAAATTCAAGATGATCTTCAAACAGTCCTTAAACTGAACTTAAGTGAAAAATGTTTAACATCTGCGGGGTGGTACAAAAAGGATTTGACCGATTAGCCCATTTTCAAATATAAACTAATATTAGAGAAACAAATTTGTGTGAAATCAGTCGTTGTTGTCCTTGTAGTAACGGAAATACGTTCGTTTGTATATATTTTTCTGTTACCTAGTTCCATACAACGTATTGGGCCATCATTGTGGCATTTCCATATTCCTCAGATGGAACAACTGCATTAAGCCAGTGGATGTGGTGTGTAATGCTGTAATACTGCGCATTTTCCGGAATCCATGCTGATATTGAGCATAAAGTCTTCCCTAGAAGACTTTACCTCGACTGACATCCTTGAATGACTTCAGTAGCGGGACAACCCTGCAACTTTCCAGGCTTCTAGTATAATATGTATGGCTAACGAATGGTTGAGGACATTTATAAAAAACTCAGCTACGGATTCATCCAGTTACTTAAGCATTACTATTGAGATTCTGTGTGGGCCCAACGCTACAACACTCCTCTTCGCCCTATCAATATCGGATTGATAGAGATCAATTTCCGTTTAATATAAAATGCGCACTTCTTCGGATTTATCATTATCACGTCATTAAAACTAACAGTTGTTTTATCGTTGTTCTTTCCCGAATTAAAGAGTGATTAACAGTTCCCACAATTTTCTTTAAATTCGGTACCAATGTTGCATTGCTTGAGGTGATCTAGCCCCTTTTTCCTCTTATGCCCGAATACTAGCCTGTTGACCTCATGAGTAGGTTCCCTGACTCTTGGGTCTTCAGGGATAGTACGACGAAGCTTATCACGCTCATTTGCTGTCCCGTCGCCTCTGCTGGGAAATTTGGTTTAATTTCCGGTATTTGACCAATAGGTATGTGACGATGTTCCAGAAAATTCCTTCCTAAGGAATAAGTAGCTTGCTGAAGTGGTGTTTAGCAAATTCTCTGAACCCTTGCCAAAAAGCTTTTCCAGGGTTCAGGGAAGTCGGGTGGTCTGGTAACGGAAATATGATGGGAACAGGGTCTGAGACGGGTTGCAGTTAAACTTAAATTACCAGACCGGGTGCCACAATTGTGATGTCTGGCTAGCATTTGGCATGTGGCATTCTCTTCTTATCCTCGTAAGAGCGTCTTCGTTCACCGTGCAAAATGTGTAGCTATTAATTTGCTCGGGCGTATAACTCAGGACACAACTATTCATCGGCAGTACATACACATTAAACTACTCTACCTCAACAGTCCCATAATTTACTTCTACCTCTTACATTCCATGTATGGTAACTAGAGTCAAGCTCAAACAAGATAGGTATGTGCTGGGCAGGAAGGCAAGTCCTCGTCCTCCGCTTTTTATAGATGCTTCCACAAATCCTAGTAACCATTGCAAAGTTCCAAGCTACAAGTGACAGGGAGATTTGCTCCAACTCATAGCAGGTTATTCTGAATGAAAACTCTCCGTGAATTTTGCAACTCGGCGTTTGATCTTAAGGGAGAAAGTGAGAAAACTCACGGAGACTTTTCATTCAGAATAACGCCCCTAAAGTCTATAATTTCGCTGAATTTGTTGCGGAGACCGTTGCAATAGAATTGCAGGGACGATTCATTTCGGGAGCACTGAACATCATGTGGTGTTGTTGTTGTTGGGCAAAAGCGGGGTTCTTTCGTATTCCGAAGACGACGATGGATTCAATGACGAAGCTGGAAACGCGGTGGGAGACACGATGGGAAATGCTCTGTCGCAGCAAGCACCAACATAACTCCTATCACAGTATTCCTGGGGGTGGCTAAGAGCAGAGCATCCACGGAAGTGCGACGATGGATTCGATGACGAAGCTGGAAACGCGGTGGGAGACACGCTGGGAAATGCTCTGGCGCAGCAAGCACCAACATAACGCCTATCACAGTATTACTGGGGGCGGCTAAGACCAGAGCAGCCACGGAAGTGCACACATTCCCTACTTCAATTATATCTCACCAATTTTGACATTTGCTGGGTGCGAATCTGGCAAACAGAAACACTCGAAAAACCTTCTTACTTTTTGAGAATCATTTTTATAACCTTCAGCTATTGGCTACAGTTTGATACGATCAAAACGGTGTCCCATCGAAATAATGATTCTGCACCCCTAGTATCTTTCAACGAAATCCGTTTAAGACGATTTAACCCTGGTCTTTGACTTCCAAAGGTACATCAAGTTCCAAGAAGGCCCTTACCAAACAACACTTCGAGTACCTCCCTTACAAAAGTTCAAAATTTTCGCTTATGTGTGGTCCTGTTTACTGCGATATTTTGTTTTTAGTGAGCAAGTCCTACGTTCAACAACTAAAATTTCTGATGGAACTGGAAGCATCGAAAGGAGTTACTGACATTGATCCAACTCTAGCACACCGAAGTTGGTAGATAGGTTATACCAGAATAGGGATACGTATTACCAAGCAAAATTCGACTTTTCAATCTTTTGAATAATAGAAATAATAATAGAAAATCGAACTTTTGATTTTCTATGAAGTCAAAAGTCGACTTAAATTTTTAGATTCTTCAAATCAAAAAAACCGACTTGCATATCCCTGTACCAGAAACTCCTTTTAAAATGTCGCTAAAGTGCAGTTTACGGACTGTTCGAGTATTATTTTGAAAAGTTCGCCGTAACTAATCCTTGTGATTCTTATTAGAAATATACAACTTTTTCCCAGTACACAAAATTGTAATGTTTGTGAGTAAAATATTCAAAAACCCTTTAAAAAATTATTATGATCATTATCAAGTGTTGGGCAGATCTGGGGTAGTGGTCCGATACTGATATCTCGGAGTCGGCCAACAATTCATGGGGCTTTAATTCGAACGCTTATGATCATCAAAAACAATTCTGGTCCTTCTGTCTTCTTGTAGTACTTAGTTCGCATCTTACACTTGCGTATCTGAGAACTATTCCCTAAGAATTGTCTTTCAAACATTTACTAGCCATTTGTTTTGTTCGTAATGTTTTTTTAGAATTTAGTTGTCATAATGGAATTTAGTGGTCAATCCACAAAAGGGTTTTGTTGCTTACAATTCACCACCACTACTGATTGAGATTCAAACAGTGACCACTTCTTGGCCACAGACGAACGAAAAACTTGATTATGGCGAAATATTTGAAAAGTCAAGAAAATAAAAACTACTCAAAGCACCACAATTATTATGTCCAAGACGACACATATATTAAGAAATTTTGTTGTCTAAAATGCCAAGCGAAACAAAAAACAACAACTAAAGGTGAAACAGAGACACGCCACGCACACTCGCCGTTCTTCGTCTTGCCGAGTGGATATTGGAAGTTTCAACGTATGTATTTCCAGTGAAACCTGATCAATGTTAAAAATGTTTTAAATTGAATTTGAGAAAAGAAGAAAAAAAATGGAAAGAAAAAAATATGCCACGATACGATGGCCACATTTGAAATGAAATACTGCCGTTTATGAAAAGGGTAACAGCCAGAAACTGAGCCGATAGGAGAAGAAGGAGGGGGTCAGTAAAAAGAAAAATTAAGTAACGAACGGCAGCCACCAAAACGGCAGAAGCATCCGGCATAACTTAGCCAAGCAGCCAACCAATCCAACCAATTATCAAAAACAACCCAACCGCCGGCCATGCTGGATTCCTAAAGTTCTTAAAAAGATATAAAAACGAAAATGAAGTAAACGTTCAGTGGAGGCATGCAACCACCAACGGCAACACAACACAACACAACACAACAGACCCAAAGGATCCTTGGGCAAGCAACCACCACCACAGTAACAACAACAGCGACCAAAGGAAAACAACATGTTTTTGTGAAATATATATTTACACCCGTTGTGATCATTGAGTAGCCCGGTTTTTTGTTTTTGTTTTTTTTTTCGAAAACCAAAAAATCGTCATTAATTCAAACATCAACATGGTGATCAACATGCATGCCATCCTGCTGGAGAAGAGGCACTAGGGTGCAGATGAATAAAGAAGATATTTTTACCTGTGCCAAAAATACAAAGTTTAAGAGCTACGGTCAAAATTGTTTGTTATGTCCTCTTCGGCTACGTCTTCTTTTTTCGGTACACATCCACCTAAAGATTATAACAATTCACCCATTAACATTGGTCGTCAATAAGGCAAAGTAAACGCAACAACGACAGCGGCGACCAGTTGATTGGGATCCAAATTCAACTAAAAACCAAAACCCCTGCAGCCCTTGAAACCTCATGTGTTGTTCCCTGGCCGGCCCCAAGGAGAACGAGAGCTCAATTAACCACAACCAGAAACTAAAGTTGTAGCTGGGGTTTCCTTAGAAATACAACTCGATATCGCAATAAGGAATAAAAACAAAACAAACAGCAACAACAACAACATCATCGTTGAAAATGATTTTAGCATTTCCTTGTCATGGCTTAATGTCCCTAACACATACACGAGACATATTGGAGCATCAACAGCAGCGTATCGTCAGGTATGCATTGCAAGCGGTAATGGCGTAAAACGATCTTCATTTCTTCAAGATCACCAAAGGCGGAGTAGAACTTGGCAGAGTAGAACCTGGCGGGGTAGAAGCAACGGCGTAAACAAGCAAGACTACCTAACACCAATCAGTAAATGCTGCTGATTGCCTGCCGTGAGAAACAAGAACATTTTTCTGCAAGGGACATAAAAATCCCCATCACATCCCATACCACAATCCCAGCAAAAAATCGTTAATTAAGATTATGAAGTCATAAGAAAGTCTCCATGCCATTCGTTGTCTCGGTCTTCGTCGTCATCGTTGTCTTACTGGTCGCCGTCGTCGTCAGCCTCATCATCTTAAAATATTTAATGGTCACCGGAATATTGGAATTGATTGTGCTGTGGTGGTGTTATGTGACGATGTCTACCAAAAAGTCATGCATGTAACAGATCATTACAGCAGTAGAATCAACAGCAGCCAGCATTATTATCAGGCATTCGGATGTTGTTTTTAAGCAACATATTCTATTGCTTGCATGCTATTGGTCTTTGATTTCATTTTAGCCCTAGAAACATCCGAATTAACTAAGTCTGTACGACAACCAACAAATTCTAGACCTGTGAGATACAGTGGTGTGTTGTGCTGCACAAATTTTGATTTCCCTTTCAATACTAAGTTTGAGCATCCCACAGTCATTCAAACAAGTCGTTTTGAATGATTGGATTGCAGCTTCTGAAACTACAATGTTTATAGATGAAAAAAAGTTTTTTGCGGATTCTGAAAATACAATGTTCATAGATGAAAAATAAATAAATAAGAACAAAAAAATAGCCGGAGGGATTTTTAAATAAAGGGGACTGTCGAATGCTGCTTTATAATCGACAAAAAGGTGAAATGTGTCGATCTGCATCTCTTGGGTCTTCTCTAGGATTTGCCGCAGGGTAAATATCTGGTCAATGGTGGACTTGCCAGGTCTAAAGCCACATTGGTATGGTCCAATTATTTCGTTGACCATTGGCTTTAGTCGTTCGCACAATATCCCTGACACTATCTTATAGGCAATAGGGAGAAGACTTATGCCCCTATAGTTTGAGCATACTGTCTTATCTCCTTTCTTGTGGACGGGACATAGGATGCTCAGGTTCCAATCGTCGGGTACGCGTTCTTCCTGCCAGATGGTGCTAACTAGCTGATGCATACACCTTATCAGCGCGTCGCCTCCGGTTTTAAACAGCTCGGCTGGTAAGCCATCGGCTCCTGCTGCTTTATTATCCTTCAGCCGGTTGATTGCTGTTTTCACCTCATCTTGGCCGGGCGGTATACATTCTATACCATCTTCTGGGATTGGATCTGTGGTATCATCGTCTTCGCTACTATTGGATACCAGCAGATTGGAGAAATGTTCCTTCCATATCCTGGGCACGCTATCTGTATCTGTTACCAGATTACCTTGCTGGTCTCTACAGGAGGATGTGACTGTACCATAGCCATCTGTTTGATGTTTCACTCTTTGGTAGAATTTTCGGACTTCATTCTGTCTCCTGTACATCTCGATTTTTTCACACTCCCGCTTTTCCATTTCTCTCTTTTTCTTGCGGAAAAGCCGTTTCTCTTCTCTCCTTTTCACCCGATATCTCTCTCGAGCGCTACGCGTTGCTACTGATTGTAAAGTAGCTCTATATGCCGCATTTTTCTCTTCGGTAGCAGCACGACACTCCTGGTCAAGTATGCATTTTGCGGCTGTATGCATGGAGTGGGCAATATGTTGCCATGTGTTGTTATGTTATCGGGACAAGGAGTGCTCGCGTTAAGCAATTGGGCTAGTTGAGTGGAATATGCTGTGGCTATCTGTTGTGTTTGCAGCCTATCGATGTCCAACTTCCGCGTTGAGTCTGTTCGTGCTTTATTTGCAACGTTTAGACGGGTACGTACCTTTGCTGCAACAAGGTAGTGGTCCGAATCAATGTTTGCGCCTCGGAACGATCGTACATCCAACACGCTGGATGAATGTCTTCCATCTATTACAACATGATCAATTTGATTACTTGTTCTTTGATCTGGAGACAGCCAGGTGCCCTTATGAATATCGAGATGATTAAATCTGGTACTGCTAACTACCATGTTTTTTGCAGCTGCAAAGTCTATCAGCCTCATACCATTGTCAGATGTTTCACTGTGGAGACTGAATTTCCCGACTGTTGGGCCAAAGATATTCTCCTTCCAATTTTGGCATTAAAATCGCCTAGAATGATTTTAATGTCATGGGCAGGGCAACGGTCATATGTTTCTTCTAAGCGCTCGTAAAATATATCTTTGGTCTGTTCGTCCTTTTCTTCGGTGGGAGCATGAGCACAAATAAAGCTGATGTTGAAGAATTTAGCTTTTATTCGAATTGCAGCAAGTCTTTCATTCACTGGGGTGAAGCTGGATACCAGATGTTTTAGTCTCCGACTAACTACGAATCCGCAACCAAACTCATGCTTTACGTCATGGCAGCTATAATACAGTGCGTCACCTTTAGGTGTTGTTGTGACGCCTTTCCCAATCCATCGTATTTCCTGTATGGCAGTAATATCGGCCTTGTACTTTTCAAGTACGTCTGCCAATGCGAAGACTGCACCTTCTCTATAAAGAGTGCGAACATTCCAGGTGCAGATTCGCAGATCATGGTCCTTAAAACGTTTGCGGGGTTCGTCAACTTTAGAGGGGTTTGTTTTTCTTTTCTTTCGTTTTTTCATAGTAGGATGTTTTTTCTAGGGGAGGGTTACTAACCCGACGCCCAAACCCAAGTTTTTAACGTTCTTATGGGTGAACGCGCGGCACATGTTAGCTCACTACCTTTAACGGGTGTTAAAGACAGTTCCCCAGGTGACACCACGGGGAGGTCAGTGTCCACTTGAGATGAAAGAGGACCAAGATAAATCCTGGGCTTTGCCATGTTAAAGCCGGTCAAGACCGTTGCTTGGTATCATTCATCCTCTACGTCACCCACAATGGGTAGTCCCTTCCAAAATTTGCAAACGCAACACGCCAACCAGGAATGCCTTGGTGAATAGCAAGCCCCCGGCAGTAGCAAGCTGACTCCCACAGCAAAAACCAAAAAAAAAAACTAAAGGCTTAGCTTGTATGGAGTAATTGCGAATTATTCCGCCTCACTTATAGTGAGCAAACGACTCTACTGCACGACTGAAGTAGATGGAGGCGTTGTTGAGTGCGTATTGATTCCCTGTTGTTACGATAGCATGTGTGGACCGTATTCGATTAGTAGTGACATAACATAATGTCATAGCGATAACCTATTTCTATGGTTATGGCGTTATGGGCTATGTCATGACTAATTCTACCCTTACTGCTGCTACCATGTTACGGGCAGACCGTGGACGTTGTTGTAATGTACGTGGCATTTGTCACGTACCAACTAACTTCTCTAAAATTCTCTTCAACATTTTCTTTATTCCCATTTTGATAGGACTTGCGGTTTCCAAGCAAAATCGCAAAAACCTCAACAACCCCTAAAAATGTCAACTTGAATCGCTATTTATTTAAAAAGCGCTCCGGCGATTTTTTTGTTTTTTGATTTTTCTCATCTATGAACATTGTAGTTTCAGAATCCGCAAGAACTTCCCAGCTGAAAGCACCTTCCATTTAAAGTGAGTAAAGGCGCACCGTGCTCAACTATTATGTCTTTGTATTTGTATATTTTTTCACCACCTCTTTTTGTTCGTTCCGGAATAGAAAAGAACCCCGCACCATTGATCTGTTTAACAAATCCGCATCCACCATATGTCAACTTCGGTGAGATATAATGGATGTAGAGAATGGATTTTAACGAGTGATTTTATCTAGGGCTGAGGTAGGCTCAGTCGCTGCCAGGGTCGGCATAAGGACCCACCAACCTTAAGTAAAACACAAGTGGTTACAAGTTTAATCTTTATTGTGCACAAAGGAGCACGATATTACTTACCGTGTACGTGTGCGTCTACTTATCTTCCCTATCGTCATGACTCATGAAAGTATGTGCGGTCCAAAGGTATAAACAAGAATCTCTAGATCAACGAGCTTATAAGGCATGCTTGAAAAAAATTCATACTGATGCAGTTGCGCAGACAGTACAATGGTACAGTGTGAATGACGTACTCGAAGACCAGCCACCATCCATCGCAACAACCAAGTAAACACAGGTGGTATTGGCACATTAAAGATCTGGACGATGTCGTCAATTGATGCCACGATACCCAACACATGCCCGATATATGGATTGGGACCCCACGACACGCTGCATTAGTTTAGCTACCCAACTATCCCCACTCACCCATCTTCTGATTCTTTATTTTTGAGTCTAGATACAGAGTAATCAGAACTTTATACCAGGAAAATATATACGAACGAACATACAACGGTCCAAAAATGGAAGAGGATACAAGGAAGCATAGGGGGAGTTTAATCTTGACCCGTCAGGATGTAAGAGCGACTGGAAGTTTCAGAATCCGACAGCTACAGCAAAACAAACACAACCGTTGTGGAAAAAAACACTAAATAGCATCACAAAGCTCAACGACGAAAATTTTAAATGTACCTGGGGGTGAAGAGGATAAGATCACTGCGACAACATGTAAGAAGAAAAAGGACTTCCCACCTTGAAATAGCACGAGTAATCTCTTTATTAATACCCATGCACTTGAGACTGTCCCAAGAAGCCACCACTGAATCTTCTGCAAATTCTGAAAGGTCATCCAATACAGGACTAACGGTGTTATGCGGTGACCGACAAAAGTAAAGATCTTCAGGAAGCCACCGAGAAAATGGTCAACGACAAATTTTTGGAAGTCATCCTTCAAGGGCGTGCAGCAAAAAAAAAAATAAGCAGTGAATTTTAGGAGGACCACTTAATGTACCGCGGCCGCTCGAAGTCAGCAGTATAGCAACTCCTTGGTAAAGAAGGATGAAATCCCTCACCTGGCCAAAGCGGCGGAACACGTTAAGGGGTATGGCTGCAAACTCGAAACGGAACACATGCTCGAAGTCTTTGGCAAACAAAAGGAGGCTTTGGAAGCAAGGACGTTGCCAGAGGGCGGGGCGGAGAGTACACTTTTTGTATGTCTGTTCATTGGCCCACCACCCCCGAAATGGGGTCTATATGCATTTCTATCTGCGCGCCCGTTTGGAAGTGAAAGATTGGAAAGTCTTTCATGGGGAGGAGAAAGAAGATGGGACTTGATGAAACGGCTAAAAAGATGGAAACAATCAAAGAAAAACGAAGCCTTCTTATGAAGACGCACTCCCGTGGCATACGCAGTGACTTCGGCAGAGAGAGTTTCAGGTTACAGGGCCCTGAGAATATAAATGGTAAGAAACAGATAGATAAGTTGCATGCTATATGTCATAACAATAAGAGACAAACTTTGCCGAGAAACGTAACAGGGGGAACTTATCATCTACCTTGTCGGTTACTACCATAAATACCATACTACCATAAATAGGAAACCAAATTTGCTGAAACGGCCCTAAACATAACCTACAACTGGGCTAGACAAAGAGTTCTAAAGGTTAACATGAAAAAAAGAGCTATGCCTATTCATCAGGAAATCGAAAGTGCAACCTTTCGGAGAACCAGTTTTCCTAAATCACAATCAGTCAATATTTCTAATAAAGTTAAATACCTGGGAATAATCATGGATACCAATCTCTTAGTTTTGAGTATAAGGAAGGCAATTAGCACAACGTCAACTAAGGCTTTAGAAACAGTTATGATTGTTCATCACATAGAAATGATGGTAAGGTACGCTA
Source organism: Musca autumnalis (assembly GCF_047663935.1). Lineage (NCBI taxonomy): Eukaryota > Metazoa > Arthropoda > Insecta > Diptera > Muscidae > Musca > Musca autumnalis. The sequence continues at coordinate 76,399,793 of NW_027412088.1, forward strand.
GAATTGTTGCACAAATGCCCTCTAGAAAAGCCGTTTACACATATGGGTCGGTACACTAGAGGGTAGGACGGGACTGGGACTCCACATTGAAGAACCGGAAACAAAAATCTCTCTTCGACTGCCTGATCATAATACGGTCTAGAGTTGGGTGATATAGGTCGTAGTTCACAGCTAGATAGTACCATCTAATTCAATTGGCAGAATTCTAACACGATCCTTCAGGCGGAGATCTGAGCCATCACAAAGTGTCTGAATTGGTTTAGTGCCACCTCGAGGTCAAGTACTGTCAAAAACCACGGCATGCAGGGATTTTAGCTAACGAGATAGTACACTCTTTGACAAAACATGTTAGAGACCAAACTATGGCAAGTCTTGACAATGCTAAGCCATTAAGCACGGCGCGTCTAGAGATGAAGGCATGAGCAAAGAATGTCCATATATCAATATGAAATTATGGACGGATAGGGAAATCACCATCTTCACATAGGTTGTGCAGATAATAGCGAATGCAAAATGTGGAGAAGACGACGAAACTTTGGAACAATTTGTCTGTCATTGTCCACCTTCCGCGAACCTCAGAAAACTACTCCCGGGAAACGACAAAATTCAGGAGCTAAACCAAGTAAAGGCTTGGGAAAGAAAGCTGCCTCACCTGCTTGCTTCTGATAAAAGAGTAAAAAAGAAAAGAGCAACCCAGTTCGATATTTCCTCTTTATTCTTTTATTTTTATTATGTGGGAAATGAAGCAGGAAAGCAAGGCAAGCAGGTGAGGTTGCTTATATGCCCAGGCCTTAAGGGCAAGCGAGTTTAAGAGATTTTGTCAATGGCATTGAATTTATAAATTGATATTTTTAGCAATAAATTAAGATCTAACCTCCTCCAAAAATGCAGACTAGAGTGCACAACAGGCCTACTCTGGTCTAAGTGCATGTCCATACGGACGAATAATTATCGCCATTCGCCTCCACCTAACCTAGCATGTATTGCTACTGATTGCCAAGTAGACTTATATTTCACTTTTTTCTTCAGTAGCAGCAAAACACTCATGGTCGTACCATGTGTCCCTTGGCGGATACCTCTGGTAATCAATAGACAGCGGAATCCTATGCAAATGCATATATGGTTAGGATGGTCGTAGAGAAAATCTGATTAGACAGAAACTCGTTTTATAACAAAATAAAATGAATTAGGCCCAGAAATTTTTGCATATTTTGCATATCGTGCATATTTTAACATATTTTGACATATCTGCAGAAAATGAGCATATGCAAAAATATATTCAAGGATTTGTGGTCTAAATATCCCACCGAAATGGCTGAAATTTGGTATTAAGTCTTCGTTAGGGGTATGAAACTTTACAACTGAAATTTGTCCGCATAGGTCCACGTCCCCATAGAACGGTATCTCCCGATTTTCGGTATTTTTAAGGTTGTGACCTCAATATCCCAAGGATTTGTGGTCTAAATATCCCAAGGTCTAAATATCAAGGATTTGTGAACTAAATATCCACCGAAATGGCTGAAATTTGATATTAAGTCTTCGTTAGGGGTATGAAACTTTACAACTGAAACTTGTCCGTATAGGTCCACGTCCCCATAGAAGGCTACCTCCCGATTTCCCGTATTTTGAAGGTTGTGGCCTCAATATCCCACCGAAAGGTCTGAAATTTGGTATTTAGTCTTCGTTGGGGTTGTAAAGCTTTTCACCTGAAATTTGTCGGTATAAGTCCACGTCTTCATATAGCCCCCATTTGGTATTTTGAAGGTTGTGGCCTCAATATCCCACCGAAATGGGTGAAAGTTGGTATTAAGTCTTCCTTGGGGGTAACAAACTTTCCACCTAAAATTTGTCGGTTTAGGGCTTCATATACTCCCATAGAACGATACCTCCCGATTTTCGGTTTTTTTTAAAGTTGCGGCTGTTGTTATAAATTTCTCTATTTTATTGACTTGTCTGAAGAGAATTTTAAACAGAAAATTTGTAAACACAAACATTTTTGTACCTATTTTTGAAATATTTGTTGCATAAGAAAATATGTAAAATGCATAAACTTTGCATATGCAAAAATTTATGCATTTTGCAAAGGTCATATGTTTCGATTGCAATGTAATCAGAAGCCAAAAATATGTCCAGTCCCAAAATTTGACATGAATCGGACCAATAATAGGAGTTGCATACAATTCTGCTGTCTAGTAGTCAAGTAGGTATATTACGGTACTTTGCAAAGAATAGACAATACATTGTCATTGCGTTCATGTGTTTTCGACACAAGAATTGATTTTCCTATATTTAGGATTTCCAAAACATTGACCACTGTTTTAAGGTTTTAGGAATTCACTTACCTCAGCTTCTCACCTTGCCACAAAATACAACTTCTTGTTTTAATTTTCTATTTGCCAGGAATTCAAAGTCTCGTTTCTTCCATTGTAATGCTACTGAGATGCTATTTTTGTTGATCTAACCAGAAATTGTTGTGTGTGAATATGTTGCACCGGCGACACGCCACGCATATGCAAGTAATGTTTCTACAATACGAACAGAGAACCATCGCCAGTATCGTCAGCAGTAAAATTGCTACCAACTACAAGTTCATGCCACACCACAAAATACCATTGTCGCCATAATCATCAACCGTCCACAGCGCAGGCAAGGCTACTTTCCATGTAATAATGAAGACGGCGGCGATCAGCATCGTCATCATCATTGGCAGCAGTACCACAAAAAAACACAGCCAACCACTCATCCAGCCACCATGACCATAAGTCTGTCGGATATGTGTATTCCTTGATGGGTGATGGTGGTGTGGTGGTGGCTTGAAGTTAAACATTAGTCGGGCATTCAAGTAAAACGATCTTCACACGACTCGATTTTTAAGTCAACAACTTGATTTTCCAGCAATAACAAGATTAAATTATTTAATTTTTTGCCTCATTTGCAGTAACAGCAACCGAAGTGTATTGGTTGGTGTTCCTTGCATTTCGTTCTCCTGGTTTTTCCCTTCTCCACTTCATCTTGCGTTCGTTCAGCAATAAATAGCGTCATTATTTTCTTACTGCTGTTGATGTTGTTGTTGCTGTTGTCGTCGTTTTTGTGACCATGGATTGAATTTTAGTCGCTTTTTTACGATCTTGGCAAAGTACAAATAAATGTACCAATCCGTAGTCGTCGGTCGGTATGGTTGTCTTCTTATTTTCGCTTAATCATGCCGTGTTGCACGGCATGTTGTTGTTCCTGTTCTTGTTTTGGTGTGGTATGGCTCATTTTTATCCTGTTGTAGCAATTATAAGGTTGTACTTATAACAGCGGCAGCCATAGTTGACCAAAAATAACCAATTTAGCAAAAAAAGGTCGTTTAACAATTGGATTAACCCTTGGTACGGGGACCCAAGCAACATGTATATTTTATAGACCCATTGATAAGGAAATTTTCTAAAAGAAAAGTCATCAATGTAAAACTTTACAATAGGAAGTGTCTCACTTTTCTATAGGAAAACTATATGGAATTTTTCTATAAGAAAAGTCATCACTGATGAACTTTTCTATAAGAAACGTCATCACTGATGAAGTTTTCTATAAGAAAAATAATCACTGATGAACTTTTCTATAAGAAAAGTCATCACTGATGAACGTTTCTCAGGGAAAGTCATCACTGATGAACTTTTCTATAGGAAAAGTCATCACTGATGAATTTTCTATAGGAAAAGTCATCACTGATGAACTTTTCTATAGGAAAAGTCATCACTGATGAACTTTTCTATAGGAAAAGTCATCACTGATGAACTTTTCTATAGGAAAAGGCATCACTGATGAACTTTTCTATAGGAAAAGTCATCATTGATGAACTTTTGTATAGGAAAAGTCATCACTGATGAAATTTTCTATAAAAAAAGTCATCACTGATGAACGTTTCTAACGGAAAAGTTATCATTGATGAACTTTTCTTTAGGAAATGTCATCACTGATGAACTTTTCTATAGGAAAAGTTATCACTGACGAACTTTTCTATAAGAAAGGTCATCACTGCTGAACTTTTTAATAAGAAAATTAATCACTGATGAACTTTTCTATAGGAAAAGTCATCACTGATGAACTTTTCTATAGGAAAAGTCATCACTGATGAACTTTTCTATAGGAAAAGTCATCACTGATGAACTTTTCTATAGGAAAAGTCATCACTGATGAACTTTTCTATAGGAAAAGTCATCACTGATGAACTTTTCTATAGGAAAAGTCATCACTGATGAACTTTTCTATAGGAAAAGTCATCACTGATGAACTTTTCTATAGGAAAAGTCATCACTGATGAACTTTTCTATAGGAAAAGTCATCACTGATGGACTTTTCTATAGGAAAAGTCATCACTGATGGACTTTTCTATAGGAAAAGTCATCACTGATGAACTTTCTATAAGAAAAGTCATCACTGATGAACTTTTCTATAAGAACTTTTCTATAGGAAAAGTCATCACTGATGAACTTTTCTATAGGAAAAGTCATCACTGATGAACTTTTCTATAGGAAAAGTCATCACTGATGAACTTTTCTATAGGAAAAGTCATCACTGATGAACTTTTCCATAAGAAAAGTCATCACTGATGAACTTTTCTACAAGAAAAGTCATCACTGATGAACTTTTCTATAGGAAAAGTCATCACTGATGAACACTGATGAACTTTTCTATAGGAAAAGTCATCAATGATGATCTTTTCTATAGAAAAAGTCATCAATGATGATCTTTTCTATAGAAAAAGTCATCAATGATGATCTTTTCTATAAGAAAAGTCATCACTGATGATCTTTTCTATAAGAAAAGTCATAACTGATGAACTTTTCTATAAGAAAAGTCATTACTGATGAACTTTTCTATATGAACTTTTCTATAGGAAAAGTCATCACTGATGAACTTTTCTATAGGAAAAGTCATCACTGATGAACTTTTCTATAGGAAAAGTCATCACTGATGAACTTTTCTATAGGAAAAGTCATCACTGATGAACTTTTCTATAGGAAAAGTCATCACTGATGAACTTTTCTATAGCAACAGTCATCACTGATGAACTTTTCTATAGGAAAAGTCACTGATGAACTTTTCTATAAGAAAAGTCATCACTGATGAACTTTTCTATAAGAAAAGTCATCACTGATGAACTTTTCTATAAGAAAAGTCATCACTGATGAACTTTTCTATAAGAAAAGTCATCACTGATGAACTTTTCTATAAGAAATGTCATCACTGATGAACTTTTCTATAAGAAAAGTCAACTCTGATGAACTTTTCTATAAGAAATGTCATCACTGATGAACTTTTCTATAAGAAAAGTCATCACTGATGAACTTTTCTATAAGAAAAGTCATCACTGATGAACTTTTCTATAAGAAAAGTCATCACTGATGAACTTTTCTATAAGAAAAGTCATCACTGATGAACTTTTCTATAAGAAAAGTCATCACTGATGAACTTTTCTATAAGAAAAGTCATCACTGATGAACTTTTCTATAAGAAAAGTCATCACTGATGAACTTTTCTATAAGAAAAGTCATCACTGATGAACTTTTCTATAAGAAAAGTCATCACTGATGAACTTTTCTATAAGAAAAGTCATCACTGATGAACTTTTCTATAAGAAAAGTCATCACTGATGAACTTTTCTATAAGAAAAGTCATCACTGATGAACTTTTCTATAAGAAAAGTCATCACTGGTGAACTTTTCTATAAGAAAGATCATCACTGATAAACTTTTCTATAAGAAAAGTCAAGCGATGGGCTTTTCTATAGGAAAAGTCATCACTGATGAACTTTTTTATAGGAAAAGTCATCACTGATAAACTTTTCTATAGGAAAAGTCATCCCTGATGAAATTTTCTATAGGAAAAGTTATCACTGATGAACTTTTCTATAGGAAAAGTCATCACTGATGAACTTTTCTATAGGAAAAGTCATCACTGATGAACTTTTCTATAGGAAAAGTCATCACTAATGAACTTTTCTATAGGAAAAGTCATCACTGATGAACTTTTCTATAGGAAAAGTCTTCACTGATGAACTTTTCTATAGGAAAAGTCATCACTGATGAACTTTTCTATAGGAAAAGTCTTCACTGATTAACTTTTCTATAGGAAAAGTCATCACTGATGAACTTTTCTATAGGAAAAGTCATCACTGATGAAATTTTCTATAGGAAAAGTCATCACTGATGAAATTTTCTATAGGAAAAGTCGTCACTGATGAACTTTTCTATAGGAAAAGTCATCACTGATGAACTTTTCTATAGGAAAAGTCGTCACTGATGAACTTTTCTATAGGAAAAGTCATCACTGATGAACTTTTCTATAGGAAAAGTCATCACTGATGAACTTTTCTATAGGAAAAGTCATCACTGATGAACTTTTCTATAGGAAAAGTCATCACTGATGAACTTTTCTATAGGAAAAGTCATCACTGATGAACTTTTCTATAGGAAAAGTCATCACTGATGAACTTTTCTATAGGAAAAGTCATCACTGATGAACTTTTCTATAGGAAAAGTCATCACTGATGAAATTTTCTATAAGAAAAGTCATCAATGATGAACTTTTCTATAGGAAAAGTCATCACTGATGAACTTTTCTATAGGAAAAGTCATCACTGATGAACTTTTCTATAGGAAAAGTCATCACTGATGAACTTTTCTATAGGAAAAGTCATCACTGATGAACTTTTCTATAGGAAAAGTCATCACTGATGAACTTTTCTATAGGAAAAGTCATCACTGATGAACTTTTCTATAGGAAAAGTCATCACTGATGAACTTTTCTATAGGAAAAGTCATCACTGATGAACTTTTCTATAGGAAAAGTCATCACTGATGAACTTTTCTATAGGAAAAGTCATCACTGATGAACACTGATGAACTTTTCTATAGGAAAAGTCATCACTGATGAACTTTTCTATAGGAAAAGTCATCACTGATGAACTTTTCTATAAGAAAAGTCATCATTGCTGAACTTTTCTATAAGAAAATTAATCACTGATGAACTTTTCTATAAGAAAATTAATCACTGATGAACTTTTCTATAAGAAAAGTCATCACTGATGAACTTTTCTAAAGGAAAGGCCATCACTGATGGACTTTTCTATAGGAAAAGCCCTCACTGATGAACTCTTCTGTAGGCAAAGTCATCTGCTGATGAACTTTTCTATAGGAAAACTCATCATTGATGAGTTTTTCTATAAGAAAACTCATCACTGATGAACTTTTCTATAGGAAAAGTCATCACTGATGAACTTTTCTAAAGGAAAAGTCATCACTGATGAACTTTTCTATAGGAAAAGCCAACACTGATGAACTCTTCTATAGGAAAAGCCATCACTGATGAACTCTTCTATATGCAAAGTCATCCGCTGGAAAGTCATCCAAATCATCGCTTATGAACTTGCCAATAACAAAAGTCGTTTCAAATGAACTTTTATTCAAATACATCGCCTGCAGTCTCTTAATACCCCTTAATTACAACGTTCCCCCCACAATGGGTTAAAAGCTCTTAACTTGAACCAATTTAATGGGGTATTATAATTATGCAGCAATGAAACTTGAATTGACTTTGCCTTTAAGCTCATGAAAAATCACCAAGAAATATCTTTCCTACCGTCAGGAACAGGGTGGACAATCGTTGTTTTTTGGGTGAAAGAAGAAAAAAGGAAACACATCTTTGCATTTAAGCTGCAACAACGAAGACATCATTTAAACATTTTTATGTTCCAGCAAAAAAAATCGGATTGGGATTTCAAGTAAATGAAAGAAGTATCACAAGCTGTAACCAAGAGTTTTTGCCTGCAAGTCTCTTAAGCAGAAGCAGAATTCACAAGTTAATGCAATAAAGACGATCAAACTGATCAAAGATACAAATGCCTCTGGACTGCGCATACGTGACATACGTGGTTCGTTGGAATACTTATAAGCTTTATTTAAGCGTGTTGAGGTGGGGTGCAATGCCAAAGGAGAAAGGACATAAAAAAGCAAGGCTATGATTACAGATTTAAATCTTTATTTTTTCAGTGCCTCTGTTGGTGGTGGGTTGATTGGTTCATTCCATGGTTGGTTTGGTTGGTTGGTCAGTTACTTTAGAAATATGTGTGTGTGTTGTTAGTTGTTGCTGGACGCTTGGACACGTTAGCATGGCGTTCATGTTTATAGCCGATCATTTACCAAGATTGTGGTGGAGGGTGTAGTCTGGGCTTAATTAAGAGCAGCCATGTTGTGAAGCATATTTCATTGTTGTTGTTGCTGTTTTTATTCGACACCAACAATATCAGTTACCACAACAACCACGTTCCAACAACAGCAACAAAAAAACGCGAAACACCATAAACGTGAAATTAACATTTGCATTAAATCGGCTCATAAAATTACCAAAATTGACAGTTGCTGATATTTATTACTTGAATTTAAATCCACTCCTTTGGTTTGCGTTTATTTCTTTATTTCGATTAACGAATTTCAATTTCAGCTGTGATTTTTTTTCTTCATAATCATTTTTGTGGTACGACATCGTCGTTCAATATGTCGGCTTATTATGGCTGCTTGACTGACTTTGTGGCTATAATTGGGTTTGCTTAAGGCTTTAAACCAGTTTCCAAATCAATAAATTATAATAAAGTTGTTTTCATAAATTATATGTTTTAATTTTATACTTTGTGGAAGACAGTGAGTGAGAGAGTATGTATTGGTATGGCTTGAAATGTTATGGATATCGCTGAGATTTGTGACCATTGTTGGTAAATGTAGAAAAGAAACAAAATAACTGAAATTCATATCAAGTTGGGCATGTTCAGGGAATGAGGGCAAGATATTCAAGTACATATATGTGGTAGGAGGAAGAAATATTTTAATACGTCAATAGTAAACATGTTTTTTGATTAATTTCTAGATACACATATGGATTGAACTCATTAGGAACATTTGTGCTATAAGCCGAACTAAGAATGAATTTCCAATCCTCTCTATTTATTGTTTTACTTTCACAATTTTCAATATCATGATCTGATCTGGGGCCGGATTCTTGTTCTATGAAAATTTGAAACGATAAATAGTTGCCTTATAAAATTTTTCATTTGACATTTATTGCCTTTATAAAAGTTTTCATTTCATTATAAACGTTTTCATAGAACAAGAATTGAGCCCCTGGTCTTCCCCTAGTTTACTGCATCGGTGGTACTTCTTGTGGATCTGTTTACAGAGATATAATGTGTTTCTTGGGTAAGGCCATGCTAGACATAACGGTCCAAAATCCCTGAAAAAACCTTCCGTGACCAACTTAAATGGCTGGTCAAACCTTCGCACATCGTAAGGTACATGTGATACTGTTTACAACGACATCGTTTTTTTTTCGTGGGCAAAACCATGATTCCTACATATTGACCCAAAATTGAAGTCTCCCTCGTCTCTTCTGGTAGAATGTGTATACATATGTATATCAAGAAAATTCACTAAAATTGTTTTTCCATTTAAAAAAATTCAAAAAAAAATTTTGATGCTACATCAATACTTTTTGGCACATAGATGAAGAAAAAAATCGTCATTGCAAATATGTTTTCGTAACTAACCTTGATCGTTGCGCGCAATAGATAAGACCGTTTTAATTTTAATAATAAGATAAAATTCTAAAAAATCGCGGTTTAATATAATAAGCGGTTGTATCCTATTACCGTTTACAAAATTTGTACCCTTTGCGATGATGGAAAAATACTTCTGAAATGTCTCAACGGATACGCGAAAAATCTAATTTTTTACAACATTTTACGTATTTACATATTTTTCAAAAATGGCGCTTGTACTTTCCAAAATATATTAAAAAATTACAACAGCAATAAAAAAGTATCAGTCGGCTTTGCCGACCGAGTTATACCCTCAGCCTGTGCGGATTGAACAGTTTTTTACCAAAAAGAAACGTATGTATTTAGGGGGTTTTCAAAATTTTGGGCATATGAACCGACAAAAATATGTATTGGATTAAAGCTCAAAATTGTCAAATTGTGTGACAGATATCGGTAGATATTGCTTTTGTACCATACTTGCCTACGAAAAGCATAATATCGCAAAAATGTTGAACAATTGTGTGGGTCGCTCCACGTTTTGATATAGTCCCCATAGAACCGTACATCCCGATTTTCGGTATTTTAAAAGTTTTAGATACAATGACCAAACGAAAGTATTCAAACTTGGTGGTTAGTCTTCGGCAGGGGTATCAAACATTCCAACAGAGAATTGTGGGTGTAGGTCCACGTTTTGATATAGCCCCCATACAACGGTACTTCCCGATTATCGGTATTTTGAAGATATTAGCCTCATTATTACACCGAAATTGCTGAAATTTGGTATTTAGTCTTCATTGGGGGCATAATACTTTCACCTTGAAATTTGTCTGCATAGGTCCACGCCTTCATATATCCCCCATAGGTCGGTATCTCCCGATTTTCGGTATTTCGGAGGTTTTAGCCTGATTATCACACCAAAATGGTATTAAGCCTTCGTTAGGGGGCTTATAACGTTCTACCAGAAATCTGTCGGTATAGGTCCTCGTCTTCCTATAGCCCCCATAGAACCGTGCCTCCTCATTTTCGGTATTTTGAGTGCTGTGGCCTTAAAATCCACCCGAAATGACTGAAATTTGGTGTTTAGTCTTCATATTGTTTGTGAGCATATTGAATATATCAAACTCTTGTCGTTATATATGAGAAATTTCCTTTAAAAACATTTTTGGACCGATGAGTGGTCAAAAACAGTCAATTTTTTGTAAAAAATCGAATTTTGACTTTCGCTGTTCACCATTTTTTTTAATTTATATTTTTAAAATTCTCTAGTTTTAAATCAAGATTATTATGTACTTAATAAGCCCACAAAAATATATGATGATCGGTTCATTCGTTTTCGCGCTATAACCAACACCGCAAAACGCTTTGTTAAAAAAGGGGGTATCCTCTGACTGAGGTGGTCGCAGAAAAAGAGAAATGACATGTTCGTCTGCAAACCTCTGCAGCTGGAACCTTTATACGTTTGAAGTACTCACTTTTCACAACTCCAACAGCAAATAATATCGATATACACTTTTATGCAATTCTTTTCCCACTCCATTAATTTTAAAATTTGGTTCACAAAATCCATTTACTAAGTACCACCAAACAAAATTTAATCTATGTTTCCTACATCCAAAGCAATCTTTATTTTAGAACGATAAATTACTTTATTAAAATTTTGCAGCATAATACAAGTTATTAATTTAAGTAAAATAATGACAAAAATACACATTTCCAACAATTATCGGATTTGAACCTTCACATAGACAAAACTACTCGACAAATTAATACCATAAATAAAATTCCTTCAAATTGAAATGTTTACTTTATATTCTTATCAATAAATTTGTATTCCGAAGTACTTGCCTTCGACCATTTTTGGCCACGGTCGTGACTCTGTGAGCCGCAAGGCGAACATGTTTCAAACAAATTCAAAACGGTTCGATAAGAGCTGTTAGACTATACTTTTCCCAATTTCAAACCTGATATATTCATGTAAGTAATATTTCTACATCCCTGGTTTAGAGCAATTCGGTTAGTCCCTTCTGGAACTATCGTACGATAAATTTTGAACGTTTGGGGGATAATTAACGGAAGGGGTAGACTGATATGGGCCATATTCGAACTTAAACTATGTTTTGATAAAATGTATGAGACCTAAAATTTGAACCAAATCGGTTGATTCTTCGAGAGTTGTCGTGCGCCCCAGCCATCCAGACAGACGGACGGACATGGGTTGGTTGGTTGGTTTACGTGGTGGCTATACTTTATAGCCTCAATTAGTATGTAAGAGATACCGTTTTGAAAAACCACACCACTCGTTCAGAGATTGCTATTTCGTTGTTGCATGTTGGCAGTTAAATCCAGCCTGATGAGTTAAGGAATCGCAGAAGGTCTCCCAGACCTACTTCTGTTATCTCTGTGATATCACGAAGGAACGGTTGTCTTAGAGCTTTGAATCGTCGTTGCATTTGTGCAGGGCAGGAACAGAGGAGGTGCTCAACAGTTTCCTCCTCTTCTTCATTCCCGCAGCTACGGCAGTGGTCATTGTGCGGTAGATTTAAACGTTTTGCATGGTTACCAATTGCCCAGTGACCGGTTAACACTGCAATAAGTCTTGCAAGGTTCCGTCGCGTTTTATTGATTAGGAACTTAGTTCGTTTGGCGTTGTATTGAGGCCACGTTAATTTTGATATCTTGCATGTTGCCGTTTTGTCCCATCTACTTTCAGCCAGTGATAGATAGTGTTTGAAGATATCCCCTTTAACTACTCCCATTGGAATTGCGACTGACGCCTTTGGGAGTTCGTTAGAGGCGGATCCTGCTCTAGCTAACTCGTCTGCTTTTTCGTTCCCAGCAAGTCCCTTGTGGCCCGGGATCCAAGTGAGAACTACTCTCGACAGACGCCCTAGTGTGGCAAGTTCTTCTTTACAATCTTTCACTAGCTTTGATGTGACAGCGTTGGATTTTAGTGCTAGGAGCGCCGCTTGACTGTCGACGAAGATTCCTATTGAGTTTGCTGTGTGATGCTGTGAAAGTTCAGTACAGGCCTCCTTTATTGAAAGGAGGCTTGAAAGACACTACAGTACTCAGGTAGCTTTGTAGATGTGTATATGTTTGCTTCTTCCGAAAACACACCGGATCCGACTCCACATTTCATCTTGGAGCCGTCCGTGTATACCTTAGTGTCATATGCTATCAATGGTGATCCATTACTCCATTCTCTTCTGCTTGGAAATTTGATTACAAAAGGCTGATCAAAATCCAATGTAGGTACGCAGTAATCAGCAGTGGTTGTTATTTCTTTCCGAAGTTTTTGAAGCATGCACGCATGTCCGTAAGCTCTGTCTCTCCACATTCCTAGAGCTCGGAGTCTTACCGCATTACATGTTGCTGTTGCTTTGATGTGTAAATCAATTGGCAAAATGTGCATCATTATATTGAGGGCTTCGGCCGGACACGTTCGCATCGCCCCTGTTGCCCCGATGCATGCAGATCTTTGTATGCTGTATAGTTTTTTCTGTGTTGTTTTCTTGTCAACTGCTGGCCACCACACTAGTGCTCCATATGTGAGAATTGGTCTGATTATGCTGGTGTACATCCATAACACCATTTTAGGTTTGAGGCCCCATCGGCTTCTAAACAATTTGCGACATGCGTAATATGCAACAGTTGCTTTGTGAGCACGGTGTTCCACGTTACGTTTCCATGATAGCTTTGAATCTAGGATGATTCCTAGGTACTTGGCATGATCTGATAGGGGTATTTCCTGACCTCGCAGTCTTGGTAGATTAGGTATTGCATATTTGGTCTTTGTGGTGAATAGCACCATCTCAGTTTTCCCTGGATTCACTCCCAGACCACATCTTGTGGCCCAAGTATCTAGCGATCTCAGGGCTCCGCTCATAATGCCACTTATTACGGTCGGAAACAAACCAGAGACGAGAATTACCACATCGTCCGCATAGGCAACCACCTTAATCCCCATGTGGTCAAGTTTATTGAGAATTTCATTGATGACAAGGAGCCAAAGTAATGGCGAGATAACTCCTCCCTGTGGAGTTCCTCTGTTCACGTGCTTTGACAGTGTACTGTTTCCCAGTGTGGCATTAATAACTCTGCTTTGCAGCATGGTGGTAATCCAACTACTGATGAGTGGTTCCACGCCGAAGTTATCTAGTGCTTGTTTTATAGCTGATGTACTGACGTTGTTAAAGGCACCTTCTATGTCTAGGAAAGCAGCTAAAGTAAATTGTTTGTGTTCTAAGGACTTCTCTATAGTCCTAACGACTTCATGTAGGGCTGTATCCGTCGAGCGCCCTTTAATATAAGCATGTTGGCTAGAAGATATGATGTTTGAGTTGTCCATCTTTTCTCGAATATACACGTCGATGAGTCTTTCGAGCGTCTTAAGTAGAAATGATGAAAGGCTTATTGGTCTGAAGTCTTTAGCATTTTCGTGACTACGTTTTCCTGCTTTGGGTAAGAAGACAACCTTTACCTGTCTCCAACTCGTTGCAACGTAGTTAAGGGATATACATCTACTATAGATGTATACTAGCCAGGGATTTATTATTTCCTCTGCACATTGTAGCATTTTTGGTATGATTCCATCTGGTCCTGGAGATTTGTAGGGAGAGAAGCTGTTTATAGCCCACGTGACTTTATTCGGACTTATTATCTTATCAACTTCACTAATGTTATTATCTACAGCTGTAGTGGGTCGCATTTCTTCGGTACTGTCCGAGCAGCCGGGGAAGTGCGTGGTAAGAAGGATTTCAAGAGATTCGGCTGAGTTTTCGGACCAGGTGCCGTTGTTTCTCTTTATATAGGTAGGATTCGAATGACCTTTTGCCATAACTTTACTTAGTCTGGCTGTATCTTTGGTATTTTCTAGCGATCCGCAAAAATCAACCCATGATTGCTTTTTTGCTTTGGCTATGGCTTTTTTGTACTCCTTTAGCTTATCCTTGTATGACTGCCAGGATCCGCTTTGGTAGCTGGCGTTGAAAGCTTTCCGTGACTCTTTACGCAGTTTAGAGAGTTGTCCACCATGGTGGATAGTGTTTTTTCGATCGTGTCATTGGACAGGATACTTTAAAGGCTGTGTCTAGTGATTTCTCCAGAATAGATACAGCTTTGTCAATACATGTTGTAGTGTCGCCTTTTTGAGGAGAGCTGGGAAGTTTATCTTTTAAAACCCTATTAAATTTCTCCCAGTTTGTTCTTTTGGGGTTGCGAAAGCAATTTGTTGGCGTTTCTTTTTCAGATATATTAAATAGTATCCAATTGTGATCTGAGAAAGAATTCTTATCGGATACCATCCAATTAGCAATTTCTATATGTCGTTTATCGGATACTAAGGTTAGATCAATGACATCTTGCCATCCCCTAAAGTTATCCGAGCTTGGAAATACAAATGTTGGGTTAGTACCTCTATTGCATATAGTGAGATTGTTAGTATTAATGAAATCTAAAACTGACTCACCTCTGTCGTTGATTTCAGAGCTACCCCACAGGGTATGTCTTGCGTTTGCGTCGCAGCCAATGATAACGGTGTTGTGTGTGTGTATGGCTCCCAAGGTGTCCAAGACCTCGCTTGGTGGTGCTTCCCTTGAGTGAGCCATATAACAGGATGCGATAAAAAACTGTTTACCATTTTTCAGTTCCACTCTTGCCACGGTGAAGTCCGCTGTACTATACTGAGGACACAGAAATGCATTTATGTTTCTTTTAACAATTAGACATGATCTTGGCTTACCTTTATCCTTCATGTATAATGTATTGTATTCTGTGCTATCAAGTCCCTTTACTTCATTCTCAAAGACGTATGGTTCTTGTATAATGCCTATGTCTAGATCCTCCTCCACCAGAAGGATCCTCAGGTTATCTGAAGCTACCCTAGAGTGCTTCAGATTGATCTGAACGACCTTAAGCATAGTTTTAATGGGGGGATGATGTGGATGGCCCCTCTAGCTGCATATTATCGAGCAACTTTTCGGCATCGTCGACGTCAACACCATCGTCTTCTCCGTTCGGGCCATGTGGGCGTAGTATCTTTACTTTGGCTTACCTTACGCCAAAGAACAGTTTGTTGCCTAGTCTCTCCAGTGCCTCTACTCCGACATGGGTAAATCGACTCAAAATTGTCTGAAATAGATTTCGTCCAAACATACTTAGGGGGTGAAATCATTATTCCGATAATCTCGTTGGACTAAATAGTGAGGGTATAAACAAATATTAAACGATTTTTAGAAATAGTTTTCGGTGATTTTTATCGAATCGATCAATTAAAAAAGGCCAATATTTCGATGTACTACATTACCTTACCATTACTTTTTACCATAGGTACCACAAAAACTTCAAGACCCCGTACAGCATTGTAATTGTAAACAATTTAAAACCCCGGAAATCCTTCTTTCATGATTTGAAAACTTTTCTATCATGATTGCGACATTTTGTAACATGGAATGTAAATGTAGTTCTATGCAAGGAAATCACAACAATAAAAAAACACTTTTATATGAGGCAGTATTTCAGTTATCTAACCGCTATATTCATGTTGGTTTTCAAGTTTATTTTCCGAAATATGTCTCCTAGAAATAAAATATAGACCAAAAATTGAATTTAGTTATTTTTCCCACTAAAGCTTACCCGCTAAGAACTATCCACTCATTAGCCAAAATTCTTGGCAAAATTCTTACCTCGTGTAAAAATCTGTCAGTATTAAACTATAACTGCGAACTCTGTAGTCGTTATGGTTACTATACACACACAAACTGTGGAATTTCTGTATATACTAGGCTGTAAATCTGGTATCTGAGCACGTACATCAACATAATTGGCATCTATGGAAAGGTCGAGAGATCGTCTTTTAAAAATAAGTTAAGTGGTCGTAATGTGTCTACCAGGAATATAAATAAGATATAAATTATTTTTTTTTTCCAATTTTCACACAAAAGTTTCGGTCCATTTCACCCGCTAAAAACTATCTGATCATCATGTAAAATTGCAAGCTTCTTTTCCGTTATAAGCTCACACCTTATCGGACTATGATTGCGACCTACAGAGCAAATATAAATTCGGATAAATATTTTGTTTTTGGTCCATTTCACCCCCTAAATATTTCTCGATCATCACCAATAAAAATAGAGATCTATTCGGTCCATAATTGCGGCGTGGAGTTTGATTACAATTTTAATGGACAGACGGAGGGACGGACGGACACACATCTCAAAATCGCTTTATCTCGTCAAGATATGAAGATTGGTATACCACATTGGGGGTCTCCGACGAATATTTCGCGGTGCTACATGAATATTTACCAAAACAAACTTATAATACCCTTTCCAAATGTTGGTGTAGGGCATAATTAAGAAAATTAAAATTCGAGAAACGAACATTCCTTCTCGTGTAATTTCATTTAATTCCAAAACAAGTGTAAAATAGAACACTTTAAACTTATCTTCTCCAAAAAATCGTTTTGGCCTGCAATCTATCAGGCTGTTTTGCCGGCAGAGATATACCCTCAGCCTGTGTGAATTTGAGACTTTTATCTATAAACAGACCGAATGTCGACTACATAACCGAAATACTTTTCCTAAAATTACATATTTAGGGGGTTTTCATAATTTTGTGGCCTCTTTCCGGAAGTATGAAAAACATACAGCTTCTTTATCTTCGCGATTATGGACATCCGGCTTATGTGACTCTCAGGTTATTGCTGGATATATATTACGTTTCTTTGTTGTTGTTGCGATTTATTCAACCATTGAGCGATGAGGAAAAGAAAAAATGGTATGAAATAATTTTGTTCTTTTTGCGACACAGACAGAACATATTTTCTTCAGTTTCCCTAGGACACTCCTTGAGTAAAGACGGTAAACCGAGTGAATAAATCAGTGTTTTGTGTTTTCTTAAAGAAATGGTGCTTTTTAGCAAATTAAATGCCTAATACATTTTATAATTGGACATTTTATAATTGAATA
Source organism: Musca autumnalis (assembly GCF_047663935.1). Classification (NCBI taxonomy): domain Eukaryota; kingdom Metazoa; phylum Arthropoda; class Insecta; order Diptera; family Muscidae; genus Musca; species Musca autumnalis. The sequence goes on from NW_027412088.1 coordinate 76,417,334, forward strand.
AAAAAGGTGAACGGAAATATTTTATTGGACAAGGAAGAAATCACATTTAATATTGGTAATAACATTAATACAATTTTCATATACATACATGCATAGTTTAGAAATATGGATATACCTATTTATTACATTAAACATTTGATTCCAGATGCCGATTTTCCGTTGATGATTTCAATTTTGAGGACAATGTGTTTTATCTCACAACTAAGAAGAAGCGTTTAACGACGTTTCTATATTTTATAATAAATAGTTTTTATCTATTTTTCTTTCTAAAAGTGTGACACTATTTCTTGTATTTGAAATTTTGTATGTAACTTCGCGTCTTTTGTTGCTTTTGTGTTTGGTATTTCTATGCATATCTATACAATAAAAACCACCACCACTTATAAATGTATGTATGTGTTTGTGGATTTTGGGTTCGTATTTATATTTCCTCTAAACAAAAATTTGTTTGCACCCACTCAATGAAATATTTGTTTGCACCCAACGAGATACTTGTTTGCGCCCAAACATATATGTGTTTACAGGACCAAAACATATGTTATGTTTGGGACTGTTGCAAACATATATATGTATGTTTTCTGCAAAACATGTTTGGGACATATGTTATAGAGGGGTTTTTTCCTCCGTGTACGAATGTACATACACCCAGCTCAAATGTAACAAAAAAAAAAAGCCATGACTTTACAGAAGACGCAAAAAAACGTTTTATTATGAAAGCTGTTTTATAGTAGGGCTAGCATTTCAGGTACTATGAACCGTGTACGAATTGTAGTAAGAAATGAAACCAAAACCGCGGAAACGCTTGGTTTTTGGATCCTTCATTACAACAACAACTGTAATGTTACTCCATTTTCTGAAATGTCATTTCTGGAATAGGATCGTTATTTTTAAACGTAGAAGCTTGACACTTTGCTTTTAGCTTTATGTATCAGATTCAATTAGATTTGAGTAACGTCTTTGGTAATTTCAGGTGACGTTTTGTTTATTTTCTGCTATAACACATTTCCACACTTTTTTATAAGGGCATTAAACACGTTTCTTATTTAGAATAGAGACGTTTCAATAATAGCCATAAGATCGTAACCATACAAAAAATCAAATATTAAAATTCTCTTCAAATTTTTGTTTCCACACGAGTTAAATATTGTTTAGCTAATTAAATAATTTCCATAATAATTTATAGCTACGCGCTACAAAATTTATATCATTTTAATGAACTTAATTTGCAAATGAGTTCATAAAAATAGTGTTTTTTTAATCATATTGTCAAATTGTAAATCTGCATAACAGGATATGGTCACGCTAGCGAATTTCTTAAATATTTTGTTTATTTATTCGAATGTTGGTAATCCTAAAAATGGCTAACAACATTATTCCAGTCATATCATAAATTATTGATAAAGAAATAAGGTTGAATGTATGTATGTATGTATGTGGTATTTTTATTATTTTGCATAATATTTTTTTAGAAAAACACGTTAGTTATCATTCTTTGTCTTTGATTTGGTATTTGCTAACAACTAATATTGTTACTAAATATAATTCTGGCCTAGGCAATAATAATTGCTGCCAGGCTCCATCTGATATTTCCGTTGGAAAGCTGAACGTACTCAGTATGGTTGGACGATGTGTTGCGTTTTTTACAGCGTCTTGATAAATCAATTTGCCAACAAATGAAATTAACTTGTGAACATTTTCGTGAGATAATTTTTCACTTCTTTCGACGTAGATTATCAGGACAAGAGTGTATCGATAAACTTATATCTTTGTATAACAATGAAGGACCAATCGTGACCGACGCTCGCTCAAAGTCGAAGGTCAACGGCAGTTGTGCCAGAAAACATAAATGCCGTGCGTGAACTGACAATACAAGCTCGTCATATGACATTCCGTGGGATAGATACATCCTATGGTATACGATATTGCATGAACACGGGATCTAACGGGATAGTCCAGTTGGATACCGTGTCGATCGGTGCAAGAAATTTCTAAAGAAAAAGCTCTTCAATCACAGTTCCCGTATGAGACAGACCTTTTGCTGGGAATTGAGACTTTCATCTATGGCAGTTATAGCCCGCTTGTTTACACTGTGATTGGTCTAAAGTGGAACTAGATACTGTAACCTTGGAACTAGTTACTGTAACCGATACCGAACTAGCTCATCTTGCTAGCGGTAGGCAACAACACAGACGAAGACATAAATAATTGGAGCAATGCTGACGGTTATAGGAAATTATGTCTGCGTATGTGTTGGTGCCCATGACTGATCAATGAACCGATCGAATACTGACAAACCAAAATCCGTTTTTTATACCCTCAGCCTTTATTTTAGAGAGGGTATATACACTTTGATACGATGAAAATGTGCCTCATCGAAATAATGGTTTTAGACCCCAAGTATGTTTGGACGAAATGTGTTTCAGACAATTTGGAGTCGATCTAGCCATGTCCGTCCGTCTGTCTGTCTGTCCTGCTGGCTGGAACGCACGATAACTCGGTCCACCCCTTCGGGTACCTCCCCTCAAAAGTTCGAAAATGTTCGAACATTTTGTGCGCACGATAACTCTTGAACCGATTTGGTCTATATTTTGCACATCGTGAAATTTCTACTAGACTTAGATAAGGTTCCAATATGGACTCAATCGGTCCACTCCTTTGGGTACCTCCCACACAAAATGTTGGAAAAGTTCAGTTTAGGAGCTGCTCTCGGATCGCTTTGATTTTTTTTGTAACAACTTGTATTCACTCCCCTCTATACGACAGTATAAGATTTATCAGGGGCAAGTCCATACTTCCGGAGAAAATAGTCTGAAAGGTGCAAACAAAACCCCTATGACAGCGTGTGTAGTGGTTGGAGCGCAAGATAAATCTCGAACGGATCTGCCGATTTACTCCAAAATTTGGCCTTCGTAATATTTTGTTTAAACTTAGTTTAAGTTCGAAGAAAAGCCATATCGGTCCACTACTTGTGGTACCTCCCCCGCAAAAGTTCAAAAATGTTCGGAAACATTGTGTGCACGATAACTCTTGAAGGGAGTGACCGATTTGGTCCATACTTTGTACATCATAATATATCTACCAGATATAGATCAGGTTCGAATATGGACTATATTTGTCCACTCCTTCGTGTAACTCCCACACAACATTTCGTATAAATTCTTTTTGAGACCTGCTTCCGAATCAATTAGTTTTTTGTTGAAGCAACTTGCATTCACTGCCACAAATACGAAAGTATAAGCTTTTTCAGGGGCAAAGAGTCTGAGAGGGGTTAAGAGTCTGTTCGAGGATTCTGTGGAAATTTTTACCGAAGGTTTAATAGTGGCCCTGTTTACAGCGATATTATTTTTTTAGCAAGTATGGTAAAAAAAAGTCCTATCTAACGATATTTCCGCAAATTTTTTTATCTTTAATCCACTCCATTTTTTGCCGGTTCATACGTTGTTTTATTTCAAAAATTGTTTACTTGGATGATTTTCAAATTTGCTGGCCTTTTTGGAAGGTATTTACTTGCCGAAAATATATTGGGGTTTTTGAAATTTTGTGGCCTTTTGATAATTGTCGTTATGTAGGCGGCTATACTATATGGACCAATAAAACAATATTTTTAGACGAGAAACCGAATGACAACTGATTTAACTAAATGACATAAAACACTGCCTATGTTAACAACTTTTGATACAGATATTTCCTGTTCATAAAAAACCGATACAGTGCTGCTCAAAACATTTGCAACTAGAATGACTAGTTCATATTTTATGTAGTTCTGAGGTGGTTTGTGGTTTTGAAATGCAATTTTTTTTGTAGATTGATTGTTTATTGGATCCTTTTTAAATATTAAAAAATTAATTTGCAAAAATTGCACTTATTTTACAAAAAATATTCAATGCAATGCTCGAACTCACTTTTGGTTCTGCTCAAAACATTTGCAACTGAGAAAATTTGATTCAAAATCTGAAGAAATTATTTTTGTTTTGATAATATATTGTGAATTAAACATTTTATTTATTATCTGGAGACATCGTAAAGTAAACCAGTTAAATAAATAAATTAATATATCCTTTGGAATCCTGTGCTCTAAGGATAATTGTTAAATACCAAGGTTTTATTCGATATTTAAAAGTATAGAGTCCATATTAGAGTACCGGACCTCCTATATGAATTTAGATTACCTAAGTTGATCGGGTCCGATAAGAACTTAAGCATATTTGCATAAAATTACTAGTTTTACGTGGTTATATATACGTTTAGAAGCGGTATTATGTCAAAAAATTCTGTTATACGACACTTCTGGAGTGTACATGGTGCGATTTTGACATGCTATCTTTCCGGTTAGTTCTTGGATCTGTTAAATATCTCGACCTCATGCATCCTGTACCATTTCTGTCCATTAAAATAACTTTAGGGCAATATAAAACACCTCCTACATTTTGGGTCAACTTGTTCGTATACGGGGGCAAATTTCATTGTCCTTCGTTCTGGTGATCAGTCAAATTTTTTTCAAATCATATAACTAAAATATTGATTTAAATCGAAGAGAAGTACTCGGTTTCACTACTCCAAAAACATAACCACACATTTCTTGCATAATTTCTATGAAAAATTCAATTTTTCCAGGAATTTACTGTTTTCCCAAAATTTGCCTATTTTGGTATACCGGTATCCTTGGTATGTATCGGAGGTGTTTGTATAGATTTATCGGTGTCAAGTCTTTTTTTAACATCTGTTGATGACCTCTGAGAGATCTGCTTAATAATTCGTATAATTATTTAGTCATCCCCTGCAGTAGATGTTCTTGTCCTCGCATCTCCTTCCCATCTTATGGCGATTTTAGTTCTTTTTACGCGGTATCCAGATCTGTTTTAGATATTGTGATGTTCATATGTTTACTTTTGGACCACGTTGGATCCACAATTTTCAAAAATTACTATTTTAGCAAAGCGTTGTTAAAAATTTCTGGCCATAATTTAAGTTTTTCTTAAAAAATTAGACATGTCTTGTTTTCGGTATGCTTGTCTATCAGAAGTAAACATATGTGGGATAAAATGTACTCCTCATGAAAGCTTTTTGCCCCTTCTTCTGATTAAAAACAATTTGATGCCAATCAATACAAAAAAATTCGCCAAAAAAAAACTAATAGATATTCGTAACATGGAGTTGCAAATGTTTTGAGCAGGCAAAAACATGTGTTCCTCCGATATTTCACACATTTTTGAAACAAAACTGTTTATAACTGAATAATCTTTTTTAAATCTTGAAAATATGGTCAATAAAAAATCACATAACAAAAACAAACATATTTCAAAACTCAAAATGTCCCTAAAAATAGACTGAATGTGATATAGGCATCTGAGTTGCAAATGTTTTGAGCAGCACTGTATGTCAAATTATAGCCAACTCAGTTGGTAAACGTGGCAAAAACCTACGTGAATACAGTTATAAAAATATCGAAATGTCAAATTTAACGTATTTGAAAATTTGTCTTTTTCCATATTTTTTATTTTCGCGGAAAATCAAAAAAATTACAAAAATCAAGTAGATTCTTCAAGAACTGCGGATGTGCCTCCACATTCTATTTTGCATAAAATAGCCATCTTACTCACGTATCTCTGTAATTTATGACACGCGTTTTCGCAAATATTATAACCGCGTATAAAGGATTTCATTTATGTAAAAATTTTTTAAGAAAATGGTGGTTTAGTATGCGGATTTTTCAAAATATATTATTCCTGATTTTCCTGAATGGACTTCCGGTTTTAGTGAATGGATTCGATAGCGGAAGGGCTCATTAGATCCGTCGCGTAAAAAAACTAAATTCACGCGGGGTTCAAAGGAAATTGAATGATACTTGTAAAATTTAAACGCAAAACATAGGTATTTAAAGAAAATTTACGCATCAAATTTTGGCTTTTAGAATTCAATTACTAGGATACTGCTTCAAAATGTGAGCGTCAATTTTAGGTGGATGCAGTGGATATATCGAAAAATCATACACGAGTATCATGTTGCTCGTGGAGTATTCTGTCATTCTTTCTTTGGGCATAGGTCTATCAATTGTAAGGTTAAGCCAGAAATCGGAAGGGAACATAAAAAAACTCGTTGGCTTCAACCCATTTTCACTCATTTTTCTACACTGATGCCAACACAGCTTCCACGAAAATTAATTTTAATTGTCGACAATATGGGATCCCTCCTAAACCACTTCATTTTAAAGAATTTCAGTTATACTTAATGGAATATGTTAACATTTCGCGAATTCTGAATGGGTGAAACTCGGATACATCGATTTAAAACATTTTTGGTTTTTACCATATATCGTCCAATTTTTTTGGAAATCGCGTTTTTGTTACACGATGATAGTACAAGTCAAAACACGTCGTATGATACAACGAGAATGGTAGTATGTCGCGTTTTTCTATATGTTTTGCCCTTGTCGGAAAAGTTCGTAAGTCCACAAAACGTACAAATTTGAGTACGAAAAGATCTCAAGTCCACAGGAAAATGCATACATTTAAAGAATACTACAGCACAAAAAAATGTACATTTCAAATCTATTTTCCCCTATAAGAGAACTGATTATGAACGATGGACTTCTGACTTTTTCATTGATACAAATTGGGATGCTGTATGTGTTCAAATACCTCATATATTGAAAAATTTGATAATAAAATCAAATTTTTTACTGTCGTATTTCTTACTTAACTTTATCAACTGGTAATTTGTGGTTTCTCTAGGGAAATTTATTCACATAACGAGATTAGTTTGTATTCTGAATTCAATAAAGTAATACCTTCTAACGGACGGGTAAGTCCAATCTTTATATTTTTAAACTAAGAAGACATCATGGTTTTTGCTAACAAAGAGCAGTATGAATTTGGAATGGAATTGGACGATGGTGTCATGGGTCTAGTTCTAGTTTTCCTGGTGATTCTGAAAGCTCTGATGATAAACTTCCTAAACACAGGAAGACATTACATGCTGAAGATTTTACATGGTTTGCAGACAAAAACAAAAGATGCAGTTATTTGGCCGGCAGAAATACTTGGGAAGACAAAAAAAGGACACAGCTACCGATGTAGCTAAGAAACCACATACATTAACGGAATTAATCATGAAATTTAATGTTTTATATTAAATATTAGCAGAACCGGACCACGTTGCTGGCCCTTGAAACAGTTTATGTTACCTTTTCTAATGTCTTATGCAAGTGACTATCAATAACAAGTAAGAACGTCGCGACGTTAAATTCGGCCAGGCCGAACTTGTTATACCCTCAACCATGAGTTGTATTGTATTTTACTTCAATAAGTTTCCTTTCGGTAAAACAATGTGGCTAACCTTCAAAATACCGAACTTCGGGACCTATATAGACAAATTTACGGGAGAAAGTTTTATACCTCAAACGAAGAATAAATACCAAATTTCAGCCATTTCGGAGGAATATTGAGACCATACCTTCAAAATACCGGAAATAGGGAGGAACCGTTCTATGGGGGCTATATGAAGGCGTCAATACCAAACGTTCTAGAAGTAATAGAAACTTTTATACCAAATCACGAAGATCTATCTTAAAAAGTCATGGTTATACCGACTTAGAATTTTACTCTGATCAAGAATATATATCATTTATAGGGTCTCCGCTGAATATATCGATATGTTACAAACTGAATGACAAATTTAACTATACCCTCCATATTATGGTGGAGGGTATACAAATCTTCAGAAATGTTGGTGTCGATATGCAATTTTAACATACCGCCAAAGCGATTCGTGAACACTTCCTAAACTGAACTTTTCCGAAATTTTGTGTGGGAGGTACCCGAAGGAATGCACCGATTGAGTCCATATTGGAACCTCATCTAAGTCTGGTAGAAATTTCACGATGTGCAATGTATGGACCAAATCGGTTACTTCAATTAAGAGTTATCGTGCGCACAAAATTTTCCGAACTTTTGTGGGGGAGGTACCGGAAGGAGTGGACCGATATAACCCATCTTCGAACTTAAACTAAGTTTGGACAAAATATTGCGAAAGCCAAATTTTGGACCAAATCGGTTCAACCGTTCGAGAGTTATCGTGCGCACCAGCCATACAGACAGACGGACGGACATTGCTAAATCGACTCCAAATTGTCTGAAACACATTTCGTCCAAACATACTTGGGGTCTAAAACCATTATTTCGATGAGGCACATTTTGCCCGTATGAAAGGGCACAGGTGAAACCGCTCCTCCGAAATTCAACAAAATATATAGCCTACTTCCACCAAGGGACATCCCTGTGCATAATCTGAAAATTACATGGACTAAGTATTTGGGGTCGGAGATTCAACAACCGTTGCCTCGCAAATTAATATTCTGACCGATGCATTCATAATTTGCAAAAAGACGTTTTTTAAAATATAGGGCCTGCCTCCGCCCCCTCAGAAATTCGAAAAAATATAAAGCCTATTTTCACCTCTGTTGTTCTTCGTATATTCTCCGAAATTTTCAAAAAAAAATCTGTTCAGCCGTGTTTGAGTTTATGCTGAACATACAAATATACACACATTGTCCTTTATATATGTATGTATAAGATTTCACCCAAAAGTTTTGGTCCATTAAAACCGCTAATAATTATCTCATCACCATGTTAAATTGCAAGCTTATTCTTATTCAAATCATTCTTAAAATTTCGCTCCGATCGGAATATTACTGCGATCTACAGGACAAATTGGTCGGATAAAATTGGTCCATTTCACACCTTTCGATCATAACCAACATCTAATGGTGTCACTTCTGGTCGGAACCCGACCTCTCCACAAAATTTCGTGACGATCGGTCCAAACTTGAGCCTGGAGTTTTATTACAATTGTTAATGGATGGACGGACACACATAGCTAGATCGCTTTATCTCGTCAAGATATGAAAAAATTGCAAGGGGAAGGAGTCTACGACGAATACTTCGCGATGTTACACGAATATTGGACAACACAAACTAATAATACCCTTTCCACATTTGTAAAGTATAAAGGTATGTCGATAAGAAAATGAATGCGCAAGAAAAACTACCAAATTTGAGTGTGTTTTTTCAAATTTGTTTTTTGTTTTGAAGCAAAAGCAAAGGCAATAATATTTCCAAAACTAAAGTTTGGGTGTGTTTCATGCGCACACATTTTCGCTTCGAAATATGTACATAAAAAGGGGGTAAATAGTTTATTTTAAAAACAACCGTAAATTGTAGGAATAGGTCGTAGGTCCCTACAAAAATACAAAACTGTACAAGGAAAAGGTCGTAAGTCCAAAGACATCCAATTATCTCCCAAACGCGACGGAATTTTATCAAACAAAGTACAGGTATTGAAGCGAAATAAATAAACGAAGAATACTGCCTTTACCACCATAATAAAATCTTTAATACAGAAAGCACTAGAATGTTTTTCTTCCTCCTGACAAATTTATTGAGAGGGACTTACGACTTTTTCCGACGGAGCAGACGATATGTATATTGTTGATCAGGATAAAATTCTGAGTCGATATAGCCATGTCCGTCTGTTTTAATCACTATAGCGTCCAAAATAATTGAGCTAGAACGATATATTTTTGCACCAAAGTGCCTTTGATGGTACCTCTTGATTTTCGGTATTTTTGGGTTTTTAGCTAGAATTTTAGACCGAACTAGCTATAATTTCATATTTAAGGTTCATAGTGGTCACAACATTGCTCCAACAAAAAATGTCAACATAGGTCCATGTTTTGGTATAGCATCCATATAACGGTACTTCCCGATTTTACAAATTTAGAGTGTTTTTGCTACAACTTTTAACCAAACTAGCTGTAATTTGACAAAATTGGCAACAAATGCCCCATATAAAGGTACCTCCCGATTTTGGTGTTTTGAGGATTTTAGCTAAAACTTTTAATCGAACTAGCTATAATTTGACATTTGAAGTTATCGGTGATCACAAAATTTATTCACTAACAGTACACAGGTCCATGTTTTGGCATAGCCCCCATATAACGATACCTTCAGTTTTTCGGTTTTTTTGGGTGTCCTTGCTACATTGTTTTACGTAACTACACGTAATTGACAATTGAGGTTCCCTGCAGTTACAAAGCTTTTCCACCAAAAAATGTCAAGGTAGGTCCACACTATGATATAACCCTCATATAAAGGTACGCCCTGATTGAATACATTTTTCAGATTAGAGAATTTAGTCATTTGGGGTATCCGCGGTCGAAAAATTTTTACACCTAAACTTGTGGACAGGAAAGAAACTCAATATTCCATTTTAGTTAAGAATGTGTTATTGTGGAGGGTATAAAAAGTTCGGCCCGGCCGATCTTCACGACTTTTTACTTATTTTGTTCAACTTTCATGTTTTTGTCTCGGGAAATATGGACTTCTAAAAAAATTACAAATTCAGTATTGTGGGTAAAATTTGAACAAAAATGTATTAACAGTTTTTACGAACTACGTCAGAACCATAGATTTCCTTGCAGAAAATAAATAACGGTACCCCCCACACTCCTCTCAATTACATGTTTTGGAACGACTTTGTTCATGAAACCCATGTAGTTGGCCACAAGCAACAATACCAAGATTTCCGCTTTAATTTGCCCTGAAATTATTATATTATTTAAATACAAACCCTATGTGTCTAATTAAATCTAACGTACCTCTACAATTATACGCAATTATTTTTAATTGAAATTACCAGCTAGCAAGACCTTTCAATTGACACAGATTTTATGTAGCTCCCCACTCTCTCCTACATACCCAACACAACTATGAAATTCAATAAACAAATTAATTGTATTTCTATTAATTACAGCAATAAGGCTAATATGAAAAGTTTCCCTCTTCAGTTTAATTAATGACAATTTAACGGAAATGACATGAACTTGGGTCAATTGTCCTCTGCAGGATAATATCAATGGAATACATACAATATGACGTCAAATGAATACCGCTTATTATTTCAAAGGAAAATTCCGAACTAATGATATTAAAGTTCTTTCACTTTAAAGGTGTTTACCAGAGCTATGTATGTACATAACCAACCCAAAAAAACTGTAATTGAATTTTCTTGTCATTACGAAAAACGAACAACAACAGCAACAACAAATGGTGTTATGCATATTTGAAAAACACGCACATCAAACGCACTGAGGAAATTACAGCCTATTTAAGGTAATAACTGAATTAATTAGTGTACAAGAACAACGACGACAACACATCAACAAAAAGTATATAATAATCCATATTAAAATAGAAGCAGAAACCTAATTAAGTGAAATGAAACAAATTAAATTAATTTCGAAAAAGTGTAGGAAACGGAAATGAAGAATACAACACTAAGCCAACATAGCCAATAGAGAGAGTCGTGAATAAAAAATGCTATACACATGACCAGTATTTGTTTCTTGGTATACATGTGTATAGCAACTTTTGTGTGTGTGTGTGTATGTGTTTGTAGTTAATTAATAGAAACCCTTGTATTAAGCCTAATACTATTTACAACCACCAAATATTAACATTAATATGAAGCCATTGTTATTTCCCAAACTCATAAATTTTGAACAGCCATATTGTTGTCCGAACTGGGAGTGGGAAACCCTCTCTTGAGGAAATAATTAGAAAATATGTTTCAATATCATGTCAAAGACTAATTTAGTTCAAATAGAAACTAATTAGAAAAGAAAGTGTAATAGTAGTCATTAGCGAATGAAGCTTTAAATCATTGAGAATAATTATTTTATTTATTTGTAATTAAAAAACTATGGCTGCAATTAAACTTCAAGTATTCATGGGTATGTATGTATGTTTGTTATGGTATAGTATCGTTATGAGAAAATAAAATAAAATCTGGGTGAAAATATGAATATTTTGTAATCTTTTTATACCCTCAGCCTTTATAGACTAATATAAACTCTGATACGACTAAAAATGTGCCTCATCGAAATAACGGTTTTTGAGTATGTTTGGACGAAATTCATTTCAGCTAATTTGGAGTCGATTTAGCCATGTCCGTCTGTCTGGCTGGCTGGTGCGCACGATAACTCCCGAACGAATCAACCGATTCGAAAAACCAAATTTTGGTTATAGTAATATTTTGTCCAAACTTAGTATAAGTTTGAAGACGGGCAATGTCGGCCCACTGCACAGTGTCCAATTTTACGAAAAACCTGGCCAAAACTCTAAAAATTAATGAATTTTGACCTAACTTTGGGTTCTTATGTTGTTCGGGTCTCTGCTTTCATTATACCCTACACCAATATGTGGGGATGGTATTATAAGTTGGTTTTTGGTCAAAAAGTTTGTAACGCATCAAAATAGACCCATACTTATATATACCAAAATGAATGTCTCGACGAGCTGAGTCGATCTGGCTATGTGTGTCGGTCTGTCCGTCTGTCCATCTAGCATTGTAATCACGCTACAGGTCGCAATTTTGATCGGATGGTCACCAAATTTTGGGTGTTGATGAAGGTCCCTGAGGGGAACAAGCCTATTGATTTTGGTCGGATAATATTCAGGACTGCCATAGGACTATCCTTTATCGTAATCCAGATATGAGGGATCTTACAATAAATTTTAAATGTATTTAGGTATTTCATCTAATATTATAAGCATTACACAGGCATAAAGAGCTCACTATTTCTTGCAGCCTATGTAGAAGTCATCTATGGACAGGTCAAGTACCGACTATACAATCAAAATGCCCTGTTGGGGGGTACACTGGAACTTTAGCTTATGTCCAACATATTTGGTGGGGTAATTATATACATATGTATATGAACCTATAACCATAGATACTAAAATACATTTAATTAGGATAGTAAAAGCTTAAGATAGTGTAAATATGTAAATAAACATCAAATCGAATAAAAATTTATTTAAATACAATTTGGCAAACTTTTTTCTAGATCAAATTTCGTTACAAATTTCATCAAAATTAGACGTTCTTACCGTAAATGGTGCAACAAATACCTAAAATCGAGTAAAACAAGTAAAAAAAATATACCCTCAGCCAATGTGAATTGAAACTTTTATCTACGGACAGATTGAATGTATTTAGGGTCTCTTCAGAATTTTGTGGCCCTTTTTGAACATTTGAACTTGCCGACAAAAATGTGGATTAGGAATTAACACAAATATTGAACTTTTGTGGGGGAGGTACCCTTAGGTAGGACCGATATGGGCCCATGAAACTAAGTTTGAATAAAAGATGGCGAAGACCAAATGTTGCGCCAGAACAGTTCGAGAGCAACATATGGTGATATAGGGTTTTTTACACCTTTCGGGAAATATGGACCAAGAAATATGGACTTGCCCCTGAAAAAACTTTTACCGTCGTAATGCAGGTAGCGAATGCAAATCGAAATTTTGTGTGGGAGGTACCAAAAGGAGTAGACACATATAGTCCATATTCGAACCTGGTCTATATCTGGTAGATATATTTGGATGTGCAGAGTACTGATTACATCGGTCACTCCCTTCAAGAGTTATCATGCGCATAATATTTCCGAACATTTTTGAACTTTTGTGAGGGAGGTACCTGAAGGAGTGACCGATATGGTTTATCTTCGAACTTAAACTATGTTTGGACAAAATATTACGAATGACAAATTTTGGGCCGAACTGGCTGATCCGTTCGAGATCTATCTTGCGCTCCATCCACTACACACGGTGTAATGGGGGTTGTTTTGCACCGTTCAGGCTATTTTCTCAGGAAGTATGGACTTGCCCCTGATGAAACTTGTACCGCCGTATGGGAGGCAGCGAATACAAGTTGTTACAACAAAAATCAAAGCGATTCGGGAGCAGGTCCTAAACTGAACTTTTCCGAAATTTTGTGTGGGAGGTACCCGAAGGAGTGGACCGATTGAGTCCACATTGGAACTTCATCTTAGTCTGATAGAACTTTCACGATGTACAAAGTGTAGGCCAAATCGGTTACTCCCTTCAAGAGTTATCGTGCGCAAAAATTTTTTAACATTTTCGAACTTTTGTGGGGGAGGTACCGGAAGGAGTGGACCGATATAACCCATCTACGAACGTAAACTAAGTTTGGGCAAAATACTACAAAAGCTAAATTTAGGACCGAATCGGTTGCTCCGTTCGAGAGTTATTGTGCGCACCAGCCAGCCAGACAGGGCGTGAAACATATGTAAAATCTTCAAAATTCCGAAAATCGGGAGGTACCGTTATATGGGGTCTATATCAAAACGTGAACCTATGTCCATAATTTTTATCGTTTTTGTAAAGTGAAAACCCCGCATCTCAAAATTCAACCAATTTGGTTGATAAGTTTAGCTAAAATATTCAAAATACCGAAACATTAAGAAGTACCGTTGCATGGGGACTATCCCAAAACGTGGACCGACCTTCCCAATTTTTTGCTCTCGACATTGTCAGTAAACTATAAATATTTATACCAATATTCATCTGCCAACTCCTTTTATATTTGGCCACTGTTTATTTGAACTTGCGACATATTGCAGCGTTTTTTGAGGTTATGCGCCCTTATCTCGGGAACTATGGACTTGCCCTCGAACAAAAATTACAATGACGTAACGGGGGCCGCACGATCGTAAGGTGCAACTAAACTACACTTATTTCAAATGTTGTGTGGGAGGTACCTGAAGGAGTGGACCGATATAATCTATATTCGAACCTGATGTATGCCTAGAGGTAGTATTACCATATGCAAAGTTTGGTTCAATTCGGTTACTCCCTTCGAGAGATATCGTGCGCACAAGTTTTGCGACGATTTTTGAACATTTGTGGGGGAGGTACCTGAAGGAGTGGACCTATATGGCCCATCTTCGAACTTAAATCAAATCTGGACAAAATATTCCGATACCCAAAATTTGAACCGAATCGATTGATCCGTTCGAGAGTTATCGTGCGCACCAGCCAGCCAGACAGACAGACGGACGGACATTGCTAGATCTACTCAAAATTGTCTGAAACGGATATCGTACAAACACACTTGGAGTCTAAAACCATTATTTCAATGAGGCACATTTTTGGTCGTATCAAAGTGTAAATACCCTCTTTAGCCTAAAGGCTGAGGGTATAAATATTTTTATTTATTTCAAATATTTATTATAATAAAAAATTACAATAAAATTATATAAAAAATAGCACTAGCATCTAAGGCTATCGGCTAAAAGGGTATAAATATATATGGGAGCTATATCCAAATCTGAATCGATTCTTACCAAAATAAATAGGTTTCGTCCTTTGGCCAATAAAATATATTACCCAAATGCGACCTGTACAAATGGACATGCGTAAATAGACTGAGAAAGTGAGTCTATGTAGATCATCAAAAGAGACTATAGGTCAATTTCACTTCCTTTTGCATGTTACAAACTAACGCACGAAGACATAATCCTCCTTAGCACAGTGTGGTGCCGGCCTAATTTTGACCAGTAAAAGTTATGTTTAATCACTCACTGTTCATGCTGCCAATATCTTATACCAAGAGTTCACTATAATGCTGCTTTCAAGTCCTCAATTACCGGACTCCCTTAAAGATGTTTGCAGGTTTAATTTCCGTAGATTTCTTAGCCTTCATTCTGAATCCTGTACATTTTGAGTTTTTCATTCCCACGGTTTTCTTGTTGAAAATATCCTAGGATCTTAAGAAAATCCCACCCTGCATAATTTTACTTTAATCATTGTTTTTACTCCTCATTAATTCATCTACATACACACATACAAACAAGGCTTAATGCAATCCCCACATATCTCCATAGCATATTCATGTATATGTAAAACTAGATTAGTTAATTAAATGATATCAGATTTCATTGTGTCACCTACTTTGTGTGTGTGTCTGTCTGTGTGGAATTAATTTTCACAACAACACCCTGCTTGCCTTACCGTAATTAATTATTCAATCACAATGATTAATTTATTTTATGGCACGTTTTTATCGTCAAAAAGAAGATTCTGGTTTTTCATTTTTAATTTGATATCACTGAGATTGTTTTTAATTAACTTAAAAACTTTGGACGCACCCACAATTTCCAACTCACAGCGCGAGTGAGAGGTAAGTGTTGTTGACAATCCCCATTACAAAAAAACAAACCACAGTCACAACCGTCTGAATCATGACAACTTTGGTCGCTCGCACTCATTCACCATGGGCGCAATAAAATAGCGCATAATTTGATTAGCCCAAACAATACACCTTATCGTGTAAATCTCTTTTAACAAGTTTTTATAACTAATTTTTTTCGCTTGTACATGAACATTGAGTGGCTACAACAAACACCCCCACACCCATTTCGACTCTATGACTCGTCATCCTCTTGCTGTTTTCAAGTGAAGGGGATTTGGGAAAGTAAACACTGGGCCACATTAGTGAATGTAATTCACCCATAGCTTTTAGGTATGTATGTATGCATGTTTTCCTTTTGTCGTTCTCGTGTACAAAAGCAGTGTTGTGTATATTCCTCCTCCTCTCTTCTTCACATAGCTTCAGCAATTTCTCTGTTTATTTTGAAAGTATCATAACTTGGTGTGAACATCCAGTTCTAAGTACATGAAAAGTTTAATAGCTACCGCTTTCATTGTTTATTATCATCGCTGATGTTGCCACCATCATTGTGATTCCAGGCAATTTGGGTGAAACTGTGATTGGTGGGAGTGTTGGCTTTTTGGGTGGTTGGTTGGTTGGATGTTGTTAAATTGATAAAATTTCTAGAAATTTTGGAATGAGCTTTATTTCCCACTCTCTTTTAATCTTTCCCTTGATGTCAAGCAATTTTCTTCGAAAAGTTTATTTTGTATAATCACTTGCGTTTACACAAACATTCATTTCAAAATTGTGTTGTTTGTTATCCTTACACCCCAACAATTTTCATTCGCCCCAATCCAATTGCCTGAATCCACCCACACACTTTTACGCATTATCACATTTAAGGATGCACACACGCACTCTATCTCGTGTGATTATAAATCGGAGCTTCTTCGCTGTTGTAACCTCAGTATCATAAATTCCCCACAAATTGTCCTTTCCACCACCACCCCCCACACAAAACATACACTCACCATTGCTTATTCACAAGCTTATTAGACGGAACATATTCTTTGACTCGTATCTGTTGTTGAAACAAGTGAAAGAAGCTTAAGAGCTTAGGGTAATTGTTATTGGGTTGTTGGGGGATTTGGGGAGGGATGCTTGCACAGTGATTCCAAAAACGCAAATGTTAGTTGTAAGATGTTTAGGTTATGAAACAAGTAAGAAAGTATCAGTATGGACTTGCCACCGAAATAATTGCGTCGTCGTAACAGGGCCCGCAAAAAGAACTTGTTGCAAAAAAATTTCAAAACGATCCGAGACGAACTGTTGGGCTGTACTTTTTCCAAATTTGGTGTGAGATATGTACCGATTTAGCCCATATTCAAACCAGATCTAAGCCTAAAAATAAAGTCAAGAGTTATCGTGCGCACAATTTTAGCGACAATTTTTGAAATTTTGTTGGGGAGGTAATATTAAATATTACGATACCCAAAATTTGAACCAAAGCGGTTGATCCGTTCGAGAGTTATTGTACACATCAGCCAGACAGACGGATGAACATGGCTATTTTTTCCTGTTACTCCTCTTGGGAGCATAGGGCTTCCACAAAGCATCGCCATCTTACACGGTTACTTGCTGTTGTTTTTGCATCTTCCCATGTAAGGTTGTTTTGTCTTAGTTCTTGTGTTATTGTTCGTCGCCAGGTGTTTCTTGGACGACCTCGTGATCCTTGGGGATTCCATCCTGGATATGATATGAATATTTTTTTCTTAAAGTGTGCCCAATCCACCTCCATTACTTACGTCTAATCTGCTTTTGTATGGGTTCCTGGTTTGTTAAGTTCCACAGTTCTATGTTACTTATGGTGTTGGGCCAGAATATCCTTACATGGCTATATCAATGAAACGGATTTCGTCGAAACATACTTCGGGTCTAAAACAATTATTTCGATGACAATTTTGGTCGTATGAAAGTCTATACAAAACAAGTAAAAAAGTATCAGTCGGCTTTGCCGACAGAGATATACCCTCAGCCTGTGTATATTGAAACAATTTCTTCCCAAAATACGTATGTATTTAGGGGGTTTTAAAAATTTTGGGCGTTTGAACCGACAAAAATGAACGAACTTAAACTAAGTTTGGATAAAATATTACGAA
This sequence comes from Musca autumnalis, assembly GCF_047663935.1. Classification (NCBI taxonomy): domain Eukaryota; kingdom Metazoa; phylum Arthropoda; class Insecta; order Diptera; family Muscidae; genus Musca; species Musca autumnalis. Next base: position 76,435,507 of record NW_027412088.1, read on the forward strand.
AGCGGTTTATCCGTTCGAGAGTTATCGTGCGCTCCAGCCAGACAGACGGACAGACATTGCTCAATCGACTCCAAATTGTCTGAAACACATTTCGTCCAAACATACTTGGGGTCTAAAACCATTATTTCGATGAGGCACATTTTGCCCGTATGAAAGTGTAGCATCGTTAGCATAAATGCTGAGGGTATAAAAATACAAGGCCGAAATTACTGCCATGCAGGAAATACGATAGATTGGGAGAAGCGTCACGAATTTTATTATAGCCGCCATGATATAAAGCTTGAGTTAGGTTGCGGATTTGTAGCTGGTCTCCAGCATCACACCAGTGAATGATAGACTTGCCACAACAAGGATAATATAATCGTTCCACAAACATCCCATAAGGGAAATAGATAAGTTGTACATGGATGAATTACTCAGGAAATGTCACCAAAATTACGCCAAGGGCGAAACCCGATTAAAATCAACATTTTTCTGAAGACAAGGATGAACAGATCAAAGACGTATTTTACTAGCGTTTAGTAAACCGTATGACCGTTGTCCTGCCCATGACATTCAAATTATTCTAAGCGATTTTAGTTCCAAAATTGAAAAGGAGAATATCCTTAGTCCAACAGTCGAGAAATTCAGTCTTCACAGTGAAACATCTGTCAATGAAAGCTTTAATCACAACAGATAGCCACATCATATTCTACTGAACTGGCCCAATTGCCTAATCGAAGCCGACCTCATCCCAATAACTCCATGCAAAAAGTCCATACTTGGATACCAGAGACCTCCACCAAGGTACCCATGATATCACCAGGAGTGTCGCGCTGATATCGAAGAGAAGAACGCGGCACTATGGCTACTCTACAAATAGTGGCAACGCGTAGCACATGAGAGAGGTATCGACGCACAAGGAGATGGAAGAAACGTCTTTTCCACACGAAAAAAGAGAGAAACGGAAAAGCGAAAGTGTGAAATGATCGAGATATACAGAAGCCAGAAGAAAGTCCGAACAAATGCAGTGTGGCCCCAATCCAATAGGATTTTATTATTTGCTTTTGCAGTTTATACTTTTGTTATCCTCTCTATAGATCATGAGACCACTCCTGGGTGAGGAAGCTTGTCCATTAAATCGTGATAGGATAACACCCAAGCGGGTACTGCTTCGACAACATCATGTTGTGCTGATGCAGCGGTAAAACCTTCGTCACCTCATAATGGTGATCCACTGGCGTCATGAGGAGGCACCCTGTTGCAGTCCTTAACTCAGCATTCTGGTTTGAACATTCTTCCACTGCGTAGCGCTAACATTTGCCTATCACGTTGGCGCCGAATACCTTAACACAGACCGGCCTATTGCTTTGTAAGTGGTCAACAAGATTTCTTTTTCAGCACCCCAAGTGCAGCCATCCATCGACTTGCGGACCATTTTCTTACTTGTGATCTTAACGCAAATAGCTGTGGCTTTCGCACACAGTATTTTTTTAACTATTGTTATCCAATACTAGCGAAGACGACAAGCCAAGATACCACAGATCAAATGCCAGCAAATGGTATTGAATGTATACCGCCCGGCCAAGATGAGGTAAACACAGCATCAAACCACCTGAAGAATAATAAGGTAGCTAGAGCCGATGGCTTACCAGCCGAGCTGTTTAAAACCTGAGGCGACACGCTGATAATGTGTATGCAAAAGCTACTTAGCATCATCTCGCAGGAAGAACGCATACCCGACGATTGGAACTTCAGCATATTGTGGAACTTCAACATTTGTGTGCTGAAACTACTGCTGCCTATTGCTTATAAGATAGTGTCAGGGATATTGTGCGAACGACTAAAGCCCATGGTCAACGAAATAATTGGGCTATACCAATGTGGCTTCAGACCTGGCAAATCCACCATTGACCAGATATTTACCTTCTGCAAATCCTGAAATAAACCCCCCAAGAGATGCAGATTGACAATTACCACCTACTTGTCGATTATAGAGAAACCTTCAATAGCCCTTTACGTTCCAGAGGTATTACAAGCCATGTCTGAATTTGGTATTCCTACTAAGCTCATACGGCTTTGTAAGATGACTTTAGCTGATCTTGGCCCAAATTTAAAATAGGAAAAACCCTCTCAGAACAGTTCAGTACCAGAGAAGGAGACAGCATTTTGAGTGATCTCTTTGACATCCTGCTGGAAAAGATTATACGAGATGCAAACGTCAAAAGAAATTACTGACGACATGCGTCGGTCGATCAGTGAAAGAATTAACTTATACCTTTAAGAAGGTCAAAGGAGAATCTGATAAAGCAGGTCTGACAGTAAACGGCGACAATACCAAGCTGAAGGTACCAACGCAAAGTCCGTTCATAGAACTCGATTCAACTGTGGAAGTTGGTTCATATAATTTTAAGGTAGATGAAGACTTCGTCTACCGCTATCAGAAAGAATCTCTGCGAACAGTTCAGTATCTAAAGAGGTTTCAAACAAGGAGACAGACTTTCGTGTGATCTCTTAAACATCCTGCTGGAAAAGGTTATACGAGATGCAAACGTCAAAAGAAAGTGGGTCGGAAGAAGAATTGTATTGGTTAACAGATGCTACTTTGGCTTAAGTAAGCAGTTTAAAAACAAAGCCACAGCTGATCAAACAAAAATAACACTTTAAAACACACTTATACTACACGTACTAAAGTATGGTTCAAAAGCTTGGGTGCTTGCGCAAGCAGATAAGGCAGTGCTTGTGAGAAAAATTCTTCGAAAGATCTTCGGGTCAGTATGCGCTGACGGTGAATATCGACGTCGTATGAACTACGAAAGAAATGCTGCTTCTATAGACCCTTTCTAAAAGAAAGAAAGACCGGTTCTATAGACCCCTGCTAAAAGAAAGTTCGCTTCTATAGACCCTTTTTTCAACATTCTTCTGTAAAAAGAAAACATGTTCTTGAGGGCATTGACACTCAATGCGTCGACAGAACTCAAACCAACTGCGGAAATTGGTATCTATAATTTTGTAGTAAAAGATTTCATCTACGTTTACACAACAAACCAGGTTAAGTAAGCAGTTTAAAAACAAACACTTTACAAAACATTGATACTACCCTTGCCATACATTAGGTTCCGAAGCCTGGATACTTGCGCAACCAGATAAGGCAGTGCTTGGTGTGACTGAGAGAAAGTTTCTTCGAAAGATCTTCGGGCGAATTTCGACGTCGTACGGAGTACTAGCTGTATCGGCTAACAACGACATGAGAGGCCTAATTACGACCTTCGATTCGATCGAGTATTTGCTCGAAGTATAAAAATCTATACGCGGCACCAACCGTACATTTACTACTAGCATTTGTTTACAACAATGTCAAAAAGTTTTACAAAACAAGTAAAAAAGTGTCAGTCGGCTTTGCCGACAGAGATATACCCTCAGCCAATGTGAAGTGAAACTTTCATCTACGCAGAGATCGAATGTATTTAGGGTCTCTTCAGAATTTTGTGGCCCTTTTTGAACATTTGAACTTGCCGACAAAAATGTGGATTAGGAATTAACTGCACAAAGACACAAATGTTGAACTTTTGTGGGGGAGGTACTCTTAGGGTGGACCGATATGGGCCATTTTAGAAGTTAAACTAAATTTTGACAAAATATTAGGAGATCCAAAGTTTGGATCAAATTAGTTGCCCCATTCAGGTGGTATCGTCCTAGCATTTTAGTGACATTTTTTAAATATTGGGGAGAAGTACCGGAAGTTGTGGACCGGTATTGCCCCATGAATCTAAGTTTGGATAAAATATGACGAAGACCAGGTAGCGAATGCAAATCGCTTCAACAAAAATCAAAGTGATTCGAGAGCAGGTCTTAAAGTGAACTTATTCGAAGTTTTGTGTGGGAGGTACCAGAAGGAGTAGACAAATATAGTCCATATTCAAACCTGATCTATATCTGGTAGATATATTAGGATTTGCAGAGAATGGATTTTGAAGGTCACTCCCGTCAAAAGTTATCGAGCGAACAATTTGTCCGAAAATTTTTGAACTTTTTTGAGGGAGGTACGTGAAGAAAAGGGCCGATATGTTTTATCTCAGAACTTAAACTATGTTTGGACAAAATATTACGAAGGCCAAATTTTGGACCGAATTGGCAGATCCGTTCGAGATTTATCTTGCGCTCCAACCACTACACATGGTATCATAGGGGTTTTTTTGGCACCATTCAGGCTATTTTCTCAGGAAGTATGAACTTGCCCCTGATGAAACTTGTACCGTCGTATGGGGGGCAGTGAATAAAAGTTGTTACAACAAAAATCAAAGCGATTCGAGAGCAGGTCCTAAACTGAACTTTTCCGAATTTTTGTGTGGGAGGTACCCGAAGGAGTGGACCGATTGAGTGCATATTGGAACCTTATCTAAGTCTGGTAGAAATTTCACGATGTACCAAGTATGGGCCAAATCGGTTACTCCCTTCAAGAGTTATCGTGCGCACAAATTTTCCGAACATTTTCGAACATTTGTGGGGGAGGTACCGGAAGGTACCTAAGTTTCGACAAACTAAGTTTGGGCAAAATATTAGGAAAGCCAAATTTTGGACCGAATCGGTTGATCCGATCGAGAGTTATCATGCGCACCAGCCAGACAGACGGACGGACATGGCTAAATCAACTCCAAATTGTCTGAAACACATTTCGTCCAAACATACTTGGGGTCTAAAGCCATTATTTTGATGAGGCACATTTTGCCCGTATGAAAGTGTATATACCCTCGTTAGCATAAATGCTGAGGGTATAAAAATTCATTTTGTGTACTTTTCTAGCACAACTTCATTTCGAAATTATTACCCAAAGTATTAATCAACGATTTCAACAAATATTTAAATGTTTTCATTAATAATTCTGTTTTTAGTTTTTGCTTTAAATTAAACACATTTTTTACCACCTACCTTTTTATAGTTTGATTTTTTCATTCACGAGCAAATACTGGATCGATCCGAATGCCGTAATTAAGTCCCAGTATAGCTAAACGTGTCGAGTTACAACAATTCCGTTGGCTAGGCCGTGTCATAAAACTGAGAGATATTGAATCCGCTAAAAAGGCGTACAATACGAGCAGCATGGTGGTATACGAAGATGTGGAAGGTCAAAGTGGAAGATGAGATCGAAAAACACGGTACTCAAAATTGAAGAAATAAAGCAACAAATATAGATGAATGGAAATCTTATCTTAGTTCGGCTTATAGGTCAAATGTTTTGTAGAGGGCCAACTAAGTAAGTAAGTAAATAGAATGTCTAGGCGACTGGAAATGCATATATTCTGTGTAAAAACTGAGCATATATGTATGTATTTCTACAACATTTTTTATTAAATTTAATCATCAACACCACTGTCTTGTTCTCTACGCAATACCTCCACAATAGCTCTCCACATTTCCAAGGATGTTGTTGTTACATTTGATGGCATTTGGTAATAAAACGATTTCCGTTTACTGCCATAAAATTGCGTTAACTTAATTCAATTCACGATTCAATTCAATTCAATTTTCTAAAAATGACAACAGTCTGCGTGTTTAAACTTGATCTCTGGCAGCTGTCTGGTGGATGGGGTCCGCATCAAGATGGGTGGGTAATTCATTAAATGTACAAACAAATCTCCACCCCAAATTACGTTTTCTTAGAGAGAAAAAACACAGCCTTATGTCTGTTTTGAGTTTTCTTTGATACGCTTTTTCCTTCTTCTTCGTCTTCTTATATTTGGCTACGGTCTATAAACACACAGTCTTTGTGTTTTTATTTATTATCATCCCAAAATCACCCCATTTCGGGTCCATTCAATTTTTAGTCTACACCACGCACATATAGACTCGCACACAAATTGCCATTATGATGTGGAATAAAAAAAGGAAAACGTCCTTCTCCCCTTAAACCGAGGGTTGAAATGCTTGTGTGCATGCGTTAAATAATCACCACACAGCCATCATCGTCATCATTATCATCTCTCGTGTTGCTTGTTTGCCTAATTCGTCTGTGTGTGTAGCAATCGTGTACAGCTTGTTTCCTTTTATTTTCCTTACAAATTGGCCACTCCCTTGTGTATCCTTGTACATTTTGTGTGCGTGTGTTTGTGTGTTGAAGTGATAAATTGCTTCACCATCAGGAGGCTACTACAACGCAGGCTAACCAAACCACTTTAGATATTCTGACATTTATTGTAGCTGTTGCCATTGTTCTTGTATCGCTATGGATAATAATGTCCTGTTTTTGCTGTTCCATGGCCAAAAGGACTTTATTGTCCTTCATTCATCCCTTAGCTATATTTTTTATATTGGCCGACCATGTGTTTAATGGTGTTTAACGGCTGTTTTATGCGTTGCCATAAATGTTGGCATTCGCATAACATTCCTTCCGTCCTTCCCTTCCTTCTTCCTTCCTTCGTTTGTACATTCTTTTAGTTCATATGGGGATATTTACGTCTTTAGCCTTAATGGCGGAAGTATATTTGTTGGGCATAAATTTGTAGTAGAAGTTGTTGTTGTTATTTTTATTTATCATCTCCTTCAAAGGTTGGAAAATTGTTTTACTGACTTTTCACATTTGGCGACGGCAAAATGTTTGTCTTGTGCGGTCTGCATTCTATGAGATACGATAAACGGAAATATTAGCACCTCATACGGCGGTAATTTTTTAGCTTCCACTATTCAAAGAAATTAAAAAAGCAAATAAAATTTGGATTGAATTGGAATAAAACGGAACATAGCTACATACATATTTGTTAGATTTATTGTAAATCGGACGTTTAAAAAGCTCGTATCCAGATGAGAGGATTGCCACAATCCGTATAAAAGCAACGTTTTTTAATATCAGTTTCATTTGCGCCAATGCCCCGACCGAAGAAAAAGATGAACAGATCAAGGATTTTTTTCTTCGAGTGCATTTGGTTGGTTGGTTTACGTGGTGGCTCTATCCTTCATAGCCTCAATCAGTATGCTAAAATATACCGTTTTGGAAATCACACCACTCGGGTAGAGATTGTTATTCCGTTATAGTATGTTGGTAAATTATATCCAGCCTGATGAATTGAGAAACCTGAGAAGGTCTCCCAGACCTAGTTCGGCTGTCTCAGCAAGATCGTGTAGGAACGGTCGTCGTAGAATTTTCAATCTTCTTTGCAATTGTGCAGGGCAGGAGCAGATGAGGTATTTCTTCCTCTTCTTCGTTTCCGCAGCTGCGACAGTAGTCATTGTGTGGGATATGTAAGCGCTTTGCATGATTACCAATGGCCCAGTGACCGGTTAGCACTGCAATTAGTCTTGCCACGTTCCGTCGATTTTGGCTAATCAGGAACTTTGTACGTTTGATGTTGTAGTGTGGCCATGTAGATTTTGATATTTTACGAGTTTCAGTCTTGTCTCATCTGATCTCTGCTTGTGAAAGATAGTATTTGGAGATATCCCCTTTAACTACTCCCATTGGTGTTGCGACTGACGCCCTTGGAAATTCGTTAGAGGCAGATACCGCTCTAGCTAGTTCGTCTGCTTTTTCGTTACCAACAAGACCCAAGTAAGAACTACTCTGGTCAGATGCCCTAGCTTATCAAGTTCTTCTTTACATTCCTTCACCAGCTTTGATGTGACAATGTTTGAATTCAATGCTAGGAGCGCCGCTTGGCTGTCGACAAAAATTCCTATTGAGTTTGGTGAGTGGTGCAGTAGAAGTATATTACAAGCTTCCTTTAGTATCTCCGCCTGAAAAACACTGCAATCTTCAGGTAGCTTTGTGGATGTAGATATGTTTGCTTCTTAGGAGTAGACACCAGAGCATAAGTTTCTATTTTTCCCGGTAGTTTGAGAAGCAAGCAGGCATGTCCGTAAACTCTATCTCTCGACATTCCTAGAGCACGTAGCCTTCCAGCATTGCAGGCCGCATGCGGATCTTTGTATTTTGTATAGTTTTCTCTGAATTGTTTTCTTTCCCACTGTTGGCCACCAAACTAGTCCTCCATATGTGAGTATTGGTATTATTATGCTGGTGTACATCCATAATACCATTTTGAGTTTGAGGCCCCAGCGGATCCCAAACATTTTGCGACGTGTGTAGTATGCAACGGTTGCTTTATGAGCACGATGTTCCATGTTACGTTTCCATAGCAGTTTTGAATCTAGGATAACGCCTAGGTATTTGGCGTGATCTGATAGAGGTATTTCTTGGCCTCGTAGTCGTGGAAGATTGGTGATTGCATATTTGGTTTTTGTAGTAAAAAGGACCATCTCAGTTTTCCCTACATTCACCCCCAGTCCACTTCTTGTGGCCCAAGTATCCAGTGATTTCAGGGCTCCGCTCTTGATGTCACTCAGCATGGACGGAAATAATGCAGAGACGAATGGTTCCACACCGGAGTTATATAGAGCTTGTTCTATTGCTGAGGTGCTAACGTTGTTAAAAGCGCCTTCTATATCCAAAAAGGCGGCTAATGTGTATTGTTTGTGCTCCAAGAACATCTCAATAGTCCTAACGACTTTATGCAGGGCTGTGTCTGTCGAGCGTTCTTTAAGGTAAGCGTGTTGACTTGAAGATATATTATTTGAGTTCTCCATCTTTTCTCGAATATACACGTCGATGAGCCTTTCGAGTGTTTTAAGCAGAAATGATGAGAGACTTATGGGTCTAAAGTCTTTAGCATTTTCTTGACAACGTTTTCCAGCTTTGGGTATGAAAACAACCTTTACCTGTCTCCAACTCGTAGCGACGTATTTCAGGGATAGACATCTACTGTAGATGTGTACTAACCAAGGGTTAATTATGCTCTCCGCGTTTTGAAGCATTTTTGGTATAATACCATCTGGTCGCGGAGATTTGTAGGGAGAGAAGCTGTTAATAGCCCATGTGACTTTACTCGGACTTATTATCTTTCGGCTTTAATGTTGTCTTTATTTAGCTGTCTTGGTTTGCTCCTCGATAGTTCTATCCGTGCAACCGGGGAAGTGCGTCGCAAGTAGGATTTCAAGAGATTCGGCCGAGTTTTCTGACCAGGTACCGTTATTTCTCTTTATGTAGGTGGGATTTGCTTAGTCTGGCTGTATCTTTGGTGCTGTCTAGAGACCCACAGAATTTAATCCAGGATTGCTTTTTTGCCTTGGCAATTGCTTTTTTGTATTCCCTAAGCTTATCCTTATATGGCTGCCAGGATCCGCTTTGGTAGCTGACATTGAATGCTTTTTGTGATTGTTTTCTTAGCTTTGAGAGCTCGGACGTCCACCATGGTGGATAATGTTTCTTTGAGCGCGTCAATGGGCATGAGACTTTAAAAGCTGTGTCTAAGGATTTCTCTAGAATGGATACAGCCTTTTCTATATCTGCTGTGGTTTCATCTGCATGTGGAATATTTGGAAGTTTGTCTTTCAGAACCCTTTTGAACTTTTCCCAGTTCGTTCTTTTAGGATTGCGCAAACATTTAGTGGGCGTTGCCTTTTCAGATATGTTGAATAGTATCCAATTGTAATCTGATCTTATCGGCTACCATCCAGTTATCTATTTCAATTTGTCGTCTGTCTGATACTACCGTGAGGTCGATGACCTCCTGCCACCCCAAAAGTTCTCCGAGCTTGGAAATACAAAAGTTGGGTTAGTTCCTCTGTTGCATAGAGTGGCCATATGACCGCTGCCCTAGGCATGACATTAAGATTGTTCTAGGAGATTTTTTTGCTAAACTTGGGAGAGAAAATATCTTTGGTCCCACGGTCGGCAAGTTCAGTATTCACAAGGTAACATCCAGCAGCAGTATGAAGCTGGTCGATTTTGCAGCGGCAAAAAATATGGTGGTGAGCAGGGTTTCGTAGTCGGAGTGGAACAATTTTGGTGGAGCCGGAGTCTGATTCGAAAAAACAAACTCGACTTCCACTCCGGGCAAATTTTTCTACATTATAGAAATATAGCATTAAATTCGTGGCTGTATGTTGTGACTGCAGCTTACCGATGCCCAACTTCCGTGTTGTGCCAGTTCGCTGCGTTTAATCGGGGACGTACCTTTGCTGCAACAAGGTGGTGGTCCGAGTCTATATTTGCTCCTCGAAATGATCGTACGTACATCCAAAACGCTCAATGAATGTCTTCCATCTATCACAACGTGATCAACTTGATTTCTTGTTCTTTGATCTGGAGAATATCGAGATAATTAAATCTGGTATTGCTAACTACCATGCCGCTGCGAAGTCTATCAGACTGAATTTCCCGACTGTTGGGCCAAGAATATTCTCCTTCCTAATTATGACATTAAAATCGCCTAGAATAATTTTAATGTCATGGGCAGGACAACGGTCATATGTTTCTTCTAAACGCTCGTAGAATATATCTTTGATCTGTTCGTCCTTGTCTTCGGTTGGAACATGAGCACAAATAAAGCTAATGTTCAAGAATTTTGCTTTTATACGTATTGTAGCAAGTCTTTCACTCACGGTGGTGAAGCTGGAGACCAGATGTTTTAACCTCCGACCAACTATATTTCTGCAACCAAACTCATGCTTTGTGTCATGGCCGCTATAATAGAGAGCGTCACCTTAAGGTGTTCTTGTGGCGCCTTTCCCAATTCATCGTATTTCCTGTATGGCAGTTTTATCAGTCAGTACTTTTCAAGTACATCTGCCAGTGCGCAAACTACACCTTCTCTATTAAGAGTGCGAACATTCCAGTTGCAGATTCGCACATCGTGATCCTTAAAATGTTCGCGGGGGTCGACAACTTTACAAGGGGTTTTTTTCTTTTCCTTTGTTGTTTTTTATATGTAGTAGGATGTTTTTTCCTTGGGGAGTGTTACTAACCCGACGCCCAAACCCATGGTTTTATCGTTCTTATGGGTGAACGCGCGGCACATGTTAGCCCACTACCTTTAACGGGTGTTGGAGTCACTTTCCCGCTTTTCTATTTCTCTCTTTTTCCTGTGGAAAAGACGTTTCTCCTTTTCTCCCGGTACCTCTTTCGTGCGCTACGTGAGTAAACGGCAGCTTCTTTGTAAAGGTTCTTAACACGTTTGGGGTCGTCCATATTTAATGGTTTTGTTTCTCTTTTTTGTTCTTTTTTTCATGGAAGGGTTACCAAACCATCGGCTAAACCTGCCTCCATTTTCTTCCGGTCTTGGGACCGGCAATGGCGGAGTTAAATTTACCTACAAATATTATTTTCCCCATTCACCATTTAGTAAAGGGTCTTACATTATTTTTAGAATACAAAAAGGTTTCCCATGCCCTCTGCCTCTTTAATATTCCACACCGCCTTTATAGCAAATTCTTTTCTTACCGGCTTCATGGGTACGAAACCATTTTGTTGCCCTTTCGTATTGTCGTCTATGTTGCTCTTGGCATGATTGTTGTCGTTTTTTCGCAGTTAATAATATTGCTGTTGTTATTACGTCTAGTAGTTGTTTTTCTTGTTGTTGTAGTTCAGTTAAATGTGCAGGTTTCACGACCGCAAACTAAGTAAGTTATAAATAATAACTGGCGTGTTGTAAATCAAAATTATCGGTTTTGATGCCTTTAGTCTTGTTGGCTGTGACTTGCATGTCTGTCTGTCTATCGGCCTGTCGCAGTCTAAGTTTAGCGAAACCATCCCTTCTCCAATGTTGTTGAGGTGCGCTGGCTGGTTCATTACATTTTAGCAATGAAAAAAAGAAAAACGTTGCCAATAACAGCAAAGTAAACGATTCTATCTAAAGCTAGGTGCATGGCTGACTGGTCGACCTGTAAAGACTTGACTTCATCTCTCCAGCCGTGGTGGTTTGGGATGGTAAGTTTGTTGATTGCTGTTGGCTGGGCAAAACAATCACACACAAGCCTGCCTCAGTGTCTGCTATTCCACCACTCGGTAAAGGTTTAAACGTAAGTTGTTTTTCTTAAGCGTTTCAATTTCAGTTTATTTTTATTACTTGCACCGAAGTGTTGTTTTTCTTTGCCGGCCTAAAGCAATTATTAAAACAAGTTCTTTGGTGTTGAACCCAAACTTCCTTTTTTCCATTTCCAAGATTTTTTTGTTTTCACAAAAATTGGCAACAAGTCGCTTGTGGTATATTTTGTTTTTGCTTTAGAATAAGATACAACAAAAACACATAAATTGTTTGTTGGCCGTCTGGGGTTAATGTTTAAAATGCTTTATTTTCCTTGGTGTTTACTTGACGCAAAGATTTGTATTGGTTAATCAAGCGATTGGTTAACGCTATGCCGCTTTAAGCCATTTTGTGGCAAAATAAAAAACAGCCGTTTTGTTAAAGAAGTGTTTCAGAACTAAATTGGTACGAGGCGCAAAAAACTATTTTTGGAAGGGGATTTTTGGGAATTCAATAGGCATCTGGAAGTTCTTCATTGTACACCAATAAAATTGATTCTACCGCAACGTTCAATTAAGTTGAATAGAAAAAATAGAAAATCCTAAAAAAATCGAAAATCGTATATGGGGACTATATTAAAGCTTCCATCATACCTACAATTCTCAGTAGAAATGTTGCATTTCCATACCGACGACTAAATACCAAATTTCAGCTATTTCGGTGTAATAATGAGGCTAAAACCTCAAATATAGCGAAAATAGGGCAGTGCGAAACTTTACTGACAAATTTCTGTAGAAAAGTTTTGTGACCCCACGGAAGACTTAAAACGAAATTTCAGCCATTTCGGCGTGTTACTCAGGTTACAACATTCAAAAAGTTAAATGTTAAAACATTCAAAAAAATCGGGAGATAACTTCTGTGCCAAATTATATTGCGAGCTGTTTCTTCATTTCAACAGACGGACGGGTGGACATACGGACATGGCTATATCCACTTAGAATTTCATGTTGACCAAGAATATATATACTTTATATATACGACGAATATTTCGATGTGTTACAAACAGAATGACAAAGTTAATTATATCTTTCATATTATGGTGGAGGAAGCTATCAGCGCCTAAGGGGTTTGTATTGATATATAGAGAAGACCTACTCATCCAAGCATTATGCTACGATCGTTTCTCTGGCGGTAATTCAGCTCATCAGTCATTTGACTAGATAAAGTTCGATATTTTATAGCCTCTATTTATACGAACTTATTGCAAATTTGCATAAATGAAGTTTTTTGAAACTTTGTTTCCATCAATTCTAACCTAGTGTCTGTCTTTCTAGAATCATTTCTTAACATAATCATTCCTATCTAGTAAATATTCTACTTGGACGGGATTTTTGGGTCATTCGGACCATTATCAAGAGAATTATAAAAATACAGCGTTGTAACAGAAACCACAAAGACTACTAAAAATCCTACTGCGACCATTTTTATGCACCTCATTGACTCGGATGAATCTTCGGCAAGCAGTCGTCACTTTAACAATTATGTGTTTTTGTATTTTCCACCATTGAAGCGGAAATATATCCCTGAATGCCTCCTCCGAGCTCTTATAGTCCGTACCGGGATCAGTTCCTTTTGACGGATCCGCATTCACCACATGTCAACATCGGTGAGATGTTATGAATGTAGGGAATGGATGCACATCCGAAGCTGTTCTGACTTTAATCGATTTCAGGACAACTGCGATAGGAGTTATGTTGTTATTTGCTGAGCAGAACATCTTCCAGCGTATCTCCATCATCGTCGTCGAGTAAATCATCGCCGTCGAAATACGAGACGACCCAGTTTCCCCAACAACAGCAAATGCAGCATCTAACACCACATGTTGTTGTTCAAGTGCAGCGGTTTTCGCAACAATGTAAGCGAAATTGTAGGTTTTATTGGTCGATGAAACATCATGGTCGCCGAAATACAGGAAACAAAACTGACCGTTACCTGTAGCTTGCACAAGTTGCAGTCTGTCCTGTACCCGCTTGGGTTTGACTCTAGTGACCCATATACACTAATGTGTAGGACTGCCGAGATACATACCGCACCTGGCACCTGGTCTGATAAATGATGTATCGGGGCAATTTCTCTTGGCCCAGACCTTCCTTTCATCTGCGTTAACAGACCAACTGACTTCATAACGTCTGACCGCAGACTTTTTTTGAAAATCACCGCTTCAGAGAGCTGACCATTCCTTCACATCCTTTTTGACATTATCGACTGCTCGACACATATATACCTGCAGATCGAATATCCGAAATTGGATCAAATTTACCAGCAGAGGCGACAGGACTAGAAAATTAGCGTGACGAACTTCGTCGTACGAACCCTGAATACCAAAGAGTTAGTCAACTTTTGAAGTCAACATATTTTGTACGGTGAACAAAGACCCTCCTAGGCGGATAAGAGAAGATTCCCTCGCCAGACATCAACATTGTGACACCTGGTCTGATTAATGACGTGTCCCGGTCATTTCCCTTAACCCAGACCACCTTTCTATCATCATCTCCGTCAACAGACAACGCGACTTCACAACCTCTGATCGCCGTATTTTTTTTTTTTTTTTTTTTTTTTTTTGAGCTATGGAAAAGCGGATTGGCAAGGGTTAAGGGAATTTACCAATCACCACTTCATTTCCTCTGGTCCCCGGGCAGGTGGCAGTATTTTTCAGAACATGCTGGATAAATACCCAATGTCCCAGCATAGTCGACGGGACTCGCAAATGATCATAATGAGCTTCGAATATCCAAGAGTTAGGGAACATACTGTTAAAGTCAACAGACTGTAGGTGATCATATGCACAAAAATGTGGATAGACCACTTGAAGCAAATTAACATGCAAAGGTCATGGTTACAGTTACAGATTTTTAACAGACTATTTATAAAACACCACGAGGGTGATAGGTCCAAGAGTTGTATGCTACGCTGTACAAGAGCCCTCTCAGCCGAGAAGGTACCACCACAATTTAAGATGAGCGATGTTGCACATTTAATGCGAAACAAGAAATCATCCAAAGCGTTTGGCCCACACGGAATTCGACAAGAGTCGAATCGTACGTCCGATTTCTCTCCTGGCGCCAATTGCGAAGATTCTAGAGGGACTGCTTCTCACCAGCATGAGAAGCTGTTTGTTTGCCAGTTGCCCAACATCAGCATGGATTCCGGAAAATGCACAGTACCATAACAGCATTACACGCCATATGCACACATAACAATCGAGGACTGAAGCAGAATAGGCCGTGCGAACGAACAGTCGTGGTGGTTCTTGGCCTATTGAAAGCTTTCGATACCGTCAATCATGCCAAGCTGATCGGGGACGTAGAGAAGATTTTCCTCGTGTTTAAAACGTTTAATAATCGTGTGCAAACAATTTCTACAGAGGATTGTGTGTTGTTAGATCGATTTTTCAGATTTTATGGCCTCATATAAACCGAGCTAAAACGATTCTTCAAACAACGTTTCAAAACCATCCGGAAGGTGCACTTCGTGATATATGTTTGGACTAAAGTATGGACTAAATAGGTCGATCCGTTGGAGAGTTATTGTGAGTACCAGCCACTGTGTTGGAAAGAGTTTTGAATTTGAGTTATTATGGTGAAGTGCTTAGGATGACCGCTTTGCCATTCAAAAATTTTCCCACAAGTCCCTCGTATAACATATTAAATTCCCCAAAATAAAAAAACACTTCCTTTGCAATTGCGAACAAACATATGGATTTTAACCAAAAATAAATTGCCTAAAACCATCTACAGTTAACTTCACATGTGTGATTGCAAATCATTTTCAAAATAAATTACACATTGACGAATGTTTTCTTCTATGGTTATCCTCCACAACCACAAAAAATAAACCTTTAATAATACACCTGAAGGTTTGTCTTACCAAAAAGAAAAACAAGATGAATTGTTTGAATCATCCCCCAAAACCGAAAATATGAAATAGATTTATCTTCCTATGGCGGGCGATGCCTCAACAGCCAGCCAACCAGCCATCCAACCAACCAAACAAGACCAATAGCCTTGCAATTAACTTCATTCCACCATCGTAACTGGACATTATTTATGCATTTCTTTGAGTACATTCAACATACTAAACGCCTGGCAACTTGGTTCACTTCTTCTTCCTTCACGTTATCCTCGGCACCCGATTTGGTTTTGACCATTATCAAGTGATTTTCTAAATGGAAAAATATTACCGTATACGATGAAGCCAGAGGTCTATTGCAATTTGCCTCCGGAGTCAGAAAGCCAAGTTTAAAGTTGTAGAAAATAAGAAGAAGATGATGAAGAAACCAAATGAGTACCGCAAAAATATTCTTTTGTATCCTATTCTGGTCATCTGGATTGCATGCACAACGGTTTGTTGGTAATTGTTGTTGCTGTTGTTATTATTGTTCATTGTGATCTGCATGTTCATAAAGATGTTGCGGCTGTTGTCTTGTGGTCGGTTCATTTTCAAATAGTTTGCCGTTTATAGAAAAGTTGTTAAAAGCAGTATACGCATGCGCGTTCCATCGAGATGATGTTCAAATTTTATGCAATATCTATATTTATGAGAGGCCAAGGTAATAGGAAGTATAGCTCATTATAGGCAGTAGATATTTGTATATGTAGAAAATACGTAACATGTCCTCACACCAGTCCACGAAATTTATTTACTATTGTCATTGTCATAAGATACATAACAACATATTATACCCTCAGCCTCAGAGGATTATACACTTTTGCTTTATTCCAGAACTAAAAAGATTTTACACTTTTACACTTTTTACCCGACAAAGCGTTCCCGTACACAAAAAAGATGTAAAATGTTCACTTCTCTTTAAACAAAAATGGCGCTGAATTACGCTCTCTTTAAAAACTTTTTACACGACAAATTTGGGCGAGTAAAAAAATAGTAACATAGTTGCCGGCGTTCGATTGGCTGATACGCCGACTTTGACATTTGTACCAGTTTTTTTACGTATTTTCCATTTTTCCGTTCCCGAACTATTTCAAAAAACTTTTGTGTGAGAACAAATTTTTTACAGTTCTCTCTTTTACGAGTTTTACTATTAAAAATGCGGTAACGAAGCTTTTGTCACTATTACATACACACATACATACATACTCGTATGTTCCCACAACATCCCGAAGTGGCAAGGGAGACTTCTCCCATATTAATGAGTGCACGCCGATTCACATTGGCCCTGATTTTTATAATCGAGACCGAACGGCGCATTCTTTGACACCACTTGCAAAGAAGTTTTTCATAACTGAAATTCTCAGGAAATGTAATACCCCGTTTATTGTAACCGGATTTAACAAACCGACTGGGTTTTAAATGTCAAATCCTCATAAAGAAGGTTAACCCTGCAAAAAGCTCTAATATAAACAGCATATAAGTCAGCATTACACTGAGGAGATTTGTCACAAACGAAAATATTAGTGTTCTGGCCAGGGATTGAACCGCAGACCTTCTGAATACAAGGCGGACGTGCTTACCACTGCACCACGGTGGCTCCCAAGACCAAATTCATTTCGGACAATGTACCCGATTTCCCCAATTTCTACCAGTCTATCTTGCTGCCTGATCCATACTTGGTACACCGTGATACTTCTTCCAAACTTAAACCATGTTCTGAAATTGACTATCGGTCCTCTCCTTTGGGTTCCTCCACCACATATGTTCAAATGGCTAGTGGGCACGATTACTAACGAAAGGAGTGACTGACATTGGTATAACCTTTCAACATCGTTACGAGTATATTTGATTTAGTGGACCATAACTTCAAAATTTGTTTAATTGCATTTTAGAAAGTTCGAGGGTCCTTGTAAAATTTTTACTGAAGTTAGTCCTAGTGGTCCTGTTTACTACTATGTAATGTGTTTCGTGGGCAGGAATCCTATGGTCACCATCTAAAATGACAGTCGAAAGAAATGACTTCCAAACATACATTAAATACTAGAGTTGAGTAATCTAGTTCCTAATTCACTGTACTAGTTCCAAAAAGTATGAGTAACGCCACCTCAGTGTACATATGTTTGTATTTGTTTCGTTTTTCCGTGTTGGGAGCAGCATATCCCGGAATTCGCGCTCCGAAGTCTTTTGGTCCGTGCCGGGACGGAGGAAAACCCAGGAACAATATATTTGTGCTCGGTTTGCCACATCCCTTGTCCACGTGAGGGACTACGACAGGGACTATGTTGCTGCATGCTGCGTGAATACAGTCCGTGCCGGGAGTCGTAATCGTATTACGAAACACCCTCGTCGTCTGATTATGAGACTCCCCCGCAGTTCCCTCGACAACAACCGCAAATGCAGCCCTTAACACCAGCCGTTGTTTTCCCAATCCCTGAAAATGCATCCTTCTTGCAATTTAATTGCAATGGACTCCGAGGTAAGATCGAGGAAATAGTACATTACATGAGTCGGTGGAATATCAAGGTCGCTGCGGTGTAGGAGACCAAGCTCAACAACAAATGTAGCTTACAACGTTATGATGTTTACAACGTGCCAAGGAAGGATCGCACCAGAAGTGGAGGTGGGGGATTAGCTTTCGTATTGCCCTAGTCTATCCAATACAGACCTATCTCACTTAAGCCTGTCTCTAATGACCCGTACATGGAATGTATGGGGATAACAGTCAGGTGTGGAACTGCCGAGATAGAGTTGCTGAACGTATACATCCCGCCGAGAAATAGCTGTATCTCGGATTAAGAGCCCGACATTAGCACGCTTTTGGAGGTCATAATCGTCTGGTCCTGGGGGATTTTAATGCGCATCAAGAGATGTGGCATTCGGCCCTCGGAAACGACCAGAGGGGTACAGCGCGGGCTGAGCAGATTGATAGGTCTACGTTTTGCACACACAGTTCGCCAGACATAACCATCGTGTCACCTGGTCTTACAAATGACGTTACGTGGCAACCGGTCATTTCCCTTCGGACCATCTCCCCATTATTGTCCCCATTAGCAGACCACCCGATTTCATCACCTCTGAACGCGGCACATTCGTCAATCATAAAAAAAAAACTGATTGGCCGAGTTTCAGAGAACGCCATCAGGAACGCAAAATCATCCAAAGCGTTGGGCCCTGATGGAATCTCCATGGTAATGCTGAAGCAGCTGGATGAGCCGGGAGTGGAGTATCGCTAGCCACCCTCATTGTTTCCGAAGTCTGGAAAATGTGCAGGGTGGTCCCACTACGGAAGTCCGGCAAGGATGCCAGCAAAAGTGAATCGTACAGGCCGTTCTCTCCCCAGTATCAGAGATTGCTATCAAGTTGCCGATCATCAGCATGGATTCCGTAAGCAGCACAGCACGACAGAGACCGCCGTGTGATAGAACAATATCTTTTGATACAGTCAGGCACTCCGCGCTGTTTGAGTACATTGAGCAGACAACCCTCCGGTCAAGCTTAAAAATGTTCGATAGTCAATCATATGTGTAGACGCAAGTCGTATGTGGATTTCAGGAACAAGAAGTCCAAACCCCGTAGAGTGAAACAGAGAGTTAAACCTCTTCCTCTCCTGTATCCTTGCGCGATCCTGGCGTCAGGTACCTTCCCTGATGACATCTGTGAGAGACTGAACACCTATTTAACCGATCTTACCACCTTTTCCCATTCGAGAAATATGCAGATTTCCACCACAAAATCTGCAGCCACTCTGTTCACCACATGGACAGCGCAGTTTGGAGAGAGTTGAATGTCGTGGTCGACGGTAGCAGAATTCCGACCACAAACTGCCCCACAATTTTAGGGTTCCCATTCGACACTACCTACAAGTCATGCTCACACGCAATCTGCGACTGAAAAGCAGGAACAAGGTCCCTTGTTCCCAAGGAACCTTGTTGACCACATATAACGCCATAGGTTGGTATCTGGTAAGCTATGCGGCTCCAATTTGGTCCCCGAGATTATGGGATACGAATTGGAAAAAGATTCAAACCTGTCAGAATGCCGCCCTGAGAACAGCAACAGTATGCCTCCTCAAGTCTTCAGCGGACCATCTACATTATGAGGCAATGATTCTTCAAGTAAAGCAACATAATGAGATGCTTTCGTTGCAGTACTTGCTTGGGTGTTACCGTGAGAACCATCCCAATCACCATCTGCTGGCTAGGACCGACACATTCAGGTATATCAGAAAGGATATTCATGCTCTAGAGAGGGAGGTCCAACAAAATAGGAGAGAACCGTCATCTGCCTCGACAAACTAGAGTAGTTTTGGCTCAATTACGCTCAGGATATTGCAGTCGCCTAAATTCTTATTGGGCGGAAATAGATCGCGCCGTGCAAGACATCTGTCCAGTATTCGGCTTGGGTCCTCACGCTACAAAGAACTATTTCAACTGCCCGCCAAACCTACTCATCTAACTCCAGTGAATCTGTGGCTACATCTCATCGAAGCAGCCATTTTCCTGGAACTGGAGATAGATCCAGGGTCAGATTGACTAGAAGAACGAACATACAAACATAATAATAAACACTGTTACAACAACAACAAATGATGTAGGCAATTGGAACTAGGTAAGGAACTATATATTTCCATATAGTTAATTTGGCACAACTCTATTACATTTCCAGATGGACTAAGTAGGGCCCATTGTCCAGGTACCTCCTCCAAAAAAATTCAACACTTTAGCGCTTAAATTAAAACCACTTTACGGAAACTTCTCGAATCGTGTTCAAATTTGTATAGCGAGTACTTCTTGATATCCTAAGATATGGGCTGTGGAATGTGCAAATATTTCGGACCACTCTTTCATACACCTCTCGCACAAATGTGGCCTAGTCGTGTTCTTGTAATATATGAAGGATTGCAATTTTATTCATGTATGTTGTGCGGATTGTATCTGCTATGTTCGCGGACACAACTCAAAACAATAGCAGACATAATCCCTTACAACTTTTCCAACGATTAAAAGCTTTTATCCCACCCAAGTTGGCCTGTCGTTTAAATTATACTTTAATGTCTAACAATTTATAAGGCTTCAGTCTCAAAACTCGTTCGAAGGCCACCCAAAATCCGACCGTCTTCTCGTTTGAAGTTTTTACGGCGACGCGTTATTCAGTTGGATAAGATCTTCCTCCCAAACCATGTAGCTGCTCAAATCAAAGACTCCAAAAAAAAACTGCGGCTAAAAGAAAAAAGTATAGAAGACGAAACCTACTGCCTCAAGCAACGTGGTGGAGTCAAATTCTGTTCTGAAACCGAACCTAAACCAGAAAGGAATGAAGTAGACACCAACCCCTAAACCGAAACAGATCAGTAAAGTGGATCAATTGAAGTAGGGCCTTTAAGCCCACTCAAACCCGAAAAGCAAAGGTAAAGCGGATGGACAATCTGTTCTAAGAACTTCCACAGGCTGTAAGGAAGTCAAAGTGGTTGGGCTGACGAATCATCCTCCGTAAAACAAAAAACTATGAAATCGGTTCGCTCCTCGGAAGTCCCTCAGCCTTCGCCCAACAAGATGATGGTGTTTCAGGCCCCAGTGGTCCTTGTTCAGAGCAGACCCTAGGGGAACTTTGGGAAGGGGCTAATATTACTGGGGTCTCCATATCTGAGATACCCTCCATGAAAGTGTTATTTATTCATATTGAAAATTCATGAGCTTCAGATTCCAGATCTTCTTACATCAGATTGGACAATTACTAGTCTAACCCCTTGTTAGGATAATCAAGGTTGCTGTAGACTTGATAGGGTAAGATTGATTGAGGAATTGCGAAGGGAAATTGAATTTAGTTTTAGAATGGATTCCGTTTCGTTCCGTGTGAGGTAGAACACGATTCAATAAGAGTAGGAAAGCTGCAAGTCCTGCGCATCGAGCAGTTTAATCAGCCACTACCGCCGAACTCGCGAACAGTCGGAAGTAGACATTGTTTTAGTTCAGGAGCCATGTTACAGTTTCTGTATAAGCAACGTTTTCGTCTTCGCTTCGTACGGGGAGACAGGGTGAGGACTAGGGTTATGACTTTTTTACAACCTCGTAACCCTGTATAATATTTTGATGAGTTTTTATCTAAGAATACATAAAATTTTAATTATAAAGTGACTCGTAAAAAATTTTTCGCACAAAAAGCTTTTAAAGTTTTTTATTTTTTAGAACTTTTGACAATTTTTTAAATCACTGTAAGCTGACCAAAATGACATAACCATTTGTTTCTCACTGATTTTATCATCGTATTATTACAAATATATCATTTTATATTATACTAGCTGAACCCGGTGCGCTTCGCTACCCCTTTAGATTGATATGCATTTGAAATTTTACGGATTTTTTGAAATCAGAAAGAAATCAAATTCAAAAATTTAAAGTAAAATATTTATTGTAATGCTTTAGGATATACAATGTTTTTTGTTTTTCCGTCAGGAGCGTAAACAAACAAATCGGCCGGTCTACCAACACGTGAACATGCAACGTAGAGCTGACCATGAGAAAAGCAAGAACATGCTAAATTTAGGCCGCATACACGAAGAGTCTGTCCTTGGGATTTATTTATAGTCATTCCAAATGCCAAATGTACCGGAAACTGCAATCTTTTAAAATTGAAGGGCGTTTCTGTTGCTATTAGAGGGATTCGAGGTAGAAGTACATCTGAACCTTTATACTTCCCAGTAATAATCGTTGCCTCAATTAAATAGTTATGTAGTTTTTCTACTGTTAACCTTGAACCATTACAAAGGCGAGGTGGGTCTATGTTTCTTAATAAAATAATAGGAACACCAACTTTTAGCACTAAATTATGTGGTGGAAAGCCTGAAGATCCAACGAACTTAGGAATTCAACTGGATAGTTAACAGCGTCGTCGCCAAATATATATTGGAGGTATATCCAAATCTGATCCGATTTTAATATAATTTGGCAAACTAATTTCTAGGATCAATTCCGTCAAAGATTCCAAATTTCGTCAAAATTGAACATGCCATGTGTTTGGTGTAGAAAATACATGAAATCGGCCGAAAATATATATGGGAGCTATATCCCAATCTGAAATATTTGAAAACATTTGAAACATTTATTTCTGCAATAAATTCCGTCACACATTCCAAATTTCATTGGAATTGGGCATACAAAACGTGTTTTATGCATCAAATGCATTAAATCGGCCGAAAATATATATCCAAGTCTGAGCCGATTTCTAATTACTTTGGCAAATTTATTTTTAGACCAAATTCCGTCACACGTACCAAATTTGAAGACTGTATCGACAATCGTTCGTTAGTATCAGCATACAAAGTCCACAGTTTTTGGTGGTACTTCCGATCCTGAGGCTATATCTCCAGATCGGGGCGGAATTTTTAAGATTTATATAGCCTGTGACACTTTCAGGCCATGTGGTAATATACTCTGAAAGTTTCAGGAAGATCGGTTGAGCGGTTTTTGAGTCCATAAACTTCAAACAAACAAACGTACAAACATTTTCCTCCGTTATAGATATACTCGTAGATACCGCACAAATTTCATTGAAATAAATATGGGAGCTATAGCCAAATCAACACCGATTTCAATACTTATTTCTACTCCAAATTTAGTTACACGTTGGACAAACATAGCGAGTTTGGGGCATCAAATACATGAAATCGGCCGAAAATATATATAGGAGCTATATCCAAATCTGAACCGATTTCAATATAATTTTGCATACTCATTTCTAAAACAAATTTAGTTACACATTCCAAATTTCATTGAAATTGGACATACATAGAGGGTTGGGTTCATCAAATACATGAAATCGGCCGAAAATATATATAGGAGCTATATCCAAATCTGAACCCATTTCAGTATAATTCGGCATACTCATTTCTACAACAAATTTAGTCACCCATTCCAAATATCATTGAAATTGGACATACATAGTGGGTTGGGTGCATCAAATACATGAAATCGGCTGAAAATATATATAGGAGCTACATACAAATCTGAACCGATTTCAAAATAATTTGGCATGCTCATTTCTGCAAAAAATTTAGCCACACATTCCAAATTTCATTGAAATTGGACATACAAAGTGGGTTGGGTGCATCAAATACATGAAATCGGCCGAAAATATGTATAGGAGCTATATCCAAATCTGAACCGATTTCAATATAATTCGGCATACTCATTTCTGCAGAAAATTTAGCCACACATTCCAAATTTCATTGAAATTGGACATACAAAGTGGGTTGGATGCATCAAATACATGAAATCGGCCGAAAATATATATAGGAGCTATATCCAAATCTGAACCGATTTCAATATAATTCGGCATACTCATTTCTACAACAAATTTAGTCACACATTCCTAATTTCTTTGAAATTGGACATACATAGTGGGTTGGGTGCATCAAACACATGAAATCGGCCGAAAATATATATAGGAGCTATATCCAAATCTGAACCGATTTGAACATAATTTGGCATGCTCATTTCTGCAAAAAATTTAGCCACACATTCCAAATTTCATTGAAATTGGACATACATAGTGGGTTGGGTGCATCAAATACATGAAATCGGCCGAAAATATATATAGGAGCTATATCCAAATCTGAACCGATTTCAATATAATTCGGCATACTCATTTCTACAACAAATTTAGTGACACATTCCTAATTTCATTGAAATTGGACATACATAGTGGGTTGGGTGCATCAAACATATGAAATCGGCCGAAAATATATATAGGAGCTATATCCAAATCTGAACCGATTTCAACATAATTTGGCATGCTCATTTCTGCAAAAAAATTTAGCCACACATTCCAAATTTCATTGAAATTGGACATACATAGTGGGTTGGGTGCATCAAATACATGAAATCGGCCGAAAATATATATAGGAGCTATATCCAAATCTGAACCGATTTCAATATAATTCGGCATACTCATTTCTACAACAAATTTAGTCACACATTCCAAATTTCATGGAAATCGGACATATATAGCGTGTTTGGTACATCAAATACATGAAATCGGACGAAAATATATATGGGAGATATATCCAAATCTGGACCGATTTCGATATATTTTGGCACATTTATTTTTAGGCTAAAATCCATTACACATTTCAAATTTGGAATCTGTATCTGCAACCGTTCTATAGATATTTGCATACAAATTTTAAATTTTTTGGAGGTACCTCCGATTCTGATGCTATATCTCCGGATCAGAGCGGAATTTTGAAACTTTTTATAGCCTATGTTACTTTCAGGCGATGTAGTAGTAATATACCCTGAAAATTTCAGCAAGATCGGTTCAGCGGTTTTTGAGTCTATAAATTTCAAACAAACAAACATACAAACATTTTTCTATTTTATATATATAGATATAACTTTATATCATATATCATAAAAATTAAAAGTGGTTTGTGCGGGACTTTTTTACAATTTAAATGGAACAAAAGTTATTTTAGTCATTAATAGGCAAAGTGCCATTCATTCGTGCAACAGGAAATAATTGTTTGAGAAAAATTTGCATTAATTTCTTAGAATTTCTTCAAAAAAATTTTTTTCAAAGTTGTTTTTGTGGAACCTCTTTTATACTAAAATGGAATAAATGTTATTTTAGGCATTAATAGGCAAAAGTTCATCCATTCCCACTACAGGAAATCATTTTTGAGAAAAAATTTCAAAAAGTCATAAACCTAGTGTGGACTGGTGCAGTAGTTGGGAAGAACTTAAATTTAATTTTTCTATCTAAATACATTAATGGTGAAATGTGTGCGGTAATACTGGATCATAGCACTGAAAAAACCGCACTCTTGTCTTTAGTCTATGTACCGTTTGAGGACCCGGGGTATCCTCACGGTTGCTGTGGCTGCTTGTGTTCAACAACATACTGATTGAATTGGACAATCAGGGCATTAATGTTGTTACCAACGCGGGCTATTGATTGCTGGCAAAATCCTTTCAAAAATTCCCGAGCTTATGCAAAGTGCCTTATCAATACTGTCGGTGGACCAGAGGAAATGACCATAATAAATGTCCACCGAAGAATTTCTTTATATTCTAATACAAGTTATATGATATTATTACCTGCTGCAATGCCGCTGCATTCATATTGGTGCTGAGTTAGTTAGCCATGTTAGATAACTTCACAAAGTAGTTACAAACCATATCGGTGGTTGGCCATAATAATACAAACAAGGCTAATAAAAAATTGTGTTCAACAACATACTGATTGAATTGGACAATCAGGGCACTAATGTTGTCACCTACGCGAGCTATTGATTGCAAATTCCTTTCAAAATGTCCCGAGCAAAGTGCCTTATCAATACTGTCGGTGGACCAGAGGAAATGACCTTGGAGTTAATCCAGCGAAAACAGGACTGTTCACTAGAAAGCGTGAGCTTGGCGATTTTGTGCTACCAGAGCTGGATGGAGTGCTGGTACACTAGGGCTATGACTTTTTGAAATTTTTTCTCAAAAATGATTTCTTGTAGTGAGAATTAATGTCTGAAATAACATTCATTCCACTTTATTATAAAAAAGGTTCCGCACAAACCACTTTGAATTAAAAAAAAAAATATGAAATAATTTTTTTGTTTTTCAAAAAATTATTTCCTGCTGCACGAATGGATGGTCTTTTACCTATTAATGACTAAAATAACTTTTGTTCCACCTAAATTTTAAAAAAGGTGAATTCAAAAAAATTTCAAATGTTCTAAAAATAAAAACTTTTAAAGCTTTTTGTGCGAAAGCTATTTTATCGAATGACTTTATAATTAAGATTTTATGTAATCTTAGGTAAAAACTCATCAAGATATCATACAGGGATATGAGGTTGTAAAAAAGTCATAACCCTAAGGTATACCTCTCCTCCAAAGCAAAATACCCACAAAGATACAATTCTGGACTGTCAACTGCGATGGAAAGAGAGCATAGAGGAGCGAACGAAAAGGGTGTTAACTGCACTCTATTCGTGTAACACTCGATTGGAAAAAGCTGAAGACTGAACCCATAGATTATACACTTGATGTAAAAATATGTGGTAAAGCCCCTTCTATCCTATGGGTGTCTTGTCTGGTGGCAATCATTACGCCAAAGAGCACTCTCGGAGCTATTAAAAGAACTTCAAAATCAGCTCTGAATGTATAGCTGAGACTGAATCAATCTGTGGTTCGAGGCTACATGAATTGAATCTTTGGCACGAGAACACATATGTAGCCTAAGGGAGTTAGGAGAAAAAATTTAAGTGGATCTTCAAGGGAAATTTAGCCATTATATCACCCCCCAAGAGATTTGAAGATTTTGAGGTCGTTATCCCTAGTAGAGATGACTATAACCGAAATATCACTCATCTGGCATTCTATACAGACAGTTTATAATGCCTGCAAGGCAGGTGTGTTTACCATTGCACCACGGAGACACATCTATATTTACCAAACTCAAATTTCGATACAGGTATTCAATTTCCGCTCTACTTTCATAATACTCCTGATTTTTCTTTGAATTATTTCTTGTGTTCCACAGTCAGGAACTCACAGAGGTAAATTGGAATCTATGTACGTTGCAGTATGGAACACAATAGCGCAATAGAAAAGCTAACCACTACACGAGTTTTGTTGCTTGGTACACCTTCCCCAATATGCCGTTGGACAATTTAAAATTTCTTTTTTTTTCTTTCTAAAATCATAATAAATGTCCACCGAAGAATTTCTTTATATTCTAATACAAGTTATATGATATTATTACCTGCTGCAATGCCGCTGCATTCATATTGGTGCTGAGTTAGTTAGCCATGTTAGATAACTTCACAAAGTAGTTACAAGCCATATCGGTGCTTGGCCATAATAATACAAACAAGGCTAATAAAAAATAAAACGCATATTTACCGCCATGTACTTACTTGCTCTTCCTCGGACTCTTCCTCTTTGGCGTTGTATGTTATTGTTTTTTTTTTTTTTTTTTTTTTTTTTGCTAACAAACTCAATTATTACTATGATATATCTCTTTTTTCCTTCTAACCATATATGGTCAGAGTTAGATGGGGACATAACAACTTGTTCGACCATGTGCAACATGCAAGACATGTAGACGTGGTCGATTGTGGACAACCAGCCAACCAACAAACAAGCGGTACGCATTTTAAAGTCAACAACAATAATAGCAACAATCGAGGCAGGAGCAGCAGAAGCTACAACAAGATAAACTATTCGATATGCTTGATGATGTTCGGGTAATATTCGATGGTCACATAAGCCAAAGTCAAGAATTATCAGATTTCATTTTGTAAAATTTCAATTAAGCTGTGAAACTTTATAGACTTCGGTAATCAAAGTCGATAAGAGTGTGTATATGGTAGATTTGAAATATGTGTGTAAGTATGTGTGTATTTGTTGTTAATAACATTATTAGATGTTTCTAATGTATAAACAAGCTATGAGCTTCATGTTCAAAAACAATTCGAGATTTTCGCTTATATTGGGTCAGCCTCGAGACGCCAGTCAACAAAAAATTTTAGGAGTAAGAACGGCGTTTAGTTTGGCCCGACCGAAGTTTATATACCCACCACCACTGACTAAACCCAGTTTTTTGGATAGTTTCTTGCGAATAAGTTTTCTATCTTCTGGGAACATAAAATTCCAATTAAAAATTAATCCGGTAGACTAAATCTTCAAAAATTCTTGAATCGGTTGATACCTTTATATGGGGGCTATATCAAAACGTGGACCTATACTGTCTGACCTATAACCTGTTTTAATATGGTGTGCCACTAGCAAAGAATAAGTACGAAATTTCAGTTATTCCGGTTGAAAATGTGGCTAAAACGTTCAAAATCGGGAGGTACCCCTCTATGGGGGCTACAGGAAAACGTGGATCTATACAGAAAACTTTCAGGTGCAAAGTTGTATACCCACAACGAAGAGTATATAACAAATTTCGGTGGGATCTCGAGGCAACAACCTTCTAAATACCGAAAATCGGGATATACCCTTGTATGGGGGCTATATGAAAACGTGGACCTATACCGAAAAATTTCTGGTGCAGAGTAGTATACCTCCAACGAAGACTATATTACAAATTTCGGTGGTATATAGAGGCCATACATAAAGACGTGGACCTATACCGACAATTTTTAAGTGGAACATTTTTTACTGGCTAAAACATTCAAAATCGGAAGGAACCATTTTATGGGGGCTATAGGAATACGTGGGCCTGTACCGAAAACTTTCAGGTGCAAAGTTGTATACCCCCAACGAAGACTATATAACAAATTTCAATGGGATTTCGAGGCAACAACCAAAAATCGGGATATACCCTTGTATGAAGGATGTATGAAAACCTGGACCTATACCGAAAAATTGTTGGTCAGAGTAGTATACCTCCAACGAAGACTATATAACAAATTTCGGTGGGATTTCGAGGCAACAACCTTCAGAATACCGAAAATCGGGATTTTCCGTTTTATGGGGTTACACAAAGACGTGGACCTATGCCGACAATTTTCAGGTGGAAAATTTTATACTGCGAACGAAGACTAAATGACAAATTTCAGAAAATTCGGTTGGATATTGAAGCCGCAAACTTCGAAAATCGAAAACAGAAACAATTGGGGGTAGAAAGTTGTTAACCCCACGAAGACTAAATTTCAAATTTCAACCATCTCGGTGGGATATTGGGAAAACAACCTTTAAAATAACGAAGATCGGGAGGTACCGTTCTATTAGGGGCAATATGAAAACGTAGACCTATACCACAAATTTTCTAATGGAAAGACTAAATGCAACATTTGAGCCATTTCGGTGGGATATTGGAGCCACAACCTTCAAAATAACGAAGGTCGGAAGGTACCCTTCTACGGGGGCTATATAAAAACGTGGACCTAACAGAAAAAATTTGGGAGTGGACAGTTGAATACCCCCAACGAAGAATAAATTCAAAATTTTGAGCCATTTCGGTTTGATATTGAGGTCACAACCTTCAAAATAGCGAAGAGGTACCCTTTTATGGGGGCTATATAAAGAAGTGGACCTAACAGAAAAAAATTGGAGGTGGAAAGTTGTATACCCCCAACGAAGACTAAATGCAAAATTTCAGCCATGTCGGTGGGATATTGAGGCCACAAATTTCAAAATACCTAAAACGTTGACTTATAAGAGTACAGGCAAATTTCTGGTAAAAAGTTGTATACCCCCAACGAAGACTAAATGCCAAATTTCAGCTATTTCTGTTGGATATTGAGACAACAAGTTACCTAAAATCAGGAGGTACCGTTCTATGGGGGCTATATGAAGACGTGGAGCTTTACCGAAAAAATTTGAGGTGGAAAGTTTTATACTACAACGAAGACTATACGCCAAATGTCAGACATTTCGGTTGGACATTGGGGTCACAACCTTCAAAATAACGAAAATCGGGAGGTACCATTCTATGGCGGCTATATCAAAACGTTGACTGATATAGCCCATTTTCAAAATCAAACATCCGGCGCTTGCAGCACATTATAATTATAGGAGACGTTTTACCTTAGAAATGTTAAATATAATAAATGTTCCAAAAGAAAATAGAATGAATTTTAAGATTGATACGGACAAATGTGCACACATCTATAGAAACTTAGTTCATAAACATAAACGGACAAATCCTTAGTTTAGCGCAGTCTGTGTAACAAAGCTGTCGCTTTTCTCACCAAAGTAATTTTTGTGTTATTCTTACGTTTTTCTCTATTTGTTAAATTTTATTATTTTGTAGTATTCCCTGAAGATGACTGTAGAATACAGTGGAAATATTGTAAAATAAAGATAAAGAAGAAAATAAAACAAACAACTATTATTTTCAATTCACCTTAAGCCGAAATACATATCTCAACCAAAACAAAAAAAAAACCATACCAATAGAACTCACATCGAAACTAAAATAATTAGCCCGATCATGAATATCAAATCACTGTGCATTTTCTCACTCTCTCCTTTAAGTTGCAACGGCAGCAGAGAGACAAAACTCACGGGAAGTTTACATTCATGATCGGACTGAATATTCCCATATTTAAGTATTATTTCACTCAATAAAAAAAATGTTAATGGTCGCATGATGATATTTAATATTTATGATTTCTTTCAATTTCGATCCATATGTCATTCCATCTTTTCAAAATCCCTTTAATAGCCACAAGTATAAATAGTTCTTATTCCCATTCTTCTCTCAACATAATAAAAATCCTTTAACAAAACAATTAAAAAAAAAATCATAAAAACATCATTGGACAATTGTCCTTGATTTTGTGTTTTGTTTGTGTTATTGGCTAACAATAAAATGTCATAACAATAAAAACCACCAGTACCCCATTTAGGCCAACATTAAACGAACCAAGCCGCCAAAGGCATATCCAAATCCCAACAATCAAAACAAACCATTCAACAAAACAGTTGGCCAGTAAACTATTAGACAATAAATGGTCATAAAAAGCCACAGGAGACGACAGGACACTATGCGGTAGCGGCAGCTTCAAAGGACGACCTGGGCAAAACAAAAACACCATATTTTGTCAACTCACAAATTGCCTTTTGGCACTCAATAGCCAACAGACGGCAACAGCAATGAAGGAACACACAACAAGAAAATGGGCCAATAGGTTTATGAGGATCAGCAGGACAATTGAAATGATCTTCTTTAGAGGGGACACAAAAGCAAGGGAAGATACACATTTGTCAAAGCAATGACTCCTCAGACGGGAATGATCTTAAAGATGACTTTGACAAAAACAAAAAAAAAAATGATGCGTAGGGAAGAAAATCCCATTTTCCTTTGACTAAGCGTGTGTGTTTGAGTTGATTCCAAAGGATGATTTTTATTGCTCTAGCTCTGTTTACTTGTAGCGTGTTTTGTTTTTGTGACACAATGTTTTGTCATAAATATCTTCTTAATCCTTATTTATGATCGGCAAGTAGTGGATGACACTTTTTTGTGTGCCAAACATTAAGTAGGCCATTCAGGTGGTGGTTCGTTGATCTTCAAAGCGGACATAAACAAACGAATGCCGCCACTGCCAACATCGGTAACGTTGCTCATCGTGATCTATCGTTGTAACCATTTACCATCATCATCTGTAGCAGCATCGTTATCTCTTTTTATTGGCATTTTCCTAATGCCTGGCTGGCTGATTTTTATGATGCCATAATGACTTGTCAAAAACAAAAATGTTAGCGTGAGAATATTTGGCCGCCGAGCCCCAAATAAACTGAATTGCTTCGCCACACCATAAGATTTGGCATTTCGTATATCACCGTATGCCCATAACCAGAGCGTGACTTTTGTGCGGAAAATGTATTTAAGGCCACCCGCATTTGGTTGAAAATTGTAAAAAGTTTTATTGAAGACTAAAATCAGACCACAAAAAAGGAAGGATTTGAATTTTAAATTTAACCACGTACGTGTTTGATATGGGTTTCTCTTCTCCATGAGTATATATGTGTGGGGAAGTCAGTTTTGAGATTTGTTTCTTCTTTATGGGTTTATTACTTTATTGTCACAAAAAGGTAGTGAATTAAATTCTATTGTTTGAGGTCGACGAAAGAAGACAATGCAAAAAATCCTCATCATTTGTTAAAATGATGTGGTGATGGGGCCATGCACGATACTTGCAGGATAATAGAGATAATAAACTGCTAAAAGATTTCTCTAAATCCTTTCACATCATTATCATCACACAAACCAAAATTTGTTGTATGTTCGGCTACAACAAGGGGACTTTTATTAACTGCTCGGCCACACAAGATGGGAAATATGAAACACAACTCTATACTGGAACAGTGACACAATTATTGAGCATGAGAAAACAACTTTTCATCTCCGGGCTCCGATTGCAGAGAAAGATATACATATTCTACGAGCGACTAAGGAAATCATGTGACCCCTACCCAGATATGCAATTAAGATTGCACAACCGTACTAGTCTTAAGCTTTTTGACATAGAGAACCATCGGCAACATACCTTCAAAGTTCTGAACAAATAATTTTTGGGGACCAGAGACCATGACATTAAGCTCTATGGTAAGATCAGGAATGTATACATACATATACACGAGGGTGACCCAACAAACGAAATTTCTTTTTTTATTTCCAACCTCCTAAATTTTTTCCATTTGATCCAAAAACCTTATATAACCCGTGCATATTCACGAAAATTATCTAAAGGCCGTAATTATGGCCCAATCAATGACAAAACTTTACCCGTTCACTGTTGTGGTTAAAACCGAATTCTGCAAAAATTTATCACGATCGGTTAACGATAACTGGTGTGCACTGACCGATCTTTATTCCCATATTTTTTTTATTTTTAAGGGGGCCAAAGGCGAATTTTTAGAAAATCGTTCCATAGGCCACGATTTTCAAAATTTTTTGTAGAATTATTTTTTTAGCCACAACAATGAACTTGATTGGAAAATAATTCCAATCAAGTTCATTGTTGTGGCTAAAAAAAATAATTCTACAAAAAAAAATTGAAAATCGGGCCTATGGGAACAAAGATCGCTAGGTTGGCACGGGTTAGCGTTAACCGATCGTCATAAAATTTTATATATGTATAAGGTTTTTGGATCAAATGAGATAAAACATTAAGGGAGTAGGAAATAAAAAAATGTTTTTTTGGGCAACTCTAATATACACACTGGGGTTATGACTTTTTGACCTTTTTTTCTCAAAAATGATTTCCTATAGCGAGAATGAATGAACTTTTGCCTATTAATGCCAAAAATAATATTCATTCCATTTAATTATTAAAAAAGGTCACGCACAAAACACTTAAAAAAAAGATTTTTTTTTGGAAAATCCAATGAAATGAAAAAAAAAATTTCTCAAAAAAATATGACCTCTGACCTATTATTAACTAAAATAAATTTTATTCCATTTAAATATTATAGAAGGTCATGCACAAACCACTTTCAATTTGTACACGCAAAAAAATTTATGTTAGAAATATGTTTGGATCCAAACAAATATATGTTTGGGACCGGTTGCAAACAAATATATGTTTGGATCCAAACATAATATATTTGGGTCCAAACAAATATATGTTTGCAACATTTTGTAACATATCTCTATTTGATATGTTTGGGTAAAACATATTTTTTATGTTAGAACATTTCATGGGTGGAGAGAGGATGTTTGTCAACGAGAGCAATAACAGTGCTCTCGCGGCTGTGGAATGCTGCTTTATAATAAAGAGTTGTGTGTATTGTATAATAGAAGACGTAGAAGCGAAGAAGGGGGCTTTGGTGGCATGTATGCGTCAAACTCGTGTGTTTCTTGTTTTGTTGTTGCTAACCAACGAAGAAGAAAAGAAGAAATGATATGAATTATATTTTTTTCTTTCTTCAGTGTTTTAGTTGCCTTTGTAGAGTCAAGACGGTAAAGTGAGTGAATAAATCAGTGTTTTGTGTTTTCTTAAAGAAATTGTGTTTTTAGTAAATTAAATACCCAATACATTTTATAATTGAATCGGAAATTTGAATGTAATTATTTTATTGGACAAGGAAGAAATCGCATTTAATATTGGTAATTACATACATACTCATGTATATTTGAAATATGGCATATTCATATTTATTTATTACATTACATAATCATTTGATTCTAGATGCCGATTCCCCGCTGATAATTTCAACTAAGAGGGCCATTTGTTTTATTTCACAACTAAGGAGAAGCGTTCAACTACGTTTCTATATATTTTTCCTTTTTAAAAGTGTGACTTCAAATTATTTCAATCAGTTTTTCTTTTATTAAAGTGTGTTATGTATTTCTTTGGAATTTTGTATGTACCTATGTGTTTGTTGTTATTTTGCCTTTTAATAAAAAACCACAACATTTGTGTGTATACTATAGAGATAGCCAATGAGCTCTTACTGACAGCAAGTGAGCGCACATTTTAAAGTGTTTTACATTGAATTTTACGCTCCCTTGCTCTCAGTAAGCGCCCACTGGTGCATGTGTTTGTTTTTTTTTGTGCCTTTTGGGTTTGTATTTTTTTGCACCCAAACATATAAAATGTTTGCACCAAAACATAAAATTGTTTCCACCCAAACATATCTTTGTTTGCACCCAAACATATATATCTTTGCACCCAAACATAAATATCTTTGCACCCAAACATATATATGTTTGCACCCAAACATATATTTGTTTCCACCCAAACATATATTTGTTTGCAGACCCAAACATATATATGTTTGCTGCAAAATATGTTTGGAACATATGTTAGAGAGTCCGATTTTTTTTTGCGTGTATGATATATGGAATGTGTGATATAAAATAATATGTATGTTATAATATGACGATAAAATTGGTGAGAAACAAAAGCTTATGGCATTTTGGTTATGTCGTGTGGTTTTAAAGCTTTTTTTGAGCCATATACGTGCTTAATTAAAGTGACTCTATTTATTTTTTTTTCAAAAAAGCTCATATATGAAAACTTTGAAATCTTTTTATGCGTGAGCTTTTTTGTCGAATCAACTTATAATTAAGATTTTATCTAATCATAGGAAAAAGTTCATCAAAATATGATACAGCATTTTTTGCTTACCTGCACAATCAAAAATTGCACGACTTCTTGTGCAGCAATCCCCAAAATGCAGGAAGCTTAAATTCGCTTACCTGCCCAACAAGGCCGATATCTTCAATATTACTTACGTGCATATGATGTGCAGCTATAAACAATGTTGAAATAATAAAGTGAGAGACATTTCAAGTTCGGGAGAGAAAACGTTACAATTTTTTACAATTCATTGTCTTTTCTTGTGTTGTATTTGCTTTGCACACTTCTTATCAGTACAAAATCAGAGTGGTTGAATTTTATCCTTGTTTTGAGATCGCAAAAACTCGTTTTGAGTTCGCAAAAAAAATTTAAAATTTGTTCTTGTGCAGATATATGTAAATTTTACAACCAAAATGAAGTAAAATCACCAAAATTTTGAAGCAGCTATGCCGAAAATGCAGCTATTGGATGTGCACTAAAACATAATATCTTGAACGGAATCTAGAGAATAGTTGCCCATAAACAGATTTTTGGTCAGGTAACGCCAAAATGCAGCTATTAGTAATGCAGGTAACCAGAAAGGGGATATGAGGTTGTAAAAAAGTCATAACCCTAATACACAGATTGTATGAATGTTCTCGCAAACAAACCGAAAGGATACGGTAGACGTCACTCATATCAATATCCGATTAATATGATAATGGAATGATATGGGACTTACTATTTATTGCCGAGTCCAAACGGCGTTTCTTAAGACACCCCTTATAGAGAAGTTAAACATGGCTGAAGTACTCAGGATATGTCGCCTACATTAGGCGTATGGGTATTTTTGCCACCGTTGATGTGATGTTGCCTAGCCGGGGAATCGTATCCGATTCCCTCTGGCACACGATCAAACCGATCGTCTTGATCGAGACTCAAAAAATCTGCTATACAGATTGAACG
The DNA here is from genome assembly GCF_047663935.1 of Musca autumnalis. Classification (NCBI taxonomy): domain Eukaryota; kingdom Metazoa; phylum Arthropoda; class Insecta; order Diptera; family Muscidae; genus Musca; species Musca autumnalis. The sequence goes on from NW_027412088.1 coordinate 76,471,704, forward strand.
GACAAATATCCGTCGCTGTAAAAACGCATTGCATTTGAGAAATCAATGTGGCGGTTTCGTGGGTTTGAATCTTTGGCTTTCCTTTTTCACTTGGAAAAAATCTTCGATAATTTAGCTCAACTCCAACGATGAAAATTAATAAAATTAATCTCGTTTGCCTTGACAATTGGTTCTCTTCTGATGTTTGGAGATGTCCACACAATACACCCATATACTCCCCGATCTGGAGTTTATAGCTTTCGACCTCTCTCATTAGATCATACAAATCTCTCCTGACATGCCGGTCCAAAAGATTGTGGCAAGGATGCTTACATCACTTTCGCGGGAGACACTAATAAGCTGTCGAGCGCTTAAGGTAGTTGGTGGTTGGAACCAGGGCACCATGGAGCAACATATTCATATGGAACTCCATATAAGCATGAGACATCCCGTTGCAATTCCTCAGATGGAAGAACTGTCTGCACTAAGTCAGCTATGAAGGCATATAATCTGTCACATATGAATATAAGTATATAGGACGCGATCTCTGTTCGGTCCGAATGCACAGTGGATCCACTTGTATGGAGAAAGTGGCCAAAAATATTTAGAGTTTAAAAATCAAAACGTAAGATAAATTTGGAAGAAGATTACTTCATCTTGCCACTGATGCCAATTATGTTAATGTACATGGTCTGATAACAGAGTTATACGTTACTTAATATATCCATAGAAACCCTATTCTAGGGCAGCTTTAGTCAGCGACCCACCATTTATAGTCTGACACTAGATGACAGCTGATTTTAATACTGAATAATCTTAAACCCATGACCTACTTTTGAATGTTATTCCCGAGGTGGGCACTGGTGGGCATCATGACTAAAACCTTAGGTCAAATTTAAGTATATGATCGAATTGGCATTACAAAATACACTAAGAAAATATGCAGTTAACTAGAATTCCACAACACGCTAAAACACTATTTTTAATGAAAATTAAGCTATTACCTCATCCACTATATTAGTTTGCTATACGTATTAGTTTCGCGATATTTTGAATATATTTACTTGCACTTAAAATATAAGTTGTACTCACAACAAAAAATATTAGTCAAATTAGTCGCGTTCGAATGAAACAAAACTAATATATTTTTAAAGAGGTCCATGTCATAGCTGTCAGAGATGCCAGATGTTGTACCAAAATTTTGACATTCATTTTTTATTTTTGGCCAATGGATGGATCCACCGTGTGCTGGTAATTCTCCTCTGAATGTTCTGGCAATATACACAGACGGATCCAAAATGCCTCCCCCACTAGTGCCGGTGCCTGTCTATTGCAAAAATCCATTAATCGAACATTAATTCAAGCTATCGATAGCTGTAACGTTTTGAAGCAAAAATTCCTATCAGGAAAGTAACAGATTTGATCAGAGGGCTCGAAATCATTCTCACAGTATCCGGGACTAGATATATCGATAGTTAGGCTCTTGAGTCATGGATCTTGAAGTATCCTTCATTGCAGATTGACTCCGTATGGACTTGGTAATAAAATGGGAAATGAAAGAGCAAATGGACTAGCTAAGGGTACTGCTAAGTCAATCAATTTGTCAATTGATAAACCTGTTAGGCCACCGATGAGTAGCACATCGGTAACATTAGTGAGATTTTCATTGAGAATGCGCAACGCAGTAGCTTGTGGAATTTGGATGTAGAATATCCAAAGCAATCCGACCTGATATATCCCACCGCAGAACCATTTCCCTTCCCTAACTCTATATTTTATGGATGAAGATCACTGTGGGGCTTATTACGGGTCAGTGTATCGTTAGATCTCTTACTTCAAGATGGGATGGCAGTGGCGTCGACTGCTATATATTATGTGGACATGTAGAAGATATAAAGGAAGCGTATATACATATCGTATATACTTTGCAGGTGCCCTTGCAGCACACAAAAAGACTTCGTCTACTGTATAGACATGAGATAGATACTCTCACCTTCTTACCCTACATAGACCCTATTATCCTGTTCTTTTTTACGCTCTCTTTATGTTCCAGCATTAGCCTTCGAGCAACAATACAGCAATATCCCGAAATTTCCTCCATCTTCACCATAGAATCTTCTCATTATGATGTTCTTATCCGACAAAAATAGCATGTTCAACTATTTAAATCTGTTACTATCACGCCGTGTCATTCTTCTTTTCCAAACTCGAGATTTTCCCATACAATGTCAGAGCCACTTTTTGGTTCCGTGTTGGCACAATGCTACAAGTGATTTTGCGTTTCATGCATCTTCGCTCACAGTAAATTATGGTGGTACCCCCTCGGCTAGTGGGTTCTTAAACGGCTGGGAACGTTTTCTTCGTCCTGTCACTCTTGTGGTGCTCTATAAATCGCCGAGTATAATGCGATTTTCTTCGAATCATTTACTGTCACGCCGTGCCATTGTTCTTTCCAAAAATCGAGAGTAATTTAACGGTTCCAATATCGCATTGCTTCAGTTGGTCTAGCCATATTTTCCACTTCTTCTCGCCTACAAGTCTGTTGTTATAGTACGATGAAGCTCTCACGCTTGTTTGCAATTTAATCTGAGTATTTGACCAGAAGATATATAGCGAGCAGTGATGAGGTCCCGAAAATTTCAGCTACCTGTGGAAGTGTCTTCAACTTTACCATGGCTTCGAAAAGTACAAAGGTCATACTATAGGAATTCTGATGGTCTGTTAACAGAGACGATTATTGGAAGGTTGTCAGAACATGAGACCGGGTGCCACAATTGTAATGTACGGCGATCTGTGACAATCTTATCCTCAACATTTGAAGATATAAGTTTGCTCGCAGCTTTACTTCTCTGGCCATTGCCTGAAACGGAGTGCCAAAACTTATAAAGAGTGTTGAAGTCCTCTATAGTGGTATGAACACATTAAGCATTTCACTTCAGCAGCCCCAGGTTGTACAGATATCCCATACTTTCCATGTATGAGTCACTAGAATAAAGCTCACGCGACGTACGTCCGTACTTCACAGACTTGTGTAGAAAAAAGACAAGCCCCCTTTTCCGCTTCTTGTACAATGCTTCCGGAAAACGCTGTAACAATCGTAGCGTTGTAAGCGACAAGTGACGTTGAATCGACTTGGTAGCCAATAGATCAAAACTACTTGGTTTCGGGAAAATCCGGTACATAGAACACGCTGCCATGGAATTGTTTTGAATTTGTTGTGGAGATCGTTACAATTGAAATTGCAGGAATTATTATTTTAGGGCCGCTGAACAGCATCAAAGTGTCTTATATTTCTGACGAAGAAAGTAGCAACATAACTTATATTGTAGTCATCTTGGAGTCGTATAAGGCACGAATATGATCGGAAGTGCACTCATATCGGTCCAATTTTTCCAGTACCTCCCCCACAAAAGTTCAACATTTTCAATAAAATGGTGCGCAACATTTTGTGTATGGGGCCCTAGTCACGACGGTACAATTTTTTTCAGGGACAAGTCCGTACTTCCTGTGAAATTGGCTCAAAAAATCAAAAAACTAATATAGACGTCAGAAGTACTGTGTTTACTTCTTTTCTTTATGTCCAAGGCTGAGCTGTTTTCTCTGTCGGAATAGGTGACTAATACTTCCTTACTTGTTTTCATTAAAAAGCGAACCAAATATGGTGCTATATCGAAGGAACTCTAATAGCACAATTACGCAACATATAATTCGAAGATGAAGCAAAAACCGAAAATCAGGAGGTACTGTTGTATGGGGGCAACACCAGAACATGGGCCTATGTCAACAATTTTTGGTAAGGTGATTTAATGTACACAGAGAACCCTAGATACAAATCAAACTCTAAGTGATCGGTCATCATTTGTCATTAAAGAAAATCTCAAATTTCGCTTCTATGTTGCTTTCGGTAATAAAATTGTTGAATTTACATGAAATTTTTCTTAGAGAGCAAACGGGAAAACTTATTCTAATTTCTAAGTTAAAATCATCTAAGTACAGACTTTCCACTGGACTTCTTCTGGGAAATGTTGTACATTGTCTGTGTTAACCATCTTCCATCACTATCAATTCAGGAACATTTACAGCCAATAATAAAGCAACAAAATTTCATTGCTTCATAAACCTCATATACAGGCGAAAGAAGACAAGACATTATGACTGCAACGTGATAATTTAGGTATTACTTGCAACACCACCAGCGTAGACTTGCCGCGAATCAACTCCATCAACTTTTACACGGCAAACTGGGAACATGCCTTCAAGAAGTATTTTCAACTACAAGACCACTAAAACACAAAAAAGATACCCTAAACTGCAACATATTTTCCTCTTGGCCAATGGCATAGAGCATTTTGTTCCTGTTTTTTTTTAGACTGCGGCTGTGGACACTCACTGTTCATCCATAAATTTAAACAAAACACGCCATTTAAACATTTTTCATGTTGGCCATCACATCGTTTTAATTTTTGCTCACTTCACAAAGGCTTAATTACGAAGTTAGTTTTCTATTAATAGCCGGACACAGGGAAACAGGATCCTGGTGGAAGAATTATCACACTGAAGATATAGGATCTTTTGCACTTTGTTGTAAGAAACAGAAGCGATGAAAAATTATAAGGTGCTGCAATGAAAAATATTAGTAAATTTATCCTTTTCTTTGCAATTATGTTTTACATCCGGTTCTACACGAAAGAGAGATAAAAATTGGACTGAAAAATGTCAGTTTAAATTCAGTACATTGGATGTCACCGTGGTGTACTCTTTGGTGAAATTCAATTCTCCGACATCACATTTTTTTCAGAAGTGTTTAAATCACTCAACCTAGATTTCAGTCTGCATATTTTATGTCGTATTTCTCCATACCTTAATAAACGTAACCAACACTATAATTATAAGATTCAATGTCTTGATGTATCAGCTGACTGATACTTTCTTACTTGCTTATTAATTAATTAATAATTATTATTAATAAATATTAATGAATTAATTAATAAGCAAGTTAGAAAGTTTCAGTCAGCTGTGCTGGCGGAGTTATACCCTCAGCCACTGACCAAAAAAACAAAAACACAATAATTATGCCGTATATAAAATATACTGATTTTGTATCGCGAGTTTACTTTAAAATCTGTACGTGTCGTAATGTGAGGCTATAGCAAATCACTGACATATACCGAACATTTTTACACGCAGAGAAAAAAATATGTTTGATCCAACAATATTCCAAGAGCAAAATATATATTGTTAACATATTGTTGGATTCCTTATGTAGTATTGTCAATCCAACAATCGTTATTGTCACACTGGGCGATATTATATGTTCTAAATATAAATATGTATTGTCACTTTGACACTATAACGCTTTGGACCAAACATGTAATTACGATAGTTTTGGTTAGAGGTAACAATACATGTTGTTGCAATTCACAATAGTTTTGGTCCAAATGGACAATAAGTATTGTTAGAACTTACAATTGTGTTGGTCAGAATTAACAATATTTATTGTTGCAATTCACATTAGTTTTGGTCAAAATAGACAATAAATATTGTTAGAACTAACAATAGTTTTGGTCAGAAGTAACAATATTTATTGTTGCAACTCACAATAGTTTTGGTCAAAATGGACAATAAATATTGTTAGAACTTACAATAGTTTCGGTCAGAAGTAACAATATTTATTTTTGCAATTCACAATAGTTTTAGTCAGAAGTAACAATATTTATTGTTGCAATGCGAAATGGTTGGAATAAAAATTTTATACCTACCTTTTTAATGTTTTACATTTAAAAAAATATAAAAAGTTTCATTGTATTATTTATTTCATATATGATTTTTAAAAAAATTAAATAACACTGATTTGAGTTAATTTTAATTTCAATTGACGCTAATTTTATTTAGTTTAACAAAGATTCGTGCAAATAAAGCTTGTTGGTAAACTATTTCTTGTGATTTATTCGGTCAGGAAAATTGTGAAACCAAGTCGTTTGCAGAATTTGAAGCTAAATTAAAAAAGAAAATATGTTAGAAATATCGCTTAGTAAAAGTACAAAAAGAAGATACTTACTAATTAATTTTATGCCCAAAACAAAATTGGTTGAAAAAGTGTATTGTGGCAAAAAATTACTTATTAAAAATTTCCACTTCAGCTGTCGGTGATTAGTTTTATGTTTTCTTAACTAAATTTAAAAAGTCTGCAGCAAAACAATCCTTAACCCGCTAAATAAAAAGAAAAAACAATAGCATCATGAAGTTAGTTAAAAACAGACACACAAAACTACGCATTAAAATACAAGTGTCAGCAATAGTCTTTTCTTTGGTTTTCATTGAGCATGCATTGCTCAACAATTCGTTCACAAAAACACAAATTTAAGAAAAAAAAAACTATTTCTATTTTCTCTTCGTATAATAAGTTTCAACCACCTTTTTTGTTTTTAGCTCTCCACAAAACACACACACATAACAACTAACATACGATAGTAGAAGAAGAGATTCAAAAGAGGTGGTGTCAAACAACAATGAAAAATAGTATTGGTAAAAATGGACAATAAATATTGTTAGAATTCAGAACAGTTGAGGTAAAATTATCTATATTTACAATAGTTTTGGTCAAAACTACAAACGCGTGTTGTAAACATTATTCAGTACAAAAAGAACCCAAAGGGGATCGTTTTGAAGAAAATTTAATTTATTGTGTCAAAGATGTATGAATTATCGGAATTATCTTCTTTAATATCTCCTTTCAACGCAAATTCTGCTTCAACCACCACTCTTATATTTAGCGCTTTACAAAAACACATGAGAAAACCAAAAACAAAAAAAAACTACATGGGATTTCAAAAGTAGATAACTCCATAAAAAAGGAAACACCGACAGTTTTAAAATAATTAAGAATTTAATAGATTTAATAATGTATGACACTTTAATTATTAGATTTTTTGCATTTTTGTCTTGGAATGTTGTTTTTCTAAGTTTATAATCACTAATGTTTTACTTTTTTGATCCACTTTCTTTGACTGCCAAACAAAAACTGATTAGGGACAAAGAATGCACAAACAAAAATAACTTCACCGGCTGTCACACATGAACTAAAGAGAGCAAAACAAGAATGCAGCTACTAGAATCCAGAGCAAATACTCAACAAGTTAACGAGAGAGAGTATAGTCAAAAATATGTATTTTTGGACTAATAATAGAAATTTTCAATCCGAAATTGTGTATCTACTGAAAAAACAAAATAACAATACGTATTTAAAACTTCAACAAAAGCGAATTTTTTAAATGACAATATTTTTTGTAAAAATTCTAGATTATGATAGTTCCTACCAATCGGTATGTTAATGATTTTTACAATATTGCGGAATTTCGAAAGTTGTTTTTGTTTTTTATGTTTGGAGCAAAAGATTGTATTTTTGGATTTGAAATACAATGCTTGAACAAAACAAATACAATTTTGGAACAAAAATTGATATTTTTGTTCCAACAAAAGCTAAAACTGTTTTTTCTCTGCGTGTAGTTACCAAATTTCTTCATAAAGGACTCGAAATATAAAATTACGTTAAACTATGTTTGAAAGTAATTTTTGGAAAAGTTTTAGAGTTATCTTGCACAATAGCCATTTTTGTATATGCCGGCAGGGTTTTGGAGCTTGGACCATTATCCCAGGAAGCACTGACTTATTCCGGAAAAAAATGTACCGTTGTAAATGAGACCGCTAGAACAACCGACAGAAAAAAAAGAATCAAAATGATGCGAGAGCAGCTGTTAAACTTAACTTTTTCCGAATTTTGTGTGGGAGATACCCGATGGAGTGGACCGATATAGTCCATATTTCAACCTGATAAATAGCTGGATGAAATAATACAATGTGGAAATTCTGCACCAATTAGAAACTCCCTGCGAGATTTATCTTGCGGATTTGCCATTTTGGTTGGTACCGTCAGGGTTTCTTAGAGCTTTTAGGCCAATATCTCAGCAAGTAATAACTTGCTGTTGCAAAGGGAACCGAAGGGACAACTTACAGAAACAAATTTCAAAACTATCCGCGAAGAGCTCTTGAACATCACTTTATCCGAATTTTGTGTGGGAGGTACCCGAATGATTGGTCCACTCCATCGGGTACCTCCCACACATGTGGAAGGAATAATACGATGTGCAAAGTTTGGACCAAATCGATTTCTCCCTTCGAGAGTCATTGTTCAGACCATTATACAGAAAAATTTTGAACTTTGGTGGGGAGGCACCCGAAGGAGTGGACCGACCGACGACCCATCTTCGAACTTAAACTAAGTTTAGACAAAAAATTACGACAGGCTAGGCCATGTCATAAGAATGAGCGATGATGAAGCAGCTAAAAAGGCGTATAATGGATGTACACGCATAACTGGAAGACAACAAAGTCAGCGAAATTGTAGACTTTATGAGTCGGAGAAACATCATCGTAGCCGCAATGGAGGAAATAAAGCTCACCGTCACCTGTAGCTTGCAATGTTGGTATGGTTACAACGTTTTGCGTAAGGATCGTACAAGAAGTGGAAGAGGAGGACTTGGCAGTACAGACCTATATTGTCTTAGCTTGATTCTAGTGACCCATACATAGAATGTTTTGGGGATAAGATAAGAGAAGAAAATCACAGCTCGCCATATCTCATCACTGTGCCACCCGGTCTGAACAATGACGTGTTTCGGAACCCGTTATTTCACTTGGCTCAGACCACCATCGTGAACAAACGACCCGATTTCATAACCTCTGACCGCTGTCCTTTTCTGAACCATGACTCCCCATTACCTCAGATATCGTGTAGCTGAGAGAATATTCAGATATATCATCACAACTGCCACCGCTCACAGATCGAATACACAAATTATACCAAATTTGCCATTAGAAGCGAGGGACTCGTAAATGAGCGTACCGAGCTTCGTCGTACACACCCTGAAGATCAAGTGTTAGGGAACTTACTTTTGAAGTCAACAGCTAGTAGACGAGTATAAGCGGAAAATTGGATAGATCACCTGAAGCATTGTAACATTGGTGCATGGTTAAGTAATTGTGGCAAAACCCCAATTACAGCGCTCTGTAAAGAACAGCCGGCACAACACATGGTCGCCGTGGGGGTTTATTACAGCTTTCAGATTATTTTCTCAGGAAGTATGGACTTGTCCCTGAAAAACTTGTACCGTCAAATTAGGGGCCCGATAACCAGTTGCTAACAAAAATCAAACCAATTTGAGAGTAGTTCTTAAACGGCACTTTTCAGACATTTTGTGTGGGAGAATATAGTCTATATTTAAACCATTATTTCCTTGAGGTATGTATGTTTGGCCATTAGCCCCACTCCCACTCCTTTGTGAAGTTACACCCAATTTTGGATTACTTAAAACTAAGACATCTTAAGCCCGGGATACAAAAAATTCAGAAATGTCAGCCAAACCCAATTACAACAAATTCAGAATTTTAAGGCAAAGCGCAAGCGTCCATACCACCCTCGTTGGTACTCGTATACCACTCTGAGAATAACAACTACTATCTTAACTAATGCACCGGAACGGTGTCCAAACCATGAAAAAAAGATGTTATGTTATCATCGAAAGTCCATTTCACTTTACGTCCACTGCATCCTGTGATAACATCTCAGCAAAAAAATCCTCCCAAAATAATGGGTTTTTATTGTAATTTTTGGTAGTCGTAACTACGAGTACTTACAAAACCCCCTACTAACCCATTATTTTAACAAGGGCATGTCGCACTGAATAACTAGTTATTCTACGACCAATAGAGATCCAAAGTTTGAACCAAAAATTGGTTACCCCGTTCAAGAAAGTGTATTGGCACACCATTTTAGTGAATTTTGTTTTAAATTTTCCCCATCTTCAATCTGAAACTAAGTTTGGACAAAATATGTCGAAGAACAAATTACCGAACAAATAGGTTGACCAGTTCGAGTGTTATAGTGCGCTCCAGCCACTATACATGGTGCCATATAGATTTTAAAAACTTTCGGGCTATTTACTCAGGAAGTATTTACTTACCCCTGAAAAAACTTGTACCATCGTAAAGGGAGTCAGTGAATGAAAGTTGCTTCAACAAATCAAAGTGATTCGAGAACAGGTGAACTTATCCGAAATTGTGTGGGAGGTACCCGAGGGACACATGTAGTCCATATTCGAACCTGATCTATACCGGGTAGATATATTAGGATGTGTAAAGTATGGACCAGATCGGTCACTACCTTCAAGAGTTATGGTGCGCACAATTTTTCCGAACATTTTTGAACATTTGTGCGGGAGGTACCTGAAGGAGTGGACCTATATGGCTTATCTTCGAGCTTAAACTCGTTTTGGATAAAATATTACGAAGGCCAAATGTTGGACAGAATCGGCAGATTCGTTCGAGAGTTATCTTGCGCTCCAACAACTACAAACGGTGTCATAGGGTTTTTTTAAAACTTTTAGGCTATTTTGTCAGGAAGTATGGGCTTGCTCCTGATGAAAGTTTTTTGGTTTCAATGTGTTTACTATCGAATCCCATATAGAAATTAACAATCGGTGACGACAAAAAATTGGGGGTTTTGCCAGGAAAATCGATTTCTGAACCACTGTGCGCCGTACCTTTCTGAACCATGGTATTTACCACTCACCATTTCCGATCTGTTTGTTCGCTCGGATGCTCAGGTAGCTTAGAGAATTTTCCGGATTTCGCTACATGCCAGCTAACCGCATGCCCCAAATTACACCAAGCTGAGAAAGTGGCTAAACCAACTGAAACAATGTGGCATAGGTACAGGAATTAATCACTCTAGAGTCCGAAAAAGAATGAGAATAGAACGGCCGTTACTTCCGACGCGGAGACAGTAACACCTCCGAAAAAGTGCACAAGCCATTTTAACCGGCAATTTATAGAGCACCTCTAGAGTGAAGGGACGAAGAGGAATATGCTACGCCATTTAAGGGCCCTCTGAGATCAGGTACCGCGGCTACTGAACCAGAAATGGATGTTAGCAGGGGGGAATTGTACAGACCGATTTGTCCCTGTCACCAGTAGCGAAGATTCTAGAGAAACTACTTCTATTCATGATTAGAAGCTGTTTCCCATTTGCTTAAGATCCATAATGGAGTTCACCAACTTCCAACAGTCGGTTTAGAGGCCTATATTCTGCTTACGGATCAGCTTCAACACCTCTGCCACATCCGAATCTGGATGTGGCACTCATGTTGGGGCTGTAACTTGGCGAGGGACTTCAGCAGTAGAGATCGCGGCCAGGTTGCAGCCCTAGCAAAGTGCGTCATTCACTGTTTGGAAAGGGAAATTTTATCGATTTTTATACCCTCCACCATAGTATGGAGGGTATATTAAGTTTGTTTTTCCGTTTGTAACGCATTGAAATACTCATTTGCATTGAAATACTCATTTCTTGATAAGGGTAAAATTCTGAGTCGATCTGTGCACGTCCGTCCGTCCGTCCGTCCGTCCGTCTGTGGTAATCACTCTAGCATCCACAAAAATTGAGATAGAACGCTGAAATTGTGGGAAAATGCGTCTTTTGTTTGCAGGCAGGTCAAGTTCGATGATGGGCTATATCGGTCCACGTTTTGGTATAGCCCCCATATAACGGTACCCCCCGATTTACGGTATTTTGACGTTTTTAACTACATTTTCAGACCGATTTAGCTATAATTTGACATTTAGGGTTCTTAAGTGTCAATAAACTTATATAACAAAACTTGTGGACATAGGTCCACGTTTTGGTATAGCCCCCATATAACGGTACCCCCCGATTTACGGTATTTTGACGTTTTTAGCTACATTTTCAGACCGATTTAGCTCTAATTTGACACTTAGGGCTCTTAAACGTCACTAAACTTATATAACAAAACTTGTGGACATAGGTCCACGTTTTGGTATAGCCGCCATATAACGGTACCCCCCGATTTACGGTATTTTGACGTTTTTAGCTACATTTTCAGACCGATTTAGCTATAATTTGACATTTAGGGTTCTTAAGTGTCAATAAACTTATATAACAAAAGTTGTGGACATAGGTCCAAGTTTTGGTATAGCCCCCATATAACGGTACCCCCCGATTTACGGTATTTTGACGTTTTTAGCTACATTTTCAGACCGATTTAGCTCTAATTTGACATTTAGGGCTCTTAAACGCCACAAAACTTATATAACAAAACTTGTGGACATAGGTCCACGTTTTGGTATAGCCCCCATATAACGGTACCCCCCTATTTACGGTATTTTGACGTTTTTAGCTACATTTTCAGACCGATTTAGCTATAATTTGACATTTAGGGTTCTTAAGTGTCAATAAACTTATATAACAAAAGTTGTGGACATAGGTCCACGTTTTGGTATAGCCCCCATATAACGGTACCCCCGATTTACGGTATTTTGACGTTTTTAGCTACATTTTCAGACCGATTTAGCTATAAATTGACATTTAGGGTTCTTAAGTGTCAATAAACTTATATAACAAAACAAGTGGACATAGATCATTGTTTTGGAATAGCCCCCATATAAATTTACCGCCCGATTTCAGGTATTTTGACTATTTAAGTCGCATTTCTAGACGGAATTAGCTATAATTTGATATTTAGAGTTCTTAGTGACCAAAAAACTTATATTCGAAAAAATTATGAACATAGGTACATGTTTTGGTATAGCCCCATATAACGGTACCTCCTGATTTTCGGTATTTTGACGTTTTTAGCTACATTTTCAGACCGATTTAGCAATAATTTGACATTTAGGGTTCTTAAGTGTCAATAAACTTATATAACAAAAGTTGTGGACATAGGTCCACGTTTTGGTATAGCCCCCATATAACGGTACCCCCGATTTACGGTATTTTGACGTTTTTAGCTAAATTTTCAGACCGATTTAGCTATAAATTGACATTTAGGGTTCTTAAGTGTCAATAAACTTATATAACAAAACAAGTGGACATAGATCATTGTTTTGGAATAGCCCCCATATAACGTTACCGCCCGATTTCAGGTATTTTGACGATTTAAGTCGCATTTCTAGACGGAATTAGCTATAATTTGATTTTTAGAGTTCTTAGTGACCAAAAAACTTATATTCGAAAAAATTATGAACACAGGTACATGTTTTGGTATAGCCCCATATAACGGTACCTCCTGATTTTCGGTATTTTGAGATTTAGCTATAAATTTACAATAAATGTATATAACTAGTGGACATAGGTCCATGTTTTGGAATAGCCCCCATATAACGTTACTGCCCGATTTCAGTTATTTTGACGTTTAAATTCACATTTCTAGACCGAATTAGCTATTATTTGATATTCAGGGTTCTTAGTGACCAAAAAACGAAATAATTCGAAATAATTATGAACGTAGGTCCATGTTTTGGTATAGTCCTATAAAACGGTACCTCGGTATAACGGATTTCGGTATCCCCATACCTACAAATTTTAACCGAATTATCTGTAATTTGAACATTTGACATTTGAAATTCTTAGTGGTCACCACACCTCTCCACCAAAAATTGTCAAGAAAGGTCGATGTATTGATAAAGCTCCCATATAAAAGTATCTCCCGATTTTCAGTAATTTGATGATTTTAACTACAATTTTAAACCGAACCAGCAGTAATTTGACATTTGAAGTTCTTAGTGTTCATAAAACCTCTCCATCAAAAATTGTCAACATAGGTCCATGTTTGATATAGCCTTCATATAACGGTACCTCCCGATTTTCAGTAATTTGGCAATTTTAGTTTCAATTTTTAACCGAACTAGCTGTAATTTGGCATTTGAGGGTTCACAACACCTCTCCATCAAAAATTGTCAACATAGGTCCATGTTCGGATATAGCTCCCATATAAAGGTACCTCCCAATTTTCAGTAATTGGCAATTTTAGCTAAAATTTTTAACCGAACTAACTGTAATTTGACATTTGAAGGATGTAGTGGTCACCACACATCTGCATCAACAATTTTCAACATAGCCCCAATATAACGATACTTCCCGATTTTCGGTACTTCGAGGATTTTACTTAAAATGTTTAACCGAACGTAGGTCCATGTTTTGGTATATCCCCAAAACAAACCTCCCGATTTTTCGTACCTTAGCTTTATTTTTTGGACGAACTTTCTGTAATTTGAAATTTAAAAGCCAACAAAAATTGTTCATTTAAGTTCATATTTTCGTATAGCCCACATACCTCCGAACTAGCTGCTAATGACATTTGAAGTTCCCACGTTATGTACCGATTTTCGGTATTTTGAGAATTCAAGCCACAATTTTTAACCGAATTTGGAGTTATTTGACATTAAAGGCTGTCAACATAGGTCCATGTTTTATTATAACCCCTATATAACGGTACCTCCCAATTTCTAGCCCACCAAAAATTGTCAACACACATAGTTAGATATAGGCACCATAAAAAAGGGCCTACCGAATGAAAAATTTTATATACATTATCTGACATTTTAACGTACCCACTTAAAGTTGGGGACAGGAATGAAAACTAATTATTCCATTTTAGTTCAGAATATGTTATGGTGGAGGGTATGAAAAGTTCGGCCCGGCCGAACATAACGCTTTTTTACTTGTTTTATCTTGGTAGGTCTTCCTACTGTACAACTCGTCAGAATTTTCTTTTATAGCCGTGTTTGTCCGTGCCTTACTACTCTTGGTGGTTGGGTATGTTGATGATGATCCACAGCCTCATCCCCCAAAGCGTACTGTCGGCACCAGGGTCAGTGCCCTAGAGCAGCCGATTGAGATGGGATGAACGTAGTGTCCACCTCAACATCCGACAGAGCACCGAGGTAATGGTCATATTTTAAACATTTTTTATTTTACCCACAAAAGTAAAAAATTTGTCCACTGGGTCAATCCCGAAATGGAATGGAGATGCATTTCTGGCTACGTCCTGCGACAGAGGGATATCCCCCCAGTTGCTCATGGGACAACTCTCCCGACTAAGATCTAAAAAAAATTTTCCCTAAGGATATTGAACAATATCCTCCTCTGCGTCTTTATGAAGTCACTTATGTATATCACTTATGTAGATGTCTTGTAGAGTGTCATCAATCCTTGCCCTATATGAATTTAGACGGCATGAGACAAGCCTATTCTGGCAGTTGACGTTCTTCAGGTAGGAAGACGGGGAATATACTCCAGGACTGCATTTGCACAGTAGTTTTTTGGGCATCTGCGACTGCATCTGTTCTATCCGAACCGGCTTGATAGGCTTGCTGATGACCATGCATGGATAACGGAAAATGCACAGTACCACAACACCATTACACGCCATATCAATATCGGTCGAGGACTGAACAAGAATAGGCCGTACGACAGAACAGTCACGGTGGCTCTTGACCTATCCAAAGCCTTCGTACCATAAAGCATGCAATGCTGTTCTAGCCGTGTTCGTAACGTTGTTTGTGGAATTCGGAAATAAAAAGTAGAAGGACCGTAGAGTGGAGCAGGGAATTCACCAAGGCTGTAAATTCCACAACCTCTAGACGCCATTGAGATCGTAATGTATGCAGGTGATTGTACGATCTTGGCGTCGAGCCCTGTCGAACAGCTTTAATATCTACAAAGCTGACTTAAAACAATTCATCCATGTGAGCAGTATGAAAATATCCTACGCTAAATTTACTGCCACTTTATTGACCACATGGAGGGCTGAAATGAGGCTCCCTGTACATTAGGGCGTGGCGATTTGTATGGAAGGAAAAAAACCTTAATTAACCCTTCGCGTTTCTGATTCCTGGGATTGAACTGAGCAAAAAAGTCCACTAAAAAAATATTCAAGGTTTGGCCGTTATATGCTAAAATGTCCAAAAACGTGGATAAAAAAATTCAAAATCGGGAGGCTCGATTTTCGCGGTAGACCTATGGTCTAGTGGACGTTTTTTCTCAGTTCAATCCCAAGAATCAGAAACGCGAAGGGCTCATTAAGGTTTTCAAATCGCCCCGGCGTAGTTAATGGTCGGAATCAGAATACAATCGATGAATATGTACAGTAGATATTCATCGATTGTATTCTGATTCCCACCATTAACTACGCCAAGATATTGGGTGTGATGTTCGACAGCATTTTTACGTTTTTCTTTCTATTTGCGATAAGATCAGAAGTAGGAACAAGGTCCTCAAGTCGCTGGCCGGCAGCACCCAAAGTGCTGACAAAGAAACCTAGTTGACCTCTTATAAAATAATGGGCAGTTCTGTGGCAAGGCTATGCGGCCATCTCTCGAGGCAAATACGACAGGAATTATCTCAAAAATATTTGATTGCTACCAACAATAGACTAGCTCGCTTTTCGGAGGTAATAACTAACTGGTAGTTAGTCGGTCCAAAAATGAGATCGGTACGATTGTGATTATTTACCTTTATTTCCTTAAAAACTTAAAATTATTCACATGCAATAGGAACCATATTTAAATTATTACCATGACTTTCATCTCTATATACAATTGATTGACTGGCGAATCGTCACTACAAAAATTCCATTAATATCCAAACAATTTCCTCAAACACATTTCAATGCAGTTTATGTAATTTTTTAATAGCAGAAAAAATTCCTAACAATTTCCTATGGCATTTACACAATACATATCACATGTACATATGTATGTATGTCAAAAATATAATGTCGTCGTAAATCATTATTTAACACTGCATTTTTTTCAATACCAAACAATCAAAGTTCCAACGATTCATTTCCAAAAAAGGAACCCCTTTTGAAATAACAAATCAGACAACCACAAGACAACCTATAACAAACAACCCAACACGGACATGAAAACAATACATTATTGCGGGAGGAAATGTCGTCATATCGGGGAAGCTTAACAAAAAATGAACAAAATATATAAAAAATGCAGACATGTTAGACAACAGAAAATAAAACAAAAGCAATTGTGCTAAAAATTAACACAAACAAAAACAATTATTTGTTTGTTAAAATTTTTTAATAGGAAGTAAACAAAATATTTTGGAAACAGAAGAAACCCTAGGTTCAGTAGAATTAACTATAGCTACAACATAAAATACTATATTCAATATTCCTTAAGTAGTCTCATCCTAATCCAGTTCAATTTACTTCCTTCCCATTACCTGGTCTAGTCATTTATGGTATTATTGTTTATTGCCATGTTGGGCTAAGCAATTTAGCCAATGTTCGATTAATCTTTTTTGATTTATAAGTTCAATGAAGAAAAAAACGCGATTTCAAAGACACAACCTCACCTTATGCCAAAATAATGGCAATAAAAGTTCATTTTTCCCTTACCAAGCACCTATAAACATATATTTGTACATATGTGTATGTATATACGTGAACTTAAAGGCTTCGACCCCATGAATATGATTGGCTTAATAGAGAGGGGAAAATGGCAAGCAATGAAACCAAAAGAAAATGTTTAACTAATAATGGTATTTAATTGGCAACATTTATGCTTACATGTTATAACAATAACAGCAGCAACAAAAACCACAACAACGGCAACATCGATCAATATTAACAAAGATACACAAAACCTAAAATACAATGGAGCCATACTACAAGTAATAAATGACATATATTTATGTTGGCAAAAAAGTATGAATTTTTTATAAGAAAACAAAAGATAGATAAACGACAGACAGGCTAGCCGTTCCAAAGGAGAAGGCAACTTCTGAATTTTTCATAACATAAGAGGTGGGCTATATCAGGGAGAGGAAACAATTAATAAATTTATTTAAATAACAGAGCCCTGCTTATACTACAGTTATACCACAAAATGTTTGATTTCTTCCATGGTGCCGAAATTTTCAACGTGGATGTTTTCTACCCATTAAGATTCGAAAATACCATGTTACATCAACATCAGAAGCAAAATGTAGCAAAACCTTTAAAAGAGCTCACATAGGTCGTCATCGTTGTTCTTTCCAAAACATGGACCAATATCTACAATAGGGTTATGACTTTTGGATCCTTTTTCTCAAAAATGATTTACTGTAGCAAGAATGAATGAACTTTTGCCAATTAATGACTAAAATAACGTTTATTTTATTTAAGTATTAAACAAGTAAAAAAGCATCAGTCGGTTTTGCCGACAGAGATATACCTTCAGCCTGAGTGAATTGAAACTTTCATCTACGGACAGATCGACTTTTGTGGGGGAGGTACCATAAGAAGATATGTATTGGCCATTTTAGAAGTTAAACTAAATTTGGAGAAAATATTAGGAGATCTAAAGTTTGGACCAAATTTCAAAAAAACGTATGCATTTAGGGGGTTTTCAGAATTTTGGGACGACAAAAATATGGATGGTTTTTTTTACAGCTTTCGGGTCATTTTCTGAAGAAGTGTCGACTTGCCACTCAAAAAATTTGTACCATCGCAATACAGACCTTGAGTGCAGCCTATTGCACGAAAAATCAGTACGATTCGAGAGGAGGTCCTAAAATGCACTTTCCGAAATTTTGTGTGGGAGGTACCCGAACGAGTTGACATATACAGCCCATATTACAATCTGATATATGTCTCATAGAAATATCACGGTGTGCAAAGAATGGACCAAATGCCTTCGAGAGTTATCGTGCACACCACATTTAACGAAAATCTTAAACTGTTTTGGGGAGGTTTTCAAAGTAGTGAACTGATATGGTCCGTGATAGAACATGATTTAAATCTGCACAAAATATTACGACTGCCAAATTTTTGATCGAATTGGTTTATTCGTTGGAGAATTATCGTGCGCTGCATCCACTACACATGGTGCCTTAGTGGGTTTTTACATCTTTCTTGTACCGTCGTAATGGGGTCAGCGAATTCAAGTTGCAAAATCAAGAATCAAAGCGATTCGAGAGCAGGTCCTAAACTGAACTTTTCCGAAATTTTATGTGGGAGGTACTCGTAGGAGTTTACCAATTGAGTCCATATTGGAACCTCATATAAGTCTGGTAGAAATTTCATAATGTGCAAAGTATGTAACAAATCAGTTACTCCCTTCAAGAGTTATCGTACGCACAAATTTTCCGAACATTTTCGAACTTTTGTGGGGGAGGTACCGGAAGGAGTGGACCGATAAAATCCATCTTTGAACTTGAACTAAGTTTGGACAAAATATTACGAAAGCCAAATTTTGGACCGAATCGGCAGATACGTTCGAGAGTTATCTTGCGCTCCAACCACTACACACGGTGTCATAGGGTTTTTTGTAACTTTCAGGCTATTTTCTCAGGAAGTATGGACTTGCCCCTAATGAAACTTACAGCGTCGTATAGAGGACAGCGAATACAACTTGCGTAAACAAAAATCAAAGCGATTCGAGACCAGGTCCTAAACTGAACTTTTCCGAAATTTTGTGTGGGAGGTACCCGAAGGAGTGGACCGATTGAGTCCATATTGGAACCTCTACTAAGTTTGGTAGAAATTACACGATGTGCAAAGTATGGACCAAATCGGTTATTCCCTACAAGAGTAATCGTGCGCACAAGTTTTTGCGACAATTTTTTAACATTTGTGGGGGAGGTACCTGAAGGAGTGGACCTATATGACCCATCTTCGAACTTAAATCGAATCTGGACAACATTTGAACCGAATCGATGATCCGTTCGAGAGTTATCGTGCGCACCAGCCTGCCAGACAGACAGACAGACAGACGGACGGACATTGCTAGATCTACTTAAAATTGTCTGAAACGGATATCGTACAAACATACTTGGGGTCTAAAACCATTATTTCGATGAGGCACATTTTTGGTCGTATCAAAGTGTAAATACCCTCTTTAGCCTAAAGGCTGAGGGTATAAATATCACGGTGTGCAAAGAATGGACCAAATGCCTTCGAGAGTTATCGTGCACACCACATTTAACGAAAATCTTAAACTGTTTTGGGGAGGTTTTCAAAGTAGTGAACTGATATAGTCCGTGATAGAACATGATTTAAATCTGCACAAAATATTACGACTGCCAAATTTTTGATCGAATTGGTTTATTCGTTGGAGAATTATCGTGCGCTGCATCCACTACACATGGTGCTTAGTGGGTTTTTACAGCTTTCGGGCCATTTTCTCAGGAAGTATGGACTTGTACCGTCGTAATGTGGACAGCGAACTCAAGTTGCAAAATCAAGAATCAAAGCGATTCGAGAGCAGGTCCTAAACTGAAATTTTCCGAAATTTTGTGTGGGAGGTACCCACAGTAGTGGAACGAATGAGTCAATATTGGAACCTAATCTAAGTCTTGTAGAAATTTCACGATGTACAAAGTATGGACTAAATCGGTTACTCCCTTCAAGAGTTATCGTGCGCACAAATTTTCCGAAAATTGGTGAACTTTTGTGGGGGAGGTACCCGAAGGAGCTAACCGATATGGCCCGTATTCGAACTTAAACTAAGTTTAGGCAAAATATTACGATACCCAAATTTTGGACCGTGGTGACGCAGGGGATGGAAGATACCAAGGAACGGTCCTGACCGGCTTTAACATGGCAAAGCCCAGGATTTATCTTGGTCCCTCTTTCATCTCAAGTGGACACTGACCTCCCCGTGGTGTCACCTGGGGAACTGCCTTTAACACCCGTTAATGTGCCGCGCGTTCTCCCATAAGAACGTTAAAAACTTGGGTTTGGGCGTTGAATTAGTAACCCTCCCCTAGAAAAAACAGCCTTCTATGAAAAAAACGAAAGAAAATAAAAACAAACCCCTCTAAAGTTGACGAACTCCGCAAAGGTTTTAAGGACCATGATATGCGAATCTGCACCTGGGATGTTCGCACACTTTATAGAGATGGTAAGGTGCAGTTTACGCATTGGCAGATGTAATTGAAAAGTACAAGGCTAACATTACCGCCATACAGGAAATACGATGGATTGGGAAAGGCGTCACAACAACATCTAAAGGTGACGCACTGTATTATAGCTGCCATGACACAAAGCATGAGTTTGGTTGCGGATTTGTAGTTGGTCGGAGGTATAAACATCTGGTCTCCAGCTTCACCCCAGTGAATGAAAGACTTACTGCAATTCGATTAAAAGCTAAATTCTTCAACATCAGCTTTATTTGCGCTCATGCTCCCATTGAAGACAAGGACAAACAGACCAAAGATATATATTACGAGCGCCTAGAAGAAACATATGACCGTTGCCCTGCCCATGGCATTAATAGTACGGTTACACTAGAATTTTTTGCCGGGTTAACCCACTTCGAGAGTTTTATTGACATTTTAAATCCAAACCAACTTGGTTAATCCGGTTAAGTGTAACCGGGGTATAAAATTATACTAGGCGATTTTAATGCCAAAATTGGAAAGGAGAATATCTTTGGCCCAACAGACGGGAAATTCAGTCTCCACAGTAAAGCTGGCAAAAAATCGATGGCACTATCGATAATATCGATTGTTATTTAAAAATTCAATATCGATAGATAGTTTTGCCTATCGATATTATCGGAACTAAAAAACCTTACCCGAAATTCATTCAAATAAATAGAAATTTCGCACCTTTTCGATAATGTGTGGGTGTGAGAAAGTAAGCCCGCAGTCACCGCAGTTGGATAGCCACAGCATATTCCACTCAACTGGCCCAACTGCTTAATCAAAGCACTCCTCGTCCCGATAACATATCAGGACAATGGCAAAACATTGTCCACTGGAAAAGCGGGAGTGTGAACAAATCGAGATGTACAGGAGACAGAATGAAGTCCGAAAATTCTACCAAAGAGTGAAACATCAAACTGATGGCTGTGGAACTGGTACATTCTCCTGTAGAGACCAGCAAGGTAATCTGGTAACTGATACAGATAGTGTGCTAAGGATATGGAAAGAGCATTTTTCCAAACTGTTGGTATCCAATAGTAGTGAAGTCGACGACGATACCACAGATCCAATTATAGAAGATGGTATTGAATGTATACCACCCGGCCAAGATGAGGTAAAGACAGCAATAAACCGGCTGAAGAATAATAAGGCAGCAGGAGCTGATGGCCTACCAGCCGAGCTGTTTAAAACCGAAGGCGACACGCTGATAAGGTGTATGCATCAGCTAGTTAGCTCCATCTGGCAGGAAGCACGCATACCCGACGATTGGAACCTGAGCATCCTGTGTCCCGTTTCAGGCAAGGAGACAGCCTTTCGTGTGATCTTTTCAACATCCTGCTAGAAAATGTTATACGAGAGGCAAACGTCAAAAGAAGAGGCACAATCTACACCAATAGCCACATGTTACTTACTCTACACCAATAGCCACTTACTTATGCTGATGACATAGACATCATGTGACGAAGTGACTGATACCTTTATGAAGGTCGAAGGAGAATCTGCTAAAGTGGGTCTGGCGGTAAACGACGAGAAGACCAAGCTGATGGTGTCGACGCGCAATGCGTTCATTGAGGTCGGACCAACTTTTGAAGTTGGTTTCTATAATTTTGAGGTAGTAAAAGATTTCGTATACCTCGGCACCGCCGTAAACACAACAAACTGATACTTATGCTGATGATATCGACATCATGTGACGAAGTGGCTGATACCTTTATGAAGGTCGAAGGAGAATCTGCTAAAGTGGGTCTGGCGGTAAACGACGAGAAGACCAAGCTGATGGTGTCGACGCGCAATGCGTTCATTGAGGTCGGACCAACTTTTGAAGTTGGTTTCTATAATTTTGAGGTAGTAAAAGATTTCGTATACCTCGGCACCGCCGTAAACACAACAAACGACATCAGTTGTAAAATAAAAAGAAGAATTGTATTGGCCAACAGATGCTACTTTGGCTTAAGTAAGCACTTTAAAAACAAAGCCACAACTCGTCAAACAAAAATAACGCTTTACAAAACACTGATATGGTTCCGAAGCCTGGGTACTTGCGCAAGCAGATAAGGTAGTGCTTGGCGTGTTTGAGAGAAAAATTCTTCGAAAGATCCACGGACCGATCTGCGTTGACGTATGAACCACGAGCTGTATCTGCTATGCAACGATATCAATATAGTTATAAAGGGTGTTTTTTTAAGCCCGATAGAACTTGAAATTGTAAAAAATAACACAAAAAATTAAATTGTAATCAAATTTTTTTTTTATTCGAAAGATCAATACGTGACATTAACACTTGAAAATGATTTCGGGCATATGGGCACTGCGGCTGTTCTTGACGAAGTGCATTCTGGACGTCCAATTTTTTTCCACTTTTTCGAGCACTGCTGGCCGTATGTCACGAATAACACGAACAATGCTGGCCTCCAAGGCATCAATTGTTACAGCATAAACCAGTGACTTCACGTAGCCCCACAGGAAATAATCGAGAGGTGTCAAATCACACGACCTTGGAGGCCAATTGACAGGTCCACTTCTCGAAATCAACTTATCGCCAAATTTTGATTTCAATAAGTCGATGGTTGCGTTCGCCGTATGGCACGTAGCGCCATCCTGTTGAAACCACATCTCCTCCGGATCAATGCCATCCATATTTTCAAACAAAAAATCATTGATCATGGTGCGGTATCGATCTCCATTGACCGTAACGCGAGCTCCGGCCTCATTTTTGAAGAAATAAGGTCCGATGATGCCACCAGCGTGAAAACCGCACCATACGGTGCATTTTTCTGGATGTAATGGAGTCTGTAAGGTCTCTTGTAGGGTCACTCCATATGCGGCAATTTTGCTTATTAACAAACCCGTTAAGCCAAAAATGCGCCTCATCGCTGAACGCCATACAAATGACGAAGTCGTCTATAAGTTGCGCGAATCGACGACTGATTTTCAAAGTAAATTTGGATAATTTCGTAGCGTTGTTCAAGCGTGAGTCTATTCATGATTATTTGTCAGAGTATTCTGAAACAAATAAAAAAAAAGTTTCATCAAAATTTAAGTTTTTGTGTTACTTTTTACAATTTAAAGTTCTATCTAGCTAAAAAAACACCCTTTACGTATCGAGATGCAGCGACTAGGCCATATAATAAGATTGAGCGATGATGAACCCCCTAAAAAGGCGTATAAATTCGAGCCATATGGCAGTGCAAGATGACAAGGCGCGGTATTCCAAAAATCGAAGCACTAAACAGAGAGTATTGGAGATCTTTTCTTAGTTCGGTCTAAAAATTTAAAAATACTATGCAATAAAAAATCTCAAAAAATAATTTCCTACTTTTTTGCCTAATATTGACTATTCTAACCTTTATTCCATTTAAATATTTAAAAGGGCCCTCACAAATGTAATGTCAATTTGGTCATGTCGTGTGGTTCCAAAGCTTATTTTCAGTTATATGTATATGTGCTTATAATGACTTCAAAAATTTGTCAAAAAAGCAACTATAGAAACATTGTATAAATAAGATTTAACTAACCTTAGGTAAAAACTCATCAAAATACGATACATGGATACGAGGTTGTAAAAAGGTCATAACCCTAATCTGAAATTGTTTTTTTTTTTTTTTTTTTTTTTGCTTCCACTCGGTTTAAAAAATTTACAAAAACCCTCGAAATACATAAAATTCGACCAGCTATTTGCGAGTAAATTTTCTATCATAAAAAAACATAATTCCAAAAAACACATAATTCCAACCAACAACAAATTCGGTAGAAAAAAGTGACTCAAATCATAAAAAAACTATTAAATTGGGTGGTAGCCTTATATGGAGGCTCTACCAAAACGTAGATATATACTATCTTATTTTTTGCAAGGGATGTTTTGTACCCCTAGCGAAGACTAAATGAAGTCTAAATTCAATTATTCCGGTAGAATAATGTGGCTAAAATTTTCAGGATACCGAAAATCAGGAGTAACGTTTTATAGCGGCTTTATTAAAACGTCAACCTGTACCGAGAAATTTCTGGAGGAAGGTTTTGTAACTGCAACGACTACTAAATACTAAATACCAAATTTCATCTATTTCAGTTTGATAATGACTCTGAAACCTTCAAAATACGGATTGTCGGAAGGTACAGTTTTATGGGGGCTATAAAAAATTTCAGATGGAAGGTTTTATACCTACGCCGCACATTGGGGCAAGATTCCAAAAAACGGAGATTAATTCAGGGAAGTATTTGAGTGAACTAATGTTAATATTTTTCGAATGTTTACACTTCAATCAATATAACGGAACACAGTTTTGGTGCAAATTGAGGGATTGGAGAGGTATATTCGAAGCCCTCATAAATGGGTACCATAAAAACTATGAAGTGTTTTTACGGTTTTGCCTTCATTTCTTATTTGATGAATCCAAAATCTTCTAATATGATAAATTATTGGTTAAGCTAACATTTGGCAAAGAATTATTAAGTTAGGTCAATATTTTAGTGTAGCTCCTATACAACGGCATCTCCCGATTTTATGTATTTCGAGGGTCTTGACCACATTTTTTAGTACATTTATCTGTAAATTAAGATTTATAGTTCTGAATGCCTAAGAATTCATAGTGTGAAAATTTGTTAATATAGGTCAATGTTTTGATATAGGCCCCATATAGAGGTGCAGTAAAATTTGGGAGTTTTCGAATATTATATGCATATATTGCAACTAAACTGGTTCAAATTGTGAATTGTAAATTTTGAAGGGATTGAAAATATTTCTATCAGACATCATCTCTATATATTCTCGTTTTGGAATAAGCTCCATATAAAATATTCCACTACTTTTTTAACTCTAAATACTTTTCAAAAATAGGGAAAATGGCTACATTTTATATTAATTTTAAATATGCTTCTAAACTTCTTTTGCAATAAATATGTTTTTTTAAGACTTAGATTCCTAACTGAAGTTGACGATTCCATTCTAAAAGGGGCACTTTTGATGCGTAAAAAAATATTACTCTTTATATACCAAAATTTTTTATGGTGCTCTTTAAATTGTTAAAAAATCTTTAGCTTTATGACAGTGTAACTGTAGAAGTAAACAATATATGATCTTGACATTTTGGTTAAAGACTTACAATTTTGTACCATATTACCATGTAACGACAGTTATACCAAAAACCGAATTTAATTTATTTTAATTAATCTCCATTTTTTTGCTATTTCACGCCTTGTGCATCGCCATCATTTTATATAAATCATTATATATAGTAACTATAACATAATGGTAGACCTGCACAAGTTGTGTTATGTAGGGTGACCACAGACATTAAACCAAAACACGACATACTGTACAACAGTAACAGGGAAAGTGAAGACAAAAACCCCACAATGCAAACATTTGACCCACAGCTATTTCCACCATTTTTGACATAACTCAAAATGAGCAAGCAAGGAGCAAGTTTTCTTTGCGCAATATCAAAGAAAACAATCAAGAGAAAAATACAAAAAAATTCTCACGACCTTCTCGACAGTCTTTTTTGTTATACTCCAATACATTTCAAAATTATGAATAATCTGGACACATTTTGAGGAATTTTTTAAACACATTTCTACAAGACTTTTTCAGTACAATTTTTTCCTAAAATATTAATAATTACCTCTGCTTGAAATATCTATTTTGAAAATGCCAAGTTTATGTAGCAAAAAATACGTTATGGCGATTTAAAAGCAGCAAAATTTAATACTTTTCACCTGTTTCTTAAATTTTAAAAATATGTTCAACTTTAACACTGTGCTACACGAAAAGTAAACATCATACGACTTTGGCTAGTGAGGTAGAATTTTGTACTCGTTAACCCTGTCAAGACAGATTATCAAAAATGTGTGTTTCAATTTTTCAATTAAGACCCGTTTTTTTCAATCTTGCCCCAACGTGCGCCGATGACTAAATACCAAATTTAAGCCGTTTCGATGGGGTTATATGAAGAAGTGGACCTAAACCGATATTGATATTGAGGCCACAACCTTTAAAATATTGAAAATCGGGAGGTTCCCTTTATGGGGGCTATACGAAAACGTGGACCTATACTGATAATTCTTTTCAGGAATATTTTATATCCGGAGAGAAGACTAAATACCAAAATGAAATATTTCTAGGAAAGGTTTTGTACCACCATCGAAGACTAAGTGCCAAAATTCAGACATTTCGGTGGGATATTGTAGCCACAACTTTAAAAATTCCGAAAATAGGGATGTACCCTTCTATGGGGGTTATATCCAAATGTGGACCAATACCGACAGTTCTCTGCAGGAACATTTTATATTCCCAACGAAAACTGTATACGAAATATTACCCATTTCTGTAGGATAATACGGCTAAAAACCCTGAAAATATCTAAAATTAGGCGGTACAATCCTATGGGGGTTATATAATAACATGGACCTGTACAGACAAATTTCTGGGGAAAAGTGACAAACATTTCACACAAATTTTTCATATCAACCTCGTAATTATTATTAATGTTACAGCTCTGCTGTTCTATCCATAACCAACTTGTGAACATGAACTAACAAACAATTGTCTATACTCAACACATACATATATCCATACGAATTGTTACTTTTTGGTGTTGTTACTGAAAACCTAACATAATGTAACAACAATATTCTCCTCTATTGATAGATACCCCAAACCAAAAACCTTAACTCCTTACGTTCCGTATTTTGCCACATGTAGACCTTTAACATGCGAAGTCTATAAAACAAAGGGGCTAAGCGAAAAAAACAAAAATAATTCCTAGCTCGTATACCTTGCGACAAGCATAGCTTTCAGTCGCAAAAAGGGATCCATAAAAACTAGAAAATACAAATGATTCGAGAAAAATGTCTTTAATTCCGCAAAAAAAAGCACACACAGACTTACACATTCATCAAAACGAGTTACCAAGAAATGTGAATAACAACAATAAAATGTACAAAAAAAACACCATAGTCAACAACTCGAATATAAAGCCATAAATATGAATTTCAAATGCATTTATTAGTCAACTGTCAATGTGTTAAAATTCAATACACAACTGGTGATGGGCTCAGAAAAAAAAAAAGAAAATATGCCCGGTAAACATGCTGATAATAATGAATTGCCACGTTACAGTGCACTGCAGTGGTGCAAATTTAAAGGCCTTAAAGAAGATAATGATACTCAATAATAGACAAAACATTTTGGTGAGAACCTACGTTAAGAACCTAATTTAAGATATGACAATTGTCTGGAATATTGTGTGAATATTGGCTTGGCAAATTCATCATTAACCAGATTTGTACCCTGTGGCAATTATAAGGCTGTCTACAACAGTCTTATCCATTCAAGGGTATTACAAGCTATGTCTGAATTTAGTATTCCCGCAAAGCTCATTTGTCTTTGTAAAGCGACATTAACTGATACCAGGTCCTCAGATCAGTTTAGTACCAAAAGAGGTTTTAGACAATGAGACAATTTTTCGTGTGATATTGAATAGGTTTTACGATATGCAAGAATCAAAGAAATGCCACAATATCTGGTCATTCAGAAAAATAAGTAATACCTTTAGGGTGACGTAGGGGATGAAAGATACCAAACAAAGGTCCTGACTGGCTTTAACATTTCAAAACCCAGGACAGTGACCCCCCCGGCAAGGTATCACCTGGGGAGCTGCCTTTAACATATATTTACAGTGGTTGTAGTCGTACACACTAGTGTGGTTTTAAAAAATCGATGTCGGATTTTTTATGTGGCACCCTCCTAAAATGTTTACTTTTGTTAAAAATTAAGATTGCCAAAGTTTGAGCTCAATCGGAATATTAACAAGTGCGGGGCCTCAAAGTTTCCATAGGCCCTTTATATAGCTAATATTAAAATCTGACCCGATTTTCAAAATTTTTTGTAGGATTACTTGTTTAGCCACTATAAAGAACTGGTCAAGTGTTTTCACCGATTGGACAATAAATGTGGTCTGTAGAGCGATTTCTTTAACATTTGTGTGGGGGCAAAGGCGAATTTGTATGGGACCAAAGGCGAATTTTTACAAAATCACTCTACAGGCCACATTTCTTATCCAATCGATAAAAACAGTTTACCAGTTCTTTGTAATGGCTAAACAAGAAATAAGGTTAACCACATTGTTTTACAGAAATTGCTGAAATTTGGTATTTAGTATTTATTCCAAAAGAGAATTATCAGTATAGGTCCACGTCTTCCTATATCCCCCTTAGAGGTGTACCTCTTGATTTTCGGTATTATTTTTTTAGGTTTTAGCCACATTATCTTATCGAAATATAGGAAATTTGGTATTTAGTCTTCTTTGAGTCTAAAAACTTTCCGCCAGAAATTTGTCGGTATAGATCGACGTTTGGATATAGCTCCTATAAAACGGTACTTTCCGAATTTTGTTATTTTGAAGGTTAGCCACATTGTTTTACAGAAATTGCTGAAATTTGGTATTTAGTCTTCTTCATAAACGAAAGGAAACTAATTGTTCCATTTTATTTCTATACAATTCGTAGTGCAGGGTATAAAAAATTCGACCCGGCCGAACTTAATGCCGTTCTTACTTGTTTTTATTTATTGTGTATCACTCTGGTAATTTGGCAGCCCCTATCCATATCCAAGCTCTTCGGGTGAATTTAACATTTCCTATGTGCACAGAAATTACCCGAGATAAATTTAATGGGTCTCATTAGCGAGAGCAACAATGGGATTATCGATTGCTGCTGTTGTCTTTTAAGGCCTACAGCGTGCTTCATCTGCATTGTTTTGGTTACAATGCGTTTGGAAAAAAACCCACCGGCCTTTCCATGGATTTGACTATTATCGAAGATTTTTCCCACCATTCTTTCATTTTGACACCAATCTCCTCTCTACAGGGCAATGATGCTTATTTCGACCTATCCATCAATTAATTAGTTAATTTTTTTTTTGTTGCTTAATGTTATAAGCACATTTAAATTACAACCAACCTTTATAAAAATGTACTCAGTTATAGAAAAATATTTAAATAAAACAAAATGGGCTTATTTTTTATTTCTGCCAACAAAATTCAGGACTTTAACTCTAAAGTGACACAGAAACAAAATGTTACGAAGTGAAAAGGAAAACCGGAGATTCGAACCCACACAACCACCATTATGTAACTGGTTTCCCCGTTGGTAGCGGCTCATCAGACATATCTTCTGTGGAGTGGCTTCTCTGTCATAGAACTTTTTCTCTTTCAAATGCAATTTGTTTTTTTTTTTTTTTTTTTTTTTTGAAAAAGAAAATGTTCTATGACAGAAGAGCCACTCCACAGCTGATATGTCGGATGAGCCGCTACCAACGGCGAAACCGTGGTTTAGCCTTGTAAAATTTTAAATAAGTAAGGCATTATTTTTTTTTTTTTTTTAAATTGGTTACTCGGCTCATTTAGCTCCCTATATTTTGCTGGGTATTAAGCCACTAGGTTCAGTTAAATAGCACGCTTGAAAGTTATTAAAAAAAATGAATGGCTGCCCTTAATTTTGTTTTTGTTAAACAATAATTCGAATAAATATCGAATTTTTGAATCACATTAAATTGAATGCTGGTTGGTTAGTTAGTTGTTCGATTGTCTACTGGCAAAATGATGAATATTTATAAGTCAATTCAGACAGGGTTGGTTGATTGTCACTTCATTTTTTCGTCGTATTTTTCTAGGGTACAAATCAAAATCTCTGTCTGTTATAATGGCGACAACGATTGACAGAAACGAAAAACAAAAACAAAACAAACCAGTCAAATATTTTTATAGACTATTGCTGCAGATTTGTTTCCATTTTTTACGATATAATAATGACATTAATATGTTATTTTTTATATCAAATCAACAAGACATTAATAACAGAGATTTTTTGCCTTTTTTTCTTAATCACAAACAACAATAAACACCTGAGATAATATGAAAAACATCAGCAACAACAACAAACCTGGCTCAATATATTGACACCAATCAGTGACAATTAAATAAATCATCACACCAACAAGATTTAATTGTTGTTTATTGTTTATATTCGCCTGCCCTGCAAACATTTCACAAAATTGTGGAAGATTGTTTGCTCAGATTAATCTTCTGTGATTCCCAACTGGACGATTGTTTACATTTTTTCTTAGAATTTGCAAATAATCGCCCTAGAGAATAACAGAATACTCTTCTGGAAGAGCAACAGATGATTGTCACTGACATTTTTGATTTGATTGTATACAATTCCCATATACACTTTCGATAGAACTTTGATATAAATGTCACGTATAATATTATGAAAATCGACAAACACAACGCAGGCCAAGATTTTGCCGAGTTTAACTAGAAAGGCAACAACGTGAATGAAGAACCATCATCATCAACCTAAGGAATAATTAAAAATCGTAACAAAGCAGAAAAGAAAACAAAGGGGTAAAACTCAACGACAACAAACGAAACGTAAACCAAAACCCAAAGAAACATGAAACAAATTTCCTACTTCTATTCTTTTTACATTTTTCTTTTTTTTAATCTTCTAAAGATCTTCCATGGTTAATCTGCGATTCTTCCTCGTGATTCGCTTTCTGGGCCCAGTTAATGTATGTTGGGGATATTTATGTGCGCTCTTCCCCGATTGAATTGATCTTCTCCGCGAATCACAGATTATCGTTAAGTGATTAAACATTTCCAAAAATGTTTGCAGGGTATTAATAGCAAAATTTGCGCATTTTATCAACGCCATAAACAGCGACGAGACATTTTGCAATTAATTTTGTTTTGCAAATTCTGCTTATTTCTGTTTTTCTTGTTCACCCTATAAATTGGTATTTATTCAATTAATTGATATTTAATTCAATTTAATTTGCATCAGAAACCAGGTGTTAATTAACACCCCAAACAAATTGAGACGCAAACAAAAACAAAAAAACGAGAAATGTAAACGAGATCAAATATTAATTTTTTTATTGATGTTTATATTTGCAATTGACCTTAACATTGAAATAATGGATCAGTGAAGAAAATAAATTTTATATTACAGTGGAAAGAAAAATTGGAGCCAAATATGACCATATTAGTCAAAATTCTCAAAATGCCACCGAAGGCGAATTAAGAAGAGATGGGAAAAAAGGATGATAGCCTTTATAAACTGCAAATTAAGAGCAAAGGCCGCATTGGTTACTCCAGCGGCAAATCTGCCGGTGCGAAGCAAAATGGGACAATGGAAGCGACAACGTTTACCACCTCAGTGATACCTGATTGTCGCGAAAGTAGCACGGAATGCGACAGCAGTACAGGTAGTCCTTGCGATGATGACAATGCAGCATGAATGAACTAAGGGAGCATAACCCAACTGGCAATGCAATACGCTTTGTCACAAACTCAAAGCTATCGTCCCTTACAAAGCAGCTTTCCGCTGAGGGCATTAAAATACCAATCCCATGTCAAACAGGAATTCACAGGGCTATCTACAAGCAAGGTGCTGGGGTGAAGGAGAACTTGTGAGCACGCTTTATCTGGAGAATTGTAGCATGCACTGTGACTGCAAACACCTTGAGAGCTTTGAATATCAGACAGTGGCCTCAAGAAAATATCTAAGGAATTAAGTTAGCTGCGCTCAAAATTGAAAGATGGAGAAGCCCAAACAATTTGAATGCAATTGAAAGCAGCCTTCAGCAATGTGATTAAGAACAAAATAAGGACGGTGTTAAGTCGGCTGAGCCAAACTTTTTATACCCACTACCACCACTGTATTGAAGTAAATATGAACAATTAGTAACTACTAACATCTTTCTCCACGTTAAGTATAATTCCTTGGAGGAGAATAATGGGTCTCATGCATAAAAACGAGTAAAAGCGATGAGTTGAGTCAAGTAAGCAATTGCTCGTAAGTTGAGTTAGATCGAACAGCAACAGCTTTTGCTCAATTTCGTATGCATAAAAATGAGTTCAAACCAATTGCAATTACTTGAGTAAATTGAGATCAAACGTCTAATTGTTATTGAAGTGCAAACATGTCGTCAAGTGGAAGTGAAGTAGAAGCAAATAATAATAATAAAATAGAAACTGATGATATATCTAAATTTTTAGTACAAAAAATTAAAGAAAATAAATATTTACTTGAAAAAAGTCAGTTACCAAGCATTAAAAATAAGAAAAAAGAAACAATAGAAACATGTGTCAAAGAAATGAAGAAATGAATGGGTTTCGGAATGTCATTAGCCATGGGCATATTCCATAACCCTCATCTCCCAGAAGTAATGCATCGTTCGTTGCATTTTGCATTTTTTTGCATACCTCGCTATTTCGTAAGATGCGTGAGTCATGTACTGAACCAGGCCACGATATGTCGACGCTTGTAAAAAGTTCATTTCCATCACAAGTTGCCTGCACATTTATAGAGTGAAAGCCTTTTCTGCAAATTTAATCATCGCTTTGATTTGTGGGTTTTTTAATTTTTATGTGAGTACAATCAATAACTCCAATTGCAAATGGAAAGCAATAATTTGCCTGCCATTTCCTTTGACAATATTTTATTTGATCTGCATCTTTCGGGAATTTTATCCATTCGCTTGCTTTGGCCGATATAAGATTTGCAACTTCCGCAATTGTTCGCGACACAGTTGATTGATGGACTCCAATATCTGTGGCTATACCATTTTGGAATCCAGGATCTGCACAGAATCTTAAATAGAGTCGATTTTATCAATGTTGCTGAGGGCACCACCACGTCTTTCTTCTGACTCCTCAAAAAATAATTCGCTAACCAGCAAATGCTACTACAATCAAATCTATGTATTTATCATTGTATTATTAATTATATAAAAGTTATAATTAAGATTACAAACCTGTATAATTTTTTATCCTCACTTGCTAAATTTTGTCTTACGCTGTTGATAACATTTTTTATTTATTTGTGGTACAAAATATGCAGCCAAGATTCCTTTTTAGTGTACGCGAGTCAACTAAAAGGCATGCTCCACAAAATTTAAGCAAGAGCTCACAAAAGTAAGCAAAACCTTGTTTTTATGC
This sequence comes from Musca autumnalis, assembly GCF_047663935.1. Classification (NCBI taxonomy): domain Eukaryota; kingdom Metazoa; phylum Arthropoda; class Insecta; order Diptera; family Muscidae; genus Musca; species Musca autumnalis. The sequence continues at coordinate 76,505,466 of NW_027412088.1, forward strand.
ATATGAAAATGAGAACAATCTCATCTAACTTCAACTTCTAAGTTCAAACTGAGCAAGAAGAGATCAAACGTGAGCAGTGAGTAAAAGCAAATACATCAACTTTTATTATGCATACGACAAGCACCTTCTACTCAAAAAATCGAGTCCGAGCTCAAGCTCTCGTTTTATGCATGAGACCCAATATCTTAACTGATGATAATCACTTTATACTGATAATTTTCTGTGTGGAGGTTTTCTACCCATTGAGATTCCAAATAATAAAATGCATCAACTGCAGAAGGAATATGTAACAGCAGTCTTTAAAACAGCTCGCCGTTGTTCTTTCTATCGTCTGACTAAACATCGGTTCGAAAATTTGACAAAAACCCATCGAAATACATAAAATTGGACAATACCGGTCCATGGAGGTAAGGTTAGAACCTAAATATATGAATATGGATAGTTTTTTGCGAGTAAATTTTCTATCTTCGGGGAACACAAATTTCCAATTAACAAATAATGCGGTAGATGTAACTGAGATCTTCAAATAAAAATTTAAAATTGGGTGACACCCTTACATGGACCCTCTGGTAAAACGTGGACGTATGCTGTCTGATTTTTTCAAGGAATATTTTGTACCTGTTATAATGTTTTGTACCCCTGACTAAAACGTTCGAAATATCGAAAATCCAAGAGTGCCTTTCTAATGTTGTTTTGCTAAAAATTCATGTAACACCGCGAAATATTCACCGTAGACCCCCAATGTGGTTTACCATTTTTCACATCTCGACGAGATCAAGAGATATGTGTCCGTCCTTCCGTCTGTCCATTAAAAATTGTAATCAAACTCCAAGCCGCAATTATGGACCGAAATTTTGAATGGAAGTCGGGTTCACATCGGAATTGTTATTCGTAATGATCGGAAAGTATTTAGAGGTTCAAATGGACCAAATACAGAATGTTTATCCGATTTTGATGCTGTTCTGTAGGGCGCAATAATAGTCCGATCGCCTCGAAATTCTAAATAAGGTAAGATTATGTGTCGAAGAAAACGATTGCAATTTGAGATGGTGGTCTGATAATATTTAGTGGATTAATTGGACCGAAATTTTTTTGTGTGAAAATTGGAAAAAAATAATATTCACCTTATATCTTTATTCCTGAAAGACACATCCCGGGCAGGTAAGCTGCACTTGGACAAAGATCTACGTGATCAGATAACAGAGTTACAGCCTAATATATCCAATTATGTGCTTGTAATGTAATCATACCTACGCTATATGTCGCAATTATAGTTCAATAGTCACGAAATTTTGTATAATTCCAGAAGGGTAAATTAGCTTACGTGCGAAAAAAATAAATCCTGACTTTCCCCTGATGCATATTAAAATAATGTGTCGGTTAGATAACGGACCTACTGCCTAATATATAATGGAATCATTATACCCTACACCACAACTCGGGAAGGGTATTATAAGTTTGTTTTGCTAAAAACATCTAGCACAGGGAAATATTCGTCGTAGACCCCCAATATGGTATACAATTTTTTCATATCTCGAGTAGGTGAAGCGATTTAGCGATGTGTGTCCATCCCTCCGCCTGTCCATTATAAATTTTAATCAAATTCCAGGCCGCAATTATGGATCGATCGTCACGAAATTTGGAGGCCAGCTTCAGACAGAGTGAAATGGACCAAAAACATTTTTTTTATCCGATTTTGTAGCTGCTCCGTTTGTCGTAAAATGGTCCCATCGGAGAAATTTTAAATAAGGTTGGAGTTTATGACAGAGATGAAGCTTGCAATTTAACATGATGATTACCCAGCAAAAATTCGGATCCATTAGTCATTACGTAACCCATTACAAAGTAATGTAAACAAGCTTCTTTTCCCATTACAAGTAATCTGAGGACGGTGGCACAGTGAGTGTGTGTCCAACTAGAAATCCTAGGGTTGTGTGTTCAACGTTCCCTGTCGGCACGCGAATTTTTTAATTAAAAAATAACAGTTCGTGGTGCACATGTGCACTGCACATTTAAGTTCTTAAGCAACCCTTAATGTTCGTGTGCGTGGCATAGTATGTAGTGTCTTTGGCGAGAAATCAGAGGGTTCGTGTGTTCAACTCGCACAGCAAGCGAAATAAAATAAAGTAGAATAAAAGTAAGAAGTGTGATGAAATTAAAAAAAAAATCTCTCTACATCAACGGTTAAAAATATAATTTTTTCAACTTACTTTTCAACTTCTAGCGCCCACAGAATAACTAGTTATTCTAGTGGTCATAAAATAACTACAAACTCAATGCGACATGCCCTTGTAAAAATAATGGGGAAGAAAGGGGGTTTGAGAGTAGTTACGGCTGCCAAAAATCCCTTACGAAACCCATGATTTTGGGAGGACTTTTTTTGCTGGGTATTAGTCAAAATTTTCAAAATGTCACCTAAGCCGAATTAAGAATATATGTGCAAAAAAGAAGATAGCCTTTATAAACTGCAAATTAAGAGCAAAGGCCGAATTGGTTACTCCAGCGGCTAATCTGCCGGTGCCAAGCGAAATGGGACAATGGAAGCGACAACGTTCACCACCTCAGTGATACTTGATTGTCCTGAAAGTAGCACGGAATGCGACAGCAGTACAGGTAGTCCTTGCAATGATGACAATGCAGCATGAAAGAGCTAGGGGAACATAACCCAACTGGCAATGCAATACGCTTTGTCACAAACTCAAAGCTATCGTCCCACAAAGCAGCAATGGTGTACCACCAGCTTTCCACTGAGGGCATTAAAATACCAATCCCATGTCAGTCAGGAATTCACAGGGCTATCTACAAGGAAGGTGCTGGGGTGAATGAGAGCTTGTAAGCACGCTTCATCTGGAGAATTGTAGCATGCACTGTGGCTGCAAACACCTTGAGAGCTTCGAATATCAGACCGTGGCTTCAGGAATATGTCTAAAGAAATTAAGTTGGCTGCGCTCAAAATTGAAAGATGGAAAAAGCCCAAACAATTTGAAAGCAATTGAAAACAGCCTTCAGCAATGAGAATAAGAAACAAATAAGGACGGTGTTAAGTTAGGCCGAGCCAAACTTTTTATACCCTCTAACACCACTGTATTGAAGTAAATATGAACAAGTAGTAACTACTAAGCTCTTTCTCTACGTTAAGGATAATTCCTTGGAGGAGAATAATAGGTTACAATAAGAGAATAATAGGAGGTTTTCTACCCATTGAGATTCCAAAATACCAAGTTGCATGCACTGCAGAAGGAAAATGTACCAACACCCTTTAAAAGAGCTAGCAGTTGTTCTTTCTATCGTCTGACTAAACATCGGTTCGAAATTTTGAAAAAAAAAACTCTCGAAATACATAAAATTGGGCAATAACGGTCCATTGAAGTAAGGATAGAACTTAAATATATGCATATGGATAGTTTTTGCGAGTAAATTTTCTATCTTTGGGAACACAAATTTGCTACTAACAACTAATTCGGTAGGAGAATGTAACTGAATTCTTCAAAAAATCTTAAATTTGGGGGTAGCCTTTCATGTCCCTTTAGCAAAAAGTGGACGTTTGATGTCTGATTTTTGCAAGGAATATTTTGTACCTGTTATAATGTTTGGCTAAAACCTGGCTAAAACGTTCAAAATATCGAAAATCCGTGAGTGCCGTCCTAAGGGCGTTATATAAAGACCTATACCGACAAATTTCTGGTGGAGAGTTTTATATCCCAAACGCAGACTAAATACCAAATTTCGGCCGTTTCGATGGGATATTGAAGCCACAACCTTTAAAATACCGAACATTGGATGGTAACTTTATATGGGGGGATATTGATTTTTTCCAAATTAACCAACCGATTTGGATGTTATTTTGCATTTTGATTTCTGAGTGAAAAAACTACCTCCTTGCAAAAAATATTCAATACAGGTCTATGTTTAGGTATAGTCGCCATATAAATTTACCCTCAGATTTTCGGTATTTTGACAATTTTAGCGAAATTTTCCAACTGATTTGGCTGTAATTTGGCATTTTGAGTTCTGAGTGAACCAAATACCTCCATGTAAAATATGGTCAATATCGGTCTACGTTTAGATATAGGCCCCATATAAACGTACCTCCCGATTTTCGGAATTTTGACGATTTTACGGGCGTGGTGTAAGAGGAATAACTTAGCAGGTGGCAGATGGGGGCAGCTGGACTTTTTTTAATCATAAAATGGAGAATTTCCCCTGCATTCTAAAAAAAATTTCGAGACTCACAAATGCTCACAACATTAGTAAAACTCAACATAAATTAATAGTAATTATATTAAAAATAACAGAAAAAGTCATTTATTAAGAATTTGTTTTTAATAAAGTTAGAAAACGAATTATGAATTTGTTTTTTTGTAAAAATATTATCAATGCCATCACCTATAAGTTTCATTTTGAAAACTGCACATTTACCTCTCCAATTTTTTATAATTTTACTCATAACCTACGAATGCTTTGCCGATGTATTTTTCGTTTTTAAGGCCTCACATACAAATCACAACTTCTTCGACTTAACTTGGCGTATAACCGCTGTAAATTTACAAAAATAAGGCTGGATGTTAAAAATTGTATATGTTTAGAGAATATTTATTTCAATCGCAACAAAATTTGTCGCCATCAATTTTTCGATTTTTGTCCACGAGCAGAACCACTGTGCAACGAAGACTAAATACCAATTTTGGAACCATATCGGTGGGATATTGAGGCAGAAACCTTCAAAATACCGAAAATCGGAAGGTGTCGTTCTAAAGGGGCTATAATATGACGTGGACCTACATATACCGAAAAATTTCGGGTGGAATGTTTTTTCCTCAACAAAGTCTAAGTACCAACTTTCAGTCGTTTTGGTGGGATAATGAGACTAAAACCCGAAAAGCGGGTGGTACCGTTCTATGGGGGCTATATCAAATAATAATAATAATAATAATAATAATAATAATAATAAAAATAATAATAATAATAATAACAATAATAATAATAATAATTATTATTATTATTATTATTATTATTATTATTATTATTATTATTATTATTATTACACTGTGACACAATTTTTGTTTTTTTCCCTATAATACTTGGGAAAATAGCTCCATATCTCTGTTTGGCGTTGTTGTAGCATCGTTTTGAGGTGATATGTCTTCAGTCAAATCGATTGGCGAATCTTTTTGTAGAACATTTCATTCTTCTAACTCGATGCCTTTCATGTCCTTTTCGTCCTTTATTTCTTGAACCGTAGTGAAAGTGCCACAAGATGCGATTTTTCAGCATCCAAATATTCTACAAAAATGTTGCTCAGAAGATTTTAGGTACGGTTCTCTTTGACAACTAATCGATTTTGTCCCGTTTTCATTGTCATTTTTGACATTTATTCGGACTTGGTTCAGAATTAAACTATGTTTTGTTTTTCTGTATATTCGTTATTGGTTATGCATAGGTATGTAGACATTACCAATGGGTATTGCTTATGTAGACATCTGGGGTGCTTCTGAAATATTTAGCACAAATAGCTCTTGTATTGATGAGCATGTTAACAACAAATTTTCTTGGAGGATAGATCCGGTTATCTCAGTTTTTGAACCGGATATTCCGACACTAAAACCGATTTTTGAACCGGTTTTAAGTAACTGATTAAACTTATATGTATACCATTAAAAAGCTTATAGAGTTGTCAATCAAATTAAATTAATTCGCTTATGAAAACTTTGCTAGTTGCGGTTCTAGAACAAAAAACCCGTTTCCTTAAACCGTTTTTAAGGAAAAATATCAGTACGCGCATATATGGAGATCAAAGGCTGGGGGGTGAAAAATTCTTTTTGGCGATGAATGTCGATGAAGGTAATATGATGAACTTGGAAGGACAGTTTTGCCATAGGTCAAACTTCTGAGTTATAGCGAAATGAATTATTTCTTGACAAACTATACAGACCGACATGGCAAAAACATAGCTACATTTTATCATGCCATAACTCAGAAGTTTGACCAATGGCAAAACTGTCTTTCCGGGTTCATCATATTACCTTCATCGACATTCATCGCCAAAAAGAATTTTTCACCCCCCAGCCTTTGATCTCCATATATGCGCGTACTGATATTTTTCCTTAAAAACGGTTTAAGAAAACGGGTTTTTTGTTCTAGAACCGCAACTAGCAAAGTTTTCATAAGCGAATTAATTTAATTTGATTGACAACTCTATAAGCTTTTTTAATGGTATACATATAAGTTTAATCAGTTACTTAAAACCGGTTCAAAAATCGGTTTTAGTGTCGGAATATCCGGTTCAAAAACTGAGATAACCGGATCTATCCTCCAAGAAAATTTGTTGTTAACATGCTCATCAATACAAGAGCTATTTGTGGTAAATATTTCAGAAGCACCCCAGATGTCTACATAAGCAATACCCATTGGTAATGTCTACATACCTATGCATAACCAATAACGAATATACAGAAAAAAAAAACATAGTTTAATTCTGAACCAAGTCCGAATAAATGTCAAAAATGACAATGAAAACGGGACAAAATCGATTAGTTGTCAAAGAGAACCGTACCTAAAATCTTCTGAGCAATATTTTTGTAGAATATTTGGATGCTGAAAAATCGCATCTTGTGGCACTTTCACTACGGTTCAAAAAATAAAGTACGAAAAGGACATGAAAGGCATCGAGTTAGAAGAATGAAATGTTCTACAAAAAGATTCGCCAATCGATTTGACTGAAGACATATCACCTCAAAACGATGCTACAACAACGCCAAACAGAGATATGGAGCTATTTTCCCAAGTATTATAGGGAAACAAAAACTTCATCGCGCGAAATCTCAGAAACTTGACCTATGGCGAAAATTTCCTTTTGGGTTCTTAGTATACTCATCAAAGGCTTTCATCTCCAAATGAAATTTTCCACCCCCCAAAAATGCTGCTGCACAGTGTTATTATTATTATTATTGTTCTACAAGGGAGACTTCTCTCATATCAATGAGTGCATCCCGATTCATATTAGCTCAATGATATGGGCCTACTGTTTATCAATTAAATGTGTGACTTGAAGTTTATCTTCCAATCGTGTCCTCCATCATTTTACTGAGAAAGGTGAAATCCCTTTGGCAATGTTTAAACAGATTCTAAACAACTGCAGTACACGCTGGAACTCTCATGCTAACCAAGGTCATCTTGGGTTAATTGTGATGTCTGAAATGCGCAAAAGGTTGCAGAAAATCGGTTCAGTCATTTTCTACGGATCGTCTGATATTTGTTCACTTATCAATTGTTCAGCGCGAAATTTTGAAGAAATATCTGTAGCTATGAATGACTAACGAAAAGCTCTCAAATGCTTGAAATCTCGCTCAGCATTGCGCGAAACAACCAGTTTTGTGAGCGTGCAAAATCTTAAATTTTTCCAAACAAAAAATACTTATTTCGGTTCTGTGGCCGGTGCTCGATCAGCCCAACTTCTAGCCGAAAGTATACCTCATACAGGAGCTTTAGGGGCTAAATTTTGACGAAATATAATGGTGAATAACTCACAAATATCCGTTCCCGGACGATGTCCATAACAATCATGGATTAAACAAAAACTCCTTGGTTTCAAAGCAAGATATATATCATATATATCTTTGATCAGGATAAACTTCTAAATCGATCTACCCATGTCCGTCTCTTGTAATCACTACAGCATCCACAATAATTAAACTTGAACGCTATATTTTTCCACCCTAATGTCTTTTCTTCCATAGACTGGTCAAGTTCGAAGATGATCTATATCGGCCCACGTTTTGGTACGCCCATATATGGTCTGTTCCTTGTTCTGTTCTTGAACGTAAAGGAACAGAGCTATAAAGGTACTACCCGATTTTAAGTATTTTGAGGATTTCAGCTACATATTTTGGTCGAAATAACTGTAATTTGACATTCAAGGTTCCCATTGGTGGCCACAATACTTCTTCTTATCAAAAATTTTTGAACATAGGCCCGTGTTTCGATACAGCCTCATATAGCGGAACCTACCGATTTTCGCTATTTTGAGTTTTTTTTGCTAATTTTTTGACTGAACTACCCGTACTTTGACATGTTAGGTTCACATCAGTCACGAAACTTCTCATCGAAAATTGTCAACATTGGCCGATGTTTTGGTATAGGCCACATATAACGGAACCGCCCTATTTTAGGTATTTCGAAAATGTTAGCTACATTTTTCAGCGAACTACCTGTTATTTGAAGTTTGAGGTTCCTAGTGGTCAAAAAATTCAACATAAGTCCGTGTTTTAGATAGCCCCTATATAACCGCACCTCCCGAGATTAGGTATTTTGAGGATTTAAGCTACATTTTTACCGAACTACCTGTTATTTGACATTTGAGGTTCCCAGTGACCACACAACTGCATTACCAAAAATTGTCAACATAGGTCCATGTTTTGTAATAGCTTCCATATAACGATACGTCCCTGTTTTAGGTATTTTGAGAAATTTAGCTAAATTGCTGACCAACAAATCTGTAATTTGACATTTTAGGTTCCCAGTAGTAACAAAAGTTCTACACCAAAAATTTGGAACATAGGTCCGTGTTTTGGCATAGCTCTCCATAACGGTACCTCACGGTTTTAGGTATTTTGAGGTCTTCAGATTTTTGATCGAACTACCTGTTATTTGACATTTAAGATTCCCAGTTATAACAAAAAATGTCAACATACACAGAAAAAAATAATTACTGCATTTCAGGAATAGTGTTCATAAAGTCTTGCCAAGGTTCAAATTTCTGCATTTCATGAACGCCTTTCATAAAGCAAAAACAAAAACACTGGTTTTTCTGAGAGATTGAAAAAAAAAAACAATTTTGGTGAGCTGTTGTTTTTGTTATTATTGACAAACAACCATCAAAAACAACACCACCAACCAAACCAGAGACACACTTTGCTGCTTTTTATTAATTAATGTTTTTATTTTGATTTATTGTAATTTGCGGTTTCTTCTAATGAATTTTCACTGTAGTTCAGTGTTCACCAACAACTACAAATGCAACCATTCCTGGTTGAGCATTTGAAGAGAGCGGTCATAAGAGTGTAAGTGAAGCGACAAAGAATAAGTGAAGCGAAAAAGAAGAAGTGAAGCAGCTATAAAATTGGTGTCTGCCTTTGTCTTTTGTGGCAATTGGTTGTGAAGCAAAATTATTTAGTGGTAATTTTATTTTACCATTGTAAGAATTCATCATAAAGTTTTGGAAAAGTGGTGTGGCTGTTCATTAGTTGATTGATTGTGGAATCGATGAAAGAAGGAGTTGAGGTTATGGACGCAATGGCGTCTGTACCTCACACAGACGGCCAAAATGGTGATGTAGAAATGCGTGATGGTGTGAGAAAGAAATTAATACGAAGAAAGGATGGTTTGCGCGACAAATTTTGTGTAGCAACAAATGTGAATGTTGGTGGCAGCACAACTACAGACAATGGCGATGGTGCAGGTGTGAAAAGGGTAATCGAAGAAAATGGTGGACATGACAATGCTACAAATGGTGGCGGAGAAGTTACTGCTGATCTAAAGAAGAGGCGTTTCAATGACGAGGTTGTGTTGTACACAACGGAGTATAAGGGTAAGTTCATGGTTTTAGTAGATACGAGTGAGGTGGAAAATATTAAGAACAAGCGCGTTAGAAACGGCTTGTATTTCGTTGAAAAAATCAAAGATATTAAATCCAAAGATTTGGATAAGATGGTCCGGGTCGAGGCCATTGGTGTCACCCTGTATAAAATAACGTTTGAGGACATGGAGTCAGCAAATGACTTTGTTAAAAATGAGGAAATTAAAAAAAAGAAGATGCGTGCTTTCATCCCGAGGAATTTCGTGGAGACTTATGGGGTAATTAGAAATGTACCGGTTTCGTTCTCTGAGGAGGACCTTCTAGAGGGCATTGTCTCGGACAGAAAGGTTGCCTCTGTGAGGAGGTTTGTAAGAAAATCAGAAGATGGGGCTGAGCCCAGACCTACGGAGACCATCAAAGTCGGTTTTTATGGAGATGATCATCCCTCATGGGTGGTGTTCAATCACACAGTTCTGGTAGTCAACACATACTATCCTGCTATTCGTCAGTGCTACAATTGTGGAAGACTGGGACATACCAAAATGGGTTGCCGATCGGATCCCAGGTGCCTCAAATGCGGTGACAATAACTGTAAAGGGGATTGCAATGTTAAAATATGCATTTTATGCAACGGAAAGGATCACACTTGCAAAGACAGTAAAAAGTGTCCGAAGTGGGAAAAAGAGGTATCAACAAACAAAATTATGACGCGCAAAAAGCTCTCCAAAAAGGAGGTCCTGGACATGTACCACAACCAAAATCGTTTTGACATCCTTTGGGATGATTCTAATTTCCCTTCTCTTCCTGCAAGTAGGAAAGAAAATCGTGGCGCATCAAAACAACACACTGAAAAGAGCATTGATGAGGAGATCAATGAGATGATGACACCTTTCACATATAGTTCGGTGTCGAAAAAACCAAAAAAGCCCTATATTCATAAACCTGGGGTGCAGATGCAGAACAGAATGTTTGGAGAATCAGTTCCATCAGCTCCGGTCTTTGTGAGGGAAGATCAAAAAACAACAGAATTGGAAAAAATCACCAGGGAACTCTTGAAATTCATGACGGATTTCTTCAAAAAATCCGAAAATCAGGTGGCTGTGGAGGCTATGGGCCATTTTCACAAACGTATTCAAAAATGTGGCATCACACTAGATGAAGAGGAGAGAGGAGTATTGGATAACAATCATGATTGAGTCGCTAAAAGTATTTCAGTTTAATATCCAATCCTTTAAAAGGAATAAAAATTTTGTCGAATTCTTTATAAACAAACATAATTACGATGTGGTCATTCTGTCTGAAATTTTTTCAGAGGACAGAAGACACAACAATAAACTAATTAACTTCAACTTAGTACAAAAGTTTAGGTCTGATGGCTATGGGGGAGTAGCCATTGGTCTAAGAAAACACATAAAGTTCACCAAAATTGTATATGATACGGAATATGACGTTATAATTATAAAAACAACAAACCTACAACGAAATTTCACGTTTGTATCAGCATATTTCCCACCTTCTATAGCGTTTCAAGTGTTCAAGGAAGAAGTTTCTCGGCTTTTCAGTGTGCTGGAAAACTTGGAAAATGTTATTGTATGCGGAGACTTCAACGCCAGGAACCAGAACTGGGGAGATCACATGACCTCAAGAAAAGGAAAAGAGATCGAAATGATTGCCATGGAAACTGGATTATTATGTATTAACAATGGAAGAGAAACCTTCAGGAGGAGTTTGGATTCACAAGGCTCTGTTCCTGATCTATCCTTTGTTGGCAGCGGAATTGCTGCGAAATGGAATGTCATTGAGGGCAACTTTGGAGGAAGTCATCATCTTCCAGTGTCCATTGAAATAGAAACCGAATCGAGAAGAAGGGGTAAATTCCTTCACAAGAAAAAACTGATGAAGGCTCTAGGGGACTTGAGTTTGGAGCCGGATCTTAACATGATTGAGGAGGCAATGAAAGAGGAAGTTGAAGCGGCAACAAGTGTTCCAAGGGCTGACAGGGTGCCGAAGTATTGGTGGAAGGACGAGTTGACGACGGCGCACAGGAGACAGCTAGCTGCGGTGAAAAAAGCCAGAAAGTATCCCAGCTATATAAACCTGGAAAATGCAAGATTAGAAGTTGAGGCATGGAAGAAGATGGTGGAAGCAGCGAAAGCTGAGAGCTTCCAAAAGAAAATTGAAGAGATAAACAGAAATGCGAACACAAGGGAGGCATGGAGATTTTTAAACAACATTCGGAACAGAGAATCGGGTGTTGTAAGCAATTGGAACAATGACAACAACATGGCATACCTGCAGTTTTTAAAAGATCAGGTGCCTACTGGTGGGGCCCAGAATTGTGTGGAATTTGAAGTTGAGCATTGTGAAGAAAGAATCTCTTTTGATTTTGAGCACTTTGAGAAAGTACTGGAAGGTAAAAAGAAAGGCTCTGCAGCAGGAGAGGACAGGATTACGTACGAAATGCTCAGAGCGCTGCCAGGGTTGTCTAAACGGGCAGTTCTGACGGCAATGTATGATGCTTTTATAGACAACAACATCAAAGATAGCTGGAGAGTCATCAAAATTGTTCCTATACCAAAGCCGAACAAAGATCTGAATGAAATCTCAAACTACAGGCCGATCTCTCTAATCTCCGTGTTTATTAAATGTATTAACCTCATGCTAAAGGACAAAATTAATGATTTTTTGGATGAAAATAATATCATTCCTGTAAGAAGTTTCGCATATCGCAAACATTTGTCGACAGCTACATGCTTAAACGAGTTTCTACACAGGGTTGCCTTACTAAAAGCTAATAATTATAAAGTGTTGGTTTTATCTCTGGACATAAGCAATGCATACAACTGTGTGAAAGTTGATATTCTAGCAAAGATTCTAAATGAATATAGATTCAATCCACAAATTTCAAGGTGGATTATAAACTTTTTGTCCAGAAGATTCCTACGAATTGGTTCTGATGAAGTTGAGGTAACAAATGGCATCCCGCAGGGTAGCTGTCTATCTCCTATACTATTCAATTTGTACACTGCTAAACTTCATACGTTGGAAGATAGTAAGACGATGTTATTCCAATATGCAGATGATTTTCTAATAATGGTCTTTGATAAGGACTTTGACCTAGCCAAAGATCACTTGCAAGCGAAGGTTGGCGCTTTTAAAAGAATGTGTGGGCGTTTAAACCTATCATTCAATCCATCAAAATCAAACTCGGTTTATTTCGCTAAAAACAGCATCAAGCAAATCTCGTTATGTATAGATGGACATCAGGTAGAACAAGTTAAGAAGCTGAAATTCTTGGGAAGAATTGTAACTAACTCCCTGGTAGTTAGAGACCATTATGAGTACATTAGCGAGGAAGTGAAGAACAGAATCAATCTTTTAAAATGTCTCTCATCTATAAAAGGGGGTTTGCATCCTAAAATATCTCTCAACACTTTCAAAAGTTTTGTAAGATCAAAGGTGGAATATGCCAGAACTACAACGGCTAATGCACCAGAGTATGTGAACAAGAAGATTGAAAGAATACAAAATGAGATGTTGAGAAAGAGTCTTGGAGTCCCAAAATCCACTCCCATCCATTCAAGGTATGTCCTTGCAGGAGAATTGCCCCCCAAATATAGGGCCAAAATGCTGACGGCCAAGGAAATTATGAAAATTGCTGTGAACAATGAAAGACTTTATGATATAATTTCAGATAATCCGAGAGTAAAATCTAGCTACAGTGTGATCTTTCACGAATTTGCAGACATCTTTGAGAAGGTTAAAGTGCTCCCCCATGCCAGAACTGATAATCTGAAGATCAGAACTAATATCTTGCCATGCACTAAGAAAAATATGTCCACTGATATGGTTTTGGCTACTGTCAATTATGAACTTAATCACTACAGGCGACAAAATTTCGTTGTGTTTGCGACAGATGCGTCAGTTGGGCAGATGGCCACAGGATGTGGTGTATTCAACATTACTAAAGATCAACGATTTCTCTACAAACTAAATGTTAAATCTTCGTCTACATTCGGCGAACTTTATGCGATTAAAAAGGCGCTAGATATTGCGGCCGAAGATGGTTATGACAAATGTGTCATTTTCACAGACAGCCTTGCGGCCTGTAAGGCTTTGGGCTCTGTGGAGAGTGACAACTTTCTTGTTGCTGAATGTCATGATATTGTAAGGAAATCGTGTTTGGAGATATGTCATGTGGTCTGGACCCCAGGTCACAGTGGCGTCAAATTCAATGAATATGTTGACTACCTGGCAAAGCAAGCAGTAGAGGTGGGAGCCCCGGTGGACTTTAGCCTCTCCCCTACTGAAGCCCTTAACCAGATTGAAATAAGAATCAAGAGCTGTTGGAATGCTGAATTTGCACAACTGTCCCAGGATAAGGGGCGTTTTTTCTATGAAATCGTTAATAACGTGTATGAGAAGCCCTGGTTTAAGAAGATTATCCTAAGTCCCAGTGATACCAAACTTTTCAACAGGCTGTTAGTTGGTCACACCTACAACAAAGCATATCTGCATCGCATTGGTGCCTGCGGAAGCAATGCATGTGAGGTATGCAACGTACCTGAAAGTGCTGAACACTTGATCTTTAATTGCAGCAGATTCGCAACGCTGAGAAACAAATATCCCCAACTTTTCACGAAACATTGTAGCTTGAATACTCTTCTAAAAACTAAGGATGCTGGCCTAATAAAAGCCATCATTGATTTCATCAGGGAAGCTAACCTGAACCTATGAACCACCACATCTTTTCCTATACTGTGATACCCACTCTGTGATATTTACTCTTTATTATCTAAACCTTAACCCTACACCCTAATATACATATACTCTAATACCCTCACCCCTACGTTCATACATCTTAACACCCTCACCTCATAACCTACACCTTAAAATCAAACACTAAACCTATACCTCAAAACCTACATCCCAACATTATACACCACAACCTAAACCTACACACCTTTAACCTACATCCTAAAAAGCATCACCTGAATACTACATAAAAGCACTTTACACTGTGATATTAGTTGCTAAGTTTTCTACCTAAACTGACGTGGAACTATACTTATGATAATTTCCGATCCCACACTCCCTTTTGGCCTTTTTTTATATCTTTTCAACAGCCTTTTTGAAGAATCATACAAATACATGGACTGCTGTCCTTTCGATTTTGGATACGTTGTTTGGAGTGCTGATGTCAATATCAACAATTTGCTCACTAATTTGTCTGCTATTCACGCCTCAAGCTGGAGTTCAAGTTTTGAACTAGTTACACTTGGTTATCTCTGTCTCAACCAGGTTTTCGTGAGTTGTCTTAATATCTTTAAACGATTAAATTATTCTCAAATTAAATGTTCACTTATTGTGATATCGCAACTAAAGTACCCTTTGTACTTATCTTCTTAGTTTGGTTCCTGTTACCTGGAGTAGCAGTCGATTTTTTGGAGTTAATTATCGGATCACTATATACTACTTGTGGAATACAACCTAAATTTGGAATATAACCTGGCTATTGCATCCAAGGATCGCCAATCTTTATTTGCTGCCTTGCAAGGAGGCGCTCGAAACCACACACACACAAATGCAACCGCTCCGTTTGTGTGGGGCACGCAC
This sequence comes from Musca autumnalis, assembly GCF_047663935.1. Classification (NCBI taxonomy): domain Eukaryota; kingdom Metazoa; phylum Arthropoda; class Insecta; order Diptera; family Muscidae; genus Musca; species Musca autumnalis. Next base: position 76,520,656 of record NW_027412088.1, read on the forward strand.
ACGAGATTATCTATCCCTCTCTATATAAACATCGTGTGCGTTAATTCATTGCAAAAACAAAGGAGATGATCGGTGGTGAGAGTAACGTTCAAACTCAACACAATTGAGATTGTGTATGTTCACACAGACACTGCTCGCGAACCCAGTGGTGATTAACACTGCACCAAACGCACCGTAGTTGTTTGGTTTGTCAGTTAACTAACAACAAAATTGTTGCGACCTACAGTGGTAGGTATGTTGTTGTGGTGTGTATGTGTGTGGTGTGGTGGTTTGTTGATATCACCACTGGGCTCGCGAGCCTTGTCTGTGTGAACACACAATCTTAATTGTGGTGAGTTTGAACGTTACTCTCACCACCGATCATCTTCTTTGTTTTAGTAATGAATTCACGCGCACGATGTTTATGTAGTCAGGGATAGATAATCTCGTGTGTGTGCCCAACACAAACGGAGCGGTTGCATTTGTAGTTGTTGGTGAACACTGATATAGTCTCAATGTGATGGTGAGACGATGGTGGGGGTTGTGTTGTGGTTTGTTGAAATATGAGAGCAAATAGCGGAATATAGGGAAAAATAGGAAAGTAACTGCTGCACCAAACACGCTAGGGTTTGATGAAATTTCATTGCGTGACTCAACTCGGTCTAGAAATAAGTGTGCCAAATTATATCGAACTCGGTTCAGATTTGGATATAGCTCCCATATATTTTTTCGCCCGATTTCACGTATTTGCTGCACTAAACACCCTATAAAAAACATTGTTCCACAACATCCCATACGGGACAAGGAAGACTTCTCTCATATCAATGAGTGCACCCCGATTCATATTTAGCTCAATGACATGGGACCTACTGTTTATCGCCGAGTCCTAACGGCGTGTCTTAAGACACCACTTGTGGAGAAGTTTTTCAAGGTTGAGATACTCAGGAAATGTCGCCAACATTACTGAGGGGTATTTGCCACCGTTGAAAAATGTCTGATGTTGCCTGGCCGGGGAATCGAAACACCGACCTTCTGCGTGCAAGGCGGGCGTGCATACCATTGAACCACGGTGGCACTAAACACCCTATATCTGTCCAATTTTTATGAAATTTTAAATGTGCCACGGAATTTTGTCTAGTAATAAGTGTACCATATTATATAGAAATCAGTTCAAATTGATATATATTCACAGTGGTGTAGGGTATTATATAGTCGGTCCCGCCCGACTATGATCCTTTTCTTACAGGTTTGATCTAATTTATGCATTAGGTTTGTTATCCCTGGTCAAAAAACTTGTCCACCTAAAATTGTGAACACGAAAGTTATTCCATTTTAGTTCAGAAAATTTCATGATAAAGGGTATAAAAAGTTTGGCCTGTCCAAATCAAATCAGCATAGATTATGTTCCACACATAAAATCTTTGTCCGATCTCTCACATTTAGAAAATTTCCTTTCTTCTGATGTGCCACGCAATAAACTACGTTATTTATAATTTAACTTGATAGAACTTAATGTCATTTAAAGTCCTAACAGCTCTTCTTGCTCTTTTGCTATTATTGCAATTATGAATACCAAAATCAATTAGGAAATTGCAAACACAGAAAAAAATATCCCACGTTATCACATAATTTTCCACAGAAAATAACAGACCCAAACATTACCATCAAACCAAAATGACAACAAAAAATGTGTCTATGACATTCACAGAAATCCTTCCCATCACTCTGTGACAATCTGAAATGCAATTTCTGTTGTTGTTGCTATTGTAGTCGTTGTTGCTCTCCGGTTATATCACAAAAGATAATTATACCTTTTAGAGCAGCACACCTTAATGTTGCAATCATGGCAAGTTAAAATGGATAAAGTTGTTGCTAATTACTGAAGTCTTTAAATGAGTTTTTCTGCTCATTTAAAGGAGTCTGTCTTTAACTTAGCAAGCAAGAGCTCAATCAACCAGCCAACCAACCAGCTATGGAGGACTGACTGTCTTACTGACAAACAGCCTGTGAGATTTCAAAGTAAGAAAAAAAAAACTTAAAGTTTCCACTCACTTCGAAACAATTAAAAATCATTCAACAGAAACAAAATTATTTCTTTGTGTTCGCACTGCTGAAACAATAACAACAACAAAAACACACAACGTGTTGCTTTCATTCTTTGTTGCACTTGGGGTACTATCTTGAATCGTAAAAAAGTTGTTCGTTTCTCGGCTTTTGCTGCTGTTGTTAAAATGGCCAATAAACGCACAATTATAAATCATTTGTGCCAGCCATGCCGTGATTATTATTTTGCCATCAATGTTTATGTTGTTGTTACTGTTATTGTTGTTGTCGTTATAACAGCTACAATTGTTTGATTACAAACATGTCTAGATGAAAATACCAATGTAAGTAGAGCTGTCTATATGCCATCAATATATAAAAGACATGGGAACAACATACACATAAGTATGGGCATGTATTGGTGGTGTTCGCATATAAAATGTATAAGCAACCATAACCATTAAGTTGTACATCAGCTTTATAAATTGGCGTAGAACCAAAATTTTACTGTGGGGTACTGCAATGTTTGAGAGATCTTTAGTCAAAGATTTCCTGTAGGGAAATTTTTCCCCGCCCATGACTTTATTATTCGTCTACAATAATTATTTTATCGTCATGAACATTGATTGTAATGAAGATAGTTAATGTTGATGTTACTCATATCGTGTCAATAACTGTGGATGAACACACAAAAGCAATTTTCACGGGATACATACCTGCACTCAGCCATCGAACATGAACACGCACCTCTAAATACAGATATTGTTCTCAGGAAATGTAAAGATTTCACAAATTCCTATGAGAAAGTGTTTAGTGATTCCTATAAAAAGTTTTAGTTTAGTGATTTATCATACATATAGACTTGTTCGGTTCTATAGGGAGTACGGGTTTAGCCCCTTGCCTTGAGCTGGCTGGCATATTAGAGAGGTTATTTCGTGTAGCAAGAAGGAATTGACGACCATGCAGTTGATCCTTGAACTGGTGCCTGCATTCTAGACCTTTGGGTCCTGTTGTGTGTAAGCACATCTTAAGAGCGGTATAGTTAATCCTAAAGAGGCTCTGCCCATTGCATAGTATCGATGCTCCCGTGTAATGGTACACACCTTTGTCTGCATCAGCAAGTACTCTAACAGATTTTTTTCTGCAAGAGTATTTTGTAAATAAGTCATAAATTCTGCAGTGTCTGGCCCATAATGGACGACTTAATGGTCTGAGTGTGACTTTAGTAGGAACGCACGCAATTACTTTTTTCGTCCTTATGGGCATTAAGATCAATACCAGTATGATCTTATCTATGCCATACAGACAACATGCATTTACATATATTTACTGATCCTCTGGCTTGATATTTATAGTATTCTCACTGCGTTTAGAATATTTCACCTGCCTCAGTCATATTAAAACCTGGTAAGTTGGTTTCAGGTTAGTTCTAGTTTATACGGGACTGGCTCTGAACTTAATCTATACTTATAAAAGAGTTGATTAATGATGACTCACTGACTGACTGACTGACTAACTGATAACACTGTGCAACAAAATTATTTTTTTTTTCAAAATTATGGGAAAACTGAGTAGATTATAAAAGTAGAGGTAAATATATGAGACACGTGTATCGGCGTTTTTAAAGTTTACATCGGAAAGTAACCAAAGTAGGCGAGACAAGCTCCGCCCATTTCTAGTTTTTTTTCGAAATATTCGAGTTAAAATATATTGGAATCCTTGCATTTAAGGTATATAGTGTCTTTGGCAACTTTACATAGGGAATATATCTGGTAAAAATGTTAACCCTCATGCAGTTCATCAAAGGGGTCATCATCATATATATCATGAAAATATCAGTATCAATTTTGCTGAAAAAAACATGAAAATATTTCCCAATTTTTTTGATGCAAACTTGTTCCTTCTTTTTTCGAGTTGATACATGAAGGTAATATGAAACTTGATTCTAGGTGAAAAGTGTGAAAAGAAGAAAAATTCTACACAAAATTTCACTATGGGTTTCAGAATAATATCTAGGTAAACTACTTTCTCAAGAAAATTAGATTACAGATTCATATATTTTAGAATGAAATTATTTGAAACTTTTGGGTTATCGAACAGACCTAATGTTTTAATATTTCAATAGATTTTCAATGAGGTCTAGGTCTTGTTTTGATGCTAAACGTATCGTAGAATCTGAAGAACCATCTGTCCCGAAAAGAATCAAGCGTGGCTTCAAGAAAATCGTAACTATGAAATTGTAATTGGTGCTGGTCCTGGAAGCTATCGGAGTGGATCCCTTCAAATATAAGATCTCTAGAAGCTTTATCCGTGAACAGCGGAGAATAAACCGTGAAAAAAATACACGCAACAACTTCAATGAACGAGGCTATTTGCGTGCACTGGCATGGAAAACTATTACCAGGTATTCTCAAAACAGAGCAGAAAGAACAACCAAACATATTCAAGCGATTTCTATAAGAATAGTCTGCGATTTACAAATCCAAGTTCGAAGTAAGCGAGAATGTGTTAAAACTACTGCCCAGATCACTTCCCAAGAACAAGAGACCATAGAAGCACCTTGCGTTTAAATCGTTTGAGACTGGTTTAACGCCGACAGAATGTTTTTTTCTATTTTTTATTTATTTATTTGGTATCCCACACGACAACAACTGAGTGTTATACGTGAGAGTTTAAGTTATTGATTTTACAAGACGTATAATTAACAAGATAATGTTTATATAGATATAATACAGGATATATTGGGTAAACATTATTCATAGGTTGAAAAGAAATTGAGATAATAGATTGAGTTTAATACAAAAATAGCGATATTCAGAAATATTTGTAGGTCCAAAACAATACCTAAACCGCATTGAATATTTATGGAAATACGAAAGGCATTCACAAACAAATATCAGATAAAGAAAATAACAAAATGATAAATCATATGTGGTACCTTAGTCCTGAACTTATTGGCCTGGCATTGTTTGATCTGATATGAAAAACAAAACACCGTAATGAACCAAAAGATGACAAAAATCTTAAGAAAGCAAAGATAGAAATTTCTCCAGAAATATTCGATCCAAACTTACAAAAAATCAACTGCCGAAATTCCTAGGAAAAGGTTTACCAGGGATATTTACAAAAACAATTCAATCGGCTCGGTAAGGTTATGGCAACGGTTTTTTGGAACTTCAAAGGTATTTTATTGATTGACTATCTGCAAAAGGGTAAAGCAATAAATTCAGAGTACTATTGCAACCTTTTGGATCAATTAAATGTACAAATTCGAGAAAAACGTCCTGGCTTACAACACAAAAAAATAATTTTTCATCAAGACAACGCACCAGCGCACAAGATTGTTTTAACAATGGCTAAAATCAACGAATTAAAGTACGAGTTGCTTGACCACCCACCTTATTCTCCTGATTTAGCTCCCAGTGACTTTTACTTGTTCCCAAATCTAAAAAAATTCCTTGCTGGCAAGCGTTTTACCTCAAATGAAGATGCAATTACAGTTGTAAACCACTATTTTGAAGACCTTGAGGAAAACTATTTTAATCAAGGGATAGAATTGCTAGAAAAGCGTTGGACTAAGTGTATTGAAGTTTCAGAAGATTATATTGAAAAATAAAAATATTTTTGAAAAACTAACTATTCTCTTTCATTGATAGGCTAAGAAGTTTCCGAACCGCCCTCGTATATCTACATTTTCGGCCCTAATTGGCTGTACTTTGGTATTTGAGGTTCCCAATGGTCAAAAACCTTTTGCGCCAAAAATTGTGGTCTTAGGTCCAGGTTTCGGTATAGCCCTCATATTACGGTACCTCCCGATTTCAGGTATTTTGAAGATTTTATCAACATTTTCGGGCCGAATTAGTTGTAATTTGCCATTTGGAGTTCTCAATGAACAAAAATCTTCTGCGCTAAAAATTGTGGTCTTAGGTCAAGGTTTCCGTATAGCCCTCATATTACGGTACCTCCCTATTTAAGTTATTTTGAGGTTTTTATCTACATTTTCGGTTCGAATTGGTTGTAATCTGCTATTTGGAGTTCTTAGTGGTCAAAAAACGTCTCCGACTGGCATCGTGGACAAGAAAAGAAACAAATTATGCAATTTGAGGTCAGAATATTTCACTCTTGAAGGGAGTTACCGATTTGGTCCATACTTTGTCTAGCGTAAACTTTCTACCAGAGTAATATGAGGTTACAATATGGTCTCAATAGGTCCACTCCTTCGGGTACCTCCCATACAAAATTTCGGAAAGGTTCAGTTTAGGGCCATCTCTCGAATCGCTTTGATTTTTGTTTTAGCAACTTGTATTTACTGCCCTCCATACGACGGAACAAGTTTCATCAGGGGCAAGTCCATACTTCCTGAGAAAATAGCATGAAAGTTGCAAAAAAAACCCTATGACACCCTGTGAGGTGATTGGAGCGCAAGATAACTCTCGAACGGATCTGCCGATTCGGTCCAAAATATGGCCTTAGTAATATTTTGTTCAAACATAGTTTAAGTTTTAAGATAAGCCATATCGGTCCACTCCTTCAGGTACCTCCCCCACAAAAGTTCAAAAATGTTCGGAAAAATTTTTCGTAGGGTAACTCTTGAAGGGAGTGGCCGAATTGGTCCATACTTCACATTCTAATATATGTACCAGATATATTTCAGGTTCAAATATGGTATATATTTGTCCACTCCATCCGGTACCTCCCACACAAAATTTCGGATAAGTTCACTTTAAGACCTGCAATCGAATCACTTTGATTTTTGTTGAAGCAACTTGCATTCGCTGCCTCAATTACGATATTAAAAGTTTTTTTAGGGGCAAGTACATACTTCTTGAGCAAACAGCCCGAAGAGTGTAAAACCCCCTATGACACCATATGTTGTGGCTGGAGATCCACTTCCATAACGGTCAATGTCGATCCATTCCTTTTAGTATCTCCTCCGCAAAACTTTTGATCTTTAATCCTAATCAACTAAATAGATATGTACGTATTTTGGGAAAATGTTGTTTCAATATACACATGCTGAGGGTATACCTCTGTCGGCAAAGCCGACTGATACTTTTTTACTTGTTCATATTATATGTAGCATCATACATATATCAAATATATACAAATGTACAAAAATACACTCATAAGTAGATCCCAAAACAAAAATGTCTAAATCATTAAAGAAAAAAACCAAAACAAACAATTAAAACACAAAACAAAGAAGAAACTGAGAATACAGTAATACAGCATATTCACTGAAATGACCAGAGGCATCGCCAGTATTTTTAATGTCACACACGGAAATGCAAATATATGCAGCTGGAACCAAATTTTTTGTAAAATTGACACTATTTCGAACATTTTTCAAAAAATTTGGAGGATGGCGAAGTTAGTAAAACTCAACTTCAATTTCTAGGACTTGGAAAAAAATCCACAAAAAGTATTATAAAAAATTTGATTTCCAGCACATTTTATGCGAATAATGTGTACAAATTTTTATGTAAAAGTAATTAGAAAACCTTGTACTAAAGCTTACATTTCGAAAAAAATAATTTTATCCTATCTATTTTGAGTTACTTACATTGTAAGAAGTCACAACCTTACTGATGTTTTTAAAGTTTTTAGGAGATCATACGTAAATGCCATCTTCTTCTGTTTTGTTTTGTTAAATACCGTTATAAATTACAAACACAGTGCTGAAATATTAAAATACGATATGTTTAGTGAAAATTTGCTGAATTGTCGCAGAGATTTGCTGATATCGATTTTTCGATTTTTGTCGCAGGTTGGGACCAGTGTGCATCGGCTTTATTATCTCGAATTCAGTAACACTAACGTACTTTGTTGTACTTTTATTACTTTAATTGAATGCATAATACGGGCAAATAGCTTTAACTGTTCCACATACATATATGGGTCGTCAAAGTCACCAAATAGAAAAAATCGAGATTTTCATAACTTCGAGGTCCCAGTAGCACGCGTTAACTTTGGCAATCTTAAATCTAACAATACTAAAAGGTTTAGGAATTTGCAATTTACATGAAACGTTTGATAGTTTATCAAATTTTATATTTTTGCATAGTTTAATAATAAAAAATGGTATCACGGTACCATATTTTTATACCCTACAGCACACTGTCGTAAACGGTCTCAATAACATAATAATGTGCTGAGAAAAAATCGACGTTAAACGGTCAACAGCCTTAGTTTAGAACACTTTAAGTATATTTTGATGGTTTTTCCAACTTTTCATGACCATTTTACGACTTTTATTACGATTTTCGGCCAAAATCTATTGCATATTTTTTGCAAAATAATTACAAAATATGACCCTGTTATTGAATTCAGTTTTCTTTGAAAATAATTTTGGTCCAATCAGAATCTTCGTATCTTTATTATTAAAAAATGCACAATCCGATGCCCGATTAGATAAGATCTACAGATTTGGTGTATTCTGAGACGTATAATTTTGTAGAATATTTGGGTTTGATATGACCACATTTTAAAGGAGTTTTTGAAACATTTTCGAAAAAGGACCAAAAAGACCCCTTTGATAACCCGCATGAGGGTTAAAATTTTTAACAAAAATATTCCCCACATCATCCCCTGTAAAGTTGCCAAAGATACTATATACCTAAAATTTAAGAATTCCAAGATATCTTAACTCGAATATTTCGAAAAAAAAACTGGAAATGGGCGGAACTTGCCCCGCCTACTTTGGTTACTTTCCGATGTAAACGTTAAAAACCCCGATAAACGTGTCTCATCTTTTTAGCTCTTCTTTCATAATTTATTCAGTTTTTCACATCATTTTGAAAAAAAAAATTAATTTTATTTATTATTGTCTTTTTAGGACGAAGGCCATTATTTATGAAAGTTTTAGCTCGATTAATCCAATTAATTAATTAAAAAATTAATTTTGTTGCACAGTGTTATTAAAGAAATTAAAAAGTCTTTTTTTTAAATAAAAGCGTTGCTGATCATCTGAATTTCATGGGGAAGATAGTTCCAAAGACCTATGGAATTTATGTAAAACTGTCTTTTAGATATTAGGCTTTGTCATCTTACTGGGATTAGTATTCTGACTCTGTTAGAACGAGTGAATTTTAATTTATTGGAAAGATGTCCATGTTTAGTTTTATGAAGAAATATTAACTACCTTATCCTGAGAAGGTTATCAAAACTAACACCATAAAGAGTGTTTATAAGATGGGATACATGCAGGTTTCGTTTCAACCCATAAATGTATCGTATTATATTATTAAAATTTTTGTAGGCACGTTAAGTCGCATAAAATAAGTCAGGAATCAGGAAACCTTCGCCAAAAATATGCGGATAGCATAAGTTTGTTTAGCAGTATAGCATAAGTTTGCCGGAGATCGCTTTTAAATTTTTGGCAACATGTTGTGCTTGCGAATCTAGTTATATAACTGTTCCACAAACATCCCAGACGTGACAAGGGAGACTTCTCTCATATCAATGAGTGCACCCCGATTCATATTAGCTCAATGACATAGAACGTACTGTTTATCGCCAAGTCCGAATGGCGTGTCTTAAGACACCACTCGTAGAGAATTTTTCATAGCTGAAATTCGCAAGAAATGTCGCCTATATTACTGAGGGGTATTTTGCCACCATTGCAACCCGGTGGCACCCATGCGGCTTTAGTTAAGACAGTACAATTTTTTCGGGGGCAAATACATACTTCCAGATAAATTGTCCCAAAAACTCAAAAAACACCTGTAAACGCCAAAAGTATTATGTTTGCAACTTTTCTTTAGGTACGAGGCTAAGGGTATATCTCTGTCGGCATAGCTGACTGACGCTTTCTTATTTGTTTCAATACCTCTTAAAGCTACATATACACATGATTATGAGGAGAGCAGTGTCCAATTGATATGAAACAGGAACCACGACAAATCCTGAACCTTTCCACTTTAAATCCGACCAGGACCGATCCTATCAACACTTTTAAATACACCTGTCATGTGTTAAAAAAACACATCTGTCCAATTCTCCAATAGAACCTAACGTAACGTATGCGTTAAAAGCATAAGATCTACGTAAATTAACGTTTTATACGTATATGTTTCATCATACACATACACACGTCTAAAATCTTAACTTATGCCTATAGACTCTATGGTATAGAGTATATTTTCATTTTACTTAAAATAATTCACAACTTGATGCATTCCGACAGCTCACATAATTATGGCTTATGTGTCGGACCAACCAACCAGTCTGTCCGTCCGCTTTTCGTACCTCTGTAATTAACAGAGTTTAAGTTGTGCTAAAAAGTGTAAATATTTCTTTCGTTGTTATTACTTTGAGTTTCTTGACAGTGTGAATGGCGGCGGTTTTTCATTGCATTTTCAAACGCCAGTATTTTCCGTGGCCCATTATTGCCTTCGTTTACTCCGGTTTCTATGGGTTGCGTTTGCGTTTGTTGTTATCCGCATTGCAAATGAATTTATGTTCGTTTGTAATTTGAAATGAAGAATGGCTGCTTATTAAGAAATAGTGTGTAATTTATAATTTGTGGTAATTAAATACGGACCGACTCAAAACTGTAAGCACGAGTAAATGTTCGCAGACACACAATCATGTTGGGAAAGCTGTTAGATTAACGCAATTGTAATTGGATTACAATGGAATTGGGATGGTAAAAACATGGTGGGACGACTACTGGGTTACATTGCAATTAACACTCGCTGAAGTAAAATGAGATTTTTGTTGTGGGAATTTATTTCTTTTTGAAATACAATTCTATGATAGTTGTATTCTGTAGAAGAACACCGTCCATAGAAAAAATACGGTGGTTTCCCAGCACATGCTGCTGGTCCCAATTTCCGATTCTAAATCGGACAGCGCTACGAAGGGAAGTTAAATGGAGGAGTTATATGTCGAGGCTTTGTTCCGAAATATTTAGCAAAAAGTAAAAAAGTATAAGTCGGCTTTGCCGACAGAGATATACTCTCAGCCAGTGTGAACTGAAACACTTTTTTTCCCAAAAAAATTTAGGTGTATGAATCGACCAAAATATGGATTTAGATTAGAGCTCAAAAATTTGCGGGGGAGGTACCTAAAGGCCGATTGTCCATTTTGGAAGTGGGTCTTATTTTTGGAATCCTTACTGTCGATCGATAACGCCCCCACCAGTCATTTGAGTTAGTCAGCATATAATTTAGAGCTATTGGGCCATTATATCAGGAAATATGTACTTGCATGTGAAAAACATTATATTGCTGTAAATACCCCCCCATACCATTGCTATCGCAAACGATTCGTTTTCGAATGTTTTTCGATAGTTTTGCGGATATTTTGTTCGAGAACGACACACGAAAACGAATTGAAAACGATTCATTTGTCGCTCAGTTTGTGGCAGGAAACCCCTCGAATTCGGATATCGTTAATAATTTTATTAGCGAATGAAAGATGATTGTTTTTACGATAGTGCAGAAAATGCATTTTTGGCGGAGTTTCGGTGTTATTACGTGTTTAACATTATCTGACGTCTCTTGATATTTTTGTTATGTACTTTTTACTTCTTTGTAATGTTTGCGATACAATGTGCGGTAACAGTTTTAAACATTGTTGTTTTGTATTTTGTAACCCAGGCATATGTTGTGTTTATCAACACTTCTTGTTTATATGATACGTAGCATTTATATCGAAAATATTTGAAAAAGGCAAATGGGAATTTTATACGAACTACATAAAATTATTGTTTAAAACAAACAAATTTCCGAATTACAAAATGTTTCTCGAGACTATTTTTCTTGTAAAGAAAAAACATTCGCCAAATGTTCAAAAAATGATATCGTTTTTAAACTTTAAACGAACAAAAGAACAACGTGCTTGTGTACACCCGAAAAACATTTGCCAATCCTTCGAATCTGATATCGTTTTCGAAAGTTGTGCCGGACATTCGAATAATATCCGCATCTGGTATGGGCTGTAGGGCCACTAGGAGTACCTTCGGTAAAAATTTCCAAGAGGATCCTCGAACAGATACTTAACTGCACAAAAATGTTGAACATTTCTGTGGGTGGTATCCCAAGGAGAAAACCGATAGGGCTCACTTTGGAACATAAACAAAGTTTGGACAAAATATTTCAAGATCCAAAGTTTGGACCAAATCGGTGCTTCGTTTATGAGACATCGCGCCTTTTGTGGGGGAGGTGCCAGAAAAGAGTGGACCTACCACCTTCGAATTTCTTCTAATATTCGAAGAAATGTTGCAATATATACAGTGTGGACCAACGCAGTTTTCGGTTTAAGAGTTATCGTGTGCACCAGCTACCACACATGCCGGCCGTAGGGGGTTTTTTTACAGCTTTCGGGTAATTTCCTCAAGTAGTATGGTCTTGCCATTCAAACAAACTGTACCATCGTAATCGGTGCTTTGAGCGCAACATGGTGCAAGAAAAATCAAAACGATTCGAGAGGAGGTTCTAAACTGCACTTTTCCGAAATGTTGTGTGGGAGGTACTTGAAGGTGTTGACACATATAGTACATACATATACTAACCGGCTCTATGTCTCCTAAAAATATTATGAAGTGGTATGGATGGATCAAATCGGTTACTGCCTTCGAGAGTTATCGTGCCCACCATTTTAGCGAAAATGTTTGAACTTTTGTGGGGGAGGTACCAGAAGGAGAGGACCGATATGGCCCATTTTAGAAATTGTTTTAATTTTGTGCAAAATATTACGACTGCTAAATTTTGGACCAAATCGGTTTATCCGTTCAAGACTTATCGAGCGCTTCATCCTCTAGACAGGTGCCATAGCGGGTTTTTACAGCTTTCGGGCCATTTTCTCAGGAAGTATGGACTTGCCCTAAAAAAACTTTAAAACAGACTTTAAAATACCGAAAATCGGGTGGTACCGTTCTATGGGGGCTATATGAAGGCGTGGACCTTAACCGACACATTTCTGGGGTAAAGTTCTATACCCCCAACGAAGACTAAGTACTAAATTTCAGGCATTTTGGTGGATTATTGTGGCCACAAACTTTAAAATACCGAAAATCGGGTGGTACCGTTCTATGGGGGCTATATGAAGGCGTGGACCTTAACCGACAAATTTCTGAGGGAAAGTTTTATACCACCAACGACGTCTAAGCACCAAATTTTAGCCATTTTGGTGGATTATTGTGGCCACAACCTTTAAAATACCGAAAATCAGGAGGTACCGTTCTATGGGGGCTATATGAAGGCGTGGACCTATACCGGCAAATTTCTAGGGGAAAGTTCTATACCCTCAACCAAGACTAAGTACCAAATTTCAGCCATTTCTGTGGATTATTGTGGCCACAACCTTCAAAATACCGAAAATCGGGAGGTACTGTTCTATGGGGGCTATGTGAAGGCGTGGACCTATACCAACAAATTTCAGGGGGAAAATTTTATACACCCAACGATGACTAAATACCAAATTTCAGCCATTTTGGTGGGATAATGAACCTAAAACCTCAAAAATACCGAAAATCGGAAGGTACCGTTCTATGGGGGGGTATATCAAAACGTGGACCGATATATCCCATTTTCAATACCAACCATCCCGGAAGTAATAAAAACTTCTGTACCAAATTTTGACGCTCTATCTTAAAAATTGCGAGCTGTATCTTGATTTCAACAGAGTCGACCGATATTGTCCTTATTTGAACCTGATCTATGCCTGGTAGAAATATTACGATGTGGAAAGTATGGATCAAATCGGTTACTGCCTTCGAGAGTTATCGTGCGCGCCATTTTAGCGAAAATGTTCGAACTTTTGTGAGGGAGGTACCAGAAAGAGAGGACCAATATGGCCCATCTTTGAACTTGTTTTAATTTTGTGCAAAATATTACGACTGCTAAATTTTGGACCAAATCGGTTTATCCGTTGGAGAGTTATCGACCGCTTTATCCACTAGACAAGGTGGATTAGCGGGTTTTTACAGCTTTCGGGCCATTTTCTCAAGAAGTATTAACTTGCCTACGAAAAAAACTTGTACCGTCATAATTAGGGCAGCGAATGCAAGTTGTTACAAGAAAAATCAAAGCGATTCGAGAGGAGGTCTTAAATTGCATTTCTCCAAAATTTTGTGTGGGAGGTACCCGAAGGAGTGGACCGCTATTGTCCATATTAGAACTTGATCAATGCGCGTGGTGGAAATATTACGATGTGCAAAGTATGGATCAGATCGGATGGTCCCCTCGAGAGTTATAGTGCGCATAATTTTTACGAAATTTTGTGGGGAGGTATCGGAAGGAGTGGATCGATATGGACTATCTTCGAGCTTAAACTATGTAAGTTTGGGCAAAATATGAGAAGTGCAAAATTTGTTTCGAATCAGTTGATTCGTTCGAGAGTTATCGTGCGCACTAGCCAAACAGGCAGACAGACGGACAAACATTGCTAAATCGACTTCAAATTTTCTGAAACGGATTTCGTCCAAACATACTTGCGGTCTAAAACCATTATTGGGATGAGGCACATTTTGCCCGTATGAAAGTGTATATACCCTCGTTAGCATAAATGCTGATGGTATAAAAATAAAAAAGTATCAGTCAGCTGTGCTGACAGAGATATACTGTCAGCCTCGGATCTAACGAAAAGAAGCACATGCAAATTTCTCAAAAAGTAACTAGGGCCGCATACAATAATACGATGTAAAACGTTTGGGCCAAATCGGTCTCTGCTTTTTAAAGTTATCGCCGTCGTAATTTCAAAACTGCACATATTTTGTGTGGAAGGTTCCCGAAGGACGGGACCGATATAATATGGACTATTTTCCAACCTGATACATGACTAGATGAAATAATATGATGTTCAAAGTTTTGACCAATCAGAACCTCCTTGCGAGAGTTATTTTTCAGTTGATGCCGTCAAAATTTCTTGAATCTTACAGGCCATTATCTCAACAAGTATGGACTTGCTCCCCAGAAAAATTTGCCGCCGTAAAGGGAGCCGCAAGGACAATCTGCTGAAAATTTTTCAAAACGATCCGAAAGGAGCTCTTAAACTTTTCTTTTTCCGAATTTTGTGTGGAAGTTACCCGAGATGAGCTGTTAAACTGCCCTCTCCCAAATTTTGTGTGGGAGGTGCCCGAAGGACGGGCATGACTAGATGAAAAAATACGATGTGAAAGTTTGGACCAATCAGAACTTCCCTGCGACAGTTATTTTGTGGATTTGCCATTTGCCATTTTGCGGAGTTGCCCCTTTGCGGATTAGTTGATGCCGTCAAGGTTTCTTGAAGCTTATTATCGTTATCTCAGTTAGTATGGGCTTGTCCCTCAAAAAAATTGTACCGCCGTAAAGGTGGAGCAAGGACAATCTGCTGAAAAAAAAAATTCAAAACGATCCGAGAGCAACTCTTAAACTTTACTTTTTCCGAATTTTGTGTGGAAGTTACCCAAAGGAGTGGATCGATATAGTCCATTTTCGAACCTGATTTACCGGGAGCAGGTACCGGAAGGAATGGACCGATATGGTCCATCTTAAACTTAGTTTGGACAAAATACCAGGGATGAACGAAAACTATCTGACCTAACAGTGAAAACGCGAATATTTAATAAAATTAAATATTTTTATTGTTTTCTTAAGTAGTGTCCAGCATGATTTGTACGCTTTTTCATGTGCTCAAACCAATTATTGAATCCCTTTTTCCACTCCGACTTAGACACCTCTAAAACATGTTTTTGAACGCTTTTGCAGCACATTCTTGCAACGAAAATCGTTGACCAACCCTTTTTTCTTGATATGCTGGAATCAAATAAGGTCATTGGATCCCCAGTCAGGGCTGTACGACGGATGACCCATCAATTCCACGTTTTGTCCGGTCGTATTATCACGAAGCACAATGATTCGTCTTCTCATGTTCGATTTTCGAATTTCTCAGGAGACTTCAGCCAAACAAGTTGTAGTGTAAAACTCTGAATTAACCGTCCTACATTTCTGAAGCCGTATAGTCGCCACACGGTCAGTTTTGCCGAAGAAACAGGCGACCATTTGCTTCGAAGTGCTTCTTACATAAACAACTTTCGTTGAATTTTGCTCGTTTTCGAAGACCTAAACTTTCGATTCCTGTTTTGATTCGGGCTTCTAAGCATAAATCCAAGATTCGTCATCTGTGACGATCTTATAAACGTCGTTTAAAGCACAACGATCGTTTTTATTCACAATTCATTTGTTCCAATCCACAAGAGCCTCTCTTTGAGCGATTGTCCCATTTTGCTGGATGTAACGAGAAAAATCTTTTTTTGCAGCCATTTGTTTATGGAGTATTAAATGTTAGTTGATGGAATAAATGCCCTAAGACGCCTCTATCTCACGGTATATAACATGGCGATCTTTCATTATCCGTTCACGCACGGCTTAATTTTTTTCTGGCACAACGGCCGATTTTTGACGTCTCTCACGATTTGATCGATGCACTCTTGCTGCGATTATACAATTCAAAATTTGTGAAAAATGATCGGACGAAAATGTTCACAAGTAAATTCCATTTTTTGCAAAGTGATTTTTTCAAGTCACTGTAAACAACACAGCACAAGGTCGTATAACTAACTGCCCGAGTACATATATTCTAAAAACTGCCAAAAAATTCAAAAGTCACCTGACAACGCGCGGTGTTGCCTTGGCCAGATAGTTTTCGTGCAGCCCCCGATCGGTTGCTTCATTCGAGAGTTATCGTGCGCACCAGACAGACGGAAGGACTTTGCTCAATCGTCTCCAAATTGTCTTAGACCATTATTTCAATGAGACACATTTTTGGTCTTTAGCCTAGAGGCTGAGGGTTTACAAATTTGGGAAATACGTGGGGAAAATTTTATATTGAAAATTCTACACTAAAAAAGGAGAAAAAACCCTTATAAAATATGCAAAAAAAATTCGGAACGATTGTTGTGGTCTTCAGAACACAAACTGGTTTCTATAGATTACATTATACCTGCATTTTCTATATAAAATATTCACATTGTCCTCTGTTTAATGTATTCTAAACACCATTGTATTTACCTCAAGCGAAATGAAGGATAGTAGTAGATGGTATTTTTATCGCCACGACATCAATGAACAAATTAAAGTTTTCTCTTTGCCAAAACGATCATGTCAAAGAAGACATTTTGCTCAACACTTTTAAGCGTGCAATAGCTAAATATCATCGTTTGCTATATCCCTTGCCGGCTGCCATTTGTCCAACAAAAGGTGTTTTATTCAACAACAACAACAATCATTTTAGCCAACCCTTTTTGTTGCCTTTTCTTTGGAATTCATTTTGAAATCGTACATTCTCTCTGACATCATCCTGTCTATGCTACGGAATTGAATGCCTGACCACGCCAATGCCAAAGGCAATATTTTTGCTCCAATTTAGGTGCCATAGCATCTTAGAGTGAAGCTCCTCAACATAGTCATCATGGAGTGACTTGAAAGCTGCCAGCAAATAAAATGAACAACAAGTGTCAGACACCAAATGAGTGACTGGCTGACTGACTGACGTCTTGTGTTATTTAACAATTTCGGCTGTTGCCTTGTGAAAATAGAGGCGTATTTTTTAATGTCTTATTGCCAAGAAAGGAAGGTAGGTGGGTAGTTTTGTTCGTGTTTGAAAAGAAATAATTAGAAAATACAATGTAATAAAATAAAGATTTGAGATTTTCTATAATTGTTTCACCTTTGGTTTTTAGCTAGCTTGATTAATTAAAAGTTTAAGCCTAGACAAAGTTATTTATTGACGACAATGTAGACGATTTCTGGAGTAATAAAAGGGGTGGCCATGAAACAATAGCTTAATGTTCAAAATATTACAGAGAATTGGTCATTGGTTGCGAATATACCTGTTCCCAAGTTCCAAGTAGTAATGTGGGGTATAACTGGGATAGTGACGCTTATATGTAGCACCTTCTTCTCGAATGTTAACCTACAGATTCAAGTGACCGCTGTCAAAATTTAAAACTATTACACTGCTCAACAAAATTGAAAAAGTTGAATGTTTCAAACGAAGTTGTTGATGTTTCTAAATGAAATCGGCGAGCTATTTTCAAATCTGGTCTCGGTTTTTCTCCATCAGCTCTTGTTCTTGAGATATAGCACAAAATCGGTTTTTACGAGTTTTACCCAGAATTTCGTTATTTTCGGATACAAACAAATATTTTTTGTGGATTTTTCGACACTAATATATTAAGAAGATGTTGTACGCTCGATACAAAACGTTTTTTGAAATAATTATGGCGAATATTTATCAAAAACAAGTAAAAAAGTATCAGTCGGCTTGGCCGACAGAGATATACCCTCAGCCTGTGTATATTGAAACAATTTTTTCCCAAAAAAACGCATGTATTTAGGGAATTTTGGGCGTTTGAACTGACAAAAATGCTGATTAGGATTGGAGATCAAAAGTTTTGCGGAGGAGATACTAAAAAGAATGGATCTCCAGCCACTACATATGGTACCATAGGGGTTTTTTACAACTTCAGGGATGTTTGGTCAAGAAGTATGGACTTGCCCCTGAAACAACTTTTACCATCGCAATTGAGGCAGCGAATGCAAGTTGCTTCAACAAAAATCAAAGTGATTCGAAAGCAGGTCTTAAAGTGAACATGTATCCGAAATTTTGTGTGGGAGGTACCGGATGGAGTTTACAAATATAGTCCATATTTGAACCTGATCTATATCTGGTAGATATATTAAGATGTGTAAAGTATGGTCCAATTCGGCCACTCTCTTCAAGAGTTATCGTACGCACAATTTTACCGAACATTTTTGAACTTTTGAGGGGGAGGTACCTGAAGGAGTGGACCGATATGGCTTATCTTCGAACTTAAACTATGTTTGGACAAAATATTACTAAGACCAAACTTTGGACCGAATCGGCAGACCTGTTCGAGAGTTATTTTGCCCTCCAACCTCATCACACGGTGTCATAGGGGTTTTTTTGCAACTTTCAGGCTATTTTCTCAGGAAGTATGGACTTGCCCCTGATGAAACTTATACCGTCGTATGGAGGGCAGTGAATACAAGTTGCTAAAGCAAAAATCAAAGCGATTCGAGAGATGGTCCTAAACTGAACTTTTCCAAATTTTTGTGTGGGAGGTACCCGACGGAGTGGACCAATTGAGTCCATATTAAAACCTGATCTAAGTCTGGTTCGCGCTCCACGATGGGCAAAGTAGGGACCATATCGGTTACTCCCTTCAAGAGTTATCGTGCGCACAAATTTTCCTAACATTTTCGAACTTTTGTGGGGGAGGTACCGGAAGAAGTAGACCGATATAGCTCATCTTCGAACTTAAACTAAGTTTGGGCAAAATATTACGAAAGCCAAAATTTGAACCGAATCGGTTCATCCGTTCGAGAGTTATCGTGCGCTCCAGCCAGACAGACAGACGGACGGACATTGATCAATCGACTCCAAATTGTCTGAAACACATTTCGTCCAAACATACTTGGGGTCTAAAACCATTATTTCGATGAGGCACATTTTGCCCGTATGAAAGTGTATATACCCTTCATAGCCTAAAGGCTGAGGGTATAAATATAGAAAACATACGATGAATCTTGTAAAAATTGCATATTTTGAGTACTTTAAGCTGTAATTACGTCATCGGGGGAAGTCATAGAAGCTTCATATGGCATTCCGGATATGCTCAGGGTGTCTGCTATATAGTCCTGTATTCAAATATTTAATATAAAGTTCATAGCGCCCACGATTCGCCCATAACCTAGAAATTGTCATGAAGACTGCTAAAGGGAAATCATTTACCTGTGATATCATTACCAAATATGCCATTTACTTTTCAATGGCAGTCTTCATGACGATTTTTAGGTTATGGGCGAATCGTGGGCGCTATGAACTCTATATTAAATATTTGAATACATGACTATATAGCAGACAGCCTGAGCATATCCGGAATGTCATATGAAGCTTCTATGACTTCCCCCGATGACGTAATTACAGCTTAAAGTACTCAAAATATGCAATTTTTACAAGATTCATCGTATGTTTTCTATATTTTTTGATAACTATTCGCCATAATTATTTCAAAAAACGTTTTGTATCGAGCGTACAACATCTTCTTAATATATTAGTGTCGAAAAACCCGCAAAAAATATTTGTTTGTACCCGAAAATAACGAAATTCTGTGTAAAACTCGTAAAAACCGATTTTGAGCTATATCTCAAGAACAAGAGCTGATGGAGAAAAACCGAGACCAGATTTGAAAATAGCTCACCGATTTCATTTAGAAACAACAACAACTTCGGTTGAAACAAAAGTCGTGTTGACCAGTGTTATCAATGTACTTGGTTGCAACAAACAAATTTGAGTCTTCCATGCAAGCTTGGAGCTGCAAATCCCCCTCGTCGTCAACACCCTCGTTGGAGTCTAACTTTATCGCCGCTCACATAATTAACCCATTTAAAGCTGATAAGGACAAATCCTTCACATGAAAAATCAATCTCGAGCTCAAACACCTTTGAAGTCAAACTACCCCTCACAATTCACTCTGCCGCCCTTTTCTCAAAACTAAAATTGAATAACCAAACCTGGCACAGCAGCGTGAATAGTCTGTAACTACCCAGAGTTTATCCTCCATAGCGATATACTAAATACTAAAGAGTGGCTCGTTAGTGGCCATGCAACATCGCTGGCCGATTCAAGAGGTCAAAATCATCGCACTGTTAATCCAGATGATTTACCGACATAGTTCCTTTCTTTATGGTATGGGACCAAGCTGCACTGACAAAGTACTGCATCGAACATGTTTTTGACGCGATGCAAAAACTGCTGTGTGGTTTGTCGTCCTAGTTGCTGACCACGAAACACTGTCTGGAAAAAGAGCGCCATACTAAAATTGGAGTAGGATATGAAATAAAATCCAAGGTATGTTCAGCCTAGTTATTTTTATAGTCCATCTAAGCGAAAGATGCAATAACGAGAGAAAACCTATCACCAGATCTGTTCAAACTTTATATCCCCGACCTTCAAAAACTGCTTCCGGCAAATTCAACTATGCAGACGAAATGGCCATCGCAGTTTGAAACTCAAAATTCGACATTATCGAAAGCCTCTAAAAAATAAAGAGATTGACTGTTTTTGCTTTTATCACTCCAAGGCAGACCAAAATGTATCTATCCTCTTCAACGACACTCTCCTCACCTATAACTTCTAACCTGATATTACTTCACTTTTGGAGGGTAATAACCATCTGATTCTAGATGATATCAATGCTGATTATGAGCTCTACATAGTTGCGACGCGAAGCAAAATGCTACACTGTCGGTCGTCTTCCTAACAGCTGCCTACGACATAGTATAAAAAACAGCCTCATACTGCAATTGAACAAAATAATCCCCTCGATTTATATACAACTTCTTCCTACTGTCATAAACTTTAGCATTCCGTCCTATGCAATTACCAGATATGGTGTTTTCATCTTAACCATTCCAAAGCAGACTGAAAATTATCTATCCACTACAAATGCAGCCTCTTCAGCCCCAAATTCTAGCCAGATATTACTTCGCTTTTGAGGGTAATAAACGTCTGGTGCTAGTGATAAGACCACATAAAGCAATCCAGCATTGCTACAGGATTAAGTCAATTGTGGGTAACGGTTAAATCACTCTCGAATCCTCACGGTGCTCTTGAAACAATTTTAAATGGAAGGTGCTTACACCACGGAAGTTTTTGCGGATTCTGAAACTCAATGTTTATAGATGAGAAAAATCAAAAAACAAAAAAAATCGCCGGAGCGCTTTTTAAATAAATCGCGATTTAAGTTGACATTTTTAAGGGTTGTTTAGGTTTTCACGATTTTGTTTAGAAACCGCAAGCCCTATCAAAATGGGGCTAAAGAAAATGTTGTAGCTATGAAAATTCTCTACAAGATCGACCTTTATGGTATTTTCGCAGTTTTTACCATTTTTGAGTTATAGAAGTTCAAATTGGGACAATGCACTGACTGTATCGCCCCCTTACAAAACAATGTCATGAAGGGTGCGCCTTAACTAACTTTTGATGAAAACCGCTTACACAGGGAAAGTTTTTGTGAATTCTGAAACAGCAGTGTTCATAGATGAGAAAAATCCAAAAACAAGAAAAAATCGCTGTAGGGATTTTTAAATAAATCGCGGTCAAAATCCACATTTTTAGGTGTTTTTTTGGTTTTCACGATTTTGCTTGGAAACCGCAAGTCCAATCGAAATGGAGATAAAGAAAATGTTGTAGCTGTGAAAATTCTCTATAGGTTTGACGTTTATTACTTGTTTCCAGCCTGTACAATTTTTGAGATAATGAAGCTCAGTTTACATTTTTAGGTTTTTTTGTTAGGGTTTCGCGATTTTGCTTGAATACGGTAAGTCTTATCGATATGGGACCTGAGAAAATCTTAAAGCTGTGAAAATTCTCCACAAGACTGGCGTAAGTAACTTATCCTTAGTTGTAACACTTTTTTAGATATATAAGTTTAAGTTGGGAATTTGCAGTCATGACATTGTTTTATAAGGGGGCAATACAGAATTGAATTGAATTTGAATTGTCCCAATTTGAACTTCCATATCTCAAAAACGGTGAAACTACCGAGAATACCATAAAGGTCAATCTTGTAGAGAATTTTCATAGCTACAATATTTTCGTTAGCCCCTTTTTGATAGGACTTGCGGTTTCTAAGCAAAATCGTGAAAACCTAAACAACCCTTAAAAATGTCAACTTAAATCGCGATTTATTTTTTTTGTTTTTTGATTTTTCTCATCTATAAACATTGTAGTTTCAGAATCCGCAAAAACTTCCGAGGTGTAAGCACCTTCCATTTAAAATTGTTTCAAGAGCACCGTGTCCTGGAAAGAAGGATAATAGAGCGGCTTGATAGTGACAGATTCGAAGAGGTGCGCGTGTTGGGGCAATTTATAGAGCACCTAGAGAGTGATAAAGCGAAGAGGAGTGCGAAGAAGAGTGCGTAACGTACAGTTGTTAAATCTAGTGAACTAGTTCAGTACGTAGGGGATGAAAGATACCAAGGAACGGTCCTGACCGGCTTTAACATGGCAAAGTCCAGGATTTATCTTGGTCCCTCTTTCATCTCAAGTGTACACTGACCTCCCCGTGGTGTCACCCGTTAAAGGTAGTGAGCTAACATGTGTAGCGCGTTCACCCATAACAACGTTAAAAACTTGGGTTTGGGCGCAGGGTTAGTATCCCTACTATGAAAAAACAAAAGAAAAGAAAAACAAATCCCTCTAAAGTTGACGACCCCCGCAAACGTTTTAAGGACCATGATCTTCGAATCTGCACCTGGAATGTTCGCACTCTTCATAGAGAAGGTGTAGTATACGCATTGGCAGATGTACTTGAAAAGTACAAGGCCGACATTACTGCCATATAGGAAATACGATGGAATGAGAAAGGCGTCACAACATTATAGCTGCCATGACATAAAGCATGAGTTTGGTTGCGGATTTGTAGTTGGTCGGAGGTTAAAACACCTGGCCTACAGATTCACATCAGTGAATGAAAGACTTGCTACAATTCGAAGCGTGTTGGAAGCAAAATTCTTCAACATCAGTTTTATTTGCGCTCATGCCCCCACTGAAGACAAGGACGAACTGACCAAATATATATTCTACGAGCGCTTAGAAGGAACATATGACCGTGGGCAGGACATTAGAATTATTCAAGGCGATTCTAAGGCCAAAATTGGAAAGGAAAATATCTTTGTCCCAACAGTCGGAAAATTCAGTCTCCACAGTGAAACGTCTGACAATGGTATGAGGCAAAAAAACATGGTAGTTAGCAGCACCAGATTTCAACATCTCGACATCTATAAGGGAACCGGGCTGTCTCCAGATACGAAAACAAGAAATCAAATTGATCACGTTGTGATAGATAGTAGACATTCATCGAGCGTGTTGGATGTGCGTTCGTTCCGAGAAGCAAACATAGACTCGGACCACTACCTTGTTGCAGCAAAGGTACGCAACCGGTTAAACGTAGCAAACAAAGTACGAACAGACACAACACGAAAGTTAGACATCGGTAAGCTGCAATCACAACAGATAGTCACAGCATATTCCACTCAACTAGCCCAATTGCTTAATTAAAGCACTCCTCATCCCGATTACATATCAGCGCAATGGCAATGTATTGCCCACTCCATGCAAATAGCCGCAAAATCCATACTTGGATACCAGAGACCTCCACGAAGGAATCCATGGTATGATCAGGAGTGTCGTGCTGCTACCGAAGAGAAAAATGCGGCATATAGTGCTACTTTACAATCCGTAGCAACGCGTAGCGCACGAGAGAGATATCGGGAGAAAAGGAGATAGGAGAAAAGTCTTTTGGCTTTGGCACAGGCACATCCTCCTGTAGAGACCAGCAAGGTAATTTCGTCGGTGTCATGCTTAAGTGTTCCATACGCCATTTGCCTGATTCGAGAAAAACTCAAGTTAATATTTAAGGCCATACAGAATAAAAATGGTGCAATAATCCAATACTTTAAGAGCTCAGTTCAGTAGTTTATTTTAGTCAGATATCTGTGAAAGTCTAGAAGTTATGGCCAATTTTTATAATTGCAAAAAGTTGCTGAATTGTTCCATGGAATCTTTTTTTCATGTTTTTGGCCGTTTGTGTCACATGGCACACATTTTGTCACATTTCAACCAAAACACTTTTTATCAATCGTGTTCCACCTCCCTTATATGAAGTGCTACTGTGGAGTTTATAAATCAGGACTTTAAATGAAACATTTATTTTTCTCATATAAATACAATAAGGACCATAATTTAAGGTTTCCTTAAGACTTATTTAAGGGATTGCCTCCACTTATCACTACTTTTTTGTGGTAAAAATTTCGATCGGACAAAACGGATTGATATTTTGCATTTCTAAGGTAACATAAAACATTTAAACGCGATTTTCTTATAATACCATTTTTGTAGTCGGTTAGCTTCAAGTCGAATGAACGTTTTTGCGTATATTTTTGTGGACTTACATCAAAATTTTGTCTTTAAACTAGGGATTTTTTGTTTAAACGATTGACAAATTTTCGTTTTCATGTAACAATACAATATTCAAAAATATTTGGATTTAAAAACTATTATTCTTCAGTTTTTAAACCAAGTCCTTTAAAAAAATTTGTTCCATACGCCACACTTTTCCGTTACTTGGGCAAAATGGGCAATTTTTTGTTCCAAACGCCATCATTTTTGGTGCGGAACAATTCGTTTTTGTCTCTTTTTGTTCCATACGCCAAACGACATGGATATGGAACTAAAATGTTCAAAGTTGTTTTGTTCCATACGCCAGGCTTTACGGATATGGAACAAAACGACAAGATTTTTTGGGTCACAAAGCGGATATGGAACATACTGGCATCTGAATATCTCAGAAACTATAGGAGATAGAGAAAAACCGACCAAAAAATCTGAAAGAGCACGGTTCAAAATTTTGTAAGGTACCTTTATCTCAAAAAGTCAAAAATGGCGTATGGAACACTTAAGCATGACACCGACGATTTGGTAACTGATACAGATAGTGTGCTCAGGTTATGGAAAGAACATTTTTCAAAACTGTTGGTATCCAATAGTAGCGAAGACGACGAAGATGATATTGAATGTATACCGCCCAGCCAAGATGAGGTAAAGACAGCAATTAATCTGCTGAAGGATAATAAGGCAGCAGAAGCCGATGGCTTACCAGCCAAGCTTTTCAAAACCGGAGGCGACACGCTGATAAGGTGTATTCATCAACTAGTTAGCACCATCTGACAGGAAGAACGAGTACCCGACGATTGGAACCTGACTATCCTGTGCCCCGTCTACAAGAAGGGAGATAAGACTGTATGCTCTAACTATAAGATAGTGTCAGGGATATTGTGCGAACGACTAAAGCCTATGGTCAACGAGATAATTGGACTATACCAATGCGGCTTTAGACCTGGCAAGTCCACCATTGACCAGATATTTACCCTGCGGCAAATCCTGGAGAAGACACAAGAGATGTACATCGACATCTACCATCTTTTTGTCGATTTTAAAGCAGCCTTCAACAGCCCGCTGCGTTCAAAGGTATTCCAAGCCATTATGAATTTGGTATCCCCGCAAAGCTCATCCGGCTGTGTAAAATGACTTTAACTGACACGAGGTCCTCACTTAAAATAGGAAAGAACCTCTCCGAAGAGTTTTGTACCAAAAGAGGTTTCAGACAAGGACACAGCCTTTCATGTGATCTCTTCAACATCCTGCTGGAAAAGGTTATACGAGAGGCAAACATCAAAAAAAGTGGCACAATTTACACACAATAGCCACATGTTACTTGATTATGCTGATGATATAGACATCATGGGACGATCAGTAAAAGAAGTAACTGATACCTTTATGAAGGTCGAAGGAGAATCTGCTGAAGTGGGTCTGGCGGTAAACGACGAGAAGACCAAGTTGATGGTGTCGACGCGCAATGCGTCCATTGAGATCAGACCAACTGTGGAAGTTGGTTCCTATAAATTTGAGGTAGTAAAAGACTTCGTCTACCTCGGCACCACCGTAAACACAACAAACGACATCAGTTGTGAAATAAAAAGAAGAATTGTATTGGTTAACTGATGCTACTTTGGTTTAAGTAAGCAGTTTAAATACGAAGCCACATCTCGTCAAACAAAAATAACGCTCTACAAAACCCTGATACTACCCGTGCTGATGTATGGCTCCGAAGCCTGGGTACTTGCGCAAGCAGACATGGCAGTGCTTGGTGTGTTTGAGAGAAAAATTCTTCGAAAGATGTACGGACCAATCTGCGTTGCATGAACCACGAGCTGTATCTGCTATACAACGACATCAATATAGTTAAACGAATCGAGATGCAGCGATTGCGTTGGCTAGGCCATATCATAAGAATGAGCGAAGATGAACCCGGTAAAAAGGCGTATAAATACGGACCGCTTGGCGGTGCACGCAGAATTGGCAGGCCAAGGAATAGATGGCGCAAGCAAGTGGATGAAGAGATGAAAAGGCGCGATATTCCAGAGTGCGAAGCAACAAATAGAGAGAAATGGAGATCTTTTCTTAGTTCGGCATATGGAACAAATGTTCTGTAATGGACTATCTAAGTAAGTAAGTTCAGTACAATTGTTCATTTAGGTATGAGTTATTTCATTAAAACAAATAGATAATATTACTCATACGCAGTTTGTTCATACAAACGACCGGTGTCCACTGAACTAAATAGTGAACTAGGTCGTTCAAACGAACTAGATTTTAACAACTCTAGCGCTACGCCGTACAAAAGTCCTCTCAGCACAATTTACGATGACCGATGTAACAGATGACATCCGAAATACGAAATTATGTCAAACGTTGGGCGCATAGGAATCTCATTTCACTTTTTTAGACCATCCTATAGCACTATGAAAAACTGGTTAATTGAATTCAAACGTGGCCGACATTCGCTAAAAACGAAGGTCGTGAGGGTCGCCCAAAAACGGCCGTTGTGCCAGAAAAAAAATTAAAACGTGCGTGAACGGATAATGCAAGATCACCATGTTTTTTGCCGTGAGATCCTTGGGAATTTATTCCACCAACTAACATTTGATTTTGTATGAACACCTGGCGCCAAAAAAGGTTTTTTTCCGTGCAAATAATTTCGAAAAAAAATACGATAAATGAAGATGTCTCAATCGGAGTGTAAAAAGTGATTCAACAATTGGTTTGAGCACATGAAAAAGTGAATAAATCATGCTGGAGACTACTTAAGAAAACAATAAACTATTTTTGATGGTAAATATTTGCGTTTTCATTGTTAGGCCAGAAACTTTTCTAGTTCCCCTCATACTTTCATAAACGAAAGGCAACTAAATGTTCCTATTTACTTCAATACAGTTCGCTGTGCAGGGTATAAAATGTTTGAACCGGCCGAACTTAACACCGTTCATACTTGTTGTTATTTGCACGAGTCCTTTCCTATTGCCTATCAGTGGTAAGGAGAAACTTTCGTTCTATTCAGTTCAGCGCCCTTCGATACTGTCGCTCGTGATGACCTCCACATATCTAAACGTTCAAGTACTTTCCTCCTATCATCCAACAATGTTAAAATATCTTCCCATTTTCTGAAGCCACTCAATATTCTATCGTTTTACTTTACTTAGACTAGGTATACTACATTTTCGACGTAAGTATTACACGTCAGAAAAGTAACTAATATACATTACATTTTCTGACAGACCATCTCTGTTACCTAATCGCTCTTATGGAGTTTTGTCTGGAATACATCGATCATTGATTCTTCAGAAAACGCTCGTGTAATTTTCGACTCCCTCTTTTGTTTTGCTGGGAGTATGACTAAAACTAAACAACTTTTATCCAGACAAAAGTCACTCTTATAAAGATTATATACTACCCGTGTTTGTGCATCTCAGAACTGGTATCATTTGGAGTATCCCAAAAATCGAGGCACTTAGAAGACTATTTTATTTTCTGCTTCAAGAACAGACGCATTTTTTACAAATTTACGTTCATACATATGTATGTATGTATATACAAAGTATTCATGAACAGAATAATCAATTCGCGAATTGTATTGTTGTATTAATTCAACAAAACTGCATTTATATGCAATGGCTAAATCGTATCTTCTTACTTGGCGTTCTTCATGGTGTTCATGTTCCGTTTGTGTGGCTTTGACTTTCAACGAGCTTTAAACATAACAACTTCACTATGTATAGGAGAGGATGTTTGGTACTTAATGTTTGATTTTGTTTTTCGTGGTTTCTTATATGGATTTTTGTTGGTTTTGACTTTCCGAGATGGGATATATTACAAGGTAAGTATAAAATGCTCACACATGCGATCATTCCTAATACATACACTTGATTTCGGTTGTCTATATAATGGTAGTTGTTTTCGGTATGTATGTATATGTATGTGTTTTGTAATGTTCTGATGATCCTCTGTCCGAAAATGAAATTGTTTAAAAGGCTGTTACCATCGTTGCTGGACATTTTTATAAACATGTACGTACGTGTGTGTACATGTAATACTTGTACACACGACAACAATGTCCATCTCAATTGATTTGAAATAGTCGGGACTGTGTTTAAAAGAAGAAATTAATGAAGAAGGCTGCTTGAGTTCCTTTTCTGTTAAGAAATCGGGGCATAATCCGAGTTTACCAACTAAGCTCGGATCGGAATGAAATGTTTTTCACAGGTAGATCTGGCCACCCTGATCACAAATATATACAACATTTGTTGCGGAAGTCCATACTTCCCGAGATATGGGCCTCCGAAGTTGCGAAAATTCCCTTGTTAAGGGCTGGCTACTTAGTGAATATTTCTAATTTAAAAGAAAATGTTGTTCCCGCTCCCTAGATTGGCTCATGCCCATAGGAGAAAGTCTTAAAACCCCGGCCGAAGGCCGGCAATTTAATAAAAATTAAATTGTTTTGTTTATTGTTGAAGATTCAATCTCATTTGAATGCTTGAGTTGGAGTATTCCCCCAATGGCTCAACTTCATTTATTACCCTCTATTATAGAGAGTAATGTTTTTCAAAACGAACTGACAGTGCTGCAAAATTTAACTGATCGCTACCAATATCATGATTTCATGATTTTAGCTTTTGAAATGGTGCCTTTTTAGCGAAAAACCGAACTCTTTAAGTGTCTAGTATTCCCATATGAATGAGAATCACACTCACTTTTCGGCTTTTCCAAAGAAACACCAAAATCAAAGACAATTGTCTCCTATGCCGAACTAAGAATTGATTTTCAGCCCTGCCGATCCATTGTTGCACCAATAGAGAAGTTAATAGATGAAAAGTATTTCGCCGGGCGTCCCTGTCGAAAGGCAGGATATGTGTCGGGTATCGTGTTGTCAATAGGAGGCTTCACCGTCCGAATTCTAATTCCACCACTGAAACAACTCGTGTATGCTTTAGCTGCTGGCGTTATTCTGCTGCGATAAATGGGCTTCCACATTGTACCTTTGAACTGCCTGTTCAACTACATCTGCGTGTATACTATCCAAGCCTGCCTGATAGGCTCATTTATCCAGAGGTTCCCGTTTGTATCTCTCTCTGTAGAAGATCTCTCCTGATGTAGAGGAAACATGTCCAGAAGATTTGTTTAGGAACTTACTGAATCGTCAACATCTTGTTGTGTTAATGCACCGCCTTCTCATGAAGATGTTCCACTTGTGTTTTTAGGAAGCACTTTGTTCCATTCCTCAGGACGGCATTGTGGCAGGTTTGAATAGTATTCCACTGCAGTGACTTGCGAGGTCAACTTAAACATATCGAACGTTACACCAAATATCTTGGGCAGTTAATCTGGACATCACCAGATGATATGTTCGGAAGAAACCACATTTCAATGATGAACATGGTGGCAGCAAATTTGGCGGCTGATATTTTCATATTGTTCAGATGGAAGAACTCTACCAAGTCAGCTAAGTAGATTTTTAACCTATCGCATACATATGTCATCAACCCGTTTCATAAACAGTTCCGGAGACATCTCCCTGCCTTGAGAAACTCCCTGTTTCACTCTACGGGCTTTTGACTTCTTATTTGTGAATTCGACTGGCGCCCAACGTGCCTGTGCGGTCGCACGGCCTGTTCTGTTTCAGTGCTCGGATGTGCTTGTGTGGATGTTGTGGTAATATGCATTTTCCGGTATCCATGCCTATGTTGGTCAACTGGAAAACTGCTTCTCATTGTGGACAGGTAGTGTTTCTACAATATTCGGATAGGAGAGAAATCGGCTTTTACTGACATCATTGCCTGGCTTCAATAGTTGGACCACCTTGCCAAAAAATGGGTGGCTACCGATAAATTGAGAACACTTGTCAAATACTCAACGCAGGGCTTATCCAGTTACTTAAACATTACCATTGTGATGCCGTGCAAGCCCAACGCTTTGGATAACTTGACGTTTCTTAAGAGAATGATCTTATAACTTCTCGTCGCCCTATCGTCCTAGGGGTGCCACATAAACTTCAGGTTAAAATAACACGCGCACCTCTTTGGGTCAGTTACTGTCACGACGTTCTATTATCTATCTATCTACACTTCAAGAGTATGTTCCCTGACCCTTGGGTCTTCAAGGTTCGTACGACAAAATTCATCACGCTCATTTGCTAGTTATTTTACCTCTCTCCAAAAAAATTATCTCAGCTACTGAGGATCTGAGAGAATGGGCAGCTTTCTGAAGCGGTGGTTGGTAAATACACTGAACCCTTTCCAAGCAGATTTTGCGAGGTTCAGAAAAATACGGTGGTCAGAGATTATGAAGTCGGTTGGATAGTTAAAGTATATGCGTTTTGGTTCACGATGCAAAATGTGGAGCTATCACTTTGTTCCGGCAGCGCTATACCCTTCTGGTCATTGCCTAGGACGGAATACCAAGGGTTATAATGAGCATTAAAGTTCCCTAGTACCAGACGGTCATTACCCGCATATAACGCGGAACTTGAGTACCTTTGCCAGCACCGATTTTATTGATGTTACATAAAGATTGTCAAAGGGAATGTTGTATATCTTCGATAAACGAAGATCTACCCTTTCCTTTGGACGATCTTTATATATCACCAACAAAATCGGAGCTGGCGAAGCTGCCCCATGTAACCGTACAAATTAAACACCTCTACCTCGGCAGTCCGACACTTCACAGTAACGCCATTACTTTTAATATACAGGTCATTAGAGATAGGTCCGTACTGGACCGATTGGTATATAAGGAAGGCAAATCCTCTTCCTACGCTTCTGGAACGATCCTTCCGCAAAACTGTGTAACTATCGCAACGATGCAAGCTTCAGATAACGCTGAACATTGTTTTCTAGATCGGGGCGATTCGCAGACATTGTTGCGGAGACCATTGCATTTGAATTGCATACTGATGTATTTTCGGGATGCTGAAAAACAATATAATGTGGAAGATTCTACGTTTGTTGCTGTTGGGGAGACTACGCGGTATGTGTCATATTCCAACGACGACAAAGTTAAGAAACAGCAAACAGCAACTTAACTCCTATCGCAGTAGTCCTGGAAGCGCCTAAAATCAAAGCAGCCTCGGAAGTGCATAAATTACATCTCATCCAAGTTAAAATGTGGTGGATGCGTATCTAGCTAACGGAAAACAGATCCATGGCTCGAGGTTCTTCTCTATTCCGGCATGCACGTAAAGAGCTCTGCAGCAATTCCGGCATGTATTGTCACTCCCATTGTTAAAAATCTATCTATCTTGTATTCTGCATCTGCACTTAGCATAGAGTAGTCAATGTCACTGTCATTCCACTTTGAAGTTAGAAATCTCACTCTGCAGTGCCGTTATAAGTCCCACAGTTACTTTCATCCCTAACTTATTGAGTGATAGGAGGGAGGTCGTTCAACGACAAGAGACCACAGGCCGAATTTGTTTGGATGTCCTGCATCCAGGTTCCAAGCGTCATCGATGTACTTTATCGATGTAGATCTCACGAAGTTTGCCGATATGGCAGCACACAAGTGGCCGGACAGTTTCATGCATTTCCGAAGTTTGAAGTTTTCCACGATCCTTACTCTTGAGCCTAAAAGCCGTCCTCGCAGCCTGAAACTGGATGCTTGAGTAGAGTTTAAGGGTTATTCGAGGATGGTTTTGAATCAGTCACCGAGGCCTTAAAGCTCTAAAAGTCTTTTACAATGAATTATTGACTAACTAGAATTATTTTAGGACATGAAACATAGAACAACAGTCGGGAAACTCGGCGATGAAAATGTGCTTGAATATCATAGAGCTATAAATAAAATGATGGATATAGACTTCCTATTTTAGTTATAGTATTTTTATGGTGTTCATAAATCGCCTAGAAGTCCCCAATTATTAAAATCCTCTAGTCATCCACTTTTTTAATATTGGGTCTTCCAAAAATGGTTTCTAAAACTACTGTCACCACTGGAGCTTACAATGTTTGTTCTGGCATTTAACTTTAATACTTTCGCGCAAATTTAACAACAGAAAGACAACCAGCAACAGAAAAGAAAAACAAATCTCAACTTCGAAAAACACAAAAAAACGTACAAGCTTAAAAACTGGGCAAACATGGACTGCAATAAATGATGAGCGCTTGAAGTGCATTGAAAATGAAGAAAGAAGATGCGACAGAATGCCATGGCAATGAAGATGATCTGAGAGGAATGGCGATGAAGCTGATGACGACATCTTAACAGACTCTTGGCATGGAATTGCATTTTTTGTTTTTGTTTTATTCCTTTTCTTTTTTTTTGTGTTGCCATTTTTTTTCCTTTTAAAGTCCTTAAGGGCTTTTTGTCTTCTTCACTTCAACGTGGATGATAATAATAATAAAACGCGCATGTGCGGCTGCTGCCAATCTAACCTTATTGGGATAACATAAAAACATCCTCATCATCATCAGCGTCGTGTGTGTGCGCCTGTTTCATAGACATGGCTTTTAAACTTGCCTGCATTTTATATTATTGTTCTTTTGTTGCTTTTGCTTTAAAGCCATGTTTGTTGTTTACGGCTGTCTTGGCCATACTTAGACCACAGCAAGAGAACTTTATTAACGAACATATCCCCAGAAATACCATCATGGCCAGCAGCTACATACATCTGATTGCTGATTCGAAAATGGTTTTTTATGGTGGATAAGAGTAGCATACCAGATAAGCTTTCAGAAGTTAAGCATTGCCTAGACTGATTGCAGTTGTAGTAGTTGTTGTTTTTGTAATTGTTTATATTGGTGTAGAAAATTGATTAAATCAACAATAATCAAATTTTGTCCTCTTCCAGCTTCAATTCAATAATGGAGAACTACCGAGTATTTTGTTAAGTTAATAGAGATGAAGATAAAAACTCGGGAGAAGGACATCAAGTAAAGGCGTTTCAACGTTAACCTTGAAATTGGTATGAAATTGGTTTAAATGTATAAAAATGTCACAACTACATACATACCTGCATACATATTTGCTTAGGTAACTGATGTTGATCAAGGTCAACAAATTTCTAGAGCATTTATTTCATCGAACCCACGGTGGAAATGCATCATTCCTTTAATTCAATTGCAATGGCCCCCAAAAGAAAGTCAGCGACATTGTAGACTTTATGAAAAGCTCACCACTATCTCTAGCTTGCCACGTTGCGGAAGCATCGTACAAGAAGCGGTGGTGGTAGGACTTGCCTTCTTTATACACCAGTACAGACTTTTCAGTTGAGCTTGACTCCAGTGACCCAAACATGAAATGTATGTGTGGTACCGCCGAGGTGAAGGTGCTTAATTTTTTCATAGCGGTGATGAATAGCTGTGTCTTGAGTTGTATGCCTGATATTGGTTCGCGTTTGGAGGGTAATAACCGACTGGTGCTAGGGAATTTCATGATTTTTGGCATTCTGTCCTACGCAATGACTAGGGGATACAGCGGAGAGGAGATTCATACAGGTCTGTCGCCATTAGCGAAGATCCCCATAATGTGAAGCTGCTTCCCAGTATGAAATCGAAGAACCATAGAACCATAGTAGGTCCATAGAAGCACTCTTTTTCGAAAGGGTCTATAGGAGCACCCTTTTTTGAAAGGATCTATAGGAGCAGCCTTTTTTTTGAAAGGATCAATAGAAGCACCCTTTTTCGAAAAGGTCTATAGCAGCACATTTTTTCGAAAAGGACTGTAGAAGCACCCTTTTTTCGAAAGGGTCTATAGAAGCACAATTTATTTCGAAGGGGTCTACAAAAGTAACCTTTTTTCGTAAGAGTCTATAGAAGCGCTCTTTCATTCTGAAAGGGCGTACTTTCTTTCAGAAATGGTCTATAGAAGGACACTTTCTTTCAGGAAGTGCCTATAGAAGCACACTTTCTTTCAGAAGGGGTCTATAGAAGGAAACTTTCTTTCAGGAAGTGCCTATAGAAGAAAGCGTCTATAGAAGCACACCTTCTCAGAAATGGTCTATAGAAGGACACTTTCTTTCAGGAAGTGCCTATAGAAGAAAGCGTCTATAGAAGCACACCTTCTCAGAAATGGTCTATAGAAGGACACTTTCTTTCAGGAAGTGCCTATAGAAGCACACTTTCTTTCAGAAAGGGTCTATAGAAGCACACTTTCTTTCAGAAAGGGTCTATAGAAACACCTTTTCTTTCAGAAAGGGTCTATAGAAACACCTTTTCTTTCAGAAAGGGTGTATAGAAGCACCCTTTCTTTCAGAAACGGTCTATAGAAGCACCCTTTCTTTCAGAAAGGGTCTATAGAAGCACCCTTTTTTCAGAAAGACTCTATAGAAGCACCCTTTTTTCAGAAAGACTCTATAGAAGCACCCTTTTTTCAGAAAGGCTCTATAGAAGCACCCTTTTTTCAGAGAGGGTTTATAGAAGCACCCTTTCCTTCAGAAAGGGTCTATAGAAGCACCATTTACTTCAGAAAGGGTCTACAGAAGCACCCTTTCTTTTAGAAAGCGCCTACAGAAGCACCCTTTCTTTTAGAAAGCGTCTAAAGAAGCTATAAAAGCACCCCTTCATTCAGAAAGGGTCTATAGAACTACCCTCTCTTTCAGAAAGGTTCTATAGAAGCACCCTTTCCTTCAGAAAGGTTCTATAGAAGCACCCTTTCCTTCAGAAAGGGTCTATAGAAGCACCCTTTCTTTCATAAAGGGTCTATAGAAGCACCCTTTCTTTCAGAAATTGTCTATAGAAGCACCCTTTCTTTCAGAAAGGGTCTATAGAAGCACCATTTCTTTCAGAGTCTAGAGAAGCACCCTTTCTTTCAGAGTCTAGAGAAGCACCCTTTGAGAAAGGGTTTGTAGAAGCACCCTTTCTTTCAGAAAGGGGCCAAAGATGCCTCCTTTCTTTCTAAAAGGGTCAATAGAAGCACCCTTTCTTTCACCAAAGGTCTATAGAACCACCCTTCCTTTCACAAAGGGTCTATAGACCTACCCTTCATTCAGAAAGGGTCTATAGAAGCACCCTTTCTTTCAGAAAGGATCTATAGAAGCAGCCTTTCCTTCAGAAAGGGTCTATAGAAACACCCTATCTTTCACTAAGGGTCTATAGAACCTCCCTTTTTTCACAAAGGGTCTATAGAACTACCCTCTCTTTCAGAAAGGTTCTATAGAAGCAAACTTTCTTTCACAAAGTGTCTATAGAACTACCCTTTCTTTCAGAAAGGATTTATAGAAGCACACATTCTTTCTCAAAGGGTCTATAGAAGCACACTTTCTTTCAGAAAGGGTCTACAGAAGCACCCTTTCTTTGAGAAAGGGACTTTAGAAGCACCCTTTCTTTGAGAAAGGCGATTTAGAAGCACCCTTTCTTTGAGAAAGGGGCTTTAAAAGCACCCTCTCAAAGAAAGAGAAAGGCTCTATAGGAGCACCCTTTCTTTGAGAAAGGCTCTATAGGAGCACCCTTTCTTTGAGAAAGGCTCTATAGGAGCACCCTTTCTTTGAGAAAGGCTCTATAGGAGCACCCTTTCTTTGAGAAAGGCTCTATAGGAGCACCGATTCTTTGAGAAAGGCTCTATAGGAGCACCGTTTCTTTGAGAAAGGGTCTATAGGAGCACCGTTTCTTTGAGAAAGGGTCTATAGGAGCACCCTTTCTTTGAGAAAGGGTCTATAGGAGCACCCTTTCTTTGAGAAAGGGTCTATAGGAGCACCCTTTCTTTGAGAAAGGGTCTATAGGAGCACCCTTTCTTTGAGAAAGGGTCTATAGGAGCACCCTTTCTTTGAGAAAGGGTCTATGGGAGCACCCTTTCTTTGAGAAAGGGTCTATAGGAGCACCCTTTCTTTGAGAAAGGGTCTATAGGAGCACCGTTTCTTTGAGAAAGGGTCTATAGGAGCACCCTTTCTTTGAGAAAAGGTCTATAGGAGCACCCTTTCTTTGAGAAAGGGTCTATAGGAGCACCCTTTCTTTGAGAAAGGGTCTATAGGAGCACCCTTTCTTTGAGAAAGGGTCTATAGGAGCACCCTTTCTTTGAGAAAGGGTCTATAGGAGCACCCTTTCTTTGAGAAAAGGTCTATAGGAGCACCCTTTCTTTGAGAAAGGGTCTATAGGAGCACCCTTTCTTTGAGAAAGGGTCTATAGGAGCACCCTTTCTTTGAGAAAGGGTCTATAGGAGCACCCTTTCTTTGAGAAAGGGTCTATAGGAGCACCCTTTCTTTGAGAAGGGGTCCATAAGAGCACCCTTTCTATGAGAAAGGGTCTCTAGAAGCACCCTTTCTTTGAGAAAGGGTCTCTAGAAGCACCCTTTCTTTGAGAAAGGGTCTTTAGAAGCACCCTTTCTTTGAGAAAGGGTCTTTAGAAGCACCCTTTCTTTGAGAAAGGGTCTTTAGAAGCACCCTTTCTTTGAGAAAGGGTCTTTAGAAGCACCCTTTTTTCGAGAAAGGGTCTTTAGAAGCACCCTTTCTTTGATAAAGGGTCTTTAGAAGCACCCTTTCTTTGAGAAAGGGTCTTTAGAAGCACCCTTTCTTTGAGAAAGGGTCTTTAGAAGCACCCTTTCTTCGAGAAAGGGTCTTTAGAAGCACCCTTTCTTTGAGGAAGGGTCTTTAGAAGCACCCTTTCTTTCAGAAAGGGCCTATAGAAGCACCCTTTGTTTTAGAAAGGGTCTATAGAAGCACCCTTTGTTTTAGAAAGGGTCTATAGAATCACCCTTTGTTTTAGAGAGGGTCTATAGAAGCACCCTTTGTTTTAGAAAGGGTCTATAGAAGCACCCTTTCTTTCCCAAAGGGTCAACAGAATCACCCTTTCTTTGAGAAAGGGTCTGTAGAAGCACCCTTTCTTTCAGGAAGGGTCTGTAGAAGTACCCTTTCTTTCACAAAGGGTTTATAGAAGCACCCTTTCTTTCGCAAAGGGTCTATAGAAGCACCCTTTCTTTCAGAAAGGGTCTGTAGAAACACCCTTTCTTTCAGAAAGGGTCTATGGAAGCACCCTCTATAGAAGCACTCTTTATTTCAGAAAGAGTCTATGGAAGCACCTTTTCTTTCACAAGGGGTCTATAGAAGCACCCTTACTTTCAGAAAGGGTCTATAGAAGCACCCTTACTTTCAGAAAGGGTCTATAGAAGCTCCCTCTCTTTCAGAAAGGGCCTATAGAAGCACCCTTTCTTTCAGAAAAAGTCTATAGAAGCACCCTTTCTTTCAGAAAGGGTCTATAGAAGCACCTTTTCTTTCAGAAAGGGTCTATGAAAGATCCTTTTCTTTCAGAAAGGGTCTATAGAAGCACCTTTCCTTTTATAAACGGTCTATAGAAGCACCCTTTCTTTCAATCTATATTGCATATTTTTTGATTCTGGACACAGAGGAACCTGAACCGGTTAACTGAGAACCATGCATATTGCTACAACAAAAACAACCATTCCATCGTCGTATTGGCCATCCTATTCTTTGTTAACATTTTTTTTAAAGGTTCTTCCTAGATTTCCCCTACTTAAACTCCCCTTCTTAAATTTCCCAAAGCCATATAATTGAAAATTTGTTCATTCGTAAATTTTATGTCTCAATTCAGGTACACGATCGATCGTTGTTTGCAAGGTAACACGTAGCAACGATATTCGTGCATAAAAATCATAACGACAACCCTCATTTCTGTTGTTGTTCTGCAATCAATTTCTCTGTATTTTCATATTGTATCGCAAACAAATTTCCATTCGTTATTCTTTAATATCTTCATCGCATTTACCGCCGTTGTATCTGCAGAAACCTTAAAATGCTGTATTTATCTTTGAAACGTGCATTTGCTCATCGCATTTTTTTTGTGCAAAAGTATCAATTGAATTGTTATTTGAATTGAGGTGAAATTTTACATTTTCATTCGTTGCTCTATAATCAGCTGGATAATTTAATGTCAGTGAGGCATTGACTCAATCGCCCCTTATTTACAAAAGGTTTTTGTGGGCAGCAGCGGCAGCAACAAGTGCTGCAATCATCATAAACAACAAAAAATAAATAATAATATGTTGCAATTGCAACGAACCAACCGACCGACCAGCTAAAATGGTTGGTGGTTACATCAAAAACAGTACCCCTTCCGAAGACATCTTCTCCAATTTTTTTAGCAAGTAGCAATTTCTCAGCGAAATTGTGATTTGAAAATAAATCGAATCAAATCGAAAACCATCATCGTCATCAGCACCATCACCATTGTCTGTCATTATTGCAAATGTATTCATCAGATTCATTCATTGCCGATATTCTTTATGTCCAGTGGCCATTGTCCAAGTGTTGGATGGATGGTATTTGAGGTATGTCGCAACATTAGTAGTGTTTTTTTTTTAGTCTACTAGACAAGATGAGAGAAACGTGATCGTGAAAAATCGGGAAATATTGATTGGTCAGCTCAATTTGGCTAGTATAAGGTATACTCAATGATTGGAACAGAGAATCAGTATGACCCAACTACGGAGCACTGTGGTTTAGAGACATTTGCAAACCCTTAGTATTTAGGCCCCTGATGGCCAAGACATATTTGCATACGCAATTAGCAGCAGACACAAAACCATCAGCTTTAGTTTTACACAGAAACTTTACTCAGACAAGCTGCTTTAGCGAAAGCAACACAAATGACTAAGCACGAGTGCATGCATTCAATGTCGCTTTTGATATACACGATAACTCTCGAAGGGATCAACCTATTTCATCCAAATTTTCAACCTTCATTGCAAGAGTTCAATATGATATATGCAACTATAGATCAGGTTTGAATATAGACTATATCAGTCCAATCTTTTGGATCGTTTGGCAATTTTTTCTAGCGAATTGTCCATACCAATACTTCCGAACGAAATTTTCCATTAAGTCCAGTTTAATAGCTGTATTAGGATTATCTCGAAATCTTCATCGAAAAAAGTTCTTGTGATTCAAATTACAAGGATATAATTTGTTAGTGGAAAATCCTATGCTTCCTGGCATAATGACCCAAAAGTTCTAAATAAACCTACGATGACCAACTAAAATGGATAGTGGGCACGATAGCTATCGAAAGAAATGGCATGATGCAATGAATTCTATTCCCAAGCAAGACAAAAGACTTCAAAAATACCTATCTGTGCAATGAAGGCCACATTTCTTTAGTATTTTGGCTATGTAAAACTTCTCTTTAAGTGCTATCTTAAGACACGCCGCTCGACAACATCCTGTTGTGTTGATGCACCGGTAAAACCTTCGTCTCCTTGTTATGATGAGGTAAGCAGTCCTCAGGGCGGCGTTCTGGCAGGTTTGAATATTCTTCCACTGCATAGCGCTATTACCACAGACCGGCCTATTGAACTGTCAGAGGTGCACAAGGTTTCTTTGTTAGCACCCCAAGAGCTGCCGGTCAGCGACTTGAGGACCCTGTACCTACTTCTAGTCTTATTGATGTGGCTTGCGCGGACGACTTAAACATGCTATAGAACGTTACACCCAATATTTTCGGGTATTATGTTCAGTAGGAGCCTCATTTCAGTCGTCCATGTGGTAAACAGTCTGGCAGTGGATTTATATCCCTCATATGGACGAACTGCGCTAGGTCAGCTATGCAGAAATTTAACCTATCACATATGTCATCGACGATAGGAGCCAACGCCAAGATCGTACAATCATTCGCATACATTACGATCTCTATGCCGTCTGGAGGGTGTGGAATTTCAGAAAGGTAGAGGTTAAACAGTTTCGGAGATATATTCTCTATATCCTCGAACAGCTTGGCATCACATATGTCATCGACGATAGGAGCCAACGCCAAGATCGTACAATCATTCGCATACATTACGATCTCTATGCCGTCTGGAGGGTGTGGAATTTCAAAAAGGTAGAGGTTAAACAGTTTCGGAGATATATTCTCTATATCCTCGAACAGCTTGGCATAGTTGACAGTATCGAAGGCATTCGAAAGGTCAAGTGCCACCATGACTGTTCTGGTTCAGTCCTCTACTAGTGCCTCTAGGATTTTCGCTACTGGGACAGGAGTAAAATCTGCCT
This sequence comes from Musca autumnalis, assembly GCF_047663935.1. Lineage (NCBI taxonomy): Eukaryota > Metazoa > Arthropoda > Insecta > Diptera > Muscidae > Musca > Musca autumnalis. Next base: position 76,561,571 of record NW_027412088.1, read on the forward strand.
GTACGATTCACTTCTGCTGGCATCCCTGCCAGTTTCAGTAGCGGGACCACCCTGATAACTTTCCAGGCTTCTGGTACAATATGGGTGGCTAACGATAGGTTGAGGACACTTGTTGAATACTCAACTCGGGGTTCATCCAATTGCTCAGGCATTACCATTGATATTCCGTGTGGGCCCAAATTTCGCCTTTTGGGTGACGTCTGCAACATCACCCATCGTAAATTGTGGTGATACCTACTCGGCTGGGAGGGCACTTCTTATACGGCTTAGCACACTCCTCTTCACTCTCGGGGTGCTCTATAAACTGTCGGTTAAAATAACACGCGCACCTCTTTGAGTCAGTCACGTCGTTGAAAGAGTAAGAGTTGTTCTATCATCCTTCTATCTCGGACTCGAGAGTGATTTACTTACTTTGCCACAATTTACCTTATCCTGTACCAATGTTGCATTGCTTCAGTTGGTCTAGCCACTTTTTCCGCTTATGTTCGCCTACTAGCCTGTTGACTTCAAGAGTAAGTTCTCTAACTCCTTTGCCTTCAGGCTTTGTACGACGAAGCTCATCACGCTCATTTGCTAGCCCGTCGCCTCAGCTGCTAAATTTGGTATGATGTCGAGTATTCGACCAGCGGGTATGTATCTTGCGGCTGCTGCAGTGATGATGTCCCGGGAAGTTCTCTCAGCTACCCGAGGATCTGAACGATGATTGATGCGGTCATTGGTAAATTCCCGCGTTCAGAGGTTATGAAGTTGGGTGGTCTATTTACGATGACGATGATAGGCATGTGGTCTGACGGGTTGCCAAGATACGTCATTTATTACTTCGGTGTCATAATGGTGATATCTGGCGAGCTGTGACAATGTCATCTTATCCTCGTAGGAACGCCTTCATTCACCGTGCAAAACGTGGAGCTATCATTTTGCTTGGCCAGCGATGTACCCCTCTGGTCATTACCTAAGACGGAATGGTAAAGCTCATGATGTCCCCTAGTGTTTGTTTTCCTACCCAAGTGGTATTCTTTAATGTAAGAAGAATTATGTTTGTCAATGGCCCAATCTTTGTGACACCTACCTCACAAATGCTAAAAAATGTATGTTGGAAAATTTCAAAGCGTCTTTTGTCACTTACGAAGTTGCTATTTACTTTTAACCTTAGATATCTGATTATAGTATATTTAGATCCCACACTCCTTTTTTATACCCTCCACCATAATATGGAGGGTATCATTAAATTTGTCATACCGTTTGTAACACATCGAAATATTCAACGGAGACCTACTTTATAGAATATTCTTGATCAGGGTAAAATTCTAAGTCGATGTTCGTCCATCCGCCTGTTGAAATCAAAATACAGCTCACAATTTTTAAGATAGAGCCTTGTAATTTGGTATAGAAGTTAATATTACTGTTAGAATGTTTGGTATAGGACGTCGGTCCACGTTTTGTTATAGCCCCCATAGAACGGTACCTCCCGATTTTCGGTATTTTAAAAGTTTAAGCCTCATTATCACACCGAAGTGGCTGAAATTGGGTATTTAGTCTTCGTTGGCGGTATAAAACTTATAGGCCTACACCCACGCACCAGTGGGCGCTTATTGAGAGCAAGGGAGCGTAAACCTCAATGCAAAACACATTGAAATGTATGCTCACTTGCTCTCAGTCAGCGCTCACTGGCTATCTGTAACATATACACACATTATAAATGGTGGTGGTTTATTTAAATGTTTAGAAATACCAACACTAAATCAACAACGGACACACATGTATATACATAAAAAATTCCAAAGAAAACAGGCTTATACCTCTTCATATAGCCCCATAGAACTGTACCTCCCAATTTGCGGTATTTTGAAGGTTGTGGCCTCAATATTCCACCGAAATCGCAGAAATTTGGTATTTAGTCTTCATTTTGGGGTATACAACTTTCCATATGAAATTTGTCGGTTTGGTCCACGCCTTCATATAGCCCCCATAGAACGGTACCTACCGAATTTCGGTATTTTGAAGGTTGTGACGGCAATAACCCACCAAAATCGATTACATTTCGTATTTAGTCTTCGTTGACATTCACCCCTAAAGTTGTCGGTATAGGTCCGCGCCTTCATATGGTCCTAATAGAACGGTACCTCCTAATTTTCGGTATTTTGAAGGTTGTGGCCTCAATATTCCACCGAAATTGCTTAACATGTGGTATTTAGTCACCAATGGGGGTATAAAACTTTCCCACAGAAGTTTGTCGGTATGGTTCCACGCCTTCATATAGCCCCCATAGAACGGTACCTCCCGATTTTCGGTATTTTGAAGGTTGTGGCCACAACAACCCACTAAAATGGCTGTCATTTTGTATTTAGTGTACATTGGAGGTAAAAACTTTTGCTATTGAAATTCGTCGCTATAGGTCCACGTTTCGATATATGCTCCATAGAACGGTACCTCCCGATGTTCGTAATTCTGAAGGTTGTGACGGCAATATTACACCGAAATGACCTAAATTTGTTATTTAGTCTCCCATAAAATATTCCAGAAGAGAATTATCAGTATAGATCCACATCTTCCTATATCCTCCTCAGAAGCGTACCTCGCGAGTTTCGGTATTTTGAAGGTTTTAGCCACCGTGCAATGGTATGCACACCCGCCTTGCACGCTGAAGATCGTGGGATCGATTCCCCGGCCAGTCAACATCAAAATTTTCAACGGTGACAAAATACCCCTCAGTAATGTTTTCCACGTTTCCTGAGTATTTCAGCCATGTAAAACTTCTCTGCTGCAATGTTATGCACACCAGCCTTGCACGCTGAAGATCGTGGGAGCGATTCCCCGGCCAGTCAACATCAAAATTTTCAACGGTGGCAAAATACCTCTCTGTAATGTTGCCGTATTTCAGCCATGTAAAACTTGTCTACAAATGTGGGGTCTAAGACACGCCGTTCGGACTCGGCGATAAACAGTAAGTCCCATACAGTACAGTCGCCGGCTGAGGTTAATTACCTATCGACAAAGCCTGTTGCTTTTTGTTTGTTGCGTATATATTTCATGCTTATGGGTACCTATGTATATGTAGAATGATTTGATTAACAAAAATTTTATGACAACTTCTAAAAAACACAACTATTATTTGCAACCGATCAATTCAAATATAAAATGAAATAGAAATAAAAATAGCAATTGTTGCAATTTGCAAATGCTTACGACTATTTGAAGTGTACTCGGAATACTTACCTTTGAAGTATAGAATGAAAACTACAATCCAATATTCCGCACCACTTACTAACTGACTTCTGTTATTACTAACAGGGTTGTTGTTGTTGTTTTTACAATTGCTGTGGCAAAAATATACAATTGTACACCAGACAAATGAATTGGCAGGCACACAACAGTCAGTCGTCCTCTTCTTCTTGTTAAGTGATGACAGTTGTGGTAGGTTTTTGATGCGCTTTCAAAACCAATAAAATCCGACATGGTAATTGTAATGAATTATCATTTCAAAAATTTAGTACCAGACTGGTGATTATACATTTGTTGTAGACAAAGAAGAAGAGCCACAAGAGAGAGCAAAAGGGAAAAGATATAAATATATCGATATGTACGATAATTGCAGACAGTACATAGACCAAGACTTAGGGTCTTGAAACACCATTCTATTGATGCATAGCGATTAACAAGGAAGTCAATTTCAGTTAGATGTTGAAATTGGTAAATTTTCAAGGTAATTTATAATTGTTTCATAATAATAGGCAATGCATACAAATTATATGAAAGGTAAAGGAAGGTAGGAAGAACCAATAAATGAAGTAATAACTGTTAATATTATGCGAATGATAAAGAAAAAATGATTAAAACAAGTAAAAAAAGTATCAGTCTGCTTTGAAGACAGAGATATACCCTCAGCCTGTGTGGATTGAAATACTTTTTTCCAAAAAAAAAAACTTATGTATTAGGGGGCTTTCAAAATGTTGGGCGTATGAACCGACAAAAGTATAGATACGATTAAAGCTGAAAAAATTGTGGGGATATCAATAGACAGAGCTTTTTTATCACACTAGCCTACGAAAAACATAAAATCGCATTAAACAGGGCCACTAGGAAAACCTTCGGTAAAAATGAGATCCACAGTTTGGACCAAATCGTTTGCTGCGTCTATGAGAAATCGCGCGTACCATTTTATCGAATATTTTCGAACTTTTGTGGGGGAGTTACCGAAAGGAGTGGACCTATAAGCATCATGTTCGAATTGCATTTAATATTCTAAGAAATGTTACAATATCCAAAGTGTGGACGAACACAGTATTCGGTTCGAGCTCTCCAGCCACTACATATGGTGCCATAGGAGTTTTTTACAACGTTCGAGCTGTTTTCTCAAGAAGTATGTACTTGCCCCTGAAAAAACTTTTACTGTAGTAATTGAGGCATCGAATACAAGTTGCTTCAACAAAAACTAAAGTGATTCGATAGCAGGTCTTATAGTGAATTTATCCAAAATTTTATGTGGGAGGTACCCGAAGGAGTGGACAAATATAGTACATATTCGAACCTGATCTATATCTGGTAGATATATTAAGATGTGTAAAGTATGGAACAAATCGGCCACTCCGTTCACAAGTTGCCGTGCGCACACTCTCTAAAATTGTTGTGCTTTTTACTGTGATTTTTTGTTGATATTTTAAGAAGTGCGTAATAATTAACAAATTATAGTGCAATTTATAGAAATTCGTAATTTCAGACATAACTTCTTGCAAAAACAGTAGTTTCAACAGAATATACTTGAAATTAAACACAAACTGATTAATTTTAAACATAAAGTGTTACAAATTTTTTTTCAACAGAATATGCCTAAAATTAAACACAAACTTTGACAAAATCACAACAAAAAGTGTGTATAACTCCAGAGAAATAAAAAAACGTGCTCGCGCTTATTGCTTACCATTCTTTGTTTTGAGCAGACGTGGTGGTGTAATATTGTTTTTATATAAGTAATAAAATTTAAGTTAATTTAAGTTCCGCATAAAATGCCTTTATGAATGCCAAATTAGTGACAAAGTGTTTGAAAATGTCGATAAATATAATTTGCTGGTAAACAACTTTTATTTATGTTTTATGTACTTATATTCATGCATAAGTACATAAAACATGCACCTAGTTTATTTATTTTTATAAGTATTTTTAGTTTATAAATGAAATATGTTAAGTTTTTAATGCAGTTTTATCAAACACATTCAGACATTAAGCATAAGTTTGCTGCAATTTACAAACAAAAGTGTGTACAATTACAATAAATTGTGTCTAAAATCGCAAAAAATGTGTAAAGTTTTAAACACGTTATGCGTAAAATCTTACAGCAACAAAGCTGTTGAATATTACGCGTTTTTGTGTCGCATCTTGTGAAATTCAACAAAAAACAGTTTATAGTGAAATTTTTTTTCGAAATTTTTTTTAACTTTTGTGGGGAGGTACCAAAAGGAGTAGACCGTTATGGCTTAGCTTTGAACTTAAATTAAGTTTGGGCAAAATATTACGAAGGCCACATTTTGGACCGAAACGGCAGATCCGTCCGAGAGTTATCTTATGCTCCAACCACTACACACGGCGTCATAGGGGTTTTTTGCACCTTTCAGGCTATTTTCTCAGGAAGTATGGACCTGCCCCTGATGGGTCAGCGAATACAAGTTGCTACAACAAAAATCAAAACGATCGGAGAGCAGGTCGTAAACTGAACTTTTCCAAAATTTTGTGTGGGAGGTATCCGAAGGAGTGGACCGATTTTGTCCATATTAGAACTTGATCTATGCGCCTGGTAGACCCATTACGATGTGCAAAGTATGGACCAAATCGGTTACTCCCTTCAAGAGTTATCGTGTGCACAAATTTTCCGAACATTTTCGAACTTTTGTGGGGGTGTTACCGGAAGGAGTGGACCAATATAACCGATCTTCGAACTCATACTATGTTTGGACAAGATATTACGAAGGCCAAATTTTAGACCGAATCGGCAGATCCGTCCGAGGGTTATCGTGCGCTCCAACCACTACACATGGCACCATAGGTGTTTTTTAACCTTTCGGACTATTTTCTCAGGAAGTATGGACTTACCCCTGGCAGTGAATACAAGTTGTTACAACAAAAATCAAAACTGAACTCTTCCACAATTTTGTGTGAGAGGTACCCGAAGGAGTTAACCGATTGTGCCCATATTGGAACCTCATCTAAGTCTGGGAGAAATATCACGATGTGCAAAGTATGAAACATATCGGTTACTCCCTTCAAAAGTTATAGCGCACAATTTTTTTCGAACATTTTTTAACTTTTGTAGGGAGGTACCTAAAGGAGTGGACCGATCGATATGGCTTATCTTCTAACTCAAACTAAGTTTGCAAAAACATTACGAAGGCCACCTTTTGGACCGAATCGGCAGATCCGTTCGAGAGTTATCTTGCGCTCCAACCACTACACACGGTGTCCTAGGGGTTTTTTGTACCTTTCAGTCCATTTTCTCAGGAAGTATGGACTTACCCCTGATGAAACTTATACCACCGTATGGGGGGCTGTGAATACATGTTGTTAAACAAAAATCAAAGCTATTCGATAGCAAGTACTAAACTGAACTTTTCCGAAATTGTTTGTGGGAGGTACCCGAAGGAGTGGACCGATTGAGTTAATATTAGAACCTCATATAAGTCTGGTAAAAATTTCACGATATGCAAAGTACGGACCAATTCCGGAAGCAGTGAACCGATATAACCCATCTTCGAACATAAACTAAATTTGGACAAAATATTACGAAAGCCAAATTTTGAAACGAATCGGTTGATCCGTTCGAGAGTTATCGTGCCAGCCAGACAGACAGATAGACGGACGGACATGGCTATATCAACTCCAAATTATCTGAAACGGATTTCGTTCAAACATGCTTGGGATCTATAACCATTATTTCGATGAGGCACATTTTGCCCGTATGAAAGTGTATATGGCGAAAAACAAAAATGTTTTACAATCGATGAATCCGAGTTTCACCCATTCAGAATTCGCGGAATGTTAGCATATTCTATATAGCATGATAAACATTCTTTAAAATGAAGTGTTTTAGGAGGGATCCCATAATATCGACCATTAACATTTATTTACGTGGAAGCTGTGTTGGCAGCAATGTAGAAAAATGTGTAAAAATGGGTTGAAGCCAACATGTTTTTTATGTTCCCTTCCGATTTATGGCTTAACCTTAAATTTCATCGATCTATGCCCAAAGAAAGACTCAAAGAATACTCCATGGTCAATATGATACTAGTCTATCATTTTTCGATATATCCACTGCATCCACCTAAAATTGATGCTGACATTTTGAAGCCGGAATTTCGGGGTTTTTTGAATTTTTTTAATAATCCGGACGCGCAACAAGATAATATTCCAAACTCATAATAGGATTATAAAACTCGTGATTTTACGTCGTTTATGGCTTATCTCATGAGTGTGCTCCTTACAGCATCCTAGTAATTGGAGTCTAAATTCCAATATTTGATGTGTGATTTTTTTTTAAAACCTATTTTTAGCGTTTAAAATTTACAAGTGTCATTCAATTTCCTTTGTACCCCGCGTGAATTTAGTTTTTTTACGCGACGGATCTAATGATACCTTCCGCGATCGAATCAATCCACTAAAACCGCGGATATAGATACCCTAAAAATAGGAAAAGCAGCAAAAAATTATTTCGACAAATCCGCGTACTAAACCGCGATTTTCTTGAAACTTTTTTACGTAAATGGAATCCTTTATACGCGATTATAATATTTGCGAAAACGCGTGTCATAAATTACAGAGATTCGCGTGTAATATGGGTTTTTCACCAAAAATAGAATGTGGAGGCACATCCGCGGTTCTTGAAGAATCTAATTAAAATTGGTATATTTGGACGTATTTTTGATAGGCGCTGACGAAACCGGATGCGCATCAAAATCGTATGCACATTGCGCGACTTTTACCAACTTTAAGGTTTTTTGCAGTGTATGATGCAACTGGTGGCACACAATGGCCCCTGAGTGAAACATCGAAATATGCATAAATTTTGACAGAGATTGATTCGCTGTATCCAAAAACGGATGCGCATGAACCGACTTTAACTAATTCGCGAATAACAGGCTTTTTAATTATAATATTAATTGAATGATTGTAATTTCAATATTACTCTTAATTTCCTACCCTTATAAGTTATCACAGTAATCAGTTAAACTCTCGCGATGGTAAACCATATTTTTTGATGAAGTTTTAACAGTATACATTCATTATTCTATGGGATTTTAGCAAAATAGTTGGAGAACTCCCAAATATTTTTTCTAATTTTTAGAATCAAACCAAAAAAATATTTGCAACAATATTTTCCAACAATAGGTTTTTCTCTTTTGTTGTTGCTATAATATGCAATTTATGTACCCAATCTCTATAAATTTGGTATCATATTTTTCTACGTATTGTCTAGATTCCGCATATATTCTTTAATTTATTTTTGAGGGTTTGTACGGATTCTGGGACAGGATAATTTGGATTTACTTCAAAATTGTTTTATTATTTGTTGACTTTCCGCGAAAATAATAATAAATTTAATAACTATTTAAACATCTACGAATAGATATGGACTGCTGTTAACGATTTATGCATACATTTTCTCATAACAACAAAAAAGATATTTTTAAATATTTTTTCTTTATATGAGAATAAAAACCGCTATAACTTTTGCGCGCATTGGCCAATTTCGTGAACGCGAGCAGATTTGAAACCGGATTTTTTTCCTTTACCTCTGTACCAAAAATTGTAGATGTGCTCGTAAAAAAAATTTTTAATTTTTTTCAAATGGAATTGTAAAGGAATTTTGTTATTCGCCATATACCCTTGTTAGCATAAATGCTGAGGGTATACAAATCGAAATAAGAGTAAAGATAATGTTGTAGAGAATTTCACTGCAGCAATATTTTCTTCAGCCCCATTTCGATAGGACTTACCGTTTCTAAACAAAATCGTGAAAACATAAAAATAACCTAAAAATGTGAAATTTGACCGCGATTTATTTAAAAATGCTTCCAGCAATTTTTTTCTTGTTTCGGATTTTCCCAGCTAAGAACGTTACTGTTTAAATCTACAAAAACTTCCTAGGTGTATAACATTGTTTTATAAGGTAGCTATATAGTCAATGCATTGTCCCAATTTGAACTTCTATATCTCCAAAAAAACCTACGAAAATATCATAAAGGTCAATCTTGTAGAAAATTTTCACAGCTACAACATCTTCTCTCATCCCATTTCGATAAGACTTGCGGTTTCCAAGCAAAACCGTGAAAACCGGAAAACCCCCTAAAATGCGAACTTTGATCGCGATTTATTTAAAAAGCGCTCCGGCGATTTTTTTGTTGTTTTTCATTTTTCTTATCTATAGGGACTTGCGCCATAAAAAAAAAGAGCAAGGACATCCTGATAAAAAATGTCAAAACGATCCGAGCTGAGCTCCTAAACTTCACTTTTTCCGAATTCTTTGTGCAATGTACCCGAAGGAGTGCAAATGGAAATGAAAAGGAGTGGAAATGAATTTCGTGGGGTTTAAAACCATTATTTCGATGAAGCACATTTTTGATCGTATCAATGTGTATATACCCTCGTTTTGCTTGGTTTACATTTACGAAATCCACACGATTTCAACTGTCCACTGCGTATTCGTCAAATGAAAACTCATCCGAAATCCATTGGATTTCATTTAACGTTTAAGCAATGGAATTGACAGTTGAAATCGAGTGGATTTCGTAAATGTAAATGTTCAACCAGGTGGTACCTTTATTTCAGGGCTATTTTTTATCAAAGTGTGGACATATCTTGACATTTTTGCCGAGAAAGTATTGTAACTGCAAGGAACTTCAAATGTCAAATTACTGGTAATTCCGTCAAACAATGTAGAGAAGACCCTAAAAATGCCGAAAATCGATAGGTTTTGTTATATGGGGGCCACACCAAAACATAGACCTTTTTAGTAAAGATCTTTAGTAAAGAAGTTTCGTGACCACTGAAAACCTCAAATGTCATATTACAGGTAGTTCGGTCAAAATTTTTAGCTAAAATCCTCAAAACATCGAAAATCGGGAGGTACCGTTGTATCAAAATGTGGGCCGATATACACCATCTTCGAACTTGACTTGCCTACAGAAAAGGGTGCAAAAATATAGGGTTATAGCTCAGTTATTTCGGACGCCAGAGTGATTACAACAGACGAACAGGCGAACATGGTTATATCGACTCCGAATTTTATTCTGATTAAGAATATAAATATATACTCTATAGGATCGCAAATGTTTATTTCAATGCGTTACAAACGGAAAAAACAAACTTAATATAACCTCCATACTATGATGGTGGAGGGTATAAAAATAGTGACTTACATTAGTCCAACATTTGCACATCTCAAACTTAAATCAAGTTTTTAGAAAATTTGAACAAATATATAAAACGATTATTTCCAATATTAATAAATTATACATAATTAAGAAATGACTAACACATTGCCTGGCTCTGTATTACCATATTCATAAGAAATTTTCCTAACTAATATTGAAAAAAGGTTTCATTTTACTTCTTTAGTTAATTAACTAATTAGATTAAAAGGTTTCGATATATCGATTCCAAAGAAACAACAAATAACACTGTGTAACAAAATGGAAGTGAAAGTCTGGGGCACGGAAAATTCCTCTTGGGGAAGGAAGGCCTTGGTGAGTATATAAGAAGGACAGATTCGCCGAAGTCGAACTTCCGCGTTATGGCGTGATGAAATTTTAGCTAGAGACCCTGTAAGCCATCGGAAATTAGCGTTATATCTTTGTTCACTGTTGCTTTACAGTACGTTTTTCAGCTTCGAAATGTTCTGTAAAAATGTAGCTCAGAAAATTTTAGGTACGGCTCTCATTGACAACTAATCGATTTAGTCGCATTTTCATAGTCATTATTTACATTTACCCCTGTTTGCTCAGAAAAAACTGTGTTTTGTGTTTTTGTATGTTCTATAATGAATATACAAACTAAAAATAAAAAATAATTTAAAAAATTAAGTTTTAGAGTTTTTTTTTAGAAATGCACTTAAAACAAGAAAATAATTTGTCGCTTAGCCTCAATAAATATATTCTTTCTCATGATGGAATCTCTCAAATAATTTTTAATTTTGCCACCATTTATAATTTAAATGCAAAATGTATGACAATTGTAAATTTTAAACATAGGTTTTTTAGTGTAATTATCTGGTTGCGCCCTCTAATTATAGCAAAAATTCCAAACAACGCCGAAATCAAAACTTCAAAATGTCAGCATCAATTTGTGTGTGATGAAGTGTTTATATCGAAAAACCATACATTAGAACCATGTTACCCAAGGGGTATTCTTTAATTCTTTCTTTGAGAACAGGTCTGACTGAATGTGGTGTGGATTGGTCAGAAATCAAGAAAGAACACAAAAAAACTTGCTTACTTCAACACATTTTTACCCATTTGTTTGTATTGCCGCCAACACAGCTTCCACGTAAATTATTTGTTATGGTCCATATTATCAGATCGTGGCTAAAACACTTCAATCAACAGAAATATATTCATATTCATATATTGCCGAAAATTTAGATAAAAACTTTAAAATGCCTGAAATCGTGTATAAAGGCTATACCAAAACCTGGACTTATGTCTATAATTTTTGGTGGGGAAGTTTCTGTACCATTGGAAACTCCAAATGCCAAGTGACAACCAATTCTGGCTAAAAATGAAGATAAAATCCTTAAAACACTTGAAATCGGGTGGTACCACTATATGGGGGCTATACCAAAACCTGGACCTATGTCAACAATTTTTGGTGGAGAAGTTTCTGTACCATTGGGGACTCCAAATGCCATGTTACAGCCAATTCTGCCTAAAAATGAAGATAAAATCCATAAAACACTTGAAATCGGGCCGTGCCGCTATATGGGGGCTATACCAAAACCTGGACCTATGTCAACAATTTTTGGTGGAGAAGTTTCAGTACCATTGGGAACCCCAAATTCCAAATTACAGCCTATTCGGGTTAAAATTGAAGATAAAATCCTTAAAACACTTTATATCAGGTGGTACCGTTATATCGGGGCTATACCAGAACCTGTACCTATGTCCATCATTTTTAGTAAGCAAGTGTTTATACCAATGGGGGGTCACATTGCCATGTTACAGACAATTCGGTCTAAAAATGAAGATAAAATCCTCATAATACTTGAAATCGAGTGGTACCGCTATAAGGGGGCTATACCTAAACTTGGACCTATGTTCACAATTTTTGGTGGGGAAATGTCTGTATCATTGGAAATCCCAAATGCCAAATGACAGCTAATTAGGGTAAAAATGAAAATAAAATCCTCAAAATACCTGAAATCGGATGGTACTGCTATATGGGAGCTGTAGGAGAAAATGGGCCCATATTCATGTATTGTCATCCAAATCTGAAAAGTGTTCAAAGTTTCAGTTCGATTGGTCAACTGCAACGGTGTGGAAAATGAGTTACCAGATTTGAAAAGCAAGTTAAATAAAACACTGTAAAAATGGTAAAAATGAACCAGTACTGGTTTTGATTTCATATTCATGCATTGTCCTCCAAATCTGAAAAGTGTGCAATAGGGTTATGACTTTTTTACAACCTCATATCCCTGTATCATAGCGTGATGAGTTTTGCCATAAGATTACATAAAATCTTAATTATAAGGTGATTCGGTGAAAAAACCTCACTCACAAAATGATTTTAAAATTTGAATTTATCAAAATTATGGTAAATTTTTTGAAGTCACTGAAAACAGATATATAATTGAAAATAAACTTTAGAGCCACATGAGATCATTAAAATGACATAAAATTTATTTCTCACTATTTTTCTTCAATTCTGAGAATCGTAAAAATGTCGTAAACGCTTTCATTCAAAAATATAATTTTTTAACAAAAAAAAAAAAATTAAAATTTTTTCAAAGTGACTTTTTCGCGACTTTTTTAATATTTGAATGAAATAAACGTTATTATAGTTATTAGTAGGCTTATATTTATTCATTCGTGCAACCAAAAATAATTTTTTGAAAAAAAATTTTTTTCATTTCATATATTTTTTCAAAAAAATATTTTTTTTAAAATCGATTTGTGCGTGAACTTTTTTCATATTTCAATGGAATAAACGATAGTATAGTGATTAATAGGCAAAAGTTCATTCATTCCTGCTACAGGAAATCATTTTTGAGGAAATATGTCAAAAAGTCATAACCCTAATAACCATACTTCCCTCAATAATCGTCCGAATGTTCTAAAAACCCCGTACAAATTATATTCTTGCAATATAAGAGCTACATTACCAAATACATATATTTGTCACTATTGTAGTTGTTTGTAATGTAGCCTTTAATAGTTGGAATCTCTAAATCACATCTAAATATATTTCTACTCAGAAGATATTTTCATCTTTATGTTCAATCAGTAGTGTATCCGTAATTTTTATACACTTTCCGTCCGTCCGTCGGTCTGGCTGGCTGGAGCGCACGATAACTTTCGAACGGGAAAGTGTAGTTTAACAGCGTGTTTTTGTAAAAAGTTTTTGCCCATTCGTTCGTCGATTTCATGAACGAAGACTCAATTTGGTTTTCATAGCGGTTGACGTTTGTATTCGTGTGACAAACAAATGAGAGCTTTTTATTTTCGTAATTTTTTTGGTTTTCGTAACAAAATCAGACGATCGAATACGTCAAAAATAAACGAATGGAAAAGACAAATCGTTTTGAATGAAAATTAAATAATTTGAGTAATAAATGACACAAACCCCACGAAAACTGGAAGGGAATGCAATTTTATTTATTTCCATAGAAGAACACGCGTATATGTACATCCGTTTCTTCATATTATCACAATTATTATACCCTACACCACTATGTGGAGAGGGTATTATAAGTTGGTTTTGGCCAAAAAGTTTGTAACGCATCGAAATAATGGTCGTAGACCCATACTTAGAGATGGACAGTGGGTAAATACCCAATGGGTAAATACCCGGTAAATTGGGTAAATTGGGTAAATACCGGGTAAATACCCATTTGTGGGTATTTATTTGGGTATTTACTATATTGAATCGCTAATACAACATCTTAGACCCTATTTCTGGGTTTAGGTTATGAAATCGATTCAAAATGGATAGTTTTACAATACTTTAAACAAGTGGGTAAATACTTGGGTAAATACCCGAGTATTTACCCAAGTGTTGGGTAAAAACTCATTAACTGCCGAACCGCTTGACGTAGGCTGACAAAATTTGGCTCAAATCTTTCTTATGTCAAAAGAACTTCTGCTACTGAACATGGGGTCTCTGGGTCCATGTTTTGATATAGCCCCCATATATCCGTACCTCCCGATTTAAGGTATTTTTTACTTATTAGCCTCATTGTACAATCATATTGGCTGAAATTTGGCACAGTGAGTTCTCAATATGTAGAAAATATCCTTGCAAAAATTTGTCAACATAGGTCCACGTTTTCTAATAGCCCCCATATAAGGGTACCCCGATTTCGAGTATTTACCCAAATGTTGGGTAAAAACTCTTTAACTGCCGAACTACTTGACGTAGGCTGACAAAATTTGGCTCAAATCTTTCTTATGTCAAAAGAACTTCTGGCACTGAATATGGGGTCTCTGGGTCCATGTTTTGATATAGCCCCCATATATCCGTACCTCCCGATTTAAGGTATTTTTTACTTATAAGCCTCACTGTACAATCATATTGGCTGAAATTTGGCACAGTGAGTTCTCAATATGTAGAAAATATCCTTGCAAAAATTTGTCAACATAGGTCCACGTTTTCTAATAGCCCCATATAAGGGTACCCCGATTTCGAGTATTTACCCAAAAGTGGGTAAAAACTCTTTATCTGAAGAACCACTTGACGTAGGCTGACAAAATTTGGCTCAAATCTTTCTTATGTCAAAAGAACTTCTGGCGCTGAATATGGGGTCTCTGGGTCCATGTTTTGATATAGCCCCCATATATCCGTACCTCCCGATTTAAGGTATTTTTTACTTATTAGCCTCATTGTACAATCATATTGGCTGAAATTTGGCACAGTGAGTTCTCAATATGTAGAAAATATCCTTGCAAAAATTTGTCAACATAGGTCCACGTTTTCTAATAGCTCCCATATAAGGGTACCCCGATTTCGAGTATTTACCCAAATGTTGGGTAAAAACTCTTTAACTGCCGAACTACTTGACGTAGGCTGATATGTGGGCTATTAGAAAACGTGGACCTATGTTGACAAATTTTTGCAAGGATATTTTCTACATATTGAGAACTCACTGTGCCAAATTTCAGCCAATATGATTGTACAATGAGGCTAATAAGTAAAAAATACCTTAAATCGGGAGGTACGGATATATGGGGGCTATATCAAAACATGGACCCAGAGACCCCATATTCAGTGCCAGAAGTTCTTTTGACATAAGAAAGATTTGAGCCAAATTTTGTCAGCCTACGTCAAGTGGTTCGGCAGTTAATGAGTTTTTACCCAACACTTGGGTAAATACTCGGGTATTTACCCAAGTATTTACCCACTTGTTTAAAGTATTGTAAAACTATGCATTTTGAATCGATTTCATAACCTAAACCCAGAAATAGGGTCTAAGATTTTGTATTAGCGATTCAATATAGTAAATACCCAAATAAATACCCACAAATGGGTATTTACCCGGTATTTACCCACCGTGTGGGTATTTACCGGGTAAATACCCGGTAAAAACCATCTCTACCCATACTTATATATATCAAAATGAATGTCTCGACGAGCTGAGTCGATCTGGCTATGTGTGTCCGTCCGTCCGTCCGTCCGTCCGTCCGTCCGTCCGTCTGTCCGTCTGTCCATCTAAACCTTGTAATCACGCTACAGGCCGCAATTATGATCGGATCGTCACGAAATTTTGGATGTTGATGGGGGTCCCGGAGGGGAAGAAGCCTATTGATTTTGGTGATGGTCGGATAATATTTAGGGGTCGGAAAGGGCAAAAAACTTAGGTGGATAAAAAGACAACACTTTTTTCCAAAGCCAATATCTCAGCTTCTATATGGGGTATACCAAAAGCAAAACCTGGCAATGAAAGCAGAAAATATCACCTTTCTAATGATGTAAAGTAGGTGCTCGTAGGTGATCAAACATCGAAGATATCGCAATAGTAGCAAATAAAACCCCAATTTTCATTTTTGCGATTTTAATTATATTGACAAATATCACAGCTTTGGTTGAACATTTTCCAAAAGCAAAGCCTGACTATGAAAGTTGAAGATACCGTCTTTACAATGATGCAAACTAGGTCGGCGTAGGTAACCAAATAACGGAGATATAGCAATAGTCGGTAATACATCCCATTTTTCTATTTTTTTGGAAATCACGCTACAGGTCGCAATATTGATCGGATCGTCACGAAAATTTCAAGGTTAATGGGGGTCTCACAGATGAAGAAGCATATTGAATTTGGTGATGGTCGGATAATATTTAGGGGTCGGAATGGGCAAACACTTATTTGGAGAAAAGTCAACATTTTATTTCAAAGCCAATATCTCTGTTTCTTTAAGAGGTATATCAAAAGCAAAACCTGGATAGGAAAGTAGAAAATATCACCTTTACAACGGTGTAAAGCAGGTTGTCGTAGGTGGTCAAATAGCAAAGATATGGCAATAGCCGATAATGCATCCCATTTTCCGATTTTTTGTAATCACGCTACAGGTCGCAATTTTGATCGGATTGTCACGAAATTTTGGGGGTTAATGGGGGTCCCAAAAAGAAAGAAGCCTATTGATTTTTATGATGGTCGGATAATATTCAGGGGTCGGAATGGGCAAACACTTATTTAGAGAAAGGTCAACGTTTTATTTCAAAGCCAATATCTCTGTTTATTTAAGAGGTATATCAAAAGCAAAATCTGGCAAGGAAAGTAGAAAATATCACCTTTACGGCGATGTAAATTAGGTTGTCATAGGTGGTCAAATAGCAGAGATATGGCAATAGTCGATAATGCATCCGATTTCCGATTTTTTTGTAATCACGGCACAGGTCGCAATTTTGATCGGATCGTCACGAAGGTTTAGGGGTTAATGGGGGTCCCACAGAGGAAGAAGCCTACTGATTTTAATGATGGTCGGATAATATTCAGGGGTCGGAATGGGCAAACACTTATTTGGAGAAAGGTCAACGTTTTATTTCAAAGCCAATATCTCTGTTTCTTTAAGAGGTATATCAAAAGCAAAATCTGGCAAGGAAAGTAGAAAATATCACCTTTACGGCGATGTAAATTAGGTTGTCATAGGTGGTCAAATAGCAGAGATATGGCAATAGTCGATAATGCATCCGATGTCCGATTTTTTTGTAATCACGCCACAGGTCGCCTTTACGGCGATGTAAATTAGGTTGTCATAGGTGGTCAAATAGCAGAGATATGGCAATAGTCGATAATGCATCCGATTTCCGATTTTTTTGTAATCACGCCACAGGTCGCAATTTTAATCGGATCGTCACGAATTTTTTGGGAGTTGATGCGGGTCCCACATAGGAGGAAGCCTATCGATTTTGGTGATAGCCGGATAATATTTAGGGGTCGGAATGGGGAAAAACTCATTTGGAGACAAATTTAAAGTTTTATTCTTTGTGAATATATTGGCTTCTTGTAGGGGTATTCCAACGACAAAGCCTGTCAATGGAAGAAGAAAATATTACCTTTACATTGGTGAAAAACAGGTTGGCGAAGGTGGTCAAACAAGGGAGATACCACAATAGTCGGTAATGCATCCAATTCTTCCATTTTTTTGCAATCAAGCTACAGGTCGTAATTTTGATAGGATGGTCACGAAATTTTGGTTGCTTATGGGGGTCCCAGAGACAAAGAGGCATATTATTTTTGGTGGTAGTCGGTTTATATTCCCTAAAAGAAATGTTTACCAGTGAAAAGCTTATGCACAGGGGTAGTGGTGTAGGGTATCACATGGTCGGCCCCGTCCCGACTATAGCCTTTGCTCACTTGTTTTTGGACAAATTTGATTACATTTTTTTCTTATTTTTTGTTTGTCATCTGTTTATCGGGGTTGCCATCAAGTAACACATTTTACGTGCAGATGCCTATGCAAAATTCACAAAATAAGTATCATGGAAACCCTGAAATATAAAAGCTTTTATAAAATAGACAAAAGCTTTCAGATAAAAACGAATGGTTCGTAAAATTTTACAAGAACCAAATTTTGAACGTATACGTTTTAGTACGAACGGTTCGTGTGACAGGCAAGCATTTTTACAAAAACACGCAGTAAGACTTGTTCGTGAATTATTCATTTTTTTGCAGCGGGTTGTTCTCAGAACCAATTTTACGACGGTACAAGTTTATTTTCAGGGGCAAGACCATTACTCCTTAGAAAGTGTGCGAAAATTGTAAAAAATCCCTATGGCCACCATGATTACTGGCTAGCGCGATCTAGAACTTTCGAATATTCATATAATATTTCTGCGAATCTTCGATACTCCACTCTTTTCGCTACCTCTCCCACAAAAGTTAATTTTTTGATAAAATGCTACTCGCGATATCTCTTGACCAAGTTGAAGAGGGGAACCCCTCTCACCAAAGTTCAATATTTTTGTTTAAGGGCAGTATAAGGTCTATTCATAATTTGTAGCGCAGGATCTTTCTCAAATTCTATTATGTCTACCTTTATAATAGGTTGCCAATCATGTAAATTCACCTCACCAACCAAAAAAGTACAAATATATAAAAAGATTATTTCCAATATTAACAAATTATTCATGATTAAGAAATGGCTTACACATTGCGTGGTTCTGTATTACCAAAGGAAATTTTCCTAACTAATACATATTGAAAAAGATTTCATTTTACTTTTTTAGCTGAGATTTAAAGGCTTCGATATATCGATTCCAAAGAAACAAAAAATAATACTGTGACACAAAATGGAACTCGAAGTCTGGGGGTGGAAAATTTCTTTTGTAGATGAAAGCTCAGAAGTTTGACCTATGGCAGAATAGGGTTATGACTTTTTGACATTTATTCTCAAAAATGATTTCCTGTAGTGATAATGAATGAACTTTTGCCGATTATAAAAAAATTTACATCATACTATATCCATCGACGTTCATCGCCAAAAGGATTTTTTTAGAATTTTTGGACTGTGCCAGAACCTCTAAGAATCTACTAATTTTTACTACGATAACAAGTTTTTCCTTTATGTTATCGAAAAATATAGTATAAATTAATAGATTCTTGCAGTTCTGGAACAGACCAATTATGAAAAATGTCATTTCTTTTAAGATTTTGTAATTGATATTTTAAACAAGTGAGCCAAGGCTATATTCGGGTCGGGGCCGACTATGTGATACCCTACACCACTTCCCCTGTGCATAAGCTTTTGACTGGTAAAATTCAAAATATTAAAATTGGGATAGCTTAGCGCCTTTGCTCTGAATGTCTTCATTAATACAGGTCAATTTTATTGAAACGCGTTTAAGTGCATCGTCAGAATAACTCAAATAAAAAAAATTGAAAAGTGGGATGTATGCCAACCATCAACCATCACATTCCGACCCCTGAATAATATCCGACCATTACCAAAATCAATAGGTTTACTCCTCTGTGGGACCCCCATTAACACCCAAAATTTCGTGACGATCCACAGAGGGGAAATTTGTATTAAAAGTTGATCAAAAGCCCTAGAAAGCTTATTTATAGTCGGATTGATATAAAATTTTGCACAAAGCATATCTTCTGTACAAGGATTAATCCTATAGAAAATAATGAAAATCGGTCCAGATTTGGATGCAGCTTCCATATATATTCGCATTTGATATGAGATAAAAATGCACCAAAATCACTGAAATTTGACACATGCAACCAGAACTAGCCTAAAAAAACATTGAGCCAATTTTCAAACAAATCGGTACAGATGTATATATAGTCTCATATACATATATTTCATTCCAAATTTTATTTTTTGAAACTTACTTAAATTGTTTTTTTCTCAATTCACATGAGAAAAGCCGTGGATGTTTCTGAATAATGAAAACATATTTGATAGGTGTTGGTTTAGTCTGATAAATAAGAGTCCCGGTTATAAGGCGGAACAAAATTTAGTGTGGGTAAACCTTGCAATTCCATATAAAAATATTTCATATTTTAGTTGAGAAAAATTTGATTTTTTCGGAATGGCGCAAATATGCGCAATTTTTTATGACTGAATCTGATATTTAAGACTCAAGCGCATAAAACATTAGAAGAAACTATGGTCGGGAAACGACGGGGAAATAGACTTTTTCTCTATTGAAATTGTAGTAATCTTAAAAATTATCATAAAACATTTTCATAAAGGGGATATGTATCACCATTATTAAAGAGCAAAGACGTAAAATCAATATGAAAATTTTAAATGCTAATCTTGTTCGGAGACTGTACAAAAACAATAAATTTTGAAAAATATAAATTTTAGCGAAAATAATGTCATTTTAATGTTCACCTAATTTCTTAGTTTTCGAAAATTTACTTTTTGTTTTCAGTATGGCTGAGTTCAATCGACTGCTGCATTGGATAGGTTAATCTTACAAAGTCAAGGACGGTTATAGCAAATGTAGAAAAGAGTCTAGTTGCCGTTTATCAACATTTTTTCATAAAAAACGATTTTCATATTTTGAGTTTTGAGCAACTTTAGGCATATGTTTCCCCTCTGTGCGATCCAATCAAAATTACGACGTGTAGCGTGATTACAAAAAATTAAAAAATAGGACTTATTACCGACTATTGCTATATCTCCGTTATTTGGCCACATACGCCATCATGCTTTACATCATTGTAAAGATGGGATTTTCTACTTTCATAGTCGGACTTTGCTTTTGGAAGGTCCCCAACCAATGCTGTGCTATTCGTCATTATTATTAAAATCGTAAATATGGGAAGTTGTGTTTTAATAGCGGCTATTGCGATATCTTCATCGTTTTACCACCTACGACAACCTACTTTACATCGTTGAAAAGGCGATATGTTCTACTTTCATTAGCAGGTTTTGCTTTTGATATACCCCTTATAGAAGCGGAGATATTCGCTTTGAAATAAAACGTTGACTTTTTCTCCAAATAAGTTGTTTGCCCATTCCGACCCCTGAATAGTATCCGACCATCACCAAAATCAATAGGCTTCTTCCTCTGTAGGACTCTCATTAACCCCCAAAATTTCGTGACTATCCGATCAAAATTGCGACCTGTAGCGTGATGACAAAGAAATGGAAAAATGGGATGTATTAACGACTATTGCGATATCTCCGTTATTTGGCCACCTACGCCAACCTACTTTGCATCATTGTAAAGATGGGATTTCCTACTTTCATCGTCAGACTTTGTTTTTGGAAGGTCCCCAACCAAAGCTGTCATATTCGTCATTATTATTATAATCGCAAAAATGAAATGTTGTGTTCTATTAGCGGCTATTGCGATATCTTTGTTGTTTGACCACCTACAACAACAAACTTTACATCGTTGCAAAGGCGATATTTTCTACTTTCATTAGCAGGTTTTGCTTTTGGCATATCCCCTATAGAAGCTGAGATATTCGGTTTGGAAAAAACATTCTCTTTTTCTCCAAAAAAGTTTTTTGCCCATTCCGACCCTTAAATATTATCCGACCATCACCAAAATAAATAGGCTTCTTCCACTGCGGGCCCCCCATCAACACCCAAAATTTGATGACGATCCGATCAAAATTACGACCTCTAGCGTGATTTCTTTAAAAGTGGAAAAATGGGATGTATTACCGACTATTGTGATATCTCCGTTATTTGGCCACCTACGCTAACCTACTTTGCATCATTGTAAAGACAGGATTTTCTACTTTCATAGCCTGGTTTTGTATTTTGGAAAGTATCCAACAAAAGCTGTGTTATTCGTCATTAGAATTAAAATCGAATAAATGAAAAGTTGGGTTCTATAAGCGGCTATTGCGATATCTTCATTGTTTTACCACCTACGACAACCTACGTTACATCGTCGAAGAGGCGATATTTTCTACTTTCATTAGCAGGCTTTGCCTTTAATATACCCCTTATAGATCCGGAGATATTCGCTTTGAAATAAAACGTTGACTTTTTCCGCAAATAAGTTTTATGCCCATTCCGACCCCTGAATATTATCCGACCATCACCAAAATCAATAGGCTTCTTCCCCTCCGGGACCCTCATCAACATCCAAAATTTGGTGACGATCCGATCAAAATTGCGACCTGTAGCGTGATTACAAGGTTTAGATGGACAGACGGACAGACGGACAGACGGACAGACGGACGGACGGACGGACGGACGGACGGACGGACTGACGGACGGACACACATAGCCAGATCGACTCAGCTCGTCGAGACATTCATTTTGGTATATATAAGTATGGGTCTACGACCATTATTTCGATGCGTTACAAACTTTTTGACCAAAACCAACTTATAATACCCTCCCCACATAGTGGTGTAGGGTATAATAAACACACACACACTTTCAACATGGATATTTTGTGTCTTCAATTAAAGTAATGTTTTTCGTATTTTTCTACATTTTTGTACAACTGTTCAATACAATTGTTTAATAGTGACAATTATAACATGAATTATAACATTGCATGCTTTTAGGCGTTAGAAATTAAATATATTGCAAGAACGCCCTGTGATATTGTATTGAAGATGAAATATGTTTTGTTGAATCGCCCTGCAATATTGGTGGTTGTCTGTGATATTTAGTACTCTATTTATTCAATTAAAAAGTTGACTTTTAGGTTCTATTCTTTAAAACATTTATACAAAATATGAAATGTAGATGACGCACTATAGTACCCTACTGTTCCACAAAGTTTGCTTTTGATAATACACAGAATATATGGAATTGAAGCATCCCAGCTAACATTTTTTTCCGAATTCTTTGCGAATTCGGTCAGAATCTCTGCACAAGTTGCCGATTCTGATGCCGAATTCTTTCCGAATTCGGTACAAAAGTTGTATGGACGTGTCCACCGAAATCGGAAAGAATTTTCTAAGAAAATTCTAACAAAATATTAGAGTTTCGCAACGAATTCGGTCCGAATTCGGAAAAAAATTCTGGAAAATTCGGTGGAAAATTTAGATTTTTTGAAGAAAATCGGTCCGAATTCGGAAAGAAATTCTGGAAAAATTCGAAGAAAAGATTAGATTTTCTGGAAAAAATCTGATGAAATTCTTGGCCGCTGACGCCTTTGATATTGACACACAACACAGAACAAATCCCCAACTCAGAAACAATTCTCTTTTAATGCGCTATTTATGGATGATTCTAATTTCAAACGTCCTAATGATTTACCCTGTTGTTATCATATTGTGATTAATAGTAGAAGAATGTGCACGAGTATGTTAAAGCTATCAACACTAGCTTGAATTATTATATGTTGCATTTATATTAAAACAATTCAAAAACTGTATATGCGAATTTTATAAAAAAACACTTTGTTTTTCGACAACAATCGAACAAAAATATCCCTTAGAAAATCGATTAGAAATCGGAACGAATTCGGAACGAGATTCTTATGGTTCTTCAGAAAATGTGCAGAGATTCTTAAAAAAAAGTTTTAGAAAATCGGTACAATTTCTAGAAAAATATTAGAGAAATCGACAAATATCTAAAAAATATTCAGAAAATTTCGAAAAAAAATCGGAAATCAGAGCCCTCGGAAAAAATTGTTGGCTGGGATAGAACAGATTAGAAAGAAACAAATGTATGTAAGAAAAGCATGACACAATTACCAAGGTAGATGCGTCAGCTTAGTCAAAATAGACTGGGAATTCGCCAGGAAAAATCAAAACAAATACTCATACGTCAAACCAAATCAAAACAAAAACCATATGATTCAGTTATTCTGCGTTTTGATTGGTTTAATAAATTTGCAGCTACATTCATATGGCAAGGCGAATTGTTTTGTTTTTCGCTTTGTTTACAAATGTTGACATTTTACATTACCAAACAAGTGAGCAAAGGCTATAGTCGGGACGGGGCCGACCATGTGTTACCCTACCCCACTACCCCTGTGCATAAGCTTTTCACTGGTAAACATTTCTTTTAGGGAATATAATCCGAATACCACGAATGCCTCTTTCTCTCGGGACCCCCATAAGCAACCAAAATTTCGTGACAATCCGATCAAAATTGCGACCTGTAGCGTGATTGCAAAAAATGGAAGTATTGGATGCATTGTGGTATCTCCCTTGTTTGGTCACCTTCGCAACCTACTTTACACCAATTTAAAGGTAATATTTTCTTCTTCTATTGACAGGCTTTGCCGTTGGAATACCCCTACTAGAAGCCGATATTTTCACAAAGAATAAAACTTTGAATTTGTGTGAATTCTGTGTGGCCCGCATCTACCCCCAAAATCTCGTCACTATCAGATCAAAATTCCAACCGGTAGCGTGTTTACAAAAAATGAAATAAAATGGATATATTACTGACTTTTGCGATATCTCAGTTGTTTGCCCATCTACGCCAACATACTTTGTATCAATATAAACGAGATCTTTTCTTCTACCATTGGCGGGCTTTCTTTTTGGAATACTCCTACCAGAAGCGGAGATATTCGCTTTTTGCTTATCAGACTCCTGAATATTATCCGACCATCACCAAACTTAATAGGCTTCTTCCTCCATGGAACTCGCATCAACTCCCAAAAAATTCGTGACCATCCGATCAAAACTGCGACCTGTAGCGTGATTACAAAAAAAATCGAAAAATGGGATGCATTACCGACTATTGCGATATCTCTGTTGTTTGACCACCTACGACAGCCTACTATACATCGTTGTAAAGATGAAATTTTCTACTTTCCTTGCCAGGTTTTGCTTTTGATATACCTCTTAAAAAACAGAGCTATTGGCTTTGAAATAAAACGTTGACCTTTTTTCCAAATAAGTTATTGCCCATTTCGACCCCTGAATATTATCAGACCATCATCAAAATCAAAAGGCTTCTTCCTCTGTGGGACCCCCATTAACTCCCAAAATTTAGTGACGATCCGATCGAAATTGCGACCAGTATCGCGATTTTGAAAAAAATTGAAAAATGGGATGTATTACCGACTATTGCTATATCTCCGTTATTTGGCCACCTACGCCAACCCGCTTTGAATCATTGTAAAGGTGGGATATTCTTCTTTCAGAGTCAGGCTTTGCTTGTGGAACATCCCCAACCAAAGCTGTGATATTCGCCATTATAACTCAAATCGCAAAAATAAAAAGATGGGTTGTATTAGCGACTATTGCGATTTCTTGTTTGTTTGACCTCCTACCAACCCACTATACATCGTTGTAAAGGTGATAATTTCTCCTTTCATTAGCAGGTTTTGCTTTTGATATACCCATTATATATGCGGAGATATTAGCTTTGAAACATAACGTCGACTTTTTCCCCAAATAAATTTTTTGCCCATTCCGACCCCTGAATATTATCCGACCATCATAGGCTTCTTCCCCTTCGGGACCCTCATCAACACCCAAAATTTGGTGACAATCCGACCAAAATTGCGACCTGTAGCGTGATTACAAAGTTTAGATGGACAAACGGACGGACTGACCGACGGACACACATAGCCAGATCGACTCAGCTCGTCGAGACATTCATTTTGGTATATATAAGTATGGGTCTACGAACATTATTTCGATGCGTTACAAACCAACTTATAATACCCTCCCCACATAGTGGTGTAGGGTATAAAAAGTTGTTTTGTTGTAGCAGTTTGGCGATGCATCTATCTTGGTAATTGTGCCATGTAAGAAAAGCCAAACAAAAGAAGTATACATGAAAAAACATTAGCGAGTGTAGGTTTAATCTTCATCAGAATAAAATTCTAAGTTACTATAACCATGAAGCGAACGATAACTCTCGAACGGATGAACCGATTCGGTTCAAATTTTGGCTTTTGTAATATTTTGCCCATACTTAGTTTAAGTTCGAAGATGGGCTATATCGGTCCACTCCTTCCGGTACCTCCCCCACAAAAATTCAAAAATGTTCGGAAAATGTGTGCGCACGATTACTCTTGAAGGGAGTAATCGATTTGGTCCATACTTTGCACATTATGAAATTTCTACCAGACTTAGATGAGGTACCACTACGGACTCAATCGGTCCACTCTTTCGGGTACCTTCCACACAAAATTTATGAAAAATTCAGTTTAGGACCAGCTCTCGAATTGCATTGATTTTTGTTGTAACAACTTGTATTCACTGCCCTTCATACGACGGTATAAATTTCATCAGGGGCAAGTCCATACTTCTTGAGAAAATAGCCTGAAAGGTTAAAAAAAAACCTCTGTGGACCGCAAGATAACTCTCGAACGGATCTGCCGAATCGGTCCAAAATTTGGCCTTCGTAATGTTTTATGCAAACTTAGTTTAAGTTCGAAGATAAACCATATTGGTCTACTCCTTCAGGTACCTCCCCCACAAAAGTTCAAAAATGTTCGGAAAAATTGTTCGCACGGTAACTCTTGAAGGGAGTGACCGATTTGGCAATTCCTTCAAATTCCTCCTCCGTAACACTTTTGAACTTTAATCCTAATCCACATTTTTGTCGGTAAGTTAAAATGTCCAAAAAGTGCCACAAAATTCTGAAAATACCCTAAATACATTAGTTCTGTCCGTAGGTGAAAGTTTCAATTCACATACGCTGAGGGTATATCTCTGTCGGCAAAGCAGACTGATACTTTTTTACTTGTTAAGGTTTCAGCCACATTATTTAGTCTCCGTTGGAGCTTTTGGATCCATCGCAAGCTACAAATGGATCGCGGCAAACATGATGTATCTGCGATCCATGAAGTCTGCAATCTCTCTGGCTTTGTAGCGGGTGCGTTTGTAATTGAATTGCAAGATTGATTAAATTTCGGGATGCTGCAACATGTGATTAAGGCACTGCTATGGATACTGCTGTGATGTCTGTCAGGCTACATCACCGATGTTAATGCGTTCGGGATAGTTTACAGACCGATTTGTGATTAAAATCTCTAGTGCATACGTATAGTGTGTACAGGACATAAAAAGAGCACGTGAGTATCCAGTAGTAATAATTCGGAAGCCTAATAATAAGGGTATACCATGTGCAGGTGTATGTGTTAGTGACGATACCCCATTTTATACAAATATCCCCACAAATGCCCGCGAAATAACAAGGGAGACTTCTCTCATATCAATAGGTGTGTTCGTTTACTCAACAATTTGTACAAGTTCAGTAACTTCTTGTAATCGGATAAGGTCTTTTGCATTGTACTGTAGAGTAAACGAACAACATCCAGTAACCATTTGTACAAATTTTGAGTAAACGAACACACATAATGATTGGTGCAACACGAAATTTCACTTTTTAAAATTATTTTCTGTGTGGAAAATTCCGAGGGAAATATTCATGATTGCACTGATTACCTCAATGATATGACCCTACTTTTTATAGCCGAACACGAACGGAGTGTCTTATGACACCACTTGTACACTTGTTACCAACATTAAAATGGGCGGTATTTTACCACCGTTGAAAATTTGATGTTCGCTGGCCTGAGAATGGAACCTGAGGGAGCATACAGAATGCAAGGCGGAGTGTTTACCATAGTACCACAATAGCAACCCATGACATTTTATTGAACCAGAGAAAAGCCACTAACCTACATTTGAACTTTTTTTGAGTGATTACTTTCCAAATTTCAAAATAAAACACAGATTAAAAATTTATTTTTGTTATTAATTATTTTTATGTGTATTTTCTTTATGATTCAATATAATATTGTATAATTTGGTTGCATTCGTCACTTATTTATCGATTTCTTTTTAACTGATATATTGCGTATGTATTTATGTTTTCTTATTAATTTTTCTCTTCATCGATTGATGGCATCTTCTCTGCTGCGGTATTTTTTTAAGAGGGGGTAACTAATTTAGGGGGTTAATTTTTTTCTGACTTACATATTTTCGTTTTTACTTTTCTAAGTTTATATCATCACTAAGTTGTTGTTGTTACATATCGCAATTAGATTTTTTTGTTTTGTTTTAAATTTATACGTGATACCAAATGTATTTGTTGTTGTTTTCTTTTTCTGATGCATTTATTTTATGTATGTATATTTTTTACAATTAAAAAAAGATTATTGTTATTTTTTTATAATGAAGACTTTTTTCTACACAGACAAAAAATATTTGTTGATATTTTATTTTAATATTGTTTGTTTTTGTTATTTGTTTTAGGAAACATAAAGTGTTGTTGTGTAATAATGTAGCCATAATGTGATTTAAAACTAAAAAATAAGCTTTAATTATAACACAAAATCTATATATATTATAGTTATTATTATATTTACAGTCATATATTTATTAAATATAAATTATAATACATTTGTTTATGCTATTGTTTTTTCATGTATACGTCTTTTAACAATTGGTTTGTCTTTTTACGTACTGAACTTTACTGAACATTTTTTCTTCAGTAAAGTTTTGACAATTGTATAATTGAAATGTTGCTAAACATTACTGAAGAAACAATGTTCAGTAAAGTTCAGTACGTAAAAGGACAAACCTAATATCGGTTTTGTTTTTGATGAAATAAAAAATTGTTTTGCTATTTTTAAAATATATTTTCAATGTCGACTTATCATTACTAAATATTATATTGTGTATTTTTTGTTAATCATTATAAAATGTATTTTTGTTGCGAAATATATGTTTTTGTTCTATTTTCAGTTTTATTGTGCTGCACTGTTATATTTTGAGTTAATTTGTCGATCATTTGTAAAAAAACATATTCGATTTTCTTCATTGATTTACAGATTTTCCAAGAAATTAGCAGGTTATAAGCGAATATTGCAATAACAAATCATTACTGTAGGACAAAAATATTAATTACAAAATTAAAACTAAATTAAAAGTAACCTAAAAATTATTAAAAATGTTTAATAATAAAAATTGAAATAACCAGTAAGGAAAGGATCAAAGTCGGACGGGCCGACTATATAATATCCTGCACCACCACGATTTTAGTATACTTTAGCGAGATTTTTTCTAAACCAAATTGCGTTACATTTTCCAAATTTTATCAAAATGTCTATCCAATTTCGTGTTTGGTACATCAAATGCATGAAATCGGCCGTATATATGGGAGCTATATCCAAATCTGAACCGATTTCCATATAATTTGGCAATTTTTTTTCAAAATTCCGACACAAATAGCAATAGACAAGCTCTGGATTGGAACTCATAGAGCCAACGAAATCCTGGCAGGTCTCAAAATGCATGGATCCGTGTGGTAAAGAAGAAATTTTTCTCTCGTAATCATACTTGGAACCAAGCAAAAATCTTAGCTAATGATCGACAAAGATGGAGAGAATTTGTAGACGGCCTATGTTCCTCGTGAACTTTTAGGCCCATACCGATATACGTCCAGGGCGTGTCTGGTGAAAAAAGTAGAACACATGTATTCTTATGAGAACTACCGAAATACGTCGAGCGTATACTTTTTGTAAGTTGAACAAATTCAACTATGACAGAACGTTTTGTATGCATGTATGTGTTTTGTATTTTGAAAACAAAAGCCCAACAAAACCTCTGAAATCCAATTAATTGCAAAGGAAAATTATTTATTTTACGAATGAAAATATTTAAATAAGTTTTGGTCGCGGATTTGGTGTTTTAAATGTGATTTTGTACTCAATGTATTTGGGTAATACGGACGCTCAGAGAGCGTTGTTGTGGTAGAAAAGTGAAATGTATGTGTACGTCCCGACGTTATTTAGGTTTAGCAGTTATATAATTTACAAGTTTATTTTAAACTCTGTAACTTTTAAAAAGGAAAGTTTTGAAGGTTTTCGACGCTGGCGAATACCCTCAGTGTAATGCTGGGTTACATTTCCTGAGTTTGTCAACCATAAAAAACTTCTCTACAAGTGATTTCATAACACTCGCCGTTCGGACTCGGGGTTAAAAAGTAGGTCACATATCATTGAGCCAATATGAATCGACGAGCATCATCGATATGAGATAAGTCTCCCTTGTCCCTTCGGGTATGTCATGGGGACATATGTCAGATTTGTTACAAACTTTTTAGACAAAGCCAACATATAACCAACCAATTTTCGATGAAATCATTCCAAAACTTTATTATATTTCTCCAATTGCGCTGAACGCACGAAATTAGAGAAGTCTGTCATAATTCTCCTCATCTTCATATACAGACCACTCGACTTCATAATTTCTAAATGCACTACATTCCTTAGCCATATGAGAGCAAATTCAGAGCATTTGACTATCAATGTCTCACAGAAGTGCCTAACCCATCTGATGTTCGGGTAGGTTATATTACGTTTAAAGATGTGTAGCTACTCCAAAATAGAATTCAAGTTGAGTGTACTTCCAAGATGTTATACGTTTTCCAAGCTTGTACTGTCTAAAAAGGGTGACATAATAGATGATCAATTGTTTATAACTCGTCTTCATATTCACATCGCAGCTAAGTTATTCTGAATGCAAATTCCCCGTGAGTTTATTCACAGTGCCGTTTCAACTTAAAGGAGAAAGTGATAAAACTCACTGGGAAATTACCTTCAGAAGCATGGTAGAACAATATGAGGTAACAGCAATATCCAGCTGACTGGACTGGGATGTAATGTTAGTGTTAAATTCCTTACGACATTGTATATATTTGTTTCTATTTTCCATGTATATTAGGGATATTTTTTGAGGAACAAATATATCATTCCGAAAAAACTATTTCCCAAAGACTATTTCATAAAGACTTCTTCATATCGAGGACATGTAACCTCATCCAAGTCCGAACGAAGTGCCGCATACTAAAACACCACTTACAGAGGCGCTACAACATTTGTTAATAAGTCTGTCTGGTAACTTTCCCAGCAAGAACTTTCTCAGAGAGTAAGGGGTTTTTATTGTCTTTTGCTAGAAAATTTTAAAAAGTAAACAGACACCTTCCCAGCAAGCAATCAGCTGACTTGCCAAAACAGTACAATTTGTCCGCCAACAAAGGAAGCAAACACGTTGTATTTTATTAAAAATAAAGAAGAAAATTGAACAAAAAAGTATTTTTCCACTTTACAAATTTGTTCTCCATAAAACAATACAATTAGACTATGTTATTTCCACAATAAAATTGTTTTTATACCCTCAGCCTTTAGGCTAAGGAGGGTATATACACTTTGATACGATGAAAATGTGCCTCATCGAAATAATGGTTTTAGACCCCAAGTATGTTTGGACGAAATGTGTTTCAGACAATTTGGAGTCGATCTAGCCATGTCCGTCCGTCTGTCTGTCCGTCTGTCTGTCCTGCTGGCTGGAGCGCACGATAACTCTCGAACGGATGAACCGATTCGGTTCAAATTTTGGCTTTCGTAATATTTTGCCCAAACTTAGTTTAAGTTCGAAGATGAGCAACATCGGTCCACTCCTTCCGGTACCTCCCCCACAAAAGTTCGAAAATGTTCGGAAAATTTGTGCGTGAGATAACTCTTGAAGGGAGTAACCGATTTGGTCCATACTTTGCACATAGTGAAACGTCTACCAGACTTAGATAAGGTTCCAATATGGACTCAATGGTTCCACTCCTTCGGGTACCTCCCACACAAAATTTCGGACAAATTCAGTTTAGCGACTGCTCTCGAATCGCTTTGATTTTTGTTGTAGCAACTTGTATTCACTGCCCCCTATACGACGGTACAAGTTTCATCAGGGGCAAGTCCAAACTTCCTGAGAAAATAACCTGAAAGTTGCAAAAATCCCTTTGACACCGTGTGTAATGGGTAGAGCGCAAGATAACTCTCGAACGAATCTGTCGACTCGGTCCAAAATTTGGCCTTCGTAATATATTGTCCAAACTTAGTTTAGGTTCGAAGATAAGTTATATCGTTCCACTCCTTCCGGTACCTCCCCCACAAAAGTTCAAAAATGTTCGGAAAACTTGTGCCCACGATACCTCAGGAGGAGAGTATCCGATTTGGTCCATACTTTCAACATCGTAATATTTCTGCAAGACATAGATCAGGTTCGAATATGTACTCCATATGTCAACTCCATCGGGTACCTCCCGCACAAAATTTAAAAAAAAATTCAGTTTTCGGCCTTCTCTCGAATTACTTTGATCTCTGTTGTAACAAATTGCATTCGCTGCTGCCATTACGACGGTACAAGTTTTTTAGGGCGTAAATCCATTCATCCTGAAAAAATAGCCCGAAAGTTATAAAAACCCCTATGGACGATAACTCTCGATCGGATCAGCCGATTTGGTCCAAAATTTGGCTTCCGTAATATTTTTCCAAGCTTTGTTTAATTTCGAAGATGGGCACTATCGGTGCGCACCTTCTGTTTGAAGATCCTTTGGAAATGTACAGCCGGTACAACCAGTATTACACACAGGCTGAGGGTATATCTCTGTCGGCAAAGCCGACTGATAATTTTTCACTTGTTAATGTTCACAAACATAAAAAAAAAACTAAAAACAGCTGATTGATTGTTTTCAGGAAGAAGAAGAGCTTGCAAGTGCTTGCTAGAAGAAATTTGTCCAGCAAGAATTTGCAAGCTCTCAGTGAAAGAACTGTCAAAATGTCTCTCTCGAATCGCTCTCTTTTGCTGGTTTTTTGTGTTAACAGACGACTTCCAGCAACAATTGGCACAAATTGTTACAAATTTTAGGGTAACCAGACACAGCTAATATGTGCGATATTTTGTTAAATTAAAAAAAAAATAAAGACCTGATAAGCATGTACCTTTTTATTTCAAAAACAAAAGACTAATGCCGGGCATACACTATGGGCATGCACGACAGCATTTGTAATAGTATTAGTAAATTTTGAAGTTTTTGTCAATGTATTTGGGAGTAGATTTGGCAGGATTGAAATCAAAATAGTTTCGATTTTGTAAATGAACCCCTTTCAATCCGATGAATTTTGTTTATTTTCCAAGTAACCAACAAATAATTTTTGAAAAAAACAAATATTATTTGTGAGGAAATTAAAAATTTGGAAAACTTCAACACAAAATCAAGTTCTGGAGGAAAATTCATCATTTTTTGCAATATGGATTGAAGGAATGCCACACACTATTCAATCACACACGTACACAAGGGTTCATTTGGCAGTGCAGTTTGGCAGTATAGTGTATGCCCCGCATAAAACAGTTTCTCCTTCTCCCAAACATTTTTGAAAGAATTATATATTCATTGAGTGGAATGATATTGAAACATTCAGATTGAAAATGTAACGAATTTTCAAACAAACAGAAAACAGCGAATGCCACGCGCAAGGGTGTTTGTAAAAACAAATTCCAACAACAATCACTCACAGGCAACTGTGATGATGTTTTTCAACTTACAGAACTCGATGAGTTCTTAGTTGATACGTGCTGATAGTTGTTTGCAAATATGTTTGTTCTGATGTTTTGGAAAAGCCGAAAAGTGAGTGTGATTCTCATTTATTTGAGAATACTAGACACTTAAAGCGTTCGGATTTTCGCTATAAAAGGCATAATTTCAAAAAGCTGAAAAGCGTTCGGATTTTCGCTATAAAAGGCATAATTTCAAAAAGCTGAAAGGCCAATTGATAATTCCCTTCGCCGGGATGAAATCATGATATTGGTAGCGATCAGTAAAATTTTGCAACACTGTCAGTTCGTTTTGAAAAACATTACTCTCTGTAATAGAGGGTAATAAATGAAGTTAAGCCATTGGGGGAATACACCAGCTTAAGCAATCAGTTTTCAAAATATTTAAAGAAATGTGAAAAAATATTAGTTTTTTTAAATTCCAATAATTTATAGACATTTCCTTCTTTTGTTTACATATACAGGTGACACTAACATTACAAACAAACAAAATTCTATGTGGTTGTTGTTGAGTTGTATTTGTTGTAGTATTTACTTTACCTTGATTGCTCTACCATGCTTCAGAATAACCCCTAATACCTCCTGTCATAACGCAGAGAGCTGATTTCCTTATATATATTTTTCTGAGAGTTTTTTTTGTATAAACACGACCAAGTGTTCTGACGCTTTGCACCTTGGTACATTGTGACAAAAAGGTACTAGACATCGCCGGTGCTACGATTGTCGACAGATAGCTACATATATCTAGAGAGCTCGTTGTTGTTGAACCAAAGCAAATTTTGTCGTTTGTATATACTTTTTAGGGATTCAACCTGGACTAGCTGCGTCACTAAAGAATCAGGAGACTGGTGAGTGGGTTTTGCTGGTCAGTTTAACAAATGCATACACGCTGCCTTTAATATCAGTTAGGGAGGCCAATACGAATTGAGGCGCCTGCATCTCCCGGATCCTAATTGGGCAAAAACCACTAGTTTGTCATGACAGCTAGCGTTCTTATGCTGCAATGAATGCACCCCATCCACTCCTCGTTTTCGAGTACGGCTTTCACACTGCTTGCGCAACTAATTCAGTGTATATGTTATCAAAGCCTGTATGCACCTTTCGACCTCTCTCTATGTCATAAAGACCTCTCCTAACGTGTCTGAGTAGAGGAAACCCGTCTACTATATTATGAGAGGTACATAGGTAGTGCATCGACAACATTTTACATTTGTGCTGATGGACCATCCTCATGAAGACGGTCCACTGGTGTCATTACGAGCAGAGTACGTAAAAATACTTTAAATAAAATTTCCAATCGTTTCGTTTCGTATTTTCCATAGGAACAATACAAAACGAAACATAACCCTCGTTGGCCGAGCTCGCTGTTTAGTTTCGTTTTGTTTACATTCGTTAGTAGGAACAAAACGAAAAGCGAAAAGTACTCAACTCCACAAGAGTTGATAGAAAACGGAATAGTACTAAGCACATATGAATAAATTAAAAACGTTTGGTGGTTGATAAAATTCACTGTGGTATGCTGATGCTAACTTATAGGGTTGTTAAGCACCCTGTAGGAACCCTGTAGGAAGTGTGGGGTCATGTGGTGACATGTCGCCACTTTGTCCACTAATATGGTGACAAAGTCAACACTTTGTCACCAGGTTGTCAACTATTGACACCTTTACCTTAAAAAGAAGAAGCATTGTGTATATTGACAGATGATAGCCCAACGAAGCATCCTTTTTTAATTTTCTTAATTGTTTGGCGTAAAATGATTTTTGCGGTTGGTGAAAAAAGTGTTTTTGTAAAAATCAATAAAATATCGTGAAAACTTAAGGCATATAATTTCAATAACAAGTATGAGCAAAAGAAAATATAAAAGACATGTGAAAAATAAACAATTCTATAGCAAAGTACGAATTCTGAGGCGACTAACAACGTTTATGGTGAAATTTCGACAATTAGACATTATGTGGAACCTTTAGAGAAGATTGTGGAGCCTGATGTATATATTGTCCCGTCTCGCTGGAAATGCTGAATGCAACTAAACATAATAATTACAATGTTGAAGAATTATTTGACAAAAATCGATTGTGAGATTTTTCCAATGTTATACAGCTGTAATAGGCAAGAAAATTTAAGGACATATTTTTTATTTAAGTTTATACATGTTTATTCTTTTCAATTCCTAGATGTTATATCAACATTCAGCGAATCGCCTGATAAAACGTTAAGTGCAACAGAAGAAGAACTATTTTAAGCAGACAAGTCATTGGTTCGACTTGGCCAAGAAAATAAAACGAAAACGTTTTTTATTATTTATATGTTAAAATGTTTAAGCAGCCTTGAAAACATTGTCTTTATTTACTAATTTTTACTTATGTGGAATCTTTGGCTTAGCCATTTAAAAAGATAAAAATACTGTAATACGCAATTTGTACATTTTTAGCATTTTCAATATTATTTGTTTTATTCTTTAATAAAATATAGTATTTAAACAAATGTGTAGCTTCATCTTCTTATTAAACGTACTATATAGCTGTTTTATCTATGAAAAGTTCCAAATAAGCTAAAAAATTTAGTATTGAAAATCTGGTACTATTGACTCACTACCTCCAATGTCTATACTGACTCACTACCTCCATTGTCTATACTGACTTACTACCTCTAATGTCTATACTGACTTACTACCACCAATGTCTATACTGACTCACTACCTCCAATGTCAACACATGGTTCCTCAGGAACTACTGACTTATTATTGACATACTAGTTCCATTGTCTGTACTGACTTTCGAATGACACGTTCATACAAAATGTCTTTAGGAAATTACATTAGTTGTCTACAGTTTGTCAGTAGTACTTTTGACAATGTCAGTAGTAAGTCAGTATAGATTCACTATTGACATTTCCTACAGGGTCAGTATAGATTCACTATTGACATTTCCTACAGGGCAATCACATGTGTGTGTGTTTCTGAGTGCCCTGTAGGGACTGTGGCCGATTTAAAGCTAACATAAAGCTAGTTTTTTTAAACATAAGTGGCATTTTATCGATAATTTTGCCTTATGCCAACTGACTAATTTTACAAGGCGATGAGCGCCTGAGTAGTCAGTATTGTCCAACGCCAGATAACGTTTCGACTGATAATAAACTAACTTTTTTTTTGCCAATTTTTAGTCAGTTTAAAACATAATGTGAAAAAAAATAATTTTTGTTTCTGTGTGTTTTTTACTTTTGAATTTTCATATTCTCTCTCTCCCTCTCTTTGTCTCTCTCTTTTTTTGTTAGAGAGAAGAAGGGGCAAATTTGTATATTTCCTTTGTGTTCCTTTTTAATTCCAGAATAATATGAGTAATATGTACCAATATGTTCAGTCCATCAACACTGTATTCTATAACTGGATGCTGCATTTATACGAAGAATATTAAGAAAAAGCAAGTGCGAATTATTTATACATTTGTGCCTTATTTCTTCGACAAACACAAATACTTTGCAGACGGTACATGTTTCTGTTTTCAGAGTGGTTAATCTCTAGATAACTTTTCGACTAACTTTATATTGGTCGAAAAGTTATCTAGACATGGACAATTGCCGAAATTTTTTTCTGTTCAAAGTGGTTCATCTCTAGATAATTTTTTAGCCAGTTTTTAGTCAGTTTAAAAATTATCGATCTATTATCAATCATTTTATCAACTGGTTAATAAAAGTCCGACAGGGTGTGTCATTGACAATACGCACGGCAAACGTTTCCCAAAAACACTTGTCGTTTCGGTGGTGAATGAAACAACTCGGCAAAGCATAGCCGAAGTTACATTTCAGCAATCGTACTGTTTCCATCTTTTTACGTTGAAAAGTTTGTGTTTTTGTTGTGAGAATGAAACGATTCAGAGAAGCTGAAAAGTTTGTGGCTTTGTGTGATCGGTACGGGAATCGTTTTGTTTCTTTCCGTTCATTGATTACGAGGCACCCTGTTGCACTCCTCATGTGTCACATTCTGCCAGGTTTTAATATCTACCATTGCGTATCGCAAACCTTTACATACCACACTGGCGCCGTATTGCTTACCGCAGACCGGTTTGTTACTTTATGAGATGTCAAAAACTTTTCTTTGTCAACAACCCAAGTACTGCCGGCCTACGGCTTGAGAATCTAATTTCTATATATGATCTTGTCGTCTTGTATGTCTTGTTCAAAGTGTTATCGAACGTTACCCCAAGATATTTGAGATTATTCTGAACAAAATTGCACATGAGTTTTGTCTTTCCGCCGTTTCAACTTAAGCGAGAAAGTGAAAATCTCACGGGGAATTTCCGTTCAGAATAACCCCAAATATCCTGTGGTAGTTACTGGTCTGAGTCAGGATGCCATCGAACAATATGTTCAGGGGCAGACTCATTTCTGCCGTCCAGGTGGTGAACAGTGTGGCAATGGATTTAGCGGCAGATATTTTCATATTGCTCAGATCGAAGAACTCTACTAATTCATCGACAATAGGACTCGACGCCAAGAACGTAAAATCATCGGCATACAGTACCATCTTTATACCGTCTGGAGGCTACGGAATTTTAGAAAGGTACAGGTTAAACAGTTCGGAGACATCACCACGCCTTGAGAAACTCCAAACCACAAACAACTGGTGTCCACACAAATAGTTGATTATCCAATGTTTAAAAGCACTGCCAGAGCGAAGTTTCTACAGCATGCTCGAATAGCTATGGAATACCTTTGGGATCTTGATATTTCAGTCATTCAGACTATATGTGTCATTCATATACACATTGTGTCTGCTGTACGGGTTGGTATATCAAACTATTTAATTGCTCCGCAACATCCTTCCACACTCAAATACCAAAAACGTAAATAGTCGGGAATGTTCTGAAACACACTTCACTTCTCACTTCACGCCACAAGCATTTCGTTCACCCCATTTACTCCTATTTATACCCTACACCACTATGTGGTAAGGGGTATTATGTGTTAGTGCATTTGTATGTAACATACAAAAGGAAGCGAGATAGACCCATAGTTCCTTCTAGGGATATACATAGAATCACTTTCTGAGTCGATTTATGCATGTCCGTCCGTCCGTCCGTTCGCAACATACAGGTCGCATTTGTTGACCGATTTCGCTGAAAATTGGGGACTACAACTTTTTTAGCCATATGAAGAACGCTATTCCTTTTGGGGAAAATCGGTTCAGATTTGGATATAGCTCCCATATACTTTTTCGTCCGATTTCACGTATTTGCTGCACCAAACACGCTATATACGTCCGATTTTGATGAAATTTTGAATGTGTGACTGAATTCGGTCTAGAAATAAGTGTGCCAAATTATATCGAAATCGGTTCCGATTTGGATATAGCTCCCATATATATGTTCGCCCGATTTCACGTATTTGCTGCACCAAACACGCTATATACGTCCGATTTCGATGAAATTTGGAATGTGTGACTGAATTCAGTCTAGAAATAAATGAGCTAAATTATATCGAAATCGGTTCAGATTTGGATATAGCTCCCAAATATATGTTCGCCCGATTTCACACATTTGCTGCACCAAACACGCTATATACGTCCGATTTTGATGAAATTTGGAATGTTTGACTGAATTCGGTCTAGAAATAAGTGTGCCAAATTATATCGAAATCGGTTCCGATTTGGATATAGCTCCCATATACTTTTTCGTCCGATTTCACGTATTTTCTATACCAAACACACTATATATTTCCGATTTCAATGAAATTTGGAATGTGTGACCGAATTCAGTCTAGAAATAAATGTGCCAAATTATATCGAAATCGGTTCAGATTTGGATATAGCACCCATATATATTCTCGGCCGATTTCGTGTATTTTCTGCTCCAAACACGATATATAAGTCCGATTTCAATGATATTTGGAATGTGTGACTGAATTCGGTCTGAAAATAAATGTGCCAAATTATATCAAAATCGGTTAAGATCTGGATATAGCTCCGATTTATATTTTACATATTCACAGTGGTGTAGGGTATCATATAGTCGGCCCCGCCGGACTTTGATCCTTTCCTTACTGGTTTTTTTTTTGCAAATTTCTTTAAGCTAAGATTCATTAGAGCATTTAAAAAGAAGAGTACACCCTCGTCCGTCCATAAAATGCTTGATGCATGAAGTGAGAGGTGAAGTGTGTCTCAGAACTACCCGAATATTAAACAAATTCACTTAAAATAAATGAAAATGTTACTTATGTTTCAAGTTTTCGTTTTTATTCACCTGTAAACATTCACGGCGACAGCTAATTTGTTGTCGCCAGAAACTGAACTATGGGGCGACAGATTTTGACGGTGTCAGGCGACTGTTGCCATCCGTAATGTAAAAATTGCAACTGGTAACGCGACTCGACGCTTGTCGCAATACGGAATAGACCCATTAACCCATTCATCCAGTTGTATGATTGTCTTGGTGGAGATATTTTAAGACCTAATGCCTAAATTAGATAAGAAAATATATCTAAAAATGTATTCAATCGGGCGGTCATCAAAATGCCGAAAATTGGGAAGTACCGTTATATGGGGGCTATACCAAAACATGAGACTATGTTGACATTTGAAATTTTGACTGTGTTGTTTGGCGAGTCTACTATGAGCTGAATACAAGGTTTAATTGCGGTATAACCGGTTTAAGGAAGACCGAAAAAAGCACCACAAGTTCGGTCAAATGTGAATGTTTTGTTCACTGCTTTCTTCGACTGTATTGACGTGGTCATAATGAATTCTCACCCTAAGGTCGTATGGTCAATAAGTAATACTACCTTGAAGTTGTGCGCTGTTTGCTCGATGCAAATCGTCAGAAACGCACAGAATTGTGGAAAAACCAATCAAGGATTTTGTGCCATACATCGATGCTTGTGAGTTTTTGTCCAAAAATACCGTATTCGCTGGACTTGCCCCCCGCTGAATTTTTCCTCTTCCCAAAACTGAAGACACCAACGAAAGGAAATCATTTTGCTACTAGAAAAATCGAAACAAGAGCTATACCAAATAGCGCGTTTCAGAAGTGTTTTAAGGATTGGAAAAAACCCTTGCATAATTTAAATTTGACCAGGTTATAACGGTTATTTTTTGATCAGACCTCGTATCTGTAAACGATTTTATATAAAGAAATGAAAAAAATAAAACATTCTGTATTTTTGTTTTAAAATATGTGTATTATATTTTTAAAAGTAGGATTTATATTAACATTTAAATTTTGTTTAAAACTTATAAATAACTAAAAAAACGATACAAAAGTATTTATTTATATGTATGTATATTTGTGGAGAAAGTTAGTGTAGCATTTTTTAAAAGAAACGGAAAATAAATAAAATTAAAAAACATACATTACCAAACAATACAAATAAACACTTTAAAAGGAATTCATCGCAGTAAGTAGGAGAGAGGTGGTGAGAGTGAAAGACAAGCTGCCAGAATATGTTAAAAGTAATTGATGATATATGTTTTTTATTTATATATAGTTTAATTATATTTTATGTTCTTTTTTAAGTTTTGTGAATCTTACAACTTAAATACTGGTACTGTATATGTATAGTAAAAATGTGTGTGTGTAGTTATTGTTGTTGTTGATATATTAATAATTATAATAACTATGGTAATAATGCAACTATATTAAATATATTATTAATTATTATATTTTATATATATATTTATATGTATGTATATACTGTGTGTATTGATGTGCTTATGATGCATTGTTTGTGTTTTGTTTTCTTAGATGAATTCAGTTGTTGTTGTGGCTTTTAAAAATAATATTTATATTGTGTTCTCTTTTTTGTTTGATACACATTTTTTGTTCCTGTGTGTATTTTTTATATTAAGAATGTAAGTTTTTGTGTTTTTTTCTGTGTAACTAAAAACTAAGTACAACAAATACAAATATTTATAAATTACAAAGTACATGTTTTATATGTTTAGTTTTATTTTTTCTTTTTTTAGTTTTGGGATTAATTTCTTATACTTCTTTTAATACGAGTTTTGTTTTGTTCTCAAGCTTTTCCTTTTAAAAGAAAAACTGTTATTTTGTTTAATTTTTTCTTATGTAAATTTGCGGTTTTTTAGGGTTTTATTAAATATATATTATTTATAAAAAGAAAATACTGTTTAGTTAATTTTATTTTTTCATATTTTACTTTTGCGAAAAAATACAAAAAATTAATACAAAATAGTTGTGTAGTAGTTAGTGTTGTAAAATGTAATTCCTTAAAAAAACTTAAAACAAAATAATTTAAGTTTAAAATAAAAATAAAATACATGTATATTTTTGTTGTTGTAATGAGTATACTTTTTAAACTGAAATAAATTTCAGTATATATTTTTATATTAAAAAATAGTAGAAAAATTCAAATGTATGCTGCTGCTTTGTTCTATCGTTTTTTGCTGGCTTTTTTGTACGCTATTTATGTTTCCATTTTAATATAGTTGCGATTTATAAAAACTGTGTGAAGAAGTTGTTTTCAATTTTTCTATAAAGACCAAAGGTAATGAGATGGGGAATTTTTTGGATATTTTAACAAATTGCCGTTTCATTAAACTTTAAAAGAGATTATACGAAGCTTCGAGAAGTAAGAATAAAAGAGGATAGCCAAGTTTTTTCAATGTCCAGTAAAGGGTTCGATTAGAAGAGCTTAAATTAACTCAGGAAAATGCAATTCCAAAGAGATGGTGAAAATTTCATCCCTAGGAATATTTCACACCGAAAAATTGATGAAAGTGTGTGTCACGCTAATCCCAGCAAAATTTTCAATGCGAAATAAGGGAATCTACTTCTCTACTTCCATCTTCTTTTTACAATAGCGTGACACACATTTTCACCAATTCTTTGGAATGATATTCTTACCAGTTCCTTGAAGTAATTTGAAAGAAAATATTATTAAAATACAAGCTGGACTTTTATTCTTTAATTAAATTCTCATTAAAACACATGCAAAAAATAAATAAATATATCCAAAATGTCCCTTCCCTTATCTCATGATTCTTATACATAAAATCCGAAAACACCAAATAAAATAGATCTACTAATGACCAAGTAATCTACCAAACTTTGTAATCTTTACACAGGAGCTCTATTCTCATAACTCGAATAATAAAAATGTCCTAAAATCTCTTTTTGCATTTGTTAAAATCCAAATATCCTTCTTTTCTTTAGCCGTTGTTGGTTTTTTTTTCTGTTTTATATGTGTGTTGTTTGTGTGTTTTATGACATAATTTTAAATACATATTTCATGTTCAAGCATTTGTTTTATATCATTAATAATGTTTGAATTGTTTGAATAGCTTTTAAAAATCTGTTGGGAAGAAATTTTTTGGGTTGTGTGGTTGGTGTGTGTGTGTGATTTTCTTTTCATGTTTTATTTCATATTTTTTGCTTCCACTTGTAATTTAATTTTAATAACTATATTTATGTCTCTATATATATAATATGATAAATTAGTTTACTTATCTGTGTTGTTGTTGTTTTTTGTTGTAAACAAAACAAAAAATAAAATGTTTCACATTTCATTGTTACATTATTATTATTGTGTAGAGGGTATTCAGCGTCTGCTATTGTTGCCATTTGTTTGTTCTGTTTTTTTTTTCACTTATTCACTATTATATTTGAGTTGTTGTTGTGGCTGTTGTTGCTGCTGCTGTGTTTGTTGTTGGATTTGTTGTGTTGGTCCTGCTGCTGGCACTGATGCAGCAACAGTATGCTGCTGTTGCAATTGATATCATGAATGTTTGTCAGTCAATTCAGCCCAACGCATTTCAAAGAATTTACGCATACCATGACCGGCTTTACCCACTGGCGAATCATCTTCATTGAACATTTCACAATTATCGAATATTTGCCGCACATCAACACAAAAATCTTCACGACTTTTATAACTGAAAGGAGGAAAGAATGAAAATTAAAATGAGTATTTCTCTTGTAGAAGTTTGCAGGATTCTTCGCTTACCTTAATTCTTGTAGTCTTTTCTTTATAGTTGACAAATCCATAGGATTTTTAATGATTTTACGATAAGTAGGAAATTGTTTGGTATTTACTGGCAATAAAAATGGCCATGAATCTTCATGGAGCTGAAAGGAAAATAAAGACAAAGGTTAATTAAGGATATCTATAGGTAAACGAAAAACAACATAAAGAAGGAGTTATGTAATGTAAATTTTTTTATTATTTGGTCTCTTCCAGAACTGCAAGAAACTACTAATTTTTACTATTTTTTTCCGATAACATAAAGGAAAAACTGTTATCGTAGTAAAAAATAGTAGATTCTTGCAGGTTCTGGAACAGAGCAATTGTTAAGTACATTTTACGTGTAATATTCAAACATATGTTAAGTCTAAAAATAATCAATGAAGTGAATTAATACTGTGTCAACCTTTCTATATCCTCAGCCTTTATGCTAACGAGGGTATATGCACTTTCATTAGCCGATAACCTTAGAAGCTAATG
Source organism: Musca autumnalis (assembly GCF_047663935.1). Classification (NCBI taxonomy): domain Eukaryota; kingdom Metazoa; phylum Arthropoda; class Insecta; order Diptera; family Muscidae; genus Musca; species Musca autumnalis. The sequence goes on from NW_027412088.1 coordinate 76,605,462, forward strand.
CTATTTTTACCCTACACCACCTTGTGGTAAGGGGTATTATGTCTTTGTGCATTAGTTTGTAACATGAAAAAGGTAAAGATATAGACCCATAGTTCCTTTTAGGGATATACATAGAATCTCTTTCTGAGTCGATTTACGCATGTCCGTCTGTCCATGTATTTTTGTAAAAAAACAAGTACAGGTCGCATTTGTTGTCCGATTCGCATGAAAATTGGGAAAGATAGTTTTTTTGGCCAAAGGACGAACGCTATTTATTTTGGTAAAAATCGGTTCAGATTGGGATATAGCCCCCTATATGTATTTTCGCCCGATTTAAGGCATTTGGTGCACGAAACACTATATATATGTTCGATTTCAATGAAATTTGGAATGTGCGACGGAATTTAGCCTAGAAATGAGTGTGCCAAATTATATAGAAATCGGTTCAGATTTGGATATAGCCCCCGTACACATTTTCGCCCGATTTAAGAAATTTGGTACACGAAACACGCTATATATGTCCGATTTCAATTAAATTTTGAATGTGCGACGGTATTTAGTCTAGAAATAAGTGTGCCAAATTATATAGAAATCGGTTCAAATTTGGAAATAGCTCCCATATATATTCTCGGCCGATTTTAGGTATTTGATGCACGAAACGCGCTATATATGTCCGATTTCAATAAAATTTGGAGTGTTTGCCGGGATTTGGCCTAGAAATAAGTGTGCCAAATTATATCGAAGTCGGTTCAGATTTGGATATAGCCCCCATATATATTTTCGACCGATTTGAGGTATTTGATGGACGAAACGCGCTATATATGTCCGATTTTGATGAAATTTGGACTATGTGACGGAATATTGTCTACAAATAAATGTGAAAAATTATATCGAAATCTGTTCTGATTTGGATTTAGCTCCCATATAGTTTTTACATATTCACAGTGGTGTAGGGTATTATATAGTCGGCCCCGCCCGACTTTGATCCTTTCCTTACTGGGTTTTAAATAATTTTACTGTAATTTTCTATTATAATATATATTTGAAATAAATAAATAAAAATACACTTTCATAGGGGCAAAATGTGCCTCATCGAAATAATGGTTTTAGACCCCAAGTATGTTTGGGCGAAATCCGTTTCAGACAATTTGGAGTTGATTTAGCCATGTCCGTTCGTCTGTCTGTCTGGCTGGAGTGCACGATAACTCTCGAACGGATCAACCTATTCGGTCCAAAATTTGGCTTTCGTAATATTATATATCGGCCCACTCCTTCCGATACCTCCCCCACAAAAGTTCGAAAATGTTTGGAAAAATTGTGCGCACCACAATTCTTGAAGGGAGTAACCGGTTTGGTCAATATTTTGTACATCGTGAAATTTCTACCAGACTTAGATGAGGTTCCAATATGGACTCAATCGGTCCATTCCTTCGGGTACATCCCACACAAAATTTCGGAGAGGTTCAGTTTAGGACCTGCTCTCGAATTGCTTTGATTTTTGTTGTAACAACTTGTATTCACTGGCCCCATACGACGGTACAAGTTTTATCAGGTGCAAGTCCATACTTCCTGAGAAAATAGCCTGAAAAACCCCTATTACACCGTGTATAGTGCTTTGAGCACCAGATAATTCTCACTCCTTTAGGTACCTCCCCCACCACAGTTAACAAATGTTCAGAAAAATTGTGCGCACGATAACTCTTGATGGGAGTGACCGATTTGGTCCATACTTTACACATCCTAATATATCTACCAGATATAGATCAGGTACGAATATGGACTATATTTGTCCACTTCTTCGGGTACCTCCCACACAAACTTTCGGATATGTTCACTTTAAGGCCTGCTATCCAATCACTTTGATTTTTGTTTGGTGTCACATAGAAACGAACTGTAACCAAGGGCAGGGACGACATCCCGGAACTAGACAACATAAACGACAGTCTCAACATATACAGTTATGTACTCCTCAATCTTACAGAGGAAAACGTTCCCTAACTCTCGGGGAGGAGAGCATACCGGACGACATTTTATTTTTATTTTATTTTATTTTATTAATCAACTTTACAATAATTCGAAGCCATCAGGCCAATTAAAATGAATTACATTATATTACATATTTGTATGTCATCACTACTCAGTGTGCATATGAAATAATCCTATTTAGTTATTTAAATTGAATCCTTACATGTAAACAATAAATGGAATACATTATGCAAAGCGCAGATATGTCACTACTCCAAATAAAATTTGGGATAATTTATCATTGAAAGAAGAGAATGAAGACATGGATTCCAACTCCGGTCATGATACTGCACACCAATGCGTTGAATAGATCGCTGAATCAACCAGCAGACTGGGTACTGCAAACCATTACTTCTAAGGCAGAAAGCGTTGGAGGAGGACAGTGGCAAGGGAGAAATAACCATCAATATGATGGATCATTTACTGATATCGCAGACCTCCAAAAATGTCAAGGCAGTGAAGCAGTGAAGAATAAGGATACTCCTTCGTTGAAGGCGGCTAAGTCACAGCTTTCAAAAAAGGCTGAGAAAAAGCCAACGAGGGAAAAAGATTTCCAAATTCTCCGGAACGCTTTCACATGACTTCTAATCTGTCTCAATTCCAATGCCTCGCAAACGGGTGATGGAACTGTGATTGTGAAGAGGATGATATCTTCCCAGGAACATCCCATGAAAAAATACAATCGAACTTCTCTATAACGAACGTCCCTATAATGAATAATTCTTTATAACGAATTGTTTTATTGACCAAATATTCGTATATGAATTTCATCACAAAATCTATTTATAACCAAGTTTCTCCATAACGTATTAATTGTTCATGCCCATTAGTTAAATTTCTCATCCTATCTTCTTATATTTACTCTAATTAAAATTAATACAAAAAAACTTACCTCCATTTCCCCCAAAACAGTCTTACAAACTGCCAACTCCTTCATTAATTTCTTTGTGGCATGCTTTTCTTTCTTTTCTTGTTTCATTTTCTCCTTAGCCTCTTGTACTGCATGTATGTTTAGGGGTGGTGGTGGACCCAAGGCTGTTGTTGTGCTACCACCAACACCAACCATAGGTGGTGTTAAAGCTGCTGGAGAAGTGGCCGGGGCGGGTGCATTTAGTTGTGGCGAATGTTGTTGAAATTGTTGCATGGTTGCATTAAAATGCATTGCCGGCTGCTGCGGCTGGCCTTGGGTGGGTGTTGAGGAACGCGGCGATGTTAGGGAATGTTGTGGTGATGTTGTTGAACACATTAAAGAAGAAGTAGCTGTTGCCGCTGTAGTCATGGATGTGGGTGGTAAGGTGGCTGTCGATAATACTGGCATATTTATAGAAATGGGCAATTGGCTGGGTATAATGGGCATTGGTTGACTGCTAACCGGGGGCATTTGTTGAGGTGTCGATGGACCACTGACCCCCAAACCCATTGAGGTCGGTGGTGGTGGTTGTATTAGCGATGTACCCACAATTGTCGAATTCATTGAATATGGTGGTAAATGATTGTTTGTTTGATTTACACCACCCACCATGCCCGCTGCTGTACCAGCCAAATTGGCAAACAGTGAGGGGGACATGGCCTGAGGTTGTGGCGGTAACAACGAGGATGTTGACATACTATTAAAAAGTTGCTGTTGTTGCTGAGAAGGCATTGTCATGGGCATAGACATGGGAGTTTGTGGCGTTGTTGAGTTTTGTACAGCCGCCATTGCCGAAATATTACCACCAAGCAATTGCTGATGTTGGGCCGATAATAAAAGACCATGATTACCAGCCGATGTGTTGACATTGGATGTATTTACACCACTGCCATCCATGCTGCTGTTATCGTTGTATTCATTGTGTGTGTTGGCGGCGGCAATGGTGTTATGCGGACTTAATGCCCCTTGACGATTGCTAACTTGATTTTGGAAGCGCGTTGTATCTATGGAATTATTGTGGTGATCGTCAAAGGAGGTGGAAGCCACTGAATGGGCCGGACTAAATTAAAATTGGGAATAATAAAATTAATTTTTTTTCTTTACTCTTCTATTTGCCCCTTGCAATAGTTCCTTACCTTAATGGTGGTGGCAAGGAAGTCATTGATTCATCGTGTGAGGAATTGTGCAAATTATGATGATCCGCAGATGTATTCAATTGCTCACAACTGGACGATGTATTGTGATGTTTGTCTTTGCGTTTTGACAGCGAGGTGGATGATGAATCACGATCACGGCGAGGTTTGCTGCTAGAGGAACGTTTTTTCGGTGGTGGTGCCTTTGAAACGCAACCATGACAATACCATTTGCCACGAGGCACTTTCAACAATGGAGGAATGTAACAATCGGCATGATAAGCACGCGGACACAAATCACAATAGATCATCTTGCCAACGGGCGGTAAACGATGGCCACCACAGACAATGCATTTACGTTCATTGGTGGCCTTGTTGACACATTCAAAGCAATACCTTTAAAGTACAAAAAAGAGAGAGGGAGAAGGAAAAAGTTTAGTATCGTTACTTTTTTCTAAACAATTATCAAAAAACTAAAGAGTTACATTTTTGAAATTTTAGTGTTGGATTGGTGCTCTTTTTTTGAGGAGGTGGATATGACAAACATGTTTTCTTAGTGGTGGGTGGTGGGAGAAGAGTTCATTAAGAAATGGTAAGTAGCAGCGAACAAGTATTAACAAGAATTTAAGACGGACAATAAGTAAAACTTCGTTCATTATGATTATGAGATGATAATAGAAATTAAAGAGATCGTTGGAATCATTTTCATTCCGTTGCTGCTCATCATCTAACTAGCCAACCAACCAACGAAAAACTTCAGACCAAAAAAAAAAAACTAAATAACATAACAAAATCATAATTCGCTTTAATAGTACTTACCAATCACCTTCCGGTATATTTTCCATTTTGGGCTTGAAACAATAGGTGTGATAACCTTTATCACAGCCATCACACAGCAATAGCTTATCCTCATTCTCGCCAGATGTGCAGAACTGGCAATTCTGTAAGGAATTCGAATATGTGGAAGATTTTGTAGATGTGGTTCTTTTACGGCTTCTACCTAATTTTTTAGTATTTGTTGTTGTTGTTTTTGTGTTGGATTTCGATAGGTTTGAAAGAGGGGAATTATAGGAATCGTTTGTGTGTATTGTTGTGGTGTTGTTTGTGTTAGGAGGATTTGTTGTTTTTGGTGAACATGTTTTGGCTGTTAAATTTTTGGAATTATCTTTTGACTTCTTGGAAGCCAATTTCTTTTTGTTAGGAGTTGTTTCATCAACAAAAGGACTAGAATCAAGGGATGACATGGATTCATCCTCATTGGAGGTTAAATCATTATTTGAGGATTCTGGGGGATTGACTAAGGACGATGAGGAAGAATTTATTTCTTCCTGGGGAATATGGATGGATGGATTGAGGATACTGGAAATGGGGGAAGAAGAATTGGAAGTTGTTGTTGAACTGGCTGCCTTTAAGGCATTTTTAAAACGTTGTTTGGGGGTTTGATAGGTTAGATTGATTTTTATTGTTGTTCCAGCAGTTGTTGTTGTTTCACACACTCTCAATGAATTCTCCTCAGCAGCAGTGGTCCGAGAAGCATCATTTGAACATTCGTCATTTTTTGTCATTGTGGTCGTGGTGGCATTTGTTGGATTCTCGAACAATTGCTTTATACTGATATTAGCAGTGTCTTCCAAATTCTCTTGATCTTTGTTTTTCGATTTCTTTTTCTTGGAATGTTTGTGTTTATGCTGCTTGCCGTTACCACCAATGTTCTCATCATCATGTTTGTGGGAATTTTTCTTAGCTTTGGATTTCTTTTCCTTTTTGGATTTCTTGGATGATTTGTCTGATTTTTTCATGTCTTCTTTCTGTACGTGGTGGTGGATGGGTGGACAATGTTGATTTCATTGGCATATCAGTGGTAAAGGTGATTGCGGTTGAGTAGTGGTGATGTTGGTTATGGTTTTGGTTTGAGGTGAAGAAGAACGAATAAGCCAAAATTGTAAACAATCAACAACAACATTTAGGATTTTTGTTTAAGGATGGGGGGATAGGGAAAAGTGGATATTTACATTTGTTGTAAGTTTGAATTATTATTTAATACCATTCACCCAAAAACGAAATTGGTCAAAATCAAAAATATATTACATCATTACAATAGAAGTTATGGTGGTGGGGTGGTGTTTTGTGTGAAGGAAGGTGGGGAATAAGAAATTTAAGGATATACAATGACAATGATTATGCGGTGGTATATGATGTAGATGATGTGGGCGGTGTTGTGGTTACAAATAATGTAATGTGTAAATTAGTTATATAAATTTAATTCCAAAAACAAAAAATTCATTCACCATTTTTTTTTTTTCAAAATATAAAATTAATTAACAAAACATTATGGTTATTTTAATAGTTATAAAAGCACACATGTCATGTTATACACGTAATAAATAACCGAACCGAAAATTATGCAAAAATATTAAAGATTTTTTGTTCAAGCAACATTTTAATTTTATTAACAGAAGTGCGCAGTAATTGGACAACAACAAATATTTATTTTTGTATTATTAGAAAAAGAAAAAAATCGAAAAAGTTTTTTAGAAAATTAGATTTTTAATGATATTTTTGATTTTCTTTACTTCTTAATTTCGGTGAATTAAAAAGTAAAGGAAACAGCAACAACAACTACTACTTTAATGTACAGCAAAAGAAGAAAAATGATTACAATTTGTTCTTTGCAAGGATAAGTCTCAATCTCTCCTAGGAATTTTGATCAATAATAACAATTTAGAACATCATTTATTGTTGTAAACCTTTTTGGCGAAAACTAGTGTTCCCGCTTGTGTATGCGCAAAATCTTTGAAGTATGAACATTGGATGATGAATAAAGACAATTGTGATAAGAGATGGGGAATTAATTGTTTAAGAGCAGTATTGGAAATGCAGAGAGGCTACATAGCAGGATACGCCCAAGGACACTCTTATCCGACGAACAAAACACTGTAAAGCTCCGAAAGAGAAAGCGAACTTCCTGGCTTCTAATTATTCGAGTAAAACAAGCCATACTTGGTACAGGAGAATATCCCGATTCTATAACTTCGAACACGACAACGGTGAAAATTGCTGTGGTATCTTCTGCAGAAACTGCGGATTCTGAAATGACATCATGGTTTCTATACAAGATGAAAATGGCTTTGGAGACTGCAAGAACTCTTCGTTTTATACGAAAATTACTAGAAATCTATACCCAGACGATTAATTTCTGCTATTCCAAGATTGATATCTGTGGATGGTCCGCAAACTATACAGCAAGCTATTTATACATTTTATGCATAGAGTATAATCAAGAACTTTACCCGTTCTTGGGAAGGAGACACATTTAAACATTACTCAACTTTTACCTCAAAAGATTAGACTGTAAGTCCAACGATTTCGGAACTGAAAACTAATCTTGGCAAGTGAATTGCTAGAGATACGTATTTTCTTGTGGTTGCTTGGACTACACAATTTTCCCTGTCTAGTCTGACAAAGATATCAGTGACCAATGGTCCAGATATGGTCCCGTTTGTATACAAAGTGTAAACAAGTTGTCTGGATTAAGCCATTAAACCGAGTTGGCAACATCAAACGAAGGTGAGGTAATGACTTCAGTATACCTTCTCTTAAAATTCGGTGTATTGAGAAAGAAGGACATGTGAAAACCTGGATGTTTTATAACCTTATATGTGAGATAGGGTTGAATCTTCGTTTGGTGAAGCGCTTTTAAAGGATTCCGCTCCCTGACCCGGAGATAGTCATCAGTCCAAAAACTGCATTGACTACACCGAAGTCAGTCAAGTTGGGAAAATCGGTGGTCTCAAGCTATCCCGATCAGGGTCGCCCATTTTGATTCCATCCAGAAGACAACCTCCTCTTCAAAACATGCGTGCGTGAAGAGAAGAGAGTGAGGTCGAGCAGTCAACCGGCTTCGTACACAAAGGATGCCACTCGCCAGACAGTCAACTTGAGAAGGCCGCCAAAGGTAGCTCGGGCCAAAACTACCAAAACTTCCTGGTGATAAGCCAAGTGAGCCGCAAAGACCTACGAGGATGATCGCCGCAGATGACCTTTTAGTTGCAATCATTGGTAAGTCTTACCCTGAAGGGGGATCAGTGATGATCATTGGTTTCTGGTGGAAAGTCTTCTGAGGAAGGTCATAACTTCTGACGAGGTGGGCTGTAGGAAGACCGGGTTCTGAGGGCAACTGTTTTCAAGGTCGTCAAGGTCATTAATCGGCAGGCAATAAATGGCACTGACGAACTTTGGAATGGCAGCAAGTTGGCCACCTTCCAGATTCAGATGTGGGAGTTAAAGCTAATCCGAAAGCAGAACAGATGTCGATTGTTGGAAGTTAGTGAACTCCTTCCAAGAAGGGGGCGGGGGTGGCTTCGGTACTGCGTCCATGAGTCACAGTGAAGAACGTAGGCAGCATGGCCTCAGCGTTACACTCAATCTACGGCTCTCATAAAAGCTGAACGAAAATTGTAGCGTCTTCCATGCCGAGATATTTGTGGTCAGTAAAGCAGCAGATTTAAAAGAAACCTGAAAAGGGACATAGCTGAACAGGTGACTATCTATGTGGATAGCCAAGTGGCCCTTAAAGCACTTAGATCCCACTCAATTAAGTATGCAACGGTCTTGGATTGCAGGAAAGCTTTGGAAGCGCTAAAATCAATCGCAACATCGAAGGAAATGCAATAGCGGATAAACTCGCGCGTTGTGGATCTGAGTCAACCGATACTGAAATGGACAGCCAAATCAAGCCACCCTCGTGCCATTTCATGCGGCAGTTGGAACAAATATATCGGGACAATGATGGTCAGATATGGCACAACGAACCCGGTTGTAGAGAGAAGTGCTCTTTTTCGGACCACAGGGCGATACACTTTCAAGAGGGAAGTTGACAATCAAGTTGAAGATCTCACAAATAAGCCCTTCAAAACATAAAAATTAAAGTTCTCCGTGATTGCTATGAAACGTCTTGCCCATTTACTTATCCAGGTAGGAGAGCTCAACCAGTTTGGTTGTTGTTGTTGTAGCAACATGAAACCTACGTAAAAGCATAGGCTTGATGCTGGGTTGGCAGCCGCTGGCCGAAACACTATGGTTTCGGGTCAATCCGGTACGTTAGAACCTGCTGCCGTGGGTTTGCCAGTTTGGTGGAATATAGATCTGTGAAAACTCAGGAATGTTAGCATGCAAAAACCTGACACAAGGCAAAGTTAAAACAGTATCACCACATCCTAGTGACTTCAATCTGGAATGTAATTACAGACAAATCCCTCAAGTCAACATAAGAGGATAATTTCTCGTTGATTTCTTACAGATAACTATGTTCAAAGTAAAGTTAAAAGGAAAATAATGGGTGTCGGTGCCGGTATAATATAAAATTTTGTTGGCCGCATTGTCCCTGTCAACCTGCCCTGCACTCGAAATTATGTGATGATGGTTATTAATCTGAGCTTTAATCAGTCCATTCGATATCCAATACCCAGCAAAATTAAATGGAAGTGATTCCATGTGAAATCATGATTTCACTGGTTCTTTTGCATGAGTGCGAAAGGAGTCGTGAAAGATCCCATCTTTTTCATCGAATTTTCATGAGTGCAATTGAAGTCGTGAAAGGTCCGATCTTTTTCATCGAATTTTCATGAGTGCAATCGAAGTCATGAAAGATCCGATCTTTTTCATCGAATTTTCATGAGTGCAATTGAAGTCGTGAAAGATCCGATCTTTGTCACAATATTATCATGAGTTCAAATAAATTGATAAGTAACCGCACAATAAATTATCAAATACTCATATACCCGAATAATTGTGTACTTGCAAAAGTAATTGTTAAAATGAAAATAAAAGTCAGATGAAAGTGGTCGATAGTGGCAAAATTTATATATTTTAATTAAAAATACAATGTAAATTGATATAAAACAAAAGAAAAATATATTTTGTGTTTGGAAACCTGTTTCGTTTTGTGGATATTAAAAAGAAGTATGAAAAAGACCCGGTCTATAAACCACGAGCTTCCCCAGCCGACCAACACCGATATAGTAAAACATATCGAGCTGCAATTATTGGGTTGGTTGGGCCATGTTAACAGGATGGATAAAGATGCCACCGGCATATGAATACGAGCCATTTGACGTTATGCGACCCGAGGGAACAAAACTCCAATGGAAAGATCACGATATCACAAGCATGGCATGCAAAGTGAGAGAAGCAAAGTAGGAGATCGGTAAAATAAGTATAAAAGAGACCATAACGTGGTAACTATTACAGGATAAGCTTTTTCTTTTGAAATAAAATAACAGAATTCAAATTTATACTAGATTTCCCAAACGATGAGCTTGGTTCAGAGATTGACACATAATTTATCGAATATTGGAAAAACGGAACCCCCAAGTTGAAAGAAGTATCTTGCAGCCATCGGAAGAGATAAATATGATATTGCAGATTAATATAATATATAATTTTGAAAATTACATACAAAATAAAGAAAAATAACATCTGGAGATACAAATTATCTGCGCATTGTATTCTTATTAATTCAACAAATTACATAATTGTATTGCGAATTTTATTTCTGATTGGCAAAAATCCGGATCCAAAGCATTGGTGCAAGAAGCCATGACGATGAACTGGTGCAAGAAGCCATGACAATGAACTGGTGCAAGAAGCCATGACAATGAACTGGTGCAAAATGTCATGACGATGAACTGGTGCAAGAAGCCATGACAATGAACTGGTGCAAAATGTCATGACGATGAACTGGTGCAAGAAGCCATGACAATGAACTGGTGCAAGAAGCCATGACAATGAACCGATGCAAGATGCTATGACAATGAACTGGTGCAAAATGCCATGACAATGAACTGGTGCAAAATGTCATGACAATGAACTGGTGCAAAATGCCGTGACAATGAACTGGTGCAAAATGTCATGACAATGAACTGGTGCAAAATGCCGTGACAATGAACTGGTGCAAAATGCCGTGACAATGAACTGGTGCAAAATGTCATGACAATGAACTGGTGCAAAATGCCATGACAATGAACAGGTGAAATCAGGTGTCACTCCCTTGTAAATTTCATCGGTGATTCACCTAAATTTGCACCTATGACAAGTCAATTGCACCTATGATTCAACTCATGATCTGTCATCGAACATTTTGCTGGGTACCTATCTGACGTACGATCAGTAGTCGGTCACGAAGACCTTTAATATCGTATTTTATAAAGGGTCTTCGCATCATGACCAAGGCATAGGGGGTTATTCTGAATGAAAACTCCCCGTTAGTTTTGTCTCTCTGTAATTTAAATTTAAAGGAGAAAGTGAGAAAACTCACCGGAAATTTTGATTCAGAATAACCCCAAATACTTTTCGATTCGAACGTCAGACCCATTATAGGTATGGGGAGTAGTTTTCGCTAGAGCCTTTTGGGAATTCATTTAAAAAAATTCTAAATAGTAGTCATAATTAAATCAATTTAAACTTATCATTCCAAGATCTTTTGTTCTGAGAATTATACCTTGCAAAGCAATGAAAAAATGAAAACATGCAAACAAACGAAAAGATATACAAATTATAAATTATACTAAAAAATTAGAAATCACAGCCAAAATCGTCGATTATGAAAGAAAAGGCGTTAAATTTTTTAGTCATGATAAATAAATAAATAAATAAATAAACAAAACAATACATGAATGAGATGAACTACCAAAAACAACATATAAACAAATTATAAGATCACAGAATAAATGTATAAAATTATAACAATAGATTAACAAAAACAACAACAATGATACAAAATGTGTGCTCTTCTGTGTATAGTGGGTGGAGGTATGTGTGTGTTAATTATTTTTCTTATATTGGCCAGATTTTTGTAAACAATTAAAATGTCATTTATATAGTTAACATACAGAAGAATAGAAGAAACAACTGACTGATGATTTGTTTGATATACATTAACAACACTTACCGCTTTCATAATGCTCTTATCCCAGGCTACACAAGATTCAAGAACATACAAAGCCATAGCCAATTGGGCAGTGGTATGTGAACGCGAAACAGCATCACGCCATGATACCAAACCTTTGGGTATATTTTCAACTTTTTCATCTTTTTCACTATCACAATTGCTTGACGGTGAATCACCACCGGAATTATTCTCATTGTGCGTTTGCGTTGAATTCTGGGCCTCGGAATTACTGCTACTGGCTGCAGCTGCTGCTGCATTATTTGCAGCCAATGCCATGGCACGTTCATTAAACGCCGATGGATTGAAAGCTTGCTGTTGTTGTTGCTGTTGGGCAGCAGCCTGTTGTTGTTGCATTTGTTGATAATACGCTGCCGCATTTGCCGAATTCTGGGTTTGGGTATTTTGTTGATTTTGAGCAATGGCAGCCAAATGGGCATCACCTGTATGTGCGCCGAGTGGTGGTTTTAAATAGCGTCGCTCAATATTGGCCTCCAGGTCTATAATACGTTCCCTTATCATGGGTATAATGCTAACAAAGTCTTCTTCAGTTATGTCAGCATCACTTTCCAAATTTAGTTCAGATTCTATACGTGGTGGTAGAACCCAATTTTTCAATTGCATCGAAGCAGAAGCAATTTTATCTTCTAATGCCTCCAATTGTTCCAGCAAAGCCATTTCCACACGTTTGGCAATTTTCGGAGTCCAATCATTGGGTTTATCAGGCAACACAAATGGTGGATCATTTTCCCTCACCTCTCCCATTGGATAGGGTAGACCCAATGGTATTTCTTGGCTTATGAAACGGGTTAAATTCTCTTTCAACTCTTTCTCCCTAAGACCAGACGAATTCAATGAGTTAATGACCTGTTGCAATAATTCCATGGTATCAATTTTCCACCAATTGTAGCGTAGATCGTATGGAACGAAGCTATTTTTCACTTTTTTGGGAAACCCCTCACGTTTGATTTCCTCTAACTTTTGCGACTCCTCCATTGTCATTTGCAGGGGTGTGGGCACATCATATTGGATAAAATTGCTAATATTTGTCAATGACATATTGTGCATGTTCTGCAACGATGTTTGTAGGGCTTCATCGAGTTTTATTTCCAATTTGGGTTTTATGTCATAGATATCGCCGCCTCCACCTCCTCCATCATTTGCTTCGTCCTTGGGAAAAGGAAAAAATTTCGTTTCCATTTCATTTTTGACCACAGATTTCTTATTGTCCACATTTTCATCGGCCGCCTCCTCGTCATCGCAGTCCATATTGTCGCTTTCACCACATTCAGTTTTCATTTGATGATGACGAGGAGTCTCCAAGGAGTTTTTTGAATTTTGTAACTTTTCTTCGAATTCTTTTAGTTTCTTGTCTATTTCGTCCTGATCCAAACCGGACAGAGAGACAATGCATTCTTGCGTTAATTTGGAGAGATCGGCTTTGCAATCATCCATGGTAACGGTGAAATATTGGACATTATTGGGCAAATCCCAAGGATGGCCCTGCATCTGGTACGACGAACTGCATGTTATGTTTGAGTACATCTTCTGGAATTCTTTGAGATTGGTGGCATTTTGAGGTTCGGTTGTTGTTAATGGCACTTCACGATTAACAATGGAAAACCATTTGTCTTGTGGCTCTGGTGGTTGCATTAATGGCTTGATATCTGTTGGACCTGATGAGGAGACAATTATGCAGTCATCTTCTTTTTTGTCATCGATCTTCATGGGCTCTGGTTTAATGGTGTTTGTGGTGGTATTGAGTGTTGCAGCAGCAGAAGGAGCCGAATTGGTGCTGTTCATCAACATTGTATTATTTGCATCTGATTTATCACAGTTTGTCGTTAAAGAATTCTGAGAAAGATTTTGGGTGGCAGCAACGGCGGCTGGCAGCTTGACATCATTTTCGAAATCTTCTTTCATTGGTTGTGATGTCATATTGTTTAAGGGATTACTGGTGCTGTTTGGAAGGGGAGAAGGATTGGTATTGGTTGGTATTGCACTCGTTAGAGGCGGTGGTGGTAGCAGACCAGCAGCATCGGGTTTCTCCACTTTAGCTGTGCCATTGTTGTCAATTTGTATAGCTTGGGGTTTTATGGCCACATCATAATCATCATCGTCGTCATCACGCAAATCAACAATCTCTGGTTCTACGCGATTAGTTTCAACACAATCGTCATCCGAGTCCTCAGCATTATTTTCAGTGGTTGTATTTGTGTTGGTAGTGGCTGTCTCAGCAGCAGCATTCGTTGTAATGTCGGGGTTTTTCATTTCCACATCATTGTCAAGATTGTTGGTGGTATTTACAATTTCACTACCACTTGCTTCACCATCCACTGTTGTTACTGACCCTTTGGTTTGGTCAGTTTCTTCATGGTGACTTTCCTCTGTCGCCGGTTGATTGAGCTTTCTTTCCTCGGCCTCTTGTTCCAATATTTGTTGATATTGGAATATGTCATTCTGAGCTGATTCCAATGCTTCAATGAATATACCCCCAGCCTTAGGTAAGCGCCAATAACGTCTCCAAAAACGATCCTGACCAAAGCAGGTTGCTCTCAGTTGATTTGTTGATTTCTCCAGAACTTCTTTACAATTCAAAGAAGCCCTTATGATTTTGTCCAATTTCTTTTGTAATTCATCGGCCGATAAACGATTATCTTCATCTTCTTCAGCATTTGTCATTTCGGATTCAATATCAGACATGTCTTCATCCATGCCACCATCGGTACAGGCATCATCTCCGCCAACTTTTTTGGCGGTTAACAAAGCGTTGATATCTCCCGCCGCAGAACCACCATTGTGATATGAGGTAGAAGACAAATCATCCAATTTGGCCATTTTGGTGGGTGTAATGTCTGATGATGATAGACCCATTAATTTGGAATCATCCAAAGCACCGGGCAGGTTTGTTATATCCTTATCTAGCTGATGTTTTTGCGGTGAATCACCATCAACATCCATGCTTTCAATTTTGTTGCTATTGGCATTGTTGTTTTGTTCTCCGAGAGCTGTTTCAGGGTTTGCTGTTGGATCTGATGGGGCAATTGATGGATTTTCAGTGTCCGTTGGCTTATTCAAAGAACCAACACCGCCTTCGGTATTCTCTTTTTCTTGGCGTTCAGCATCCAATTTTTGCTGGGCAGCCATAGCCTGCATGGCAGATTCCCTTTCGGCCTGTAGTTTTTCATAGGCTTCAATGCGTGACTTACGCATGTGCAGGGCCTTGTATTTCCTCACTTTCATATCAGTCATGTACTTCTCCTTGCGCATTTGATTACATGTCTCCAAACTGTTTTCAATTTGCTTCAACACTGCCTTATTCATAAGCAGATCATTGCACAAGTGGGCCAATATTTGAGCCTTTTTAGTGGGATTCAATGCAACGAAAGGACGATCTTTGAGGGCCTGTGATAATTTCCATGTTTCGTTTTCATGCAGCAACTTATAGTATTCGGCATTTTTGCCTGAATGTACAACCGATTCCGAATCGATTTGATGGTGATCGGGTACACGACGTTCGCGTTCGCGATCCATAACCACGCCAAACATTTGTCGTATTTCACCCGTGGCAGTGGCATACAAATAGATACGTAAAATTTCCGCCACATTGGAATTGGTGATATCGGCATTACGTAGGGATTGTCCGAGCAAGGTGGTGTGTCGTCCCGGATTCGGTATGCCGGGATCCTCAATGGCACACACCAACAGGTGGGTCATCACAGACAAGAGTTCTTCTTCGGCATCGGCATTGCTGTCGCTGACCAAAGCATCGTGGAGATTCTGTAGAGTGGGTAGAGATTCCATATCTAAAATGCGAAAATAGAGAGGGATGAAACATTTGTAAAACTGGAAACATTGGTAAGGAAAACAGAGTGAGTTTTGTAACTTACCAAATCCAAGAGTTTCACCGAAATTGTGCAAGAATTCAAAGACCATTAACAAATCAGCCATGGCCTGACCAGGCAAACGATTACCAGCTATACGTTCCAAATCTGGTATTTGATTGTTTTGTATCAACTCCGAGTCCTCTTGGGGTTTCCTAATGAGAAAAATTAAGAAATAACATGAATTAGAATAGATATTGCTTGACAATGATGGAGACACATGGGATTTTCTTCCTCCGTAATAATGAGCCTGTGTCTTTGTAATTCTAACAGCACCTCATCTCACCTTATTTGTGCTAAAATTTCAGCATCACGTTTACGTGCTGCCAAACGTTTTTCACGCATAATCAAACGATCCAAGACCATTTGATGTTTCTTTTTCTCACGTTCTTCAAATTTGCGACGTATCTCCAGCTGACGTATGAGATTCATGTGTTGACGTCTACGTTCACGTTCCATTTCAGCAGCCAATAACATTTCCTTTTGCCTTTGAAGTTCCTATGGAAAACACATTGCATTAGTATTGCAATACATGGGGAAGGGAGTTAAAAAGAAAACAGACAAGAGTGGGAGAGGAAAGATTTGTGAAGTACTACATTCAATTTCAATTAGTGGTAACTACTCTATTCTAAAGAACAAGAATGTTTTTTTTATGAATATCTACAAAGTGTCAAATTGTAGTCAAAGGTTGTTATGTTGTAGGTGTTAAAGATAGCATTATATTTAATTAGGCAATTATTTGTTTGTTTGATATACCTGTTCTTTAGCTAAAATAGCTTCTTGACGTTTCTTTTCCTTTTCCTAAACAAAAAATGTTCAATAAAACATTTAGATTGAATATTATGGATTGTATTTAATTGAAATAAAATTAAGTTTTTTGAATAATGAAGGAAGTATCAAACGAGAACTGAGGATTTAAAATAAAAACTTGAAAGAATTGAAGTAAACTACAAGACGATTTAAATTAAAATTTTGAGTATATTCATTTAAATTAAACATGGTTTAAAGTTCGGGACCCAAAACGAACTTGAAGGGTAGTAAATTAAAAAAAAAACTAAAACTAATTTGAGAATCAGACACAGACAATTTCATAAAGCAGTTTATGGGAGAGATCCGACCAACAACACCATATCCTTTAAAAAGCTGAAAGACATATCGCTCATTTACTCAAAGAGTGACACATCTCCAAAAATCAAGTTTCGAGAAAAACGCGTTTTAAGTTGGCGCTTGAAATTTAACTTCCCAAATTAAAAAGGTTATAAAACAAAAAATTAAGTAACTACTTGGACCATTGTTTATAAAGAGCTAGCCAGATATCAGTGCTAAATTTCTGTGCAAGATCAAGCATGATTTGAATTGTTTTAGTGCTTCATAAACTCAAAAAACTTTTTTGTTGAATTATGTCAAACTTATAGTAAATCAGCTGTAACTCGTTGAGTTTTAGAGACATAAGCGTTAAAATTTGATACAAGATGAAGTAGAAGTCGTAGAAAAAATAGAAATTGCTAACTCAGAAAACGCATTTTTTGAGTTATGTCACTCTTTGAGTAAATGAGCAAAGTGGATGCAATTGAATCTCTATAAAGTAATGTCCGTCAACACAAGTATTTGACAAGAATTAAGAGTTTTTTTTTTTTTTAATTAGGTAAATTTTAATAATCAAAGGCAAAGGTTATTATTTGGTATTCAATACTTCTTGTGCCTTGATGCAAGCAAATTAGGGACTCAAAATGTCACAATACAGCCTAATCACAGATGTGGATTGATTCAGTATACATCGTTTATTAAGCCTGACATATGGTCAGCAGGAAACTTAGCAACTTCTATGGCCCTATGGAAGAAGACCATTTAAGGGCCTTCGATGGGAGTGATAACTTAGTAATAGATTTGAAGTAAGCATTTTTAAGATCTTCAATGGGAACTAGATGTTTTAAAGGTTTTCATGAGAATAATCATTTTTGCAGTTCTACAAATAAGACTTTTTATACCCTCAGCATTTATGCTAACGAGGGTATATACACTTTCATACGGGCAAAATGTGCCTCATCGAAATAATGGTTTTAGGCCCCAAGTATGTTTGGACGAAATGTGTTTCAGACAATTTGGAGTCGATTGAGCAATGTCCGTCCGTCTGTCTGTCTGGCTGGTGCGCACGACAACTCTCGAACGGATGAACCGATTCGGTTCAAGTTTTGGCTTTCGTAATATTTTGCCCAAACTTAGTTTAAGTTCGAATATGGGCTATATCCTTCCGGTACCTTCCCCACAAAAGTTCAAAAATGTTCGGAAAATTTGTGCGCACGATAACTCTTGGAGGAAGTAACCGATTTCGTCCATACTTTGCCCATCGTAAATGTGAACCAGACTTAAATAAGGTTTCAATATAGACTCAATCGGCCCACTCCTTCGGGTACCTCCCACACAAAATTTCGGAAAAGTTCAGTTTAGGGCCATCTCTCGAATCCTTGTGATTTTTGTTTTAACAACTTGTATTCACTGCCCTCCATACGACGGTACAAGTTTCATTAGGGGCAAGTCCATAATTCATGAGAAAATAGCCTGAAAGTTGCAAAAACCCCTATGTTGGAGCGCAAGATAACTCTAGAGCGGATCTGCCGATTCGGTCCAAAATTTGGCCTTAGTAATATTTTGTCCAAACATAGTCTAAGTTTGAATATAAGCCATATCAGTCCACTCCTTCAGGTTGTTTGTTCATACGGTAACTCTTGAAGGGAGTGGCCGAATTGGTCCATACTTTACACATCCTAATATATCTACTAGATATAGATCAGGTTCAAATATGGACTATATTTGTCCAATCCATCCGCTACCTCCCACACAAAATTTAGGATAAGTTCACTTTAAGACCTGCTATCGAATCACTTTGATTTTTGTTGAAGCAACTTGCATTCGCTGCCTCAATTACGATGGTGAACGTTTTTTTCTGGGGCAAGTCCATACTTCTTGAGCAAACATCTTGAAGGATGTAAAAACCTCCTATGGAACCATATGTAGATCAACTTCCATAATGGTCACTGTAATTCCATTCCTTTTAGTATCTCCTTCGCAAAACTTTTGATCTCTAATCCTATTAAACATTTTTGTCGGTTCAAATTCCCAAAATTTTTTTGGAAAAAAAATTGTTTCAATATATACAGGCTGAGGGTATATCTCTGTCGGCAAAGCCGACTGATACTTTTTTACTTGTTTTTAAAGTCTTTAGGGACGAAGACCATTTAAAAGAAAACGTTAATTTAAAAGTGTTCAAAGAGTATTGTATGGGGAAAAAAAGTAAAAGTATTGTATGGGAAGAAGATCTTGTAAAGCACTTTTATTGATAGAAGACCTTTTAAAAGTCTACTTTGGAAAGCTGAAATTTTACAATGCGTAGAAAATTCTCTTAAAGAGTGTCTTTTAAATTTCTATAAGAATATCTTTTTGTGGAGAAGACTTTTTGAACCTCTTCTATGGGAATAAATCCTTTTGAGGTCTTCAATGGTTAAACGACTTTTTAACGGTCTTCTATGGGAACAATGCCTTTGGATGTCTTCTATGGCAAATGACTTTTTAAAGGTCTTCTAAGAAAACAAGTCCTTTTGAGGTCCACAATGGGAAAACGACTTTTTAAACGACTTCCGTGTGTGGAAGACCTATTGACGAACGCCTTTTAAATGTCTTTGATAGGAACAAGACGAGAAGAAGAGCTTTTCACGAAACAACACGTTTTAAAGAGGAAGTCTTTCATGGGAAGATATCCTTTTAAATGTCTTCTATACAAAAATTTTGTATATCTTCAGTCTTTAGACTAATGAAGGTAGTACATACACTTTCATACGGGCAAAATCTGTTCATCGAAATGTGTTTAAACCCCAAGAATGTTTTGATGACATCATTTTCACACAATTTGGAGTCGATTTAGACATGTGCGTCTGTCTATCTGTCTGGCTGACTGATTGAAGGGCACGATAACTCTCGAACGGATCAGCCGATTCGATCTAAAATTTAGCCGTCGTAACATTTTGTCCAAACTTAGTGCATGTTCGAAGATGTGTTATATCGGTCCACCCCTTCGGGTACATCCTCCACAAACGTTCAAAACTTTTCGCTACAATTTTGAGCACGATAACTCTCGAAGGCAGTAATCGATTTGGTACATACTTTGTATATTGTAAAATTTCTACGAGACATAGATGAGGTTCCAATATGGACTCTATCGATCCACTCGCCCGTATGCCTCCCACACAAAATTTCGGAAAAGTGAACTTTAAGACCTGTTCTTAAATAGTTTTGATTTTTTGTAACCACTTGTATTCGCTGCCCCTATTGCGACGGTACACGTTTTGTTCAGGGGTAAGCAGTTGTCCGACAGCTGTAAAAACCCTTACGACACCATGTGTAGTGGCTAGAGCGCGAAGGTATCTGCCAATTCGGTTCAAAATTTGGCCTACGTAATATTTTCCATTCCATTCCTTCAGTCACCTTCTCCGCAACACTTTTAAGTGTTTTATATTTTTATCTGAAGTTCATTTGCCCAAAATGGGCCACAAAATCTGAAAATCTTCTAAATACATAATTGTTGGGGGAAAGAATTTTGGTTGCGTAACCGGTATTCGATTCTATATTGTCCATAGATGAACGTTCCAATTCACAAAGACTGAAGGTATATCCCTGTCGAAAAAGCCGACTGACACTTTTTTACTTGCTGTAGATAGTATTTTTTAAAGAATTTCTATGGAAAGGTTACCATTGAAAGGTTTACGGGAAGAAGACCATTTGAAAATATTTTGCTAAAGAAAACATTTTAAACGTCTTCTATGGGACAAATGCCTCTTAATGCTCCCATATGATAAGATGTCCTCTTAAATATCTTCTATGAGAAGAAGGCCTTCTAGAAAAAGGCATTTTCAGTCAAGTGTTTCAACCCATAGAAGGAAAATAAACAAGGAACATAACCATAGGAACAAATATGTTTTACATTTTGTAAAAACAAGAGCTTTTGAAGTCTCCTTGGGAATTTTTTACAGAGACATAGGGAAATTACATAAATATTTTCCGGGGAAATATATGTCTTCTCGAGATATTGCCCGAATGTAGTGTTCATTCATTCTACTTTTATGTTTTTGAATTAAATTATCCGTAATTGGTCTTTCTTTTCGAACTCATAGGCCTGATTTTTTTTCCTTTTTTTAATGTTTCGTAAAATTTTCGGTGTCTGATTCCAGAGTTATAGAAATTTACCAAGTCAACACACACACACACATAAATGATTCATAATATTTTGCAAAATACCAACCTGTTGCTTCTTGAGTATTTCCTCTTGCTTCAAACGTTCCAACTCTTCCTGTTTTTTCTTGCGGGCCTAAAAGAACAAACATAGAAAAAATATTATTTGTACTTCTCTATCATATCTTCTATCATAGGGTTTCCCGTAAAGACCACTCACCTCAATGGCCTGTTGATTCTTAAGTTCACGTTCGCGTTTCTGCTGTTCCAACTTTTCATTTTTCTCCTGTCTGGCCTTCTCCTTACTACGGGCCATTTCTTCCTTTTGCGCCTTTTTAGCATCACGCAGAGCCTGTTGTTGTTTGGCTATTTGTATGCGTTCCTCGACATTTAATGTCTGGCGTGTAAATATTTTCAAATCTTCCAAACGTTTGGCCACATCTTCATCGGTCATGCGTATGTATTCACCATCATTGGCATAGGGTGGTGGTGCCGGTTGTAAAAATGTGCCCACAATTGCTCGGGCTGAGAAGCTAAAGTTTTCACGCAACAATTTTGAGGGATTCTTCTCCAAATACTAAAGAGAAATGCAAATAAACATATGAATTAAAAATACTGGTCTTCAAATGAGAAGCATACAAAAATCTGCAGTTTATCTTATGAAATTGTTCTCTTTACTACTAAAATTTTTGATCTACAAACAACTCACAGAAAAAACTTGTCCAATGGACTTAAGGGGTACATTACTACCCGGTGCATAATAAGTAACATCGCCCTTGATTTGTCCGGCCTTGGTTAGGCCACGTATTACGGTTTCACGCTTCCAGCCCAAATCCAGTGGTACTCTTAACTCGGTGACATTCAAGAGATTCGGTTCTTCAGTCTCAGATTCAGAAAGTCCCGATTCAGCAGCCACACTTTCCGAATCAGTTGAGACTTCCATTTGAGCATTGGCTTCACTTAAAGCCTGGCGGATTTTTTCCTGCAATTAAAAGAGAACATTAAAAACCTTTCTCTATTTTCTTCCTCTGACCACCAAAAACTCACAATATCAGCTCCTTGCTGCAATAACTGTTGAGTGGCTAACATGGGTTTTATTCCAACTGCCCTTGATTGGGCCAGCAACGATGCTACCGTATTCTTTTTGGGCTTTGACACTCCGCGACCTAAATTCCTAGGTCTTCCTTCCTTAAAATTGGATGGTTGTGAAGATCTATCATTTCCTGTACTGGCCGCCGAAGAATTGCTGCTACTATTACCTCCCAAATTGGAACTATTGGCATTAGCACTGCCACCAGTACCCGAGGAGCCAGTACCACCATTGCCACCACCCAAGGCGGCTGTAATCGAACTCAAACTTTGTAAACTTGAAGCACCAGAATTACCCGAACTTCCAGCACCGCTATTAGCACCTCCAGACAAATCATTACTGGAAGATGACGATTTATCCGGTTTCATGGACAAATTTAGGGGTGCATCAAAATCATCGATTGTTATGGTGGCTCCAATCACATTCTGATTGCTGGCCAGTGTTGCATTTGACACTGAACTGGCAGCTGGTTTTAAACTGAGATTAACGCCCGAACTCAGATCTGTACTACTACCGGTCAAATCGTGTATATCTTTATTTTTATTCGATAAGTTATACGCTCCATTTGAGGTAATAGTAGGTGGCAATTTTATGACCTCAACACGATCTGTGGAAGAGTCGCGGCTGGTACGACCACTGCTTGGTCCGGTCAAATCCAAATGCGGTGTGTTCTGCGATGAACCTCCTGATGTTGAGGAGCCCGGTGTTGCTGTACTATTTGCACCCAATGAACCACTCAAAACGGCCATTTGTGAGGCAGTCAAATTGCCCGGCAAACCGGTGACATTGGAATTGCCGCCCACACCACCAGCACCACTGCCAACGGCGGCTGCAGCATTTTGCTGTTGCTGCTGCTGATGTTGTTGCTGGGCGGCATTGGCAGCCGCGGCTATGGCAGCATACTCCATTTCGAGTCTCGCCCTTTTCGCTGGGCTAAGACCTGGAAATGCAAGCAAAGAGGAAAGAGCATTTGTTGTTGAATCTAAGTCAATTTTTTGTTGTTGTAGTTGGTTTTGTTCATCTGATATGGTCTTTTTACGACCACGTGAAGTAGTACCGGGTATTTTGGGGCCCACAATCGATGAGGTGTATTTGATGATCTCCGTATCGGGTGGCAAGCGTACTCCCAGCAATGAGGGGTGGTCACTGTAAAAAGAAGAAATGGGAAAGGTTGCATAAGGTTTGTGGACTTTAAATGACTAATACTGCTCCACTTACCCTAATCCTCCGCTTGGTATAAAATCTTTAGAAGATTTATTATTGCCTCCAGCTGATGAAGAGGCTGAGCCACCTCCCCCAGAATTATTGCCTGATGTAGCAGCCGCAGCTGCAGCAGCTGCCGCTGAATTACTGGCAGCA
This sequence comes from Musca autumnalis, assembly GCF_047663935.1. Taxonomy (NCBI): domain Eukaryota; kingdom Metazoa; phylum Arthropoda; class Insecta; order Diptera; family Muscidae; genus Musca; species Musca autumnalis. Next base: position 76,629,010 of record NW_027412088.1, read on the forward strand.
AATGCATTCATCGCTGCCTGCATACTCTGCTGCGGTGTCATGCACAATGCACCAAATTGCGATAGGGAATTCAAAGCATTCAATGAAGCATTATTCTTGTCGGCGGCACTCTTGTCACGCGAGGATGATGAGGAAGAAGAATTGGAGCCACCACCACCAGCGCCACCTCCACCACTGCCACCGCCCCCCATTGAGCCATGCGGTGATATTAGATTCGCTGATGATGATGATGAAACATTAGTGGGTAATGAAGTATTTATACCACCAGTCATTAGATGGTGATGATGGGAAGAAGTAGTAGAAGAAGAAGAAGTAGAGGATGAAGTGTTACCTGACGTTGATGAATTGTTATTTGATTGTTTGGATGAGGATTTCTTTGATGAACTTGGTGCACCAGAGGCCGCTGCTGCAGCTGCAGCCTGTTGCATGGCCAATAATTCTTTATGCAATTGTACCGGATCATATGCCGATCCAGGTGGTGGAGGCAATTGAACCTGTATTTGATTCGATGAGGATGATGATGATTTGCCAAAATTGGATGAATTGTTCTGGAAAAGGCAAACAAAAGAGAAAAACAATTAGAAAATCTTTTCAATACTTTGGGAGGGATTTTTGGTAACCCTACCTTATAGGCATTACTAGAACTACCACTATTGTTACTACCACTACCGGTGGAGCTACCTAGTCCCGATGATGGTGTTATAGTTGTGCCAGCACCCACCAGACCATGCATACTTGATAGAGCTGCTGCTGGATTGGCTGCCACTGCAGCGGCAGCTGCCGCCGCTGCTGCATTTAAGCTATTGGCCAATGATTGTTGTTGTTGCTGTTGTTGTTGCAACTGTTGTTGTTGCTGTTGTTGACGTTGTTTCTCTTTGCGGGATTTACTGCTTGATTTACCACCACCACCACCGGAAGAATTGCTATTGCCTCCAGCTGAACCAGAATTACCACCTGAATTGGCATTTTGACCACCGGCAGCACCGCCAACACCAGCATTACCTCCAGCACCACCAGCTCCAGTTAATCCCAATGCGGCTGGATTGAATGCTGCCGCTAGATCAGCATGTGGAAAACCATGTGTTAGACCGGATGCTTGCAAACGATTAAAGTAATCCTGGGCAGCTAGTTGGGTTACAGCCCACCAATCTGTAGGAATGAAACAGAAGACGAATTAGTTTTGAGAAAAAGATTAGAATATGACTACCTATAAAGTTAACTAATAAAATTTTTTCGTAACCTTAATCATAATATTGTGTTCCAAAGTTTCTTTGTCTTCTCCTAGCTAGTGTCCTTTATACGCTACCACACACCAACTATCAGTATCTTATTCATGGGATGGAACCAAACCGCCATGTTTTATAAGTGTATTGAACCCGATCTAACTTTTTTAAATTTCTTAATTTATTTCTCTTTTTCTTTTCATCTACCCAAATATCCTTTTCTGTTTTTTCTCTTCAGATCCTGTCCTGTATTGCGTTAAATATCCGTTGTTTTAAGATTTAAAAAACTGAAATTTTATCTTATGAAAGGCTTCATTGAAAAAAAAACAATAATAAATAAATTATAAACCACCCACACTCTTACGGAATTAAGGAGATTTCTCAAATTCCTATTTGCGGAATAAATTCCACAAACGTGAATATGGATTGGTCTTGGAATTTATTCTAGGAGCATTTTCTTCAAACGTCATTCTTGTAATTCAAATGAGTCTGCTGTTTTACCCCAAGTGGAAGATAGAAAGAAATAATCTCGCCTCGATGGTGATTTGAACCTGGACCTTAAAATCTTGTATATGCTTGCTAAACTACAAAACACACAACCGGCTAGACACTTCGACCACATCGGTGATCGAACATGTTGTAAATAAATACCAATTCGAAAGGGAAATCAATCATCAAACGGCAGAAACAAGCAAACATGTTTGATGTCTGATGCAAAGATCAGGCGGAAACAATGTTGCCAGATTTTTGGTTTGTACAATGGGGAATATGACAATTTGGACTTTTTTAGTTATACCAAAATTCCTAGACGAGTTAAAATTTAAAGCAAATATACAAATATAGCAGTTGCCATTTCGTCGGTGTCATGCTTAACTGTTCCACACGCCATTTGTCCGTTTTGGGATAATCGGATTTTAATGTTTTGCGTCACAACTGTGTGGAGCTGACTTAAGAAAATATTTATATTTTAGACTTGAATTATTAATAATTGTATGTAGAACATATTTGCAAAAATATAGAGGAATATGTATTGGAATACAAAAGTTATAGAGAATTTTTTAAAAATAGAATTATCCACACTTTTGACACAAATGTGAAATATTGTACACCCTATGAAACAAAATGACAAAAAATGTTTCTATCTATGCCTCAATAAATTAAAAACTTCTAAATCGAAAATTAAAGTTCTGAATTTTGAAATGTGTTTTTAAACTTGTAAGTTTTTAAAATATTAATTTCATAACTGAAAAAGTTTAAGCTTTCGGAAACTAGAGCAGATAAGAGTAAGCCGACCAAAAATTCAGAAAGAGCCTACCAGAAAACCCTTGATATCACCTGTATCTCAAAAATGCCGTATGGAACACGTAAGCATGACACCGACGATTTGTCGTCTTAGCTGCTTGAAACACTACCGTGTAGTTAAGTCAAACAAATTAAGATAAAACAGTTTAATAGGATAATACGCGCGAGTGTAACTGGTTTTCAATATTCTTTGGTAATTTATATTATTAAAACATATTTAAGTAATGAAATTAATTAAAGATACACTTTATATTAAAAATATAACCATTTTCCTGTATAGTTCATCTCAATACTTTACACAACAACTCACTTGCTGGATGCAGGCTCGCTAAACTTGCGGCCTGTGAAGCTGCCACCGCCATTGTGTTCTGATGATGATGTCCAGCTGCTGCAGCGGCAGCAGCCGCTGCCATGGAATAACGATCATTGGCTGAACCACCTCCGCCAGGATTTGGTAATAAACCTAGACCGGCAGCTGCAGCAGCATTAAATTGTGCGTTGAATAATGGATTTGAAGCAGCTGCGGCAGCAGAAGCAGGATCACGACCCCAATATGCTGAAAATAAAAAAAAATTGAATATTAATATTACTCAAGCATTAAAATAATACAAAATATGAGATATGGATGTCCTAATTCCCAAAACATGCGAAACTCTAATAATTTGTGTAAACTTTTTTCCTGATTAAAGTTAAAAATCGTATTCCTGCCTAATACGGAGAAGAAACAATGTTTTGTGAGAAAAGAGCGGAGTAAGCTTCTTATATCTATGTTGATAGCACTTTTGGCACGACGTCAAGGCGCCGCTTTTCTTGGCCAAAATAATATAACTATACCAAAACGTGGACCTATACTGTTATAATAACTATTATAATATTTTTCAAAATACAGAACATCGGAAGTACCGCTCTATGGGGGTTGTATCAAAACGTCGACCTGTATCGGCAAATTTCTGGTGCAAAGCTGTATACCCCCCAATTTCGTGTTTTTTTCTCAACGCCCAACACAAAACTTTACTAAAACGTTGGATGTGTTTTCAGCTTAACTACCAAATTCCAACCATTTCGGCGGAATATTGTGGCCACAAAGTGAGAGAGTTCTGAGAAAAAAATCTGGGGATCTAAACAAAGGACATTATGGAGATCCATAATTGTAAAAAAAACAATAGGAGCTCATACCGCTGGAGTGTTGTCAAAGAGAAATTATCAGCAGCGAACTCAGAGAAGACCTTTCAATATTTCAATTCGCCCAGTATGCGAACTTTTATACACTCAAAAAGATTGTTAACAATACCACAACCACTTGGGAATGTGACAAACTTATCCTGGTGAGGAAAGATGAGATTTCTCGCCCGCTTCATGTGGCTGTTAGAACAAAGCTATCAGGACAAGGCTAGCCAGATTTGGCACAACGATCCAACGACAAAACGATCAAGTCAAAGGCGGTCACGTGTTGTTGTTCAGCATGTCCATCATTCCTGAGATAATCAGGGGCCTAATAACGACATTCGATTCGATCGAATATTTCCATCACACGTTATTTTGATCAACTTTTCCATAGAACACAATGGGGTAAATCGATATCGAAAACAATTCGAAATCGGAAAATGTACATGTATCATACATACAGTCGTTTTTGACACGTTTTGCGCTCGAAATCGATTTCCATCACATACCAGAATTGCTCAAAAGCTCAAAAAATCCCTGCCCGATTTGCCCGGGCAAAGCCTTCAGATACCTTCCTTACAAAAGTTAAAATTATCTGTTTATGTACACTTTAAACTGTTTAGGATGTTCGATGATAGATTGAAATTTTTACTGAAGATACTCCTTTTGGCCCTGTTTACAGATTTTCGTGGGCAACTCCAAGGTTCCTGACATAATGGTCAAAAAGATCTTAAAAATCCGACGGCGACATACATTAAACATCAAAGGGAATGACAGACATTAGTCGAACCTTTGTACATCATAATATATCTCTCAAAAGTAAATAAAGTTCGAGGATGGATTATATCGGACAACCCCTTCCTTCACAAAAGTTCAAAATTTTCACTTAAGTCCAGTTTAAGGGTTGTTCGATGATCATTATGAATTTTTTAACGAAGATACTCCTTGTAATTCGGCTCATAATAATAGAATTTTATTCGTAGGGAATATCATGCTTCCAACCCTAATGACCTAAAAACTCTAAAAAAATTACGGTGACTAACTAAATTGATTGACACGATAACTATTGAAAGGTGTGGCTCCCATAATTAGATTCAGTTCCATGGCTATGTCGATCCATTCCTCGAGTTACATCCTCCGTCAAAGTTCATCGGTTTTGCGCTTTAATCCAATTTAAGGCTCTTCTCGGATCCTGTTGAGATGTTAACAGCGGATGGGCTACAGTGGATGACTACAAAATTATATATTTTTTCTAGATTAAGCCAAATCTTCCTGACATATGGGCTACGATATGTCCCAATATTTTGAGTATCTCCTGTATACACCTCTTGCACTGATGTTCTTAGTAGTCTGTATAGCCCAGTCAAAATAGACATGCGTACAAGGGGGAAATAGCAAAAATTTCCACAAAGTTGGATTTTGGTGGAGAGCTAGGGTTTACCATTAGAAGCAACGTCCAAAAAGTCCCAATCGATCCCATGTGTGCAAAAAAAGTTATTCGGGGTCAAAGGTCATTTTTTGAGGTATTATTCAGTTTTTTTAATTATTCTCAAAAAAGGTAAGACTTAGCAAAAGCCGACTAAAGTAAAATTTGTAGATTTAACAATTATCTACAAGAATGTTCTTTACGATTTTTAAATTACTTACCATTTTCGAGATATCGCGATCTAAAGTCCAAATTAAAAATTAGCCGCGTAAGTACAGTATAAGGCGAACAGATATTTCCATAAGCTTTCAAACGATATCCACTTTGCAGAAATCGGTTCAGTAGAACCGGGTCTAACCCGGTTTTTAAATATGGCGGATCCCCCGCCCATGAAAAATATATATTTTTTTCGTAATCACCGCAACAAACCCTACCTTCGGATAAAACTAAAAAAAACGGAGAGTTTTTGTTGGGGTCGTTCCCGTTGGGCTTGCGATTACACATGGGGGTTAAATGGGCTATTTTTGCATAAAATTACTCTAACATGGAATAACTCTACTAAACGCGCTCCGATTTTGTTGGAATTTGTTTTAAAAGACAGGTATAATTTCGTTCTTCAAGCTAACATTTACTTTTTTGGGGAACAGACCCGGTTACTTCGGATATTTTAGCCGGTTCGTCTGAATATGTGCATATTTCCCTTATATGTGCATAAAAATCATATGTTTTTTAGAACAGCTATATCTAAAGAACGGTTCCTTCTAGGAAACAAATTATAGAGACCTAACTTGTAGATTATTTTTCTGTCTACAATATTCAAAAAATAAAATTAAAATTTGACGATGCGGACTTTTAGGACGTTTCTTCTAATGACAAACCCTAGCTCTCCACCAAAATTCAGCTTTATGCTAATTTTTGCTATTTCAATGTCTATTTTGACTAGGCTATTATTGCATTTGTTACAATGTTATAATTTTATCCTTCATATTTCTTTCTATAATGGCCGGAATGGGCAGAAGACTTCCAAAACTTCTTTTGTCACCTACGAAAATGCTATTTATTTTTAATCGGCAAATATAGGCAAAAAATATTGGGCTATTTCTTTAAAATTGTACAAGTCAAAACTATTTATTTATTTTACTGAACACTATTTTGGGAGTACGGAGCCGAAGAGCGTGAGTGTTCAACGCTCACCGTCGGCAAACGGATTTTTTTCATTACAAAAACAATATCCTTTCGATAGTTACCAAAAAGTTGGTACTATTTTGGTTGGTCACCGCAGGATTTTAAAGTTTGAGTGTCATTATGTCAGATAGTAGGAATAGCTTGAATTTTTGAATGTTTTTTGTATCAAAATTTAAATTTTAGCATAGACTAATGAATTTATAGACGACGGATTACTCAATTTTTCCGCGGTCAAGTAACTCAAACCCGAAAACTCAAAAAAGTTCGAAGACGATTTTTGGGAATATGACAATATTTTCTTGGACATTTTTATCAGAGAATATACGTACATAAATGGCCTGTTCCCGTACTTTATAAAGTGGTAAAAGTCGTAAAAGTTGTAAAAGTCGTGAACGATTTTCATATAAATTTTGTGTACGGGAACGCAAAATGTGTAAAAGTGGTAAAAATTTTAAAAACTTTTTAGTTCTGGAACAGAGTTCAAGTCTTTTGTCAGAACAAAATATTTATTAACTTGTATTTTTTGGCATTATATATTGAATTTCTTGGTCACCACACTCCATTCGAACATACTAGGTGAGAGCATTCCGTCGTCTATAAATTCATTAGTCCATAATTTTAGTACATTTTTCATAGAGATAAAAACTGGAAATTATCATTGTATGAAATTATATTTTTCCATCCCTGACATGGTAGAACAAATACAAGGTAAAGTTAATACTACAACAAATACAACTCGAACAACAACCACAAAGGAATTTGTTTTTGTTTGTAAACCTTAGTGTCAACGTAAATGTAAACAAAACAAGGAAATGTCTATAAATTATTGGAATTTAAAAAACTAATAATTTTTCACATTTGATTGAATATTTTGGAAAACATAAATGAAAACTCGTTAGATTTTCAATTTGAATGTTTCCATATCATTCCACTAAATGCATAATTTCTCGCAGAAAGTAGAATACTTGCAAAAATGTTTCGGGTCGCTGGTAATTCATTGAAAAAAGAGAAGATGTTTCAATCATTTGCTTTTGAAAACAAAAAAGCACATGTTTATTAGGGCTTTATTCTTTTCAAGTTTAACAAAATACCACACATATTAACAAATATTGTACCGCCTCTATAAGCGGTGTTTTAGTGTGCGGCATGTCGTTCGAACCTGGAGGAGGTTACATGTCAATGATATGAAGCCATCTTAATGGGAAATAGTTTTTTTTCTGATGAATAAATTTGTTCTTCAAAAATATATATCCCTAATATACATCGAACATAGAAATAAATACATAAAATGTCGAATGGAATTTGACACTAACACTACAACCCAGTTCAGTCAGCTGGGTATTGCTGCTACCTTTTCTTGTTCTACCATGCATCCCTGAAGAGACTAACTGCATCTACATAGAATATGTTTTTAAGGAGTTACATACACATAGCCCAGAAAGTCTGCGTTCACCTTACTACTTTTCAAAAATAATGCTAAAACTATAATAAATAGGTAATGAGATCAGTTTTTCTTTCATAAATATGTTATTGGCACTCTTTAGTATCATAATAAAAAGAAAAGTTCGAGAAAATATATTATTATTACGAAGATAACGGTAAAAAAGTGTTACAACTGCTAAATTAGAGTACCAAAAAGTCTGCGTTCACTTTGTATGTTGCAATAATACCGTTAGTTTTTTTGAATTTTTTTGAGGTTTTCTCCCATTTTTAATCAATATTGTCACAACTGGTCATTCTGTGAGGTTGCTTGCACACTTAACTTAAAAAAGTAAGTTATTTCAAGAATGGAAAACAAGGGCAAAGAAATTGGCATCGATAAAAGGAAAATTCTAGGTAAATTATGGAAAAAGCTATCGAAATATTGGCGAAACTGTAGGTAGAACATATTAGTCTATACATAGAGTGATAACTAACTATAAACAAACCGGAATTTTTACGTCAAACCCCAGATCTGGGCATTATATAGGAGCCAAAACCTTACAATCTCAGCACTATGCTTTGAAACGTTATGTTGTTGCAACCAAAATTTTGTAGCTAAGCCAAGTTCTTCTGCATTTTGGTTCATATTGCGCATCATTATGTTTAGGTAACCATACTTGTCCACTGTCGATTCAATAAATACAAGTTGGCCCACTCCAGAAACTGCTACACACCCCCAAACTAAAACAGCACCCTCTCCAATTTGTAAACGAGCTTTCTCCAAACAGTTTGAAGTCCTTTCATTGCAAACATATAGAATATACTTTCGTCCGAAAATATGACTTGATTCCGGAATACTGGAGGCTTGTTTATGTATTCATTAGCAAATTCAGTATGCCTGTTCACTAGTGATATGTACGGTTTTCGCCGTGCGACTATACCGTGATATCCAGCTTTATGCAGTATTTTTTCTGGCGGTTTGTGCACAAATACCTTTTTTGGATGCCATTTTCACATTTTCAAAATTTTAATTATCGGACTGTTTGTTTTAACTATATTACTTATGTTACGCTCCTCCCGTTCTGATAATATTTTTGACCGCCCAAAACTAAGCTTTGACCGTCCAGATCTGGGATTTGACTTCAAAGTTCTGATTTGTTTATAGTTAATTATCACTCTATGTATAGACTAATATGTTCTAAGTACAGTTTCGCCAATATTTTGATAGCTTTTTCCATTATTTACCTAGAATTTTCCTTTTATCGATGCCAATTTCTTTGCCCTTGTTTTCCATTCTTGAAATGCTTATTTTTTTAAGTGCCAATAACATATTTATGAAAGAAAAACTGATCTCATTTACCTATTTATTAAAGTTTTAGCATCATTTTTGAAAAGTAGTAATGTGAACGCAGACTTTCTGGGCTAAGTGTATGTATTTATACCGTTTGAACTTACCAAATAAAGATGCCGCATCTAATAGAGCAGCTTGATCATGGGCTCCACCAGCTCCAGCAGCTGAATTGCCACCAGAACCTTTGCCTCCACCACCGCCTTTACCACTGCCGCCGCCACCTCCACCGCCTCCATCATTTTGTTGTCCACCCTCACCCGCATTTTTATCCATGTTTTTCATGAATGTATGGGGGTCAAAGGGTCTGTTGTTGCGTTTAATTTTGTGGCTTTTATTTTAACAGAATTGAAAAGAAATTTGAACGCTTCGTCGTCACTACGGTGGGCGACGATGCGTTGTCGATGATATTTGTGTCACTAGTAACTAGTAGTGGGAGGAGGAGGGCGAGTTTTATTGACTCATTTGTAATGATGAAATTCATTTCAGGCTTGTTGTGCCATCATTATTATTGTTTTTGTAATTTGGAGTATCTGGAAATAAAAAATAAACAATTTATTTTTTATGAAGAAAAATTTATATGATTTACTTAGAAAGGTTCATATTTTTTTAGAATAAATGTATTCGTACTGCAATTACAGAAGAAAAATTGTCAGGTGAGTTATTTTTCAGTGGAAACCTGACTTTTGGTAATTGCAAGTGACCGACCATTTATTAAGACTTGTGCTTGGTTTACATTTACGAAATCCACTCGATTTCAACTGTTAATTCCTTTGCGTATAGGTACGTCAAATGAAAACTGATCTGAAATCCATTGGATTTTAATTGGATGTTTAAGCAGTGGAATTGACAGTTGAAATCGAGTGGATTTCGTAAATGTAAACTTACTATTATTTAACGAGGCTCAATTAGGACAAATAATAATTTACTGTTTGTTAAAAATGATTTGAGGTTTTCGATTTATTGAGGTACGAATTATCAGGTATTACACTTTACTTCCCCCCAGCAACTGTCATAATTAATTTTATGTGATTATCCTTCAAACAAAATCTGCCACATTTTCAATGTCAATATTGTTGGGCAAAATTACATCTAAAACGGCAACATTGTTTTGTCTTCAACTCGCGCAATGTGTATCAACACACCTATCAAACTCTTTCTTTCAAACATGTTGCATGTTCGAACTCAGTAAACACATGAACTCTCTCACGCTCTTCATCCACTTTGCTAAACCCAAAGAGCGACAGTAAATACAGAATTACAAAGAAAAAAAAAACAAAGAACAAAACAAAACCGATAAAGAAGAAAAACGATTGTCAAAACGAAAACAAAGTGGAAATGTCAAAACAAAATAGCATAGAAGCAAACAAACGAAGTAATAACATAAAATAAAAAGAACATAAAACAAAATGGCAAACAAACACAAAGTATAGTAAAAGAAAATAAAACGAAAGAAAAACACTCAACACACACACTGACTCAAACCCCCTCCACAGGAAAATCCACTCATTGCAATTGTATGGCGGAGAAGAAAAATAGAGGGGAATGAGGCAAAACAATAAAATAAATACATATCTAAATATCGACTGAGGAATTGTTGAGACGATGTTGGGGTCTTCGGTCATCGGCGGTAGTTATCGTTGTTGTAGTCGGTATACAACAAAACAAATGAGAAAATTGGTCAATTAATTTGCCTAAAGGTAGGTTTATTTATGACTTAACGTTGTTGTTTCTGGCACTTGAGATTTTGTTTTTGTTGTTTGTTTTCTGGTGTTGCTATTGTTTTAGTTTTGTTCGCTGTTATTGCTATTGCTTTTTGTTGTATTTTTTTTTTCTACAGAGTATGTGAATAAATAATGACGCTAAAATGGAAAAGTTGTAATTGTAATTAAGAAATGACAACTTATGGTTAATTTTAATGCAATGATTCATTGATTATTTTATCATTGTTTTTGTTGCTTGATGTATAAAAATACAAATACCGGGAAGAATATGGGAATACTTTTGATAATTGTGTGGGAAATTTTTGAATTTTAAATGGGAGACACACATCTGTTTTGAATGACAGTCAACGTACTTTTAGCACAATTTTCCGGAAAATAAAACAAATTATTTAGCTAAAAATGTTTGAAATGCAATATGTAAAGTAGGTACCTATTAGCTTGATTAAAATAATTACTTTTTAGTGATTTTAGGCATGGTTTGAAGTGCGTACATTTGTTGCATGCCGGCAATTGGGTAAGAGTTGCCGACTGTAGCACCAACTAATTTATTTAAGAAATATACCTATTTGCAATTTCCAACTTTCATGATGCACAATTATTTGGAGTATGAACAAATTCTTAGTTTATGTTAAAAACAAATCTAAAGAGAACAATTTTAAATGAATTCCAAATGTTAACAAAATCTTTATTTTATTTACTCTTTAAAAGCAATATCGGTTGAAATATGTATTATTTGTGTAAAACTATGCTTTTTGTTATTTAAAATAATAAAAACGAACATTTATATACAAAATACACATGTTCCACCATTGGAAAATGGTGCCGACTACTAGCAAAAAAGCACTATTCTAACAAATTCACAAATTTCACAAGTTTTAAAAGAAATAATTCAACTTTTCTTTATGTCACCGGAAAGTAAACTAAATTTCGAACCTAATAAGCTTTATTTCATTGCAATTGGCCAAATTTGCTCGGAATGGCGAAATATTGAAGTTAGGCAAACCCTTAAAGTGTCGACTATTGGTGCACTTAACCTATAGTTGGAACTCCATTAACAGGTAATCTATTAGTCGGGAACATCCATTATCCAGGAATGGAAAATAGAGTGTTTCCATGTTGGAGATGTAAAATAGTCACTTTGTCCCTATAGCAGCGTTGCCGACAGTTTTTAATCGGAAATCGTCAAAAAATCGTCATCAAAATTTGGAAAATCGTCAACATGGTTCAAAACTCGGTTTGGTTACCGTTTAATGAGATTTTTCGCTAATATTTTTGTGACTGGCAACATAAGATATACTACCCACAGCAATAAATCTAACCCCATATCACTTAAATATTGCTATAAAAACAGCACTCAGTAGATTATAGATTCCTATGGTTATCGAGTTTGCAGTAATACAGCATGGCAAATCTGGGTACACAATGACAATTGTGAATGACAGCTTAGCTGGTACACGTACATTTTGGTTGTTGGGCAGTCGGAAATCGATAAAAATTATCATTCAAAACAGGCTGAAATCTTAAAGAGGGAATTAGTAGGAAGTTAATAAAGCTGTACTCATATTTTTTACAACAAAATATATATAATTATTTTATCACAAAAAATTTTTAAGGAAGATTTTCATCCATTAACAAAAGTAAACGAAAATTTTCAGCTGAAAAAACTATGAAAATACCTGTAGTCCAGATATGTGCCTAAATATAGCCAATCCGTCTGGAAATTGATATAAAACATTAAAAAGCTCAAAAATCGAGTCTGGAACATTTTTTTCCTTAAAATCTTTCGTGATATTTTGGTCAAAATGTAGTTATCGTCTTTTATTTCATGCATTTCTGGCTTAAGTGAAAAATCGTCATTTTGGACCATAAAATCGTCAAATCGTCATTTTTCAATTTTGGTCCAAAAAATCGTCAAAATGACGATAAATAGTCAAATTCGGCAACATTGCCCTATAGTCTCTCACATGTTGCTACGAGGGCTGCACGATAACTTTCTGGCTTAGACAAAAAACATTAGCAAAAAAGGAGTTTATTGTGGACATTTTCGTCCGATCATTTTTCACAACTTTGGAATCACACAAGATTGTATCGATGAAATTAAATCTTTGTATGTCGATGAATTCAATTGTGGGCGACACTTGTTAAAACCCGAAGATTGTGAAGGTCGTCCAAAAAGGGTCTTTGTGCCCAAACGACGTTTATAAGATCGTCACAGACGACGAAACTTGGATCTATGCGTATGAGCCCGAAACAAAGCGAGCCAAATCAAACGAAAGCTGTTTACGGAAGAAGCACTTAGAAGGTAATGGTAATGCGCAACGTAGAACGGTTAATTCTGAGTTGTACACTACAATTACAATTTGTTTGCATGAAGTCTCCGGATAAATTCGAAAACCGAGCATGAGAAGACAAATCAATGACGATGCCAGCTCTCACACATCGATTCAATGCAGCGCCTTTTTTGACCAGCCAAAACGTGGAATTGATTGGAAAACCGCTGAAAAATCCATGTTTTGGATGTGTCTCAATCGGAGTGGAAAAAATGATTCAACAATTGGTTTGTGCGCATAAACAAGTATATAAATCATGCTGCAGACTACTTAAGATAATAATAAAACTATTGTTGATGGTAAATATTCGCGTTTTCATTGTTAGGCCAGAAAGTTATCGTGCAGCCCTCATATAATCGATTTGATAAAATTTGTAATTTGATTGAGTACCAAAAATTAATTTTTTATGCATTTTTTCAGCACATATTTTTGTGAGATCATTAAGAACTAAATAATCTTGTCGTCCGTCCATAAGCGAAAGGGAATTCAAAAATTTCCTTTTTAAAAAAATTATAATTATGATTTTAACGAAAAAAAAATATAGTATTTTCGCCATAAAAACATCAAAAATTTAAAAAAAAAATCACTCGCTTAAGTACAGTGGACACTGCATTCAAAGTTATAAAAGAGTTATGAAAGTTTTTGTGCTTTAATTTGTTGCGTAATTATTAAGTAGAAAAATTACAATTACAATCAATGCAAATACATATAGCTGGCAATATTGTTAAAGTTTACTTAAGATGATTTTAAAATTTTGTTATAATAGTTATTATTTATTTAAATTTGAATACAAAAATGGCCAACTGTTAATACTAGCCGGTTTACCCTATTATATGATACCAGAAAAAAATTGTTTAGGATTCTAAACTCGTACAGTACATGCGTTTTTCTTGAAATATCGTATGTTTTATAGGCTTCTCTTAAAAATTTTATACAGTCGGACCTCGATTATCCGTGATGGTCGGGACCGGAGGCATTACGGATAATCGATTTTCACGGATAATGGAGTCAATGTTTTTATGCAGTTTTTGAACATATTTGTAGGTAAAAATGGCATAGTATAGTTCAATAATAATAGTGTCAGTCATTTTTGTTATATTTCTAAAGGTAATCTACAAAATTTAAGATGGATACATAATACCATCATCAGATTCATCTGAATTGACTTTGTCCCATGGTTTTTGTGATACCATTAATATAAAAAGTATGTAATATGGGAGAATTTTCAGTTTTCTTTTGTTTATACCTTTTGTTTGCTTAATCAAATTTATTGGAAAGTGTGCTTTTTACTTCCGGATAATAAGGTTTATAACGAAAAATATAGAAAATGGAAAAAAGACCAACATTTCTTTTCTATCCCGGATAATGGAGGTTCCCGGATTATCGATTCACGGATAATCGGGGTTCAACTGTATCATATTAAATACATCAACGTGATTTTTCAGTAATTTTGAACGATTTATTGTAAAAAAGGTAAATTTTTTGTTGCAATCGAAAATTTAAATTTTAAAATTCACTTTTTTTAAATGGGTATTTATTAAATTCTCTCGTTTGAAGACAAACTGATTAGATACTAGTCACTTTCGAAAAATCTGTAAATAAAAGATTATTAATTACTTAAGGGGTTATAGCCACTTGTAAATTAAAAAAAAAAAAAAAAATAGCTTACTGACCAAGATGCTTTTTGAAAAAGGAAAGACGACGATACGAACCCACACAACCACCACTGTGTGACATTACATGTTTCGCCTTTGGTTTTAGGAAGGCTCCTCAGACACATCGATTGTGTGAATGTGTGAACGTTCATGTTTGTCGGTACTTGGTACATTTGGGTTGTTGGGTAGTCGGAAATCGTCAAAAACTGTCATTCAAAACTGACTGACTAGATATGTGCCTAAATATAGCTAATCCGTCTAGAAATTGCTATAAAACATAAAAAAGCTCATACAATCGAGTTTGGAACATGATCTTTCTTAAAAAATTTTTGGTCAAATATAGTTATCGTCTTTCATTTCATGCAATTTTGCTTACGTGAAAAATCGTCATTATGGATTATAAAATCGTCAAATCGCCATTTTTCAATTTTGGGCCATAAAATCGCCAAAATGACGATAAATCGTCAAATTCGGCAACACTGTATGTCACATCGAACTTTTAAACGCGGTTTTCTCGAAATGGCGATTTTGAAAACGGTGCCCACTGTAGCTCGAAAACGAATTATCGAATCTTCATATGATTTTGTGGGATTATTATTCACGTAAACAGGTTGTCATTTAGCGAGAAACATTTTTTTTATTTTTTTGCTGGATTTATGACGAAACAAGTAATAAAGCATCAGTCTTTGCCGACAGCCTGAGTGAATTGAAACACTTCTTTCCCAAAAAATTTACATATGTATTTAGCGGATTTTCGGAATTTTGGGCGTATGAACTTGCCGACAAAAATATGAATTTGGATTAAAGATCAAAAGTTTTTTTTTTGAAATTTTGTGTGGGAGGTACCCGAAGGAGTTGACATACGAGGGCGGTTCGGAAAATTTTTAGCCTATTTTTCAAAAATATTTTTATTTTTCAATATAGCCTCCTGAAATTTCAATACACTTCCAACGCTTTTCTAGCAGTTCTATCCCTTGATTAAAATAGTTTTCCTCAAGGTCTTCAAAATAGTGGTTTACAACTGTAATTGCATCTTCATTTGAGGTAAAACGCTTGCCAGCAAGGTTTTTTAGATTTGGGAACAAGTAAAAGTCACTGGGAGCTAAATCAGGAGAATAAGGTGGGTGGTCAAGCAACTCGTACTTTAATTCGTTGATTTTAGCCATTGTTAAAACACTCTTGTGCGCTGGTGCGTTGTCTTGATGAAAAATTATTTTTTTGTGTTGTAAGCCAGGATATTTTTCTCGAATTTGTACATTTAATTGATCCAAAAGGGT
Organism: Musca autumnalis; assembly: GCF_047663935.1. NCBI lineage: Eukaryota > Metazoa > Arthropoda > Insecta > Diptera > Muscidae > Musca > Musca autumnalis. The sequence continues at coordinate 76,645,066 of NW_027412088.1, forward strand.
GCAATAGTACTCGGAATTTATTGTTTTACCCTTTTGCAGATGTCAATCAATAAAATACCTTTGAAGTCCCAAAAAACCGTTGCCATAACCTTACCAGCCGATTGAATTGTTTTTGCCTTCTTTGGGGCACTTCCTCCAGCCTCAGTCCATTGTTTGGATTGTTCTTTTGTCTCTGGAGTATAGTGGTGGATCCATGTCTCATCAACAGTTATGAAACGACGCTTAAAATCCATTTTATTTCGCTTAAAACGATCCAAACAAGCTTGAGAAATGTTCATTCTTATGCGTTTTTGATCGACTGTTAACAAATGCGGCACCCATCTTGCAGAAAGCTTTTTCATCTGTAGTTCTTCATGCAAAATTAAATGGACTCGATCGATCATTTGAGATGCCCGTCGATCATTTAACCCATATCGTACTGAGACAAATTTTTTATTTATTTTTTTAAAAACAAAGCACTTTTTTAGGGTAATTAAAACCCACTGATGTCGAAAATCAACCAAAAAAAATTGTCCGATTTTTCGTTTTTCCAGAAGGTGGTGTTCGAAATTTCGAACACTGGCGCTTAAGCTATATGTATAGAAGTAAAATCAAATAGATTTATTTGCCGTTGTATTGATTTATTTCATCATTTTTGTATGAAAAAATGCTTGTAGATTGGTATTGAGACTTCTTTGGACCTACAAAAGTTTTCCCCGAAATGTGTCAGCACTGGTCCACGTTTTGGATTGCCCCCCATAGGATTTAGCTGCATTATCCTACAAAAATGGTTGTAAACTAATACATATATTTAGTCTTTTTTGAGGTTACTTAACTTTCCTCCAGAAATTTGTTAGCATAGGTCCACGTTTTATATAGCCTCCCTTAAATGGTACCTAACGCTTTTAGGGTATTTCAGGATTTTTGCCGCACTATCCTTTAGAAATGGCTGAAATTTAGTATTTAGTCTTATATGGTGCTATAATACTTTTCCCCGCAATTTGTCAGTAAACTTTGCACATCTGTAAAGTCGCGCTTGCGAAAATCCAAAACTATAGGTTTCAAAAATCTACCCTTAACATCGAGGGGGAGGGGGGTTTTCAAGGGAACAATTTTTTTTTATTTGCTGACAAAAATTTAACCTTTTTCATCCATAAATATTTTTTTGAACAAAAGTGATTTTACTGTTCGAAAAATCGAACACCAAGTACGAAATGGGTTAATACCATATCATGCACTTTGGCTACAATTTCTGTATTTTTGCTGTTTTTGGACGTCCGCTACGTGGTTCATCTTCAATGCTTGTACGACCACGTTTAAATTCAGCAACCCAATTTTTTACTGTTGCATATGAAGGAGCACTTTCACCTAACACATTCACCATATCATGATGAATTTCTTGTCCCGATAAACCCTTTTTAGGTAAATATTTAATGACAGCACGCATTTCTAATTTTTCCATTGTAAAAAAATTGCGGATGCGTCCTTTTTGAACACCTGTTTCTACATATAAAGGAGTTGCCAGATCGAAACAAAATTTAACATGTGTTCATAACAGAGATGGAAGTTTCCAAAAACACTTAACTTTTTCTGTTTATACCGCGCTTTTTGTGCTAGGCTAAGAAGTTTCCGAACTGCCCTCGTATATCAATCTAAGAATATTTGCTATAAATAAAAAACTGAGCATTATCCTCAAAAACTTATTTAATTCACAAGACTCATAAAAATGATTAACTTATGGTGTCAATATTTTAACCTCTTTCGGGGCCAATATTTTAGGAAATATTGTCTTTCTTAGCAAAAAATGTTGCAGTCTTGATTACCATCACCGCCGAATTTTTTAAGTTGTGGATGAAGCGTGGAAAAAATATATCGTTGCACTCAGAATAAGATGGACTAATTTCTACGAAAACTTCAAAGGAATCCTCGAACTGCATCTGAAAGCTTTATCTCATAAAACTAGATCTTCTTGGAACTTTATGTATGTAGTATGGTCCGGCATTGTCATTCCAACGTTCCGAAGGCATTTATTGCTTACATGAGCATCGAAAATGAATGGACTTAGCAGTAAAGTCTTGTCTTTCAGTATACAGCGATCTTTATTTGAAGAAAATCTTTTCTATAAACTATAAATTATCATAATTTACCACCATCCGCCAGATATATGTCGACAATAACCGATATGAGGTCTTTTAAAGGGAATTTTCCATGAAAATCTAAAGTTGCTTTCCTTAATTATGGTTATTTTGTCACCAAACAACCACAAAGTGCAGTTTTGGCTATAACAAATCTAACAATTTTTGTAAAGTTTTTTTTTTCTATTTTGAACTACCTATAAAAACAAATTAATTTCGTATGTTGTAGAATGTTGACGATATTGTCCTTGAAGAAGTTGGGGGTTTAAGTGTTCAAAACTTCTGTTCTGTATGACAAAAGTTACATCTTTTCCTCCGAGAGTAAATCAAAATTCTGAAGTGTTTGGTAGACATGAGCCTGAAGAAATGATTCTTTCGACATCGAGACCTCATTGTGAACCCATAACCGAGAAAGTGCAAGTGACGGGAAAAAAACGCCAAAACACGTGTCTTCTCTTTTTTGTTTTTGTCTTCATCACGCTGCGATTTTAGAATACCACTATCCACATTTTTATAATTTTTTTATATATTTTCGCTCAATTGTTATGTAAATTTTGTCAATTATTTTGATTCAAATGGCAGGGCATTAAAGCCCTCAATTGATAAAGATAAGAAGGTAAAAGGTGCATACATATTTTCGTGTTATGCTGATAAAATGATGAAAATAGAAATTTACAATGACAACATAATTTTCTACACAAAATTCCCCTCAATTAGTTGATCAATATAATCGATTATGCACGAAGTAGGTACATACTTATATACAATATAATTTCGTTCTTTGTAATTGATTTATAATTGCTATATCAAAGACGCATTATCTAATTGCCGCAATATACACTTTTCTTTGCAGTTATCTAGTAGAAATTAATATTTTTGCACATTCATTACGTATTCCTCATTTAGGGAGTCACACAGTAGATATATCAATTTTAGTTTTCACACAATTTCAATTCGGATATTTTGAAATTTCACATCACATTCTTGTTATCATAACATTTTTTATTTACTTTGTTCGTTAAAGTTAAATTCTTAACCTTCAAAAATTTTTATATCGAGCATTACTTGAAATTACTGATTTCGTTTCATTTTTTTGTCTTATTCATTCATTAGGTCGGACATTGAACCCACGCATCCAACCATCGAGAAACACGAATGAATCCCACCAAGTAATCCACAATCTGTATACCACATAACCACCAGACCTCAGTTAGCCAACCAAACAGGCAGGCAGTCAGTCAGCAAGGCAATACGTATGTACGCCATTACTCTTTCTCATTTCTTTTGCGGCGAATTAGTAGATAGATGTCCATTGAAAAATATTCCACAAAAATAAACGCTTAAAATGTACCACCTATTCACACTACGCATTAAAATTAAACAAATGCCACGATATTGTTGTTAATTGTATTGTTTAATTTTTTTGGTTTGTTGTTGTTCTTTTTTCTTTCAATCTTTTTTGCAATGTTTTTATGGTTTTATTTTTTTTGTCTTTTTTACGTTATGGTGATTTTTTTGTTTAGTAGTAGTTTCATTCATTTATTTTTTGTTTTTGTGTTATTCTCACCGAATATAGTGTGAGTGAGTGTGTCATTACTTTGAAATTATTTTTTTCTCACGTTCTTTCTCAATTCCGGTTTCGTGAGATACGAAATGTATCTCAGAGATTAATTTTTGTGTATCTCAAATGTTTGCAAATATTGATTGTCTCTTTTTGTGTGTGCAGAAGTGTTGCACATGTAACATTAAATAAAAACGCGTTTTTTCACAAATCACTGGAATTTACAAATGCATTATTTATTGATTCTTATTAGGACGAAGGTACTTATTTATGAACGTTTTTAATTAATTTAATAAATACTTCATATCTGCAAAGTTTGCAATAATGTCTGTATAAATAGAAGCTTTCAAACTCCGCCTTCGACCGCCATTCACATCCGATATGCCTGATGAGCTGAATTAATCACCAGAGAAACGATCATAGGATATTGATTGGGTGTGTGGGACTTCGCTAGAATCCACTTTTACAATACAAACTCTTTAGATCATTTTAGCAATATTAATTAAATTAAAAAAAATATTGTTTGGTAATTCTTCACTCACGTTTATTTAGAAAAATAAAATTTTCTATAATTATTTTGAGAATTTGTATGAAAAAAAAATGATAAGGAGGGTGCAATAATTAATGTACTCCTCACATTATATCCACCTATATTTTCATTTGTCAAACAGGGATGCCAACATATGTATGTATGTCTGAAATTTGAAGAAAAAAGAAAAACTTTGGATCGTATTTCACATCGGAGTTTAAAAAAATGTTTATTTGTGGATCCAATGTAGTCCAAAATTAAATATCGGAATAGGACAATAAAATTTAACTGGATATCGCGCAAAAACTGATATAATCATCATCAAATGGATAGAGGGGGGACAACTACATATAGTGCAGGAAATCTTACGACTTATTAAAGTCATCAACAAAAATTAAAAAAAATCTACGTCGATAAATCAATACCAACCCATCGGATACATACCATGCATACCGGTGTATAAATAGAGGCAAATTTTAGGAAAACATTAAAGTTCAGGAGAAATGCAATTTTTCGTAAAAATTTTGCTAAGAATGTTTGGAATTGTTTATGGAATTTTGAAACCGATAACACTTCGTTGAGTAAATCAATATTTAAGTCATATGACTCGAAGAAATATTTTTGGTGAACAATTCGAAACAGTGTATAATTTTTCCCTTTTTTTAATAAGTAGACCCAAATCGTAGAAGGTGTTATATATTAACCTGTAGGTACATATTTTTTATGAGCAAAAATTGTACCTAACAGATTGGTACCAAAAGTGTGTTTTAGAGTTTGTGATCTCTTCAACATCCTGCTGGAAAAGGTTATATGGCACAATTTACACCAGCGTTAGGCACACCTGCTCTCAGTGAACGTTTCTCTCTCCACACACACAATTTAACTACCGTAAAGTATGTAATAGAAAAATGTGGTGCCTATCGCTGATTTACACCAATAGCCACATGCTACTTCCTTACACTGATAATATAGACATCGATGAGTAAAAGAAGTAACTGATATCTTTAAGACGGTCGAAGGAGAATCTGCTAAAGTGGGTCTGGCGGTAAACGGCGACAAGGCCAAGTTGATGGTCTCGACGCGCAAAGCCTCTATAGAGCTCCGACCAACTGTGGATGTTGGTTCCTATACTTTTTTAGGTAGCAAAAGATTTCGTCTACCTCGGCAATCCCATAAACACAACAAACAATATCAATTGTAAAATAAGAAGAAGTGTATTGGCCAACAGGTGCTACTTTGGCTAAAGTAAACAGTTTAAAAAACAAAGCCACATCTCGTAAAACAAAAATAAAGCTTTACAAAACATTGATACTACCCTTGCTAATATATGGTTCTGTAGCCGGATGTGTTTGAAAGAAAACTTCTTCGAAAGATATACGGGCCAATCTGCGTTGACTTTGAATATCGACCTCGTTTGAACCACGAGCTGTATCTACCGATACGTATCGAGATACAAAGATTGCAATGACTAGGCCATGTCATAAGAATGAGCAATGATGAAACCGCTAAAAAGGCTTCTAAAGACAGGTCATATGGCAGTACACGCAGAACTGAAAGGCTTCGATGGAGCAAACATGTGAAAGATGAGATTGAAAAACAGGGTATTCTAAATTAGAAAAAGCTAAGCAACAAATAGAGAGGAATGGAAATCTTTTCTCAGTTCGGCTTACAGAAACGGTCATCCCCTTCTGATAGCTCCAAGAGAGATAGAGAGAGAGAGAGAGTTCCAAATTTCCCCTATGTGAAATTTAGGAAGCTTTCTCGTTCGAAAAATGTTTCGCCAGCTATTTTTTATGGTCCTGATCATGGCGATATATATTTTACTTGGGGTAGTCCAACTAATATGGTTGGTGAGCACGAAAACCCTTAACTGGAGTAGTTCATTTAAATTTAATTATTATTTAATTATAGCAGGCCTTCGGTTTTCTCCTATGGACAGGTACAAAAGTCGTTTTCGCGAACAAAAGTACTCTCCAAAAGCAATATTTACAAAATGACAAAACATAATTTTTTTTTTTAACCTAACAGGCTTTCGGCTTTCTTCTATGGACAGTTGGTAGTACACATGTAAGTGTTTAAACAACCCTTAATGCTCGTATATTATTTGCTTATTTTACAATTTATAGTGGCCATATAATAACTAGTTACTCTGGTTGTCGTAGAATAACTTGACATGACACAGATTCCGATCGGAATGGTGTCAATTTCGTAATTTTATTTCGTTCGTTTTTGTTTCAGCTTCTTCATATTTCGATCGATTTGGTGAATTCCGAAAATATTTTTATTTAGTATAAATATAGCCACATTAGAGGAATCAAAAGAAACAAAACAAAAACCTATGATTAGAAATGGGAATTGTGAAAATATTGTGATTAAAGAAAGCTTTTATTGTGCAAAAATAAAGTTAATTTTTATTGGATTTTCAATTTTCCTATTGTTTCTGTAAATGAGGCGCAAAAATCAACATAACATTGAAGAAAACCTTGTTCGAGTCCTGCTTTTGTTTGTTCTCTTTTATATTTGCTTTAATTTATCATTCGTAATGCCAGATTGTTAAGTTTTTACAAATTTACAACGAAAAAATAATGTGGCGATACTTTGTTAATAATTGATTTCGTTGATTGAGAAATAATGGATATGTGCGAATTTTTTTAAATAAAATATGAAATTAAATGTTATTTTGTTAATAAAACAATATTTTTTCTTATTTTTAAGCGTTTTTGGAGTGTTTTGAAGTGACATGTTTTCAAAAAAATGCAATTCCACTTGCAAAAGCAAAAGTGGTCGTCGCCAAGTAATAGACAATGTGGCTGACGTCTTAGCGTTCTGAACCACAATTCACTTAAATTTTTGATGTGAAAGCTATCGGCTGTAATATGATGAATTATTAAAAAAATTGATTTCTGGAATAGAAGGGGGACAAATGAGTCGTCTTTGAAAATAAAAAGCTCCAATTTGAAATTCACAAATGCAAATTTGTAATCTTGGATGTATAAATAGGAGCTCCAAATGGCGAAATTTGTCTAGCAACAACAACAACATCTAATATGCCTGAGGATGTTAACCTAACCAGTTAACGAAACGATTGTCGCATAGCGGTTGATGTATGTGTAGGACTTTGCTAGATATCATGCTAACGAGGGTATATACACGTTCATACGGGCAAAATGTGCCTCATCGAAATAATGGCTTTAGACTGCAAGTATGTCTGGACGAAATGTGTTTCAGACAACTTAAAGTTGATTTAGCAATGTCCGTCCGTCTGTCTGGCTGGAGCGCACGATAACTCTCGAACGGATCAACCGATTCGGTCCAAAATTTGGCTTTCGTAATATTTTGTCTAAACTTAGTTTAAGTTCGAAGATGGGCTATATCGGTTCACTCCTTCCGGTACCTCCCCTACAAAAGTTCGGAAATGTTCGGAAAATTTGTGCGCAGGATAACTCTTGAAGGAACTAACCGATTTGGTCCGTACTTTGCACATCGTGAAATTTCTACCAGACATAGATGATGTTCCAATATGGGCTCAATCGGCCCACTCCTTCGGGTACCTCCCACCCAAATTTCGGAAAAGTTAAGTTTAGGGCCTGCTCTCGAATCGCTTTGATTTTTGTTATAGCAACTTGTATTCACTGCAACTTGTATACGACGGTATAAGTTTTAACAGGGGCAAGTCCATACTTCCTGAGAAAATAGCCTGAAAGGTACAAAAAACCCCTATGACACCGTGTGTAATGGTTGGAGCGCAAGATAACTCTCGAACGGATCTATCGATTCGGTCCAAAATTTGGCCTTCGTTATATTTTGTCCAAACTTAGTTTAGGTTCGAAGATAAGTTATATCGGTCCACTCCTTCCGGTACCTCCCCCGCAACAGTTCAAAAATGTTCGGAAAACTTGTGCGCACGATAACTCTTGTTGGGAGTGACAGATTTGGCCCATACTTTACACATCCAAATATATCTACCAGATATAGATTAGGTTCGAATAGGGCTATATTTGCCCACTACTTCGGGTACCTTCCACACAAAATTTTGGATAAATTCACTTTAAGACCTGCTCTCGAATCACTTTAGTTTCGTTTTTCGGTTACTGAAGAAGCTAAATACGGAATCAATTCTACTTTCATTCGCAATAAAATACGCAAAGATGCTTCATATAATCTTAGATAAATTTCTTTATTTCCTTTGAGAATTGTCTTAAAATTGTTCATTGTAATGAGTTTGTCCTAAATCTTCTAAACTTCCTATTAACATTTCAATGTCATTTCTAAAAAGAAGATTTAAATTAAAAAAAAAAACGCTAAAATACGGCCAAGTTGACAACACCTTCCGAGAGTAAAAAGCATTGAGAAGAGACCAACAATGGAATGGTGTCGGCGGTTTTTTGTGTACTTCTTTCTAATAATGTTTGGAAGAATGTTGAATAAAAACAAACTAAATAAAAAACAAAACATTATTTTTTCGCTGTTTCTTTTATGCATTTCTTTCTTTGTTTTATACAAGCCGTTTTTTTAGTAAATAAAATTCTTGTAATTAATGGAAAAAAGAGTATGGGGAAACAAAATGAAATGCACTGAACTCCGAACTAAGCACTCTCTGAGATACAAATTAAATTGGATGAAGTGATATGAGCGCGAATATAGTGCCTGTATTGAGAGCATACACCTTTCTTGTTTGAGATAATATACTAAAAATCATCAACAAGAACAACAACTATAGTAAAGTGCAGAATGGAGGCAAGCATTCAATAATGAATAATTTTTTTGTGTTTTTGTTGTTGTTTCTGTAGAGAAAATAAAACAAACCAAGCAAAACACACAAATGTAGCAAGAAAACGGCAACAACAAAAACATCAAAAAGAAGACAACGCGAGTTGAAAGATGACAATGCGAAGTAAAGTACACCACAACAGTACAACACGATGAACAACGAGACGACGACGATGATTATGATGACGATATGTATGCATACTAGAGAGTGCCAAGAAGGGGAGGGAGTGTAAGTGTGCCCTGTACTAAACACGAAAAAAGTGGAAGCAAAGGAAGTAGGAACAGCAACAACAACATAAAGAGCCAAAAGAAGCAATAGTCATAAGTAATAATATGGCTAAATAAACGGGAAAAAAGTACAAGAAGAGCTGGTTGGTGGTGGTGATGGTGTCTCGTCGTATCTGTTAAAATAATGGTTGGTTGGGTTTTTTTTTCGGCTGCTTATACTTCTTCTTATTACGCGCAACGCAAAACTCATAAGATGACGGTGGCAATGTTGCACACACAGATACACTCACACAGTTATACACAATACAATACAACACATCACATCTGCTGAATACAATAAAATCGCTTGTTGTTTTTGTTGATTTCTTTGCTGCTTTTCTTGAGTATTGTTGTTACAATTCAATGCACTCACAATACACAGCTAAATGCGAGGCACATACACGCACACACAAACACACGCCCGCAAAGAGATACATACACCCATTAGAGAAGCATTTAGCAAAGCCAAATATTATACTACTGCCTGCCTGCTAACACACAGATACACAAACACCAGCAGCAGCAGCATTGACACTAACAATGGCCACAAAATTTTGTGAAAATTTGATTTCATGATTTTTCCACAGAAATTCACAAAATTTGGTTAATTTTTATTTCACAAAAAAAAATGAAATATTTTAATTGTTGTAGTTATTGTTGTTGTTGTTTTATGTTATTTGCTGAGTATATCAATTTTAATTGATAGTTGTTGTTGTACTTATACATTTTGCTTTTGTTTGTTGTTGGATAATAAAGACAATTTTAATGGCTAGACAGACACAGAGCTACGATTTTCTTGGAATTTCGTATTCATTTTCTGCTGCTGCTTCTTCTTCTTCTTTTTCTTCTTGGGCTAGTAGGTATATTTCTGTTTCACTCATTCATCATCAATCAATTTTTTTCTTCTTTTTCATTTCTAGATTTTTATTGTGGAGTTTTATGAGGGGAATTAAAACAATTTTTTGAATCATATTTGTTTGTTTTAACGTTCATTTTGAATACAATTTGTTAAATAAACAATGCAATTTTTTATGATTTCCGATTTTTTTTCATTTAGTTGCTCACTTATTAAGTAAGTAATTTTATTTTAGAAGTTTTTCAAACTCCTTTTTTCTCTTAATGTGCCCCTTAAGGGTCGCATTACTTTTAAATTCCAACATTTTTCAAGTTACCATTATTCTTATTTTTTTCTAATTTTCTTTACAATTTCCCACATAGTATTTGTTTTTTTATTTTATTTACAACAATTTTATTTTGCAATAAAAAAAAACTATTTTACTTTTCATTCATCCATCATAATGAATTTTTTTCTATAACCAATTTATATGGCAAACACAATTTTTTTACACACCTTTTCTTTGTCGGAAGGAAAAAACACGAATGAATTGGGGGTTGTTGTTGGAAACGGGAAGAACCACAGCAGACCGACGACCAAAGCAGAAGTTAGGTTATTCCTTGGTTTTACGCACTTTTTTCAATTATTTTTTTCTTTTTCAATTCGTTTGGTTTGCTTCATAATTTATTGCAAAATATTTTTTCACTTCACTTGTTTTTTTTTTTGGACAGGAAACTGTCGTTGTTGTTTGTTTAAACTTTTCTTTAATTCTTTCTTTTTTTTGTTCACTACCGTTTATATTCGAGCTATTGTTGCGGGTAACTTTATTACTGATGACAAGAAAAAAACGGCAAGCCACCAACCATTCAAACAGCAGCGCAGTGTAAAAGGAATAAAAATTGATGATGATTTCCGAGAATATTTGAAATGCGCGTCGCATGTGTGTTTACTTTAGTACACCAGCAAAGTATCTGACGGATACTCAAACTACTCCAATACTATTGCTTCTTGTTGTCGTTGTCATTGTATGCTGCTTGCTTGCTGTTGAGTTGGTTGGTTGGTTCGTTGCTTGCTTGGTGGTGCTCTGAGAATGAGCAAAGCCAAACAACAAAAACAATCAACGAACCATCAAACCAACAATAAAACCAGGGATGGAAATTTAGTACACTTGTTAGAGGTATTTTGCAAACATGAAAGAAGGCGTCTCTTCCTGCAAAAGATTTTGTCTTGCAATAACAAGCAGAACAAGTCTTGTTTAGGGCCACATCTCGAATCGGGCTGAAATTTTTACCATAAGTAGTCCTTGGGACCCTGATCACAACGATATATAGCTTTCCTGAAGGAAGTCAATACTTCCCGATATATGGTTTTGACTGTAACTTTGGAACGGAAAGAGATATTTTCATCTAGCAGTTGCAGAGAAATTAAAGGTCAAAGTAAAAATGTTGAGTTTTTATTTTTTTTATGGTGGTTTTATACCAACAACGAAGACTACCAAATTTCAGTCATTTCGGTGGAATATTGAAGCCACAACATTCAAAATACCGAAAATCGAGAGGTACCGTTCTATGGGGGCAATCTGAAGGCGTGGACTTTTATACCCCAAACGAGGCCAAAATACAAAATTTCAGCCATTTCGGTGGGTTATTGCGGCCACAACCCTCAAAATACCGCAAATAAGAAGGTATCGTTCTATGGGTGCTATATGAAGGCGTGGACCTCTGCCGACAAATTTCCGGGAGAAAGTTTTATTCCCCCAACGTATACTAAGTATTAAATTTCAGCTATCTCGGTGTGATAATGAGGCTAAAACCTTCAAAATGCCGAAAATCGGTTGGTTCCGTTCTATGGGGGCTACATGAAAGCGTGGACCTATACCGACAAATTTCATATAATACCCCAAATGAAGACCAAATACCAAATTTCAGGCATTTCGGAGGGATATTGATGCCACAACCTTCAAAATACCAGAATTCCGGAGGTACCGTTCTATGGGGGCTATATGAAGGCATAGACCAATACCGAAATATTTGGGACGGAAAGTTGGATCCCCCAACGAAGACTAAATACCAAATTTCAGCCATTTCGATCGGTTATTGTATCCTTCAAAATACTGATCATCGGGAAGTATCCATCTTTGGGGGCTATATGAAGGCGTGGACCTATACCGGCAAAATTCTGGGGGAAAGTTTTATACCACCAACGAAGACTACACCCCAAATTGCATACACTTCGGAGAAATGTTGGGCCCAAAACCATCAAAATACCGAAAACCGGGAGGCATCGTTCTATGGGAGCTATATGAAGGCGTGGACCTACACCAACAAAAAGCTAGTTCTTTCACCAGAAATTTTCCAAAATTGTCTTTAGGAGCACACCACGCCCACACCTTCCAATATTTTGATCTAACTTTTTTATTTCCTTAGTTTCAATATGTTTATGGAAATTGACAATCGGTGACTTCAAGAAATTGGCGTTTCGGCCAGGAAATAAAACAAGAAACAATTTGGGCGTCAATGCTAGCGCAAAATTTTACCCTGGAATTTAAGACTTTACCTATAAGGACGCATGATTTCATGACATTGTTTCTATGAAACCACTCTAGTGTTAGCAAGGACTTTGGAATCGGTGTGGAAAACATAGCTGTCGACAATGATTTTTCTAAGGCAATAGTTTCAAGAAGAGATTGGGGATAGCTCTGTTATAAAGCAACTGTATAATGAAACAAGTAAAAAAATATCAGTCGCCTCAGCCTGTGTAATTTGAAACACTTTTTTTCCCAAAAAACTTATATATTTAGGGGGTTTCAACATTTTGGGCGTATGAACCGACAAAAATGTTGATTAGGATTAAAGTTCAAAAGTTTTGCGGAAAAGGTACTTAAAGGAATGGACCGACATATGGCACCCCCGCCATAGGGGGTTTTTACACCCTTCGGGCTGTTTTCTCAAGAAGTATGGACGTGCCCCTTAAAAAACTTTTACTGTCGAAATTGAGGCAGCGAATGCAGGTTACTTCAAGAAAAATTAAAGTGATCTAAGAACAGGTCTTAAACTGAACTTATCCGAAATTTTGTTTGAGAGTTACCCGAAGGAGTGTACAAATATAGTCCATATTCGAACCTGATCTATATCTGGTAGATATATGTAAAGTATGGACCAAATCTCTCACTCCCATCAAGAGTTATCGTACGCACAATTTTTCCGAACATTTTTGAACTTTTGTGGGGGAGGTACCTGAAGAAGTGGACCGATATGGCTAATCTTCGAACTTAAACTAAGTTTGCAAAAATATTACGAAGGCCAAATTTTGGACCTAATGGGCAGATCCGTTGGAGAGTTATCTTGCGTTTCAAGCACTACACACGGTGTCATAGGGACTTTTTGTAACTTTCAGGCTATTTTCTCAGGAAGTATGGACTTGCCCCTGATGAAACTTATACCGTCGTATGGGGGGCAGTGAATACATTTTGCTACAACAAATATCAAAGCGATTCGAGAGCAGGTCCTGAACTGAACTTTTCCGAAATTTTGTGTGGGAGGTACCCGAAGGAGTGGACCGATTGAGTCCATATTGAATCCTTATCTAAATCTGGTACACATTTCACGATGTGCAAAGTATGGACCAAATCGGTTACTGCCTTCAAGTGTTATCGTGCGTACAAATTTTCCGAACATCTTCGAACTTTTGTGGGGGAGGTGCCTGAAGGGGTAGACCAATATGGCCCATCTTCGAACTTAAACTAAGTTTGGGCAAAATATTACGATAGCCAAATTTTGGACCAAATCGGCTCATACATTTGAGAGTTATCGTGCGCACCAGCCAGATAGACAGACAGACGGACGGACATTTCTAAATCGACTCCAAATTGTCTGAAACACATTTCGTCCAAACATACTTGGGGTCTAAAACCATTATTTCGATGAGGCACATTTTGCCCGTATGAAAGTGTATATACCCTTTCTATCCTAAGGGTATAAAAACGCGGTATTCCAAATTGGAGAAATGAAGCAACTAATAGAGAGGAATGGAAATCTTCTTAGTTGGGATTATGTGACAAACATAATTTCATGAGGAGCTCAAGATCCACAGTGGACCTTAATTGATTTTTGTTTATTCAATTTAAGTTTATTTTTACCTTAAACTATCTCACCTGATAAAATACTGAGGATGTTGTCATGTTTTCCTATTTGGTCAAGCTTTAAATTCCTGAAATGAAAAAAAAAAATGAATCTGTATGATTAAATAGTAAATGAAGTATGTCGAATATACACTCCTTCTCATCTGAATATTTGTAAGATTTATTCAATTATGATCATGCTTTAGAAAAATTATAATACTATTCGATATAAGTGAACACCTATTTTTGGTGGTGTTATCTGATGAGCTAGCTACCAATATTTGACGAATGTAATGAGCTAACGATAAAACAATTTGGAACAGTCGTCGCAAAGTTATTCAGAATTCGACTTTACTGATCAAAATTCCCATTTTTAAGTACTTGAATTAATTGAGCCTTTCATAATCTAAGGAGTTTGTATTGAAAAGGGGAATTCTAGCGAAGTCCCACACACCCAACAAAAATGCTACGATCGTTTCGCTGGGGGCTATTCAGCTCATCAGGCATATCTGATGTGAATATTAGAGTTGGGTAATCTAGTTCCTTGTACTAGTTCCAAAACGTATGAGTAACATCATGAAATATAAAGTGTGATATTAAGTATACGCAGTTTGTTCAAAGAAAAAATGTAGGCCATTGGAACTGCGAAGTGAACGAGATAGTTCCATATAGTTCCTTTGGCACAACTCTAGTGAATATGCCTCCACAAAGGTGTAGTTTTTTCTATAAAAGTCCACCTAGTGCCTCTTGTCTAGGATGGGGTTGCCTTCATGAATTGTAATGCCTTCCAGTTCGCAAATTTGATAGATTGGCAGTGGAAACTATGTCAATTAATTTCATGAGAAGCTCAAGATTCACGTGGGGCTTATCAAGAAACACAGGACAGATAAATTCGCTGCCATTGCCGCATTTAATTTTAACCTTTAACCTAACAAAATAATGATGATATGGTCAAATTTTCCCATTTGGTCAAGCCTTAACTTTCTGAAATTAAACAAATAATAATAATTCTGTATGATTAAATTACAAATTAAGTATGTCAAAAGAACACTTCTTATCTGAATATTTGTAAGGATTATTCATGTATGAACATTAGGGTTAGCACTTTCTGACTTTTTTCTCGAAATGACATCTTGCAAATCTGAGCTTTAAGGCAGGGATTGCAATATCTGTTGACATTTAGGGCTGTTATAGTCGATAAAAATATGGTACATAATTGTCGATTTGCTTCTCTTGACTCGTCTCCAAAATTTGTTAATTACGCTGTGAACACAAATTTTTGGACAGAGATAATTCCTTTGGAGATGAAAGCCCTTGGTGAGTATATTAAGTATCCCGAAGGACAGATCCGCCGTGAGTCGAACTTCCGCGTTATTACGGAAGAATGTGTCGACACTAAAGCAATCAGTTCATTCTATTACTATTTCATTTATCTCTATTTCCTATAGGAAAGCCATTTCTCCCTAGCCCTATATGCTGCTGTATTGATATCTTCGGTATGAGCATGACTGCTGGTCGTACCATGTGTTCCTTGATGGGGGCCACTGGTACCCAAGTACGGATTTTGTGGGTATGCATTGCAAAATCTTTTATTAAATTATTTTTCTTACAATCCTTGATGAACAGACATTTACCCCCTGTTTATGCCCTCAGCATTTATGCTAACGAGGATGTATACATTTTCATACGGGCAAAATGTGCCTCATTGAAATAATGGTTTTAGACCCCAAGTATGTCTGGACGAAATGTGTTTCAGACAATTTGGAGTCGATTGAGCAATGTCCGTCCGTCTGTCTGGCTGACTGGAGCGCACGATAACTCTCGAACGAATAAACCGATTCGGTTCAAATTTTGGCTTTCGTAATATTTTACCCAAACTTAGTTTAAGATCGAAGATGGGTTATATCCTTCCGGTACCTTCCCCACAAAAGTTCAAAAATGTTCGGAAAATTTGTGCGCACGATAACTCTTGGAGGAAGTAACCGATTTGGTCCATACTTTGCCCATCGTAAATGTGAACCAGACTTAAATAAGGTTTCAATATGGACTGAATCGGTGCACTCCTTCGGGTACCTCCCACACAAAATTTCGGAAAAGTTCAGTTTAGGGCCATCTCTCGAATCGCTTTGATTTTTGATTTTTGTTTGTTTTTTTTTTTCAGGGACAAGTCCATACTTTTTGAGCAAACAGCCCGAAGGGTGTAAAAACCCCCTATGGCTCCATATGTAGTGGTTGGATACACACTTCCTTAATGGTCAACCCATTCCTTTAAGTATCTCTTCCGCAAAACTTTTGATCTTTAATCCTAATCAACATTTAAAACCACCTAAATACATACGTTTTTTTGGGAAAAAAGTTCTTTCAATATTCACAGGCTGATGGTATATCTCTGTCGGCAAAGCCGACTGATACTTTTTTACAAAACGTAGAATTAATGGGTCATCCGCCGCACATCAAGAAAAAAGGCGTGGTCAACGATTTTCGTCTACAGATATTGTTGTTAAACCATTTTTGGAGGTGTCTCAATCGGAGTGGAAAAAGTGTTTCGACAATATGTTTGAGCGCTTGCAAATGTGTATAAGTCATGGTGGAGAAAACTTTAGAAAACAATAAAATCATTTTCGATGATAAAGATTAGCGTTTTCATTATTAGGTCAGAATCTTTTCTAGTAGCCCGCGTATATTGAATCTCCCCTATGAATCGAGTAATACATATGTATGTTCCGTGAATGCTTCATTTTTTATAGAATTTTCTACTGGAAAAAGGCCTTCAACAGGTATTCTATAGGAACAAGGCCGTTTAAAGGTTTTCTATGGGGAAAAGGCCATTTAAGGAAGTTCTATTGGAGAAGCCATTTTAAAGGTCTTCATGTTTTACTCTGAATATTAACTTTTTCCAATGGTTTTTGATGTTTTCTCGTTTTAAAGTAGTTTAAGTTTTACTTTTTGCTGTTTATGATATTTCCATTTAGGTTCTCTATTCAATATTACTCACAGATATTAAGCCTTTTTTTATTCCAAAGGCCCACTTTTATTTTCCTATTGAATAGACAACTTGATTTAGGCTAATGTAAGCAGTTCTCAGAGCCGTCTCAGCCCTTGTACGATTTATATTTGGATTCTTTCCCCTCAGAAGTATTATAACGTCATCAGCATATGATAGTAGATAGTAATCCATAGGACAGGTGATAAAATCTCCCTCCTGACGTTCCTTGTCTTACATTTACGTCATATAGTCCTTATTTTATCCACCGATTCCTTAGTATATGGTTATCCAGTTCCTGAGGGCCCGGTCGGTCTGATCGATGTGGTGTACTACCTCTTGTAGTGTGCATTATTTGTATTTTAGCATATCGTTTCGGAATCCTACTCATAATCCTGGTATCGATTATACGTTTTATTGTAAAAAGGATGTAGGACTTATCGGTCAATTTGGATGAAATAAAGACTACTTCCTTCTGGAGCAGAGACTGAAAGACCGTATCTGGTACCGCTCCCGTACCTGTTCTCTGCGGGAATATTTTAGTACCCCAACAAAGATTAAAAGCCAAATTTCAGCCATTTCGGTGGAATAATGAGTTGAGCTTTAAAATACCAAAAATCAGGAGGTACTATTCTATGCGGGCTATATGAAAACGTGGACCGATATAACCCATTTTGTATATCAAACTTCTGTACCAAATTATAAATTGCAACCTGTACCTTGATTTCAACAGACAAAAGGATAGATATCGTTATATTGGCTATGACAAATATAGAGGTAAACTCCATCTTATGGTGTAGGGTATGGAAATAAATGCCCATATCGACTTGTCTGAACATGACCCACCACAAATCATCAGCTGGTTTAGGTTTACTTACTTCCTCATACCTAGGAAATTTTTCCACATGACCATGAAATTTCATTGAATTTTACATTTCCATCTCTGCAACAAACCAACCGAAAAATCCCAAGTAAGTGTGGCTGTGTGCTTAATGAGCATAAATCGTTAAACCAAGGAGCGCGAGCGTGAGCATACAATACTAAACGAGTGTTAAGAGAAGTACAAAGGCAAACAGTCAGCCAAACAACCATCCATCCATCCAAGCAAGCAAGGAAGGCAGGCAGCAGGCAGGCAAACAGTCAAGTCATACAACAGACAGCAGAAGTGGAAATAATAGTGGACAGACATAATGTGACGATTACGGCAAAGTCAAGCTAGCTAGAGCTAGGCTAACAGGCAGGCAGGCGGCCGCATCACCATCCTCATCTACAACAACAATAACAAGACCACCACCACACCGCCGCACAGCAGCAGCAACAACAAGAAGAACAATGACGATAATAATAATAAGACCAACATGCATATAAAATACAGTACAATATCTATCTAAGCCATAAGTCCCCCTCGACCATCATCAGCAGCAGCAGCACCAGACTAGAAGATACAAAGCTACAACAACAACCACACCAACAATACTACACACAACAATCCAATTCAATTCATTTCAATCCCACCAATGCTCTGATGCCATATTTAGTACTTTAGTACCATCATCGATGTACTCTCGATTTTGTAGTAGTAGTAAGAAGAAGAATATTATCCAAGTCGTTGTCGCCGTCGTTGTCATTGTCAAACGGGCCAAAAATCCATAAACTGTTCAATACACAAAGCCGCAGATACACAGCAGATAAATATAACAACAACAACAATTCCATGGATAAAATAGAGCCACAAGAAAACCAACCAACAAAGCAACAACAAAAAAGATTGATTGACAAGCTGATTTTCTTAAAGAAAGGCAGACAGACAAACATCTTTCACTGGTAAACGGCTTAGTTTCTTCAAATCCTAAGAGGAATCGTGGATGTTTGGCCTTTGCACATAGCCATTTGACCCTTTCCAAAAACAAAAACTGCCAAACATGATATAAAAACCAACAGCAACAACAAATTGCTATTAAAAATAATACAGTTATTATTATTTTTAAACAATTGCTAAAGTAATACAGAAGTAAATCCCATGCTCGCTGCTCTGCCGACTCTCTCTCCCATTTGAGGGCACACGCACATAAAATGGTTCTCATCTCTCTGACTCATTTAATGTTTGGTGTCTAGTGTTGCCGTTAAGCATTTTCAATTTATAACTAAATACAGGTTCTTAATGAAGCATAAAAAGGTCGCAGGTGACTCAAAATACCTTTTGGAAAAAACCCAAGAAATGTCAAGGTCGTCGTTAGCCTTAAGGATTTAAGATTTCACAACTTCAGAGAAATGAAAGTGTTGAACTTTTGTGAGTGAGATTCTCGAAGGAGTTCTCCGAAGTAGACCTTTTTGGAACTTGATGTACGTTTGGAAGGGATTTTACATACGAAGTTTCGTCCAAACCAGGCAGGCAGATATAAATAAGTGAATTGTGAGTAACGGCTAAGTCACCCTCAAACCCTGTTAAGAAGGAAAATATGAACTCAGTAACGTTTGGCGACGTTACGCTGACTGTGATCCGCAGAGGTACTTCAGTCATTTTAATCGACAGTTCTCGAGGAGTGGCAGGGCGAATAGAAGATTACTACGTTGCATTGGATCACTTCCTGCCGAGCAGGGACCACCACAATTCAAAGTGGATGACGTTGCGAATATCATCAGGAACGCTTAATCATCCAAAGAGGATGGAATCTCCATGGTAATGCTAAAACAGCTGGATAAGCCGGGAATCGAGTTTCTTTCTACAGTTCTCCACCTGTCGCCACCTAGCCACACTCAACGTTCCCGAATCTGTAAAATGGGCAGGGTAGTTGCGCCAGGCAAGGATGCCAGCAAATGTGAATCATAAAGATCAATTTTTCTTATGTCGCCCGTAGCAAAGACTCCTGAGGCTTCTCTCCTCCACAGCATCAGAAATAGCTATACACTTGCCTATCAACAGCATAGGCTCCGTAAGCAGTACTGCACGCTATCTCTAGACATATTAGTCGAGGGCTCGCCCAGAGCAAGCCTATAGGATTGTGTTGGTGGAGCTCGTCTTATCAAAAGTCTTTGATACTGTCAAACACTTCACGCTGTTTGAGGCCATTGAGTAGACAACCTTCAGGTCAAGTTTGAAACGTTGGATAATCAAGTATATGCGTGGACACCAGTCGTGCGTGAGAATTCAGGAACAAAAAGTCCAAGTCCAGTAGAATGAAACAGGGTGTTCCTTTCCTGCATTCCAACTAGAGATGGGCGCGTGCCTAAAAAATTAGGCACGAACATGCACGAACACGGACCGAAATTTTTATGCACGCACAAACACGGCGTTTTTCGAGAAGGCACGAACACGCACACTCACGCACGAAATTACAAAAAAATAAATGGAGAAATCGATATAGGTGTATTTGTTTTTAAAAAATGTTCATATGTACTTCTAATTTTTCTATTCTTATTTAAAAATATTATTTTGTCCAAGTTAGAACTCAAAAGTCTAGTACGCCTTTCCTTGAGAATATTTCCAGATGTGGAAAAAATCTCTCGCTCGTTGCTGAGCTGACGAGCATATAGCCAAAACTTTCCTGGCTATTTGTTTTACAAAAACGAAGCAAATAATTTTAGGAATATTTTGGTCGGTTTTATATTCTTGTTCTATGTGTTCTTGCACGACTTCTAAAGGGAGACCAAAAATTTAGCACGATCGTGTCACATAGTGCAGATCGTGTTTAGTCGTGTCGTGCAAAACCGTGTCGAACAAAAAAACACGATCACGCGCGGCCAATAATGCATTCCGGCACGACACGCACAAACACGGCGTTTTTCGAGAAGGCACGAACACGCACTACTCACGGCACGACACGCGCCCACCTCTAATTCCAACCCCTCCAGGCAGCTTTGAGATCGTAACGTATGCGGTTGATTGTACGATCTGTAGACCTCGTAGAAGACATTCCGTTCTAAGGAAGACTTCGCATGAAGCCTCTTATTCTATAGAAGATTT
Organism: Musca autumnalis; assembly: GCF_047663935.1. Taxonomy (NCBI): domain Eukaryota; kingdom Metazoa; phylum Arthropoda; class Insecta; order Diptera; family Muscidae; genus Musca; species Musca autumnalis. Next base: position 76,666,209 of record NW_027412088.1, read on the forward strand.
TGTATGAGACTTTCTATTCTATAAAAGACCTAATATGAGAGCTTCTATTCAACAGAAGACCTCGTATGAGACCTTCTAAACTAAAGAAGACCGCCTATGAGGCCTTCTATTTTAGAGAAGACCTCTTACGAGACCTTCAATTCTATAGAAGAATTTATATGAGACCTTCTAATCGTAAGACCTCGTATAAATGGAAGCATTCTATAGAAGACTTCGTATGCTACTTCTTTTCTATAGAAAACTATCCTAATTCTATCCTAATAACCGTATGAGAAATTCTATTTTAATGAAGACCTTCTATTTTATAGAAGTCCTTCTATGAGGCCTCCTATTCTAGAGAAGTCCTTCTATTCTATTGAAAGGGGCTTTTATTTTAAAGAAGGTCTTGTATGGAACCTTGTATTCTATTCTATAGAATACCCCGTATGAGGCCTTCAATTGTAAAGAATACCTTATATTAAGCCATCTATTATAAAGAAGATATGGGATGAGGTCTTATTTTCTATAGAAGACCTTGTATGGCCCTCCTATTATAAAGAATACTTCGTATGAGGCCTCTATGGATGGATCAAAATTAAAGATGCACAAAACAATATATGTGATTGCAGTGGTAAGAGTACCAAATTTACTCTCCGATTGAGCACAAAATTTAAACATGTTATTTTTAATAGATTTTCTATATTCTTTTGATATGGTCATATTAAAGAAGTCATTTTAAATAACAAACAATAAATTACAAGTGTTAATACTAATGTACAAACACTATTTAAGTAAAACATAAAGAAAACCTTTCGTACATCCGTACTTGTGTGCTTTCGTTGACGTCTCGCCAACAACTGAGCGCAAGAGAATAAAAAACAAATTTACGCTAGAGTACTGTTTTGTGCATCACTAATCTAAATTCCTGTAGGTCATGGATTGATGACACATTGCAAAACATCTGCCCAGCATGCGGCACAGACCCGTACTAAACACTGCACCTTTTCAACTACCCTGCCAAACCTACACAAGTAACTCCAGTAGCTCTGTGGTTAAAATACATCTAATAAGCCACATTCCTAGAACTGAAGATAGACCCAGGTGATAGGGTGACGTAGGGGATGAAAAATACCATGACCGGAGAGAAGAACGATTACATGAAACGTATGACCGTTGTCCTGCCCATGATATAAAATGGCAACATTGGAAAAGAGAATATCTTTAGCCCAATAGTCGGAAAATTCAGTCTCCACAGTGAAACATCTGACAATGGAATGAGGCTGATAGACTTGGCAGCGGCAAAACACATGGTAGTTAGCAGTGACAGATTTAAGCATCTCGACATTCATAAGGGCACCTGGCAAGACACAAAATTGATCACGTTGTGATAGATGGAAGACATTTATCGAATGTCTTCAAAACCGGGGGCGACACGCTGATTAGGTGTATGGATCAGCTAGTTAGCACCATTTGGCAGCAAAACGCATACCCAATAAATGGTATGCATCCTGAGTGCCATCCACAAGAAAGGAGATAAGACTGTGTGCTCTAATTATAGGGGCATAAGTCCGGTCCCTATTGCTTATAAAATAGTGTCAGGGATATTGTGCGAACGACTAAAGCCAATGGTCAACGAAATAATTGGGCCATAGCAAGACGGCTTTAGAGCTGGCGAATCCAACATTGACCAAATATTTACCCTGAGGCAAATCCTGAAAAAGACCAATAGATGCATATCGAAACTTAGCATCTTTTTGTCGATTATAGAGCAGAATTTGGTATCCCCGCAAAGCTCATTCGGCTTCGTAAGATGACTCTAACTGATATCCGGTCCTCAGATAAAATAGAATAAAAGAGTTTTCAACATCCTGCTGGAAAAGGTTATACCAGACGCAAACGACAAAAGAAGTGACACAATATCAGAGTAAGGCAATGGGTCTTCCGTGAGCGTAAATTTACTCTCGCTAACCACCAGTTAAGAGTCTACACATGTTTTGAGCGAGAGTAAATTTACGCTTTATTGCACAATTGTGCAAACATTTTCTATCGCCTGCTTGACGGAAAGGTCACTTAAAAGCAATTGTGGTGTCTGCTGCGACAGTCGCATTTTTTATCCGAAAAGATAAAAATGACTAAAGAAACTGTTCCACTTCTGCGGCCCTAACTGGCTTGTCGCTTCTGTCACAACTGGTTGTTTGAAAAGCGATAAAATTGGCATTGACGAAAAAATATGTTTTATTTCATTTTGTTATTTTTTATTGTTTTATTATAATTGTAATTTTTCATATTTTTACTTTTTTAATTATATTTTATTACTACTTTACACACTTAGTTGAATTACTCAGGAATTGTCGTCAATATTAATTTTACCATTTTCAAAATCTGATGTCGCCTCGCCCGGGATTAGAACCCGGGTATGCGATTGTCAGCCGAGCATGTTATCCATTGCACCACCGTTTAATATAATACTCAGATTGCCTAATGGCCTTTATATGTTCAACGTTGTACAAAATAAATAAATAAAAACAATCGCTTTTTTTGATCTAAAGTAAGGCGCGCAAGGCACGATTCTGCAGAAGGAGTAAAAGAAGTTAAAAAAGAGAATGATCTAGGTTCAATAAAATTGTTTTTGTAAAATGACTAACGCTATTTCAGGCACTTTTAAGAGACGCATTTACTAAGAGAATATATATTTAACTTCCAAATGTTTGGAGGGAATATACACCAATAGCCACATGCTACTTGTTTATCAGTAAAAAATGTTACTTGTCGATCAGTAAAAGAATCTGCTAAAGTGGGCCTGGCAGTAATCGGCGACAAGACCTAGCTAATGGTATCGACCCGCAATTTGTCCATCGAACTCGGACCAACTGTTGACGCTGGTACCTATAATGTTGAGGTAGTTAAAAACTTCGTCTGCCTTGAAACCGCCATAAACACAACAAACAACATCAGTTGTGAAATAAGTAGAAGAATAGCACTGGCCAACAGATGCTACTTTGGCTTAACCCATTGCCGCCCATTGTACTCGCTTGAGTACAGAAAAAAGGCAACATTTAGTAACGCACAATTTTTTTAGCAAAAGAAATTAGACAGTGTTGCGTTTACTCTTGCATTCCCTGTATTGCGTTTAATAGAAAAATGAAGAAAAAAGTAGAAAAAAGTTTATCGTTGCTGTGCATTTTCTTTTGTTTTTGGAATACTTTGCCATTTTTGTAAAATTTAGATAGGTCAGTAATAATTGAGTCTGACACTTTGCAAAGACACGCCCACTCCGATCGTTTCTCAAAATATGTCAAAACTTCTCTCAAAAAATTTTTGCCAGCATGGTTCCGGCATGAGAAGCTCTCAATTGTCAAATTCATGACGATACATTCAAAGCAAGTTATCAGTAGTAAACTCGTAAAATTTGGGTAAAATGATTAGATACCGACGAGCAGCTGTTGTTATTTGCAACAGTTCAACACCTATTGTGGGACCTTCATATTGTATTCCGAGTCCTGCTTAATTTATTATACAACATTCCATCCCCTTCAGATTATTTGGTATTTTTTTGACAATTTTTAAGCTCGTGGAACTGTTTGAGATTCAAGAACAAAAAATGTCCACTAGAATCGAACGCCCCTTTTCAAAAAGCTCTACAAGATTACAGAATAAAACAAGTAAAAAAGTATCAGTTGGCTTTGCCGACAGAGATATACCCTCAGCATGCGTGACATTTGAACTTGCCGAACAGAGTCCAGTATGGAAGTGAATCTTATTTTGGGAGTCATATCATTTCGATAGCTATGGCGCCCACTAGTCATTTCAGTGGGTCTTCGTATATCTTTTGGACCAGTATACCAGGAAGCATGGACTTGTCCACGAAAAACATAATATCGTTTTAAACAGGACCACAACGAACAGTATTGGTATACATTTCCGAAGGATCTTCGAACAGATCCTAAACTGCACTTAGGCACAAATGTTGAACTTTTTGCGGGAGGTACCCTAAGGAGAGAAAATTTTAGAAACATTTTAGAAATTCAACTAAATTTGGATAAAATGTTAAAAGATCCTAAGTTGGGCCAATTCGAGCTGAAACTATGTTTGGACAAAATATGACGAAGGCCAAATTTTGGACCAAATCAGTTGATTAGTTCGAGAGTTATAGTGCTCTCCAGCCACTACATATGGTGCCATAGGAATTTTTTACACCTTTCGGACTGTTTTATCAAGAAGTATGGACTTGCCCCTGAAAAAACTATTACCGTCGTAATTGAGGCAGCGAATGCAAGTTACTTCAACAAAAATCAAAGTGATACGAGAGCAGGTCTTAAAGTGAACTTATCCGAAATTTTGTGTGGGAGATACCTGAAGCAGTGGACAAATATAGTCCATATTTGAACCTAACCTATATCTGGTAGATATATTAAGATGTGTAAAGTATTGATCAAATCGGTCACTCACTTGAAGAGTTATCGTGCACACAATTTTTCTAAGTTTGGACAAAATATTACGAGTGCCAACATTTGGACAGAATCGTCAGATCCGTTCGAGAGTTATCTTGCGCTTCAACCACTACAGACGGTATCGTTCGAGTACAGCTCTAAAAACCAGCTTAAAATGTCTTTCCATTTATTTGAAAATTTTGCCTTTTAGGCGAAGATCATTTTTAAGTATTAATTTTTTAATTTTTTAAATTTTAATTTGTTCTTTTTTATAATTTCTTAACTGTACTTAAGTATAAATAAATGAATTTCCAAATTTTTATTTTAAATTGTTTTGGGGTTTAAAAACAAAACCACATCTCGTCAAAAAAATAGCACATTACTCGTGATAATGTATGGTTCCGAAGAAGATAAGGCAGCGGCTTGGTATGTTTGAGAGAAAAATTCTTCGAAATTCTTCGGACCAATATCCGTTAACTGTGAATATCGATGTCGTATGAGGTACGAGCTGTATCGGCTATACAACGGCATCAGTTTAGTTAAACGTATTGAGGTGCAACGATTGCGTTGGCATATAGTAAAAATGAACGATGATGAGCCCGCTAAAAAAGCGTATAAATACAGGCCGCACGGCGGTACACGCAGAACTGGAAAGCCAAGGCATCGAACAAATGGAAGACGAGATCGATATAAATTAGTAGATATAAAGCAGCAAATACACAATTTTCCTAGCCTTTTGTGGTCTATAAAATAATAAAATAACGGCAACACTATGCCAATGTTACAAAAATGTTCTTCTCTCAAAATAACAACAACAATTTAAGACACCGAAGAGTATGCAAAAAAAGACAACAAAAATGAAAAAAAAAACCCAAACAGAAATGTCGCGAAAAACGTTACAAACAAAAGAAAATTGTTTCGATTTGAATGATAAGAAGAGTGGTTGTTCGGTTGGTTGCTTGTGTGAGTTGGTATTTGTATCGGTGATGGTGGTGTGTTTAATATCGTAAAGTACTCAGTGCTGACCGACTGACAATATGTATCTGTATCTTTTTTTTTGTGTAAAGTTCTTCACAACAATACGCTTTTATTGTGTTCTGCTGGTTGTCGGGTTATCTGTCTGTCTGTACGTCTGCCTATCTTTGTTGTTAATGTGGTTGATTTTAATTAAGTTTCGGTTTGCTTGCGTTCGCTTGACTGAATGACTTGCTGGCTGGTCCATATGAAACCGGAACCATAGTGGTTATGCTTGTAATGCGAAAAAAACCTAAGAAATTCAATAAACACTATAAATCAAACAATTCACAGCACATGGTTTAGAGCAAGTCAAGTAAGTATAGGTGATAAGCAGGCGGCACCTGTACGGAACGTTTAACAACTAAACTTTTCGACAGAAAGGGGGAAGAAATGGGAAGGATATTAAACCCATAAAAATGTTATTTAATGACAAATTTGAAGTTAACTCTGTTGTAGGCCTCGCACCAATAAGTGGCAAGGATTTTATATCGGAAATATCCTTTAGTCTCTAGGGCATAGACTTTTAATCTTTTATAGGAACAAGTTTTGGTATTCAGCAAGAAAACATTTTATCTATTTGATGACGAATTTCTTAACGGTTTAATGTCCTAAAAAATTCATTATGTTATTCTGTAAAAGGTTATACCTACAAACGTACGTTTTAAAAGGGGTACAAGATTCAAAGTTGGGTGACGTAGGGGATGACAACGATTCTATCGTTACTGCCAGACAGTGGCTTGCTGTCGTTGCAATACTTGCTCGGGTTTTACCGTGAGAGCCAACCTAATCGCCATATGGTGGATAGGACGGCCCAACCCTGGCATGTCAGTTCATGATCTAGAAAGAGAGGTCCAACGTTACAAGAAATCAACAAGCCTATAAGGCAGGTTTCAATAGCGTTCACTCGGATGCAGTCGCTGATGGCATAAACAACTATCGTGTGTATGAGGTCCTCGGAGAACATCCACCATCTATCGCAACGGATGAGCGTCAGCTGCCATGACAAACCAGAGTAGTTTTGGTTCAACAACGCTCGGGATTGTGCGATGACACCGTGTAAAACATCTGATCAGCATCCGGCACAGGCCCGCACGACACACGGCACATTTTCAACTGCCCTGCCAAACCTACTCAACTAACTTCAGTAGATATGCGGTTACATCCCATCGAAGCAGCCACTTTCCTAGAACTGGAGATGGATCCAGAGCCAGATTAAGCGGAGAATGAACGTATACACATAATTAAAAACACTGTTACAACAACAACTGTGTTGCTGCTGATTGTGAAGTAGTCCTATATGGCGCAGAATTCTCTCGGTAGCAGTACGACACTCCTCATCATACCATGCGTTCCTTGGTGGAGGTCTCTGGTATCCAAGTATGGATTTTGGGGTAGTCCGCATGGAGTGGACAATACTTTGTCATTGTGCTGATATGTTAACGAAACGAGGAGTGCTTTGATTAAACAATTAGGCTAGTTGAGTGGAGTGCCAAGTTGGTGGTTTTCCCGCTACTTGTGGTGATTTTTGACGTACAAAAACCACTGTTTAACCAGGAATGTAAACTGTTTTAAGGTAAAAATCGCTACAGACCTATGGTGCGTATGTGGCTGTAGCGATTTTTACATCGGAACAGTTGGCATCTCTGTATCTGTTGTGATTGCAGTTTATCGATGTTCGACGTTTAATCGGATACGTACCTTTGCTGCAACAAGGTGGTCGTCCGAATCTATGTTTGCCCCTCTGAACGATAGTACATCCAATACGCTCGATGAATGTGATCAAATTGCTTTCTTGTTTTCTGGTCTGGAGACAGACAGGTGTCCTTATGAATGTTGAAATGCTTAAGTCTTTTACTGCAAACTATCATGTTTTTTGCCGCTGCGAAGTTTATCATTCTCATTCCATTGTCAGATGTTTCGCGCGGCATATTTTACCTCACTACCTTTAACGGGTGTTACAGGCAAATCCCCAGGTGACACAACGGGGAGGTCGTTGTTGTCCACTTGAGATGAAAGAAGAACCAAGATAAGTCCTGTGGTCTTCCTTTTGATAAAACCGGTCAGGGCCGGTTTTATAGGCTTGTTGATTTCTTGTAACGTTGGACCTCTCTTTCTAGATCATGAACTGACATGCCAGGGTTGGGCCGTCCTATCCACCATATGGCGATTAGGTTGGCTCTCACGGTAAAACCCGAGCAAGTATTGCAACGACAGCAAGCCACTGTCTGGCAGTAACGATAGAATCTTTGTCTCCTCATAAAGATGGTGCACTGAAGACATGAAGAGGCACCCTGTCGCAGTTCTTAGGGCGACATTTTGACAAGTTTGAATATATTTCCATCACGTTGCACTTATACTCGCTGACCATACTGACGCCGCATAGTTTACCACAGACCGACTTATTGCATTATATGCCAACGCTGTTTCTTATTCCCTGTTCCTACAACTCAGCTCGAACTACATGAACATGCTGTCGAATGTGACCCCTAGAATCTTGGGGTAGTCATTAGTTGGAATTCTGCCACAATCAACCACGACATTCAGCTTAGTGCTCAGTGGCCGTAGATTTAGTGGCGGATATTTGCATATTCCTCATTTCACAAATGACATCAGGGAATGTAGCTGACGTCAAGATCGTACAATCATACGCACACGTGACGGTCTCATTGCCGTATGGAAGGGAGAATAAAGGAGAGATAGAGGTTAAACAGTTCCGGAGATATCACCCCAGGATCCCCTGTTTTATTCTACGGGCCTTGGACTTCTTATTTCTGTACTCCACTTACGACGGCCGACCACAAATTTAGGGGTCGATTATTGATAGCAACCTAACTCCAGTTGCGTTTCCAGAAGAGAAAATCATGCGATTAAAATGAGCAAAAAGACGGAATTTTTTGCCAAATTCAATCAATATCAGTGTTTTGAACCTTCAGGTATTAATTTAATTTTAAAAAAAGTATAAATTTTTATGCGGAAAAAAAAATTCCATTACTAAATTTGCTGCGGGCCACGCAACTGGAGTTGGGTTGCTATCCATAATCGACCCCTTAATTAGTTATCCAACGTTCAAACCTGACTGGAGGGTTATCTGCTCGATGTCCTCAAACTGCGTGGAGTATCAGTATCAACGGCCTTTGACAAGTCAAGCACCACCATAACGTTCTATCACACGGTTTGCCTTTGGTTGTGACCTTGACTAATATCTGTGCAGATGGCGTACACCGCTGTTGTCGTGCTGTGCTGCTTACAGAACCCATGCTGATGATTGGCAAGTGGATAGCTATTTCTGGGGAAGATTAAAGCCTCAAGATTCTTTGCTACCGGCGACAAAAGCGTAATCGGCCCGTACGATTCACTTTTGCTTGCATCCATGCCTGGTTTCAGTAGCGAGACCACCCTTCGGATCAGTCAGCGTAACGTCGCCAAACGTGACTGAGGTTCTATCTTTATTCTTTCCAGGCTCACTCTCGAAGCCTTAACAGTTGCCCACAATTTATTCATTCTGGCTCTAATGTTGCAACTCTTCAGATGATTTATCCAATAATTCCACTTATGTTCACCGACCAACCTGTTTACTTCCAGTGTCACTGGGGTGGGCACGACAAAGCTCATCTCACTTGCTAATCCCGTCGCACACGCAGAGAAAAAATATTTTTCGCTTTTGTTGGAACAAAAATATATGTTTTGGTTCCAAAAATGTATTTGTTTTGTTCAAACATTGTAATCCAAATCCAAAAATACCATCTTTTGTTCCAAACATAGAAAACAAAAACAACTTTCGAATTTCCGCAATATTGTTAAAATCGTTAACAATACCGATTGTAGGAACTATCATAATCTAATTTTGTTTACAAAAAGTATTGTCAATACAGAAAACCAGCCCAGAAATTTTTGATTTGAGTGCATATACTTCTCATATACACTTTTCGCATAACTTGGATATAAATGTCGCGTATAATATTGCAATCATTGATGAACACAATACATGGTTTGCTGCATTGGCTGACAACAAAGACAAACAAAAAGCCACAAGCACCCACCACAACATAAGGAATAATTAAACACCATAACAAACATGAAAAGGAAAGAAGAATGAAACAAAACAGAAACAAATAAAAACAAGAGTCTCACAAGTACATACACACAAAAACAAAGGTAAAGGCAGCATGTCATACAAACACACCACAACTCACCAAAATTGTTTTTTCAACACGGCATCGAATAGCGAGAGAAGAGAAACAAATTTTCGAAGAAAAGAGAGAAATATTGTTCAGTTGACACAAACTATTTTTGGATTTTCAATACTACATGAGGAATCCAACAATATGTTAACAATACATATTTTGCTCTTGGAATATTGTTGGATCAAACATATTTTTTTCTCTGCGTGCATCTGCTGGGAAATTTGGTCTCACCTTGGGTATTCGATCAGAAAATGTATGGCGAGCGGCTGCAGCAGTGATGATGTCTCTGCTCAGAACATCAGAAGGGTTGAGCAGATCTCTGAAGCGGTGGTAAGTGAACTCTCAGAAACTAGGCCAATTAGCTTATTATTCATGATTTATGAAAATGCGGCTTTCAGAGGTGCTGAAATTGGTCGGTCTGCTGATGGAGACAATTATGGGCAGATAGTCTGAACCAAGAGAAACAATTTGGCGAACTCTGACACTCTCCGCTTATTCTGGTTGGGGGCTCCTCATTGACCGTGCAAAACGAAGTGGTATCAAGTTGCTCAGCCACCTCTACACCCCTCTAGTCGTTTCCGAGGACAGAATGGCATAACTCATGACGAGCATTAAAGTCGCCCATGACCAGACGGTTGTGACCTTCCAAACGCGCTTATATTGGGCCTATATCCTGGAGTACAGTTATTTATTGGCGGGATGTATCCAATGTACGGGTCATTATAGCTAGACTCAACCGAGATAGGGCTGTATTGAATACGTTGTAACCATCAAGATGCTATAAGCTGCAGTTGTTGTTGAGCTTGGTTTCCTGCACTGCCGCGACCATGATATTCTTCCGACTCGTGTGCCACCGTGGTGCAATGGTATGCACACCCGCCTTGCACGCTGAAGGTCGTGTGTAAGATTCCCCGGCCAGGCATCATCAACAATTTTCAACGGTGGCAAAATACCCCTCAGTAATGTTGGGACATTTCATTCATTGGGTATTTCAGCCATGTAAAACTTCTCCACAAGTGGTGTCTTAAGACCAATGAACAAACTTTTCAGTTTCTCTGAATCGTTTCGTTCTCACAACCAAAACAAAACAAGCTTTTCAATGCAAAAAGATGAAAACCGTACGACTGCTGAAACGTACTTCGGTTATGCTGTGCCGTGTGGTTACATTCACCAAAAGAATTATTGGCAAACGTTTGCTGTGCGAAATGATGAATGTCACACTCAGGCACATACACAGACACATGTGATTGCTTAACAGCCGTATAAGCCCAGCAAACCAATCGTACCGACTCTTAACGAAATCGGAACGATACGTCCGATGTCTGATCCGAAATCGTAACGATATCTTAACGAAAGTTGTATGAAGTGGTTGACATAATGTCGGAACGAAATGTCGGAGCGACATCGTATAGATTTCGATCCGAGTTCGTAACGAACTCTGAAAAAAAATCCGTGGGAAATTCGGAGAGGAAATTTCTTTCCGACATTCGTTCCGAAATCGGAACGAAATCGGTACAAAGTCTGAACTATTTCCGCTCCGACAAATCGTTTAGAAATCGGAACGAAATCTGAACGACGTTGCTTCCGAAATTGTTTAGACGTGTCGGACATCCGACATTTGGTTTGCTGGGAGCTTACATAAGCATACTACGGTTGATGTTTTATCAACCCCAAAACGTTTTTTTATTATTCACATGTGTTTAGTACTATTTGGTTTTCTATCTGCTGTTGTGGAGTTGAGAACTTTTGTTCCTATGGAAAATACGAAACGAAACCATTGGAAACGTTTTTATACCCTCAGCATTTATGCTAATGAGGGTATATACACTTTCAAAAGGGTAAAATGTGCCTCATCGAAATAATGGTTACTTGGGGTCTAGTATGTTTGGACAAAATCCGTTTGAGACCATTTGGAGTCGATTTAGCAATGTCCGTCCGTCTGTCTGTCTGGCTGGTGCGCACGATAACTCTCGAACTCTCTTCGGTTCAAAATTTGACTTTCGTAATATTTTGTCCAAACATAGCTTAAGTTCGAAGATGGGTTATGTCGGTCCACTCCTTCCGGTACCTCCCCCACAAAACTTCGAAAATGTTCGGAAAATTTGTGTGCACTATAACCGTAACCGATTTGACCCATACTTTGCACATCGTGAAATTTCTACCAGACTTAGATGAGGCTCTAATCTGGACTCAAACGGTCCACTTCTTCGGGTACCTCCCACACAAAAGTTCGGAAAAGTTCAGTTTAGGACCTGCTCTTGAATCGCTTTGATTTTTGTTGTAACGACTTGTATTCACCGCCTTCCGTAAGACGGTACAAGTTTCATCTGGGGCAAGTCCATACTTCCTGAGCAAATAGCCTGAAAAGTGCAAAAAAAACTCCTATGATACCGTGTTTAGTGGTTGGAGCGCAAGGTAACTCTTGAACGGATCTGCAGACTCGGTTCAAAATTTGGCCTCCGTAATATTTTGCCCAAACTTAGTATAAGTTCGAAGATAAGTCATATCGGTCCACACCTTCAGGTACCTCCCCCACAAAAGTTCAAAAATGTTCGGAAAAATTGTGCGCACGATAACTCTTGAAGGGAGTGACCGATTTCGTACATACTTTACACATCCAAATATATTTACCAGATATAGATCAGGTTTGAATATGGACTATATTTGTCCACTCCTTCGGGTACCTCCCACAGAAAATTTCGGATAAGATCACTTTAAGATCTGCTCTCGAATCACTTTGATTTCTATTGAAGCAACTTGTATTCGCTGCCTCAATTACGACGGTAAATGCTTTTTCAGGGGCAAGTCCATACTTCTTGAGAAAATAGCCCGAAAGTTGTCCAAACTTAGTTTCAGTTCGAAGATTGGCAACAACTTCCTGTACTTCCCTCCAATATTTAAAAAATGTCGCTAAAATGATATGCACGATATTCCTAGAACGAGGTAACGGAATTTATACAAACGTTGGATCTCCTAATGTTTTGTCCAAATTTAGTTTAACTTCTAGAATGACCGATATCGATCTTCTCTTTATGTTAACTTCCCCACAAAAGTTCAACAATTGTGTCGATCTGTCCGTGATTCACATAGGCTGAGGGTATATCTCTGTCGCAGTAGAATAGACCAAGATGCAGCATTTTCTCTTCGGTAGCAGCACGACATTCCTGGTCATACCATGGATGGGTTCCTTGGTGAAGGTCTGTGTGGAGTGGAAAATACTTTGCCAAGGTGCTGTTATGTTATCAAGACGAGGAGTGCTTTGAGTGAAATACACAGATGTTGTGCCTGTTCGTACGTTATTTGCTACATTTAATCGGGTACGTACCTTTGCTGTCCTAGTCGTTATTTAATCCTCGGAGAACATCCAACACGCTCGATGAATGCCTGCCATCTATCACAACGTCATCAATTTAGTTACGTTCCTTTACTTACCTGAGGTTACAATTTTAACCTGCAAAGTTTTCATTAACCCCACAAAGTGGCAATTTTTAATAGAGTGAGAGTGGCGAGAGAGAGCAAAAATGCCTTTCTCTTCTACCACAATCAACAATTTTTCGTTCCTTTACTTTATGGTAAAACTGTTCATGAGAGAGCAATTTTGACAGTTTTCTCTTTTACCATTAAAAAAGTAAAGGAACAAAGCTTTTTTTGGTCTGGGGTCAGTCAGGTCCCCTTATGAATCTGGCACTGATAGGTATCATGTTTTTTGCAGCTGCCTAATACCATTCCAAGATGTTTCACTTTAGAGACTGAATGAGCCAAAGATATTCTCCTTTCCAATTTTGGCGTTAAAATCGCCTAGAATAATTTTAATGTGGTCTTAGTGTAGGCCGTTGAAGCACACTCTCTTTCAGAAAGAGTCTATACAAGCGCCCTTTATCTTTAGAAGAACCCTTTCGTTCAGAAAGAGTCTGTAGACGAACCCTTGCTTTCAGAAACGTTTCTTTCAGAAAGGGGTATAGAACAGTGGAAGGCATTGTGACTCACAAGAGAGCCAATGTGCTCTAAGTGAGCGTAAATTGGCTATCGCTCACAGCCTGTGTAGATGCTAACACGTTGCGAGCAACAACAAATTTACGCTAATTGAGAGCACAAGGGAGATCCAAAAAATTTCTCTGCCTCACTCTGGTATAGAAGCACTCTTCTGATCTGTTGCTCCATGTTTTAAGTGACAGCATGAGGGCAAGTAGCAAGTCTTTTATTTACTGGGGTGAAGCTGAAGGCTAGACGTTTTAAGCTCGGAATGACTACAAAGCCGCAGCCAAGCAAGCTCATGATTGTTGTCATGACAGCTATACTAAAGTCTGTCACATGAGCGTCACCTTTAGGTGTTGTTGTTGTGACGCCTTTCCCAATTCATTGAGCAAACTGCACCTCCTCTATAAAAAGTGCGAGTATTTCAGGTGCAGATTCACAGATTATGGTCCTTAAAACGTTTGCGGGGGTCGTCAACCTTAGAATTTTTTTGTTCTTCTTAGTTTTTTTTATAGTAGTCAATGGCCCAACCCAAGTTTTTAACGTTCTTACGGATGAATGCGCGACACTTGTTAGCTCACTACCTTTAACGGTTGTTAAAGACAGCAGCCAAGGTGACACCACGGGAAGGTCAGTGTCCACTTGAGATGAAAGAGGGACCAAGATGAGCCCTGGGCTTTGGCATGTTAAAGCCGGTCAGGGCCGTTGTTTGGTATTTTTCATCCCCAACATCAGCCCAATTGCTTTTTATTATCTATCCAAATTTGCCATTGCACACACCTTACCCACTCTTTTGTCATAGAAGTATAGAAATAGAAAAAATAGAAATGATTTTATGGGAAAATTGTTTCCTCTGTCAAAGAAAAACAATCGCAATAAAATCAAAAACTACATCAACTACATAGTACACACCAAAACTACAGCTCATCGGAAATTTTCGACCTTTATACAAATCACTCACTCATTAAATACTTTATAAATAAATTATTGGAATTTATTGGTTTCACAAACAAATGAATGTGCGCAGCACACAAAGATAGGTACAGACACATGTACATACAAACATACATACATTTGTACATATTGATGGATAAACAGATATAGGCAGCAGTCATACAAATCGGACCAGCCAGCTACAGCAAAACCAATCTCACAATATTTTCAAATTGTTATTTAAAAAAGCAAAAATCTTTCCCCCCAAAACGACAACAGCAACAACAAAAACAATAACGCCAATAACTACACCACAATGTGCATGTGATAAATTATAAAAATATTAAAAACAACAAAAATCAACAACTACAACAGCCAGTCAGTCAGCCAGCCACACGGCTAAATAAAAATAATAAAATCCGCAAAAAAAGAACGAAAAACAAAAACATGCCAATTAAAGAAATCAAAGCAAAAATTCAACGATGAATGGTTTATTCAGTTCGATGGATGGATGTGGTGGTTGGTTGGTTGGATCGATCGATGAATACCACAGAGCCAAATAAAAAGCCAACAAACACAACACCAAACATTGATAATCGATAAATGCAGATAAAAGCGCCAAAGAAAGAAAAAGGCCTCTTTGATGAAGAAAAATACAAAAAAAAAATAGCTTGAATACAAAACAGACTAAAACAAAAATCATGAATCTCAATCTTATGCCACCACCATCACCAGCGCCTCCACCACTGACTGCCACAACCTTCCCATCATCTCAAACCACGACAACAGCAACAAGCAGAAAACTTAGCAACGGCTGCCAGCTCCACCGCCATTCATTCCCACCATCACATCATCAACATGTTGCTGGAACAGAGTTTAGACAAGCGGCAGCTTTATTTTGTCTCATGAAATGGAGCTGCTGTTTATTCTGCAAAAGCTGTCGTATGGCAAATGTCTGTCCATTGTCCAAACATACATACCTATCTGTTTGTATGTCCGTCCGTCTGTCCATATGTCTCTTAATGTGTGACAGTGGTTATTTAGTAAATTTACAAAAATAAGGAACATAAGATAATTTGATTATGAGAATATCCTGTGATTCTCAAGCAGAACCCGTTCGGCAATTTTTGGTTAAAAACCGTTTGTCTTTCCATGGCAAGACTTTCTGCCATTCCATAGAAAATCTCCCTGTTCGTGTTTTTCTAGAAGAAGAGTCTTCTTCTTCTCCTACGAAAAAACCTCTGGTATTCTATCAAAAGACCGAGAGTTCTATGAAGACCTTCGAGCCTTCTATGAGAAGACCTTCTGGGGGCCTTCTATGAGAACACCTTCTAGTTGTTTATGGAATGACCTTTTGGGTTTCTACGAGAAAATCTTTTGGTCTTCTAGGAGTAATCTTCTATGAGGATACCTTCTGTGTTCTTCTATGGGAAGATCCTCGGAAGTTCTGTAAGAAGACCTCCAGGTTTTCTAAGAAGATCTTCTGTGGATATTTTTGAGAAGACCTTCTGTGGACTTCTATGAGGAGAGCTTTCGTGACTTTCTTTGAGAAGACATTCTGTAATCTATGAGAGACCATTCTTTGGTCTTCTATGAGAAGGCCTTCTGTGGTCTTCTATGAGGAGATTTTCTGTGTTCTTCTATGCGATGAAGTTCTGGTCTTCTATGAGAAGTCCTCCAAGAGAAGACCTCCATATCTTCTATGTGAAGACATTCTGGTACTTTACGAGAAGATTTTCTGCTCTTCTATGGGAAGACTTTCTGCCCTTCTACCAGAAGATCTTCTATGTGAAAACACCAGGTCCTCTATGAGAAGATCTCCTGGTCTTCTAGGAATGATCCTACTCTTCCACAAGAAGACCTCCTGGCCTTCTATGAGAAGACTTCCTGGACTTTTATAATAAGCCCTTCTGTAGTGCGATTCTCTAACACATTTTCTGAGTTACCGACAAAATTATGAATGAAAAGTTCAAATAAAAGTTGACAACGCTCTTGCTATCGGTATAACTTTACGACGGCATTTTAATTTTACCGACAATTGTCGGTAACTTAAAAAATGACTTAGAGAATCGCACAACTGGTCTTCTAAAAGTAGACTTTCAAGTCTTCTAAAAGAAGACATTCGAGTTTTCCATGAGAAGACCTCCTGGCCGTCTATAAAACGACCTCCTACTCTCTGAGGTCTTCCATAGAAATGTGGTCTCCTATGAACAGATATTAGAATCTTCTATGAGAAGACCCTCAGTCTTCTACGAGAAGACTTTCGAGTTTTCTAGGAGAATAACTTTTTGGTCTTCTATGAGAAACCCCTAGTCTTCTATGATAAGCCTCCTGGTTTTCTATGAGAAGGCCTCCTGGTCTTCTATGAGAAGATCTCCTGGTCTTCTATAAGAAGATCTCCTGTGGTCTTCTATGAGAAGACCTTCTGTGGTCTTCTATGAGAAGACCTCCTGATCTTCTATGAGAAGACCTCCTGATCTTCTATGAGAAGATCTCCTGATCTTCTATGAGAAGACCTCTTGGTCTTGTATGAGACGACCTCTTGGTCTTGTATGAGACGACCTCCTGGTCTTCTATGAGAAGACCTCCTGGTTTTCTATGAGAAGACCTTCTGGTCTTCTATAAGAAGACCTTCTGGTCTTCTATAAGAAGACCTTCTGTTCTTCTATGACCTCCTGGTTTTCTATGAGAAGACCTCCTAGTCTTGTATGAGAAGACCTCATGATCTCATATGAGAAGACCTCCTGATCTTATATGAGAAGAGCTCCTGGTCTTCTATGAGAAGATCTCCTGGTCTTCTATGAGAAGACCTTCTGTGGTCTTCTATGAGAAGACCTCCTAGTCTTCTATGAGAAGACCTCCTGATCTTCTATGAGAAGATCTCCGGATCTTCTATGAGAAGACCTCCTGGTCTTGTATGAGACGACCCCTTGGTCTTTTATGAGAAGACCTCCTGGTTTTCTATGAGAAGACCTTCTGGTCTTCCATAAGAAGACCTTCTGTTCTTCTATGATAAGCCTCCTGATTTTCTATGAGAAGGCCTCCTTGTCTTCTATGAGAAGACCTCCTGATCTTCTATGAGAAGCCCTCCTGGTCTTCTAGGAGAAGAACATCTGGTCTTCATTCTTCTGGTTTTCGATGAAAAGACCTCGTGGTCTTCTATGAGGAGACCTTCGAGTCTTGCATGAGAATAACTTCCAGTCTTCTATGAGAAGACCGAGTTTTTTTGAGAAGACTTTCCAGTCTTCTATGAAAAGACCTTCCAGTCATCTATGAGAAGACCTTCGGGTCTTCTATAAGAGGACCTTCGCGTCTTCTTTAAGATGGCCTTCAAGACCATCGGGTATTCAATAAGAAGTCCTTTGGGTGACCTTCTGAACTTTTATGAGAAGACTTTCTGGTCGTCTATGAGAAGATCTTCTGGATTTCTACCTTCGATTCTTCTATGAGACCTACGAGAATTCTATGAGAAGATTTTCGAGTCTTCTAAGAGAGGATCTCGTGGTCGTCTTTGAAAAGACCTCCCTGTCTTTTATGGGAAAACTTTCTGGTCTTCTATGAAAAGGCATCCCGGTGTTTTATGAGATGACCTTCTACGTTGTTCTACGAGAAGATTTTCTGGTGTTCTACGAGGTTTTGGTCCTCTATTAGAAGATTTTCTGATCTTCCATGAGAAGACCATGTGTTCTTCTATGAGAAGACTATGTGCTCTTCTTTGAAAAGACCTCCTTGTATTATATGAGAAGGCCTTTTGGCCTCCTAAGAGAAGTCATTCTGCTCTTCCATGATAAAATTTTCTACCTTCTGCTCTTGTGTGAGAAGATTATTACCGATTTTCTTATCATTGTCAATTCCACGATAGAGTACCCGAAACTTGATCACTGTACCCTGAAGTTTTGTATTGATATTTGATTTTTATTTTAGTTTGTTGTCGCAACAGAGTTTAAATACTGTCCACTTTGTTGTTGTTGCTGTCTGACTGACTGACTGTTTGTCGGTTTAATGGAATTATTATTGAAATAAAAACAATCTTCCAAAATAAGAAGAGAAACAAAAAACCCATGGTGTTTGGTGCTGCTGCTGGTGAAGCTGCCGCTTATTTTCTGTCTGGCTGGTAGGCTTTCCGTCAACTTATTTTGTTGCCTGGTTTCCTGGCGTTTTTGTTGTTGGTGTGACTGGACGCTTTTTTCTCGGCTGGTCGCTAGGTCGGCAGGCTTTGACTGATTTGTTAGCTAAATGTTGTTGTTTTTGTTGTTTGTTATTCAGTGTATTGGTCACAGCATTTAGCATTCAGACGCTTGAGGTTGTTTCGATTTCAATTTGTTGTTGCTGTTGTTGTAGTTATACGTTTTAATAACTAAAACGTCTGTCACATACTTTTTCGTATGTAGGTATGTATGTATGTATTCACAATGTCGACGACGATGAGGAGGAATATTTATTTATGTACTCGAAAGTGTACGCAAGTACTGGGTTCAGATAATATACAAATGTTGTTATAGATGACATTTGTAGGTACATACATATGTATGTAGGTATGATTTGTATGTATTATAAGTATGTATGTAGATATGTATCAGAGAAAAAAACCACCCGTAGCGTTTGCGAACTGATATACAAGTGTACAACCAAACAAACATACATATTCATACGAATGTGACAATAAATTCATACAGAATGTGACAGTAACAATAATAACAACAGCAGCAACAACAACAAAAACAGCAAAGACGACGACAAAAAACAATGACACAACCACATAAAGTATCCATCGACAGAGTGGAGGAGATACACGGGACAACAATTCGTTGTCGCAGCTAAACGAGTAAATTCGAACAATACTCACGGACGGGCAGCAGTAGCAGCAGCAACAGTGACACTCGACAACTCAACACTCCAAGGGTTATTCTAAACTTGCAATACCTACCATTTTGCAAAGGACTTTTGTCGTAGGTTACGAATTTCCATTACAAAATTCCTCAACAAAGTGCAAAAGCAACAACAAACACCGAAAAAATTCAAATTGATCGGGAACGAAAGCAACTAAACTTAATAATTCATTGTAAACTTGTTTTAAAGCGTAAACAGATGACTCCACAGTCATTATGTTGTGTGCTTTATTTTGGACACGAACTTTATTCATCCAAAAACCGTTAATTATGGAATTATATTTTGAGGTTAAATATTTTTAATGCAGTCAATATCATAGATGGTCTGTCGGAAATTAGGACGTATCTGACGTATATGTACATACAATTTAGGCGTATATTACATACGTCAGAAACGTCGCCAACCTAGTCAAAAAAATTTTTTTTACAGAATAAACAATCGAATTTTATAACCTAAAAATGAATATTTTTCACAATTTTAACAATTTGGTTTAAAAAATTATATTTTTGACGATGGGACTAATGTTGCGTATGATACATATTATTGTTTTTATACCCTCAGCATTTATGATAACGAGGGTATATGTATGTACACATTCATACGGGCAAAATGTGCCTCATCGAAATAATGGTTTTAGAACCCAAGTATGTTTGGACGAAACCCGTTTCAGACAATTTGGAGTTAGTTTAGCCATGTCCGTCCGTCTGTCTGGCTGTCTGGAACTCACGATAACTCTCGAACGGATCAACCGATTCGGCCCAAAATTTGGCTTTCGTAATATTTTGTCCAAACATAGTTTAAGTTCGAAAATGGGTTATATCTGCTCTCGTATCGCTTTGATTTTTGTTGTAAAACTTTTCACTGACCCCTATACGACGGTACAAGTTTCATCAGGGGTAAGTCCATACTTCCTCAGAAAATAGCCTAAAAAAGTTGTAAAAAAAACACCGTGTGTAGTGGTTGGAGCGCAAGATAACAAGATTTTTGTTGAAGCAACTTGCATTCGCTGTATCAATTACGGTGGTAAAAGTTTTTTTCAGGGGAAAGTCCATACTTCTTGAGAAAACAGCACGAAAGGTATAAAAAACACCATATCACCATATGTAGTGGGTGGAGATCACGATAACTCTCGAACTGATCCATCGATTTGATCCAAAATTCGACCTTCGTCATG
The DNA here is from genome assembly GCF_047663935.1 of Musca autumnalis. Taxonomy (NCBI): domain Eukaryota; kingdom Metazoa; phylum Arthropoda; class Insecta; order Diptera; family Muscidae; genus Musca; species Musca autumnalis. The sequence goes on from NW_027412088.1 coordinate 76,686,791, forward strand.
TTTTGTCCAAACTTAGCTTCAGTTCGAAGATGGGCAATACATGTCCACAACTTCCAGTACTTCCCCCCAATAAAAAATGTCACTAAAATGGTAGGCACGAAATCTCTTGAACGGGGCAACCAATTTGGTCCAAACTTTGGATCTCCTAATATATTGTCCAAATTTAGTTCAACTTCTAAAACTTCGGTCCTCTCCTTAGGTTACCTCCCCCACACAAGTTCAATATTTGTGTCTAAGTGCAGTTTAGAATCTGTTCGAAGATCCTTTGGCAATGTATACCGATGCCGTTCGTTGCGGTCCTGTTCACAGCGATATTATGTTTTCCATGGACCCCCAAGGAAGACTCAGCCATTTTGGCGGGATATTGAGGCCACAACCTTCAAAATTCCGGAAATCGGGAGGTACCGTTCTATGGGGGCTATATGAAGACGTGGACCTATACCGACAAATTTCAGGTGGAAAGTTTTACACCCCCAAGGAAGACTTAATACCAAATTTCAGCCATTTCGGAGGGATATTGAGGCCACAACCTTCAAAATACCAGAAATCCGGAGGTACAGTTCAATGGGGGCTATATGAAGACGTGGGCCTATACCCAAAAATTTCAGGTGGAAAGTTTTATACACTCAAGGAAGACTTCATACCATATTTCAGCCATTTCGGAGGGATATTGAGGCCACAACCTTCAAAATACCAGAAATCCGAAGGTACCGTTCTATGAGACGTGGACCTAAACCGACAAATTTCAAGTGGAAAGTTTTACACTCCCAAGGAAGTCTTAATACCAAATTTCAGCCATTTCGGAGGGAGATTGAGGCCACAACCTTCAAAATACCAGAAATCCGAAGGTACCGTTCTATGGGGGCTGTATGAAGACGTGGACCTATACCGACAAATTTCAGGTGGAAAGTTTTACACCCCCAAGGAAGACTTAATACCAAATTTCAGCCATTTCGGAGGGATATTGAGGCCACAACCTTCTAAATACCGGAGGTACCGTTCTATGGGGGCTATATGAACGTGGACCTATACCGCCAAATTTCAGGTGGAAAGTTTTATACCCCCAAGGAAGACTTCATACCATATTTCAGCCATTTCGGAGGGATATTGAGGCCACAACCATCAAAATACCACACATCCAAAGGTACGGTTCTATGGGGGCTATATGAAGACGTGGACCTATACCGACAAATTTCAGGTGGAAAGTTTTAAACCCCAAGGAAGACTTAATACCAAATTTCAGCCATTTCGGAGGAATATTGAGGCCACAACCTTCAAAATACCAGAAATCCGAAGGTACCGTTCTATGGGGGCTATATAAAGACGTGGACCTATACCGACAAATTTCAGGTGGAAATTTTTATACCCTCAACGAAGACTAAATACCAAATTTCAGTCATTTCGGTGGGATATTGAGGCTACCGAACATCGGGAGGTACCGTTCTATGGGGGCTATATGAAGACGTGGACCTATACTGACAAATTTTAGGTTGAAAGTTTTATACTCCCAACGAAGACTTTATACAAAATGTCAGCTATTTAAGTGTGATGTTGAGGCCACAATCTTTAAAATATCGGAAATCGGGAGGTACCGTTCTATTGGGTCTATATGAAGACGTTGACCCATGCGGACAAATTTCAGGTGTAGAGTTTCATACCCCTAACCATATTTCAGTCATTTCGGTGGGATTTTTAGACCACAAATCCTTGTATATACTTTTGCATATGGTTTTGCATATGCTCATTTTATGCAAATATGTCAAAATATGCACGATATGAAAAATATGCAAACATTTCGGGGCCTAATTCGTTTTATTTTGTGATAATACGAATTTCTGCCTTATCAGATTTTCTCTACGACCATCCTAACCATATATGCATTTGCATAGGATTCCGCTGTCTAACGATGATCCACTGAAATGACTAGTTCGCGCGATGTCTATCGAAAAGATATAACTCCCAAAATACGATCCACTTCCATAATGGACTATGTCGGTCCATTCCTTTATGTACCTCCTCCGCAACACTTTTGAGCTTTAATCCTAAACCACATTTTTGTCTTCAAGTTTAAATGGCCAAAAAGGTCCACAAAATTCTGAAAAGACCCTAAACACATTCGATCTGTCCCTAGATGAAAGTTTTGATTCACATAGGCTGAGAGTATATCTCTGTCGGCAACACCGATTGATACTTTTTTACTTGTTTTCTTTAATTTTGAGAATCCTAAAAATGTCGTAAACGCTTTTTTCAAAGAAATAATTTTTTAACGAAAAAAAATTAAAATGTTTTCAGTGGGTTGTGAATGTCCTTTTTCAATATTTTTTACCGATTTTGGTCGGTAACTCCAAAAATGAGTAACAGAATTCCACTACAGGCCTCAATTATGGACCGAACTTCACGAAATTTTGTGTTGGCGATGATTGTAAAATGTAAAATAGACCAAAAGCAAAATGTTTATCTTATTTTGTAGCGGCTCAGGAGGTCGCCATAATGGTTTGATCGGCGCCAAATATTGTGTAAGGTTTGTGTTTACGACAAAGAAGAAGATTGCAATTTAGCATGATGATTACATCAGTCTGTTCATCTCCATCTCTCTTGAATCTGAGGATAGCAGTCATGTGTGAAACTGCCAAGGTAGAGTTATTTAACGTATACATCCCACCGATAAATAGCTGTACTCCAGGTTATAGACACAACATTAGCCCGCCTTTTGAGGGTCATAACCGTCTGGTCTTGGGGGACTTAAATGCTCACCTTAAATGCTTTCCTCGGAAACGACCAGAGGGGTACAGTGCTGGCTGAGTAGATTGATAGCTCTACGTTTTGCACCTTCCATGAGGACGCCCCCAGCACAAGCAGCGGAGAGTGTCACAGATCAGCAGACATAACCATCGTGTCACCTGGTCTGACAAATCACGTCACCTGGCAACCGTCGTTTCTCTTGGGTCAGATTATGATTGTCTCCACCCGATTTCATCACCTCTGAACGCCACAATTTTATCAATCTTGAGAAAGCTGATTGGATTAGTTTCAGAGAGTTACCTAATCTTCGCTTCAGAGAACTGTCTTTCTGATGTTCGGGTAGTAGAAGGGACGTTCCGGGACATCATAACTGCTGTAGCCGATAGCCATATACCTATTGGTCGAATACCCGAAATTAAACCAAACTTCCCAGCAGAGGCGCCAGGATTAGCATAAGTGTGATGAGCTTCGTCGTGCCAACCCCCGTGAACCCAGAGTCTGAGAGCTGCAGCAGGGAAGTTAAGAAGTTGGTTGATGAACATATGCGGAACAAGTGAGTAAATCATCTGAAGAGTTGCGACTTTGGAGCCGGAATAAGTGAATTGTGGGCAACGGTTAAGTCACTCTGGAACCCTGGAAGGAGGGAAGATAGGAGCTCAATCACGTTAGCCCACGTTACGTTGATTGACCCGAAGAGGTGTGGAAGTTATTTCAATCGACAGTTCGTCGAGAAACCCCAGAGTGGAAGGCGAAAAGAAGAGCATTACGTCGCATTCGATGTCTTCCTGCCGAAAATTAACCACCACAGTTTACCATGGATGATGTTGCGAATGTCCTTAGGAACGCTAAATCATCCAAAGCGTTGGGCCCTGATGGAATCTTCATGGTAATGCTAAAGCAGCTGGATGAGTATGTCACTAAAGTGCTCAACTTATCGCTAGGGTGGTCCCGTTACAGAAGCCAGGCAAGAATGCTAGCAAAAGTGAATATTACAGGCCGATTTCGCTTTTGTCCTCCCCAATGTCAGAAATAGATATTCAGTTGCCGATCATCAGCATAGATTCCGTAAACAGCACAAGCACGCCAAAAGCGCTGCACACCATTTCCACGTATATTTGCCTAGGACTCAACCAGAGACCGTCGTGTGATGGTGGCGCTTGACTTATCAGCCTTTGATACTGTCAGGCACTACACGCTGTTTGAGGAAATTGAGCAGGCAACCCTCCAGCCAAGCTTGAAACGTTGGATAGTCAATTATATGTGTGGACGCCAGTGGTAAGTGGAATTCAGGAACAAAAAGTCCAAGCCCCGTATAGTGAAACGGGGAGTTCCTCAAGGTGGTTAATATTTCCGGAACTGTTCAACCTATACCTCTCCTGTATAACGTATGCGGGCGATTGCACGATCCTGGCGTCAGATACCTTCCCTGATGACATTTGTGAAAGGCTGAACTCCTATTTGACTGAACTTCACACCTTTTCTAAGCGAAGAATATGCAAATATCTGTCACTAAATCTACGGCAACTCTGATCACCACATGGACGGCAGAGGTGGGAACAGAGTTGAATGTCATTGCCGATGGTAGCAGAATTCCGATCATAAACTATCCCAAAATTCTAAAGGTCACATTCGACAAGATGTTCATGTCGTCCGCGCATGCTACAATCTGCTACAAGGTCCTCAAGTCTCTAGTCGGCAGCGCCTGGGGGGGGAGATAAAGAAACCTTTTTGACGTGATTGGCCTGTCTGTGGTAAGCCATGCGGCACCAATGTGGTCCGCGAACATAAATTCAACGCGTTGAAATAATATTCAAACCTGTTAGAACGTCGTCCTGAGAACTGCAACAGGGTGCCTCCTTATGTCATCTGCATTAGGTGTCGAAGATACTTCTTCTTCCAACACAATGATATGCTCTCGTTGCCGTACTTGCTTGGGTATTACCGTGAGACATCCCAATCACCGTACGTTGTATAGGACTCTTCACCCAGGCATATCAGGAGGGTTTTCATGATCTAGAGAAGCGAGCCTATGAAGCTGGTTTGGGTAGCATTCACACAGATGCTGTCGCAGATGCCATAAACAACTATCGTGCAACGACAAACCAGATTTTTGACTCAACTACGTTCGGGATGATGCAGCTGTCTAAATTCTTATAAGGCAAAGATGAAAGACACCGCGCAAGATATTTGCCGAGCATGCGGTACAGGCAGGCACGACACACTGCACCTTTTAAACTTCCCTACCAAACCTACTCAATTAACTTCAGTGGCTTTGTGGTTACAATCAATCAAATCAGTCACACTTATATGCATGTGGATAGAACCAGAGACGTGTAAATTAGGAGTCTACCGAAGTCCCACGCATCCAACCATTACACTACGTTTCACGGGTGGTAAATCCGATCTTCAGGTGTATTAGGATGTTGTTTTTGTGGCAGACGAAGGCAAAAACAACATCCTAATACACCTGAAGATCGGATTTACCACCCGTGAAACGTAGTGTAATGGTTGGATGCGTGGGACTTCGATAGACTCCTAATTTTTCAATGTATCTCTAAAGGCCTAACAGCTCAACTCGAAAGAGAATTAATTAAATATCACTATAAATGGCCTTCGCCTTAATAAGGCAAAAATAAAAAATAATTTCAGCATGAGCCAGGCTGGGATTCGAACGTGGGTCTCCGACAACTGAGTGTCAAGGTTGCCGGCGTCTTAGCGTTCTAAGCCACCATCAACTTGTCAAAACTTTAGTAGACAATAATTGATGATCAAAAAATAAAATCTTCTGATATAGAAGAGCAATTACTAATGATGTAGGAATAAAACTTACCATAGTATTTGTGAACATTGAAAAATGGGATTACCAAGCAGGACTATAGGAGAAGTTTGGAGTTTCAATTAACTGACATAATTTCGCATATACATTTATCTAATGAAGTTCGATATATATACCAGTTACCAATCTTTGCCTTCGTCTGCCACAAAAACCACATCCTAATACACCTGAAGATCGGATTTACCACCCGTGAAACGTAGTGTAATGGTTGGATGCGTGGGACTTCGGTAGACTCCTAATTTTTCAATGTATCTCTAAAGGCCTAACAGCTCAACTCGAAAGAGAATTAATTAAATATCACTATAAATGGCCTTCGCCTTAATAAGGCAAAAATAAAAAATAATTTCAGCATGAGCCAGGCTGGGATTCAAACCTGGGTCTCCGACAACTGAGTGTCAAGGTTGCCGGCGTCTTAGCGTTCTAAGCCACCATCAACTTGTCAAAACTTTAGTAGACAATAATTGATGATCAAAAAATAAAATCTTCTGATATAGAAGAGCAATTACTAATGATGTAGGAATAAAACTTACCATAGTATTTGTGAACATTGAAAAATGGGATTACCAAGCAGGACTATAGGAAAAGTTTGGAGTTTCAATTAACTGACATAATTTCGCATATACATTTATCTAATGAAGTTCGATATATATACCAGTTACCAAGCTTTGCCTTCGTCTGCCACAAAAACAACATCCTAATACACCTGAAGATCGGATTTACCACCCGTGAAACGTAGTGTAATGGTTGGATGCGTGGGACTTCGGTAGACTCCTAATTTTTCAATGTATCTCTAACAGCTCAACTCGAAAGAGAATTAATTAAATATCACTATAAATGGCCTTCGCCTTAATAAGGCAAAAATAAAAAAAAAAAAAAGTATTTTTCGTCTATTTTTGTTCCAACAATTTATTTGTTTTTTTTAAGCATTGTAATTGTAAATCCAAAAATCATTTGCTAAACATACAGAACAAAAACAACTTCCGAAATTCCGCAATATTGTAAAAATCATTAAAAATACCGATGGTAGGAACTATCATAATCTAATAATTTGTACAAACACTATTGCCAGCCCAGAAAAACTGTTACTGACATTTTTGATTTGATTATATATAATTCTCATCTTCTTCGACCACATAACTTTGGTATAAATGTTACGTACGAGTATGGATAAGCACAACACATGGTCAAGTTTTGCTGCTTTAACTGACAACAAAGACAAATAGAACTACTCCATTGCGTTCATCAAAGCACTCACCACAATATAAGGAATAAAAAACCATAACAAATAAGAAAAGAAAACACAAATTTGCTTTCTCTTCAAAATACTTTTAAGATTGTGCCGGTATAACTGAACCATCAAAAACCAATGGAGAATGAGAAAGAAGAAACAAAGAAAAACAAGAATCTCATGATGGTGTACATCATAGATGAACAAGATAAGCACTCGCCTTTACGTTTTCGTACGATTCACCATACAAATGCTCTCTTCGTGCTCTCTTTTGAACGTACACAAAAAACAAACATAAAATCATTCTATCATACAAACAGCGAGAGAAGAGAATAACATTGACAAAGAAAAGAGAATAATATTGTCCAGTTGACAACAACTATTGTTGGATATGACAAAAACAATTGTTGCAATTGAAAAAAGCGATTGTTGGACTCACAGTACTACATGCGGAATCTAACAATATCTTTACAATATATATTTTGCTCTTCGAATATTGTTGGATCAATTATATTTTTTGCTCTGCGTGTAGATCAACTTCCACGAAGGTTTGTTGGAACAAATTCTTCGGGTACCACCCTCACAAAAGTCTAACATTTTCGAACAGTTTAAGAGCTGTTCGAGGATTGTTTCGAAATTTTGTCCGAAGGTGGTCCTTGTGGTTCTGTATTGTTTTTTACGGACAAGTCCATACAACCTAACATAAAAAACAGAAAAATCGTACGATGGCCAACTAAAATAGGTGACGGTCACGTTAAGTATGGAAGGAGTGATTTCCAAACCTAAATTATGTTCCAAGATGGAATGTATCGAACAACGTACCCTGAAATATCATAAGAAATTTTAGAGTTACTCTTGTCCATATTTTACCTTATTTACAGATCCTTTAAGATTTGTTCTTGTTTTCAGTTTACTTACGTATGTATGTATATATGATGTCCGAACTGAGAATACAAACTCAGACCAGATTTTCACCAACCAACCAATGCCAAAAGTAACTGTTTGTCAACAACACCTCTCATTCATTAACTTACGAATATGTTGAGAGTTGTATGTTTATTTTCGCATGACATTAACGATTTTAACATTACCCGAAGTAATAATAACAGCAATCAGGCTAAGTCAAACAAATGGACACAAAAACAATCAACACATACGACAACATTGGGAGGGAGCACCACCATCGACCAGCAGCAGCAACAACTAAACACCATAGCCACCGCCAACATGTGTATTGTTGTGAGTGAGTGAGTAAGTAGCACCGGCACTCGTAATTCCACTCGCAAATGTGCGCGCCATCTTGTATTCAAAAAGCATAAATTCATAAGTGTGGAACGACGACAATAACAAAACGATGAATACGATGAAGATTACGACTGAATTGAACTGGCTGGCATTACAAGAAAGGGATGGGCTGGTTGATGGGGCAGATGAATTCTAAGTTACACCACATATCCAACCATCCATCCATTGTACAAGGTACATACACAATCTATATTGTACTTACATACAAACATATATTTATTAAAACAACAAAACATGCAAACGTACAATTTTTACATTATGACCAAAGTTGTGTGGCACAGAGAGACAAGAATACGTCATTACAGCCAGACAAACAAGCATATATAGCTCCACATACGTGATGTGCAATGAACCATGGCAACAACCAGCAAATGAATAAAGTAAACTTATACATACATACATACAATGGCCAAAAGAGAGCAGAAGTCCAAAGAATCTTCGTCTTCGTCATCATCGTCAACAGCAAGAGAAATTCCGTTATTGTTGTTGATATTGCCACCAAACTAAATGCTTGAATTTCAGATGAGTTGCTCCTACATACATACGTTCATATGTATTTCAAATGTGGGTTCCTCCTTGCGTTGAATTTTGCCAGGTATTCCGATCCAAATTTGATTGGAAAAAATATTCGTTAAAAATTCACTCTAGGAGACCTCATAGTCATTGGAAAAAATATTCTTTAAAAATCCACTCTAGGAGACCTCATAGTCATTGGAAAAATATTCTTTAAAAATCCACGCTTGGTGGACAGATAGTCATTGGAAAAATATTCTTTAAAAATCCACGCTTGGAGGACAGATAGTCATTGGAAAAATATTCTTTAAAAATCCACGCTTGGAGGACAGATAGTCATTGGAAAAATATTCTTTAAAAATCCACGCTTGGAGGACAGATAGTCATTGGAAAAATATTCTTTAAAAATCCACGCTTGGAGGACAGATAGTCATTGGAAAAATATTCTTTAAAAATCCACGCTTGGAGGACAGATAGTCATTGGAAAAATATTCTTTAAAAATCCACGCTTGGAGGACAGATAGTCATTGGAAAAATATTCTTTAAAAATCCACGCTTGGAGGACAGATAGTCATTGGAAAAATATTCTTTAAAAATCCACGCTTGGAGGACAGATAGTCATTGGAAAAATATTCTTTAAAAATCCACGCTTGGAGGACAGATAGTCATTGGAAAAATATTCTTTAAAAATCCACGCTTGGAGGACAGATAGTCATTGGAAAAATATTCTTTAAAAATCCACGCTTGGAGGACAGATAGTCATTGGAAAAATATTCTTTAAAAATCCACGCTTGGAGGACAGATAGTCATTGGAAAAATATTCTTTAAAAATCCACGCTTGGAGGACAGATAGTCATTGGAAAAATATTCTTTAAAAATCCACGCTTGGAGGACAGATAGTCATTGGAAAAATATTCTTTAAAAATCCACGCTTGGAGGACAGATAGTCATTGGAAAAATATTCTTTAAAAATCCACGCTTGGAGGACAGATAGTCATTGGAAAAATATTCTTTAAAAATCCACGCTTGGAGGACAGATAGTCATTGGAAAAATATTCTTTAAAAATCCACGCTTGGAGGACAGATAGTCATTGGAAAAATATTCTTTAAAAATCCACGCTTGGAGGACAGATAGTCATTGGAAAAATATTCTTTAAAAATCCACGCTTGGAGGACAGATAGTCATTGGAAAAATATTCTTTAAAAATCCACGCTTGGAGGACAGATAGTCATTGGAAAAATATTCTTTAAAAATCCACGCTTGGAGGACAGATAGTCATTGGAAAAATATTCTTTAAAAATCCACGCTTGGAGGACAGATAGTCATTGGAAAAATATTCTTTAAAAATCCACGCTTGGAGGACAGATAGTCATTGGAAAAATATTCTTTAAAAATCCACGCTTGGAGGACAGATAGTCATTGGAAAAATATTCTTTAAAAATCCACGCTTGGAGGACAGATAGTCATTGGAAAAATATTCTTTAAAAATCCACGCTTGGAGGACAGATAGTCATTGGAAAAATATTCTTTAAAAATCCACGCTTGGAGGACAGATAGTCATTGGAAAAATATTCTTTAAAAATCCACGCTTGGAGGACAGATAGTCATTGGAAAAATATTCTTTAAAAATTCACGCTTGGAGGACAGATAGTCATTGGAAAAATATTCTTTAAAAATCCACGCTTGGAGGACAGATAGTCATTGGAAAAATATTCTTTAAAAATCCACGCTTGGAGGACAGATAGTCATTGGAAAAATATTCTTTAAAAATCCACGCTTGGAGGACAGATAGTCATTGGAAAAATATTCTTTAAAAATCCACGCTTGGAGGACAGATAGTCATTGGAAAAATATTCTTTAAAAATCCACGCTTGGAGGACAGATAGTCATTGGAAAAATATTCTTTAAAAATCCACGCTTGGAGGACAGATAGTCATTGGAAAAATATTCTTTAAAAATCCACGCTTGGAGGACAGATAGTCATTGGAAAAATATTCTTTAAAAATCCACGCTTGGAGGACAGATAGTCATTGGAAAAATATTCTTTAAAAATCCACGCTTGGAGGACAGATAGTCATTGGAAAAATATTCTTTAAAAATCCACGCTTGGAGGACAGATAGTCATTGGAAAAATATTCTTTAAAAATCCACGCTTGGAGGACAGATAGTCATTGGAAAAATATTCTTTAAAAATCCACGCTTGGAGGACAGATAGTCATTGGAAAAATATTCTTTAAAAATCCACGCTTGGAGGACAGATAGTCATTGGAAAAATATTCTTTAAAAATCCACGCTTGGAGGACAGATAGTCATTGGAAAAATATTCTTTAAAAATCCACGCTTGGAGGACAGATAGTCATTGGAAAAATATTCTTTAAAAATCCACGCTTGGAGGACAGATAGTCATTGGAAAAATATTCTTTAAAAATCCACGCTTGGAGGACAGATAGTCATTGGAAAAATATTCTTTAAAAATTCACGCTTGGAGGACAGATAGTCATTGGAAAAATATTCTTTAAAAATCCACGCTTGGAGGACAGATAGTAATTGGAAAAATATTCTTTAAAAATCCACGCTTGGAGGCCAGATAGTCATTGGAAAAATATTCTTTAAAAATCCACGCTTGGAGGCCAGACAGCCAGTGAAACAAATATTCTTTAAAAATCCACGCTTAGAGGCCGGATATTCATAGAAAAAATATTCTTTGAAAATCCACGCTTGGAGGCCAGATAGTCATTGGAAAAATATCCTTTAAAAATCCACGCTTGGAGGCCACTGGAAAAATATTCTTTAAAAATCCACGCTTGGAGGCCAGATAGTCATTGGAAAAATATTCTTTAAAAATCCACGCTTGGAGGCCAGATAGTCATTGGAAAAATATTCTTTAAAAATCCACGCTTGGAGGCCAGATAGTCATTGGAAAAATATTCTTTAAAAATCCACGCTTGGAGGCCAGATAGTCATTGGAAAAATATTCTTTAAAAATCCACGCTTGGAGGCCAGATAGTCATTGGAAAAATATTCTTTAAAAATCCACGCTTGGAGGCCAGATAGTCATTGGAAAAATATTCTTTAAAAATCCACGCTTGGAGGCCAGATAGTCATTGGAAAAATATTCTTTAAAAATCCACGCTTGGAGGCCAGATAGTCATTGGAAAAATATTCTTTAAAAATCCACGCTTGGAGGCCAGATAGTCATTGGAAAAATATTCTTTAAAAATCCACGCTTGGAGGCCAGATAGTCATTGGAAAAATATTCTTTAAAAATCCACGCTTGGAGGCCAGATAGTCATTGGAAAAATATTCTTTAAAAATCCACGCTTGGAGGCCAGATAGTCATTGGAAAAATATTCTTTAAAAATCCACGCTTGGAGGCCAGATAGTCATTGGAAAAATATTCTTTAAAAATCCACGCTTGGAGGCCAGATAGTCATTGGAAAAATATTCTTTAAAAATCCACGCTTGGAGGCCAGATAGTCATTGGAAAAATATTCTTTAAAAATCCACGCTTGGAGGCCAGATAGTCATTGGAAAAATATTCTTTAAAAATCCACGCTTGGAGGCCAGATAGTCATTGGAAAAATATTCTTTAAAAATCCACGCTTGGAGGCCAGATAGTCATTGGAAAAATATTCTTTAAAAATCCACGCTTGGAGGCCAGATAGTCATTGGAAAAATATTCTTTAAAAATCCACGCTTGGAGGCCAGATAGTCATTGGAAAAATATTCTTTAAAAATCCACGCTTGGAGGCCAGATAGTCATTGGAAAAATATTCTTTAAAAATCCACGCTTGGAGGCCAGATAGTCATTGGAAAAATATTCTTTAAAAATCCACGCTTGGAGGCCAGATAGTCATTGGAAAAATATTCTTTAAAAATCCACGCTTGGAGGCCAGATAGTCATTGGAAAAATATTCTTTAAAAATCCACGCTTGGAGGCCAGATAGTCATTGGAAAAATATTCTTTAAAAATCCACGCTTGGAGGCCAGATAGTCATTGGAAAAATATTCTTTAAAAATCCACGCTTGGAGGCCAGATAGTCATTGGAAAAATATTCTTTAAAAATCCACGCTTGGAGGCCAGATAGTCATTGGAAAAATATTCTTTAAAAATCCACGCTTGGAGGCCAGATAGTCATTGGAAAAATATTCTTTAAAAATCCACGCTTGGAGGCCAGATAGTCATTGGAAAAATATTCTTTAAAAATCCACGCTTGGAGGCCAGATAGTCATTGGAAAAATATTCTTTAAAAATCCACGCTTGGAGGCCAGATAGTCATTGGAAAAATATTCTTTAAAAATCCACGCTTGGAGGCCAGATAGTCATTGGAAAAATATTCTTTAAAAATCCACGCTTGGAGGCCAGATAGTCATTGGAAAAATATTCTTTAAAAATCCACGCTTGGAGGCCAGATAGTCATTGGAAAAATATTCTTTAAAAATCCACGCTTGGAGGCCAGATAGTCATTGGAAAAATATTCTTTAAAAATCCACGCTTGGAGGCCAGATAGTCATTGGAAAAATATTCTTTAAAAATCCACGCTTGGAGGCCAGATAGTCATTGGAAAAATATTCTTTAAAAATCCACGCTTGGAGGCCAGATAGTCATTGGAAAAATATTCTTTAAAAATCCACGCTTGGAGGCCAGATAGTCATTGGAAAAATATTCTTTAAAAATCCACGCTTGGAGGCCAGATAGTCATTGGAAAAATATTCTTTAAAAATCCACGCTTGGAGGCCAGATAGTCATTGGAAAAATATTCTTTAAAAATCCACGCTTGGAGGCCAGATAGTCATTGGAAAAATATTCTTTAAAAATCCACGCCTGGAGGCAAGATAGTCATTGGAAAAATATTATTTAAAAATCCACGCTTGGAGGCCAGATAGTCATTGGAAAAATATTCTTTAAAAATCCACGCTTGGAGGCCAGATAGTCATTGGAAAAATATTCTTTAAAAATCCACGCTTGGAGGCCAGATAGTCATTGGAAAAATATTCTTTAAAAATCCACGCTTGGAGGCCAGATAGTCATTGGAAAAATATTCTTTAAAAATCCACGCTTGGAGGCCGGATTGTCATTGGAAAAATATTCTTTAAAAATCCACGCTTGGAGGCCAGATAGTCATTGGAAAAATATTCTTTAAAAATCCACGCTTGGAGGCCAGATAGTCATTGGAAAAATATTCTTTAAAAATCCACGCTTGGAGGCCAGATAGTCACTGGAAAAATATTCTTTAAAAATCCACGCTTGGAGGCCAGACAGCCAGTGAAACAAATATTCTTTAAAAATCCACGCTTAGAGGCCGGATATTCATAGAAAAAATATTCTTTGAAAATCCACGCTGGGTGGTCAGATAGTCATTGGAAAAATATTGTTTAAAAATCCACGCTGGGAGGTCAGATAGTCATTGGAAAAATATTCTTTAAAAATCCACGCTTGGAGGCCAGATAGTCATTGGAAAAATATTCTTTAAAAATCCACGCTTGGAGGCCAGATAGTCATTGGAAAAATATTCTTTAAAAATCCACGCTTGGAGGCCAGATAGTCATTGGAAAAATATTCTTTAAAAATCCACGCTTGGAGGCAAGATAGTCATTGGAAAAATATTTTTTAAAAATCCACGCTTGGAGGCAAGATAGTCATTGGAAAAATATTCTTTAAAAATCCACGCCTGGAGGCAAGACAGTCATTGGAAAAATATTATTTAAAAATCCACGCCTGGAGGCAAGACAGTCATTGGAAAAATATTATTTAAAAATCCACGCTTGGAGGCAAGATAGTCATTGGAAAAATATTCTTTAAAAATCCACGCTTGGAGGCCAGATATTCATTGGAAAAATATTTTTTTTAAAAATCCACGCTTGGAGGCCAGATATTCATTGGAAAAATATTCTTTAAAAATTCACGCTTGGAGGCAAGATAGTCATTGGAAAAATATTCTTTAAAAATCCACGCTTGGAGGCCAGATAGTCATTGGAAAAATATTCTTTAAAAATGCACGCTTGGAGGCCAGATAGTCATTGGAAAAATATTCTTTAAAAATCCACGCTTGGAGGCCAGATAGTCATTGGAAAAATATTCTTTAAAAATGCACGCTTGGAGGCCAGATAGTCATTGGAAAAATATTCTTTAAAAATCCACGCTTGGAGGCCAGATAGTCATTGGAAAAATATTCTTTAAAAATCCACGCTTGGAGGCCGGATTGTCATTGGAAAAATATTCTTTAAAAATCCACGCTTGGAGGCCAGATAGTCATTGGAAAAATATTCTTTAAAAATCCACGCTTGGAGGCCAGATAGCCATTGGAAAAATATTCTGTAAAAATCCACGCTTAGAGGCCAGATAGTCATTGGAAAAATATTCTTTAAAAATCCACGCTTGGAGGCCAGATAGTCATTGGAAAAATATTCTTTAAAAATCCACGCTTGGAGGCCAGATAGTCATTGGAAAAATATTCTTTAAAAATCCACGCTTGGAGGCCAGATAGTCATTGGAAAAATATTCTTTAAAAATCCACGCTTGGAGGCCAGACTGTCATTGGAAAAATATTCTTTAAAAATCCACGCTTGGAGGCCAGATAGTCATTGAAAAAATATTCTTTAAAAATCCACGCTTGGAGGCCAGATAGTCATTGAAAAAATATTCTTTAAAAATCCACGCTTGGAGGCCAGTTGGTCGTTGGAAAAATATTCTTTAAAAATCCACGCTTGGGGGCCAGATAGTCATTGGAAAAATATTCTTTAAAATTCCACGCTTGGAGGCCAGATAGTCATTGGAAAAATATTCTTTAAAAATCCATGCTTGGAGACCTGATAGTCATTCCAAAATATATTCTTTAAAAATCCACGCTTGGAGGCCAGATAGTCATTGGAAAAATATTCTTTAAAAATCCATGCTTGGAGACCTGATAGTCATTCGAAAATATATTCTTTAAAAATCCACGCTTGGAGGCCAGATAGTCATTGGAAAAATATTCTTTAAAAATCCACGCTTGGAGGCCAGATAGTCATTGGAAAAATATTCTTTAAAAATCCACGCTTGGAGGCCAGATAGTCATTGGAAAAATATTCTTTAAAAATCCACGTTTGGAGGCCAGATAGTCATTGGAAAAATATTCTTTAAAAATCCACGCTTGGAGGCCAGATAGTCATTGGAAAAATATGATTTAAAAATCCACGCTTGGAGGCCAGATGGTCATTGGAAAAATATTCTTTAAAAATATACGTTTGGAGGCCAGATAGTCATCGTAAAAATATTCTTTAAAAATCCACGCTGGAGGCTTGAATCATTGGAAATATAATTCTTTAAAAATCCACGCTTGGAGGCCAGATAGTCATTGGAAAAATATGATTTTAAAATCCACGTTTTGAGGCCAGGTAGTAATTTTAAAAAATATGATTTAAAATTCACGTTTTGAGGCCAGATAGTAATTTTAAAAAATATCCTTTAAAAATCCAGAGGCCAGATAGTCATTGTAAAAAATATTCCTTAAAAATCCACGCTTGGAGGCCAGAAAGTCATTGTAAAAATATTCTTTAAAAATCCACGTTTGGAGCCCAGATAGTTATTGGAAAAATATTCTTTAAAAATCCACGCTTGGAGGGCGGATAGTCATTAGAAATATTTATATTAATAATCTATGCTTGGAGGCCGGATAGTCATTTAAAAATAATCCGCTTTAAAAATCGTAAAGAATATGAATTTTTCCTCAGTAACGGCAACTCTATTTTGTTATTACTCCTATCGCTGTACTTTCTTTCATTTACACAACTCTGCAGTTCTTGAAGTCTTTTGGTTCCTTTTGTTAATTTGATGAACTTCAAAGATATCCACGAATATTGCGTATTGCCGTGGAGCACTTACAGAGTGGGAGGAGAGCAGGCGATTGTATGTTTATGGGAGTAAAATCAGTAGATGGGTATTGGAATGTAATACGTTTGTTCATAATTTATGTTGAGATGCGTATGTATGTATAAGAATGTTCTTGCCTTTTGGGAGAATTTATAATTCTTCGGATGTTCTTATTGTTGGCTGGTACTTGCAATTGCGCTTGTACATACATATGCCATTAACAGAAAATGGAATACGGGGAGCATGTAATTTTACAGGTCGAGAGTTCTTTCATGTTATGGATGTTATTGTTCTGTGATGACAAATTTTGGATTGTCAACTGTCAATTAGTTGAAGTATTACTGCAATGTTAATTTATTAAAATTAACATGAATGCCATCTTTATTAAATTAATCGACCAAAAGTGGAAAGAAAAATCAACATCCTCTGATTGAAGCAATCAGTCATTTGCAGGCCTGAGAAGAGAAGAATGTAAAGTAGCCGAAGTATTTTAAGGACAAGATTGGTTCTTATTCTCATTGAAGTGAATTCTCATAACCACAAACTAAAAGTGATACATAAAAGGATATAAATTAACATTGTCCCGATTAAAAAGCACAAAAATAGCAGGTTCCGCATTTTAAAAAGCCTGCATTTTAGGAGTTTGGAAGTAAGCATCACAAACAATGGGCCTAATTATTACTCAGCGGGCTCAACAAAATCTACACCAGGCTCAGATAATGTGTGCACTTTTGCTCACAGTAAGCATTACGCTCTCCACACCCTTTTTGTAGTTGTAAGCCTGACACTGATCTACACAAACAAAATACAGAATTTTTCATACCTTGCAAGAACACTTATTGGGCGAGGGTTCTCAAATTTCGGTCATTATCGAAGGAAGTATTGATAATAAAATTACAGCTTTACAACAGGTACACTTTTGTGCGGGAGATAAACGAAGGAGTGGCTCTAAATATTGGAATATTTCGGAGCCCGTATTTCGGAAAGTGATTACAAGACCAAGAAAGTGTGAACATCAAGCTACCTACCTACCTTTGTGTACTTACACAGGTCCCTATGTCCTAAATCCTTAAGAATCTATCCAGTAACCTTAGTAGTAGTAGTTTTCTAATCGATCGTTGTTGGAGTATCTACAAAACTACTGCTTGAGTATTTATTAAGGTCTCTTGCGTCCATAGCCTAGTATATATCCCTAGAGATAATTGCTTGATTACTTTTTAATGTCTCTTGCAGTCGTAAACTTGCGTATCCTTGTAGATCCTTACTTGAATACTTGTTAAAGTCTCTTGCATTCGTAACATTGTATAACCTAGTATATCCTTGTAGGTTCCTTAAACATCCTTTTCGGCCAAATCGGATAGATAATACTTAAGTAATCGTGCTCATGTCAGTTTTTGTTGTTGCAACAGCATATGATTCGTTTGTAAGTAAATTTTTCTGTTTAGTCTGGACCTATCTCCAGTTCTAGGCATTTGGCTGCTTCGATGTGTTGTAACCACTAAGCTACTGGAGTTAGTTGACTAAGTTTGGCAAGGTAGTTGAAAAGTTGTCGTGCCGGCCTGTACCGCACTCTTGGCAGATGTTTTGCACGATGTCATCAATCCTTGCCATATAGAAATTTAGACAGCTGCACCATTCCGAGCGTATCTGAGCCAAAACTGTCGTGGCAGCTGACACTGCTCAGCTGCGATAGATGAAGAATGTACTGTGAGGACCGCATTCACACGATAGTTGCTTATGGCATGTGCGACTGCATCTGTGTCAATGCTATTCAAACCTGCTTGATAGGCTTGCTGATCTAGATGTTCTCTCTTGTAATGATGGACTTCTTTTTCTAGATCATCTTTTTCATGACATGCCTGAGTGGGGTGGTCCTATTTACCATATGGTGTTAAAGTGGCTCTCACGGTAACAACCGAACTGTATTGTGTTGCTGCACTAGCGGAATCTTTATCTCCTCATGTAGATGGTCCATTGAAGACATGAGGAAACAACCTGTTGCAGTTCTCAGGGCGGCATTCTGATAAGTTTGAATACTTTTCCATCGTTTCGCACTTATATTCGCGGACCACACTGGTGCCACATTATCTGCACTCCAAGTGCTGTCATCTACGGATTTGAGGACCCTGTTCCTAGATCTCAGCTTGTCGCAGAAAGTGTTATCATGCTGAAATGCACATGTTGTCAACCCTGAATTTTATTGGTAGGAATTTTGCTATCATCCACCATGACATTCAACTCACTTGAACCATGTGGTGAACAGAGTGACTGTAGATTTAGTGGCGGAAAAAGTTGCTAAGATCAGTCAAATTCAGCCTCCCACAATTGATAACAGGAGAGGTACCTGACGAATGACATCAAGAAAGGTACCTGACGAAAAGATTGTAAAATTATTCGCATAGGTTACGATCACAATGCGGTACAGGAAATGGTAGAGGTTCACTCTACGGGGCTTGCACTTCTTGTTCCTGAACACTATCCTATCGCACGGCTTGCTCTGGTCAAGACCTCGACTAATATGTGTGGAGGTGGCAAGCAGCGCTGTTGTCGTGATGTGTTGCTTAAGGAACCCATGCCGATGATCGACAACTGGATCTTATTTCTGACGCTAGGGAGAAGTAAAGCCTCAAGAGTCTTTCCAACGGGCGACCTGTCCTGCCCATTTTTCCAACTTCGGGAACGATGTGGGTGGCTAGCGATAGGTTGAAAACTTTGAGTAGATATTCAACTCCCGGCTCATCCAACTGTTGCAGCATTACCATGGAGATTCCATCAGGGTCCAACGCCTTGATTGAATTAGCGTTCCTGATGGCATTCGCAACATTATCAATTGCAAATTGTGGTGGTTCCTCCTCGGCAGGAAGAGCAACATCCGAGGTCATCGATGAACTGTTGATTAAAATAACATGCGCACCTCTTCGGATCAGTGAGCGTAACATCGCCAAACGTGACTGATGTAATACTTTTCTTCTTTTCAGGGTTCGAGAGTGACTCAACCGTTGCCCACAATTCACTTACTCCGGCTCCAATGTTGCGACACTTCAGATGATTTAACAACTTGTTGCGCTTATGCTCACAGACCAACCTGTTAACCTCATGCTTCAGCTCCTTGACTCGGGGAATCACTGTTCATCACGATCTTTTGCTAGTCCCTTCGCCTCCCATGAGTGATGAAAGTGCGATGTTCAGAGGTGATGAAATCGGGCGGTGGAGACACATATGGGAAGATGGTCTGATCCAAGAGAAACGAGAGGGTTGCCAGATGACGTCATTTGTCAGACCAGGTGACATGATGGTTATGTCTGGCGAACTGTGACACTTTCCGTTAATTCTAGTAGGGGCATCCTCAATGACCGAGCAAAACGTAGAGCTATCAATCTGCTCAGCCACAACTCATGATGAGCATTAAAGTCCCCCAAGGCTAGTCGGTTATGACCTTCCAAAGAAGGTGTACTGTTGGGCCTTTAACCTGGAGTACAGATATTTATGGGCGGAATGTATACGTTAAGCATCTCCACCTCGGAAGTTCCACACCTGGGTAGCTGTCATACATTCCATGTACGGGTCATTGGAGCCAGGCTCAAGCGTGATAGGTCGGTATTGAACGGACTGGTGCAATAGGAAAGCTAATTCTCCACCTCCCACTTCTGGTGTGATCTTTCCATATCAACGTTGTTGTTAGCTGCAGTTGTTGCATGGCTCAACCATGATCTTTTTTCCGATTCATAAAATCCACTATTTCCTCGATTTTATTTCGGGGTGCATTGTAATTAAATCGCAAAAGGGATGCATTTCAGGGATTGGAACAGCAACGAATGGTGTTAGTGTTGCGTGTGCGGTTTCTGATGTGGGGACTGTGGAGAGTCAATCTCGTATTCTGATGATTACTCACTGGGGACTTTGTTAACTCAACATTCAGCAACATAGTCCCAATCGTAGTCTCTCACATGAACGAGTACAGAGCAACCCCTGAGATGCACCTACTCCTGACATATGTATATTCCACCTCACCGAATTATGAATGTTTTAGATGCGGATGTGTGAAACCCCAGAAAAATAGCACTTTCTACAAAAATTTTGTTTGTGGAAGAAATATTACGATGTGCAAAATTTGGACCAAACTGGTTACTCGTGAGCACCACTTTGAACTTTTGTGGAAGAGGTATCCAAAGGAGTCATCAAATATGTGAATTTCGTTCAAGAGTTATAGCGTGCACCAGCCAGTAAGGCTGGCAGACACACGCCTAAATCTACTCCAATTCCAATATTAACTTTGATTTGCCCTGTAATTCGGTGCTAAGGATATGATAATGGAAAATGTAGTCTAGAGCGCACTACATACCTACTCTGTTTATGTATGAGGGATGCACGAAAACTATCTGGCCTAGGCAACACCGCGTTTTGCAAGGCGCCATTTGAAGTTTTTTTTTTTTTTTTGGAAAGTTTGACAGATTTTAGCCTAAGCTTACTGAGGACTGTTTGTCAAATGACCATGTGTTGTGTTCTTTACAGTGACTTGAAAAAAATCACTTTGCAAAAAAAATGGATTTACTTGTGAATATCTCATCCGATCATTTTTCACAACTTTCGGCGTGAATAATCACGGCAAGAGTGCATCGATCAAATAAAATCTTTGTATGTTGATAAGGGCCATCCTATAGCACTATTAAAAACTGGTTTAATGAATTCAATGGTGGCCGACACTCGCCAAAACAACGAAGGTCGTGAGGGTCGCCCAAAATCGGCCGTTGTGCCAGAAAAAAATTAAGTCTGCGTAAAGGGATGTAAGATCGCCATGTTGTATATCGTGAGATAGAGGCATCCTTGGGGATTTCTTCCACCAACTTACATTTGATATCGCATGAACTCCTGGCCGTTAAAATGAAGTTTTTCTCGTTTAATCGAGCCAAATTAGACAATCGTTCAAACAGGCTCTTGTGGATTGGTGCACAGAAATTGTGGGTAAATACGATGGCGGTGCTTCAAACGACATTTATAAGATCGTCACAGATGACGAAATTTGGATCTCAGGAGCCCGAAACAAAAAAAGGAAACGATCCTCTGGGTCTTCGAAAGCGAGCCAAATCCAACGAAAGTTCTTCATGTAAGAAGCACTTCGAAGCAAATGATCGTCTGTTTCTTCGGCAAAACTGACTGTGGGGCGACTATACGGCTTAAGAAATGTAGGACGGTTAATTCTGAGTGGTACACCACAATTTGTTTGCCTGAAGTCTCCTGAGAAATTCGAAAAACGAACAAGAGAAGACGAATCATTCTGCATCACGACAATGCGAGTTCTCAAACATCGATTCAAACCAGCGCATGTTTGACCGGACGAAACGTGGAATTGCTGGGTCATCCGCTGTACAGCCTTGACAGGGGTTCCAATGAGTGCATTATATTCCAGCATATGAAGAAAAAACGCGTGGTCAATGGTTTTCGTCGCCAGAAGATGCTATAAAAGCATTAAAAAAAAAACATGTTTTGGAGGTGTCTCAATCGGAGTGGAAAAAGTGCTTCAACAATTGGTTTGAGCGCATGAAAAAGTTTATAAATCATGCTGAAGACTACTTAGGAAAACAATAAAACTATTTTTGATGGTAAATATTCGCGTATTCATTGTAAGGTTTGGAAAATTCTTAAAAATCCTGGAGAACCCTATCAGAGAGCGGACCGAAGACTGGTAATTTTAGTCAATCATATATAAACCTTCGAAGTTTGGACTTAAAAAAAAAAACATAACATAACATAAATATGATCCCAGAACATTTCCGTAGGTACAATGGAAATTTCTCTCATATCAAGGAATACACGCCCATTTCTATTGGCTTAATGATATGGGACCTACAGTTTATCGCCGAGTCCGAACGGTGTGTCTTAGGACGTAAATTGACGTGGAACTTCCTCGGCAGTTAAAAAACAAGCGCATCTCATCGGATCTGTCACATCGTGAGAAGTTACATCCTTATTTCGCAGATTCAATAGTGAGTTATCCATTGACCACAATTTAATCTATTAGGTACCAATGCTTCAGGTGGTGTATACACTTTTTCCGCTTATGTTTGTCTACTAGCCTGTTGACTTCAAAAGTAAGCTAACTCTTGGGTCTTCATGGTTCGTACAAATAAAGCTCATCACGTTCATTTGCTCGCCTAATTACCTATTCTGGGAAGTTTCTAATTTTGGGTATTCAGCCAGCAGGTATGTATCAAGCGGCTTATTCTGTGATGATGTCCCGGAAAGTTCTCTCAGCAACCCGAGGATCTTAGGGAGTAGGCAGATCTGCGAAGCGGTGGTTTGCAAATACTCTGAACCTTTGCCAATCATCTTCCCCATGGTTTAGAAAAGTACGGCGTTCAGAGGTTATGAAGTCGGGTGGCCTATTATGTGATGATAGGAAGGTGGTCTGATCCAAGGGAAACGCCGGATTGCCAGGACATGATATTTATTAGACCGGGTGCCACAATGGTGATGTCTGGTGAATAGTGTCAATCTCCTCTTATCCTCTTAGGAGTGACTTTGTTCACCCTGCAAAATGTGGAGTTATCAATTTGCCCGGCCAGCGCTGTACCACTCTGGTCATTACCTAGGGCGGAATGCCAAAAAAACTTGATGAGCATTGAGTACTCATGTATCATATTCCCATGAGTACTCATGTATCATATTCCGCTGGAAGATGTTCTGGGGAAGCGTACGGCAAAATAGGTCCTATCGTTGCAGACCTGGAAGCGGCTAAGGCAAGAGTGGCCTCGGAAGTGCACCCATCCCCTACATCTATTACATCTCACAAATGTTGATATGTGGTGGATGGGGATCTACCAAACGAAACAGATACATGGTCAGGCACTCTATGATATATTGCCGCTCACATTGTCAAAAAAAAAAAAAAATACGCAAACAAGCCGCCGTGGGATTATTATGCTTATCATTCAGTTTAGTTGATGCCGGCAAAGGTTTTTTTTTGAACTTTTGGGTCATTATTTGTGGAAGTTTGTACTTGCCTCCAAAAAAGAAAATTGTTCCGTTGACGACGGCAACCTGCTGCAACAAACTTCAAAATGATCCGAGGCATGTTCTTAAACATCACTTTTGGGAAAAATGTTGACATTTTATGTGGAAGGTACATGAGGAAGTGGACCGGTATGGCCCATATTCGAACCTAATCTATGTCTGGTGTGCAAAGCTTGGACAAAATTTGTTACTGCATTCGAGAGTTATAGTGCGCACTATTTTGTAGAATTTTTTTAACTTTTTGGGGAGGTATCCAATGTAGTAATCCGATATGGCCAATCTTAGAAGTTGATTTAATTTTTGTTTGCGAGCTATCTCGTTCACACGTTCCAGTCAGGCCGAAGAGTAATTATAAATGGTCCGTCTTCGAAATTAAAGTAAGGTTCGTCCGAGAGTTACCGTACGAACCAGCCAGTCAGACAGACGTAGAGGGCTAAATCGTATTCAAGGGCAAAAATACCTAGATATTTCTCTTCAGGAGCATCATTTGTGACTCTTTTGATAAAGTTCCTAAAGAATCCCATCAATATTTTAGATAACCAGAAATCAAGATTTTGGCTACTACAATCGAATTCGGAATCACCGTGCAATGTCGAATAGAAAATCTCGGTGATATTGAAACAGACGATCTTTGACTGAAAATCAAATCTGCTTAGAATTGCTGTTGCCTTGGTCATTGAGCAGATTATACTTAAATTAGCCATCTATGAGAAACCTGAGCTGAGCTGATAGCTGAGAACAATTGAAACGAATTGTATCCGTTACCTAATTACCTAACTTTAGTACCATATCAACCAACTGAACTTTTCACATTTTCAATAATTTCCTCAGCTAACTTATTCATGTAAACTTACGCGTTAGATGTCAATAACCCTGGCAATAGCCTGCGACAAGGTGGAACTTAAAGTTAACAAGCTTGAAAACATACAAAGAGAGCATTTCAAATCAAAGACGAATGTAAGAAAATCCAAAAAAGAAATAATTTTTGGGTAAATTATACAATAGCTGCAATAACTTGTGGCAGCAAACACCAGTTAGCGTCTCCCATTGCTTAACAGCAGCAACAACAACAACCACACTTTCAACGTTAAATGCATTTTCATATAAGAAAATCTTGAAGTGAGTGTGTTTTTGCAGTGGAGATACGCTTGGTCACACGGTCGTAAAAAGACGCCAAGGAAGAAAAATAAAAACACAAAGTTGGTGTGAGTGTTTGCATCTCAGCTGTGACGCTTTGCTGTGGCAATTCGTAATCATTTACTCCTAAAGATATGGTCACAATCAAAACGCGCATTTTATAAACTAAAACCTGCAACACCCCGGCAACAACAGCAGCAAAAGCAAGAAATGGAAGTTAAAACGAAACCAAGTGTAGCAATGATGAATAATGGCAACTATTTAAACCACCAACAAGCATCGAAACGAAGAAGAAAAAACAGCTAAAATGAACAAACATTCGATTTATACCGCCAGCAAATCACCATTTCATTTCGGCATTCATCCATCCGCAACCAAGTTATATGCGACGTCCCAGGTCCAAGCCAGAGTTAACGACGAAATTGTAATAACAACAATTTCATCATTGGTGCGGTGGACACAGAAACCAAAGCCATCAGCAGCAAGCAGCAGCAACAACAGGCAACAAATCAAATATCAAGCGCACATAGAAAGTTACCTCCATACACATACAGCCAGCCAGCATTTCATAATGCCCCTTCACGCACCCTACCTCACCCTCCCCCACAAACACTTGAACTTAAAATGCACTACAACAACAAAAATATCTGAAAGATGGACAAAAAACCCAAACACATTATGGTTATGGATGAAACCTTCTCATGGAAATGTCTCTCCAACCAAACCCCAGCACACCAACCAACCCATCACACACAAAAATTGGTCTTATCACTCATTGCAATTCCCAATCATAGATGGGTTGGTGTGCATGGAGAAGGAAAAACAAATGTTATGCATTTCTCCATCATAATTTTACTTGGCTGGAGAAAAAAAAAACAACAACGAAAAAATCGATTGATGGATAGCAAAGACTTATGGTCAGCAATTGGATAGATGGATATCAAGCAGATGGATAAGTAGTGACTTTGGTGGTAACCACAGTGAACAAATGTACCCTTTGCCAAGCACTTTAACTACGGATCATGTCATATAACAACAACAACAACTGCAGCAACGAATGAAACATTTTTATGTATTTGTTATTGTTACCGAGCTCACAATGCGAAGGGAAGAAGGTGGAGTGCTGCACTAAAGGGTTGTTAAGTAGCCCACTAATAGAAATTTGATTTTGTATCATTAGTCCGGTCAAAATAGACATGCGTATAAGGGGGAAATAGCAAAAATTCCCACAAAGCTGAATTTTGGTGGAGAGCTAGGGTTAGCCATTAGAAGCAACGTCCTAAAAGTCCCCATCGATCCCATGTGTGCAAAACAAGTTATTCGGGGTCAAAGGTCATTTTTGGAGGCATTATTCAGTTGTTTTAATTTTTCTCAAAAACGGTAAGACTTAGCAAAAGCCGGCTAAAGTAAAAGTTGTAGATTTAATAATTGTCTACAAGAGTGGTCTTTATGATTCTTAAAAAAGACTTACCATTTTCGAGATATCGCGATCTAAAGGTCAAATAAAGAATTAGCCGCGTAAGTACATTATGAGGCGAACCGGTTAAAGTAACGACACTATGTGTTAGATACTTCCGTAAGCTTTCAAACGATATCCACTTTGCAGTAATCGGTTCAGTAGAACCGGGTCTAACCCTGTTTTTAAATTTGGCCTTTCGGGTCGAATAACCGGCGAACCGGATCCGCAACCGTTGAAAATTATACATTTTCGTAATCAGCGCAACAAACCCTACCTTCTGACAAAACTTGAAAAAAATCGGAGAGTTTTCGTTTGGGTCGTTCCCGTTGGGCTTACAATTACACATGTGGGTTAAATGGGCTATTTTCGCATAAAATGACTCTAACATTGAATAACTCTACTAAACACGCTCCGATTTTGTTGGATTTTTTTTTAGAAGATAGCTATAATTTCGCTCTTCAAGAAAATATATATTTTTTGGGGGACAGAACACGATTACTTCGCTTATTTTAGCTGGTTCTTCTGAATATGTGCACATTTCCCTTATAAGTGCATAAAAATCATGTGTTTTTTAGAACAGCTATATCTCAAGAATGGTTCCTCCTAGGAAAAAAATTATAAAAGTCAAACTTGTAGATAATTTTTCTGTCTACAATATTTACTTTAGTCACTTTTTGATTAGATCAACCGTTTTCAAAAAATAAATCCGAAAACCTAAAAAACCCTTAAAATTTGACCTTTGACCCCGAATAATTTTTTTTTGCACACATGGGATCGATGGGGACTTTTAGGACGTTGCTTCGAATGGCAAACCCTAGCTCTCCACCAAAATTCAGCTCTGTGGGAATTTTTGCTATTTCAATGTCTATTTTGACCGGACTACATGGGAAACGACAGTTTTGTAAAACAGCTGCCTTGCCGGCAGCAGTTACTAAGCCTTGTTAGGCACATGCACACACATACAGTGTTAAAATTAAAGGGTGTTTCGACATTTACACCCCTTAATCCTCAAAATAGCCGCAAAGGAAATGTGTGCAATTTCAAAAACAATTTTTGGAAAAACTGTTCTGGTCACCAACATTACTATTCTTACGTTACATATGCAAATGACAAGCTCATTCAAAGCTAAGTGTGAAAAAATTGTTCACATTTATGTCTTTTCGAATTGTAAGAAATTAAATAATTTTTCAACGACAACTTTCAAGTAAAATAACTGTTTGAAGATTCCTTCCTTGTGAATATAAATGCCACACTAAAAAATACATGTTTCTTGTCTAAATAGACTTCATTTAACGGCGATAATCGATATTTACATTCCATACTATCAATAAATATCGCTCTTTAAGCTGTTTAATATAAATTTTGCAAATGTTAAATGGCATACAGGTTTATAGACATGTTCCCAATACCATAATTTAACCATCTCTGCTAACCGTAAAATATACATAAATACATATGTTCCCGGAACATCCTCGAAAGGAGAAGGGAGACTTCTCTCATAGCAATGGTGCACGTTGCACTTGGCTCAATGATATGCGACCAACTTTTCATCGCCGAGTCCACTTGTAGAGAAGTTTTATTGGGGGTTATGTCCGCAAAGCAAACCGGACTTACTTACTTACTTAGCTGGCCCATTACAGAACATTTGTTCCATAGCCCGAACTAAGAAAAGATCTCCAGTTCTCTCTGTTTATTGCCATCTACACCTTTTTCACATGTAATTCGAAACATTCCAGTTGTAATTCGTAACATTTCATTTGTAATTCGATTATTCTATTTGTAATTCGTAAACTTTAATTTGTAATTCGAGAATTCCATTTGTAATTCGAATTATTCCATTTGTAATTCGAATTATTTCATATGTAATTCGAATTATTCTATTTGTAATTCGAATTATTCCGTTTGTAATTTGTATTATTCTATTTGAAATTCGAATTATTCCATTTGTAATTCGAATTATTCCATTTGAAATACGAATTATTCTATTTGTAATTCGAATTATTCTATTTGTAATTTGAATTATTTTATTTGTAATTCGAATTTCAAATGGAACAATTCGAATTACAAATAAAATAATACGAATTGCAAATAGAATAATTCGAATTATAAATAGAATAATTCGAATTTCAAATGGAATGATTCGAATTACAAATGGAAAGATTCGAATTTCAAATGGAATAATTGGAATTACAAATGGAATAATTCGAATAACAAATATAATAATTCTAATTACAAATAGAATAATTCGAATTACAATGGTAATGTTTCGAATTACAAATGGAATTCTCGAATTACAAATAAAATGTTACGAATTACATATGGAATTCTCGAATTACAACTAAAATGATTCGAATTACATCTGAAAAAGGTGTATTCCTTGGCCTGCCAATTCTGCGTCCACCTCCAAGCGGCCCGTATTTATACGCCTTTTTAGCGGGTTTATCATCGCTCATTCTTTTGATATAGCCTAGCCAACGCAATCGCTGAATCTCGATACGTTCTATATCTATATATATGATGTCGTTGTATAGCTGATACAGCTCGTGGTTCATGCGACGTCGATATTCACCGTCTACGCAGATTGGTCCGTAGATCTTTCGAAGAATTTTTTTCTCAAACACACCAAGCACTGCCATGTCTGCTTGCGCAAGTACCCAGGCTTCGGAGCCATACATCAGCACCGGTAGTATCAGTGTTTTGTAGAGCGTTATTTTTGTTTGACAAGATGTGGCTTTGTTTTTAAAGTGCTTACTTAAACCAAAGTAGCATCTGTTGGCCAATACAATTCTTCCTTTTATTCCGTGCTCAATGGACGCATTGCGCGTCGATACCACCAACTTGGTCTTCACGTCGTTTACAGCCAGACCCACTTTAGCAGATTCTCCTTCGACCATCATAAAGGTATCAGTTACTTCTTTTACTGATCGCCCCATGCTGTCTTCACCTTTTTCAGATGTAATTCGAATTATTTTAATTCTAATTCGAGAATTCTATTTGTAATTCGTAACATTTCATTTGTAATTCGTAACATTTCATTTGTAATTCGAGAATTCCATTTGTAATTCGAGAATTCCATTTGTAATTCGAGAATTCCATTTGTAATTCGAATTATTCCATTTGTAATTCGAATTATTCCATTTGTAGTTCGAAATATTCCATTTGAAATTTGAATTATTCCATTCCATGGAATTATTCCATTTGAAATTAGAATTATTCCATTTGTAATTCGAATTATTCCATTTGTAATTCGAATGATTTCATGTGTAATTTCAAATAAAATAATTCGAATTACAAATGGAATAATTCGAATTACAAATGAAATAAATCGAATTACAAATGGAATAATTCGAATTTCAAATGGAATAATTCGAATTACAAATGAAATGTTACGAATTACAAATATAATTCTCGAATTACAAATGAAATGTTACGAATTACAACTAAAATGTTTCGAACTACATCTGAAAAAGGTGTATATCATCAGCATAAGCATGTAACATGTGGCAATTGGTGTAGATTGTGCCACTTCTTTTGACGTTTGCCTCTCGTATAACCTTTTCCAGCAGGAAGTTCAAGAGATCACACAAAAGGCTGTCTCCTTGGAGAGGTTCTTTCCTATTTTAACTGAGGATCTCGTGTCAGTTAAAGTCATTTTACAAAGCCGGATGAGCTTTGCGGGGATACCAAATTCAGACATTGCATGGAATACCTTTGATCGGAGGGGACTGTCGGAGGGTTTTTGTCGAATCGACAAAAAGGTGATATGGGTCGATCTGCATCTTTGGGTCTTCTCCAGGGTAAATCTTTGGTTTGCCGCAGGGTAAATATCTGGTCAATGGTGGACTTGCCAGGTATAAAGCCACATTGGTATGGTCCAATTATTTCGTTGACCATTGGCTTTAGTCGTTCGCACAATATCCCTGACACGATCATATAGGCAATAGGGAGAAGACTTATGCCCCTATAGTTGGAGCATACAGTCTTATCTCCTTTATTGTGGAAGGGACACAGGATGCTCAGGTTCCAATCGTCGGGTACGCGTTCTTCCTGCCAGATGGTGCTAACTAGCCGATGCATACACCTTATCAGCGCGTCGCCTTCGGTTTTAAACAGCTCGGCTGGTAAGCCATCGGCTCCTGCTGCTTTATTATTCTTCAGCCGGTTGATTGCTGTTTTTACCTCATCTTGGCCTGGCGGTATACATTGTATACCATCTTCTGGGATTGGATCTGTGGGATCATCGTCTTCGCTACTATTGGATACCAGCAGATTAGAGAAATGTTCCTTCCATATCCTGAGCACGCTATCTGTATCTGTTACCAGATTACCTTGCTGGGCTATACAGGAGGATGTGCCTGTACCAAAGCCATCTGTTTGATGTTTTACTCTTTGGTAGAATTTTCGGACTTCATTCTGGCTCCTGTACATCTCGATTTTTCCACACTCCCGCTTTTCCATTTCTTTCTTTTTCTTGCGGATTGTAAAGTAGCTCTATATGCCGCATTTTTCTCTTCGATAGCAGCACGACACTCCTGGTCATACCATGAATTCCTTTGTGGAGGTCTTTGGAATCCAAGTATGGATTTTGCGGTTGTTTGCATGTAGTGGGCAATATTTTGCCATTGTGTTGTTATGTTATCGGAACAAGGAGTGCTCGCATTAAGCAATTGGGTTAGTTGAGTGGAATATGCTGTGGCTATCTGTTGTGTTTGCAGCCTATCGATGTCCAACTTCCGCATTGTGTCTATTCGTGCTTTATTTGCAACGTTTAGACATTTGCAGATGTTTCACTGTGGATACTGAATTTCCCGACTGTTGGGCCAAATATATTTTCCTTTCCAATTTTGGCATTAAAATCGCCTAGAATAATTTAAATGTCATAGGAAGGATAACGGTCATATGTTTCTTCTAAGCGCTCATAATATATATCTTTGGTCTGTTCGTCCTTGTCTTCAGTGGGAGCATGAGCGCAAATAAAGCTGATGTTGAAGAATTTTGCTTTAAATCGAATTGCAGCGAGTCTTTCATTCACTGGGGTGAAGCTGGAGACCAGATGTTTTAACCTCCGACCAACTACAAATCCGCAACCAAACTCATGCTTTGTGTCATGGCAGCTATAATACAGTGCGTCACCTTTAGGTGTTGTTGTGACGCTTTTCTCATTCCATCGTATTTCCTGTAGTAATGTCGGCCTTGTACTTTTCAAGTACATCTGCCAATGCGTAAACTGCTCCTTCTCCATAAAGAGTGCGAACATTCCAGGTGCAGATTCGCAGATCATGGTCCTTCTTAAAACGTTTGCGGGCGTCGTCAACTTTAGAGGGATTTGTTTTTTTTTTTCTTTTCTTTTGCTTTTTCCCGCCGCCCAAACCCAAGTTTTTAACGTTCTTATGGGTGAACGCGCGGCACGTTTTAGCTCACTACCTTTAACGGATGTTAAAGGCAGCTACCCCAGCTAACACCACGGGAAGGTCAACGTCCACATGAGATGAGAGAGGGACCAAGATAAATCCTGGATTTTGCCATGTTAAAGCCGGTCAGGGTCGTTCCTTGGTATCTCTCATCCCCTAAGTCAAAGCAGGCATAACGCCCAAAATAATTTTGGGAGTTATGTCCGAGCACCATCTATACGATGGGTCATGATAGAACTAAATTTTTGGGTTCAAAAATGCCCTTTTAAAAGTCGTGTAAATAAATAAAATCGAACAACCTGTTACGCAAGAATATAAAACCGACCAAAAAATATCCAAATTGTAGTTTTCGTATACATAATTATTTTTTTCGTTTCTGTAGTCTGGTGATTTTTACCCATTTGTTAACTTGCCACAATTCGAACTTGTGGATGATGTTATTGAAAAAACTCCTCTTCCCGAATTGGAAAAGCTGATTAAGTGGCCTTATATATGTATGGTCATTTCTGGACCCATATCTCAGAAAGTATTGCATTGGAAAAGTTTTTACGTTTTATGTGTTAAGTTTCAGCTAAATCGAATATTCAATTATTAAGTAATCGTGCTGATCATTTTAGTTGGTGGTGCCGGCAAAAGTTTTAGCATATGAGCCATTATCCTTAAGCAAAAACAAAAAATTCCAAACGATCAGAGAGCTGATTTTAAACTGCACTGTATGAAATATTTGGAAATTGTTTGTTGGAGGTATCCGAAGAAGTGGATGGATATAGTTCATATTCGAACCTAATTTATGTCTGAAAGAAATATTACGATGTGTAATGTTCCACTAAAATGGTAACTCCCTTCGAGATTTTTTAGAGAAAAAATTTTTAACTTTTGTTTGGGTGGTACCGGAAAGAGTGGACCGATATGGCCCCTTGGATAAAATACAATGTAAAGTTTTTACTAAATCGATGGATCCGTTCGGGACCGGCAAGTCACACTGACCTACGTACAGGGTTAAATCGATTGTAAATATCCTGAAACAGATTTCATGGGGTCCAAACCATTATTTCGATGAGACAAAGAATGTTTCTCTCAAACACACAAAGTTCTGTCACATCTGCTTTCCCAAGTACCCATCCTTCGGATCCATATATTTGATCATAGCAAAGATGGTGTACCTTCGTGGGGTAGAATTATAAGTTTATGTTAAGTATTTTGGAACTTTTTAGCTACATTTTCAAACCAAATTATTTGAATTTTTGTACAGAACCTTAATATATTTTGGTCTTTTTTAAGAAACCCTTGGTCTTCTATAAAAGGTTCAATTGGTATTTCATAAAAATTAAAGACAATATATAGACTTAATAGGAACAAATAGAACCAGCATACCGAGCTAGAACAACAGGATCTTAAGAATATAATAATTTCAACTTTAACTATATTACCTGCGAAATATAACAACCTGAGCATTAAAATAATTTATCCTATATTGCTGGGAACGTACCTGAAATTAAAACAAAATATATTGATTAGTTAAAAAAAGTAGTTTCAATAAATGTTTGTCTTCCGAGGGAAGACATTTGTAGAGGTATTTGAAAGATGGAAGTTGGCCAGAAAGTATGGAAGTCTTTATATATTGTTAAATTAATAATAGTTCAGATTAAGATAAGGGAATTTTCATTTTTTATGGACTCACAGCATACGACAATCTCCTTAGCTGCTCGAGGGCATGTCTGCACGCAGACAGATTTATGTTAGAAATATGTTTGGAACCAAACAAATATATGTTTGGGACCGGTTGCAAACAAATATATGTTTGGATACAAACATAATACGTTTGGGTCCAAACAAATATATGTTTACAACATTTTGTAACAGCCTGTTGCAAGAAAAATCAAAACGATTCGAGAAGAGATCCTTAACTGCACATTTTCGAAATTTTGTGTGGAAGGTACCTGAGTTGACTGAAATGGGCCATCTAAGAACATGATATTTTACGACTGCCAAATTTTGGACCGAATTGATTTAACCGTTAGAGAGTTATCGTGGGCTGCATCCACTACACATGGTGTCATAGGGATTTTTACAATTTTTTTGTAGGTGGTACCCGAAGGAGTGGACCGATAAGAGTCCGTATTGAAACCTCGTCTATGCCTGGTAGAAATTTCGCAATGTTCAAATTATGGACCAAATCGGTTTCTCCCTTCACCATTTTTTCGAACACTTTTAGCTTTTGTTGGGGAGGTACCCGAAGGAGTGGACTGATATTATCAATCTTTGAACTTATACTAAGTTTGGATAAAATATTACGATCGACAAATCCGTTGATCAGTTCGAGTGCTATAGTGCGCTTTAGCCACTAAACAAGGTGCCATAGGGATTTTTACAACTTTCGTGCTATTTTCTGAGAAAGTATGGACTTGCTTCTGAAAAAAATTTTACCATCGAGAAGAGGTATTAAACCGATCTTATCCGAAATTTCACGATGTTCAAAGTATGGACCAAATCGGTTACTCCCTTCAAGAGTTATCGTGCTCACAATTTTTTCGTGGGCAAGTCCACGTTTCTTGACCGAATGACCCAAAAGCTCTAAAAATCATACAGTGTCCAACTAAAGTTGACACGACTCGAGAAGAATGACACCCAAAATTAGTCCCAGTTACTCGTACAAGATAGACAATGTCGATGCATTCCTTCAGGTACCTCATTCGCATATCCAGTTTAAGGTCATTTTTTCGATCTTGTTGATTTTTTAATAGCGGGAAGTCGTTGCGATTATATCAACCAAAGAATTGGAATTGGTTCCCAAAGACGACTAAAAGGGCTATTTTCTAACGGCTACTATCTAGGAAATTATTTTAATAAAAATTTAACTTGAACCCAGTGCTTAGGAACGTTTGAGACTATCGGCAGACGACAGACTTTATGGTACTCAATTTGTCCTATCCAGCTGATTCAGCATTGCCTTGAAAATACAATCGTAAACGTTGGTGGTACCTTCTAGACAAACCTAAAGAGATATTATGCCACGTAAT
The DNA here is from genome assembly GCF_047663935.1 of Musca autumnalis. Lineage (NCBI taxonomy): Eukaryota > Metazoa > Arthropoda > Insecta > Diptera > Muscidae > Musca > Musca autumnalis. The sequence continues at coordinate 76,721,306 of NW_027412088.1, forward strand.
TCTCCTCGTCACTTTTGTGATGTTCGGTAAATTGTCGGCTAAAACGTCTTATGAGCCTATATGAATCAGTCAAAGTAAAGTTGCCACCAACCGTGATTGAAGTCCTACCAACACTTTTTCTAACTTTGCATCTTATTCTGAAGAACTTTGACTGAATTCCCACTAAAAGGTCGAAATTTTGCTACACATTATTGGGGTTTTTTTAATTTTTCGCAGTATTTTAAAAATGTGTGTGTGAATGGCAGTAACTGTTGTACAGTAGTCCACGCATATAAGCACATCTTATATAAGAAAAAAACGGATGTAAGAAACTTTTTTCAAAACACCATGCCTTTTACCACATTCGTCATTGTAAAATCATTTTATATAAGAAAAAACGCTTATAAGAAATAAACGCCAGTAAGAAATACGTTTGAAACACCAAATCTGAAACACTTAAATTCGTGAATAATGGTCGCAAGTCGCACCAAACACACACTACATGTAACATGTGTATGAATGAGTTTGAAAATATTTTTAACGACAAGTTCTAATATTCAATCAAACAAGTATTGGTCATACATGTTCGTTCTGCATAACAAGCTTCATTCTTTTTCTAGATTTATCTTCAGTCTGTTGATTTTTTGGTATTGTGAACACGCAAAAAATGGATTCAAATAAGAAAAGAAATGTTTTGACAATGAAAGCAAAAATGAAAATTTTAAAAGAAATACAAAGGGGAAAATCAAGAAAAGACGTGGCAAAAGAATACAATATAGGAGTGTCAACGTTATCTAAAATAATAAAAAAATCACAAAATGTGGAACAAAACTATTTTGCACTCAAAAATTTAAACAAAAAGAAGGAAAGGAAATCCAAGTTTGAGGAGCTTAACAAAGCGATGTCTTTGTGGTTTGGACAAATGATGGAAAAGGGTGCTCAAGTGAATGGACCAATACTCCTTGAGAAGGCACAACAGTTTGCAGTACAATTGGATATTCCAGACTTTAATGCAAATCAAGGATGGCTTCAACGTTGGAAGAAGAATGAAAACATACATTTCCGAAAACGGCATGGAGAAACCGCCTCTGCTAATATAGAATCTGCTGAAAATTTCAAAGAATACATTTTGCCATCATTATTGGAAAAATATAATTTAGAAGACATTTATAATGCCGATGAAAGTGGACTTCTTTATAAGGCCCTGCCGAATGGGTCCTATTGCTATAGGAATGAAAAAATGAGTGGCCTTAAGACACCAAAAGACAGGTTGACATTGTTATTTATAACAAATGCAACCGGATCGGATAAATATGTTTATTCAATTGGAAAATATAAACAACCGAGATGCTTTCGCGGAAAAAATATTCCTATTCCCTACAAATTTAATAAGAAAGCTTGGATGACCAGTATTATATGGAGTGAAATCATTAAAGAATTGAGCGAGAATCTCAAGAAAAAAGAGAAAAAAATTTTACTACTCATTGACAACGCGTCCTGCCATAAACTTGACTACACACCAGAGAATATTGAAATTATATTTCTACCTCCATGTACCACCAGTTTGATTCAACCATTGGATCAAGGTAAATAGAAATGAAATGATTATCAAAATTTACATTTTCCGAAAATGAGTCTTTCATTTCCTTTATTTATTCGTAGGAATAATTCAATCATTTAAAGCCCATTATAGAAAAAACCTAATACGTGAACAAATTTTGGCTATTGAAGGTGGTTATATGGATAAATTTCTTAAAAATATAACAGTTCTAAAATCGCTATACATAATAAAACGATCTTGGTGGCTTGTAACGCCAGACACCATAAAAAACTGCTTCAAGAAGGCTGGAATTTACAAAAAGGACAATTCGGGTGACCTAGAGGTCGAAGAAGTCACTTTGGAAGATGAATACACTTCATTTCTAGAGTCAGTAAATGAAATTGAAAATCGATATTGTTTTGGCACCATGGATGATGACGAAATAATTAGTGAAGTACACGATCGTGAATCCGAAGACGAGTGCAATGAAATCGAAACAACGTCAAGACCGACTAGAAAAGAAGCCATCAATGCTTTATTTATTCTTAAACAATATATGGATACGGATGATTTAAATATTATAAATATTGAAAATATTTTATATCACCAAAGAGATAAGTCTCTTATCCAGAAAAAAATAAACGAATATTTCTTTAAAGACTGAGCTACTAGCTTAAGTACAAAGTACATATGAATTTCTATGTTAAACAATGAATTTTTGTTTTTTATGTTTGTTATTGTTCCTAAATGAAATCTTTTTTTTGCGTTATTTTTTATTTTTCATTAAAAAAATTAAATAAACAATGTTTTACTTGTTTTTGGTCTACCTTTCTTATTCCTATAAAAACATTTCTTGCTTCTAAATGCACGCATATAAGAAACTAGTTTCTTATATAAAATAAATTCATATAAGAAAAACACGCATATAAGAACAAATTTGCCGAATTTTTCCGAGTTTCTTATATGCGTGGTCTACTGTATTTGACATCTACATATCACAGTTGACAACTAAAAGAGGGCTAATCATAACAAATGGGCATTTGAGTTATTACCGTTGAACAAGGGGACACATTCAAATAAACATACTCACACACCCACAATAAGCTGAATAATAGCAACAACTATAACAGGAATACTGTTCATACAACTGTAAAGAAATACCTACTATGTGTTAGATGACACATCGTCAAAACCAAATTTACTTTACGAACAAAAAAAAACTTCAAAAAGTAAAGGCCAAAACTAAACAAAGTAAAAGAAGAAGAAGGAGGAGTAAGAAAAACACATTGCCAAGAAGCATAACAACAAATCTATCACCACCATCAACAACAAAATCGTTGTTACTGTCATAGTCTTTGGGTTATTGTCGCCGCAACTGCCTTTGCCAATGTCTCGGAAAGAAAGAAAAAATAAAACATTGCAACCAAAACTCCTTCCCTACATCTCCCTGATTCCCAAAATCAAACCAAGAGGCCAACAAGCAGGCCACTATATTCCATAGCCAGCCAGCATTTGTTATGACTTGGTTATGATGGTTGGTTGGTTAGTTGGTTGTTGTTTTTGGTTGCTATGGCTAAATTTGTGTGAATGTGTGTATTTAGCTCGTCTAATGTGTGAGGAGTTGTAATGAGAAATTTTCCCAGCTTAAGCAAATTTAGGCTAAAAATGGGTAATACCAAAGAAGGCAAAAAAAAAACAACAAAAATGTTACAACTGAAATAATAACAGCTAGCGGCAAAGTGTAAAGCAGTGAATCAAGTAGAGAGAAGAGATTATCTTTAAATGTGGAAAAGTTTATACATGACAGGCATAAAAGATGTATTTTTTTTGTTTATTTGGCTTGTAATGAAAGACAAAGAAACTGAAGACGAATATACAGTAACTGACTGAACAACGCAGATGGTATAGGATTGCCAAATTAGAGGTAGATTTTGATGGCTAATTCATTGATAACACCACAGAGTCCGCAGTTAACACATAACGAGAGGATGGAATAAGACAATAGTTTCATTTTAATTTTATTCAAGCAGAACACCTTGGAGGGCATTTTTTGCCGATTTTCAGAATTCTTCCTGCATGTTCATGGATCATAAACTTGCGAGCTATCCTTGACGGCAGAATAACTCTGTACGAAACATCATTACACTTTGCTGAGTACCGGGATATAGGAATACAGTCGAACTTCTCCATAACTAATTTGTTTTTAGGGCATAACGTAGTAATTCGTCAGTCTCCAAGTGCTACGTTATAGAGAACTTCGACTTTATATTAGGAAACGAATTGGCAGATGATCTAGCTCGGGTTGGTTCTAAGTCTATCGATTTACCAATTGAGTAATCTGCTAGCTCAACGCTGTGCTACTAGATCGGCAAATTTCGATAGAGGGTATCCAAAGCAATATGAAATGCGATCGTAGAACCATTTCCCTTTTCGCACTCGATAAGATAGGGATAAAGATAAGGGTGGGACTTATTAAGGATCACGGTATGGCGTTGACTACTGTAGATCATGCAATCCCACGCCGGTCAATTCTATGAACCGGACTGACTCGGAAAATCTTTGACAGGGGCTGTCAACTCAATAATTATGTGTTCGTGTATTTTTGTTTATCGCCAATGCAATGGATGTATGGAATGGGAACAAGTTCGATGAGATGTAATGGATGTATGGAATGGGTACACTTGTGAGGCTGCTCCGGTCTTAGGCGCCTCCAAGACTACTACGATATGAGTTATGTTGCTGTTTGCTGCCCCAGAATATCTCCCAGAGTGTCTCCAACTTCGTTATTAGAATACAAGACCCCTCGTACCTAACAACAAGCAAATTAGCGCCCCGGAAATACATAACTCCTGCAATTCAATTGCAACGGTATCCGCAACAAAGTCAGCGAAATAGTAGACTTATGAGTCGAAAGAACATCAGTGTCGCCCCAATCCAGGAAACAAAGCTCTCGGTCTCATGTAGCGTACAACGTTACGATGGTTACAACGTTTTGCGATGGTTACAACGTTTTGGCCGCCAGGCATCACCATTGTGGCACCCGGTCTAATAAACTACATGTACTGGCAATCCGTCATCTCTTTCGGCTCAGACCGTCTCATGACCTCTGATCGCCGTAGTTTTCTTAACTATGGAAAAGCTGATTGGCACAGATTTACCAATCTGCTTCAGAGAGCTGCCCATTTCCTCAGACCTCGGGTAGCTAAGAGAATTTTTCGGGACATCATCACTGCTGCAGCCGCTCACTGCTGGTCGAATACTCGAAATCAGACCAAATTTTCTAGCAGAGACGACGGGACTAGCAAATGAGCGTGATGAGCTTCGTCTAAAGACCCAACAGTTAGGGAACTTACTCTTGGAGTCGACAGACTAGTAGGCGAACATAAGCAACATAAATTGTTGGCAATGGTTAAATCACACTCGAATCCGGGAAAGAAGGGTGATAGAATGGCTGAACTTTTAACTTTTTAACGGCTCTACAGTGACAGGTCCAGAGAGATGCGCGCGTGTTATTTTTAACGGCAGTTTATAGAACAGCTATACAGTTATAGGGCGAATAGCAGAGTGCTGCGCCGTATACGAACCCTCCTAGCCGAGGTAGTACCACCACAATTTACGATGAGCAATGCTGGACGTTGAACCCACACGTAATTTCAATGGTAATGAATAAGCAATTAGGTGAACCCGGAGTGGAATATTTGAAAAGTGTCCTTTATATATCGCTAGCCACTTATATGGTACCAGAAGCCTGGAAACTTGACAGAGTGGTCCCGCTACTAAAGCCAGGCAGAGATGCGGGCAGAGGTGAATCGTACAAAGTAGCAAAGATTAAGGAGGAATTACTCCTCCCCATGTTGAAAAGAAGTTTCCCAATTGCCCAACATCAGAATGGATTCCGGAAAATTCACAGCACCACAACAGTATTGCACGCCATATCTTGAACTATCGAAAGCCTTCGATACCATCACACATAGCAAGCTGTTCGAGGAAATAGAGAATAGTTCCCTCCAGCCGTGTTAGATACTTTGGATCATCAACTATAGGTGTGGACGCCAGTGAAACGGGGAGTTCCCCAAGGTAGGGTGATATCTCCGGAAATCTTTGACCTCTACCTCTCTTGTATTCCGCCCTCTACAGACGGCATAGTGATCGTAATGTAAGCGGATGATTGTACGATGTTGGCGTCGGGTAGTATCGTCGATGACATATGTGGTAGGTTAATGTCGTCATAGCTGACTTGGTGGACCGATGAGTCCTCATCTAAGCCTGGTAGAAGTTTCACCATGTGCAAAGTATGGACCAAATCGGTTACTCCCTTCAAGAGTAATCGTGCGCACAAAATTTCCGAACTTTTGTGGTGGAGGTACCGGAAAGAGTGGACCGTATAACCCATCTTCGAACTTAAACTAAGTTTGGACAAAATATTACGAAAGCCAAATTTTGAACCGAATCGGTTGATCCGTTCGAGAGTTATCGTGCGCACCAGCCAGCCAGGCAGACAGACGGACGGACATTGCTAAATCGACTCCAAATTGTCTGAAACAATTTCGTCCAAACATACTTGGTGTCTAAAACCATTATTTCGATGAGGCACATTTTGCCCGTATGAAAGTGTATATACCCTCGTTAGCATAAATGCTGAGGGTATAAAAATTCCCCCCGCTAAATACCACACTGTTCACCACCTGGATTGCTGAAATAGTGCTCCCTCTAAGCATATTGGTCGTTGGTGCCCAGGTTCCCACTAAGTACCCCAAGATGTTGTAATGTTCGACAGCATGTTTAATTTGTCCGCGCAAGAGAGGGGTATCGGGAGAAAAGGAGAGAGGAGAAACGTCTTTCCTGCAGGAAAAAGAGAGAAATGGAATAGCCGGAGTATGAAAAACTTGTACAGGAGGCAGAATTAAGTCCGACAGTTTTACCAAAGAGCAAAACATCAAACTGATGGGTTTGGTACAGGCACATTCTCTTGTGGAGACCATCAAGACAATTTGGTTACTGATACAGATAGTGTATTCAGGGGAGAGAAAGAACATTTTTCCAAACTGTTGGTATCCAATATTAGCGAAGACAACGAAGATACCATAGATGAAATCCCAGAATATGGTACTGAATGTATACCGGCCGGCCAAGGGGAGTTAAAGACAACATTAAAACGGCTGAAGAATAATAAGGTACCATAGTCAGGCGGCTCTTAACGTTCTCAAGTCATTGATCATAAACTCGCCAGCTATCCTTTAGGGCTTGACAGATGAATCAGCTCGGGGAGGCTCTAATTCGATCGATTTATCAATTGATGAATCTAATAGGCCACCGGTGTGCTACAAATTTTGTTAGATCTGCTTTGAGAAGGCGCAACGTAAAGCAATTTCGCGTACGATTTCCCAACATAGAACCATACATAAATAAACAATCTGACTTCGTAACTTCTCACCGCTTCTGATAGCTTTCCGTTCATACAGATTCTCGCTACATACCAGCTGGTCGAATACCCAAAATCAGACCGAATTTCACATTGGATGCAACGGGACTAACAAATGAGCGTGATGAGCTTCGTCGTACGAACCCTGAAGACCCAAAAGTTAGGGAACTTACTTTTGAAGTCAACAGACAAACTGAACGCAACATTGATACAGGACAAAGCAAATTGTGGGCCCCCGAAATGGTTTGGTCGAGTAAAATTTTTTAAAGTACTTTAAGAAATTATTGTATTGCACCGTGGTGCAATGGTATGCACACCCGCCTTGCACGCAGAAGGTCGTGGGTTCGATTCCCCGGCCAAGCAACATCAAACAATTTTCAACGTTAGCAAAGCACCCCTCAGTAATGTTGGCGACGTTTCCTGAGTATTTCAGCCTGGTAAAACTTCTCTACAAGTGGTGTCTTAAGACACGCCGTTCGGACTCGGCGATAAACTGTAGGTCCCATATCATTGAGCTAATATGAATCGGGGTGCACTCATTGATATGAGAGAAGTCTCCCTTGTCCCATCTGGGATGTTTGTGGAACAATTATATATATATATATATATATATATATATATATATATATATATATATATATATTAGGGTTATGACTTTTTGACATTTTTCCTCAAAAATGATTTCCTGTAGCAGGGATGAATGAACTTTTGCCTATTAATCACTATGCTATCGTTTATTCCATTGAAATATAAAAAAAGTTCACGCACAAATCGATTTTAAAAAAATATTTTTTTTGAAAAAATATATGAAATGAAAAAAAAAATTTTAAAAAATAATTTTTTGTTGCACGAATGAATAAATATAAGCCTACTAATAACTATAATAACGTTTATTTCATTCAAATATTAAAAAAGTCGCGAAAAAAGTCACTTTGAAAAAATTTTAATTTTTTTGTTTTTTGTTAAAAAATTATATTTTTGAATAAAAGCGTCTACAACATTTTTACGATTCTCAGAATTGAAGAAAAATAGTGAGAAATAAATGTTATGTAATTTTAATTATCTCATGTGGCTCTAAAGTTTATTTTTAATTATATATCTGTTTTCAGTGACTTCAAAAATTGTCCATAAATTTGATAAATTCAAATTTTAAAATCATTCTGTGCGTGAGGTTTTTTCACCGAATCACCTTATAATTAAGATTTTATGTAATCTTATGGCAAAACTCATCACCCTATGATACAGGGATATGAGGTTGTAAAAAAGTCATAACCCTAATATATATATATATATATTATTAAGAAATTATTACCTTTTTTCTATCTTTCTGATATATTTTTTATTATTATTTTTTTTTTTTTTTTTTTTTTTTGAAAATTTCAAATGGAATCTTATACTGTTCTGAAGTTTCTATACTGAAAATGTACTTCTTGAACACGTTTTGTAAGAAATATTTTAAAATTTTCTCTTTGAATGTTCTTTTTGAGAGAAACTGCCAGTAAAATCTGAATTGCTTTTTCATGCAATTTTATAATTTTCACTTAATAAAGGAACGTCTGCTATACATTGAGTCATGAATTATTGACCGTTTTCTGACACAGCAGCGTGATAGAAGACTAACAATTAGAAGACACGTGTCCCGGCGCTTTTCCCAATCACTTCGATATTCGCGGTTATGGAACCCCAAAGACCCGAGGCCTTGATGTCAAAAGGGTTCATTTCGCCAGGCTCATATATTGTAAACCGCTAAAAATGTGGGTTCACTTGTGGAAGCAAAGTTGTAGCTCTCGTCTTAAAGAATTATAATTGTGAACACATAAAATTCATTCAACTTTATCTTCAAGGTAAAATTTCCGTTATAATTTTTATTCGATTTTGGTCTACAGATATCAAACCGATCAAAATTATAGCAAACAACCAACTACAAAAATGTAACTTAGATCTCAATAAACAACTTTCTAGAACATACGAACTCAGTAATAGCCAAACTAGCAAACAAATGCGGGCTTTATCTCGGTTTCTTCTCCATAAACACTAAACCGTTCAAAATTCAAGAAAACAATCAACCAAAATAATATATCAAAGTTATAAACAACTTTCTGGAACATACGAACTGCTTATCAACGGTTCTTAAAAGTGAAAATAGCAAAAATATTCGATTTTTATACTTTTTTTCTCCGATTCTACTCCACAGATACCGAACCGCCCAAAAATTAAAATACAGTCAACTACAAAAATGTGAATAACATTATAATTACATCCAACCTGAATTGAGGAACCTCAGAAGGTCTCCCAGACCTAGTTCGGTCGCCTCAGCAAGATCGTGTAGGAATGGCCGTCCTAGAATTTCCAATCTTCGTTGCATTTGTGCAGGGCAGGAGCAGGGGAGGTGTTCACCCGTTTACTTCTCTTCTTTGTTTCCGCAGGTGCATTGAGGTTCTGCAAAACGAAAGAAATCCCAAAAACCATATTATAGCCGATATTCTTAAAAATAGGCTAAGATCTTCGAAATACTCAAAATCTTGCAATAACGAAAACGAAGACAATTCACTGCGGAAAATAGAACATAAAATACCTATTAAGAGCGAATGTTGTTAAAAATTTTTGGATATATGTACCAAACCGAGAACAGTACATATCGTCACCGTAAATGCCGGAAGACGTAACCGACATGAAAATCGAAATTCGTTTTTTGGTGGAATCTGATACATAAAGCTAAAATACATGCTCTGGCAAAATTTCAAGCTTCTACGTTCAAAAACAACGATGCTATTCAAGAAATGGCATTTCGGAAAATGGGATAATATTGCCGATTTTGTTGTAATGGAGTATCTCAAAAATAAGCACTTCAGCGGTTTTGGTTTCACTACTAATTCCCCTTCGTATATGATGGATAATATCCCATATACTCGCCTTCATAAGATTAATAATCTATAAAACAGTTTTTAATTTTATAACGTTTTTTGTTTCTCCTGTAAAGTTTTATTTTTGTGGGTTACGTCTTCCGGCATTTATGGTGACGATATATGGTTAAAAATTACAAAATACCGAAAACCGGGTGGAACTTTTTGTATGTGGACTATACCGTGTACGGTATGTGGTTCATTTTCATTTGGTGCTATGTACCATTTTTCAAAATTGTATCTGAACTATTGTGAACTTTCTCTATTGTATTTATACACTTTGTGTCAATAATTCATATAAAATCAACTAACTATACCTTAAAGTAGCTTTACGTAACGTTACACAACATTTTAAAATTTCATGAAATGAAATCCTGCGTACGTCCCTGGCCACTCATATGGTACCAGAAGCCTGGAAAGTTGCTGGGTGGTCCCGCTACTGAAGCTAAGGAAGGGTGCCAACAGAAATGAATCGTACGTGCCAATCTCCCTCTTGTCGCCTGTAGCAAAGGCGCTCGAGGAACTACTTCTCTCCACGATGAGAAGTTTCCCAGTTGCACAACATCAGCATGGTTTCCGGAAAATGTACAGCACAACAAAAGCATTACACGTCATATCCACACATATCAGTCGAGGACTGAACCAGAGCAGGCTGCACGACCCAACAGTTATGTGGCTCTTGACTTACTGAAGGCCTTCATACCGCAACTATGTCAAGCTGCTTGAGAATATAGAGAAGACTTCCCTCCTTCTTTGTTTGAAACGTTGCATAATCAACAATATATGTAGGTGCCATACATTTCTAGAATTCAGAAATAATAAGTCCAAGACCCGTAGAGTGAGTTCTCCAAGACGGGGTAATATCTGCTTTTTGACCTCCACCTTTCTGAAATTCCACGCCCACTAGACAGCATAGAGAGCAGAAGTAGGAACATGGTTCTCAAGTCGTTGGAATCACTTGGGGTACTGACAAAAAACCGTGTTGACCTCTTATAAAGTAATAGGACAGTCTGTTGTAAGCTATGCGTCGCCAGTGTGGTGTGCAAATGTTAGAGCTACACAGTGCAAGAATATTTAATCCTGCCAGAAGGCCGCCTTGAGGACTGCTACTGCCAACCTGAGAACTGCAACTGCTGCTGCCTCCTCATGACGAAAATGTTACCGGTAAAACAACACAAGATGTCGTCGATATAGTACATGCTTGGATGTTACCGTCGTGGGCATCGCTGCCACGATTTAGTGGACAGTCTTCGCTCACTCAGGCACGTCACGAGAGATCGTCATGATCTGGTGAGAGCGCTACAAGGTATAAACGAGAACCTCTAGATCAGAACTGAGCAAAATCGAGAGAGAGACAAATGTAAGAGAGAATTAATATTTAATTTTTCTTAATGTTTCATTACTTATTTCAACATTTTTTAAACATTAATGTTGTCTAAAATCGCCCACAATACAAATTATTAAGAAATATAAATAAAAAATTGCATAAACTTTTAATTGTTCATGGTTCACAAAAAACTAAGAGTACGTTTTCACAATTTGCCTGTGTGCTAGCACACAGGCGTGCTCTAGATCAACGAGCCAATCAGGTAGGCAGAGCCTATGAATTACATTCATACGGATACAGTTGCACAGGCAGTGCAAAGGTACGGTGTGAATGCCGTATTCGGAGACAATCCCCCATCTATCGCAGCAGAAGGTAAAAGTTATTATTTATTTATTTATTTTTTTTTAAATCGGAGATTATAATTCTGGCTTCAGTGGTGGCACCACTCTGCCCTTCCTCTTGCTCCGAAAATTGTCAGTAAAAATAACATGCGCACCTCTTCGAATCAATCAGTGTGGTGTCGTGACATGTGATTGAAATCTTATCGTTTTTCTTCTCATGGGTCGACAGTGACTTTATCGTTCAGTCATGTTCAGACCTCAATGATCTAGCCACTTATATTAACCTGCTGACTTTCGTTGTTTGGGTGGTACTGTTTTGTGCATTTAATCGCGTGTTGTCTTGGGCAGTGGGGTTGCACCGGGAGAAGCTTTGCTTCGTGGTGTAAATGGTCTTCGGGGGCCTTGGAGTGGTACCCGATAGCGATGCGCAGTGCAGTATTTTGGAATCCTTTGACGATTTCCACATTGTGTATCGCTTAGTCCTGGTGTTCATATCTACGTAAGTCCATGGGACGACTTATGGCTTTGTAGGTGGTTAGGATGGTCTATTTGTCTATTCCCCAGGTACTACGAGCAAGCGCTTTGAGTATTTTGTTTCTTTTCTCGACGTTCCCAGCATGTTTACAAAAATAGAAGAGGTTGTCGAAGGTTACGCCCAGTATTTTAGGGTATTTTGTTGGTGGGATGAACTGTCCGCAGATGTGTATGTTTAGCAGAGCGTTGGCCTTTTTTTGTCTACGATGTCAGGATAGTAGCTGAGGACTTAGGAGTGGATAGCTGCAAGTTTCGGTCTTCGAAGAAGTCTTTAAGGGGAGAGGTAGCAATAGTACGCCCCCTTGAGATACTCCCTGCTTGTTCTTCCTGGGGGCGGATTTGTGTCCTCAAAATTCCACATAGGACTGTCTTCCGGCCATATAGTTCACCAACCATCTCTTGAGGTAGTAAGGAAGAGAAGTTTCCATAACTATCTCAGGATGGTGTGGTTTACCGTGACGAAAGCTTTCGACAAGTCCAGAGCCACCAATATGGTTCTTTTATGTGGTCTCTTACTATTTAGTCCTTCTGTGATCCTTGTCGTGACTTCACTGAGGGCTATTGTCGTGCTTCTTCTAACTCTGAAGCCATGTTTGTGATCGGCCAGGCGGAAGTGCTGAGTGAGGTACTGTAGGAGGATGGACTCGAGGACCTTCACAACTGGCGATAGAAGAGTAATGGAACGGTAGGAGCTGCCTGTCTGGGCCGGTTTGCCAGGTTTTGGAACTGTGACTATTTTTCCAACCTTTCACATGCCGGGGACCTCGAAGGTGCTGAGACAAAGGTTTAAGGTGCATGCGAGATAATTTGCACCATGTTGCCCAATGTGTTTCAGCTTCGTTGCCAGGCCATCCAGACCAATTGCTGTGGAGCTCTTGGCTGCTTTTATACTTGTAAGCACAATATCCGTTGTGATGGTGGCTAGGGTCTGCTGTCTTCGATGGGGTTTTTGGCGTGTTGTCACCAAAAGTTATTTTTATATTGTCGGTGTTTGAGAGGTTTCGGATCATGTTTCAGAGACGTTCTGTGCATGGATCCGATTACTCTAGTTGTTTCTGACATATTTCTTATTTTGTGGTTGGATACCAACTTATTTATTTCCTTATTGACGTCTTTGATTCTGGCGTCCAAGACCTTAGATTCTGTTCCGGGACCGAGGCAAGGAACATCTTGCCCAAGGACTGTTACATACCCAACACAGGAATTAAAGTGGTGTAGTTGTTGTTGCTGCTGAATTCGGCAAAGCTTATCATGCTCATATACTAGTCCGCTGCATTGGCTTGGAAATTTAGTTTCACTCACTCGAGTATTCCCCTAGCGGGTATGAAAAGCAAGTGAATGTTGAGTAGTTGACCAGTTGGCTTTCTAATGGTACAGCGATAAGAGCTGAGGAAATAGGAGGTTTGTATCGTCTGAAGACCATAATATGGAGAAAGTTGGGGTGTCCCAAGGGCAATGACTACCTTGGGTTTGATTTGCGCTACCTTGGGTTCCCCGTAGAGCTACCAATTTGATCAGCCAACACACTATACCCCTTTGGTCATTAGGTAGGACAGAATGCCGCAACTCGTGATGTACATGGAAGCCTTCCCAAGGGAAGTTAATGTCGAGCCTATAATCTGTAGTACGTTTTTAGCAGCCGGATAAACACGTTGACCTCATCTGCCTCGGCAGTTACACCTGCTTCCCCCAAAATATCACCTTATCACAGACTTTCCTCCACGGAAAGCCCTTTGAATGGTTCTGCAGTCTATTTTGACCTCTTGACGAAAATAAAATGGTAACCCTCAGCGCACAAGATGCAATAAGAAACACCAAAACGGTAAGGAGCCGCAGCAATAGTTTGTAAATACAACACACGCTAAAATATAATGTCAAAAGAATAAGGAAAGAGTTGTAGCTTCGGCGTTACGGCTGTGGCGAAGTTGTTGTAGTTGCTGCTGAATTCAAAAATTGCTGAATGTGAAGAAAATCTTTTGTTGTTGGCAAAATGTTTCTTCTTGTATAGAATTTTATTTATGTATGTCTTACCTTCCCCCACTCCTCGTCCCCCTTTCTTCAAGCTTCGTAACTTTTTGTGGTGTAGATGTTTGAGAGAGAAAACGTTGTTTGATATGTATGGAATTGTATGTGACGTTGATGGTTTGGTTAGTTTGACCATCTTGCAACCAAACAGCAAGAATAAGTATGCAGAGGAACGAGAAGAAGAGGAACATTTCAAACCATATTACCGAATAGTTTGTCCATGTCATGCGCTGGCTGGCTAGATGGTTGGCAATATGGTATTGCCTGCTATGTGGTTCCCACTCATATTGTTATAGTTGTTGTTGTTATGCATGTATCCATCTATCCAACCAACCAACCATCCTTCCATGTTCTTAAGGATGTATAACTGCCGCTGTCTGTTTGCCGTCGTTGTTGTTGTTGTTTTGGTTGGTTATCAAGGGTGTTCACATTTGTATTCGTATTCTTTTGCATGTGACCATTGTTGTTGTTCTTGTTGTTGATAGCATTTAATGGTCTCCAAGGGACCTTTGCCCGATATCACCTCCTTTCTTTTGCCTTTCTTCCGTTTGTTCGTTTTGTTGCTTTAGTTGTAGTCATTTTTTTGTGATTCGTGTTATTTTTTTATTTAAAAAGGATGTAATTTGGTGTGTGCCCCAAAGGCACTCACAAAAAAAGAACAGAAATCGCATTGTGCGAAAGTGGTGTGTGACTGAATGAATGGTTGATCGGCTTGGCTGGCTGACTGGACGACAACTCTGCCTGCAATTGTTATTTTCTGTATCTGGTCCTCTCAGCTCCTCTTTTTTTCTGGTTCTGTTTTGTAGTAGTTTTGTTAACGCAAATGTAAAATGAAATCAATTTTAAATGTCCATGGCAAAAAAAAAACGGAATGCTCAAAATAGGAATCAAGTTAAATGGGGGGCTAGAGAGAAAACGTATGGCAAAGCTAGGAATGTAGATAGGAGAACAATAAGACAAAATACAAGGTTGACGAGAAATTGTGCTAATGCAAGATACATAAGCGAATATTATTTTGCCAATAAAGGAATTAAATATAAAGGAAGTAGAAATGTTTCACACCATGAAAATTTCATGTAGATGGATTACAATAGAAAATAGACAAGTTCGAAGGTGGTAATTTGCAATTTCTAATGTAATAGCAGCAGGAAAGTAAAATTTCGCAAATATGCGAAGCCCCTTTAGGGCTAATTTAATTAGTAAATAGATATGCAAGAGCCTCAGTTGAAGTTGATACCAAGTTTGAGGAAACTGTGAAACGAACAAAAGTTTATCCAAGTTCATATTCTACTTATCAGAAATCAGCTGGTGCTGGCGTGTCATGCGAACACTTGCCGGTTCGCAGTAGAATGCCAACTGTATTAAAACGAAGCCTCGTAGATACATGAGTCCCTCAACGCAGTAAAAACTTAGATATAAAATGCTTGCCTTGCTAAGGCAGAGCCTCATTGTGGACCTCATCACACTCTAACAGACAATAGCGTATGGATTCTGACAAATTAAAAACAACAATCAACATGAGATTGATGACATTTATAGAGCAACGTCAGCGAAAAACGATTTGACCATGACTGATTAAGGACTGCGGTTTAGGGAAAATACGACAATACAGAAGTAGTCAATGATTTTCTAGCGGAAGAAAGTAGGCTACTGCTAACCCTCCTTGTAGACAGCTTATCAGAGAACAAACTAAATAACACAGTAGTTCCGACGACTCCAGTCGTTGATGAAAATAATAATAAACAAGTAAAAAAGTATCAATCGGCTTTGCCGACAGATGTATACCCTCAGCCTATGTGAATTGAAACTTTTATCTATGGACAGATATAATTTATTTAGGGTCTTTTGAGAATTTGATGGACCTTTTTAGAAATTTGAACTTGCGACAAAAGTGTGGATTAGGATTATAGTTCAAAATTATTGCGGAGGAGGTACTTAACCCACTTAAAACCACTGGTCGTTTAAACGCCAGCAAAAAATGTGCACACAAATGCAGGTAAAAAACAGTTAGATACGTGTTTTATTGCGGGGTTTTTGGTATTTTCTAATTGTTTACTCATATGTCTGTCCTTCCCCGTTTATAAATTGACATTTGACCTGCGTAGTTTTTCGCGGTTCGGTCCAAAAAATAACCCTTTTCGTGAAGTGATTTTTTGATTTTCTTACAATGGTAAAAAACACATAAGTACACGCAGAAAAATTTATGTTAGAAATATGTTTGGATCCAAACAAATATATGTTTGGGACCGGTTGCAAACAAATATATGTTTGCAACATTTTGTAACATATCTCAATTTGATATGTTTAGGTAAAACAATTTTTTTATGTTAGAACATTTTTTTCATGGGTGGAGAGGGGATGTTTGTCAACGAGAGTAATAACAGTGCTCTCGCGGCTGTGGAATGCTATTTTATAATAAAGAGTTGTGTGTATTGTATAATAGAAGACGTAGAAGCGAAGAAGGGGGCTTTGGTGCTTTGATGGCGTGTATGCGTCAAACTCGTGTTTCTTGTTTTGTTGTTGTTAACCAACTTAGCAGGCGAAGAAGAAAAGAAAAAATGATATGAATTATATTTTTTCTTTCTTCAGTGTTTTAGTTGCCTTTGTACTGTCAAGACGGTAAAGTGAGTGAATAAATCAAAATCAGTGTTTTGTGTTTTCTTAAAGAAATTGTGCTTTTTAGTAAATTAAATGCCCAATACATTTTATAATTGAATCGGAAAGGTGAATGGAATTATTTTATTGGACAAGGAAGAAATCGCATTTAATATTGGTAATTACATACATACTTATGTATATTTGAAATATAGCATATCCATATATATTTATTACATTACATAATCATTTGATTCTAGATGCCGATTCCCCGCTGATGACTTCAACTATGAGGACAATTTGTTTTATTTCACAACTAAGGAGAAGCGTTCAACTACGTTTCTATATATTTTTCCTTTTTAAAAGTGTGACTATTTACAAATTATTTCAATCAGTTTTTCTTTTATTAAAGTGTGTTATGTATTTCTTTGGAATTTTGTATGTACCTATGTATGCGTTTGTTGTTCTTTTGCCTTATATATACTACCCAGCTAACATTTTTTTCCGAATTCTTTGCGAATTCGGTCAGAATCTCTGCACAAGTTGCCGATTCTGATGCCGAATTCTTTCCGAATTCGGTACAAAAGTTGTATGGACGTGTCCACCGAAATCGGAAAGAATTTTCTAAGAAAATTCTAACAAAATATTAGAGTTTCGCAACGAATTCGGTCCGAATTCGGAAAAAAATTCTGGAAAATTCGGTGGAAAATTAAGATTTTTTGAAGAAAATCGGTCCGAATTCGGAAAGAAATTCTGGAAAAATTCGAAGAAAAGATTAGATTTTCTGGAAAAAATGTGATGAAATTCTTGGCCGCTAACGCCTTTGATATTGACACACAACACAGAACGAATCCCCAACTCAGAAACAATTCTCTTTTAATGCGCTATTTATGGATGATTCTAATTTCATACGTCCTAATGATTTTCCCTGTTGTAATAGTAGAAGAATGTGCACGAGTATGTTAAAGCTATCAACACTAGCTTGAATTATTATATTTTGCATTTATATTAAAACAATTCAAAAACTGTATATGCGAATTTTATAAAAAATCACTTTGTTTTTTGACAACAATCGAACAAAAAGATCTCTTAGAAAATCGATTAGAAATCGGAACGAAATCGGAACGAGATTCTTAAGGATCTTCAGAAAATGTGCAGAGATTCTTAAAAAAAAGTTTTAGAAAATCGGTACAATTTCTAGAAAAATATTAGAGAAATCGACAAATATCTAAAAAATATTCAGAAAATCTCGGAAAAAAATCGGAATTCAGAGCCCTCGGAAAAAATTGTTAGCTGGGTATAGAGATAGCCAGTGAGTTCTTACTGAGAGCAAGTGAGCACACATTTTAAAGTGTTTTACATTGAATTTTACGCTCCCTTGCTCTCAGTAAGCGCCCACTGGTGCGTGTGTTTGTTTTTTTTGTGCCTTTTGGGTTTGTATTTTTTTGCACCCAAACCTATAAAATGTTTGCACCCAAACATATCTTTGTTTGCACCCAAACATATATATCTTTGCACCCAAACATAAATATCTTTGCACCCAAACATATATATGTTTGCACCCAAACATATATTTGTTTCCACCCAAACATATATTTGTTTGCAGACCCAAACATATATTATATTTGGGACTGTTGCAAACATATATATGTTTGCTGCAAAATATGTTTGGGACATATGTTAGAGAGGCCGTTTTTTTGCATGTAGATGTTAGCGTGTACTCGAGAAGTGATTAGAATAAAAAACGTGATTTGTTTGCGTAAAATTTAACTGAAATAGAAGAATAACTCCGACCTAATTTTCTTACATTTTCTTCAACTAACTCACAAAAAAATTTGAAAAATATTTTCTCTTACAAAAATTTTATAACTTCCCTCAATATATATTTTTTTTGTTTTTGCTAAAATGTGCAAATCGCTTAACAGATTTCTATATTTTTGGGTCCATTTGACCCTCTGTTGGACACCTAAGTCTGGCCAGGCCTTTTTCATTTTATTTTGCATTTTAAACTGGGTTACAATAAAGCTATGGACTTGAGATTCCACGTAGCTTTATAAAATTTTCTTACCTTTCCAACGAAAGAAACATGAAGTCAAAAGGATCACCAGAAAAGGAGCTACAAGGATTTTTTGACATACATATCACATTCGTAACACATGAGTCTGGCCAGACCCCTCCAATTTTTATACCCTATACCACAATGTGGAAAAGGGTATTATAAGTTTGTTTTGGTAAAAATTCATGTAACACCGCGAAATAATCGTCGGAGACCCCCAATGTGGTATACCAATCTTCATATCTCGACGAGATAAAGCGATTTTGAGATGTGTGTCCGTCCGTCTGTCCGTCCGTCCGTCTGTCCATTATAAATTGTAAACACGCTCCAGGCCGCAATTATGGACCGATCGTCACGAAATTTTGTATGGAGGTCGGGTTCAGATCAGAATAGATCCCTATTCTTATTGGTGATGATCGTGAAATATTTAGCGGGTGAAATGGACCAAAAACATAATATTTATCCATTTTCTAGCGGCTCTGTAGGTCTCAATAATAGTCCAATCAACGCGTAATTTTAAATAAGGTAAGAGTATATCACAAAGGAGAAGCTTGCAATTTGAGATGGCGATCGGATAATATTTAGAGGGTTAAATGGACCAAAACTTTTGTGTGAAAATTGTGAACATTTTTAATATACAGCTTATTTCTTAATGCCTGGAAGTGACATTCCGGGCAAGTGAGATATACTCGGAAGTGGAACGCTTGACCTTTCAATTGATGCCAATTATGTTGGTGTGCATGATCAGATAACAGAGTTACAGCCTAATATATTCCGTTATTTGTTTGTAGTGTAATAACAAACTCGCTAGAAGTCGCAATTATACATCAATAGTCACGAAATTTTGCACCGGGTAAGAGTATAGGTCGAAAAAGATACCTACAATTTTGAGTGATGATCTGATATTCTTTAGCGGGTGAAATGGACAATTACTTTTGTATGAAAAATATAAAAATTTTATTTTTGGTCGACATTTTAATTCCTTGAGGACATATATATTTCGCAAAGTAGCCTACATACATATGGGAAAAAACTACTGACCTTTGCTCTGATGTAAATTGCAATAAAGTGTTTGCTAGATAACGGGCCTACTGCCTAATATATAATGGGTTCTGTGTAGAGAACCACATTTTTATCCCATGCTACATATTGTCTCTCCAAAAGTTTATGTAACACCACGAAATATTCGCCCTAGACCCCTTATTTGGTATGCCAAAATTCATATCTCAACGAGATAAAGCGATTTAGCGTCCATTAATAATTGCAAACAAGCTTAAGGCCGCAATTATGGACCGATTGTAACGAATTTTTTAAGGAGGTTGGGTTCGGGCCAAAATAGAAATGATTAGTTTTTGCTGATGATAGTGAAATGTTCAGGGAACGAAATGGACCAAAAACAAAGTTTTAACCAATTTTGTAGTGGCTCTGTAGGTCAAAATAATAACCCGCAAAATTGTAAACAAAGATTGAGTTTATGATGAAGAAGAAGCGTACAAACCAACGTGAAGATCAGATAATACTTAGCGGGTTAAATGGACTGAAACTTTTGTGTGAAATTGGTAAAAATTTCAATAACCTAGCGGTTAAACAACGAAAGTAGTAGTACTACAAAAGTGGGTTTCATTACATTTTAGTTTGTGTGAACTAAATTTTCCTTTCCTGCTACAAAAATGTCTTTGTCATGCTAGATAACTTTTTGGTTTTGGTCATAAGTATTATACATTACATCTCTGATATTTGATAATTAAATTTTCACAATCATTGAAAAGAAGTTCCGTGGAGAGCGATTGTCCATGGATAGTGGTATAGGGTATCCCATGGTCGGCTTCGTCCGACTATAGACTTTTCTTACTTGTTTTTTTTTTAAATTTCCGAAATTTTTCATAAAATTGGATATTTTTCTACATTATTTGATAAAATGAATACCCTTTTATGAAATTTGTCGCATTTCACCCTTCAAAATTGCACCTAAAAAGGTCGCAAAGGTATGAGATGGGTTTAAAATCAGAGAATGTACCACAACCTAAAAAATCCTCGCAAATAGGGTTACAAATTTATTTTAGACAATTATACACATAAGTGGACAAATAAAACCCATTACATAGCCCTTAGGCTCTTTTTGTGGGGTGGAATGGTTCAAATATAGGATTCTCCATATGAATTAGAAGAAAATCCTTACGATATATGCCTCCATTTACCTATTGATATTATCGTTGTTGTACTGCAATAAGCTCTAAAGTTATAAATTAGACACAATTCATTTCGAATAATACCCCAAAATAAAATATAGTGCATCAAAATCATACATATATATGTAAATAGGATTTTCGAGCATAGAGACAAGAAAAATAAAATTTTTTAGTTCATAGACATATGCCCACTATTACTAACTTGATAAAATTAATTGAATTTAGTTTTTTTCGGCATGTTTTTTTGACAAATAAGGATTATTTATGTAAGATTAGGATCCTTCACCGACGTAGCCGTGGGGGGGGGGGAGGGGGCCGGGCCCGAAATGATTTTCGAACCCATAGGATATTAGCTTATAATACACTTTTTTTTAATTTTTGAATAACATTTTAAAATGTTTTAAATTTTTCAGGGAATATGTAAAGTATTTGGAGAAAGAGAATGAATTATTTAACTACATTGGTATACTTGTTGGCCAACATATTTGAAAGTATAAAGACTAATGAACAAGTTAGGCTTTTTGAGCAATTTTCCGCATAGTTGTTGTTAAGTTTTAAGGTGTTGTTTAAGCGTTTATTCGTAATTGTAGGCTGACTGCAAGTGTTACTTAGTTCAGAACAAGATGCTTTTTTGTATTTATTGAACGTTTGTTGCATATTACGTCCAATACTTTGGCTTATAAACAACATCTAGAAAAACAATTCTTGCGATCTTTTGTTTTTGAAATTTTTGATAAGAGCAATTCAACAATAAAAGATAAAATCGTTGCTTAATGTTTGTGGTTTTAAATTTTTGTATATAGCGATCAGTAAAATTTTGCAACAGTGTCAGTTCGTTTTGAATAAACATTACTCTCTGTAATAGAGGGTAATAAATGAAGTTGAGCCAATGGGGGAATACTCCACTCAAGCAATCAAATTTTTGTATATAGTTTCTAACACGTTTTTGTAATGATATATTTTGAACATCATAACAATTACAAATTCTTTATTATGTTTGAAATTTGCAAAAAAAAACTATATCAACCATTTTTTATGATATAATTCTGTTCCACCGCAGTGTCGCCCGTTGAGATTATTTGAAACTCTTGCAACATATTACACTGTGAACACATATTTTGGGGAAGAGATAATTCCTTTTGTAGATGAAAGCCCTTGGTGAGTATATTAAGAACCCCGAAGGACAGATCCGCCGTGAGTCGAACTTCCGCGTTATGGCGTTATGAAAGTTTTTGCTAGAGACCCCGTAAGGCATCAGGAATTACAGTTATATCCTTGTTCACTGTTGTTTTAGCTTATTTATGAGATGACATGTCTTCAGTCAAATCGAATGAGGATTATTTTCGTAGAGCACTTCAACCTTCTAACTCGCTAACTTCAGTGTCCTTTTCGTCCTTAAATTTAAGAACCGCTATAAAAGTACCACAAGATGACGTTTTTCAGCTTCGAAATGTTCTGCAAAAATGTCGCTCAGATAATTTTAGATACGGCTCTCATTGACAACTAATCGATATTGTCGCGTTTTCGTCTTATTATTAAAAATATATTGTAGGATTATTTGATGTTGTAAAAATAAGATGTCTGAAAAAAATCTTTGAACATTTACATATGTGTAGGTGTTTTGTCTATTAAAAACCGGAAAACCAAATTTACAGTCATTTCCGTTGGAAAATGTTAATAAAATCTTCTTAATTCGGGAGGGCACTATACCAAAGCGTGGTTCTAGGTCGAACATTTTTGGTACGGAGGTTTTGTGTGTACTTAGAACCCAGCTACCAAAGTACAGCCAATTTGGTTGGCAAATGTGACGATATCTTGAAAATACTTAAAATCTGAGGGTTAGACCAAAACGTGGAGCTATGGCCTCCATGTTTGGAAATACTGATTTCTGCCCTAAATACCAAATTGCAGCAAAATTGAAGGTGAAATGTGGTCTAAATCCACAAAATATCTTATATGCGGAGGTACAGTTATGAGGAAAATATGCTGTAACGGAGAGCTACATACATATATTAACCATATTCAGTGTAATAACCCAGCAAACCAATCGTACCGACATTGTAACGAAATCGGAACAAAATTCGGACGCTACGTCCGATGTCGGATCCGAAATCGTAACGATATTTTAACGAAAGTTGTATGAAGTGGTTGACATAATTTCGGAACGAAATGTTTGCTGTGTAGATAGCTAGTTCAGAAGCTGGCTGAGAAGTAAAGCTTCAAGAGTCTTTGCTAGGGGCGACAACAAGCGAAATGGCCTGTACGACTCACCTTGCGTGGCTTTAGTAGAGGGAACACCCTGCTCATTTTCCAGATTTCGGGCACGATGTGAGTAGATAGTCACATGTTGGGTACTTTGGTGAGATACTCGACTCCCGACTCATCCAGCTGTTCCAGCATTACCATGGATATACCGTCAGGATCGAACGCTTTGGAGGATTTAACGGCAATTGCCAACATTATCCATGTGGTGGTTCCTCCTTGCTGAAAACTGATCTAATGCGACTTAGTACTTCCCCTCCGCCCAGTCACTCCCGAGGTGCTCCACAAATTGCGGATTAAAATAATTTGCAAAACTCTTCAGATTAGTCAGCGTACTGTCGCCAAACATGACTGAGGTCCCATCATCGATCTATACAGATTTCGAGAGTGACTTAACCGTTGCCCACAATTCACTTATCACCGCTCCAATGTTGCAACTCTTCAGATGATTTTGCCACTTGTTCCGCTTGGGCTCACCGACCAACCTGTTAATCTTCACTTTCACCTCCTCAACTCTGGAGACACTATGGTTGGCTCGACGAAGTTCATCAGGCTCATATGCTAGGAAATTTGGTCTCACTATGGATATTCGACCAGCTGGTATATAGCGAATGTCCAGTAACGTGTTTTCTGCTACCCGAACATCAGATGGATTAGGACGTTTCTTAAGCGGTGATTGGTGAACTCTTTGGAACTGGACCAAATAACTTTCCCATGATTGCCGAATGTGCGGCATTCAGAGGTGATGATGGAGACAACTATAGGGTTATGGTCTGCTAATGGAGACAACTATAGGGCTATGGTCTGACATAAGATAAACGACGGGTTGCCAGTTGACATCATTTGTCAGACCTGGTAAGACATCTCAGCTAAATCTGGTGCACTCATCCTCATTGACCATGAAAAGCGTATACCTAGCCATCTGCTCAGCCAGCACTATACCCCTCTGGTCAGTACCTAGGAGTGAATGCCTCACATCCTGAAGAGCTTTAGGTCCCATAAGACCAGGCGATTATGACCTTCCAAAAGCGGGCAAATGTTGGGCCTATAATCTGGAGTAGAGCTATTAATAAACAGGATATATATTTTAAGCACTTCTATTACCTCAATACTTCCACATCTGGTTCCTGTCGTAAATTCTATGTACGTATAATTAGAGCGAGACTCAAGCGAGATAGTCTGGTGCAACAGAAAAGTTCGTCCCCAACGTCTACTTCTAATGAGATCCTTACTCAGTACGTTGTAATCTGACGCTATAATCTGCAGTTTTTAGCTGTCACAACAAAGTCAACTATTTCCTCGATCTTACCTCGGAGTCTATTATAATTAAATTGCAAAAATTATGTATTTCTATGGATTGGAACAACAGCGACCAAGTGTCAAGTGATGTGTTTTGCGGTTGCCGTTGGGGTCACTGTGATGGAGTCTCGTATTGTGACGACGATGACTCACTGGTGGCTGTGTTCTCGCAGCATTCAGCAACATAGTCCCTGTCATATTTCCTCATCTGGATGGACCAGGCAGAGTAAACCCTGAGATGCACCTCACAGAAGTTTGAGTGTACTAGACGCGGATATGACAACCTTGCACAACCAAATTGTTCCTGGGGTTTTCTCCGTCCCTGCAGCAAAACATAATATCGCTATAAACAGGACCACAACGAACAGCATCGATATACATTGCCAAAGGATCTTCGAACAGACCCTAACTTGCACTTAGACACAAATGTAGAACTTTTGTGGGGGAGGTATACTAAGAAGAGGACCGATATGGGCCATTTTAGAAGTTAAACTAAATTTGGACAAAATATATTAGGAGATCCAAAATTTGGACCAAATTGGTTGCCCCATTCAAGAGATATCGTGCATACCATTCTCGTGACATTTTTTTAACTATTGTGGGGAAGTACCGAAAGTTGTGGACCGGTATTGCCCATCTTCGAACTGAAACTAATAGCCTGTTTCTCTAAGACGATTCGAAACAAAATTCGTTCGAAGTACTACCAAACTCAGGTTATTGGAAAATATTTTGTTAGATTGAAAGCAAAATTAAATCAAATATTTTTCAGAAAAACAGAATTTGGGTTCGTAAAACTGGGGGTAAGTTTGGACAAATTATGACGAAGGCCAAATTTTAAAAATTTTTGGATGTTTTCTCAAGAAGTATCGACTTGACCCTGAAAACAAACGTCGTAATTGAGGCAGCGAATACAAGTTGCTTCAACAACAAATCAAAGTGATTCGAGAGCTGGTCTTAAAGTCAACTTATCCGAAATTTTGTGTGGGAGGTACCCGAAGGAGTGGACACATATAGTCTCTTCAAGAGTTATCGTGCGCACAATTTTTTCGAAAATTTTTGAACTTTTGTGGGGGAGTTACCTGAAGGTGTGGACCGATATGACTTACCTTCGAACATAAACTAAGTTTGGACAAAATATTACGAAGGCCAAATTTTTGTTTTTGGGTTTTTTTGCCAACTTTTACCGTCGTATGGCGGCCGTGAATACAAATTATTACAACAAAAATCAAAGCGTTTCGAGAGCAGGTCCTAAACTGAACTTTTCCGAAATTTTGTAACCTCGTCTATGTCTGGTAGAAATTTCACGACGTGCGAAGTATTGACCAAATCTGTTACTCCCTTCAACATTTTCGAACTATTGTGGTGGAGGTGGTACCGGAAGGAGTGGACCGATATAAATCATCTTCAAACTTAAACTAAGTTGGGATAAAATATTATGAAATCCAAATTTTGGACCAAATCAATTGATCCGTTCGAGAGTTATCGTGCGCTCCAGCCAGACACACAGACAGACGGACGACATGCCAAAATCGACTCCAATTTGTCAATGAGGCACATTTTACCCGTATGAAAGTGTATGTATATGTCCTCGTTAGCATAAATGCTGAGGGCGTAAAAAACGATACCAAACATTTGTACGCTGTGGTGGCACAGTCGCTGGCCGGAACGCTGATGTTTCCGGTCAATCCGGTGTCGAAGTACCCGTCGCCTTGGGATTACTATTCATCAGACATCTCAGAATTATTGTCCTCCCCTACGAAAATGATTTTACCATTGATATCGGAACCCCAGAGACAACCCTTGTTAAGTATTTCAAAACTAATACTACTTTCGGATGTCAACACACATCCTCAACAGTTTTTCTTATTCTTCCATAACAAGAAACTCACGCCGACTCTGTGTAGATAATCAGCTCAATAAGAGTAATGAAAAAAATCAAGCATTACTAAAAAAAAATTGCACAATAAATTTTTTTTGTATGCATTTCTAACTTGACCTTGTGGATAACCTTGATAATGTCCGCCGTAATTGGGACAATTTACAAGGAGAAAAACATTTTATTAAGTGGCCATTTGAACTCTATTACCATAAAACAAAAGCCAAATGCTCTGGGCAATATTCAAAGGATTATGATTTACTGGAGGTTCTCTAAGATTTGACATTTTTTCCATAGCCGAGTAAATGCGATTAGTAACGATAGGATATCAAAAAATCCAAAGGGATTAGGATATTACACACAGCTGTTGTTCACACCCTAATCTTTGGCCATGACATTTAGATTTCTAATGTGTGTATGCGTGTGTGTGGGTGGCTGCTGAACGCATCTGCATTTGCAATTTCTGTTCTACATTTCAGTTATTGTTGTTGTTATTGTTTTATTATTCAAATCGACAACACCAACAAAAAAAAACAACAATTAACAATACCTAATTACCAAAAAAAAAATCGTAATGTTTTGAATCGCTAAATTTATATTTAAATTAAAATCATTTCAGAAGCCCCGGCCGGCAGCAGACAAAACGAATTAATTTGAAATAATAAAAAGACAAGACGAAACGTTGAATGCCGCACTGCGAACAGATCCATAAAACAGTTCACATTAAAAAAGAAGGAGGTGATAAAAGTAATAAAAGCGTAAAGTAAGGGAATCACTCCAAATGAACGGCAGACGAGTGTAGAAGGAAACGGAGGAAAACTTGTTTCTTAAAGCAAAAAATGCTAAACATAAATTAAAGTCAAAAAACAACAACGACAACAACTTCTTGAGGACGGACAGCTGCTGGATGAAATAAATGTTTGAACAATGCTATAAATAGTCCGGTCAAAATAGACATTGAAATAGCAAAAATTCCCACAAAGCTGAATTTTGGTGGAGAGCTAGGGTTTGCCATTAGAAGCAACGTCCTAAAAGTCCCCATCGATCCCATGTGTGCAAAAAAAATCATTCGGGGTCAAAGGTCAAAATTTAAGGGTTTTTAGGTTTTCGGATTTATTTTTTGAAAACGGTTAATCTTATCAAAAAGTGACTAAAGAAAATATTGTAGACAGAAAAATTATCTACAAGTTTGATCCTTATAATTTTTTTTTTTAGAAGGAACCATTCTTGGGATATAGCTGTTCTAAAAAACACATGATTTTTATGCACTTATAAGGGAAATATGCACATATTCAGACGAACCGGCTAAAATAAGCGAAGTAATCGGGTCTGTCCCCCCAAAAAATATATATTTTCTTGAAGAGCGAAATTATAGCTATCTTTTAAAAAAAATTCCAACAAAATCGGAGTCTGTTTAGTAGAGTTATTCAATGTTAGAGTCATTTTATGCAAAAATAGCCCATTTAACCCACATGTATAATCGAAAGCCCAACGGGAACGACCCCAACGAAAACTCTCCGATTTTTTTCAAGTTTTGTCCGAAGGTAGGGTTTGTTGCGCTGATTATGGAAATGTATGATTTTCAACGGTTGCGGATCCGGTTCGCCGGTTATTAGACCCGAAAGGCCAAATTTAAAAACCGGGTTAGACCCGGTTCTACTGAACCGATTACTGCAAAATGGATATCGTTTGAAAGCTTACGGAAGTATCTAACACATAGTGTCGTTACTTTAACCGGTTCGCCTCATAATGTACTTACGCGGCTAATTTTTTATTGGACCTTTAGATCGAGATATCTCGAAAATGGTAAGTCTTTTTTAAGAATCATAAGGACCAATCTTGTAGACAATTATTGAATCTACAACTTTTACTTTAGCGGGCTTTTGCTAAGTATTTCCGTTTTTGAGAAAAATTAAAAAAACTGAATAATGTCTCCAAAAATGACCTTTGACCCCGAATAACTTGTTTTGCACACATGGGATTGATGGGGACTTTTAGGACGTTGCTTCTAATGGCCAACCCTAGCTCTCCACCAAAATTCAGCTTTGTGGGAATTTTTGCTATTTCCCCCTTATACGCATGTCTATTTTGACCGGACTAAAAGCCGAGCATTCAGTCTGAGTAAAATAGCCAGCCAGCCACAACTCCCAAGTCACACAACTTCACAACCACATCTGGGTGGTTGGTTATTATCGTTTGGTGGTGGGGCAAAATTTGTTCATTTTCGCCTCAGGGGGAAATCCAGCAATGTATGAATGAATTCTTTTTGTTGTCGTTGTTGTGTTTTTTATATTTTTTATTTGTTTGATATGAAAAATTAACGAAAATTAACATCAAAGTTCAAATGAAAAAATTATGAAGTAAGAAATAATGGGTAGATTGCCTTTTGCCAGCTCTTCCCAAATGAGTGAGTGATATTTGTTTGTAAGTATTTATCGGCTATAAGGTCAAACCTAATGGCGTTAAGTATGTTAACAAGGTTTGATTAGGAGACAATTTTAGTTGGGAAACATTTGTATTTGCAAAAGGGGTAAAATAGTATTAATCGGTTTTGCAGATTTACAAACCCAGAAAATACGTAAAATTAAAAGACACTATTCTGTGCGGGCTAAACAAAATAAACAACAACTATAGGTGCAGATGATTCCTCTCCGTAGAAAACCCAAGATGTCAATTTGCAGATAATTCGGCTGGAAAACGTGACTAGAAGCGTAAAATTAAGTGAAATAGACAGATATCCTTATGTATATAGAACAAGTAAAAAAGTATCAATCGGCTTTGCCGACAAAGGTATACCCTCAGTCGGTGTGAATTGAAACACCTTTTTCCAAAAAAACGTATGTATTTAGGGGGTCTTCAGATTGAGCGTATGAATTTGCCGACAAAGATATGGATTAGGATAAAATCTTAAAAGTTTTGGGGGGAGGT
The DNA here is from genome assembly GCF_047663935.1 of Musca autumnalis. Taxonomy (NCBI): domain Eukaryota; kingdom Metazoa; phylum Arthropoda; class Insecta; order Diptera; family Muscidae; genus Musca; species Musca autumnalis. The sequence goes on from NW_027412088.1 coordinate 76,750,582, forward strand.
ACCTAAAGGAATGGACCAATATAATCCATTTTGGAAGTGTGTCTAATTTTGGGAGTCAGTCCTCTCGATAGGACCATTATATCAGATCGTTACACAGAAAAAAATCCGGCGATAAAAAATTGTCATATTGACGAAATTCGATAAAATTATTTGATCACAAAATAAAACAAGTAAAAAAAGTATCAGTCGGCTTGGCCGACAGAGATATACCCTCAGCCTGTGTATATTGAAAAAAATTTTCCCAAAAAACGTATGCAGTTAGAGTTGATTAGATTAAAGAGCAGAAGTTTTGCGGAGGAAATACTTAAAGGAATCGACATTGACCATTATGGAAGTCGATCTCCAGCCACTACATATGGTGCCACTAGGGGGGTTTTACTCCCTTCGGGCTGTTTGCTTACGAAGTGTGGATTTGCCCCTGAAAAAAACTTTTACCATCATAATTTAGGAAGCGAATGCAAGTTGCTCCTACAAAAATCAAAGTGATTCGATAGCAGGTCTTAAAGTGAACTTATCCGATATTTTGTTTGGGAGGTACTGGATGAAGTGGACAAATATATTCCATACTTGAACCTGATCTACATCTGGTAGATATATTGAGATGTGTAAAGTATGGACCAATTCGGCCACTCCCTTCAAAAGATACCGTACGAACAATTTTTCCGAACATTTTTGAAATTTTGTGGGTGTGGTACCTGATGGAGTGGACCGATATGGCTTATCTTCGAACTAAAACTATGTTTGGACAAAATATTACAAAGGCCAAATTTTGGACCAAATCGTCAGATCCGTTCGATCGTTATCTTGCGCTCCAACCATCTCACACGGTGTCATAAGGGTTTTTTTTGCAACTTTCAGGCTATTTTCTCAGGAAGTATGGACTTGCCCCTGATGAAACTTTTACCGTCGTGTAGGGGGCGGTGAATAGAAGTTTCTAAAACAAAAATCAAAGCGATTCGAGAGCAGGTCCCAAACTGAAATTATCTAAAATTTTGTGTGGGAGGTACCAGAAGGAGTAGACCGATTGAGTCCATATTGGAACCACATCTAAGTCTGGTACATATTTCATGATGGGCAAAGTATGAATCAAATCGGTTACCCCCTTCAAGAGTTATCGTTCGCACAAATTTTCCGAACATTTTCGAACTTTTGTGGGGGAGGTACCGGAAGGACTGGACCGATATAACCCATCTTCGAACTTAAACTAAGTTTAGGCAAAATATTACGAAAGCCACAATTTGAACCGAATCGGTTCATCCGTTCGAGAGTTATCGTGCGCTCCAGCCAGCAGGACAGACAGACAGACAGACAGACAGACGGACGGACATGGCTAGATCGACTCTAAATTGTCTGAAACACATTTCGTCCAAACATACTTGGGGTCTAAAACCATTATTTCGATGAGGCACATTTTCATCGTATCAAAGTGTATATGAAGAAAAGACAAAATTTTTTAGTTTTCCATAAAAAAAAAATCAAAAAAATTTTTTTAAGCTACATGAAAGATTTTTGGTACATAGATTGGGAAAAAAATCCCATTCTTAAATCCGTTCGAGATACTAATTTTGGTTGTTGCGCGCAAAAGTTATGGCGGTTTCAATTCTGATGAAAAGAAAAAAATCTTTAAAAGACTCTAATCATTATATTGAGAAACTCTCTTAATTAGGGGCTCCCTACATACTATATGTTTACTGAGGTCCCATAACTTTAGTGAAAAAGTTGTACATTTTCGCGGAAATTAGGAAAGCATTCAAAACAATTAGTAGTTTACAACTTGTTTTAATAAAATTCAACCTGCTTATGCCTCTGAAAAATATATAAAAAATATGTACGTAATCTATACATCGCGAAGATTCAAATGAAACCAAAACTATACAAATCCGTTTAGTGGTTTTCATATTATAGCTAAAACAAAAAAATATATTGAGGAAATTTATAAAATTTTTGTAAGAGAAAATATTTATTAAAATTTATTTTGTGAGTTAGTTGAACAAAATGTAAGAAAAATAGGTCGGAGTTTTTCTTCTATTTTAGTTAAATTTCACGCAATAAATCACATTTTTTATTCTAATCACTTCTCGAAAACACGCTAACATCTAGCAGAAGATATGGATATCTTTCAAATAAATGTTGGGTTCCTTTAAATGGGGTATAATCTTGAAATAAAATTGTATCGGGTAATGTTCATTTTGAAAGGCGTGTAAATCGCGAAATCCTCAAAATCACTTGATGCGCATGCGGTTTACCAATACAGCGAATTCTTCTCTTTTAATTTGTACACATTTGCCAGGGTTTACTTTGGCCGCTAAGATGTAGCATCGTCTGCAGTTTAGTGTGCAACAAACTGTATAACGCTTATATTTTGCACAAAGTGCATACACTTTTTATGCGCATCCGATTTCACTATCAACCGTGAAAAAATACATCGATCTAAACATATTTCAATAAAATCCATCAAGAACCGTGGATGTAGCATCACACAGTATTTTTTGGATAAATCGGATACAGCTCCCACGCCACTAAATTTTTCAAACCGCTGTTTTCGCACAAACGCGAGTGATGATTCACTTTCTTCATTGAAATGGAAACGATCCACATAAAACGCGAATTAGTCAGCGATATTTTGAAAAACATTTTTCGCAAATTTTTCAATTTTTGCAGTAGCCATTTCCGCCGTTCTAGTAGATGGATTTTTATGATCTGTGATTCATATGATCCGGATCGTCGAAAAACTAAAATATCGCGGGGTACCAGCACACTCAAAACGATATTGTAAATACTGTACCCAAAAATAGGTTTTTTTAGAAAAAATATCACACTAAATTTTGGCCTTTGGCAGTAGATTACTCTGCTGCTGTGTGGGCTACATACTCAATATACATATCAGATTATGCGAAATCGCGAGTTCTTTAATCCTATAATTGGTTTTTCGAAATATCCGAATGCGCGTCCCAGTTACATAAAAAATACAAAAAACACCTGAAATCCTGCTTCAAAATGTCAGCATCCATAAAAGGTGGATGCAGTGGAAATTTTGGAAAGTGATACATTAGAAGTGTAATCTTCATTTTGTATTCTCCTACTTTTACTTTGGACAGATGTCCGTCATTTGAATGGTTTAATCAGAAATCGAATAGCAATGTAAAATACCTGTTTAGCTTCAACGTGTTTTTACCCATGTTTTTTCCTTTACGCGGTCGTAACTACCACGTAAATTAAACGTTTTTGCTAAATTTTTGAGCTTTGTACAAAAACATCTAAATTAATCCAGCAATAGTCATAGTTACTGGTAAACTACAATAGTTCGCGTATTATAATAGTGCAAACCTTGGCTTCATGGAAACTAAAAAATTTTGACTTTTCCTCATATACCCTCCTTAGCCTAAAGGCTGAGGGTATAAAAAAACAACTGATAAAATATTTCACATATTGACTAAAATATTTATCGATTTTTTATACAATTTTTTTCATCAAGAAAATATTTTGTTTTTATCAATATGTGGAATATTTTATCAGTTGTATTTTTACTTTGTGATCAAATAATTTTATCGAATTTTGTCAATATGACAATTTTTATTGCCGTAAAATCGATAAATTTTTGATTGAATCTTTGAATTTTTTATCAAATCGCTAAAATTTTTTTCTCTGTAGGATTCTCCCACAGACCCTTAACCGCACTTAAACAAAAATGTTGATCATTTGTGTGGGTGGTACCCTAAGGAATGGACCGATATAGCCCACTTTTGAACATAATCAAACTTTGGACCAAATATTTCGAGATGCAAAGCTTGGACAACATCGGTTTTCGTTTATGAGATAATGCGCTTACGATTTTAGCGAATATTTTCGAACTTTTGTGGGGGAGGTACCGGAAGGAGTAGATTTATAAGCACCCTCTTCGGATTTCATCCAAAGTTTGGACCAAATCTGTTGCTCCGTTTATGAGATATTGCGCTTACCATTTTAGCGAATATATTCGAACTTTTGTGGGGGAAGTACCGGAAGGAGTGGACATATAGGCACTATCTTTGAATTTCCAGTATGCTGGCCGTAGGGGTTTTGTACAGTTTTCGGGTCATTTGCATAAGTATGGACTTGCCACTGAAAAAACTTGTACCATCGTAATAGGGGCCATGAGTGCAACCTGTTGCAAGAAAAATCAAAACGATTCGAGAGGAGGTCGTAAACTGCACTTTTCCGAAATTTGGTTTGAGAGGTATCCGAAGAAGTTGACATATATAGTCCATATTCTAAACTGATCTATGTCTCGTAGAAATATCGCGAAGTCCAAATTATGGACCAAGTCGGTTACTGTCTTCGAGAGTTATCGTGCGCACCATTTTAGCGAAAAGCTTTGAACTATTGTGGGGAGGTACCCAAAGTAGCGGACCGATAAGGCCCATCTTAGAACTTGATTTAACTTTGGGCAAAATATTACGATTGCCAAATTTTGGATCGAATCTGTTTCTCCGTTCGAGAGTTACCGCGCGCTCCATCCACAACATATGGTGCCATAACGGGTTTTTATAGCTTTCAGGCTATTTTCTCAAGAAGTATGGACTTGCCCCTGAAAAAACTTGCACCGTCGTAATGGGGGCAGCGAATACAAGTTGTTACAACAACAAGTAATAAAGTATCAGTCGGCTTCGCCGACAGAGATATACTCTCAGCCTGTGTGAATGGAAACGTCCATCTATTGACAATATCGAATCTACGGATTGCGGATTTTGTAGCCCTTTTGAAATTTGCCGACAAAAAATATATTTGGTTTCAACCTCAAAAGTGTTGCGGAGGATGTTCTGACTAGGGTCAGGACTTTTAGATATTTTTTCTCAAAAATGATTTCTTGCAGTGAGAATGAATGAACTTTTGCATATTAATGCCTATAATATCATTCATTTCATTTTATTATAAAAAAGGTTCCGCACTAATAACTTTGAAAAAAATGTTTTTGAAAAAATTCTATGAAATGAAAAAAAAAATCTCCAAAAATTTAAATTTTAAAAAAGGTCCCGCACAAACCACTTTTAATTTGTATGATATATGAAATAAAGTGATATATAATATTAAATGATATGTTATAATACGATGTCGAAATTAGTGAGAAACAAACGGTTATGCCATTTTGGTTATGTCGTGTACGCCTATACCTTGTTTTCAGTTAAATATCTGCTTACAGTAATTTTAAAAATTTGTCAAAGGTTCTGAATAATAAAAACTTTAAAAGCTTTTTGTGCGGAAGCATTTTTCATCGAATTACTTTTGAATTAAGATTTTATGCAATCTTAGATAAAAACTCATCAAAATATCATACAGGGATCCGAGGTTGTGAAAAACTCATAACCCTAATGAGCACAGTTGCTAAGTATTCTTCAATCCATGCTAACAGCCACAAAATCCGTACTTGGATACCAAAGACCTCCACCAAGGAATCCATGGTATGAGCAGGAATGTCGTGCGGCTACAGTAGCCCTCTACAATCAGTAGCAACGCGTAGCGTACAAAAGAGGTACCGGGAGAAAAGCAGAGAGAAGCTATGTATTTTCGCCAGGAAAAAGAGAGAAATGGAAAAGCGGGAGTGTGAAAATTTTAGAAATACAGGAGCCAGAATGATGTCCGAAAGTTCTACCAAAGATTAAACATCAAATGGATGGCTTTGGTACAGGCACATCCTCCTGTAGAGACCAGCAAGGATACTTGGTAATTAATACAGATAGTGTGCTCAGGATGTAGAAAGAGCATTTTTCCAAACTGTTGGTATCCAATACTAGGAACTTAGAAGGTATGTATCAGTTCCTTCGTTTACTGATCGACCCATGAAGGTCGAAGGAGAATCTACTAAAGTGGGCAAGACCAAGTTAATGGAATTTGGGGAATTATATTCCTATGATTTTGGGGTAATGGCATCTCAACCGATTTGGATAATTCACTTTTTGAAATGTTCGTCAACCACGCCCACTTTTTTTCAATTTTAAACTTTTCTGCAAAAACTACTGAAATGATTCTTACAATAATTTCGTATGTATCGGTTTGAAAATTAATTCAAAAGGCAATTGTGGCACCTACTTTTTTAGGACCCAAAAACTTGAACACGCCCACTTTTGAAAATATGTTACATCTACAAAACTACTAAACCGATTTTCCTGCAATTTTCAGGGAATGTATAGAGATGCCCCCGGTGAAAATAGGATACATATTTTCTTGAATTTCGAAGGGGCGGGTACTTCCCTATGCCATATTTAAAAAAACGCCATAACTTTATGAATAAAAATCAAATGCTGTCATAACCCAATTTAATTTTTTTCTGCAAAAACCGATTTGCAGCAAAAGCTTAATGTTTGCCGTTGTTATGTATGTATATTTTGTGAATTTTGGAAGAGAATGGGTACCTTCCCTACGCCTTTCTTTTAAACGCTATATGTATAAGCCAAACTTATGATTATATCGGTTTCAGCATAAATTTTGGAAGGCAATGGGGTTGTGTGTACCCTAGGTATGAATTTGGAGCCAAAATACCGGCCACGCCCACTTATTTTAATATATTATATCTTGAAAACTGATGGCCCGCCCACTCTTTTCAATACATTTTTTTCCAAAACTACTGAACCTAATTTTATGAAATTTTCAACAAATGTTCATGAAGGTCCCGTAGTCCAAACAACTATATACATATTTGTAGATGAATTTCGGGCCTATTGTTTTATAATCGCTATATTTGCTAAACTTATGAGTGCATCGGCTTAAGCAGTGCATCAATAAGCGGGAGAATTCGACTTAACCACCACCGTGGTGCAATGGTATGCACGCCCGCCTTGCACGTAGAAAATCGGTGGTTCGATTCTCCGGCCAGGCAACATCAAAACATTTTTCAACGGTGGCAAAATACCCCTCGGTAATGTTGGCAACATTTCCTGAGTATTCCAGCCTTGAAAAACTTCTCCACAAGTGGTGTCTTAGACACGCCGTTCGGACTCGGCGATAAACAGTAGGTCCCATATCACTGAGCTAAATATGAATCGGGGTGCACTCATTGATATGAGAGAAGTCTCCCTTGTCCCGTATGGGATGTTGTGGAACAATGTTTTTTTTTTTTTCATTTTTTTTTTTAACTTTTATAATTATATCGCTTGAGGATAATGACAGAGGACATGGACGATAATAAATCCTAAACAGCATCAATGGGCGAAAAAATCCGACAAAGTCCGTAAGAGAAAAAATCTGTTGATAAATTTATAATCCTCCTCGGCTTGACAATGGACCGAAGAAGTGAGGTTGAAAATATCTATTTATACCCTACACCACACTGTGGTAAGGGGTATTATATCTTTGTGCATTTGTATGTAACATACAAAAGGAAACGAGATAGACCCATGGTTCCTTCTAGGCATATACATAGAATCACTTTCTGAGTCGATTTATGCATGTCCGTCCGTCCGTTCACAACGTACAGTTCGAATTTATTGTCTGATTCAGCTGAAAATTGGGGAATATCATTTTTTTAGCCATAGTAAGAACGCTATTGCCTTTGGTGAAAATTGATTCAGATTTCGATATATGTAGCTCCCATACATATATACAAATTATGCAAGGAAAACAAAATAAATTCAAAAATTGAAGTAAAAAAATTGGCTCATTTCAATAGAACCCCCCTTTAAAACTTGGGAATACTGAAAGATTGTATTAGAATATCGATGCGTATTCACTCTATATTGAAAACAAAGTACTTTCAGTAATATTCAGTAAAAGTATATCCCTCCTGATTTAGGATACACCCGTATATCCTGCTTTGGCAAGGATTCTTTAAATAATCAGGTGTAATGCCTAACAAAGCTTGTTTTTTCATTTCAACAAGTTTATTTTTGAAAGCGTACTGTCTCCTTTAGTTGCATATTTTACGCATAAGTCATTCCCATGCATTTTAGATAATATTTACCACTGTAAAATATGACGGCCCCTCAAGGATATCGGCATTTCTTTTCAAAAATTTAAGTTTTGATGACTCGAAGTGTACAAAAGTTTATAAAATCGGGATGATATTGCCACTCTGCATATCCGAAAATACTTCTCACTACTGGAAATGTCTGTTTTAGAACTCCTTTGTAAATTGTCGTGCGCATATAGGCTGAAAGAAATTGACGCCCAAGTCCTTTATAAGTATTAAGGACTCTCCTCATTAAGTAAACAATTGCATAACTATATAACTATTGTTTTCGCGTCTATTTAGATGGAAGACCATCTAAATTGTTTCTGTAGCAATGAATGTGTTTTTATGGTGCTGGAACGCATTAATAATTATGAAGGACTTGGGAGTAAATTTCTTTCCCCCTAAATGCGCACGACAATTTACAAAGGAGTTCTAAAACAGACATTTCCTGTAGTGAGAAGCATTTTCGGATATCCCGAGTGGCAATTTCATCACGATTTCATACACATTTGTACACCTCGAGTCATCAAAGCTTAAATGTTGGAAAAGAAATGCCGATATCATGGTTGGGCCGTCAGATTTTACAGTGTTAAATATTATCTAAAATGTATGGGAATGACTTATGTGTAAAATATACTACTAAAGGAGACAGTACGCTTCCAAAAATAAACTTGTTGAAAGAAAAAAAGCAAGCTTTGTTAGGCATTACACCTGATTATTTAAAGAATCCTTGACAAAGCATGATATACGGATGTACCGTTAATCAGGAAGGATATACTATTACTGAATATTACTGAAAGTTCTTCGTTTTCAATATAGAGTGAATAGCATCGATATTCTAATACAATCTTTCTGTATTCCAAAGTTTTAAAGGGGGGTTCTATTCAAATGAGCCAAATTTTTTACTTAAATTTTTGACTTTATTTTGTTTTCCTTGTATAATTCTTATACAAGGTGGCGCAAACGAAATCCTCCTATGAGAAAATGCTATAATTTTTGCGATTGGCCCCTAATGTCAGTTCTGTTTTGAAATTTGTGTAGTAAACACATGCGCAATACACGTTGATAAACAATGTTACGCTACACTGCTCCAGAACGCGCGTCACCAATATGACTATTTATTTGACCAATAATCGGTAGGTGACTTTGGCACAACGTGAATTTCGTCGAAGACGTTTAGCCGCTCGCTTCGAAGAGACTGGCACATCACGAGATGCTGCCAGGCATGGCAGACCCCGGAGTATCCGTTCTGTAGAGAATATTGCTGCTGTAGCCGAGGATGTCACGGAAGCGCCTTCGACATAGACCAGACGACGAGCCACGGAAATGGGTATCAGTTGACGGTCTTTACCGCGAATTTTGGTACGATATTTGAAGATGTTTCCGTACAAAGTCCAGACGGTGTATCAGCTGTTAAACGCTGACCGCCAATCGCGTCTAACATACGATCTATCCATCCTTAATCACCACCAAGAGGAATGTGATTTTTCATCAAAAATAATCATGAGTGATGAGGCGCTCCAGACTTCTTTTTGTGGGGCTTTTTGAAGTCGCGGGCTTATGTCAACAAGCCTCAGACTCTTTCAGCTCTTAAAGACAATATCCGCCAAGAATGTTAGGACCTATCGCCGGAAGTTTTGGCCAAAGTGATGTAAAATGCCATAAAAAGGGCTCAAATGACAATAAACTGTGGCGGCGGCAATTTATCTGATATCATATTCTCGACTTGATGTAAAAAAAAATTAAAAGACCAAATAAAAATATTCGACAAGAAAAATCAAAGTTTTTCATTTTTTTTTTTAATTACAGCCAAAAAACTTCGGAAGATTACTTTTGCGCCAACTTGTACAAATTGGATTTGAATACAAATGAATGACTAAATTTACCCCAAACACATGAAGCAAAATATAATAAAACTTCAAAACTGCATATCCGGTATAATTCAGAAAAAATTGAGTCTACGAGTCGGAGTCGAGCAATTTTGCTGGAGTCGGAGTCGAAAAAAATAACTCGACTCCGACTCGGAGCAATTTTTTCTACATTATAAAAATATTACATTAAATTCGGGACACCATTTTTATACCCTCAGCATTTATGCTAACGAGGGTATATACACTTTCATACGAGCAAAATGTGCCTCATCGAAATAATGGTTTTAGACCCCAAGTATGTTTGGACGAAATGTGTTTCGGACAATTTGGAGTCGATTGAGCAATGTCCGTCCGTCTGGCTGGCTGGATCGCACGATAACTCTCGAACGGATGAACCGATTCGGTTCAAATTTTGGCTTTCGTAATATTTTGTCCAAACTTAGTTTAAGTTCGAAGATGAGCTATATCGGTCCACTCCTTCCGGTACCTCCCCCACAAAAGTTCGAAAATGTTCGGAAAATTTGTGCGCACGATAACTCTTGAAGGGAGTAACCGATTGGGTCCATACTTTGCCCATCGTGGAGCGTGTACCAGACTTAGATCAGGTTTTAATATGCACTCAATCGGTCCACTCCGTCGGGTACCTCCCACACAAAATTTCGGATAAGTTCAGTTTAGGACCATCTCTCGAATCGCTTTGATTTTTGCTTTAGCAACTTGTATTCACTGCCCTCCATACGACGGTATAAGTTTCATCAGGGGCAAGTCCATACTTCCTGAGAAAATAGACTGAAAGTTGCAACAAAACCCCTATGACACCGTGTGAGGAGGTTGGAGGGCAAAATAACTCTCGAACAGGTCTGCCGATTCGGTCCAATGTTTGGCCTTAGTAATATTTTGTCCAAACATAGTTTAAGTTCGAAGATAAGCCATATCGGTCCACTCCTTCAGGTACCTCCCCCACAAAAGTTCAAAAATGTTCGGAAAAATTGTGCGTACGATAACTCTTGAAGAGAGTGGCCGAATTGGTCCATACTTTACACATCCTAATATATCTACCAGATATAGATCAGGTTTAAATATGGACTATATTTGTCCACTCCATCCGGTACCTCCCACACAAAATTTCGGATACATGTTTTCTTTAAGACCTGCTTTCGAATCACTTTGATTTTTGTTGAAGCAACTTGCATTCGCTGCCTCAATTGCGATGGTAAAAGTTGTTTCAGGGGCAAGTCCATACTTCTTGAGCAAACATCCCTAAAGTTGTAAAAAAAAACCCCTATGCACAGTGGATCCACCCATTGGCCAAAAATAAAAAAATTAATGTCAAAATTTTGGTACAACATCTGGCAAAACTGGCAGCTATGACATGGACGTTTTTAAAAATATATTAGTTTTTGTTTCATTCGAACGCGATCTTCTTAAGAATAGCTTCAAAAGTCGGAACATTTGACTAATGTTTTTTGTTGTGAAAAAAAACAAAACATTGTTCCACAACATCCCATACGGGACAAGGGAGACTTCTCTCATATCAATGAGTGCACCCCGATTCATATTTACCTCAATGATATGGGACCTACTGTTTATCGCCGAGTCCGAACGGCGTGTCATAAGACACCACTTGTGAAGAAGTTTTTCAAGGCTGAATTACTCAGGAAATGTCGCCAACATTACTGAGGGGTATTTTGCCACCGCTGAAAAATGTTTGATGTTGCCTGGCCGGGGAATCGAACCCCCGACCTTCTACGTGCAAGGCGGGCGTGCATACCATTGCACCACGGTGTGAGTATAACCTATATTTTAAGTGCATGTAAATATATACAAAATATCGCGAAACTAATACGTATATCCAAATATTATAGTGGATTTTGAAGGAGAAGGTAATAGCTTAGTTTTCATTAAAAAGTAGTCTTTTAGCGTGTTGTGGAATTCTAGTTAGCTACACATTTTCTTAGTATATTTTGTAATGCCAATTCGATCATATACTTAAATTTGACCTAAGGTTTTAGTCATGATGCCCACCAGTGCCCACCTCGGGAATAATTTTCCAAAGTAGGTCATGAGTTTAAGATTATTCGCTAAATTTGTTGGATTTTATGTCGTTTTGGAGATTGTTTTGTTTCCCCAAGCTTATTTTTGCATCATAAGATAATCGGGACCTTTGTTCTTGTAATTTTGTATTAACAGCATAAAACAATTCTTACCGTATACCCCCTCTAGAGGGGAAAGGGGGAGAATTTTACGCTCGTGGTTTCTTAAAACACTTCAGCACAAAGCTGTAACCGGCGCATTGGATTGATTTTTACACTCTAAATATTTTTGGCCACTTTCTCCATACAAGTGGATCCACTGTGCTATGGTACCATATGTAGTGGCTGAAGATTTTTAGTATCTCCTCCGCAAAACTTTTGATCTTTAATCCTAATCAACATTTTTGCCAGTTCAAACGCCCAAAATTTTTAAAACTCCCTAAATACACAGGCTGAGGGTATATCTCTGTCGGCAAAGCCGACTGATACTTTTTTACTTGTTTTGAAAATTATTATTTATTTTAAAAGAGAGCTAAAAAAAACATAAGCAAACGGTATACTATAAAAATTTAGAGAACAATTCACAGGATATTTACTGTCCTTTGAAGTCTAGTCTTTTCATCTCTGTTTTGATTACATGTCCAGAATATTTTTGGTCCAGTTGGACCGTTATTTTTGTTGCAAGCAAAAGTAATGTTCTAAGACAATAGAATTATAATTGGACATTTAACGTCTTTTATATAAGCCCTACAAGTCTTCTCTCAAAAGATCTACTGTTCTTCTAACAAAAATCTACCGATCTTCTCATCTTGTCTTTTGTGAGATGTCATCCTTGTCTTCTATTAAAGGACCTGTTGGACTCCTACACGCAGAGAAAAAATATTTTTCGCTTTTGTTGGAACAAAAATATCTGTTTTGGTTCCAAAAATGTATTTGTTTTGTTCAAACATTGTAATCCAAATCCAAAAATACCATCTTTTGTTCCAAACATAGAAAACAAAAACAACTTTCGAATTTCCGCAATATTGTAAAAATCGTTAACAATACCGATTGTAGGAACTATCATAATCTAATTTTGTTTACAAAAAGTATTGTCAACCCAGAGAACCAGCCCAGAAATTTTTGATTTGAGTGTATATACTTCTCATATACACTTTTCACATAACTTGGATATAAATGTCGCGTATAATATTGAAATCATTGATGAACACAATACATGGTTTGCTGCATTGGCTGACAACAAAGACAAACAAAAAGCCACAAGCACTGACCACAACATAAGGAATAATTAAACACCATAACAAACTCCGGTATAACACCAAACCCCAAAGCACAATGAAGATAGAAGAATGAAACAAAACAGAAACAAATAAAAAGAAAAGTCTCATTGTGTTGGTTGGTATACATGCACACAAAAACAAAGATAAAGGCATCATGTCATACAAACAAAACTCACCATAATTGTTTTTTTTAACACGACATCGAATAGCGAGAGAAGAGAAAAAATTGTCGAAGAAAAGAGAGAACTATTGTCCAGTCGACAAAACCCAATTGTTGGAATCACAATACTACATTTGGAATTTAACAATATCTTTACAATACATATTTTGCTCTTCGAATATTGTTGGATCAATCATATTTTTTTCTCTGCGTGTATGAAGGACATTGTGGTCGCTATGGGAAATCTTACTGATTACACTGTGACATAAAATGGAAGTGAAGGTCTGGGGGTAGAAAACTCATGTTGAGAATGGAAACCCCTATTGAATATATTGATATATTAAGTTATGACGTAAAGATTTTGTATTGATCCCCAATAATAAGATGAAATGTTTTCAGATAAATATTATCTTGTCCTTCTAGCTCAGTTCCGTCCATGTCCTTTTTGTTCTTGAACTAAACAATAAACACAAGATCCGATTTTCTACATGAAAAAATCTACAGATATGTTCCTCCTAAAAATTTGGAAAGGACATCAAAATCTAATAATCCATTCATTTCATTGTGGCCACTTACAAATTTAACAAAATGAAAATTTTTTGTTTGATTATTTTAAGGAACAGGTAGAAAAGAACATGTTTGCAAAAAATTTCGATCAGACAAAAATTAGCTGAGATTTGAGCGTTAAAAAGAGAAAATTCAGTCTGATTTGTACGTAACATCGAAGTTGGAAACACGATTATCTCAAAACTACATTTTGGAATGCGGTGGACACTGTATCTCGAAAACGGATGATCCGATCTTCGAATGTTTATTGTGGGATTATTATAACATATAAAAGATTGTACTTAAGCGAGAACATTTGAATTTGACAGTTCACAATTTATTTTCAAAAATTTATATTTTTTAATTCCGTTTCGCTTAATTACAAGTTTATCAGGTTCGTAATGATCCCACAAAAACATATGCTAATCGGTATATTCGTTTTCGAGCTACAGTGGTCACCGTAAACTGCTTTAGTAAAAACAGTATTTCGTAGGCGGCCATTTGTCAGAATACTGTGCAATATTTTTCAAAAAAATAAAAAAAAAAATAAAAAATTCTAAAGTAGCTGAAGTTGTGATCTATCAGAAGAAAACAAAATCTTCTAAAAACGGTTTGTAGATTTCTTCTAAAAAATTAATGAAAAACATATTTTTTCGTGCTTAACTAAAACCCTCTAATTGTGTTAAAAATTGTTGATGGTGATTTGGTGCAAGTTATTACTCAATTCTCCAACGACTATGCCCCCAAACATAATAAAACTAAATTTATCTTTTGCATACATACACTCCACGTCAGTAGAATAGAACACCTACATTTTTGTTAATGTTAGCTTATTTATCCCAAAACGAATGAATCTGCGTTTTTAATCTTATGGGGATTTAAAGTCAATGATGGTTCCGTATCAAACATAGAAAAAGTTAAGTTTCTAGTTCTTCGCGAAATGATTTTCTGATCATTTTTCCGATAGTACTATGAAAAATAGGCATTTATTTTTGGTCATCAGGATAGAACATTAATTTTATTTTCCCGAATTTTTGAGATATTAACGCCGAATTTCCTTTCAGTCGATAAAGCAAGGCTTTCTAACCATTTTTTATCAAAGAAAGCCTATAAATAATTCCGCGAACACCGAAATAACAGCGTTAAGGGGTTTAAATTGACAGATATTTGAAACATCTCGGAATATCAATAAGAGTAGCGCAGTTATGTCATATTTCTTCACAATAAGATAGAATATGACATAGACAACCTCGACGGATACAATTGAGTGCTTCGGATGCTGATAAGATGGAACATTTTCAAAATAATTATGAATAACGTCAAAATTTCTTATAAACCCATGATGTTTTGTTCAATAAAATGGTTTTTCCGCGAACAAGTCTGCCGTTTAAAGGTTTGGAAATATGCTCTTTATTTAGGAAAAATAATATGATATTAAAACAACCGCTATTTTAATACACTGAGGGAAATTTTAGCACATTTTCAAATTGAACACACCCTTTAGACTTTGAATTTTTTATGTGTTCTTATTTCGGTGTCCGCGACTGTTCTCAACAGTGTTATGCTCCAATATAAATGGATCAGGTTATGCTCTCCATACCGGATTTTACGAATTAGTGGTTTTTTTACCTGAACTTGCAAATGTAAAAGCCCCGTTTTCGCGGAAAAACACTGTCATAGAAATTGAGGTTTTAGGTTTCGTATGTTATTTTAAAAAGTACTAAAATTTCTCTCAGTGTATTAAAATAACGGTTGTTTTCGTATCAGATTATCTTCCTCCAAATCTGGAGCATATTTCCAAACCGTTGAACGGCAGACTTGTTCGCGGAAAACCCGTTTTATTGAACAAAACATCAGGGTTTTTACATGAAATTTTGACGTTTTTCATAATTATTTTGAAAATGTTCCATCTTATCAGCATCCGAAGCACTCGATTGTATTCGTCGAGGTTGTCTGTGTCATATTCTATCTTATTGTGAAGAAATATTACATAGCTGCGCGACTCTTATTGATATTCCGAGATGTTTCTATTATCTGTCAATTTAAACCCGTATACGCTGTTATTTTGGCGTCCGCGGAATTATTTATAGGTTTTCTTTGATGAAAAATGATTAGAAAGCCTTGTTTTATCGACTGAAAGGAAATTCGTAGTTAATATCTCAAAAATTCGGAAAAATAAAATGAATGTTCTATCCTGATGACCAAAAATAAATGCCTATTTTTCATAGTACTATCGGAAAATGATCAGAAAATCATTTCGCGAAGAACTAGAAACTTAACTTTTTCTGTGTTTGATACGGAACATCATTGACTTTAAATCCCCATAAGATTAAAAACGCAGATTCATTCGTTTTGGGGTAAATAAGCTAACATTAACAAAAATTTAGGTGTTCTATTCTACTGACGTGGAGTGTACATATATGCTGAGTGTGCTACATGTAGTACGGCCTTAAATTCCAAGTTAGAAACAAATTGTTTTTATTTCTTCTTCAGTTTTGTAATATTATCAGTCAGAATAACGCTATTTTGGAAAATCACGAAAATTGCTCCATTAGTTTGCCCGTCGGCATATCCGGGTTAAATTATGCTCTTTCAGATGCAAGGAAAAATCTACCGCAAAAGTTTCGTAGTTTTCTAAAAAAAATAATGAAAAAGAGTTTTTATTGCGATTTTCAACTCGGGGTCAACTCTTAAGGCTCTTGAAGAACCTTAAACTGTTGGCTTATATCCATTTTAAAACCTGGTCCAGAATTGCTTATAATTTTTACTGCATGTAGTCCTTATGATTTGTATTGCCCCTTCATTTTCACATAGTCTTGTGCCAGACTATGAAAATTTTCATGAAAATGTTTTGGGCTTATGGGTAAGAAGGGAAAAAGGGATCTCCTTCACTTCCTCTCTCCCCCAAAAGTAAAAAAATCATGTTAAATTTTCAATGTCTGGCACAAGAGATAATTCCTCACAAAAAAAAGTTCCTCCCATAATATTCACGTGCAAAAAAACCGACAAATAATTTCTAACTTGTATTTTGTTGCTATTTTCCAATGTAAGATTCAATAGAAACAATATACATACATAGATATGAATTTTACTTCATATTTATATTCGGTAGTTAAATATCATATTCGAACGTATGCCCTTTTTAAAGAATATGTAAGGAAAAACCAATAGATTAATAAACGAAAAAGTTAAACATTTGTGCACATTTTATTAATTTTTAGCGGTATAGGAATTTACTCTCGGAGTCGACCCGGAGTCCTGAAAGAAATTGGTCTGGAGTCGGACCTCGACGCCGAAACTCTGATTAAACCTCATTACGACGGGTCAGCAACGCGGATCGGGGTCTGCTAGTATAATATAATAAATGCTACTTTTGACGATTTTGTTTGTTTATTCCTTCGAACTACTATCAAACTTCTGCCTTTTGAAAATTATTTGATTTATTTGACTTATGAGACAAATGTTCTGTGCGCAAGCAGAGCCACCTAGTAAGTAAATAAGCAAAGCAGGTTCTGTCGGCTAGTATTTTGATAGTTATGGTATTAAAAAAACCCTAATCTGATAGCAAAATATGACCTCAGATTTGTGTATCCACCAAATATAGGTAATGGGATGCAGTTGGTCCAATTTAATTTACTGAAAAATTCCCTGGTAAATTCTGACCGCTTTAGGGAACTCCCTCTTGTCTCTGTAAGAACTTCAAAAAATCTGTACCAAATATTTAATCAACCATGCATAACAATAATAATAACAACAACAACAGCATAGATGAAAGATGACAATATTTCTTGACGAAGTATCAACATAACTGAGGGTACAACAACCCAAACATCCGCAGCAGCAGCAGATACTTAAAATATGACCTCTCATCATCGTCATAAGAAGCAGGTGATGAAGAAGGTGGATGGATGGTTTGGTGGTTGTTGGATTATATTGGAAAGAAATCAATGTGAGTGAAAAGAATCAAAAGAATACCATGATGATGAAGAAGAATGGCTACAACAACAAGCAGCAAATATGTGAACGAACATTTACGATGACTTGAAATCAATAACAAGACGACATGTGAAGAACTCAACTGAAATTACGATGATGAATCACTTTTTCAAACAACGATTCTGACTAAAACTGATTATAACGACATACAGCAAGCAGAGCTTAGCGCTGGCGGGTCGTGGTGATGGTGATGAGCAGACAAGTACAAGTATACTGGAAGGTAGACAACAAACAGTTCTAAATGTATCTGAAGATACATTTTACATATCTAGATGTATGAACCAAGAACACACATACATACATATACGGAAATATCACTACAATATCTGTGTGTGCGTTTGAATTTGTTGCACAAACAAACCGACATACTACAAAATTATTGGAAAAGGCCTTTGTGCCTTGCCTACTTCTTCCACAAGCCGTTAAAATGGTTATAAAAAGAGGGGGAGGAAAATCTGTGAAGAAAAACAACCTGACAAACAAACGTACGTACTCGTATAAATGAGGCAATGGATGGATGGTTGGTTGGGTTGATGTCTGCTTGAAATTGAACAAACGAATGTGTGGAACTCATAAAAACGCAGCGAATTCAGTTAGTTTTAAAAATCTGAATATAACCATGAATGTATGTTTGTAGTATGACTGACTGACTGTATGTCTGTCTGTCCACTTTCTGTTTGAATTTGTGTGATTTTGTTGTTGTTTTCTTCTCGCATTATTTAGAATAAATAAAGCGACATAGCAAAAAAAGTAAACATGAAAAATAAAAACAACAAAGTCACGAAGAGCATTGCCGTATTTGATGTTGATAACAAAACAGGTAATTGTCAAAAACAAAAACCTCCAAAAAGCCAACAACGTTTTTAAGCCATAAATTTATTGACTTTCACTTTGCATCTCCTCAACAGCCGCCACAAGAAAATAAAAATAAATTTCAAAAAATGTCATTAAATACATTATTTTGTTGTATTACAATGTCTCATCCAGATTGCTGGCTGACTTCAATGACAAACAGATACAAACCAATCACGGAAATGAAATCACTTTGAAAGCGTTTACACAACTGGTGTTCGATACACAAAAGGTTCGTACAGTTAGACAATAATATTTTTTTAACAAGTAAGAACGGACCAATCTATTAATACCCTTGATCACGAGTTGTATTGAAGTACTAAGCGCTTCCGCCACCTCTAAGCTTTTTCTTAGGAGAAGTGGAATGAATATGCGCTAACTGGAGAATATCACACTCTTTTTTGGGAAGATAAAGTGGCTAAAACCTTCAAAATATCGAAAATCTGAAGGTAACTTTCAATGGGGGCTATATCAAAACGTGGACATATATTGAAAAATGTCTGGGGAAAAGTTTGGAAGTCCCAATAAAGACTTAATGTAAAATTTCAGTCATATCCGATGGATATTGAGGTCACAACCTTCAAAATACCGAATATTGGGAGCTACCCTTCTATGGGGGCTATATGAAAATGTAGACCTATTCTGATAATTATCTTCTGGAATGCTTTGTACACACATCGAAGGCTAAATGCCAATTTTCAGCCACTTCTTAATAATAATGTGGCTAAAACCTTCAAAATACCGAAAATCGGGAGTTTTCGTTTTATGGGGGCTATATCAAAACGTGGACCTATAATTAAAAATATCTGGGGACAAGTTTGGAAGCAACCAATGAATACTAAATGCAAAATTTCAGTCATTTCGGTTGGATATTGAGGCCACAACCTTCGAAATACCGAAAATCAGGAGGTACCCTCCTATGGAGGCTATATCCAAACGTCGACTTAAACCGGCAAATTTCTGAGGTAATATTTTGTAGGTCCAACGAACACTAAATACCCGATTTCAGCCATTTCGGTAAGATAATGTAACTAACACCTTCAAGATACCGAAAATCAGGAGGTACCGTTCAACGTGGACCTATATTGACAATTTTCTGGGGAAAAGTTTGGAAGCCCCAAGGAAGACTTAATGTAAAATTTTAGTCATTTCGGTTTGATATTGAGACCACAACCTTTAAAATACCGAAAATCGGGAGGTACCTTTCCATGAGGACTATACGAAAATGTAGACCTTTACTGCTAATTATCTTCTGGAATGTTTTGTACCCGCATCAAAGGCTAAATGCCAATTTTCAGCCACTTATTAATAATAAAGTGGCTAAAACCTTAAAAATACCGAAAATCGGGAGATTTCGTTCTATGGGGGCTATATCAAAACTTGGACCTATAATGAACAATTTCTGGGGGCAAGTTTGGAAGCCACCAATGAATACTAAATGCAAAATTTCGGTCATTTCGGAAGGATATTGAGGCCGCAACCTTCAAAGTACCGAAAATCGGGAGATTTCGTTCTATGGGGGCTATATCAAAACGTGGACCTATACCGATAAGTTTCTGAGGGAATGTTTTGTAGGTCCAAGGAAAACTAGATGCCCAATTTTAGCCATGTCGGCAAGATAATGTAACTAACACCTTCAAAATACCGAAAATCGGGAGGTACCGTTCCATGGGGGCTATATCAAAACGAGGACCTATATTGACTAATTTCTGGGGACAAGTTTGGAAGGCACCAATGAACACTAGATGCAAAATGTCAGTCATTTCGGTTGGATATTGAGACCACAACCTTCAAAATACCGAAAATCAGGAGGTACCTTTCCATGGGGGCTATACGAAAATGTAGACCTTTACTGCTAAATATCTTCAGGAATGTTTTGTACCAGCATCGAAGGCTAAATGCCAATTTTCAGCCACTTCTTAATAATAATATGGCTAAAACCTTCAAAATACCGAGAGTCGGGAGATTTCGTTCTACGAGGGCAGTTCGGAAACTTCTTGGCCTAGCGCAAAAAGCGCGGTATAAACAGAAAAAAGTTAAGTGTTTTGGAAACTTCCATCTCTGTTATGAACACATGTTAAATTTTGTTTCGATCTGGCTACTCCTTCATATAGAAACAGGTGTTCAAAAAAGTCGCATCCGCACAATGGAATGGTTTTTACAATGGAATAATTAGAAATGCGTGCTGTTATTAAATATTTACATTAAAAAGGTTTATCGGGACAAGAAATTCATAATGATATGGTGAATGTGTTAGGTGAAAGTGCTCCTTCATATGCAACAGTAAAAAATTGGGTTGCTGAATTTAAACGTGGTCGTACAAGAATTGAAGATGAACCACGTAGTGGACGTCCAAAAACAGCAACAACAACAAAAACTGTAGCCAAAGTGCATGATATGGTATTAAATGATCGACGAATAAAAGTGCGTGAAATTGCTAATATCATGGGCATCTCAAATGATCGAGTCCATTTAATTTTGCACGAAGAACTACAGATGAAAAAGCTTTCTGCAAGATGGGTGCCGCATTTGTTAACAGTCGATCAAAAACGCATAAGAATGAACATTTCTCAAGCTTGTTTGGATCGTTTTAAGCGAAATAAAATGGATTTTAAGCGTCATTTCATAACTGTTGATGAGACATGGATCCACCACTATACTCCAGAGACAAAAAAACAATCCAAACAATGGACTGAAGCTGGAGGAAGTGCCCCAAAGAAGGCAAAAACAATTCAATCGGCTGGTAAGGTTATGGCAATGGTTTTTTGGGACTTCAAAGGTATTTTATTGATTGACTATCTGCAAAAGGGTAAAACAATAAATTCAGAGTACTATTACAACCTTTTGGATCAATTAAATGTACAAATTCGAGAAAAACATCCTGGCTTACAACACAAAAAAATAATTTTTCATCAAGACAACGCACCAGCGCACAGGAGTGTTTTAACAACGGCTAAAATCAACGAATTAAAGTACGAGTTGCTTGACCACCCACCTTATTCTCCTGATTTAGCTCCCAGTGACTTTTACTTTTTCCCAAATCTAAAAAGATTCCTTGCTGGCAAGCTTTTTACCTCAAATGAAGATGCAATTACAGTTGTAAACCCCAATGTTGAAGACCTTGAGGAAAATTATTTTAATCAAGGGATAGAATTGCTAGAAAAGCGTTGGACTAAGTGTATTGAAGTTTCAGGAGATTATATTGAAAAATAAAAATATTTTTGAAAAACTAACTATTCTCTTTCATTGAAAGGGTAAAAAGTTTCCGAACCGCCCTCGTATACCGAAAATTCTCCGCAAGAATGTCATCTAAGTCTGGTAGAAATTTCACGATGTGCAAAGTATGGGTCAAATCGGTTACTCCCTTCGACAGTTATCATGCACACAAATTTTACGAACATTTTCGAACTTTTGTGGGGGAGTTACCGGAAGGAGTGGACCGATATAACCCATCTTCGAACTTAAACTAAGTTTGGACAAAATATTACGAAAGGCAAATTTTGAACCGAATCGGTTGATCCGTTCGAGAGTTATCGTGCACTCCAGCCAGACAGACAGACGGACGGACAGTGCTAAATCAACTTCAAATTGTCTGAAGCGGATTTCGTCCAAACATACCATTATTTCGATGAGGCATATTTTACACGTATGACATTTTACAAAAATGCTGAGGGTATAATTATAATGAAATATAAAATTATATATGAAATGATATGATAAACAAATAAAACGATTCCCGTACCAATCACAAGGCCACAAACTTTTCAGCTTCTCTGAATCGTTTCATTCTCACAACCAAAACAAAACCACAAACTTTTCAATGTAAAAAGATGAAAACCGTACGATTGCTTAAATGTACTTCGGCTATGCTTTGCCGAGTTGTTTTATTCACCACCGAAAGAAAAAGATTTTTTGGCTAACGTTTGTCGTGCGTTATGGTCAATGACAAACGCAGGCACACACACACACATGTGATTGCAGAACAACCCTATAAACCAACATCAACATACCACAGTGAATATTTAATCAACCACCAAACGTTTTTGATTTATTCATATGTGTTTAGTACAGAATGCGGCACCTCTTTACTCGCGAGCAAGCAAAGAGAGCTTCTCTCTCCACTCACTAATTGAAAACCCATGCACTGACAACAGTGTTTGCTCAAATTGTTGTTGTTGTGTGCCGAATGCTGGTTTAGTACTATTTAGTTTTTTATCTGCTCTTGTGGAGTTGAGTACTTTTCGCTAATCGTTTTGTTCGCACTCGCGAATGTAAACAAAACGAAACTAAA
The DNA here is from genome assembly GCF_047663935.1 of Musca autumnalis. Classification (NCBI taxonomy): domain Eukaryota; kingdom Metazoa; phylum Arthropoda; class Insecta; order Diptera; family Muscidae; genus Musca; species Musca autumnalis. Next base: position 76,773,535 of record NW_027412088.1, read on the forward strand.
CAGCGAACTCCGCCAGCGTTGGTTATGTTTCGTTTTGTATTGTTCCTATGGAAAATACGAAACGAAACGATTGGAAATGTTATTTAAAGTATTTTTACGTACGCTGACGCTATGTCATTTTGGTTATATAGTGTGGCCCTAAAGCTTGTTTCCAGTGATATATCTGGTTACAATAACGTAAAAAAATTTACCAAAGTTCAAAAAAATTAAAACTTTAAAAGCCCAAAGGTGTTTGTCAGTTCTGCTACCGGGCGCGTCCCCACCGGCGGATAGGGGGAGGTGGATGGTCGAGCTACTCTATCATTTACGAGGGAAATCACTTGTGACATGAGCCGTCTAGGGTAGAGTGGCACGACTGAAAAACTGACTACGGGTGTGTTCCCCTAAAACAAAAAACAAACATGGAGGACAAAGAAGGAATAAACGTTACGGTGCAGGGCCTAAATAACCCAGTTCCGGCGGGGAATAGTGATCTGCCTGCGAGTCACACCTCGTCGTCATCAAGCGATCGTGAGCAAACATCTCCCACAGATGTGGGTGCCTTGGCATCTGTGGTCGACGGTACTGCTACAAGCACGCAACCGAAAGGTAAACAAGTAAGAAAAGCGTTAAGTTCGGTCGGGCCGAACTTTTTATACCCTCCACCACAAATTTCAACCATTTCGGTGGATTAATGTGGCCACAACCTTCAAAATACCGAAATTCGGAAGGTACCGTTCTATGGGGGCTATATGTTGGCGTGGACCTATACCTACAAATTTCTGGGGGAAAGTTTTATACGCCTAAAGAAGACTAAATACCAAATTTCAGCCATATCGGTGTGATAATGAGGCTAAAACGTTCAAAATATCGAAAATCGGGAGATATTGTATTATGGGGGCTATATCAACACGTGGACCTATATAAACAGTTTATGGTAGAAATGTTTCTTAGCCTCTGGAAACACAAAATACAAAGTTACAACCGATTCTTTGGTCAAATGGGTCTAATACATTCAAAATATATTCAAATGACGCGTACTTTATAAGGGGTCTTATGTGGGGACTATACCAAAACGTGGACCTATATAACCCAACTTTGGTAGGAATGTTTTCTGGCCTCTGAAGACACAAAATACCAAATTACAACCAATTCTGTGGTCAAATGGGTCTAATACATTCAAAATATATTAAAATGACGCGTACTTTATATGGGGCCTTATATGGGGGCTATACCAAAACGTGGACCTATATATAACCCACCTTTGGTAGGAATATTTTTTGGCCTCTGGAGACACAAAGTACCAAATTACAACGAATTCGGTGGTAAAATGGGCCATATATCTTAAAAATTCCTTAAAACGACGACGCGTCACGCGTCATTTTATATGGGGGCTATACGAAAGCGTGGACCTACATAGCCCGCTTTCAATACCAAAAGTCCTACGTAAATATAACATATTTTCCCAAAATTTCATCAACCTACGTCAATCCGTCGGACGCTAGAGTGATTTCCACAGACGGGCAGACGGACGGAAATGGCTATATCGATGTAGAATTGCACGCTGATCTAGAATATATATATAGTCTGTGGGGTCTACAATGATTATCTCGAGTAGTTACAAACGCAGTGACAAACTTAATATACCCCCATCCTATGTTGGAGGGTATAAAAACCCCTATGACACCGTTTGTAGTGGTTGGAGCGCAAGGTAATACTCGAACGGATCTGAAGTTCAAAGATAAGCAATATCGGTCCACTTCAGGTACATCCCCTACAAAAACTCAAAAATGCGCGGAAAACTTGTGCGCACGATAACTCTTGATGAGAGTGACCGATTTCGTCCATACTTTACACATCCTAATATACATATCTACCAGATATAGATCAGGTTAGAATATGGACTATATTTATCCACTCCTTCGGATACCTCCCACACAAAATTTTGGATAAATTCAGTTTAAGACCTGCTCTCGAATAACTTTGATTTTGTTGAAGCAACTTGCATTATTTGCCTTAATTACGACTGTAAAAGTTTTTTCAGGGGCAAGTCCATACTTCTTGAGAAAACAGCCCGAAAATTGTAAAAAACCCCTATGGAATATGTAGTGGCTTGAGAGCTCGAGCCGAATACTGCGTTCGTCCACACTTTGGATATTATAATATTTCTTCGAATATTAGATGAAATTCGAAGGTTGTGCTTATAGGTCCACTCTTTTCGGTACCTCCCCCACAAAAGTTCAAAATATACGCTAAAATGGTACGCGCGATTTCTCATAGACGTAGCAACCGATTTGGTCCAAACTTTGGATCTCTAAATATTTTCGAAACTTAGTTTATTGTCAAATTTGGGCCTTATCTGTCCAATCCTTTTGGTACCTCAAATGTTGGGTCCGTTCGAGGGCATCTTTACGAAGGTTTCGCTAGTGGCCCTGTTTACAGCGATATTACGTTTTTCATAGGCTAGTCCTATCTATCGTTATCCCCGCAAATTATTGAGCTTTAATCCTATCCATACTTTTGTCGGTTCATACGCCCAAAATTTTGAAAACCTCTAAATACCTAAGTTTTTTTTTGGGAAAAAGGTATTTCAATCCACACAGGCTGAGGGTATATCTCAGTCGACAAAGCCGACTGATACTTTTTTTACTTGTTTTTTATACCCTATACCACAATGTGGAAAAGGGTATAATAAGTTTGTTTTCCCAAAAATTCATGTAACGCCGCGAAATATTCGTCGTAGACCCCTCATGTGGTATACCAAACTTCATATCTCGACGAGATAAAGCGATTTAGCGATGTGTGTCCGTCCGTCCGTCCGTCCGTCTGTCCGTCCATTAAAAATTGTAATCAAGCTAGAGGCCGCAATTATGGACCGATTGTCACGAAATTTAGTATGGAGGTCGGGTTTGGACCAGAATAGAACTGATTAGTTTTTGGCGATGATCGTGAAATGTTATAGGGATGAAATGGACCAAAAACAAAATTTTTGCTCGATTTTGTAGCCGCTCTGTAGGTCGCAATAATAGTCCGATCGGCGCGAAATTTTAAACGTAGTTTTTGTTTGAGATGAAGAAGTAGCGTGCAAGTCAACGGTATGATCGGATAATATTTAGCGGGTTAAATTGATCAAAACTTTTGTGTGAAAATTGGTAAAATTTCTAATGCACATCTTATAACTTTATCCCAAGAAGACGCGTTTAGTGGTATAGGGTATCACATGGTCGGCCCCGTCCGACTATAGTCTGTTCTTACTTGTTTTTTTTTATCGATTGTCGACTGTCCAACAACCAAAATGTACGTATACGAGTATAACCAAGCAAGCGATATTTTTCATACGAGCTATCGCATTAAACGGTAACCAAACCTAGTTTTGGATTTTTAAAATTGTATTGACCATTTCAAGAATTCCGGATGCAAACTGTCGGCAACGCCGATTGACAGTCCTATCAGAGGATGTTGGTCTAACACTTCCATTTTGGAAACCTATTCGGATTTATTTTTACAATATTTGGCAAATATGTATTCAGAGGCTAGTAAAAAAGAGAATACTGCTAATTTCTCCTGCGAAAATTCATTTGGATGGCGATTTGAAATTGTCAACATTTTCGATTAAAATTTTCTTAATATGGGGTACCCGTTTGTTGTGGGTATTCCCTTTTGTTTTTACCCTTTACATGTTCTTCTCTAGGATTTTCCTATCGAAATCTTTTCTTTGCTTACGCTGTTCTCTGATGTCAGAGAGTTTTTGTTTGTTTTGTAACTTTTAACCGAATGGAATAGTTTTGTGAACATTATCGTGTTGTTGTTTTTTGTTGTCAATGTCTTTTACTTAAGAGTTTCTCCATCTTCTTGGGGAAACGTCGTCGACGACGACGACAATGATGACAAAGGCAACAACAAAACTCAAAAGAATAGCAATAGCAACAGAAACAGCAGCAACAACAACATCAAGGCAACATTTCGCTGTAATAATGAAGTGCCACAAAATAGATTAAAAGAAAAGTAAAGACGACGATGAGGAAGGTGATGGTGGCGGAGATGCAGTTGCAAGTTGCAACTATAACATCGCGAAATGAGTAGAGTGTGGCACTCATACAGAGAAATGAATACAAAACCCCCAAGAAAATTCTTGCATTTGGTGCAACAACAATTCGCCATAAACGTGTATTGCACAAATAACACAGCAACAACAGCAGCAGCAACAACTACAACATAAAGAACCACAGAAAAGTTTTACAAGTATCAGCTTGAAATTCAAAAGATAATGGGAAACCACTACCAGGAGGAAGCTAGGAAGCAGCAAGAAGCAAGCAAATACCCATAGAGAGAAGCGAGGCAGCTGGCAACAAATGGAGGAGAAGGATGCAAAAGGATTGGAGTAAAGGCTGAATGAATGTCGGTCGGTCGGTTGGTTGCTGGCTTGCTTGGTGTGCTCTTTAGTAGATATTGAACAAACAGGGAACAGCAACAACAACAGCAACCAGTACAATTGCTTTAGAAGATATATGACGATGAGGACGACGAGTACGACAAAATAAAGACAGCAAAAGAAAGCAAAGGCCACGTACGAAAAGTTGTATTTGTGCATCTGTGGGTATGTTTGAGTATTTTCCCTTCGAATGTAAATATACAAACACACACACATGCCAATAGACGAACTTACACACACACATAGAGCCACACATGGATGAACATTTTGGTGTATACACAACACAGAAGGCATTGTATCCTCGTGTCCTCGTCGAATTTTAAGTATGGTTATCGAGGTGTATGTAGAGTAGAGTCTGTTGCGGAATACAGATAGATACTACTCCTCTCAACCATGCTATTAGTATAAACAGGGTTATTTAACAACAACAACAACGCCGATGACGACGACGACAATAGGAGGAGGCAGCATCCTCCCCCCTCATCAGCATCAGCAGGCGAAATGACTGCATCCCAATGCCAACATCACCGCTGCCACCATCACCAACATAAGGTAGATTTGTGGATGAGAATAAATTGCAGAACACACCAACTCTTTAGCGTGTTGCTTTGCTATAGAACTCCTCTGACTGTATGTTTGTCGGTCTGTCTGTCCAAATGGTTGGCTGCTTAGCTGTTGGGTTTATTGGAGGGATGAATTGAATTGGATAGCTGCAGCAGATGGATGGATGGATGGATGGATGGATGTACTTGCTTTGCAGTTCCACATTTACGACAATATCAACCAAATGCATAATAATACAAATGAATTTGGAATAAAATAAAGTAAAACCTAAAAGCAAGGATGGTAGGATGGAAAAACGACTACAGAGCAGCAGTAACAACAACAACAGCAATAATGACCATTATATCTACTAGCAATAAAACAAAACGTAGTAAATTATAGAAATATTTTTAAAACGTGAATTATATTTAGCATATTCACACTTTGGAAATATACATATCGACATACCAGCACATGTGGTATTACATAAAGAAACCTGCACAGTGGGCTCACGAATTAGAAGTATATACGACCAAAGTGTGCCTCATCGAAATACTGATTTTAAACCCCATGTATGTTTAGACAAAATCCGTTTCAGACAATTTAGGGTTGATTTAGTCATGTCCGTCTTTCTCTCTGTCTGGCTGGAGCGGATTGCCTCGCTCGAAAGGAAATTTGGACGTAATATTTTGTACAAACTTAGTCTCCTTAAAAACAATGTCAGTACGGTGCACCTTAAATAACTTTAAATAAAAACCGTTTACACCTGGGATGTTTTTTCGAATTCTGAAACAGCAATGTTCATAGATGAGAAAAATCCAAAAACAAAAAAAAAAAACTCGCAGGAGGGATTTTTAAATTAATCGCGGTCAAAGTTCAAATTTTTAGGTTTATTTTAGGTTTTCACAATTTTGCTTGGAAACCGCAAGTCCTATCGAAATGGGACTGAAGAAAATATTGTAGCTGTGAAAATTCTCCAGAGGATTGACCGTTACGATTTTTTCCTAGGTTTTACCATTTTTGAGATATAGAAGTTCAGGTCACATTTTTAGGTCTTTTTTGTTATGTTTAACGATTTGCTTGAAAACGGTAAGTCTTATCGAATTGCGACTATAGGAAATCTTATAGCTGTGAAAATTCTCTATAAGATTGGTTGTCGTAATTATACCCTCAGTCTTTAGACTAGAAAGGGTATATACACTTTGATACGACCAAAAATGTGCCTTATCGAAATAACGGTTTTAGACCCCAAGTATGATTGGACGAAATTCGTTTCAGACAATTTGGAGTCGATTTAGCCATGTCCGTTCGTCTGTCTGGCTGGTGTGCACGATAACTCTCGAACAGATCAACCGATTCGAACCAAAATTGGGTATTGTAATATTTTGTTCAAACTTAGTTTAAGTTCGAAGATGGGTCATATCGGACCACTCCTTCGGATACCTCCCTCAAAAAAGTGCAAAAATTTTCCGTAAAATGGTGTGAACGATAAATCTCGAAGGAAGCAATTGATTTGTTCCAAACTTTGCACGTCGTATTATTTCTTTCAGATACAGATCGGGTTCGAATATGGACTATATCGGTCCACTCCTTCGGGTATCTCCCACACAAAATTCAGATAATGTGAAGTTTAAGAGCAACCCTCGGATCGTTTTGAAATTTCTATCATTAGGTTGTACTAGCGGCTCTCTTTTTTCCTGCGCAAGTCCATACTTCCTGAGATATAGGCCTAAAAACTGCATGAAATCCTGACGACAACAACCGAAATGGCAAATCTGCAAGATACTTCTCGCATGGAGTTTCTGATTGGTGCAGACTTTGCACATCGTATTATTTCATCCAGTCATGAATCAGGTTGGAATATGGATTGTATCGGTCCACTCCTTCGGGTACCTCTGACACAAAATTCGGATAAAGTGAAGTTTAAGAGCTCCTCACGGATAGTTCTGAATTTTTTCAGTAACTTTTCCGTGCGGCTAACTTTACGACGGTGCAATTTTTTTCTTGCGCAAGTCCATACTTCCTGAGATATTGGCCTAAAAGCTCCACGAACCCTGACGGCACCAACTAAAATAGCAAATCCGCAAGATAATTCTGGCAGGGAGTTTCTGATTGGTGCAAACTTTGCACATCGTATTATTTCATCCAGTCATGTGCCAGGTTGGAATATGGACTATATCGGTCCAACCCTCTGGTACCTCCCACACAAAATTCGGATAAATTGAAGTTTAAGAGTTCATATCGCATCGTTTTGACTCTTTTTTCAGTAGGTTGTTCTTCACAGGTGTAAGCACCTTCCATTTAAAGTTGGCTCAAGAGCACCGTGTTCTTCCCTTTCGGTAACCCCCCACAAAAGTTCGAAAATGTTCGGAAAATTTGTGCGCACGATAACTCTTAAAGGGAGTGACCGATTTGGTCCATACTTTGCACATTGTAAAATTTCTAGCAGACATAGATGAGGTTCCATTATGGTCTCAATCGGTCCACTCTTTCGAGTACCTCCCACACAACATTTCGGAACAGTTCAGTTTAGGACCTGCTCTCGAATTTCTTTGATTTGTGTTATAACAACTTGTATTCACTGCCCCCCATACGATGACACAAGTTTCATCAAGGGCAAGTCCAAAATTTCGCCTTCGTAATATTTTGTTCATATTTGATTTAAATTCGAAGATAAGCCATATCAGTCCACTCCTTCATGTACCTCCCCCACAAAAGTTCAAAAATGTTCGGAAAAATGGGCACACGATAACTCTTGAACTTTGGCACATCGTAAGATTTTTACAAGACATAGTTCGCGTTCCAATATTGTCTATACCGATCCAATCCTTCGGGTACCTGCCACACAAAATTTCGGATAAGTTTCCTTTAAGACCTTCTATCAAATCACATTGTTGAATTTTTGTTGAAGCAACTTGAATTCGCAGCCTCAATTGCGACGGTATAAGTTTTTTTCAGGGGCAAGTCCTTAGTTCTTGAGAAAACAGCCCGAAAGGTGTAAAAAATACCTAGGCATAATTTGTAGTGGGTGGAGAGCACGATAACTCTCGAACTGATCAACCGATTTGGTCCCCCCGGCTAATCGAACAAAAGAAATTATATGAAATTTCACAGCAATGGCGACGGGACTATCAAATGATAGTAATGACCTTTGCCGTAAGAAGCCTGTAGATCCAAGAGTAATTTATTCTTGAATATAATAGGCTATACTCGCATACTAGCCTGTTATATTCGGATAAAATGACTAGACCACCTGAAGCAAAGTCACATTGATACAGGATAAAGTAAATTTTCGGCGACGGTTAAATAACTCTCGAAGCCGGAAAAGAAGGATAACAGAACAGCTGTTACTTTCACCGGCGTGACAGTGACAGATCCGAAGAGGTTGGCGTATTAACTGGCAGTTTATAGAGTACGGCGAGAGTGATATGGCGAAGAAGACCGCGCTACGCCGTATAAGAGCCGAAGAGGAACCGCCACAATTTACCACGAGCGATGTTGGAAATTTTCATCCAAAAAAGGATTTCATCAGTTTGGATTTTCGAAAAAAGCACAATACCACAACAGCATAACACACCGTATCCACACATATCAGTCAAGGACTGAACCCGAACAGGAACATGAGACCACCAGGTCTTCTTAAAGAAGACCACTAGTTCAGTGTAAAGGAGGCAGATGGAAAAGTTTCGAAAGTTTGAATTTCGATCAGATGAGAACATTAGTAGCGTTCGTTCAGTTCGTTGATAAGTGGACTTATAAATAGTTTCCACAATTTAGTGACATTTAAAATGTTTTATTTTAACTTCACAGTGATTAATTACTTCAATTAAATACTGAAGTTGTTCTTGTTCTTGCTTTTGTTGCAGCTGATGCTTCTACTGAGCTCATGTTAGATGATATGAGAGAATTTGCAGGAAAATGGAAAGGAAAATGTTATTTAACATCTCTCGTTGTTGTTGTTATTATTTTGTTTGCATAATATTCGCATTTCCATGACTCTCGTCGTTGCTAAAACAAATTTTCTACAAGAGAGTTATTATTTCTATTTGTTGTTGTTTCAACTGCTTTTGAGGTTGGAGGGGATGATAATGTCGCCAACACATTTATTTTATTTGCTGCCACCAACAATGGCCTGTGTGGCAAATGAAAATTATATTCTTTTATTTCTCTTTCATTTTAATTCCACTTCCTTGTGTATGTGTGTTTTTTGAGCTATACTCCTAATTTTATAGTTGTTTTCTTTTTATTTCAAATCCATGTATTGTTTTCCATTTTGACATCACTGATGTTTTATGCCATTTAGTGTTGCCGTTTTAGATTTCATTCTTTTTATTTAAAAGGATTAAAATACAAGAACCCCATTGAGGTATAAATATATAAAAATAAGTAGTAATTCGTACTATATTCTCTTATTTTGTCGCCTTTATCTCTGCTATACACGTCGCTCATAAAACTTATACTGAAAACTGAAGAACCGTGAAGTTCATTTTGGAAATATTGTGTAAAATATTTTAAAAGGGCCATCAATGCTACAATCGTGGAATTTAAGATAATTTTTGGCAGGGTCATCTATTATAGCTACAATAGTGGTTTTTACGAGGGTTACTATATAGTATACTACCAAATGCCCGCTACTTCGTATGCGGAAAGGGAATAAAAAAATACAAATGAACAATATTTAATTTGGAAAGGTAGCATTTCCATCTTACCCCTTCACAACAATATAGCGCACATTTAAAGTTCAAGGTTCTAGTTTCAGCGGTTTCGCCAAGAACCCGAATAGTCCGTAAAATTGTCGGTATTCAAAATGGGCATAGAAATCCACGTTTTCTATACCTCTATATCGACTTTGGGTATTTTAAAAATATAATAAACCTATATTGTCCATTTTTTTAAGTTGGACCTTGAATTCTTAAATACCTAAATTACTGTATTTTTTTTTTTTTTTTTTTTTGAAATTTTATATTAGGCCTTTTTGTTTCCCACTTGGAACAAAAAATTGTCGTATAGGCACACGTATTCGACTTAACTTAAAAAAAACGTAAAAAAAACATTTTGCTGAAAAGATACTTCACATTTGACTACTTGATTTCAGTACATTTTTTAGAAACCGTCTTCGGTAAACATAAACTGAATGAAATAATTTATATTTTTCAAACCCCGGACTTTATCCCAAATTTTAGAGTGAGCTCATTCCAATTTCAGGATCCGTTCACCAAAACCCAAATTGTACTAAATTTAGTACTTTTCGATCTTTGGTTCATCTTTGTTACTCTTCATTTCAAATTTCAAGATTCCAGCTCTATCCGTTCACCTAAATCCAAATTGTGCGAAATTTACTACCATTTAGTACTTTTCGAACTTTGGTCCATCATTGTTACACTTCGTCAGTGACCCTCATTGCAAATTTCAGAATTCCAGCTGTGTCCGTTCACCCAAACCATAATTGTACTAAATTTAGTATAATTTAGTACATTTCGACCTTCGGTCCATCTTTGTTACTCTTGATCAGTGATGCTCATTCCAAATTTCAGGATTCCAGCTTTATCTGTTCCCCAAATCCAAATCGTACTAAATTTAGTACCATTTTGTAGTTCGACATTCCAAAAACCCTATGATACATCTTTGCTATTCTTCATCATTTCAGGATTCCAGCTATATCCATTCATCCAAATCCAATTTGTACTAAATTTAGTACTTTTTGACCTTTGGTAGATCTTTGTTACTCTTCATTAATGACCCTCATTCCAAATTTCAGAATTCCAGCTCTATCCGTTCGGCCAAATCCACATTTTACTAAATTTAGTACCATTTAGTATACATTAGTACAAATTCCCAAAGCTCCATATCTGAACCCTACACTTCAACAGTGATCTGAATTTAAAATTTCAGGATTGCACCTCTATCTTGCTTCCAAATTTCGGGGAACCAACTCTATCCGTTCTCCCAAATACAAATTGTACTAAATTTAGTACCATTAAGTACTCTTCGTACCCATAAGTACGAATTTCCAAAACTATCTCCATACATATATTCCACACTCCAACAGCAATCTTATTCCAAATTTCAGGTTTCGTACTGATTGTACCAAATTTAGTATCATTTAGTACTTTTCGTACGCATAAATTAGAACTTCTAAAACTATTTCCTTATATCGACACCACTTCCCAATCTTGATTGCCATACCAAATTTAAAGATTCTAGCAAAATATACAATTGGCACAAAATTTAGTAACTTTTCGTACATTTATAGGTCGAATTTCCAAAAACCCTTTGTTACATCTTTCAAACTCTCTATCAGTGAAGCTCATTCCAAATTTCAGAATTCTAGCTCTTCCCGTTTGCCTAATACAAAGGGTACCCTATTAAGTACCTTTTAGTACCCTGCTAGTTCGAATTTCCAAAAAAAAAAAAAACAGCCTTACACTACACACCAACAACAACGCACACTCAAAATTTGAAGTTTCAGCCGATTCGTCGGGGAGTTGTTGAATCAGTCAGTCAGTCACTCACTGCTCTTGTATGTATGGATTTCTGTCCTAAGCAACACAGAGCGTTGCTTGGCGCCATCTGAAAAAAGGGTTCTTCTCGTTGGTTCCCGCACAATTTCTGCTTCAAAAAATCTTTATAAGATCGTCAGTCGGAAGTTGTTCATGGAAGAAGCAGTTCGAATCAAATTGTCGGATGTTTCTTCGACAAAACTAGTCATGTTGCCACTGTTCCGCTTTAGCGTAACGTTGGACCGTAAATTTTGAGTGGTACACCACAATTTGTTTAAAAAATCTATACAACAACTTCTTTACAAAACTGAAGAGTGTATGGACATTAGGGTTATGACTTTTTTACAACCTCATATCTCTGTGTTATAGCGTAATGAGTTTCCACGTTCGTGGACGCAAAAAATCAGAGAGGTGCAAAAAATGACACCCAATTTTTATTTGCGCTCATGCTCCCGCTGAAGACAAGGACGAACAGACCAAAGATATATTTTACGAGCGCTTAGACATTAAAATTATACTAGGCGATTTTAATGCCAAAATTGCAAAGGAGAATATCTTTGGCCCAACAGTCGGGAAATTCAGTCTCCACAGTAAATCATCTGATAATGGCATGAGGCTGATAGACTTTGCAGCTGCAAGAAACATGGTAGTTATCAGTACCTGATTTAAGCATCTCGATATTCATAAGGGCACCTGGCTGTTGTCAGATCAAAGAACAAGAAATCAAATTGATCACGTTGTGATAGATGGAAGACATGCATCAAGCGTGTTGGATGTGCGATCGTTCCGATGTGCAAACATAGACTCGGACCACTACCTTGTTGCAGCAAAGGTACGTACCAGATTAAACGTAGCAAACAAAGTGCGAACAATCACAACAGATATCCACAGCATATTCCACTCAACTGGCCCAACTGCTTAATTAAAGCACTCCTCATCCCGATAACATATCAGGACAATGGCAAAACATTGTCCACTCCATGCAAACAGCAGCAAAATTAGTACTTGGATACCAGAGACCTCCACCAAGTAATCCATGGTATGACCAGGAGTGTCGTGCTGCTACCGAAGAGAAAAATGTGGTATATAGGGCTACTTTACAATCAGTAGCAACGCGTAGCGCGCGAGAGGGGCATCGGGAGAAAAGGAGAGAGGAGAAACGTCTTTTCCGCAGGAAAAAGAGAGAGGTGGAAAAACGGGAGTGTGAACAAATCGAGATGTAGAAGAGACAGAATGAAGTCCGAAAATTCTACCAAAGAGTGAAACATCAAACTGATGGCTTTGGAACTGGCACATCTTTCTGTAGAGACCTGTATGGTAATCTGGTAACTGATACAGATAGTTTACTAAGGATATGGAAAGAGCATTTTTCCAAACTGTTGGTATCCAATAGTAGCGAAGTCGACGAAGATACCAAAGATCCAATCCCAGAAGATGGTATTGAATGTATACCACCCGGCCAAGATGAGGTAAAGACAGCAATAAACCGGCTGAAGAATAATAAGGCAGCAGGAGCTGATGGCCTAACAGCCGAGCTGTTTAAAATCGGAGGCGACACGCTGATAAGGTGTATGCATCAGCTAGTTAGCTCCATCTGGCAGGAAGAAGGCGTGCCCGACGATTGGAACCTGAGCATCTTGTGTCCCGTCAGAAAGGGGATAAGACTGTATGCTCTAACTAAAGGGGCATAAGTCTTCTCCCTATCGCCTACAAGATAGTGTCAGGGATATTGTGGGAACGACTAAAGCCCATGGCCAAATAATTGGACCATACCAATGCGGCTTTAGACCTGACAAGTCCACCATTGACCAGATATTTACCCTGCGGCAAAGCCTGAAGACGACCCAAGAGGTGCAGATGGACCCCTACCACCTTTTTGTCGATTATAAGGCAGCCTTCGACAGCCCGCTGCCTTCAAAGGTATTCCAAGCAATGTCTGAATTTGGTATCCCCGCAAAGCCCATTCGGCTTTGTAAAATGACTCTAACTGACACAAGATCTTCAGCTAAAATATGAAAGAACCTCTACGAAGAGTTTTGTACCAAAAGAGATTTCAGGCAAGGAGGCAGCCTATGGTGTGATCTTTTCAACATCCTGATAGAAAAGGTTATACGATAGGCAAACGTCAAAAGAAGTGGCACAATCTACACCAATAGTCACATGTTACTTGCTTATGCTGATAATATAGACATCGTGGGACGATCAGTAAAAGAAGTAACCGATACCTTTATGAAGGTCGAAGGAGAATCTGCTAAAGTGGGTCTGGCGGTAAACGGTGAGAAGACCAAGTTGATGGTGTCGACGCGCAATGCGTCCATTGAGCTCGGACCAACTGTGGAAGTTGGTTTCTATAATTTTGAGGTAGTAAAAGACTTCGTATACCTCGGCAACGCCGTAAACACAACAAACGACATCAGCTGTGAAATGAAAAGAAAAATTGTATTGGCCAACAGATGCTACTTTGGCTTGAGTAAGCACTTTAAAAACAAAGCCACAACTCGTCAAACAAAAATAACGCTTTACAGAAAACTGATACTACCCTTGCTGATGTATGGTTCCGAAGCCTGGGTACTTGCGCAAGAAGATAAGGCAGTGCTTGAGCGTGTTTGAGAGAAAAATTCTTCGAAACATCTACGAACCGATCTGCGTTGACGGTGAATATCGACGTCGTATGAACCACGAGCTGTATCTGCTATACAACGACATCAATATAGTTAAACGTATCTAGATGCAGCGATTGCGTTGGCTAGGCCATATAATTAGAATGAGCGATGATGAAACCGCTAAAAAGGCGTATAAATTCCAGCCACATGGCGGTGCACGCAGAATTGGCAGGCCAAAGAATAGATGGCGCAAACAAGTGGGTGAAGAGATGACAAGGCGCGGTATTCCAAAAAGCGAAGCACTAAACAGAGAGAATTGGAGATCTTTTCTTAGTTCCGTCTATGGAACAAATGTTCTGTAATGGGCCAGCTAAGTAAGTCAGTATTTTAGTAACATTTTTTAAATATTGGGAAAAGGACCGAAAGTTTTGGACCAGTATTGATCAACTTCGAACTGAAATTAAGTTTGGACAAAATATGACGAAGGCCAAACTTTGGACCAAATCGGTTGATCAGTTCGAGAGTTATCGTGCTCTCCAGCCACTACATATGGTGCCATAGGGGTCTGACCTGGTTGTCTTCTCTAAGAAGACGTGGTGGTGTTACTTACAGAAATTGACAGACTTGGCCCATTATGGAAGTGGATAGGGCCTACTAGTTATTTCATTTGGACCAGTATTCCAGGAAGCATGGACTTGTCCACAGAAACATAATATCGCAGTAAACAAGACCATAATACATTTCAGAAGGAACTTCGAACAGACCCTAAACTGCACTTAGACACAAATGTTGAACACTTGGTAGGTAACGTAAGAAGAGGACCGATAAGGGTCATTTTAGAAGTTAAACTAAATTTAAACAAAATATTAGGAGATCCAAAGTGTGGACCAAATTGGTTGCCCCGTTCAAGAGATACCGTGCACATCATTTTAGTGTTTTTTTAATATTGGGGACAAGTAGCGGAAGTTGTGGACCGCTATTGTATTGACCGGTATATGTAAGAAGTATTGACCTGCCCCTGATAAAACTTTTACTGTCGTAATTGAATCAGCGAATGCAAGTTGCTTCAACAAAAATCAAAGCGATTCGAGAGCGGGTCTTAAAGTAAACTTATCCAAACTTTTGTGTGGCAGGTACCAAAAGGAGTGGACAAATATAGTTCATATTCGAACCTGATCTATATGTGGTAGATATATTAGGATGTGTAAAGTATTGAACAAAACGGTAATTCCCTTCAAGAGTTATCGTGCGCACAATTTTTCCGAACATTTTTTAACTTTTGTGGGGGAGATACCTGAAAGAGTGGACCGATATGGCTTGTCTTCGAAATTAAACTAAGTTTGGACAAAATATTATGAAGGCCAAATTTTGAACCGAATCGCAGATCCGTTCGAGAGTGATCTAGCGCACCAACTACTAAACACGGTGTCACTTCTTTTCAGGCTATTTGCTCAGGAAGTATGGACTTGACCCAGATGAAACTTGGGGTGCGGTGAAAACAAGTTGTTTCAACAAAAATCAGAGCGATTTGAGAGCAGGTCCTAAACTGAACTTTTCCGAACTTTTGTGTGGGAGGTACTTAAAGAAGTGGAACGATTGAGTCCATATTGGAACCTCATCTATGTAAGTCTGGTAGAATTTCACGATGTGCAAGGTATGGGCGAAATCGGTTACACCCTTCACGATTTATCGTGCACACAAATTTTCCGAACATTTTCGAACTTTTGTGGGGGAGGTACCGGAAGGAGTGGGCCGATATAACCCATCTTCGAACTTAAACTAAGTTTGGACAAAATATTACGAAAGCAACACATTGAACCGAATCGGTTGATCCGTTCGAGATTATCGTGCGCTCCAGCCAGACGGACGGACGGCCATTGCTAAATAGACTCCAAATTGTCTGAAACGGATTTCGTCCAAACATACTTGGGGCCTAAAACCATTATTTCGATTAGGCACATTTTGCCCGTATGAAAGTAAAGTATAAAAATACCCAAACATTGGTATTTACCCGATATTTAGTCAATTTGTCCTGTTTCCTGTTGTCCATTTCTACCGATTAAAGTTAAAAACTACCCTGGTCTTGCCTAAACTTATTCTATTTTAAGCTGCAAAACTGCATCGACCCATCAAGAAGTGCGGCGAACAACAACTTTTCTCCAATTATTTTTTGGTCGTAATGAAACTAAAGTGGCAACATTACTGCACCCACGATTCCTTTCTTCTTCGCCATCCTTCTCGCTACTGTCAACCTTTTTTCGGTTGCTGTTACTACTGTTTTTCCTATCAATAAATGGGCGAAAACTGTTGGCAAAAAATGGAAATATGGGGAAAATGGCAGTTATGGCAAAAAGAACCAAAATCAACAACAAAAACACAAACGTCATTACACATCTACAAACTTTGCTAGCTAGTATTGTAGCATGGATGTCAGCCATACGTACATACAACAAACCTTGTATGCGACGTTTTGTTGTAACGACATTAAGGGCACACACAGAATTGTAGTATTGTTGCTGTTGTGTTGTTGTTATTGCTCCTAAAAGTGTTTATATGTGTACCGTGAAATGTGGGGGAGTGAAGTGGGAGTATGGCCACGGAAGGAGTGAGTAAGGCCATGTGTTTGGCTTGCTCGTGTATTGGATTCTACAGTTTGTCCATCATTGATGCTTGTCGTTCTCGGTTGAAAAGTGGAGATGGGGGTTGCTTGCTTGGCTCGTTCGATGGTTGGCTGGATGGATGGATGGTTGATGGCTTGATAGAGGTTGGAAAGGTGTTTTCGGTTGAATATATGTGGAATTTTATATTCAGTAAGGCGGCATAAGGACAACAGCCACGGAATAAATCGTAAGCAGGTCCTATACACGGATACAAATACACAATCACATGCACACACTCTGAGTTACATACTCTACATTTCCATTTACACTTAAACGTATATGTAAATATAAACAGACAGAGAATCAGGCAGGAAGAAATACATACATACACACAATATATGTTATAGGACGCGAGTAGACCCATCCATAGATATAGCAATAGCAATAACAACAACAACTACAATACATACTTACAAAATGTACACATAACACATCAATGACAAAGTTAGCAACAATAGAGCAAAAACGAACCTAAGTACATTCATCTAACCATCCATGTGTCCGTCCGTCCATCCGTACATTTGTCGTTCGTCAGTTTGTTCGCCAGTACTGTATGTCCATTATAAAAACACACAAACACACATCCTCGGAGCAAATCCACATGTATTTAACGAGGAGGACAAAACGTTGAAGCCGACTTGGTTTTGTCTGGAGGTTTGGGTAATGTTTGTATATCCATCGAGTGCTTTGCCATCGGGGCAAACATTGTTGCAAGAAATTTAGTTGAAACACACACACGCACACACTCACGTACTGCCAAACACTTGTATAATTACATTTGAAATAACTGAACGAAGGAAAGGTGACAACATCCAAATCACCGACTACTTCATAAAGATCTGCGTAATAACAGTAGCGGAATCTCATGTGAAAAATTCCCAAACTGCTTATAAACATATTGAGGAAATCCTTAAAATCTTCCGTTAACGTTCCGCTAAAGTTAAACATCTCAGAAGAGTAGTACGAATGCGGAAGGGGTGTTAATTGCAAAACAAGAGGGGGAGGAAGGAAGAAAGATTTTGTACGATTGTGATTGCTATCACAATGAGCACCGATAAGATTTATCTATGTGCCTTGTTTTGCCTTCCTCTAAGGAATGGGCACGACACTCAATACGATATTATGGCGAAATATTGAAAAATTAAAACAAATTCGGTCCATAGCTCATACAGCCCGAGTCTCATATTTTATTTATTCACAAAATATTTGTCTTGTATGTCATACTTACTACTTACTTTATTTGGTGGTTTTATATTCGAAACAGAACATTTTGTTCCAAAACCGAGCTAAGAATAGATATACAAACGCGTCAATCCTCTACTTCTCCAATTTTGTGTACCATGTTTCTCTAGCTTAAAGATCTCACAAGTGTTCACGGGGATTGCTATGAATAGTATAGCCCATTAATAGATTCAGGTAGGGGAACTCCACCAGTTTGAGGGAAAAACGAACTGGGTAACGGTGGTGGTATTCTATTCAATAGAAGACCCGTACCGTGGTCGTCTATTCTACAGAAGACACCTACAGTGGTCTTCTATTCTATGGAACACTCATACGGTGGTCTTCTATTTTATGGAAGACACCTACGGTGGTCTTCTATTCCAGAGAAGACACCTAAGTTGGTAAGACACCTACGGTGGTTTCCTATTCTATTGAAGACACCTACGGTGGTCTTCTATTCCAGAGAAGACACCTATGGTGGTCTCCTATTCTATAGAAGACGCCTACGGTGGTTTCCTATAAGGTGGTCTCCTGTTCTATAGAAAACCCAACCGGTAGTCTCCTATTCTGTAGAAGACCCCTACGGTGGTCTCCTATGCTATAGAGGACGCCTATGGTGATATTCTATTCTATAGAAGACCCCTACGGTGGTCTTCTATTCTATGGAAGACACCTACGGTGGTCTTTTATTCTATAGAAGACACCTACGGTAGTCTTCTATTCCAGAGAAGACCCCAACGATGGTAAGACACCTACTGTGGTTTCCTATTCTATTGCAGACACCTACGGTGGTCTTCTATTCCAGAGAAGACAGCTATGGTGGTCTTCTATTCCAGAGAAGACACCTATGGTGGTTTTCTATTCCAGAGAAGACACCTACGGCGATCTTCTATTCCAGAGAAGACACCTACGGTGGTCTCCTATTCTATAGAAGACCTATAAGGTGGTCTCCTGTTCTATAGAAAACCCAACCGGTAGTCTCCTATTCTATAGAAGACCCCTACGGTGGTCTTCTTTTCTATGGAAGACACCTACGGTGGTCTTTTATTCTATAGAAGACACCTACGGTGGTCTTTTATTCTATAGAAGACAGCTATGGTGGTCTTCTATTCCAGAGAAGACACCTATGGTGGTTTTCTATTCCAGAGAAGACACCTACGGCGGTCTTCTATTCCAGAGAAGACACCTACGGTGGTCTCCTATTCTTTAGAAGACCCCTACGGTGGTCTCCTATTCTATAGAAGACCTATAAGGTGGTCTCCTGTTCTATAAAAAAAACCCAACCGGTAGTCTCCTATTCTGTAGAAGACCCCTACGGTGGTCTCCTATGCTATAGAGGACGCTTATGGTGATATTCTATTCTATAGAAGACCCCTACGGTGGTCTTCTATTCTATGGAAGACACCTATGGTGGTCTTCTATTCCAGAGAAGACCCCTACGATGGTAAGACACCTACGGTGGTTTCCTATTCTATTGAAGACACCTACGGTGATCTTCTATTCCAGAGAAGACACCTACGGTAGTCCTCTATTCCAGAGAAGACCGCTACGGTGGTATTCTATTCTATAGAAAACTCCTACGGTGGTTTTCTATTCTATAGAAGACCTCTTCGGTGATCTCCTATTCTATAGAAGACCGCTACGGTGGTCTTCTATTCTATAGAAGACACCTACGGTGGTCTTCTATTCCAGAGAAGACACCTATGGTGGTCTTCTATTCTATATAAGACATCTACGGTGGTCTTCTATTCCAGAGAAGACACCTATGGTGGTTTTCTATTCCAGAGAAGACACCTACGGCGGTCTTCTATTCCAGAGAAGACACCTACGGTGGTCTCCTATTCTATAGAAGACCCCTACGGTAGTCTCCTATTCTATAGAAGACCTCTAAGGTGGTCTCCTGTTCTATAAAAAAAACCCAACCGGTAGTCTCCTATTCTGTAGAAGACCCCTACGGTGGTCTCCTATGCTATAGAGGACGCTTATGGTGATATTCTATTCTATAGAAGACCCCTACGGCGGTCTTCTATTCTATGGAAGACACCTATGGTGGTCTTCTATTCCAGAGAAGACCCCTACGATGGTAAGACACCTACGGTGGTTTCCTATTCTATTGAAGACACCTACGGTGGTCTTCTATTCCAGAGAAGACACCTACGGTGGTCTTCTATTCCAGAGAAGACACCTACGGTGGTCTTCTATTCCAGAGAAGACACCTATGGTGGTCTTCTATTCTATAGAAGACATCTACGGTGGTCTTCTATTCCAGAGAAGACACCTATGGTGGTTTTCTATTCCAGAGAAGACACCTACGGCGGTCTTCTATTCCAGAGAAGACACCTACGGTGGTCTCCTATTCTATAGAAGACCCCTACGGTGGTCTCCTATTCTATAGAAGACCTCTAAGGTGGTCTCCTGTTCTATAAAAGACCTCTACGGTGGTCTCCTGTTCTATAGAAAACCCAACCGGTAGTCTCCTATTCTGCAGAAGACCCCTACGGTGGTCTCCTATTCTATAGAAGACCCCCACGGTGGTCTCCTATGCTATAGAGGACGCCTACGATGATATTCTATTCTATAGAAGACCAATACGGTGGTCTTCTATTCAATGGAAGACACCTACGGTGGTCTTCTATTCTATAGAAGATACCTACGGTGGTCTTCTATTCCAGAGAAGACAACTACGGTGGTTTCCTATTCTATAGAAGACACCTACGGTGGTCTTCTATTCCAGAGAAGACACCTACGGTGGTCTTCTATTCCAGAGAAGACACCTACGGTGGTCTTCTATTCCAGAGAAGACACCTAAGGTGGTCTTCTATTCCAGAGAAGACACTTACGGTGGTCTTTTATTCCAGAGAAGACACCTACGGCGGTCTTCTATTCTATAGAAGACCCCTACGGTGGTCTCCTATTCTATAGAAGACCCCTACGGTGGTCTCCTATTCTATATAAGACCCCTACGGTGGTCTCCTATTCTATAGAAGACCCTTACGGTGGAGTCCTATTCTATAGAAGACCCCTACGGTGGTCTCCTATTCTATAGAAGACCCCTACGGTGGTCTCCTATTCTATAGAAGACCCCTACGGTGGTCTCCTATTCTATAGAAGACCCCTACGGTGGTCTCCTATTCTATAGAAGACCCCTACGGTGGTCTCCTATTCTATAGAAGACCCCTACGGAGGTCTCCTATTCTATAGAAGATCCCTACGGTGGTCTACTATTCTAAAGAAGACCACTACGGTGGTCTCCTATTCTATAAAAGACCCCTACGGTGGTCTCCTATTCTATAGAAGACCCCTACGGTGGTCTCCTATTCTATAGAAGACCCCTACGGTGGTCTCCTATTCTATAGAAGACCCCTACGGTGGTCTCCTATTCTATAGAAGACCCCTACGGTGGTCTCCTATTCTATAGAAGACCCCTACGGTGGTCTCCTATTCTATAGAAGACCCCTACGGTGGTCTCCTATTCTATAGAAGACCCCTACGGTGGTCTCCTATTCTATAGAAGACCCCTACGGTGGTCTCCTATTCTATAGAAGAACCCTACGGTGGTCTCCTATTCTATAGAAGAACCATACGGCGGTCTCCTATTCTATAAAAGACCCCTACGGTGGTCTCCTATTCTATAGAAGACCCCTACGGTGGTCTCCTATTCTATAGAAGACTGCTACGATAGTCTCCTATTCTAAAGAAAACCTCTACGGTGGTCTCCTGTTCTATAGAAGACCCCTACGGTGGTCCCCTATTCTATAGAAAACCCAACCGGTAGTTTCATATTCTATAGAAGACCCCTACGGTTGTCTCCTATTCTATAGAAGAACCCTACGGTGGTCTCCTATTCTGTAGAATAATGCTGCAGTGGTCTTATATTCTATAAAAGACCCGTACGGCGGTCTTTTATTCTATAGAATAATGCTACAGTGGTCTTATATTTTATAGAAAACCCATACGGCGGTCTCCTATTCTATAGAAGACCCCTACGGTGGTCTCCTATTCTATAGAAGACACCTACGGTGGTCTCCTATTCTATAGAAGACCACTACGATAGTCTCCTATTCTAAAGAAAACCTCTACGGTGGTCTCCTGTTCTATAGAAGACCCCTACGGTGGTCCCCTATTCTATAGAAAACCCCACCGGTAGTCTCCTATTCTATAGAAGACCCCTACGGTTGTCTCCTATTCTATAGAAACCCCTACGGTGGTCTCCTAGTCTATAGAAGACTCCTACGGTGGTCTCCTATTCTATAGAAGACCCCTACGGTGGTCCCCTATTCTATAGAAAACCCAACCGGTAGTTTCATATTCCATAGAAGACCCCTACGGTGGTCTCCTATTCTATAGAAGACTCCTACGGTGGTCTCCTATTCTATAGAAGACCCCTTCGGTGGTCTCCTGTTCTATAGAAGACCCCTTCCGTGGTCTCCTGTTCTATAGAAGACCCCTTCGGTGGTCTCCTGTTCTATAGAAGACCCCATCGGTGGTCCCCTATTCTATGGAAACCCCAACCGGTGGTCCCCTATTCTATAGAAGACCCCTACGGTGGTCTCCTATTCTATAGAAGACCCCTATGGTGGTCTCCTATTCTATAGAAGAACCCTTCGGTGGTCTCCTGTTCTATAGAAGACCCCTTCGGTGGTCTCCTGTTCTATAGAAGACCCCTTCGGTGGTCTCCTATTCTATAGAAGACCCCTGCGGTGGTCCCCTATTCTATGGAAACCCCAACCGGTGGTCGCCTATTCTATGGAAACCCCAACCGGTGGTCTTCTATTCTATAGAAGCCCCATACGGTGGTCGCCTATTCGATAGAAGACCCCTACGGTGGTTTCCTATTCTATAGAAAACCCTTACGGTGGTCTCCTATTCTACAGAAGACCCCTACGGTGGTCTCCTATTCTATAGAAGACCCCTACGGTGGTCTCCTATTCTATAGAAGAACCCTAAGATGGTCTCCTATTCTATAGAAGACCCTTACGGTGGTCTCCTGTTCTATAGAAGACCCCTTCGGTGGTTTCCTGTTCTATAGAAGACCCAACAGGTAGTCTCCTATTCTATAGAAGACCCAACCGGTGGTAAAGTTTTTGAACTTCATTCTGGCTCCAGAACATCTCGTGTTTCTAACGCTCACTTTTTTCATATTTTCTTGGAAAATACGCTTCTCCTCTCTTCTCTTGTCAGGATATTTTGTAATTGGGGTTTTGTGTTGTTACTGACGCTCCACTCCTTGGGGTACACCCTCCACAAAAGTCCGTAATGCACGGAACAATACCAAAAGAAGTTTACTTTCACTTATCAATTAAAAATGTTCTTTTCCGACATTTACTGAACATATTTTTATTACATTTTATGTAGGCCATGTTCCTTAAGGAAAGATGTAAACCTCTTTTTTTTCTTCAAACCCCTCACATTATATTAAGAAATTTCCAAGTTATTCACCCTCCCAACTACCAAACAACCAAACATTTGTTTGGTTTGAATCTTAAAATGTCATTTTACAAAACGGTAAAATAACAGGAAAACGAAAAAAAACTTCAACAAAATACTTCAGAGTTATTGTCGAGTTCAGTTGTGGGATAGAGGGTTGTAACTGCTCCTTTCCTCTTTTTTCTTACATTTTCTTTTTTATTTTATTTTATTTTTCTTCTGTACATGAGTTTTCTTTAAATTGAAAACTGGCTACATTTTATGTTACATACAGATAAATCCCTACAACAACAACGATAGAAGTAAAAAATAACAACAACAATGTGAAAAAGAACAAAAAACTTGTGACAGATAAATGGATATGAGTTAAGATACAAACGAAGTTCGAAGGATGAAGGGATTCATTCCATGTACATACTTGAAATGTGAAGTCAGAGATGTCAATTCTTGGTATGCGAAAATCGTGAAGTATAAGGTTATAAATATAAAAAAATATATATTACAGTGAATTGAAATAAAGAGAATCAAGAAACTTGCTTCAGAATCACGTGAAAATATTTTTTCAAGTTCTGTAAGCCGACATATTTCCAATGAGACTATGCAATACAATTCAATATTTTCCAAAATTGCAAGAAAAAAATTAAATCTTACACCCAATGTTGTTGTTCAACCTCACGAAAATACTGATACCTTTTTAATTGTTTTCTTTGTTTTTTCATAGCATGTTCCTTTTGGGAGAGATGGGTTACTAGCCAAAAGTCCAACCCAAGTTTTAACGTCCTTATGGGTGAACGTGCACGAATTAGCTTTCTACCTTTAACGGGAGTTAAAGGTACTCTCCAGGTGACACCGTGGACAGGTCAGTGTCCACTTAAGATGAAAGAGGGACCATGATAAGTCCTGGGCTTTGCCATGTTAAAGCAGGGCAGGGTTGTTGCTCTTACACAAACATTTTTAGACCGTTATAGAGGAGATACAGGAAGCAATTGACTGTTATAGTCCATATCGAAACTTGTTGTTAAAAGTTTAAGTACCACAGAGGACCAAAACATTTGCAGTGTTTATTCTTATTCCGAACCTTTTCAAACATTTGTTTTCTATATGCAAAAATCCATTCTATCCCATTTCTTTTGTCAGCAAGCACTTGTTTGTCATGTCAGATGTTACTGCAAGCACCCTCGCAGAAAAAAAAAAACAAGAAAATAAAAATATCTGTTAAATTATACTCTTGTGATTATATCACGTACATATGTATGTATGTATGTACGTATGTATGTATGTGTATAAGGGAAAAGATAGATATACTCTTCCACCATGCAATCCAGTTAGTCTAGTGTTCTGTTAAATTTGGATGATATATCCCAGAATCATAGTTTGTTGGGGGGTTTCGTTTCGTAGCGCACATACTTAAGATGATGCCTATTTTGCCACCTTTACAATATTTTGTATAGTCACCCACAATATGCATGTATGTATCTACGTACCCACTCTACCACACAACACAACGAACGTCCTTTAAACTCCTCTTTTCCACCCTCCTCCTCCCCACCTCCTCCTGCCAAACTGTACAAAATGTATTTCGACATTTGTATTATGATTGCGCCCATTGACCAAAAACCAAAAACATTTTACAATTCTTTACATAAAAATTCGTTAAGGATATTCACCCATACAATAAACACACCAATATAGAAAGCATATGGAATATACACGCATACATACATCCATTTATATCCATATACTAAGGATTGCTTTTAAGTACTCACACACAACATAACCTGTGAGGCTGCTACATGTTCATCGCCCCCACCTTCATTCTCATTTATTGTAGTTATTCTTTAGTTGTTGTTGTTTGTGTTGTAACTTTTGTCCTGTATATATTTGGTTTCCTTCTTGTGCTTTTGCCATCAACTTTTACCCGTAGTCAATGCAAAAGCAACAACACGTGTACATTTCGTAGTTGTCTTTGTTATAGAAGAACGCGAGAAATTGCTGGATGAGGGTGTGAGGTTTGTCGCAAGAAGATGTTTTATTTGTCGTGAAATGGGTAGCAAGCTATTGTATGGCGAAAGTAGTATCCTTCGGAATAATATAGTATGCGTGTACATGTGTTCATTTAGATATGTGTTCACTTTGCAAAACTGTGCAAGTACGATAAATGTCAGCGCTATGGTAGCCGATAGCTCTTTAATTTTGACTTCATCATTTTTACACCCTCCACCATACTATGGAGGATATATTATGGTTGTCATACCGTTTGTAACACATCGAAATATACGCTGAAGACCCTATAAAGTATATGATCAGCATACAATTCTAAGTCGATATAAGCATGTCCGTCTGTACCTCCCGTTTTTTTTGGTATATTGCAGTCTTTAGCCAAATTTTCTCTCCGAAATAGCTGAATTGTGCTGCATGCAGAAAAATATATGTAAGAATTATGTTTGGATCCAAACAAGTATTTGTTTGGGACTGATTGCAAACAAATATATGTTTGGATCCACACACAATTTGTTTGTGTCCAAACAAATATATGTTTGCTACATTTTGTAACATATCTCAATTTTATTTTGTTTGGGTACCAACACATTTTTTATGTTAGAACATATTTTTTATGGGTGGAGAGAGGATTTTTTGTCAAAGAGAGTAACAACAGGGCTCTGCGGAGCTCTAAATATCTGAGTGTATGGTGGAATAGGAAATGGGTTCAGCTGAAAATTTGGTAATATAATTTTTTTAGCCATAAGAAGAACGCTATTGCTTTTGGTGAAAATCGGTTCAGATTTGGATATAGTTCCCATATATATTTTCGGCCGATTTGACGAATTTGCTGCACCAAACACTCTACATTCGTCCGATGTTGATGACATTTGGAATGTGTGACTGAATTCGGTCTAAAAATAAATGTGCCAAACTACATTGAAATCGGTTCAGATTTGGAAATAGCTCCCATATATATTTTCGGCCGATTTCACGTATTTCCTGTACCACACACGTTATATGTATATGTCCGATTTCGATGAAATTTGGAATGTGTGACTGAATTCAGTCTAGAAATAAATGAGCCAAATTATATCGAAATCGGTTCAGATTTGGATATATCTCCCATATATATTTTAGCCCCATCTGTCCAATTTTGATGAAATTTGGAATGTGTGACGGAATTTTGTCTAGTAATAAGTAGACATCGGATTTTGCATATTTGCATATTTTTTAATAATAAAGATACAAAGGTTCTGATTGGACCAAAATTCGTTTCAAAGAAATCTAAATTCAATGGCAGGGTCATATTTTGTATTTATTTTGCATATTTGCATATTTTGCATATGCACAAAATATGCAAAAAATATGCAAAATATGCAAAAACTATGCAAAATATGCAAAATATGCAAAAAATATGCAAAATATGCAAAAAAAATATGCAAAATATGCAAACAGTTTTTGGCCGAAAATCGTCAAAAAAGTCGTAAAATTGACAATTAAAGTTGGAAAAAATCATCAAAACAACTTCAAAGTGTCCTAAATTAGGATTGTTGGCCGTTTAACGTCGCTTTTTTAGCAGATAATTATGCTATTGAGACCCCTTACCACAGTGTGCATATAAAAATATCGTTATATGTACATTGTAATACCATTTTTTTATTATTAACCTATTATAAAATATAAAATTTGTTAAATTGTCAAATATTTTATGTAAAATTCAATATTTTCTTTGTCTTAATTTGTTGCATTAGTCTGGTTTTAACTCAAAGGAAAAACATGTCGGATTTTTTATGCGGCACTCCCCTAAAGTTGTTAGTTTGGTTAGATTTTAAGATTGTTAAAGTTTGGGCACCATTGAATATGTTAACACATGCCACTGGGGCCTCGTAATTATGAAAATCTTGTTTTTTGGCTATTTGACGACTTCAGCTACCCATATCTATGAAACGGTTAAAGCTATTTGCCCGTGTTATGCATTAAATTAAATGCAATACTTTTCTTGATATTTCTTGCCGAACAACAAAATACCTAAGTAGTACTGAATTCAAGATAGTAAAGTCAATGTCCTGAACACGCCTTAGGGTGAAAATGGAGTCTAGTGTGAAAAAAACCCCTTTTTACAGTGTTTTATTTAACTTGACTGTTTAGTTCAAATCTAGTAACTTATTTTCCACACAGTTGTAGTTGACCAATCGAACTAAAACTTTGCACACTTCTCAGACTTGGATGACAATACATGAATATGAAACCAAAACCAATATGGATCCATTTTTTCTTAGAGCCCCCATAAAGCGATACCACCCGATTTAAAGTATTTTAAGGATTCTGTTTTAATTTTTAGGCCGAATTGGTTATGGTACAGAAACTTCCTCACCAAAAATGTTGGACTCAGGCCAAGGTCTTGGTATAGCCCCTATATTACGGTACAACACGATTTCAAGTATTTTAAAGTTTTTATCTACATTTCGGCCTAAATTGTCTATAATTTTGTTATGAGGTTCTCAGTGGTCAAAAAAATTAAATGCTGAAAAGTTAAAAATAAAAAATTGTTAACAAAATAAGTTACAGTGTTTTATTTAAAACTAGAAAATAATTTTTAATGATGAAATCTCTCAAATAAAACGCTTGCATTTGAATTAAAAATTGTGGCAGTATTAAACGGCATGCGTTTTATTTGAGAGAATCTATCATTAACAATTATTTTCTAGTTTTAAGTGCTTTTATAAATAAAACATTGTAACTTATTTTTTATTTCTTCCTATATTATCAATTTTTTGGAATGAAAACAAATGTCTTTTTGTTCATATTTAAATTTATATAAGGGACTGACATAATGTGATTTTGGAGCCATCTGGGTAAAGCAAACTAACAAAAGAACAACTGCCGAAATTCCAGAAAAAGTCTACCAGACGTAATCACAGGGGATACTTACTTGTTGTTCAAGAGATTAAACATTAACTCCGAATTTCTTGAAAAAGATCCTGCAACTTGACCACAGAACATCAATTACCAGGAAGGGTAAAGGATGGTAAACAACTTGAAATTTGTGAACGACATAGCAGAGCAAGGAGTCGAGTTCATCACCAAGTAGTTTTTTTCCATTTTCTTTTGCTGGCTTTGTTAAGAATTTGTCGCAGTTGGCTCTTTACGGTAGTTTGAACTATCAGATCAAGCAATGCCAGGCCGACAAGTTCAGGACTAAGATACCACAAATGATTTATCATTTTGTTATTTCCTTTATCTGATATTTTTTCGTCTTTCAATAAATCTTCAATGCGGTTTAGGTCTTATTTTGGACCTAAAAATATTTCTGAATTTCGTTTTCACTATTTTTGTATTAAACTCAATCTATTGTCTCTAATCTTTTTCAACCTCTTTATTATGTTTACCCAATACATCCTATATTATAACTAAATGGTGTTTTTTAAGCTAGATAGAACTTTAAATTGTAAAAGTAACACAAAAAATTAAATTTTGATGAAACATTTTTTTTATTTGTTTCAGTATACTCTGACAAATCATCATGAATAGACTCACGCTTGAACAACGCTACGAAATTATCCAAATTTACTTTGAAAATCAGTCGTCGATTCGCGCAACTTATAGACGACTTCGTCATTTGTATGGCGTACATAATCGTCCATCTGAACAAGCCATTCGTCGAACTGTGGAAGCAAAATTGCCGCATATGGAGTGAGACCAATCCACAAGAGACCCTACAGAATCCATTACATCCAGAAAAATGCACCGTATGGTGCGGTTTTCACGCTGGTGGCATCATCGGACTTTATTTCTTCAAAAATGAGGCCGGAGCTCGCGTTACGGTCAATGGAGATCGTTACCGCACCATGATCAATGATTTTTTGTTTGAAAATATGGATGACATTGATCCGGTGGAGATGTGGTTTCAACAGGATGGCGCTACGTGCTATACGGCAATAAGTTGATTTCGAGAAGTGGACCTCTCAATTGGCCTTCAAGGTCGTGCGATTTGACACCTCTCGATTATTTCCTGTGGGGCTACGTGAAGTCACTGGTTTATGCTGATAAACCAGCAACAGTTGATGCATTGGAGGCCAGCATTGTTCGTGTTATTCGTGACATACGGCCAGCAGTGCTCGAAAAAGTGGCCAAAAATTGGACGTCCAGAATGCACTTCGTCAAGAACAGCCGCGGTGCCCATATGCCCCAAATCATTTTCAAATGTTAATGTCACGTATCGATCTTTCAAATAAAAAAAAAATTTTGATTACAATTTAATTTTTTGTGTTATTTTTTACAATTTCAAGTTCTATCGGGCTTAAAAAACACCCTTTACATAAACATTATCTTGTTCATTATACGTTTTGTAAAATCAATAACCCACACTCTCATTTATAACACTCAGTTGTTGTCGTGTAATACAAAATAAATACACAATATAAAAAACGTTCTGGGCGCGTTAAACCAGGCTCGAAAGATGAAAACACAAAATCCTTCTACGACCTCTTGTTGTTGGGAAGCCAGCTGGGAAGTAGCTTTAAACATTCTCGCCTATATCGAACATGGATTTGTCAATCGCAAACTATTCTTATAGAAATCGCGTGAATATGTTTGGTTGATGTACGGATGTGCTGCCAAAATTGCAGTCAAAAATCCCTCTCAACAATACTTTTCATAAGTATGTAAGCAGGTACTGAAGCTCTCGACCTAACATCTGCTCAAGCTGGTAAGACCCCATTATTCTAGGCATTCGTACACTGCTAAGTCTTGTTTCTCCCCTGAGCTACTGCCAGTTTCAGGAATGCCCAGGAGTTGTTCTTTACCCCCATACCAGATGATGCCAGAACAGCAACCCGTTCTTTCTGCACTTTTTTGGGAATACCTGGTAATAGTTTTCCATGCCAGTGCACGCAAATAGCATTGTTTTGGTGTATCTTAACCCTTCCTTGAAGCTGTTGCGAGTATTTTTAACTGTTTATTCTCTGGTATAAACGGATAAAGCTTCTAAAGATCTTATATATGTTGGGGTCCTCTCCGAGAACTTCTACTGTAGATAAAATGATACGACTAACGTTCCTATAGGACACTTTACAGGGGTCCAGCAGCAATGACAATTTCATGGTTAAGAGTTCTTGTTGAAACCGCGCTTGATTATTTTCGGCACAGATGGTCCTTCAGATTCTACGAAGCGTTTAGCATCAAAAAAAAAGACCTAGATCTCATTGAAAATCTATTGAAATACGAAAACATAAACAGAAAAAGAAATAACAAAATGATAAATCACTTATGGCATCTTAGTCCTGAACTTGTTGGCTTGGCATTGGTTGATCCGACAGTGCAAAATACCGTAAAGAGTCAAATGGCGACAAAAAAAAAATGACAACGCGAAGATGGAAACTTCTCCGGAAATATTCGACCCAAACTTACAAGAGAACAACTGTTCGAAATTCATAAAAAAGTCACATTAACTCCGAGTCGAGCTCACCACAGATTACAACCAAGTAGTACCAAGTAGTCGGCTGTACCCAGATAGGCTCCATTTTCGCCCTAAGGCGTACGTAGTCACGTTAATCGGGACACTGGCTTTCTATGTCGAATTCAGTAATACTTACGCATTTTGTTTTTGAACATAAAATGAACAGAATGGCCTTTAAGTTAATGCATAATACAGGCAAATAGCTTTAACCGTTCCACAGATATGGGCCCCCGAGAGAGACTTTCATAACTTCGAGGCCCCAGTAGCACGTGTTAACTTATTCCAATGGTGCTCAATTGCCAATCTTAATCTTAAATCTATCTAAAATCTAATCTAAGTAAACAGATCAGGTGGCAACCCCCGCCTAAAAAAATCCGACATCGATTTCTTCCCTTTGAGTTGAAACCAGCCTAAACCTACAAATTAAGACATAGAAAATATTGAATTTACATAAAATTACATAAAATGATTGATGTTTTATCAAATTTTATATTTTTGCATAGTTTAACAATAAAAAATAGTATTAAAATATCATATACCCTACACCACACTGTCGTAAGAGGTATCAATAACATAATAATCTGCTAAAAATCGACGATAAATGACCAACAATCCTAATTTAGGACACTTTGAAGTTGTTTTGATGATTTTTTCCAACTTTAATTGTCAATTTTACGACTTTTATGACGATTTTCGGCCAAAAACAGTTGGCATATTTTGCATATTTTTTGCATATTCTGCATATTTTTTTTTTGCATATTTTGCATATTTCTTGCATTTTTTGCATATTTTGCATATTTTTTGCATATTTTGGATATTTTTGGCATATATTTGCATATTTTTTGCATATTTTTGATATGACCCCATATATCGAAAAATTTACCCTTAAAACGCCTAGATCCAAAATTTGAGTCCAATCGGATAAGAAATAAAAAACATGCAAAAATCCGATGTCTAGAAATAAGTGTGCCGTATAGAAATCAGTTCAAATTGATATATATCCTATATTTTACAAATTCACAGTGGTGTAGGGCAGGTATCGGCACTAACACAAACGCATTGTTTGCGGTCTCACGCATACGACTCTCTCCCGCTCTCTCCACAAACAGCGTGTGGGTTAATGCATTGCTAAAATTAAAAATCATTGAAACAAGCGACAGCAGAACCGTCTTCTTTGACTTCTGAACGAAGACTGAATGGTGGTTGTTCTGCTGTTATTCTCATCAATTAATTTACGTGGAAGCTGTGTTGGCATCAATGTAGAAAAATAGGTAAAAATGGGTTGAAGCCAACAAGTTTTTTTATGCTCCATTCCAATTTCTGGCTTAACCTTACATTTTATAGACATATGCCCAAAGAAAGACTCAAAGAATACTTCATGGGCAATATGATACTAGTGTATCATTTTTCGATATATCTACTACATCCACCTAAAATTGATGCTGACATTTTGAAGCCCCTTTTTGCCGGATGCTGGTGTAGGGTATCATATAGTCGGCCCCGCCCGACTTTGACTCTTTCTTTACTGGTTTTCTTTTTAAAAGTGCGACTTTTTATAGGTTATTTCATTCAGTTTTTCTTTTATTAAAGTCCGCTATGTATTTCATTGGATTTTTTTATGTACCTATGTGTCTGTTGTTGCTTTTGCTTTTTTATGCCTTTCAATAAACCACCACCATTTATAAATGTGTGTACACGTTTGAGATAGCCAGTGAGCGCATACTGAGAGCAAGTGAGCATACATTTCAATGTGTTTTATATTGAATTTTACGCTCCCTCGCTCTCAGAAAGCGCCCACTGGTGCATGTGTTGGTTTTTTTGTGGCTTTTGGGTTTGTATTTGATTGCACCCAAACATATATTTGTTTGCAGAACCCAAACATATGTTATGTTTGGGACTGATTGCAAACAGATATATGTTTGCTGCAAAATATGTTTGGGACATATGTATGTTAGAGAGGCGTTTTTTTTTCCTTCGTGTATTTAGCCCTCTTTGAGCTACAACTCTTTCTCCCCAAACATTTGTCAAAACAGTATCTCCCGATTTTCCGCATTTTGAAAGTTTTAGCTACATTTTCTAACCGAAATGGCTGAAATTTTTCATTTAGTCTTATTTGGGCAGAAATTTGTGAGTATAGGTCCATGTTTTGATAGAATGGTACCCATAGAACCGTACCACCCTATTTTCTCTATA
This sequence comes from Musca autumnalis, assembly GCF_047663935.1. Classification (NCBI taxonomy): domain Eukaryota; kingdom Metazoa; phylum Arthropoda; class Insecta; order Diptera; family Muscidae; genus Musca; species Musca autumnalis. The sequence continues at coordinate 76,806,534 of NW_027412088.1, forward strand.
TTGAAGTTATAGCCACATTATCTCAGTGAAATGGCTAAAATTTGGTACTTAGTCTTCTTAACCTAGTACGGTGCTATCTTAGAAGCCAAGCTAACCAATCAACCTGCAGTCTGCACACTTGTGATGGATATAACATAACGTTGGTCACAAAGATCGCACAAGAAATGTTGATGGTGGACTGGTATTCCTCTTGCAACAATCTGTATAAAACAGACCTATGTACACATATCACTTGAGATCGATAAGATCTGACTTCACAGCAGCAGACTGCTGAAATCGCCTTGGAACGAAATGATACAAAAGAACCAGGTGATCCAAGAGTTATAGAATTTATGCTCCAGATCAATATGTTGGTAGACAAGTATAATATAACAACTGAATAACTGTAACTTAAGCACGGTACTGGGAAGCTTTGATCAACGGTTCAACTGTTTTCCAATACTGGTAGGAGGAACGACAGGACATCTGCCATATTTGGTGCCGATGTTGTGACAGATCCGCTGTGTAGTTGTCGATTCAACATGAAGTTTGTGGAGCACATGGAAAGTGCTAAGGTGAAGAGAAGAGTTTCGCGTTGCATTAGAATTCTTTCAGCAGAAAATGAATCAACACAGTTTGCCAGTGCTTACACCTGGGAATTTTTTGCGGATTCTGAAACTACAATGTTCATGGATGAGAAAAATCAAAAAACCAAAAAAAATCACCGGAGCGCTTTTTAAATAAATCGCGATTCAAGTTGACATTTTTAAGGGGTTTTTAGGTTTTCACGATTTTGCTTGGAAACCACAAGTCATACCGAAATGGAACTAAAAAAATGTTGTAGCTATGAAAATTCTCTACAAAATTGATCGTATGATATCTTCGTAGTTTTTCCCGTTATTGAGATATAGAAGTTCAAATTAGGACAATGGATTGGCTGTATCGCCTCCTTATAAAACAATGTCATGACTGCAATTTCCCAACTTAAGCACGGTACTGGGAAGCTTTGATCAACGAGTTTTCCAATCCTGATAGGAGGAACGACAGGACATCTGCCATATATGGTGACGATGTTGTGACAGATCCGCAGAGGTGTAGTTGTCGATTCAACATGAAGTTTGTGGAGCACATGGAAAGTGATAAGATGAAGAGAAGAGTTTCGCGTTGCATTAGAATTCATTCAGCAGAAAATTGAACAGCAGAACTCAACACAGTTTGCCAGTGATGAAGTCCCAGAAGTCAGTCGGAAAGCAGAATTACACAAAGCAATTGGACCAGACCGGGTCACCATGGTCATGATGAAGCTGGTGCTCTTGAATCAAATTTAAATGAAAGGTGCTTACACCTGGGAATTTTTTGCGGATTCTGAAACTACAATGTTCATGGATGAGAAAAATCAAAAAATCAAAAAAAATCACTGGAGCGCTTTTTAAATAAATCGCGATTCAAGTTGACATTTTTAAGGGGTTTTTAGGTTTTCACGATTTTGCTTGGAAACTACAAGTCATACCGAAATGGAACTAAAAAAATGTTGTAGCTATGAAAATTCTCTACAAAATTGATCGTATGATATCTTCGTAGTTTTTCCCGTTATTGAGATATAGAAGTTCAAATTAGGACAATGGATTGGCTGTATCGCCTCCTTATAAAACAATGTCATGACTGCAATTTCCCAACTTAAATTTATATATCTCAAAAATGGTACAGTACAGCCTAGGAAAAAATTACGAAAGCCAATCTTGTAGAGAATTTTCACAGCTACAATATATTGTTTAGTCCCATTTCGAAAGGATTTGCAGTTTTCAAGCTAAATCCTGAATACCTAAGAAAAAATGTGAAAGTTTCATCTGAACCTCTATATCTCAAAAATGGTAAAACCTAGGAAAGTATCAATCAGCCAATCTTGTACAGAATTTTCACTGCTACAACATTTTCTTTAGTCCCATTTCGATAAGACAGAATCCGCAAAAACTTCCCAGGTGTAAGCACTAGGGTTATGAATTTTTTACAAACTCATATCCCTGTATCATACCGTGATGAGTTTTGCCATAAGATTACATAAAATCATAATTATAAGGTGATTCGGTGAAAAAAACCTTACGCACAAAATGATTTTAAAATTTGAATTTATCAAAAATTTTGGTCAATTTTTTGAAGTCACTTTAAGCAGATATAAAATTGAAAATAAACTTTAGAGCTACATGAGATAATTAAACTGACATAACATTTATTTTTCACTAATTTGCTTCAATTTTGAGAATCGTAAAAATGTCGTAAACGCTTTTATTTAAAAATACCATTTTTTTAACAAAAAACAAAAAAATTAAAATTTTTTCAAAGTGGTTTGTGTATGACCTTTTTCAATATTTAAATGAAATGAAAATTATTATAGTTATTAGTAGGCTTATATTTATTCATTCGTGCAACAAAAAATAAGTTTTGAAAAAAAAATCATTTCATACATTTTTTCAAAAAATTATTTTTTTTTTAAATCGATTTGTGCGTGAACTTTTTTTATATTTCAATGGAATAAACTATAGCGTAGTAATTATTAGGCAAAAGTTCATTCATCCCTGCTACAGGAAATCATTTTTGAGAAAAAAATTCAAAAAGTCATAACCCTAGTAAGCACCTTTCATTTAAATTAGGTTCAAGAGAACCGTGAACTAGGTAAAACCTGGAGGAGAGTATTTAACCAAGGTTCTCGATTTGTCGTTAGCCAGTCACATAGTTCCAAAGCTTGGAAAATGTAAAGGGCTGTAAGGGAGAAATATACAGGCCAATCTCTCTTCTCTTGCCAGTAGCAACGACACTCATGGCCTTACTCCTATGGGGCCTTAGAGGAAGTTGCCAGATTACCGATAACCAGTATGATTTCCGGAAGAAGCCTAACACAACAAATGTCCTTCACGTCATAACCACACATTGACTTAGCCAAAACAAGCAGTGTAACAGAAGGTAAAATAAAGACGCAAAATTATGAACAAAAAGTTCAATAAAAAGTGAACAACACTGTTGCTATCACGACTTTTTTTCGTCGCTAACTTACCGAAAAATATCGTTAATTACCGAATTTATATGCATTTTAATTTTACCGATTTTTGTCGGTAACTCGAAAAATGTGTTAGAGAATCTACTAATGTCAATGATACTCAGTGGAAGAAACTCCAAACCTGCGAGTTCGCTAGCGCAACACTTTACAGGGGTGTTAAAGTAATTTAATGTGAAAATAAACTTTCTTGTCAACACAGTGAATAGCCTTGGCTGTCTTTGGGCTGTGTCCGCAGATAGAAAGTCTTGTCAGTATGGATACCATCGCCTTTATTGGGGTCAGCACGCATAACAGCGTTTCTTAGAAAACACAATCAAAATCTTCAATTTGATACTTGAAGACTCATTAGTTCAAGATCGGAATAGTAGGGCCTGCTTATAGATGATAAGGGGCAAGATTATCTGCGGATATCGATGTACCGTGACTAACTATCAAATCACTCAGCTTCTACCCTATCCAGTTTGCGAGAGTATTGCATTGTATATGACAAATAAAATGACACGTCGCGGATCAGAGTCACATCATGTTACAATCGATAACTGCCTCAAGTCAACTTTGTGTCATTTAATGTAGCTGATGGAAGGAACAACAACAGAGACACTTGAGCATTTATTATGTCGCTTTATAATGTAATGAACGCACGATCCAATCTCTCACAAGCGATCCAATCTCTCTGCGAAGCCTAGCCGAAAAGTCTATTTTTCCAAAGGTCTGAAATGGTTGCAGGTCATTCACTCTAGGGATACGTATTACCAAGCAAAAATCGATATTTCGATCTTTTGATTCTTACTTAGAACTCAAAACTCAATTTTTCGATTCTTACGTAGGAATCAGAAATCGATCTTTCGATCCTTTGATTCTTACTTAGAACTCACTTGGATAAAAGAATCGTTCGATCGAGATGACTCCTTAGTTGAAAATGTGAACGTTTTAGTGTACAATGCTTCGCGTTTAACACTGCTGTACCATTAGATTAACTTTGTTCATCAGTACAACAAATAATATAATATTGTCTTGCTCTTACCAATGTAATCGGTATATTTCATTTTCGTGGTACATCAAAAAGTCAAAACAGAATTGATCTTTCGACTCCCTCTGCAAGAATCGAAGAATCATAAAAGAAAATCGATCGATTCTCTATGAAGTCAAAACTCAATTCCGATTTCTAGATTCTTCAAATCAAAGAATCGAGGGATCCATTACTCGAAAATCGACTTGCGTATCCCTAATTCACTCCGAATATTTCCATCGTCAGTCCATTGCTTCTTCCAGTAACATCCTGGCAAACAAAGGTCACACTCCCTGCAGACCACATTCCAATGCTGGTCACTGTAGGGAAACCCAGCTACTTCGTTGAGACGGAATTATATCAAAGCCAACTGGCATGGCTTCACAAAATTTATTGAGGACACCCTGAATCCATTGCCTCTTCCTTCATGCGTCAGGAAGGCAGAGATTCAGGGGAAAAAATGCTCAAAGCGGCTAAGCGTTTCATCCCAGCGGGCAGAATGTCTCTAATGAGACCATTTTTTGCATCCAAGGCTTTCAGATTGGCACAACAAAGCGATCAACCTCGTGTCGAAAACACAGCTGATGCACGAATTGATCACTTGAGTACCGCGTTTGATGTGCTAGTTCTAGAGCACAGGCGCTCTAAATGGTTGGAACACGCTCACCACTGCAACATCAATTCGAAGTAGCTTTGGTCAAAAATGAAGAGTTTATCTGGTTCCAATATAAATAAGAATGTCCCTGGTATTATGTTCAACAACATCCAGTATTCTGATGCCGAAAAGTGTGCTACACAGTACTGTAATTAATTCATTGGATCAAGCAATGGTCAAGCAATCCGATATCCAAAGATGCAAGAATCACAAAGGAGATCTGTAACAGTATCCCTCTCTTCAAGTGAAGTTAAGACAGTTATCCCCAAATACAGAGCTTCCAATGCCCTTGGCCGAGATGGCAACAGGCTTAGGTTACCAGACCGGAGTTTCAGTGGGCGGCAACTTCCCCGGCAAACACTTTCCTTTCTGGCACAACTTTGGTCCAGGTATAGCTATGATCTCGATTCCTATAGAAAACGTTTGTAATTTTTGTAATTATATTCTTCAGGAAAAAACCCTTAAATTCAGTCGAACTGATACAACAACAACAAAACGATCACATAAACACTTGGGTGCTGACAAAGAATGTGTCTTGACCTAATATAAAGTAATAAGCAGGTCTGTGGTAAGATATGCGGCGCAAGCTTGTCGTGACAATCCCTGCCACGATCTAGTGGACGTATTGGGACCGAATTGATGATACGATACCCAAAACATAGCCTACATGTGTATTGGAAACGCACGAAAAGCTGCCCTCCCGAAGGAGAAGATGGACGCGGAAACCGGAACGGAGCCAAGTAGCCAAGAAGTAAAACAGGGACGATCTGTGCTATGCAGTAATCTATACCAGCAAAGAATCTGGAAGGCTACACAAAGACCATCTGTCGGAGATTGAGAAACTGATCAACGACAAACTACTGGAACAAATCCTGCAAGGGCGTGTCTTAATCAAAATCGACTGATGTGAGCCCAGGGGGGACCTCCTATTGTACCACTGGGAACCACACACAAACTCTGCAGCTCTCGGGGAGGTAATTAGTAGCATAGCATTAGAGGTAATTAGTAGCATAGCAACTCCATGGGAAGGTGGCAGGCTAAAGCTGGTGAGGAAAAACGAAATTCCTCATGTGACCAAAGCGTCGGTGCATGTCAAGGGGTACGGCTGCAAGCTCGAGACGGAGCGCATGCTCGTGGTCTTTGGTGTCCAAAATGAGATCTTAGAGATGGGAGGTCTTCACAGGGAGGAAAAAGAAGATGGCTCTCGCCATGTGGTGGGGATCGACGATCTCTCACTTTCCGGGCTCGCCAAGACTAAATTCAAGACGTATTCCGTCTCGAACTCAGTCTACTTCAAGATTGGAAAGGCAAGAGTTGGTGGGGAGGAGAATACCAAAACAAACAACCTTACTTAGGCATTCCTCATCTGTAGTCACTCTTTTACTCGTTTTCCGAACTCATCCCAATAAATTCATTCGAAGAAAGTGGTCCCCTTCAAGAATGAAAATCCGCCTACGAAAAACCCTGGATGACAGGTTAAATTCGAAACAAGGGCATGGAGGTCCGTGGACTTTTTAAAAGGGCAAAACGTAAAAAAGCAGCTGTGTTCTGGGACAACTACCAGGCAAAACTAAAGGAATACAACAAAATTACAAGAAACGTCAAATAAAACTCCTGGAAGCTATTTTGCGAACAGGTAGATAGCTTAAACGACGTATCGATAATTATGAAGTTTCTATCCAAAACCTATACACAGACAGAGCAAATGGTCGACGAAAATGAAAAAAAGGATGGAAACAACAGAAGAAACTCTAGGCCTTCTGATGCAAACGCCCTTTACTCATCACAAGATGAACAATCGACAGCTCAATGGTCAAACAAGCCATCACGAGCTTTTGGCCGTACAAAGCAGCTGGACCACACCACTACTGGAATTCTGTAACTCATTTCTCGAGCTATCGACAAAATTCGGCTAACTACCAACAAAGTTGTCGCTAAGTCCCACCGATAACAATAGAGTTGTCAACTTTTATTGATTCTTTTTATTCATAATTTTGCATTTTATTTTTACCGATATTTGTTGGTAACTCAAAAACTGAGTTGCAGAATTCCACTACAGAAGTGGACCTTATTACGTCCAAACTGGTCGGAATCTTCAACACTTGCTTAAAATTTGCTTATACCTGGCAAGAGGCAAGGGTAGTTTTTATCTCTAAGCCAAGCAAGCTACGCAATACCAAAATCTTATCGCCCGATAAGTTTAAGAGTAAAATCCCCTACGATATGCTTAAACACAAACAACAAGGCAGATCAATGACACGTCATGGACACGGCAGCTTTCGTACCGGACTGACGCGGAACTACACAACATCGTTCCGGCCAGCGGATGCCACCTCAGTGTACATATTTTTGTATTTATTTCGTTTTTCTGTGTTGGGAGCAGCATATCTCGGAATGCCTGCACCGAATTCTTTTGGTCCGTGCCGGGACGGAGGAAAACCCAGGAACAATATATTTGTGCTCGGTTTGTCACATCCGCATCTTCACCCACATCCAGCCTTCGGTGAGATGCAATCGATTTCAGGAGTGGGTGCATCTAAGGGGTTGCTCTGGACTTGTCCACGTGAGGGACTACGACAGGGACTATGTGGCTGCATGCTGTGTGGATGAGTCCCCAGTGAGTTGTCATCGGATTACGAAACTCCCTCGTCGTCGTATTATGAGACTCTCCCGCAGTCCCCTCGACAACAAACGCACATGCAGCCTTTTACACCAGCCGTTGTTGTCCCAATCCCGGAAAATGCATCCTTTTTGCAATTTAATTGCAATGGACTCCGAGGTAAGGTCGAGGAAATTGTAGACTTCATGAGTCGGAGGAATATCAAGGGCAGCGACCTTGTGCAAGAAACCAAGCTCAACAACAACTGTAGCTTACAACGTTGTGATTATTACAACGTGCTAAGATAGGATCGCACCAGAAGTGGAGGTGGGGGATTAGGTTTCCTGTTGAACCAGGAACAGACATATCACGCTTGAGCCTGTCTCTAATGACCCGTAAATGGAATGTATGGGGGTAGCAGTCTGGTGTGGAACTGCCGAGATAGAGTTGCTGAACGTATACATCCCGCCGAGAAATAGCTGTATCTCAGACTAAGTGCCTAATATTTGGAAGGTCATAATCGTCTGGTCCTGGGGGACTTAAATGCACATCATGAGATGTGGCATTCGGCCCTCGGAAACGACCAGAGAGGTACAGCGCTGGCTGAGCAGATTGACAGCTCCACGTTGAGGACGCTCCTACCAAAATTAGAGGAGAGTGCCACAGCTCGCCAGACATAACCATCGTGTCACCTGGTCTGACAAATGACGTTACCATTTCCCTTAGATCAGACCATCTCCCCATAATTGTCTCCATTAGCAGACCACCCGATTTCATTACCTCCGAACGCCGCACATTCGTCAATCATAAGAAAGCTGGTAGACCGGGTTTCAGAGAGTTCACCAATCACCGCTTCAAGAACTGCCCAATCCTTCTGATGTTCGGGTAGCGGAAAGGACGTTCCGAGACATCATCACTGCTGCAGCCGCTCCCTGCTGGTCGAATACCCGAAGTAAGACCAAACTTCCCTGCAGAGGCGGCGGGATTAGCAAATGAGCGTGATGAGCTTCGTCGAACCAACCCCAATGACCCCAGAGTCATGGCAGGGCTGGCACTGGAAATTAACAGGCTGGTCGGCGAGCATAAGCGGAACAAGTGGTTAAATCATCTGCAGAATTGCAACATTGGAGCCGGTTTAGGTGAATTGTGGTCAACGGTTAAGTCACTCTCGAACCCTGGAAGAAGGGAGGATTGGACACAGTCACGTTTGGCGACGTTACGTTGACTGACCCGAAGACGTGGGCAAGTTATTTCAATCGACAGTTTGTTGAGCACCCTGAGAGGGACAGGGCGAAGAGAAGAGCATTACGTCGCATCAGATCTCTTCCTGCCGAGGAGATGATGATGTTGCCAATGCCATCAGGAACGCTAAATCATCCAAAGCGTTGGGCCCTAATGGAATCTCCATTTTAATGCTGAAGCAGGAACGGAAGCCCAGCGAGGAAGCCAGCAAAAGTGAATCGTACAGGCCGATTTCGCTTTTGTCGCCCGTAGCAAAGACCCTTGAGGCCTTAGCAAAGACCCTTGAGGACCCTTGAGGCCTCCACAGTATCAGAAATTGCTATCAAGTAGCCGATCATCAGCATGGATTCCGTAAGCAGCACAGCACGACAACTGCGCTGCACGCCATTACCACATATATTTGTCAAGGACTCAACCAGAGACGGCCGTGCGATAGAATAGTGATGGTGGCGCTTGACTTATCAAAAGCCTTTGATACAGTCAGGCATTCCACGCTGTTTGAAACGTTGGATAGTCCATTATATGTGTGGACGCCAGTCGTACGTGGAATTCAGGAACAAGAAGTCCAAACCCCGTAGAGTGAAACAGGGAGTTCCCCAAGGTGGCGTGATATCTCCGGAACTGTTTAACCTCTACCTCTCCTGTATTCCGCCCCCTCTAGACGACATCGAGATCGTAAAGTATGCAGATGATTGCATGATCCTGGCGTCAGGTACCTATCCTGATGATATCTGTGAGAGACCGAACAACTATTTAACCGATCTTACCACCTTTTTCCATTCGAGGAATATGCTGATCTCCGCCACAAAATCAACAGCCACTCTGTTCACCACATGGACAGCGCAGTTTGGAAGAGAATTTAATGTCGTGGTCGACGGTAGAAGAATTCCGACCGCAAACTGCCCCGAAATTTTATGGGTAACATTCGACACTACTTTCAAGATGTGCGCACACGCCACAGCTATCTGCGACAAACTGAAAAGTAGGAACATAGTCCTCAAGTCCCTAGCCGGCAGCACTTGGGGTGCAGATAAAGAAACCTTGTTGACCACATACAACGCGATAGGTGGGTCTGTGGTAAGCTATGCTGCGCCAGTTTGGTCCCCGGGATTATATGATACGAATTCAAGATTCAAACCTGCCAGACTGCCGCCCTGAGAACAGCAACAGGATGTATCCTCAAGTCTTTAGTGGGCATGAGGAGGCAAAGATTCTTCCATTAAAGTAACACAATGAGATGCTTTCGTTGCAGTACTTGCTTGGGTGTTACCGTGAGAGCCATTCCAATCACCATCTGTTGGCTAGGCCCGACACATTCAGGCATATCAGGAAGGATATTCATCTAGAGAGGGAGGTCCAACAATATAGGAGATAACCCATAGATCAACAGGCATATCAAGCAGGTTTAAATAGTATTCACACGGATACAGTTGCTAAGGCCATAAGCAAACATAGTGTGAATAAAGTTCTCGAAATACATCCCCATCTATCACAGCTGAGGAGAGTCAGCTCCCACGACAAACTATAGTAGTTTTGGCCCAACTGCGCTCGGGACACTGCAGTCGCCTAAATTCTTATTGGGCGGAAAACGATCGCGCCGTGCAAGACAACTGCCCAGTATTCGGCATGGGCCCGCACGACACAAAACACCTTTTCAACTGCCTAGCCAAACCTACTCATCTAACTCCAGTGGATCTGTGGTTACATCCCATCGAAGCAGCCACTTTCCTTGAACTGGAGATAGACCCAGAGCCAGATTGAACAGAGGAACGAACATACAAACATAACAATAAACACTGTTACAACAAAAACCCAAGTTTTTAAAGTTCCGATGGGTGAACGAAAGGCTCATTGTAGGTCACTACCTTTAACGAATGTTAAAGGCAGCTCGTCAGGTGAAAGAGGGACTTATTTTGATAAGTCTTAAGCTTTTCAATGTTAAAGCCGGTCTGGGCCGTTGCTTGGTATCCTCCCTCCCCTACGACGAAATTATGACAAAATTGCGAATATTAAATTTTGTAACCCATCAATATTTTAAAAATGGAAGCAAACTTATTGGATCATTTCATAAAATGAAGTATTTTTTGCTCTATTTGTCGTAATGTTAAACACGTTCAAAATACTCGTTTTTTAGGCACTTCCTCTATAGAATGAGGCAATGAATGAATGGATTGAGTCAAACCGATACGACAGGCAGCAGCACCAAGGCAGTTGATAAATTTCTCATCTAAACGACGTGTTTCACATTAGCAGCAGCGGCGGCAGCAATAGCCGTGCTTTTGTTTTCTTTATACATTTTTTTTTCGTTATTATTATTAATTTGTTCGAATGTATAATTACCCATTCCATTTTATTTCAGCAGTTTTTGATATGAAATATGGCCACACAGCGGCGCGGAGTAGTGTGGCAGCAGTTCCCTGAGCCATACACACACAAAATAAGGCAAACAAGATGATGAATTTTATATTCTTTTTTTTGCAATTCGAAACAGTTCGAAAAATGTATTTTTATGGGTGATTACTGTTTTTCGCATTTTTTTCCTTTCTTTTGGTTTGGGTTTTTGGCAAGTAGTGGATGGCTGGCTAGCTGGCTCTTAGTGATGGTGGTGGTTAAGGTGGTGGCATAAAAATATATATATTGTCTGTCCATTCATAAGCTCTGGTTTTGTTGTTGCTACTATTTTGAAACTGTCAATTCGTCATTTATTTTTTCGAGACATGAAGGGGGGGATATTTTTTTTCGTTGTTGATTTATTTGCACAAATCTATACTAGTTTTGATATTTTCTTTTGTTTAGTTTCTTTTTTCATTTGCGCAATAGATTATACGGCCAGAGATGGGAGTTGAGCATTGAAGCAATAACGACAAGTAATTTGGAACTACTAGCATTCATGCATATCATTTGTTTACTGATGGACTATTTTTTCTTTTGATTTTCTTTTTATTCAAAACTCCAAATATTATTGACTATTGTCTTGTATAAATTATGTACGTGTTGGCCTTTTTTATTCCAGTTTTATTTACTTCCAACACTCATTGATTACATTTGGGAAAACTTCATCATAGACACACACACTTACTTATTCACATGGTCTTTCGACCACCACCACCACCACCATCGAGCAACCAATCAACCCTTTTATGGTATTAAGTGAAGGGGACGAAACGAAATCCATACTTGTCCATATCAAAGGATTTATTATCGTCATTTCGGTCGGCGGCTTCATTGTTATGTCTTCAGGGTTTACTGTACCTGATGATATTATCTACAGGGAATGAATGTCTGTATGTCTTCCACCACTACAATAGAAGTGATGTAAATGCAGCAACTACATGTCCATAATGACTTTTTATGATATGATTTTTCAGCAATGAAAAATTAATGTAATTAATTATAACATTTTACCTCTTCGTATGGAGAAGTATGTTTACCTGAAAATAAAAGGGAAGAAATTGTTAAAGAAATTATTGGGCAACATGTTTTTAATATTCATAACTAAAATGCATGGAAATTCAGGAAAGCAATGTTACGTTCAGTAATGCACAAAACGCCAAGTAGACTAGTGGAAGTGGGAACCATCGATCAGAATAGATTTTGTTTACTTTGGACCCACCATTAGCAGTGCAAAAAACATCAGTTGGCACAATAACAGGGGTTTTGTATCTAAATGCCCTAGATGACAAATCTCTAATTTCGTGGGTAGGTATCATAAACACTGGGCCTATTTGTTCCCCTGACAGATACCATAAAAAAGCTCTAGACAAAAAAAAAAAACAAAATTCATTATACCCTCAGCCTTTAGGCTAAAGATGGTATTTACACTTTGATACGACCAAAAATGTGCCTCATCGAAATAATGGTTTTAGACCCCAAGTATGTTTGTACGATATCCGCTTCAGACAATTTTGAGTAGATCTAGCAATGCCCGTCCGTCTGTCTGTCTGGCTGGTGCGCACGATAACTTTCGAACGGATCAATCGATTCGGTTCAAATTTTGGGTATCGAAATATTTTGTCCAGATTTGATTTAAGTTCGAAGATGGGTTATATCGGTCCACTCCTTCCGGTACCTCCCCCACAAATGTTCAAAAATCGTCGCAAAACTTGTGTGCACGATAACTCTTGAAGGGAATAACCGATTTGGTCCATACTTTGCACATCGTGTAATTCTACCAAACTTAGATGAGGTTCCAATATGGACTCAATTGGTTCACTCCTTCGGGTACCTCCCACACAAAATTTCGGAAAAGTTCAATTTAGGACCTGGTCTCGAATCGCTTTGATTTTTGTTTACGCAAGTTGTATTCACTGTCCTCTATACGACGCTGTAAGTTTCATTAAGGGCAAGTCCATACTTCCGGAGAAAATAGCCTGAAAGTTACAAAAAACCCTATGACACCGTGTGTAGTGGTTGGAGCGCAAGATAACTTTCGAACGGAATTGCCGATTCGGTCCAAAATTTGGCTTTCGTAACATTTTGTCCAAACTTAGTTCAAGTTCAAAGATGGATTATATCGGTCCACTCCTTCCGGTACCTCCCCCCCAAAAGTTCTAAAATGTTGGGAAAATTTGTGCGAAGGAAGTAACCGATTTGGTCCATACTTTGCACGTTATGAAATTTCTACCAGACATAGATGAGGTTCCAATATGGACTCAATCGGTAAACTCCTTCGAGTACCTCCCACACAAAATTTAGGAAAAGTTCAGTTTAGGACCTGCTCTCGAATAGCTTTGGTTTTTGTTGTAACATCTTGAATTCACTGTCCCCTATACGAAGGTACAAGTTTCCTCAGGGGCAAGTCCATACTTCCTGCGAAAATAGCCTGAAAGTTGAAAAACAAACCCTATGACACCATGTTTATGGCTGGAAGCGCAAGATAATTCTCGAACGGATATGCCGATTCCGGCCAAAATTTGGCCTTCGTAATATTGTTTCCAAACTTAGTTTAAGTCCGTAGATAAGCCATATCGGTCCATTACTTCAGGTACCTACCCCACAAATGTTCAAAAATGTGCGGAAAAATTGTGCACACGATAACTCTTGATGGGAGTGGCCGATTTGGTCCATACTTTAAACATTCTCATAATATCTACCAGATACAAATAAGGTTCGAATATGGACTATATTTGTCCACTCCATCCGGTACCTCCCACACAAAATTCTGGATAAGTTCACTTTAAGATCTGCTATTGAATCACTTTGATTTTTTGTTGAAGCAACTTATATTCGCTGCCTCAATTACGATGGTAAAATTTGTTTCAGGGGCGAGTCCATACCTCTTGAGAAAACAGCCCGAATGGTGTAAAAACCCCCTATGGCACCCCCATGGTCTACGTCGGTCCATTCCTTTAAGTACCTTTTCCGCAAAATTTTTGAACTTTAATCTTAATCAACATTTTTGTCGGTTCATACGACCAACATTTTGAAACCCCCTAAATACATAAGTTTTTTGTGAAAAAAGTGTTTCAATTTGCACAGGCTGAGGGTATATCTCAGTCGGCAAAGCCGACTGATACTTTTTTACTTGTTTTATATTGCAAAAATACCACTTGGCAGAGATTTTTGAAACATTCGGGTCATTACATCGCCCGACAGCCAAAATTAAACATGCCCCGGACTATATATGTCTGAAACTAAAGGAAAAATTGAGTAAAATGGCACTTAAGGTTTTTCGTTTTCTCATCCTGTTGACCTTTAAAAGGACATTCAAATTTAAAAGGACAACATGTTTCAAAAAAAAATGTTTAAATATATTTTTCTGCGTGTGGTCAACGCACGATGCTGTTGTTGGAGAGGAGAATAGAGGAGAATATTGGCTTTACATAATAATTTTCATTTATTGCATTCAAGGATAACAAGGACACCAAAAATGTCCTTAAAAATATATATACTAAAAATTCGTTTGAAAAAAAATTATAAATTCAAAAAAAATTATGTTAATGTCCTTTATGTACTGCAACACTTCCCGAAATTTCAATATCCTAGCTTTGTACGTCATTTTTAATGAATTCTTCAAAGAAAACAAAACATTTTACTCTATGCCATAGTGCGACACGAACAACATTAAAAAAAACCAGTAGGAAAAGACCAAAGTCGGGCGGGGCCGACTATGTAATACCCTACACCAGAAGTTTTTTAATAACCCAAAACAAACATTAAAGTAAATTTTTTGAACTCATTAAACTCCAAATGGCAAATTGGAGCCATATTTGGGGAAAATCGTTAAAATACCTAAAATCGGGAGGTACCGTTGTATGGGGGCTACAAAAAAACATGAACCTATCTTAACAATTTTAAGTGGCGAAATTTCGTGGCCACTGGGACCCACATATGTAAAATTTCAGGTAGTTCAAGCAAAAAATGTGGCTAAGATCCCTAAAATACCTTAAATCGGGAGGTATCGTTATATGGGGACTATACCGAACCGTGGACCTATCTTGACAATTTTTAGTGGAGCAATTTCGCGGCCATTGAGAATCTCAAATGTAAAATTTCAGCTAGTTTGGGCAAAAAATGTGGCTCAGATCCATAAAATACCTTAAATCGGGAGGTATCGTTATATGGGGACTATACCGAACCGTGGACCTATCTTGACAATTTTTAGTGGAGCAATTTCGCGGCCATTGGGAACCTCAAATGTAAAATTTCAGCTGGTTTAGGCAACAAATGCGGCTAAGATCCTTAAAATACCTTAAATCGGGAGGTACCGTTATATGGGGGCTATACCAAAACTTGGACCGATATAGCCCATCTTCGAACTTGATCTTCCGACGGCTAAAAAAATGGTATTCCCCAATTTTCAGCGAAATCGGTCAATACATGCGACCTGTATGTTGCGAACGGACGGACGGACATGCATAAATCGACTCAGAAAGTGATTCTATGTATATCCCTAGAAGGAACTATGGGTCTATCTCGCTTCCTTTTGTATGTTACATACAAATGCACTAACACATAATACCCCTTACCACATAGTGGTGTAGGGTATAATGAACAAACCATATTCTGAAACCGCAACATGATAGAAGAACAAAAATAAGAAGACCCGTGTCCCACTGTTTTTCACGTTTCGTTTCGCAGTTATGGGTCCCGAAAGGTTTGAGGCCTTGTTGTCAAAAAGGATCATTTTGTCAGGCTCATATCAACACCTCCAAATAATAGTATGCTAAGTCTAAAAAGTAAGTTTTGCAGGAGACGCTCTCAAAGTTTGGAAATTTTTTTGAACTTCAGTACTATGCTAAGTCAATATTTGTTTATAACTTCTGTTCGGATTGTCCGATCATTACCAACATTAGACAGAATTTAAGTTAAAGATCTTTCGACACCTCCAAATAATAGTTTGATAATTCTGAAATGCGAGTTTTGCAGGACAAGCTCTAAAAGTTTGGAAATTTCTTTGACCTTCAGTACTATGCTAAGTAAATATTTGTTTATAACTTCTGTTCGGATTGTCCGATCATTACCAAAATTTGACAGAATTTAAGTTAAAGGACGTTAAATATAAAAATGTAAAGAACTTGAAAACATGGTAAGTCGACTTAGCATACTATTGTTTGGAGGCGTCGATATATCCTAACCCCTAAGAATTTTAATTTGCTCTCGGAGGCAAAGTTGTTGCTCTTGTCTTAAAGAACTAATTCTGAACACACAGAATCCATCAAACCTCATTTTCAAGGTCAAAATCGTCAAAGTCAAATTTCCTTTATAATTTTTATACCCTCAGCATTTATGCTAACGAGGGTATATTCACTTTCATACGGGCAAAATGTGCCTCATCAAAATAATGGTTTTAGACCCCAAGTATGTTTGGAGGAAATCCGTTGCAAACAATTTGGAGCTGGAGCGCACGATAACTCTCGAACGGATCAACCGATTGTCAATAATGGGTTATATAGGTCCACTCCTTCCGATAACTCCACCAAAAAAGTTCGAAAATGTTCGGAAAATTTGTGCGCACAATGACTCTTGAAGGGAGTAACCGATTTTTTTCATACTACCGGACTTAGATGGGGTTCCAATATGGAAAAAATCGTTCCACTCCTTCGGTACCTCCCACACAAAAATTTCGGAAAAGATTAGTTTAGAACCTGCCCTCGAATCGATTTTTGTTGTAACAGCTTGTATTCACTGCCCCCATTCGACGGCATAAGTTTCATCAGGGGCAAGTCCGTACTCCCTGAGAAAATAGCCTAAAAGTTGCAAAAAAACCCCTATGACATCGTGTGTAGTGGTTGGAGCGCAAAATAACTCTCGAAAGGATTAGCCGATTCGGTCCAAAATTTAGCCTTCGTAATATTTTATCCAAACTTAGTTTAAGATACCTCCCCCACAAAATTCAAAATTTTTCGGAAAAATTGTACGCACGGAAACTATTGAAGGGAGTGACCGATTTGGTCCATACTTTACACATCCTAATATATCTACCATATATAGTTCAGGTTCGAATACGGACTATATTTGTCCACTCCTTCAGGTACCTACCTGCTCTCGAATCACTTTGATTTTTGTTATGGCATCTTGCATTTGCTGCCTCATTTACGAGGTAAAAGTTTTTCAAGGGCAAGTACATACTTCCTTAGAAAACAGCCCGAAAGATGTAAAAACCCCCTATGGCACCATAGGGGGCTGGAGAGCACGATAACTCTCGATAACAGTTCGAAGATGGTCAATACCGGTCCACAACTTCCCCCCAATATTTAAAAAATGTCAAATTTCTTCCAAACTTTGAATCTCCTAATAATTTGTCCAAATTTAGTTTAACTTCTAAATTTGTGTGTAAGTTCATTTTTAAAGTCTGTTCGAAGATACTTTGGAAATGTATACCGATGCTGTTCGTTGTGGTCCTGTTTACAGCCATATTATGTTTTCTGTGGACAAGTCCATGCTTCCCGGCATACTGGTCCAAAAATTATACGATGAACCACTGAAATGACTAGTGGGCGCGTTATCTATCGAAAAGATATGACTCCCAAAATAAGATACACTTCCGTAATGGACTATGTCGGTCCATTCCTTCAAGTATCTCCTCTGCAACACGTATGAACTTTAAACCTAATCCACATTTTCGTCGGCAAGTTAAAATGCCAAAAAACACAAAATACTGAAAAGACCCTAAATACATTCGATCTGACCGTAGATTAAAGTTTTAATTCACGTAGGCTAAGGGAATATCTCTGTCGGCAAAGCCGACTGATACTTTGTTAATATACAGGAAGGTATAAAAACACAAAAACACTCATATTTTGATGAAAAATAGTAAAAAAAAAAAATTCAAAAGTTTAACTTTGACCTTGAATTCCTCTGCACCAACCAGACCAAATTTCACCATTTCCTTTATTCACCAGAAAGCTGATTATCTTATATGTCGAATTATGAAAATATCTCTATCCGTTCAAAAGATACAGAATTTTGACCAGGAAAAAAACGATTCTGAAGCACTCTGCGGCGGCGTGTTCTTCGCTATCGGATTGACCCGGAACAACACAACGCCAGTGCTCCGGCCAGCGGCTGCCACCTCAGTGTACATAAGTTAGAATTTGAATCGTTTTTCTGTATTGTATCCCGGAATCTCTTCTCTGCATCCTTTTGGTCCGTGTCGGAAACCCCAGAAGAAATATGGATGTACACGGTTTGTCACATCCGCATCCACCACACTCAAACTTCGGTGAGATGCAATAGATACCGGCAGTAGGTGCATCTTAGGGTTTGTTCTGGACTCGTTCATTGAGGGACTACGATAGAGACTATGTTGATGCATGCTGCGTCAACACAGCTCCCAGTGAATATGGGACTCCCCGGAGTCCCCCAACAGAATCCGCACACGCAGCACTTGACACCAGCCGTTGCTTTTCCAATCCCTGAAAATGCATCCTTTTTGTAATCGAATGGAAATTGACTCTGAGCTAAGATCAAGGAAATAGTGGACGAGCTCAACAGCAACTGCAGCTTACAAGGTTGTGATATTTACAACATACTGAAGTGCTGGTAAGGGATTAGATTTCCTATTGCACCAGTCTGTTCAACACAGACCTATGTATCTTGATTGAGCCTGGCTCTAATGACCCGTACATGGAATGTATGGAAGTATCATTCTGGTATGAAACTGCCGAGGTATAGTTGATCGCTGATCATAAGAGAAACAAGTGGTTAAATCATCTGACGAGTTGCAACACTGGAGCAGGTGTGCAACGGTTACGTCACTTTCGATTCCTCTAACGAAGGAAGATAGGATAGATAAATTGACGACGTTTCACTGATCCGAAGAGGTGCGCAAGTTATTTTAATCGACAGTTTTCCGAGCAACCCGGGAGGATCTCTTTCTGCAGAGGAGGAACCATCACAATTTAAAAGAGATGATGTTGCGAATGTCGTCAAAAACGCTACATTGTTCAAAGCTATGGCCCTGATGGAATCTCCATGGTCATGCTGAAACAGCTGTAAGAGCCGGGAGTCGAGTATCTCACCAAAATGCTCAACCTGTCGCCAGCCACCCACATTGTTCCCGAAGTCTGAAAAATTGGCAGGGTGGTCCCGTTACTGAAGCAAGGTGAACTCTACAGATCTATTTCGCTCTAGAAGTCCGTAGCAAAGACTCTTGAGGCTTTATTCCTCCCCAGCGTCAGACATAGCTATCCAGTTGCCGATCATCGGCATGTGTTCCGTAAGCAGTGCGGCACGGCAACAGCGCTGCACGCCATCTCCAGACATATTGGTCGTGAAAGAACAATGACGTGGGGTTCAACTTATCAAAATCTTTGATATTGTTTGAGGACATTGAACAGACAAACCTCCGGCCAGGTTTAAAACGTTGGATAATCAATTATATATGTGGACGCCAGTCGTAAATGAGATCTTGGCGTCAGGTACCTTCCCTAATGTCCTTTGTGAAAGGCTGAACTCCACACGTGGAGTATGCAAACTCAATACACTGTTCTTCCAGTACAGCAACACAGTGGCATGCTTTCGTTGCAGTACTTGCTCGGGTGTTACTGTGAGATCCATCCTAATCACCATATGGTGGATAGGACCCCCGCGCCAAGGCATGTCAGGAGGGATCTTCATAACCCAAAAAAAATAGGACCAACGTTACAAGAGAGAACGCATATATCAACAAGCCTATCAAGCAGGGTTAACTTCTACACACAAATGACTCCTACCAAAAACTACCATGTGAATGCGGTTCTCGGAGAACATCTCCCATTTATCGCAGCTGAGGAGCGTCAGCTATCACGCTCTCTGTATTCCTATAAGGCAAGGATCGATGACACCGTGCAAAACAGCATGCGGCACAGGAACGCACGACACACTGCACGTTTTTATCTGTTCTGCCAAATTTACTCAATTAACTCTAGTAGATCTGTGGTTACAACCCATCGAAACAGCCACATTCCTAGAACAGGAGATAGACCCAGAGCCGGATTATGCAGAACATACAAACATATAAAATACTGTTACAACAACAACTAGGGGGAATTCAACTCTCTAGATTCTTAAAGCTCATCCGGCTTTGTAAAATGACTTTAACTGACACGAGGTCCTCAGTTAAAATAGGAAAGAACCTCTCCGAAGATTTTGGTACCAAAAGTTCGGTACTCTTCAACATCCTGCTAGAATAGGTTATACGAGAGGCAAACGTCAAAAGAAGTGGCACAATCTACACAAATAGTCACATGTTACTTGCTTATGCTGATGATATAGACATCATGGGCCGATCAGTAAAAGTAGTAACTGATACCTTTATAAAGGTCGAAGGAGAATCTGCTAAAGTGGGTCTGGCGGTAAACGGCGAGAAGACCAAGTTGATGGTGTCGACGCGCAATGCATCCATTGTTTATAATATTGAGGTAGTAAAACACTTCGTCTACCTCGGCACCTCCGTAAACACAACAAACGACATCAGTTGTGAAATAAAAAGAAGAATTGTATTGGCCAACAGATGCTACTTTGGTTTATGTAAGCAGTTTGAAAACAAAGCCACATATCGTCAAACAAAAATAACGCTCTACAAAACACTGATACTACCCGTGCTGATGTATGGCTCCGAAGCCTGGGTACTTGCGCAAGCAGACATGGCAGTGCTTGGTGTGTTTAGGAGAAAAATTCTTCGAAAGATCTACGGACCAATCTGCGTTGAAGGTTGTGACGACAAAAGTCGCTACGCTTGTTTTTGTCCCCACTTGTTCTTGTTGTTATTGTTGTTTGAATTATAAATGTTGAATTATATATGTTGAATTATATTGAATTACATAATGAATTCCTCGATAAAATCTGCTAAGAACACGTGGTTTTTTCTATAATGTGATGGGTACCACAAGAGCACGTGGTTTTGGATTAATTATTTGAAATTATTTTTTGGGTAATAGGTACCAACTGGTTTTTCCTATAAAAGGACGGGAGGAAATTGAATGGGGGTCAGTCAGTGTTCAAAGGAAGTGAAGTCAACTAGTGCGCGAATTTAATCGAGTGAAAGTGGAAAATCGCAGATAACCAGGTGAGTCAGAGTGGTGATATTAAATTTCTTGCTCAGATTCCTTGAAGTGTTCGTAACTCTTGGAACTCCTTCGCGTACCCTTGCCCAGATTCCTTGAAGTGTTCGTAACTCTTGGAACTCCTTCGCGCACTCTTGCCCATATTCCTTGAAGTGTTCGTAACTCTTGGAATTCCCTCGCGTATTCTTGCCCAGATTCCTTGAAGTGTTCGTAACTCTTGGAAGTCCTTCGCGTACTCTTGCCCTGATTCCTTGAAGTGTTCGTAACTCTTGGAATTCCCTCGCGCACTCTTGCCCAGATTCCTCGAAGTGTTCGTAACTCTTGGAACTCCTTCGCGTACCCTTGCCCAGATTCCTTGAAGTGTTCGTAACTCTTGGAACTCCTTCGCGCACTCTTGCCCATATTCCTTGAAGTGTTCGTAACTCTTGGAATTCCCTCGCGTATTCTTGCCCAGATTCCTTGAAGTGTTCGCAACTCTTGGAACTCCCTCGCGTATTTTGGCCCAGATTCCTTGAAGTGTTTGCAACTCTTGGAACTCCCTCGCGTATTCTTGCCCAGATTCCTTGAAGTGTTCGCAACTCTTGGAACTCGTGTACTCTTGCCCAGATTCCTTGAAGTGTTCGCAACTCTTGGAACTCCCTCGCGTGTTCTTGCCCAGATTCCTTGAAGTGTTCGCAACTCTTGGAACTCGTGTACTCCTGCCCAGATTCCTTGAAGTGTTCGCAACTCTTGGAACTCGCGTACTCCTGCCCAGATTCCTTGAAGTGTTCGCAACTCTTGGAACTCGTGTACTCCTGCCCAGATTCCTTGAAGTGTTCGCAACTCTTGGAACTCGCGTACTCCTGCCCAGATTCCTTGAAGTGTTCGCAACTCTTGGAACTCGTGTACTCTTGCCCAGATTCCTTGAAGTGTTCGCAACTCTTGGAACTCGTGTACTCTTGCCCAGACTCCTTGGAGTGTCCGCATCTCTTAGGTCCACGCGTAACCTTTGCAGGTTCCATGAAGTGTCCTTAACTTTTGGAACCCCCTTTCGCGTGAGTCCTCTTCCCCACTCGTCCAGTTAGTCAAGTAGTTCGGAGAACTTATCCAGGTCTCCTGCGAAGCCTACAGAAACCTTGCCCATATCCATCGTTTAGCCCATACTTTCACGGCAACGTGTCTGGAGGAGGACCAGACCGGTGGGCGAACTTATCCAGGTCACCCAACAGGCCGGTATAGACGGAGAACTTATCCAGGTCTCCCACACAACCAATATCCGGAACCTACTCGGGTCTCCCATCGAGGCTGGATTACCGTCGGCGGGCGGATAGGTGAACTTAGCCAGGTCACCTCGAACGGGCGGTCGGAATTCCAAAGCTTTGTATACACTTAAAAATTTACTTTTGTGCACTCCTTAAAAGAAACCGAAATAATAAAATAGTGTTGATTAAAACCCAACAAGAAACCCGTGTTATCACTCTCTCGGTCTTTCCACTTACAAATTTCTGTGACGGACTCTGGACCCCCGCGAGCTATCCCAGCAACCGGAGGAAACTTGTCGTTACAGTGGCGCCCGAGCAGGGACCCTGAGAGTGTATAACCAATTAACAGGTTTTCTTGAGAGTGAGTCGCATCAGTTACAAAGCAGAGGCTGCTGCATTGATAATGCCAAGCTCGCTGCGTATTTCCTGGGCCTATACTCTGCGGAGAGAGGACCTGGTGGCCTATCTCCAAGAGTTTGACCGCACAACCTCCGGAAATGTAGACGAGTTGCGCAGACGTTTTGCTCAGTTATTGGCGGAAGAGCACGATCCGAAACGTCTCGAGAGGATTCTTGAGTTACAGGAGCAACATGAGAAGCCAGGGACGAGCCAAGAAACAAAGTTTTCAACGCCACTCAAGGCACCGCTCCTCACGGTGACCGGAGTAGGCACACCTTCTGCCGAAAAACACCATTCGGAAAAACCAGGAACGAGCCAGGAATCAAAGTTTTCAACGCCGCTCAAGGCACCGCTCCTCACGGTGACCGGAGCAGGCACAACTTCCTATAAGACACACCATTCGGAAGAGGCAAGCCAGACTTCTCGCGAATTGCCAGGTACTCGCGGTACCACTCAACCTCTGATACCACCCAGGGCGGACGCGACGGCTGGCATTGTCGAGAGGGACCCCAGGGCATTGGCAGACCAGGTGCGAAAATGGAGTATAAGCTATGATGGATCTCGCGGACCCCTTGAATTCATGGAACGGCTTGAAGAGTTAGCAATCATGTATGAGGTGGACTTGAATGGATTACCCCGGATGATGCCCGAAGTTCTAAGGGAAAACGCATTGATATGGTACAGAAACAACAATCAGCAGTGGACCTCATGGAAACTATTTCGAGAAGATTTTCTTCGATTCTTCTTACCGTCGCGGTATTTCGAGCAACTGGAGGACGAAATACGGAAAAGGAAGCAGAAACCACGGGAGCCCTTCAAGGCATATACTCTGAGCATGCAAAATTTGATGCGACACAGCACATACACGGAGGATCAAAAGCTCGAGAGAATCTTCCGGAACGCCTTACCGGAGTACTTATGGTACATTAGACGCCGGGATTTTCACACGCTTAAGGACCTACTGGAGATGGCGGAGGATTTAGAGAGTCTACCTGCGGGTTCTGGTCCCGTCCGTGAGTTACATCGTCTCATAGAGCCAGTTGAACAGGACGATCAGTCGGCGGTAATAGATCCGAGAACGGCGTGTAGACGGTGTGGCCAGCAGGGACACTTCGCATTGCAGTGCAGGAATTCCCAGGTGCTGTTTTGTTGGGAATGTGGTCGTAAGGGCGTGCGTACTGTAGCGTGTTGTCGAAGTATGTCGGGAAACGGCAACCGGATCCGCCAAAACCGAGGGGAAGCGGATCCGCTCAAGAGAGTCACCCCCCTCAACTAAGAACTTCACTCCATGTAGAGGCGACTCGATTGGTGGCGACGATACTAATCGCCGACCGGCAAGTTGCCGCTACGGTCGACACAGGTGCTACCAGTAACTTCATCAGCGAGAGACTACGAGACGCCATTCATCATAAGTTTGTGAGCACTCCACACGTTGCTAACGTTACACTAGCGGACGGGTCCCAGCGGCAAATCCAGGAGGCGGTTCACGCGCTGATAACTTTTGGTAATCTTCAGTTGCAGGTACAATTGCTAGTGATGCCTGATGCCACGGAAGAGCTACTACTAGGTCTGGACTTTCTGTGCAGAAGCGAGGCCCGTATAACCTGCGCCGGTCTAAGCTGTGTGTTTGGTGCCCGGTCGGACAGGCCGTATCTTCGGACGGTGCTGACCTCGTCGGTAGACGAGGAAGAATTGACTGAGGCAACGGGGCATACCATGGTAAGTGAGCTTCCGATTGACGCGCAAGCAAAGATACAGTCTTTTCTAGAAGTTGAACTTCAGCGATTCAGGGAGATTCACGGCCCTTCGACGGCAGCTACCCATCGGATCACCATGAAGGACGATCGGCCATTTAAAATTCGTTACGCCCCACGGAACCCCGCCATGCAAGCAATCATCGACGGAAAAATCAACGAGCTCCTGGCTCTGGGATACATTGAGCCCTCACACAGTCCATATAGCTCACCCATTACGTTAGCCCAGAAGAAGAATGGGACCTGGAGATTGTGCATAGACTTCCGGCAACTAAATAACCGATCCGAGCCAGACGCTTATCCCTTACCCCGTATTGATACCATCTTAGATCGCCTACGTGAGGCGAAATACGTCAGCAGTCTTGATTTAAAGGATGGCTACTGGCAGATCCCTCTGGAGGAGGAAAGTAGGAAGTATACTGCGTTTACCGTAGCTGGACGAGGGTTGTATCAGTGGCGAGTTATGCCTTTCGGGCTTCACTCGGCACCGGCTACATTCCAGCGGGCTCTGGACAGCGTTATCGGGCCGGAAATGGAACCGCATGCGTTCGCCTATCTGGACGATATTATCGTCATTGGGCGAACTTTGGAGGAGCATCTGGAGAATCTGCGAAGGGTTTTCCGTCGTTTACGCGAAGCTCGGCTGCGAATCAACCCAGACAAATGTGAATTTTTCAAGCGAGAGACAAAGTACTTGGGTCACGTCATCAGCGGGCAAGGTATTCATACTGACCCGGATAAGATAGCAGCAATCCAAGGGATCGAACCTCCGCAAACACTAAAGGAGTTGCGTCGGTTCCTCGGCGTTGTTTCGTGGTATAGAAGATTTGTGCCGGACTTCGCAACACTGGCCCAGCCTCTCACGGCGCTTCTGAAGAAGGGAAAGCACTGGAAGTGGACGGAAGACCAGCAGACGATATTTGAAGTACTCAAGGCTAGACTAACCCAAGCGCCGGTACTGGCATGCCCCGATTTCACCCGGAAATTTATCCTGCAGACAGACGCCAGCGATCATGGCCTTGGTGTCGTTTTAACCCAAATCTTTGACGAGGGGGAGCGAGTGATTGCATACGCTAGCCGAACGTTGAACGGAGCGGAGAAAAACTACTCCGCTACCGAAAAAGAATGTTTGGCGATCGTCTGGGGCATTCGGAAAATGCGTCAATACCTTGAAGGGTACAATTTCCTGGTAGTCACCGATCATTTGGCATTGAAGTGGCTCAACTCAATCGACAATCCTACCGGGAGACTGGCTCGCTGGGCGCTGGAGTTGCAGCAGTACACATTCACCATCGAGTACAGAAGAGGGGGCCTAAATGTAGTAGCAGACGCTTTGTCCCGACAGCCGGTTGAAACCTTGAAGCGGGCTGTCGAAGAGTCGCTTACCCAGTGCACTTGGCTTAAGGAGAAAATGGAGGCGGTCAAGACGGACCCGGAGAAATACCCGGACTATGCCATAGTAGGGACGCAGCTGTACCGTCATATACAGAGAACAGCGAACGACGACGATGATACGCCCTGGAAGATGTGTGTTCCTCTCCCCCTGCGGGAACGCGTCTTACGTGAGAACCATAGCCAGCCTGCAGCCGGACACCTGGGCGTTCGGAAAACCATTCAGAGAACATGTGGTCGCTATTACTGGCCGGGTATGGTTCGGGACGTTACGCGGTTTGTGCGGAGTTGCGACTCCTGTCAAGTGTACAAACCGAGCCAAAAGGCGCCAGCAGGGGAAATGTTAATCTCGGTGCCCGAAGAACCGTGGGCCGTCGTGTGTGCTGATTTCGTGGGACCGATGCCGCGGACGAAGCACGGGAATAGCATGTTGCTAGTGTTTATTGACAAATTCACCAAGTGGATTGAGCTGGTTGCAATGAGAAAGGCCACAGCGGAAGGGGTTGTCAGGGCGTTCCGAGAAAGAATATTGGCCCGGTTTGGCGCGCCAAAGATGCTAATAACTGACAATGGTAGCCAGTTCACCAGTCGTGTTCTTGAGACATTCCTGCAGGAGATAGGTGTTCGTCGACAATTTACAGCCCCATACTGCCCTCAGGAGAATCCGACGGTACGAGCAAACAGGACGGTCAAGACTATAATTGCTCAGCTGGCGCAGAACAAGCACAACCGTTGGGACGATTTTCTACCAGAGATTACATTGGCGGTAAATTCGAGTTTTTCAGAATCGACTGGGTACAGCCCAGCTTTCCTCGTACAGGGTCGAGAACCGAGGCTTCCCGGTGCGTTGTTCGACGATGTCACCACCGGTACAGGAGCTCGTCACAGGGAACCTTCGCAAAGGGCAGGAGAGCTACAGGAGATTTTTCAGATCGTCAGGAAGAACTTGGCACGAACGGGGGAGGACCAGAGACGTCGATACAACCTCAGGCGCCGTAAATGGTCCCCAGATGTGGGAGACCAGGTATTACTTAGGCAGCATCCACTGTCGAAAGCAACAGAAAATTTTGCGGCAAAACTGGCCCCAAAATTCGACGGTCCATTTGAGGTCGTTAGTTTTCAGTCCCCAGTTATTGTTAGAATTCGTAGACCTGGTGAGAAGACTGAAAGGAGTGCTCACCTCGGCGACTTGAAGCCCTACATATCTAAGCCTGAAAGTATTAAACACTGTATGGTTACTAATCCACTCCCTATCTATTCTCTCCCCACAGATTCCGAAGAACCAAGAATGGACCAATCCACACAGCCACCACGTACCAAAGCTTTCTATAAGCACCAACACCAGCTCGTAGAGTCCCTGAAGCCTTGTTCGGTACTGGTCACCCGGCTCACAGCGGAGGAGGTTGGTAACGTGCAGAGCAGTGCCGGGGGCTCAACACCTGCGTCCAAACCTAATAGGAAAGCTCGCGTTCCCCAACCCGCAAAGAAGGACTCAACTCTCCCGAAGAGGAGGAAACTGCTTAAGGCTTTACCAGCCCCGAAGGTAGTGGAGACAATAATCTTGTCTTCGGATGATGAAGGGCCAGCCACGCCACCCCGACGGGCTCTCCCAGCGCCGGGCTACCCGAACACTCCCCCTCCTATGGTGTCTCCAATGTCAATCGAGGACGATCTGACCAGCCTTCCACCGACCCCGGGTCGCGGCATATTTTTTGGCATGGGTCTTCCACCGACGCCCGGACGGAAAGTACTTTCCTCCCCGTCGCCCCGATACGCTCCGGACTCGGAGTCGGAATCCGAATATACGCAAACGAGGGTCAACCGTCGGTTGGAGCAATGTCGAAGCCCGGATAAGAGTGATGATGGCCCCAATACGCCCGCGATTCCAAGTGTGGTGGTGGTACCAAAACCATCGGTCTCCGCGGCGGAAATCTCATTTGAATGCCGTGAAGCATTCCCCGAAGAGGTCAAGCTTGGATTGCGGACGTGCCTTCGAGAAGCATTGCGGCGTTGGTCACCCCACCGTCAGTATAAGCGGGTATTCAAAGTGGCGGGTAGAAGACTGCGGGTCCAGGTCAACCGACAAGGAAAGATTTTTGTGACCGGGCGCGACTAGCCGCCTCTTTTATGGAGGGGGGGCAGTGTGACGACAAAAGTCGCTACGCTTGTTTTTGTCCCCACTTGTTCTTGTTGTTATTGTTGTTTGAATTATAAATGTTGAATTATATATGTTGAATTATATTGAATTACATAATGAATTCCTCGATAAAATCTGCTAAGAACACGTGGTTTTTTCTATAATGTGATGGGTACCACAAGAGCACGTGGTTTTGGATTAATTATTTGAAATTATTTTTTGGGTAATAGGTACCAACTGGTTTTTCCTATAAAAGGACGGGAGGAAATTGAATGGGGGTCAGTCAGTGTTCAAAGGAAGTGAAGTCAACTAGTGCGCGAATTTAATCGAGTGAAAGTGGAAAATCGCAGATAACCAGGTGAGTCAGAGTGGTGATATTAAATTTCTTGCTCAGATTCCTTGAAGTGTTCGCAACTCTTGGAACTCCTTCGCGTACCCTTGCCCAGATTCCTTGAAGTGTTCGTAACTCTTGGAACTCCTTCGCGCACTCTTGCCCATATTCCTTGAAGTGTTCGTAACTCTTGGAATTCCCTCGCGTATTCTTGCCCAGATTCCTTGAAGTGTTCGTAACTCTTGGAAGTCCTTCGCGTACTCTTGCCCTGATTCCTTGAAGTGTTCGTAACTCTTGGAATTCCCTCGCGCACTCTTGCCCAGATTCCTCGAAGTGTTCGTAACTCTTGGAACTCCTTCGCGTACCCTTGCCCAGATTCCTTGAAGTGTTCGTAACTCTTGGAACTCCTTCGCGCACTCTTGCCCATATTCCTTGAAGTGTTCGTAACTCTTGGAATTCCCTCGCGTATTCTTGCCCAGATTCCTTGAAGTGTTCGCAACTCTTGGAACTCCCTCGCGTATTTTGGCCCAGATTCCTTGAAGTGTTTGCAACTCTTGGAACTCCCTCGCGTATTCTTGCCCAGATTCCTTGAAGTGTTCGCAACTCTTGGAACTCGTGTACTCTTGCCCAGATTCCTTGAAGTGTTCGCAACTCTTGGAACTCCCTCGCGTGTTCTTGCCCAGATTCCTTGAAGTGTTCGCAACTCTTGGAACTCGTGTACTCCTGCCCAGATTCCTTGAAGTGTTCGCAACTCTTGGAACTCGCGTACTCCTGCCCAGATTCCTTGAAGTGTTCGCAACTCTTGGAACTCGTGTACTCCTGCCCAGATTCCTTGAAGTGTTCGCAACTCTTGGAACTCGCGTACTCCTGCCCAGATTCCTTGAAGTGTTCGCAACTCTTGGAACTCGTGTACTCTTGCCCAGATTCCTTGAAGTGTTCGCAACTCTTGGAACTCGTGTACTCTTGCCCAGACTCCTTGGAGTGTCCGCATCTCTTAGGTCCACGCGTAACCTTTGCAGGTTCCATGAAGTGTCCTTAACTTTTGGAACCCCCTTTCGCGTGAGTCCTCTTCCCCACTCGTCCAGTTAGTCAAGTAGTTCGGAGAACTTATCCAGGTCTCCTGCGAAGCCTACAGAAACCTTGCCCATATCCATCGTTTAGCCCATACTTTCACGGCAACGTGTCTGGAGGAGGACCAGACCGGTGGGCGAACTTATCCAGGTCACCCAACAGGCCGGTATAGACGGAGAACTTATCCAGGTCTCCCACACAACCAATATCCGGAACCTACTCGGGTCTCCCATCGAGGCTGGATTACCGTCGGCGGGCGGATAGGTGAACTTAGCCAGGTCACCTCGAACGGGCGGTCGGAATTCCAAAGCTTTGTATACACTTAAAAATTTACTTTTGTGCACTCCTTAAAAGAAACCGAAATAATAAAATAGTGTTGATTAAAACCCAACAAGAAACCCGTGTTATCACTCTCTCGGTCTTTCCACTTACAAATTTCTGTGACGGACTCTGGACCCCCGCGAGCTATCCCAGCAACCGGAGGAAACTTGTCGTTACAAGGTGAATATCGACGTCGCATGAACCACGAGCTGTATCTGCTATACAACGACATCAATATAGTTAAACGTATCGAGATGCAGAGATTGCGTTGGCTAGGCCATATCATAAGAATGAGCTATGATGAACCCGCTAAAAAGGCGTATCAATACATGCCACATGGCGGTGCACGCAGAATTGGCAGGCCAAGGAATAGATGGCGCAAACAAGTGGATGATGAGATGAAAAGGCGCGGTATTCCAGAGTGCGAAGCAACAAATAAAGAGGAATGGAGATCTCTTCTTAGTTCGGCCTATAGAACAAATGTTCTGTAATGGGCCAGCTAAGTAAGTAAGATTCTTAAAGGCTGAGTTGAATTCAGCGAGACAGATTTAGATTTAGCAGCGGATATTTTCATATTCATATGAGAGAAGTCTCCCTTATCCCGTATGGAATGTTTGTGGAACAATTATTATATTATTATTTTCATATTCCTCAGATGGAAGAACTGTCTTCAGTTAGACATCTAAAACATCGCTCATTGCAAATTGTGGTGGTACTTCTCGGGCGAGAGGGCTGCTCCAATACGGCTAAGCACTCTCGTCTTAGCACTACCACTCTCGGAGTGCTCTATAGATTTTCGGACTCGAGAGTGATTTAACCGTTTCCCGCAATTTACCCAATCTTGTACCGATGTGACATTGCTTCAGATAGCCTAGCTATTCATCCGCTTATGCTCCCCTACTAGCCTCTGGACTTTAAGATTAAGTTCCCTAACTCTTGGGTCTGTTGGGTGAGCTGATGACAGAAGGTAGATCGACCTGTACCATTCGCCTCAGCTGGCATCCTTTCCTATCTTCATCCCTGGTTGGCTTCAACTCTGGGTTCATCCAGTTTCTTAAGCGTTAGTATTGATATACCCCAGATCCGAATATGTATATGCGCGTGTTATTTCAAGCGGAAATTTATGGAGCACACCGAGAGTCACGGGGCGAAGTGGAGAGTGCTAAGCCGTATAAGAGCCCTCTCGGCCAAGAAGGTACCACCATCAAAATTTACTCTAAGCACTGTTGCAGACGTCATCCGAAAATCAAAATCATCCAAGGGGTTGGACCCACGGGATGATTTTGCTTTTCGGATGACGTATGCCGAGAGAGCGCTTATACGTCTTAGCAATCTTCGCTTCGCCCCATGACTCTCGGGGTGCTTAATAAATTTCCGCTTAAAATAACACGCGCATCTTTTCAGATCTGTCATTGCTACGTCGTTGAAAGGAAAAGCTGTTCCATCAGCCTTCTTTCTCGGATTCGAGGGTGATTCAATCGTTGCCCACATTTTACTTCATCCTGTGCCAATGTTACATTAATATCCATTTTTTCCGCTTATGCTCGCCTTCTAGCCTGTTGCCTTTAAGAGTAAGCTGTCTAGCGACAAAGCTCATCACTCTCATTTGCTTGTCCCGTCGTCTCTACTGTAAAATTTGGTCTAATTTCGGGTATTCGACCAGTAGGTAGGTAGCTATCGCCTAAAGCTGTGATGATGTCTCGGAAATTTCTCTCGGCTATCCAAATCTAAGGGAATGGACACGTTAACAGATGTTCTGGAGCAGCATTATAACGCCTATCACACTAGTCCTGGAGGCGGCTAAGACAAATGTCCATTAAGATAAATTCGTATTTAATTAGCGAAGACACAAATCACTCTAGCGAAGACACAAATCACTGTAGCGGAGAAACAAAGAGCTCTGTTAACGCTTTTGCTAACAGCGCGTTAGCAGAGCACTGTTAATGTTAACAGAGCTATTCAAAAATGGGTTTCTTTGTAAAAATATCTTTTTTAGGGTCTTTAAGGAAAATTCTGCCGGGACAATATGGGTACCATTGGAAAGCTTACGGAAACAGCTATCCCC
Source organism: Musca autumnalis (assembly GCF_047663935.1). Taxonomy (NCBI): domain Eukaryota; kingdom Metazoa; phylum Arthropoda; class Insecta; order Diptera; family Muscidae; genus Musca; species Musca autumnalis. The sequence continues at coordinate 76,838,269 of NW_027412088.1, forward strand.
TGCGCTAGTAAAATCTTTAAAAAATATTGCCCGATGTCGCGATATTAAGTGTTTTTGGGATAAACCCTGCAATAAGGATAATTTTTTTAACCACAGATCTTTTTAGGAAAATTCTGCCGGGACAACATGGGTACCATTGGAAAGTTTATCGAGAGTGCTATCACCTGCCATAATAAAATCTTTAAAAAATATTGCCCGATGTCGTGATATTCACTGTTTTGGGATAAACCCTGCAATAAGGATAATTATTTGGACCATAGATCATTTTAGGAAAATTCTGACGGGACAACATGGGTACCATTGGAAAGCTTATCGAGAGTAATATCCCCTGCCATAATAAAATCTTTAAAAAATATTGCCCGATGTCCCAATATTTACTGTTTTTGGGATAAACCCTGCAATAAGGATAATTTTTTTAACCACAGATCCTTTTAGGAAAATTCTGCCGGGATAACATGGGTACCCTTGGAAAGCTTATCGAGAGTATTATCCCCTGCCATAATAAAATCTTTAAAATATATTGCCCGATGTCCCGATATTTACTGTTTTTGGGATAAACCCTGCCATATCATTTTAGGAAAATTCTGCCGGGACAACATGGGTACCATTGGAAAGCTTATCGAGAGTACTATCCCCTGCCATAATAAAATCTCTAACAAATATTGCCCGATGTCGTCATATTTACTGTTTTGGGATAAACCCTGCAATAAGGATAATTATTTGGACCACAGATCCTTTTAGGAAAATTCTGCCGGGACAACATTAGTACCATTGGAAAGCTTATCGAGAGTACTATCCCCTGCCATAATAAAATCTTTAAAAAATATTGCCCGATGTCCCAATATTTACTGTTTTTGGGATAAACCCTGCTATAAGGATAATTTTTTAACCACAGATCCTTTTAGGAAAATTCTGCCTGGATAACATGGGTACCCTTGGAAAGCTTATCGAGAGTATAATCCCCTGCCATAATAAAATCTTTAAATTATATTATTAAATACGAATTTATCTTAATGGACATCTAAGACAAGAGCAGCCTGGGAAGAGCAGCCATTCGCTCACACATGTTGAGATGTGGTGAACCCGGATCTGGCAAAGGGAAAAGATCGCTGGCTCTCCTCTAACCCGACACGGACGAAGAAACTTGAAAAAAAAAAAAACATTTCGGGAAATATTGCATTTTCCGTGGTGCAATAATTATATACGAACACAACCACATAATTGTTGATATGCCGGCCATTGTTTGCTCCTCATCAGTCATTTGAGTTGACTCCGGCAGGTGTTTTTGGAGCTTCTAGGTTATTATCTTAGTAAATCCCCGAAAAAATTACCGTCGTGCAAAACCTGGTGCAAAAAATGTCAAATACTATATATCGCACCACTTCAGAGTTCAATCCGAATTATTTACGAATGTAGGCAGATGCACCCGAAATTCGTGCGAAAATACTTTAGAATTACGGGAAAAATCGGTCAAAAACTCTAGTTAACCTTGGAAATTCTTCCTTAATACCCACAAGAATTCGGATCTAATTCGATCCGAAAGTCGGCAAACATTTAGATGTTAACCCGATCCTTGAGTCAGAAATTCTTTTGATTTCTAGTCAATTCGGCACAATTCCCTGCAGTGAGATTGAAATTTGTCTGATTATTCATCCTTCACCACTGAACGGAAAACTTCATAGAGATAATAGGTAATTGTTTTTTCTCTATTTTTTTATCACACGAATCAATTTTACATCCAAATAAAATGTTGTTCTCCTTTTTTGGTCTATGAGACATGAGTTTTAACAACAACAACAAAATTATTTATAACAAATATTATTACAACAACAACATTTAAAAAATCAACAAACATTAAATAACAAAATACGTGAATTTTTTGTTTTGTTATTGTTGCCTCTATGAACGAACGCTTTGACGCCGTGATTGTTGATTTATCTCAGCGGCATTATTCCCCCGATACCTCCCTTCCTCCTCCTTCTAATAATAATTTAACCATCTCAGCTATTTGTTTGTTTGTAACGCCGCTTGCGGGTTTCAGGCATATCAACATCAGCACCACCATCATGATCGCCAGCGTGATCATGATCGGAACAGCACCATTTATATTTTAGTGGGCATTTATTTGCTTGCTACGCTCTTCCCCTGGGCTGACTGACTGACGGACGGACTGTTGACTGCTTGTTGGTTGGTTACTCGGTCACTTAATTGTTAATGTTTTATTTTGTGGCGTCCCCGGTCTTGCTGTTGTTGTTTCTGTTCCTTTTATCTTATTGTTGAATCCATTTTCAGTATACTTATTTTTTCATTAGAATTTTGATTATTTGTTTTTATTCAGTTTTTGTTGAAATAAAAATTGCTCAATTGTCTTGTCTGTACTGTGTCCGTCCGTCCATACGTTTGCTGCTGCTATGATTTTCATTTGAGTTTTTGATGATTAGTCATGTTTGTCATTTTTGTTTTTGTAATTTTTTGATATCATGAAATGTATTTAGCAATGTATTAATACCCAATTTTTGTACCATTTGTTATTGTCAAATGTGTGCGATCTGCGAAATTGGACCGGCTATTTATTCATTAAGAGTTCAGTTTTGATGGGACGTATTATTTGTATGAAATATTGACAAAATCTTTACAAAGTCCAATGGACTTTAGTTTAAGCAAGGGTGAAGAGAGGTTCGCAAATATCTCCACATGTCATAGCGAATATTAGTATAGCATGAGTAGACGGATGTATGCTCAAAACCCGGCTTATTTGCTTAAAAAATATGTACCAATTCTGTTACTTACTTACTTACTTACTTACTTACTTACTTTCTTACTTACTTAGCTGGCCTTTTACAGAACATTTGTTCCATAAGCCGAACTAAGAAAAAAATCTCCAATCCTCTCTGTTTGCTGCCGTATTTTCCCAATCTGGGATATGTAGCTTTCTGATATCTCGTTTGACTTGTTCGATCCAACGAAGCTTTGGCCTTCCAGATCTGCGAGAACCTCAATGCGGCCCGTATTTATACGCCTTTTTAGCATCATCACTCATTCTTATAACATGGCCTAGCCATCGCAATCGTTGTATCTCGATTCGTTTAACTATATTGATGTCATTGTATAGTTGATACAGCTCGTTGTTCATACGACACCGATATTCGGCGTCAACACAGATTGGCCCGTAGATCTTTCGAAGAATTTGTCTTTCGAACACACCAAGCACTGCCTTATCTGCTTGAGGAAGTACCCATGCTCCGGAACCATACATTAGCACGGGTAGTATCAGTGTTTTGTAAAGTGTTACTTTTGTTTGACGAGGGTGACGTAGGGGATAGCAAGGAACCGTCCTGACCGGCTTTAACGTGGTAAAGTCCAGGATTTATCTTGGTCCCCCTCTCATCTCAAGTGGACACTGACCTCCCCGTGGTGTCACCTGGGGAAAGAAATGAAAAACCAATTCTGTTTAATTAACAAAATATCAAAACCTCGTAATCCCCATAAATTCATCGTTTGTCCAAAAACTGCAATCAGATATCAGGAGGTACTACCACAGAAAGTGTTCCAACGGACGGTTAACACATGCAAAACCAAATATCTTCGCTTCCTATATTGTGTAGATACTCTTGGGTGCCACCGTGATGCAATAGTGTAGCATACCCATCTTGCACTCTTTAAGCTCAGGTGCGATTCCCAGGCCAGGTAACATCACACGGTGGAAATAACATCCCTCTCCATAAACCTTGGCAGCTGGCGTTCTTCTGCTGCGACATTCACACTGTATCTCCCTTGTACTGCCTACATCAGTGTGAATTCTATCCAAGACTGCCTGATAGGCTCGTTGATCTAGAGGTTCTCGTTTATAACTTTGGACCTGTTTCTCTGTACATCATCAAAAGATCTCTCCTGGCGTGCCTGGGTGGGGGAAGCCTTGCCATTAAATCGTGACAGGGATGCTCACTGCGATATCACCCAAGAAGGTACGGCATCGTCAAAATCCTGTTGTGCTGATGCAACGATAAAATCTTCGTCTTCTCGTGTCATTAGGAGGTACCCTGTTGAAGTCTATAGGCTGGAATTCTGGCAAGTTTGAATATTCTTGAACTACGTAGCGCTAACATTTGCATACCACACTGACATCGCGTAGCCTACCACAGACCGGCCTATTGCTTTGTAAGAGGTCGACAAAATTTCTTTATCAGCACTCCCAGTGCTGCCGGCCAGCGACTTGAGAACCTTGGTCTTACTTCTCATCTTTTCACAAATAGCTGTTGCTTGCGCAGATGACTGAAACATGCTATCGAACTTTACACACAATAATTTGGGGCAGTTAGTGGTCGGAATCGATCTATATGTTCAGTGGGAACCTCAATTCAGTCGTCCAATCAGTGAACCGTTTAGCAGTGGATTTGCCTTGGAAGACATGCACTAGGTCAGCTATGCAGACGGCAAGATTGTACAATCATCCGCATACATTACGACTTGCAGGTTGTTAAATTTCAGTTCCAAAGATATCACCCGCCTTGGGGAACTCAATGTTTCACTCTACGCGTAGGGACATTTTGTTTCTGAATTCCACAAACGACTGGCGTCCGCACATATGTATATGATTATCCAACGTATCAAACACGGCTGGAGGCTAGTTTTATCTATATCCTTGTACAGATTGACATGGTTGACGGCATCGAAGCCATTCGATTGGTCAAAAGCCACCATGAGTGTTCACTCGCACGTCCTGCCTGGTTCTTTCCGCGATTGATATGTGTGGTTATGGCGTGTAATGCTGATATTGGGCAACTTGAAAACAGGTTATTAAAGTGGGGAGGAGTAGTACCTCTAGAATCTTTCCTACTGGTGACAGGAGGAAGATCGGCCTATACGATTCACCTCTGCCGGCATCCTTGCCTGACTTCAGCAGCGTGAAACTCCCAACTTTCCAAGCTTCTGGTACAATATGGGTGGCTAACGGTTGATAGATTGAGGACACATGTTAAATACTCAACTCCAGGTTCATCCATTTGCTAAAGGACTACCATTGTGGGCTTAACGCCTTGAATTATTTCGCGTTTCGGATGACGTCTACCACGCCCGGGAGGGCTTTTTTTATACCCTACACCACACAGTGGTAAGGGGTATTATGTCTTTGTGCATTTGTATGTAACATACAAACGGAAACAAAATAGACCCATAGTTCCTTTTGGGGATATACATATAATCACTTTCTGAGTCGATTAATGCATGTCCGTCCGTCTGCCCATGTATTTTTGTTCGCAACGTATAGGTCGCATTTTTTGTCCGATTCAGCTGAAAATTGGGGACTACAACTTTTTTGGCCATAGGAAGAACGCTATTGCTTTTGGTGAAAATCGGTTCAGATTTGGATATAGCTCCCATATATATTTTCGCCCGATTTCACGTATTTTCTGCACCAAACACGCTATATAAGTCCGATTTCAACGATATTTGGAATGTGTGACTGAAATAAATGTGCCAAATTATATCAAAATCGGTTAAGATCTGGATATAGCTCCGATTTATATTTTACATATTCACAGTGGTGTAGGGTGCCATATAGTCGGTCCCGCCCGACTTTGATCCTTTCCTTACTGGTTTTATATGGCGAAGCAAACACCCCACCCTATCACTCGCGGAATGATTTAACCGTTTACCTCAAGCCTGTGCCAATTTTGCATTGCTTTTGTTGCGACTTTAACTCTTGGGTCTTCAGGGTTCGTTCGACGAAGCTCATCACGGTCATTTGCTAGTCCCGTCGCCTTTGCTAAGAAATTTGGTCTGATTTCGGGTATTCCAGCAGCAGGAATTTAGCGAGCGACTGCTGTAGTGATGATGTCCCGAAGAGTTCCCTCAGCCAAACGAGGATCTGAGGGAATGGGAAACTCTCTGAAGTGGTGATTGGTAAATTTTCTGAACGTTTGCAAATTTAGAAATGTACTGTGTTCAGAGATGTTGAAGTCGGGCGGTATATTTACGGAGAAGATGATAGGAAGGTGGTCTGAGCCAAGGGAAATGACGCGTTGCCAGGATACGACCTGGCATCACAATGGTGATATCTGCCGAGCTATGGCAACCTCCTCTTATCCTCATAGGAGCCTCTTCATTCATATTTATCGGCCAGCACTGTATATCACTGGTCATTAGCTAGAACGGAATACCAAAGCACATGATGGGCATGCACCAGACGGTTATCGCCCTCTAAAAGCAAAGTAATATCGGCCATATAACTGGATGCACAACTATACATCGGCCGTATGTACACATTAAACGGCTCTACCCCATGTATGGGTCACTAGAGTCAGGCTCAAGAGATATATGTCTGTACCGGACAGACTGGTGTGTTGGGAAAGCAAATCCTTCTCTTGCGCTTCTTTGTACCTATCGCAAATCTTTGTACCTATCGCAACATTGCAAGCTACAGGTGACGGTGACCATAAGTGTTTTTCCGACCCATAAAATCCACAATTTCTCTGACATTGTTGCGAAGACTATTGCAATTGAATTACAGGAACGATGTGCTTCCGGGACACTGAAGAACAACATGTGGTGTTAGATGCTGTTTGTTGTTGTTGGGGAGAATGCGGAGGTGTCCCATATTCCGACGACAGCGAAATATCGCACGACAAAGTTGGAGAAATGATGGGTGATGTTCTTGTGAGCAACAACATAACTCCTATCGCAGTAATCCTGGAGGGGACTAAGGCCAGCGCACCCAATTTCCCACATCCATTATATCTCGCCGATATTGATATGTGGTGGATGCGAATCTGGTAAATGGAACAGATCCCTGGCCCGGTGTTCATCTCTATCCCGGCACGAACCAAAAGAGCTCGGAGAAGGCTTACTTACTTTGATGGCTTTTATACTAAACAGTGCCACCGTGGTGCAATGGTATGTACACCCGCCTTGCACGCTGAAGGTCGTGGGTTCGATTCCCTGGCCAGTCAACATCAAACCCTTTTCAACGGTGGCAAAATAACCCTCAGTAATGTTGGCGACATTTTCTGAGTATTTCAGCCTTGTACAACTTCTCTACAAGTGGTGTCTTAGACACGCCGTTCAGATTCGGCGATAAACAGTAGGTCCCATATCATTGAGGTAATATGAATCGGGGTGCACTCATTGATATGAGAGAAGTCTCCCCTGTCCCGCCTGGGATGTTTGTGGAACAATTATATTATACTTGTTCCATAAGTCGAACTAAGAACAGATTTCCAAACGCACCAATCTGCTGCTTTACTTCTACAATCTTGAATACCATGTTTTGTAATATCATCTTTATCCATCCTGCTGACATGACCCAGTCAACGCAGTCATTGTAGTTCGATACGCTTTACTATATCGATGTCGGTCGGCTGGTATAGCTCGTGGTGCATACGACGTCGCTATTCACCGTCAACTCTTTTGGTCCATAAATCTTTCGAGGAATTTTTTCTCAAGCACACCAAGTTTTGTCTCATTGTTTTCGCAAGTGCTTCAGATCCATATATAAGTACGGGTAGTATCAGTGCTACCAGACACTGTGTAAGTTTTGTTTGACGAGAGGTGATTTTGCTTTTAAACTGCTTACATAGACCGAAGTAGCATCTGCTGGCCAATATTATACTTCTCTTTATTTCAAAAATGATATTAGTTTTATTTAAAGCTGTACCAAAGTAAATAAAGTATGTTACGACCTCAAAATTGTAGTTATCAACATTCATAGTTGGTCGGAGTCTAATGGGCATCTTGCGTGTTGATACCATAAACTTCTTCTTACCGCCGTTGACCGCCAAACCCACTTTGACAGACTCCTTTTAAATTTTTGCAAATATGGCTGTTTCGGCTCGTGTTGATCGGCCTATTATATCTCCGCGTCTGCGTATGCCAGTAACATTATATCCTTAGTGTATATAGCGTTTTTTTATCCCAGGTCTACGAACAGGTGGCATGTGTCGATCTGTCTTTCATTGGACTTTTCCAGTATTTGGCGCAGTGTGAATATTAGGTCAAATTTCGCAAATTAACTGAGCCATACTCCTTATCAGCATTTCGCCACTCGTCTTGAAATCTTCGGCAGGCCATCAGCTCCTGCTGCTTTATTGTTTTTCAGCCGATTAATTGCTGTCATAACCTTGCTTTGGATAGGTGGTGATATTCAACATCGTCGTTTGCGATTGGTTCTGGTACGAAGAGCTTCATGAAAGAGCTACGAAGAGCTTCATGAAATGCTCCTTCCAGATCCTCATTACGCAATCTGTATTAGTTACCAGATTCCCTTCATCATCTTTGCAGGAGAATGTACCTGCTCCATATCCTTCAGTCTAGTGTTTTACACTCTAGTAAATTTTTCGGACTTCATTCTGACTCCTGAACATCTCGAGTTTCTCCCGCTCACGTTTTTCTTGATCTTTCTTTTTTTGCTTTTCTCCCGACAATTTTCCTTCGCCCTTCGTGGTGCTACTGAATGCAGGGTTGCTCTGTATTCCGCGTTATTCTCTTCTGTAGCCTTACGACCTCCTTATCGTACCATAGATTTTTAGGTGGTGGTTTTTCATATCCATGTATAGATTTTGCAGCAGTCTGAAGAAAATGGGCTATTCTTTGCCAATGCGCTTCAACATGATTGGGACAATGAGTGCCGTCTTCTAGCATGCAGGTAAGTTGAACGGAGTCCGTTTATGCTATTTGTTGTGTTTGCAGCTTCACGACATCCAGCTTACGTTCTGTGTTAGATCGCACTTTTGCAGCAACATTAAGACGCGTACCTTGGCTGCTATGGCCCGAATCGATGTTCGCTCCTTGAATTGATCGGACATCTAACACACTGGACGGGTGTCTTCCGTCTATCACAACATGATCAATCTGGTTTCTTGTTTTTTCCATCTGGGGGCATACACGTGGCCTGGTGTATGTCGAGGTGTTGCAACCTGGTGATGCTCACTACCAAGTTTTTTGCAGCTGCAAAATCGATCGGCCTCATTCCGTTTTATGGTGTTACCTCATGAAGGCTGAACTTACCGACCGTGGGACCAAAGATATTTTCCCTTTCTATTTTAGCATTAAAATCCTAGAACAATCTTAATGTCATGGCCAGTGGAGAGGTCATATGTTCTCTTTAGGCGTTCGTAGAATATATTCTTGGTCTGTGCGGAGCAGGCATTTCGGAATAAATTGCCCCTCCAATGGTGAAAAAAATACAAAAACAAAACACATAATTGTTGAGGTGAATTGTTGATCGATGATTCCTCCGAGTCAATTCGGTGCATAGAACTGGCTGCCGTGAGATTGTAGGTTTTCTTATAAAAAACCGCAAGTTTTTCTTAGAGAATACCACAAGTTTTTTATAGAAGACTATAATGTCATCTCATTAAGTACCATTAGATGATATTCTTATTGCAGTGCAAAACATTTATAGAAAAAGCCGAAAATCTTTTTACAAAAGGACAAAAAATCCTCTTATATAAGACTAAAAGGTCTTCTTATAGCCCAGCCAACAATTTTTGCCGATGGCTCTTATATCAGATTTTTTCGAGATTTTGTAACCTGTTTTTCCGATTATTTTCCGAGTGCTCTGCACAATCTCTGAAGGGAAATTTTGATTCGTTTTCTTTCCGATTAATTTCCGAGTACTCTGCACATACTCTGAAGGGAAATTTTAATTCGATTTTTTGCGATTAGTTTTCGAGTACTCTGCACATAATCTTAAAAGAAATTTTAATTCGTTTATTTTTCTCACGAACAAAATTCCCGAACTTCGGTTGAGAGTTGATTGTCTACAATAAACGGCAAGGGAAATTTCTTTGTTTTGTTTGCATGCTGTAGCTTGTTTTTTAGTTATTTCGCAGCAGTTAAGTGAGTTAGACGTAGCGGGACAAATGAAAATGTTATTTATAATAATAAATATTGTTAATTCTATTTTAGATACGCCATATAAAGAACAACAGCGTGATGGCATATGGAAACCTTATTAGGAAAGACTGTGTTTTATAATGAATACTATAAAATACAATTAGAAACATTGTGGCGTTTTTATTGTGATAGCGTTTGCAATTTTGTTGCAAAGGTTGCCAAGGAAAAACTTCTCATTGAACTTTTTTCTTCGCTTACCTTTATACTTCGAGCTGACGATTGATGTTTGGGTATAAAAAGTTTCTTGTTGAAGAAGTTATTGAAAAATAACTTCGGTGGAGAATATCCACAAACAAGAAACAAGGGAACTGATGAGATCCAGTGGCGTGGATCGAAACTATAGTATTCCCTGCCTTACCCCTTGGCGAACAATGCCAAATCTTTTCCACTAATAAAATAGTTGTTTTAAAATATTAAAACAACAACAACGGGATTAAGCCAGACTATTTTGAAAAAACAAAATTGCAAACGCTATCCCAATAAAAAACGCCACAATGTTTCTAATTGAAGACACTGGCACGACGTGTGTTGTTTTTGCTGTAAAGCAGACCAACCAAATTTTGGTGTGTGCATTCGTCGAAATTCGACGACACATACTAGTGGAAGAGGTTTGAATTGTTTTCGCAGACACTTTCGTCGGAGTTGTGCGAGGTTGCCAAGGAAAAACTTCTCATTGAACTTTTTTCTTTACTTACCTTTATACTTCGAGCTGACGATTGATGTTTGTGTATAAAAAGTTTCTTGTTGAAGAAGTTATTGAAAAATAACTTCGGTGGAGAATATCCACAAACAAGAAACAAGGGAACTGATGAGATCCAGTGGCGTGGATCGAAACTATAGTATTCCCTGCCTTACCCCTTGGCGAACAATGCCAAATCTTTTCCACTAATAAACTAGTTGTTTTAAAATATTAAAACAACAACAATGGGATTAAGCCAGACTATTTAAAAAAAAAAAATAAAATACTTGGCTTAAACCACCAGGCGAAACGATCGTAGCGTAATGGTTGAGTGTGTGGTATTTCGCTAGAATTCATTTTTCAATACAAAACTCCTTAGGCCATGTTAGCTCGATTAATCCAATTAATTAAAATAAAATACAATTTATAAAGTTCAACAAATAAAGAAACTAATTATTGAGAAGATCGCATCAAACATCCGAAAAATTTCCGAATTTCGTATAAATCAACAGAATTTGTTCCGATTTTCGGATAAAACTTTCGAAAATGTTCCGATTTTTTGCCGAATATCGGATCAAACGTCCGATAATTTTCCGAATATGGAATAAAACATCCGATAATTTTCCGATTTTCGGTTCAAACATCAGAATTTGTTTCGATATTCTGAAAAAGTATCTGAAATTCGTCCTATTTTCTGTCCATTATCGAAAGTTCTTTTAGAGTTTTTTCCGAAATTGTGCAGAAAATCGAAAATTCCCTTAAAATTTCCCTTCTTTTCATACGAGTTTTTTTACGAATTTGTTTAGAATTCGGAAAGAAACTCTAATGTTCCTTCCGATTTTTTCCGACAAAGCTTTCCGAATTCGTGGGCACCTCCACACAAATTTGTTCCGATTTCGGAACGAATTCGGCATCAGAATCGGAAACTTGTGCAGAGTTTCGTTCCGAATTCGGAAAAATATCGGAAAAAATTGTTAGCTGGGAGATTACCATAAAACCACTTAAAATTGTTTATGAAAATTATATTTCAGAGAGTTTTTAAGAATTTTTTAAAACATAACTTTTTTCTAAAACGTACAGTTTTCCTGCAATCGGGCCTTATTTTAAAAGTGCGAAAAACTTTGGAGGGTTATATACAGTGACTGTCACTGAAAATGATGCAACCTAAAGTAAAAACAAGTAAGAACGGCGTTAAGTTCGGCCGGGCCGAACTTGTTATACCCTCCACCACAAGTTGTATTGAAGTAAAATGGAATAATTTGTTTCCTTTCGTGTATGAAGAAGACTTAATACAAAATTCCAGCAATTTCGGTAAAACAATGTGAGGAGGTAAAACAATGAGACATTTCAAAACGTCGATCTATACCGACAAATTTCTTACGGAAAGTTTTTAGGCTCAAAGAAGATTAAATACCAAATTTCCTATATTTCGGTAAGAGAATGTGGCTAAAACTTAAAAAATACCGAAAGTCAAGAAGTACGCTTCTATGGGGATATAGGAAGACGTGGACCTATACTGATAATACTCTTCTGGAATATTTTATAACTCTTGGAAGACGAAATAACGAATTTCAGCCATTTCGGTTGGATATTGACGTAGCAATCTTCAGTATTACGAAAATCGGGAGGCACCGTTCTATGGGGGCTATATCGAAACGTGGACCTATACCGACGAATTTTAGTCAGAAATGGGGCAATATGAAAGCGTGGACCTGTACTAACATATTTCTGGCGAACAGTTTTATATCACATTGAAGATTAAATACCAAATTTCAGCCATTTTGGTGGAATATTGAAGATACAACCTTCAAAATACGAAAAATCGGGAGGTACCTTTCCATGGAGGCTATATGAAGGCGTGAACCTATACCGACAAATTTAAAGGGGAAGTTTGAGTACCCCCAACGAAGTCTAAATACCAAATTTCAGCCATTTCGGTGGAGTATTGAGGCCACAACGTTCAAAATACCGAAAATCGGGAGGTACCGTTCTATGGGGGCTATATGAAGGCAATGACCGATACCGACAAAGTTCTGGGGGAAAGTTTTATACCACCAACGTAGACTAAGTACGAAATTTCAGCCATTTCGGTGTGATAATGAAGCGAAAACCTTCAAAATACCGAAAATCGGGAGGTACCGTTCTATGGGGGCTATATGAAGGTGTGGACCAATACCGACACAATTCTGGGAGAAAGCTTTGTACCCCTAAAGAAGACTACGTACCAAATGTCAGCCATTTTGGTAGGATAATGAAGCTAAAACCTTCAAAATACCGAAAATCGGGAGGTACCGTTCTATGGGGGCTATATGAAGGGGTGGACCGATACCGACAAAATTCTGGGGGAAAGTTTTATACCCCTAAAGAAGACTACGTACCAAATTTCAGCCATTTTGGTAGGATATTGAAGCTAAAACCTTAAAAATACCGAAAATCGGGAGGTACCGTTCTATGGGGGCTATATGAAGGGGTGGACTGATACCGACAAAATTCTGGGGGAAAGTTTTATACCCCTAAAGAAGACTACGTACCAAATTTCAGCCATTTTGGTAGGATAATGAAGCTAAAACCTTAAAAATACCGAAAATCGGGAGGTACCGTTCTATGGGGGCTATATCAAAACGTGGACCGATATATCCTATTTTCAATACCAACCATCCTGCAAGTAATAAAAACTTCTGTACCAAATTTTGACTCTCTATCTTTAAAATTGCGAGCTGTATCTTGATTTCAACAGACAGACGGACGGACTGACGGACGGACGGACAGACGGACATGGTCAAATCGACATAGAATTTGCTGATCAATAATATATATACTTTATAGGGTCTCCGACGAATATTTCGATGTGTTACAACCGGAATGACAAATTTAATTATACCCTCCATATTGTGGAGGGTATAAAAATGTAAACGTTGATAACATGGTAACGAGTTGAGACTTTTTAACAATTCAAAAAACAATTTTGTAGGCTGAAAAGTTGTCTTTAAGACGCGTACAAAAATATTCCATTTACAGTACCGTTATATTAAAATTTTGCCGGAAAACATAAAAACATTTTTGAAGTGAGCATTAACAAGTAAAAAAGTATCAGTCGGCTTTGCCGACAGAGATATACCCTCAGCCTGTGTATATTGAAACAATTTTTTTTCCAAAATACCTATGTAATTAGGGGGTTTTAAAAATTTTGGGCTATTGAACAGACAAAAATGTTGATTAGGATTAAAGATCAAAAGTTTTGCGGAGGAGATACTAAAAGGAATGGATCGACATTGCCCGTTATGGAAGTGGATCTCCAGCCGCAACATATGGTGCCATAGGGGGTTTTTACACTCTTCGGTCTGTTTGCTCAAGAAGTATGGACTTGCCCCTAAAAAAAACTTTTTCCATTGTAAATGAGGCAGCGAATGCAAGATGCTTCAACAAAAATCAAAGTGATTCGATATCAGGTCTTAAAGTGAATTTATCCGAAATTTTGTGTGGGAGGTACCGGATGGAGTTGACAAATATAGTCCATATTTGAACCTGATCTATATCTGGTAGATATATTAGGATGTGTAAAGTATAGACCAATTCGGCCACTCCCTTCAAGAGTTACCGTACGAACAATTTTTCCGAACATTTTCGAACTTTTGTGGGGGAGGTACCTGAAGGAGTGGACCGATATGGCTTATCTTCAAACTTAAACTATGTTTGGACAAAATATTACTAAGACCATATTTTGGACCGAATCAGCAGATCCGTTCGAGAGTTATCTTGCGCTCCAACCACCTTACACGGTGTCATAGGGGTTTTTTGCAACTTTTATGCTATTTTCTCAGGAAGTATGGACTTGCCCCTGATGAAACTTGTACCGTCGTATGGAGGGCAGCGAATACAACTTGCTAAAACAAAAATCAAAGCGATTCGAGAGATGGCCCTAAACTGAATTTTTCCGAAATTTTGTGTGGGAGGTACCCGAAGGAGTGGACGCATTGAGACCATATTGGAACCACATATTACTCTGGTAGAAAGTTTAGATTGTACACAGTATGGACCAAATCAGTCACTCCCTTCAATAGTTATCGCGCGCACAAACTTTCCGAACATTTTTCAACTTTTGTGGGGGAGGTACCGGAAGGAGTGGACCGATGTAGCTCATCTTCGAACTTAAACTAAGTTTGGGCAAAATATTACGGAAGCCAAAATTTGAAACGAATCGGTTCATCCGTTCGAGAGTTATCGTGCGCTCCAGCCAGCAGGACAGACAGACAGACGGACGGACATTGCTAGATCGACTCCAAATTGTCTGAAACACATTTCGTCCAAACATACTTGGGGTCTAAAATCATTATTTCGATGAGGCACATTTTCATCGTATCAAAGTGTATATACCCTCCTTAGCCTAAAGGCTGAGGGTATAAAAATGATGCACCTCAATAATCGATCAATAAATTCCCTAGTTGGGTTTTGTTGTGTCAGATCCTGCTCGGATTTTATGGACCCATCTGAACATGGTTAAATATTGAGTTTTTAAAGAAATTCGGGGCTATATCTCTGAAACCAATGCGAATCGTCTTCTGAGCTCTGAAGCAAATTTGTAGATAAGGACAAGAATAAATTATTTGGAGAAATAATGAAGTCGAAAAACTACATTTATTGCCTCAAATTTCAAAATATATGCAAAAATTTCACAATTTTTATACATTTCGCGCCGTATCTCCAAAACCGTTAATTTTTTCTTTTGGAAAAATATCCCCTGGAATGTAATACACAACTCTTCAGAACATGTCATTGTTGTAAAATGCCTCTATCCCATTGTTTTCAGTACATTTTTCAACAACGATTTAATAGAAATGTCAAAAATGTAGTGAAATCCGAAATGCGAGAATAAACGGTTGGTGTGAACTGTGTTTGAAATACGTGTTGTAAAAGATATGATGCAAAATACCGCTGAAACAACATGAAGTAAGCATTTTAGAGTTTCAGAATGTTCTAAAGAGTTGTTGAGAACTTCATTTGGAAGATTTTTGCAGAAGATTACTTGGTTCAACTCCCGATATTTTAGCCGATACTGACCGAAATTTCAGCAATTATGAAAATGTTCTATATTTTATACATTTGGTTGCCCTAGATGGAGTTTTTCTTATGCGGTCTGTTGAAAAGATAAGTTCTACAAGTTTTGTGCTACAATATTGCTGATAAATGCAAAAAAGTGTAGTTTTAGCCCGGTTTAGATGAGGCCATAAAAACCGAACTGGATCTGACAGGACAAAACCCTACTAGGGTTTTTGTAGTCTCAATATGTGCTTTCAAAAAATGCATACTAGAAGTTGTTTGCAATTTCAGTGTTGCATAGTGTAATTGTGTTTGGGCTTGAATGGCGACAAAATGTGTTGAAATTTTTATTTTTATAAAAGCAAACATGGTCGAAACATTGTTAACAATATTTCTCAAAACTAATTTCAAAGAAAAGTGCAAACATATTTGTTCTATGCCCTGTTTTTTTACCTCTACCAGGACAACGCCGTTAAAGACAACTATGAGAAAGGGCAAGTCTGGCTTATATAGGACTTCCCATATGTCATTAAATTGTTTGTACATACTCTAGACATAACCCTTTATGATGTTTCATAGTGATTTTTTGGAAAAAAACTTCAAAAAATAGAAATTTCTAGCCAAATTGCCTAAAAAGGGTCATTAATTACATTCAGAATTACGACAGGAACATCATTTTTTCTATCGGAACAATGACAAAACTACTGAAAACGATATGAAACAAATTATTCCACCATTCTGATTACTAAAATGGCAGAAAAAGCGAAAAATTCGAAAATTATTGATCGATTATTGTGGTGCATCATTTTAATGCTCACTTCAAAAATTTCCATTTTATGTTTTCCGGTACAAAGACAACTTTTCAGCCTACAAAACTGTTCTTTGAATTGTTAAAAAATCTCAACTCGTTTTCAAGTTATCAACTTTTACATTTTTTATTTCAGGTTGCATCATATTCAGGGACAGTCACTGTATGTGTATCCCTAAATTAAATTAAATTTTTATGGCATATTTAAATATTTCATCAAAAGTCGAAAATTACAAAAAAGTAGATTTTTTATAGCTTGGGTTTTAGGCCAATTGCGTGGAAATGCATAGGTCAAATGAAGCTATAAGAAAATGAAAAAAAAAACACAAACATATTCGAAACAAGTGAAAAGTCGTTAAGTTCGGCCGGGCCGAACTTGTTATACCCTCCACCACGAGTTGTATTGAAGTAAAGTGGAACAATTGGTTTCCTTTCGTTTATGAAGAAGACTAAAACAATGGGTCTAACTTTCAAAGTACCGAAAATAGGGAAGAACCGTTCTATGGAGGCTATCTGAAGGCGTGGACCTATACGGATAAAATTCTGCGGGAATGTTGTATGCCCTCAACGAAGACCAAATTTCAAATTGAAAATCGGGAGGTACAGTTCTATGGGGGCTATATGAAGATGTGAACCTATACAGACAAATTTATGGGAGAAGTGAAGACTAAATACCAAATTTCAGCCATTTCGGTGGAATATTGAGGCCACAACCTTCATTATACCGGAAATCGGGAGGAACCGTTCATAGGGGCTATATGAGGGCGTGGACCTATATAGACAAAATTCTGGGGAAAATGTTTTAACCCCAGACTAAGTACCAAATTTCAGCCATTTCGGTTAAATAAGGAAGCTAACAACTTCAAAGTACCGAATGTCGGGAGGTACCGTTCTATGGAGGCTATATGAAGGCGTTAACCTATACAGACATATTTATGGGAGAATGTTTTATACCCCAAATAGAGACTAAATACCAAGCCATTTCGGTAGAATATTAAAGCCACAACCTCCAAAATACAGAAAATCGGGAGGTTCTGTTCTATAGGGGCTATATGAAGACGTGGACCTATACAGACAAAATTCTGGGGGAAAGTTTTATACTAACAACGAAGAATAAGTGCCAAATTTCAGCCACTTTAATGGGATAATGAAGCTAAAACTTTCAAAATACCGAAAATCGGGAGGCAACTCTCTATGGGGGCTATATGAAGGCGTGGACCTATACAGACAAAATTCTGGGGGAATGTTTTATAGCCCCAACGAAGACTAAATACCAAATTTTAGCCATTTCGGTGGGATAATAAAACTATAAACTTGAAAATACCGAAAATCGGGAGGTACCGTTCTATGGGGGCTATATCAAAACGTGAACCGATATAGCCCATTTGCAATACCAAACATCCTAGGAGTAATAGAAACTTCTGTACCAAATCACAAAGCTCTATCTTAAAAATTGCAAGCTGTATCTTGATTTCAACAGACAGACGGACGGACATGGCCAGATCGACTTTGAATTTTACCCTGATCATGAATATATATACTTTATAGGGTCTCCGAGGAATATTTCGATGTGTTACAAACAGAATGACAAATTTAATTATACCCTCCATATTATGGTGGAGGGTATAAAAACAGAGTTTTACGCCAATTTTTGCAACCATTTTTTGTAGCGTTTAAACGACCAGGGGCTTTATCTGGGTTAATTAGTTCCTTTTGTAGAGTACCTTAAGGTCTTGTGGTAGAAAACCAAACGGTTTTCTCACACTTTTTCATGGTCATTGACCTCCTCGGCTGATTAAAAATTGATATTTTAATGTTGTGAGAAACATTGTATTTCAAAACCGAAATGACATGTTTTCATCAAACATTTTACAAATGAAATAAGAAAACAAGTAAGAAAAGTGTTAAGTTCGGTCGGACCGAACTTTTTATACCTTCCACCACAATTTTCAGTCATTTCGGTGGATTAAAATACCGAAAATCGGAAAGTACCGTTCTATGGGGGCTATATAATGGCGTGGACCTATACCTACAAATTTCTGGGGGAAAGTTTCATACCCCCAACGAACACTAAATACCATACCACCAGCCATCTCGATGTGATAATGAGGCCAAAACCTTCAAAATCGGGAGATACCGTCCTATGGGGCTATATCAAAATGTGGACCTATATAAACGTTTTATGGTAGAAATATTTCTTAGCCTCTGGAAACACAAAATACAAAGTTACAACCGATTCTGTTGTCAAATGGGACTAATACATTCAAAATATATTAAAATGACGCGTACTTTATATGGGGCGTTATGTGGGGGCTATACCAAAACGTGGACCTATATAAACCAACTTTGGTAGGAATGTTTTTTGGTCTCTGGAGGCACAAAATACCAAATTACAACCAATTCGGTGGTTAAATGGGACAAATATCTTAAAAATTCCTTAAAACGACGACGCGTCACGCGTCATTTTGTATGGGGGCTATACGAAAGCGTGGACCTACATAGCCCGCTTTCAATACCAAAAGTCCTAAGTACATATAATCGATTTTCCCAACATTTCATCCACCTATGTCAATCCGTTCGGACGCTAGAGTGATTTCTACAGACGGACAGACGGACGGACATGGCTATATCGATGTAGAGTTGCACGCTGATCAAGAATATATATAGTTTGTGGGGTCTACAATGATTATTTCGAGTAGTTACAAACGTAGTGACAAACTTAATATACCCCCATCCTATGGTGGAGGGTATAAAAAGCTACCCACAACACCATGTCAATAATAGTATGAATATCTTTACCATTCGGAAAATGATGACCGCCTGCATATTTTTTTCGTTTGTCTTCTCAGTTTGTTTATTGAATTCAGCAACTAATTTAGTTATTGTTGTTGTTTTGTTACAGTTATAATTAACACCCGCTGCTGCTGCCTGCCTGCCTTCAATGAAATGAGCTGAAATGGATTGGTGGTTATTTGATGTCGTCATGTTGTCGTCTGTCGTTCATGTTGCTGCTGTTGTTGTTTTAATTTCTCTCTCTCTACAACAAAAAATATTCGAACTGTGACAATTCCAACATTTGCATTCGTACAAAGTACTCGTAAATCAAATAAGACTGACAGTTCATAACGTACATACGTACAGAAGTATGTATGTATGTGCATACATACCTCCCCGCTTTAGCATTTCATTTCGATTTGAATCGATTCTGACCCAGCCCCAAATGGTAACGGCGGTGGTGGTCAGTGTGGCTAGATGGCTGACATGACTGACAGACAGTCTCTGGCGAGTGATTGGTAATGGTGGTGTATTGATATTTTAATATTTATCTATAGAGTGAGTTGTTGTTATTGTTGTTTTGGATTTTATTGGATGTATCTAACAGTTGCAGATGAATACCCTACCTTGTATCAAGATGAAGACGGGAGAAAAATTATAGAGATCTATTCTCTAAAGGCATTCAAAGGACTTCGTATGAAATGCCAAAGAAGTGTCCTTAAATATGACCGAAAATCCTCTTTATATATGATTACAAAGATCCCTTATGGAGGACCACAAGACCATCTATTTTTGGATTTTGGGTAGAGTCATCTAATCCAGAAATGTAATCCCGTTTATAGGGTATCTTCGCTCATTTTATTGTATGAATGTGATTTGTGCGAATATATCTGGCTGCGAGCATGCATGCCATACAACTACATACAACTGACTATTGACGGGGGGACGGACGACTAGTTGGATGACTGACTGTCTAACTGCCGGCCTGATCGGCTGTATGACTGCTTAGCTGACTTGCTATCCATCTATCAACGACCTACTCGTTTATTAAATATCTAATGGTCGGTTATTTGGTTATTTAGTCATTCTTTTGCTCTTCTCTTTTCGATTTGGTGTAGTTTTGATTTGATTTCTGCAGCAAAAGGCAATGAGAACGGCGTCGGCAACTGCATACGATTGCCGATAAATCCAATCATCATTGCCGGCTGCCATGCATTGTGGGACAAATGGATGGAAAATATAACAACATTTGCAAAATCACAAAGAGGCTAGAAGAAGAGAAGAGCTATAAGCAGGACGCTGGCTGTGAGTGCAGTGGCCATAATACCTGAGTATCTCGTGTTGTATCTGCTGCTTGCTGGCTCTGCACAAATCATGGTGTTAAGTATTTTTTTGTTGTGTGTTATTTTTCAGTTTTTGTTTTGTTTTATTCAACTATTTACTGCAGCCGCAGCATCAACATTTAGTTCATGTTTTTACAACTATCAATGGTGGCTGATGTATGTTTGTAGAACTGTTTGTCATTCTACTCGTAGCTATCTATCTGGCCTATTGTATATTTTTAAATATAATTGTTTTCGAGAATTCTGGTTTTAAGATTTATATTTTCTCTCCCTCATTCGCCGCCCTCTTAGCCACCGCTACTTATGCCAATGTAAATGTTCATCGGTCTCTTTTGTTGCAAATAAATACCAAGCCATAAGCCGCATAGCCAGTGAGTGCGGGTATCAATAAATAAAATATTGGACTCTAAATTGGTATTGCAGCATTTCAATATTTTTCAAATATAATAATAAACATTGGCATTAGCCGATGACAAATGTGCGACAGTGGTTAGAAAACAAAATAAAATTGTTAATACTGGCCAAAAAAGGTAGGAACAAGCAGTAAGGAAAGGATCAAAGTCGGGCGGGGCCGACTATATGATACCCTACGCCACTGTGATTAGGCAAAATATATGTATATGGGAGCTAAACCCAATTGTGAACACATTACGATATAATTTGGCACATATATTTCTAGACCAAACACCGTCACACATTCCAAATTTCATCAAAATTAGACATACATAGCGTCTTTGGTGCATCAAATACCTTAAATCGGGCGAAAATATATATGTATGGGATCTATATCTAAATCCGAAACGATTTCGATAAAATTTGGCACACTTATTTCTAGACCAAATTCCGTCGCACATTGCAAATTTCATTGAGATGGGACATATATGACGACTTTCGTGCACCAAATACCAAAAATCGGCCAAAAATATCGAAATCTGAACCGATTTTTATATAATTTGGCACATTTATCTATAGACCTAATTTCGTTACAAATTCCAATTTTCATCAAAACTGGACAGATACAGCGTGTTTGGTGCATCAAATACTTCAAATCGGCCGAAAATATGTATGGGAGCTATATCCAAATCTGAACCGTTCTTCATTATGCTAAAAAATGACCTTCCCCAATTTTCAGCCAAATCGAACAATAAATGCGACCTGTACGTTGCGAACGGACGGACGGACTTGCATAAATCGACTCAGAAAGTGATTCTATGCATATCCCTAGAAGGAACTATGGGTCTATCTCTTTTCCTTAGGCATGTTACATACAAATGCACTAACACATAATACCCTTACCACAGGGTGGTGTACCGATAAAAATCAGTAAAATTAAAAAGGAACTTTATGAATGAAAAGTTGAAATTAAAGATGACAGCACTTACAGTATCGGTAGGGATTAGCGAAAATTTTATTTTGATCGGTAACTTACCGACAAATTTCGTTAATTATCAAGATTTAAAGAAAATAAAAAAATCCTGTTTTCAATAACACTGTACAACACAAAAAATAATTACAAGACAATTCGGCCAGATTATGAAAGAAGACCGAAAAAGAAGACACGTCTATCGGCGTTTTGAAAGTTTTCGTCGGGAATTAACCTAAATAGGCGTGGCAAGTTCCGCCCATTTCTACATGTTTTGAAATATACGCCATCATATTCCTTGCAATTCTTGCATTTTAGGTATAAAGTGTCTTTGGCAATATTACTGACAATAATGCGGGGTAAATTTTACGAAAAGAATTAACCCTCATGCGAGTCACTAAACGGATCTTATTGGTCATTTTTTTCAGATACGTTTAAAAACTCCTTTAAATATGATCGTATCGGATATTCTAGAAAATTATTTGTCATAAAATTTTACTATAGGCCTCGGAATAGACCAAAACTCTAAATAGTACCTAAACGACAGGAATCTGCCAATAGTAATATGACCTGTTAGGGTTAATTTTATACTCTGAGTTTATTAAGTTTTGTCCCGCAAAATTTAATTCTAGGTAAAAGACGTCAAAGACAAAAATATTCTCCATCAAATTTCAATATAAGTCGCCGAATAAATGAAATATGTATTTACAATATATATATCATGAAAATATATTCATCAATTTTGCCAACAAAAATAAATGTGAATTTCAGAGAATTTTCGTGAAAATGCACTTTGACCCCATACAAATTACTAAGGTAATAAGATCCCTCTCGTGACACGGGTTAACGTTAACCGATCGCCATAAAATTGCATATATAAGGTTTTTGGATCAAATGGAAAAATGTATGGGGGTAGGCGTTTCAATAAAAAAAAACATAGCTGACTTTCATCAGTTCTTTCATCTGAGGAATATGAAAATATGCGCCGCTAAATCCTCTGTCACAGTGTTCACCGGATGGACGGCTGAAATAAGGCTCCCCATAAACATATTTGTCGATGCTGTCCTGATTCCGACCACTATATTTAGTGTAACGTTTGACAGCAAGATAAATTCGTCCGCTCACGCCACAGCTATTTGAGACAAGACCAGAAGTAGAGACAAGGACGATTTGTTGGCCTCTTACACAAAATAGGTCTTTGGTATGCTATGCGGATCCAGTGTGATATACAAATATTTGCGCTACGCATTGGAAAAAAAATTTGTCCCGCCCCCTTTTTACCCTAGCGGGTCATCGTCATGGTTAGGTGTCATCGCCGTGAGCATCCACAATCTAATCAACGAGCTTCTCCTTTCCATGCAAGCCAGCAAAGGTCGGCATGATAGAGAGAGAAGTCCAAAGGTACAAGATATAACTCCTAGATCAGCGTTAGGCAAGAGAGCGCACACGAGCTCTCAGTGAACGTTTCTCTCTCCACAAACACCATTCAACTAATTGAACAAGTAAGAAAAGCGTTAAGTTCGGTCGGGCCGAACTTTTTATACCCTCCACCACAAATTTCAGCCATTCCGAAGGTACCGTTCTATGGGGGCTATATGATGGCGTGGACCTATACCTACAAATGGAATGTTTTATACGCCTAAAGAAGACTAAATACCAAATTTCAGCCATCTCGGTGTGATAATGAGGCTAAAACGTTCAAAATATCGAAAATCGGGAGATATTGTATTATGGGGGTGATATCAACACGTGGACCTATATAAACATTTTATGGTAGAAATATTTCTTTGCATCTGGAAACACAAAATACAAAGTTACAACCGATTCTTTGGTCAAATGGGTCTAATACATTCAAAATATATTCAAATGACGCGTACTTTATAAGGGGCCTTATGTGGGGGCTATACCAAAACGTGGACCTATATAACCCAACTTTGGTAAGAATGTTTTCTGGCCTCTGAAGACACAAAATACCAAATTAGAACCAATTCTGTGGTCAAATGGGTCTAATACATTCAATATATATTAAAATGACGCGTACTTTATATGGGGCCTTATATGGGGGCTATACCAAAACGTGGACCTATTTAACCCAACTTTCGTAGGAATATTTTTTGGCCTCTGGACACACAAAGTACCAAATTACAACCAATTCGGTGGTAAAATGGGCCAGATTTTGTATGAGGGCTATACGAAAGCGTGGACCTACATAGCACGCTTTCAATACCAAAAGTCCTACGTAAATATAACATATTTTCCCAAAATTTCATCAACCTACGTCAATCCGTTCGGACGCTAGAGTGATTTCCACAGACGGACGGACATGGCTATATCGATGTAGAATTGCACGCTGATCAAGAATATATATACTTTGTGGGGTCTACAATGATTATTTCGAGTAGTTACAAACTTAATATACCCCCATCCTATGGTGGAGGGTATAAAAAGCATGCACCCACACAAAGTATGCAATAGAAAATTTTGGTGCCTATTACATTTCTAGATCGAGCTCGTTGATCGTTGATCAGAGAGTCTTGGATAGCATTCTCCTGAATACAATAAAAAGGTACAGTATAAATGGATGTAGGACCAATTGAAACAGTAATGGTGCAGGTCGTCAATAGCAAAAATATAATACGCGGAGGCACGAATTTTCAACGCCATTTTCCTCAGGAGCCACTTGACCAAATTGTAATTGAAGGAAAGTTGTTCAATAGTAATAGCATTTTGGCAAAAAAAGAATCTGAACTACTGTGCAACGGTGCATACAAGAAACAGTCGATAAATGCGACGGTGTTTTTTGTGTTGGAAGAAGCATAAACCGCTCGATATTATTACCTCTGAACGCCACATTTGCATCAATCATGGGAAAGCTCTGAAACTACGCCAAATTTTTATAGAGTTCGTCAATCACCGCTCCAAGAAAAAGTAGCAGAAAAGACGTTCCGAAACAGCATCGGATATTTGAAATGAGACCAAAAAGGCGGCGGAACTATCAAATGGGCGTAATGAGCTTCGTCGAGCCAATCACAGTGACTGCAGAGTCAGGGAGCTGACACCGGATATTAATAGGTTGGCAGATGAGCCAAAGCGGAACATGTGGCAAAATCATCTTAAGTGTGGCAAGACTGGATTCGGAGTACGTGAATTTTAGGCAACGGTTAAGTCACATTCACATCCTGGGAAAAACGATTATAGAACCACAGTCAAGTTTGACGATGTTACTCTGACTGATCCGAACAAGTGCGCAAATAATTTCAATCGACAGTTTGTCGAGCATGTTGCATGGGATATCTTCTTGCCGAGGAGGAAACACATCATAAGCATTGGGCCCTGACTTAATCTCCATGGTAATGCTAAAACAGTTGCCCAAAGAATGGAAAGTGGGTAGCGTGGTCCCGCCACTGTAGCCAACCAAAGATTACAGCAAAGATGATTCCTATAGGCAGATATCGCTTTTCTTGGCCGTAATAAATACCCTCCCAAGCGTCAGATATAGTTACGGTGATCAATATTTTTCATGAAAATAGAGTTCATTATGCCTATGTGTAGGCCAAAAAAGAGGACGAAAATTTTGTAATACAAATTAAAAAAAAATATAGACTCGCCTTAAGTTATAGGTAGTATAGAATATGTTGCAAAAAATGCCGAGTCGATGGACAAAAAGTTGTAAGATCGATGAAAAAACTTCATTATTTTGGCTAAAAAAACGATTTCTACAAAAAAAAAAAACTTTGAAAATCGGATGGGATTTTGATATACATACATAGCTCCAATATGCAAATTTGGCCGATTTTGGGTATTTTGGACCCTATATAGCTATATTAAAATCCGATCCGATTTTAGCATTTAGAGAATTTTGGTGAAAATGCGCCTTTGGCCCATACATATTACTATGGAAACAAAAATCGCTAGGTTGGCACGGGTTAACCTTAACCGATAGCCATAAAATGTCAGTTATAAGGGGTTTGGATCAAATGGAAAAAATATGGGGGTAGGAAAACCAAAAAAAGGAATTTTGGGTCACCCTAATTACATGAAAATAGAGGACAAACATAGTACGTTAAAAAAATGGAGTACGGACGCATAAAATAGAGTAATGTACTCTATAATAGAGTACGGCATTTGCCGATCATCAGCATGGGTTCCGTAAGAGGCACTGCACTACAACAACGCTGCATAACATCTCTACACATATAATTGAGAACTCAGTTAGAGCAAGCCGTGTGGAAGGACAGTGTTGGGGACGCTCCACTTATCAAAGCCTTTGATACTGGACTACCCTCCAGTTAAGTTTGATACGTTGGATAAACGAGTATATGTTTGGACGCCAATCGTACATGGAATCCAGGAACAAGAAGTCCAAGCCATATAGAGTGAATTAGGGAGTTTCCCATGGTGGGATTATATCTCCGGAACTGTTTAACCTCTACCTTTCGTGTGTTCTACCCTCACTAGAGTTGGGCAATATAGTTCCTGGAGCGGATCGATCTTTCTAGTTCCCTTTGCCATTATATAAATGAAAGAATTATATGCACGGCTGAAACTATATGAACTAAAGAAACTATATAAATGGAAGAGCCGAATATAGTTCCAATAGTTCCTTGTCCGGAATAGTTCCTTGGAACTAGTTCGTTGCGGAACTACACAACTCTAACCCTCACCAGACGGCACTGATATTGTTACGTATACGAATGAATGTATGCTCTTGGCTTCGGGTCCCTTCCCTAATGTAATTTGTGAAAAGGCTGAACTCCTATTTGATCCATATTACAACCTTCTCCGCACTAGGAATATGAAAATATCCACCACTAAATCTACACCACTCAGTTCACTACGTAGACTGTGGCGATGAACACCAAGATGTTGATGTTGTAGCAGCTTCTACAAGGACATTTATATCTTCATTTTATTGATTCGGCTCTGCTTCCAGCTCCAAGTTCAGAAAGGACGCCACCTGAATAGGATTTCTTCAAAGTGAACGTGGAGTCAGGTTAGTCGGGTTGGCTGGGCAGTTAAAGAGGTGCTGCGTAGTGTGCGGACCGGTGCCACATTCTGGACAGATATTCCGCGTGTCATCAATCTTGGTCCAGTAAGAATTGAGGCGGCTCCAACAACCAGATCTTAGTTGTGACAACACGACTCTCGTTTGCCTTGGCAGCTGTTGCTCTTCCGCTGCCCCGGGTGGTGGGTGATCATCGAGGACGATATTCGCACTATAGGCACCACCAAGCACCAAGTTGAATGTCCTGGTCGATAGGAACATTTCGACAACTAACTACCTCAATATTCTAGGGGTCACACTCGACAATATATTTACGTAGTCCACGCATGCCACAAGCTATCTGCGAATTTAATCGAATTTAAATGCAACGCGATGAAAGAGTATTCAAAACTGTCGGAACGCCGCTCTGGAACTGTAACTGTATGACGGAAACAAAATGACATGCTCTTGTGTCAGTGCTTGCACGGGTGTTACCGTGTCATTCTAATCAGGATAGGGACTCCCCACCCAGGCATATAGGGAGGGATCAACATGATCTAAAGGGAGAGTTCCATCGATATAGCCCCCAGATCAGGTTTGGGTAGTAATCACACAGATGGCATAAACTACTATCGTATGAATGCGGTCCTTGCGCTACGTCCCTCATATTGGGACGACAAAAATCATCCTCATTTTCGGCCCTAACAGGCACTACGCCTACAAGTGATCGATATTTCGTTCAAGAGCCGTCGTGGGCCAGAACATAAGGAAAAGTTTGTGATGTTCAGTTTAAAAGCCGTCGTGGACCAGAAAGTAAGGAAAAGTGACTGATTAAGCCGGAAATCATACGCTGTTCCAATTGCGACAGTCCAAAAAGTCAATTGTGTCTCAGGTATTTAGTCTGATATTGTGACATTGAGACTTCCGGATATCCACGTATACATTTTGGTGGTATACTGCGCGTTCGTTTTCACTTTACGATTTAGTTATGGCAAAAACCTCTTGGGGCCCTTATGACTTAGCATTTGTTGACCTTATACCTAACAATACGTATGTATGTACATATGAATGTATGTATAAAGAAGTTGTTAAAGTTATTAATGTCAATATGTATGGTTTTGATGTCGTTTAGATTCAATGCTGGTGTGTGGTGGAGAAGCTAGAACACGACCTCAAGTGAATCGGCATAAAAACAATCGGAGTAACCGTGGAGTTTAATTTAACGAAATGTTTTACTTACACTGTGCGATAACAAAAAAATGACAAGAAAAACTTAGTAGAATATGAAAGTAGAGCTAAAAATATGAAACACGTGTATCGGCGTTTTTAAAGTTTACATCGGAAAGTAGCCAAAGTAGGTGGGGCAAGTTCCGCCCATTTCTAGTTTTTTTGGAAATATTCGAGATAATATATCTTGGAATCCATGCATTTTAGGTATATAGTGTCTTTGGAAACTTTACAGAGAAGGATGTGCGGAATATTTTTGTTAAAAATTTTACCCTCATGCGGTTCATCAAAGCGGTCTTTTTCGTACTTTTTCGAAAATCTTTCAAAAACTCATTTAAAATGTGGCCATGTTTTTCATTTTTAGAGATTCCTGGCGATTAGTTAAGATTTACAGATTTGGTGTATTCTAAGACATATAGTAAAATTTTATGGCGAACAAATTTGTAGAATATTTGGATTTGATATGACCACATTTTAAAGGAGTTTTTGAAAGATTTTCGAAAAAAGGACGAAAAAGACCGCTTTGATGAACCGCATGAGGGTTACAATTTCTAACAAAAATATTCCCCACATCCTCCTCTGTAAAGTTGCCAAAGACACAGTATACCTAAAAGTCAAGAATTCCAATATATCTTAACTCGATTATTTCGAAAAAAAAGTAGAAATGGGCGGAACTTACCCCGCCTACTTTGTTAACGTTAAAAACGCCGATACACGTGTCTTATATTTTTAGCTCTACTTTCATAATCTACTCAGTTTTTCCCATAATTTTGGAAAAAAATGAATTTTGTTGCACAGTGTTATAATTTTTCCGCAGACACAATGGTTGAATGTTGCGGAATGGAATTGTGGCATGATGACTTATTCCTTTGGATGAATGGTTGTTGCTTGGTCGTTGGTTAATTTGTTTAGTTTCTTTGAGGTTTGTTTGCCCATCGTTTATACGTACGTACATAATATTATGTATGTATGTCTATTTGTGTGACGTTAACAAAGCAAATAAAAAGCAAATGATATTAAAAACGACGAATGAAGAAGAACAAAACAAATAACATGTAGCTTAAATACAGCTAGCTTAGGAGGTGGTATACATAAAATTCTTTAAGTTGACAGATCAACACAATGAGACCTTTAGTCAAATAAATGGATAGGCAATAAATGATGGACAAACTAAACTTCATTATATATGACTCAAATAATAAACGCCACCATTTCAGCGAGAAACAAGTAAGAACGGCTTTAAGTTCGGCCGTACCGAACTTTTTACACCCTCTACCATAAAATATTGTGAACTAAAATTGAATAATAAGTTTACTATTCTTTCCACAATTTTTGGTAAAGATTTTTTATGAACATGGATCCCCTAAATTAGGCACCATTAAATGGGGCATATAATAAAGGGTGGACCTATATTGAAAATTTTTAATGGTGAAGTTTTGTGAACACTGGTATCCTAAAATATTAAATTACAGAAACTTCGGCTAAAAATTGTATCTAAAATCAACAAAATACCGAAAATCGGGAGGTACCGTTATATGGGGCTATACCAAACATGGACCTATTCTAAAACTTTTTGATGGAGAAGGTTTGCAACTGCTGAGAACCTCAAATGTTAAATTACGGGTAGTTCAATCAACAAATGTAGTTAAAACCCTCAAAATACCGAAAATAGGAAGGTACCGTTGTATGGGAAGTGGAGAAATTTTGCGACCAAGCCTCCTACGGTGGTCTTCTATTGTATAGAACCCTCCTACGAAGATCTTCTATTCTATAGAACCCTCCTACGAAGATCTTCTATTCTATAGAAGCCTCCTACGAAGATCTTCTATTCTATAGAAGCCTCCTACGAAGATCTTCTATTCTATAGAAGCCTCCTACGGAGGTCTTCTATTCTATAGAAGCCTCCTACGGAGGTCTTCTATTCTATAGAAGCCTCCTACGGAGGTCTTCTATTCTATAGAAGCCTCCTACAAAGATCTTCTATTCTATAGAAGCCTCCTACGGTGGTCTTCTATTCTATAGAAGCCTCCTACGAAGATATTCTATTCTATAGAAGCCTCCTACGAAGATATTCTATTCTATAGAAGCCTCCTCCTACGGAGGTCTTCTATTCTATAGAAGCCTCCTCCTACGGAGGTCTTCTATTCTATAGAAGCCTCCTCCTACGGAGGTCTTCTATTCTATAGAAGCCTCCTCCTACGGAGGTCTTCTATTCTATAGAAGCCTCCTCCTACGGAGGTCTTCTATTTTATAGAAGCCTCCTCCTACGGAGGTCTTCTATTCTATAGAAGCCTCCTCCTACGGAGGTCTTCTATTCTATAGAAGCCTCCTCCTACGGAGGTCTTCTATTCTATAGAAGCCTCCTCCTACGGAGGTCTTCTATTCTATAGAAGCCTCCTCCTACGGAGGTCTTCTATTCTATAGAAGCCTCCTCCTACGGAGGTCTTCTATTCTATAGAAGCCTCCTCCTACGGAGGTCTTCTATTCTATAGAAGCCTCCTCCTACGGAGGTCTTCTATTCTATAGAAGCCTCCTCCTACGGAGGTCTTCTATTCTATAGAAGCCTCCTCCTACGGAGGTCTTCTATTCTATAGAAGCCTCCTCCTACGGAGGTCTTCTATTCTATAGAAGCCTCCTCCTACGGAGGTCTTCTATTCTATAGAAGCCTCCTCCTACGGAGGTCTTCTATTCTATAGAAGCCTCCTCCTACGGAGGTCTTCTATTCTATAGAAGCCTCCTCCTACGGAGGTCTTCTATTCTATAGAAGCCTCCTCCTACGGAGGTCTTCTATTCTATAGAAGCCTCCTCCTACGGAGGTCTTCTATTCTATAGAAGCCTCCTCCTACGGAGGTCTTCTATTCTATAGAAGCCTCCTCCTACGGAGGTCTTCTATTCTATAGAAGCCTCCTCCTACGGAGGTCTTCTATTCTATAGAAGCCTCCTCCTACGGAGGTCTTCTATTCTATAGAAGCCTCCTCCTACGGAGGTCTTCTATTCTATAGAAGCCTCCTCCTACGGAGGTCTTCTATTCTATAGAAGCCTCCTCCTACGGAGGTCTTCTATTCTATAGAAGCCTCCTCCTACGGAGGTCTTCTATTCTATAGAAGCCTCCTCCTACGGAGGTCTTCTATTCTATAGAAGCCTCATCCTACGGAGGTCTTCTATTCTATAGAAGCCTCCTCCTACGGAGGTCTTCTATTCTATAGAAGCCTCCTCCTACGGAGGTCTTCTATTCTATAGAAGCCTCCTCCTACGGAGGTCTTCTATTCTATAGAAGCCTCCTCCTACGGAGGTCTTCTATTCTATAGAAGCCTCCTCCTACGGAGGTCTTCTATTCTATAGAAGCCTCCTCCTACGGAGGTCTTCTATTCTATAGAAGCCTCCTCCTACGGAGGTCTTCTATTCTATAGAAGCCTCCTCCTACGGAGGTCTTCTATTCTATAGAAGCCTCCTCCTACGGAGGTCTTCTATTCTATAGAAGCCTCCTCCTACGGAGGTCTTCTATTCTATAGAAGCCTCCTCCTACGGAGGTCTTCTATTCTATAGAAGCCTCCTCCTACGGAGGTCTTCTATTCTATAGAAGCCTCCTCCTACGGAGGTCTTCTATTCTATAGAAGCCTCCTCCTACGGAGGTCTTCTATTCTATAGAAGCCTCCTCCTACGGAGGTCTTCTATTCTATAGAAGCCTCCTCCTACGGAGGTCTTCTATTCTATAGAAGCCTCCTCCTACGGAGGTCTTCTATTTTATAGAAACCTCCTACGGAGGTCTTCTATTTTATAGAAACCTCCTACGGAGGTCTTCTATTCTAGACAAGCCTCCAACGGAGGTCTTCTATTCTATAGAAGCCTCCTCCTACGGAGGTCTTCTATTCTATAGAAGCCTCCTCCTACGGAGGTCTTCTATTCTATAGAAGCCTCCTCCTACGGAGGTCTTCTATTCTATAGAAGCCTCCTCCTACGGAGGTCTTCTATTCTATAGAAGCCTCCTCCTACGGAGGTCTTCTATTCTATAGAAGCCTCCTCCTACGGAGGTCTTCTATTCTATAGAAGCCTCCTCCTACGGAGGTCTTCTATTCTATAGAAGCCTTCTCCTACGGAGGTCTTCTATTCCATAGAAGCCTCCTCCTACGGAGGTCTTCTATTCTATAGAAGCCTTCTCCTACGGAGGTCTTCTATTCCATAGAAGCCTCCTCCTACGGAGGTCTTCTATTCTATAGAAGCCTCCTCCTACGGAGGTCTTCTATTCAATAGAAGCCTCCTCCTACGGAGGTCTTCTATTCTATAGAAGCCTCCTCCTACGGAGGTCTTCTATTCAATAGAAGCCTCCTCCTACGGAGGTCTTCTATTCTATAGAAGCCTCCTCCTACGGAGGTCTTCTATTCTATAGAAGCCTCCTCCTACGGAGGTCTTCTATTCTATAGAAGCCTCCTCCTACGGAGGTCTTCTATTCTATAGAAGCCTCCTCCTACGGAGGTCTTCTATTCTATAGAAGCCTCCTCCTACGGAGGTCTTCTATTCTATAGAAGCCTCCTCCTACGGAGGTCTTCTATTCTATAGAAGCCTCCTCCTACGGAGGTCTTCTATTCTATAGAAGCCTCCTCCTACGGAGGTCTTCTATTCTATAGAAGCCTCCTCCTACGGAGGTCTTCTATTCTATAGAAGCCTCCTCCTACGGAGGTCTTCTATTCTATAGAAGCCTCCTCCTACGGAGGTCTTCTATTCTATAGAAGCCTCCTCCTACGGAGGTCTTCTATTCTATAGAAGCCTCCTCCTACGGAGGTCTTCTATTCTATAGAAGCCTCCTCCTACGGAGGTCTTCTATTCTATAGAAGCCTCCTCCTACGGAGGTCTTCTATTCTATAGAAGCCTCCTCCTACGGAGGTCTTCTATTCTATAGAAGCCTCCTCCTACGGAGGTCTTCTATTCTATAGAAGCCTCCTCCTACGGAGGTCTTCTATTCTATAGAAGCCTCCTCCTACGGAGGTCTTCTATTCTATAGAAGCCTCCTCCTACGGAGGTCTTCTATTCTATAGAAGCCTCCTCCTACGGAGGTCTTCTATTCTATAGAAGCCTCCTCCTACGGAGGTCTTCTATTCTATAGAAGCCTCCTCCTACGGAGGTCTTCTATTCTATAGAAGCCTCCTCCTTCGGAGGTCTTCTATTCTATAGAAGCCTCCTCCTACGGAGGTCTTCTATTCTATAGAAGCCTCCTCCTACGGAGGTCTTCTATTCTATATAGGCCTCCTCCTACGGAGGTCTTCTATTCTATATAGGCCTCCTCCTACGGAGGTCTTCTATTCTATAGAAGCCTCCTCCTACGGAGGTCTTCTATTCTTTAGAAGCCTCCTCCTATGGAGGTCTTCTATTCTATAGAAGCCTCCTCCTACGGAGGTCTTCTATTCTATAGAAGCCTCCTCCTACGGAGGTCTTCTATTCTATAGAAGCCTCCTCCTACGGAGGTCTTCTATTCTATAGAAGCCTCCTCCTACGGAGGTCTTCTATTCTATAGAAGCCTCCTCCTACGGAGGTCTTCTATTCTATAGAAGCCTCCTCCTACGGAGGTCTTCTATTCTATAGAAGCCACCTCCTACGGAGGTCTTCTATTTTATAGAAACCTCCTACGGAGGTCTTCTATTCTAGACAAGCCTCCTACGGAGGTCTTCTATTCTATAGAAGCCTCCAGCGGAGGTCTTCTATTCTATAGAAGCCTCCTATGGAGGTCTTCTATTCTATAGAAGCCTCCTACGGAGGTCTTCTATTCTATAGAAGCCTCCAGCGGAGGTCTTCTATTCTATAGAAGCCTCCTACGGTGGTCCCTCCATGCTATGGTGTAAGGTATAGAAACAACAACATCAAAGCTTAAACAATAACATAAAGCTTGTGAAATACTACCAGCCGGGGATGGATGATGAGGCGCAAACAAACAAGCCAGATTGTGAACAAGAAAATCGAACTCGACCACCATAATATCCATAGGCTAGGAGGCTAGCAAGGCTTGTTGGGCCAAAGACAAGTAAACTTATAAATTAAATATCACAGCAATAATGACCGACACATTCTGAAATGGTAAAAGAGACCAACAAGAAGGCAAAGCAAAAAACCAGGGGGGCGAGTGAACGCATCACAATTTAAAGAATAAGAAAAAATTAAGAAGCAGCCAACACTCTACTCCCAAACGAAATGCTAAATTGAAGCAATGAGAACAAGCAGAAGTAAAAAAGTATTAAAAAAGCAGCAACAACCTGGAAATTAACGAGTCCACAAAAAGACCAGGCAGGCAGCAGGCAACCAGTCAGCATTTTTTTCCTTCTTGTATTTTTCCATTGTGGAATCGCTTTTTTGATGTTTTTTTCTGCAGACAAATCGAATGGCGGCAGCTTTTGTTGTTGGACATTGCGTCGTTGGACATTCATTGCTTTTGGCCAGAGAGATGAAGAAAATACCCGAACCGAAACAAAAACATCGCAAGCAACACCATCACCTTCAATAGCAACGTAACAGCGTAACAACAAAAGTGATATCCTTTCTCCTTCATTTGCTGCTGTTGTCGCCACATCATTTGGTTGTGGTGGTGGTAGTGGTGGCGTTCGTTAAGTTTTTCTTTTTGCCATTGACGACATGGCAAACGACGACAATGAGAAACAGCGACAACTCTCAACAACAACTAAAACGACGTTTTTCATTTGTAAAAACAACAAAAAAAGAACAACGACACCAATTTTTTGCAATGACAAAAAAGGCTGCGAACATTGCAGAAATTGTGTGTTTTTTTTCAGAGATACTGCAAGGAAACTAGCGAAGGGAATCCACCTCACTTCTCCTTAGCATAACGTTACACAACTCATGCCCAAATTATGTACAGATTTTGGTGATGAATTTGGTGGCATGCCACACAGTTTTTATTTTGGGTCTGGCAACCTTAAATTGATTAGCGCCGCGACCACAAACCAAATGTTTAAATTATTCAATATTTGGAATCTATTTCTTTTGCGTATGGAATTCAATCAAAAATTCACAGGTATTTTTTTGAATCACATCCACAGGTGTCTATGTGTTCAGCCAGGACGGTACTTCCTAAATATTTCTTAAAAAAAAATAATACAAGACGGTTTTGAATCATGTGGTCACAATTGACAGAATTTGGATACACTACTAAGACATCTGTTTAGGGTTTCCAATTTGTGTTCTGTGTGTTTGTCCATAGGCACGTTAAGTCCGAAGATGGGCTATATCGGCCCACGTTTTGGTACAGCCCTCATATAACGGTACCTCCGGAGTTTCGGTATTTTGAGGGTTTTAGCTAGATTTTTTGACCGAACTTCCTGTTATTGGACATATAAGGTTCCCATTGGTCACAATGTTTCTGCATCAAAAATGTTCAATATAGTTCCATGTTTTGGTATAGCCCCTACACAACGGTACCCCCGATTTTCGGTATTTTGAGGGTTTTAGTTACATGTTTTGACTGATCTACCCTTTATTTGACATTTGAATTCCCAGCAGCCAGAAAACTTCTCCACCAAAAATTTTCAACATAGGTCCCTATTTGGGTATATGTAGCTCCTAGATAACGGTACCTCCCGATTTCAGGTATTTTGAGGATGTTAGCTTCAATTTTGAACCGAAATTGCTGAAATTTGACATTTGAGGTTCTTAGCGGTCTGAACACTTATTCACCAAAAATTGTCAACATAGGTACATGTTTAGGTTTAGCATCAATGTATTTTGAGGGTTTTAGCTATAGTATAGTCCCCATATAACGGTACCTGCCGATTTTCGGCATTTTGAGGAAGTTAGCAAAATTTTTTGACGATTAGTTGACATTTAAGGTGGTGACAAAACTTCTCTATAAAAAATTGTCAACATAGGTCCATATTTTGGTATAGCCCCCATATAACGGGATTAACTACATAACGGATATTAACTACATTTTTCGCCGAACTAAATGTAATTTGTCATTTGAGGTTCCTAGCGGTTACTTCTCCACCAAAAATTGTCAACAACGGTCCATGTTTATACCCTCAGCATTTATGCTAACGAGGGTATATGGGAAATGTTGCCAACTATTTCATATTCCATTTCCAAAAAATTGATTTTTTTTCTTTTCGCGCTGCATTAACGATTTTTGGTACATAGGTTAAGAAAAAATTCCCCAGTACAAATCCGCTGGCGAGCAAATTTTTGGTTGTTGCGGACAAATGTTATCGCGGTTTTACTTCTGCTTTTAAAAAAAATTTTATAAAAACGCTAATTATTTTATTGAGCACAGTTGTCACTAAAAAGTTATCAGGAAGTGACGTCATTAAGTAAATTGCATAATATTTGTAAAATGTTACTCAGCATTCGCGGAATTTACAAAAAATTGACAAAATCTTACCATTCAAAAATTACAAAAAAAAAAACAGTTTTAAATAAAGACTCCACGGGGAATCAAATGAGACCAAACTTATAATCATCGGGATAGTAGTTACGAGGGCAGTTCGGAAACTTCTTAGCCTACCACAAAAAGCGCGGCATAAACAGAAAAAGGTAAAGTGTTTCGGAAACTTCTAGAGTTGTGCCAAAGGAACTATATGGAACTATCTCGTTCACTTCGCAGTTCCAATGGCCCACCTTTTTTCTTTGAACAAACTGCGTATACTTACTATCACACGTTATATTTAATGATGTTAGTCATACGCTTTGGAACTAGTACCAGGAACTAGGAACTAGATGGCCCAACTCTAGAAACTTCCATCTCTGTTATGAACACATGTTAAATTTTGTTTCGATCTGTCAACTCCTTCATATAGAAACAGGTGTTCAAAAAAGACGCATCCGCAATTTTTTTACAATGGAAAAATTAGAAATGCGTGCTGTCATTAAATATTTACATCAAAAAGGTTTATCGGGACAAGAAATTCATAATGATATGGTGAATGTGTTAGGTGAAAGTGCTCCTTCATATGCAACAGTAAAAAATTGTGTTGCTGAATTTAAACGTGGTCGTACAAGCATTGAAGATGAACCACGTAGTGGACGTCCAAAAACAGCAACAGCAACAGAAATTGTAGCCAAAGTGCATGATATGGTATTAAATGATCGACGAATAAAAGTGCGTGAAATTGCTAATATCAAGGGCATCTCAAATGATCGAGTCCATTTAATTTTGCATGAAGAATTACAGATGAAAAAGCTTTCTGCAAGATGGGTGCCGCATTTGTTAACAGTCGATCAAAAACGCATAAGAATGAACATTTCTCAAGCTTGTTTCGATCGTTTTAAGAGAAATAAAATGGATTTTAAGCGTCGTTTCATAACTGTTGATGAGACATGGATCCACCACTATACTCCAGAGACAAAAGAACAATCCAAACAATGGACTGAAGCTGGAGGAAGTGCCCCAAAGAAGGCAAAAACAATTCAATCGGCTGGTAAGGTTATGGCAATGGTTTTTTTGTGACTTCAAAGGTATTTTATTGATTAACTATCTGCAAAAGGGTAAAACAATAAATTCAGAGTACTATTGCAACCTTTTGGATCAATTAAATGTACAAATTCGAGAAAAACGTCCTGGCTTACAACACAAAAAAATAATTTTTCATCAAGACAACGCACCAGCGCACAAGAGTGTTTTAACAATGGCTAAAATCAACGAATTAAAGTTCGAGTTGCTTGACCACCCACCTTATTCTCCTGATTTAGCTCCCAGTGACGTTTACTTGTTCCCAAATCTAAAAAAAATCCTTGCTGGCAAGCGTTTTACCTCAAATGAAGATGCAATTACAGTTGTAAACCACTATTTTGAAGACCTTGAGGAAAACTATTTTAATCAAGGGATAGAATTGCTAGAAAAGCGTTGGACTAGGTGTATTGAAGTTTCAGGAGATTATATTGAAAAATAAAAATATTTTTGAAAAACTAACTATTCTCTTTCATTGATAGGCTAAGAAGTTTCCGAACCGCCCTCGTAATATATTATAGCTAAAATAAGCACATATTTGTGTTACAAAAAATTGTTTTCACATGCATTCTAGAGTTGAAAATATTGGAAAATTCTATAGGAATACTTTTATTTTTCTTGAAACTCCCAAGAAAATGGGCGGATTTTGCTTTATATACATTCACATAGAAGGTTTCCCATTGAGGAAAGTTATCGACATGATGAAATAAGTCATTAGACTTCTTAAACGGAAATAGAGTTCAAATAAACCGTTTTTATTTATATGCATTATTAAAATATGTGTAAATCGCGTAATTATCAAAATCGTTTTGCCCGCATATGATTTTCATGTACAGTAAGACCATATCCTTTAATTTGTATATATTTTTCAAAATAGAACATGGACGCTTAAGAAGGTCACTTTATACCTTCATCTACAACCGGCTAATCTTAGTTTATGTTTATAAGTTGTTGGTTTCATATCTCGGAAACAGATTGAATTTTCATTTTTGGATCTGTGGCAAACTTGTAGCTCTATTTCTGGATAACAAAATTGAAGGCACGTTTCCAAAAGATTTGGTCTTATTTCCTTCACTTTGTCAGATTATGTTTACATTAAATTCCGAAAATAGTATCCGTAGTATGGATGTTAGTTGCTTTGAAGATACGCAGGACGATTTTCGAGGATAACAAATAATTTTTTATAAAATACCACCGATATATTCCACTATGTGGTAAGTTTTTCCTTGGAAAATTTATTTATTTATGTTTATGACCATCTGTGCTGCAGTGATGCACTAAAGGCGGTAAAGATCCACATTTGTACACATATTGTCTGTATTTGGTCTTATTTTCATTCCAAAATACTTTTCAACCCTCCTGAGCAGATAACTTTAATGGTGTTTCTTAATAGTTGCATATTTATGTAAAATATTTTAGCCCGTGAGGTCAGGCACCTTATAAGCATTCGCCTTATGCAGATAATTGAATTGCTTTGAGGATTTATAGCAGTACTATAGCAACTTTCGTACATAGCAGATGCGCACTGCTATTATTTTGCACGCAACTGTATGTATATCTATTTCAAGGCGATCAATCAGGAACCGTGGGTGTAGCATCACACACTATTTTTTGGGATAAAATTAATGTAGCTCCCTTATCAGTGAAGTTTTTAAATCTCTGTTTCCACAAAAACGAAGATGCTGCTCTAGTTTTTTCATTGCAGTGGAAACGTCCCTCAGAATACGCGATAAATTGAGCGATATTTTCGAAAACAATTTTAGGTGATTTTCCTACCTTGGAATTTCTCGTATCTCGCGTTTTAGTAGATGGAATTTCACGAGTAAAAATTTATTAGATCCGCAACGTAAACATCTAAAATTTGCAATCAAGTACGAGTAAATCGAATGACAATTGTTAGGTCCGAAAAATATGATTTTTAGAAAAATGTTCGCACAAAATTTTCGTATTTGGATGCAGATTTCTGTGAAGCTGTGTAGGCTACATTCACGACACACATATCAAATAACTCAGAATCGCGAGTCCTACAATCCCATATACGATTTTTTGAAAAACCTGTTTGCGGAACGAAATTAGAAGAAAATTTCAAAAAACGCTTAAAATCTGGCTTCAAAATTTCAGCATCATTTAATGGTAGACGCAGATCAAATTTTGAAAAGTTATAAATAGGTGAGATAATCCTTATTTAGTTGGCTTCTACATTTACTTTGACAATATTATCGTGAAAAGTGTGGTTTAATCACAAATCGAGAGAAAACAAAAAGAGACACGTTGGCTTCAACCCATTTTTACCCATTATTTAACATAAATGTAGCCACAGCTTCAACGCAAATTAATTTTTAAGGCCAATACTTTTTGGCAAGTCTAAAAACATTTCATTTTATCCGAAAGCATTTAATTTGTATAATATTCAACCACATTTCGCGAGTTATTAAAGGCCAAACCTTGGCTGCAACTATGTTAAATTTTCAAAAATATTGCCCATATACACTTTCATACGGGCAAAATGTGCCTCATCGAAATAATGGTTTTAGACACCAAGTATGTTTAGACGAAATCCGTTTCAGACAATTTGGAGTTGATTTAGCAATGTCCGTCCGTCTGGCTGGAACGCACGATAACTCTCGAACGGATGAACCGATTCGGTTCAAATTTTGGCTTTCGTAATATTGTGTCCAAACTTAGTTTAAGTGCGAAGATGGGTTATATCGGTCCACTCCTTCCGGTACCTCCCCCACATAAATTCGAAAATGTTCGGAAAAATTGTGCTAACGATAACTCTTAAAGTTAGTAACCGATCTGCTCCATACCTTACACACCGTGAACTTTCTACCAAACATAGATGAGGTTCCAATATGTCCACTCCTTCGGTTACCTCCCACACAAAATTTCGGAAAAGTTTAGTTTAGGGCCATCTCTTGAATCGCTTTGATTTTTGTTTCAGCAACTTGTATTCACTGCCCTCCATACGACGGTACTAGTTTCATCAGGGGCAAGTCCATACTTCCTGAGAAAATAGCATGAAAGTTGCAAAAAAACCCCCTATGACACCATGTGAGGTGGTTGGAGCGCAAGATAACTCTCGAACGGATCTGCCGATTCGGTCTAAAATATGGCCTTAGTAATATTTTGTCAAAACATAGTTTAAGTTTGAAGATAAGCCATATCGGTCCACTTCCAAAGTTCAAAAATGTTCGGAAAAATTGTTCGGCCACTCCGAATTGGTCTATACTTTACACATCCTAATATATATACCAGATATAATTCAGGTTCAAATATGGACTATATTTGTCCACCCCTTCCTGTACCTCCCACACAAAATTGCGGATAAGATCACTTTAAGACCTAATATCGAATCACTTTGATTTTTGTTCAAGCAACTTGCATTCGCTGCCTCAATTACGATGGTAAAAGTTTTTTTAGGGGCA
Source organism: Musca autumnalis (assembly GCF_047663935.1). Classification (NCBI taxonomy): domain Eukaryota; kingdom Metazoa; phylum Arthropoda; class Insecta; order Diptera; family Muscidae; genus Musca; species Musca autumnalis. Next base: position 76,879,246 of record NW_027412088.1, read on the forward strand.
AGTCCATACTTCTTGTGCAAACAGCCCGAAGGGTGTAAAAACCCCCTATGGCACCATATGTTGTGGCTGGAGATTCACTTCCATAACGGTCAATGTCGATCCATTCCTTGTAGTATCTCCTCCGCAAAACTTTTGATCTTTAATCCTAATCAACATTTTTGTCGGTTCAAATGCCCAAAGTTTTTAAAAACCCCTAAATACATACGTATTTTGGGAAAAAAAAATTGTTTCAATATACACAGGCTGAGGGTATATCTCTGTCGGCAAAGCCGACTGATACTTTTTTACTTTTTTTACATAAATGTAGCCACAGCTTCCGCGCAAATAAATTTTTAAGGCCAATATTTTTTGGCAAGTCTAAAAACATTTCATTTTATCCGAAAGCATTCAATTTGTATAATATTCAACCACATTTCGCGAGTTATTAAAGGCCAAACCTTGGCTGCAACTATGTTAAATTTTCAAAAATATTGCCCATATACACTTTCATACGGGCAAAATGTGCCTCATCTAAATGATGGTTTTAGACACCAAGTATGTTTAGACGAAATCCGTTTCAGACAATTTGAAGTTGATTTAGCAACGTCCGTCCGTCTGGCTGGAGCGCACGATAACTCTCGAACGGATCAACCGATTCGGTCCAAAATTTGGTTTTCGTAATATTTTGTCCAAACTTAGTTTAAGTTCGAAGATGGGTTATATCGGTCCACTCCTTCAGGTACCTCCCCCACAAAAGTTCGAAAATATTCGGAAAATTTGTGCGCACGATAACTCTTGAAGGCAGTAACCGATTTGGTCCATACTTTGCACATCGTGAAATTTCTACCAGACTTGGATTAGGTTCCAATATGAACTCAATCGGTCCATTCCTTCGGGTACATCCCACACAAAATTTCGAAAAAGTTCAGTTTAGTACCTGCTCTCGAATCACTTTGATTTTTATTGTAACAACTTGTAATCACTGCCCTCCATACGACGGTACAAGTTTCATCAAGGGCAAGTCCATACTTCCTGAGCAAATATCATGAAATGTGCAAAAAGCCCCTGTGACACTGTGTGTATGGGTTGGAGTGCACCATAACTCTCGGAATCTGCCCATTTGGTCAAAAATTTGGCGTTTTTATTATTTTGTCTAAACTTAGTTTAATATCTAAGATAAACCATATCGGTCCATTCCTTCAGATACCTCCCCCAAAAAAGTTCAAAAAGGTTCGGAAACATTGTGCGCACGATAACTCTTGAAGGGAGTGACCGATTTGGCCCATACTTTACACGGCCTAATATATCTACCAGATATAGATCTACCAGATAGATCACTCCTACATTTGTACCTCCCACCCAAACTTCATGGTCGAAAAACGTCTCCATCTAAAATTGTGAACAGGAAAGGAAACTAATTATTTTATTTTCGTCCGAACTTAAAGATTTTTAAGGGACCTGCTACTAACCTAGGAGTTCCTCTACGACAAAGAAAACAACGTTTTTCCACCTAGATTCATAGGTTATAGATAGATCTAGATTGAAGGGATGCTGGTATTTCCGTTCATGTTATTGTATTCCTAGCACTCGATATTGATTTGATTCGCATTTTCATCTCACGTACAAAACATATTCACTTCGATCGATTCTTCATTGTTGTTGTAGTAGTATATGAAATGATTGTATATTCGTTTTCCTGCTTAATCCGGACGTACTCAGAGGACCGCATTCACACGTTAGTGGTTTATGGAATCTGCGACTGCATTCGAGTTGTGCCAATTGAACTATATTGAACGACCTGGTTCACTATCTATGGACACTGGTCGTTTGTATGCACAAATTGCGTATACGTAATCTCACACGTTAGTTTCTACGACGTTATTCATACGTTTTTAACTAGTTCCTTCAATTGCCCAACTCTAGATTGTATCCGTGTGAATGCTATTCATACCTGATTGATAGGCTTGCTGATCTAGGCGTCCTCTAGACAGGACATTCAACTCTATGCTCATCGTCGCTGTTAATGTGGTGAATAGAGTGGCCGTAGACTTTGTGCCGTATATTGTCATATTCATGGTAAGATCGATGAAAAGGAGTTCAGTCTTTCGGAAATGACATAAGGGACGGTACCTAAGATCGTACAATCAACGTGGATAGGGTGGAATACGGGACAGGTAGAGGTTAAACAGTCCCGGAGCTGGCATCCTTGCCCGGATTTAGTAGCGGGACCACCCTCTCTTTTTTCTTCCCAAGGTTCGAGAGTAACTCTTCTTATGATCTGGCCGCTTGTGGTCACCGACCAACCTTCCAAAGTCAGTTCCCTAACTCTGGGGTCACTAGGTTTGCCTCTACGAAGTTAATAACTCTCATTTCCTAGTCCTGCCACCCCTTTGGTCTCACTTCAGATATTCGACAAGCAGGTATATAGCGAGCAGTTGCAACTGTGATGATGTCTCGTAACGTCCTTTGTGTAACCCGAACATCAGAAGGATTGGCCAGATCTCTGAAGCGGTGATTAGTGAACTCTGTGAACTAGGCCAAGTTCAGAGGCATTGAAGACGGGCGGCTTGCTGATAGCGACGATTATAGGGAGATGTTCTGATTCAAAAGAAGCGATGGGTTGCCAAATGACGTCATTTTTCAGACCAGTAGTGGAATTCACTTACTATTTCTTCATTACCGACAAAAATCGGTAGAAATTAAAAATTCTGCCGTTAACTAGTTACAGAATCGCACTACAGGTGACACAATGGTTATGTTATGGCTCTAGACATAATGACCCAAGCGCTCTAAAAATTCTCCTGGTGGCCAAACAACCTTTGGTCCAACCTTTGTACATCTTAATGTCTCTCAAACTTTAATCAGTTCGAATATTGCCTATATCGGACAACTCCTTTTGACCTCACTTATGAAAGTTCAAAAATTTAGCCTAAGTAGAGTCAAATGTATCACTTGTGATTCCGAATACAACTATAAATCTTTTATGGCCCATGCTTCCTGACATAATAACCCAAAGGCCCTAAAAATCCGATTGTGACAAAATAAAATGGTAGGTTGGTCCAATAACTATCGAAGTGATTGACTCCCAAAATTATATCCTTGGACTATGTCGGTCCTTTGGTGAATTTATACACAAAATCCGATACGTAAAAACTGTTACATGCCCGAGCTTGCGGACAGTTGCCACGATTGACGACATGAAGGTTTGAAGTTCATGTTAGACGTGCAATTCTAAGAGGGTCTTTCACTGTCCTTCCATATTCATCTTTCGATATTTGGACATTTAACCTCGGAATTTAACGAAGGCTTGCCAACCATTAAGATAATTAGCAATTCAACTAGCGACATCGTTTGGAAGGTTGGATGTCGGAAATCAGCATTGAATGACCATCATTATCTAACGTCTTCGGCTGGTCATGAGCTGCCACTATGGTCAGCTCTGGCGCCCGCCACTGATTTAGGAATTTCTAGCATGTTTAGATAGAAAGCTCGCCACATGTCAGAAAGCTGAAAATTTTGCCTCAATAAAGAGAATATTCTGTAAGCAACTAGAAGAAGATATGGAGTCATAAGAACTGCAGCCCGCTGCATCAGCAAAGAAGATCAAAGTTTACGAAAAGGCGTCTTGCTCAATTATCATTCGGGCGATTGAAACAATTAATCAAGGCCAGACCGAGTACGTCCAAAGCATTGTGGCTCAAAATATTTTGTACATTACTCTGAGAGTCTCTCCCGATAACGTGTATGAGCGAGCATGTCTAAAGTCAGCTGGCTGCAGTATCGAAGCAATCAGATGCCAACAACATTTCGTGACCTTCAGAAGTAAGTGGACGAGCGTGTATGAGCTTCGGACAACTAGCAGATTCTAAACAACTCATAGCTATGGATGAGGACAAAAAGACCCTTCAAACTTGCGAGAAATCCAGAAAGCATGTAAAGAATGATATGCCTGAGACTGAGAAACCCATGACAGCCAAGGCTTTGAATGCCGAAGTGGTTAGGCTAACTAATGGTTTGAATCGTTTGTTGAGGGCACGTCTTGCAGCTGACGAACGACCGAATATGATGAGTTGATAGCGGAATTGTGATGTCTAAAGTAATCTAGCTTACCGAATATTTAAATATCTCTGAGAAGGTGCGTCGTGATACTGAGGGTGAAGAAACCACTAAAGAATCCAAATCTCAGAAGAAGAAAAATTGCATAGTCTTATTGTAATGGCAGAAGAGACCAAAAACAAGTTGGCCAAGGTGGTCAGACTTTCGCAAAGAAAGCCAAAAAAAGGGGATAGAAAAGGAATCGTTCTTCAACGTAGAGAATACGGAAATTCTTGTCGATCTAACCAGAGAGCCAGAGAAGGGAATGGGAATCCACCGAAGATGAGCATGTCATTGCTCTAACAATGAAAATGCCGACGAATAAGGATATAATTTAGCTATTTACAAAGCCGTCTAAATCTGTTCAAATCAAAATTTATTGTTTAATTACTTCCACAAAACACTGTGCACCAAACTGCTATTGTAAGCGTTAAAACAACATGTTCATGCAATCAATTCAAACGAAAGATGGTACCTAACCAGAAGCGACTTTAACCTTACCCCCACACAGCAACAACAGCACGAACAACATCATCAGTGCTGCCACCTTTGGCAAACACTGCCACCACCACAAATGATACAGAAAAGGGCAATGCAAAAAAAAACCAACAAAATCAAACAAACGAAAAAAACGGAAAAATAATTCTGCAAAAAAAAGCGACACAACTGAAGAATTGAAGAATCCCATTCCCCAAAGAACTTGAGCAGAATGGGAGATTTTTATAAGGGCAAAGGAATGAAAGAAGAAACAAAAAATACATCAAATACAACAACGAACGAAGGGGAAGGAATTTGGAATTAAAAGCAAAACGACACAAAACAATAACAGAACGAAGAATAACTAAAAAATTGTACATCCCCATCCATCTATCCATCCATCCGACCCAGCAGTTTTCGTCGTCCAACAAACACATTCAGTTATCACACCGCCAACGTACGCCAAATTACGTACAATATTGATATGTCTGTATGTACGTAAGTATGTATGATTCCTGTACCTATGTATGTAACGTTGTACTTGATTTTATGTGAAGCAGCTACTGCCACATCAAGTAATAACAACAACAACAAAATGTATCTTACTTTTTGACTATTGTTGTTGTTTTTTGCTTTCCATATTGTTTTATTTTCTCAATGTGGAGAAGTTTTGAGTATCAGAGTTGGAAACAAATAATTTATTTCGAATTACAGAAACACTTAGGAAAAGGCCTCCGTTACTTAAAAAGTGAGAAGCTATTGTTCGATGTCGGCAGAACAACACTTGTGACCAGAACTTCGAAATAAACAAAAACATTGTTCCACAACATCCCACACGGGACAAGGGAGACTTCTCTCATATTAATGAGTACACCTCGATTCATATTAGCTCAATGATATGGGACCTACAGTTTATCGCCGAGTCCGAACGGCCTGTCCTACGACACCACTTGTAGAGAATTTTTACATGGCTGAAATACTCAGGAAATGTCGCCAACATTACTGAGAGATATTTTGCCATCGTTGAAAATTTGATGTTGCCTAGCAGGGAATCGAACCCACGAACTTCCTGGTGCAAGGCGGGTGGGCATACCATTGCACCACGGTGGCACCCAAGAACTTCGAAATACACGCTCGAATTCGAGCGAATTTCACTCTCTAGTCGAAATCGAGCGTGAGTGCTGCTGCGAGTAGAAAAACAAGAAATCTAGTATACTCGAGTATACGCAAAGAAATGGCTAAGTTTCCATCACTCGATTTCACTATTAGAGTAAACTCTTACTCTATTTCGAGTATTTTGACTCCCGCACATACTATTTAAGGAGGAGTACTCGCCAGTGATCCCACATAAAACAAAAGGGCAAACTTATTGTACTCTTCGAATAATCCCACTGGCACGTATTTTCACCCGCGAGTAAAATCGAGAAAATCTGAGCTCTACTTGTGAATTCAATGCAGTTTATAGGTCGCACTTGATTTGTAAGCCATGTGGAGCTAGTTTATTAATTTTTGAGTTGTTACACTTTTAGAAAAGGTTTATAGAAGCACACTTTCTTTCAGAAAGGGTCTATAGAAGCACCCTTCCTTTCAGGAGTGGTCTATAGAAGCCCCCTTTCTTGCAGAACGGGTCTATAGAAGCATTCTTTCCATCAGAAAGGGTCTATAGAAGAACCCTTCCTTTCAGAAAGGGTCTATAGAAGAACCCTTCCTTTCAGAAAGGGTCTATAGAAGAACCCTTCCTTTCAGAAAGGGTCTATAGAAGCACCCTTCCTTTCAGAAAGGATCAGTAGCACCACCCTTTTTTCAGAAAGGGTGTATAGAAGCCCCCTTTCTTTCAAAAAGGGTCTATAGAAGCACATTTTCTTTCATAAATGGTCCATAGCATCCTTTCTTTCAGAAAGGATCTATAGAACCATCCTTTCTTTCAGAAAGAATCTATAGAAGCCCCCTTGCTTTCAGAAAGGGTCTATAGAAGCACCCTTTCTATCAGAACGGGTCTACGGAAGCACCCTTCCTTTCAGAAAGTGTCTATTGAAGCCCCCTTTATTTCAAAAAGGGTCTATAGGAGCACCCTTCATTCAGAAAGGGTCTATAGAAGCCCCCTTTCTTTCAAAAAGGGTTTATAGAACCACCCTTTCTTTTAGAAAGGGTCTATAGAAGCACTCTTTCTTTCAGAAAGGGTCTATAGAAGCAACCTTTCTTTAAGAAAGTGTCCATAGAATCACCATTTCTTTCAGAAAGGGTCCATAGAAGCACCCTTTCTTTCAGAAAGGGTTTATAGAAGCACCGTTTTGTTTCACAAAGGGTCTACGGGACCACCATTTCTTACAGAATGAGTCAATAGAACCACCCTTTCTTGCAGAATGGGTCTATAGAACCTACATTTCTTTCAGAAAGTGTCAATAGAATCACCGTTTCTTTCAGAAAGTGTCAATAGAATCACCGTTTCTTTCAGAAAGTGTCAATAGAATCACCGTTTCTTTCAAAAAGGGTCTATAGAAGCTCCGTTTCTATCACAAAAGGATCTATAGAATCACTCTTTCTTTCAGAAAGGGTCCATAGAATCACCCTTTCTTTCAGAAAGAATCTATTGAAGCTCCCTTTCTTTCAGAAAGGGTCTATAGAAGCACCGTTTCTATCACAAAGGGTCTATAGAATCACTCCTTCTTTCAGAAAGGGTCTATAGAAGCACCCTTTCCTTTAGAAAGGGTCTATAGAAGCAACCTTTCTTTTAGAAAGGGTCTATAGAAGCAACCTTTCTTTCAGAAAGGGTCTATAGAAGTCCCTTTTTCTTTCAGAAAGAGTCTATTAAATCACCCTTTCTTTCAGAATGCGTCTAGCAACCTCTCTTTCAGAACGGGTCTATAGAAGCACCCTTTCGTTCAGAAAGGGTCTACAGTAGCACAGGCGGCGGGCGCTTAGTCCGTGTTTAGACACACAAATTTCTCGGGAAAGTAAATTCAGTTTTTAGGCAATAGGGGGTAGGAAAGAGTATTGAGGAGCTCCTTCCTCTCCGCTCTCTCCCAAAAAACTCAATTTACTTTCCCGAGAAATTTGTGTGTCTAAACACTGACTTACTGAAAGCAAGTGACCGTAAATTTCAATATAAAATGCATTGCAATTTACGCTCACTTGCTCTCAGCAGTAAGCTCCCGCCGCCTATCGCTGGGCTATAGAACCATAATTTCTTTCAGTCTCTGGACTAGAGACTCTGGATCTAATATTAGAGGGTCTTTTCCCCCGTTGCATGGTATCTTGATGGTGACCTGCATACATCAAGGAATATGCTATGCTATGAAATATGCTTTAAAATGTGGCGGAGTTAACTGAAATAGGTAACGGTGACCTAAATCCACAAGGCGGGGAAACCGAGTCAAAAGATGCGTTTTTCAGGAAAGCAGTTAAACAACAACTACAGCTTACACCATTGTCATGGTTACAACGCACTACGGAAGGATAGCACCAGAAGTGGAGGTGGGAGACTAGCCTTCCTGTTGCAATATTTTGTTTAACATAGACCTATCTTGCTTGAGCGTGGCTTTAATAACCAGTGCATTTCAGTCATGTGTGGAACTGCCGAGGTATAATTGAATGTATACGCCATCTCCACGCATATTAGACGGATACGGCTTAGCAAGACCTTTGCTACTGCCAAGCACTCCACGCTGTTTAAGGGCATTCAGCAGACTACCATCCGGTCAACTTTGAAATGTTGGATTATCAATTATATGTACTCGTATGTGTGGACGCCAGTCGTACGGGGTGTTCGCCAAGCACCCCCCATTGGGGAACTCTCCAGAACTGTTTAACCTGTAACTTTCCTTATTCCACCCCCTCCAGACGGCATTGAAATCGTTCCGTATGCGAATGATTGGCTATTTAATCAGTCTTATTACCTCTAGCCGAGAGAGAAATATGCAAATATACTCCCACTAAGCCTATGGCAATCCCCCGCAGCGGGTTCTCCAGATTGACCCGGAACAACACAACATCCATGTTCCGGCCAGCGGCTGCCACCTCAGTATACATATGTATGTTTATATTTGTATCGTTTTTCTGTGTTAAGTGCAGCATATCTCGGAATGCCTGCTCCAGATTCTTTTGGTCCGTGTAGGGACGGAAAAACCCAGGACATCTTCATCTTCATAAATATCCAATCTTCGGTGAGATGCAATATATGTCAGCAGTGGGTGCATCTAAGGAGTTGTTCTGCACTTATCCATGTGAAGGACCACGAAATGCAGTTGTGGATCGTACCCATCACGTCGATAATTATCTGTACTCCAGACTATAAGTCTAACACTAGCCCGCTTTTGGAAGGTCATAACCCATTGGTCTTGGGGGACGACTTTAATGCTCATCATGAGTTGTGGCATTCGGTCCTCTGAAACGCCCACAGCTCTACTTTTTGCACGGTCAACAAGGACGCAACTAACAGAATTAGCGGAGAGTGTCACAGTTCGCCAGACATAACCATAGTGTCACCTGGTCTGACAAACGACGCCACCTGGCAACACTTGTGTATCTTGGATCAGACCATCTCTATCCGCAGACCGCCCGATTTCATCACCTCGGAACGCCGCACTTTCGTCAATCATGGGAAAGCTAATTGGCAGAATTTCAGAGAGTTCACTAATCACCGCTTCATAGATCTAACGTTACGTTGACCGGTCCTAAGAGGTGCGCAAGTCATATCAGTTGACAGTTGGACGAACACCGCGATAGGGACAGGGGAAGAGAAGAGTACTACGTCGCATCAGATATCTTCATGCCAAGGATGAACCACCATGCGAATGTCATCAGGAACGCTAAATCATCGAAAGCGTTGGACCGTGATAGAATCTCCATGGTAATGCTGAATGAAACAGCTGGATGTGCCAGGAGTGGAGTATCTCATTAAAGTTCTCAACCTGTCGATAGCCACACTCATCGCTCCCGAAGTCTGGAAAATGGGTAAGAAGGTCGCGCTACTAAAGCCGGACAAGGAAGCTAGCAAAGGTGAATCGCCTATTTCGCTTATGTCGCCAGTACCAAAGACCCTTGAAGGACTAAGTATCTTCTCACATATTAGTCGAGGACTCCACTAAATTAGGTCCTGCCACGCTGTTTGAGGATTTCAAGCATGTGTGGACGTCAGTCGTACGTAGATTTCAGGAACAACAAGTCCAAGTCCGTTGGCAAAAAATCATTAAAAATTCACGATCGGCCGGTTAAAAATCTTTAAAAATTCACGTTTTTTGGTCGCTTAAAAACTTAAAAAATCCATGCTTTTTGGTCGGTTAAAAAATCTGTACAAATCTTCGACTTTTGGTCGGTTAAAAAACTTATAAAAATTCTCGATTTTTGGTCGTTTAAAAAAAGGGTCGCGTAAAAAATTTATAAATGTCCACGGTTTTGGTCGTTTGAAAAATTTGCCAAAATTCAGAATTTGTGGTCGGTTAAGAATTCTGTAGAAATCTACGGGTTTTGTTCAGTAAAAAACCTTTTAAAATCCACAGTTTGAAATAATTCTCTTTCGAGTTGAGCGTTTTGCTTGGTTAACGAACCTTTAGAAAGCGGTTAAAAAAACTTTAAAACCCACGCCATTTGGTAGGTCGAAAAATCTATAAAAAATCGTAATTTTTTGGTCGGTTAACAACTTTAAAAATCCACGCAAAAGTGCAAAAATCCACGAATTTTTTCGTTTAGAAAACAAAAAAACTAAGCTTTTGTTTCGTTTAAAAATCCACACTTTTTGGTCGGTTAAAAATTTGTACAATTTATTTTTAGATCAAAAATCCACTCTTTTTGGTCCTTAAAAAAAAGTGCGAAAATCCACGCTTCTTGGTCGGTTAAAGAACATATAAAAATCAAAGCTTTTTGGTAGTTTGAAAATTTGGTCGATTACATTTTTTTTGTCAGTTAAAAAATGTTTAAAAATTCACATTGCACGGTATAACAGCTTTAAAAATCCATGCTTGTTGGTTGGTTGAAAAAATCTAAAAAATCCACGGTTTTGATCAGTTAAAACATTTTTGAAAAGTGTACGATTATTGTTAAAACAAGTAAAAAAGTATCAGTCGACATTGCCGACAGAGATATACCCTCAGCCTGTGTGGATTGAAATACTTTTTTTCCAAAAAAAACTTACGTTCTTAGGGGGGTTTTCAAAACAATATGGATAGGACTAAAGCGCAAAAATTTGCGGGTATATCGATAGATAGGGCTTTTTTAAACTGAGTTTCGACAATATTTAGAGTACCATTTTAGCGAATATTTTCGAACTTTTGTGGGGGAGGTATCGGAAGGTCCACTCCTTCCTCCTATCCAAAGTGTGGAAGAACGCAGTATTCGGTTCGAGCTCTCCAGTCACTTTCGGGCTTTTTTCTCAAGAATTATGGACTTGCCCTTGCAAAAACTTTTACTGTCGAAATTGAGGCAGCGAATGCAAATCGCTTCAACAAAAATCAAAGTGATCCGAAAGTATGTCTTAAAGTGAATTTATGCAAAAATGTGTGTGGGAGGTACCCGACGGAGTGGACAAATATAGTCCATATTCGAACCTGACCTATACCGGGTAGATATATTAGGATGTGTAAAGTATGGACCATCAAGAGTTATCGTACGCACAATTTTTCCGAACATACTTAAACTAAGTTTGCACAAAATATTACGAAGGCCACATTTTGGACCAAAACGGCAGATCCGTTCGAGAGTTATCTTACGCTCCAACCACTACACACATCATAGGGGTTTTTGCACCTTTCAGGCTATTTTCTCAGGAAGTATGGACTTGCCCCTGATGAAACTTGTACCGTCGTATGGGGGGCAGTGAATATAAGTTGCTACAACAAAAATCAAAGCGATTCGAGAGCAGGCCTAAACTGAACTTTTCCGAAATTTTGTGTGGCAGGTACCCGAAGGAGTGGACCGATTGAGTCCATATTGAAACCTTATCTAAGTCTGGTAGAAATTTCACGATTTGCAAAGTACGGACCAAATCGGTTACTCCCTTCAAGAGTTATCGTGCGCAAAAATTTTCCGAACATGTTCGAACTTTTGTGGGGGAGGTACTTGAAGGAGTAGACCGATATGGCCCATCTTTGAACTTAAACTAAGTTTGGACTAAATATTACGATAGCCAAATTTTGGACCAAATCGGCTCATCCGTTTGAGAGTTATAGTGCGCACCAGCCAGCCAGACAGACGGACGGACATTGGTAAATCGACTCCAAATTGTCTGAAACACATTTCGTCCAAACATACTTGGGGTCTAAAACCATTCGATGAGGCACATTTTGCCCGTATGAAAGTGTATATGGCGAAAAACAAAAATGTTTTACAATCGATGAATCCGAGTTTCACCCATTCAGAATTCGCGAACTGTTAACATATTCTATAAAGTATGACTACAATTCTTTAAAATGAAGTGTTTTAGGAGGAATCCCATAAGGTCGACCATTAAAATTAATTTACGTGGAAGCTGTGTTGGCATCAATGTAGAAAAATAGGTAAAAATGGGTTGAAGCCAACAAGTTTTTTTATGCTCCCTTCCGATTTTAGGCTTAACCTTACATTTTATAGACATATGCCCAAAGAAAGACTCAAAGAATACTTCATGGGCAATATGATACTAGTGTATCATTTTTCGATATATCCACTGCATCCACCTAAAATTGATGTTGACATTTTGAAGCCGGAATTTCGGGGTTTTTTGAATTGTTTTAATAATTCGGACGCGCAACAAGATAATATTCAAAACTCACATTAGGATTATAAAACTCGTGATTCTACGTCGTTTAATGCATATCTCATGAGTGTGCTCCTTACAGCATCCTAGTAATTGGAGTCTAAAATCCAATATTTGATTTGTGATTTTTTTTAAAAAACTTATTTTTAGCGTTTAAAATTTACAAGTGTCATTCATTTTCCTTTGTACCCCCCGTGAATTTAGTTTTTTTACGCGACGGATCTAATGAGCCCATCCGCGATCGAATCCATCCACTAAAACCTCGGATATAGATACCCTGAAAATAGGAAAATCAGCAAAAATTTATTTTGACAAATCCGCGTACCAAACCGCGATTTTCTTTAAATTTTTTTACGTAAATGGAATCCTTTATACGCGATTACAATATTTGCGAAAACGCGTGTCGTAAATTACAGAGATTCGCGAGTAATATAGGATTTTTACCAAAAATAGAAAGTGGAGGCACATCCGCGGTTCTTGAAGAATCTGATTGAAATATGTGTAGATAAACATATTTTTGATGCGTGCTACTGAAACCGGATGCGCATCAAAATCGTATGCAAATTGCGCGATTTTTACCAACTTTAAGGTTTTTTGCAGTGTATGATGCAACCGGTGGCACACAATGGCCCCTGAGTGAAACATCGAAATATGCATAAATTTTGACAGAGATTGATTCGCTGTATCCAAAAACGGATGCGCATCAACCGACTTTAACTAATTCGCGAATAACAGGATTTTTAATTATAATATTAATTGAATGATTGTAATTTCAATATTACTCTTAATTTCCTACCCTTATAAGTTATCACAGTGATCAGTTAAACTCTCGCGATGGTAAACCATATGTTTTGATGAAGTTTTAACTGTATACATTCATTATTCTATGGGATTTTAGCAAAATAGTTGGAGAACTCCCAAATATTTTTTTCTAATTTTTAGAATCAAACCAAAAAAATATTTGCAACAATATTTTCCAACAATAAGTTTTTCTCTTTTGTTGTTGCTATAATATGCAATTTATGTACCCAATCTCTATAAATTTGGTATCATATTTTTCTACGCATTGTCTAGATTCCGCATATATTCTTTAATTTATTTTTTGAGGGTTTGTACGGATTCTGGGACAGGATAATTTGGATTTACTTCAAAATTTTTTATTATTTGTTGACTTTCCGCGAAAATAATAATAAATTTAATAACTATTTAAACATCTACGAATAGATATGGACTGCTGTTAACGATTTATGCATACATTGTCTCATAACAACAAAAGAGATATTTTAAAATATTTTTTCTTTATATGAGAATAAAAACCGCTATAACTTTGGCGCGCATTGGCCAATTTCGTGAACGCGAGCAGATTTGAAACCGGATTTTTTTCCTTTACCTCTGTACCAAAAATCGTAGATGTGCTCGTAAAAAAATTTTTTAATTTTTTTCAAATGGAATTGTAAAGGAATTTTGTTATTCGCCATATACCCTTTCTAGCCTAAAGGCTGAGGGTATAATGACCAGTTAACAAATTGTTTAAACTCCATGCCTTTTGTCGTTTAAAAATATCCATTCTTATTGTTCTAAAGGTCGGTTAAAAATCGTTAAAAATTCCCACCTTAAGATTTTACACATCCATCCCTGCAATGTACTATGTGGCGAATGCGTGCGTGAGTAAGGTTATGTGCGCTTCGAGTTTGCATTGCAAGTTAGTGTCGCCAAATACTTTGAATTTCCCCTTGTTTTTCGCCAGCAATATTTCGTATTTTCTTCGCATAGTAATTGTAAAGTTGTCGGCATCGACGCTGACGTTGTAGTCGTCGACGTCGTCGTTGTGGCAGTGATACGTTTATGCAACGCAATATAAACGTGCCACCACCACCACCGTCATCACCACCTTATTGTTCGTGCAGTAACGGATGAAGAATAGATGACTGGGGCCAGTCGTCAATTTGGCCGATTGCTTGGCTGGCTGGCTTGCTTGCCCGGCTAAATGGTGGGATGAAAGGAAGTTGGACTGGCTAAAACATAGGAAGGCAAGCAGGTCGACCAAGCAGCTATTATCAAGTATGAAGGGGTGACGACTGTGTTTAGTGTTGTTTAGCTGTATTTATTTCATTTTCTTTTTTTTTGCGTTATTATTAAACAGAAAAGCCAAAGAGAAAAATAACAACAATTCGGTAATTTATTACGGTAACAATAAAAACAACAACAAAAACAAGGTTGGCTAGAGATGGTGGGGGGAAACTTAAAAATAAAAACAATAAAATAAATGAAGTAGAAGTGTTTTTTTTTCCTATAAGAGAGCCAGTCAGGTAGCTAATAGATGGCTTGTAAAGTCGCACAATTTTTTGAAAATACGGGCACAATCAAAAACAAAGAAACTTTTTTTACATCAACTATGCATACATACATACATATCTACTTATGACAGCAGTCTGTCCATATCACCCATCTGTTACAGACATGGTTACAAATGTGTGTATGTATGTAATTAAATTGCTCATACATAGGTTTCATGTTGAGTGATTGTATGTAACCCCCCTCTGTAACAATAATTTCTGTATGAGTTTTATACAAATTCAAATGACATATGGCTGCTAAACATGAAAATATGAAGTTGCCATTGATAGTCTGTCTGTCTCAAAGAAGCATTACGCATTAAATTAAAAATTATTATGTATTGTTGGATTTTTGTAAAAATTGTTTTCAATTTGTATTGCATAATTTTAAATACTATTCAAAGGTGTTATTAAAAATATTATATCTGAGGATCTTACATTCAATAATAATATTTATAGAAAACCAAATAAAAAATAAGCCGGATATATGTATATGTATGGCTGCCCAAAAAAAAAAAAAAAAAAAAAAAAAAAACAAATAAAAGGAATGGTGGACCTAAATACCCAAGTAAAAGATGCCTAAATTTAAAAATTCAAAACCCGTGGTGCCACCTGAGGAGCTGCCTTTAACAACCTTCAAAGGTAGTAAACTAACATGTCCGCGCTTTCTCCATAAGAACGTTAAAAAATTGGGCTAGGCCTTGGCCTAGGTAACCCACCATTCCAAAAAGCAACATACTATGAAAAACAAAGAAAAAGAAACACAAACCCCCTAAAGCTGGAGACCTCCGCAAAAGTCTTAAGGACCATGATCTGAGAAACTGCACCTAGAATGTTCACACTAATTATAAAGAAAGTGCAATTAACGCATTGGCAGATGAACTTAAAAAATACACTACGGATATTACTGCCACACAGGAAATTCGATGGATTGAGAATGGCGTCACAACAACACCTAAAAGTGACGCACTGTATTACATGCCATGACATAAAGCATGAGGTTGGTTGCGTATTTGTAGGTGGTCAGAGGTTAAAACATCAGGTCTCCCACTTCACCCCTATGCATGAAAGACTTGCTACAATGCAGTTAAAGCTACATTTTTCAACATCAGCTTCATTAACGCACATGCTCCCACAGAAGATAGGGACGAACAGACCAAAGATATTTTTATGGTCGTTGTCCTGACCATGACATTTTTAATGCCATAATTATGAAGTTTAATATGTTTGGCCCAACAGTCAGGAAATTCAGTCTCCACAGTGAAACATCTGAGGCTTTGGATCCAAAAGATTTGGATCCAAACATAATTTGTTTGGGTCCAAACAAATATATGTTTGCAACATTTTGTAACATATCTCAATTTTATATGTTTGGGTACCAACATATTTTTTATGTTAGAACATATTTTTCTAGGCGGAGAGAGGATGTTTGTCAAAAAAAGTGACAACAGAGCTCTCGCGGCTGCGGAATGCCGGTTTATAATAAAGAGCTGTGTGAATGGTATAATAGGAGACGCAGAAGTTTTGTGATGTGTATGCGTAAAGCACGTGTGTTTCGTGCTTTTTTGTCGTAAACCAACGTAGCAAGCGAAGAAGAAAAGAAAAACAAAATTGTATTAATTATGTTGGTATTTTTTCTTCATTGTTCTAGAGACGATCATTGAGCAAAGACGGTAAAGTGAGTGAATAAATCAGTGTTTTGTCTTTTCTTAAAGAAATTGTAAATTAAATGCCTTTTTAGTAAATTAAATGCCCAATACATTTTATAATTAATCAAAAAGGTGAATGGAAATATTTTATTGGACAAGGAACAAGTAAAAAAGTATCAGTCGGCTTTGCCGACAGAGATATACCCTCAGCCTGTGTATATTGAAACAATTTTTTCCCAAAATACGTATCGTCGGTGTCATGCTTAAGTGCTCCATACGCCATTTGCCTGATTCGAGAAAAACTCAAGTTAATGTTTAAGGCCATATAGGATAAAAATGGTGCAATAATCCAATACTTTAAGAGCTCCGTTCTACTTAACTAAACTCATAGAATATATCAGTAGTTTATTTTAGTCAGATATTTGTGATAGTCTAGAAGTTATGGTCAATTTTTATACTTGCAAAAAGTTGCTGAATTGTTCCATGGAATCTTTTTTTCATGTTTTTTGGCCGTTTGTGTCACATGGAACACGTTTTGTCACATTTCAACCAAAATACGAGAAAATTAATAAAATCATTTAAAAAAAAAAAAAAAAAAAAAATGATCTTCGCCCTAACAGGCAAAATTTCAAAAATAAAAAATAGGCTGAGCCCGGCTGGGATTTGAACCCACGTCCTTGAAAACATATCAAAAAAATGTTGTCACGGCGTGTTAGCGTTCAAAGCCAAAACTCATAACTTCAAAGGCATCGCAAAAAACGGTTGTCGTGAAGAAAATACATTTCAACGGCCAAATATCCGTTAATGTATAAAAACACATTTGCTTTTGAAAAACGATAAGTTCTAGGACAGAGAAGCCATTACATAGTCGATACGTCCGAAGATTTGCTTTATTTACCACCAATGAAACCAGGTAACGTAATTTGGTGACTATGTGGGTTCGAGTCCATGGCTTTCCTTTTTCACTTGCAAATAATTTCAGATCATTAAGCTTAACTCTAAACGAGAAAATTAATAAAATCATTAAAACAAAATACTTTTTATCAATCGTGTTCCACCTCCCTTATAAGAAGTGCTACTGTGGAGTTTAAAAATCAGGACTTTAAATGAAATATTGATTTTTCTCATATTAATACAATAAGGACGATTATTATAGGTTTCCTTAACATTTATTTAAGGGATTGACTCCACTTATCACTATTTTTCTGTGGTAAAAATTTCGATCGGACAAAACGGATAGATATCTTGCATTTCTAATGTAACATAAAACATTTAAACGCATTTTTTATATAATACCATTTTTGTAGTCGGTGTCCACACTAGCTTCAAGTCGAATGGACGTTTTTGCGTATATTTTTGTGGACTTACATCAAAATTTTGTCTTTAAACTTGGGATTTATGTTTAATCGATAGATACATTTTCGTTTTCATATAACAATACAATATTCAAAACTATTTGGATTTAGAAACTATTATTCTTCAGTTTTTAAACCAAGTCCTTTAAAACAATTTGTTCCATACGCCACATTATTCGTAACTTGGCAAAAAGGGGGAAATTTTTTGTTCCAAACGCCATCATTTTTGGTGCGAAACAATTCGTTTTTGTCTCTTTTTGTTCCATACGCCAAACGACATGGATATGGACCTAAAAATTTCAAAGTTGTTTTGTTCCATACGCCAGGCTTTATGGATATGGAACAAAACGACAAGATTTTTTGGGTCACAGAGCGGATATGGAACATACTGGCATCTGAATATCTCAGAAACTATAAGAGAAAGAGAAAAACCGACCAAAAAATCTGAAAGAGCATGGTTCAGAACCTTGTAAGGTACCTTTATCTCAAAATGTCAAAAATGGCGTATGGAACACTTAAGCATGACACCGACGGTATGTATTTAGGGGGTTTTAAAAATTTTGGGCATTTGAACCGACAAAAATGTTGATTAGGATTAAAGATCAAAAGTATTGTGGAGGAGATACTACAAGGAATGGATAGACATTGACCGTTATGGAAGTGAATCTCCAGCCACAACATATGGTGCCATAGGGGGTTTTTACACTCTTCGGGCTGTTTGCACAAGAAGTATAGACTTGCCCCTAAAAAACTTTTACCATCGTAATTGAGGCAGCGAATGCAAGTTGCTTCAACAAAAATCAAAGTGATTCGATAGCAGGTCTTAAAGTGAACTTATCCGAATTTGAACCTGATCTATATCTAGTAAATATATTAGGATGTGTAAAGTATAGACCAATTCGGCCACTCCCTTCAAGAGTTACCGTACGAACAATTTTTCCGAACATTTTTGAACTTTTGTGGGGGAGGTACCTGAAGGAGTGGACCGATATGGCTTATCTTCAAACTTAAACTATGTTTTGACAAAATATTACTAAGGCCATATTTTAGACCGAATCGGCAGATCCGTTCGAGAGTTATCTTGTGCTCCAACCACCTCACAGGGTGTCATAGGGGTTTTTTGCAACTTGCATGCTATTTTCTCAGGAAGTATGGACTTGCCCCTGATGAAACTAGTACCGTCGTATGGAGGGCAGTGAATACAAGTTGCTGAAACAAACATCAAAGCGATTCGAGAGATGGCCCTAAACTGAACTTTTCCGAAATTTAGTGTGGGAGGTACCCGAAGGAGTGGACCTATTGAGACCATATTGAAACCTCATATTACTCTGGTAGAAAGTTTACGCTATACAAAGTATGGACCAAATTGGTCACTCCCTTCAAGAGTTATCGTGCGCACAAACTTTCCAAACATTTTCGAACTTTTGTGGGGGAGGTACCGGAAGTAGTGGACCGATGTTGCTCATCTTCGAACTTAAACTAAGTTTGGGCAAAATATTTGAACCGAATCGGTTCATCCGTTCGAGAGTTACCGTGCGCTCCAGCCAGCAGGACAGACAGACGGACGGACGGACATGGCTAGATCGACTCAAAATTGTCTGAAACACATTTCGTCCAAACATACTTGGGGTCTAAAACCATTATTTCGATGAGACACATTTTCATCGTATCAAAGTGTATATACCCTCCTTAGCCTTAGGCTGAGGGTCGCATTTAAATCGCATTTAATACCCTAGACAGACGGCAGCGTTAATTTGCATTAACTGTCTTAATTCAAATTAATTCGTGCATTATCCACATTCTTAATGCACAAAATCAAAGGAAATTTAAACTGAATTTAGGTATTTCAATATGGCAATGCTGTAAAAGAGAGCCCATATTCATGTAGGAGAGAGAGCATATTCATGCTCTAAGACACAATTTGCATTGAAAATCAATTGTCTTTTGTCAAATTTCCATGTTTAAGAAATAAAAAAGGAAAACAAATCAGAAATTTTCGCGTTTCTTTCAAATAAGTAGTGGTCTTTCTCGAATAGATTAGCAGCTAATCGTTTTCCGCGCCTTCTATCAAATCTATTTTTAAAATTTTTATTTTCACAAGCATTTCATTACCCACCATACCAATTCTATCGAAAATAATATCTTCTTCAAATGTTTCTTAAAGTTATGAGACATTTTTTAATATTAAAAGGACTCAAAACTATCGCGAATAAATTTAATTTATTTTTGCATTATCGTGGTGAAAAGGTCAATAGTAGAAAGTATATTTGTTTCGCATATTTTGGCGAACTTTTGTAAAACTTTATGAAATGGTCTGCTGTGTACAAACTAAAAACACAAACAGCTGTTTCATAAATGCAGAAACTATCTGTCTGTCAGGGTAAAAAGTTAATTCAAATTAAGGAATTTTTAATGCAAATTAACTCTGCCGTGTGGGTGACGTAGGGGATGGAAGATACCAAGGAACGGTCCTGACCGGTTTTAACATGGCAAAGCCCAGGATTTATCTTGGTCCCTCTTTCATCCCAAGTGGACACTGACCTCCCCGTGGTGTCACCTGGGGAACTGCCTTTAACACCCGTTAAAGGTAGTGAGCTAACATGTGCCGCGCGTTCACCCATAAGAACGTTAAAAACTTGGGTTTGGGCGTCGGGTTAGTAACCCTCCCCTAGAAAAAACAGCCTACTATGAAAAAACGAAAGAAAAGAAAAACAAACCCCTCTAAAGTTGACGAACCCCGCAAACGTTTTAAGGACCATGATCTGCGAATCTGCACCTGGAATGTTCGCACTCTTTATAGAGAAGGTGCAGTCTTCGCATTGGCAGACGTACTTGAAAAGTACAAGACCGATATTACTGCCATACAGGAAATACGATGGATTGGGAAAGGCGTCACAACAACACCTAAAGGTGACGCACTGTATTATAGCTGCCATGACGTAAAGCATGAGTTTGGTTGTGGATTCGTAGTTAGTCGGAGACTAAAACATCTTGTATCCAGCTTCACTCCAGTGAATGAAAGACTTGCTGCAATTCGAATAAAAGCTAAATTCTTCAACATCAGCTTTATTTGCGCTCATGCTCCCACTGAAGAAAAGGATGAACAGACCAAAGATATATTTTACGAGCGCTTAGAAGAAACATATGACAGTTGCCCTGCCCATGACATTAAAATCATTCTAGGCGATTTTAATGCCAAAATTGGAAAGGAGAATATCTTTGGCCCAACAGTCGGGAAATTCAGTCTCCACAGTGAAACATCTGACAATGGTATGAGACTGATAGACTTTGCAGCTGCAAAAAACATGGTAGTTAGCAGTACCAGATTTAATCATCTCGATATTCATAAGGGCACCTGGCTGTCTCCAGATCAGAAAACAAGAAACCAAATTGATCATGTTGTGATAGATGGAAGACATTCATCGAGCGTGTTGGATGTACGATCGTTCCGAGGCGCAAACATTGATTCGGACCACTACCTTGTTGCAGCAAAGGTACGCACCCGCTTAAACGTAGCAAACAAAGTACGAACAGACACAACACGAAAGTTAGACATCGGTAAGCTGCAATCACAACAGATAGCCACAGCATATTCCACTCAACTAGCCCAATTGCTTAATCAAAGCCCTCCTCATCCCGATAACATATCAGCGCAATGGCAAAGCATTGCCCACTCCATGCAAACAGCCGCAAAATCCATACTTGGATACCAGAGACCTCCACCAAGGAATCCATGGTATGATGAGGAGTGTCGTGCTGCCACCGAAGAGAAAAATGCGGCATATAAGGCTACTTTACAATCCGTAGCAACGCGTAGCGCACGAGAGAGATACAGGGAGAAAAGGAGAGAGGAGAAACGTCTTTTCCGCAGGAAAAAGAGAGAGATGGAAAAGCGGGAGTGTGAAAAAATCGAGATGTACAGGAGCCAGAATGAAGTCCGAAAATTCTACCAAAGAGTCAAGCATCAAACTGATGGCTTTGGTACAGGCACATCCTCCTGTAGAGACCAGCAAGGTAATTTGGTAACTGATACAGATAGTGTACTCAGGATATGGAAAGAACATTTTTCAAATCTGTTGGTATCCAATAGCAGCGAAGACGACGAAGATACCACAGTCCCAATCCCAGAAGATGGTATTGAATGTATACCGCCCAGCCAAGATGAGGTAAAGACAGCAATAAATCGGCTGAAGAATAATAAGGCAGCAGGGGCCGATGGCTTACCAGCCGAGCTGTTCAAAACCGGAGGCGACACGCTGATAAGGTGTATTCATCAGCTAGTTAGCACCATCTGGCAGGAAGAACGAGTACCCGACGATTGGAACCTGAGTATCCTGTGCCCCGTCCACAAGAAGGGAGATAAGACTGTATGCTCTAACTATAGGGGCATAAGTCTACTCCCTATTGCCTACAAGATCGTGTCAGGGATATTGTGCGAACGACTAAAGCCAATGGTCAACGAGATTATTGGACCATACCAATGCGGCTTTAGACCTGGCAAGTCCACCATTGACCAGATATTTACCCTGCGGCAAATCCTGGAGAAGACCCAAGAGATGCAGATCGACACCTACCACCTTTTTGTCGATTATAAAGCAGCCTTCGACAGTCCGCTGCGCTCAAAGGTATTCCAAGCCATGTCTGAATTTGGTATTCCCGCAAAGCTCATCCGGCTTTGTAAAATGACTTTAACTGACACGATGTCCTCAGTTAAAATAGGAAAGAACCTCTCCGAAGAGTTTGGTACCAAAAGAGGTTTCAGACAAGGAGACAGCCTTTCGTGTGACCTCTTCAACATCCTGCTAGAAAAGGTTATACGAGAGGCAGACGTCAAAAGAAGTGGCACAATCTACACCAATAGTCACATGTTACTTGCTTATGCTGATGATATAGACATCATGGGTCGATCAGTAAAAGAAGTAACTGATACCTTTATAAAAGTCGAAGGAGAATCTGCTAAAGTGGGTCTGGCGGTAAACGGTGAGAAGACCAAGTTGATGGTGTCGACGCGCAATGCGTCCATTGAGCTCGGACCGACTGTGGAAGTTGGTTCCTATAATATTGAGGTAGTAAAAGACTTCGTCTACCTCGGCACCTCCGTCAACACAACAAACGACATCAGTTGTGAAATAAAAAGAAGAATTGTATTGGCCAACAGATGCTACTTTGGATTAAGTAAGCAGTTTAAAAACAAAGCCACATCTCGTCAAACAAAAATAACGCTCTACAAAACACTGATACTACCCGTGCTGATGTATGGCTCCGAAGCCTGGGTACTTGCGCAAGCAGACATGGCAGTGCTTGGTGTGTTTGAGAGAAAAATTCTTCGAAAGATCTATGGACCAATCTGCGTTGACGGTGAATATCGACGTCGCATGAACCACGAGCTGTATCTGCTATACAACGACATGAATATTGTTAAACGTATCGAGATGCAGCGATTGCGTTGGCTAGGCCATATCAAAAGAATGAGCGATGATGAACCCGCTAAAAAGGCGTATGAATACATGCCACATGGCGGTGCACGCAGAATTGGCAGGCCAAGGAATAGATGGCGCAAACAAGTGGATGATGAGATGACAAGGCGCGGTATTCCAGTGTGCAAAGCAACAAATAGAGAGGAATGGAGATCTCTTCTTAGTTCGGCCTATAGAACAAATGTTCTGTAATGGGCCAGCTAAGTAAGTAAGTAACTCTGCCGTCTGTCTAGGGTATAATATTGGTATTACATCAATACATTTTTCATATAAATACAAACATACATATGTATATTTGAAATATGAATGTACCTATTTATTACAATATATAATCATTTGATTCCAGACGCCGATTTCCCGCCGATGATTTCAACTTTGAGGAAAATGTGTTTTATTTCACAACTAAGGACAAACGTTTAAAGATGTTTCTATAAAATTTTTTCTTTTTAAAAATTTAAAATAAATTACAGTATTTTTTGCTTACCTGCACATTCAATAATTGCAAGACTTCTTTTGCAGAAATGTCCAAAATGCAGAAAGCTTAAAATCACTTACTTGCCCAATAAAGCATATGGTAATATTCAAAAAAGTTTTTCAATCGTTGAAGTTGAGGTTCACCATTTAATAAGTCACGAACTGTTAATATATTTTATAAAAAATAAATATTTTTATATTAATTGAAGTGTTTTAGCCACGATCTATATGGACTATATGGTCTATATGGACAAATAATTTTCGTGGAAGCTGCGATGGTGGTAACAATAAAAATGGGAAAAATGTGTTGAAGTAAACAAGTTTTTTTGTGTTCTTTCTTGATTTCTGGCCAAACCACGCAAAATTCGAACCTGTGCTCAAAAAAAGAACTAAACAATACCCCTTGGGCAACATGGTTCTAGTGTACGACTTTTGGATATATACACTGCATCCCCCTAAAATCGATGCTGACATATTGAAGTTTTGGTTGCAGTGTTTTTCGAATTTTTCTTATAATTAGAGGGTGCCCTAGATAATAATCCAAACTAGTTTATAGGATTGTAGAACTCGCGATTCCACGTCGTTCGATGTATATCTCATGAGTGTGCTCCGTACAGCTAGCTTCCTAGTAATAGGAGTCCAAATGCGAAAATTTGGTGAGTAAATTTTCTGAAAAAAACCTATTTTTTGGCTTTAAAATTTACAACTGTCGTACAGGCACCCCTGAACCCCGCGTGATTTTAGTTTTTTTACGTGCCGGATCTAATGAGCTCTTCCGTGGTCGAATCCATCTACTAAAACGCCGGATATAGATACCTTGAAAGTAGGAAAATCTGCAAAAATATATTTTGACAATTCCGCGAATTGAACCGCGATTTTCTTTGATTATTTTTGCATAATTGTAATCCTTTATACGCGATTATAATATTTGCCAAAAAGGTGTGTCACAAATTACAAAGATTCGGGAGTAATATCCCTATTTATCCCAAAATAGAATGCGGTGGCACATCCGCAGTTCTTGACGAATCTGTCTAAAATAATTTATATTGACGTATTTTTAATAGGCGGCCATTGAAATCGGATGCACATCGATATGCACATCGCGTAATTTTTGCCCACTTGAAGTTTTTTTGAATAGTAAGATGCAACTGATGGCACACTTTGGCCGCTGAATGAAACATGAGAAAATCCATGCATATTGATAGACATGGACTCCCTGTATCCGAAAAGCACATGCACCTCAATCGATTTAAACCAATTCGCGAATTATACGGTTTCTAACTTCTATGTTTTTTCTTTGATTGTAATTTCAATATTACTCTCTACTTCTTATTTCTATTGCTTATCACAGAAAGCAAATATACTTTCACGATGACTAATTACTTTTCTCGTAGAAGTTTAAGCAAAATACTTCAGGATTTGGATCGAAATTTAGGGAAATAATAGAATAACTCCCAACATTTATTTTTCAAATTTTTCGTATTTAACCAAAAATATATTTTTGAAATAATTTCCAACAATAAGTTTCCGTTCTTTGGTGTTGCTGTAATATGCAAGTTATAAACGCGATCTTTATAATTTTGGTCTCACATTTTTCTACGCGTTGTCTAGATTCTGTACGTATTTTTAAATTATTTTTTTAGAGATTTTTTGGACTCTGATTTAGAATGAATAAAATTTATTCCAAGATTTCTTCAATATATTTTGATTTTCCGCGAAAATAAAAATAAATTTAGCAACTATTTTAGCATCTACGGATAGATATCAAATGCTGCTAACGATTCATATATACATGTTCTTATTACAACACAATAGGAACTTTTAAATATTTTTTCTTTACAAGAGAGTAAAACCGCATATAACTTTTGAGTGCAGCATCAAATTTTGAGAACGCGAACAGATTTGAAACCACGATTTTTTTCGTAACCCATGTACCAAAAATCGCGGATGTGCTCGCCAAAAAAGTTTTTAATTTTTTTTCTATGTAATTGTAAAGGAAATTTGAAATTTACCATATATCTTTAATATTGCTTACGTGCCTATGATGTGCAGCCATAAGCAATAATAAAGTGAGAGTCATTTCATGTTCGGGAGAGAAAACGTTATATTTTTTACTTTGAATTATCTTTTCTTGTGCTGTCTTTGTTTTGCACACTTCTTTTCAATACAAAATCAGAGTGGTTCAATTTTGTACTTGTTTTGAGTTCGCAAACAATTCTCAATTTTTTTTTTCTTGTGCATCTATAGACAAATTCTACAACAAATTTAAAATAAAATCACCAAAATGTTGATGCAGTTATGCCCAAAATGCAGCTATTGAAAGTGCAGTAAAACATAATATATTGAAAGGAATCTAGAGAATAGTTGCCTAAAAATTATGGAACAAATTGAATACTCTACCAGCTGACGGAAAAAATTTGATTTTTTTTTAAATTATATTTTCTAAGTAGCCGGCTTTCGGCCGGGGATTTAAGACTTTCTCCTATGGACAGGAGCCAATTTAGGGCACGAAAACCCCAACACACCAACAACAACCAGCACTCAAAATTTCAAGCTTTCGTCTAAGCTCTTTTATATATAAAGATAATAATTGCAATAATAATAGTGTTCGGTAGTAAGAAAATCATTACCTTTTTAATTAATTTTTTTTTTTTAAATTACGGATTTCGGTTCACCAATAAATGTTGATGTTGATCCTCTTGGTATGAGTTGTACTCCAACTGATTGGTTTAAAATTCACTTGATGATTATTTTGTTTTATTTATTTTTGTAATGACATTGTATTATTTCTAATATTTTTTTTCACTATTAGTATTTGAAAATTTTGTGAATACTATTTTTTTTTATATATTAGTGCAGTAATTAAATTAATTTGACACGATTTAACACATTTTCTACATTTATTGGGATTTATATTATATCATTAAAAGCGATGTTGATATTTTTGCGATTTCTTAAAAATTGTTTGTGGTTTTTCATTTTGTCCATATATTTCATTCTTTATTATTCACTTAAATATTACATTGTTATTATTTCACTTCACAAATTTTGCTATTCCAGGAATACAGTTTTCACTTTTTTTCAATTTTGTTCTCGTTTTGTTTGGTGATGAACTTTTTATCAATAATATTTACTTAATTTATTTGCCAACTTTTTTTTTTTTTTTGTTCACTGTTTACCAATTTCACCTTTAAATTTGTTGTAATTTATTTATATATGTAGATAGAATCGTTTGTTAACGTTTTAAATATTTTTCTGCTTGAAATACTAAAATGGTGAAAAAAATTAACAAAATAAATATTTTTAATTCGATTTTACACTGAGTGAGGAGACGGACATATTTTATGGTTATTTTGATAGAAATGACATGCAAATGGTTGACACCACTGCCGCTGTTATATTTTGATAGTCCGTCCTTATGCCAACCATACACACAAACATTCATAATAGTTGTTGTTGCTGCGAACATATACTTTTTTCCACCGTTTTATATTTGTCATCCAACCTCTCTCACTCCCTGAAACAAGGCAGAAATCATTCAGAGTTTGAATATTTTTTTATGTTTTTTTGTTTGAATTGCTTCATTTGAATTCGATTGAACGAATTGAAAATGGTTATGAAAAGCAATTGGTAGGTGGATCAATGGATGATGATTGTGATTTATAGAGAGGATTATTATACCCTCAGCCTTTAGGCTATGAAGGGTATATACACTTTCATACGGGCAAAATGTGCCTCATCGAAATAATGGTTTTAGA
This sequence comes from Musca autumnalis, assembly GCF_047663935.1. Lineage (NCBI taxonomy): Eukaryota > Metazoa > Arthropoda > Insecta > Diptera > Muscidae > Musca > Musca autumnalis. The sequence continues at coordinate 76,906,575 of NW_027412088.1, forward strand.
CCCCAAGTATGTTTGGACGAAATGTGTTTCAGACAATTTGGAGTCGATTGAGCAATGTCCGTCCGTCTGTCTGTCTGTCTGTCTGTCTGGCTGGCTGGAGCGCACGATAACTCTCGAACGGATGAACCGATTCGGTTCAAATTTTGGCTTTCGTAATATTTTGCCCAAACTTAGTTTAAGTTCGAAGATGAGCTATATCGGTCCACTCCTTCCGGTACCTCCCCCACAAAAGTTCGAAAATGTTCGGAAAATTTGTGCGCACGATAACTCTTGAAGGGAGTAACCGATTTGGTCCATACTTTGCCCATCGTGGAGCGTGTACCAGACTTAGATCAGGTTTTAATATGGACTCAATCGGTCCACTCCGTCGGGTACCTCCCACACAAAAATTTGGAAAAGTTCAGTTTAGGACCATCTCTCGAATCGCTTTGATTTTTGCTTTAGCTACTTGTATTCACTGCCCTCTATACGACGGTAAAAGTTTCATCAGGGGCAAGTCCATACTTCCTGAGAAAATAGCCTGAAAGTTGCAAAAAACCCCTATGACACCGTGTGAGGAGGTTGGAGGGCAAAAAAACTCTCGAACGGATCTGCCGATTCGGTCCAAAGTTTGGCCTTAGTAATATTTTGTCCAAACATAGTCTAAGTTCGAATATAAGCCATATCGGTCCACTCCTTCAGGTACCTCCCCCACAAAAGTTCAAAAATGTTCGGAAAAATTGTGCGTATGATAACTCTTGAAGAGAGTGACCGAATTGGACCATACTTTACACATCCTAATATATCTACCAGATATAGATCAGGTTCAAATATGGACTATATTTGTCCACTCCATCCGGTACCTCCCACACAAAATTTCGGATACATGTTCACTATAAGACCTGCTTTCGAATCACTTTGATTTTTGTTGAAGCAACTTGCATTCGCTGCCTCAATTGCGATGGTAAAAGTTGTTTCAGGGGCAAGTCCATACTTCTTGAGCAAACAGCCCGAAGGGTGTAAAAAACCCCTATGGCACCATATGTAGTGGCTGGAGATCCACTTCCATAATGGTCAATGTCGATCCAACATTTTTGTCGGTTCAAACGCCCAAAATTTTTAAAACCCCCTAAATACATACGTTTTTTGGGAAAAAAAGTTTCAATATATTGAGGCTGAGGGTATATCTCTGTCGGCAAAGCCGACTGATACTTTTTTACTTGTTAAGTATGGGGTTGTGGAGGAGAATAAGTATTTGTTTTTTTCTTTTTTTAAGCATCTTCATGAATTTATGAACCCCAGCAGCAATATCATCAGTAGCGCCACCATCATCACCACCAACGGTGTCACTCACCAGCCCCCCCTCATTATCGTCACCATATCTCAGGCGATTATTGATTGGAATGAATTTTTGTTTTTGTAATGATACTTTTTGTTTTACTTGTTTTCTTTTGCAATTTCCTTTGCTGGTTCGTTCATTCTTTTCAGTTTTTTTTTTCGTGTTTTTTTCTTTTGTATTGTAAAAGCCATTGATTCACATACACACCTACATTTTGAGCAAATTCCATATAATGGTAGTTGCGAATGTATTGCCTTAAAGGTGGTAAAAGGGAATGTTCAAGGAACGAAGAGCCATGTCCTTTGTTTTTTTATTTTTTGTGGTGAAATATAGAATAAACTTTTGGATACATAAATAAAGTAATCCCGACCTTCTTCTTTGTTAAATTTTTTTATAATTTCTTTATATTGAATGCTTGCCTAGGAGGAGGAATATCTTTTAGGACTTTGTATTCATGTTTCCCCAAACAATTTCTCATATCACAGAGGACTATTTTAAGCCCAATGATTTTGAATCTGCTTTAGCACTTGTACAGAAGACTAAGAAAAAAACCAGTAAGGAAAGGATCAAAGTCGGGTGGGGCCGACTATATGATACCCTACACCACTGTGAATATGTAAAATATAAATCGGAGCTATATTCAGATCTTAACCGATTTTGATATAATTTGGCACATTTATTTCCAGACTGAATTCAGTCACACATTCCAAATATCATTGAAATCGGACTTATATATCGTGTTTGGAGCAGAAAATACACGCAATCGGCCGAAAATATATATGGGTGCTATATCCAAATCTGAACCGATTTAGATATAATTTGGCACATTTATTTCTAGACTGAATTCAGTCACTCATTCCAAATTTCATCGAAATCGGAAATATATAGCGTGTTTGGTACAGAAAATACGTGAAATCGGCCGAAAATATATATGGGAGCTATATCCAAATCGGAACAGATTTCGATATAATTTGGCACACTTATTTCTATACCGAATTCAGTCAAACATACCAAATTTCATCAAAATCGGACGTATATAGCGTGTTTGGTGCAGCAAATACGTGAAATCGGGCGAACATATATATGGGAGCTATATCCAAATCTGAACCGATTTCGATATAATTTGGCTCTTTTATTTCTAGACTGAATTCAGTCACACATTCCAAATTTCATCGAAATCGGACATATATAGCGTGTGTGGTACAGGAAATATATGAAATCGGCCGAAAATATATATGGGAGCTATATCCAAATCGGAACAGATTTCGATATAATTTGGCACACTTATTTCTATACCGAATTCAGTCAAACATACCAAATTTCATCAAAATCGGACGTATATAGCGTGTTTGGTGCAGCAAATACGTGAAATCGGGCGAACATATATATGGGAGCTATATCCAAATCTGAACCGATTTCTATATAATTTGGCACTTTTATTTTTAGACTGAATTCGGTCACACATTCCAAATTTCATCGAAATCGGAAATATATAGCGTGTTTGGTACAGAAAATATGTGAAATCGGCCGAAAATATATATGGGAGCTATATCCAAATCGGAACAGATTTCGATATAATTTGGCACACTTATTTCTATACCGAAATCAGTCAAACATACCTAATTTCATGAAAATCGGACGTATATAGCGTGTTTGGTGCAGCAAATACGTGAAATCGGGCGAACATATATATGGGAGCTATATCCAAATCTGAACCGATTTCGATATAATTTGGCTCTTTTATTTCTAGACTGAATTCAGTCACACATTCCAAATTTCATCGAAATCGGACATATATAGCGTGTGTGGTACAGGAAATATATGAAATCGGCCGAAAATATATATGGGAGCTATATCCAAATCGGAACAGATTTCGATATAATTTGGCACACTTATTTCTATACCGAATTCAGTCAAACATACCAAATTTCATCAAAATCGGACGTATATAGCGTGTTTGGTGCAGCAAATACGTGAAATCGGGCGAACATATATATGGGAGCTATATCCAAATCTGAACCGATTTCGATATAATTTGGCTCTTTTATTTCTAGACTGAATTCAGTCACACATTCCAAATTTCATCGAAATCGGACATATATAGCGTGTGTGGTACAGGAAATATATGAAATCGGCCGAAAATATATATGGGAGCTATATCCAAATCGGAACAGATTTCGATATAATTTGGCACACTTATTTCTATACCGAATTCAGTCAAACATACCAAATTTCATCAAAATCGGACGTATATAGCGTGTTTGGTGCAGCAAATACGTGAAATCGGGCGAACATATATATGGGAGCTATATCCAAATCTGAACCGATTTCTATATAATTTGGCACTTTTATTTTTAGACTGAATTCGTTCACACATTCCAAATTTCATCGAAATCGGAAATATATAGCGTGTTTGGTACAGAAAATATGTGAAATCGGCCGAAAATATATATGGGAGCTATATCCAAATCGGAACAGATTTCGATATAATTTGGCACACTTATTTCTATACCGAATTCAGTCAAACATACCAAATTTCATCAAAATCGGACGTATATAGCGTGTTTGGTGCAGCAAATACGTGAAATCGGGCGAACATATATATGGGAGCTATATCCAAATCTGAACCGATTTCGATATAATTTGGCTCTTTTATTTCTAGACTGAATTCAGTCACACATTCCAAATTTCATCGAAATCGGACATATATAGCGTGTGTGGTACAGGAAATACGTGAAATCGGCCGTAAATATATATGGGAGCTATATCCAAATCCGGACCGATTTCAATATAATTTTGCACACTTATTTGTAGACAAAATTCAGTCACACATTCAAAATTAAATTAATTTTCAGCTGAATCGGACAAAAACGTCACCTGTATGTTGCGAACAAAAATACATGGACAGACGGACAGACGGACGGACATGCAGAAATCGACTCAGAAAGTGATTATATGTATATCCCCAAAAGGAACTGTGGGTCTATTTCGTTTCCTTTTGTATGTTACATACAAATGCACAAAGACATAATACCCCTTACCACTGTGTGGTGTAGGGTATAACAAGTAAGAAAAGCGTTAAGTTCGGCCGGGCCGAACTTTGTATACAATCCACCACGAATAGGAATAATTAGTTTTATTTCATTTATGAAAGTACTAAACTTTTCCATTTATTGCAGGAGTAGTACATATATCTCAACTGATAATACTCCCTTCAAAACAGTTAATATGGGGCGACATTCTTGTTCTTTCCAAAACATGGACCAATATTTACAATTTTCCGAATTGAGCGAAATACATAAAATTGTACAAAATTGACTAGACCTAAACCTGGATATTCTGGATTTGGATAGCTAACAACATTGGCAGCGCCGTTCTATGGAGGCTGTATAAAACGTTAACCTGTACCGATAAATTTCTGGAGGAAAGTTTCGTAACTCCAGCGAAGACCAAATTTCAGTTATTCCCATTGAATATTGTGACTAAAACTTTTAAAATACCGAAAATTGGGAGGGATCTTTCTATGGGGGTATATAAAGACATGGAACAATACTGGAAATTTTCAGGTAGGAAGTTTTATACACCCATGGCAATTTAAAATTTCAGTCATATCGGTGGTATATCGAGGTCACAACTTTCAAAATACCGTAAATCGGAAGGTACGGTCCTATGGGGGTATTTGAGGACGTCGACCTATACCGGCACATTTCGGCTGGAATGTTTCATACCTCTATCAAAAACTTAATACCAAATATCAGCTATTTTGGTGGAGAACGAGCTATATGTAGAAAATCGGGGGGTTCCGTTCTATGGGGGCTATATGAAGACATGGGCCTATACCGACAAACTTCAGGTGGAAAGTTTTATAGCCACAACGAAGACTAAGTACCATCTTGCAGCCATTTCCGTGTTATAATGAGGCTAAAACCTTCAATATACCGAAAACTGGGATATACCGTTCTATGGGGGTAGCCCCCAAACCATGCACG